>NC_132939.1:32026500-34597750 GCF_034638445.1 Ciconia boyciana | reverse complement strand
TCCCACAGTGATGTCTCCCACCTTTACCTAATAGAATTCAGTTCATCCTGTCCTACCTTGTCCGCTGTCTTTTTTTTTTTTCTTTTTAAAGTGCATTTAAGAATTTTACTTTTTTTCCAAAAGAGAGATCAACAACTTGCTGATCACTCTTTCCCATGGGTAGGACGTCCACAAGATCAGCAATCCTCACCTGAAATCTCCTGCTGTAAACTTTGCCTCAGCAAGTGAGAAGGCAGCTTCTCTCATCACCTCACCCATCAGCATCTTAGTCTGTTTTTAAAAAAAAAAAAAAAAGAGGCAGCAAATACAAGGCACATCATTACTCCTTTTCCAGGATAAATAACTAACAGCATAAAGAGAAGAATGAGAAGTTTAAGAGAGTGAGAAAGTCCTGTATGTGTAGCTTACTCTCAAACTGAAAATTGTAATTTCCAGGTGACTGGCAAAAAAAGAAGTATTTCAGCTGTCTCACTGACCCAGCATAGAACTCACAGAAACAGCAAAAGACTTGTCTGTCTTAATAATCTCAAAATTCTACTCCATGGGATTTAAATCACAACAATAAAATGGCTCAGCAGGAAAACACTCTTACTTCATATTGTACTGAATACTGTGAGACAGCTAAAGTTGTTTTTCAACATACAGATGTATGCAGCTTTGTGAAGCTGAGCTCTCCTCCTACTCCATTTTTCCCAATTTTTACACATTTGAAGCCCTTGTAGCTAAAAAACATGCTATTGAGAAGCAAGAGCCTTTGTGTATTAGACAGTCTATAGGAAATGATACAGAGTGCCAAGAGCTTGTCTACAGCATAGCAACAAAGCACTACTGCTAACCATGGATATTGTAGCGGTTGCAGCCAAAACAGTACAACTAAAACCCATCTAGTATGGTAGAACAGAACAAGCCATATTAGGCTCTACTGAGTATCTTAGATTTGTCATTCATGTTGCAAAGGAAGAAGCAGGACTCGGTGTTTCTTCATAAAGGAACAAGTTCCATCTGGACAAACTTCTGCTTTCTAGCGTACCTAGTCATGCAGGAAACATTATAGATCTGGAGTACCCTCTCAAGCCAGATAAAGCAGCAAAAATGAGGCTACAGAACATGTTAAATCCACTCATAAGTATTTGGCAGCATCAGAGCAAATTCCCTGTAATATAGAAGAGATGATAGGGAACTTGGGACACAAAAGAAAGCAGAGCCTAGGACTGGTTGGAAAGAGGTGAAGAATATTAACTCTTACAAAATGTCTGTATCACTGCAGCCAGAACAACATAATTCTCCTCATCTGTCCTGCTCATTAGCCTCACTTACAAAAAACAGGTTACCCACAAAGTTGTCCTCCATTCCAGCCTACCTAATGAAGTTAGCACAACAAGAATGCACAACTGACAGAACAGACAGATTTCAAATAAAGTGAGCCAAACACAGGAAAATTCTAATTTTCCTACCTCAATAATTTTCTTAAGGATCTGCCTGAATCGAAGTGTCAAAGCATCAGATTTTTTCTTCAAGAGGTTACGACCTGTTTGGGCTCCTTTCAAGCGAGCCTTCATGATGGTCTGAGCCCTGTTTAACAGAGGAATAAATAAAAATGTCCTGCATCATCTGAAGGGATTAAGAAAAAACTTATACAAAGTTCTCCGACATGGACATGACTGAAATTATGAAGCAAGCAAGAAACATCAATGCAGTAAAACAGGATGGCCACTTCAGGATAGAATTTTATATTCCCATTTAAAATCAAGGGAATTTATTATATTTATCTCCATCATCAATGAGAATTACAAGGTTATTATCTGCAAAGTCAAAGATCATGGAAAATTGGCAAGTCATTTATCAGCGCTTCCATAATAGGAAATAAGAGTTTTCATTTTTCTTGATGACTTACAAGTACCAGAAATGCACCAGAAATCAAACTACCCCAAAAGCCCACTGTCAGTGTGACACTGCTATTGTTTTTAAGCTCTTTTACTGCTATGCCATCTTCTCAAAATCAGACAACACAGCAAATTCTTCGTGTGATCGTAACTGTTGATGCTGTGTTCTGATTTTACAGAACAACAAGATATAGCAGTCTTACATTCTGGTTTAAAGAAAGTCAGAAAGTACAATGCTTCCATATCTTCATATACTGCACAGGAGATTTACAAGCTATTTAAGACAATCAGAAGTAGCATCAGTTTAAAAGGGATATTAGTAAGCTAGCTGTAGCATTGTATATCCTTTACTTCCAGTAGCACACTTACAGGTTTCTCATACAGAATTAGGAACTGAAGAAGGATCCAAACCTTGCTTCCCTCTCTGCTGTGGAGTATATTTTAATTGGAAGAATCTTTGATTTAAGTTAACTAGAATAGCAGGAGCTATACTACAAAAACCACAAGCTGTGCTAACTTAAGCCACAACTTTGTACACGCAGGCACTACACACAAAGGACAATACTCAAGTCCCCTCTATGTGAAGAGAAGCCTTATACACTTCCTCTCTGACCTTGGAAAAAGTTAAGTATAATTCAGATTCTACCTACACAGTGGAATCCATTATTTTCCACATCTACTGGCATGTGATGCAAATAGCTCCATTAATATCTATCAAATACTTATAAATGAAAAGCACAAATACTTTCTGAATGTTTATGATAAAAAAAACCCCCAAAGTCAAAGAGTAAAAAGGCAGCTTTACTTTCACAACAAGGAGGTGTCTGTCATCACCTTGAACTAACTTGTTTGCTCTGTTCACCACCTGCCAGAGACTGGCTGACCTTCTAGTTCAAGCAAGATTTCACAGGCTCTGAGACTGCATTAAACAAAGTCTTGTTTACTGTCAAGGAGACTGAGCAGCTTCTGTAATTGATCATATCCAGCACAAAAGAGGCTCATAGCAGCAAGCCACTTCATAAAGATTTAAAAAAAAAAAAAACACAACAAAAAAACCCCCCAAACCTTGTGAAATTCTGTTCTGTCAGTTAACAAAAAAAGAATTGTTGCAGAGGCAAGCCATCTTTGTTTTATCATCCTAACTTACATTCCTATCAAAACATCAGCCACATTGTTGGTCTATTACCTCATTTGAAACAGGGCTTGTAAATATTAAGCCTTTGTACATTACCACCTTCTTGCCACAATGACATATCAGCCCACAAAACCTTTTAAAAGTGATTTAAGTGCCTCCTCCTCAGACATGTAAACTGAATGAAAAGAGCACTATTGAAGAGCAGTAGTGAGACCAGTGACTTAGTATATTCAATAATTTATTTCTGAACTAAGTTTCAAAACAGAACCTTTACCATGTAATGTATTAATCTTTCCATATAAACTGTTATTTCACATGTCCTGAGCTCATGTATGAGAACAATTATTTTACATTTGAGGTTTTCTGTCCTGCAAGGCACCTTTTTATAAAGACTACATCCAGGCATCAACCCAATTTTATGCAAGAAGATTTCCTTTCACCTTAAGGCACAGTCTTTCTGTCCTGGAGGGTTCTGAAGAGAAACTGAACAGCATTATTAAAGCAGCAATTTTACTGGCAGATCAGTTTCAATTGTTCCTGTTCGTTCCAATGTTGGCAACTTTCTAAGCCTTGTCAGGAGACATCTGATTTCATGACAAATAGTTTGCTGTCAGGATCTGGAAAATTACTTGACTGTCCACTGCACTTTACGCATTTTACTTCCTTCTTTTTTAACACTTTATGGCCAAACTCTTGTACAGCAGTATTGTCTATTAAAAAGTGAAGGGAAGCTACAGTTCGATTTGTGCATTTTTTCTTATACATATATCCTACAAATTGCTCTTTTTAAAATCAAGGTTTGCCTAATTGCGTGATTTTAAATGGCACCCCCACTGGAAGCCGCTTGCTTCTTGGGGGGCTGCAATGGCCCTCTGATGGCTGACAGCTAATTTTGAGCCGGGAAAGAGAAACTTAAGAGAAGATTTAACTGCAGCCTTCATCAACTGCTTATCGAAGCGTTCTACACAAACGGGAGACCCTCCTTGGAGGCGCAGAGCACCCGGGGCAGCGGCAGACGCACAACTAACAAAACGATTTCCACCGCCGGAGCCCAGACGGGACGAGGGGCCGAGAGAGCTCCCGCCCCGGCGCCCCCCAGGGCTGCCCCGGGCACGGCCCCGAGCCCCCGCCGCTCCCACCTCGGCGCTAACCCGCCCCCGCGGCACAAGCACAAGCTCCGGGCACAAGCCAAGCCCGGCCGCCGCACCGGGCCCGCTCACCCCCCGGGGCCGCGCGGGGGGTGGCCCAGAGGCCGCTCGCCCCTCAGCCGGCGCGGCGAGGGCAGGGGCAGGGCCGGCGGCCGGGCCGCAGTGCCCCCTCAGTCCACCCTTACGCCCGGCCCGGCCCAGCGGACACTCACATTCGCGAGGGGAAGATCTCGATGCGGTCCTTGCCCGACATGGTGGCGGCGGGAGCAGGCGGGGCGCAGGGCGGCGGGGCCCGCTCCGGCTGTCACCGCCGCCGCCGTCTCGTGACGCGGCTGTCTCGTGTCACCGCTGTCCCCGCCCCCGCGCGAGGCGGCGCCCTGGCGGAGGCAGCACCCGGATGCCGGCGCGGCCCCACGCTTGTGGTCACGTGCCCCCGGGGACGGGAGGGAACAGACGTAATTGGCTCCCGGGCCTGTTTGTGACACTCGGAGGTCTCCGACTCTGTCCGCCCGCGTTGCTCTCAGCGCCCGGCTCGGGGAGGCGCTCTAGCAAAGGGCGGCCTTCTGCCTCGACGTTCAGACTCTATGCTCTTGGGGGCGCGGGGCTGGCCTATCGCGTGCGGAGGAGCGGGAGCAGGGCGGGCTGGCGCCTGCGCAGTGGGACGGCGGTGGCAAGGCGCACGCTGAGGCAGGAGCGGGACCAGCGCGAGACTCCGGGCCGCGAGCGCAGAGCGGGACCCCTCGGCCGTTGCCAGGTAGCGGCTGCGCCCCCGCCGCCGCTCGCGCCCCGCCGCCGCCTCGGGATCTGGCCTCGTCACACGGCCGGGCCGCGGCTCCTCCTGGCTGGGAGCGCTGTGGGCCCGCGGTGTCGGGAGGGGACTCGGCGCGGCTGAGGGCTGGGCTCGGGCCCTTGGGCTCGGCCGGGGCGGGAGGGAGGGACGAGCGAACGAACGACGGACCGGCGCCGCAGCTGCGAGCTTCCCAGGCCGCGGGGCCGCCCTCCCCGGGGGACCGGCCCACTTCTCGCCTTCACTGTGCAAGAGATGAGCCCTTCCCGGCCCGGCAGCGGCTGTCGGCCGCCCTGGGGACGGCTTCCCTTCTCTGGTGCTGTAGCTGTCGTGGGGCATTGCCTCTGTCAGCGATACTCCAGCGGCCGGAGGAGTCGCTGGTCAGAAGTTACTCCATTTTCGCAAGTTTCCGCAGAGACTTGTGCGGCTCTGGGGACTTAAACCTTTGCTGAGGCCTTTCTAACGTCTTGGAAAGATGGTTTCCAGCGTTGGCGCTGTGGGCACCGTGTTGCTCCTGAGGGGTTTCCCACAGAAGGCCAAAATAAAAAGCTTGTGCCTACGGAGAGGAGTAAAATAACCTGTGTACAGAGCAGTGTTGGTCCATTCTTGCTTGCTGTGGTTGGGGTTTGTTGCTTTGCAACTTATCTCTATTCTGTATAAGTAGACGTGTAGGGTTGAGCTGAACTGCATTAAGTGGACTAGAAAACTGAACTGTCAAGTTTTTATTTTTAAGTTTAGAGTCCTTTGTTCAGCTTCAAATTATATGAAGTTATATGAAACCTTTAGAGGAGTGTTTTTATAATCCTTTACTAATTTGTATTTCTCCTTTCTGCAAGTTAAGGATGGCAATAAGGGTGAATGCAGTCTTCTGAATTGTATGGCCATGTGTACGTAGTGCTTGGCATTTACCATCTTAGTCTCTTTAAATTCTCATATAGCTAGAAAGCATCAGCACTGCTGTAAAGATCAAGAGTAATACTTCAAAATGGTGATTACAACAAACCTGAAGAAGTGATGCATTTGACTCAGCATCTTAGGTTCCTACTTCTGTAGGAAACTCTTTGTATGAAACTTCTAGGCATAGACAAAAGGAATTGAACTAGCCTGGTGGGTGATGAGTATGTGAATTCATCATCAGGAAAATGAAGAGGTTTAAGCATTCCTTCTTAACCACTACATGATTATGAAGCATTGATTTTGTACTTTTTTTGAATGTATAATGAAAGAATCCAGGCTTTTTTTTTCCTCCTGAGTAGCAATATGTTGGGGGGTGCTTTTTTCCTTTTTTTAGTGCTTCATTCATGTCAGGCTAGTTCTATCTTCTGTTCTGATTATTGCCTTTGCTTTCTTTGCTGACAGGTGGCCTCTGAAGCAGGTCTTACAGGATTATTCCAAACATCTTGTGCTGAGTTTAGAAAGTCATCTTCTGGAGCATAGAGTCTGCTCCTTCTCAGTACTGCAGAAGCTTCACTCTACTACTTCTTACTCTCTCCACCTCTCACATGCATATTCTTATGTGCATACAAATACCTTAGTGAGCACTTAGTGAGTGAGCAGGCTTCTTCTCTTCCATGTCCTCCTGTTAAAATCTGCTGTAAAGTTTTACACAGCCTCCTGAATTTAGATGAATGCAAGGTGTGCAGTGCCACCTTTTCACGACTTGCAGTCACTTCTTCTGAATTGTGCTATGGATAGGTAGTATGACAGTTGAAGTGGATAATAAAGTCTGTGTAGCAAGCTTTTTCTGCTTTAGTGCAAAAATTTAGCATTTTAGCAAATGGTCGTGGTAATACTAAAATCCTAGTTAATTTATTGTTTCATTTCTATTAAAACCTAAGTATGAATTGCACAAGCCATATCCTAATTTGCATTTTTTGTACCAGTGTTCCTCTCTATCCTCACCAGTCCTTGCTCGTTTTTTACCTTGTATGCAGAAGTCGGTGATGTACTGTGAAATAAAATCTTTGTTTCCTTCTGCTCACCAGAATGCCAGGACTAAGCTGTAGATTCTACCAGCATAAATTTCCAGAGGTGGAAGATGTAGTGATGGTCAATGTTCGGTCCATTGCTGAAATGGGAGCCTATGTCAGCCTGCTGGAGTACAACAACATTGAAGGCATGATCCTTCTCAGTGAGCTATCCAGAAGACGTATTCGTTCCATAAACAAACTCATCCGCATCGGGAGGAATGAATGCGTTGTGGTCATAAGAGTTGACAAAGAGAAAGGTATTAGGGGATGTTGTGGGCTATATCAAGATTGAATTGATAGAGAGAAATGCAGATAAACTAGGTGGTTTAGGTATTTGTTGTTTTTTTGCCAGGGGTTCTTTTTTTTTAAGGCACTCGAGCAAAATCATCATCATGATGCCATCTGATATTTATGATCATTTTTCCATTCCTCTGTGTCGTTTGGAAATTGGGTTAATGAAGGTCAATCACTTCAGTAAAGATTTGCTTAAGTGGGTCCTCACCAGCTCAATGTTTGGTCAACAAACCATAGTGAAGAGGGATTTTCTTTTGATATCTATGTAGATTTTCTAAGTCCTAAATGAAGAGAAGGATTATCTGGTGTAGTGATTAAAAATCTAAATGGTGAACATCTAATGGTCACAGTCCATCCTGTGCATTAACAAGTCTTCAACCTTGGCTATAAAATAGATTACGTGTATGTAATTATTGTACCAGATGAATTCTATAGAAGGTTACAAGTTGAGATTGTACAGGCAACTTTGTCTTTTCCCATCTTCTGAACGTTTGAATCTTTTATTCTGAATGTTTTTTTAATATATTTTCTATTTAGAATATGTTGGATTTTGATAATACAGTTCCATGCAATCTTTAAAAATCTATATCCAGGTATAAAGAAATAATGAAAATAAACACGGAGCACATCTCCTAGAAACCTGACTGTTGGTATGATGTTTCTCAAGTAATATGCTTTTCTAGAATACTTCTGAAACTGCAGTTAACTCTGAGATTAAGTAATGAATGACAGGATAAGAAAAAGCAGAGAGGAAAGACAGACAGGAAGAAACTTATTTCAGATAGATCTGAAGTAAAATAAGTTTTCCAGCATCTCCAATGAAAGGATACTTCCTCTTAGAAATTCATTTCATTCTCATATGAACAGAGAAACACATCTGGAATTCACATAGTGGTCTTTTATTGAATCTTTTGAGGAACCTATAGTTTGTGAGAAGTAGGTGGAGGCCTTTTCAAATATACTAAGAAATGGTTCAAAAGAGTTTTTTTTCACAGACAGTTCTCCCAGAAGGGTATCCAAGGAGTTAGAGTCAGAATTTGAGGCCAGGCCTACTTTATTAGGAAACCGTTCAGAGCTAAACTGATGGAGTGCCAGCCTTGAATGAAATTGAGTTGAGCACTACAAAAATATGCATCAAACTTGCTTCCTTGTATGCTGGTATGATTTTTGCCAAAACTGTGTACAGTGACAGAAAAATGGATCACTGACTGCTGAAATATGAAAATTTCTTCAGGTTTGCAGAGAAAACATTCTTAGGGCAGTAATTTTCAAGAATGTTGTACAAAAGATTTGCTACTGTAAGTATTTACAGTTGAAAGAATAATTTAATACCCTAGTTTGGATCATGATTTGATCAATTTCATTAAGGTTTGGTTTTGTTACTTTCTGTAGCAACAGATAGAGATAGTGTAGGCAAGGGGCAAATCCTGAGCCAGAATGATTGTTCTTTATGCTTTTGTTTTGAAGCAGTTAGACGTAGTTTGCACAATGCCTGATGCCTTCAAAATGGTTTTCCCCAATAGGTTATATTGACTTGTCAAAAAGAAGAGTTTCTCCAGAGGAGGCAATCAAATGTGAAGACAAATTCACAAAATCAAAGACTGTAAGTTGCTTTGCTAGATTCAGGCACTGTGTGTCACCAGCTTCTTTCCTGAGCAACCAAAATGCAGAGACATAAGATAACATGAAAATAAAGTATTGTTCTCATTTATTAAGCATACTCTTGATTCTCATTTACCCATGCGAATATATATAATCAGCTCATCTGTCCATGAGTGCTCTGGTAAGCTGCTTCTTAATTAATGAGTAGATCAAGTAATATGTCAGTTGAAAATCTGTGATGTAAAGGGGGAAGTTTAAATGATTAGAAATCCAAAAGCATATGCTGGTTTAGCACTCTATGGACAAATTTTATTGAAAAGGCATGCAAGTAGTTTAAGGCTCCCACCCTTACTACTGTGTGATCTTATGCTTTTGAGTAGAACGCTTACCATTAAATACTACTTTGATTCTAACTTTTTTTCTTTGTATGCAAATATACTGTTTAACAACTTGATAATACTTTTTGCATCAGTTTCCATGAGAGAATAATTTTATCTTCATAACTACACAGTAAAGGTTTAGGTTAATAAAATGGTTTTGATATTTTGTAAGTTCCTAGAACTCAGTATGTAATTTACTGCTAAATATAGGGAAGGATTCTATTGCAACATCATAGAGTGTTTAGAATCAAGACACTTTATCACTGATTTTTTTTTAATTGTTTATTTGCATCAACAATTTTGGTTGTGGACTTTGATCTGTGGGACTCAATTTTATGCTGTACAAACTCATAGTAAGAGTCAGGCATTACATGAGTGTGAGACTGGACGGGGGGTGTTTTGTTTTGGGGGTTTTTCATACCCCTTTTGTGTGTTCAAGGTTTACAGCATTCTTCGTCATGTTGCTGAAGTCTTGGAGTACACCAAGGACGAGCAGCTTGAGAGTCTGTTCCAGAGAACTGCCTGGGTATTTGATGACAAGTACAAAAGACCAGGATATGGTGCTTATGATGCATTCAAGCATGCAGTCTCGTAAGGACATCTTTTCTACTTCTAGGGGTTTATTTCATAATTGCAGACAAATATTTCCTGGAATAGTTCCATCATAATGTTCTTTTGGGGGTTCTGGGTGTGTTTTTCCCAGAGTCTGTGTGTAGAATGTACTGGTCAAGTAACATGACATGTTACTAACTTTTGACTGTCGCTTTTCCACTGCACAGACAGAATTTTTCTTTTCCAAATGCAACAACCTGGCTTGTTACTTCTCTACAGTTCCAAACGTAAAGAATGAGAATTGGATCAGGAACCTGGGAATGGAATTATGAACAGAAAGAGTTGGAAATTGTGATGCTAAGGGAGTATGCACTGAGATAGATTGCTCTTCATTTATTTATGAAGTCTGGTATTTTAATTTGCTTTCAGAATTAACCTGTTTGGGTCCCCTCTAAAGATTCTGTCGTTAACTTGGCAATCCAAAAATAGATTTCTCAATAAACGTTTCCAATTTTACTCTTTTATAGCACATAAACCTATGAGTGATGAACTTGAGTTGAACACTAGATGGCAGTAATAAAATTTTAGAAATTGTGTTGACTTAAAGGAGCAGGGTACTTGGTAGCGTTTTGATTAACTTAAAACCATCTCTGTGTTTTTGGGGAAGAGACAACTTGTATCCTCATTTGGACTGGATGTGCTCTGTTTCATAGAATAATAATTATTTTCTAACGATAGCAAATTTACAGGTAAAGGGCAAATCTGGGCACATTGCTGCAGAAGGAATTCCAGATCATTCCGTAACTGATAAATACTTAGTTAAACACCTGTATACTAGAACAAAAAACTGTAGTTACATTGGCTGTTTAAGCTTCTCTTAAACTCAGAAAAATTCCTGACCACATGCCATCTGTTGCTCATCTGCTGCTCATCTGCTCTTTGGATTGGAGCACAAACTTCAGAAGCTGTCTGTTTTCAAAACATGTTTTCATCAGTAATGCCTTAAGGTTTCTGACAACGGACTGCAACTTTTATTTGTCCCCATTGTGCTCCTACATAAAGCTGTAGTGGTTGAGCAGAAAAATGTGGATATTGCTGCTTTTCTGTGCTTGCTGAAGTGCTTTCTGGAGGCTTAGCATGCCCTCTAAGAATTTGACTTGCTATTTCTTTCTTAGTACTGAGGATTAGTGTTTTGGGGTTTCACACAGCAGGACACTGGTGGCAAAATTTTAAAGTATATTTACCCTCTGATCAGTAAAACTTAAACATCTGGGACCTATTTGTTGAATGCCTACCAAATGCTCATGAAAGTAACTTGAAGATTTCACAGAATAGAATGTAAATGAAGAAACAGAATTTGCATGTCCAGTAAATCAGTTCTGCTATATGCATTCATATTTTTGATGTGTACAAACTGTCATATTTCTGCATTCTGTTTGCTTATGTTTGGCTCTTCTACTATCTATACTCAGTATATAAAATCATGAAAGATGACTTTTTATTAGTAGCAGAGACCAATCTCCAATATCGCTCTGTTTTTTGGACCATTTTAGTTCATGTTTGCCTGCTAGTAGTATTGTAGGTGATCCAGTATTGCTTTTCAGGGAACTGCAACTCCTGTCTCTGAAGAACAGGAAAAATTTTTGTGAGGAGCTTTTTGGTTATGGTCTGTGTTTCAGATATATTTTAGATAAAATTAATACAGCAATAAAGAGAATTGACACCACTTTTTGAAACAAGAGCTGCTAATTTATATGGATAAACAGCAGAGGAGTTTGCCTCTGTGATCTCCGGATTTTAAACTATTAGCTTGTGATCTGAAAAACCTTTATCCTTTCTTTAGCCAAGAATGTAGCCAGCAGATAAGTATCTGTCTGTGATCCAGTCACTGTTAAAAAGGAGTACAGAATAACATGGGATGAGTATAGGTTACTTTGTAGAATGACAAAAATCTTGTGTTTGAATGAAACACTAAAATAGTTCAAAAACCTCAGATTCGTCATGGATTCTCTTTCATGCAATATGGATTTATCTTCACATTGGAGGGAACATAAATACCAAACAGCTAGATATTTTTCTCACTCTGTGTGTCATGTACAAATGGAGCTGGACAGAAGTAATTCTTTCTTTAAAAAAAAAAAAAATCAGATCTTTCCTTCCAGGAAGAGATTGAGTAAACTACTTTTCTGCTTCATTGTTAAAAGCTTCCTATAGAAAACATTTTGGAAATAGATGTGTTTCTTTTCTTCCAGTGTTTCAATGGACTCTTAAGAAATTTCCCTGTTTTCATTGCCTAGTAGATGTCTATGATTATGCATAATAACTTCTGGTACTATTTCAATGTTAATGTTGTGTCATATTCCACTTCGGTATAACTTCTGTAATGTTGCTTTGCTTGGCTCAGAGACCCTGCAATCCTGGATAGCCTAGATCTGACAGAGGAAGAGAGGCGTGTATTGATTGACAATATTAACAGACGTCTGACACCACAAGCAGTCAAAATCCGAGCTGGTGAGTTCCTTCCAGATGTTCATTGAACACGTCTTGACACTTAAGTTAGCATATGGTGGTGCTGATATTTGAGTGGAACTGTTCTTCCAGAATTAATTAAGGATTGCTTGCAAAATGCCTCTGTGGGTTCTATCTCGAAGTCCAAGGTGGTTTGGCTTTTATTTTTTCCCCCAAACTGCAGATTCCTTGGGACGCAAAGTACTTGTCCTGATATGTAATGCAGTCTATCATATTGTGCTGACACACACTGAATTTAAATATTTTTATAGTTATTACTGCATCCACAACATTCTTTTTCATTATTCAAAGTGTTACATTCTTTGGTTCTCTAACAGGATGATTGACCTCTGTCAGCTCAGCTAGGTCATACATCTTAGCTGCTTGTCCATGAATATGTGAAAATAGTTCCGACTTTTCTCTGGGTGTATTTCTAATTGGCTGATTGCAAACCATTCAGCAGGATGTATTAGCTCAAGTCTCGCATGTCTCTAATGTATTCATAAAGTGTATGAGCTTGTTTGTCTCAGCCCAGTGCGGGCGGAAAAAGCACATGACTGCAGTACTTAAGAAGGCACACTTTAAAACTGTAAATCTGGTTGTACAGCTGCCTGAACAGCCTAAAAGCATACTTGCCATTAAACAGATAGTCAATGTAGCAGAGTCACATTTTTTAACTAGATTGAGAAGTTGCCTCTGCTGTGCAAGGGTATATTGAAGAGCATTAGTTGATTATTGTGGAGAGAAGAAAAGATAACCCATATCCAAATGACAGTGAAGTCAAGAAGAGAGTGTAAAAAGTAAGGTAATGAAAAATGAAATTGCTAACATAAATAGCACTTCATTAATTATGAAAATAAAGTTACTCGATGAGCATATTCTTTTACTTCCTTCATCTTGCCTGTTTTGTTGTGATGGTTGTTGTGGTTTAGCTTCAGTCGGCAACTAAGCACCACACAGTTGCTCGCTCACCCTCCCCCCCCCCCGTGGGATGGGGGAGAGAATCAGAAGAGTAAAAGTAAGAAAACTTGTGGGTTGAGATAAAGACAGTTTAATAATTGGGAAAAAGAGAAAAAAAATTATTATTGTAATAAATTGTAATGAAAAGGAAAATAACAAAAGAGAGAGAGAGGAACAAAACCCAGGGCGGGGTGGGGGGGGCATGCAACTGGCTTGCCACCCACCGACCGATGCTCAGCCCATCCCTGAGCAGCGATCACTGCCCCCCGGCCAACTCCCCCCAGTTTCTATACTGAACATGACGCCATATGGTATGGAACAGCCCTTTGGCCAGTTGGGGTCAGCTGTCCCGGCTTGCCTCCTCCCTGCTTCTTGTGCACCTGGCAGAGCATGGGAAGCTGAAAAGTCCTTGACTAGCATAAGCACTACTTAGCAACAACTAAAACATCAGTGTGGTATCAACATTATTCTCATCCTAAATCCAAAATACAGCACTGTATTAGCTACTAGGAAGAAAATTAACTCTATTCCAGTCGAAATCAGTACAATGGTCTAAGGTGTTTTTAATTTTGTCTTCAAAGCAAGCGTAGAAATTTTCCATTGGCTTGTAGTCTCATCCTGGGGCTGACTGGGATGCTCTTCTGTGAATTTGTTTGTGATAGCTGAGACCTAGCAGGTTGTTGTTAGTCACCTGGAAGTGAGACTAACTTCTCTGTGTAGCTTAGTCTTGCACCATTGCTACATGGGTAAAGAAATCTGTCTGTAGTCTAATCAGGGTATTACCAATATGACCAGCATTAGTCTATGCCTTAATTACCAAACATCTACAAAAAGCTATAGCTAACTGTCGCTTTAACTGTATGTTAATATAAGTTACCTTAAAAATAAAATTTAAAAAAAAAAATTCCAGTGCTCCTCAAGTGATTCCTCTGTTGTAATTGCTGACAGAATTGCATGAATTTGTGGATGTGCTCTTTTTCAAGTTTCACTTTTCCTGATAGATCTTTCTTTTTCTCTGGTATTTATTGCTTTTACATCTTCATCTCTCCATGTGAAATATATAATTATTCCCATTGAGTTTATTGGGTGAGAGGTGAGTGAATATGGGTATATAATTTTGTACTTGGCTTTTCAAAGCACAGTGTAAAATGTTGTACATCTAAAGAATTTATGAAGACTTTTACCTCAACTTACAAGTCAAGAAAGTGAAATACCTTCCTCAGCTTCGGGAGCTACTGAGGCTGTCATTGTGGATAAACATTGGTTGCTAAAAAGCTTTATTAAAGCTTAAGTTAAAAAGCTTTAAAGATGCTACAGCTTTTGGTAACTTCAAAGTTTTATTATTTGTATTCCTCTGTCCTAGATATTGAGGTTGCCTGTTATGGTTATGAAGGCATAGATGCAGTAAAAGAAGCTTTGAGAGCAGGCTTGAACTGTTCCACAGAGAACATGCCCATTAAAGTAAGTCTCTGTCTTAATAGTGAAGTCAAAAGCAAAGTTTTCTAATGCCCTCAGGTACCAGTAGCATGCAATTGCAGTTGTCACAATCACGTAGCTGAGACTGGGAAGCCGTGTACTTGCTTTCCGATTCTTCTCTAGCAGGTATGTAACACACTTCCTTTCAGCTGTGTGCTGCCAGTTGTTCCTGTGACTGTGCTGTGGCTTCCCAAGTTCAAGAAGCTGTATTTATTCTGTTCAATTTATTAAAATCTAGTATTGGCACACTACGTACCTACTAGTCCTTTATGTAGCCTTAGGTAGGGAGCAACAATTTTTATTTTCAGATATAAGATTATGTAAGAAAAGGAATGTTCGGTCCACATATGTTGCTATGTTGGTAGAATGGCTGCGGTAGCCAGGCCTAGTTAATCTCCCCAACAATTTTAGGATATTGAGTGCATTACTGAACAAGTGTTTTCAAAAGACTTGAAAGTACTTACTTCTTTGAAAATGGTTTCTTATAATGGTTTCTTGTAACAAAAGGAAAAGTTTACTTACCCAGTCATCTAAAAAAAAAACCAAAAAAACCAACCAAACAAAAAAACCCAAAACACAAAACAAACAAAAAAACCCCATACTGGTTGTCACAGTCTTTTAATTGTTTGAAAAATTAAGTGATAGGCTGTTTTACTGATCTGCAAAGTGGATAGCCTCTCTGCTTAGCAATATTTGTCTAAATAAACATACTATGTAGAAATAACTGATATTGATTTTGGAAAGAGGACAGGCTGTGCACTTTCCTGTCTGCTCTTTCCATCCAAGATGTTTATACTTCTAGAAAGGGGTTTTCTAATGGGAAAATGTTTCTTCTTCTGTGAATTGTGCATTCAGAACTGCGTTGCTTACTTTGCTTTTGAGATTTTTCTTTGTTTTTATTACTGATCCTGTTTTTTTTTCCCCTCCCCCCCATCCCTACAATGTTATAGATTAATCTGATAGCCCCTCCTCGTTATGTGATGACAACAACAACACTGGAGAGAACTGAAGGACTGTCTGTTCTAAATCAAGCCATGGCTGTAATTAAAGAAAAAATTGAGGAGAAGAGAGGAGTCTTTAATGTGCAGATGGAGGTAAGAACACACTACATTCTAAAATGTAATTTTTTTTTTTTCTCGCAGCATTTTTAAAGTAGAGCAAGATTGATAGTGCTAGGAGAAATTTTGGCAAAAAGGTATTAAACTAAAAAAACCCCTAAATTTCTGTGTTTCTTAAACAGCCAAAAATTCTACTTTTCCTGGTTTTTATTGTGTGACTTCAGGATGTATTTTGTCTCTTGCTCTTTATGTAGAATCAGAGCCTACAAATATATATGGTCTTTCTTAATGACAGTTTACAATGTTTTCTGTTTTGGTTTTTTTTTTCAGCCTAAGGTGGTTACTGACACAGATGAGACTGAGCTTGCAAGGCAGTTGGAAAGACTGGAGAGGGAAAATGCTGAAGTGGATGGGGATGATGATGCTGAGGAAATGGAAGCCAAAACTGAAGACTAAATGTTCTGGGATATTTAGAAGAGAGACCATATGAAAAATTAAAGACCCCATTGCAAACACTCTGGGCTAAATGTTTCCAGTATTGAAAACTTCAAATGCAAATACTTGAAGTGTTTTACTGTTTTAAAAATACCAATGTGTGAAAGGCTCTTCTAAATAACATTTCATGCAGCAACTTACACAAATTGAATCTTTTAAAGGGAAGGTGCCTAGTCAAATTCAAGACACAGATCTGGCCAGAGGGAGGTTGCAGCCCCATGCTTAACATTTTCACACATAACAATTCCTAATTGGTGATTACAGCTCAGTGCATCTGTTAATGATCTTTCCTGGGAGCACCAAGACCAAGCAAGCTGAACAGTGTTGAGCAAATATTCAATAAATTTCTGGGCTATGTAACTCCCAAGATTTTTTTTTCCCCTTTTTTGTCACATGGCCTCGAGTGATCTGAATATAAAACCTGGAAGAGTATGATCAGTGGGTGACTCCCCTTTAACACTGAAAGGACTTGCTTTTGTTTGCTTTAAATCAAGCCAAGAATGAGTGGAACAAAATGTTTTTCTTGCAAGTTTGTTGATGCAGACTTGTTTAAAACAGCATTTCCTTTGTTTTTTATCTGTGTTTAGGGGCTGAGAACTTGAAAACTTTGAACATGGCTTGTTACCATTCCAAGAAACATAGCTGATAAATGAAAAATTACATATAGTTGCACTTTGCTCCTATAGGTTAATATAGCGGGAGCTTTAATGAACTTACTCATACTTCAAAATAGACCGTGCTGCTGTCTTCTGAGCTCACTGCTGCATGACCTTCAATTCTGCCTACCCTAAATCTCATTTACACTGAACTGAGCTATTCACTCTAGAAACAACCTGTTTATCTTCTCTGAAGAAGAGAAACAAGATGTGCTTTCCATGTTGGAGTGTAAAAAAAACAAAAAAAACCCAAAAAAAACCCAAACAAACAAACCAAAAAACCCTGTTTTCCTTATCTGTGGGAGTTGGGGGGAGAGGGGGTGTGCTTTTATTTTAAGTAACCTTTCCAAATTGCTAATTTTTTAAACATATCTTTTTCCATTGACATGTGTCATATTGCACATCTTTTTTTCTTCATATTTTGTGCTGCTAGAGGAAAAATTCATGAAAAATGAGGCTTTGAGCTGTAACTAGGAATTGTTAATATTGCCACAGGTATAAACAATGTGATTGGTACCTGGTGTTGCCACAGACGGCATTCACAAAGGGCATACTTACCTCAATCCATGCTTGATCATCAGATCAGTCCACATGTACCCTACCTTTACTATGCAAAGCCAGAAAAGTTAAGTAACTTCTAGTCTTTGCAGAATGTTGGAAAACACCTGAATGTGTTATCACAAAATGAAGAAACAAATTTTTTTTTTATGGTTATTTTCTCAAATTGCTGTCTTTTCAGAAGCAGCTTATGACAGTCTTGTCATGGCTTGAAGTTGTGATAATGTCAGTTTCCTGTTTGAACAGCTCTTCCAACTTTGTCCATTCACTAAAATAGTAATTTGGCTTCCGTTAAACACAATAGGTGGGTACTCAGACAAAAGAACAAAGTGTTTATAAATTAAAAATCGCCATGTGATCTGTATGCCAAAATAATGCTGTAAAGCAAAGCACTGAAAAATGAGCCACACATGCTCTTTCTTTTGACTATTATCAGGGGGTTACAATTAGTATCCTCTCTAAGAACTCTTTTGGTGCGTTAATAGGTGAGCATTGTTTCTGTCAGTAACTTAGGCAAAAGTTTGCTAAACTTGTTCAGTACCTAATTAGAGCCTCAGTGTGCTGGTGTACACAATTCTGTGTTGATTTTGAGTGCCTGAAAAAAAAAATGACCAAGATGGTGAGGATGGTAAGGAAGCAGCTTAAGATAAATGCATTTCGATCACTTATTACACGGGCAGATAAAATCAGGCTCTCCCGTTGCCTGAGCAAATTTTAACCAAGAAGGTTAAATAAAAGACACAAGACAACTTAGTAGATATTCCTCGTGCGTTGCTGTAGCTGCAAGGAGGAGGTCTAAGATGGCCGCTTTCAAGACCTGTTAGCGAGGTGTGTGTGTAAGGGAGTGCTGAACGTGTGAAGGCCACGCTGGGCCTCGGCTGTGCTGCCTCAGTTGCCGTAGCCTGTGACTTAAGGATCTTTAGAAGTTGTCGAGATGATGCCTTCTGTCTCAACCGGTCTATTTTGTACGTGTGGAACTGCGTTTGCTTACCAAGTGCTTAAAATAAGGGTCGTGGGTTTTGGGTGAACATCTTTTGTCGAATCGCTAAAGCAAGGTAGCGTATTCCTGCTGTTCATTAGCAACTGTCCTGTTTACTCAGTTGTAATTGCAAGGCCAAAAGCTCCCCCTGCACTCATGTAGTCAACTGAAGGGAAAGGTACAGGTATACCTGTGGACAGGGCTTGGCCTGATGTGTTAATTGTAAGGATCTCAGCTTGACTTCCATGTCCCAAATTAATTTTCTAAGTCCGGCAGCTTGGAAACAGTTTTACTTATAACATCTGATAAGGACTGATTAATAGAAAAAAACCCAATCAGAGGTACTGGCTCAGGTCAGGCACACGGTGCAGTAACACACAGCCCTGTATCCTGTTTCTGATGAGGGGAAATAGTGGTTGCTAAAGAAGGGGTGCCCTGCTTTCTTGGGGCTGTTGTGGTTTGTCTGGTTTTTGATAGTGTGACAATTCCTTGCTGTTTTCTCTCTGATTCTGGCCCTCGGGGTTTTTTTAGATGCAGTGGAGCTGGCATGTTGTTCTTCACAGCAGAATCTGCACTTTGGTATTTAATTGCTGATAGTTTTTTGGTCCAGAGTCTAGACAATTAAACTGTTTTCAAACACTGCCACCTTTCGACAGTTAATTTTAAAAATGCTCTTACGTCAGAATACTTCTGAACTCTTGTCATCTTTCACTTCTATCTAGAAATGTTTCATCATTATTTTGATGTGGTTTGTTTTCATCTTATTTCATCCCTAATCCACTAAAGGAACTAAATATTTAATGGTGTCCTACACCAGAGGGCAAAGTCCTAGCATTTTAAGAAGCTGCTTTGAAAAAGCTGGGTGTATGTAATCCCCCGTGTGACACTGTTCACATGATGATACGCGATGGGCATTGCAGAACATGCGACGGGGGTTGTCCTTTGGGCAGGTTCTCTTAGTCAGGTGTTCATGGCTTCTGGAGGGGCTGACCTGGAGGTACCAGCAGTGTCTGTCAGGTCGGCCAGCTGAAATAGTGCAGTCTGCGTTCAGAGCCAGCTCTTCCTGGCCATCCCAATGCAAATTCTAGGGCACATAAAGTGTTTGGGGGTCACTTTGAATGGAAAAATGTCAAGCACTCAACTGTGCTTTTTTTGTTAAAATACTACGCTGACATGTGGAAAACACCAGTATAAAATGGATCTGAGGAAACAGTTCTCCTCTCAGTGCTTACTCAGTGAGTTTCAAGTCCCACAGAAGTGGGGAGTTTTCTGGAGCTCCCTGGATTTATACAGATCGAAGCACGTCCTTTTCTGCCGGGAGGCTTCAGTGCCAGAGCTTGCCTTCCCA
The DNA here is from genome assembly GCF_034638445.1 of Ciconia boyciana. Taxonomy (NCBI): domain Eukaryota; kingdom Metazoa; phylum Chordata; class Aves; order Ciconiiformes; family Ciconiidae; genus Ciconia; species Ciconia boyciana. Next base: position 34,577,961 of record NC_132939.1, on the reverse strand, counting down.
GCACATGCGTGAATACGGCAGCCCAGATCTAGTGACTCATTTTACACTATATGACCCTTTTCCCGCAAAGCTGTCTGAGAGATCTGTATTTACTCAACCTCAGGGAGCAATATAGGGGCAGTTTGTTAACCTTGATTAACTACAGAATGAGACGGGGTGGGGGGGTGGGTATTATAAATATCCAAGGTGTTGAAGAAAGTGAAGGCTCTAGATTATAAAAAGTAGTTGGTACAAAAGCTGTTGTTTACTGGCCAGCTAGGGCAATGTTTGTTTCGCCATTCACCAGCAGTTTGGCAATAAAATTCTTCGTTGCTAATGGTAATTTTGCCAAGATCCGTCTGCAGGGTTGTGGGTGGTCTGCGTGCTGGAGGAAAAGAGCTCGCTCGGATCTCTGGTGAGGGCTGGTTATGGTGCAATTCTGAGATCACTGGCTGAGCAAGAGCCCCCTGCAAGCTCCTGCCTGTCCTCACTAGCATGAAATTATCTCACCCACCTTGTTATAAGTTGCCTGCAGTAACAAGCTGAACAATATTAAGTCAAACCTCAAATACCAAACGGTGGAACACTGTATTCCTGGAGCTGGTTATATAAAGAGTGTGTGTCCAGGAAACACACGCAGCATTAATGTCTCTTGTGTACCTAGACTCAAGTTTTCTTCTCTTTTCTCGGGTTTAATTCTGATGTACAGAACCTTGTGAGCTGAAATTTATTTTCTTTTTTCTGCTGACTGCATCAGTTTTTTCCCCAAGATTCTGCTTCTGAGTACAGCTTTTATTTATATATATTTATGTATATACACAGAGACAGCGATTATTTATTAAATTAAAAGAAATACACTCAGTTCATTTCTGCTTTATTTTAAGGCCACAATAATATAAAAAAAATACCAAAATTTCCATTGATATCTTTGAAAATACTACATACCTACAGCAAAAAATACTCTTCCAGGTGTTCTGTTAAACTTACTGTACTTAACTTTAGACTGAAGAACAAACATAACTGGGATATGACTAACGCAGCCGGTTGCCTCATGGCTGCCTGCCTTTTCCAAAGTGGCAAAGGGAGTACAGTAGGAGCTACGTAGGTAACTTCCACATGGGCTGGCTGCTTTTGAAATCTCAGCCAGCGTGCTTTCTCTTCATACAGCAATCGATTTTTCTAACTTCAAGTAGTGTTCAGTCACCCATTGTATTTCTCATGATCTCTGCAGGACTGTTCCCTGGGTCGTCTCCAGTGCATTGTCAGGTTTGAATTCTTTGGTATCTTGCTCTTCCTTGCTAAAAGTTATAAAAAATACTATAAAGATAAAGAAATTATTTGTTTGTTCCTTTTCCTCGGTACATCAAAGTGTGACCAGTAATCTGATCCGGTGTGCAAAGACTGAGAGATACTTGAGTTACTTTGTCTTACTGAACTCTGGACTCTCTTTTTACATAGCAACGAGTGCTTTTGTTTATTTGTTATACCCTACATCATGTTTCTTATCACAGCCCCCGGCTCTGCCCACGTATATCACCTTAATTTTGGTACAAGTCAGGGAATGCTAACAGTACAGCAAAGACTATTACTTCTGAACAGCAGTGCTGTCTGAAATACTAATACTGGTTTATTTCATCAGGACAAGATTTGATAGATCTATGAAACAGATTTATCATGGGCGAAGTCTTCAAAAATGCAATAAACATCTAGGCTCGTATTCAGACATAAAAAAGGCACTCTGCTTCAGAGGCACTCAGGAGTTACAAGAGGTCACTGCACGGTGTCCATTGATCAGACTGCTTTACCCAAAGCCTGAATAGTTGCTTATGTAGGGATTTAGGATATTAAGTTGAGAATCTTGGTTTATATGCCCAGAGGTCACTGAAAGTAGAGTGGGCTTTTAGGTGCTTTGGGGCTTCTTTGGTAAAATAAATTTCTAGCAAAAGAAATTATTTTAAGGTTTGTAAAAGCCTCCTTGTAATCATAATGTTCTATATGTTACACTTAAGGTGTTCTGATCTGTAGAACCCCTATAAGATGTGTTTATTAGATGAGGAATTTTAAGTGGTAAAGTTGATTAGTCTGAAGTTTTGAGGGATGCGATTTTACAGTTCTGCTTCTCCCTCCTATGCAATACCTGATTTGTCATCATGTGGCTGCTTATATTGGCCAACTCACTCGGTGGTGGTTTTTTGCTATGCTAAATTCTGTGAAATTCTTTTGAGATCCTTTTTAGACTTCCCTTTGTTTTACTTCCCAGACGGCAGGTAACATATCAGGGCCAGCTCACTGTTTAACTAATGTCTCATAGGTAGGAAGAGAGGGAGAAAAAAACAGGGAAGGTAGAGTGCGTCATGCTGGAGGAGGAGAGTAGCAAAGAAAAATGAGCTTTCTTAAACAAATTGCCTGCAGAGGCACGGGCTGCCAGGGCTCAGGCGCTTCTCGGCGGGGGCTTGGCTCTCTTCCCTGCTGGCCACGATGGAGGAAGCAGCTGGAGTCCTGAAGGAGGGCTTCCTCGTCAAACGGGTAAGAGCTCCGGTTCCCCTTCGTGCGGTTCTGCTCAAACGTGGCAGCAGCCCCTGAGCAGGGACTGGACGGCAAGGCAGCCCGTTGGGCGCTGGGTTTGAGGGGCTCCTGCCTGCTCCTGGGAAAGGAGCTCCTCCAGGTCTGTGCAGATGCGTGCCGGGGGAGCTGCATGAACTGCAGGTGTTCGCTACCCTCCCTCGACTTTCTCTGTATTGGTATTTATTTACCCAAAGGAAAGTGAATTAGCTATCAGGATTACTCAGTTAGTTATCAGAAAGACAGTATGTCTGCACATAGGGCACACCTCTGCAAAGAGCACATAAAAAACTACCTGGCAAATGGCTACACGGCAGCAGTGGAAGCGGCCATGGGAGGAAGGAGAGAGGGAAGATGTTTTGACAGTCTCTTAAGATAGTTTGTGCCTTCTTTAGTGACCCAGCTGAGCAGGGTTTCCCATTTCATATGAGAGGATGGAGAACCCACTACCCTTTTTGAAGGGGATCAGAGCAATGGAAACGTAGAAACGTGTTTGAAATAACTTTTGTTCCACACCCCTCAAGCGGCACTGTAAGAAAATTTTAGCCAAAATGTGGAGAAAAGAGCTGAAAGATGGTGTCACAGATTTCAGCCTTTCCAACACTTCTCCCTATAGGACCAAGTCAGTCATAGCTGGGACACAAGAGGACAACTTAGGAAGGGGCATAAGCTGCTTTTAGTACCAAGACCCTGTCTCAATGACTAATACGGTCCTTGATTGCACACAAAAAATGTGATTCAAAGGTTTGTTCATAGCTTTGCCACGTCTTGGGAAATGCTTTTCTACAGTACGTGGCAGTGCTTCTGGTGCTAACATGAAGGTAATTCTGGTTAGGAGCTCTCCTGGCGGGGCTCCTGGCCGGCCAGCCAGCTAGCCGCCAGCCATGTGAAGCCATGCTCTACACGGAGAAGGGCTGCACGCCCCGAGCTGTTCCTCATCCTCCCTTCTGCAGCGAGGGCAGAGCAGTCCCGGCTCCTGCTCTCCCCTCTGGGCCACGGTTGTCTTTTGTGGCTCTTAAGCGACTACTGAATTCAAGATGGGAAGCCAAGGTGCCAAGTGTGTGAGAGGAACAGGTTATCAGAAGCACACTGAGCTGTAACTGCCAGCAGTCTGTACAACACCACCAAGATACACAGTTTGATAGGAAGGAGACCACAAAGAAGATGCCTAAAGGAAACTGAGGGAGAAGGGACAAGGGATCCAGAGGAAAAAATGAGGGAGGGGTGGGATCAGGTAAAGAAAACAGAGATTTCTCAAGAAGAGAGCAGAAGCAAGGAGATGATGTAAATGCATTATGAATTACTGAATTATGTATTGTAATGTATTATAAAGTAAATATGTGGAAGTCAGGTAAAGATAAAGAAAAAAAGGTAAGGCAACCTCCTGAAAAAGAGGAAATCTCCAAGAAGGAAAGAAAAGAGCCATAGCAAATAACATACTCTGAGGAAAAATGGCCAAGGGACTTTACAACAGGTGAAAAAAACACTGAAGAAGGCAAAGGGAAGGCGAGAACAAACCCAAGTTAGATAAATTGTATTTAGTATAGACTAGAAGACATAGATCTAAAGTGCCCTGGATTTTAGAGACTGATTACCCTACCTTTTCTTGGAAATTGCTGTTTTTCCCCTTTACTCATAGAGAATTAATGAGCTTTGATTCCTGCCACAACTGGACCTTGCATGTTCCTTTCTTCCAGCTATGCCCACCCTCCCCCAGGTGTCAGAGCTTCCTCGACCCAGTGCTTCGCTGCTGGCTGTAATGCTCCATCGCCTGTAGAAATGCAAGTCAGCTCCTCGCACCTCGAAGCTGGACCTGACACTGTCAGACAGGACTGAGCCTGTCAGTGCCAGCCCTCGCTGGGTTTGCTCTCCTGTACAGCCAGACTAAAAAGAGCCGGGGGCTGTTTACAGAGGGGGAAAGAGGTTTTGTCTGTATTCTGGTATAACCCAGGAGGCATTCGACAGCAGCCTTCATTCGGTCTTTTGCCATTAAAAAGCGTATTTCCTTTACAGGAAACAGTAGCACAGGGAATGTTTTAGCCCAGGAGGTTGGAGGCAGGTAGGATAGAAATAAACCACTCATTAGCAGTAAGAGGGGATGTAAGGAAAAGCCAATTCACTCAGCAAAGCACTCTCAAAACCACTTGGCACCTACAGCCACATCAAAATGACAAAGAACAGAACACATCAAACACCACCCAGGCTCATGGGAGAGGAGGAGTTTGTCTCCAAGAGCCCTCACACATTTCGGATTTAGTGCTGTTCCTGCCTGGTGCTGTCAGCGAGCAGGTGTGCACCTAAATGACAGCTCTGAGATAATTCATGTCAGCTTTTGCAAGAAACAATTTTTGCCAGCAAAGAAGATGTCCTTGCTGGAGAAAGAGCAAAGCACCTTTCTATTGCTCTGTGATTTTATAGCGATGGAGCTGTGCTATTTTGTTACTAAAAATGCGTGTTTCAGGAAGAACAGGACTCATGATGACTTCTTGTGTTTCTTTTCGTACAGTTTCCTATTAGTTTATGGTATTTTCACAAAAAAAAAAAAAGAAAAAAAAAAGAAAATACAGTAATTTCTCAATGCTCGTGTTAAAGTTAGCTATGTGGATTTCTTCCCCTCTAGGGACATATTGTTCGTAACTGGAAAGTGAGATGGTTCGTTCTGCTTCAGGACAAGCTGCTGTATTACAAAATTGAAGGAGGCAAGAAGGAGCCTTCTCCAAAGGGCAGGATCCTTTTGGATGGCTGCACTATTACTTGTCCATGCCTGGAATATGAGAACAGACCGGTACGACTGCAAAAATGTATCCCTTCTCAATGATGTTCACTTTCTAACTTCTCCCTAGTCTTTTCCTCTCCTCCTGACTTCTTTGATTGCTGCAACCATATCACTGGGGTATGTGTTTCCAGAATTAGGCCCAACCAAAAGCAAGCTGCCATTAGCAGTGTAACCAGGACGAGCAATGAACTCCCTCATTGTGTCTTTGCTGTTCCCTGTGCCCAAATCTGAGTCACAGCCGTTAACCAAAAAAAAAACCAAACACCCCCCCCACACACACACAGTGGGAAGAATAAATGCAAATACATCAGCCCAACAGTGTGTGGAGGGAGGACATGAACAGCTCAATAAAATCTGAGGAGGATGGGAAAAAAAGGAAACTTATCACCTCTGATACTTCTGTTAAACCCTGGCTGTGTCCACAGGGCGCTGCTGGGCAGCCAGGTCAAACTCCCTTTTGCTTCGCCAGTGGGACTTCACTGCTGTGGAAAGTTTCCAGCAAGAGGGCTCTGGAAGGGAAAGTGCCTCCTGCGCTTCTCTGCTCACCCGCGGGTAGTGGCAATGCAGGCTTCCTCTGAGTGGGGCCAGAAGGGAAATGACTCTGGAAGATGCTGACTATTTCAGTACTTCCCATGGCAGAAAGAGCCTAGTGAGAGCCTGTAGTTGTTGAGAGACTAGAGATCTGGATGTGAAAAGCTCCACAGTCAGCAGCACACTCCTATGTAATCCAGTATCTGGGTGGTCTGCTCTCTTTTGAGTACGACAAGCTGCACGCATGCAAACCATGCTTGGAACTGAAAACCCAGGGATTGGGGGGTGGGGGGGGAGAGAAAAAAAAAAACAGAGTTGTGCCCACCATCCTTCTGGCCAAGAATTGCTCTGTACTGCTCAGGTGGGATGCCATATCAGGCTTATTTGTGTCACTTGGGCCAGTGCCAAAAGAAGCAAAATGCAAGTAGAGGACAATAGCTAAATTATGTTATTGCTTTGCGCTTCTTTCTCCACAGCTACTCATCAAACTAAAGACAAAAACCAACACAGACTATTTCCTTGAATGTTGCTCCAGGGAGGAGCGAGACTCTTGGGCTTTGGACATCACTGGAGCTATTCATGCTGGTCACCCAGTACAGGTACAAGAGCTTCACAGAATGAAGAACTCTTTCAAACTGCTAGAGAATATCAGCCTCCAGTAAGTGTATATGGTTTCTTCTTCTGCTGTTGCTGTAGTCTGCAAATTGCCTGAGCTGATGGATGGGGAAGCTCTTCTCTGCACGGATCCACTCCTGTGTGGCCGGGAGCCTCTAAACTGGCTGCTCTGCCCTAGGTTTGCACACACTTTTGCCAGGGCACAGGAATGCACCTTTTCCTGACCATCAGTTTTTTGGGGGTATGTGGATTCTGCACAGGCCTCTCACTGCTGGCTTGAAGACCTTCCTAGTCAGCTGCAGAGGTTCTCATTGGGGAGATATATTACCTTGGAAGATGCAATGTCAGGGAAAGACTGAGCGATGACATTGTTCATGCCATGTTGATGAGCTTTCAAAGATGATAGTCAGAATCCAGACTAGGATTTTTAGGGTGTATCATGTTAAACAAGAGGAAACAGAGAACTGATTAAGAAACAGAAAAATTACATTAATTTGATCTGTGTTGAGAAGGTAAATGGAGGCTGACTATAGCTCAGTTTGAAGTGTTTTAAATTGAAAGATACTTTGTGAGGCATCTTGCTTAGTGCTGCTATTGGGACAATAAAGATTTCCTACGCCAGACTTAAGATAAAACTCATGGGGGAGTATCTAGACTGTTTCCCATCTCTGTGTTGGTAATCATGAGGGCATCCCAGGCACTGACAGAAGTACGTGATAGTTTCTGCCTGTCTTTCTATTCTAGTAACATTGTCCTGTGTTCTCTTCTACAGCCACATAGTGGAGAGAATGTGTGACAGCAGTACTGGAATTAAGCTGACCCGCAACTTGGAGCAAGGCAACAGATACAAAGAGACCTTCACAGGTACACCTGCTGCAGGCAAAGAGCTTCCTCACACCTGACATGCCACACTGCAGTGGCAAGGGAGCTACTGTACTGCCTTCCTGGTGGGATCAGTTGTGGCCCAGTGGAAAGTACTGGTGCAGCCAAGTTCTCCGACACCTTTCTCTCTTGCTCTTTGGATATATGGAAGCACACGTAGGGACCCCACGCTTTTGGTCAACCTTGCACTTCATTGACAGTGTTTGTGATGGTGCCAAAACGTTTCAGCAAATGAAAGCCTGTGTGGGAAGACACCATCTGTCTTGCCTTGGACGAGCACGTTGCCTTGGTATGAGAGCTGCCTTTCTCCCTGCAGGTTCTGCTCTGGTGGACTGGCTCATCTCCAACAGCTTTGCGGTGTCACGGTTCGAGGCCGTCACCTTGGCATCCATGCTGATGGAGGAGAACTTCATCAAGCCTGTGGGAGCCCGTAGCACTGAGGCCATGCGCTACGGCGACCTCTCTGAGCAGTTCCTCGACGACTCCACCGCACTGTACATGTTTGTAAGTGATGTGGCTGCCTCCTCTGATTTGGGGCAGTGGTAAAGGGGGCATGCACAGCATGCAACCAAAGGCAAAATATGCAGGCTGTGAAAGCAGACAGAGAAGGAGCAGCTCTGGGCTTTTAGTAGTGCTAACACTTGCACTTTTGCTGGAGACAAATAGCTACATGGATATGGAGGGATCTACAAATTACATAATTAGGCATTAAAAGGGGTGTGTCCCTCGGGTGCAGTGCTGTGTCTGCATTTAACAGAGGCTGTGCTGTAGTTCTGCTAAAGCTCAAGTCCACAGTGCATGTGTAGGCTTTACAGCTGTAATTCGTTGCTTGTAAACCTCAGACCTGCTGAGCTGAGCAGCAGGGGTACGGAGTAGAATTTACTCAGGGGAAAATGAGATAAAAAGAGCTCAAGGAAAATAAAATGCAGAACTTTGTACTTAAGAGTGCGTTTCAATTAAAAAGTGAAACCATCTTTTCCCTATATGCAGGCTGAGAGCAGTAAGAAAAATATCAGTTCCAGGGAAGAGCTACAATTTAACATCTCTGAATTAAGTGGCACAATTGTGAAGCAAGGATTCTTAGTGAAACAGGTAAATAAAGTCTGAACCTTCACTGGGAAACAAGAAAAACGACAGCTCTTAGGGCTTCCTGGGGAATAAATGTGATTTATACAAGTGTGGCTGGAGAGTTGTGGCCAGCAGAGCTAACCTGCCTGTGAGTACAGAGATCATGTGGTGAAGAGCATCTAGTTACAAAGAAGTGAGCTGTGGAACTTGCTTCTCAGGCAGGGTTAATTGGATATTCTGTATATATTGAGTGTATACTGGAAGGTATAAAATAGTATCAAAAGCAAAAGTCCCACACAAACTCCAAATCCCACCAGAGGTGTTACAGTCACTTCCAAGCAGATCCACTGTTCCTCTGGTCTAACCTGTCCCACCCAGGTTGTTTGAGCATCTATGATGTTCTGCTGGCCACAGACAAATTTCAAAGCTGAGTAGATTGACATTTGCATGAAGTGGACATTAACTGTGGACAGTCACTCATGTACACATGGACGCTCTAGTGGTGGTGAGACCTGTTTTATTTGGGCATAATTACCTGTTAGTAGTAACTGTTTACCGGATCCCACCCTTAGTCTGCAAGATTTAGTTTCCGACCCTTGGTATGAACAAGATGAGGATCAATCGCACTGTTTCAAAGTACAACGCAGCCACCTGCAGAGGGAACCCTACCTGCACTGCATGGCCACGTTTCCACTCTGCAGCTTTGTACCCTGAGCTCCGATTTTTGTGTTGTGCAAACTGGATCATCAGATGCTCCCCAACCCTCCCTCCTCCAGCTGCCAGGGTGCAGCGAGGGCTGACGGTGGGCTGGGTGCCAGGAGCTGCTGGGGGATCCCCACGGGCCGGCAGGGAAGCTCCCCATCACCACAGGACATGAGAGCTGCCCAGGAGTCTCTCCCCATGGTCAGCAGCAGTAAGGGGCATCCCACAGCGGCCCCAGCCCTAGGCTGGCCCTGAGCCCCACCACCAAACCTCCAGGAGCCGGGGGAAGCCCCCAGGGCCTGGCACAGGCTTGCAGTGCTGCCCTGCACTGTCAGCAGCTGAGAGGGCTGGGGGGGAAAGAGTGAAGAGCTGCAAAAGGCCTGACATAATACCCTCAGAGCATGCACAGCATGGGTTTTTAATCCAAGACCCATATTTAATCTGAAATTAAGAGCAGGAATCAGGTATATAATCACTTGGTCCTGTCACTCTGCTTTCTTGGTTCTCAGCACAGGAAGAGAGAGAGGAAGGAATTATCGAAGTATGAAGAAGAATGTTAAGCAGAAAATCCTGGGAGTTACTAAGATGTCAGAAAAGATTTTTCTCTGTTGGCTTCAAAACCTCATTTTTCAGTATCTAATTAGGTCTCCCCTACAGCCTGCAGGAAAATGGCCATTGCAGGATGTATTTACTGGTGGTAACTTTAATTCTTCTGTTTTGCAGGGGCACAAGAGGAAAAACTGGAAGGTGAGGAGATTTGTTTTGAGAGCTGATCCTGCTTTTTTGCACTACTATGACCCCACTAAGGTATGTGGGTGGGGAGTTACTACCTGTAGAAATCCTCTTCCAGACCTAAACATTATAATGAAAATACAACTATGCTGTAAATGTTTCTCTCACCCAAATCTCCTTCTGGGTTCCTCTACTCATTTCCTGGGGAATAAGACCTCTCTGGCCTTACCCTGGGAGGTTGTCCTTGTAGGATTTCCTATCCCTGCGTCTTCCCTCCTGTCTTTTCCCCAGTGAGATTCCTTTTCCTTAGCCGAGGGGCAACAGTTTTCTTGGGATTGGTCTTTTGCTGTACCCACATAGTCTGGGACCGTGCTCCTGCAGGGATTCCTCCTGGCCTGTGATCTTTCCGGGCTGACATCCCGCCACTTGAAGGTCATACTGCTACTGGGATTTTTTACTTTCTTATTCCAACATTGAATAGGATCTCCTTGATGCCGAAGTATTTATAGGAATTTCTGCTACTAAGTTTTAAACTTGCTCAGGGAATAGTAGAATTTATCTTCATGGATATAATAATCAACGTGAACAACCCAGAAGGGCATGTGGATCCATCAGCCCCAGATGCATAGGGTGCCACAAAGCCCAACAGGTTGCTAAAAGAACATGTATAGAAATGCTTTATGTGACTTCCAAAGAAAACACAAACAACATAACAGTGAAAAGAGCTTATGGAGCTGGTTCATTTTTTGTTGCCTGTTTTTTGGTGGGGTTTTATTGCACTGCAACTCGCCCTTGTAATGCTATAAACTCAAACTGCAGAACCTGAAGATCAGACAAGAGAGCCAGCCCACTAGTGAAAACAGTCAAATTTTTCCCAGACAGTCTCAGTGAAAAGCAGCAAGCTAAAAACTTGCAGAAATACATATATATATTTTTTTTTTTAATCTGGGTTGTTATTGATAAGACTATACATAAGTTTGAAATGTGATTGTTAGCCTACCCTTGTGCTTTTAATTGCTCTCCATCATTCCCAGCTACCTCAGAGAAACATCTGAGACTGAAACAACATAGTAATGCATTTAATTACATGTCCTAATTGACTTCTCTTGTGACATGGATGTTTTATATCTGGAAGGACGCATTACATGTCCACCTTCATAAAAATAATTTATGTGCTCTGGGAAATTATTCTAATGATGATATTTTCCAGATAAGCCTCATTTTATTTTTCTTTGCAGGAAGAAAACAGGCCAGTAGGTGGATTTTCTCTTCGTGGCTGTCTTGTCTCAGCTCTGGAGGACAACGGAGTCCCAGCAGGTAAGCACGAGCCTCTAAACTTTCATACATACATATTCATGCCATAGCAATACAGTTTTTGGGTGTGGATTTGTGTGTATGGCTGGCTGTATGCACAAGTAGGTTGGCCTTTCCTCTCCCCTTGCAAGCAAGGGAAGAGGCATATCATAAAAAATCCCCATACTGCTGGGTTGTCCATACCAGAGGGGATTTTTTTTTACCGTTATTTCCACATATCTTGGGTGTTCCCCTTTTTATGGGCTTTTCTCAGTCAGATGACCTCTGAGACAGTCCTAAGACACTGATTAATATTCCAGAGTTAACAGACAGAGAGGAAACGCCTTCTTTTTAGATGTTGTTTAACTCCTCAAGATGCCTCAAGACTAACTGTTTAAAGTCTTGAGGCATCCCCTGATGCCATCCCTTTTCTGTGTGTCCTCTCTACTTATGCTATTACCTTTTCCTTTGTGATCTGCTAGAATCCAAATGAAGGGGAGACATAAGGAGAGCAATACAAAAACCAGTTCTCCGAGTGAATACGCTTAGCTTAGGCATTTGTCTAGAACCTCAGCCTCACAGATAAGTGTTTCTGCTGTTAAAGCAATTTATTTTATGACAGTAAGCACAATGTGTGGATCTCAAATAGGGAGCATCTTTCTAAAGACAAAAGACAGGGTCTGAAAAAGATACGGTCCAGGGTGGGGGGCCATAATGAACAAGAGAGCTCCTTGCTAAGAGGAACCCGAAGACAGGCAGGAGCAAATCTGATCTACTGCACAAACTGGTAGGGAGTTAATCCTTCTATTGAACAACTCAAGTAAGATTCTCCATCTAAACAGCAGCTATTTTATATATGAAGCATAGTACACAGTAGTTCATACAGTTTATGGGAGGGGTGTCTGTCCTATATTTTGCAGAAGGGAAACCAAAGACACAAGAGTTTTAGATGTCTTCTCCATAATGAAATGAGAAAGTCTGATACCCTGATTCACTAAATTAAAATTCTTCCCTATGAAGCTTCATATCTGCCACAAAGCATTTCTCTGTGCACCTTCCTGACCTGTCGTATTTGTTTCTCTGCAGGAGTGAAGGGCAACGTGCAAGGCAACCTCTTCAAAATCATCACCAAAAATGACATTCATTATTATATCCAGGCCAGCTCTAAGGCAGAGCGAGCACAGTGGATTGAGGCAATCAAACCACTGACATGAGTAAGGTGGACTCCATGCCAAATGATAAGTCACATTTGTGACCAAGTTTCCTGCTCTCATTGTCTGGGAGTGTTGTTTTTCCCTTAGATAGTCTATTTTTGCTATTTGTATCGCCATATCACCTAGCAATTCCTGGCAGACCAGCATCCCAGGTGCCTAGGAGTCATGTAGATCCATAATAATTCCCCACCAAGAACTTATCATCTAACCAAGAGACAAAAGACAACAGGTGGATACAGAAAAACGGGGCTTTACAAGGAAACAATGAGATATAATATTCCAAGATGGAAGAAAATAATTTTTTTTTACAAGTTTTCAGTCTATATCTGGCAGATCCAGGTTGTGTTTTATCCTAAAGCGGAAATGTCTTGCTCCTTTCCCCTTTATAAAGGGGCTCATAAACTTAATTAGTTAAGATTGACTGAATTGAAGTGATGAAAGGTCCTGGTGTCTGAGGCTGCCTTTCTTGGTATACCACAAGAGTCTTATGCTAAGTCACAATCCAACTGCCAGGATAATCACAATTGCAAAACAAACCAGGGGTCTGTCTGCCCATCTGTCTGCTCTACCATTTGGTTCTCTGCTAGGCTGGAAAAGACCAAAGGATCCTCCTCTCCAGTATATAGATTATTCTTGTGCTGGTAATAGCCTGTAGCGGCACAGGATCCTGAGTATCAAATCAGACCAGTGGCAGTTATTCCAGACAATCACTGGTGCTGAATATATTGGAAGAAATCACTCAGCTGTAAAAGCAAGACTTTTCCTCCTGATTATCACCATAAGTCCATTTATGTGGAGCACCATGGGGACCGAGAACTCTAATAGCAGTTCTGACTATTGCTTTTTCTATTTTAAGCCATTAAATTTTCCATTCTTTGTCTAGTAAACTTGACTTTGATATAATTAAATATAAAAAAAAGTTCAGTGCATTTGAATCTCCTGTGCTCTTTAGACATGATTTTTCTCAGAGGACAGTTTAACTATATGAAAATAATGGTTTCATACACTGTAAATTTAGATTTATATAGAAACTGATACATTCTCCACAACACCAGAGGGTAGAATGGAACGTATGAGATGACTAAAACACCCGACCAGCTTGCTGATACACTGTTTTCATAAAATTCCTCATGTTATCTGAGTACCTGTATCTGACAGCCAGACTCTGCAGAGCTTCCAAAAGCCCTCTGAAGACAGCATGCTATATATCTTCCCTGAAGTAACAGAGGAATTTGATAGCCCTCTATCCACAGAACCACCTCTTTGCAGGTTTTTTCTCCAAGTTATGTACTGAAAAAAAGTCTCTTCGTCTAGAGACTTCCCCCTTCATCCTGTGTTATAACCGACCAATTAAACATAGCCAAAGGCAGCAGCTATGATATATGCTTATATATGTATTAGAATAGCTATGTATTTAGGACTTCTTTCAAAATCTACAGCAACGAATAACAGCACAACACTCACATGCATTCAAATATTTAACAGAGCTGGTAAAGAAGTTTGCCAGCAAAGATGCAGTTTTAATTACATACAAGAATGAGCAATGCATTTCAGCTACAGATACCATTTCCTAGGGCTGGTCCAGAGAAGACTGTGAAATCCACAGCTGCTGAAACCTTTCAATTCACGAGAACGCTACCTGCAAGAGACAGGGATGGTGGTAAGGCATTTATTGCTCTGTACTGGGAAGCACAAACGGCTTTGTGCTGACTGAGCAGAGCTTCTAGGAAAATCAACTCCTTCCTGATAATGTAAGCCTTGCTGGGGCCCACCAGACTCCTTTATTCACTTATAAGGAAATCTTCTGCTTCTCTTTTCTCAGTCCCACCACCTGCATACTGCCCAGTTCCTGTCACAAGGGTAACAGCCACCCCACCACAGAGGACTGACCTCCACCAGCTGGCATGCCTGGGGGATTCGGGGACCATGAGGATGTGAGATACTGCATAGCATCATAAATCTTGCAGTTTGGGATGCCAAGAGAGTATCTCAGCAAAGGCCTTCTGATTTACCTGGACCAGCCATAGCTCTGCAATTGCTGAGCGTGTATGAGAAAAAAAGTGTATGTTTCAAACACATCAGCAAATGAAAAAGATACAGTTCCCACTCTCCAGAATAAGCCAGGGTAAAAAGATAAAACATTTCTCAGACAGGAGAAAGTACATTTGCCTCTGTCCTCTGGTGATATTGTGGTCTCCTTTTTTTCAAGCCACTTTGGTAAGCTTGATGTCCCCTGTGATCTGCAAAGCTTTCACCAAGTTCAGGGGCTGAATGCGGTGAGTGAAGTCACAGAGCTGCCGTCCATCAAGCAAGACTCGTATTTGCTGGTGTTCACATAAGAGCTCCATCTGCAATGGAAAAGGACAGGCAATGGTGTTAGAGACAAGTGGCAGAGCTGATTTCACCAGCATGGGCTTAGAACCCCATGTGATGGGGATAGTGAAGCACAAAGTCTACTGGTTCTTCTGAAATGTCCCTAATAAATAACCTACTCTCTGCTGAGATGATACTGTCAAGGTCCTTATAGTGAGTTCTCTCACTAAGACTAGAGAAAGGAATGGATCTCTCCCATCAGGGCTTGAACTGTTACCCTCTGTGCCATACTAGACGAGTTAACAGTTAGCTATTTGTGGTCATATACGTAGCCTTCAGCCTTTCTCCCCCCCTTTTCCCCACCCTAATCATAGTACCCCAAAAAGTTACCTTAAATGTGTCGCCTGCTGTAAATGGGAAGTAGGGAATAGTCATCTCTTCTCTTCCCCATTTCCCAGCAATTCGTGCATTTCGGGTGATGGATTTGTCACTAAAGTTAACTGTAAATAACAGCCCAACATCTTTGTTTGCATCCACTGGATCACAGAGCAGAGTCACTGAAAAGCTGAAAAAAACAATTAAATGACTGGGACTTTCAGAAATGTGAAAGGACATGGTAAGCACATCAGAAGCCCAAAAAGATTAAAGGAAGCTATTGATTTCTTGTCAGACTGAAACACAGGACTCCTGCAGGGACTGTGCACAGGCTTAAAAGCTGCAGAAAGGGATGAGAACAGGCCAGTCTTTGTTTCTCCTCTGGTTTCTGGTAGGATGCTAGTGACTTCTGATGTTGCTTTCCCTCTCTTGTGACTGGAATCAAACACATTTGTGGATAAGCCAATTCCAATTTGTATCCTAAAAGAGGTTATGGAAAACTCTTCACCAGTGTTGATTGCACTGGAGTTGATCACTGTAGATGCAAAAAAGTGTAATGACAGCACAGTTGCTGTCATCCAGACTAAACACAGCAATGAACCTGCACCTCCAGTGCCAAAACCACTGGTTTGCAAATGGTATTGATTCCAGCCTCCAGCAGACAACCGAGATGTGGGTTCAAAATCGCACCTCTTCCTGGAGGGGAAATGCCTCTTGTGTGTCCCCTCCGGTTTGCATTAGATAAGGGGAAGGAGTAGAAAATGCTGGCAGGGCAGTCAGAAGGTCCAAATAGTGAATTCTTTCTCACTCTTTTAATCTCAATCTAAGAGCAGGAAAATTAAATAGAGCTATAAATTATGAATCTATATGACTTTTCTTCCTCCCGAAGAGCACAGACCCTCAAGAAATCACTTCAATTTAGAAGACAGGTAGGAGCATGTAAGGCAGGGGTGAAGCCCCCACCAGCCCCTTCACCTACCTCCTGGGGTTGGAGTGTACCACCCCGATGACTGTGAGTTTCATGGCTGGTCTCAGGCCACCTTTAATTTCACCAACATACTGCTCCACCTGCAGGGAACAGTGAAAACCTGTTGCGGTAGGTCACGCCATGGGTTAACCAGCTTCAACAGCTGCTTTGGTCACCTCTTACAGCTTGATTTTATTTTTACACGTACAAAAGAACTTAAAAATATTTCCAGCCTAAAGTACTTCTTATGCTTTTGGTATAAATTCTGTGAGTTCCAGTATCTGAATCGAGCGAGAGGGCTGCTGCAACCAAACGACCGATAACCAGGTGGTAGCTGCCTGGCAGGCCTGCTGCCTCCAGCAGGCAGTTTCTGACCAAAAGTACTGTCAGTAAAATGAGTGGCCGCTGTCACTGCTCCACCTGACCGACATGTGTGACTACCGTGACTACCGACCCTGACGGCATGCCTCAGGTGGCTCTGGGAACAGCCACTGCTGACTTAGGCAACTGACACCACTCCCCAAGACCAGAGCAGGTACTGCAAGCGCTGAGGCTGCGGTGACCCACACGTCTCACAGGTGACAGGACCCAGATAGCTGACACACCTGGGACGAGTCGGTGACACCTGCTATGGTCTAACGACACAATAAATCTGCTTGCAGTGCTCCATGCAGCAGATCAAAAGCTTTGTGGCGGCATGATGCAGAGCACAGACTCTGTGTGAACTTGCTCTGCCAGCTCAAAT
The DNA here is from genome assembly GCF_034638445.1 of Ciconia boyciana. NCBI lineage: Eukaryota > Metazoa > Chordata > Aves > Ciconiiformes > Ciconiidae > Ciconia > Ciconia boyciana. Next base: position 34,561,207 of record NC_132939.1, on the reverse strand, counting down.
TCGTTAACAGATTTTGGTAGGCTAACTTGGTACCAGCAGGCTTTATGCTGGGCCAGGTAGCTTCTGTCCTCCGCCATAAGAGCACAAAGCCAGCATGGATGCTGCGCTGCCACCGCATTTTGACAGAAACGCAACCGTGTCCTCACAGCTGATCCCAGTCGTGCCTGTCCCCATCACTTTTTCAAAGCCAGAAAATGGCTTCTTGGTGGATCTACTTTTGTCCCGTTCACAAGAGACCTGTAGTTGCAAACTCCACCCAAAGATCAGAGAATTGCTCCAAGTAATTCTCTAACAGCTTCAATGGTCAGTGGAGAAACTGATACAGGCAATGGTTGACATGGAAAAATGAGAGAGTGAGCTTGGAAACAAGTGATAGGGATATTTTGAGAGTTCAGTTTCAGAAATGGCTTTAAAATGTAAATGCCAGAGTACTACACCATAGCATGTAATCACTCCCTATGCAGTCACTTAGAAAGAAGCTGCTATAAAACACTAAGTGTTATTAGCAATTTGTGTAACACTGATAATATTCCAAGGCAATGCACAGCAGACCCTATTTTAGATAAAAAGCGCTTTATCGTTCCAGTGTTCCAAGGCAAAAATTCAGACATTTTTTGCTAGAAGACCTGCACAATATATGTATGGTTTAGTATTTTGACTATGAGAGGCACTACATCAGCATGGAAACCCATGAACTTCTGTTCACAGCAAATGGGCTTCCATTCAAGTGTAAGTTGCTACAGGTATTTCATACGTATTTTTAAATTTTGGAAAATATAACCTATGTTAGATTTTTAAATTATTGAATTGCATCTTCTTAACAGCAACACAAATTAGAGATGAAAAATGTTTTGCCTATACTTCATTTCCTAATTTCAATATACTAGTTATATCTTCTGCTAAGATTATCTTAAACAATGTATTTTCCCACCTTGATATTTACAGCTCCACAGATATATTAACAAACCTCTAATTCCTAACAAGGCCAATATTGGAAGAAATTAATCACAAAATACCTTCAAAAATGACAGCACTATTGCTGATTGTTAGTAATGTACATTTACCCTTGCAGAAGTGGGCAGGTGACTCCAGCAGGTATGTTTTGAACTTTGTAGCAAAGGAAAAGCGTCAACCACCTGAGATGTCTTACATGAGGGAGCAGTTCCTCAAGTAAGGAGTCTGACTGTAAGGAGGTACTTTAAACTGGATAAAGCAATTAGAGAGTGGGTAATAAGCATAAAAGTAGGTAATAAGCATAAATGAAGTTCATTTACCCCCAGGCTAAATGAACTTCATCCTTATACAGGTTCTGTGTCCCACTAAAGCTTCTTCCTTGCCTACACAAGAGACAAGATACAAAATAATACCCCAAATTGAAGTGCACTTTGAGAAATTGTTTGCGCAGAGCTGCATCATAGTAAGCACCATCATTAAAGGCACAGGGAATCAGAACTGAATAGACTGAATGACGACCACATGGTTTCAACGCTTACAGCTCGTCCAGTATGGCTGAAATGAGTTCAGAGGCACGACTACCCACGCGCCATTTCTCTGCGACGTTGAGTTGACAGTACAGGTGAAAAATACTCAGGATGCTGTAGCAGGTAATGGTACAAGCTCCTGCGGCATCTTACATGGTTTATTGGTGGGTCCCAGCACATGCACACGGACATAGCCCCCTTCCCATATTTTCTGTTCAGGAGCCCTGGGGACTCACTCAGTCACTTACTTTGGGACGCCTCTCCTCAGTCATCACCACTCTGCCTCTTAGACTTGCCTCCACCGCAGCAGTCCCCGAAGGAGTTTTTGTTTTGTGTGCCAGGACAAAACCAAACAAAAAGTCCGGAATAAAGGGAGGATGCTGGGGGGGGCTTATCTCTGCCAAACACCGGCTGGACACCACCCAGCCGAGCAGCTGAGTCACGGCCCTTCGCGCCTCGTCCCACTGGGGGAAGCTGACAAATACCACGGCCCGTGGTGCAGCTGAGCGGGCAGGGGGGCTGCAAGGGCGGGCAGGCCCCCGCCGCCCCGCACAGGAGTGCCTGGCAAGCCTACGGCTGCAGCTCGAGCTGTACCTACACCTACATATTTTCACAAAAGTCTTTAGAATTACGCGTGTGTGTGCATAGCATTTTGTATTTGTATATGTAATATATATAAATAACACATCATTTATTTAGGTACCATTTCTGTCCTCTCTCAAAGGGGCAACTATATATGTAACATATCTCTATACAGACCTATATACATCAAGTGAGGTATACGTACAGGGTTATACACATATACAAGGGGTAAATACACACACACACACGTATATACCCCTAGATGTATACGTCTCTCTCTGTATGTGTGTGTGCTTAGGTGTATATAACATACGCATATATAGCCTCCCCTCTGAGAGACGACGCACGGACTCCCACGCCTGGGCTTACTCGCCCACCCTTCGCCTCCTCACAGACCCCGCAGCGAGAGGCTCCGCAGCGGAACGGTCCCCGTGCGTGCCAGGGGGCGGAGCTTCGGGCGGAAGCCAATAAGAACCCCGAGAGGCCCGAGCACGGGGCGGAGCTGGTGTGCGGTAAGAGGAGGCCGTGGTGGGCGGAGATGGGCACGGTTAGCGGGGAGGGTGGGGCTTGCGCTGCCCGCGTTCCTGAGGCGGCGTCAGGCGCCCCAAAGAAAAATGGCGGTTTATTTACATTCTGCCCCAGCTCGGCCAATGGGCGGACGTCCGCCCGCGTGCCCGCCCGGCGGCGCGGTCAGCTGAGGCGGTGTCCAAGATGGCGGCGGTGAGGGGTGGTGTTACCGGGGCGGTGCAGTAGAGCCCAGCGTCGCCGGGGTGGCCGTGTCCTGCCCCGCCAGGTAATGCGGGCCGCCGAGCCGGGCCGGACCTTGCGGAGGAGGACGAGGCTGCGGGCAGGTGCGCGGCAGAGCGCGCGGCCCGGGGCAAGTGGCCGTGGCCGCTGCCGCCCCCCCCCCCCCCCCCCCAAAGACAGTCCCTCCCCTCCCCGCCGCGACGGGCGGCCCGGGAGCTCGTGCGGCGGTGGGGAGCGGCGGGAGCATCCCGCGGGCCGCTGGGCTGGGCTCCCTCGGGCGGCGCACCCGCGGCGGGGCGGTCATGGCCGAGCGGCAGCCGCGTTGTCAGCCCGCGATGCTTGTTGGCGCCTTATCCCCCTGAAGCCTGGCCTTGGATCTCCGCCTGTCCCTGCCCAGGTCGCGCTGTCCGTGCGAAGAAGAAATCGGGGGTGGTGCCCCAGCGCGCCCTTACAGCATCCGCCTTTGCGTGTGTCACCCTGCCCCAGGTCACCTGCTCGCCCTGGGAAGATGCATTCTTTTGGAAATGAAGAAGCGGTCTCTCTGGAGCGGCTCTTTGGGTTTTTCTGCGAGTGTGTACGGCATGGAGACTGGGAGCTTGCGCAGGCCTGTGTGCCCCAGCTGAGCCAGTGGCACGGAGATGGCCCTGAGAAGGTGGAAGCAATTCTTAAGGCTCTGGTAGCTTGTCCTGTGGGGGTAAGGTAAGTAAGGTACTGTTTTGGTTCAGTAGGCTTGCGTGTGAAATGAGGAGGGAGCCATTAGTCTAGTGGTGACTGTGGGAGACAGGCAGAATCTGGGAAGTAGCACTCGCTTCAGTGCTGAGGTGTCTTGGCTGTGCCTAGATGTGCTATTATCTGAACGTTGACATCTTATCAAGCACTTATCAAGCACTCCAAGCACTTAGCGGGCTGCCCAGCCCCCTGGGATAACGAGCTGTGTTCATTTATGCAGTTGACTTGGTTATTGATACAAGCTTAAAACTATTTGGAAGCATTCCAGAACTGATTTTGTTAGATCTTACTGAAGGATAAGAAGGAGAAGGAACATCTCCTGAAATTACATTCCTTTGAGCTTTGGTTAATTTAGAAATGGAACCACCAAGATCAGCACTGTAGTTATTTAAAATCTTCTCTTGTTTCCAGCTCTTGAAAGACCTTCCAATTTCTAAAAATTTAAACTCTAAGAAATTCAAATTATGCTATTGATTTCTTATTTCTCTCACACTGGATTTTGAAATGGCATTGGTTTTACTCAATCCTAGTTAGCTTTGATCTCTGCTTTTCAGGTAGGTGCATAAGAAGGGTGACTTTCCATCATGTCAGAGAACTTTGGTATTCCCCCTCTCCAAGCAGATGATCATACTTCTTTACATTAAAATTTGTATAATATTTTGGTAAAGGTTCTAAGAAACAGTTTACACTGACAGCAGTTAAAGGAGTCTGAAGGAAGGTGTGCACATGGTTAGATGAATATTGCTAACAGCCATGTGAGACATAAGCATTTTTGATCTTTTTATCATTTTAGTTGCTATCACATCTAAAGACTTTAGTTAGCAGTGCTGAGATTTTTAAAGGCCAATAAACTATCTTGTGCTTTTTCCTTTTCCTAGTCCCTTTGACAATACTGAATATTTTCCCTAGCTGTGTAGGCTTTGGAATGTGTGTATAAGTGCTGGAGCACATGAAAAGCTGATGGAAATTAGAAGTGTTCTTTGTTTAATTAGTACATTACTTCACTTTTAGCTTGGCCATAGAGCTGCACTTGTGCTGCTGTGACCTAAAACTAGTTTATTTTTTTTGGGTAGAACTAGACAGAACAGGAAATAGCAGTATTTGGCAAGTGGTCAGATTTCAAAGAAATCTGCTGAAGTGCTCAGAGGGCTATACAGACTGAACTTTAGACCAGAAATAAATTTCGTTGTTTTGAAGCAAAGAACTATGGCAGTAGTGTTGGTATTTGGCAGATCTAAAAGCAGTTATTTGCATAGCAGAAATCATTGAGTTAATGTGTAAGTAGTACCAATATTCTGGTGTCTCTGCATTCTCTTCCTGTCTGACTTACCTTTAGCTATTTAGTCATCTTTGTTTTTATCTTGCACAAAGAGATATAAAAATCAAAATTACCTCTGACAGTGTTTTCCTGGATCTTAGAGATGGGAACAACCTTGAATAATCTGGTGTATGCACTTATTGCTTTTGTAGATGGGGACAGAATTCTAGCCCATGGAGAACTGCGTGGCTTTGGCTTCTTGTGCTGGAAAAATGGCTTGCCAGGAATCAGGTACAGAAACATCTAGCTGACTTCCAAGTGCAACTTATAGCTCTGACTTCCAAGTGTAAAATGTCAGCCTAGTTGCTTATTTAAATTATAGGCTTTCCCATGTTTCATGGATTTAAGTTCTCAAGGTAGCTGGAGAGAGGTATTGTTTTTGCTTTCAACAAACTTGTCAGGAAACAGCTGTTAATCTTCTCCACACTGGAGAGGAAAATTGGGATTTTTTTTTTTGTTTGTTTAGGTAACAGAAGTTGGCTTTTGAGCATTGGGCATTTCTGTAAATGGAAAGCATGAGTGTATTGACTTCTGCATTTGTGTAGCAGCTTTCTTACATTAAAGATGAAATAGCTCGGGCATCAGACAGTTCTTTAGATGGTGAGGGATGTTCTTGCAGTATTGCTGTTTTCAGACAGGTGTTTTCAGACATGTTTCATAAGTAAAGGAGAAACTAGTCTTTTTTCCTTTTTTTTTTAATTGGTATACTGGGATGTGTGATCATACTTTTTTTTTTAAATTCATTTGTCATTGTCACTACTTAGACTTGCATTTTTTCTTTACCTTCTGAGGAAAGATGCCTCTAGTTGGTGGGTTTGTAACTCCTGACAAAATGATACTTGTCTCTTTTTCCAAATGTATAGATAAATGGAATCCACTGGTGTGGGAGCAGGACCTAATTGTGGAATAGCCTTTAATTGAGAATTGAGTATCTTCAGAGAGATGTTTCAATCTGCCTCAAAATGTTAATGAAATAGCTAAGATTAGGTTTATATGGTAATGTAAAGAAATAAAAGTTTTATTGGCTAATGTTTTTCCCATTCTCTTATATTGTTTCAGAAAACTGTTCCAGTTGTTCTTCAGAGAGAAACTGAATTTTTATTGTTCTTGGAAGAACTACAGAAAGATATCTCTGAGGAAGTCCTAAAGGTGAGCTACTTAGTATGCCCTACTTTTTGTTAGTTATGCAAAATGTCCAACTTTATCAGGTTTTGGGATTAAAGTTAATGCTTCCTGCTAACTCGACTGCCTGAGATGCTAATGTGTTATTAATCTTCTAGGCAACTGCAAGAGACTGTAATTCAGATTCCTTTCTGAAGTTAATCCAATATGCTCACAAATGATTTCTCTGGCTAGAGAGGAGGCTGTAGGCAGGCAAGCTTTTCTATGTGGTCTTTCTAACACACTTCAGTCCTGACTGCAGCTACTTGCCACAGTCTTATATCTATAGACACCTTTAGTAATCAGAAGCCTAAAACCAACTGTGAGCCAAAATAAACCATAGTGAGCAAGCACACATTTTAAAAGTATGTGTATTTTCTTTTTCTTCTTCCTGAGATCTTAATTTTCATCTCTTCTGCACCCCTTTGCCCCCTTCCTGGAAGTTTTTGGGCGCTGTACTGTTACTACTGTTGTTATTTGGTAACTGATATGATGTGTGCTCTGAGGTTCAGGAACCATTTTTCCATTATTAATTAATACATGCAAACTGATTTATTTGAGAAATACATGCAAATATGCAAAGATGGATTAATATCAAAAGAAAGTATAGAGCAGGAAATCAGGAGAGTTACTAGCTGTAGAACTGTCCTAATTTGGTGTTAGTTACAACAGAATTAGACCTGACATGGTGTGTGGAATGTCCTCAGATGTTGCTTCGAGTCTTATAGGTTCAAACTCTTAAAAGAATCTTTTTGTTTGCCTTTTTTAAGAGGAAAATGAAAACTTATTATATTCAGAGGCTATTTGCAGTTTTTGACTATGAATAAGGAAAAGATGTTCAGTATTTCTCTTAAGGATACAGAATTAGCAATTACAGGGTCAAAGCAAGCAAGGTAAACTTGACTGTTGATTAAAATAAATCTGCTTGGAAGTCTGTTAATGACTAATGAAGTCTATGTATGTTACCATCTAACCTCCAAGGTCATGAAAGATTCCACTGTTGTCTGCAGTGTTGCACAGAAATAGGAGATTCAGCAACCTCATATCTTTGTCACAATTACTGTCAGAGACATGTTAGTAGGTAGAGTTATGTTTTGGTCTAGCAAATAAAGGAAAGGATGTTGTGGACTTGTCTTCTACTGCTAACCTCATTTTTGTGCACCAACCACCTCTCCCCTCCATATTCCCCAAGTTGTCTCTTCCAGCCAAAGACAGCACTCATATAGTTCCAGAAGTGCCACAAATGCTGCTGAATTGCTATTCAACTGGGTTGTCCCTCACCTTCCCACCCCTTATTGGGAGACCTGATTGGGATTTGTTTGTCTGTTTGTTTTCCCCTTCTTAGTTCTGGAATTGTAGGTTTACTTCTGTTAGCAAGAAAAACTACTCTTGCTTAAGAAAGAAGTCTGTGAGATGGCTTCTGAATCTGTTCGCCAGTTTTAACCAAGTTTGAAAAATTAGTGTTGGTAAAGATGATGCAGTTGGTAGATAGATGGTATGAATCTGGAAAAGTAGGATTAAAAAAAAAAAAGACTGAACACTAATCATCATGCTCTTACTGATTTATGAAGATACAGTCACATCAATATATTGCTAAGAGGTAGAATACGGTAATGCTTCAGCCATCCTGTAGGAGCTGCCTGTGAACTAAGATAACGTGCTTATGAGCACATGGCCCATATAGTGTAGTTGTGTATTATATGATTCTTTATATTTTGTTACATATTCAGGCATATCCACTCTTCTAGGAAGGATATTGGACAAGGTGGACCATTATTAATGGATTTCCTAGCTAGTACAATGTTTGCAAATTGATTTATCTTCTTGCTTTCAAGTTTCTCCTATTTTTTTTAAAATAATTAATTTTGTATTTTTAATGGAGTCTGAAAGGCTTACTCTTTTATTATTTCCCTATCAGGAACTGTTTGAAGCATTTGAGTGCACCCAGAACAAGCACATCACAGACAGGAAAAGAAGAGATGGCTGTTCTCACAGATTCAGTTTGGATGTTGTTTCAGCACTTCGGAAGCTTTTGCTGCGTGCTCCCCAGAGGGCAAAAGCCCTGCTGGAGTTCTTCCAGGAGGAACAAGGCATACACAGCCCCTCATTCCAGCAATATTGCTCTCTACAAAACATCTTCGTTGAATTTCTTCGTGACTCCTTGAAATCTCTGCAGAGGCTTCAGTGCAGTTCTGAGATTTCAGCAGAACTAGATCAAAGAGAACTTGTAGATACAATTTATGCTGCTCTCAGTATAGTGACTTTTGAGGTGGAGCATCAGGCAGATGAAGTACGGCACCTATTCAGGGAGCTCTTGGATGTATGCTGGGCTGAGGGAAGCCCACTGAGGGAGGAGAAGCTACTGAGCTGTATGCTGAGGAAACAGAGCCATGGCCTGTTAAGCCTCTATAGCAGTGTTCTCATAGAAAGAACAAGAGAAAAATTCCTGGTGTCAAAATCAATACGAAAAGGTTTGTTTCACTTTTTGCTTTGTTTTCATTTCTTGTTTAACAAAGCCATTGAGGCATTAAACAGGCAAGTTGTCGAGAAGTCGGGCAGTGTTCTTGTTAAAGTGCCTTAACAAGCCATGGAGTCTTGTAAAAGATGATGCTAAAATGACTTAAAGCAAGGAATTGGCTTGGGAACCCCAGAGCATAAGGGAATTGGCATAGGAACCCCCTACATTTCTGCAGTCTGTGCTGCCTTCTTTTGTGAGCACTTCCTTTACCACCCCTTGTTGTGCTCTATTTTAATCTGCTCAACGTTTCTCCTGCTGAAGATCTTGCTTGTAACTAGAAGATCGACTTTCCATATGTATATAAAGTTTTGATTGGTTCAGCTCCAGCTTGGGGTCATCTGTGTTGGAGGATGTTCCATTTCAGGCCAATAACAGTTCAACTACCTCAGTAATCCCAAAACGTTCGAACCCCTTAATAGTGGAAAAGAAAACTTCTAGAAGTGGAAGGAGATGTGGAGTGGGCCAATATCCCAGCTGGAAAGAAGATGCAGTTTGATTACCTGCTCGCTCACCAGAGCCCAACTGTTGTTTTTGTACTGGCTATAACTTCACAGCTTCTGTCTAGCTCCCTATGACTGGTACATTTAATTGAAGATCTCAGTTGAAGCTGAATGGCAAGTAGTGCCTGCGCTCTTGTAAGGAAAGTGGCAGGTGAACATGCAAGGAGGGAAAAGCTAGAGTGCCTACCCTCTTTTGCTTGCCTCTGTATGCTGAGGTGTCAGTCAGGTTGTATCCTCTCTCCTCCCTTCACTCATAGGGATTGCTGAAGGGAAGTTCAGGCTGGTGTGGTGTGGCAGGCTCTGGCATTTCTGATAATAACTACAGTTAGTGCTTCCTCATGGGGAAGAGAAATGGAGATATGGATACCTTCACTCTGACTGGGAGTAGTTCAATTCTCACTTTGCCCAGATCTGAGAAGTTCCTGTGCTGGACAAGTCTTTGCTAAGGCCCTGCAAAGCAGCATTGTGTCTCAGAGCACAAGTGAGAATTCATGCAACATACAGATAAGATGCATATGACTAGAGAAAGAAAGGCAGTGTGACCTGAGCTAATGGCAAACAACCTGTGTGCTGAACAGGCTTTTGCTATGTTAACAACTGTCCAGACAGTTTCCTGGTTTCCTATCTGACCTGTTTATTTTCTATCAAATTTCTCTGCTTGGCTTCCTTGTTATCCAGTAGCAATATCTGAGAGTCTGAACTTTTAGCATGTAACAGCTGGTTAGTATTTGAAGAAATGTTGAGTGTTTCTCAGCTTAAATTAACAGCAATTATGCCTCTTTCAAAGGTACCCCTCTGTACTGGAATGTAATCTTATTGTGATTTTTTAAATTTTTTTTTTAGGGTCATATGAGCAGCTGGATTCAGAGCGAACTGTGATGAGTTTGTTCTCAGGTCCCAAAGAGGCTCCTTCTTGGAAGACAGCCTATTTCTACTGCTTGAGCAGCAGCAAGCACTTCCTGGAACAGATTCTGGTACGGCCGTAAAATCATTAAGAGGGAAACCCAATGGTGCTAAAGTCAATCCCTGCATTGAACATATCTTGGCGGTGCACAGAAGCATTTTGTATTCAAATAGTGTTTACTAAGGGTCATGACTTACAGGAACAAGGAGGTAACTGGTGATAACTCCCCTACTTACAGCTGTGTGATGAACTCAAAACATTCAGTGAGACTTTTGGAAAAGCTCATCTGCATGCAGACAGAAGATTAGATCTTCAGGATTTAAGAAGTCCTGTGTTCTGCTTGTAATTTTGTTGGATATACCACTTGATTTACCCCATGACCTTGAACTCATTGCTTTGCTTTTCCGATGCTGGTAGACTTGCAGGAGTGAGACTAGTTTGCATGGTAAAATTTATGTTTTGAAGAGCTTGAGGACTTGGTGAAAAATACTCTGGTATGAATTAAATTATTTGAATGTATTTACATAGATAGAAGAAATAGAATACAGGTAGGTGGTCACTGTTAAAGTGTGAATTTTTAAGGTTGAACATATTTCCACTTCTAAATAACATGCTCATTCAAGTTGCTTACATAATGCCCTTGACAGAGACATAATCAATAGAAAGAACGTAAAGATAATGTAGTGAGGAAGTATGAGTTGGCTCTGTAGTAAGCATTTGAAATGATGTTTTTTTTTTCTTCAAGACGGTTTCACTGAAGAGTAACCTGATGGCTTGGAAAATACAAGTTTAGGGAAGTTCCAGATGCAGAACTTCACTATTTTAGTGAAGCTAATATTGAAATGGCTACTCACTTACATAACCTGCCAGGCATTTTGGGTGTCTGCATTTTGGAAAGATAATTACTTCTTCCTTTTGTTTTCTAGGTGACTGCATTAACTTTACTGAAAAGAGAAGACTACTCAGGCCTGAAGAGCTTATTGAGGAGAGAATTCAACCCCCTTAGTCGCCTCTTGGTATTGCTAGGATGGACTCATTGTCAAAGCTTGGAATCAGCAAAAGCATTGCTATGGACTCTTCACAAAACTCAGGTAAATCAGCAGAAAGCAAGTGGCAGTATCCCAGTCTGAGTCCAGATAATGCAATTTGTTTGCAAAAATAAAAATAAATAAAAGCAGGGAGTTTCCAGTAAGAATGTTAATCTTTCTCAAAATGGAATTTAAAAAGCTAAGATGTTACATTGTGTGTAGGTAACGTTATTGGACGCTTGCCTTTCTTCTTACTCCTCAGCTGTGAAGGAAGTATGATTGCCTAGGAGATTCTGAAAGTTTCTCTTGCATAAGCTCTTCAGCTTTTGCTGTTAACATAAGAGAGAGAAAGACAGCAATGGTTGTTGATTAGTTTTGAAAAGAGCTGGGGGACATTTGGTGTCATTCCAGCCAGTGAGTTATCCCTGGATAGTAACTAATTCTGGTCACAACTAACCTGAGTTCAGCAACGGGGTAGCTTGGAAATTTCCCATACCCATTCTCAAAATGAAATGATAAATGACAAGAGCTGTGACTGAAAGATCCACCTTGTTTGGGGGGGTGTTTTCATCTCTGAAGAAGAGAGAGGGTTCTAACTCTGAGGGTGTAGTTGCAATTCAGATGACATCTGCCTGCAGGCAAGTGGCTTGGACGACAGAGCTGGGGAGACAGGGAACCTTGCACTGCTGGATCATTGGGGCAGATCTAGGCTGGTATTGTGTTAAGGGAGTTACCATCTATTGGTAATAGACTGAAGGTAGCCTCTGCAAAGTGAAAGTCTTAGATCTGATTTTAGCAAGCAGGCATCTGTAGTAGAAAAGCACATGGAAAAGGAGAATAACTATCTGCTACCCAGTATATCATCTGTTCTAGTACATGATTAGTTCTAGAGGTTAGTGTCTTAGACTGTTATTAAGAAGCGTTAATTTGCATTTTGAAAGCAAACGTTGAAAAGGGACGTAGCCACCTTTTCATGGTCTGTAAGTATGTTGAGTGGAGGCTGACTGATTTTGATGCTCCTTCAGAATAGCCCTGCCTTGCTGGCTTTGTAATAAAACTGTCAATTTTCTGTACTTGAAAGTTACCATCTGGATAAAGAAGTCTTATGAACATCCCATATGTGCCACAGGCTTGGTTCTGCTGTTTGACTAGAGGATTTGTTGTAAAGACGTTCTTCTATTTGTCTTTCCATTTAGGATCTGTGCAATGATTCACTACTGAAAGATTTCTGTGATGGGCTGTGGGCTCAGGTGGAAGTTCTTGAATGGTGCATACAGCAAAACAGGTAAAATGATCAGAAAACCAAGCCAAACTGTCTTGCCAAATCTGCCTATTATTCAATTTATGTATGCAAATAGAAACTGTGTTCTTTTCTGTGAAGCTTGTCTAAACATCTCCTAGTGACTGTGTATCACAAGCTCTCAAAATGGCTTCATGGGCATTAGTTATGCCATTTGTTTTTCTTTTTAACTGCAGTAGTTTGGTTGAATCAGAATTAGAGTGGGAGAAATGTCTTTAAACATGGCTGAGAGACCTAAATCTGTGCCACGTCTTTGTTTGTTCTCTCTTGCAGTATTACTATACCAAGGAAGATTCTTTTGCAACACTTGCACAGTCTAGATTGCCACACTGCAGTGTACTCTCTTCATCATCTCACTAATCTTCTGGCACTGAATGAAGATGATGTTATTGAGCTTCTTCAAAAAGTTCCTGCTAGAGACCAACAGATGCAGGGTAAATGTGTAGGGTCATGAGAACACAGAAAAACCCTGATCCATTGAGTATGTGCTGCTCAGTATTTCTGCCAGGAAGAATTTGTTCTTTTGACCTACTTCTGTAAATAAGGAAGATACCGCTTATCAGCTGTTTTGCAGAATAAAACTAGAGAGCATGTGGAAATTATTTTAGCATCATTTTGGGGAGTAAATTGTCTCCCAAGAAGGAGTTGAGATCTCTTTGATCTCACAAGGACAGATCTCTGAAAGAGCTTTTTCAAAATGGTAACAAGACTTTGCACATGCTTATAATATGTGCTACGCATTGTAACTTATATACTGTATAACACCCTTGGCTTGAAAAGTAAGTGTATGTTTTGGATTTTGGCCGTCTGTGAACTTAAATTTAAAATCAAAGAGCAAATCCAGCTGAAATTGACAATATGTCATACTACAGCATCTTCATTTTTGAAAGATACAAAATGTTGTGGGTTTAGTTTTTTTCTTTTAATATTAAGTCTTACCAAATCTACTTTAACATTAAAATCAGTAAGGCTTACCTACAGACTGTGTCTACATCCCTCTTGCTTCACTTCTCTTATCTTCCCATGTTCCAATTTGGTGCCTAAAATACCCGAGATTACTAAACACATTAGTTCACTTAGAAGTGACTCTCCTTGTACACTCTTTTGATTGCGGCCTATGTCCAGGTTCAGCTGCTGCTATTTTAATGCTGCTTTCTGATAATGATACAGAAACTCAGTCTTCCTGCATGTACTAGAACCTAAGAAGCTGCAATTTTTTGTGCCTTATTCCTTCTATGGATGAGAATTTATACATGTGTAATTTCAATCTGAGTTGCGTGGAGAGCTCTCAGTGATGGATCTTGCACAGATTTTCCAGGTTGCCTAGTGGGAAGCAGTTTTCTCTCCTTCCAGTATCATATTAAGATGTTCGTTTCCAGTCCTATTTTTACAGGTTTTATTGTTAAAATTATCGTGACAGTTGTCTTGAATAGTCTTAAAAGACGTAGTGATGGAGACTCTATATAGATCTCTGGTTTCAATGTCCTGCTTTATGAAATTAATTTTTTTTGTTGTTACTGATGTTGGTCTTTTTAATCAGTTCTTACATTTTAATTCTCTTCAGCTTAAATTCTGTCAAAATCAAAACAGGAAGAGGCAGTCCCATCGTATCTTCTGGGAGCTGCATGACTGTAGCAAAAGAACTCTAGCTGTGGTTTCTCTTCTTTTTTCAGATCACCTTAATTTACGGAACTAGTTAATGGAAGACAAGTCCTCCCTCTCTTTTTCAGCCCAGTGATTGTTATAGAATTCAGATAATTCTATAAACACAGTTTAATAGAATCTCCTTTAAAATAATCTATTTGAAACTTAAAGGGAGGAGAGGAGTCATGAAGTTTTGATTTGTCTGATTTGGTAGTGTTAACAGGCCTTTTTCTCCCCTCTCCCCATGTACTTCCCCTTCTTCTTCTTTGACACACATCTGTCAGCTGCAGTAGTGAAACTAAAGTAGTGGTACTGGTTGACAGTTGTGGTCAGGCACCCTTCAGATCAGTGTGTAACACTAGCTTTGATCAGTCACACTAACAAAAGAAATGATGGGCAGAAGTTTCCTCATGAGTTACAGAATTCAAGAATAAGGTGTTAATATTTCTGGCATAGGAAAAACAAGCGCTTATAGTTAAGGGGTAGTTCTTCGGTATTGGTACAAGGAAAAGGGTTGGTTTAAATGTGGATACTGACACAGACTCACTGCATTCAACTCTTTCCATGTGGGAGGCAAAAGTGTATTAAACTTGTGTTTGATTACCAGTGTGTATTTTGTAGTATCTCCAGCTAGCTGTTTCTCTTTTTGAGAGGACTGTATTTATCAGATCTCTGGCTTCACCTGCCTGAAGCCCTCTTAAGAGAGTGGTATTGAGAGCTTTTTGGGTGCTAGTGTAGAGCTGCTGGTGAATTATAGCATTTCTGTGGCCATGTGGGTTCTGCAAAAGATTCATACTTGGATGTTTCCTCAGTTCTGTCTGCTGTCTACATTATAGTTTCCACCATGGTTGCTGTTTAGAATTGCAGTGATAGGGAATAATTGGTTTCAAACTGTTTGTGCTCTCAGGGCTTTTGTCTTGGCTGCTCTGTAGTTTTCAGAAGAGTTCAGGCTGGTGGTTTTCTTTGAAATCATGCTCAAGCCGTGTGGAGGACAGTGCTGAAACACTTTCTAGGTAATGCTATTCAGTCCCAGAGTTCGGATGGGGACATTATCAGTACGTCGAACCAGTGCTTTGCTTAAAAAACTTTGCTAATACTTCCTGTGTGTGACAATAGGCAGAGGGACGGTCTACCCCTTGTATAAGAATATAGGATAGTGGATTCAAGCACTAATTTAACACTGTCTGGGGTTTTCGGTTTTTTTTGTTGTTGGTTTTTTATTTTTTTTTAACCTTTGTACAGTAGTTGGATAATTCATCTAAACCCAGCATAACAGAATATATGACTCTATATTGTGGTCTTAGGTGAAGGGGATGATGATGTGACTTTTACATAATTTGCAGCTCTGTTCTTTTGTCCTAAGAAGGGATCATGTCTCTGGCATGTAACACCTTCTTTCCTCAAAAAAAAAGCAAAAGGGGGAAGGGGTGGGTGTAGTGCTTCTCCAAGTTGCCTTTATCATAAATGTGTGATGGACACTGTACTACTTAATCAGTTGCAGATTGTATATGATCTATACGGCCAGCCATTGTGGATAGAATCAACCATGATATCTGTTTATTAGTACAAATCTGTAGAGATGGTGGTATTCTATTCTCACTATGGTCATAGCCAGTCTACACTGTCTCCCTATGTATCTACTGTGTGATAGAACACAAAATTCTAAGATGCTGAAATGAGACAGGGTCTGTCCCTGTGTGGTAAATGCAGCAGTGTGGCTTAACCACGTACCTCTAATGAGACTTGTCATGAGCAGATTTTGATCATTCTGTGCTGTAGCCAGGTCCTGTAACACAAATTCACAGAAAATTTCCTTTTCAGAAAGGGATCCAGACCTGACTTTTCTGTGCCCATCTATTGTGGGGGTTTTTTTTGGTTTGGTTTGGTTTGGTTTTTTTCAAACGTTGTGAAGTAACAGTGAGATAGAGCAAAGCTGGGATGGAGGTGACACTGGGGAAGAACAACTGGATAAATATTGCTGTGTGGGAACTGCAGGAGAAAATTAACTTCTTTACTTGTCTACATCCTACCCCCTCACCACCCTTATTTCCCTCCACAGCAGCAACACTCCCTAACACCCTGAGTCAGCAACGCAATCTGGCACTCTTTCGAGCATTTTGCGCCATGAAGTATGCTATCTATGCTCTCTGTGTGAATTCACATAAGCATTCCAAGTGCAAAGATTGCGTACACAGCCTTCTTGGTGATATCCCTGAAGATGCAACTTTTGGAGAACCAGCAGGTGATTGGCCTCCTTTCTCAGGTTCAGTAGCTTGTGCTTCTCCATTTGCTGGGCTCTGAATTATAATTTAGGATTCGGATAATACTGCACCCTGCGTACATATGATGCTTTTATTCAGTGAGCTATGAATACTTTGCAAACAAGTATGATGGCATTTCTTTGAGGTGTTATTACCTTTAGTAATAATAGATATGAATAAGATACCTGCCTTGTTCTAGAACATTTAAGGTAATTGTATTAAAAATATAGTGCAAAAATAAGGAGATATTAGATATAGGATGGTAGTGGCAGGGATGCTTTTGTAAGAGTTTATGATTTCCCAGAGCTAAAACTGATTTAATGACTAAAATGGGTATAATCTGACTTTGTACATCATTGCACAAGGTGATAATTGGCATTACTGAGAGGGAGGAGGCATACTACCTTTTTAAATGTAAAATGTTGGACATATATCTATTTGATTTGTGGAGGAATTATTGTCTCTGAGCCACTGGGACCGTTCCCTCTTCTAGGGCAAAGGTTGGAGGAAGGAACTCCTGGAAAATGTTGTAAATGTTCTTTATTTTTGTTTTTAATTATACAGATTGCTCTTCAGTATTTCCTCAGTACCTTGCAAAGTGTCAGCAGTTCTTAAGGAGTGTTCCTGCTCCTCTGCGCCTGGAGGTTTTGGAGAACATCTTCTCCTTGCTTTTTGTTTCCTACAGTGACCTCCATACTGAGACTCTTCTACCTGAGGACTATGCAGAGGATGATGATCTTGATAAAAAGAGTACTACTGTGAGTGTAGAAGGCAGTGCTAGTCGGCGGTCTTCCACCTCAGAAAGTCCACAGCGCCTAATAGAGGCTGAAAAGAAATTAGAGAGGCATCTGCTAGCTGCTCAGACAGTTCACACAGATACCCAAGATCTTCATGACTCGGTGTTAGGAGGCAAAAGCTGTGAAACCTCTAGGCTGAGCTACCTGGATCTGAAACACTTCACCAGTGGTGGTACTGGATTTTTAGTGGATGACATGGCCATGGATGCCTTCCTCACATTGCTTCTCAACCATCTGGAAGAAATTCAGAGTTCTCTCCCATGGGACTCCAGTAATGTGCTTCGTGAAGAGCTGGAGCTTGTCGAGTGCTTGAATCTTTCTGCAAGCAGAGATGCCTTTGGAAGTCGTGTGTTACAGTTTTCGAAATACCTTTCTGAAGCTCACTGGCGATACAAGGTGGTGATGAGTAACAGAAATGCAGGTAGGCTTTGTATTTGGCACTTTCTGATATATCAACACTGTTCTGTTACAACTGTCCAGGCAGTGGTCTCAAGACTAAATTCCCTGAGCATCTTACTGAGGGAGCACATTTTGGCAAATACTGGGAGAGTGACCTAGTTGGAGATCACGTGGTTCTTGCACCATTCTCCAATAGGAGTGATCTCTATTCTAATTAGAAAGTTTGGGTTTTCTTTTTTCGCTCCCCTTTGTGGACACACTGCTTCAATTTGCCTGTCTTTCTCCCACCCCTTCATCACAAGTTATGTTGATAGTGCAGTGATATGACGGGTGGTGATGTGTGATCCAGTGCAAGCCAGATAGGCTCATCTCATTAATGGACAGATCGTTGACTTAGCCTAGTCTGGAAACATGTTAGGAACATGTATCAGAGGAAGTTGGATTATTTGGGGATGCAGACCACTCCTCAGGAGTAGCTAGACCAACGCAGTCAGGAACATATTTCCCACCCTTCTCCATATCCTATAACTTGTTAGTGCTGCTACTATCAGATATCTGCTTGTATCATAGTGTGGCTTCTTATGTATCTCGGACCGTGCAAAGTCCATGTCCCAAGAAAGACTGGGCAGTGTGGACCTTAAATGTTCCAAGTTTCTAAACTTGTGTTCAACTATTTCTCAATTCTCCCCCTATAAAGGAGGGGATGTAATGGGACTTATGTTTGAGTAGGCAGCCCTTAGCGTTTCTGTTGGACAGGCAGCAGCTTTCTGTGGGATTCTGTACTTTTGAGTCCTGACTCCTGACAAATGATGACAAATACTTGGGGAACACCTTTCAGGGAAGGGTGGCTGGCTTTTCTTGACAACACTGCATATCTCTTGGATTTTCTGTCTCAAGAGCTGGCACCCCCATTACTTGCTCACTTCCAGAATTGTTGACTGAGTCAGAGTTCATACTACCCTGCATTACTGAAGAATTTGTTGTTTCAGCAAAACCTTAATGACAAATCAAACTGTCTTTTACTGTTTTGTTTCTTATTCTTGTTTCTAGCTGCTTATGTACTTGGACTATACCTATTTTTCTGTATAGTTAGAATAATAGAATCATTTAGGTTGGAAAAGACGCTTAATACTCATCAGGGGTGCGTAGAAGGTGTAGTACATTCCAAGCAACATTGGATGTGGATGTGAAAAACACAGTATTAGTTGAATTGCATCTAAATTACTTCAAGGTGCTGGTTTAAATTTTACTGTAGAAGAGCTCTTAGCTGAGATCAACTGTGTTTCTTTTGGAGATATGCCATCATAGCTCTACCTATGTAGATGTGCTGGTAGTCCTTAAGGTAGACAAAAAACTGTTTATGGCCTGCCCAGCTATTTGGTAAGGTTTTTGCTTAAATTTTTTACAGAACATCAGCTTGCAGCTTCCAGGAGATACTGCTCTTTAATCAGATGCTCCAGCTTTAAGAAACGAAGTAGATCTCAAAGGTACAAGACAGGTGGGTTGAAAAAGTGACTTAGAGAAGACATCTCTGAAATGTGCATAATTTTGCTGAGCTCATAGCTGAATGCAATTAGATTTAATGGACTAGGAGTAGAGAATTAGATTTATTTCCTTTAGTTTTCTAACTGGTTTGAAGTGTCTTAGTCCAATTCCACTTGGATTGAGGTTGTTTTCCTAAAGCTCACCTGCACAACTGAAAGGTAATTAATTTTAAATTCTGGTAAGAAAATAACTTCTTTCATACATAGTCCGATTTGGGGCAGAGGAGAACTTTGCAACTACAGTACCAATTCTTCCCTTTCTCCACTATATCCAATGACTGTTTGGTATATTTTCATTCCTATCACAATAGTATCTAGGATGTGAATTTACAGGAATCTGTGGCTTAAATTGGCAGCCTTAGGAGAAAGTTGGGTTCCTCACCCTTTTTCTATTTAGCCTTTAAAAGGTACGTCTGGTTTTGGAGTGGGATGTTCCAAAATAAGAAGCTTTAAAGTATCTGACATGACTCACCAATGGGCCACCCTAACAGTCTCTTGCCTAGCATTTTCTTCAAATCAGCAGTTTTTGCATTTATCATAGGCATCAGTGATGGTTCATTTGTGAGATACTTTTGAATATCTCTTGCTGTTGTCTGATCTGTTATTTGCAATAAGTTTTAATTACCTTGTCTAGCAAAAGTGCATTTAATGTGCTGGTTTTGATTTGTTTCCATTTTAGATGGGAAAGAGGGAACTTCCAGTCCATCATTAGAAAGTACAAGTAGTGAGCTGAGCACCAGTACTTCAGGTAAGCCACAGAAGTAGTATTTCTTTGTCTTGTCAATGTGCATGATTAAGTATTTGCTTGACTAGTTAATGTGAATTACTGTTCTATGCAGGAGAGAATTAGAACTTTTCACTTCTCAGAGCTCCCATTTTTGGCTGACTTTTTTCTAATTAGAATAGTATATATCTCTTCTGGAATAAGAAAAATAGATTTTTCTTGATATTTTTGGCTTGCAGGAAACAGTATGCAATGTAGTGATGTGCAAACCATCAAAAAAGCTAATAGACTGGTAGTTATGTAACCTAAGGCATGCTTAGGCATGCAGAATTGATTTAATAGGTCCAATACTTAAGACATCTCCCTTACTCCATATTGAACCAGTGCCCTAGCATTGCGTCCACATTATGTAGCCACAAAACAGTGTTACACTTGGATGAGATCCAAACTGAAAGTTCTGACCAAATAGTGAAATAGTATGAAAATTTTTAACAAGATGTTTATGTTGAACTTTTTACCCTAAAACTTCCCTGCGACTCTGCTCCTATATTTTTGTGTTAAATATGTGAAGTACTCTTATCTGATAGTTGGCTGTTATCTGGTGAAATGTTTTTTTCCATAATAGTGTACTCATTAATTCTGTTGTCTTGCAGAGGGAAGTACCAGTAATATGTCTGGCTCGAGTGATTTGGAAAGCAGGGTGAGACCACATCAGCAAAACCCCCTCATTCCTGTCATGCTTTCCCCACCAGAATCACTGTTAGTTTCTTGTGTTTTGAGAGGAAACTTCGTAGAAGCCCATCAGGTAAATGAGTTGCATGTAGTTTGTGCAATTAAAAATCTAATTTGGTATTGACGTTTGTGGTTGTGATAGCTGATGAAATTCCTGCTTCTTCTGTGTTAGCAAGCATAGGGCTGAAGCATCTTCATTCCAAGTGAAAGGGTCACTTCAGAAGTAGAAGCAAGTGAAAGGAACAAAGATATTCCAAACTAACATCCCAAGGATGCTGAGGTTTTTTCTCCTTGTTATATAAAAATGCTTTCTCTAAACCTGGGTTCTCAAAGTGTGAGAATGTTTGAGAGCTGGCCAAGCTTAGTGTTTCAGCTGAATGAAGAACACAAAGAGTTCATGTGAAGCCTCATGAGGAAGCAGCATTCAAACTGCTTACTTTAGTCAGTGAATCAAAACCATGACAGTCTGCCACTTGTAAGCTCAACAGGAACATGCAAATGTATTCCTTAACCAAAGCAGAGCCAAAGCGGTGATTACATTTATTTGAAGGAGGTATGTTTTGAGGCTAAATTCCTAGTACTGAAAACAGGCAGAAGGACTTGAAATTGACAGTCTGCACATTTGTAGTTCTTTGCTCCCTCATAGCTGTGCGTACCTTTCTCTATGTGACTTTTGGGCTGATGCTCTGAAAAAACATCTTGAGGTACATCAGTGATAGGATCCTCTGCAAAAAGCAGTGACCTGGTTGTGAGTTTCAGATAGCGATATGGGAGAAGTTAATATCATTTAAGCGTTGCATTAGCAGCAGGTTACTGCTCGGCTCATTAGTTCTGTTTGACGTCAAGCATGCCACTTCATCTTTTCCCTACTTATAAGGCCAAAAGAAGCATATTGTTTTGCTTTGTTACTTTGAATTTCAGTATCACTGATGATAAAGAATTCGAGCTTAGTTTGTGTTCTGTTGTTGGTTTATAATAGGAATTTGCACAGCTGTGCTTATCTACTCTGTGTTTAAATTTCTAGAAGGTATTCCTTGCTGAATAAGAATTTGTTTAAAATAGTTTACCGTGGAGGCCCAACTTGATAGATTTCTCTTGTTACATAGTGTATTGAAATCATGAAGAGTCCTTCTGAAAGGTGTGGTTTACAAAAATTAATTCAACTCTAGCCTTGCAGCAAATAATAGCTGAGCTTTATAAAAATAGTTGACTCTAAGGTCCTGTTCTTCAGGCACTTAAAACTCTCTAGAAAAAACCCCACCATTTCAGCCTGCTGTGTCTGTGGGGACGTTTTTCAGTTAAAGTATCTGTTTTGTTTTTATTCCCTCATCTCCTCTAAAAACCCTCAAAGCTCTTTGACCTTTGAAAACTTCTTTTGACATGCTCTGTAATTACATCTATTTTTGAAAGGTGGCTTTGATGTTTAATCTGGATACTTCACCTTGCTATGGTGAATTGGTTTTCATGGAGCGCTACCAAGAGGCGGTACAAGAAATGGCAAGAGTGGAGCACAATATTGAGAATCAAGCATCAGATGGCACTGGAGGCATCAGGAAATCTGGCAGTGGCCGTTCTACGCTGCAAGCTATTGGGAACGCAGCAGCAGCTGGTAAGGACTGGGTTTTTTGGGTTCTTCTCATAAAAGGTGAGGGAGAAGTGGAAAATAGGAGAAAGCAATTTGAATACTGTCATAATGAGTGCAACAATCGTTCAGAAGAGTAAGTGTGGTTCTTTGACTTAAAAGGAGACTAAGAATGCTGAAATTGGCTGTTGATGCCCAATTAGTTTTATCCATTCTGCAGTAATCAGTCCATGAAGCAGGCCACCTATTGAATTATTTTCCTAAAGAATTAGAGAATAATTATCCATGACAGGATCTGAGATAAATATGCTGTTTAATTAGTGATTGTGTGTTTTGCTGACGCATGTAGGTATGGTATTTTATTCCATCTCGGATGTTACTGATAAATTGCTTGCAACTTCTGGAAGTCTTGCCCCTACTCTCCAAGAAAACTTCTGGATCAGCAACATCCAGCTGGAGCATACTGATGCTCTGCGGGAAGTCCTTGAGGACCTCAGTCCTTCAGCAATGGCGGCTTTTGACCTAGCTTGTACTCAGTGCCATCTTTGGAAGACATGCAAACAGCTTTTGGAAACAGCAGAAAGAAGACTGTACAACAGCCTTGAAACTCGGGGTAGGCTTTTAATTTTTGTGTTTATCAACATGGGCCTGGGAGCAGAAAATGCCTCTCTGTGCTGTGTTGTTTGTGCTAACACTTGAGTCTTAATTAAATCTTATTTTGTACTTTCATGTTAGTTTCTCCTTTTTCCACTCCTAACTTTTATTTTGTCCTCCTTTGCACAATGACTTTTCCAGGCCACCGACCTGACTTTGTTTTACTGCACTCTGAAGGTGTAAAGGGTTTCCCAGCAGTTCTCCAGCAAATAAGTAAAATTCTCAACTATTCCTGCACATCACAAGGGCAATCCAAGCCAGGTAGTATGCTTTGCTGGTAAGATTTTTTTTAATTGAAATGTGCTTAAATCAAATTCTTGCCTTCTGTTGCAATGGAAATTTGAACTTTAAATTTTTTAGCTTAGTATTTAAAACAAAAAAGGGTGGGGGGGCAAGCTCAGTTCTGAGTAAACTGAAACACTTTTGAATTTGGCAAACTAGTTGTATTATAATACAATTTTGGTTCTGTGGGCCTTTTTCTGTGCAAAAATATTTCTGTCTTTGTTATAGTTGCTGTTTCTTTCTCCCTCTTTGTAGAGGTCTCAGATGAGAAAATAGGGAGTCATTTTCGATGCAGTATTGTAGACCTTCTGCAAGCTTGCTACCCTGCCTTGACTGAAGAAAGCATTATTAATGAAATTGTTTTATCACAAAATCTGGATCAAATCCTAAAAGCGCTGACATGTGTTGAGCTTTCTGTGGGTGAGTTATTTTTGTGATCGTGAAGACTGACAAATGGATCTAAATTTTTGTTTTGGCCTGTCCAGACAACTATAAATCTAGTAGTAATGTTCTTTGACATATGCATAAATACATATTTTTTAAAATCATAAATGCAAAGTGTAAAATTTATCTGTAATTCTTATATTCTGAGCATTTGTTTTCAGAGCTAAAATTGTGAACTTGCCAGAGAAGAAAGGAAAATATCAATTAGTACAATTGAGGTTGTTATTTGTCCTATTTTTCTTCAGTCCTAACAAGGAATTTTTAAGTGTATTTTAACCTGACAGCTTGTAGATAATTAGGTGTATCCTTACTGTTGCCTTTTTTTTTAATAAAAAGGAGATAAACTTATAAAACTACTGTAACATAATAATACCTTCCAGTTTTCACAGGGGTATCATAAAACGTCTCATTCTTTTCTGACGAAGTCTTCCACAGTTGCCTTTTCTCAGAGCTCTCTTCATTATATAGCACTGGAGTGTTTTCTTATGTTTTTTGTTTTTCCTCCATTCACCAGATTTCTACATGGCCTGTAGGTGTTTGTAAAATATTTAGACATATTTGTATGTTTAATGAGCAAAAAATTTAGAAGAGCTCTAAGGGCTAAATGTTACAGAGCACAAGGACTGGTCGAGACCTGTGTTTTAGAATAAGCTTATGTGTTAATGACACACAACTAGATATATTTTAGGCCTGCCTTAATATATTTCTAACTTGTCAGAGGCATGGTTACCAATTTAGATGAACCATTGATTTATTCTGCTGTGAAAATCTCTTGCTTTCAATAAAATTATCATGCCCAGACTGAGATCTGTAATTGCAGAGAGGAAATTAGGCTAAAGCATCTCTCTCTTCCTTTTTTCCCTCTCCCCCCTGGCTTCCCCTTCCTCTTTGGCATTTAATACTTACTTGAATCTTGGATGTATGTCTGTTTTCTTAAACCAGACTCTAAAGGGAGCCTGCTTGGCACCTTGGTGGAGCAGGCTTCTCTCAAACCTACGGAGCTGCAGAAGCACCTGGTTTGGAATCAAACACAGCTCCTGCTGAGAACTCTTGACCAATATGTCCAAACCATGCCAGAAGGCAACATGCAGACAAACTTTGTGAAGGCCTTCTTTGACTACATCACTACACTGGCTGCTGTTGTGTTACGAAGCCTGAATGCAGAGCTAGGTAAGGGGCTTCAGCTGGAAAGTCTGAGCCTAGGTGATGATACCCAGACTGTGTAGTCTGGCCTGATTCTGGAAAGTAATTGTGCAAAAATTGTTCCTTGCCAAATGTGCCTACTACCTCTACATAGTCAGATCTTTCGATTTCAACTGATTATTGCACTGTTTTTTTAATTATATTTCTCAATGCCTTGGCCACCCACAGCTAAGATAAAAATAGCTGATGGCAGTAGGAAAACAAGAACAGAAATGTTAACTACTGACCCAGATTCTGCACTTAGTTTAGACAAAACGAACAACCCCTGACCTCCCAAAATTCTGATCGCTACCCTGTAAGGCAAGGTTGATTTTTTTGCATCCAGTGGATCAGCATGCTGTGTGCTTTTCAGCTCCCATAGAGGCAACCGGTGCCCTGCTGCACCACAGGGATAAGAAGAGAGTGTGTAGAAGGCTATGCAGAAGTAATCAGGCAGAATTTTTTCATAGAATCAGCAGATGATGGTGGTCCATGAAAAGAAATGCACCATCAGCACATAAAGCTGTCAGAAGGACAGAACAATTCACTGTGCTAGGAGAAAAAACACTTGTCTGTTTTTTAAAGTTGACACTAATTGAGCTGCACTAATGTAAAATACCACAGTACTGATTTCAGAGAATACCTTCCCAAGAGGATAAGAAAAAAGGGCAAAGGTCTGTTTTCAAACATGCTGATTCAGCTCAGGTCACTACCATGCCAACCGTAAGTTCTGTATGGGCATGACTCAATCCTCATTGACTAATTGCCAAAGGCAAAAAAAATGCACAATATTTAAGGGCTGAGTGAGTTTTGGGGAAACTTTATTGTACTGCAAGATAAAAAGAAAAGGTAAACTTATGAGAATCTGTTCAGAGTTACTCAACATAACTCAGTAGTGGATACAAAGGCTTTTCAGCAATACTAGCTGGGGTTTCACTCCTTTTGTAGAAGTAGCTGTATGTATGTGACTTCCCTCTGCCTTTGCTCACTTTGACTTGAATAGAGCATGGACTCGCTAATCTACATCCAGAGACTCCTCAGAAACCAATACTGCGCATTTTCTGTCTCTCACCACAAATACATGTTTTAGTGAAAGTTTGAAGCAGAGTTGCTAAACTGTTTGAACCTAGATCTCACTTAAAGGCCGAAGAGTCTCCACTCTACCTGTTTTGGTAATAGGTTCAGTAAAATGTGAGCCAGTGGTGCCAGGTTTGAGAGGCATATCATAATCACAAATGCCTTGCAATTTACTCTGGATTTTACCACAGTAATGTGAATGTGGACCTCTGAATTTAGTCAGAGGTTTCAGACTCAGACTTTTAAAATTTGTGGTCCTAAAATAAGACTTGGTTGATGTATTCAGCTAATGTGTTTGTGTTATAATAAATGTTCTGATTTTTTTTTTAAAGATACGTCTGCAGAAGTGCAAGTGGGGAACCCTTTCATACTGTTACAGCAGAGTCCATCTCAGCTGCTCTCCCAGCTTGTGTTTGAGAGACAGGTTCATCCTGACAGGTTGGTGCTTTTCAGATTATATAATTCTCTAGGTTATTTTGGTGTTGGTGACTTTGGACCTCAGCCAGGATTAAATTCTTCTCTGGCTACTTAGCACAGGTAGTACAGCCTGCTGTGTCCCATCAGCCGATCACTTAGTGCTGCAAGGATTGGTGTGCAGTGAGGAGCTTAGTCAGTGGCTTCTCTACCAGCCTGAAGATTTTTGATGGGGAAAACTGTGGCTCCGTATTTTTAACAATCACTGTTGGTTGTGAAGAGAAAGTGCGTTTATGTGGATTTTTTTAACTAAATGTGTGACAGTTCAGAGTAGTGGACTTGCAGCTTAGCAATGTAATAAAATAAAACAGACCAGTAGGGCTGCTTAAGAATACAGCTGGGCATGGCTCTTGCCCTGGTCAGTAGGTAAACTGGATAATCTAAGATCCTTCCATCACACACTACTAAATCAGGCTGGCATGGAAAGTGTCTGATTTGACAAAGTAGCTCTTAAAAAGATGAGCACTAATGGTGAACCGTTTTAGTATGTTGCATTCAGATACAAGTCAGTGTTTGAGGAGTAAGTTCCTTTTCTTTAAAGGAATGGCAGCATAAGCTCTGAGTTATCGATGTCGTGCTGTATACATTTTTTTCATACTGAGTAAAATAGGATATGTACTCTTCCCCTATATGTACCTGTGAAGAATATTAGGGGGCTTGTGTTCACAAAACATATGAAAGATTTATGAAAATATGTAATTGTAAAGTACCTTTTATATGTGCTGGGTAAGTTGGTTCTGTTTTCAATCCTGCAGGCTTTCTTCTCTCTTGGCGAAAGAAGAATTGGACTTGAATGTGCAGCAAGTTATTGTTAACTGTTGCTGTGAACCACTGTCCTTGTGCAGTGCAAGGCAGAACAGCCAGGCGAAGTCTCTTCTGACAAACATCAGCAACTTAGCACACCAGTGTGCCTACAACTGCCTGCCAGATGTTGAAATACCTGTTCACACTTCTGCAGTGACCTCTGAGGATATCTCCACTCAGGCCCCATCCTCTGTGAATGACTTGAGCCAGCACACACTCACTGCCTCCTCCCTGGACTTCCTAAAGTCTCAGTCGAAACTAATGGCCACAGTGGCATGTCTAAGTGCATCTAATATACAGAAAATTCCCAAATCGAGTTTATCTTGGATGGAGTTTCGGGGCAAACGGGAGGTGCCCTTAGGTTTGGAACAGATTTCCAGGGAGTGTGAGGCATTGTTGAAGGAGTTACCAATATTGGAACGATTTCTTCTTGCTATGTTTGAGCCACTTCAGAATCAGCAAGAGGAAGGTAGCAGTTTGGCTACTGTCTTCTCTGGCAAGACATACATATCTCTGGTTCTTCTAGGATTGCATTCCACCACAGCTGTTAAGTTATTAATGGGAGTCTTTGAACAAGCTCTTGCTTCAAAGGATTGGGAAAGAGCTCTGAAGGTCTTGGATCTGTACAGTCAGGATGTGGAGGAGCTGGTCAGTGTGAAGGATGCTGTGCTGAGCTGTGCAACTGCTGAAGGTAAGAAGGATTAAGTCAGGCTTTTTTCCCTTCATCTTTTTCTTTTTTCTTTTTTTCTTTTTTTTTTTATGAAGAATACAACCTGGATCAGGAGGTGGAAACTAAAGTGTAGTGGTTCTTGGGCGAATCCAAAGATGGAAACAGATTCCTTCCTTCATCCTAAATTTGCTTTCTCTGATGGTGTAGTTTCTCTTTTGCAAATGTGCAAATCATGACCAATTTAGTACAAGAGAACTGGAATGCATCTGTGGTGGTGTTTTTATGTGAAGAGCTGAATACATCGGGAGACATTAATCATAGTACTGTTAATGAAACATCTCTTACAGCAGTGTCATTGTCATACATGGATGATGGATCCTGTGAAAGGAGGTGCCTTTTGGAGTCTAAAGATAGTAAGTATCCCATGCTAACTTTGGTTATTTTCCAGGAATCTGATGCTTGGGATGAGTCTCACATAGATTTGTCAGCACTGTACTCTTTCGTTTGGTGATGCAATCCAGTGAGGATGAGTGGTTTTTTTTTTTTTATTTTCCAAATTAGAAACCGAATTTCAAACTAGTGGTTTGTTTCCTCCACAGATAAGGATGGTTGGCAATACTTGTTCCCAGTAAAAAATGCAACATTGAGAAGTAGGCTGGCCCTGCGCTGTCTGGACAAATGGCCTCTTGATGCCTGTTTGGAAATCCTAGCTTATTGCGTTTCTGCTTTGGGCATAACTGATGAACTAAAAGCTAGTCTGCAGAGCAGGAAGAAAGAACTTCAGGTTTATCAAAAGGTACAAAGTCATTCTTCAAGTAACCAGTGAGATGAAATAGGCAGCAGGGAGCAAATATGCTTGCCCTTTGAAAAAGTTTTAGCCCTTGGTTCTTTTTTGACCATAATAGCTTTTCAAGTCCTTCATCCAAAACAGTTCATGTGTTTTCAGTGCTGTAGTATCCAATTAACGCTCTGCTTCCATCCTTCATAACTTTCCCACTCTCCTATTAGCATTCAGGTCTGCAAACATGATTAGACAAACATTTGTGTGAGGCCGCTTTTTTGCAAAGTATTTGTTTTTCCATTCCATACAAATGCTAGAGCCTCTGGAACCTTTCTATGGCAATTCATAATTTTATAAGCCTGAGAGGTGCAGATATACCTAGGCATGGTGTACAAGACTAGTGGTCCAATAAGCATGTTTGTATTGCAGTGTGTTCTTCTAGCTGCAGGGTAGTGCAGATACCCAAGTTAAGTCAGACTAGCTAGCCTGGAGTTCAGCACAGACTGAAAAGCCAAACAGAGCAAAAAAAAAGGAGTCATAAATACCTGCTGAGCTCTATCTGGTGGTGGTTATTCTAACTGACGGTTAGCTCAGTTACGTCTCTGTTAGTGCCAGCAATGTCTGCAGTGTACATGTACTTTTTCATTCATAATTATTGCCATCTAGTCTTTTAAAAACCTTCCCTTATAAATGTGCATTGTAGACTCATACCTCTGAGAAAATTGCATAGTCTTTTTTGGAGTGCAAGTGCATTACATCATCCCAGAAAAGGGCTAGAGATAAATGTGGGTGGTCTCTTTGACTTTTTTCTTGTATGAAGCAGCTCTTGATGTGATCAGCTCAGCTGTTTTCTTATGACTTATGACTTAATGATTGTCATAGATAAAGTTTTTAAAATTTGTGCTACCCTAATATTAACTTTTTCAGATTTTGAATGTGCAAAATGAACCATTGTGGAATGACTGGCAGGATCTGAAAAAAGCGTGCACTGATGACCCCCAGGCCATCATGAATATCATTCTGAAAGCAAAGGTTAGGCATCATCATGTGAATTTTGTTGAATTAGAATGCATTAAACTTTGAATAGATAAATTTGTTGAAATAGCATCTTAAAACACCGCTCAATGGAGATTACCTTGGGAGAAAGGATTATTTTACTCAGTTCTGTGCTACAGAAACAAACGCAGATCTGTGTTTAATGTAAAGATTTACATGTAGTTAATAATCCGTAAGTTTAAGTTTTAACTCTTACTCTGAGATATAACCTGTTCTTTTCTCTTAGAATTTTGAAGACTTTAATAGCATGGCTTTTGGCATAATACAGGCTTGATTATTATATAAGTACTAATACTGTAGATCTGGCTGGCTTTAAAAGTGTGTCTCTAAAAAGCTAACTTGCTTACTGTGAGATGAGAAGATAGTCTCAATGCAGGCCATCACTCTGACAAAAATGACTATCAACTTCTTCCCCTTGTTAATGTACTTTTTGCGTGTGGGAGAGGAGCCTAAGCTACAGAATTTCTTGGGAAGTTGATCAGAACTTTGGAAGAAACAACTATATCAGAGAGGGTAGAGTTTGTCCTTTTTTTATTTTTACTTTTTTTTAATTCTTTAGGATTATGAGTTGTGTGAGGAATGGGGGCACTTGTATCCTGTTCCAAGAGAAGACTTGATCAACCTTCACCGTGAGCACCTTCTCCACTTACTGGAGCTGGGAGACCTGGAAAAAGCATTGCAGGTAATAGCAAGACTCTTTCAGCCCTACATACATAGGTCAAATAAGTTGAGAACCATTTTCTTTGCCACCTTTATGTGCGTTTTCATGGACTTTTTGGTTCCTCCCTTACGAGATGCTATTTGCTTAGATAAGCTTTCAGGATCCTGGCTCTCCTCTGTTCCGCTTAAGTGAAAATCCAGCTTGGCAATCTAGTTGCCGGACCTAATAGCATAAATGTCACTTACACGGAAATACAAGGCCCCTTTTATTTGAAAAATCATAATGAAGCATTTCTGTGCTGCTTAAGCAGAAGAACCAGAAGTGAAACTAATAACAGGACTTGGTCAGTTGTGCTTCAGTGCCCAAATTAGTGAAGCGTGAATCCTTCTGGTTTTAATAATTATGGAGCTGTTGCTAATAACAGAGAGCATAAGATAAAGTGCAGGCTCTTTCAGACTACATAGCTTTGAAAATATTCTGGAAGCAAAGTGGAGACTCCTGATCACTACACCTTCTGTCCCATCCCTTGCTTAATTTTTTGCTTGCTTTAATTTTAAAAATATTTTGATTAATAAGTGGAGAAAATAGGCAATGAATAGTCTATAAATGGATTATCTAAATCATCCTTATATAAGATACTTGTGCAACTTAATTTGCTTGCTAGACCATTGTAGGGCAATAATCTGTCATGGACTGCCTGTTATAAAGGCTACTTTCCAGGAATGTAGTAGGGATTCACTGTATTTTGTTTGTTTTTGTAGCTTTTACAAAGAATTGAAGACCCTGGTATTTGCCTTGCCATCAGTGAACAGTCCCTTGACCAGCACCCGAACTTGGCAGCCTCTCACTTCTTGGCCGATTACCTCACAGCTCACTTCTATGCGAATCTGACAACAGCACGCCGTAATGAAATCCAGGCACTCTATATGGGATCAAAGGTGAGTAAAACTCCTGCGTTGTGAGATTAACAGCAATATATAATTATATAAGTAATTTTATAATACATAATATATATGTAACATATAAAGTCTGTAGATTTTACCAGAGCATTCTCGCCATATCAGGTCTGAGATCCTGAGTCTCAGGATCCAAAGGGAAGTTAGAGATGGCTTAAAACTTCTCTTCCCCTTCTCCATCTTTGCAGTTCCTGTATTTTGAGGTGGTTGTAGCTCCCGATATGAACAGAGCAGTCTTGTGTTTGAGCTGTAGGGAGTGGAGGAATGCACAGGCTAAAAGAAGGTGGGGTGGAATAAAATAAAATTCTGGTGTTTATTGGGACAGTTGCTATCTTTGTTCCAAGTGAAAAAGAAAGCATCCTCAACTTACTCTCTGTGTCAGTAACATCAGGTGTACTACATATGCCCATCCGTATGGTGGTCTTTGATACTTACATGGCATGTTTCTCCCAAGTGCCTTTCAAAGGTAGACAGTATCACTCCTCTTTTCGGATGGCCATTGCCTTTACAGAAGTCATACAGGTTCTGTGCTCAGCCTGGGAACAGATGCATTAACCAGTAGATTACCTTAGTCGAGTGCATTATATGGAAACAAAATGCAGTGCTCTTGGTAATGTGTCCTGGTTTCGGCTGGAATAGAGTTAATTTTCTTCCTAGTAGCTAATACAGTGCTGTGTTTTGGATATAGGATGAGAATAATGTTGATACCACACTGATGTTTTAGTTGTTGCTAAGTAGTGCTTACAGTGGTCAAGGACTTTTCAGCTTCCCATGCTCTGCCAGGTGCACAAGAAGCTGGGAGGGGGCACAGCCAGGACAGCTGACCCCAGCTGGCCAAAGGGCTGTTCCATACCATATGGCGTCATGCTCAGTATAGAAACTGGGGGGAGTTGGCCAGGGGGCAGCGATTGCTGCTCGGGGACTGGCTGGATGTTGGTTGGCGGGTGGCGAGTGGTTGCATCACTTGTTTGTTTTTTTTTCTGGTTTTGGGTGGGTTTTTTTGTTTTTCCCAGGGCTTTGTTCCTCTCTCTCTCTCTCTCTCGGTTATTTTCCTTTTCATTACAATTTATTATTACTATTATTAGTATTTATTATTTTATTTCAATTATTAAATTGTTCTTATCTCAGCCCACGGGTTTTCTTACTTGTGCTTTTCCGATTCTCTTCCCCATCCCACCGGCAGGGCAGAGGGTGAGCAAGCAGCTGCATGGTGCTTAGTTGCCAACTGGGGCTAAACCACGACATAATTTCTGTGTTGTTGTAGGACTACAAATAGCAGCGTGCTCCAGTGTGTGCCACAACAGTATTTTGCTGGGCTTCCTGTTTCCTTACTTGTCCCTTTTGAAGACATGATTTAATTTGGAAAGCGTCCATATTAACTGTCCATTTTTAGGAGAATTGCTCTTATTTTCTCCTCCCGATGTTTCCTCAACTGACGGAAGGATAAGGATTGGACTAATATTCTTTTTATAAGCTTATTAAAATAAGAGGATGTACTCTACCCTGCTACAACATATTTGTCACAGGGTCACAAAATGCTTTCCACTCTTCAACTGCCTCTGAAATGAGGCAGTGTTTTATAGAATGGGACAGTGGAAGCTAAGTAATTTCTGCAAATCCACTCAGTAATTCTGTAACAGAAGTAGGAATAGGTCTGAGAAGTCCCACCTCCATTTTTTGGCCTCTATATGTTATTCCATTCTCTGTATAAACTACTATGGTAGTTTCTTGTCTTTAATCTCACCGAAACATGGATTTGAAGGTGTATAATTTTAACATATGCTTTTTTCCTTGTGTCTCAGGTGCTGCTGACTCTGCCTGAGCTCTCCCGTGTTAACTACTTCCACCTCTCCTCCAGGCCACTGCTCATGCTGGAACAGCTCCTCATGAATATGAAGGTGGACTGGGTAGCTGTTGCTGTGCAGACACTTCACCAACTCTTAGCTGGACAGGAAATTGGTTTTGCTGTAGAAGACATTGACAATTTGCTCTCCAAGTATGCAGAAAAAGCTCTCAACTTCCCTTTCGCATTAAAAGAAAAGAGATCAGGTGACTGTCCGTGAGTGCTGTTTTTCACTTGGGAAAGAAGGGCCAATTTCCCCCCAGAATCATTTCAGCAGTTGTGCCACAACACTTTTAGATGTGTGCCTCCAGTCTTCCTCTAGCCCAGAACATGTTCTTAAAGTCTTTGCCTTTCTTGTAAATAGACGTTCTTAAGGACTAACAGCTTCAAAAGTTTCTCGGACTTTCCTCTGTTGCTCCTTTTTGGTGTCTTTTTTCTTATGTGATATTGTTCAATTTTATTTCATTCCCTTTTAACGCAAAGTCACTGACGACTTAAGCAGTTCTAAAACCTGCAGCCAACTGCATCCTCCCCCAGATAGAATGGGAATTTAATCTTCCATAGTCTTTCCTCCTACCAGAGTCCTGTTCCTTTTTTCATATGAAAGACTTTTAAACTTGTAGTTCTATTTAACCTTCTCAGCACGGTTCTCCTTTCTGGTTTGCCAATCCCTTCTCGTCCATGTTGTCTTCAATTCTGCTGCATTTGGCGCTCTCCTTTCAGGGTTTTAGAACTGGAACAGCAGAGGGTGCTGCAGATCAAGTGCAGTGCTTTTGTTTCACTGTATTAAAAGCGCATGGCGTGTGTACCTATGTGTATCTATACCTACATATATGGTACCAACTTGCTTTATGCTAGTTTCCAAATGTTGACTTCATTTCATGATTTAAAGATGCAGCTCTTGCTAACATAAAAGCATCAGACTTATCTATCTTTTCCTGCCAAATGACCTATAACTTTGCAAGTATGTTCCTTCCACTGCAATGTGAAGCATTTAATATTTGCCCTGAGCATCTTGTGTCAACTAATTATTTTCACATCCAATGCTTATTCTCTGCTGTATTATTCCTGTGCCTATCAGTAGTCCATTGCTTTGATAAGCATCCCTTTCTCTGTGTTTTACATCACTGAATTTTATATAGTTTTTGCATGAATTGTTGTGGGTTAATTTTCTTGAAAACAGTAATTTGTAACTATATAGCTAGTCGTGTTTTGTGCTGACATTCTTACATACCCCTGTGAATGGATTCCTCTAATCTTCGTAAAAACAGGTAGATGTATGGCCAGTATTCTCTGATTTTTATTTTTTTTTCCCTTTGTCCTAGATTCTCTGATACGTATCCAAGAAAGTCTCAATCAGGTACTGGAGTGTGAAGCACTGTCTAAATCAGGATCATCAGAACTATCTCCTGTCAGCTTTACTGGTAAGGTTAAGGCCTTGGTGCCACTTTCTTTCAACCTGTTCTTATTTGTTTTATCCCCTATGTATGTGTGTCCCACCACTTAATAGTAACTTGGGTTGCATTTAATGCAGGATAGTAGGTCTCTACAGTTGGGTGCTTTGGGCCCAATTAAAAGAAAACTTAAAGGGGAACAAGAAGTGTATGGCTTTTTGATTTTTGGTAGGTATCTACAAAATGTCTGAAAAAATCAGCATTCCAGATCATACAGAAAAAAACAAGCCAGGACTACATCTGCAGGAAAAAAAAAAATTACCTCTTTGCCACAGCTAGATTGCTAGTTATTACTGGTGCTGCAGGTTAATCTTTCTGTGTCTTGACTTCTATATTCTCTCTCTGGGTATATAGGCAGAGCTTGTCTGGAGGCCCATCATTGTGGTACTTCTCTCTGCCTTCCTATTCTTTGCTCAGTAACTTTTTTTCCTCTGGATCTTAACTTTGGTTTTACAGTAGAAATCTCATTTGTGTTGTGATTTTTTCGTCATTCTTTTGGTCCTTGAATTTTTTTTGTAGGATCCCTCTTGTGACCTGAGGGAAATAGCACACCTTATATTGTCTGAGAGGCTCTACTCACAGTCCTCAAACACAAATAAATAGAAACAAAATAATTTTAAGCCAAAACAACTGAAGAATATTTGTGGCTTAAAAACAACCACAAATCCTTCTATAGGTTCTGTTCAGCATCTAATGCAAGAGATGCACTCTTTGGAGGATATATATATTGAGAGATGCACAGTCTCTGCACTCAGGGAATGACTAGCAAAGGATATCCTCAGACCTTCAAGGCGCTGGTGATTCTCAGCCAGTGATGGGCCTGAACTAGAGCTGCACAGTGTGTTGTGGTTTAACCCCAGCCAGCAACTAAGCTCCACACAGCCACTCGCTCACTCCCCACTGGTGGGATGGGGGAGAGAATCGGAAGGGTAAAAGTGAGAAAACTCGAGGGTTGAGGTAAAAACAGTTTAATAGGGAAAACAAAACAAAGCAAGGAATTCATTCACTACTTCCCATGGGCAGGCAGGTGTTCAGCCATCTCCAGGAAAGCAGGGCTCCATCATGCGTAACCGTTACTTGGGAAGACAAACGCCATCAGTCCTAATGTCCCCCCCTTCCTCCTTCTTCCCCAGCTTTATATGCTGAGCATGATGTCATATGGTATGGAATAACCCTTTGGTCAGTTGGGGTCAGCTGTCCCAGCTGTGTCCCCTTCCAACTTCTTGTGCCCCCTCAGCCTACTCGCTGGTGGGGTGGGGTGAGAGGCAGAAGAGGCCTTGACTCTGTGCAAGCACTGCTCAGCAGTAACGAAAACATCCCTGTGTTATCACCACTGTTTCCAGCACAAATCCAAAACATAGCCCCATACTGGCTACTGTGAAGAAAATTAACTGTATCCCAGCCAAAACCAGCACACAGTGATATCCTGATCTACAGTTTAGGGTGTCTGAACTGTTCTGTGGTTCTGCATCCTGAACTGAAGACTCTTCTTGCTCTGCCTACTTGAAGTGACAGCAGTGTCTTGGATTGGGCTGTGTAGCTCTTCAGTTTTTCTCATAATGGTCGCCTTAATATCTGTATGTTGTTTCAAAACTTGAATGCGTTGTCCTCTAATGTTCCTTTGCAATCCAGTATCTACTTGGATGAGCGTGAGTTAAGCTTTATTGGAATGGAGATGTTGTTTTCTTTTTTAGTTTAGTATTCATGTACACAGAAGGTGGCTTGCAGGGCTGCAATGACACATTGAACTTTTTAATTAGCCTGTAGTGTAACTGGCTCACATCATATAAACTAAGAGCCTGTCTAATACTGTAAACTTGATTCAATGAGTATTTCATTAGTAAGGTCAAAGATCGCGAAGGCCAAAGACTCCTGCCTCTCTGAACTGATTTCCCCACAGTAGATTGCAAAGGGGACCAGAACAGGGAGGGATATGCTGTTGCTAGCCATACCACACCTCTCCTGAGATGACAAAGAAAAGTCTCAGTCTTCAGGAATGTCAACACTGGGTATCCTTAAGATTATATTTTATGCTGCATCACTTTTCAGTATCCATATACCAGGGTATTTATTTTTCTTCCTCCACTAAGTCTCTACTTATGGTACAAGAACAGATGTTGACAAGTTGTCTTATACTTCTCTAATTGTTATGGTAAAGGTCTATTAATATGTACTCTTGCTTATCAGTATTGAAGTACTATAAGTTTACAATCTTACAATTTTAGCTTAAAGCATATATATTCCTTATGCAATGTTATTCTGTCATGCCTGGTTGAAAGATAATGGTAGTCATTTTGTAAGCCAGAAAGATCTTATAGCCTCAGTAAGTCTGTAGTGTTTTCTGGTATTCAAGACTCCATTAAACAGCTTAAATCCTGTTCCATGTTTTTCTTGTCCTGTTTTTAAGGTGTCACCGTATCTGCAAGTCCCAGAGACAGAAGTCTGCAGCAGAATTTGTTTCCTCAAGAATTTGTGCCTCCTGAGAAGCCACCACCAAAGCAGCAATGGATACCTGATGACACTGAAACAATATGTATGGTGTGCAAAACTGAACGCTTTACTATGGTAAGGAGCAAAAACGAAGTATGGACATTCCTAGAACTGTGACCGTAATATGAACGCTTGCTCATAGTCTGTTTCCTAAGAGACACTAGTTGCTTTAGCAAGTTTGTCTGCATCGGTGTAGGCCTGACAAGATTGCCAGTCCTCTGATATTTAACCATTAGTTTCTATTTAGTGTAGTTGAGGAGACTGGCAACAGTTAGTTCCTTGCAGAATCCTGTGAAGTGATAGAGCCTAAAGAGGAAATCTGGTCATCAGAGAGGAGACAACTATGAGATCTCAAAAATGTGTAATAATAGCAGTATTAATATTTCAAAAGGCTGTCTAGTTGACTGGCTGGCAAGAAATAACATATAATGAGCATCATATAATTCAGATTACCAATATAGAAAATGTAATCTTTGCTGTTGGTTACAGTTTTCTAAAACCTGTTGTTTCATAGAGTACTTGAGCAACTGCATTGGTGCGCAAAGGGAGAAGATTAATTTTGAGTTTTGCAAGTGTGCTGGCAGTCTGTTATCTTCTATTGCTTAGAAACAGTACTGTTTTCTCAAAGTATCTGTTGCTTCTGAATTTGCAAGTTACTAAGATGGTGACAGAAAGACGGCCTACAGCTTCTAACTTTTCCAAGAGGTGATCTAATTGGCACTGTGATCAAAATTGGACAATTGAAATAGTGGAAACCCAAGACTGCAGCAAACATGTTTTAAATACCTGCCTCTGGATTTTTTTTTCTTTGCCATGCCCTCTCCAGAAAGGAATTGTAACAGTAAGAATCAATCATTGTATAGTTCTGAAAAGCCTTATGTATGGTGTTTCCTCTCTTCAAATGGGGTAAGTTTTACTCGTGAGTGGAGGCAGATATAGGAGAGGACTTCAGTAAATTCTTTCTGTTGATCATCCATGACCTCTTTTGCTTAGTTTAACAGGCGCCATCACTGCAGGCGCTGTGGCAGGCTGGTGTGCAGCTCTTGCTCCACCAAGAAAATGGCAGTAGAAGCTTGCAGAGAAAATCTGTCTCGTGTATGTGATCAGTGCTATAGCTACTACAACAGAGAACATCTGCCTGGCTTGGCACAAGACACAAGCATGTAAGTCCTTCCATTCTAGTTCTCCTCAATTTCATGTACACAGCAGAGTACATGGATGGAATGAGAAAGAAATAAGCATTTGGGTTTATCTGGATAACATAATAACATCAGCTTTTTGGCCTCCAGCTGTTGGGATTTTCAGGTTTGGTAGGCTTGGGGATGTTCCTTATGCCTAAATTTACTTTTCATATTAGAAAGAACACTGGAGAGCCAGGCAACAGTGTCTTTAATTCTTTAAGCATCAATTGATCGTTAAACCTAAGAATTGAATGCTTTGATGCAAAACATATTCAGCACAAACTACTACAGTGTGACAAAGTTTCTTTCAGTTTACTTGGCTTCTGCATTAACATCACATGTTGACTCGCTCTGCTGAACATATCAGTGTTTTAATGTTATTCCATAATCCCTTGATTACGACTCCTTGAACCCTTGGGGATTCAAAAGCAAGTTCATTATTAGATAGGCTTTGAAACTGTCCTTAATAAAAGGCACAGCTGTGGTGACAGATTTTCATGATGTGGTTGCTTTAAGCTGAGAATTGGACTGAAATTCATTGTGTGTATGTTAGGCCACCTGGTGAAAAGTGCAGCTGAAAAGAGTGAGTTTTACTCTCTGTGACCCTGTCAAGCCCACTGATACTGCCATAGCTGATACTGCTATCAGCAGGTTTGACAGGGTCGTAGAGACTAAAACTTATTATTTTCAGCTGCACTTTCAGCTTCATTTCCTCTTTTCCTAGAAAGCCTGCAGATAGCAGTATCTGCTATAGCAGTATCAGCAGGCTTGCTAGGAAAAGAGAAATACTGTGCAGATCTGAAAAGGATCCTCTGAAAAAAACAAGCAGTCACCTCTAGCTAAACCAGTTTGCGTCAGAATGGTTGCTTACACTGCCAGATTAGGTCAGCAGAGCCTAGCAGTGACCTTGAATGCCACCTGTCATGTTTTAATTGCTGAAGTGTCTGGGGTTTTTTGTACTCGCCCCATTTGTATATCAAAACCAACTAAATCTTAAGGACAGAGAACTGGATGCCAAAAAATTCATTTTAGCTCTGACATATTCTGATACTGGGCAGTTCTTCTTGTTCTCAGTGTCCATTTTTTAATGATGTGTGCAACAGTACTATTCCTACAGAAGGCTGTAAGAACTAATTACTTAGTGTAGTTGAAATACAACAATGCAGAGGCAGAATCTTAGATTTCTAGACAGCAGGGGGTAGAGGCAGGGCAATGGGTTGGAGAGGGCAGGGAGGGAGAGATGCTAGATTTTTGCAAGACAGTGTTCTGAAAAGGCTACCTATATTGATCTTTCTTTTAAAACTATGTTTTCTCCAGTGTGCTGGAGTAGGCTTGATGTTTCTTTCTGTCATTTTATTACAGCAGAAAAGAAGATCAGGACCAAGTGGAAGGTAAGGAATGGAGTAATGTTAAACTTCAGGGTTTTTTTAAAGTGCCTGATTAGCAGCAGAACTAGAGATAGGAAGCTGATACATCTAGTTGCAGCTGAAGGGTGATCAAAACTTCAGTTACAAAATATCACTGATGGTTTTTGCATGTGCAGGCTGAAATTTAGCATTCCAAACTTCTGTGAATGGAAATTGAGATTTAGGAGAGATGTCTGAGACAATATTGAACATGCTGGATGGGGATTCAAGGAAGGAACTGAAAAACAACAGTTGGAGAATGCACTTTGCATACTAGAAACAGTCAGTGAGAGGCTGTGGTATGAGTAGGAATTAATTAGCCCACTACAGAGCTGTGCTGAGTGATCCCCTTTTTACAAACCATGATAGTACAGCTCTGAATGCCACTGCAGTGTGCTGTGGTGTTTGATATCCCACGCTGGCTCAGGGGTAGAACAGGATGAGGCCCCTCTCATGGGTCTGGTTGTGTCCTGTGTTCCATCTCCTATGTGAATATGAACTAGTAATTTCTTTTCAGTGCCTCAATTTCCACATCTAATATCATAACACTTAAGGAATAATAACAAAATTTAGTTGATGTTTTCTTTCTCACTTTCTTTCTGACACTTTTCCTCAGAAGGTATTTACTGTTTGTTGCTTAGTCTGGTGTTTGAGGTGATTCTGCAAAACTTTCCTACACTCACATGAAATTCTGGCAGACCAAAACACAGTTATTTGAAGTGCTTATAGCAGTAATGTGAAACGTGGTGAAAAATTTACATTTGTGCTACAAAACAAATGAGAATATTTTTCTTTACTTGTCCCTTTTTAAGTATGATGGGCTATTTGAGCTGGTTTTTTTGCTGTTCACAGAAATTTGCTTTACTGCTACCTTTGTTACAAGACTGAAACAGCTGAAATGCAGTTTCTGAGCTACTGCTTCTGGTTAGATTTTTCTCTTTGCCTGCAGCATTGCTACACATCACTGGGCCCATAGGATTCATTCAGTAGGAGTGAATAAGAACAGTATGGAAATCCTCAGATTTAAGAGGGAAAGTGTTTTATTCTGCTTTTCTAACTTTGAGACTGTCAAGAAGGCTTATGAAATGTTCTCAAGCCTGGCTTATTGTAATTATTCCAGTTTCCAGGTCAATTTAGAAATAGCGTTTTTTGTTGGTTTTTTGGTTTTTTTTTTTTTTGTTCACCATACAGTTTTAGAGTTACTCAACACTCTAACAGTCCTTCTGTGAAATCTAGAACAGTGAATTTTGAGATTGTTTTTTTAAAGTTTTTCCAGGGACACGAGGAAGTTGATCAGGGGAAAGAGTAGCAAATTAGCATTATTCTCCATTTCTTAGCATTGGTCATTATTTTTCTGCCAGGAACCACAATTACAAACTTGAGCATCAGATGACTTGTGCATTCTCAGCTGCACACAGATGACAGACAATATTTGATTTGTAGCTATTCTGGGTTACTAATTCCAAAACAGAAATTTCCTTAATCTGGAGGAAAGAAAAAGGCTTTTCATAGAAATGAAATTTCTTGAATCATTTGATCAAAACTCCAGTTTTCTGCAGTACTATTTTATATGAAAACTTAATGTAAGGAGTTAGCTCATCTTCTCACAATCTTTTGTCTTAAAGCTGCTGGACTGTACGTTCAAATAACCTGAATTCTAAAAAGAAGATACAGGCAGTGAAGTCAATTTACCCTTTCTTTTACAACTGGTTCTTCAGTTTCCCTTTTTAGCTGTAACCCACAGCTCTCATATTTCCACTTCCCTCCTGCTCAGAAATATTTAGTAACTTGCCTGAGGGAAGGCTAAAGAGGGGAGGTTGCTGTGCTTGATGTCCAGTAGGATAAGAGTTGGATAATCATTTGAAGACATGTTACTGGAGCCAGGTTTTGGTGACAGGGTGTTGGTAACAGTGAGAGTAAGTTTAGGTACAATTTGGCAGCCTGCTGAGGAGTGGAAATGTTCTGTAATCTGTGTGCTGGACCTGTGATAATGGCAGGAAGTGGCACAATGAGAGGATTACAGAGGACTGTTTTATGAGAGTATAGGAATATTCTGCATTATGTGTCCTTAGCCAAGTGTGTTGCTTCTTGTACAATGATTCTACCTGGTGTTTTCTTTTTGGCTGCAGAAACTTCTAATAATGAATATTCCACAGTGGTGCGAATACCCAAGGCAACTGAGCTTGAATGGATTTTTTCCCTGAATGAAGAAGAGAATGAAATTGTACGCAGTGAATTTTATTATGAACAGGTGAGGTCTGGAGAAAGAGGGTCCAATATAAGCAGTTCCCTGGAGAACTACCTCAATACCCATGTTTGTCTGTCCTCAATTTGTCAGGCTCCCAGCTCTTCCTTGTGTATTGCCATCCTTAGCCTGCACAGTGACAGCATAGTGTGTGGCCACCAGCTGATAGAACACTGCTGCAAATTGTCCCAAGGGCTCACTAATCCTGAGGTGGATGCTGGTCTCCTTATGGACATCATGAAACAATTGCTCTTCAGTGCCAAAATGATGTTTGTAAAAGCTGGAAGGAGCCAGGATCTAGCTCTCTGTGACAGGTGATTTATCAGATGTTCACTAGGATGTACTGAGGTATTGTTGAGACCATTATGCTTTTTTTAATGGGGAGTGGAGGGTGGGAGGGTTGTTTTGTGATTGTACTGTGGACATTTTAAACAAGAAGAGGAGTTCATAATATAAGAATAATGTAAGAGTTCAAATAGTAGAAATTCAAGTAATATGACTACATAATAATTATTGAGAAAATTCTCAGAGTAGGGGGAAATAATTCACAAAGACTGGGATAAATATTCTGCTTCTGATGTTGTGTATCTGCTTTCAATCTATATTTCAATATAGGATTTTAAACCTGCACTTCCTGAGAATAAGCATTTTACACTTTCCTCAAGTTTCGTCATACAGAGCTTGAGGTGGCAGGTATAATATGTAAATTTCACACTATTTTGATTTGGTAACAAATAGCTGGTGTCCGCAATCAGCATCTTCCAGTGTTCCACTGAACATGGCAAAAAAACCCGATTAAAAAATAGCCTGAATAGGATAGTATGATGGATAGAAAAACCTGATATACTGGTGATTAGGAACCACTGTTCTAAGAGTTGTCTTTGACTGATATGAAGTTCTTTAAGTGTATGATAATAGTGAAAGTGTATGTATTTGTTTAACCTGTTTGTTTTCTCCTAGCTACATCAGCAAAGTGGATGTGTTGAATATTTTGGTTGCTGCTGCCTACCGTCCAATACCATCTTTGGATCAGATTCTTCTCCCTGCAGCAGTAACAAGATTAAGAAATCGACTTCTGGAAGCAGAGTACTATCAACTAGCTATAGAGGTAATGACAATGGAGGGATGTCAGTGTTATTGCTTCTGTAGGGACTTTTGTTTTTCTCCCTCCTGACTTCAGATGGATGTGATGTGTGAAATGGACAATCTTAAACAGTTACAAATTGGGATTAAGCTTTTAAATAAGGAAGAAATAATTTTCTGAACACTGGAAGAAAATTTCTGAGAAGAAGTCCTTCTGCTGTGGAGCAGGCTGCTGAAGGGAAGCATAGGGGCCTTGTTTCCCAGTACAATTAAATTTTGAATGGACTAACTGCAAGAAAGTCATTAAATGGAGGAATCTTGCATCCAGTAGAAGGGCTGAGACATCCTTTGTGGCAGGACTTTATCTGAAGGTTGTATGTTTAATTTC
Organism: Ciconia boyciana; assembly: GCF_034638445.1. Classification (NCBI taxonomy): domain Eukaryota; kingdom Metazoa; phylum Chordata; class Aves; order Ciconiiformes; family Ciconiidae; genus Ciconia; species Ciconia boyciana. The sequence continues at coordinate 34,518,125 of NC_132939.1, read as the reverse complement.
ATTTGTCTGTAATGCCACAGCAGATATTAGTAAGGCACCTTTCCTGAATATTTACTTGGAAATCAGCAATGGTGGCAAATCTATCTAGCAGAGCTCATCTGGTGTGGTTTATATATCTTCTGTCCTCCTCCTGCTCCCAGGATTTTGTAAGCCTCTGTTTATGGCATTGCAGTTTGTTAGGAAAAGGATTATGACACTACAAACAGAATTAGGAGTTTTAAGGGGTAATAAACAGCGGAAATAGATTACCTATTTGAATAAAAATGGTTCATGTTTAAAGGCAGCTGGTCTACTAAAGAAAGTCAGAGATAAATTTGATCAGCAAAGTTATGAGAAATAAAAAATTTCCTGGAAGTTCATGAAGCACCTTCTGTTGCCTTTTTTTTTTTTAAACCACAAACCTGATGAATTCTACTCTGTAAAAAGCATTTGCTTTATAAGAAAAGCGGATATGAAAATGTCATGAGTTGTAAAACTGCTGAACTGAAATTTCCCAGATACATAGTTGCTTAAACTTGTTCAATAAAAAATTCTTCTACATTTGGAGATGGTGGGTGTTTCGGTAGTTGGCATTTTGTGCCAGTAATCCAGAAATAATCAGCATGTCTTTTTTGTTTTGCTTTGGGTTGGGTTTTTGTTTATTTTAATGGGAAATGTGCTTTAGGAAGTGAGAGGTCACAATCATAGACTGTGTGATAAGCCACTTTTCCTGTTCTCTGTACTGGGACTGTGTTGCAATATTAACAAACAATTTCTAATTTAGGTTTCTACAAAATCTGGGTTGGATCCAGGTGGAGCATGGCATGCCTGGGGCATGGCTTGCCTTAAAGCTGGAAATTTGAGTTCAGCAAGAGAGAAGTTTAACCGATGTTTAAAGCCACCTATGGATCTAAACCAGCTGAACCATGGTTCAAGGCTAGTCCAGGATGTGGTACAGTACCTGGAGTCCACAGTGAAGCCCATACTCATTGCGGTAAGGGTCTTCTGGTCTGTCTGCTCTGAAGGGCTTTAGCAAAGCCAAGTATTGATGTTTCAATACACATCTTATAGCAATGCATGTTACAATATCAGGTGTTAGATTTCTTTCCTTCTGTCGTGGTTTAGCCCCAGCCGGCAGCTAAGCACCATGCAGCCGCTCGCTCACTCCCCCACGGTGGGATGGGGGAGAGAATCGGAAGAGCAAAAGTAAGAAAACTCGTGGGTTGAGATAAGAACAGTTTAATAATTGGAACAAAATAATAGTAATAATAATAATGAATTGTAATGAGAAGGAAAACGAGAGAGAGAGAAGAACAAAACCCAAGGGAGGGAAAAAAGGAGGGGGGGGGGAATAAAAACCCAAAATGATACAACCGCTCACCACCCACTGTCTGACGCCCAGCCAGTCCCCGAGCAGCGATCGCTATCCCCTGGCCAACTCCCCCAGTTTCTGTACTGGGCATGACATCATATGGTATGGAATAGCCCTTTGGTCAGTTTGGATCAACTGTCCTGGCTGTGCCCCCTCCCATTTCTTGGGCACCTGGCAGAGCATGGGGAGCTGAAAAAAAAGTCCTTGACCAGTGTAAACACCGCTTAATGACAGCCAAAACATCAGCGTGTTATCAATATTATTCTCATACTAAAATCCAAAGCACAGCACTATTCCAGCTACTAGGAAGAAAATTAACTCTATCCCAGCCGAAACCAGGACACCTTCTTTTGTCGTGATTGCATATTGCAGACTGAATATTGTTGAGAAATTCATTAGTTGCTTCCTCACAGTGAATTGGTGGCTAAGAACCAGATCACAGGATTTTACAGTAATTTGGGGTATACTCAGTGGAGGGGAAAGAAGCTGTATTGGTTAACATGTTATTACGACAGTCTGAGGAAACTAAACTCAGTCCCAACAATGTTGTGATGCTGTGGTAATGCCCTTTTTCTACTGAGACTCTGATAACTTTGCAGGAACTCAAAGGTGAATTTACAAATGCTGTCCCACTCTTCTTTCCTTGTCAAAAAGCACTCTTACGTGGTTTGGGATTAGCTCTGGAAGTTCTGATTATGTACGGAAAAAATGACTTTTAGCACTAAGTAACTGCAGAATCATAATGATGAAAGACCTCTTAGTAGTACATATTTTAGGAGAATAAAAAAGCCTGTTCGAACTAGGTTATTGGAGTAGCTGTTGACAGTGGAATTGTGTTTAAATAAACAAGCCTGCTATCCATCCCTGGAAACAGCTGCGCTAGCTACAGCAACATTCAGCACCTCTGTTGATAGGAGGGTTCCAATCTAGTGTTTATAGAAAGCATTACTGGAGTCTCACCCCTCTAAAGCGATATCTGTTTTAAAAACAAAACCAGAAACGCTTCAGGGCTGGGTGACAAGATCTAATTGAAAAGAAAGTTTTCCTCTTAGTCATTAACTATCATTGATTCTCTGTTTTAACGGCAGGATGATGATTACTTTGCCACATTAAGGGAACTTGAAGCAACACTGAGAACGAGGAGTCTGTCTCTGGAGATGATGTGTGAGGGGAAGATTCAACACAACAGCTACTATCAAGAGTGCTTGTTCTATTTACATAGTTACAGCACCAATCTGGCAATAATAAGCTTTTACATGAGGCACGACTGTATGAGAGAAGCACTGCTTCACTTGTTAAATAAGGTGAGTAATCTAATTTGCCATCACCTAAATGAAAATTTGAGAAGTAGCTAAGAGGACTTCAAGGCCAGTCTAAGATAGTAATGAGCATCATGTGGCATTCTGGGTGTTTTTCTGCACAGGAGTTTTCTGAGGTCCTAAATGTTGTTATATGAACTGTCCAGTGACTGGCAAGAATTCAGTGACATGAAAAAATAACTTTCATCTTTACACCTTGTGTTTAATCTCTCTTCCCCATTGTGTTGAAACAGTGGCTTCTAGAGAGCAGAAAAGTGCTTCTTTTTTATTTGTTTATTTTAGAGCCCCTGCATCAACAGCACTTTGTCTTTTTTTTCTACAAAGCTGAAAATCAGGACTATTGTTACACAGTTCAGAAGAGACAAGGAATATTTCAAATTCCAACATGCTGATAACAGTAGACACTTTACCCTGTATCACAGTGCCTCTTGTCTCTTGGCATTGTTCATTTAATCACACCCCCATGTTTGCACTTCTGTAACTGTTAAGAATACAGGATCACGTCCCAGAGGACAGAAATCTAGGGAAACAAAAAAAAACGGTTTCCAGTTCTGCCTTAGGAGAACTGCATAATGTAGGAGGGCTTGAGCATGTCTGGAGAAAACAGTTCTGTTGGTGCTAAATTACAATTAAACCTAGAAATTATTCCAACAAGGTTCTCACTAATTCATTGAGGGTGCTTCTTAGGAGGTGTGGAGGAGATGTGAATCCATTACATCTCACCAGCTTGAAAGCTGATAAGTGTGTAGGGTTTTTTGTTTTCTTTTAAGTTTCTGTGCTTGTGTTTGATTTACTGATTTTTTAAAATTATTATTATTTGAAATAATTCTCATTGAGAATGTACAACTTGAGACACCAAATTCCATTATCTTCAGTCTGCTTATGAGCTTATTAATAGAAAATTAAGTTGTCCTATTAGCTCTGCTTTCTTATTATATCATCAACCATTCTAAGCTCATGTACTCATCTGCATATTAAATTTGTTTTTCAAATGTGTCCTTTGTATCAGTTTAAGTTTGCCTTTAAAGAAAAGTTGCATATTTTTGCAATGTTGGTGAAACAATTGCACAAGTGAAGTAGCAGACGTTGAAAATGCTCTAGACACACAGTCTGACATGGAAGTTTTGGACAAGGAGACTGGTCGTGATCACGCAAACTAGAGAGGAAGGTTTGTTACCTTAAAGGTGTAAGGTACTAGGATTCTAATGAAACATTTTGCATTTGGTTGTTTGGAAACATTTTATGTGTACAGGCTTTGTAGCTTGTATCTTCCTGTGAGATTTAAAAAATAATTTAAAAAAAATCCATATCATGTCTTTAAAATGTTTATGCAGGCCATGCTGTCACACATGCTTCTTTCCATAGTAACATTAATATGTGAGGCTGCGTTGGTGAGACCATAGTCAGGAGGTCCAGGGAAGTAAATATCCCCCTCAGCTCACTACTTGTGAGGCTTCATCTGAGCTACTGTGCCCAGTTTTGGGTTCCCTAGTACAAGATAGACATTGTCAATGTGGAGCAAGTCTAGTGGAAGGCCACCAAAGTTATTAGGGGCCTGAAGCATCTGATATATGAGGAGAGTGACAGAGCTAGGTTTTTCCATCTTGAAGAAGAGAAGGCAAAAGGAGATCTATGTGCTGTTTTCAGCTACAAAGTGGGTAATTATAGGGAAGATAGAGCCAGGTTTATCTCGTATGTGCACAGTAAAAGGGGAAGAGACAGTGGACACAATTTGGAGCAAGGGAAATTCCAACTGGATATAAGAAAAAGTTTTTTTTGCAGTGAGGATGTTTAGACATGGGATCTGGAGCCCAGAGAGGCTGTTGAATTGCCCTACTTTGTTGTGCTGAGAACTTGACTGGACAGGCCCAGAGCAGCGTGACATAATGTGGAAGCCATTCTTTGAGTGGGGGTTTGAACCAAATGACCTCCAGAGATCCCTTCCAACCTAAATTATTTATTAATTTTATGATCTCTGTCACTTAATATGCCTTTATGTTATATAAGGAAAATCAACAAGCTACAGTGGCTTTGCTTCAAGCTATCTTTCTGATGTTTGTGTAGGAATCCCCATCGGAAGTGTTCATTGAAGGGATCTTCATTCCAAGTTATGAAAGTGGAAAACTACATATGTTGGAGAACTTGCTGGAAACCATTGATCCAGGATTGGAGAGCTGGGGAGTCTACTTGATTGCAGCCTGCAAATACTTGCAGAGAAAGAACTACTACCATATTCTGTATGAGCTGCAACAGTTCATGAAGGTAAGATGAGGGTCAGTACCATATCTTTCAGTGAAATGCTGAATACTGTCAGACTTTTGGTTATTTACTTTGGTGTAAATCTGCATGATGGACAAATATATTTTTGCTACTTTCTAGTCCTAAAAAACAGATAGGAAAGCCTGAGCCTGACTGAAGCTGACCTGCTATGTGTTTGTCATGGATCTGGCGCATTGCAGTAGCTTAACTACTTGTTTAAAGAAAATAGAGCATTGCCTGCTTTATACGAGCACTTTAGTGCAGACAAGGATTAGTGAAGGTTGTGTACTTTGGTCCATCTTAGTGTTCAGTGTATTTCTTCTAGGATCACGTTCGTGCTGCCATGACCTGCATTAGATTTTTCACTCATGGAGCAAAGACTTATACTGAACTGGGAGGCAAACAGACATGGCTTCTAAAGATCAAGGACCATCTCAAAGTCTACCTGCAGGAGGTCTCAAGAAGTTCAGGAAGGAAAAAAATGGCATTCACTTTTCGGAAGAAAATGTCTGCTACAGATGTGTCAAGGTATCTATAAACAAGAAGCTAAGTTATAGGAAAGGGGAAATTCAGGCTTTTGTAGTTTTTTGTTGGTTTGGGTTTTTTTTTCCAGTGGTTGTGTTTAAGTTGGCTTTAGCTAACACATGCTAGCTGTGCCTGACCCAAATCTGATTTATGTATTTGCAAGTATAGGATTCCCATTACCTTTTCCCCCAACATCCCAACCCAGGAGACAAGTGTTTCTACTAAAAATATCAGTCTATGTATCATCTACCTTCCTTTTAAATTAAGAAACAAACAAAAACCCTACAGACCCTACAGTGCATAGACAGCTATATATCAATCCACAGGTTTTCTTGCTTTTACTATTCCTTTCCTCTCCACAAAGCAAGCAGCTTTGTGGTGCTTAGCTGCCTAGGTTAACTCACAACATTCAACTGTGTACAATTTATAGGTGCCAGACATAACTGAATCCCTGTATGCAAAAGTTGAAGTGTAAATTTAGCCAGATCTCTCTTGTACTTGGGCTTTTATATCTTGGTTTTCTTAGTGGCTTTTTTCTTTCCTTTTTTTTAGGCTAGACCCTAACTTAAAGGTGGTGGGGAGTGTGTGTGATGAGGTAGAAAAGCGGGAGCAGGTATTCATTTAGGATCCAGATTCTCTGGCTCACTTCTTTGAAATAATGTGAACAAGTGCTCACCTTCAGCTTGTGATGCATGTTGAGTGTGCACAGATCTGAAAAGTATCTCATTGCTGCAGACTTGGCTACACAAAAGACGAAGTAAAAAAGTAACTAAAATAATTATTGTTTGGAAATATGTCGTATTTTGAAATGTATTCAAGTGGTAAGTTCACACAAATAATAGTTGACACTTTCTCTATTTCAAAATAAAGTGAGATTTCCCCCCCCCCCCCCGCCCCCGTCTAGGCACATCAATACAGTTGATCTGCAGATGGAAGTAACAAAGTTCCTCCATCGATGTGAGAGCTCAGGAACCTCTCAAATGACAGGTTCCTCCTTGCCCACGCTCTTTGGAAACAATAACATGAAAATGGATGTTGCTTGCAAGGTACTTATGCTATTTCAAATACTATTTATCATCAACAATACTGTTGATATGTAGGTTGAAACATTTGATGGTTGGAGCAGCCTCTGGTACTTTTTATGTGCTGGTTATTTGTGCATGTATGCAACCTACCGCTTATGAAAAATTCATATTTTTCCTCAAAGTAGCAGAGAACACCTGAGAACCTGGAGCTCCTCTCCTCAAAGTTCAAAGTTTCAGAGGCAGAGGATCTGAAATCCAAATAGTAATGTGCCTTTTGACTATAAATCATATTGTGGTTTGAAGCAAGGCAAATACTGCTGCTATTCTAACCCTTCCTAACTTTAGCTCGGCTCCATCTGTAACTTGCCCAATGTCTCACAGGGAATCAGTGCATGACAGTAGACTCCATAGTTACTCTACTTGTTGGGGTGGTGCTGCTTTCTGTTGAAGTAATGCATTGTCTTTTGGCCTCAGGGAAAAATCTGGAATTGCATTATTATTTAACTGTATGTAATGAAAAAGGAATGTGCATGCTCAAACTTGTCTATACCTTTCTTTTCAGGTCATGTTGGAAGGCAAAAACATTGAGGAGGGGTTTGGGATTGCATTTAGAGTCCTTCAGGTATGGAAAAACTTGATATAACAAGCCCTATCGTTACAAAAGAAAATCCAGCAAGCAGCAATTGTTTAACCAAAAGACTTTTTTGCAAAATGTCTTTTAATCCCTAAAAAGGAAAACCTCTTGTAAGAAAAGTCACTAGTTCAAGTCTTAAATGTCTGTGTATTTAGAGGAACATTAGTAAGGAAATTAAGATGCTGGTTCAGTAGGACACTTCAAAACTAATTGGCTCCTACAAAGGAATTAAGTAGTTTTTCCTTTCCTGTGTACCTTGTTCAGTCACTTAACTCTGGCAAACCACAATCACAGATGTGAGTCGAGAGCTCTGACTTGGTAGCTCTCTGCAGTTCATGATAGTCGTGCAAAGACACAGTAAATAAATAAGGCCAGAGCTATCTCTGTACTATTCTCCTGGCTGGGAGAGCAAAGCTAATTAACTGGAAACTCTCTCTGGGGACCTTTCCTTCCTCAAGTCTGGGTAGAAGTTGAGGTGCTTATCAGTCAGCATAGCACATGAACCTCCAAACTCTTCTGTGTGTTTCTCATCCATATATTAGGAACTGCTAAAAGATACTGGTTCAAGCAGTGCAGTTTGCAGTTGCCTCCTGGCTGGGAGAGGGGGTATAGCAGGGCCACTTCTGGACAGAGGTGGCACACTGAAAGAGTATTTGTGGTTATGGCAGGCCCTGCTCCTTCTTTCAGGTCAGGATGTACAAGGTAGAATGCCTGTTTGTAGTGAGGTGGAGAGCCTTAGAAAAATAGCACTTCTTAGCAGCAACAGCAGTCACTACCCCCCAGTAAAAATGGAGCAGCAAGTCCAGCTGCCTAGCATCACTTCTGTTTCCTTCCTTTTTATTATTTTCTTGCCTTATTCATGGCAGGATCAGTCCACAGCTTTTATCATCTCTTCCTTCATGTGGGAGTTGTACGATGGTCAGTTGCCTCCTGTTTCTCGGGGCAGACAAAGGGTGGCTGCTGGTGGGGTGGCTGGAGGAATATAGTGGGAGCTTGCTAAGTGAGGGAGAGGTGGGTAGGGACCTTAGGAAAGATCTTCTACCAGAAGAAATGAAACTGATTTTTTGCCACCCCTGAAATGGAGGCAGTAACAGTGCTCTTGTTCTTGAGCAAAACTGAGTTTTACCAGCCTGGTTATAGAAAACCTTTAAGCCAGCCCTGAGCAGTGGTGACTGGAAAATCAGAGGCCTCCAAAACAGCTTTGACTTTTTGGAGCATGGTGTGATATTTTTGTCCTTAGGAAAGGTTGTCTCACTTGTATAGACTCCCTGTGAGAAAACCTGATGAGAATATTTAACGCGTTGCTCTGATGTTCCAACTACCTCTAGGACTTCCAGCTGGAGGCTACAGAAGTGTACAGCAAAGTGGCCAAGCAGCTGGTGAAGCAGCAGAAGTACAGTGAGATCCGGCAGCTCCTCAAGTGTGTCAATGAGTCTGGAGTTGCAGCAAAAAATGATGGGGACAACATTATCCTAAACTGTCTAAATGAGTTCAAGAACATTCCTGCTGAGGTAATTCTATCCTGCATTGTGTCCCTTCTGAAGTAAAATGGGTATATACAATACAGGCTACAGGGAAACCATGCTGTGGTGCCTGTGCTGCTCTTTTAGTGAGTCCTGCATATCTTCTGGCTCTGTACTACATGCATTGTTTAAAGGTGGGAGTGTGTGGTTTGCCTTACGCAAGTTACTCTGAGAGGAAACGATAAGTAGCTGTAGCATGCTCCTACCCTGCACTTCCCAAAATAGTACCCATGATGGGGAGAGAACCTTTGCTTCACAGGATCCTGCCAAATGCTCCTGATCGGGGTGGGAGGTGTTCCCTTCAGTGAGGCTTCCCTGGCTAACACAGAGTATGTGTGGAGGCAGAAACCTCCTGCCTCCACAGGAAACAATTTTAAGATTCCCTTTGCCTACCACAGTCTCTTTTCCATCCCAGTGAAGGAAGGAGATGCCCTCTATGAAGTTCTGCTAATCAGGCTAGGGGAAGCAGTCCACCCCGTGGGTCAGGGTGGGCCACAGGGGCCGACTTCTGCTGGGGTGCAGAGAACCCACAAATTCATTTCATGCAACGCGAGCCGTGTCCATGGGGGACTCCCAGGCTCATAGCATTCTCTAGGGATACCCCACAGACATGGCAGGCAGGAGAAGCTGTGGCAAAGGGAAGAATTAGTCTTTGTATCTTCTACATCTGCAGCACTTGCAGCTGGGACAGTGTAACTATCTAGCTGTGATCTCAGCAGCCCTTCCTCTATGCAGGGGTTTGGTCCCTGATGGTGTAAAGGTTTGCAAACTGTAGTCACTCTAAGTGTGAACACCTTTTCCCTTCTTTGGATACAGGATCTTGATAATCTGATTCAGGATATGGACAGTGATGAAAACAAGGTAAGTAAAAGTACAGTAGAGGAACGCCTTTAGCAAGAGCGAACAGCCCAGTCTTGGTCCACAGGCTATGTGCTCTCTTTCACTGTCTTCTCTTACCCTCACTCAAGCCAAAGTTTTGAAGGCCACTTCCTCGATTGTACAAATCACAGTGAATTCCTCAAGGCTGGGGTGTCTGTGACTGTAAAGCTGTGACATGAAGGTACCGATTGATGTTATCCCTCTTAGTTCCTTGACGGTCCTCCGAGTGAGGGCAGGGCATTTGTTATAGTGGGAGGAAAAGTATTCCAGAGAGGCGCATCGGTGGGTTTGTTGATTTTGTTATCCAACTTTTCACATAGGTAGGTGCATGTAAGTTTCTAGTAATGGCAGACAGCTAATGAGGATCAGCATATCTCCAAGATGACCATTTCAGCTTATTGTTTCAGGATTATACTATTTCTACTGCGATCAAGAGTTAAATGATAAAACTTCTCCAATTATGATACACTTTTTTTCTTAGAGGAACCGAGGCCTAAACTACTTGGTTTCTTTGTAACTTTCATACCAGCTGGCCAAGCCACTGGAGAGTCACAGATAAATGTGAACTGTAGATGAACTTACAGATGAAGAGGCTGTGGCTCAGCGTTTGTGGATTGTCATAGATCCTGAGTGGCATAGCTGGGAATAAAATCTTAAGATTTGTGACTGTCCTCTGTCCTGCTCCAACTGACAAACTCACTGTTGTATGTAGATTGAAAAATGGGCTTTTCATTCTGCCTTGATGTCAGATCTATCACTGAAAGATGTGAGCTGTTCTAGAACCAGCAATGGAAGAAAATGACTGGTTTAGACTCTTTGCTATGGTAAATTAATGCACAAGATAGGACTCCTGATGCTAATTTCATGGTGATACAGTGAAGGAGTTTCCACAAGAGACAAACTTAATAAAATACAGCTGTCTATCCATCTTTTACATTGGGATCTACTCCATGCCATACTCTGCTTCATAATATGCTGCTACTACCTTGTACAACACGCTTCTGAACTAGGTATTTCCAGTGAATCCTGACTTAAGCTTGTCCTGTTAGTTTACAACAGCTTTCTAACCAAGTTCTGCCTGCCTCTTCTGCTTCAGATCCAGGCCTATGTGATGTGCAACAAGTTGCGTTCTGCCTATCTGGTCTCGGTGAGACAGGAGAAGACCAGAGCAGTGCAGCTAGTCCAGCATGTGCGACAGCTGGCTGAGAACAGCGGAGATGATGTTGTGAAGGCCATCTGTGCCCAATGGCTCTCAGTGCACCAGCCCAAAATGAGAAATCGGCTTCCCCAGGGCACTAGGAAGTAATAAGTAATTGACATTCACCATCATACAGAAGGGGAAGGCTTCAAGACAGCTTAAAGGAGTGTGGTTCAGCAGTCTCTTGCTAAAATGGAAGTCTTGAGTTATGTTGGTGGCAAATGGATGCTGCTAATGTGCCTCTTGTGAAAGGAAGGGAACTAAATTCCAAGTGCCAGTCCTGTATTTTGACAAACAGTCACTACCTCAGGGTGTTTTTTGGCTATCTTTTTGAGGGGTGGGGGGGAGGGGGGCAGTTTCAAACTGAACAAGCAAGAATTTAGGTGTATGGAAGAGAGCACTTCTGTTTCTGGTTTGGGGTTTTTTTTGGTTGATTTTTTTTTTTGAAAGGCACTGAACTTTATTGTATGTTTTTTTTATTTTTAATCCAGAAAACCTATATAGAGAGGACAGAAGAATCTCATCAACTCAGTGTAGCCTAGAGTATAAACATTTTTGTGATTATGGGTTTGCTGTAAACTTTTTCAAGATAGGAGAGATCTTCTTTTACAAAGACTGAAATTCAGAGATTTTTTTTTAAGCTTCTATACAAACCATTGCTATTCTTCCCCCCCATACTAGTACAATGTGCCCAATTTCTTTAGGTTGTTTGAAGAGGTAGGAACTGATTCTTCGTGGCAGGTTTCTAGTCACACCAGTGCCACTGTCTGATGTGTGCCGTACATATGGCACTTGAGCCCTTACTAGATGGATGAAGTTATAAAGGGCATATCCTGTAAGGGGAGTACAAAGGGAAAATAATCCTTTAAAACAGTTGAAAAATCACATACCTCTTTCTCTGCTATGGTAATATCCAATAAATCGTTGTGATGCAGCTTTATCACTGAACAGTTGTCAGTAAACTTCCACAGTTTTTCATCAGGTATAGCAGACTATATGGACAGAGCAAGCTGCGGTAAAACTTAACAGGTGGTCTGTATCCCTGTCACACAGGGATTTATTTGTTTCTTACCAGAATAATCTGTCCCTGTCAGGTACAATAGAACACCAGACTAAATTTTTATTAACAGGACATACTGTATAGACTATATTGACAGGCTTTGCTCTGGAAGTGTTAGGTTAACTCAGTTTTATGAAAAAGCGTGAATCTTTGTGTAATGGCTGTGTTCAGGGATCTTGAAAAAAGCAGCTGCTTCTCTGCAACCATGATTGGGATATGAGAAATGGGCAGAAGAATGGTAGGCAGTAGTAGGGCCTTCAGAAAGAAACAGAACAAAACATGGCACTCCACAAGAGTTTGTGTTTGCTGTTTACATGTATTTCGGTACAAGAGGTAGGAAAACTAGTTCACTTGTTTTGTTAAAAAGTTTAGTTGTTTACTTCAAAAGAAACAACAGGTTTTCTGAAGTGTAATATAACTGTAAATAGTTCTAGGACATAAAATAATTGAGACTGTCAAATAAGAGTTTTGTGCTATCCCCAAGCTCACTGTAGTGACAGAACAGACTTCCATGGTATTGGAAAGGACTTGGTCCATCTCCTTTAGTGTTCTGTGAGCAGTGCCCTACTGACACAAACACCTCTCTTTGGAGGTGCTCCACTCACTAGAGCAGGGCTAGAAATGTCTCAGAGCGAAGCAGTCAGAAATGACCACATTTAGCTTTCAGAATCTCCTGACCACAGATTTGCATTATCTCATTAGTGAGCAGTACTAATGAAAGCTGCTTTTGTTTTCTTGGCCAGACTGACCTAGCTTTCCATCAGATTACAGCCATTAGGCTAATCCTAAAACGTGACACTATCCATGTCTTTGATCATTTCCAAATCTCTAATTGTGGGGAGGAGGTTTTACTGTTTGTGGGTATCCAGGTCTGCATTGCTGTAATACCTACTTTTCTGCTCGAGTTCCTTCAGCTGTACAGAGCACAGAGTGAAGTTTGCCATGCAGACCAATCAGTTCTGTACCTGCCTTTCTTCCTGACCTCTTTGCACTGTACCTGATGCACTTTATATAGTGTTTGTTGTAATTTGATGTTCTTAACCTGGAATCGTAGGGATCTTTCTCTTACCAGCAGAACTGGAATTTTGATCCTGACTAACTGCCTTGTGTCACAAATAGTGCAATTATCAAGAGGCTTTGAATTTTTGAGCATCAAAAAGGGAGTACTGCCAGTTAAAAAGAACTTCTCTATTAATGACCAAGGTTTGTTTACAATGAAAAAAAAATAAAGTATTATGACTGTTAACATACCTTCCGTTTGCTTTTTATGTCAGCATAGCTGGGCGTCTCTTTCTAGATCTGTATTTTGCTTTTGGCTATGCTTAGCAGAGTAATTAGAAGGGGGAGAATTGTTCTGTCATGCAAAATCTCTCTCTGCTACAGTGTCCTCAACATTTAGATCAATTGGAATTTCATATCTTTAGAAGTCCTCCCAGTAGCCAGGTAGCTAGCTCAGCCTCATACATGTACTCTCACAAACCAGTAATCCTCTTCAGAGAGCTTTGCAAGTTAATCCAACTCTCCCTTACAAGCCTCCCTTTGAGACAGCTAAATGAGCTTTAGTTCCCTCATTTTACAGATCAACCTAGAAGGTATAAATGACTTGCCCAAGGTCAAAAAGAGTGGGTGTGTGTCTATGGAAATGTGTAGTTATGTGTCTTACGTTAAATCTACCCTCAGACTTCTTTGGAAGAGCACTGACCTGCAAGGGCAAAATATCTCAGCCTAGAGACACCTTCTGCTTTTTTTAAAATGGTTTCTATTGCTCCTGAAAGCCACTTCCAAGATCAGAGGATCACACACAGATAAAGCAAGCCAAGCCTGCAATGCTAGGTAGTGTTCTACTGCTACGTTGTAGTTGTGGATTTAACTTCGTATTCAAGAAGAAACATAAAGAGGGAGGAAAAAAGGTAGAGTGACACGGAGAAACACAAAGGGACTTTAAAATGTTATCCAAACTGAGTTCTCTATATTAGTAAGGCAGGTGCAGATAACAGCAACACCAAGTAAACCTATTCAACATTTCTGAAGGAAGACACAGTCTCCTGTTATAAAAGGAAAATGGCTTTATTTAGTATTGCTCAGAGGTAGCACAGGACTGATCTGCATAGGTAGCATCCAGGCAGAAAGAATTAATCATAAAATTAGCATTTGTTTCCCAAAGCTGGCAGTTGGTCACAGTGGCATGCTCAGATGCAAGTCCAAAAACTTCCAGATTTTTTTTCAGAAGCAGAAGATAATCCAATGAGCTGTCACGCTTGTTTTCTAACTGCTTAACTCTTTCACAAATAATCTCTGATTATGGATGACACTCCAGCAATTTGCACCAAAGTAGCACTAGAGTTCCAAGGGAGCAGTCCCATTACTACGTGGATTGCCCCAGCTGCCTTTTGGAAGTGCAAGCTGTATGGTACTGCAGGGCCAGGCTGGCAGCCTTGGCCAGCCAAGGCCTGTAACTGCTGGGCAGACAAATGTAAGGATTTCTGTGCAAGTCTTACTTTCCTGTCCTGTAGCTACCTCGACCATAATATCAAGATAGTCCCAACCTCTGCTACCTATTTAGCTCTAGGTAGTTTGCTGTCATTTAAAGCTAAAGTCTCAGCTGGAGTTGTTTAATGTTTCTTAACATAGTTGAGATGTTCTTTACTCATTCTGCGCTCTTTTCTAGGTTCTCAAGTCATTTAAAGTTCAGCTGGGGGGTTTATTCTGACAACTTTTACATCATTTTTGGTCAATGCCTGACAGGAGAGATGTTAATTTTTTTTAATAAGGTAACTTGCCTACGCACAATTGCACAGCTTTTAACCTCACAGTCATCTGCACTGAGACCTGGGTTCTCAAAAGATATGCCAACCCTCAGTTAACTTACTGCAATCAATGGGCATTTGGGGCCAGGATACTTCAGTGGCTAGGGTCCAGCTTCTTACAGAGAATATAGAGAAAAATAATTGATTCCACTTAAAAATTTTACCTAATGCTTGGCACAAAAAGGCCAGCGCCTGTTTCTCTGTGCTTGAGAGCATTTGTATTGCATGTAACTGCCAGAAAAATCTAATATCCTAAAGTACTTTCACTCTGCCAGGTCAAATAGTAGGAACTAAAAATAACCTCATAGATCATAAGTTTAGAGTCCTACCTTTTTACTATTACTGTTAGGAAAAAAACTTTAAATAAAGGTAATTCTTTGTTACTTCATAATCTAAACCTAAGACTGCAACCTCCATTTCTATTCTAAAGCCAGAGAACAACAGCCTCTGGCTGTTGTGTGAGATACCAAGCAAAGGTTGCTCCCTGCGTCGGTGCTCTAATTCTCCAGTTAGGAAGGGGGACTGGTTGCTTACAAATCTCAATCCTTAAGTGTAATATGCCAGAAATTCACATTAGATTGTGTCTGTAGAGCCATCATTAGGGCAGCTGAAGTATCAGCGTTCTAATCTTGAGGTCTCAGCAGTGCTCTTCCAGGAGAAGCATTGCCGCCCTCAGCCAGGTACGTACTTGACATCTGCACTGCTCAGTCCCACTGGATGCCGAGGAGCTCACAGCTCACGCTCCAGAGCTTCTTTGCTGTCTCATCATCCCGACCCCGTGGAGATACGTATGCTGGCTGGCAATCACTGTAAGAGGAACATTTTTTTATTTTTTAAGTCAAAGAACTCCATCTGCCTTAGCCCACTGAAATGTCTGTGTTAAGATAACGGAGCTATTTTCTATCAGCTGAACTTCAAGACCAATTGAAGGAGTGGGGGAAGCCATCCAGCAAATGAGCAAGGGTTGGTGCTAAGCCACCTTGAGAAAACTTTCCAACTGGCTAGGGGAGAGTCTCTCCCAATGGCACCAAGAACTGGCAAGCAAGTCTAGCTCTATCTGTTGTCTCAACTCTTAGAAAAACCTATATATGCTCTGCTATATACTCTTCAGTGTACATTCTCATTAATACCACGAAAAAGGGCTATAAAAGCTAACCAAGGTTTTTCAGGAGTGCCATTTTGGTCAACCACTACAAAAAAGCCACTAAAACAGCCCTTCATTCTAAACTTTTTATCCCATCCTATTCATCCCACTATATTGCCATTGCATGAAAGGCAAAGCTTCCCCAGAATAATAATACAGTAATAACCATGTATGATTATCCCCTTTTCCATTATCCTCTGGACTGTGGCTCCTTTCTTCTCAGCTCCTGCAATCGGACAGCACTCTGTCTGGAACAGAGACTATGTGTTCTCATCTGTAATGCTAGATGCTGCAATAACATGGGAGTTTAAGAAAAGAGAGGAAATTGCATCTCATAAGATTTCTAGCCAGCCTAGTGTTTTTAGAGCTCCAAGTGCACAGACTATGACGTTCCTGAAATGACTCTGGTGGACTCCACCTGTCTTGCTGTGGCATGCAAATTATTTTCTTAATGTCTATACTTGTGCTTTATATTCTGTTGCCTGGAAAGCGTAAAGGATTTTAGGCTAGTCCAATGTAAATTGTGAATTACTGTTGAAGCTATTCATTTCCCACTAAGTCCAAAACTCCTTTCTTTTATGAGTTTAAAATGCACCAAAGTTTTCTGTACTCCAGCACATAAATGCTCCATTTATATCCTGGGACAGACAGTCATCTGGGGAAGATTGAGACATCTATTTATATACTCAAGTCTGATTAAGACGGTACAAACTCCCAAGTGAAGATCAGACAAAGTCATTACAGAGACTAATCTGGTCACATATCACAAGAGGAAAGCTGCAAAGATGCAAAGGCTCCAACAGTATCTGGGGGGGGGGGAGGAAGAGATGACAAATTTTCACGTTCATTTCCCAAAAAAACAGTATTGTTACACTGCTCTACGCCCGGTGGGAAGCTGACCAATACATCTGCATGAATCTGTTCAAATGGCAGTCTTCAAATCTAGGATGATGATGATGACTTGGAACTGCTCTGGGCTGTACTTTTGGTGAGGGGAAAAGGCATGACTATGCAGGGTCCTGGAGCAAGTCAAAGAAGTCAAGAAACAACAGGGTTTGTAGTGGGAGCTACACAAGACAGTTTGCGGGACAGAGCGATAAGCATGCCAGCAGGAGTCCCTCCCAGCTGGTGGGTCTGTCACACTGGAGAATCAAGTTATTTTGTCACATGCCAATCCTGAAAATCTCACTTCCTAGCTCTGCAGCACCATCAGCCCTCCCAGCTCCCTGGGAGCACAGGCCCCTTCTGCTCCAGTGCGGTAAAACTACAAAGAGAACCAAAGTGGTCTTCCCAGGATTGACTCAAGTGACCTCATTAACTAAACAGCTCTACTGAAAAGTGATTTGCCAAAGTCTCAAGCAGATCAGGATTAGAGCTCTGAGCATGTGATAGCCATTCCTGCACTTTGAGTACAGTGATATTCCTAGCACTAAATGACCTGCTATTGTGTGAAGTGTTGCACAGGTCAGGGATTTCTTCTAACACAAATCCACTGCAACAGACCTGGAAGGGGTTAGGCTCTAGTATTTGTCAGCCTCAGTCTTATCCGCCAGCCTCTTACCCAGGCCCTTCTTAATGAAGAATGACAGTAAGTCCCATTTTCCCCAGCCAACAAG
This sequence comes from Ciconia boyciana, assembly GCF_034638445.1. Lineage (NCBI taxonomy): Eukaryota > Metazoa > Chordata > Aves > Ciconiiformes > Ciconiidae > Ciconia > Ciconia boyciana. Next base: position 34,500,785 of record NC_132939.1, on the reverse strand, counting down.
GTTGCCTTTCACAGTATATCAGTCTATCAGCTTGCACCCACCTGAAATACTGTCCTGTCACAGAGTCTAGCTCCTCTGCCACTGCACAGTAGACACTGGTCTGAGCTCCTTCCGAAGGTGTCTTCAAGAAGAACGAGAATATCTTCCACAGCCACGTCATTACAAATGAGTGCCGGACCAGCTCAGAATGGACAGAACCAGGATGGAGAGCGTTTGCTGTGACTTTAGTGCCTATGGCAAAAGAAAGTAGTCCAGGACAAATCTGCATGCATCAAACTGCCTTTAAAAAAAGGGTAATATACTCCTCAATTCTACCTGCAGATGTTCTACAACTTAAAGGAGGAGTCCAGGCATGGATACAGGGAGAGTAAGTGAAGTCCCCTGTAGTTACTGCTTGCTGGAGCATCCCCGACCCCCTTCCAAACACTGCAGTCACTACATGCCTTCTGCAAAACAAGGTGCTAGAGGGCCTGGGTGCTAAAACACCAGCAGTTTCCATCAGGCTTTTGAGAACACCAGCTTCTTTTGATTTACTGTAATACTAGTTTCCTAGAGAAGACACTGCTTCTGTTTTAATGAAATAACTACTACTTAAGTTTATGAAAAGGACTGAATGACATGGCTGTGACAGATGTTGTGACTTAAGAGGTACTGCCTAGTCCTACGCTTCTGTTCTACAGGCCACCAACATTTAAGGCAGCTGCGTATGCATTAGCTTTTCTATTGGAGACTGCAACTGTAATTCAGCTCCTTCTGTTTTTTCAGCTTCCACCCACATACCACAATTGTCTGCGTGGATGCAGCTAGTTTTTGACCAGCACCAAAGAAAAATGAAATACACTCAACTTTGCCAAGCTACTAAACTCCTCTGCCCTGTTGTTGTAAAGACAATTAGTGTTTTAAGTCTCCTGGTTCCACAGACAGGAGACACTTTCTTCCTGCAAAGAGCTGTCAGTGACCCTTGCCTCAAACCATTTCATTTCTGCATAGCCAATTTCCAGACCTTTCTTCAATCCACTCTCCTCTCATCCATGGTGCTCAAAAGCCAAGTGGAAAAACACTCTGCTCTCCTCTGGGACTTGCCTTGCAGCCGCCTTGCCAGCTCCCGGGTGAAGAGCACGTTAGCCAATTTGCTGTGACAGTAGGCGAGGCCACGATTGTAGCTCTTCTCACCATGGAGATCATGGAAGCGGATTCGGCCTCCATGATGAGCCAGCGAGGACACGTTCACTATGCGGGCTGGGGCAGACTGCTTCAGACGCTCCAGCAATAGGAAGGTCAAGAGAAAATGACCTAGGGGTGAGAGGAAACATCATCCTTCTCTGAAGGGTTACCCTGCTGGAATTTCAAAGTACTTACATGTTATATATTACTGCTGCCCTCATTTCAAGTCCAGGGAAAAGAAGACCCCCCTGAATCAAGAGCTAAACTTTTTTGGGGCCATTAAGTTCTGCTCCTCAGCTTCAAAAAGCTGGAGCTGTCATACATTTCAAATGTCCCAGGTAACACGTACAGATACTTAAACTGGGTCCATGATAAGAAAATACATTGCATTGCATCTAACTCTGGCCCTCTATCCTTCCCCAAGAAGGAAGGATGAGGAAGAGAAAATCTGAAAGCAGGATTTTCCTCTGGCATTTTGCCACAGATATTGAATGCAAATATGACTCCACTGGCCTTACCAAGATGATTGACTCCCAGGTGCATCTCAAAGCCATCAGCAGTCTTGGAGTAAGGGCATAACATTACTCCAGCGTTATTAATGAGAATATGGAGTTCCTTCTCCTCTGCAAGAAACAACAGGCATCTTTAAACAGGGAAACAGAGACTGAAGACAGACAAGAAAGTGGCACAAGTCAGCCAAAAAAACCCACACCTGTCTGAGTTGCAGCCACATCGCCTCAATAAAATAAGGATAAGCTCCTACCACAGACTAGCTCATGGCCTCTGACAAGCCCCTGCTGTGAACTGCAGTACCCAACACGGTACAGAGATTGTCAGGGATTTGGCATTTGCTAGAAGAGCAGACAGCAGTCCTTGGTAAAATATTCTCACTGAAAAGAAGGAGCTAGACACTGTGCCTGCTAGAAATTTCTCAGCAAACTCCCGGATGGACTTCGTATCAGCCAAGTCCAGTTTCTTCACAATGACTTGTTGGTTCCCCGTCTCAGCTCGGATTTCACTGGCTGCAGCTTCTGCCTTTGCTATGTCTCTGCAAGCAACAATCACCCTCGCACCTGCAAGGGGGGAAAAAAAGCAGGAACAGAAGCTGAGATCGCTGGAGCACACTGGATGATCAAGGCTATGATAAGCAGGCTGACTATGCACAGCGCTTACAAACAACGTATTGTTTCTTTAGGGAACTGGCATCAGTCAGGGGAGCAGCTGGGAGGGACAAAGCCTTTCCTACTACGTTGTTAGCTCTGATCCAGCCCAAAGCTGTTTTCAGACCAGGAAAATGCACATCTGAAGTGCCTCTGTCCAGGTTCTCCCAGGTCAGGAGTGTGTATCACAACACTGGTACAATAGGGTTGTATCTGCCCCTGTAATGGGAACGTCAAGCCAGGGGCACATGAAGATACTTGGATTCCAGCCAATTTCTAAACGGATTGTGAACAGGTAGTTTAATCTCCTTCCCAGTTACCCAAAAAGCATTTAAACCAAATTAGCTTGAAACGTGAATAACTAAACCATACAGCAGTGGACCTATGGCATTTCCCAGCTTCATACAAGCAGAACCCAGCGATACCAGGAACTTCCCCAGTCCTCTCAAAACAGTTGCAGTGCAGAGCATTTTCATGTCACAAGACACATTTTTGGAGTTCAAGCAATGAAACCAGCTGAGGAACTGGGGACTTGCACCTAAGTGGTTACAGCCTCTGGAGAAGCAACACTTGGGCTCGCCTGAAATAACTTTGGAATCCAACTCACTTAAACGTGAGCATAAAATACTCCTCCCTTAGATCCAGAAACAGGACTATTGATGCACAGGCACGCACACATCAGCCGCACAGGGATGCCTGCTGATGAAGGCCGGTGACTTGCCTCTTCGCGCGAGGTCTCTGGCAGTCTCCTTCCCGATGCCTGTGTTGGCTCCTGTGATTATCACCACCTTCCCCTCCAGCTTAGCTGTTGACTTACACTGTCCTCCAGCGACATACCTCCTGCAAGACAGGGACGGGGCCCGAGGGCAGCTTCCCTCCTTAGGGGATTCGGGTCGGGCCTCAGCACCCAGAGCCCCCAGGTTTCGCCCTAACGCTCGGGCTGACCGCTGCGCTCAGGGCCCCGGGGAGTCACGGGCGCCGTCACCTGAAGAGGTTGATCACGATCGTGTCGTGACCGGGCCACCGAGTCAGGTTCCCACTCGCCCGCCAAACCCCCCCGCCTCACAAACACTGGCGGGGCGGGGCCCGGCCGGGCAGGGGGAGGCCCCGCCCCGCCCCCAGCCCGGCCCCACCGCTCCGCCCTTGCGTCAAGTGGGACCACGGCGCCCATTGGCTGCCGCCGCTAACTCCGGGGTCCCGGCCAACGGCCTCCGCCGCGGCGCCGTGAGGAGAACGCGGGCCCCGCCCCCCGGGCACCCCGGGCGCCTCTCTCCGAGCCCCGCCGGCTCTGGGGCCCGGGACAGAGCCCCGAGGAAGTTCCGGGCGCTCGGAGACTGCGGGAGGCTCCGAGCCACGCGCCGCCGCCGGTGCCAAGGGTGTCGCGAGCGCGTTAGTGTCCCTGAGGCGCTGGAGCTGGGGGAGCGTGAATAACGCCCCACCCCAGCGCGGGCCACAGAAAAGGAATCCGTTTTATTCGTACTCCCGCCAAACGAACAAACAGGCAGACCTGACCGCCGTGAGGCGCGGCGACCGCCAGCCCCGCCCGTACCCGCCGCACGGCGGGGCGGAGGCCGCCGCCGCCGCCGCTACTCGTGCGCGCGCGAAAGGCCAGGGCCGCGCTCGGTAAGACGCACCTGATGTAGGGCGCTGCCACGAGGAGGAGGACAGGGACGGAGACGGCGGCGCCCAGCGCGGCTCCCCAGCAGGTGAGCATTGCCGCCGCCCGCTCCATGCGCGCTGCCGGCGCTCAGCGGCGGCTGCCTCGGCCCCGCCCTGTCCGGCTCCGACCCGACCCGCCCCGCCCGCGGCAGGCGGGCCCGGGCGCGGCGCTCCGCCGCCCGCAGGACAGCGCGCACCTGGCGCGCCTGCGCGGTGGCTCCCCTTCGCCCAGGCATGGCCGGCGTCCCGCCCCCGTCGTGCCAGCTGCTGCCGGGTCCTCTCGCCCCGGACACCCGCGGGTCCTGCTCCGGAAGGGAAAGACCCGCGGGGAAGACCCGCTGGCAGTAGGGAGCGGGCCGGCTCTGCGCCAGCAGCCTGCTGCTCAAAAGACCCCGTGCAGCGCGCGGCTCTGACCTGGGTCTCTCAGAACGATGGGGAACTGCCGTTTTAACTGCACTTTCCAGCCAATAAGCCGAGAAATACCTGAAGAGAAAGCCCAGCGGCTGTCTGGAAAGACATTCAAAATACATTTTCATGACCTCACGCCAAAGCTTATGATACTAAGCCTAGCAAAACGTACGAAACGATGTATAGGTGTACGTAAGCACGCGTTACGGGCTGGGAGAAGCGCGGCGGTGGGTTCAGCAGTGCTCGCTCCCGCCGTTCCCAGAGAGTGTGGAACATAAAAGGCCCAGGGCCCTGAACGGTGCTGCCTCCTCCAAGCGCTGCGCGGCGGTACGCACCGCAGGAAACGCGGTGACGCCGTGTGCTGACGCCGGTGCCGGCGGCCCAGCGCTGCCGCCTCCCCCGGGAGACTACAACTCCCAGCAGGCAGTGCGCGCCACGAGCCCCTGCACCACCACCACCTCGCGGCAGCCGGGGCCAGCGCCTGATGCGTCTTGTCGCCGCCGAGCGCCGGCGACGGGCGGGTGGGGTCGCCGACAGCCCTGTCGCGACGCGCCTGGCGGCCCCCTCCCGCGGGGAGCAGGCCGCGGCGGGCAGCCCGCGCTGCCGCCGGGGCGGGGCGGTTTTGCGGTCGGGCGCCATTTCGGGCGCCCGGCTGCGCGGGGAGGCCCGCGCCGCGCTGATGGCGGAAGTGGCTCGCGAGGGAGCGGCGGTGCGTCGCGCAGCGCGTAGCCAAGCGGGAAGAGGGAGGTGGTAGCCGTCGCCGAGCGCGGCAGGAGGCGGCTGTCTGCCATGGCGGGCCGCGGCTCCGGGTCCTCGGAGCACCTGGAGCGGCTGCACGAGATCTTCCGGGGATTGCACGGAGACCTGCGGGGCGTCCCCGAGCGGCTGCGGGGCAGCGCGGCCGGTGAGGCGGGGGCGGGCGGCGGCCGCTCCTTGTTGCTTGGGGTAGGGCGTAGCGGTCGCGGGACGGTGCGCGGGGAGCGAGCTGCGGGCAGGGCTTTACCGGGAGCGGGGGCTCGGTCTCTAGGGAGCGGCCGCGGCGGGGCCTGGGGCTGCTTTCCCTCCTCCCTGCTGGGGGGGCAGCTGGCAGCCCAGGGGGGCTTCCCGGCGGGCGGCCTCTCGGGTAGCTGGGGCTTGCTGTAGGGCCGTTGCAGGGAGTTCGGGATGTTTCTCCATAGACAAAGCTGTTTGTACAGCCGGGAGGGCAAAGTCTCTCTAAGAAAGCCTGTGTGGGGGGAAGGAGTTTGCCAAGGCAATTGCAGGAATTTCGTGCCTCGCTTTTGCTAGACGCCTCCTTGGAGGGGGCGGGTGGCTGTGCTAGGTCTGCCTTCGCTGTGTCTTATTTTTCAGTTGTTGCTATATTCTGGTAGCTTTGCTCTTGAGTATTAGGCCTGGTCATGCAAAGCCCCAAATATGCAAGTAGTGAGGCGAGCGTGTTGCTTTACTCCTCTGGAGCAGCTCCTCTTGCCTGGCAAATTTCAACTCCGTAGCCAAGGACTGCTGTGCTGGGCTTTCAGCCTCAGCCCTGTCTCTGAGGAGGACTTGTTATTTGGATGTTATTTCCTGGTGTTTCTAGGTGAACTGCCTAAACTGCAGTGCTTTGGGTTTTTTTTCTTTTCTTTTTTTTTTGGTCATTGTTGGACTCTTGTTTAAAATCTCATCAGCAGAATTAAAAGCAGTTTTTATTATCACAACTGTCCACAACCATTTGTAGGCTTACTGGAGAAAATTTGCATTTTAAATGACTGTTTTAAAAGTCTGGTTTGTGTACTACCTACCCACAGACTAGAAAAAACTATCAAGCTACACAAAGTTATATTAAAAGCAAAAGCTGATTTTATGGATATTCTTTATACCATACTGTCATGGTTAAACCCCAGCTGGCAACTAAGCCCCACACAGTCGCTTGCTCACTCCCCCAGTGGGATGGGGACTAAAAGTGAGTAAACTCATGGGTTGAGATAAAGACAGTTTAATAGGGAAAGCAAAAGCCACACGCACACAAGCAAAGCAAAACAAGGAATTTATTCACTACTTCCCATGGGCAGGCAGGTGTTCAGCCGTCTCCAGGAAAGCAGGGCTCCATCGTACGTAATGGTTACTTGGGAAGACAAACACCATCACTCTGAATGTCCCCCCCTTCCTTCTTGTTCCCCCAGCTTTATATGCTGAGCATGGCGTCATATCGTATGGGATATCCCTTTGGTCAGCTGGGGTCAGCTGTCCCACCCGTGTCCCCTCCCAGCTTCTTGTGCCCCCCCAGCCTACTCGCTGGTGGGGTGGGGTGAGAGGCAGAAGAGGCCTTGACTCTGTGTAAGCATTGCTCAGCAATAATGAAAACATCCCTGTATTGTCACCACTGTTTCCAGCACAAATCCAAAACATAGCCCCATACTAGCTACTGGGAAGAAAATTAACTCTATCCCAGCCAAAACCAGCACACATACCAGTGTGTAAAACACTCTGATAGAATACTTCTCTGTAGGACTTGGCATTGTGCTTCTAATTCAGTTCTTAATACTTGGCAGTATTCTGAGAACCAGAAAGGGAAGTGATCTGACAAGGAGAATTTTACCAATGTCACCGAATCTCTTTGATTAAATGCTTCCTTCGTATGAGAAACATGATACACAGTTATCACAAACTGCTGTAGCTCAGCTTGGGTTTTGTACCACAAGAACGGGTAGGAGTTGTCAGCCACATTCAGCGATAGTCTTGTCATTCTCCCAGAATTGATCAATTTTATGTGTTTAGGTGTAAAATCATAAAAATGGTTTGTTCAGAATATACCAGTCTGTGCTAGACAACACAGGCTATGAAAAGCTTAACATTCCATTTCTTACCTGGCTTTCCATTTAATAATGAGTTAAATTCAGGGTGGCAGTCCTCGTCATCAACATTTCCAGAAAGTTTGGTACAAGAAGGCTGTTCAAACCTGCAAATGACAACTTTCAAAGCTGACTTAATTTCACTAGCGGTCAACAAGAATAAAAAGCGTAACAGAATAAATACCCTTTCTTGGAGGAAATCCTTATTTCCTTGTAGAAAGGAGAGTGGTTGGTTTCTTGGTGAAGTAAAGCTTTGTCAGGTCTTCGTGGAACTGGGGTAGTCTTGAGCAGTGAATTCTGATCAGTGGGCTTAAATGGAGTATTTACAGGCAGCAATTTTTGCAATGCTTGTAGATTTTTTTTCCCAACAGATTACAAATAATTACAAACTGATTTTTCAGACATGCTATGAAATTTTAATATGACTGTTCTATTCTTTAAATTTGTTGCTGCAAAAATCCTGATAATATTTTTGGAAAGTATTTCCAAGAGTTTAAGGTAAGTCAGGAATTTGTCTGTCTGGTGGAGGCATTCCACTCTCCTAATGTACTTTCTTTGCTTTTTGTACATATGGGGAGGGGAGTGTATCTTTATTTTTCAAGTTATTGGATCCTGAAAGCTTCAGGAGGCAATAAAAGATACCTTGCATACCCTTTTAAGAGGATTGGCAGACTCCCAAACTCAAGGGAAGACAGAATCTAGTCCTTGGGACATCTTTGAGGGGCAGAGGTTTAGAAATGCTGTTTCACTCTATATAAACAAGATAACAAATTCCTAGCTCTAGAAACAATTTTTTTCCTTCCAAATTTGTAAGAAGGCCTTTTAAACAGCCTGGATCAGTTTCAAATATAGATACTTCCCTCTAAATTAATTCAGTTAGCGGTACTTTTCAACTGAATCTATTTCTAACTGATTCGAAATAAATCAGTTAAATGTTGATGAGCATGTGGGTAATGTTACTGTGGCTTAGGCACTTTTTACTTTTACTGCATTTAAAAAGTTCTCTCAATGTACTTTGAGTCGCAGTTTAATTCAGAGTGATATGAATTAAACTGCTCAGTGTATTCTGGCATTTCTGTTAGGCCAGACCCAGTATAACGCTTAAACAGCCACATTGCCTGTTTTCTTCCTGGCATATAGACAAAAAGGTCTCAAGCCATTGCTACTTGACTTTTGGAAACTAGCATTTCTTTGGCTGCTCGTTTATAAGTGCAGTGTTGTCTTAATCTGCTTGGGGCACACAAAGAAGGTAAAATACTGCTTTTTTTGGTACTGCACCAGGTTTCAATTAGTTTGAGACAGCAGTTGTTTTAAGAGGGCACTACTTAAATCGGATTAGTGAAATAACCTGTATGAAACAAAATACTGATTTCTGAAGGCTGTTCTCCTGCAGTTCATGTCCATGATTTCACTTGCAACCCAGCTATGCAAATAATTGCGTCAGCACAAATGTATGCGGTGGCAAATCGTGGAGGAAGTTGAAGAGAGTGTATTTAGGAACCTCATAAGTCAGCATTTCCTCCTGAATTAACTGGGATGTGAAACTGCATTTCCTGACAGCAGCTAGTGTGTGATATGTTAACAGTCATCAGGTAGCTTAGTCTCTAATAGTTCTGTGTGCTACTTGAGAGGATAGCTTCTTGTTCGATGATGGGTTTTAATTCTGTCTTAAGTTCTCTACAGTTCAAATTCTGGGGCTTAATATGAATTTGAACTGAAAGGGAAAGGCTACAGCTTAGGCATGTCGTGTCTATGAGAGGAGCTATGTAAAAATGTTTTGATCACTTCAAATTTTTTTCCTATTCTCTGTTGAGAGCTTGGTGGTTTAAAAACTTCTTTTGCAGAGGACCATATTTACAAAAAGGTATTACCAAGTCAGTGGTTTACTGCGATGTTTTCATAATGTTGTATTTCATTCTGTCTTTAAGTCAAATTAGACAAGTTTTACCAAGAGGACTGTTTGCATTTTTTTGCTACCCAAAATTTTATTTAAGACTGAGTTATTATCTCCTGAGAGGTGAATTAGGTTAGTGCATATGTATCAGACTTCTGATAGAATTTGGTTTCATTCAGCAGTTCTCTGCAAGAGTCCTCTGGTGGTCATCTTCAGTGCTTTTGCAAAAGCTTATGAAACATATATTTTTTTGCTCCATTCAGATAATGGGAGTTTCAGAATTCTACTTTCATTGATCGTGGATATTAGAGAGATATGATAGTTTTTTAACACATGCAAAATACACATCTTAAGGTTTTGTTTAAAAATAGAATAACAGCAGTGAAACCCATTCTTTGGCCTCCAAAGCCCTAGATACAAGGACCTTAGCAAATTACTGTATCAAACAAGTAACGTGTCTAGTTTTGTTGGCTGATTCAAACAAGTGATGTCATTCCAGAAGAGGGAAGCATTTGGGCATTAGTCTGTGAACCTGAGGTGATATCTTGATGGCATCTTTATTCTCCGAGTATTCTGGAATGCTTACCCGTTTACCTAGTTACTTTATGACCATGAGAATGCGGAGTGCCCTATCTGCCAGGAACTTCAGGGCTCACTTGGAAATGTAGATTGACTTGATGTTCTGTTCAGATCCAAATCATAGTTTCAGCCTTCACTAATCTTGCCAAATGTGTGCAAAAAATCAGAAATATTTAGGAGCTGTTTAGCAACATGTCCTCTTTGTTATCCTTTCATGTTAAATGTTTTTCAGCATGCAATTCTGTCAGTGGAGATTGGAGGATAATAGGTCAGAAAAATGTTTCAGGTTTGAAAAATGACTTCTTTCATCTACCAGAGGTAGTGGCCAGCAGTTGGAAGGGTGGTTTCTGCTCTCTCCCCCCACCTGCTTCTGATAAGTTGTCCTAAGAAACAGGCCGTTCCTGTTTGAGGTAAATTTTGACCTGGCGTCTCTGTAATCAGCTGTCTGTGGCAGCTTCCTTGTCTGTAATGGATTGAGTTCTGTTGTCATTTCTCTGCAGTTTCTGACATACTACTTTTTCTTCCACAGAGGAGAAGAAAAAACTAGTTCGAGAATTTGACGAGAAACAGCGTGAAGCAAATGAAACGGTAAACATAAGTCTAGGCTTGTGGCTTTTCTGACCAGTTGAAACATTGATGCCTTAAAAAGGACAGTACTTCCAAATTTTACTCTCTTTATGGTTCCTATGCCAGCAGGCAAATGTTGTAATTTTTTAAGGTTTGATTCATTGATCTGATAGATGTGTCTGTGTTTGTCAAGACTGTTGTATATGTCTATATACATATATAGATATAGACAAATATTCTTATCTGCGTATTTTTTCTTTTGAGTGCTCAGTTTGGATATTGCCTTCCCTTTGTTGAACAAACAAGAGTGATAGAGGTGCAATTACAATTGCTAGAGATTGTAGGGAGGGCATGTAGAGAATCTTTTTTGTCGTCATCGTCTTCCTTTTTTTCCCTACTGTCTTTTTTCATGTTGGTCTTAACCCACCTGATCTTTCTGTAATAGTCTGATGGTAAAATATCAGGAGTCTTGAATATTTGAAACCTCTATTGTGTAGGCTTCCTGGACAGCAGGTGACATGGAACTGCACAAAAAACCCATGTGACTTGTCTTTTTAAGAAAGACATTATGGATTAAGCTTTCTTGTCTTCTTAATGTGCTATTTGTTAGGAGGTTTTTGAGTCACAGCCGAACATTCTTTTGAGAGAGATGCTTTATTCCTCTAACTTACTGGGTTTAATTGACATGTGTCTATGTAGGTGATATATGAGATGTAGAGTTCATGTTGTGAGAGAGCTCATATCAGTGGACAGCTTTAAGCATTGTGAATTTGTAACAACTGTCACCAAAAGTTAATGTGAAAATTCACGCATCTACAGTCCCAGGGTTTACAAATCCTAACTCCAGTTGCTAGGCCTGGATGTTCAGAGTATGAATTTAGTGGCATGCCTACCTATGCAGTAGATCTCTGTTGCATAGATACGATGAGAAGCCGATACCCATCCTATAAATGCTTAAACAATATGAAAGTGAGAACTGCACATTCTGAAGTTATGGAGTGACGTTTCAGAAAATATCAAGTATTTAAGCTTGGCGATTAATTTTTTTTTTTCTTTTCTTTTTCCTTGAGGCATTGTGTGTCTGAAAATCCATGTGGGCTGAACAGCATTAGGCAGAATGGTGTAATCAATACTAGATGAGGGGTATAGGGTTTGGGGTTAATCCCCCCTCCAATCACATAAAAACCTGTGAATTCCTTCATCTGGTGGTGAGTTTTGAGTACAGCTGCTGATAAGAGTAGATTCAGTGCTTTAAAAAATAAATACATTTTCTTTTGTTAAAGCTGCGGGAAATGGAGGAAGAACTGAAGTATGCTCCTCTGCCTTTCCGCAACCAAATGATGAGCAAAATCCGTGCGTACAGAAGAGACCTCTCCATGTTCCAGAGAGAGATGAGAAGCACGGATTTGGGATTGGGCCCTGGAAGTCAAGGCGATATAAAATACGGAATCTTCTCCACAGAAAATGAACAGAGTGTGAGAATTAGATATAAATTTTATTTAACATTGCTGTGATTGTTTAAAAAAAAAAATCCAGATGTATTGTTTACAGTGTTTCTACTTTAATCCACTTAGCTTCTGTGCTTGTGTAACTCCCTGTATATCTTTCTGCATGTAACATGAATATCTCAGGGAGGAGAAAGAACACCTGGAACTCAAAAGAGAGCTTTTCTGTTCTGAAACAAAGATATGAGTATAATCAAAATGGAAGTCCTTGAATACCATGCGGTTAGTAACTTACACAACATTCTGTACTGAAATGCTTTATTTAATCATTCCCCTACAGCATTGCAAACACAAAAGTGATGCTACTGACTGAGAAGAAAGATTAACTGATCTAGTTTTAGTCTCCAAGACTAGCAAAGTGTGTGAAGCGTGCACTGTATAGGTTCCTTGTTAGAATTCTCTTTTAAGCAATCTCAGTGTAAATAATTTCAAGAAAATATAAGAAGTCATCCTTTAGCACTTTGTTCACTATGGATGTGCTGCTACAGTGCAAGAAAGACACCAATTTCTTTGTTTACCAGATAGGCTTAGATATGTTTGAGCTAGTGAAACTGAATCTGCTTATTATCTTCAAAGTGCTGTCAGCTGTATGGAAAGTTCATGGAGGTGGGCTTTTTGTTTGTCTGGTTTAGATAAGGAAGGTTTGAGGGAGGCTCTTTCCTTAGTATCTCGTTCTGCAGTAGCTTGGTAAATTTTTGTGTTTGGTTCCTCTAAAACCTGAGAGCAGGGTGGTAGATTAGACTTTCTGAAGCTTAAGAAAATACAATATTTTGAGCTACCTTTTGACCCCAAGGTCAGCAAACATTTCTTATCCTCTGTCTGAGGCTACTGGCATGAAAAGAGGATCTTTGTTACTTAGCAGTCCATCTGTTACTGCTCTTTGTTCCTAATCCTTTTGACTGTGTAAACTCTTAATGATCTCCCTGGCAACCAACTGTGAAGTCACAAATAAGACTGAATTTAGATGGGAATGGAAGGAAAAGTTAGCATCTGGAAAGCAAAGATACTATTTTCATGTAAATGGTTTTTGATGGAAAATTGTTGCAAAGACAGCTTTTTGTAACCGTTTTTAACTCTTTAGTTGTGTGTCCTTCTTTTTCAAGGTTTAACCAGATTTGGCCATAATCTTACAATGTGAACACCAACTCTTTCAAAATTAACTGGGCTACCTCGGTTAATATAAGAAGCATGTACAGCTAATACAAATGGATGGCCTATGGAGTTGACATCCTAACTTTTTAATATGTCAGAAGCCTAATACCTCTCTCCTGGTGCTTAATAGTTAAGCATACATTATTTTTCAGACTAATCTGCAATCACAGAGGGTGCTGCTTCTCCAGGGAACAGACAGCCTGAACCGAGCCAGTCAGAGCATTGAGCGCTCGCACCGAATTGCTGCTGAAACAGATCAGATTGGCACCGATATAATTGAAGAACTTGGGGAGCAGCGGGAGCAACTGGAACGCACCAAGAGCAGAGTAAGCAGGGAAACTGTGGGCATTGTATTGAAACAACCTGATGTTAGTTTACTGGGAACTGTATGCCAATAATTACTCTCGGAGACCTCCCTAGGCATGGTAATCCAGTTGATGTTTGTACAGGCCAAATCCAAGCTGCTGCATTTCTATGCTGTGCTCATAAAAGGAAAAAAATTACTGTAGAAGGGCCCAGAGCACGATGACCAAATGTCTGCTGCTGTGTCTGTGCAAGATTGGCTATTAGACCTGTAAACCACTGATAAAAAAAATAGCATTACTGAAAAAATTACAGATTTAAAAAAATGCGAAGGAGTTACCCACCACTAGATTACTAGTAAAGGTTTAGATTTGGGAGGCAGTTAGCAAGTTCTTCTAATGAAATGAAATTTAATAGAAGCTTAATTACTTAATTACTAATGTTCCAATATTTATAGGTTAGCTAAGGAGGGAGAAAGTGGTGTCAGATGAGATGCCTGTTCCTCATCCTTGGTCAAGAAGCTCTGCTTCTACTGTGGAAGCTTTAAGTAGTTCATTTGTTTTGTGTACACACATACGCAAAACTGAGAATTCAATTTTTGAAGTAACAAACTGATGGGATTTTCTATCTGTACAAGGGATGCTGAGTGTAAAGCTTTTGGGCAAGTGACTTGCAGGAGGACGCTGAGTTTGGCACGCTCAGCCAAAACAAAAAGCATACCCTTTTCTTGGGAGTTATTGCAGCAAAGCCTGTAGCTTTTTCATTTTGGTACTTTTTCAATTTCAGTCAGAATTTGATTTGCTCCCAAATTTGGGTTGGAGAGCAGGAAAGGAAATGTGATCTTAAGATTTGTAGGTATAGTTTTTGTTCTTTCTGTAATTAAAAATATTATAGTCCTTCAAGCATGTGAGTCTATCCACAGTTGTTCAGGAAGCTGTGACTTTTGTTGTGAGCCTTATAGGCATTGTATTGCTGAATTGTATTAAACACACATTCCGACTAGAAGCAGACTTTCTTCTTGCTTGGTCTTTCATAGCAAAGATTGGAAATCTCATATGCTTTGAATGGACTTGGTTGTTTTCTTTCCAACTTGGTCCAGCCAGTCTCAGTGCAAAGCAACGTACCTACAGGGCCACTTTTGAGGTTGGGGGCAATAGCTTAAACTACAGAGGAGTTGTGCAGGCAGGTGTCTGTGTGCTGATGGCGAGTGACCTGGCTTACCTTTCACTCCCCTGGAAGCTTTGGAAGTGGAATAGTGAAATCTTACCTGGAGACCTCCAGTGGCCATACATCATGAATCTTGACTCTGTGAGACAACAGCTTTTTTAGTTGTCTGTAACCTCCCTTAATTACGTGCTGCTTAGTAGCTGACTGAGAAATACTTGACAGTTCATTTCTGAGTGTTACAAAGCTGAAATGGATTATCTCTTAACAGTTCAGAGCTCATATCCACTGGGTCACTTAGACCTGTAAGTGCAACATGGTTCTTTCTTTGCTGGAAATTGAGCAGCATTTCAAACAGTTCCAGAAATGCACTGGGGAGCACATGTCAGTATCATTTTCTTCTGGTGTCAACAACTAGAGTAATGAAATTAAATTTAATGAAAGGAGCTAACACCAACTTTCTGGTATTTGTAGATTAGCTAAAGGGGCACAAAGTGATCCTAAATTGCATATCTTTGTATGTATCTAAGCGAAAGTATACATGGAAGTCTTATTTCCTCCTTAGAAAGGAGACAATGCTTCCAGCTTGTATTGTGCGTGGAGAACGATGTTGTCTCTGCATTTTGAGAATATACAGTTAGCCTTGGTCCCATTATTAATTGCAACATTTCAACACCAGCTACTTCCAGATGCATCTTTACAGAGGTGCTGTATACTTGTTCAACTGGCAAATAACTTCTCTTTCTTCTTAGTTGGTGAATACAAGTGAAAACTTGAGCAAGAGTCGCAAGATTCTTCGTTCTATGTCCAGGAGGTGAGTAGCGTGACTGACTTAGAGCAGCACTTGGCAGGTAATGTTGTTGCCTGCCTGTTTCAGGCAAAAAAATAAAGAATAGAGTGTCAGCTGGAACTGCAGGAAGGTTTTAGGGAATGTGTAAACAGAATGTGCCCATGAGCAGGTGCTAATTTGTGTTTTCTTCTCTCTGGTAATTACTTAAGGGAGCACAGGTGGTTGAACACTTCTGAATTTGTGCTGCTCAGTTAGGATAACAGGGGGTCTTTAACCATCCTGTATGATAAATGGTGTTGAGGGGAGGGATTTGGACATAAGCAAGTTACAGTGAAGTGTAACTTCACTGTATGCAACTCACTAGATGCAACTAACTTCACTAGATGCAACTCCTTGTTATTCAGCTTGGAAAAGGCTGTGCCATAAATCACTGCAGCATTAAGTGATTTAGATGTCTGATGACACAGACAAATCTGTTCAGCCCATAGTAATGGCCTAGAGTAGCTAGACTGTCATAAGAGAAACTCTGAGCCTGACCATACACTATTTTGATGACTAAAGCCTTGGCTGCTTAAGTGTATTTATAGTTTCTTAACTATATGGTTTAATTATCCTTATAAACCAGTTCATGAAGTATATTTCCAGTAGGTACTTCAGGCCTAGCAACCTTTCCTTTATATCTGTTGCTAAAGGAAGTTATGATAACTGAATAATTTTCAGTAGTAAAAGTACATTATTATTTTGAGATTTTATAGTTTTCCTTCAACTGCATAGTTCCTAGTAAAAGCACCACCACAAGGTGAGTTTTAGCACAGGAGCTCAACTGATGTTTTCCTCTTTGCTTAATCAAATGAGGAGGCACATAGAGCAGAATGATCTGCCTGATGTGGGGCTGGGGAAGAGGAACAGAACTGCTCCTGTTGAAGTATAAGATTTAAGCAGAATTCCCATGAATTAGGAAACACAAGTAGGAAACGATCCAGTTTGTCCCTTCCTGTGCATTAAGAGCTATTTGAATAGCACTCTGTGGTCTAAGCTGAAACAGGGAGTATACTTATTGAAGGTATGATGGTGATTAAATTATCTAGAATCTGCTTTCATGATCAAGGGAAAAAAAGCATCTTGGATTTTTTTTACTTTTAACTCTAGAGTAACCACGAATAAGTTGTTGCTGTCAATTATCATCATCCTGGAACTAGCCATCCTAGGAGGTGTGGTCTACTACAAGTTCTTTCGCAGCAGATGAATCTTCGTGAGTGAGATGAGCTTTTCCACCAGTGAGGAACTGGATGGGATGTCTGATGTTCCCTTTGGATGGCTGAGGATTGAACTGTCTCATGAGACAGCATGTTCTACTGAAACTGTACTGACACTAGAAAGACAGAGAATGGGTATAAAAGGAAAAT
The DNA here is from genome assembly GCF_034638445.1 of Ciconia boyciana. Taxonomy (NCBI): domain Eukaryota; kingdom Metazoa; phylum Chordata; class Aves; order Ciconiiformes; family Ciconiidae; genus Ciconia; species Ciconia boyciana. The sequence continues at coordinate 34,484,206 of NC_132939.1, read as the reverse complement.
GCAGAGACAGACTTGAACTACTGGTAAGATTAATAAGAAGGTAATAAATATTTTATTGTCTCAATTTGTATATACTTAATGAAATGAATAAATCTCAGTATTATGTAATAAAGTAGCCACCGATCAGTGGAAAAGCTAGTTTATTTAAAAATTGAGAAGTTAACAGTATTTGCCAAGTGTTGACAATCAATCCACTCAAGTGCCTCAGCAGAGCTCTATAATGTCCAATGTACCCAACACTTTGGGTTCTTAAATCCTCACTTGCTCTTCACTGTCAGATTCATCTGGAGAACTAGGTGTTGGGAGTTCATCAAAAGCGGTGTGCGCTCCTTCCCTTGTCTGCCCAAAGCACGTTGCTATCACGTCGACTGCAAGACTAGCAGTTGCATTCACTTCCTCTTGAGAAGCTCCAAGCAGTGGATTGACTTCAACCATGTCTACAGCTGAAAGCATTCCTGTGAAAATGATTTACAGCTTTGTTACTATGAAAACGGGTAAAATCTCTAATAGGGTTTCTTTTGCAGCCTTTCATTCATTGCAGCAAGTCTGGTATTTGAGCTTGTGACCTGCTCTACCCCTTAGACAAGTAAAACTGGCTCTCAAGTGAGGGATGAGGTTATCATTCTTAGATGCAAGTTTGTGTTTTTAATTTGGTTCTTTCTTACATTGTCACTACCTCAACTCATCCATGCTTTTAGCATTCAGGAAAAACAAGTGTGACATTCCATATACACTTCTGAGAGGAATGTTTTTTAATCTTGTTTTCTCCTAGTCCAAAAACTAGGGGATATAAAATAGTCTTGCCTAGTAATTATGGCCATCCTAGTCATGATTCCATTGAATCTGTTGTCTGCTTGTTTTGCTGGGTTTTTTTTTCTTCTTCCCATACCAACTTTTACTGCAAATAACTCATTGTTTAAACAAATTAAATAAAAACTCCATGGCATAAGGAGGAAATTCCTCACATATTGAGTCAACTGCAGTATACATAGTGAAAGCTTGATTTGCTAGCCTTGAATCTTAGAATGGGACTTCAAACTATGTAAAATTGTTTGCATCCTTTTTTTTTATTCCAGATGCCCATTTTTAGATCTGATCTCATGCATTTAGGAATAGGGGCAGTATTATACATGACCACCAAATAATTTTTTGCATTAGTTGTTAATATATTATGTATTTACTTTTGGGAAGTCGAAGTTGTTGATGGTTAAAAGCTGCTTCCAACACCTGGAGTATTGCCCAATCATAGGACTTCTTTTTCCCTTACTGAAGGTTTAATTGACTTTGTAGGCACCTTAGGTTTGACTACATCTAACTTATTATCTAGTTACACAGGAAAAACATAACCAGTATGAGCTCTGTGTCATTTGTCCTGTCCTTGCTCAGTCCCGTACTGCAGGTCAGCTCCTACCTGTGTTGTGTATTTCCTCTGTGATGTACATGCCTTCTCTGTAAGTTAATCCACCTAGAACAGGAGTCCCAGTTGCTGGAGCCAGTGAGGGGTCAAAAGCATCAATGTCAAAACTCAGGTGAATTGGTCGCTGTCTCCTGAGACAGAATAAAACAAGAAAAGCAGTCTCAGAACCTTGAACTTTTTCTACATGTATGTCTTACTACCCAGGCTGAACAGCAAAGTAGCCTCATGCTCCATGATGCTAGAGGTCCTAAGTCCTGTACTATGTCTTACGTACATTTGGAAAGGACTTAATTTTTTTAATATCTTTGGACTCTGAAACATCTCTTAGCTCAGAACTTTCCCCAGAACACATTGGGAAAGCAGAAGTTTGTCTTTCTAGGTTCACTGAGCGTCTGCTCAGGAGTGATTTGGCTGAAGATTAAGTACTTTAGTTCTAACCATCTTATCTGGTATTTTGTCTGCTTTGTTGGAAAAATGTAGAGAAATGCATGATGTAATCCAGCCTTTTCTCCTTATGTACAGAAAGCCAGGGTGAAAGGCTGAAACATTGATTTGCATGGCATCTAAGCTTGAGGATTTCATAGACAGCTCATCAAGATGAATGGGGCATTCTGCATTTTTCAGGTCAGTAGTTGAAGGCTGCTGCCAAACTCTGCCATGTAAGCCTAGCTGATGAAAAAGTGAAGGATAATCTCAAAGCTAAAACCTTAGTTACTTACTACGTGAAGTCTGGCAACCCATGACAGCTTAATAAATTGGACGCTGCTTGTCACTCAGATGAGCTATTTAAGCAGTAGCCTGTGTACTTCCAACTTACTGCAGATGCTCAGTAGGGAGAAGCATCTGGATTAGCAACTTCTTCACTTGGCACAGCTGCAGCTAAGAAGGGTGAGCACACCTTCAGATACAACAGCATGCAGCACAAATACATGGACCTTGTTCTGCTTACAGGACTTTGTTCTACCCTGTGGTGAGAGGTTGCCCTTTTACTCTGATCCTCTCCATGTGTCCCTAGACTAGCATGATTTGCTCCCTGATCTGGTTCAGCAAACTTGAACAAGGTTAGCAGAGACCTCAGTATTGCACTTAAGTAAGGGAGTGGTTACAGTGAACTTTACTAGCTGAACTGAAAGTGGCAGCTGTCATCAGGACAGCATATGTGAGCATAGTCTAAGGAGGAAGCCATCAAAGCTTCTACCTCATGTACTAACAGCTGAATTCAAGTTGCCATATATATTTTTTAAAAGTATTATGGAAACACTAGACTCCAAATTGATTCAGACATTTTGTCAAACTGCAGGAAAATGCAGATTTCCTCAACAAACAGAACAAATTGTACAAAACAGAGCCACAACTGTAGTGACTAATGTAACCTATCTTCTAGCTTTTTGTGAAACACTCTGAAATGGTTCCAGTTCAAGATGTGGAAGTTGAGGCCTAAAGTCAGTGCTAAGACTTTGCTATTTACTGGACACTAGCACAGCTCTGTTAGGCCACCTGACATCAAAAGAGTGACCTTCACTTAAATAACTTTCGGGAAAGTAGATATGCAACAAGTAGATGATAAGAATAGTTTAAAATCAGATAGTAGTTTGTTACCTGCCCATCAGTTGTTCAAATGTTCTTTCCATAACTTTCTGAATTCCAAGGCGATCAATATCCCTCATGGAAAAATACTGGATGTCATAGTTCTTCAAAATATAGCTGTTAAAATAAAATTTTTTAAAAAAATAATTACTGGCCTAAGCTTAAATCTAGCAACCTTTGTGAACAGCCAGATGTGGAAGGAAGCTCATGACTTCAGCCTTTACAAAAATCCTTTAATCTAAATCAACTTACTATTCAGCAGGATCCACATCCCTCAAACCGATGTACACAATATCAGATGCCGAAAGGCAGGGCTTTAGCCAGGAAAAGCCAGGAAGCTGTGGTACCTGCAAGCAAAGGTTTGGTATTAGGTTAGTTTAATGACATATATAACAAAACTGTATTTAATGCTTCCCTCAAAACTTTGTGTTTATTTATAGCATCCTTTCTCTGTCTAAACAGAGAAACTTCATCACGTGAGAGTCTGGCTTCCTTATTTCATCAGTCCTTGCCTTTGTCATACCATTTTACCTGAGTTGAATTTTAATGAATGAAGTTTTTAACTCTGCTACATTTTCCAGTGTGAAGAGGAGGAATAAAAAGCCCCAAATCCACAAGCAATAGGTAATTAGCATCAGTGCCTGTAAGGTGGAATGATAAGAAAGTAGATACCTAGATGTAGATCACTTACATAGCATTACCATTAAATGCACTGTGTAACTTAACCCAATACATCATACTGAAGTGGAAGAATAAAAACCAAGGCACCTGTATCTTTTTAGGAGAATCACCAAAAAGTCATGCAAACTTTCTTGCAAAAACAACATTAAAGATGGACAAATTCAAAGTGGGAAGTAAAAAAAAAAAAAAGGCATGACAAGAAGTTTGGCCTCCACATTGGGCTACATCGTACTGTTTTTTAATGTAGAACTGAGGAGAGCAGGTCTAGGACAGCAAATGAAAATGACGAGGTCATCATTTTTCAGCTTAGGTAATTAAGTAGTCATCGTATGCAATTATAAAAATCCTTCAGTTAGTAATATCTACTAATTTTAGTAGTTCTTTAAATTAACTCAAATGTCTCCTCTTCTCCCAGCTCTGAAAATGGCTACAGCCAACACAGCTATCAAGCAGCAAGGAGGCTTTGTTTCCCTTTTACACTTCTCAATTACTAATTATATTTTAGTTACAACATTTGGATTTGTTTTTAAAGGCTAACACACCCATAGCTATATTTAATTACACTGGGACTAAATAAGCACATATAATAAAAGTATTTGTTACTCTGGGGCACTGACCTGAAGCTTTTCTGCAGTCATGAATTCAGAAGAGGGATAAATGAATTGGAGACCACTAGGAAAAATAATGCAGGTCTCAGAAATGAAGCTGTATCTGCAAAACCCATCACCATACCATAAGCTGAGCATAGTATTGATAATATTGTCAGATACTCTCTAGTATCAATGATTTAGTAGATTTAATACTGCCATTTTTAATTATACCTCTTCCTCTTTAAATAAAGAAAGTGGAATGCCTTAACTTCCTTTGGTAGGCTCTGTTTTTACTTTGTTGTAATAGAAAAGGAGTTGCTGATAGTAAAGCCAAATGGGCATCAGAAAAATGTGCAGGCATTTTCATGGTAAGTTATTAATAGCAGTTTATGAGTTTAGTTTGAATGGTTCCAGGAGCCCTGACACTAATGCTTGGTTTGAGGAATGCTAGTCAAAGGATTATGTTCATAAATATTTTCTCTTAAAACAACAAAATTAAAAAAGTTTTTTTAAAACCCTAAAGTGCCACCTTGCTGTGAAGAGTACCAGGCAGTGCTCCTGTGAAGCTAACGGGACAAACAGCAGCTGACAGCCTGTGAATGGACTGTGCAAGCAACACCAGGGTTTGTTCTACAGTGACCTGGCCAATAGCTTTATTTTATTTCATAGCCAGATGCATCACTCTTATACTTCATGTTGTCTGCTACATGGGGACATTTAATTCAGTAGAGCATTGGCCAAGCTCATTAGCCCTGGATACAGAATGGATTCTGAAAGCCAGTGAGATAATACCTAAACTGAGGGACTTGAAACAGCCTTGGGGAGTTCTTGGAGTTCACATTTAAGCAGTTGCTGCCACATCAGTTCCCCCTGTTATGTTGTGCCAGGACAGCTGTTTGTAGAGTCATAGACTGAATGAGGGCTAGGACTTGATGTGTCTCAAAAACTAACCAAGCAAAGAGACAGTGCTCCTGACTCAGTTCTCATGCAATCCCACAGACTGTTACAGCAGCTAAACTGAGTTGCTGGCATGGGGTCAACAACAGTCTAAACAGACTGTGCCACCAAGAGAGATGTATATCACGCTACTACCTCTGTCTCATGTCCTCCTGGTAGGGAATGAAGAACGAGCAGCGTGGAGATGCTGGAAGAGCAGTACCAGTTAGTAGAGATGGGCAATGAATCAGGAAGATAGAATGTAATAATCCAGGCTATTTTGCTGGTTTTATATCCTCAAAGGAGCTGTTGTTTCTCTGTGGTTCTACAAAACAATCTAGACAGGGAGCCAAGTGCTAACTAGCCTTCCTGAGAGTATGAGGTTGATGACCAAATCCTGTAACCCAGGGAGACAGTTTGGTGGAATTATGGGAGTCCACCCAGAGAAACATACACACAGATGTGTTGTGGTGGGGAGGGGTTACTCAAAAACCCCTTCACAGCATGAGTGAAAGCAAGGAAGGAGGTAACAGGGCTCACCACAAAATCTCTCTTGTCCTCTGATGCTGCTACGCTACATACCCTTTGACAAGATAGAAACCTCCTTGAGAAGCGAAGTGCAACTGGTTAGTTTGTCTATTGCTTTGAGAAGTTATGCTTAGCAGAGTGTAGAACTAGAGTAGCCTTCAGTTTTAGGATTCAAAAAGAATCCTTGCAAAGCAGTCAGGAAAGAAAGACAGTAACTTTTTTGTCCCACTGTCAACACAACTGCTCTACTGGATGAGAGCAAGAGAGCAAGCCACATGCACGTGTTCACACGGAAAGGTTCCCTCCAGTGAGTCAGATACGTAGCCAGACTAGCTATTGTCAAAGGCACGTTCTACTACTGCTAAACAGCTGCTTAAAAATTTATACTGTTGTAGAAGCCTTCTTGTACCAGCAGATGATGTTTTTCCTCTGTCTAAATAGGAATACAGTATGGTAAGAAAACCCTCTAAATGAGTACACACCTGTTTGTGTAGCTGCAAATACAGGTTGAGGGGCTTGTGTCAGACATTTCTGCATAGGCTTCCTGACAGCTAGAATGTAGGGGGGCTTGTAATGAGATCTCATAACCAACACCATACCTAACTCACCTCTAAGTGTAGCCTAATCTTACTCTTTCTTCACTGCTGCTGCTGGCAAGAGGCCTGCTCCCCCACTGGCCCCAGAAAGCTCAGAGTATTCTTTTAGTAGCTCTAAAAAAAAAAAAAATACTGCTTTTCTGTGCTGCTCAAGAACCAGAGCCCAGCAGACCAGAAATCAACAATGTATATACAGGAAGCCAATTAAATACTTTTGTCATACTGACAAAAGAGGAAGGCAGCAGCATTGTTCTTATTCTGCCTTTCTCCTCCTTCCTCAGCTACCAAAGAACTTAGCTTTGTTCTCTTCTCACCAAGAAATAAACTGTTCACCTTAGGTGAACTCCAAAATTCACAAGATTTTCTTTTGCACTTCCTATCTCTCCTGCAGAAGTGGGTGCAGTTGCCAAAAAGAAAAAAAAACATCACCCCTTTGAACTTATGGGCAAGAAACTAGAAATACAGTAACCTTTTATATTAACCTTCTCATGTCCTGGGGATATTTCAAGAAGCCCCATTAATTTTGCATTAGTTTGGGAATTCTAGCATGTTTGTAGAGACCATACAAGAATTATTAGAAAGAGGAAAGTATGTAGAAGTACCAAATGACTGTATTGACTCATGGATGGAATGCATTCAAAAGAATTTGCAGGAGAAAAGCAGAAGAGCTTTACCAGGTGATAGCAATCTTGCTATTCCAAACAGGTATTGACGCAATGGTATCTTCAATAGCCATAGAAGACATTAAACATGCTTGATCATACTTGGAAGAGGCACACTTCCATCAAGACAGCACCCCCAAAATTTATCAGAGAGAAAAGAAAAAAATCTAAAGAGAAATGACTAACAGTGCAAAGTGCCAGAATAAAATCAAGAGTCAGGTTTTCTGCAGCTCCAGCATCCATTCTCAACCTGCAGTGGCTGATCCTGCTCCCACTCTCCAGCCTAAGCTTCAGCAGAAGCAGATTGTCATACCCAAGTTCCTGCTGCAAATGTCCCAGTTACTAACAATGCACAGGCTGCCACTGTAGTGTCTCCAGTAGATGCTACAGGTACCTGTGTAGGGAGATACAGTCCACAGCTAAGCCAAAAAGGATATGTAGGCCTTAGGTCAACCTACTGTTTAGCATCTTGACAGTAGCAAACACTGGCCACACACACTCCATGTGCCCCAGTAAACAGCTCTTTCTGATAATTTGACCTCTTTCAAAGACAAAGACTATCTCTTTAAAAGCTTCTGATTTGTAATGTTTGCCAGTGGAGCCAACACCAGAGCAGCCAGTTAGGAGAGGTCATGCAGGAACAGCCCCTGTCAGGCCCCAGGGTTGCCAAAACACAGAAGAGCCAAACTAAGCAGAAACAGCTTGCAATGTATGCAGGAACCAGCTGTCACTGGAGGTGAGCTCAGCACAGCTCTCACAGGCTCAGCTGGGGGGAGGTTCCCTCTTCCGCTCGCTCAGTCGGTGGAGCTGCTGCCATTGCACAGCCTCAGCACCAACTCCACTCACTACACAGGAATGGCACCACAGTCAGCTGCTACGCAGATGCTCGTGTGAACTCCTGCTTTCTGTACAACCCACGAGGGTACTCACAGAAAGAAAAATCTTTTTCTCGTTCTTGTTTCTAAATGTGTGTGTATGTATATTTACGTGTGTGTGTGTGTATATATAGGTACATGTGTACACATACAAATAATATGTATTGTTGCTTGTACTCAGATAAGAAAAGGTGTGCATTTGTAGCAGATAAGAAAGCACCTCACACCAGAAAAAGTAAAATGCTCTGAGGACTTCAGTGTAGGCTAACTGTACAAGCAAGATACTTACTTTATCTTTGAGTTCTCTCAAGAGAAATGAGAGAGGTTGTCCATGGAGGTTTCCAGACTGAGTTGTAAGAGGGGTGTTGATATCAGCATGCGCATCCACCCAAATCACACCAAGGTGAGGGCACTGCCGTGCATGGCCACTCACAGAACCAAGTGCCAAGCTGGAAATACAGTAAGCAAAGTCTTTAGTCACCATTTCTCCTTCAGAACAGCTACAAGGACAATGGAAGTTTCTGCAACTTCAGTCAGCAACATTGTCGTGTTTCAGCACATCAGACATCCGTGACAATAAAGGGTGCATCCCATACAACCTGCATGGCATGCCACTATCGTTATTCCAGGAGACTCCAAGTAACTCTACAGGACTATACTAGTACTGACAGATGAGAAAGAGCTCTTCTCTCTCTCCACTGTCACCCTTCCCACACTCTAATCTTCACCTGTTCTGCTCCAAATGATCTCTTAGAAAGTCTAGTCTGCTCACTCATCAATTCTGCTATTTACCCATTTTTTTATTCCAGTCATGACACCTCCCCCCCAATTCATTCTCACATGCCCTACCTTCTTCAACCAATTCTCAGACCAAAGGTTAGTGAAAAAGAGAAGAAAGAGATTCACATGTTATAAGATCTATTACAAAATGGTCTGTGTGCAGGCATTACAAACCCAAGAGTCAACATCCTGAGAGTTGAGGGGCAAAAGAGACACATCACTAAACATTCAGCAATAAAGAAACTGCAACAGTTCCTAAAGGGACCTGACTACACAAACTTTCCCAAACAGGAAAACCTCACTTGTATGTCTGCAGATCGCAGAACAGTCTGGAACTAAGCAGTACTGCCTTAGAAGGTCAGATTTTTGTAGCTGTCTTCTATGTTCCACCCTAAGAGCCCCAGCAATAAAATCAAAATGCTGCTACCCTATGGTACTGCCAGGAACTGACCCCAAGTTGTTCCCACTATCCCCTTTTTTAATTTAATTCTTGTACTCCCAGTGTCAACCCACAACATGTGCCACTAATTGCTTCTAGTCCAGCTCACCTGTGATCACCTCCTATAGTCACACAGCTGTGTCCAGCAGCTACTGCTCTGCTTACAGCATCAGCCAACACCTGGCTGGCTAAACCCACCGACCGGGGATATAAAATCAGGTTGTTGTACAGTTCATCATTGGGAACTTGAGTGAAATTCAAATCTCCAAAGTCATACACTTGGCATCCTGGAAACACAGCAGCAAAGGGAGAAAAGTAAGTTACTTAAATAAGTGCCCAGAGAAATGTTCAAAATACGGTCCCCTCAGAAAATCAGTTGGGCAAGCATGAAAGGAACAACGGGAAGAGAATGGATTCATTTGACTATTTGCATGCCCTTGCAAACAACCGTGTCACAACTTTACAGACTAGAAAGCTTAAGATAGTCACTTTAATTCAGCAATGAGATACAACAATCATAGAAAGTCACCTAGAAAAACAGTTTGAGGTTTTTAATTATTTCTTGGCAATTTTAACAGGAAAAAGTAGTTTGTATTGCCATCTTCCTTCCCAATTAGACAGACTGTATACAGCCTTAAATGAGCTCAGTTGCTCAAAGATGCCTAGGACTACACATTTCACTAACTATACCTGAGTCCTAACAGTTATTTTCCATCTTCAAACCCCACAAGAATCCAGGCACAAAAATGCCAAGTTACCAATAAAGGACATTTTCTTACAGTACTTCCAGGCAACTCCATGGAGGATGCACTAGTGCTTTGCAAGAGAACTTGTCCATTTTCTCAAAGCAAGATGTTCTAGAAGGCATTTTAATTCTGGGGCTTTGATCCCAACCCTCTTTGAGATCCTATCATTGCCAGTTACAACTTAATTGGCTGTTGAAGCCCGACAACATTCTGGGTCTAAGACTCAGCCTTTCCTAAAATGTATTTCTGTCTACTTACCCTGAAAAGGAGTCACTTCACAGATTAGGAAACATGGGAACATTTTTGAGCGTTGTTTCGCCTCCTCCACCCACTGGGAGCATATTTATTAATCAGCTGCCTTTAAAGTTTAATTCTCTTTCATACAGTTTATGCTCTGAAGCTCTGCTGTCCAATACCATGTGCTTTCTTAACAGTCATTTAGATACCAAAATTTCTAACAGTATTTCACAGGCCAGAGGCTCTCAGTTTCAGATAGGCCTGTTGCTGCAGGCACTGATGAGGACTGTAAAGGCCCCAAGGTATTTACAGCTACACCAGCAGTGGCGGCTTAATAAGTCAAGACCACCGTGAATACCAGTCATGCCTGTCCCATTTGTTCCTCAGAATCACTAGTCTGTTTACCGTTCAAAGCATTCAGGCTAGAGCTTAACATTCTGCCTTTAGCCATCCTATGCCTAACAGGGCACTTTGAAAAATTAAGTCAAATCAACTTGAAGAAACAGCCCACTTGGAGCTCTGGGCTTCCTCCTTAATTTCCATTAAGCCATTAATCTAATGTCTAGGAAACAGGGTCTGTGAATTTGCTTGGTGGAAATAATGTAAAAGTAGCATTGAGAAAAACATGGCTTTATTATAATTTGAAAAGGAGTTTTGACTGGTGAAAAGAATGAAGGAAGATGGTTGAGTCACGAGAATTAGGTGGCTGGGAAATAGGCAAGCATCCTTTTTATAGCAGGGACATAGATGGACATGCCAGGGTATTTGCTAGGAGAGGACATGTCAGTTGAGCACAGCTACTTGACAAAGGATTAAATAAATGTAGTCTCAGCAGCTCTGTGAGAAAGCACATTATCCGCAGAGACTTAAAGCAGTAAGCTGGACCATGACATACCACTCCCTGGTTTTCAAAAGGCAACACAGGCATACAACAGTATTTTTTTCCTCCCTTAGGCAATACCTAATTAGCCAGCAGGACTACAGCTGTGGAATTTTGAGCATTTTGTTCAGATTTGAATGTGCTATCTGATCTCCCATGTGATCACTACATTTTTTACCCTGTTTCATTCTGCTGCTATGCAGAATCAGAAAAGAGTTGAGAGTTCTGAGAGATGTTCAATGAATGTCAAAAAAATCTGTTTTTTTTTTTTTATTTGTGTCTTCCTGCAAGGCTACTTCTCACGCATACACACACTGCTACACATTTCAAGGTTTGATGAAAATACGTGAATGTGCCTGGAAGACAAGTTTTGGAAGTAAGACTTCAAGACATTGCATCATTCAATAGGTATCAAGAGCTTTTGGAGATGCTGTACAAGTTAATACCACCTTTGATCTAATACCTCTGACATCTGTGGGAAGTAAATCTGCAGTTGGGAGCTGTGTTCAGTGACTTACACATTGCAGGACAGCAGATTACACAATGTAATGGAAGAAAGGACTGCCACTTATGTTTTGTTCTCTTATAGGACATACAAGCACATCAAGTATTTTTCCCATTAAAGGATGAAAAAGAATGAAAGGAAATTATATCATGAAGCTTCATCTTGAGATCAGTGCAAAACAAAGAACCAACCATGCCATCTTTCACAGCACTTTAAGGAAACAGTTAAGATTCTTCAGGTTATGCTCAAAGCAGGCCAAACACGGCAGATTCTAGCAAGTGTGTTTGGAGAAGTAGCACTTGTGTTCAAGAATTTCTTTCTTCTTTATCCTGTCCTCCTCCCAATCCCCATTTGTAAGGCAAAAAGACTTGAAAGCTTCTGAATAAAAAAGCCATTCATTTCTTATGATTACATCAGGTTCATACAGCTCACAGTGTGGGTATGGCAAAGATGGAGAGACAGACACACACTTTTGGGGTCCAGAATTCTGGGATCTTGTCCACCTTTTGGACAAATGTTACTCTCTTATCTCCTGCATTAAGACTCCTCTCTCTAGTTATTTTTATTAAAAAGCCTAATGTCTGTTAAAGACAATAGATGCCTTAGTTTTTGTTACCATCTTCAAAAGTTTACTGTTGTTCAGACAGAGTTCATAAACTCATAGCAGCTTCTTTTCTCAGCTTTGTGCTTCCCTCTTATTCAGGCACACTGTTTTTATGTGCTTGCAGAGGATAGCTCAAGTTTCCCATGGTGATATGGATGTTTTCAGACAACTATCCAAAGGCTACCTGATTAAGATACAGTTAATCTCAGAAGTACGCACTAATCCAATCCTCGAACATTAATAATATCTTTTCTTCCTACTATATTTTTTAATTGTGCTTAGAGTTTTGAAAGCGATGATTAAATGACCTTAGGGCAAAAAGAAAGCTTAGTGAATAGATAGTACACAAAAAAAAATTTTCACAATACATAGATAAACCATGTATCCTGAAGTGATTAGAAGTGTATGTGCATGTGTGCACAAATATTTATTAGGACTGACCAGATGTTAAAGAGATGAACTCAACATGTACATTTGTCTTAATGCTTACTGAACAGCAAAGAAAAAGAATTTGTCAAATTATTATTGATGTTTTTTCTTAGCTTCTATTTAGTGTCTCCGATATTAGTCTAATACTTAAAGACCTGAATTGTTTTCCATTTCATCTGCCTGCTTGCACATAGTTTTAATTTAGAGAAAGATTAAGTTTTTTAATTTTTAACTACATTATTTTGTCCAACATAGAAATTGCTAAATGGATAGACATGCTGTAGTGCAGTGCAATCTGGTGGATCTTGCCGTTATTTGGCTGTTAGTGAAAGATTTATATAATCCACCACACCAAACAATATGCACTTACTTTCTTTGGTAGTTGGGGCACTCTCTATTTTAAGATACTAACAGCTATAAACAAACAGCTTTTTAAATCAGCACAGAAGGTTAACATGAAGAATATATATAGGCCTTTTAAAAGACAGTAGATCCAAGTTCTGAAAACTGGAAAAAGATGTGGACAGACAGGAAAGCCAGCTTCCTTACACACATTAGAAAGCACAGCATCCATGCCATTTGTCAGTGCAGCAGATCAAGTCTAGCCAGGATTTAAGTTCTTTTTAAATGGAACAGTACCCTACAGTACTTGCAAACTAAACACCACAGACATTTTGCTAGTAACTAAGTAATATGAAATTAAATATGATCAAAAGTAGTATTTTGTTCCACTTTCAAGCTCTAACAGAAATTACATTCAAATGAAAAATATATTCTGTTTGATTCATAAGTCAATTATCAAGAGTGCAGAAAATTTATAACAACCAAGTCCACACAAGTCAGCTTCATCAGCACTCTGGCTCAAGAGGAGATCACTTTTTGAAGTGAGGGGAAAAAAAACAAACCAAAACAAAAAAACCAAGAACACCCAGGCTTGATTCTTCTCTTTCTGTTTCAGGAGCTTGGAAGAGGTATCAGGGAGATGGAGGTGTCAATCTGAATATGAACACACAGTATAATCACATAAATGAGATGCATATATGCACAACAGTCCTCCTGTTAGTATGAATGATTAGTGCATAAAGGCAGCACACGTCTGTTCTACGCCTGAAGAGTGCAATCCTCAGTGGTTCAATGCCCCCCTCTGACAGAGTTTCATCAACAGGGCTGCTTGGGGGCACATTTCAGCCAAAAATGAATAAATTAACTTGAAATAGTTTGAACAGTACATCTTCTCCCTAGGCCAACTTCTTTTGACCAGAAGAGGCTAGGGAAAGGTCACATATGCATTCAACCAGCAGACCAGGGGATGGAGAGCAGTCATTTCTTCAGCCTGCACAGCCAGAACCAGAACTTTACCTGTACCTGGTAAAGGAAACCAGCATTTTTCATCATTAGGAGCCAAACTTCTACTTAGGTAGAAATACAAATTAAGAACACATTTAAGAAAATAAAGTTTCCTGCATGCCTTTTCAAATAAAATATCAATGTAGCACTCAGGCTCAACTCAACGATGCTTGTAACTGGGACATAAGATGCCCTTTAGCAAGCTATATGACAATGGTGATGTTCACCTCCTGTCATCTTAAAATACAGTCCCTTTATTCAGCACCCACAGTAGGCAGCAGTTACTATAGCAAGTAATTTCCCTGCACAGATTTAGATAAAATTTTCTTGTATAAAAGCAGGCAGCTCATAAGTCTGGGGACATTTAACTAGAAAACATCTGGACAGCAGCAGGGAAAGCCTCCCCATCCTCCTCTACTAGGATGCTGCACCAGAGCCAGATGCAGCAATCTGACAAAAGGAGATTCAGCTTTCAAAATCCAGGCTGTCTGCTGACATTGCCCAATGGCATGCTACTGTAACACAGTTATAACAACTCTCCTAGGCAGCAAACAGGAATTGGAACAAAAGCATGTGGAACATGAGATAGAAATGATCTCCTGACACTGCCTATTTATACTGGGTATTTGTGAACTAGAGGTAAAAAAACCCCCTAAATTAATGGGAAAATTAAATATTTCCTCTTCTGGGTTTCCAAACCCTGCTGAACTACTTTCAAAGGAATCTGGAAATCCCACTGTTATTACACCTTACTTCATGCTATGTGTTACATAAAACCGCTCACATGAAAGCATCACTTCTGCAAACTGTTTTCTCAGATTACAGCCTATTTAGTGAATCACCGCAGACACAGAAAGGCTTTTCAGGAAGCAATGAATATTATGAACAATGTCGACAGACAAACTTAACATTTTCCTTCCTGTGAACAAAACAAAGGGCTACAAGCTGTTACCATCCTTTTTTTCAGTATAAGCTCATTGGCGTAAGGATTACAAAGTCTGTACCATTCTCAGAGACACCTTCAAAACGTTGCACAACAGCACACAAATGACTCAATTCATTATGACCAGTGCATTCTAAAGCCTACTTTAAGACAGTTTTAACCCTCCAGAATTATCCAGGGTGTGCGTGTGTAAAAACAACTATATAAACAAAGGGCATACTTTTGTTTTACATGAATATGAAATTAGGCTAGCAAGGTTCCCACTACAAGAGACTGAGACTTCAGCAGCCTACTTTAACCATAACCTTCTGGCTTGGAGTTCTTACGCAGTGTCTAATTCTCTTTGAACGGAATATATCTGCTGGAAGAAATCTCCTATTAGATATAGAAATTTGATGGCTCAATAGGTTTCTGCCAGCTCTAAAATTTCACTTCCTAAGAGGGAAGCTCATGGCTCAGTTATTTCCACCCTGCCTGTTGGCATTCTGAAAGGTCTGGTTTAAGACTAAGTTTCTGTATCTGTACCTATTTAAAAGGCTTCAGCTCATACAACAGCAACAAGCAAAGCCAATTCCAATTGCTACCCCACGTCTGTAGTCTCAAGGTGTCCTTTGCATAAAATGAGCCAAGAAATATTTCTTCCGACACCAAATCGAGCAGCCACCTCATTTCCCTTTGGTAACCATTTAAGTTTAATCTCTTAGGAAATCCAGTGCGCTTGACCTGAAGAGGTCTCCAAAAACGTCAGTATCGGGTGTTGGGAAACATTTGCACTGTGGCTTGCATCACAGATGAGACAAGGGTGCAGCTACTGCAGTCTGCCACTCTGCTGACAAAGCCTGCCCACATTCCAATTCCCTTCAAATAAGCTTAACCCAGAAACAGTTCCCAATAGCAAGAACACCATAAGGCACTTACAGCCATAAGAAGTCATAATACCAAAACAGCTCTCCTCAACAACAGGCACCTTGTGCTTTAGATTGTTACAGAAGTTAAGTAGTTAGTATATCGGTTAACCCAGAGAGGCAACACTTGAGAAGAAGAGAGAGCAGAATATATCAGAGATTAGTGAAGTCCTCTCCCCCTCCCTCTTAGCAGCTGCAAGAAACTAACATCAGACCAGCTCACTTCTTCATATTCAAATGAAATATCTGAATTTTTTTATTTGACTTTAGTGCCTCATTCCCTGCTTTTCACCAGGTAGTTTTACAATGGAAATTTCCATCTTCCATCCAAAAAAAAATCCTCTGTACCATATTCACATAAGCACACACCTGCCATAGGTATCTTGGTCTTGTGAGAACACAATGAAAGACAGGAATAAAGTTTCAAATGAGAAGGTAATAACAGATTCTGCGCACCATAAAGCGGATCAAAACACAACTCGTTACCTAAATTTTCCCTCTGTCATCTCCCTTTGTGCCCCTCCCCAGTAACTCCTCTCCTTCAAGACCATTCATGGTAAAAAAATAAAACAGCATGTGATCTGAACTTATTCCAATCCAGAGATCATTCTGTGGGTGCAGAAATTCAGCAAAGTCATGTATTAAAACTAATTTTATAATATAAAAATATCAAGGATGAAGGGCATTGCCATAACACCAAAGAAATACAAAACACCCAAGAACTCTGTTATTTGGTCCTTAAATCTCATCTCCCTTTATTAAAAGATCAGGAAAAAATAATCACTTCAGGTTTCCTTATCTGCATCAGCATAGCTTAATTTTTTAAATGTATTTAAACTAAACTGATATGAGGAACAATTACGATTAAAGCACCTAGTGAATTTCACCCCAAATTAACAAAGTTTCTTTTAAAGCCAACTTCATGGATAATGCGCAGGCTGGAATATGCACCCACCAAATGGGAGAGGAAAACACAAACAAACATTGAATCAATGACTGACACAAAGCTTTTCATTCCAAAGCAAAACCAAGCAGATGGTGTCCTCCATCAGCATGGCGAACGGAAGAGAATCAGAACTGACCTACTGCAAGGAATGCTCTGACTCCATGTACTTTCTTTGCTGGCATTTTTCTAGTAAATTCTAAGGCTAGCTGTAACCATGCAAATATGAAAGGGTACAACATTCAAAACGATAAACTACAACTGCTGTCAGAGCACACTCCCCCACTTCTAGGAGCTTAGCTTCCCGTGCTCAAGGCGAGCTCGCCGATGAGGTCTGTTGTGAAGAAGCAACCTAGAAACAGCCTCAGTGGAGGCCTCCCCAAAACAGCTCTCCTCCAAAGCCTCAGCAGGGTTCCTTCTGCCTGCCTGGTTATCAGAGTCAGCTCCTGGCTGCCTTCCCTCACGAAGTGAAGCAGCACCTGCCTTCGATGCATTCTGACAACTGGCATAATTTCAAAGCAGCACTGCAAATGCCAGTTACAACCAATCCATTTGACTGTGCTTTGATTTTTGTCCACTGCGTCTTTGAAGCTAACCAGTCATGGCTAATTGACATTTGAGAGGTAAACAAGAATAACAGAGTCTCTTGGATCTCTATCTCTGTATAAATAAAAAGAGGTCATTTATTCTAGTTCCGGAAATAAGCTGCAGTACTACATAAGTATGTTTTACTGATTTTATTAAACAAAGGTGTTTGTGCATGCTTGTGTCTGAGGGAGAGAAAGGAAAAAGAAGAGGCCTGCCATTTACCTGTTCTGTTTCAGGGAAAAAAAGGGGGTGAGGGTGTGCCTGGGTAAAAAAAAGAGCACTCCCATTTCTGCTTTGTAGGGCAAAAGACTTAGCTGTTAGTCTAACACCTTTATGCTATATCTTTATGCTATATCCCAGGTGGCCAAGAAAGCCAATAGCATCCTGGCTTGTATCAGGAATAGTATGGCCAGCAGGACTAGGAAAGTGATCGTGCCCCTGTACTCAGCACCAGTGAGGCCGCACCTCGAATACTGTGTTCAGTTTTGGGCCCCTCACTACAAGAGAGACATGGAGGTGCTGGAGCGTGTCCAGAGAAGGGCAACGAAGCTGGTGGAGGGTCTGGAGAACAAGTCTTATGAGGAGCAGCTGAGGGAACTGGGGTTGTTTAGTCTGGAGAAAAGGAGGCTGAGGGGAGACCTTATCACTGTCTACAACTACCTGAAAGGAGGTTGTAGAGAGGTGGGGGGGTCAGTCTCTTCTCCCAAGTAAGAAGTGATAGGACAAGAGGAAATGGCCTCAAGTTGTGCCAGGGGAGGTTTAGACTGGATATTAGGAAAAATTTCTTTACTGAAAGGATTGTCAAGCATTGGAACAGGCTGCCCAGGGAAGTGGTGGAGTCACCATCCCTGGAGGAGGATGGTGGCACTTCAGGACATGGTTTAGTAGGCATGGAGGTGTTGGGTTGACAGTTGGACTTGATCTTAGAGGTCTTTTCCACCCTTAATGATTCTAACCGATCTTTTCCTGAGAATGTTCCTAGCAAATTAATAGACTTAGCTTTGACAGTACTGACAGACCTGATTAGAAAGAACCCATGAATAGTAGCATTTCTCACCTCAACAATACAGAGATTTAACTACACACCATGGTGCTTAAAATGCCAGCAGTTATTGAAAATTTTGTCTGTCTCCCATTTCAACTTTATCAACAGCAGAAAATGTGAGGAAAGAGGCTAAAAAGACAGATCTTGATGTTAGCTATACAATAAATTTAGACTTTATTGGAATTCTACAGATTAGAGATATCTGACTGGCTCTACTAAACTAGAAGGTCTTAAAGACTTTAAAATACTGAGCTTTGAAGAGAAACAGTTGAGGTAAGAGCTAGTGCAAAGCTAAACTGGATTCTCACCCAAGAATACTGAATTCCTGACAGATCGTGTTTCTAACACTAATGAATCTTTGTCAAACTACAGTCTGCATGTCCAATCTTAATTCAAATATAGGGCAAGCAGAATGGTACAGTTTATCAAAAAGTCTTCAGGGATATAGGCAACTCTTTAAATACATATTGGCTGATGAAAGTGATTTTCTCAACACTGCAGCTATAACTCTTGCCAGTCCACATCTACTGAACCCCAGCACCAGTACTTCATTATGCATACATTGGTGCATAATTGAAAGACTATTTATCTTCCTCAAACTCTTGACCTGAGAAGATTTAGAGTGGAAAAAGAGGAGATATATGTAGAAGAAGTTGCTTCATGATTTATTGTTAAGACTGAAACTAACCATATGAGCAATGTTGGTGAGACAGCAAAGTTGAATTGCTATTTTTGGCAGCAGATGTCAGTAGGAGTCCAATAGTTTCAGGCAAAGCAGGAGCGTTATTTGCAGTCACATTCAGATTAGCAGCTCCATTCCTGTAAAAGAGGAGGCTACTCCTTTGAGTCACTACACTGACCTCTTGATTCCTATTACTGAAGAGCTTTGTTCCAGTCAAACAAAACACTAGTAATATGATGGTCATTCTCTTTGACAAGTCTAACTCTACTTCTTTCTGTAGGCCACATGCCTCTGCAGGCCACTAACTTGTCAAACCAGCAACTCAGATCCAAACTTTGTTAATCCATTCTAGAGTAATCCAAACCCAAGTTTGACTAAACTCAGCAACACAGCCATCTCCGGCTCTGAATAAAGGAGGGGGGGGGGGGACCCAAAACAGTCAACATACAAGAATGAATACTTGGGAAGAAATTTTATACTAAAGTTGTTCCCATGTTAGCAACAGCAGAGGTGCCCTAAGTCACTTCAAGGGCTATAGTAATTAATACAACAGCTATCTATTACTTATAAAAATCTGAGAACGGTCCTTCTCTCCTTCAAGTAAGATGACTAGGCAACACTCTGGATTTAAGTTTGATCGGATTCTCTGCTTAAGCTGCAGCAAACAGGAGAGGTCCAAGAAATTCTCACTTTAAAGAACTTCATACTTTGCATCTTCTATAGCTTAGGTCAAGTGCATCTGTCACCTACCTTCCCCACTCCTTCCCACCAAGAGTCCAAGAGCCTCCACATATTACACCCATTTCTCTTTACTGCCAGAATACCACACAGCCCTGCAAGCTTTGTACCCTCACCTCCCCCATGCCAGGGAGTTATGGGTCTCTATTTTCATATAGCACTTTTACTTCTTTGGCAAGATGGAAGAGTTCTTCAAGGTGTTAATATTTTAGTTTCCCTTAGGGGAAGAAGCAAAGCCAAAAGACAAACATCACCAAGGTGAATAAAAAGCCCCACAGGCTTAGTCAGTTATATTTTAAGTTATCCCTGCTATAGACTTGCACACCCACTGTTTTTGGCTTGGGAGCTGGACTCCTGCTGTATTAACTCTCCTCCTGAGTACACCTTGAGCTACTACCAACACATAACAGTGTTCTCTGCTTCCAATAAGGAGATGAAAGTCAAGTTAGTGGCTCAGATTAATCTCTGACAGTCTGGTACAGACTAGCGATACCATCTGCCTCCAAGCTCCCTCCTCATATTTCAGCCTAAGCATAAACAAGCTGTTCATCGGCAGTCATCATTTTAGGCAGCCAAGAATTTATCATACCATGTAGGTATAGTCACAGTCTCTTTCAAGGGAGGGATCCCCCCCCAAAAAATAGAAAATGGAGTAGCAGCTCAGGACACTACAGTAGGACTATGGAAGAACAGAAATAAGGATAGGGTGAAAGGAACAATACAATTCCCTCCCAAAGTAACCAGTCAGTGAAAGCAAAATGCAAAACAGTGCAAAAAGGAGGAAACAAAGGTCTAGTGTTCTTACTCTGATGTGGCTTGAGCACTATCAATGGAAGTCATTAAATTGGGCATACAAACACACGAAAAGCCATGTGGTTGTTCACTATTCAAAGTAGCAAAGTATATACATATAAGACTAAAACAAACAAACGCAGTGTATGCATCTTACCACCTGAATGCTACATTTTAGAGGAGTCTTCAGAGCATCTTTATTTTATGCAGGTCAAACAATTTGAATATACAAATGGAAAATTAATAAATCAAACTTTACAATTTCAGGCAAACAGAAGAATCTGATCACCAGAAATCTCTTCCACTTGAAAGAAGTGAGGGCAATTTTATTTTAGAGTTACTGTTAATACAGGTTTTTCATTACAGGAACACTGCCTCTTTCCCCTATCTATACTGCCTTAGACTGCCCAGAATCCACCCACACTCTTTTGGGATATGATACTGGGAAGCATCATTCCACAGCTGGCTTCATGCCTGGTTCCAAGCTTGTAATGACAAGGAAAGTGATGTTTATAGCACTCCCTCACATCCCAGTGGGGAATGGGGGCATGCAACAGCAACACACACACACACACACACAGATCCTGTGGACACCAATGCTTCATAAGTAGCCAACACATATGGGAGAGCAGAAGCCTTGTATCTTAGATAAATGTTATTTCTTTTTAAAGGAGAAACCTGGTCTGCTGCAGTATTATTTACCTGCTCCTGGAAAACAAGCAACAAGGTCCCATGAAAACTAATAATTATTTTAACAGATAAATAGAATATCCAAGTTAATAATGAGAATAATACTGTTGCTCTATTGCCTTCTTCAATGTATGAGAAAAAAATTCATAGTGTTAGAAAGCAGCTAAACTTTTACTGCCAGTTCAGTGTACCACAAGAGTCCAAGCAATGGCACTATTATCACATTACAGGCAAAGCTATCCTGCCAGCTCAGGGAAGAAAAATAGACAGCCCATACACAAAAGCAGTCATTTGTTAAATTTCCATGAACAACAGATGTGCACAATACAAGAGGCTACATGGTAGTTTCCTCTTCAATCTACCACCCTACCCTCAAGCAGATTGTCTTTGCAAGATAAACAACTCCTCTGTGTATGCTGGTGACTGTCATTGTTTCAGGACTGGCCCTCACAGCAGAACCTGTTAAAATCCATGTGTCATCTGAACCTGTTCATAAGAGAGCTGCAGAGATTTAAGAAGCAATAGATATGAACACCAACTGAAAACAAACCCTACCCCAGGTGAAGAATACATCAGCAAAAGGAAACTGAAACTGCAAGAGGAAGGAATCCCAGAGCCTTTAAGAATTGTAAGGGAACAGCAAGAAAATATCTCCATGTGCATTATTGATTAATGGGTAAGGAGTCCATAAGAAACTAAACAGTGAAAGTATTTTTTACCTTCCGCTTGTTTTTTTGTTTAGCTTGCTTCATTTCTATCCCCACAACTTTTTGTTACTGGAATTCAGAAAGGGCTTGTATCCTCCTTTCTTGCTCCCTTCTCCAAGTTCCTATTGAAGTGAGCTTGTGTCATGCAAATGAGTTTTTTCTGTTGGCTTGGATTCCCCCTCCCCCCCCCCAAAGAATTCTTACAAAATGGAAGTATTAGATCTGAACTACTTGAAAGAGAACCCCAGTCCTCCAGTAGAGAATTCTGTCATCGATATAAAAATAAACTGCTGCCCACGGACTTGCCTAGAATAACATATCCTCCTTTCAAATCTGGTATCTTGTTAGTTTAAAATAAACTCTAAGCACAGTAACATCCAGACCTGCTTTTATTCCAGTATATAAGAGCTCTTTCAGACACCCTCTTCTATGTTTGTAGAGGTTATAGATCATGCTCACTAGAATTAAAATATCACCAAGGATGGCACACATCTCAGCTTTGCACAAAACAAGACAGGAAAAGAATGTCTACTCATTTGATTGCAAACTGGGACTTTTCAGCTTGTCATAAGATATGCAGGATAAGCCTACAGGGCTGCACAGAACAATAGCTTCTGTTTTAAAGAGGTCTTATAATTCAGAATAAATTTGCCAGAGGGTTATTAGGCAATTATCTTTCCTCTGCATGTATCTAAATTCCACTAACACCAATCACACAGAGCAGATAACATAGTTCTTTCTGTAGTCCACTGCTGCAATCCATCCCCATCATACAGTTTTCTGCAACACCTTTTAGAATAGAGGTTCCCTGAGACAGAATTCAGCTTTACAAGTTTCTATCCCTCATGTCCTGTTTCTAATAACTGTGATACAGTTTTCTGCAGTTCTCAGCTTGTAAACAAAATAGATGTGAGAAGTTGAAACACAAGTAAGTGCATGGATTTGCTTAAATAACAGTAGTGGTAACAGTGAAAAGACCAAAAACTTTCCATTCACACAGTGCTATTTGCAAGTGCTTTCAAAGCAAAACTTCAGACAAGATCTCATACACAAATCTGAGGATTTCTCCAGAAAGTTCTGAATTTCATCACTGGAAAGCATGCAAGTATTTTAGGAACAAGGGAAGTAGCTGGTAATGAATATGGAAAAAGCAAACACATGATGTGAGAAATCGAGGAACACAGTGAAGGGTATTACTTGACTGGATACCCTGAGCACACATAACGTTTTAAACGGCCTCACGTTTCTTTAGGTCAACACGGGAACGGCACACTCTCCATTGCCAATAAAAGCGCTCCGTGTGCCAGCGCAGCAGACAGACGGGTACACCACTGTTGGTGGGAAGCGGGAGAACATCGCGGCCGGTGAGCCGGGAGACCCAAGCTCTCTTTGTTCCGGGGAACCCCACGAGGCCCCCGGTGCGGCCGTGCGCTCCGCCGGGTGTTTCACGCACAGGAGCGGCTGAAGGACACGCACAAGCGGGTATGCGACAAGTCACCCTTTCCCGATACCGCAGAAGCGCGGCAGGTATCACCTTCCCCCGGGCGCCGGGGACTCGGGCATTTTGCGTTTCGTGATTCACTGAAAGGAACCGCTTCCACCTACCCCGCCCCCCGGGCTCGCAGCAAGCGGCTGAGTCACCCTTCGCCGAGACGAGCCGTGAAAAGGATGCCCTACCAGGGGAAGGGAAGATGAGGGCAGCCCGCAGACCCCTCCACCCCGGCGGCGAAGCCCCCGACGCCGCGCCGTGTCTCACCGAGCCCAGCCAGCCGCTCCACCAGCCCCGCGGCGCGGAGGGTAGCGGGGCCGTGATCCACTCCCCGCCGTTTCTGCGAGACAAAGAGAAGGGGGATGTGTTAGCCAGCGCTGCCTGCGGCCAGGGACGCGAGCCCCGCCGAGGGGAGGGGAGCCGAGCGGCTGCAGCACCCGCCTGGCCCCTCGGCGGGGCGGAGGGCGCCTCTTCCCCCCTCCCGCATCCGTCGCGACGCCCACCTGCCCCCTGGAGAGCGGGGCTCCCACCAGCGCCACGGAGTGCGCCTGCTTGGGCAGCTGGAGCCCCACGTCCGCCTGCTTGCGGAGGAGCCGGGCGAAGCCGCTGCGCAGGGCCATGGTGGAAGCGTCGCGGAGCCGCCGAGCGATGCCTCCGCCGCCGCCGCCCCGCGCCTTTTAACGAGCTCCAGCCCCGCGTGCGCCGCGGCCGGGAGCCGGGTCCCCGCCTCCCGCCCCCTCACACGCCCGCCCCGCCCGGCCAACGGCAGCGCGCGCGCCCGGAGGTGTGTCCCGCCCCCCGCGGCGCACGCGGCTCAGCGCGCGACGGACCGGGGGGAGGGGGAGCGACGGGTAGAGCGGGACGGCCAACGGCTCCTCCGCAACGGCCAACGCCCCGCACCGCCCGGGGCGCCCCTCCCTCTCCTCCCGCCTCCCGCGGACTAACGCCGCGCCCGGGCCGCCTCCTCCTCCTCCTCCTCCTCGCCGGGGTTTTTCCACTTCCCACCGCCACCTCCCCGCGAGGACCCCGCGCCGCCGCACCTCAGTGCCAGCGGCAGGCAGAGCTGCCAGGGCCCCCCGGAGCGGCGGGCTGCAGTCCCTTCACGGCCTCTGCGCGGTCCCCCGGGCCAGGTGCCACACCGGCTCCCCTTGCCCCGCCAAGAGGACAGGCACGAAGCATCGGCCAGGCCCACGGCTGCGGACAGCGGCGCAGCGCGCACGGCCCGCTGGGAGAGGTCTCGGGGAATACCCCTTCCCTTGGTGCTCCCCCTTCGGCCACTGCGGGAGACGAGCCCCGGGGGGACGGATCTTGCTGTGCAATGGTGGAACTTGTAACTGTCCCAGGGGCAGTCACACACGGGGGTGACAGTACTACCCGCACACCACCCCAGCCGAGCTCCCTGGCTGGCCACACTGAGCTCCCGAGAGCCACCTCACAGGAACATTACTCCCTGGCTTTACTGAAGAAAAACTGGGGTGACGCTCTTCCTCTGATAACCTTGACAAAGCATTAAAAAAACCACCTCTCTGCACCTGCCTCGAGTATCTGATCGTGGGGTGTCTTGGCCTGAGACAATTCACAAGTTCTGAAAGCTCTCACTGTTCCTATTCACAGCGTGTTTGAAGGATTACAGATTAAGAAATTATTTTAAAACTAGTAAATGCCCCCATCTTCCCCTTCTGTGACAAGGCAACATGACTCCTACTGTCAAACGTGCAACCTTACCTACACGTTTGAAAGAAAGGCTGGCAGCATTAATGAGAAGAGAGATGACAGGGCGCAAACGTGGTTAAACTGGGACTTGCCAGTGACATGGAAAAAAAAAATCCATGCACACTTCTGCTTTTTCCTCTTAAGGACTTTCCAAGTCCTCTCCTCATCTCAGCATCTCAGTAACTTCCCATGTCTTTTTGTTAATGTGAATTACCATTACCACTCCCCCAGGAGCTCACACTTCTTTTCCCTCCTGTCACTGACCTTCTCGCTCTTCACATTACTTTTTCTTCTTCTACCCCCTACTCCAATTTTTCTTTCCCCTTCTCCCTGTCTCCATCTCCTAGGCTGTCATACCAGAGCTCCTATTTATTTACTTCAGTTCTTCTCACCTGTCATTTCAAACATTTATTCCCTTTCTAAAAACCTGTAACTCCCATTTCAATTTATTGTTTTTTCCACTTTCACTCCATCTATAAACTTCTTTCAACCTCTTTTTAACTTCAACATTTTCTCCTCCATTTCTGCAGTTCATTCTCTGCCGTTATTTTTTTCTCTCCAGGCCAGCTCACCTTTTATCTTCAGAGCTCCAGCCCATCCCTCCCCTCGGCTCTTGTGTCACGGTGACATCCTGGACATACCGCATGAGTCTTCCACTAGTGCCAACCATCACCCACTCCTCTAGGCCGAGCAAAGACCGTGACAGTGATTCTTCCAACGCCCCTTGGTTTCTCATGTCTGTTACAGACTCCTTTGCTGCCCTTAGAAGAACAAGTTAAGAGGTTTATATATACAGTATCCACCCAAGAGCTTTGAAGATACCATCAATGAAGTAAATTGCTCACAGAAAGATGATATCTGCAATTAAAGCTAACGGACACGCTCCAAGACTGTGGGAGAGGGGGAACAAATAAAAAGGGCAAAGGAGTTAGGATGATGGTTTGGAAATTACAGGTGTCACTGCCAGGCAAGTCATATGAAGTAACAGTTGAGAAGTATGGAAGAGAACACAATACAAAGACTCATTAAGTCTCTATACACAAAGCCAGTTCTCCAATTTATTAGGTACGTAGGTGGCAAGGAACCAGGAAACTGCTTTAAACTTTGAAAAAAAAAAATTAGTCAAAAAACCCGAAAGAGCTTGTAGTAAAGGGTGGTACAGACAAAAACATACATTTACGTAGTAGGAATTGCTAATGGCAAATGGGGGAAAAAACCCGCCTCTCTTCACCATGGCAAGAGACATACACACCACCACCAAAACCTGTGTCGTTTAAAACTGTTACTAAAAACCAGAGGATGCAAGCAGTGAGTTATCGACATCTGCAAACGGCAGAATCTCCTGACGTCGACCAAGACTAGGGAAAGACGCCTGGTGCGGTTTAACGCAGCGAGGCAACCCTGCGGCACCACCCCGGGGAGCGAGCGGGGGCCGGGGCGCGGCGGGGCTGGCACCCCGCGGCCGTACCAGGCGGCTGCACGCTCCCTGCACGGGCGGCTGCCGGGGAGAGGCCGTTTGGCAGGGGAGAGCCAGGCCGGAAGAGCTCCCCCTGAGCTCACCTCAGCTACGGCGCCTCCCGCACGGCCGCGCTAACCCCGCCGCTCCGCGCTCAGGGCGGGCCGGGCCGGGCCGACGCCCGCACTGCCGATCCCCGCTCCGCCGCGGAGCCGGGCCCGGGGCGGGCGGGCAGGCCCCGCGAGAGCGGGAGGCCCAGCAGAAGCGGCCCCGCCCGCCACTCCGGGGCCGCCGCGACGGCTTCGCGGCCCGCGCGCACTCACCGGTCGCACGAGGCGCCCACGCGCCCCGCGCGCGCGCGCGGGGAGGGATGGGAAGGGGCGGGACAGCCGCCCGCCGGGCCGCCCCGCCCACCCCTTCCCGCGGCGAGCGAAGCGCCGGAAGTGTGTGGCTGGGCCGTACCATCGAGCCGGGCGGGCCGCTCTAGGTCGCTTTTCGGTGGTTCCGGTGGGGCGGCATGGAGGAGCGGCGGTACCGCTCGGCCTCGGGGGCGCCCATCGCGCTGCGGCGCCGCCAGCACAGCGCCTCCTGCCGGGAGCTGGCGGTGCGCTGCCCCCGCCTGCAGCTGCGCTCGCTCAGCGCCGTCACCTCCGCCGTCTGGCTGGCGGCCTACGGCCTCTTCGTGCTCAGCGAGGTACCCACCGCCCCCCGGGCCGCGGCGCACCCGCCTCGCCCCGTCCCGCCGCCACTCAGGCCTCTCCGCGGCTCAGACGCCGAGGGGTGACGTCCCCTCGTCCCTGAGCCTGCGTCCCGCTGAAATACCGGTAGGCGGGTATCAGGGGCTGCGGTTGGCATCCGAGAGGCTCGGTGGCAGTGCGCGTCCCCAAAGCCCGCTGGCCTGGAGGGAGCCACGCAGCCTTTGCCGAGCTGCTCCCGGGACACGGGCAACGCGGGCCAAGGAGGGCGGCCGGAGCCGGTGGACGGGCGGTCCCCGCGTACCCTGGGCCTCCTCCACGCTCTGGGAACGCCGAGGTGGTGGATCGTGATGAGTGTGTGGCGAAAGGGAGAGAGCTGTGCTAGCCGGCGTCTGAGGGCCCACAGGCTGCGGCCCGGGTGCTCCTGTGGCTTGTAGTTTGTAAGAGGAAAACCTCTAGGCCAGTGGTTTTTCCTAAAAGATTTTTCTTCCCCTCTGGGACTCCACCCTCAGTTCTAGTAAACATTTCACAACATTTCTCTGTCAGTAACATCATCTCTATAGACGTTTGTATAATATGATGTCATTGATGTAACTAGCTGATTTTGGTTGAGATTTCTGCACTAAATTTACAAGGCAATAGAATTTTCTTGCAATTTTCAGTTTCAGCTCCCAATTCTTTCAGACCCTACTGTGAAGACTAATTTAAATCTCATTACACATATATCAGCCAGCCAGGTGAATAAAAGGACTCCACCTAAGTAAAATTGCCTTGTAACTGTAGCTTTAATACTATAATTTACTGTGCAATATTACTTTCTCTAAAGCCATGTTCAATTAATTGTAAGACCAGAGCTCTGTCTTTGCTTGGCTTGTGTTACAGAACAGTATGGTGCTTTCTGCTGCTATCTTCATCACGTTAATTGGCCTGATCGTATACCTGCACTTCGTGAAAATTGACCAGGAATCTCTGTTGGTCATTGGCTCACTCGGCATTCAGGTGACTTCATCCTATGCTTCAGGGAAAGAGAGCACAACCTTCATTGAGATGGGTCAGGTGAAGGATGTGGTTATCAATGAAGCCATCCATATGGTAATCATACACGGTCTTTCTTGTGTATCTGTGGGCACACTCACATCCAGTATATTTTCATGAGCGTGATTTACCAGAGCAATTAAGCACAGCACCATCCATAGCTTTACTGACATCAGGAGCTTTGTTTCAGATTTCTCTCTTTATTCTCTTATCTGTTCTCTCACCTTTAAAGGAGAACTCAAGCCAAACAAATAACCTCAAAAAGCCAAATTCATCCCTTAGATAATGCCACTGACACTGAGCTAGTGGTTTTAGCTCTTTGTGTTGTACTGTTCTTGCAAATCCTGGTGCCAAATTCCATAAGTAGTCAAGATGGAGATAAGAAGATGGACAACACAAGAGATTTTTCCTGTTAGAATAGAATAGAATAGAATAGAATAGAATAGAATGCTTTGGATTGGAAGGGACTTTTACAGGTCATCTAGTCCAACCCCCCTGCAAGAGCAGGGACATCTTTAACTAGATCAGGTTGCTTAGAGCCCCATCCAACCTGACCTTGAATGTTTCCAGGGATGGGTTCTACACTACCTCTCTGGGCAACCTGTTCCAGTGCCTTACCACCCTCATTGTAAAAAATTTCTTTCTTAAATCCAATCTAAATCTGCCCTCCCTTAGTTTAAAACCATTGCTCCTTGTCCTGTCACAACAGGCCTTGCTAAAAAGTCTGTCCCTGTCTTTCCTGTAGGCCCCTTCCCTAGTACTTTCCTTGTCTTCCCCCCCTAGTACTGGAAGGCTGCTATAAGGTCTCCCAACAGCCTTCTCTTCTCCAGGCAGAACAACCCCAACTGTCTCAGCCTGTCCTCGTAAGAGAGGTGCTCCAGCCCTCGGATCATTTTTGTGGCCCTCCTCTGGACTCACTCCAACAGCTCCATGTCCTTCCTGTGCTGAGGGCTCCAGAGCTGGATGCAGTTCTCCAGGTGGGGTCTCACCAGAGCAGAGCAGAGAGGCAGAATCACCTTCCTTGACCTGCTGGCCACGCTTCTTTTAATGCAGCCCAGGATACGGTTGGCCTTCTGGGCTGCAAGCACACATTGTGGGCTCATGTCCAGCTTTTCGTCCATCAGTACCCCCAAGTCCTTTTCCGCAGGGCTGCTCTCGATCACATCATCCCCCAGCCTGTATCGAAACCGAGGATTGCCCAGACCCAGGTGCAGGACCCTGCACTTGGCCTTGTTGAACCTCATGAGGTTCACACAGGCCCACTTCTCCAGCTTGTCCAGGTCCCTGTGGATGACCTCCCATCCTTCTGGCATGTCAACCGTACCACTCAGCTCGGTGTTGTCTGCAAACTTGCTGAGGGTGCACTCAATCTCGCTGTCAGTGTCACTGATTAAGATATTAAACAGCACTGGTCCCAGTACGGACCCCTGAGGGACACCACTCATCACTGATCTCCATCTGGCCATTGAGCCGTTGACCGCTACCCTCTGGATGCGACCATCCAACCAATTCCTTATCCACTGAACAGTCCACCCATCAAATCCATATCTCTCCAATTTAGAGAGAAGGATGTTGTGGGGGACCATGTCAAAGGCTTTACAGAAGTCCAGATAGATGACATCCATTGCTTTTCCCTTGTCCACTGATGTGGTAACTCCCTCGTAGAAAGCCACTAGGTTGGTCAGGCAGGACTTGCCCTTGGTGAAGCCATGTTGGCCGTCTCAAATCACTTGCCTGTCCTCCATGTGCTTCAGCATAGCTTCTAGGAGGATCTGTTCCATGATCTTCCCAGGCACAGAGGTGAGGATGACAGGTCGGTAGTTCCCAGGATCCTCCTTTCTACCCTTTTTAAAAATGGACACATTTCCCTTCTTCCAGTCACCAGGGACTTCACCTGACTGCCATGACTTTTCAAATACCACAGAGAGTGGCTTGGCAGCTACATCAGCCAATTCCTTCAGGACTCTGGGATGCATCTCATCAGGTCCCATAGACTTATGTATGTTCAGGTTCCTCAGGTGGTCACAAACCTGATCTTCCCTTACAGTTGGAGGGGCTTTACCCCCCTGGTCCCCAACATCTTGTCCATTGACTCGGGAGGGGTGAGGGTTTTTCTGCAAAGCTCCTGTAGAAAAGCAGACCTCACCCTTCCAGCATGAGTGTGTGCTTTTCAGGTGAAAAATTTAATAGAAAACAACACAGGTAAAATTATTTTTTTATTGTGTGAAGGGAAGAAAGCTATAGATATAAATCTGTAGACTTGGCTGTGGCCTGGGGTGATTGGCCTTCAACCCAATGAGCTGCAAGAGATCCTCTTTCTGTGAGAACTCCAGGCACTTGATAGCATTTTCAAACTCTGGTGATTTTGTCTGTTTGTCTTGTAGCAAAAAGTTATCTACTACCTGTGCATCCTCCTCCAGGACCCTGGAGATCCTCAGGGAGTATCTGAGGTTGTGCCACTCTTTCAGGTGAGTTTGACTGAATGGTGGAGAAATCCAGATCTGTGGTCTGTGTGTGTGCGCCAGTTGTCTAAGCGTATCTTTATTGCACTACAGGTAGCCGATTACAGTTGCCTTGCCCTGACTGGGCCTTCAGGGTGGGTCTTACAGCATTGTGGAATGGGTGGTAATAGAAGTCTCATAGAACTACATACTGGGGATGGTTTTTTCATTTGCCCTCCATTCAGAGAACAGGGAGCTGTGTAAATCTGGACCCAACCAGGAGTTTGTGTGAACTAGAAGTCTTTGGCTCACGTAGGGTACTGAGGACTCACACAGCTTTCTATGTGGCCTTATGCTCAGCGTTACCATCATAACTATGGCACTGTGCTGCAGTTGATTTTTCTCTCAGCTCTGCGTGCCAAAAGTGCTCATAAAAACCTCCTTGGCATTAGAATGACTTCCCATGTCTCACCCGTTGACAAAGATCACAGTACAAGCTGTGAGCAATTTGCTTAATGTATAATAACTTGTTTGCTTTGCCACTACCCTGTCTCCCCTTTCTCTTCTCTTGCTAACTTGTTCTGACTGTTCATAATCCCATTTTTGGGATGGATTTTCTTTCTGCATGTACATGCCTAACACAACAATGCCCTGATCCTTGAGTGGTGGTAAGCCGTACAGAGGTACCTCACGTCTTAGACTGCTGAGGTGTATAGCCCCCTCTGTCCTTCTTAATTCACCTGCTGCTGGTGACTATAATTTTGTAGTCCACATCCAGTTTAGGACTGGATACAGTTAGCCTTCACCTAAATACTTATGGGTATAAATAGACTATTCCATTGATACTTGCTGCTAACTCAGTCCCACAGCTGTCAAGATGTTTACTAACAATAATATAAATTAAGTACTTCACACAGTCAAGGGAAAAAAATGGATTTGCTGTAAATCAACAACTAATAAATGCCAGAGAGCTGCAATCAGGAACCTGGTTTTAGTTATATGTGCTCCTTTCCAGCTTCAAAGAGGCTGCCTGGCATTTGTGTAGTTTCTCTTTTTTTTCTAGCTCAACTCTGAACAGTTTTATTTTCATGGAAATATGTTAGTATTGGTACAGTTGACTCCACCAGCAAAGAAGGTACAGAAAGAGCTGTGTCAGTTTGCTATTCATTACCTGTCAGTAATTCTCACTTTAACGTGCAAGGTAGTATGTTACTTAGTTCTGAAGGAGCAGTAATTAGTAACTTTGTTGCATCTCCTCTAAGTTATGTCAGCTTCAGAAATACAATTTACCGTGTCACTGAGCCCAGGAGCACTTCTGTGCTGAACTGACCTATTGTTCTCTTAAGCAACGCTTGCAAGGAGAGGCATTTGATGGACTTTACACAGTAATGCTGTTTTGGGAGCTCAAAAAGTCATGGGACCATAGGGACTGTGAGACTGGGAAACTTTCACCTCCTTGCTGGTTTTAATCTGGTCCAGGTTAGAAGTGATGGAAAATCATTATACTTTGACCACCATTCACTATTTGTGTGAAGTGAATTGATGTTTTCAGTTAACCTTCCATTGTCCTTTTGTTGACAGTACTAGCAGAGGCCAAGGGCCAGGTGTCTAAATTCCCTGTCCTGAAGGTAGATTTTTCAGGGTGGAGGTCTTCTAGGATGGTGGATTAGTGTATGGAAATCTGCTGTTTGGTAGGTCTTTAGAGGGAGTATGGCCTAATGGACAGGTTAATGGGCTGGGAGGTGTGGATGTTCTTCCACGCTGTCACTGTGAACTGTGAGCTGAGAAAGGGGAGAACTCCTGATTCGGTGAGAGATTCAGGCTAACTGCAGAATGGTGCTGCATGTTTTGACCTGACAGCTTTAGGGACTGGCATTTTTCATCACAGAGCAGGTATGGCTTACGGAATAGCTTTGCACTCCTGTATCACCAGCTTACATTAAACACCTGGAGTTTGATGGATTATTTCTCAACGAACATGTAAAAGGGAAATCTATTCTCCGTTGACTTAATGTGAGAAAGCTAATCAACTACAGCTATCTTGCTGTTGCATTCCTTACACATGCATGCTTCTGATAGTCAGCTTTGTGTCAGCTGTCTCCACATTCCTTTCTCTGCCTGACAATCTCACTAGTGGGAGGTTAAAGCTTTCCAGCTCTGTCACAGCCAGTTCAGAGCCTGATTCTCTGTTGTTTGACTTAAATTCTAGAGCTCCAAGCCACGTCTGGACTGCTTGATAGAAGTGTACAAAAGTTGTCAAGAAATCCTGGAGCAGAGGAAGACAGCTCCACAATCAAGTGGAATAAAATAGTAAAAAAAAAATTAAGACAGTAAACTTGCAGCAGGACTTGGAGAGACACATGGAAAAGCAAGCAAAACTGCCCCATGGCTTTTTTAAATTAGAAAGTGGTGCAGCAGTACAGTGATGTTAGGGCTAGAGGCCTGCACAGACTCACAGAGTTGTTACAGAAAATGTCAGCTCAAGCACAGAAGTGAACCTTGAAATCCTCTGCTATGAAGAGAGGTGAGCAGAACTTTTTAGACTCAGACAGAAAAGGTTTTTCCTTGCCTCTCCAGAAAAGAGTTATGGGGAAGTAGGGCAGAGGGAGGCAAGAACATGCATCAAATGTTTACTTTTTTGTGGGTCTGAAAATTATGATAAACACATAATGTAACCTTGGCCAGACTGCGAAAAATATGCAATTTTTTCTTTCTATTTAATCCTCTGTTTGGAAAAAGCATATGCCACTCTAAGCTGATGTGTGGGCTGGGATGGTAACTTCCTGACCCACAGGAAAATTTCAGAAAGAAAATAACAGAAAATTAAAATATACTGTTGCATTCAGTGATGTTTAATGAGATCAACATAGGACAGCAGACTTTGACCTCTTCAGGGATCTGCTTGAAAGAGTCCCATGGGATGGGGCCCTAGAGGGAAGAGGGGTCTGAGAAAGCTGATTGATAGTCAAGGATCACGTCCTCTAAGCTCTAGAACAGCCCATCCCAATGAGCAGGAAGTCAAGCAAAAATGCCAGGAAGCATGGATGAACAAGTTGCTCCTGGCAAAACTCAAACACAAAAAGGAAGTATACAGAAGGTGGAAGCAGGGACAAGCAACTCGGGAGGAATACAGCAACACTGTCCGAGATGTGGTTAGGAAAGCCAAAGCCCACCTGGAGTTGAATCTGTTGAGGGATGTCAAAGGCAACAAGAAGGGCTTCTATAAGTACAAAAGTAGCAAAAGGAAGACAGGAAAAATGCAGACCTGTTGCTGAATGGGGCAGGGGCACGGTGACACAGGACATGGAAAAGATGTGTCACGAAAAGGGCCACATCAATTGCTTTGAGAATATGAGGCAAATGTGTTGTTGAAAATTATGGTAATGACTCTGTGAATAAAGTTTTATTGATCTGTGCCCTCGGGACTAACTTAAGGTTGGGAAATTCTTCTTGGTTGATGAGCTAAAAGTTACTGTAACCTTTAACTGCTATTTTTCTCTCTTTTTTTCCATTACTCCTTAGTAATGTAACTGAAACAATTGAAATGTCAGAATAAGAGCTAAACCAGCAAGCTGGCAGGAGCCTAGGGATCATGCTTAATTTGCATACAATGCCATACTATGCTTGTCTACGTAATCTGTTATTAAAACATGTGGCAACATACCATCATGCAACATGGTAGAGATAAAGTTATTTTTTTTTCCCATGGTGCCATGAAGTTTGAAAGACACAGGTTAGCTCATGTCACAGGAAGTATTCTAGTTGTCCAAGTGAAAGGCAGCAGCTTGGGGATGTGCCACTGGCTTTGGGGTATCATTGTCTAGGTTACTTCATTTTTTTATGGTTTTATTTCTCATAAATACTTTAAATGTTGGGGTTGGCCAGATTTTTAATTCCAGTGCTGCCCTAATGTCAGTTGGTAGGTCTCTCTGAAGTTAGTGAAGCTGCACCCTGATGCAAACCGTGGTTGGTTGCAAGTCCAGGCAGAACTGGGAAGGGCGGGTGTTGGGGCAGGGGCAGAAATTGGCTATCAACAAAGGCAGCAGGCCCTGTGAGCATGACTGTGTAGATGACTACAGCAGAAGTCCTTTGACTAGGAACCATGTGGTATACTTGAGTTGTGTGTGGCTCGGGGTGTGGTTTGGCGACATTGTGTTTCTTTATAGGGAGGAGAAATGGTCAAGGCCCTTGAGGAGCACTATAGCAGCAGGAAGATTCACTGACCTGTGGGGAGAATGTGTCAGAAAATAAATTATGTCTCAGCAGTGTGGACAGAGTCTTGGGCTTAAGAGTGTGCTGGGAACATTGACTATGCTGTAAAAATCCCATGAAGTCCTGAGAATGTGCGCTGAAGAAGTGACCAAGTAGCTGTGTCACAGGAGGAAGTCTGGAAGATTGTTTTAGCCATCTTTTGAAGGAGCAAACATCCTGTGCCCATGGGAGTGCACTTTAGTCATCCACTAAAGCTGAGAGATCAGCAGAGATAAACAAGGAATCAAAGTAGGGCAGGTTTGCACCAGATATGTGCCTGGATACCAAACACAATCTTTGTCCATTTTTGTTTCCATCGAGACTATTTTGGCTTTTAAGATAGTTTCTTTCATTCTGAGAATAATACAGTGCAATTCATGATAACTGCATTTTATTAAGGACAAACAGAAATCTCACAGTATCTCACAGCCTTTTACACACACAGAGCAGTTAGGAAAACAAAGGCTTTTGTCATCTCATTCTATGCTGCAGCAATAGTCATTGCCAAAAGCATTGATTAAAATAAAAATTGTTCTCTCTACCAAAGAATCATACAAAATAGATATCTACACAGGGTTGGTTGGTTGAAGTCAGGTAAGCTATAAATAGGAGGTATATGTGCATCCATCAGAGTGGGGTGGTCCCTGAAATACTCAAGTATTGGTGAATATCTTTAAGAAATAAGCAAGAAAAAAAAGTTCTATGCCATGCTTCTCAATTTAAAGTGCAGTTATGGCAGAAAATAATGAGCTTCAGGACAGCTCTTGCTTATTCAACATCTCTACTTCCTGCTTGCCCTGGTACAAGTCTCTAAGGACATGAGTGTTAGCACTGTAAGGTAAGTACAGCCTCTGAACTGTGAGCTGGAGACTTTTATGGCTTGAGCATCCCCAGCACCGATGACAGCTCAGCTTATTCTGAAGCAGCTTGGTTACTAGTGGGATACAAGAAGCAGGCTGCCAAACAGACCTTCAGCTACAGGAGGAATTGTTAGGCACAGGTGATTGAGTGAGGAAGAAATGCTCTCTCTATTCAAACTGATGTAGTGATACTAAGATCACTCTGTGTGTGTGAGAGAGAGGAAATGCATACTAATGACCACTCTATCAGGATATATAGTCACTTAAAATTATCTAAGGAAAAAAAAAAGACTAAATACTTTCTCAAAATTGTTTTTGGCTCAGAAAGCTTCTACCCTTTTCTGTAACTTCAAGGGATGGTCCTTAAATTAATAACAAGTGGGTACATTACAGTATGTGCAAATCAGGTCTCTGTTCATACAATCTTTTCTTGTCTTACGTCTGCCATATCGTTTCCACAACCCACCATGGGGTGGGTTGGGTTTTTTTCATTTTATGTTACAAAGATGCTGGTAAGAGATTGCTTAGAATGATTTTTGTCTGTCCCATGCTCTTCTCTCTTAATTTGTGGCTTTGCACCCATCATAAGCATGAAACAAAAACTTCCTGAAGTATCAGCTCCACTGTGTGCATTAGTTAGATGTTTCAAGGTTGGTGCAGGTACTAAGGAGTAAAAACACTGGTATGGTTGGTTTGTTCATTTGCAAATAGCTTTGGTTTGCTATTGCTGAATTCTTTCTAATGGTTGGATTCACAGTGTTTTAATTTGGGAAAGTTGCCCATGAATGCATAATTATTACAAAGTTGCACATGGTACTTTTGAAAGTGCAGTTATTCTTCCTTAGCTTTTTTAGAATGCTTATCAAAATAGCTGAACTCAAGCTAGGTAGATTTAGATTTTTCAAGAAGAACTGCTGTTTTTCTATTTGTTTAAAATCCATTAACCTTCTCAATCATAAGGAAGTCCCTTTGAAACAGATCAAAAAAACCCTCATTCTTTAGGAAAGTCAGAAGAACAATACTTGCATATACATTTGCTGAGTACCTCCTCCTTGCTGTGGTAGCATGAAGGAAGCAGGAGTTTGAAAAGAGCAGCTTCTGTCAAGTGAGAATGGCAGAGCTGCTTTGGGAAGAACTGTTCCAGTTGCTGAAAGACAGAAAAAGTACAAAATTTGCTTGCCTTGTCTTCCTTTGTCTGAGGTTATGTGCAGTTTCAAACACATCTCAAAACATCTACAACAGTGATTAACAGAAAGAGTCTTTGAAAGTGCTTGTCTGACGGTGGAGCGTGTGACACATTCAGCCCTGCAGTGAAGATCTAATGTTCATCTATTGCGTAGAACAGCATCGACTCCCAAAATGCATCAGTCCTGTAGGAGCCAGGGCATCATCTGACACTGTTCCAGTCCCAGTCGTTCTGAGTCCTCAACATGCAAAGACACTAGGTTTCCACCTTTATTTAAAGTTGAAAATATTCTTGAGTACCACTGAACTCTTATTCTATAGTCCCTATTTCAGGTCTGAAGTTACCCTTGACTTGCATTGGAATTATTCTTGTCAGTTTAGTTCCTCTTCCTTCTCAACAGTGTCTTCTTTCTTTCTTTCACGTCTGGAGCAATGACTTGGAAAGTTTCTGTCTTTCAATTTTAGCATCAGTTTCAGGGAGGAGTCGTTATAGCTCCAGGGAAAATTAAATTGTCCTCTTGGTTGTGTTAAGCAGTTGCATAAAAACTATTATAGTCTCTGCAAAAAGACTATCTTAATTGTTCTGGGAGTGGCAACATTGAATTTAAACACTGGTAAAAAACTTCAATATGATGGCTATTCAGAACCAGAGCATAGAGCTGAAGTTATGTCTAAACTACCCGATCAGACTATGTCATGTTCATCTTTACACTCTGACAATAACCTTTTCAGTGTATTCTAGTTTATGATGCAGTGATATGCAGCTCCTAATACAGGCAGTATTCAACAGGATGCATCCTTGTACAGGGTTCATGCCATAGTATCCAGTACCACCTGTTTTTACTTTTAATAGGACTTTGTGCTCAGCCCACTGCAGTCAGATTCGAGCCTATATACCACTCAAATCTGCCTTGCAGAGGTTGCAGTCTAATTCAGGTAGAAAGTGAGCAAGTTAGGGACTGATGCAAAGAGAAGATTATTGGAAATAAAGATAATAACTGAAAGGGCCTATGCTGAGGAAAAGAGGTCACTAGGAGTTTTAAGAGCTGGACTGAGATTCCAGACACAGGGTGTGCAGTGATCTAAAGGCAGGTGCAAAGCTGAAAGTGGGAGGAATCAAAGAAAACGTATGTGCTTGTAAGCAAAGCAGTAAGATCAGGAGATGGAAGAAGAATGGGTGCAAGGAAAGAGAGCAGATGTAGTGTGACTGGAACACTGTGCAGGCAAATGACTTGAGGCATGGTATTTTGGATGGACTGTGGCATGGAAAGGAAACTCCTGCACAGGCCCCAAAATCAACATTTTTTTAAGAGAGAGGACACTGCCTCTACCTACACTAAGGAACTTTGTCTATTATATGGAAAAAGAATCAGAGCCTGCATTAAAGTAAGGTGTGTAACCACCAAAATCATAGCAGTCTGCAGTTCAGTACAGAGCAGTGCAAAAAGAAAAAAACCAAAACAAAACACCAAAACCAACCCACAACCCCCAAAAACCCTCACATCCCCAAAGTCATTTGGAATGAGCCCTCAGAGCAGGGTGGGCCCCTTAGTGCTTCGAGGCATGGAAGGAAAAAAGCACCGACTTTCAGTCTCCCAGAGCTTGTTAGCAGGTGTTTTGCTTTGGGAGGGCTGTGTAGAAGATACAAGTGAAGGTGTTGAACGGTAGTTAATATAGCTGGCAATAAGAAGTGTTGCTTCAACAATCTAGGGGAAAAAGAAAATGATTAACTGTAAGTCAATTAGAGGTAAGAGTGCCCTTTGATTTTTAGAACCTATTGACTGCATAACTTTTGCAAATTGCTTTCTCACATGGAATTGTTCGGTTTTGAAATGAAGGTCTGTCTTTAAGATTTAGGTAGAGTAAGTCTCTTGATTAAAGGTTCCAGCTTACAAGGGATTTATTGAATGTATATAGCTAGTGCAGCAGCCACAAGTACCAGTCCCCAGGGCTTGTACAAAATGCCCAGCTGTGACACTGCCAGCTGGAAAGAAACTCACCGTTCATTTTGTAATTACCTTTGGAATTGCCATTGTGAAAAGGAGTTTTTCAGTGCTGTTTTTTCCAGAACTCCTTTCTTTCATTTGACTGACTACAATCATGAAGTCATCTCGACAGCCACCAAAGGTCAGCACAGAGGAGTATGAATAAGAGACCTTCAAGTGCTGCAGACAACAGAGAGTTTGAAAGAGTCATAGTTCTGTAAAAGAAAAAATGGCCACCTTAAACTAATATATTTGCTACTTACTACAAGAACACCAGATCTCCAGCAGTAATAGGCAGTATAGGTAATTGGCTCTATAGGTAACAGCTGGCAGAGAAATCTCAAATGAGAATCACATTTCTAGTTTTCTCCTAGCTTGCTTGATGCCTCACTGCTTCAGAGCAATAGTCCAAACTTTGTTGTATCCCAGATGGTGGTAGTAAAGCACATACCACTGGGATTTTGCAAGATGTATGAGCATGTTTGCTGCTCAGAGAGGCAGTTAGCTGTTTCATGAAACCTTACCTTACACTGTAGCTGTAATTTTCCTTTGTTTATGTAGTACTCAAACATAACACTGACTTCCCTCATCTCTGACTTCTACAAATTAACTTCTGGATCCATTTGAAGTTAAAGACAAACTTTTAGTGACTTTACGTGGACTCAGGGGAATGTCTTTCTGTGGGAGGTAAGTTATTTTTCTTAAACAGTGTTCCTCACCATACCATAGTGTTATAATCCAGTATGCTGATACCATCTTCATTCACAGCTATCCAGACTGGACAGTCTTCCAATGAGGAAGGCAAAATAGGCTAGAGAAAAAGAAAATTATTAATTTAGATATTTCTTGACCATCACACAAAGATGCTTCTGACCTAAGTCTTGGGCTTTATGGATAAAGCGAGATGAGAGAATCCTTTAGGCTTACTGGTCTGACCTGGTTTGATTTTTAAGAGGACTTCTCTCAAAATCTGGAATAACATTTTCAGATTTACATAGAATTTTAGGACTAGTGGCACAAGAGATGCAATGATAACGAAGGTTTTAATGTTAATTAAATTCCATCAGTGTAGTTAAAACTGAACGAAATGCTAGGACAGAGCAACAAAATGGTGGTTCTGCTCTGCTCTGGTTCTTATACTACTCCCATCAGTCAGGCAGGCAGTGAAGCCTGTTGGTTTCTGTAATACCAGTGCACCCACTACCATCACATCAATGCAATTTCTTTCTTACAGATTTTGACAAATGTGCATCAATTATCTGTTAAAGATGAGTTATGTGTTGCTATGGCTAATGACACGAATCTTTCCTGGGAATCTGCTATTACGTGGCTAATGCCATAGGCTTTGCTGTTTAACTATTGAAAAGTTAAAAAATACGTTAATCATCAGAAATATCAACATTATTTAAATGCTAAAGAGTTTAATATGTGATAATTGTTACATTTTAATATGTGTTTAATTACATATTAAACACACATTAATATATTAATATTGGAACTATTCAATATACTGGTTCTTCAGTGTCAGTAACCTCAAATACCACTAACCTCTTCTGCTTTTACTGCTGACAGTGGAAATAATTGTCTTTTTGAAAACTTCTTGTATATTTACTCAAGAGGTCCCTTTCATCCTTAGACTTTATTCCATAACTATAGCAGCTTTGACTTCAAAGCAAGAGACATGTAACTATGAACAAGACCTATCTCAAGCCTTCAACAGAGGAGGTTTCTGCTGGGTTGGAGAAGATGGTTAATGCCAAAACAAGATTTCTCAGACAGCCGCTATGTGCTAAGACATTAGTTCAGGCATGGCTAATAGGGACAGAGCTCTAGCTGGGATGGGCTGAGGGATGGTACAAGCTACTGGGAGAAGCACCCCCTCCAGCTGTTCTTTGCTCTCCTGCTGATGCCTGTGGGCTGGCAGCTTACCTAATATGTGCTTTAGTTTTTCTGTTTCTGCAACAGGACATTAGCAGTGCTTGCCTCTTTCATGTGGCAAGGAAAGCAGCCAGCTCTGTGTCAAGCAGAGAACAGGACTGAAATACCCATTCTCCTTTTAGCTAGCATCAGCTGCCAGGTGTGATTTAGGGGGGAGAGTCTTTCCTTCCACCCCCCCAGTGGTATGTAAATAGTATTTTTTAAACTATCATTGCAGCCTTGATGACCAGGGAAATTCCTG
This sequence comes from Ciconia boyciana, assembly GCF_034638445.1. Classification (NCBI taxonomy): domain Eukaryota; kingdom Metazoa; phylum Chordata; class Aves; order Ciconiiformes; family Ciconiidae; genus Ciconia; species Ciconia boyciana. The sequence continues at coordinate 34,443,045 of NC_132939.1, read as the reverse complement.
CCTGAGAAAGCTTTGGCAAGGTTTGTAAGGAGAGTTAGTACCCTGTATTATGATCAACTGATGCAGCCAGGGAACCTTCAGTATTTATTTACTGAACGCTAGCAACCCCTAGTGTTTAGAACATGTTTCTCTTCCTTCTTTCTAAACCTATGTGGTACCAGAGCTGTTCATTCAGAACAGAGTATTGTTCAGTTTTTCCCCTTCCTGAAGTAGAAGCATTTTCAACCCATGTTACCAGAGATCATAGGTATATGTCTGCTCAGGTAGTTCATTCTCAGGAACAGGGGGGAAAAAAAAAAGTGTGCTCCAGTTACCTTAGCAGCAAATATTTTGGTTCCAAAGAGAGGCCATTTCCGGGCCACTGTCAAATAAATTCGAATGCATTCTGGTGGAGAGCATCCCTGCAGCACCATCCACTTTGTCGCTAGCCTGTCAGCCAGTTGCCTTCAGAATCCAAGACACAACACAGCATTATTTACTAACGTCTTCCAAGGAAAGGTGAGTAAAATTATAAGTTAATAGATATACCTCTCATTCCAAAAGGGCTGTTCTACACAGCACTACAGACAGGGCTGTTAGCACTGTCAGTTATGAGGGTTGTACAACCTGAGTTTTAGTGTTTTCTCTACTTCGACAATTATTTCACTACTAGTTATACTGTAATGCCCAGGAATCCCAGTCACATATGGGTTGCTCACTGGTGTATATGTTCAACAACTGTAACTACAAACACTCAGGCAGCTGTTACAGTAAAATCCTGCCCAGCTTGTCTTCACATTCAATTATACTCTCACCTTCATCTTAACTTTGTCTGTAGCATGCTTTATACGGAGTGGCAATATATATTAACTCAGTCTTGTTTTGGCTCACTAGGGATGGTTTGGCAGCTATCTTGCTACATGCAGATGGAATTTGCTTCCAAAAGGAGGTAATTGTGTTAGTTCCACCACTGCATCCCTAAGTAGCTTTGGATCTGGAAGATTATCATTCTCTCTCGTTAAAACAGTTAGAGCTGAGATCCATGGCAGCATCCGAATTCTGTACTTGAGTACTTGAGATCTCTGCATTGTGTGTGAGAATTTCCAAGTCAGAACACCAAAAAGCCCTGCCAAAATATGTCCTACCAGAATTACTGCATAGCCTGAAGCAGCCCATATGTGCTGGCTTTATGGCACATTGCAAATGTTAGGCGTCTGGATTCAATTGACACTTGGGGGAAGGGTAAAACAAAAATTCAGAAACAGAATTCATCGTAGGCTTAAGGTTGGAGTTTGTTGGAACCGAGATGCCTAATTTGGAAGTGAAAGGCTTAAACTTCTTTAAGTTTAAGGGGAAAAGTAGGGGAAAAGTAGTTGGTGATTTGGCTCTTTTTATATTAGATAACTGCTATTTTCTTTTAAAGGAACCTCTTCCTGGCACTTGTGTTTTGTTTAATTTTCTACATCAAATAATCTTGACAGGGCTCCTTGAAACTTCTTAAATACAAAGACAGAATTTTGGAAGTAAAATTTGTTTTCAGTGCAAAGTATACAAGAGCAAACGATTTACCTGAGCTGTTCAGGAGTAATGTTTTGCTTGTAGCGTTTGGGGTAGAATTTATCTAAGACCTGGTGGAGAAGATGCTGCATTTTCGATTGTGATGTTCCCCCAGGACTTGAAGATCCTGATCGATCCAAATCCCCATATTCCACCTAAGACAACATTATAGTTTATAGTGCAACAGAACTATGGGGGTTTTTGTGCAGTAGAACATTCCATGCATTCCCAATACTGATAACTACTGTGTTTATTAGTCATGCAAAAAGACATCATTAGGCTGGGGAATTTTGTCTACAGCATTTACCATAGTAAATGTAAACAACAGAGCAACTAACTGAGGACATGACTACCCAAGGAATTCTTCACTGATCTAAGAAAGTGAAACAAGATCTCAGCCAGCTACTTGTTGTAGGGACACACTTCTGTATAACTGCCAAGCTTTTGGGGTTTATTTTCAATTGGCCAGTTAAAACAACAGCCTATTTGTAAATAGTTTGGACAATGTTCCTGGCTTCTTAATCTCAGTTTACATTGCTTTAACAAATGCAACAATCGGTTTCAGCTCAGTAAGAAACTATTATCCTTCTTATCATGCTCACAACCCATACTGTGTGTTTTATGTGATAAAATGCTAAATGCAAGCCTGGAGGTCTAATGGAGGATCCTACAAGATGCTCTTCCTGAGTAAGAGGCTATTGGCAGTGCAATAGGGAAAGTTTTTACTATTAAGTGGAATTCTAGTAGTGATACGATTTCCATATCTCTACTAAGACACTACTTGGAGCAGTTCTGGGGATAGTCCAGCCTCACGGTTTTTTCCCAATATTTTTCTTCAGAAGGAAAGGAGAGGTACTCCTATAGCAAATTTCCCTACAGTAAAGGGTGTTCTAACAACACATGTATACTAGTATAATGTATTTGGCATGGTACAAACTCAGACTGTATGTTTGATAAGAAAAAACACTTTTGATGTAAAAGATAGCAGCTTAGTCAAAGATATTCAATGTACAGCTGAAGTTCCTGGAGGACAAGGGGCAGGATTTCTGCCCATAGCCATACTCACCTGAGCCATCAGAGCCACCATTTCCAGAGCTAGTTCCTTATTAACAGGAAACCTTCCATTGGCTATTTCATTGCTGACTTGGAAGGCCAGTAGCAACCGCTCCCGGTCTGTCTCACCTTTGGCCTGGCTCCGAAAATATAGCCTAAAAAGCAGAGAGGATTGTGAAGGTAAAAAGATAGTGTGAACTGAAAGTAGAGGTGGGAACTTTAATCAAGGTGAGTAAAAAAAAAGTTGGTTGGTTTTTTTTTTCCCCCCTCCTTCTCCAAAGTGAACTTTGTGTATTGCGGAGGTACCAGACAGAGATTTGGAAGCTGAGGTGCTTCCCTTATGAAAAAGATTTAGGCAAGGGGGCTCAAAACGTGCTTTCTAGCTTTGGAAGTCATTTGAATTCTGAGCGCAAACCACTTCAAGACAGTGAATCCTTATTAAACACAGGTAAATCAGCATCCATCCATCCCCATCAAGCACAGACAGGCAATATTTAAGATATGGCTTTCTCTGTTTATCACAGAATACAGAACTGCCTCTGCTCTACATGTATAAACTTCGACATGACAGCCTTGTAGACTTGTTATTTTTGCCAGCTTTGTTTTGACCACTTAGACTGATATTGTTATTAAAAAGTTTGCTTTAGCAGGAAATAAGAGACCAAATTAGCAGGCTTTATTTCAAAAATGGAAGAAGCATTCTTGTAAATCAAAGCTTCCTACTATTTTTTATTCCCTTCACACTTGCAATTTCTTTGACCTGGTATAGCAAGATGACTAATAGGGGTTTGAAGACACCAGCTTGGGGAATGCTTCCCAGAACCATTCCTCATGCATGCCTATTTACAGCTCACACCATCTAATTCAAATATTAATTTACAGCTGCATCTATGACTATATATTCCACAATACCACACAAGATATTCATTCCAGTGGATCAGTTTGTTTATTTTTATGTCAATCCGAGATTAACACCACCATTAGGACCATAGTGACCTTACACATGTCTTATCAGAGTCCTTGGTGTTAGAACAGCCCAACCTTGGAAAGACTTTATCAAAACATCCTTGCTGTCCAGTCTAGGCACATTCCAGTCCAACAAAATAATACTGCAAAGTTTCACTCCTTAAACAAATACTGCCTTCTGGGTCAAAAGCAGTAACTTCTGCTTCCACCTCTGTTACACCAACTAACAAAGTTCACAGAAATTTGTTTCCACCATTACAGTCAACAAAATCTTCATACATTCAATACAGAACTTTGTCTCTCTTTCATTGTGGGGTGGCCTTTGTTTTGCTCTAAACAGAATTCACATGCAGAAAGCCATTCCTTGTTCTCATACACAGCTCTCCATTCACTGTAATTCAGAATTCCTGTCTGTATTATACAAGATGAACTTGTTCCAGTTTTTGGTTTAGATCTTTGTCTCATACTTTCATTCTCTACTATCTCTTGTCATCTAACTTTTAACATGTCTTTCTTTATAAAGTCTGGGCATTGCTACTACATGTCTCCTCTACAGCTCATGCCATTTAGAACATTGTTCCTGTATCTTTTTAATCTTTGTGATTCTTCACTTAATTGCAAATTTCAGCATATTTGTTTTCACTGGTGATTTTTCCCCCAGGTCTCTCTTCCTCTCACCTGACACGCGTTATTTAATTATGTTTTAGGATCTAGGCAAATGAAATTGTGCCAAGTATGTCTTATTGTGCTACAGCTAGTTCTTAACCCATTTTAAGTCTATTCTGCTATTGCAAAGGGTTTTACCTCTAGGCCACATACCACACACTGACGTCATCACATCTCATGTAGGATTTGACCACATCTTAGCTGAAATAGCTTTGGCACTAACAGTACTATAAATTACTGGCCATCTACAGAGATATCCAGTCTAAAAATGTTTAATTAACAGCAGTAGTGAGGCCAACCAATGAAGCACAGTACCTGTTCTTATAGGTCAACTTCACGATTCTTGTACCACCTTCATATTTCCCGGGATGCAATTCTTTTAAGGCTTGTTCCCATTTAGAAATGACATCACAGATCTTTAAAAAATATCATGGAGAGAAGAGAGACAAACTGAGGTGAAATGTATAGTCAAGGCTTGAGGGGAAAGTAAGTGAAAAAGGTATTATGGAACACAGAAGATAAAGAAATAGACTGGATCAGCATAAACACAGCCAAAAGTGGCAAAACAATTCCTTTTTCTCTTACACAGTATGTAAAAATTAAAGCATTTCAATGGAAAACTCCAGCTCTAGTCTGCAGGGGGACATCTGTAAGTGAATTCTGGTCTAGTAGTGACTCTGTGGCTATGTCTATGTTAGCAAGTAACAAAGCCCAGGAAGAGCAGATCTGCACAGTGAAACACCTGTTCCTAACACTCTATGCCCACACTATATGAGTTTCAAAGGGTTTTCCTTCGGACTAGCTTTAGTCTGATCAAATGGCCTGAAAGCCCACTACTGTCTTGGATCACATCTTCCAGTTCATGTTTCACATAAAAAGAATCCATTTTATGCACTCTGAGGTTGCTCCTTAATGTGAATCAAGGCGTGGTTAATAGGAATGATTGGGAGGTTTGCTTCAAAAGTGCCCTCCTGAGCCAAACTAAAGCACTAATGTATCCTCTGAATAGCATCTGAATAGCAGCTGTCTACATGCTTCGCTAAACCAAACCCTTGGATGTGAGTGTCCAAACTCTGGGAATATTTGGTCCTAGATTCCAACTTTGTAGGTCAGACATATTTTTAGTAATAGCATGGTTAATCTCTTTGGTTGCCTTCAGCTTCTCTTGATTATCCATCTTTTTACAAGTGATCTAATAAAGGCCCCTACTTCTAACAGCATCTCAATAAAAGGAATGTGAACACAAGAAGCCACATGAAATACATAATCAGATACCCTAATCCTCTCTTAAGAAGCTATTGAGGTTGCTTTGGCAAGTAAATAACAACCAGTTAATAACCAGTAAAAGTGATTGTCTGCTTGTCTCAAGATCCTTCGTTTAATATCTCATCTCTCCAAATGATGGTTGAATTACCAGCAAAGCTCCAGATTATCTGATCTATATCAGGCCATGAAAGCAAAGTATATAATTTGGCACTGTCTGTGGTAGTTTCCTCTTCAAATCATCTAATTTAAAGTTACTGGCATCTTCTCCCTCCATTGCCCAATGTGACATTTTATGCTGTGTAAAACTGAACGTTTATGTTCCTTACAGGTATCAGGGCCTCTTCAAAGTTGCCACTACCACTATTCCTCCATCGATGCTGTATGACAAATTATTCTCCCAGATTTGTACCAAAATCTGATGTGTCTCATTCATGGCCACTAGCCTGCTCACTTAAGGCAGTCATCCAGCTACAGCATAGGTAAAAATCTCCATATGAAAGACACAGATGTTAATACTTCATCTGCTTTCCTCTTCCCTTGATCTGAGGCACTCCTCTTTTTTAAAGTGAGGGCATACTAAGTAGAGCTTTCTCCCCTAAGTACAGTCATCAACAATGAAAGCCTCAGTTAGCTGGAGATAGTAAGGAGATACTTCATAATCCAATAGATGAGATTTATATAGACATGCCAAGAGACTCACAGCCTAACATAAATTTGTCTCAATTAGGAGCGTCACATGTGATGTTAGTTGTGATATCTGGTCATGCTCGCTAGCTCAGTCATGTTTTAATTTTGTAGTCAAGACAAATTAAACTTTAACATGTGCTAAAATCTGAGTTAAAGACTTCTTAAAAATTGACCAATTTATCACCTACTAAAACAGAACATGCTTTGTCTTAACTACTATCTCAGACTAGACTGAGCTAATTATAGAATCATAGAATCATTTAGGTTGGAAAAGACCTTTAAGATCATCAAGTTCAACCATTAACCTAACACTGCCAAGTCCACCACTAAACCATGTCCTTAAGCACCACATCTACATGTCTTTTAAATACCTCCAGGGATGGTGACTCCACCACTTCCCTGGGCAGCCTGTTCCAATGCTTGACAACCCTTTCAGTAAAGAAATTTTTCCTAATAGCCAATCTAAACCTTCCCTGGTGCAACTTGAGACCATTTCCTCTCGTCCTATCACTTGTTACCTGGGAGAAGAGACCGACCCCCACCTCGCTACAACCTCCTTTCAGGTAGTTGTAGAGCGTGATAAGGTCTCCCCTGAGCCTCCTTTTCGCCATACTAAACAACCCCAGTTCCCTCAGCTGCTCCTCATAAGACTTGTTCTCCAGACCCTCCACCAGCTTCGTTGCCCTTCTCTGGACATGCTCCAGCACCTCCATGTCTTTCTTGTAGTGAGGGGCCCAGAACTGAACACAGTATTTGAGGTGCAGCCTCATCAGTGCTTGAGTACAGGGGCATGACCACTTCCCTAGTCCTGCTGGCCATGCTATTTCTGATACAAGCCAGGATGCCATTGGCTTTCCTGGACACCTGGGCACACTGCTGACTCATATTCAGGTGGCTGTCGACCAGCACTCCCAGGTCCTTTTCCACCAGGCAGCTTTCCAGCCACTATTCCCCAAGCCTGTAGTGTTGCATGGGGTTGTTGTGACCCAAGTGCAGGAATTAATATCTCATCTCTGAATGCTAATCTAGATAGACAATACTCAGGTGTATTTGATCTTGCTGCATTAAGAAAAATTTATTGGCCATATAGCAGCTCTTCAAAGATGTATGCTGAATGTAGCAGAGGGAGGGAAAAAAATCAAACCAAACCAAAAACCTTCATGTTGCTCTGCAGACAATGTTCCAAATTCCTTCCAGAAGGATCATCTGTGAACAGAGAAAATCCTATGTGGGATGGCTTCCTCATTCCTGTCTCCTGGTTCAGTCGCTGGATGACTTCATCAACTGTTGAGGAACCATCAAAACCTACAACCTGCAATGAAACAGGAGCTAATTGAGGATAACTTTCAAGAAACATGACAATAATGGGTATCACAACTAATGAAGCCTGGTTTCCTACAGATTGGTGTCTCATGATTGACTGCCAGCTCCAGTAACTGCACTTGCATATTGTCTCCCTTCACATTGCATTCTTTCTAGTACTGAGACACTTAGCACATCTCTCCCTTTTCCCCAGCTACCTTTTCTTCTTAAGACCTGTAGAGCTGGGGCTGGGTTCCTTTTGTTTTCTCAGGAAAAATGGCTAAAATGGCAAGGAGGAGAAATAGTGTCTATCTCTCAATATCTGATATGTATAAACACCATGGTGCCACCCATCCGCATGAAGAAGGCAGGTTATGGTGCAGTCCTCTAGTACCCGGAAAAAAGGCAGCTGCAGTGGCTCACCTGGTAGGTTCCGTTCATGAAGTGCACTGGGATGCTGAAGGGGAGTGAGTGGTGGTAGGGATTTCTCAGCAGGATGGACACAATCTCCATCCGGGAGGGCTTGGCTTCCCGCTCACCAGTCTGCACAGTGCGGTCTACTGATCTCTGGCAGTAGATGGCATACTTGCCTATTTCACTCCTAGGCAAAGAGGTGGAAATAAGCCATGTCCTCTTCCATTTCCCATGCCATGACTAGAGCATTCCTCCCTCAGCCTTTTGCTCAAGCAAAGATACATGCCTGTGCAGATATATGAGTTCATCTCAGACTAACAGCTCAAGTGAAAAGCTACAACACAAACCTGAGCTCCAAGGGTCTGTAAAATTAAGGTAGACAATGGACTGTCTGGGAGGCACAAGAGCACTCCCTGCTCCTAGATGCACTGGACATAGTATAGGAATATTCTCTCCTGTACCCTGTTGCCATCATAGTATCCATTAAACAAAGACCACTTCACCTTCAAACTCGCTGTCATGCCAGCGGAATTTAATTACTATCATGTCAAGTCCTGATAAGTATTAATAATAAGTTGCAATGCATTAGTCTCACTTAGAGGATTATATAAGTTGTGTTTATCAATTTACATGGTTATACAAATTATAAGTTTCCATGTATCAACCCTATCTACCAAGCAAGAGACTCAATAGAGATCCAAAGCAGGCTCAGATTTGTTGATAGTTCAATACAGTATAGGGACAGTTACTAATATGATCAGTTTGCTGTCTACTGAAGAGAGTGCTCCACTGAACCACACCAAAAGGATATAAATGTCTCTAAAGCCAGGCAGGAACAGTCAATTACACCTTTTGCAAAAACATTAAGAATGTATATACTGAATAAGTTCTGAAATTCAAGGGTTTATATGGATTTATAACCATGCTATCACTTTGCAGGAGAAACTAACTCCATTCAAGATGCCTTCAGGAGCTCAGTACATGATTAAATCTCCAGTTAAATCCCTGCAAGGAACATGGAAGTCAGGAGCTCTGGCTTTTCACTGTAGCAATATATCGCTCACCTCCCCAGTAATGTGTGTGAACAATTTTCAAATGGAGAATCTTGATTCAACAAGAAGCTGTTGTGTCTGGCTTCCAAATGCTCCTGAGCCCTGTGTCTTCTAACCTAGAACTGTGCTCCACTTCTCTTCCTCCCTTAGATATTGGATATATACTCTAAGGTCACCTTTCATGAAAAACAATACCTAGAATAAAGATGTAGTGTAAATCTAGACCATAGGCATTCTGCAGTGTAAACATTCTAATGTCTTGTTTGCTGTATGAAACAGGGAAAGCATATCTATTTAACTGGTCAAGAAACAGCCATACCTGCTCCATCGAAAGAGACATAAGTATTCTTAAAGCTAGGCAGAAGGAGCTAAGCTAAGTCTCATTTAGCAACTGCTCTAAATCTAATCTAAACTACAGATGAATATAAGCACAGTTTGCTGTGATTTCTGTATGTTTGTTTCTAGCCCTAATAACTGTTTCATAGCTGGACTGTATAAATACATTTCCTCTTTGCTTCTGCTTAAAGTTTATTTGTTGATAAAGGTACCTTTGGGCTAAGAACCTGGCAGACCATCAGCATAGTAATGCTTGAAACTGATGCATTAAATTAGTTTCACAGAGCCCAGCACTGTGAAATTCAATAGTCCCTAACAGTAGAGCAGCCCTACTACTGAGTTGAATGGGCCAGTCTGGGAGCTGGTAAGGCACAATTTTGAAGAAATGGTTTCTAGTACTAGCCAGAAGATCCCTAACACGTTGCCTTAGCCAACGGAGAGAGAGCCTGAACATCGAGGAGAGCCTGATATCTGTATTTTTGCTTCTGAGAAGAAATAGCAAATGTGAGGCAGCATAGAAGAAAACAAACCTTGACTGAAGGAGTACACAGATTTCCTTCGTAATACCAGGACACTTTTAGCTTGAGTTCCAAGGCAGACTTAGGCTGAGTATTTGAATATCAATATTTGTTTGAAATGAAACCACTCTTTTACTTATGTCTTAGCAACAGTATATTCTTGCAACAGACAACTAGACATCTCCAGCTGTGACCTCCCTGCCAAGTACACAGCAAGATATGCTGAAGACTAGATCACCATGGAAACAAACAAAGAGCACAGCATGAACACTGCAGAACAACTTATTGCTGTTACAGTAGATCTTGCACTGTTTTCTTATAGGGGAAAGTGTTACACACTAAAGAGGTAACAGAAAACAGTACTAGTATCTATTTCAGGTTTGTTAGTTTTCCCTAACTTTTTATGGTTCCCTGAGTTGTTCTCTGCCTCACTTTTGTTCTGTCAGTATGCCTGCCAACCTGACAGTAGAATATAATCACCTAAAATTCTAATAATTCATTCTAAATTATTACTTCAGTCTTTCGATCAATAAAAGAAAGTAGCTGCATCAGCAAAAAACCTCCCTATGTAGCTCCAGTTATATCTGCAAAAAGTTCTTTTGCTAGTATAGGTCACTCAGTTTTATAAACTAGCTTAATATAAGTGACAAATTAATGTGAATGACTGAAGGGGGGCAGCTTGATACCATTGGGAACCTTCTGTCCCCTCCCTCAACTTATTTTTTGCAGGTGTGAGTTACAAAATTGCTTCCATCTTTATCAGTAGTGGATGCAAAAGGCAATCAGCTTAGGAGAAGAAAATGCTGTTGCAGTCTTTACCTGGGGTCTGCATGTCGCTGCAAGTGCTGTTTGATGTACCAGAGGAAGTGATGTTGAGGCAGAAAGAGAGGAGCGCACAAAGCCAGGAGTTGCCAGCACTGTGAACATAAAACTGGACATAATTTCTTGTTCTGTACTTCTTGCCTGTTGTCTTTCATTGAATACTGCAACCAAAATGTTGGATGGTGACCAGTGCTTTTGGGAGTGACCATTTTTAGACATGTAGTTCAGGATGCTTCAAAGGAAAGTGATGGTCAGAGGACAGGCTGCTATTCAGTATCTCTACCTGGATTCTAAGAAGAGGTGTTCTGAATGATTGGCCACTTCTGAAAATATTGACTAATGTAACCAGAGCTGAGTGAACGATTAAGACTTAAATTAATACTTTTTTCCTATTTGCAACTGCAAATCATAACAAAGAATACACTGGGGAGTTTTGTTTCAAATTAGACCCGTTATTCCTCAACCAGATTTTATTTTCTCATTTGAGCTGGGAATATTATAATCAAGTATCTACATTCATGCTGTAACTTATTCATTTGATTTACCCAATAATTACAGTGCAAAAATCAGATTTCCTGCTTAATAGTAATATTCATGATTTGCATGCTGTTGATTAACTAAAATGGAAAACAAAATTAATACCATGTGGCAATTATAGCTAGCCAACACGAGCTATGAATTTTGATTCTGAATATGGTCTGAATAGACCATTTGCAACTCGTAAACAGTTAAATTCAAACTAAAATTTATTTTGCAAGTAGCTACATTCTCAATGTTTTTCTTCGCACATCAGTGTCGAGATTCTCTTTCCTCCCGCACACCTTCAGCATTTGCACAGTTTTGTGAGAACCAGTCCCATTGCTACTTATTAAAAACATGGAATTAAATAGAAAGCATTTGCAGAGTGGAAGTGACAAAAGAGGAACTGACCTGAATGACTGAGTGGTTCTGGGGCTGTCGGCAGCTGGTCTGTTTAACAAGCTGACAGTAAATTTCATTCTGCAGCTCAGTATGTGTCAAGCAGACCTGCAGTGCTGTCTGGGCAAGTGACACGTGGTAATCAATAGAAGGTGCCTCCACAGGGACATTGATGAACAGCTGACAGGACTGTAAAAGGGTGAAAGTTAGTCAGTGCCATGAATACAGTGACTCTTCTCTGGTACTTTCCAGGACAGGTTCCCCAGATGTGTTAGACAATTAATGAGTTCTTCTAAATAACCCTGAAAGGAGGGAGGAGAATAAATACTTAATTCCTATCCCTCCCTCTTTAGTTGTGGCAACTAGAAAATTCACCCAACCTCCCCCAGCCCGAGGAGCTCACAAGTCAGCAAGAGAATAGAGGGGAAAATATGCTTCCTGCCTTCCATGCCAGTGCTTTACCTTGCTAAGACTGTCCAGTCTTACTGCTGATCTTACACTTGTAGAGTGCAAGAATCAAATCTCCAATGGCTTCACCATTGGTCCTACTAACGCAACTGAGTTTGCAAGTAAATTGTTTCGGTTTCCTTCAATCCAACAGTTGGAGAGGAAAGAGGAAGATAAGGCTAACTTTGAAGCATAAAGCCTGTGAGGGACATTGCTCCTAAACCCAGATTCCCTACAAGGAAAAAAGTTAAACTTCCAGAGAATGAATGACACCTAGTATCTGACTGTCCTATTGTAATTAAATGACCCAGCAGGCCTTTCTAAAGCAACCAACGGTGACAGTAAATGTTGTGATGAACAACATGAGCAAACAATGTTGTTGCCCCAATAAGAGAGCAAAATAACTGAAAACCATGCAATGTCCTTTTAAATACCTTAAAAAGTTTCAGAGCTTCAGTCTGTAGAGCCTCCGATGGCAGAGTGGTGAGGGATGCGTGTAACCCATCTTTACTGTAGCACAACATAGGATGTTTCCACAGAGGAGAATCTGAGGTAGCAGATGGGCAAAAACATGCAGTGTCAGAAACAGATGATAGATAACAGTGTCCACGTTGAAAAGGAGCCTTGCTGAAATGGCAAAGCACCCAAGGAAGCAGCACTGCACTAGGCCACATTATCTTTTGTGCCATTTCATTGATTTCAGCAAAGCCTGCCATGAACAAGGAGTCACCAGCAGCATTAGCTATCAGCAGAAGGAAGTATTGCCATCCTCAGTCCTATGTCAGAGCTTCTCATCAGCTGGATTCTGGTGAGAAACTGCTCAGCTGTGTGTTCAAACAAGAGACACAAAGCCTGCCAGGGCAGCCGCCTGCAATGGGGATCTTTGTTAGTGCAAGTTACTATTCTACAGCAAGCAAGGTTCACATATAGGTCTAGGAATATGTGAGTGCGCAGGAAAAGAGTATTAAGTATGAATGCATATGTTAATACACATTTGAGAACATGGTGCATAAACATACATGAATGAGCAAGTATCAAAGATGAGGAGGAACAGATGAGCATGGATGTATGTGTGAAGGTTTATATATGCAGACAGAGGAACAGATGTCAAGGCAAGTGTGTGTGAGTATTTAGAGGAGAGAGCATGCATTTGTATGGCCAAGATTCCCAGGAAAGGAAATCAGGACAAGAATAACAGGAAAAATTAAAGCTCCAGTTCTTTGTTTTAATTCGAATTAATGTTACAGAAGTTTCAGATGCTTTGATAAATGATGTGACAATGTGACGGACTTTTCTAGTTTCACTACAATGCCTGTATCCTCTCTGGAGATGTTATGTGGAACTAGGGGAGAAGGACACTGTATCAAATGCTGTTCTACTGAGAATTCCCTTCCCTCACCTTTGGCTGGATTGAAACTGGGAACTGAAGTTACCCTTCCTTATGCTTTGCTACCACGGAAAAGGGTTTGTGGTTTCTACTTACTAGGGTCTCCCTCTGCATCCAATAGTTTTCCAATGAGTTGTTCATACGATGTGCCCACTGTGGCACTACTGCTACCAGCTGCTATGGTCAGATGGTACAGCCAGGTATTCTAGGCATAAGGATGAGAACAGTATAGGTCAATTCAGATCTTGTTTTCTACAAACAGGTTCAGTATGTATGCCCCATTTGTTCACCAATACTAAAAAGACTCTTGCTCTCCAAAAAGACTGCCTTTTATACCTTCTCCTGTTTGGTGCGAATGAGTAAGTATGTGGGACTCTGGTCTTGCGGGTGAATCACCAACGTACAGTGGGATGAGAGAAGTCCTCCACCAGTGGCTTCATAATCTTCATCAGAGTCACAGGAACGGTCTACTTCTTCCACTTTGGACTCACGCATAGGCAGATGCCCTAAGGGACACTATAAAGAGGGGAAGCAAGTTAGATAGGTATAGCTAATCACCTGCTATGGACAGGGAACACTGGGAAAGAAAACCCAGGTCAAAATGTTAGCAGTTCTCTAAAATGTAAGGAATAAACTATAATTCAGTGTTTAACTAATGTAATTACATAATCTTGCATTTCTATAGAATGTCTTCTCTTTCCTCAACTAAAGTACTTACAAACTGTGTTACTAGTTTTATTATTTTTCTTGGGAGAGCATCTACAGGTCAGAATGAGAATATGCAAATAAAAAGATGGCCTTTCCCATAAGGTACTGTTTTCTTCCCACTACACTTGTCAGTTGTGTTTACATCATTGCTTCTGCAAGGCAGGATGTGTTTTCTGATGGTCAGTTTCTCAGTATCTTGAGCCACTGTTTTCCAATCCTGGTCAGACTCTCTGCTTACTACTGGAAAATAAGTACTTTTAAAATTACATAAATAGGTAGATTCAGAGAAACAGAGGATATCTGCTGTGCTAAGTCTGGAGGTCCATCCTAAGTATGAGTCACAGTATTCCTTGACATTCTAAAACTTGGGTTTCAACATCACCAAGACAAAGTAATGGACCATTGGGCCAAGCTTCCAGAAATGGAAACACATTACACTGATTAAATGACCTCCCTCTTCCCATATTGTTGTTGCTACTTATTTTCATGACAGTAAGCAGAATATATGAGCTGCTATATAAAAGTCTGCTCTAAAGGCTTCACAAGACCAAATGGAGAAAGCAAGAAACAAGATATACAGTGATCTGAGAAAGAGCAGTCACTCGCCTTTTAAGTCTTTTGTCATTTTAGCTTTAAAAAAAAACCACCAAAAATCAGATAAAATATTGATTCCCTTTGTGGAGCAGGTGCTGTTAGCAGGGGAGAAGTACAACCAAAGAAGAGCTTGAAGCATGAGACACAGAAGCAGTAAAAGGAAAGAAACCTTCATGAGAAATGGGAAACGAAGGTTCAGAAACAAAAGGGGAAAAAGGAATTACCTTATCTTCATGATTTCGATAGTAGTAGAAAGTTTTTCCAATCAGTGCACACCAGACCAGCTTAGAGTGACCGTGCTTGACCTGTAAGGAGGACAAAGAAATACATGTTTTTAACATCAGCAGTGTTGCTGGAACGATTTTCTAGGATTTCAACTTTCAATTCAACTCTCCCTTAAAACCTTGCATGTATTATTTGTTCTGTGCTAATATGAGCTCCTCTCAAAACATACAGGGCACCACTTCCAGAAGCAGGTAAGTACATCCCACCTAAGTAAATGGGACATAGGTGCTTATGGAAATGGGTCTAAGATCGTGTGAAGTATTTTACTCATTCATACCAGCCCACCATTTCTGTATCCTGAAACACAATATTAAGAATAACCTTTTTAAGATTATAAAAATGAATCATTTCATCTCAGCAGAAAAAGACCGGTCAACATGCAGTCTAGAGAGCTGTTTCCTATTGCAGACGAACAAGCTTCAGATGCAGATTGTCTTTAGCCATCTTTAGATGCTGACCAGAATTATATTAAAAATTTCATAGTAACTTGGTATGCAAAACTAGTCTACGGAAATGGCATAAAGCATAAGAATTTTCAGCCATTTTACTTTGTAGTAATGCACATGTAGTCTGTTATGATGGAAATAAATGCTAACCTAGAACCATACAAACCATTTCTTTGAAACTCTCCTATATCACCAAGTTAAGATCAATTAAATGCGACATTTAGCAGCATTTCCTGTTGGTTATTTTTTTTATTATGACATGCTGTGAATTCTGTTGAAGAAAAGCATACATAAGCTAGATATTTGTTATTACTTACTATTTGACAAAGTCAGTATCTCTCAGTAGCCTTGTTTGTCCCATTCCTTATCATTTATACAAATGTTTCTCTCTCTGAAATATAGAGATCTACTGCCACTTTTCTTTCTTTCCCCACTCTTCTAGGGAGTATTAAAATACTAATTTCTTGCTGACATTTACTGCACAAACCAAGAAGCTGGTACACTGTCAATACTGAGCTAAACTGAATAAAGAAAGAAATAGTATTTTACCTTGGTGAGCCAACCTTTCACAGTAGGTTTAGCATCACTATGAGGAACACCAACAGGACTGGTCACTTGCACTCTCAGGATACTCTGTAGGACATGGATCCATTCCTCCAGGATGTTGGGAGAGTCTGCTGTCAGGAAGTAGGTTCTCTTTTCTGTCATGAGCTGGAAGGAAAAGGAGTAAGTATAAATCTGCACACACCTACAAATCTTTTCTTCAGCTGCTGAGTTTCATTATCCCATACAGATTTTTATTGGTGGTTCAGGAGGGATTTTTTGGGGGTAAGAAAAAAAGGTGCTAACCCTCAAAGCCCAAGTGAAAGAACTGAAACTCAGATCAATCAAACTCTCATGAGCTCTCTTGCTGTTTCTGTTGGATATTGTGGCTTTGTCTCCTCTCTCATCCTTTCTTGTTTCTCAGTGCTGCTGCTAATTTTTCATTTTAAAGGTGACTACATAAATGGGGTTTTTTGCTGCCTTCACTTTGTATTGCCCTCTGCCTTCAATAGTTTGTGACTCTCTGAGAGGAAAGATGCTATGAATTTAATAGTATTAAGCCTTAGCAACTTCAGTTCCATAAGGGCAGAAGGTAGCTCACTGGTCAGGCCATGTGCCTTGCAGTCAGAGTATGAGAGAAAGTTTAATGCTGTCTTTATAATGAAGTCCTCTAACAATAATGACTTAAAAGTGAACCCAGTGATGGGCTAACTTCTAATACTTCGGAAGTTGAATTCTAATAGGAATCCAACACTTCAGATGTTTCTTCAGATCCTCCAGATATGTAAAGTCAGGCTGGAGATCTTGTGAGAGGAGTCTTTCAAAAAGAGGAAATCCTAGGTACTATCTTGTTTTAATTGTCACTTTTCCCCACAGATTTCAAGCTCTCAGTCCTAACCAAAAAAGGAAAGTGCGATGGTGTAAAACAAAACAAAAATAAAGGAGAATTTTTTTCAATTTCAAAAAGCTGTATTTGGGTTACAATTTAGCTCTTTCCCCATTATTTATTAAACTAACTGCCTGGCTTGTGCCAGGAAACACAGCGGCCAGATAAAGTTAGCTCATATCAATTGAGACATACAGTACCATTCAGCCTGAAATAAGTGCTCTCTTGCCCAGCCATGGAGCGTGTGGTTATCTGCAGGATGAAAAAGCAATGCTTACCTGGAATGTTTGGGACCCTTCACCTCTGACAATTTGGCATGAGGAATTCAGCTCCATCTGCCCTTGTGGTTTGCGGATAACATCACTCTGAGGGAAGAAAAGCAAACAACTTTTTCACTAGGGAAAAAACCTTAGATGGGTCTCAGAGTACTTAAATACAGCAGAATATGCATGTGCAGGTTGGAGTCTGCATTCATGAGCTCGAAAGGACAGCTGAAGGTTGCCAGCTGAAGGTTGTCAGGTTAAATATGAGACAGTGTGATCCCATTGCAATGATGAAGCAAAAGTCTCCTCAGTAGTGGCAGACAAGGGTAATGGCAACAAATATTGTCTTACGAAGTTCAGATTGGACATTAGGAAAAAAAAAACCCAAACAAAAAAACCCACCCCTTTCTCACTGGGAAGGCAATACACCATCAAACAGGTACCCAGATAGGGGCTGAATTTCCACCTTTGGAAGTTTTCAAGATTCAGCTAGACAAAGCCATGGATGGTTTGATCTACAGCTGGTGACAGTCCCTCTTCAAAGTGTCAGTTGGACTAGGGTCTTCCAGAAGTCCCTTCTAACCAACTGTCTAAATTCTGCATATTTATGAAATTATTTATATATATATTACATATATGTATAATTTGCTTGTGAATTCTGATGGATAAACCTAGTATCAGAAATAAATATGCATTGTGCCCTAAGGTGTATTTTTGTCTTGTCAGAATATGACAACTGAAAAAAATATTAAAAAGTTGAAAATAAATCTTCTCAATATTCCTGACTTGTAAGCAAAGATGTGTATATACACAGCAATACTGTGTAATTATGCAGGTATGGAGGAAATTGCTGTGTCCCGAAGAAAAAAGTATGGAAGGTGAATATCCCTAAATAGCTACATTACAGAGAATTAGAAGTACAGCAGAATAATGAAGGCCAACAATAAATGTATTTTATTGTATATACAAATTTTGAGTGCAAACCGCTAGAATTTTTAAAATAATGTAACTTTGTTTGAAACAGTTGTGCATTATAAAAAGTATTTGGAAAGGTTTGAATGCACAAACCTGCTTTCTCAATATTGTTTCATTGATCATTACAAGACAGCTTTTTGCATGAAAGCTTATTTTCAAATTTACCCTAGTTTTCTAATACTTCCATGTCCATGTGGAAGGGTGAAAAATGAAAGAATCCAGCTTGCTTTCCCCTGAAAGTTGTAGTTTTCCTCAGAGCCCCGTATACTGACTGATGAGTATGTATCTGCACCCTCCTGGTATTTGTAATTTATTTTTCCTTTATTTATCTTAAACATGACCAAAGATGGGCCATAGTATGCCTTCTGCTTTTCATCATCTGTACGAAGTTAACCAGTAGGTGTCAAGCTTCTGTCCTTGTGAACAACCTTTCATCTCCTGGAAACTGCCACCACAAGGATCTTCCCTGCCTAAGCACAGACCCACAGTTGAACCTCTGGGTCAGATATAAAGCTCTTTGGCAGAACATTTTGGGGGAAGCTTGCCCATGGCTGCCCACTCTGCCAGTGGTATCAGCCTGGAACCAGTTCTGCAGAGAGCCTTCCCCTGTGCCTCCACACAGAAGTAAATGTATCCCAGTGACTCACCGGAGACTTGTAGTACATGATTTGTCCGTTTCTTAGAACAAACCATCGTCTCTTCCACATCTTCACCTGGCTGCCCATTTTCAGCAAGTAACCTGATTTCTCCATGGGTTCCTGGAGGGCAAAGAGCAAGGGGGAGAGAAGGTTATCTTGCACCTCTCAAAATACAAATGAAAAAGTGCTGAAGTCAAGCTCAGACATTTGCTGCATCTCCATCATTTTCTGCTTTACTCTGCCAGATGGGAGTAGCAGCCATCTGAGGTCAGTGCTCTCTGCTCAACTTGGAGAGAGTCCTAGACTATCTGTGTAACTGCAAATACCACATTGTGTTGTTTTAGTAAAGAAGGCATCTGAAGATCATTTCACTGATTGTTTGATGTACTGAAAACTTATTTGTCTTCCTACCATAGGAGTGATTTTCCAAATAAAAGTGAAGGCTGGCTCTAAGCCATGATTAGACTCCTGTTCCTTGTCTGCTTGATCTCTTACATTCAAGAGTACAGAATTTAATGCTGCCCGTGTTTGAGGTTTTTTTCTAGGCCAAAATATTCTATCCTTTCTCCTTCCTTCCTCTGAATTTCCAAACTTGTTTTGTCACAGAAGCGTAAGGCCATCATTACAGTAGAATACGACTACAGGAAACCAGTACAGGTCATCAAGAATGAATAGAGCCCTTGATGCTTATACTTTTATCTAAACACGTAACAAAAATTGCAACTTCTTCTGAAGCATCAGATAGTGTCTTCTGATACAAACCAGCTGGACCAACAGCCCAGCCTGTTAGGGCATCGCTTTGCAGGGCATAACTCAATATATTGTAGTTACGCTTTTTCTCATTCAAGGCCAAGGCTCTGTTTGCATCCCTTCACAACTGTGAGGTAGCAAGACTTACAGTGCAGATTCCACCATCAGTGGAATAGGAAGATGTTCGCTGTAGCTTATGTTCTGGCTCTGAATAGTCACCATCCAAGGAGTAGGCATCAGGAGGGATGGCATAGTCACTCTCGGAGCTCAGTGAGGACATAGATACACCTGTTCAAAATAAAGGAAAGAATGAGAATCATGGCTAGACAGAAGCGCGCACTGAATACTGCACACTCTGAAAAACTTTGAGTTCACCATTAAGGCTCTTTGTTCAAGAAGAACAAATCAGATCAGACTTTGGAAACTCAAACCCCACTAACCAAACTTCTGAGACCTTTTTTTTTTTCTCCTAGGAAGACAAGTAGTAGTAAGAGTGAGTTTTGGATACTGACAGTGAGATAAATTTGTTGCTGAATAAACAGAGATTTTAAAGTTATTTTTAAAAGTCAACAGACTTGTTATCTAAAGCACAGACGCTGTTTTCAGCTTGGAAACATCCATTATAAAGCCTCAAGCCCCTCTCATTCAAACTAAAGAAGAGGCTCCCTCACAGCAATGAGGTTTTGCTTTCCATGAATCTTCCACCACTGGTCCATGGCAATGCACAGATACATCAGCCAATGCATCACAACAGAAGTTAAGACTACATGAAATGGGATTCTGTTTTATTGACTACCAATTGTAATGAAAATTCCACTCAAGGATCCAGTTTAACCTTCCCAGCAGTCAAGAAAAATTGTCCTAGCCAGGACCCAAATTATCTGATGCCTCTCAAAGATAGGAAAGATTTGCTTACTGGTCAAGAAATTATCAGCCAGTGACAGAGACAAAAAACATTTTCTTCAATGTGTCAGTACTAGCTTGCTTACAAGAAGTCACAGAAAAGGTACAGATGGCTTCACTGAATATGTGATGAATTTGGGAGATCAATCCTTCCCACAGTCTTAGCTTAGCAATTGCCTGGATGGAAATCTACCAGCGGTAAAAACCCATCTGAGAGGGCAGGTTTCTATTGAGTTGCACACCTTCTGGGAGAGCTCCTTATTAGCGTCACCAAGGCTAAGCATTTGCCTGTCACTGATGATGCTGTTCAGGACATCTTGCCTCACCCATGAGGACAGAGTTCATGCTGCTCAGTAACAATACTACCGACTTTACCTCTCTTCACTGCACGAGGGCTGCCTGGCATGCTAGCTTTCCTGTTCTCAGATCCAGCAGCAGAAGTCCTGAAGCTGGCATGGGAGCCACAGTCATCATCAGAGCCTGAAGACTCATCTAAGAAAGGCACGTTGCTGATCTGTGTGGCTTTCTGGAAAACAGACCTGTATGGTCAGTGTGTGAGGGAAGAGTTTCCCCAGGACAATCCCTGCTCGATAAGGAGACAGAGCAATCAATGCAGGCCCTTCATTTTCATGCTGCCTTGCCCACTGCTGTCCTAGGGCTCCTCATTTCCTCCCTTTCTAGTCTGAGAACTTCCAAGCTGGACTTTCTAGTCTGATCTGTTTGGGTCTCCTCTGGTTACACCCTCCTACTGTTCCACAAGCCCTGTGCTTCCCCATAAGCTCTCAAGAGCCCTCTTCCAATTCATTCTCTAGGCTACACCCACTATCACCCCCTAGGTTTCTACAGCCTCATAGTGCACACTGCAGCTTCCTGGACCAAAACTTGCTGCAAAATTCAGTATTCCTAAATAATTTATCATCTGCTACTCCTTCTGCATTCTTTTGGTGTCCAGTACTTCCTGGCATTCTCTAATTTTCTTTCCTTTACTGCACAGCTTCATCCTGTTCTCTCTCAAATTACTGGCAGCTCTGGACCATGCTTTTCATAAGAGAAAAAGTGAGGTAACTCCTTACCCCCTTCAGTGTAGTGTAGACTGGCACTGTGACATTTCTGTAGATGAGACAGGTAAATGGCCCAGAAGTTGAACGGGAGAAACTGGAAACTGGAAAAATTAAGAGAGAGAGCAAGAGAGCAAATAATACAAACTGGTGAAAAGGAGGACTTTTAATGGCAAGGTATACGTATGCATGTAAAAACCTATGTAGCCTCTTGGAACACCAAATAATGGAGGACTGCCATCCTAGACAGTTTGGCCTGAGAAAGGCCAGGAGATGTGTTATTAATTACATACAACTCCCAGAGACAGCTGCAATGTTCCCTCCATTTAGCTTGTAAGACATCTTACCCACCCTGTGCTCCCCATGGTACAATGACAATCCAGTGCACCGTGTCCAAACAGGTAAAAGCCATAACAGGGGAAGCTGATGGTGAATCACAAGACTAAAAGCAGGTCACAGTCATGCAGAGGCAGAACAGTGTCAGTGAAAGTGATGAAGGAGATAATGGAGTCCCTGAAGATGTCACTGAATGTAGGGACTCAGACAGCCATCCCTGAGATCAGATGTATCCTCCTCCCTTCCTTTCTTTATTGTGGCTATCTGCGAAATCAAATTTACTTTGAAAACAGGCAAGGAAATGAAGAAATGTGAACATCCAGAAACTCAGGTCCCACACTGTCACTGTAAACTCCCTCTAAGGACAGATTTTGTCTAGAACTTACAGCAGCTGGAAGCATCATTCACTGTGGCCACTTCAGACAACCTCATGCCAGACTTGGCCACAGCATAGATTCGACTTTCCTGGAACAATAATACCATAAACAGTAACGGTCAGACAAAAACACGATTCTTGCAAAAATAAATGCTTGTGTCACAGAATCACATCACAATCACACCTTTGGGCAGGAAGGAGGGGCCATTTAAGAAAGATTGCTCTATTCCACCAGATATTGGGTGAATGACCATTAGTGGAAATGTGCATCTGCGTGCAAGTCCCTGAAGCACAACAGACTAGGCTTGTAAATGCTACAGAGATGATATCCACGCCTACTGGAACACCTACATGCAATTATCAATAAATGACTATATCACAGCTTGGAAAAAGCTGGTTTTTCCACTTTATGAACAATGCATGAAAATGAATCAAGAACAGCCCTAAAACAGGACAATTTACTGAGTCACCACCTGGAAAGGATTCCCATTCTCTGATAAGGGAATGAAAGAAATGTCTGGAATGATCTTGATAAGCCTGTCTCAGTTATAACAACATAAGGAGCTTTCAGTTCAAAGGATCTCCAAGTGCTTCACAAATTCATAAAAATTCCAAGGGGGCAACCCAAACCTGTAACTAAATGCAATGTTATGACTAAGACACCAACCAGTTTAAAATGGATAAAAAAATCAAAGCTAGGAATCCTCTTGCTGCTCCTTAAAGCATACAACCAATCACTATCAGATAACACACATAATACATATACGTGAAAGTACGCAAGACTGCAAAGTCAAGTACGCCAAAAAAAGAAGTTACAGAATTAGTATTTTCTGTATGTATATGCATTGCGATTTAGTCTCTAATTAAATATTATGTGCATTTTTTCCCCAGACACTTCCTATTCAAGACACATAATGGACATTTCTTACTGATTAAGCTGCTATTTAATATTCTATTCATGCTTTAGTGTTTGATATACTTAAATTTGCCCTACTTGGATACACTTACTTGACTCTGGTCTGAAGACAAAATCATGGATTTTTCTTGTGGTGTTCCTGACTATAATACTGCAATGCTTCATAAACATTAATAAAAAATTTTACAAAAACTCTGGAGGGACATGATGGGTGCTATTGCTATTTTCCAGAAGAGGAACTCAGACATAGGTTCTTTGAAGTATCCAGTATCTTTGGAGTACCCATTTCAAGATGTCCAAGACCTGACTTTTTGAGAATTTAGCTTCATATAACATTGTTTGTAATGAAAACAACTGAATACAGTTGCAGCAGAGAAGTCCTTAGCGCTTCTCTAACCAAATTTACTTGCCAAACTCAAGTTAGACATACAGAAGGTGTGTGTGGAGCTAATGATCACCTGTGAAAAATTTAGCTTAAGGAACTAGAAGAACCTTACAGGGGAACTCTAGATCAGAGAAAGGAATAGTGGCCAATCTCTGAGACGTATTTCCCTTCTTCCAAGTGAGTACACTGTTCATGACACCTTTCTGACTTCTACAGCAAACAGACATCTTGGAAACTGCAGTTTCTTTTACTACACTATCCAGCTTCATCCCCAGCACAGTTCCATATTATGGACTGAATTAAGAGATTCCTTTGGAAAAATAGCTGTGATTATACTGGGGTTAAATTGGTATCATAAAGGACAACAGCCAAATATCACAAATAATGTTAAGTTTTCATAGAAAAAAATTGTAAAACATGAGGATTAACAATGAGTGCTTGATTTTGCACCTTCAATAAACCACTTGTCTGCCTATACATTTAAAAAAGCAAATTGAAAATAATGGAATTATCTCTTTTGATACGACATTGATTTCCACCAAGTTTATCAATTAGATTGACACATTAGCAAACAATCCAACCATCTGAACTAACAAGTAACAGTGATAACAACAGACTTCCCTCTCACGTGAAGTGAGCAATAGGACATGTATATTCACTTTACCAATGGTTTTCACATAATTTTAGTGATAGTAGAAGTATACTATGAGATACGAATGCTGAGATCTAATCTGTGAGATCTAATCCATCTAATCTATTCTACTATTCACAGCTTTTTCTGACCCTGAAACTATATCTGGTCTGGTCCATTCACTTGCATTTATGACTCACTTTTCTATCTTAGACACATGACAACAGAACTAAGGATTAACTTTTGATGACCCATAAGGATAAACCACAATGCAGCACCTCGACTTTCATTTTTATTCCTATGTTTCTTGAGTACTATTTTCTTCCATGGATTTTTTTTTTCCTTATAAAGAGAAAACAAAAAAATTGTCAGTGGAACCAGCATGCCCCATGATCTGGAACTGTCAGACTAGGTGGTTCAGAAGTGTGACTGATGTCCACAGGAAACAACTGCTTGAGACCAAGAGCTGTTATAGCCTAACTACTGGGCACTACTCAAAGATAAGCAGCACTTCTCAGACTGTTGTCCTTGTATTTCTTACCCACGATGGGAATCTGTGCAGCGGTGGTGTGGGAGGTTTACTTCCTGGGTCAAGTACGCCAGCCTCAAAACTCACAGCTTCTCTCTGCCCTGAAGATAAGTGGTTGATTTCCTCACACGCTCTACCTTCTTCCCTCACCAGGCCACGTTCTGTGTCCATCTTCTCCGGTACCCCATCATCATCAATGTCTGTCTCCTTCACTGGCCCATGGCAGACTGGAGAGCTTGTTATGGGCTGGAAGGTGCTAGCCTCTAAGCTCATTACATGATGGAAAGAATTAGCCCCTGGCTGTGGTTGGCTGTAATGTCTCTTGGCTAGTTGGATACTGTCTCTTGGTGTATTGGGAGTTCGTATTTTTGGAAAGGTCATACTACTGCCAAGGCTGCATTCCCTCCCTGGACAGAAGGAATGTGCTGTATCAGCTGATGTTGACACAACCAGGGGTGGCTCAGCAGTTTGGAGATGTCCCTCAAGCATGCTCATTATTTCTCCTGAGGAAGAGGAGTCCAGCCGGTGGGAGCAGAACCTGGCACTCAGATCATCAGAGAAGCGATTGCCATCCAAAGCGACTTGTTGCAAGGTGCTCACAGCGCTACAGTTTCCTTCCAAAGATGACTGGAAAGTCAAAGCCTCAAGGATTCTTGTGGCCTCAGCTGGAGGGTCTAGTAATGCAGGATCAGAACACCCTAACCTGTGTTCAGAACCTACAGCTGAGAATACATCTTTCTCTGTGGAGAGATTCCAGCTTGATGAGTCAGACATGAGCTTCAGTGTGCTCTGGGAAAGCAGGGATTTATCCTCTCCATCCTCAGTAAAGGTGTCACTGGCAAGGACTATGTTTGCTGTAGAGAGTACATGTTTGGTAGGTCCTGTCTGACACACCTGTCTGAAACCAGGTGCAAGGAGCACAGATTTCTGGTCTATCTCCTCAGCAAAAGAGGTCTGTGATGCTCTGGGCTTCAGAGAATTACAGCTCCAAAGAGATTCAAAGGGAGGAATGCTGGTCATATCTACAACAAAGGAGGACATATGATTAGGGCATTCAAATGTTTTACTGTCTAAAATGTTACTTGCTAGTGTAAGTTGTTAATGTCAGTTGTATTTCAATAGCACCTTGGCCTGGTTACAACTATTCACAATGGAAAAGAAATGGCTGGGCACAGCTATAACAGAAGTGCTATATATTTATAATTGGGAATAGTACAGAAAAGATTAATAAGAAATGATTAATCACTGTTTCTTACAAAAGTGGAATTAAGGAGTGCCTAATGAAATTATGAGGCAGCGTGTTTGAAATTTACAGAAGGAAGGGGGTTTTTTCCAAACAAAAAAGGAACTAGAATGCTGTGGTGTCCAAAAGATAGACCAGAAAAAGTAATTTATCAGTGGTACAAATAACTGTTTAGACAGAAGTTCTGGCCTAGGAACTTCCTAAAACACTGACAGCAGAATCTGGAAGGGTACATGGAGAGGAGGACAGCTCTACTTGCAATATTTTCTACACTCTTTCCTGAAACATCCACAGCCAACCAGGAGACAGGATACTGGCCTAGGCAAGCTTTCAGTCTAACTCAATATAGCAGTTTTTACTCTTACCTATTCACTATTAGGTCTCTTCTCTTAAAACAGCCATGAGAAGGAAGTGCACCTGTCCACACAATACTTTGTCAAAAATCACCTAAGCGGCCAGAACACTGCTTAGCATGGCTTTTGACTTCAATGGACCTACAGTGATTTAAGCCATCAAATAAGCTGGTATGGTTCCTCCCATTCCTAGGGCTAGATGAGGCTTCCAGCATATGTATGGAGACCTTCTTAACCATCACACCAATCAGTGAGGTTACTCTCTCCAAGAATTTCCCTAGAGCTTGTTGCTATCCTTTTGTGCTATGACCCAAACAGTGCTTTTTGTCAACAAGTTTTATAACAGTTATTTACATGTTTTTCCTGTAAAAACTTCCTTTTGTTTCTTTTTCTCTGCCCCTTCAGTTGCTATATTAGAAGATGACATAAAAGATAGATCCTAGATTGCCTCCCTTGTTCTGTGTCTATTTACTACCTATACTTTATAATTCTTCTACCTTCTTCCTTTCCATAATTACTAGATTTAAAGACTATCTCAGTCCTACAGGTTCTGCTGAATAGCAGCTTCAGAGTTTGAGAACGTGTGGATAAAACTTGGGGTGGCAGGGGATAGTACTTCACTTTATGATTTTGATTGACCTTGGCATTTATATATTGCCCAACTGAAAAAGAACCAAGTCATAAGATGCTTTGGAAATTGCATAAATATGGGTGAGTGTGACACTGCACAGCTATCACTGAAAATTCTGCCTGAACTTCAAACTCTACAGGCATTGCTTAACCACTAACAGGATTTACAAGGAAGCAGAAACAAACTGAAGACACAAAGTAATAGGGGGAAGAGCAAACAGCAGAATAAATCACTGTTGATTGTGGCAAGGATAAAACCCGCTCTTGGAAACAGCTGAGAAAAAGACAACCCTGAGAGCCTGACCTTGACACTTGAGTCACAAGGAACTGAACGCTAACAAAGCTATTCCTAACACATAACACTGGTACACAGAAATCCTGGCACACATTTTTCCCTGTCCCTGAGGTAAATCATTAGTTTAGACTGAAAAGAGGCCATTCATTTTAAATATTACTGGTATTTTTGCAGCTTCCTAGATATGGCATGAGATGAAGCAGAGGAAGCTGTTACTATTAGAATGGCAAGCAAGAAGAGATTTGTCTCTCTGCAGAGGCCTCTGAATTCAGCCTAGCACAGTGAGACTAGTGGGGAATAAAAGGAGAGGACAGAGCTGTTTACTGCCCAGAGAGTTGGGATCCAGGGAACACTTAATACCAGATTATTAACGCAGCTTACCAGCCATTCTCTTTTTGTAAACAGCCAGAGCCAGAGGGGATGAGAAAAACCTACTCATAAAGCATTTAGCTAGGAACATGGTGGGATTTAGAAGGAATTTTGCCCTATTCCCTTGCTGTGAAGTGACAGGAATGCCAGAAAGACTTCTGCAGGAAAGGAATGCCCCCTGCCTGCATGCCCAGTGAAGTTCTGGAAACTAGCTCATCTTACTGTGACCAAACCAAGATCATTTTAAAAAAACAGGAAGAAAATGGTTAAAAGATAATTTCCTCTTCAAAATGTGTTGCAATGAAACATGCTGATTTCAAACCCTGGACACCAAAGTTCTCCATCTGTCCACCAAACAAGAACTGCAAAAGCACAAGCACCGTAAGCAGCTTTCTCCAACCCAACCTGATAGCACAGAGGAACCCAGCTTCTAAAGGTAGACCAGAGAGCTGCTGCCTTGGCCCATTCAGTCCTCAGTTACTCAGCTCACATGCCAGCAGAAGTTCTGTGGGGATGAGGGTAATTCACATGTGGAGGTAAAGTGAAATACCTCAGGGACTTCTACCCTGCACCACTGAAGTGAATGGAGAGTTTTGCTATGTATTTCAATGAGTGCTTCTAATTCAGGAGCTCAGTGGCTTAATTTAATGGCAAAAGCACTCTTGAAAAAAGGGGTCTGTGTTCAATTGCTGGTGGGAAACCAATTAAGAGTTAAGGCAGATAAGCAATGTTATTCCCATCTTAAAAATGGACCCACTGAGGAACACAGCAATTCTACTGCTTGCTCACTGTCACAAGTGCTAATTTCTGACAAAGTTAAGAACACAACCCAGGAATGCTGACTTCCACTCCTGTGGTTGTTACTAGGCTACAATGCCAGGTGAACATATTTACCTTGCAGTGTATCCTGAAGGGCTTCAATTTGCTCCGTCAGCCTCTGATTACAGTTTTTCAGGTGGTAATTTTCTAGCTCAAGCTATGAAACAACAATAACGAAAACTGAAAAATAATGCAAAACTGTGTGTGCGTGTGTTCCACTATAAAGAACGTCTTCATCTTTATTACATTCAAGTGTCTAAACAGGAAAGGAAAAAAGGATGGGTGAGTCTACCAGTCACCTTGAAATCCTCCTCCTCAGCAGCTCCACTGGACAACCCACTTAAACACTTTGCTGTGCTTTCTCAAATAGCCTCTGTATATACTATTTGCACTTCTCAAATAGGTCTTTTAATCTCCCTCCCTGCTATTGTTTATCATTTACTCCTGTTCCAGAAATAACTGTCATGAAAGAGACAATCAAAAAACTATTACCCAGGAGGAGCATTTTTCCCCTCACCCTGTATGTGGTAAAAGGAGATCCCCTGGATCCAGGGGACCAAAGAAAAAAAAAAAACACAACATTAAGGGTGTATTTACATTTGCAATTAGTGCACAAGTGATTCTTTGCAAATTTGCCTTATATCTTTGCTTGAAGAGCTCAGCATACGTTCTCAAATGCAGCAGTGGGGCAACCAAAGAGGCTTCCCTCTTGATGGAATCAAAGTTGAAAATCCACCCATGGTGCTGTCTAGAGCAACCCATTTGCAACACAGATGCGAAGTCCTTCAGTTGGCAGTGGTCCACTCATGCATGGTATGCACCTAGAATTAGCATCTGTCACAAACTTCATTGCCAGTAAAGACACAATGTGAATGTATGGTCCTGGATTCACAGCAAGTGTCAAACCAGCCAAATCAAGAGTCAAACCAAGTCAACCCCTGTGCTTCCTCCTTTGTGCTACACCAGTCAGTAATGTAGATGCACCTTATGTTATCTCATATGGGAGAATGAAAGAGAAGCAGCACAGCAGCTCGGTGAATTATCTAGGCAATCTAATGAGATTACAAAGTCACATCATAACACAATTAGTGCCCACAAAGACTGCTTCTTCCAACTCCAACAAATTCCCTTTCTGACATAAACTGGGAAATCTATGGCTTTAACTTGGAATAAAAGGGAAAGACCAGATAGCCCCACTCCCAGTTGTAAACTAGTACTGCATCTTTAAAACTGTGTGCTGACCCATTGCTATCTCTCAGTTTTTCTAGAGGGTATTGAATTAGTCCCAGATAGAGGCATAAGTCCACAGGACGGATAGGATGGAGAGGTTAGACATGAGAAAATGCTGGGCAGTAGGAAAACAGCATTAGTCAGAGATGGCAAATTAAGGAAGAGCAAAGGACATGTATTTGTGTCACAGCTGCTTTGCCAAAAAGAGACAGAAACTGCACCCAGAGGAAAAAAAAAAAAAGAAAGAGTCAGTCAGAGGAAAGCTAGGTGAAAGCCACCTGGGACTAGTAAGTCTTCTTCAGAGACTGCTTTCAGGCATTAGTGACTTCACAATTATTTATAGTTTGCCCAAAGCAGTAAGTAAGAGGGATGACCCTAGCTCTGTAACTGAGTGTGTGTAAGACCAAACAAGCAGAAAGCCTCTGTGGCAGATTGACTGTTCTCACTATTGTCCTGCATAGAAGCCCACTGGTAGTGCAGCCACTGTACCTAGTCATAGGCCTTGAAACCTGTCAGCAAGCTAAAGACTCACCTCTCTCAGCTTAAATGTTACCCACTCTTTGATCTTGGCAGCTTTCTCTTGAACAATTTTGGCTTCCTCAGTCCTCAACTGTTTCTGTGCCAAAAAAAGATTAGATGCATTAGCAGAGTACAACTAACTGTTCTCAGTAAGTTACTGCATCAGGAGTGACTTAAACATTGAAGCTCCCATTCCGGACGTAAGATTCAAGACTGCTATTTGGATATTACTATTCAGCTGGTCTTTAAAAAAAATCAAGCTCTAAGTTGTCTTACATGGTCCCTAGAGTCAAATTCAGAGGGTTGTTTCAAGAGTTTGTTGTGGAATAGCAAAATCCAGCTCAGTTAATGATTGCCCACCTACCAGTTTCTTTTGAGTACAGTCTGCAACTTTTCCTGTTTTACATGGTTTTGTAATGTTGCTGTTTGCTGTTGAGCATCTGTAGTGTTCCCCCAGCCTATACACACACACACACACATTGTTAGCTGAAGTTAATAATAATTAAGCAGTGCCTGTAAGTGCTTTATAAATAACAGTGTAATTCTTCCAAGCAAAAGGGATTCAATTGCTGCAAGCACAGGTGTAGAGTATACACTTGGAAACTAATACCAACAACATATTTAACACACATAATATTCTCATTGAGAAAGTAAATAAAAAAAAAAAGCAGACTCAGGATAAAAAAAAATCTTCAAAATTTGACCTTGAAACACTAAGACCTGCTATGAGGTTTTGAGATGGTGTAAGTGGTTTTATGTTTACATATCCATTAAAACAGGTTCTAGTCCACACAAAGGTGTTATGGGAATACTGTTGATTTGCCCAATGAACATTTTTTACCCAAGTATGTGCTTGGGCAATATTGCTACAACATCATTTTTGCAGCTGTGTTTTCTCAGCTACCTTTTTTTTTTTACTTTTCTGGGAATTTCCTTGAAAGATGCTGGATTGATATGATCACCTGAAGCCTTCTGTTCATCTCCTGTGTGGCTTCATCAGAAGCAATGTCACTGAAAGGTCTCCTATCTACATAATGATTTAAATAACTACAAGGAGAAATCAGTTCCAGGAGCAAGGGAGGGAGGAAGGGGGAATATACTCTATATGGCACATTCAGCCCTGGTTTCTCTAAATGGACAAAGGTAATCCCTTCTGGTAGCAGTTGGTGGTTTCCCTGCTAGATTTTTTTTTTCTGATGTGAACAAACACCAGTAACTATGATAATAAAAGTGTCAGTGCTTCGCCCCCCACCCCTTTTTAAATTTTTCATGCTGAAGAGTGTAAGTTCACTTAATGAATACCATATAAATACACAGCAGACTGCAGGAAATTCCCCACATCTTCACATTGGTTTTAAGCACCACATGTTATTCATCACCACAACTGCACATTTAAAAGCTCTTATTCAAATATGTTTGCTGACTTTAAAATATACCTTGGCAACATTATGGGTAGGAGTAACATTTGTAGTTGAGCACAATGAAATAAAAGTAATCAAATCTGATGCTTCAAGAGGAGGATTTATTTTGTTTTTCTCCCTGAATATGGCTGTGTGTGTTCCTAATCATCAGGTACCAGCCTTTGCTGGAATCAGAATATAAGACATGCCTACTGGTTTCAAATGATCTGGCACATATGGTGGATCTACCATAGTCCTCTGAATATCCATCACATAGGTAATGCCTTTGAATCCCTAATGACCTGGACTTGTCTCAGATCAGGGACCAAGAGGTAAAAGATTCAGAATATTGCTACGCTACATGGTGAAGTGCAATGCCAAGATTTTATTTAGGGTCCTAAAGTAGGACAGTGACATGACGACAGCATTGTCACAGAGCTTAGTAAGCCCTGCCTCTAAGCAGAACTAATTCACTCAGGCACAGCAGCCGTAGATGCAGTTATTGTGCTTTAAGATCCAGAAGCAGTTAGAGATTTTTTTGCATCCCATGCTATTGTGTGGTCCAGACATGACCTCAGTGTTCTCTTATTAATGCTCTGAACTCCACAGCCCTCTCCATCCCAGTGAAAACAAATAGGATGCCTTACAGGGACCCTTAGTGACCTTCCAGCACTGCTACCATGCCATTCCATTCTGAAACTAAACTGGTGACCCTGATAAAGAGTGTTTCTAGTCTGAAATTGTCAAGCTTTGGCTTTCATTTCTAGAATCTCATTTTGCCTCTTGTTGCTAGAATAAAAAGATTTCTACTAACAGAACATTTTTCCCACTTGTGTTTGTTGATTTTAATCAAATCACACTTCGCATTTTTGGGTAAATCAGAATTTCTCCCATCTTTGATTACAAGAGCTGCTTCCAGACCTTGATCACTATTGTAGCTCCCTCAGAACACCTTCTTTCTTTTCAAAAATGCAGAAACTTCATCTACATTCTGCCTGAGCAAGCTGGCCTGAGGAAGTGACTTGAAACCCAGAGTATTACAAAGACCTGATGCCTGACCTCCACGCTACACTTGGTCTTATTAAATTCAGACAGCTTACCAACCTATTTTGCCCTTGAAATAGGTGACAATTAGTTAAATGTAAAATGTAACTCAAATGGCAAAGTATTTTTTGGTGTAAAATTGTAATGAGCTATTTCCATTTAAAAGTAATTTACTCAACAACATAAGAATACCTCATTCCTCATGTCATAAAGACCACAGGGCAAGGCTTTTACTAGAGCCGAAATACAAGCTCTGCTGTAGATGTATCTCCTTCCTTCCACCAACTGAGAATGGAAGAGACTAAGAACTATCCATACTGGACAACAGCTGCTCGTTTATAATAAGGACATCTGACAAGAGGTGAATTATCCTAAAGGATTGCTGAAGACTGGGAAAAGTCCCTTCTCAAGAAGCAGCATATGCCAAGTCAGAGATGGGCTACATAATGATTTTGCAGAGCAACCTGTACGCTAGGAAGCCAGAGAAATCCTGTGACCAGACTCTAAGCATTACAATTTAGGGTCTCAACACTAACATAAGGAAACCCTTTAAGGACATTGACCAATCTCCTATAATGAAGAGACAAGGGCTACTGAGGCTGAATGGATGTTTTTGTCTGAAAAGAGAAAGGAAGGAGAGGATCTTGCACCGAGCAAGCTGATCTGAAGGCAACTGAGAGGCTAATATGTAACGGAGACATAATCCATACCTTTGAAACGTACATTACAGAGTCCCTCCAACTCATGAAAGCTACAGGTCTCCCTGTAGAAAATATCTTTACCTGTTTTGCTAGCTGTGTCTCCAACTGGTTGATCAGATCTTCCTTTCCTCGCACTGTGCCCATCAGCTCTTGGTATTTCCTGTGCAGAGTGCTATCTGATTCACTGGTCTTCACATTGGCTAGTTTTATCTTCTCTTCCATAACTCTGACCTGTAATGACAATCAGAGGGAGATAAAAAAACAAAACAACACAAATGAAGGAGTTGCTTGTTTAGTGGTAAGACCGTAACTTAGAGTATTTGTGGGTTTCATATTTTTGAAGTCAGGAAAGGAAGAAAAAAAAGAAAAAAACCCCAACCTTCAAGTCACACTTAGTTTATATCCACATATGTGAAAAGAACATTGTCCATTCATTTGTAATGCTGAAGCAGTAACAGATGCAAACTGAACCATGAACAGATAACACATTGTTGATTGTGAAATATTTGCACACTATTGGTCAAAGAGACCATACAAGCACTGTAGTCTACATAGACATATGGGCAAGGTACACCACATTTTCCTCCTTTGCAATACCATGGTCAGCTTTTTACCCTGTTCACTACCAAGGTATGCACCACAAAACCCTGGCCATTTGCTTCAGATCAAGGTTTCCATAGGGAAATGTACTACAGAGTTCCTTCCTCCTCCTATCCCCAGCTTAGACAATGTTTTGGCAACTTCTGGCTTTCTGACAAGTCTTTTCTCCGACCTGCTAAGGAGTTACCATGTTAGATATTTCAGAAGCTTTGCCTATCTTTGAGTGCCTGCCAGTACCAACACCTGTTCATCTCAGCAGGAGAAGCACCAATGTAATGCTCCTTCACTACAGACAAAGTTTCAATGCATGAAAATCTAGCTGCTGCTGAAGCCTTTCAGGTTTTTAACAAACTTTTAAAACCTCTTTGCTTTCTTCAAAACCTATGTCTCGATATACCGTCTGTTTTATCATTACTTCATCCTATTGCAATGGATTATAAGACTTCATTTCTAAAGGTGAATGGATTTCCACCAACTTAACTCAACCCTGCTAATTGCAGCATTTGATGACAGGAAAATATCCGGTTCCAACACATCCCAGATAGAATGAATCTGCAAAGAAACCAACTCCAGATACCATTAATTTGGCATGAGTTTAGAACCAGGAATGCAGAATGCAGGCAATGATCTGAGCACTTCACAGAGTCATGAGTTTAGAACCAGGAATGCAGAATGCAGGCAATGATCTGAGCACTTCACAGAGTCTGTGCGAGAGAGTTACTCATGCTCTGTTGAGCAGCCTACACTTCATACTTGCAGAAGCTGTGTTTTGTCCTCCTGTCTGCCTGCATTAGGCAGAGAAGCAAACTGCCTCTTCCTCACACTGAATCAGAAAGGTAGGCGCCCAACATCCGAGCCAGAAAACTAAGCCTGCTGAGTCGGATGTGTTTTCATTAGAGTTTAGGGTGATTATAGTAAAAAGAAATGGCCCCTCCTTTCTGTCTGATACCCAAATGCTGACTCTGTACTAGAGGTTCAAAGAGGGGACTGCAAACATGTGATTTCCTTAATTGAAGTTGGCAGCTACAGGGAGCCCATTGAATTAACAAATCCAACCTCCCAGACTCCTGGAGAGAAAGATAACAATGGATTTCACACTTGATGTGGAGCCCTCTCATTTGTCAGCTGCTTCTCATTCATGGTGAATATACTTATTAGTGGAAGGGAATGGTCCTGCTTCTTATGCTGTCACTTCTTCAGGCTGTCAGGCAGCAATGAAGTATTTCTCTAGGAACACTTATCTCCTGGATGTGGATAAGGCTGCTGGAAAGGCAGACCCTACAACTTTGAGGGTTGCTAGTCTTTAGGACCTGCCAACATATGGCTGCAGAACTGCTGGTGGCAGATGAATAAAGGCAACCCTCATTTCTGCTGATGGCAGGTGAGTGAAGGCAACTCTCATTTCTCCTACACCTTCCCAGCCAAGTTCTCCCTTTCTTACCCATTCTCTTACCTGGATTTGACTTGGTCTCCATCTGCTCCCTTGCTGTCATTGCATCTCACCATATCATGGACACTCTACTCCTGTCATTGAGGGGTCTGCTAGTATGAAACCTCCTTCATTGGCCTGTGGCAATAACTGTATTTTCCGCTGGTGCTGTCAGAGTGACATTACCTTTGCCTGTCTTGGTTGGGTGTGGACTTACTGATACCACTCTCAAGAACAACTCTTGTTCTTGGCTGACAATTGCTGACCTAACATAGAGGCCAACAGTATGGTGACTAGACATAGCATCTTTCCTATATTTAAGCTGGTCAGAAAAAAAATCTTGACACCGATATCAAACTGACATGGAATAGTATGTTCTGCAGACAGAATACCTCACCAGGTGCTTCAAGTTCTTGATTCCCAGGCAATATGTTTCCCATTATATAACATTGCCTATTCAGTCCTTCAATACTTAAGTCCTCTTTGACAGCCATTCTTGGCCATCTTGCACAGCTCTTAGTTCTGCGCTTTAATCTCTGACTCAATGCTCAGTCCTGCAGCTCTTATCCAGCTGGAGGGAGTTGGTTTATTTCAAACCTTTCCTTCAGCAGTGGTCTGCAGTGATGCAGGAGCTCAGACCATCTGGCCCTTCCTGACTCTTGTTTTTATAATACTCTTTACAGCGCAGACTATACAACAGTCTGCTTCCCAAAGGTCCATTAGAACATTAGAGCCTGTTCACACACTGAAGTCTCTCTCTCTCCTTCTCCATTATTCGAGAAGCATAGGACTAGCTTAGACAATATGCCTAGTTTTTAGATGGTTACAGTAATATGCAATAAATCCAGCTCTTACTGCTTTTCTCCATGGGCTCCCAAGCCAGAGCAGTAATTACTAAAAAGAAAGTCCAAAACAACTGACAGGTTTTGCAGACACACCCTTACTTCTTTCACAGAACCTTCCCTACTTGTAGACAAGTCCTTACCAGTACTCTTAAGTATTTGTTTTCTGAGGACCTGCCAGGCAGGTCTATCTCTGCACCGTAATCCTGAAGGTACAACATCCCCTTCCTTTTCCATAACCAAGCATGCCTATCATGGATGAGGGGGTAAAGGCTGTGAAGCTGAGAGACAGATATAAGGTGCCAGTTTTCACTTAGGGTTGAACCTATTTAGGCACCCGTTTGTAGCTCAGGCTCAAAGACTGGGAAGTAGACCAGAAAATCCCTTCACCACTGTAAATCAGTGTTTCCCTAGCAGAGCACAGCACTGCAGAGTGCGGTCTGTATGCTAGATTGGAGGGAATTTAAAGTAAGTTCCTGCTTGGCTTGTACCAGAGCAACCATAAGAGAATCTCTTACCTGTTTCTCTGCATCCTCAGCTCTTTGCTCTGCTTCTATCACTCTCTGTTCCAATTCCTGCATCTTCAGAGCCAGAAGAGAAGGAGAGGAGAGGGGGAAAGAAAGAAAATAAATTTACATCACCTGGAAAGTCACCTGTTTTACTCAGGAATCCTCCATTTCTTGTGCAGGTCTACAGATCTTTGGCATCTTTTGGGTTAACTGGACAGGTTTGATCAGGGAAAAAAAAGTCTTTGACCTTTTCCAGTCTTCTGCCCTACTTTGAATTTACCGGAACTGTTTTCTCATTAGTAAGCTTCATCATTCATTACACGGGTCAAGGAAATAGTCCCAAAGTCTTGACCCTGTCTCTACAATTTACACACCATGGGCTGTCCCTACAAGAAGCCTGTCTACAGCATGCCATTCTTTCCCGCTTTTATTGCAAGCTAGGATTCATTCACAATGGTAAAAAAAATGAATACATCTTGGAAAGCTCACAGCAGGTTCTCTACGATGCCACATTATAACTAATGAATACTTTGCTTTGGCTTCAAAAGCATCACAGGCTCATAACTGACAAGATTAACAATGATCTTAATTTTCCTATGCTTCTTTTCATTTTAAAGAGCTTTGCAAACTGACAATTCTGTGATTCTTTATCTGAGCATTGCTGCTATTGACGTCAAAGGACAATGAATAGAATTTTATTCTAAATATATATAAATCACTTCATTCTCAGCGAAATGCAGATGTACCTGGGGTTTCTATAACAACTTCCCACTAGAGCCCAGCCTTTTTTTTTTTTATTAGCAACTTAGAATCACATTCAGTGCTTGCAAGGTCATCTTCTACCACCTGCCCTGCTTCAATGGGTCTCAGATTTAAGCCGAGTAATATGAAGTCAGTGACACTAAGTTTCATCCACTAAGCTGCAAAATTTGAGGAATGCTTCACAGTTTCCAGCATTTACTTGTGTTTTACTAATGAAGGAATGACATAGACACAGCTTCAGAAGATTAAAAGAATCATGCTTCAAGCAGAAAATGAACTAAAAGGGGAACTGAGCTCTTTTTCTCTCCAATGCATTTTATGATTCTTGATAAAGCAC
Organism: Ciconia boyciana; assembly: GCF_034638445.1. Lineage (NCBI taxonomy): Eukaryota > Metazoa > Chordata > Aves > Ciconiiformes > Ciconiidae > Ciconia > Ciconia boyciana. The sequence continues at coordinate 34,405,371 of NC_132939.1, read as the reverse complement.
TGGAGCAACGTATTCAGGCTGGTCACTATGAAGACCAAACCAATACTTTTGAAAATGGGACTTATTCCTCTTGGGTTTTTCACTCAGAATGGAGATGTCAGCATTCCTGTGTTTCCATTTCTCTTCCTTCAGATGGCAACAAGACAACTCTCCTTCTCATTCATACACATTGATCATAAGAGCAGACTGACAGTTATTGACAAACATAAAGGTACACAGACAACTATTGAGGTGTCTACATATAACTAAAAAAGCCATGCCATAACAAATTCAAACCATTTAAGATCAGAAAGTGCCACATTTAGCATGATACCTCTCAGGTTTGCTTTTTCAGTGGAGCAATCAAGTACATCATAGTCTATGGAGCTTAATATCCAAATCAAGGACATTTATTTGGCAGAGGAGCAGAGAGATGCCACAGCAGACCACACAGACAGCCAAAGCTCCTCTGACCAAAGACCCAGCCTCCGAGAGTCTTGGTAGAGACTGAGCTCAAGGCAATCTAACACTGACGGCAGTGGTCTGGGTTATGACATGAGTCTGTGTCCATTAGGAACAGTGATCTACCCATGCATTTATCTATTAGTCTCTGGATAGTCATCACCACAGACAGGTAGCAGCAAAATCTATTGGTGAAAGACAGATGCTAACTGGAGACATAATACACCTTGTGAAACAAAGACTGTTTCTGACAGTAGCTTCAGAGTTAATGGCCTCTGCTAGTTTTCTGATGAATTGACAGGGTCTACATTCACAGCACAGACTTTAGATGAATCTCTGGGCCTGTTCCCAAAGTCTATGCTCTTAGGCTAATAATTCAATCCTCCACAAGGTGGGCGATCTGCATGAAAGACTCAGGTTATTTTAAGAAGGCAGCACTGTTCTGACTGAAAAACTCCTTGTTGTCCCAGCCTCATGACAGTTTGCTTTGCATTGCTAGCAGTCCTGGTTCCTGATCAGGACAGAGAATGTACATTGGGACTGCTCCTGATCACTAAAGAGTTATGAAACTTCTTGTGCAAGCAGGGTGACCTGGCTAAGTTCCAGTCAAATCAATTACTTTTGTCACCCTAATTCCCTCCGTAGCCTTAAATGAACTTGTACTTTTCTTAACTTCCTGTACTACATTGTTGGGTTGACCTACTATGAACTATTAAATAACTGATGTGTTTCTCATGTACACAAAATGATTACTTTACCCATCCCTGGTGTCAGCTGTCTCACTGGGGTGCATTCAGATTTAATACATCCATGCTTGTAAGGCTCTTTCAAATCCCTCAATGAATTAATAATAATGCTTGGTATTTACATGGGTCCTTTCATTCAAAAGGCTTTATAATTTGACAAATGCTACTAAGTAACTTGACCTAGGTCACATAAAAAACTTAGTGACCAAGCCAAATTCAAGTAACTCTTCTCCTAAACATTAGCCCAGACAGCTTGTATGGAGAGAAACAGGCCCAGTTGTATAGCCATGCTTGCATGAGACAAAAGAGGCTTTTTCCATATGTTCATTGTTTAATGAAGTAAGACAGAAGCAGGTTAAAAATGACCCAGATGGCCCTTCTAAAAGCTGCAAAAGATCCTCCTATCAACCATTCACACAGGCTTTCCCCCTCCTGATGGCTCAGAACACACTAAATAAAATTGAGTGAAAAAAGTTCCTGCATGTCTCAGCCTCATTTTCCTCCTGTTGTTCTTTTCCAGAGCTCACTCCTAACCAGGTCATCTTGCTGCCAAGGCAACGGCCTGCTATGTCGCTCACCAACAGAGGAGTATCCCTTTCTTTGTGTGTGTACGAGAAAGTCAGAGTGGAAACAACTGCCTGTTTCCAAAGAGACCAGATCCCTGCTGATGTCCACAACAAGGCAGAACCCAGGGATCTCATGCCCTGTGGGGGTCCAGCAAGATGGCAGAGCTTTGTCTTGGAGGCCAGGGGCTGGGGTCCTTCTGCCACGCCGACCCACATCCAGGCTCTGCGCAGCCTAGGCGGCACTGCTCAACAGCCAAGACCGGGCTACCAACGTGAAAGTTCACACCATGTGAACTAGGGCACTGGCAGTTAAACCATTGGGTTTTAAATTCCTCATGTTCTGAACAGCGATCTAGATTATTCAATCTAAGCGGATTTTAAAAATCTGAAGTATTTAAACTGTTAGCGTGCATTGTACTACCAATGCCAGGCATGAGTGGTTGGGTTTTTTTGTGAATTAAAATAGTAAATCTGCCTTAAAATCATAAACTTGATTATAAAGACTGATTTAAAATGTGGGGGATCAGGTTTCCAAGCCTTTCAATCAGCAGCTTCCAGATCCCTGAGACAACCTAGCTGGTGAGCAAGTATCACACCCCTGTTAACACTGTTCTTCACTTTAATTGGCAAAACCACTTTTTTTTTTTTAATTAATCTTCCTGTTGCTGCAAACCATATCAGAGGATCTCAGGGGCAATGCTCACCAGAGGCTGGCAACACAGCTTCAAACTGTGCTTATTTCACATTTTTCAAAGTGTCCACCCCCCACAAACCTTTTTGAAAATGCAGTACTCTTTCAAATAAGTCTGAATCTCTTCATTCTCAGACAGAACCGTTAAAAAAAAAAAATCACAGTTGCTATAAAATATATGATAAAAATCCCTGGAGTTGGCATCACTATGCATAAAGCATGCGCCTCCTTCAGTTCTGCGTCACTGCCCATCTGAGGGGGAGAAGGATGCAGCGCGGACAGGAGCCCCAGTTGCTGTGACTGCTGGGGAGCCCTGTAGCGACTGAGGAGGAGGGAAGGAGGATCTCCAAGCAAGTCGTTCCAGAGCAGGGGGGAACCTGGGGCACAGGACACTTCTCAACAGCAGCGTTCCGCATAAGCGTTGTGTGTTGAGCACCTGCCCTCCTGATCCTGCATCAGGCTCTCCTGATGCAGTCCACCTGTATCAGGAGAGCCTGCCAGAGCTGCCCCACAGTCCCTGAGGCTCTCCCCTTCCCACATGACATTCAGAGTAGGGAACTGCAATCCTGCTAGCTCTTTGACCCTTCAAGTAAGCCTACAACAGCACTGTACAAGTAGTTACAGAGTAACCTGATCACTGAACCAAGCTGCTCCTTAATCTCAACAAAGGGAACATCGCTTTGACTGAAAGGCTGGATTAGCGGCAGTCAGGCCCCTTCCTCGAGGAGCCCCCTGAAGCAGATGACAATTTCATTCTCTGCCATGGCCCACAAACCTCCCTAAAGAGATAGTCAAAAGATCTCTGGCAAGTCTGTTCTCCAAAAAGAAAGTCTGATAGGTGGGTTTCTTTTTGTGTGGGGGTAGTCAGGAAGTTTCTCAAAGCAGGAATTAATAAAGCACGAGGCCACAGATTCCATAATGCAGCAAGTGTAAAGTATTGCACGTGAGTACTGGTTGTCTTTACCAGACCTGCGCCACATCTATAAATGATTTTTTTAAGGTGCCTTTATCTAAATGGACTTTATGACCACTTTCAATGTTTTCCAAGGTAAGTAATCACTAAGGTCCATCTCAGAAGCTACCTTGAAAAGATGAAGAGGGTGCTTAGAATTGCGTAATTTCTTAAAATATGAAGGATGGAATGTATGTCTCATGCAGTATACGGCATTAGTGGAAACATAATTACAGTGAAAGCAAGGATGAAAATTGCTCCACTCTGAAGTAGATGTCATTTTGATGTTTTTACATCCAAAACCAACAAACAAGAATATACACATAAGAGTTACATAATAGAAATAGGAGCAAAAGTGAGTTTAGAACATATCTGTCATCAGGTACAGCTTAAAAGCATTTGGAGTAAACTGCAGTCAGTTGTAAAGATTTCAACTTCATTAGCAAACTGACTGAAAAACTGTTCTCACTTTCTAACAGTAATTGAATATCTAAGCGATCTTGGACTGGACTGTGATAATGTAAGCCACATTCTGAAACAAAGAAGGAACCCCACAGCAATCTACAAACTTGGATTTTATGCAAATTAGAGGTTAGTGAAAAAGCTTTAATTCAAATTGAAAAATAACTAAATTTAAGGTAAAGAAAAAACCACCAAAAATCCACATCATGATAGAAACAAAAAAACCCACCCCCACAAAACCCTCAAATCTTTGCCAGTCCTCTACCCTAGGATTGCAAACAAGTTCACTTAGTGCGCTTGAAAGAGATTAGTGGGAGATGCCTCTAAAACCAGACAGAGGCCATGCGAGTTTCTAACATCCAGATCTCAAAGTATCTCAGTCCTGCTCTTCAGTATCCCTAGAACTTTTTGACTGGATATGCAGTGTTATTCTAACACTATGGCAGTACATGTACCCCTGTCCAGTCTTTTAACACTACAGCATAATTTGCACTCCTGCAAGCTTTTCTATTGCCAGCCAAGTCCTGATCCTGCTGTTCTTATCCAAAATATCCATCTTTGCTCTGCAGCTGCCTCAGTCACTTTAGATATCCAGAATCTTGCTGGTACAGTGTTTTCCAGTAGAATCCAAATACCCGGTGATTTTCCAGTAAACAAGGCCAAATTCTTATTTTCACTAATGCCACTTTACATCACTCTGACACGCACATCTCTGTATCTCAAGTAATAAGCAGAGTGCAATGACATACTGTAATCAAGAAAGAGATCCCCACCACAACTAACAGTTTTATTGGATGGCTCAGCATTTAGGGATTTTTTTGCTTTCATGCCATAACTCAGTGCAAAGTAGAAGAAGCCACCATTGCCTCACCTTCTCAGCTAACAGCTCTCGGATCTTGCTTGCCTGCAAGCGGAATTTGAAGAGCTGGGACTCCAACGCAAGGCATCGCTTTTGCCAGTCTGTACAGCTGCCATTCTCCACCGTGAGTTCTGTCATTGTGAAGTTAATCATCCACTTGGGATGTCGTCTAAGGTGCTCTAAAAATCCTACAGAAGAGAAAGGAAAAATATATATTTTAGACCAGCAAATTTTCACCCCTTGTGCCTAGTCTTCCTTGGTCCATCTTACAGGACTGGTAACAAAGGCCATTTCTTCTGCAAGCAGAAGATGAAATGGTACTATCCCAAGTTATTGATATCGCCCTCTGCTAGAGGTTACTTTTAATGGATAACAGATAAATATTCAAATAAACTTTTACCTTTAGAGTGAGTAAATAATTTACTAATGCATCATAGTGTATGTTCCACAAACAGTCTTACTGCCATCCTTACAGCCTTGCTCAGCATCTACCTATAGACTAGGAGTATTTTTTACTCCTGCCTCCTTTGTACCAGTACGGCTGTAAAGCCTCAGGTCACTAAAAGTGATTCTTAAAGGTAACTCAGGTCACACATCCATTATTAACTCGGGGCACCAGTGCCTTCTCATACAGACTGTGTTATGAAGAGGATGTGATGTATGTTATGAGGATGTGATGTATGAAGCAACAGTGTTCCCAATCTCTAACTACTTGATACAGTCAGTCTACAGGAAGAGTGGAAGAGTAGCTGTACCACAGTATCTAAACAACCACTCTGTTAAAACATAAAGAGATCCCATCCAGGAATAAGCTAGGGCTGAAGACAAAACATGCAGGTCTACTGAAGTCCTTGTAGACATCAAGGGATATACATAACTCCACAAAGTGGAAAAAGCTGTGGTTTTTGAAGTTGTTTTATTTTCTTACTCAGTAACTGTTTAGACATTTCAGATACTTCATGCTCATTTTAAAAGATATGTAAAATGTAGGTAATAAGCATCCTTAATCAAACTCAGGCCTTTGTGAGCGCTCACAAACAGGTTTATAATACCAGCTCAGTGTGTGCAGTCCAGCAGCCAGCTGTCTAATCCTACAATAACAAATGTTTACAAAGCCAGAACAGTTATTAGTTCATCAGCTTCATCAAAACACTGAAACTCAAACTTATTAAAGGGACTTCTCACCTGCTCACAGGCAAACTCAGTGCTTTCCTGAACTGGGACCAAAGTTAACAGGCCAAGACCTGGGAGAGAGCAGTGAAGTCACTCAGCCTCATTGCCTTTACATCTGTTCTTGCAGGGTGGGAAAGATTAAGATGTCCCTCTAGTTGTACCCACTTGCTGGGACACCTCGCTCATACTTTGCATGTAAGAGACTTGAGATTCAAGTTACCCTAAGTATACAAAATAGTGTAAGTACACATAACACAGCAAACCACTCTATCCAGCTATACCCCTGCTGTTCTGAGTTAAGGAAGACACATTTTATACCCTCTAGCTACAAACATTACCTGTAAGTTATTTTATATACAGGTTGGTTTGTTCAGTAATAGAAAGTCTTCCTGGCAGTGAGTTGCCTGCCTTTCCAATGATTTGGGAAATACTATTCCATGTCAGAAGGTAGGTTTAAGTAAAACAAGGAAAAGGCACACTCATGTTCGATACTGCACCACTGCAAACACTCTGCGATAGGAAGGAAGACCAGCATTCTACAAGCAGCACACCTACAGCTTTACAGAAATACAGAGGCCATCCCTTTCCACAGCCCAGTCCAGCACATTGATCTAATCTTTAGCCTAGCTCCTTGTCCAGGCATTTAACCAGGCTACTTTTGGCACGCTTCATAACGTTGTAGGGTTTCCCTCTAAGGTAGTGCTATCAGTCCTTCTCAAGCCAAAAGGGTCATGGAAGGATCCTGCAACACCATAAGTTTGTTTACAGCTAACTCTGTTCTGGACATAATACTTCAACTCTCAAATGAAATTCTGTTCTCTTTCATATGGGCATAAAGAGATTTTTAGTCTTTATTCATAGGGTTTAAGTCCAAAGACGGCATATGAATTAATGGGATAAACTCTAATGGCACAAATTATAATGAGTCTGATTTACCACACAGCTTATGCCAGAACAAAAGTAGTTTCCTCAGATAGTCCTTGACTTCTGGTTGAACTAAAATACCCCGTTGTGAACAGGAAGTCTAAGACTGGGATAGATGTCCTGAATTATTAAGTCTCATTTCTTTCTCACTGTAGACAACTGCATCCTATAATCCCTTTCATAAATGAACACAGCCCTTCCCTAGAACTGTGCAGGCAGTTTTACTCCCGCTATTCCTGCTGTTCTAGAACCTCACCCCTCTAATGAGCCACCTTCTAATTACCAGCATAAATGTAATAATAACCAGCTTGTATCTGTTCATTCTTGTAGAATACTGCCCTTCAGCTTCGCTAGTTTTTTTCCCCTCCCTCATATTTACCCCTTGGTATAGTTATAGATATCAAAAGCTTCTCCTTAAAGACCTCATTTTGCAAGGCTAGAGATAAGGGGCTCTTTTTGTCTCATAAGAAAAGCTCACCACTCTCCCTCTGCACCTGTTCCAGCTTTAGTGCACATCATATAAAAGAGCTGGGTTTTATCTTTCTCACTCCCCTTCATAGACATGGGTGACCACAACTGCATCTGGAAGGCAACATGCAGCCTCACCAAAGCATTGTGTAAAGGCATTTAGTACTTTCCACTCTCCTAGGGAATACCTCACCTGACTGCATTTGCCTTTTTCACAACCACATTACACTGGTGGTCAACATTAACAGACTAGCCAACACAACTGGAGCAGAGGAATCTCAGCTGGCTTTGCCTTTGCAAATGCCAGACGTGAGAGTGCAGGGGGCCCATTACAATGATATTGGAACAGATTAATGAAGTACAGGTCTGTGCCAGATCCCCACAAGATCAAGGATCTCTGTACTACAGTCCATTGCAAAATTTAACAGGCCCATGGTTACCCTATGATTGACTAGTATATCCAGGTCTTTTCCTCCTCTGCTGCCTCTAAACAGTGCTCTCCCAGGTTTTGTGCCCACTTTATTACTACTTCTAATGTGCAATTTTACTTTGTGTCATTAGAGTTTATCACATCCTTACTAATCCCCTGGGTCAGTCAACTCTTCCAGTAAAATACCTACCTTCTAACAGCCCCTGCTTCAGCACAGTGTTGTCACGTTCTCTTTTGTCATTTCTTTGTCTATCTTATCATTCTTCTATCAATCCCCATCTTCTCCACTTAAGCTAATAACTTCCCCATGTGTCATCACATCAAATGATTTCTGAAGGCGAGAGATTAAAATTACGGCTTTCCACTCTAGCAAAAACCTTACCCTTTTTCACAGAAAGATACTGTATCACAATGTCTCACATTTACCCCTAAATTACAACTTTATTTACAGCTTCAAATTTATTCTGAATTCTCATTTACTGTTAAACGCATCATTCCTTCTCCCCCATTCACCTAAACATAAGCAGTTCATCTGTACTTTATGAATTACAATATCAACTTTATTTTGACAGACTGACTTTAAATCCTTGCTACTGGACCCGCCATTTCATACGCCCTTTTTTTGTAATTCTTAACCATCTTAATCCACTAAATTCTTTGATTCCTCCCCTCCCCCCAATATTGGTACTTTTCGTATCAGATAAAGAATTTATGTGGTTATATAAACCATATTTATATGGTTATACAAAACTGGTTATTTTTTCCCTTTGGTGTATGAAGAAGTTGGGAATCAGATACTTTCAGGTGCAGTATTCTTACTTTAGGAACTTGGAAAATAGGAGGCAGCCACTTTGTTCAAACAAGCTGAGATTTTCAAAACTTCATTCTTAAATGCAGACACTTCTTAAAGAGCAGCTTCATTTTCAGTGTTAAGTATCAAAAAACTTCCAGTTAAGATAATGGAAGCTACAAAGTCCTTAGAACTTAGTGGGGGAAAAATGACTGAAACAACTTCTAATGCAGACATGACACTTCCAGTTTTGACTATATCTGTACCTTTTGATCAACAGTGGAGACAGTTCTGACACTAAATGCTATATCCAAAATAAATATGAATATATTTACTTGGAGTGCCCATATCCAGTTGTAATTCTGATGAAGCTAAAATTTATACCAGAATGTCATGGGGTCTTTTTGGTTTTAGACCAGAATCAGCTGATATCCCAGATGTTGGTGGATCCAAACTAGAATTCAAAACACTTCAGAGACTTTGTATATTTCCACCTGAAAAGCCTTCTAAGAATAAAAAGCAATTAATCAACATGAAGACTTTCAGGTGCAGATATAAACGCAAGTAAAGTGTTTGTAGCTTTGTTCATTCAGTGCAAACAATGCAGGCAAGTGAAACAGTATTTCCGTATTTCTAAGACAAGCGTCTCCTCAGCTCAGGAATCAGTTTACCTAGGCTGTTATAGGGGATTCAGTCAGCACAGAAAAGTGCAGGTCTCAGCACCTGCCAGCAAAACGCACCAGAACCTGCCTGAACACCAGAGCTGAATACTAGTCTAACTTTCAGCTACCATCGTACTACAAAAGGAATCAGTAGAAATGTGATAAATGCAACACATGAAAGGAGAGAGATTTCCTCCCATGTCACTGCATCAACACCAAGAGGGTCAGCAGTATGGGCGATGGTCAAAAGTCAGTGTGGAAACCCCATACTATTACTCGACTCCCTGCCCCCAGTCACCTCATTTTCCACTTCACAACCAGTTTCACTCCCCAGCTTTTTAACCCTGAGGCCATTGGAATTGTTCAGCCACACGGTCATTTCCCATTCACAAGTGTGGCCCGGGATGTGCAGAGCATGGGGAAAAAAGTAACATGACAAGCTGTGGGATAAGCAAGGTTTGGCGAGGGCCAGGGGAAGAAAAAAAAATTTCCCTCTACATCAGTGCAGGTGGTTTGACTAGTGAAAGTGCCAGAAGGCAGGAAGAGGGCTCCTCGTTTTGGCATCCTGCCTCCAGAGGTCTTGCCCCGCACACCTAGGCTTATCAGGAAGACAGAAGAGACCGCAGGACTTACATATATTCACTCTTGGGCTGCATTTCCCCCCTCGCGTCGCCGTTCCTCCCCCCACCTCCTCCATGCAGCTTCAGGGACCAAAGTCCCAGACCCGAAGGCAAACCTACTTATTTTAAGCAGCAAACCTCAATTAACAGAGGTGACACAACATCACCCCCAAAACGTTCCAGTCAGTCCCCTTACCGTCACCTTGAAGAAAGAAAAGAGAGGGGAGAAAGGCTCCGATAGCCAACCCCGCACAGACCAGCCCTCCAAAGCCCCCGACCCTTCTCCCCACTCGAGGGCTCGCGGCCGGCAGACACCTCACCCGGCAGCGAGGAGGGGTCCCGGGCCGCCGGAGCGCCTCCCCGCCCGTGCTCACCTTGGCCGGTGCGGGGGTCCCTCCCCGGCGGAGCGGGAGCAGGAGCAGGTCAGTGACAGGCGCAGCCGGCGGCGCCCGGAGGCTCCTGACCCCGCGCGGCCGCGGGGAGCGCGGCGGGGCCGGCCCTTGCCGCGGGCGGCTGCGCGGCAGGCAGGTGCCCGGCACGGCTTCTGTCCCATTCAGCACTTTCCCATTCTCTCTCCGTTTTCCTTCGAGCGGGAGAGCCCGGCTCAAATATCAGAGCCAGCCCTCCCGAGGAGCGCAGGAACTGACATCAGCCGCCCCGGGCTTTTAACCCCTTCTCGGGCTCGGCGGCGAGGCAGGTGGGGCGGGCAGCGCCCTACCCCCGGGTGCCGGGGCGGCCCGGGAGGAGAGCGGCCGCAGCCGCGCTCTGCCCCTGGTGGAGACATCCCCCTCCCCGCCCACCCTGCACCCTCGGGGGCTTCCACTGAGGCCGGGAGCGCGGAGAATAGGCCGGTGCTGTCGGACCGAGCCGGGCCGGGCTCCCCGCGGCCGCCCGGAGCGCCTGCCGGTGCCCCCTCGGGCGGGAGCGGTCCTGCGCCCCCTGCGCCGGGCAGCCATCTTGTTCTGCCAAGCTCCTTTGGGCGAAAGCCGAACGGCGGGGGAGGACGCCCTGGGCAGGGGCAGAGCTCCTGGCGGCTGCAGGCTTCTTCCTCGGGCCTGCCAAAGGGGCAAGCGTTGGTGTCGGGCCCTTGTCGCCTGGGCTCTCCCTTGCAGTCATCTCCCAGCCTTCAGAGCTGATGTTTCCAAACCATCCTCAGCCCGGAGGCGCAGCGGTGTTTTCTGTGGAGCAGCCAGGCGGGGAGCTGGCATCCACAGCACCACGCTGCCCTCATCTCCCGCCATAGCCCTGAGGGGCTGGTGGAGCGTCCCAGACTCCAGCTGGAGCACCCTTCACTGGTTGTAGGCAGCCCCAGGCATGGGTTTGGTGCCGGGATAGAGATGAAAAACAAATTAGTGTAATGATGGCTCTCCTGACCAGAGGATGCCATCCTGCCCCACATACTTGGGCCATCTCTCGCACAAAATGGCTCAAGCAAACAGGCCTGGGGCTTCAAGCATTTCTAATGATAGCTGCCAGCACACAAAGTATTTTACTCAGGTATAGGGTCACCACTTACTGAGCAACTTTACATGCAGCATCCCCTTAGATGAATATATATTGACTTATATGAATATATATTACCTGTGTTACTCAAACAGAGCTGGCAATCTCACTGCCGAGGAACGGCTGGCCGCTGGGAGTGAGCGTGGGCACACAGCCTTGTGCTGCTGCCCGCTGCTGCCTGCTGCTGCCCGCTACCGCAGGCCGGTCACTGCACCCCCCGGCGGGCTGAGCCCGCGCTCTACCTCTTAACATTGAGCAGACCAGGGTGGGCACGTGGAAGCGAAAGGGACTGGAGCCAAATGGAGGCTTCCCAGCTCAAACGTCCCTAGGGCTTTGGGCCTGAGACCAGTGTGTTTCGAAGCAAACGGTCATTCATTCTGGTTCGGGTTTAGCAACTACTTGTTACTTATTCCATCATCAGGCACTATTCCCTAGGCATGGTTAAACAAGATCTTAAGTGTGGTTAGCTGGCTCACAGATATTGCCTGGTCCAAGATCTGCTGTTTATTAAACTTTTGTTGTAAACTCCTTCCTCACATTGATAGTGTGCTTGCACTGGTGTCTCAGCGAGAAACAATGGGTAGCAAATCACTTACTACGCACAAATAAAAATGTGATTAAGTGAGTAAAATATTGAAATATAACTAAAAACTTAAGGTCAAGATTTGGACACTGGAGTGACTAAAGGCAGACTCTGAAATGTGTACCTCATTATCCAAATAAGTAGTCAGATTTCCAAAGACTCTGTGGACCTTGCAGTTCCCTAAAGATTGTTTCGCTTTAGATTTCTCATCCATTTCCAGTTTCATGGGAATTTGGCTGAATGAAGCTGCCTGTTCCTCTCTAGCTAAAAGACAAAGCATGCATTACGGAGCTAGTTCAGGCAGAGAGCAGGACAGCACTGCGCAGAGATGGCCAGAGAGCCCAGCGGAGACAGGCAAAGAACTGAAAAGAAACAGGCATCTGCCGAGGCGCTCTCCCATTCAGCCAGCCGAGCAAGGACAGAACAGGAATACAGGCAGAGATAGAGCTGGCAGCTGGGACAGTATCACCCAAAGAGATTTCTCCAGCAATTCCCAGTGGAAGGGACTCCAATTGCCTACGATCTGTGTGTTGTGTGTGTGCCTGTATTAATCATTACTCCCAATGATCAAGGAATTGTAATAAGCAACCAGAACCAACATGATTTATGGCTTCCTATAGGTATTTCAGAGGGCAAAAGGTAGCTTCATGCTTTACAGAGTCCCCTCCTGAACCGAGGCTGGCCAAAGACAACATGGGAAAAGGAGCTATTCCCTTCATGCTCCCCATCCTATTCCTGACTCCTTTCAGCCACAGCATGCAACCACAATATTTCTTAATCTGAATTTTATGAGGTATTTTTATTCTTCCTTTAAAGGCACTGGTCAAGTTCTCTCATTTGCACCAGCAAAGCCAACAGGATTGTATCACTAACTGAAATGTCAATCTGGCCTTGTGTTTTTCCCAGGCAATGAAGCTTGACTGCCAGGACATTCCTCAGCCACTGAGCTTTATACAAGAATTGCCTGCACGCACCTTGCTTTAACCCCTGGAAGCCCAGAACCACATCAGCCCTCACACAACTATGTGCTGCCATTTCTTTAATGCAGATATTCTACAAAGCTGTGCCTCCTCGTGCCTTCTGTTGCTTCTGTTAAATTATTTAACAAAATTATTATTTTAAAATATTTTAATTAAAAATGTAGCTTCTATTAAATCATGCAAATAGAAAAATAGTTTTGACTTCAGAAGGAGAAGGTTGTAAGAACAGCCAGTAGTATCTCACAGTTCCCAAGTGATCTCCCTTGGCAGTTATCTTTAATATGTCTGCTCAAGCACTCTATATCAGGTCTCTACAATTTGCAGACAAATCATTCAGCAAAAAATAAAATTTACTATAAACAGCAAATATCTTATTGACAAAACAAACTCTCTGGCAGATCCAAGAGAACTAGCTTGGCACTGTTAGACTATCATTATCACAACACAAGCACAGGCTGCTTTGTTAAGAGCACCATATCCAAGATACCTAAATAGAAGGACAAAAAGATACACGAGAACAAGGTGTCAGAAGATGAGAGCAGAAGAAACTCTGTCTCTAGTAAGCAAAGCTGTCATAGTTCTGCAGGTGGGAGAAAGCTTTACGTTCCAGACACAGTGCTGCTGAAAACTTACCAAAGGGGCAAGGACACCAGCCAGACCAAGTCCATGTGTCAGAGCCCCCTGAAGGCTCAATCCTATGTGGGAAAAATCTTGCACAAAAACAAGACAGTGCCTTGAAACACCTGTTTGAGGTACTTGTCTCTCTCCACAGGGAATTTAGGCTTCATATCTTAGTTCTCTAAATTCCACCTATGTTAGAGGCTTAAAGATGTTGAAAACAGCCTTTGTGCCTAGTTCCCTTACGCTGTTTCTCCTGGGCTTGCAGTTTGCCGACAGACACAACACAGATCTGCAAACCCCTGCCTTGCTTCTCTTCTAGTCAGCAATGACAAGTTCATGCAGCAGAAAATAAGAGACTGGCAGCTGTGGATCACCTCAGTGCATAAACCAGTTGCTCGTGGGAGGACCCAGTGGGAGGGCCAGGAAACCATTGCCCTCCAGTACTTTGTCAGCTGGTTTTGATCGTGTTATGGTCATCTTGTCACACTTCACACACAGGACATAAAGACACTTGTGTGTACTATTCAAGCCAGAACTTAAGTGAGAGCATATGTTTTGTATATACAGTCTCGAGTGGCACAGAGCAAAACAATGGAGAATTCCCATTTTCCTTAGGGAGTCATCCCAGGGGTAACTCCCTGGGATGTGTTATTCTCAGTATTAATAGCTCACGCCTTGTTTCATCTCTGGATTTCTCCAATTTCAGCCTCCAAGTACCATATTGCATTAGGTCTTTTTCTGCTAGATTAAGAAGCCATCAACTATCATTAGTCTGTGACAAAAAACTTCTATAAAATACACAGATTTAACATCCCTCACAATAATTAATGTTTCCTAGTGCTTGTATTCCCATAGGTTTATCTAGATCATAGATTAGACAACTGGAGCTTAAAAAGTAAATTTGGAGTTATTATCAGCATGCTTGTGTGTGCCTGTTAAACTCCTGTTCCAGAGGGGAGAAGAAAGGAGGACAGCATGTGGGAGTCTTCAGGCTGAGGAGGAGGAAAACAGTCCTTGCAAGTGTATTTGTTTTGTGTGGTCTTTCTGTGTGTGACATTGGCTGGTATGCAGCCCATAAGGTTCCCACATACCACAATATCCTTTGAATCTTTTTCTGAATCCACAGGCTACAGGGGTAACTGCTGTGCAAGTGATGCCATACATGATGTATCTCACAAGAAAACTGTATCAAGCCCAGATGCTGCATCTATGCAGATAGAGCTGGCTCAACAGCACTTGCAAAACCGAATGTTGCCACCTTAAGGATGAGGGGCCTGGCTGCTCCTGCCGAGGAAAAGGAGGCATAGAAAGCAGGGACAAGGTGCTGAAAGGAATCAGGGAGAGCCCTGGAGAGTTGGACCTGCTGCTTCTGCAGCCCCCGTCGTGTGAGGGATGGCCACAGTTCTGCTGCTGCAAGGGAGAGTCCATATCCCTCGACCCCTCCTTGAATGGCAGCAGCGGGTCTGGCCTCCAGGAGTGTAACACAGACAAAACAGGCAGCAGCCTATGGTCATTTTGCTTCCCCAGGTTTCCTGTGAAAAGCCAGGCAAATACCTATGTACAGAGCTGGTTCTGGAAGCACTGTGCAAAAAGCTGCACCAGGGAAACAGACCCAAACCATGTGGGGAGCAGGGAACAGGTTATAGATTACTGGTTTGAATTTAGGCCAAGTAATAGAAATAAAAACCTGCTACCCTCTGATGAGGAGCAGCAGTGACAGCTATCTGGACATACTGGCCATCTCAGCCCAGTTCTTAAACATCAGCTGTCTGAGAGACGTGTTTACTAGGAGTGAGCACTGAGGAGGCAATAGTGTGTGCTGCAGGTCACCAGAGGAGCTCCACGGTATAGCACAGATCTCTATTACTGCTATTGTTGATTATAGTTCTGCATCCACCTATCACTGCAAACAGTTTCTCAGCAAAAAAATGCCGACCACAAGGGATCATGCGGAGTGAACTCATGTCTGATCCCCACTAGAGCTGTGAAAAGAGTTGTTGGATGGGAGAGGTTTGGGTAGGCCAGGAGAAGGGGTTGTCCTTGTCCCTGCTGTACCCCTATGGTAGAGCTGGGGGGAAATTCAATTTCCAGAATTGTTAAATCAGTACTTTCAGTAAAGAGTTAAGTAGGTCCCAGCTTGCCCTCTGTTTGGGTGCTGATCTGAGAACTTTGGCATGGGCACCTGGAGCAGCTCTGCGGTCAGAGCAGGAGAGGCTGCACAAAACACTGTGGTCTGATGGAGGATCCCTGCCTCTCCACAACCAGTAGGGTGGCCTGTACTGGCTGGGACTGGGGGAGAGAAGACACTAGTAAGAGGTGGGGCTAGTCTGTGGGAAGGGCTTTGGCTGCCTTCCCAGCCTTACACTGAAGTTAGGCCTACAGCTGCCAGATGTCAGGATGGGTTGTGGAGAAGAACACGGATCCCTGCCGTAGGACTCCTACTTGCAGAGCCTCCATTGCTGGAACCAGTGGGCGGGGTGTCGTCCATGGGAGTGCAGGAAGGAGGCTACGTTAGCTGGAGAGGTTCTTGGCTCCTTCCCTGGTCTCACACTGGAGCCAGGCACACAGCTCCCAGATGTTTGTGATCTCTGCTCTGGGATCTTTCAAGCTTGTCAAGGCATTGCGTAAAGGGAGGAATTATTTCACTCCCACATGGGGGATGGAAATGTCGAGAGCCCCCACAGAGATCCCCCTGCCTGCTTCTCCCAGGAGGGGTCACCTGCAGGTGAGCAGCCTTGGAGAGAGCTCCGTCTCTCCGCAGGCGAGATCCCAAAGTACTTTGAGAGCAGCAGTTGCTGAGCATCCCTGGCATGTCTCTGTTCCTGCCAGTTTCCATGGCGATCCACAAAAACAGCCGAAAAAGCACAGATCTCTTTTGGAAGACAAATAATAGGATGTGATAGTGCCTGTGGCTGGGGGGGGGGGAGACAACCCCACTTTTATACTTCTAACTGAGTCCTGGGGTAAGTCTTGGGGCTTCCCGCCTGCCAAGTTGGCACGGAGAGCATTGCTGTATCATTCCCAAAGGGCTAGCAGCAGTTCAAAGCAGTAACTCCCACTTGTAGGTGTTACAAGCTGCCATAGGCAGGTTCAAATGATATTGCAAATTGGTTTTAATGGACAGCACTGGCAACTGGTGTCAGCGGGCAGCCTAAGCAAGCAGTGTCTGATAGTACTTTGACTGGATGGGGTTAGAAGAAGTGCTGATGAGGAGCCCAGGATGTGCCACCATGTGGCCCAGCACGCAAGCACACACAGAGGTATGACGTACAGAGAAAACGTGCACGCTGCCCTCTCTTCTGTCATGTCTGCAAGCACATGGACAAAATCTCAAACCTTTCATCTTGGTCGTAGAAAGAAACTATCCATGTGCAAGGAACAAATTCACAGTCGTTCCACCACAGTATCACATCACCAAGACTTCACCCACTGCCCTGAAGGTCTCACCCTGCCCTCTTCTCCACTACCAAAGCGGCAAGCGTTATTCAGCACACCCTTCCCCATGCAGTTTGGAGGTGCCTGCCTGCCTGATACCCACCTGCCCCCTTGCTTGCAGCAACAATTGCCAAACAGCACAGCTGCCAAGATGAAAGGACATGGAGGGAATGGGTGGAGGGGTGGCTTTTCTGATCTGCATCATTTTTGTGATACAGTTTAAGATTTCCAGAAAATTCTGGAGGAGGGGAGGCGTAAAATTGATAAAGGATAAGATGGCTTTCAAACACAGCCAACAAACATCTTAAAAAGGAAACCTAATTTTGTGTGCCTCCACCTCTGGGCAAAATGTTCTTGGCTTGCTTTCAAAGGTGCTGGGAAATTCAAGGGTTGGGTATGTCTGAAAACCAGTCTCAGGGTGCCTGCAACAGGGTGACCAGAAAAAGGTGCTGATTTTGAAAATGTAATCTTATTTTTTTTTTTATTTTGTAATTTCCTGTCACTGAGCACTCCCTGGGAGGCTCAGGGATTGATCTAGAACTTGTCTTTCACTCTACGCACTGCCTGAGGCAAAAATCCTTGTAAGTGGAATCTGTCACCTGGGCTGTAGATTTCAATGGCACTTGGATTTCATTGCGCCGACTGCTGCCATATGGAAGACTCCCACCCATTTCCTCATGCTGTGCTCCCTTGCCCAGAGTCCTGTGAGCCTGCAAAGGAGCTTCTGAAGTTGAGGTTGCAGCCCAGCCTCTCCCTCTGTCAGTGATTGCCTCCCCTGCCTGAGGGCAGCCCTGGAACCTCAGTCCTGGTGTAGAGAGGTACTGTGTCTCCTTGCGCCCTCAGAAACCCATGCCAGAATGTAGAACCGCACTAGGCAGACAGCTTATTAAAACAGCTGGAGCAGCTCCAACACAAAACTGAGTTAGGACCTTCTGCAAAGGATGTCATGGGTAATTTTTAATTATTTGTTTAATTAGTGTTAATTGCACACAGTAGGAGGTCAGAACTCAGCCTGCAAATGCTCAGTTGGCTGGGAAGCGCGAGTTCTCCGGCCATTCTGGAAACCGCAGTCGAGGTGCAGGAGAAGAGGGGGATTTGCACTTGGTGTCACGATGGTGGTGACAGTGGGTGAATGAAACTCGGGGGGGGGGGGGGGCTCTGGAGCAGAAGGAGGAGGAGGAGAAGACGTATGGGGAGCTCAGCCGGGGAGCCACCGAGGGGGTGAGTGGGTGCCCCAGGGCCCCTCTGCGCTGGAGAGACTTCAGCACACCTTCCGGGCTGCACAATCACTCTCCCTAGACAGTCATGGACAAAGCTGTTCCACCAGCAAGGGCTGTCTCTAGATATTTAAATGGGGGTGTTTCAATCCAACCTTTCCCTTTAGGGTTTTCTTTTGGTCAGAAGTGTCTTTACATTTGTAGTTATTATAAAATATACTGATAATATCACATGTTATATACACATATATAAGTAATAATGTACCTACCCATGCATACACATACATATTATCTGTATGACTGCATAATGTCTGATATGTTATAGTGATAAATGCATTCTGTAAAATCGCAGTAGGACGAAACAGCACACAAATCCACCCTGACACTCCGTGTTGCCGGAGGGCCGGGGCGGACCAGCTGCCCGGCCGTTGGTAACGGCCTGCGGCCGCTCGCGCCGCGCCGCCCCTCGGCGCTGTGCTCTGGCGCCACCTGGTGGCTGGCGGCGGCGCGGCGGGCGGGCTTCTCCTCAGGGTGTTTTTATTCGAGGCTTTGATATATCGACGAAACCCACCAAAAAACGGGTGTCCTGAGAATGGGCAATGCCTTTGCCTGATTTAACTTTTCTGTGTGTACATCTTCCGATGGGAAAACTGGGTGCAGAGTCAGTGGGACACATCTTCTGGCGGGGTGGTTGCCAGGCTCAGCCACGCATACCTGCGCCTGTAAAGCCCTCTGTCATTCTTCTAAAACATAGCATCACTAACTCACACTCTTTTAAATTGTTTTTCAAATTCCTACAAGCATGAAAGATTTATCTGGTAATATTTTCGGAAAGATTTCACAGCACAAAGCTCTATGGAGGCCTCGTTTTAAACAGAAAAGTTCCGCTGCACAGCACTTAATTGCATCCAACAAAGTGTCCTCATAAGCCATGAAACCTGAGCTGGCTTACAAAGGGAAGGATACACGAGGTGAGCCCTTGCGCTTCCTTGCCATTGCGTTCAGCCACTGGCCTAAACACTCGGTGACTCTCAATTTGTCTCTTTACAGTTTAGCAAGTTCTGTCTTACCAGGGAAACAAACTTCCCGGTGGGAAAGTCAGTCATTGCCCTCTGACAGACACAAACACAATTGCACACCTGTACCGTTTAGGCCCTTTGCTAATTACAGCTAATAGAGATTTTTCTTCAGCTGAAATATATAGAAACCTTGGATCAGGAAATGTGAGCTACACCGAGGCTGTTCCTAGGGAGCATCGTGGTGGTACAGCTCTGAGGAGTCAGAGGGAAAGGGAGTATGAACGGCCATAGATTTGTTATGGGCTCTCTGTTGGAGGGCTGCTACGACTCAGCCCTAGACTATGTCGCTGAGACACTGGATGCACATGCTATCATATAGTCCTGACTCAGGGGGCACCTGGGCAATTATTCCTAAAAAGCAGATAAGCATTGGATTGTTTTACCAGACAAACGTATGGGACTGTGGAGGGGAGTAGGAAAAGGTGTTCCTAGGGCAATGGCTGCATACCTTAGCTATGTTCAGTTCAGGCATTAGTTAAAAGAACCATTTCTCTTTGGTGCAAATCCACTAAGCACCTTAAGACTTTTTTCTAATTTTTGTTAAAGCTGGACCCACTCCCACCCTTACAAACAGGTCAAAATTCAAGCCTGATGTTTCTGTACAAGACACTTGTCTCCTCTCAGCCTTGATTTTTTCTCATAAGGACAAATTAACATGACAGTCGTTGCCATTTATGTTTGCCCAAAGATTATTTAGCTTCTCAGAAGACATCACAGAAATAAAAAGCTTTATATTAAACCTTTTATAAATTAGGAACTTTAACAAAATATTTTTCTGCTGGATCAAAATTATAATGTGATTCTTCTAATGAGCAAAAGTAATGCCACCATTACCGCAAGGAAGGATTGCTTTTGCTTTTAAATCTAGGAGAGCTTTTGAGCCTGTACTGCTAGCTTCACATTCCCTCTGCAAAGCACTCTGCAGCCATACAGAAATGCAGAATACTGATTCCAGATTTCTGTAGTCTTGTCTGAAACCAGTGCCCATAGTTTACTATCTGGGCTTACACTGACTAGATTTATATTTAAGGTAAGCCTGCTGTCATAAAAAATACTCTGAATTGTAGGCATGTAGGCATAAAAGGAGAGAAGATTCAGAACATCTTCCACCAATTTTCCTGCACAGGATGAGGCAAAATCCCCCTGCTTGCAAGAGGTTATGCTCGCATGGGTTTGTGACTGGGTCATGTCTTTCAACCTCTGCAGAAGAGCAGTGCTACTCCTACAAGCTCAGATTCATTCCTCCCAGAGACCAAAATCTCTGGGAACTGCCCTGAATTTCCAGTAGCTTTTTACTCCATTATCACAAAATCGATCACAGATGGTGCTTTTGATGCTGACAGGTTGGAAAAAATAATCTCCTGGCTTATATCCTGAGCACATTTGATCTGGACTGACTGGGTGGAATCGTGACAGCCCGTCATCTTGTCATTGGTACAGAAACACTTTCCTGACTGCAGCTAACATTTGGGCAAGGATGAACATCTTCCTTTAAATAGCAAACTTCAGCCTTAAATAGTTACACTTTGCCCTTGCTGTTTGGCTCTGTTGCATACCAAAGACTTAGCTCTTAGCAACATGAAATCCCATCCTAATTAGCTTCTGTTTAACAATACCACTTTGTACCACTCAGAATGCCAGGCTCCTTCTATTCTGGGGCTACAGAGGAGGGGAACATTTCATATCAAGCCCAATGCAGTTCAAGACTCTTTCTGTTAAATGTGATTTTTTTTTTTTGACGTGTAAACTAGTCCTATATGTTAAACCTGAGCACTCTGTATGAGTAAAAGTCACAGTCAAGAAATTAAAGACTCTTAACCCAATATAGCCCAGTGTAAGCACAGAAAACTGCTGTAAGAAGTTCTGGAAAATTCAGCAGTGTCATAAATGCAACATAAATGTTACATGGTAGACATAAAACTTGTGTATAAGTGGTCAGATGGTATAATTCATTCCAATTTGACACTCAGCTGGAGAGAAAAATGTGTATCATTTACCCACTGGGGAGTCAATGAGCATGTATGAAATAGAGCAGCTCTCACACATACGAATAAGCCATCTTCTGCATTTGCATCAACAATTTTAAAACCTCCCAAGGCTTTCAGTACCAAAAGTAGCTCTGTTTATACAACTCTTCAAAAAGAAGTAAGGTCTTGGCATACCTGACCCTATATCTCAAATAGCTGCAGTTTCATGTCTCATGGCAACATTAGTCTATTTTCTGAAGATAAAACTTCCACCATCCGTTATAGGACTGCTAATTTGATCCATTGTTACAAACTGTTCATAAATATATAGACAGACATACAAACATCAAAGAGGAAGTAATAAGAGACCTTACACTGAAACCTTAAAAACATTGGCATAACAGTGTGACCATCTGAATGTACAGGGCTGGCTTTTTTATTTTTTTAATGCAGGCCTGGAGAATCACTTGCAGAAAGGATCAAGACCCATGTACCTCCCTCAAATAAAAAATAAACAGGATGATGCATGCAGCTCTGCCCACCACAAATGCCAATGGCTAATGATGATCATTTGCACATGTGGTTTTGCATTTGGTCCTTTTTTTATGCTACTATAAATATTTTCCTCACTTTACAGGAAAGTCCCTGGATTCAAGGAAAGTTTCTTATCTGAAGCCATCTGAAGATACATAGAGTGGCAAGGCCAAGCTATTTTTTTTTTCAGCCTTTCAAGAAAACTTTTTACAATCTGTTTCACTTACTATCCTTGAAACTTTGACCTAATTTCCATCCCACAAATCTACTCCCCTAGACAACATTATTCACAATAATGAAGACTGTATGATGACCCCAAATAGGTCTATTTGCTTTGAGTTCTAATATTCTGTGGTTATATAGAATTCCATCATTTACTGTACATTGTGAAGTTGTGCAACCAACGTTCACATTCTTTAAAAGAAGTCTTTGTGTCTTTTAAAGTGAACAAAAGAACCCCTTCTTGAAATGGGTTTGGTGCCTATTTTAAAGGAAAAACTCCATTATCATATGACACATTCCAACCACTGTAGGTAAGTATAAAGCAACCTGAAAAAAAAATTTTGCTCAAAAAGCTTTGCTGAGAGCAAAGCTAACCTAAGGCTTGCAACCTAAGGCTGCAAGTTTGAAAGGATGTTGGAGCCACTGTAAATTAGATTGGTCTTGGTCCTGAAATGTAATATCCAGCAAAGCTTCATTTTTCAGATCCCAGTGCCCATAAAGCCCTGGAGGCAGGGACTGAAATTAGTTGAGATAATTCCAGCATGTTTTGGTCTTTCAAACTCAATGGCATGCAGGGTGCAGGTATGAAGCATACATCAGTGTGCCTCTTGACCTCCCGCTCTGTGTGGATGACAGACAGTTCTGCAGAGCTATTACATTTGCCTCAGATGATAGAGCTAAAAGGCCGTGTGCTTAGCCAGCTCTGGGGGTCTGAATAAGGGCTAGCTGGTGGAGCTTGCTTCCAGATAAGATTGGTGGAAATTATTCAGTGTCACAGAGAAACCTGTATTAGCTCCCGTCAGTGACAGAGTTTGTATTTGTTACTCAGCCTGGTAACCTGTACTTTTTTTTCAGATTATTACCTTTGGATACGCAGATATCAGCATAGACAAAAGTCACAGAGGAGCATTTCTGATGCTGTAAGAACTTTCTGCAGATTATTTTCTCTCCCTCTGTCATCCAGCAGGTGGGAGGAGATCAACACAAACAGTGAAATATAGGGCTACTGGGTGGATTGGTCCCCTGGGACACCTCATTTGCTTATGGACAACTCCTCAGGGCATATCCAGTTGCCCTAATTTTCATACAACTATCCGCCAGCCTCAGGGAACACGACAGCACCATTTTTTACTCTCTTGGAAAGAACGGCGTTGGGTGTCACTGTGTCAATATTCATGGATCACAACAAAGGGACACAAGAACTGCGCAGCAATGTCTGCACCTAGGAATTGCCAGCTGGGGCTACAGGACTGCTGTCAGCAGGTGGGGGCAGCATGGACATCGACTCATCTACCTGCGCCTTTTCACTAGTTGTTTACCCATCAGTTTTAGACATTTCTAACGTTACTTCTGTAAACATAGCTTCTCAGGATGCCCAGAAGACATAGTTCTGCTATGCCAAAAATGCCCTAAAAAAAGATTATTATCATAAGTCTAGTGAAGTTGCTCTGCCAGAAAGTGTTAACTTGGCTGCTGAGCTGCCCACCTGGTAATGAACTTTGGTCATTTTTCCTTATCCTGATCATGGGGCAAGGGCACTGAGAATACAGGGAACGTAAAAATTGGGAGAGAGAGAAAGGTAATGGACCTGTTGTAGTGTAAGGGAGAAGTGAGGAACAACATAGTCTGACCATGGAAGCAGGGCTTGTGAATTCCTAGTTTATCCAAGTTTTATTTGTGCTGCAGTGATGTTTGCAGGTAAGTAACAGCTAAATGTCCACAGAATTATGAGCGCATAAATGTTTTATAGTCAGTGCAATATAGTTAGTAGTGGTGGTTCATGTCTGGGATCATGCTAGAGAAACAGCTTATTTGGGGAAGATGTACTATTTATTTGTCCTCTGGTCTTATTAGGGGGTTAAGAAGAACATCAGTTGATGGTTAAGTCTGTACCTCTGAGACTGGCTAATAAAGAACCCTTAATTGCTTGTATTAGTGTAGATATCCCTTAAGAAAAAAGCCTACTGAAAATGTAGCTGACTCCAAAAGGATTTTATAAGCTGATATCATCTTTGGCTGTGTTAAGCTATGATAGAATATTTCTCCCTAATAGCATGCCCAATGTTACAACAAAATTTAAAATGGCTTTGAATCAAAAAGCAACTATGGCTTTTTTTCTGAAGAAGCAAAATTCAGTACCAACACTTTTACTCTCAAATACTTCTATTAACTTGTATTTTTCCTTTGGAAGGATATAAAAGAGGGCATTTAGTTCCCATTTGCAAAGACAACTATGAAAAAAACTTCTGAAAGCATTTGATGGCATAGGTGCGATAGAGGTCAAATAATGAAAGAAGTGAGATTTACTTATGCATCAGAGCATAATTTGGGCTTCTTTCTGACTCTCATTTGACCAGTTTAGGATCTGTCTCTTGTAGTTAGTCAGGGTGTTATGAAACAGAAAATACCTAGTTTGACTGTCAGTTTGGGATTATTTTGCCTAACTTCAGCTACCCGGAAGTCAAGAAACGGGCCTGAACTACTCATCTGGCTCCACCTATCTTCAGTGGAGACAGGGGAACTTGTTCCATCTCCTTAGGATGGAGTGCATCATCATCCAGAAGTGTCCACCTCTCACAACTGAGTAAATAGGGAATTACAGCAGATGGAAAGCAAAGGATCACAATATTCTTGTAGGCAGAGAATAGCTAATACAGAATGAAGTTACTGGGATGTAGATGTAAGTATATCACATTAAGAAATTGGGACAACCCTCCATGTGTGCAGCACTGTTAAGAACTGGATCAGTCCATAAATGAAGAGACACAAC
Source organism: Ciconia boyciana (assembly GCF_034638445.1). Lineage (NCBI taxonomy): Eukaryota > Metazoa > Chordata > Aves > Ciconiiformes > Ciconiidae > Ciconia > Ciconia boyciana. The sequence continues at coordinate 34,380,676 of NC_132939.1, read as the reverse complement.
TAATTGTGCAGATGACTTTCACAGCTGGGGAGCTGAAAGGTGCATCAGGACCTTTGCTCAAGTTCTAGCTCACTTGATCTATTTTTGTGCTTATATTTCTGAAGTTGATTTCTCATTACCAGCATAAGTTATACGAGTTGTAACTGGAAGTTTTGCAGGATGACTGGGATTATTTGGAGCATCACTTCTGGACACTTCTAGAATAGAAAGTCCTATAAATTATGGTTTTAAAGTTCACTGGGCTGGATATTGTTAAACTGGCATTTGTAGTCAGTGTGAAATATCTGATAATTATAGATTACAATATGACAGAAAGTCTCATTTCTTTTGGACATGTCATGAACTAAATATTCTTCAGGGCTATGTACTTACTTAATCCCATGAAATTCTTCACAAAAAGTCTCTTCAATAACTTTCCAAAATGAAAACTGACTCTTTAGACAATATCAAGGCCATCTCCATGCAGTCTATGCTGGGGTGATGTCTACTGATGGGGAACTTTGCTGTATAAGATACAGATGAATATTTGATGAAGCAGTTATTTATTTAGCGTATCTGTAAGAGACAGACAGTCTTTTTCATGTGACTCTTTTTAGTCATCAAAAAGATTTGAGACCATTTGGCTCCTATCCCCCCTGACCCGCTGACATTTCTTGGGATCATGTTTTTGTTGTGGGACTGCTACCAGGACAGTGACAAGATCTGAAAGGAAAGGAAGGAAAGGAAAAAGCTACTTTTTAAAAAAGTGCAGTAATCTTCTTGTGTCACTGTGATGTGTTCTTCATCATATGCATGTATATGGCAGCTGAAATAGATGATGAGATTAGGTGGCTGTTCGTCCAGGCTCCTGGGTACTATCTTCAGTCTTGTGTGATGAACTTCAGACAAACTTCTCTGTGCCTGAGGCTACCCGCTTGAATGGGAAAAATATTCATATGTAATGCATTCTGAAAGTGACATAACAAAAATAAGGTAACAGTGAAATATCAGCGAAGATATTCAAAGAACAATGCAAAAGGACCCTATTTCTAGTGGAACTGTTGTGTAACTCAGCCTTATGGATAAACTGAACCAATGTCACAAAGATCAAAGAAAGAAGGAATTCTTCAGCTGTTTATATACTGCTGCTAAGAGTGGAGGTAGCAGCACAAAATCAGAGATATTCATTGTTAAGAAGAAAATTAATTTAACCAGCATTCTGAAATCTGCTGCAATAATTTATACAGTAAAATCTCTTGTTTTAGTTTGTCTCCAACGAGAGAGTGAGTAAAAGAGGAGTATGAGAAGGAGACAGTGTAAGGAGGATATGCTCTCTCTTAAGGACAACCATTGAGTATTTTGGAATTATTAGTAACTCAGATCCACAGGTGCTTTAATGCATAATGGCTCAATGTACAAAATAATAACAAAGCATAAGATACCATTGGGGAAGAAGAGTCTCTCAGAGACCACTGAATCAGATCAGAGAACAGGAGAAAACACAGACAAGCTGTGGAAGAAAAGCTCAGACAGAAAAATACGGAAGATAACCAGAAGCTGTTTAAGAGTCACTGGATTAAAAAAAGTCTCAATTTCATAAGCATAATAGAGAACAATGTTTAAAATGCCATCCTGGGTCAATGTATGAAGTGAAGGCATAGTTAGAAAATAAAAAGCCTATATAGCAAATGGATAAAACAGGAAATATGTAGCAATCAATATAAATTAGAAGTTATATAATGTAAAAATAGACAAAAAAAAGACAAAAGAAGAAAATCATTGGCTGGCAGGCCTTCAGACAATAAAATGAGTTAAGAGTATATTAAGAACAACAGAAGTCTTAACAAGGGTACATGCTGCTGCTTGATGCAGATGATGAAATGACAATGCTGCAGAAAAGACAAATATTCAATAAATAGTTCTGTTCTGCATTTGGAAAGAAGAAAGATGATGCACTTATATCACATGGGCTGATGAAAAATTTTCCACTCCATTGGTGACCAGGAGGAATGTAAAGTATGTACTGGGGGCAAATATTTTAAAATCAGCAGGTCTGGATAGTTTACATTACAACTGATCTCTAGCCTGCTGATATTGATATTTCACAAATCCTGTAATAGTGAGGAAATATCAGAATACTAGAGGAGTGTCTGTTCTATGCCAATATTAAAAAATGGCAAAGTCAATAATCCCAATAGATGTGCTCCAGCAAGGCTAACAGCAGTTCAGGGAAAAAAATATTAACTGAGAGAGAATCCTCTGACAAAGAGTAAGAAAATCTAGGGATGTATTTTCCAGCATCAAAATAATCTTGGGGAAAAAAAATGTCAAGAATAGTTTAAGCATCCCTGCCATGAGCAGGAAGATGACTAGAGATGCTCTTAGAGTACTTTCTAGCCCTGCCTTCTGCGGTTCCATGAAGAGATAACATGGTTACCAACAGAGAGTCCTCACTGTACAGGAGTGACTATATCTACAGGATGTGAATTCTGCTTGACTTGATTTCTTAAATTGTTTCTCACTGAATGCTTCTTCATGTATAGCATTCAGATCAGGGGCAGTGCTGAACCTTTGTACCTGGATGACTCCCATTCACTGAGAGAAACATAGGACACAGGATGGTTGAAGCATAGGGAAACCAGTCCAGCCAAGTTTGTCTGCTGGACATAAAGCAGAACAGAATAAAGCCATGTCACCTGTGCTTTGCAAAAGCCATGGAAGGAGTATTAGGATGAATTTTAGATTCAGTGCTATTCAACATTTTCATCATCACCCTAGAAGTAAATATAAACTCACTGCTGACAAAATATGCAGGTATTAGGAAGCCTGGTGGAATGGCAATGATGAGGGGAAAGCATTTATATAGAGCAGGCTGGATCACCTAGCAGATCAGACACGTTCAAGTAAAAAGCCTTTTACTACAAAGTAAAAGTTTTACTGCAAAGTTATGCATGTGGGAACCAGATAGGAGATTAGGAGATGTGTAATCAGAAACTTAACCCTGGAAAACAGCACTCTGAAAAGGATCAGGGTCATCAGAGTATGGAGCAGTTTCACTCCAGTGAGATACTGTGGCTAAAAGGGTGAAATCAATCCCTGAATGCATAAACATGGGAATAGTGAGTAGAAGTACCAGGTTGCTTTTCTTCCCTTTGTGGTACTCATGAGACTAATCATATGCAGGATATTTATTTTTAAAGGTAGTTGAAAAGTTGGGGAAGGCGCAAAAGAAGCCTGGCAATCATTCCAGATCCAAAGTAAATGCCTTATTGTACAAGACTTACAGTGCTCAACCTGTCTGACTTACAGAAAAGGAGATGACTTGATTTATGGCTTGATTAATGAAGTGGTACTGTTGGAGGCATAAAACACTAGCAGGAAAGGGCTCTGAGCAGACTAAGTCATACTGAGGACTGAGTGCAGGAATTATAAAGCCAGACAAATTCAAGTGAAGAATGAGACACAGAAAATGATTAACTACTAGAACAAGCTAATGTGGTGAATTCTTCATCTCCTTATGTCTTCCTTATGACGTTTTTCTTATTGGCCTACAGCCAACTACAAATTGTCAGGCATGAGTTATAGCATTTAATACTGGAATATAACGATGCAAATTAATGGTCTATGATATCTAACAGGTCATTCTAGGTGATAGTGATCTCTGAGATCCATTATGCTGTAGGAGAGAGAGATATTTATTAATTATTATGATTATGTCAATAAGCAGTAGCTACATGCAACTTTCTCTCTGTCCTGCCCTTTAAGTGCTGCCATTTAATGATAACAAGATGAATTAAGGTTGTCAAGATAACTAATGAAAGAAATTGGAGGACTGTAAAAGTCCACGACTGATTTTGTCTCTTTAGATATTCCAGTAGATGGTCACTTTACCAGTTGGACTGGCATAACACATGGGAAATACAAGTTGCTTGGTGACTTCCTTTCCCTTTCTTTGTTCCTCTGTCTAGAAACTTCTTTCTTTGGCTGTGACATGCACCTATGGTAAGTAAGTAACCTGGCCTCATACGCACATCGTATTAACAAAACCAGCCAAAGTATTTTTGGAAGACATGAATGGGAGTGGAGATGCCACAAATAGGTTCTTACCCAGAAAAGTAAAAAAAACCCCACAACATTGCCATAAGACGCAATGTTTTTAACATTATTTCGATGCTTGAAGATGGGAACCTCTTTTGCCAAAGTGATACTTCATGTTTAGATCACCAAAACGAATAGGCATGAATTGCTGCTAATTTGATCTTGAGAATCCCTGTAGTAGCAACCTCCATATCTGGGTGCCTAAATGCCTTTAAGAATTGGGCCCATGAGAACTTTCATCCTCTATAATCCCAAAGCACTTTGGAGGCCTCCATGGCTCTAGGGCAGAGCATGGGTGCTACTGATAGTGAGCAGCCTTTCAAAATAACAGTTTAAGAAAGAAACTGAAGAATCTCATCACTAATGCAACTTCAGGGGAAATTCAGGGAATGAAGAATGGAGAAGGGCAGGGTAGATAACTTGTATTTATAGTAGACAGCTTATCTGGCAGATTTAGCCACTTCTCTTGCTGCTTCAGCACTGTTTGTGAACAGCTTTTGTTCATCTCAGATGTTTTTGTTATTCAAAAAGCTCTTGGCCTGTGGAATGTTCTCGAGCAGCTCATTGTGAATATTTGATACATGGAAGTAGAGAGTCAAATGGTGATTTTTAGCTCTGAATCGCTTTTATGTATTCCTTTGACTCATCCACTTTCCACATCATTTCAAATCTCAGAGGAACACTTTTTCAATTTCACTCATACTATTTAATTGCTCCCAACCTTCTTCATTATCTTTTTTTATATTGTAACCCTTGTCTTTTCCATCATTTCCCCTCATCTATTCCCCTCCTCTCCCTGGTTTATTATCATTACTTGACTAATGTTTGAGAATTGTATTGTAAGTGACTTGGAGCAGACACTTGTCATTTTACTGTTGTGCAGAGCGCTTTGCATACATGTAGTGTTGTATAAATAAAAACTACAGCTCCAGAAATATTTAGTCTCTCAATTATATTTTGCAGTATAATATGTACCAGAGACACTATATGAAATAGAATTATTTATTATAATTATCCCATCTCTGGTACTGACATTCAAAAGCATTTTAGGTAAATCATGTGCCTTCTCTCTTCTCTGTCTCAGTTTCTTAGCTAGCTCAGAGTTACAAGATGTGTCAGTAAAGTGCTAGCATTGGGTTGTTTGGCATTCTAGAAACCCTTCAAATGTAACACCTCTTTGCTTATCCTGCTTTCTACTGGTGTGTCTCAAAGCCTTCTAGCAAAGGAAATGTGTTCCGTCTTTTACAGCTGAGGAAACAGAAACACAGAGAGGTGAATTTGAGGGCGTTGAGAAGGCCTGAAGCATACCTGTGAACACAACCCAAGTCTCCAGGGCTCCCGTCTCCTGGCATTTTTAATGGACAACACTTCTCCACAAAATATTATTGATTACACAAAGATTATTGGATCGAGTTGGACTGCACATGTCCAGGTTTGTATAGTGGCTTGCCCCTCCCCAAAACAACGTTTGCATTTTGTTAAACCTGGCAAAGTAACAGAAAACAGAGTTGCCTCCAAACACTTCAGGATGTGTAATTTCCACATATGTGGTATTTGCTTTTCTTCTGCCCCTGAATCCAGAATAGAAACCATGAGGGATTCTTTTATATATTTTTATTAAAAATTCAAGCAAATACAGGCTTACTTAGTCAGACATCAGTCATGCCTCTGGTAAATCTTGCCTGCTGCTTGTTCTAGGAGAAGTCTCAGGCTGCTCTGTTCTGACGGACCCATCTGGCATCTAATCCACATGAAGGCAAAGGTGGCAGGAGGTAGTGGAGGATACTAGCGCCCTGCTCAGCAATTTATCTGTCAGTCCAAAGAGATGATCCCTGAACAATGTCCCAGAGGAAACTCAAAAGCTTTGACAGTCTCTGTGAAAGTGTCTTGCTAACATTCATTCCCATGGATACCTTGAATGGGAACACTCCTTTCCTAAACAGGCTACTCTGACAGTAAGAGATGCTTTGCTGCATGGCACTTCCGTAGCATGTCCTAGGAGTAAAAGTTTCCTATCCGCTGTGTTTAATTTCAGAGCCAAGCTCTCACCAAGCCATAAGGTATGGCAGGTATCTATTACAGAAAAATGTCTTGAAGGAAAGCAGATAGCGCAAAGCTAAATACTCATGCAAACTTTACTATTACAATTTATATCTAGAGAAAAGAATATGCTCTGAGTAAGGGAATAATTTCAGCAATCCCAGAGAGAAAGGCCAGAGTTTTCAAAAATAGTTCTGGGTGCCTTGGGGATTGCTGCCCAGCCTTTAATGTTTTGAGGCTGATCCCAAGGACAGCACCTTACTGGCAGAGACTGGCACATGCATGGTTAAATGAACAAATGTTTAGAGGGCTTCAATTCTGAGCAGAGATACGTTAAGAACCTGCATGGACCTAACTCCTGCCTCAGTCCCATTGTGAATCAAGCACTTTGTCAGGAGTGATGAATATGGCGTTAGTGTTTGAAGCCATAAAAAGAACCCAAGTCTATTTTCATAGAGCCTACAGGGGGAGAAAAAGCCCCTGCTACAAGCAAAAGAAAGAGGAGAGGAACCCATCAGACCAGGGAGTCTCCTTTAACTTGAAGGAACCATGTTTGTAAATTTCCTTCATGTTTTCTTCAATAAACTCACTGAATGAGTGAAGGCAGTGAAAATCCATGGCTTGTATTTTTCCTACCCCTCATCAAAAAGAAAAAGAGAGAAAGGAAGCAATTTCCATGTTATTGCATGAAGACCTATGCAAGCTGATCTGAGACAGCATGTGATTTGTGGTATTCTTCAAAATGCACTTCCTACTTCAGGCATTTGAAGAACATTTGTCACCACAGTGACTGGGGGCCCCCTCAGAAAAAAAAAAGAAATTAGTTGTTCTTTAATTTCTTTGCAAGCTTCAAGATTGCTCTTTGTTCCCCAGTTTCCTGACAGAGAAGCCCATGTTTTGGATGTACATCTGTGAGGAATTTATTAAATAAACACAGAGCATCCCCCCTCTATTCTACACACCCAGGGAGATGAAATTCCCAATTCCCAGTTGCAGGACCTCCTCAGGCAAACAGGAGAGAAAAAGCCAAACCTCCCCAAGGAGGGGAAAACCCTGATTTTGGCTTGAGAGGTTTTAAACAATTGCGATGAAGTTTTCCATGATAGGTGTCTCCTTCAGTGCACTGGCTGGTTGGAGTCAGGCTGAACCAGGGCTGGATAAAGAACGGGGAGTGTTATAAGGTGAGATTCCCATTTCGTTTGTTGCAGAACCCGTTAGCATGTAGAGAGTGAGGCAGGAAGTTAGGGTAAGGGTGATTTAATGAGCCAGGTGGTTAAACCCTGCTCTGGAAAGCTGGATCCCATTCCTCATTAGTTCCTAAGCAATGTCAGACAAGTCACTTCGACTAAACTGGTAGGACTAATGGAGGTTCCTGATTTTCCAGGTGCTCCTTTTTCTAGGCTGGGGCTGGATTTACAGAAGGGATGAGCATCCACAACTGCAATGTAAATATAAGGAGCCATATAAAACTAAATCCTATGGGGAAAAAGCAATGCTACGAATCTCAAATTTATGATTCCTTTTAACTGTAACATGTCTGAGCTTCAAACCCCAGTCTGCAGAGTGAGATCTTACCTCACTGGGAATGACTACACTGGCAGCAATATTTGTGATGCACTCAGATACCAGTGTAATGACCACGTTAAAGAGTTCCTGAAGAAATAAGTCATTCTTTTTTCAGTGTAACAATTGTGCCATAAATCAAACACAAATTATGGTGAGGGAATAAGCTGTGCCAGACACAAAATGGATGAGCGAGGAACCAGCTTGGGTATTGCTGCACTGCACTCCTTAGTGTGCCCAGATACAAGAGTGTAGTAGCAAGGAAAAATGATTACATTGCTTTCCAAGATGTCTCCATACAGTCAGGTGTGATGCTGCACCCCAGTGAATAAATCCTTCCAGAACCAGACAGGATGGTGCAGAGACATCTGAGTTGGCTTTGGGCACACATATAGAGGAACTAGATCAGGTGTTATATATGATCTGTGTTATTCCAGATAAAGGCAACGCACGCATGACAGGATTATGAGATCATTAATAAGATCAGCTGCATCTCCTGTGCCTGTTTACAACTGGCTGCAGAGAGGCTAGAGCGTACTTAGGTCACTGCAAACTCTTTTCATCTTGGAGCCAGCTTCCTGCGTACAAGCCTGGATGTTCTGCAGAGAACGGTGCATGCTCCCAGCACCAGGCCTTGGAGAGCTCAAGCCTCCTGGTGAACGCCTGACAAAAGGGCAGTTGTAGAAATCCTCTCTCCTTTGTCCCCGAGGTTCATCCTACTCCCACTTTCACCGTATTATAATCTCAACTCCATTGGTTTTTTTCTCTTCTATTACTAGGGCTGAAAGAAACAAGGCTGGGCAGAAAAATAACAGCTTTTCCGGACCAGCTAATGCAGCTAGGGAGAGCTGAACAAGCTCTCAGGTGTACAGCACCACCACCAGGTGCTCGCTCTGACATTTCTCCCTCCTGCCTGTCCCCTCAGCACAGTACAGCGTTTGTCTTCATTCCCCTCACCCCTGCCTCACTGCCTCCTCCTTCCTCCCTTCTCATTCTGGGAGCCCTCTCCTTTCTCCTCACCTCCTCCTTCCTCTCTCTGCTTGCTGTGACTAGACAGGAGAATACAGATTTATGTATTCCCTACATGTGCTTCTCATTTTTTCCGGTCCATCTCTGGCTGTTGATTTCTCCTTCTCGTAGGTGAGTATCTCTTAGCTCTCTTCTTCCTTTCTCTTTGACCTTTCCTCTGCTCCTTGTAAGGCATTCTCTCATCTCATGCTGTGAAATGTTCACGCTGTCTCATACTGTGAAATGATCTCTCTCACGCTCTCTCTTGACTATGTCTCTAGCACGGTCCTCAGTGCTTTCTAAAGGGATGCTATTTCACAATAAATACATAAGCACTGCATCAGGCTGCCGTCCTCTGTAGCTGCCTAATTGGATATGGTATTTTAGAGGTGCTTCTTAGAACATCAGTCTTAGAATCTTAGAATTTTCCTGCTCAGCTCTGTTGAAATATATATAAAACAATTGGTTTTCTTTCATCTAGCTTGAGGTCACCAGGACACGCAGTGCTGTCCTAGCTTGCACAGCTCGGTTGCTGAGGTAGGGCTAGCTGTGCATTATTCTCCATTTCCCCTTTAAAATGCTCCATCTTTCTGATACTCCAGCTCTCGAAGTGAGATTGTGCAATCAGGTGACTCGGTGACAGGCTGGTTTGCTGCATTGTGGCATCCTCGGAGCAGCCACAGCGGTTTGTACACAGAGCTCCCTGGGCGAACGCTGACAGGAACGCCAGCCAGTAACCCAGGCACTCCTGGGTTACGCAGAGTTATGCAAAGCCGCGGCGTTTTTCAAGTGTGCAGCATCTGCTGGCCCTGCAGTTTGGGGGCTGAAGGAGCAGCCTCTCAAGGGAATACCTGCCTTTGAGAGAGTCACTGTGGCCAGACATCTTGAGACTCCTTTGTTATAATTGCCTCGGGGCCTGCACAGATCCGATGTTGCCTCATCATTGGGACCATTTATTATTGATATCATAAATGCTGAGTCATTAAACAGAGGTCATAAAAGCATCCTTATTCTGCTAAAAACATTAGCTCATCATTTCTGGTACTCCAGAAGGCAGGAGAGACCAGGAAACCTGGTGCCTGTGAGAAAGAAAATGTGGGCTGCATCCGAGGCCCGGGAAGACCAGAGAAGAGCCCGAAGTCGGTAGCTAATTAGGAAAGGCAGGGCGTTGCTTACAGACAGGCCTCTGGGCTCAGGATCAATTGCCATTTCTGAGTTTGTGTCACTTGAAGTTACCATTTTACCCCACAATACTTTGATTTCTCTCTCTGTAAAGGAACAAAACTAAAATCTCCCTCACTTCTGCCTGAAGACTGCAAGGCACTTCAGAGGCATTAGCTAGCTAATCCTCACTGCAGAGAGCTGCTGTTACCTCCATTTTTCAGAGGGAAGCCAGAGGTACAGAGGGGTCATTTGTTTGCTCGTGAACTCTGGTTCAGGATTGCAATCGCCTGATTTCTAATCCTAGAGAAAGGCTTTTTTTTCTGGTGTTCTCATACTGCCGAAGAGTTAATGTAGCGAGAGCAAGGCTTTTAATTTTTTTTACTACCTATGCTTTAATTTTCTTACTCCTCTTCCTCGGGCAATTTTCTGAACCTGAAAGGATCCTTCTGGGCGGAAAAACACTTCTTGTAGAGATTATGTTTCCCTATTTTAACAGTGAAGCTGCAGACAAATATTTCCTCTGATAGTTGTGTTTGATTTCCTGCACTGCAGGGACGTCCTGTCAGCGTCCAGATTCAACAACAGGTGCATGGGGGTTATATCCCTTAGCTGCTTGGGATTTTTATTTGTTTTTGTTACAGATTTCTTTAGAAGAGTAAATATGAAGAACCCGTACCGCGGGCTCACCAGCCAAGAAGCGTTGCCGCATCTTGTACCCAGCCAGAGCAAACGCTCCAGGCTTTTTGGGAGCTTTCGGAGCAGGGTGTTCCCGCCACGCACCTCAGCACACACCGACCCATTGCGGCAGGGTCCGGTGCTCCGGGGGAGGCACGTCCCCCCCGTTGGCTCCCCCCCGCCGGGTTTAGGCGCTCTGCCCCCCGCGGATCCCGGCAGGCCTCGGGGGGAACCACCCGGCCGGCCCCCCCGGCTGCCCCTCAGCGGGAGGGCGCGGGGCCGGCGCCCCGGGGGGAGGCTGGCGGGGGGCCGGGCCGCTGCCGCCGCCCCGTCGTTGGGGAGGCAGTGCGGGGCAGTAGGGAAAGAGTTAAGGGAAGGTGGCGGGGCAGGCCGGCTGTCGGAAGCGAGCATGTGCAGATTGCAACCGCATCCATACTACGGGCGAGTGTCACTGGCACAGTTCACCTCCCGCCGCCGACGGCCGCAGGGCACCCATGGACCTCGGTGAGGCGATGAGCCGCGGTGCGGCCGGGAGGGCGGGGGGGGCCGAGTCGCGGCACCGGCACCTGCCCGCGGCCCACCGCCCTCCCCACGCCCGCCCCGCCGGTAGGTGCGCGGCGCCCGCGGCGGCCTCCCCGCAGCCGAGCGGCGGCGGCGGCGGGGGATGCGCTGCTCGGGGCAGAAGGCGGGGGCCGGCGCCCCGCGCCGTTGGTTTCGCTTTCTGGCGGCTGGAGGGCCGTGCCGCCTCCGCCGGGCTGCGGCCGGGCTTCCCGCCGGGCGGGCGTCGCGCGGGGAAGCCGGGCGGGCGCCGGCCTGAGCGAGACAAAGGCGGGCGGCGGAGCGCCAGCCTGCCCGCCCGCGGGGGGCCCCGGGGCGGCGCGGCGGGGCCCGGGCGCGGGGTGTTGCCCCCTCCCGGGGAGCGGGGCCGCGCGGCGCGGCCTGAGGGAGCGGCGTCCCCCGGGGCGCCGCCCGCGCCGCGCCCCGCCGGCTGGGCCCCGCCGCCCCCGGCAGCCTCTCGGGGCGAGCGCCGGGGCGCGGGGGGTGTCGCGGGGGTTTTACTCGGGAGCCCCCGGGCCAGCTGGGAGGTGCTCGGGGCTCTGGGGGAGCAGGGTGGAAGCGTTGTTGGAATTGGAACTGCTTTTCACTGAAAAGTGCTCCTTTTTGGCAAAACCGAAGTGTTTTGATACATCTTTTTGTATTAATTTCAATAAAACTTTATTCCAGGAAAGGAGGAATAGATCTGAAGCAGCCCAGCATTTGCAGAGCAGAACTGGGAGGTGGGGGCTGGCTGTGGTCCTGTCAGTGACTTTTCTGCAACCTTGTGAATTACTCATGTGTGCAACGCTCGGAGGTCAGGGACCCGGATATTACGATCAGCTGAAAATGAGAGGTTCCCCCCCCCCTTTTTTTTTTAATTTAAATAAGGCTTAAGATGTTTGCTCTTGTTCCATTTTTGGTATGGAAAAATATTCAGAATAGCTGAATTTTGGCGAAATGGAAAATCTGATTCCTTCTGTCCCCCATCCTTTTGCACTAGGGTTTTGAAAATTGTCTCTAGGATGCTTAGGATCAGGGATGCTGGGAGGCTGACCTGTCCCTCTCATCTTGAGTTGGAGTGTTCCGCTGGGACTTCCTAGAGAGCGTTTGCCATTGCTGGTCCAGAGCTACTGGGGAAGTACAAACTTGTTAAGACTCCTAGTTGCATAGCAGAAGCAGTAAAACTCTGTCAGATGAAATATTTAGTATTGTTCTCTGACATCATTTATTTGACAGGTTTGTCCTGTTTCCCTCTTAATTCTGAGGAAAAAGCAGTCCCTGCAGGAGCTGAAATTTTTCACGGGCGAGGTGGTAACAGCTCCGTCACTGCCAGAGCTGTGTGCGCTGGGGATTTGCAAGAAGAACAGATTGCCCAAAGAGCTCTGTTCTGTGGTTTCCAGGAACGCAAATGCATTAATATATGTACAGCATCAGTTAGAGATGGGGCTAGCTACTGTTTGAGGGTAAATAGGAAGTTCTGAAAAGAAAAATTACCATTAAATTATTAGGAAACAGAAAAGGAAGACTTACTGACATGGAGTCATTAATGACTGTAGCCACTTTTGGCCAGCACTGAGGAAAACACTGTAGGAAGTCTCTAAGACACTCTGATGCCCATGGCACATCCTGAAGGTCCTTCCTGAATCCCAGCACCTAGTCCCAGTGAGAAGGTATGACCTCTTCCACACAGGGATGCCAGTTTTTCTGTGTGTGGTGACAACAGCTTGCTACTGTGGATAAATTAAGATTGTTCACTTAATTTGAAAGTAGGTATTTTCTCCCTGAGGAGCTTCGTGCATATGTCTACAAATTTCACAGTTCTGTGTTGAGGTTCCCACTGAAGAACATGGTTGTCCCCCTGTTTGTAGAAGGGGAAACTGAGGCACAGAAGGGTGCGTTTTCACAGGCAGATGTGAAATTGAAACACAAGAGTTAACTTCAAATCGTTTGGTTTAGCTAGTAGCTATAGCAGCTTCCTAAACAAAAGTGAGCAGAAGTGTTACAAGCAGCTTATTCAATGTCTGTGAAACATTTTGAGATCCTCTGATCACAGGCATATTGAAAAAGGAAGTAGTATCGTCTGGTGGAAGGGAAATGGAGGCGCAAGCAGGCGTTGAGGTAGTGCTGCTTGTGACTGCATAACATCTCCTTGCTGAGGCTCTGGCAGCACGTCTGTAGCCTTGGTCAGGCTTGCTGTTCCCACTCCACTGCGGGGTGACAGTGGAGGCAGGAAATGAACCACTTTGTCGGGAGAGTTCAAACGTTGGAATTCTTGTGGCAAGATCCCATAGCAGTTTACAGAAATGGTCAAGGGGGGCTAAAACAAGAGTTGTGGATAGCTTATTGACATGTGAGTTGAGAGTAACCTACATCTCTGCATACATATGGAAATGATACCTGATAGTGGAGACTCTGTGGTTTTGCTGACAGTGTCATAACGTGATGTGGTGCTGAGCAGTGAGAGGCAAATTTAACCTTGAAGGGAGATGCAGGTTCCTAACTTGGAGCATAAGACAGGAAGAGGTTTTTGGGTAAGGTGGTAGACTTGACAGTGTTTGGAGTCTTTGAATTGAGATATCTTTTTACAATCTATACTTTAATTCAGCATCTTGGAGAAGTCCTAAGGAGTGAAGATATAGGGATCCCTTTGGCCTTGTAATTTGTGGATCTACTTATTCCCACGCATCAAGAGCTCTGGAGAGGAGGAGTTTTGCAGTGTCCTAATGTGCTTGTAATACCTGTCCATTTGGTTAAGACAATGACTGTACTCAGCTCACATGCTTCGGGGCTGCCGGCAGTCACTGCATTGTGTCCAGGAAGGGTATTTCCTCTGATGGCGTAATTAGCCAGATGAATTTAGGTTTTGGCTTCCTCTGAAGCATTAGAAATGAGCCGCAACCAGGGACTGAGCATGCCAGGAAGGAGGAGGTCTGAGGGGAGTGGGGGAGAGGGAGAGGAGACTGTGTACTCTTTCCAGGGGAAAAAAAAGCATCTTTTTGCTGTCATCACGTGCTTTGATGGCACGTCTTGTTTGTATCCTCAGAATTGTACTTACCACAGAGTTGGGGGCCAGACTTTGTAGCTTTTCTCTTTCCTCTGCAGCATGGGGTCGGTCACTAAGGGTCATCTGTGTGAGACTCATTTGAACAGTCCTTTGCCAGTTTTGGAGTTGCAACGCTGGCTGTGGCATGATTTCTTGTGCTCTTTGTTCATGGTATGCAAATCTAATCTCCTTAGACTAAAGGACTTCTTGTCCTTATCCAAGTTACTGAGCTCTGTGCAAGAAACTGCATGAAATTTTAATAAACTGATATGCGGGAGGTTTGACGAGATTTTAGGCAAAGAGTCCTTTCCGTTCTTAAACTTTCTGACAGCAGGAGAGAAGTTTTTCCTTATGGAAGATGAAGGGAAAGTATCCTGAAAAAGCTCCTAAAAAAGAGAAGCCTAATATATTGAGGAGGCTTAAAGGGTAGTGGCATGAAGGAGACCTGCTTGTTCTGATGATGAAATCATAGAAGTAATGGGAAATCTTGTTGTTGCCAATTGTACCTTAGGATTCTTTGTTTCTGGATTGCCTTTAATAAATGCCATGTTTAAGAAAATGAAATTAAGTTGTTGTGTTGTTTTGTTTCTTTTTTCAGTCTCAGGCAGCCTGCTATTAGATGGTAAGGCAAGAGAGGTAACAACATGACTAATTAAAGGGCAGCAGTGCTTCATTCCCTAGGGCTAATTATTCTGTAGAAAATGGGTCAATTACTTAGAGAAATTGTTTGCCAGCAGGAGGTAGGAAAAGCCTCTGTTCCCACTCCTCACCTTCCTTTTGTGGGAAGCGCTGCCCACCTCTATAGGCAGTTGCAATAGCTTGGTAAGCTTTCAGATGCCAGAGCCACGTCCTGCAGATGGGGAAATGGCACCTGAGCAAACAGATATGTGGTCCTTTCTGTCCTGTATGTTCCTGTATAGCTGCAAATGAAGCAGTGTCCAGCAAAGGTGTTCCTGGGTTGGATCTGGAGTGAAAGACATGAAGTTGAACAATACAAGTGGGAGTTCTCTTTCAAAATAAAATCTGCCTGTTGTGAAAGGTGAAGTATGGTATTTTTCCTTAATTCCTCTGAAAGAAGGTTGATCATCTAGGTAGCTAATGTTTTCTGACATAAAAGATACTATCTGCTTGTGGCTTGCTTGGTATGGGTTTCTAAATGATCCCCTTTTACTTCTCAGATCTGCTTCCTGTATGTATTCTAGTATTCTCTGGTGACTTTATCGCCTGACCACGTTGCTTGCTCTTTGCTCTGCAGGCTCAGTACAGACTGAGTGGGGGAGCGGAGGGCTGGTTTGTCTTGTACGTCAGAAATAAACTGGTCTGCTTTTCACATTTCTGTGACGGTATGTGAGGCAGGAGTATCCAGATGTTTTCTGAGCTCCTAGGTAAGGTGGTTGTGCAGGCAACCAGAAAGAGTCCTAAAAGAAAGCCAGACCGGGCAAAGGCTTTGGCTCTGTAGGAACAGATTACCAACATCTGTGCCAACTAGGAACAACGTGCTCTTTCTGGTTAGTCAGAGTGCTACATTCCTGGTTGTAAATGATACACCCAATAATGTCTAGTGCAAGCTAGAGCCTATGCACCTCA
Source organism: Ciconia boyciana (assembly GCF_034638445.1). Taxonomy (NCBI): domain Eukaryota; kingdom Metazoa; phylum Chordata; class Aves; order Ciconiiformes; family Ciconiidae; genus Ciconia; species Ciconia boyciana. Next base: position 34,364,982 of record NC_132939.1, on the reverse strand, counting down.
CAGTCCAGCTAAAACAAGTGTAAAAGACATGTATTTGCAGGTGCATGCTGCTCTTTAACGTGTCCTTGGAGGCTAAATAAAAGCTAGCCTGCTTTAGAGATTTGTTTGTAGGCATATCTGAATGAGAGTACCTATCGGTTACTAGTTCAGAGGTGTCTAATCATTATATAAAAAAGGGAAGCCTTTTAAGTTACTTTTTCATTTGTCCTGGATTTTTATTAGTGTCAGTGCACAAGAGTTTGCCACAACCTTATTTAAAAACTCCCCCACCCTCATAGGCTTCTGTCAAAGCTGGATTAGGCGACTGAAGGAATCTTCCCTACCACAAATGCATGCTGTCTTGCTTTCATTGCATAAGATCCAAGCATTAGTAGTTGTTAGATAAGTGTTGATAGCATAGAGTGGCGAAGCTGCTGTTTGACTCCTTCCTTGCTGGATCTTTGCTCTTAGGTGCACTGTATGTTGAAGGTAGCCTGTATGAAGGACTTAGGCGAAGCACCTTTCTGTCCTGTTCTCCTTGACGCTGCCGTGAGCATGAAGAGACGATGAAGTATTTCTGAAGCGGGAAGCTCTCTCTTTAGCATGGGTGGCTGTGGCATAGTGCTGTGTGTACTGCTAAGTGCCTTCTGGGGAGGGGGAGTCTGTTTTGTTTTGTGTTTTTTCACCCTGAAGTCAGTCAAACTCGTTCAGCTCCACCAGCCTAATCTGGGCTGAGAAATCTTGGCCAGGGCTGTGTCTATACAGAGCGCTAGGCAGAGTGGTTTCTTGCTGCTTACGACAGAGAGTGCCTGGTGATAGTGGTATATGTGACTGTTTCCTCTCCTGCTTGCCAACCTAGCAAAGTTGGGCTTGCTTATTCCATGGGGAACTCTTTGGCCCGTGTATTTTCTTTTGTATTTTGTGTCAGCGGAGGTTTATGGTAAGGATGTTTCCAGTAAGTTCTAGAGGAAGAGTTATTTCTTTTTGTGATTTCTGGTGTTTTCAAGATGTGTATATAGTTTCCCCTAGTGGCATGATAGATACCATGTGATTTGGTTTATTTTGATCCAGCAGTTCTTTCCAAGGCAGATCTTGCAATTAAGCTTTTAATTGGAAGTGGACTTGCACAAGAGCCGCAGGATGTAGAGCGCAGTTTATAAAAATGCTGTAATGTCTACCAGGAAGAGAGGAGCACTGTGAAGGTAATGTCATGATTCCTTAGCAATATAGAGCTTGGCTGTTGTTGCTTTTGGTTTTCCTTTGCTGGTTAATACTTTACCATGAAGACAAGATACTGAGTTTCCAAAACATCAGCTTCAGTCACTTCAGCTGACAGAGGCTAGTCAGCTGAATCGGGAGCGCCCCGGGCAGCTGAGCCATTCCCATTCTCAATGCAATGCAATGGAAGACTCAGGTGCATATATAAAGTAGGCAGTTTATTATACTATATTATATTATATTATATTATATTATATTATATTATATTGGCATATAACTTCTGGATGTGCAAAAAGTCAACCTCCAGAATCCAAGTCCTCCTGTCAGATAATTATATCCTTTTGGAAACAATGCCTCAGTTTGGTGCTTGTATTATGAGGTATTGCTGCTCACCATAAAGGCAACTGAATGCTTCATTCTTTCATAGATTAGCTAGAGTGTAATTAGTTTTTCAAAGATCAGATCAATAAGTAGAGAGTGTTGATTTCTAAAAATGTCATGTATGCATATGTTCTGATTCACCTCTGATTTTCATGGTACGAGCTCCAAGAGCTGCAATAACGCTTAGTGCTCCAATTTCAAGTTGGGGTGCTCTATCTTGTGTGTGGGGTGTGTGGAGGTTGTTTTTTTGTTTTATTTTTTCTTTTCCCAGCTACATATCAGACATAGAAGACAGGAAACTGTCACTTTCTGATGGGAGAAATGTAGTTTTTGTGGTTTGAGATCCTTGTCTGAGAAACAAGGACTGGGCAATGTCATGGCAATGATTAAAATTTGCTACACTTTGGACCAGAGCTTAGCAACATTTGGAGTACTAAAAAGCTGTAAGTGCTAACACCAGCACTTCCACTGTATCTTTCATCTGAGAATCTCTCTATTCTTAATGAATTTTCAGTGTGTCTCTGTGAGGCTGGTATTATTAGAGTCATTTTGCAGACAAGTAGATAAAATAAAATGCTTGTATAAGCACATTCAGCAAGCCAGAAAAAGGCAGGAATAAAATTCAGGAATACTAAAGTTTCAACCTGTTCTTGAGCTACTATCTTGTACTTTCTCTTTTGCCAGAAAAGAGACTAAAGGCGTTAATTTTGATAGCTTTTTTCTGCCCTTTTTTTTTTTTCATTGGGTTAGGCAGCATAAAAGTGAGACATTATTATGCAACATATCTAAGTGTACATGTGATACTTGAAAAAATGGTAATCAGATAAGTTGCTAGGCAACAGTACCCTGCCTTCAATTACTAAAAAGCCAGTGAGTTTGCTTTCATGATGTAACATGTGTTCTGTACTTCTTCATAAAGCAAGTGTAGGTGGAGTTTTCTAAGAGTTGCTCCTTTTTAACTCACCTCTTGCTTAACCTGCCATATTGCGAGGTCAGATTTGAGCCCAGTTTTAGAGAAAAGTATTCACAGAACCCGAAATCAACAGAAAAAATGTTAGATGAACTCTTAAAGATAATGAAGCGTATGTAAGTCTATATAAGTAAATAACCATTCCCTCCCATGGGTCTGTGGGTCTTTGATGGTTCAACAGCTTACGGGAAGTGGTCCGTAGTTCATCCTTGGGATCATGAAAAGTAAGAAAATAGGTGAGAGATTTATGTTAAAAGGTAGATGACAGGGATATGTAGCAAGTTGTGAGAAGTCTTAAAACACTCACAGTGGCCCATTGGCCCAAAAAATGTTGAGAGCCGTGGTAATGCATGAAAACCTGAATGTAAACCCAGCTGGTTTCATTCCTTAGTAGTAACAGAATGGAAGGAACTTAAGCAGGGATGAGTGTACACGGAGGAAAAAGTAAGTGAGAGTCTAATAATGTAAGACAGATCTAGCAGCACGAGGGAATTTGATTGTGTGTTTGTTTGAAACCTGAGTTTCATTTCTTTTTTCTTTTTTTTTAAAGACAGATTGCAGGATAACAACAACAAAAAATAAAGACTCTTGGCAGTTATTCTAAACGCATTTCTGCTTTGGCGATAAATAGCCACAGAAGCATTTGCACATACTGTAGTTGTGTGGGGGTGTGGGCATCTGCCCAAGCCTCTTCAGCTATTGGGTGGCGGAGTGGCTTTTAAAAGAAATCTGAAACTCTGGAGGTCTCCTGTGCTTCTCAAGGCTTTGCCAGAAGTTTTCAGTAGAGATAGGAGGCCCACCTGGAGGTTTCTGGGAAAGGATGCACCTAACCTTGGAAATCATTTGTTTTCCTCTGGTAACTGCAAGTTGTAGCTTTGCAGAGTTGTTTTTCCAATGATTTTGTTGTTGTTGTTCCGGAAGGGAGGCATTTAATTTCCAGGAGGTGGGGACTGTGTAGCAGCGCATGCCCTAGGTATCTCTCTGAGGTAATTCAGTCCTTTTGGGAAGGAAATTCAGCCAAACCTACCATGTTTTTTGCTCTGCGTACCAGTCTAGGTTCAGAGATGTTCAGATCGCAGCTGATCTGTGTGCAGGTTCAAAAGCCCTCACCGAAAGGCGTGTTGGGACTTCAGTTGAAAGTGAAATCTGCATCACTCTCCGTGTAAGTCCTGCCAGAGCAGGGTGGGTTTCTGAGAAGACAGATGCTCGCTTTCTATTTCTGAATTTGGCACTTTCTTCCCAGGAGAATCCCAGATAAGTCACAGAGCAGTGTTGTGACTTGGTTTCTCTGTTGGTAGGACAGTTTATCACTGGGTAGTTGCATGGACCTGAGCTTTCTTTTTTGGAGCACTTTGGAAATAATGAAGAAGTGTAAATACTAAAATAGACAGTTGAAAGAAAGCACAAGTGACTGCTTCCCAGTCAGGAATTTGCTTTCCTTTTTTGTTTGCTTGTTCTTTGTATTCTCATTTGATGAGCACTACTGCTAAATTATGCTAATATGCAGTCCCCAACCTGCTGACACCAGGAATGTTGGTGTCTGTGTCAGAGGAACAGTGAGAGCACGGGCAAGTGCTGTTTTGGGAAGCCTGAGTCTGGCCTAGTAGTAGATTTTCGATTTTAACTATTTCTGTATATGCAATTGAATGGTCACACCACTGTTGTTTTTTTGTTTGTTTGTTTTTTCCCTACTACAAATATTACATGCTTTTAATCATTAGTATTTCAACACAGAAAGTTCATTTATATACAAAAGAAAAAACAAATCCTCTTTTCTGAACAGCTTAAGCAATGTATTGATCACGTGAGCTTTAAGGTCGAACCTTTATCTTCAGCTCTACCTCTCTGCTCGTGTGTGTTACGACATAGTCTTTGCTAATGAAGAGTGTCTTCAACGATTATTTTCTTTCAAGTGTAGATACATGTGTAACTAAAGGTATGGCTTCTCCAGCACTTTGAGTTCACAGAAGTGAAGTTTTTTGTGAAAAAGGAACTTCTTCCTGCTGGGCGGTGGCCTGTGAGCCAGATCTGAGAGGTGATACAGCTGAGAACTAACAGGCATTAGGGTAGCATGGGGGCAGCGTTCAAATGGCTGATGAGTTCCTTGGTCTGGGTCCTGGTGAAGCCCCATGGGTGGCCTGAATGCCGGTGCCAGGGAAGGGGCTGAATTGAGTGGGACTTTGTTGTCCTGAAGTTAGGTTGGCTTGAAGCCTTTTGTAACGTTCATATTGCCGCATTGAAGGAGTTGGGAGTGTGTTGCAGTTGCTTATTTTGTATGATTTTGTTCCTCACTCTTTTAGAAATCAAATAATAGACAAATAGACCTGACTATGTAAAAAGCGTTCTCAGTATTCTTGTGATTCTAGGGAAATGCTTTTTAAAATTTTGTTTGCATGTGTCCAACAAATAGTTCAGTAGAAGCCTATATCCAACCGTGACAAAATGTGTATAATGAAAATAGAATATGTGCAAATAATTTTTAGGAACATCAACTTTAGAACAATTTATACCAGAGCTAGCTAACAACTAAGTTATTTCCCAATTTGATGTACAAATACCTAGCTGTTAAAATAGCAACTATTTCTCACGATAAGAGAGACTCCAAAGTAGATACAAGCCTCAGTGCATAGGCAGAAGGTACTAAATGTGTCTCTGTAATACCCATGTTACTTTGATTTAATTAGTGGTTTTATGCTATTCATTGCTCCATTAATCTTGGTGGGAAGGTTTTGTTGGGGGAAGATTAGTTATTTAATCTGCATTTTTAATTGGAGTGTTTTTGTAGTTCAGTGTTATCTAAATAAAAAGTGTAGGGGTTTTTTTTGTTTGTTTGGTTGGTTTTTTTTTAAGGAAAACGTTTGTCTTGAATTCCTGTTGGACTTTGGTGCTCAAAAACTGGGATTCATTAGGATAACATGAAGATCCCATTTGTTACACAGTCTGACACATAAATGTTCTTGCTCTGTAACTTCTTCACATGCAATTAATCCAGAAAAATGCTATGTATAGACAAGCCCTTGGAGTGTAAGATCTGTGAGGCTGACGCGAGTACGATGTTAGATACTTGTGTGTTGGAGCTGGCACCTCAAGGCGTGACTTCTGCGAAAATCTGGAGTGTGGCATCCTAAATGTCAGCAGTTAAAGAGAAGGAGAAGTATAGCCCAAGCTCACGGGCTCCACTTGCTCGGGTCATGCAGCCATGCTGCCCGAACCCAACATGAAGGTGGACGGCAGTTGGGTCACCAGAGCGGGGGGGAAGAGGCAGCACCAGTGCCCCCAGGAACAGTCTGGGGTGGCGGGTGGGTGGCAGTGGCAAGGGCCTGCCTACACAAAGGCCACGCTCTGTCCTAGAGTGGGTAAGGGAGAAGAAAAGCATGATGATTGGAGAAGTGAGGGTGAGAGGAGGTGGGGGGGATAGGGAGGCAACGTTAGGAGAGGGAGGATGGGGATGAAAAGGAGTCAGCAGTGAGGGTTTACTTCAAAAATTGGGGGATCGGACGGGAAAATAGAGATAAAGCACTTTCTGGTAGACATAGATCTTTCAGTGTTTAAAGCCTCTCTTGCACTGTGCTTCATTAAGATTAAACTGTACTTCTTTGGTTTAGGAAGGCTGTCTGGTTGGTGTATTAGCTGTTGGTCACACGGACCTGGTCCGAAAACGGCTGGTGTCTGAAACGGCTTGGACCTGCTGGAGGCAACCTGGTCGACCCACGGATGCTGTGAACCGGGAGCTGACCAAAAAGCAGGAGAGCTCCAGGATTCCTCCCCAGAAAAGGTAAGGGCTGGAGGATAAAACCAGTGGGAGTGTACTCATACACCAGAAAACCAGAGCAGCTCTCTGAATGCAGAGCTGACTGCATTGTAGATGGGACCTTTGAAATTTAAATTTAGAGTGCATAAAGGATGGTCAAGACATGAAGTTATTTCCATCAGTTCAAACTGCATGTTGCTTTCTGGAAGTATAAGTAAGATCACCATTTGCACACATCGCCCTTGATTTCTGTCTGCTTTGAGTCACATCATTCTGATTGCTCGTAATTTATGTTGCCAAACTTATTCCAGTGTTATTGTCTCTTTAAAACCTCACACTCAGATAGCCTTAGGCAGTTAAAACAATCAGGACAGTGGAGCAGTGTCTGAGCTAAACCAGAGCAGTAGGTAAAGAGCAGAGGGTTGCTCTCTCCTGTGGTAAAAGCACAGGTGTGAGTCAGATGATGAGGAATCTATTCCTGGCCCTGACAAGCAGTGCAGTCTCTGCACCTGATTCACCAGTGTGTTACTCTACTGATCTTTTTAGGTTCATCTTGCCACTCTCCTGTGTCTATGGCAGTCTGTTACACCTGCACAGAGTGGATGTAAAATGCTGTCAAATTGGAAGGGTGATTTATATCCCAGAGCGAAGCTTTATATTGATCCTGATACATGGGCTGGACATTGTGGGACCAGAACAACAATCTCCAGACCCTGCAGCATTTTCAGAGCACTCTTTGTGCCTGCAGTATGTGGTGTGGTGCCCTAACAGGAGGTTAAGCACAGGTGCTCTGATACAGAACAGCTTGCAGCAGTTCAGGCTACAGTATTGTTTTCCTTATTGTGGATAAGGTTTCATGGGTAGGTCATGCACAGTACTTTAACTGGGAACTCACTTTGAATATGTAGGTGCTACATACATAAAATTCAGATTCATGTAGCACCTTCCTCCCTCAGCCTGTCCTGTCTCAGGAGTCTCTACCCTCTCTTAGTGGTAGTACCCAAGAGATCCTATGCTAGGGTATTCTGTTGTCCAACTCTTGTAGGTATTCTTGCTCTGATAGACCCCTGTCCCTCTCTGAGATGGGAGCAGACCCAGTCAGCTGCTGAAGGAAAGCAGTAGACTTAATTGTGGCAATGCTAACTGTGGATAAGCAGGGTCAGCTGCTGCCTCGAGCTCCGACTGTGATATTGCTGCCCATTGTGTAGCTGAATACAGGGCTTCAGTTGGTCAAAAAGTGTCATCTACTGAGCAGTAAAGTCCAGACCAGTGCTGCAAAGTTATGACAAAGCAAGTGTCAGCAGCTGCCCAGGAAGGCTGCTGGTGATGGAGTGAGCCTTGGAATGAGTCCAGCCATTTTGTCAATGATGCAGCCATGAGTACTTCTGAAGAAAGCTGTGTCTGGCAGGCGCTCTGGTGTATGGTACTATTGCTGTGAGTAGAGTAAATGCTGCTTATCGCCTGCCCTCAAGAACCATCAAAGGAAGCGCAGACGTCTCCTATTACTGTTAAAACAAAAACTGAGTGCCGTATGGGCACAAGAAAACATAGATCCATTGGCAGCAGAACAAGACTATGAATTATTCATTCCTCCAATGCCTCCTGTATGTTCCATCCACTCAGGCTGTTCAGGACACTGTCTGCTGGAGATGCAGACAGATCTGCTTCCAAAGCCACGGGGACATGACCCTGCAGACTGTGATCACCACTCCACTCAGCTTGTCCTCCATGAAACTGGCTTGTGCGTTGTTGTGACATCCTTGAGGACACAGAAGTAACCTTTGATCATCCTGTGGGCTGTTGGTAGGAGCTCTTGTAACACCAACGAAACTGGGACGTGTCTGGTAATGCCAGCCTGGAATTGGCTGTGAGGTGAGGACAAAGAGTTAGGACCGAGATGGAAGCACTGACTGCTCTAGCCCATTTTGCAAAAGGGAGGCGGGGGGCTGCATCTTTTGTGTAGTACTGCCTTGGCAATCTTCCCCCCAGGATGAACTTGTCAGAAACTATGTCAGTTTCTTCCTAGCTTTGTGTTGCTGAGAAGCCCAAGTGTCATCTGCTGAAAGTCCCCTGAGCACAGGCAGGACTTTTCTCTCTATGCAGAGTGCTTTAGTGGAGAGGAGTGTATTTAAATGGCTGTTTGGGAACATCTGTGAAATACATAGTTTTTCTCAACTCTTTTACTAGTGGGCATTTGTCTATGTAATGGTTGTCAATTGGCGGCTGAAGTTGAGAGGCACTGAGGACTTACGGAGCTGCAGAGACTAAATTCTCCTCTGATTCTTCCATGAACTGCTCTGAGCTCAGGTAAGAGGTGCCCAGTTTGAGAGAAGACATTGCTGAAGGTTTGCTCAGAGGCTGTTCCTCAGCATAAAATGCACATACTTAGATGGGAGGAGGTTTTTACTCTTTTTTTGCCTTTTCCCTCCTGCTGGTTGGTATGAAGATTCCTTCAGCCATTTCACATACCCAGGCTGCACCATGCATGCCATATTGCAGACTTTTGAGCATTTTCCCCCATTTTCCTTCTGCGTTTTCCAGAGTTGCTCTTGGTTATTAGGCTTTTGCTGAGAGATATTCAGATTTTTAGTGTAGGAAAAGCTACCTGTAGCTAGCAACTGCTGTAGAAATGATGGGCTTCTTAAAGCAAAAGTTTAACCCTTGCATTTACAGCTGTCTTGTAATATGCCCTACCCCATTTTGAGAGCACTTCAAATGTTCTTAAAGAGCTTTGAGGAAAGGAAGTGAATGATACTTCAGTCAAAACAAGACACTATAACTTGTGTCCAGAACAGTTTTCAGCTTCTCATTATGCCTTATTCCTCCCTCTACCTCTATGACCCACCCATGGATTTGCCCTAGAGTGAGCCACCTTTGGAGTTGTCCTAGTTTAGAAGCTGAGGGAAGCTGTGGAGGCTAAGATAAAATCCCAGACTGCGTTTGAAGAGTCCTCACTGGAAGAAGTGGTGGAAGCATCCTGGGGGGAAGGTTGCCAAGTTGGGTTGAGAGGTAGGATAGGTTTCACAAAGAGGGCTCTCAAGGAAGAAAGGGTTGGTCCTGAAGCAGGTAAACTGTGCTTGTCCTCCTTGGTCTTGACGGAAGTGAGAAGACGATAACCTGGAAGACTACTTTACTTTTTTTCTTTTTAAATCAGTGAAAGAAGTAGACAAACAGAGCAAGGGGGTGGATTTGTGGTTTCCATAGTGATGTAGCTGTGGAAGCTTTTGTACGGCGGAGCTTTACCCTCACTGCAATCACACTTGAAGGCTATGAGTATTCAGCTTTCCTGCCAGGGAAATGTAAATATACATAAAATACAGAAATGGCTGAAAATGCAACTGCATGTTCATGATTTGTTGTTTTTGCTCTGTTACCTGAATATGTGGATGTTGGGAAGCTCAGCTCCATCGTGGCTTATTTCTCCTTTATCTGTCATCCTGCACTGAAACAGTGCATCAAACTGTTGTAATACCACAGTTCTCGCTGCACCAGGCAGTGATATGTTCACCTGTATCCTTTGCTTTCTCTCATCCTTACATACACACACATCCCACAACAGTGATGCCTGTGACTCTCTGCTCGCCCACACTGATTTCAAACATGCACTGATCAAGAAACATACGCCTAACGCTTTCAGGGCATGCTAACTGATCAGAGCACCACCCTGTGAAACCTGGAGAGGTGTACTTCATGCTGTTCATAGCCATCACTTCACTTGTTCCTGTGGGCCACAGAAATGGGCTGCGTGTGACATTAAATCATGGTTTATTTTAATGGGCATTTTGAGAGCATTTTAACAGTCAAAACATATGACTTTTGGGGAATTTTTACATATGGAGAGAGCTGTTTGTGACTGTGAATGGTTGAATTTGAGAGCCTTTGAATCTGGCTTGCAAAATAAGTTGGAGTGTGGAATTTTTCAGCATCTCAGCTGATGGATTATCAGTGGGTCATAGAAGCAGAGAAAGGAAAAAGCTCAGTGTGAATGCTGGATGCACACATCAGACAGTTAGGCACATACCAGCCCTGCACACCCACTTGCATAGTCCAGTCTTTGTGAGTTATGGGCATTTGTGCCTCGTCTTCTTCGTTTTTACTTGTACTGCTGCTAGATGCTTCTCTTGCTGTCTCCCTGAATGAATCTCCCTTACCTTCGGCATTTGTTTTGCTTGTCTGATGGATGTAATGGGTCATCTGTTCCCTTTATAGAAAGGAATGTTAATTATTTTCAGAAGGCTAATTAGGTTGCTAATGAGAAGCTCTACTGCAGTAATATTTCCTTTAATTACTCACTCTTAAGTGCTGTACAGAGAAGATTATTGAATATGCTGTTAAATACAAATGCTTGTATCTGGCTTAGAGATGCACCTTCAGGCTCCCTGAAAGAAATACTTTGGTAAACTTGGGAATCCATGTGACACAGATGACTGAGCAAATGAGACTGGTGCTGAGGGCTGCCTAGTCATGCAGCCTTTTTGACTCCGTGTGAATTTGGTGCTTCTGCAAGTGACTGGCCTCAGTTGTTCTCTGTATTCCAGTTTTGCTTGACGGCTTTTGGCAGTACCGGTAACCAATTGTGCTACCTGCCAAACTAATCTATAGTTAGATGCAGCCCTCACACTAGTGAGACTAATTTAGTCTAATTAGCCAGATGGTAGCCAGAGGCCCAGAGAGGTGGAGTGACTCATCCAAGGTCATGTCGCAGATCATGGCAAACGTGGTAATAAAGCAGAGGTTTCATCAGTCCTGTGTTAGTGTGCTGCACTATTTGGCCCTTTCTGCCTCTCTTATGGCAGCATAGCTCACTGCAAGACTTGCATCAGTTTGCATATTGCTTTGTGAGGCAGCACAGCTGCTCAACAACCCCATCCATGTATCCACCTTGGCACTGACTTAGGAAGGTCCTTTTGTTTCTCCATCTGAGTCATGGCTGCTACTTGCTTCTTTCCTTTTTTCACCCTTTGTTGTAGAAATCTCATTGCCTTTTAGAATTGCTCTGAGCTACTGTATTCTAGATATTTTAGTTTTAGTACTCCCAGGATGAGAGGTGTTGGGGTGGATCTCCTGCATCCTCTGCTTTTTGAGTGCTGAGCCTTCATGCAGCTCTGCAGAAGAGCTTCACTTTTTGGCAGCATCTTCTGATGTCCAGTCCAATTCCTGAGTCTGCTCTTAGCCAGGCTCTTGGAATTCTTTACACATTGTAGCTTTGCCAGGGAAGATGCTGAGGGAAGGCTGCTGAATGGGGGCCACTTCTAGACATCAGAAGATGCTCCCTATGCTTATACACCGATTATCATAGACCCAGTTGGAGAAGGAAGGAAGATCTGTCAACGTTGTGGATGCAGTGCAAAACTTCATACATTGTATTGTGCTGTCAAAGTATCTAAGTGCAGGTGACTCTGAAGAGTGACTTAGGCATAAGAAATACCCAAGAAAACTATTATCAGCATGAGATAGCAAAAGTCACCTTCCAGTTCTTTTCAGGAACAGATGTGCACTGCTAGAACAACACGTATCTGTGCTCCACACGCGCACGACTACCTTGGCTGAGGCACATTAATTTAAAAGTTAACTTTGCATATGTAGCATTTAAGTTAACTTTGCATATCTTTACAGCTGTGGGAACTTTGAGGCACAATGAGGATATAGCAAAGCAAGTTGGTTAGCTGCAGTGTACATATAGGTTCCAAGTTAGTACAAGCCTATGCACAAAGAGCACACTTGAAAAATGTCAAGGTATCTATTTTGAACACCTTGGCATTGCTATGAACTGTTGTGAAAAGTAGTGGAAATAGTGCCGTTTAGCATATGTGTAATGTGTTGTTGTTGCATATATCAAAACTAGTTATATAATGGAAGCTTACTTAGGTGGTTTTACTCATGGTGGGAGATAAAAACTTAAATTCTTACTCATCCTACCAACAGTGTATTGCTTAATACCTAGTGATTGTCATAAAAGTCCTTACATGCTACAGGTTTGTGTACCTCTAGAAAGGAATGGACAAGCTGACCAGAATGTGTGCCTCCAGGACTGTCAATAGTAGGTGCATGATGCAGGTATGAAAATGACAGCTCTTAAGCATTTTACATAAGCAGGAACAAGAAAACATATGGTGCCTCTCTGGTTCCATTTGCTATGGGTCACCTGATGCTCTGTTTGTGAAGCAGATTTTAAAGATGGTTTAAAAAGAATTTAGGGTTTGGGGGTTTTGGAGAGGGGTTTTTCTTTTTTTGGTGGCCAGTGTGAGCACTATTAAACTGTTTTACTTAAAACTGAGGAATTCTTTTCTAGTCTTATCACAAGACAGTTCCCAACACACAGATGAGAACTGGCATCTTTGTTCAGCTGGCTCTTTGCCCAGAGGCATGAGGTACCTATTGTTGCCCAGAAGGAAAACAAGATAAAGAAAAAATCTTGTTTGATAAGACCTGAAATTACCCTATGTAACCTCAGGTATTTCACTGAGGTGGATAAATCAGTGTTGTACATGCTTTAAGCACCTCTAAGTAGGTACTGGAAAGATGCAGGAATGGTAGCATCAGGAATGCTCAAACTCCAGTTTTGTCTCCAGGATGTGTCCATCTCTAGCTACCTTCACAGGCTCTGGTTAACTACAAATGGGAGCCTGCGGAGACAAAGCTTGTAATGAAGGTACCTTTGTTAAGAGCCTGAAGTTAATGAATTAATTTGGGCCTCTGTGCATGTGTGTGCGTGGGAAATGTTTATATGAAATTCAAAAGCTAGTAAAACCGTGTCATGCAAATAATTAATTTGTTAGAATGGTATTGTGTTGCAATAATAGTATAAGGCAGATTACTGGAGGCTGAATCTGAAAGAACAAGTTGCTGTCAGAGGTGCGTTTCAGTCAGTGAGAGCTCAGTGCCTGCACAAAGGAAGGATCAACTCCTTGCTGCTTAACTAACAACTGTACCTCCTAAAATAACAAGCAATTGTTTAGAGTATATCTTTAAACTTTTATCTTCAGGAGATGGCAAAACAAAAGCTGAAAGCGTAAGTCGGGAGTTAAAGGCACCACAAATGAAGAGCGGGGCAGAAAGTCCCTGGCAGAAAATAGTGTGACCCTGGGAAAGCCCTGCCCTCTTTGGGAGCTCTGTGGCCAATCATTAACGGGGCAGGACACTCTTGTCACCCCTGGCCAAGGCTGTTCTGTCTAAATACAAAAGGACAATTACCTGGTAGATGGGTAGAGCCTTAGGTTACACTTCAGTGGAAAGAAGCCAGTTGAATTGCCCTTCCATTAAAAGGCCTCTACTGCTGCCTGAGACTCCAGGATGGCAGGCTTGCCTCCATGCTGCAGAGGATGGTGCAGCCATGGTTGTTTTCATTTCTGGTTGTGCTTGCCAGGCCCCATGGGGAAACTGAGTCCTTCCAACCAGGTGCAGAGTGCAGTAAGCTTCCTCTGACAAGTTGCCAGAAATTAGTGGAGGCTTGATACTTGACAGAAAGAGAAACTGCTTACGGGAGGTGTTAAGAACGAACTGAACTTCATGGATGGGGAAGCTGTGGTCTTACCGCTTCCTCTTACATGTTCCCATCTGGTGTAAATGGGTCTGTAGCATGTAGCCTGGTAGACAGCATCTCTTCCAGTGTTTCAGCTGAGTGTGTCCTGCGTTTCATAGGATTTGGCCACTAGGCTGCCATGAGACTTCAAAAATAAGCCTCTTCTGGGAACGAGGTGAAGTATGCTCAGCTCCACATTCCCTTCTCTTCAAAGATGAAGTGCAATATGGTTTTCTAAGGAGAGGTAATACGTTTTGCTGGGTCAACTGATAATGCGGAAGGGTGGAGGGGGGCAGTAAGTTTCAGATACTCAGGCCATCTTTGGGCTTGAAGCTGTTTGACATTGAGTATCAGGTTTCTGTCTCTGATCTGACCAAAGTAGTAAGATCAAAGTTACTGAAAACAAAGACTGGGTCTGCAGTAGCTAATTCTCCCTGGCATGAGCATTTTGCTTGTGGAGCCCAACAGTGGGGAAAGACTGTGCACATCACAACCCCAGCTGGGCAGAGCCACTGGGCCACTAACTCCTCCTCCTTTGCACTTGTGTCCCCACATGTTCCTGAGGCCTCTGTTGTGACCATCACAAACACTTTTGTAAGGGGAATTCAGAGTTGGTGAAAGGTACTGTCTGAACTGTCCAGAGGGACGTCTGTGCTTTTGTAAATGAAAGAGAAGCTCTGACAGTGAGAGCATGAACTTTCTGTGTTGTGTATCAACATGAGTTATCTGTTCTGGAAAGAGCAGCTTCCAGAGGCAAGGAAAAGAATCCAGAGTCAACTGCTGTCTGGTCTCTCTTCTGAGATGGCTGAGGATCTGGGCCAATTAGTGCCTGTGTTGGGATTAGGAGAATGTTTTGTCGATCATCGGGAATTAAACAAATATATATGAGAAAAAACAAGAACTATGTATGTTTTGGAACATTTTCTTTTTGAAGCCTGAAAAACAGAATAAATATGATTCTGGTTTCTAGATCTTACTTTTGCAGCAGCAGCAAATAAGAAAGATGACATGGTATGACATGTTCTTTGAAGCACAGGCTGTCTTTCCATGTGTGTTTGTACAGGCCTATGGTACCTTGATTTACTGACACCTGGCCACTCCTTCTGGTAGTAATATTAAGGGAATATATGTATTACTGTGAAGTATTCTGACACAACTGAAGATGCAAGGAGTTCAGTTGTCTTAAATTTCTACTTTAGAAAGGTAGACGCATTTGGAGCCTTCAGCCAGTGATGTGTGCTGCTAGCCCAGGGCTGAGACTGCTGGAGATGATATGCAAGAGCCCGTTCCTGCTGCTGATCATTCCGTCAGGGTGCTAGTCAAATGATAGCCATGCCCCACTGCAGTGGCAGGTTAGTGGAGAAAGGTTTTAAAATAGTTGTCTTCCCTTTTTTGTAAGGGCAAAACAGGTCACTGCAGACAGTCTGGCTATATTCAGTCACTTTCTCTTCTTTCTGCATGCAGCAGCTACTCGGCTTTGGACAGAAGGGAGTGCTGAACTAGAGAAGCACAGTGAACTGCCTGCAGAGCACAGTAGAATTTACTATTAGTAAAACTAAAATTGTGTCTTGTATCAAGAGAAGCTGTTACTAATGTAGCCTTCTAAGCAGAGTCATCTGAGGCAAGAGACTGGTAGAGAAGCAGTCTTGACTTACCTTGGCACCTTTTATTGTTGGAGTTTTGTCAGCTGTCTGACGGTATATGCAGTCAAGAGTAATAATCTTAACTTTTCTCCCAGTGCTCTCAAGATTATTTTTCATCCCAGAACAGCCTTTTGGTCCATATCCCACCATCTTCCTTTTCCTCTCCTCATTCTTCTGTATTCCAGCAACTCAGCTTCCAAGCAAGACTCGCAAAGAGCACATCTCTCCTAAGCCAAGCATGGATCTGTACTGCCAGGTTAACTTTGCCACTGGGCAAAACTCCGATTCTTTGTTCCAGCTGCATTGATTCTACAAGCACTGGTGCAGGAAGATGATGTGGCTAAACTGCTCTGATGTAACTTTCATAAGTCTTTTGTCTGTTGCCCTGTTTGGCCGCTGAGAGACTTTTTACGTGCTTTCCCCATCTCTTCTGACTTAGATATCTTGTCCATACCTGAGTGCTGCCTCTTCTCAGCAATTGCTCAGCAGTTCAACAATGAGAGGAAAATAGCCTCACTTTTCCGGGCCATTTTCCAGCCCCATTAAGGTTCCCAGCCAGGCTGGTTTTAAGGATTCTGTTAACTTGGGGTTGGTAGCCAGAAGGAGGATGGTACATGTATCCAAATTTTATCTTGTCACTGGAGTAGCTGTGGAAATCTATGGATCTTCATTATTATCTGCTTAGGTGAAGTTAATGATTAGGAAACAGTGATCAGTTTACTTCCCTGACATCTGCCCCCTACAAGGCTTCAGCTACTAAAACACTTACAATTTTACTTGTGCATTCTTCCTTGTTTCCCTCTATTCTACAAATACTCGAGGGTCTTTCCATCCTGCTTCTTTTAGATCCACCTTCTGTTCTCAAGGCAAGGTTTGCAAGGCTTTCCCCAAATTAATTCTTACCAGCTTTTCCTCTCTTTTTGTGCTTTGGCTCACTGGGTCCTAAAGAAGCCAACCCAAATACAGTAGTAATTTTAGGAACCAAGCAAGAACATTGCTTTGCCTTCTACTGCGGCAGCTGTGTGTGTGGACTCAAATTCAAGTCTCCTTTTATCATTGTGCTTTGACTTTTTGTGACTGTGCCATCTTTCTGCAGCTGAGAGTGGAAAATGTCTTCTGTATGGATTTACAGCTGATAGGAGTGAAGAGGTGAGTAGTATTTTTACCTCCTTGCTGAGTTTAGGATTAGAGTTAGCAGTTCTTAAGGATTTTCTTTTCTAAAGTGGAAGCTTAATTCCTTTTTCAGGTGTTTAGCAAGTAGGTGGTATTAACATGATGCAGTTAAATTCCATGAGTCCTGAAGCAGCTGCATGTTAGCCGCTATTCACAAGAGATGGTTTCGAATTTTTCAGAAGGCTGAATATTTAGATTGGATCTGGGAAAAGGGATGAATGTGAGTAGGGTCTCAGCACATACCACAGCCATAAACTGCTAGATCTGCAAAGCAGTCTGAAGCTGTGGTATTGCTTTATCTCATGGTCTGGGCTGCCCTGTGCTATGAAAGATGAATTCCTGGACTCCAGGCATTCAGAAGCATGTGAAGTGTTCCTGTGCACATACATATAGACTTTTCTGTCTTAAAGAACCTAAAGTCTTACACTTCTGTTGACTAATAAATACAGGCAAGTTTTGAAAATGCTTTCCTGTATTGAAGCAATGAATCTGTTTGTTGGTTTTATTGGGGAGACTGTTCAATAGAGCATGGTCATTTGGACACACTACAGTCACAAAAGGAAATGTGGAAGAAGGGTATAAACATAATATTAAATGGATCTACTTTCAGAGGGGCTGTGTAAAGGCTGGAACTGAGCATGCCCTGTGGAGCCGTGATAAATGATGGGCAGGCTGCAGGTAGGAATCCTGAATCCAATAGTAGTGTTTGCCATGCAAACCCAGTACATACAAGGTTTTGGTAGCGGGGGGGCTACAGGGGTGGCTTCTGTGAGAAGCTGCTAGAAGCTTCTGCTCTGTCCGATAGAGCCAATGCCAGCCGACTCCAACATGGACCCACTGCTGGCCAAGGCTGAGCTCATCAGCGACGGTGGTAGCGCCTCTGTGATAACATTTAAGAAGGGGAAAAAAACTGCACAATGGCAACTGGAGCCGGAGAGAGGAGTGAGAATATGTGAGAGAAACAATCCTGCAGACACCAAGGTCAGTGAAGGAGGGAGATGAGGTGCTCCAGGCGCCGGAGCAGAGATTGCCCTGCAGCCCGTGGTGAAGGCCATGGTGAGGCAGGCTGTCCCCCTGCAGCCCATGGAGGTTCATGGTGGAGCAGATATCCACCTGCAGCTCGTGGAGGACCCCACGCCAGAGGAGGTGGATGCCTGAAGGAGGCTCTGACCCCGTGGGAGGCACACGCTGGAGCAGGCTCCTGGCAGGACCTGTGGACCCGTGGAGAGAGGAGCCCACACTGGAGCAGGTTTGCTGGCAGGACTTGTGACCCCGTGAGGGACCCACGCTGGAGCAGCCTGTTCCCGAAGGACTGCACCCCGTGGAAGGGACCCATGCTGGAGCAGTTTGTGAAGAACTGCAGCCGTGGGAAGGACTCACTTTGGACAAGTTTGTGGAAGACTGTCTCCCGTGGGAGGGACCCCATGCTGGAGCCCGGGAAGAATGTGAGGAGTCCTCCCCCTGTGGAGGAAGGAGCAGCAGAGACAAGGTGTGATGAACTGACCACAAGCCCCATTCCCCGTCCCCCTGCGCTGCTGGGGGGAGGAGGGAGAGAAATCGGGAGTGAAGTTGAGCCGGGGAAGAAGGGAGGGGTGTGGGGAAGGTGTTTTTAAGATTTGGTTTTATTTCTCATTATCCTACTCTGATTTGATTGGCAATAAATTAAATTAATTTTCCCCAAGTTTTGCCCGTGACAGTAATCGATGAGTGATCTCTCCCTGCCCTTATCCCAACCCACAAGCCTTTTGTTATATTTTCTCTCCCCTGTCCAGCTGAGGAGGGTGAGTGATAGAGCGGCTTGGTGGGCACCTGGTGTCCAGCCACAGTCAACCCACCACATTGTAAAAGGTCACCTCAACATAAAGATGAACACAGTCAGAAGAACCAATTATAGGGGGGGAAAAAAATCCATCCCCTTCAAGTAGAGGGGAAGAGAGGGCAAATAAGCAAATCAATAAGGACAACATATAAACGTGTCTATGTATCTCTACATATCTATACATCTGTAGATAGAATTAAAAATTATGTAGGCATAGCGGTTGATTTGCTTTTGTTAAAGCAGATACCTGTGGTCCAGTCCAAATTAGAGCGTGAGAGAACAGTCCAGTTCTGTGATTTGGGAGAGAGGCAGTAAGAAGCTCAGAAAGACTTGGAAAAGAACAAAGGTGACATCAGCTGTAGTCAGAGGAAACATGGGGCATCCTTATGACCCAGCTCCCTGGCTCATGAGCTGGAGTGCATGCAGCTGGGAGCACATGTTCAGTTGGAAGAACAGCTCTGGGAAACACCCCTGGGACTGTACCTTCATAAGCTGACTGACTGGAAAAGGAGGGAGCTGTAGGATGCAGCAGTAAAAGCTTACGGACCAATGCTGAGTTAAGAAATTGGTATCTGAAGAGATAAGGGGCTTCCTTGAATGGCAGGCAGAAATAGTCTGGCAAATACCAGTTCTGCGTGGGGCACAAATGTTGAATTATTGCTTTATTTAAAAGAGCTCATGAGTGTTCAGCTTACCACCTTTCAGAAGGCTGAGAGTTTCAGTCACGGGAAGGCTCTGGTGCTGCCTTCTTGGGACACACAGCACGTAATCAGATGAATGAGTCTGACTTGAAGGGGAGTCATAAACTGCTAAACATTAGAGGTTTATGGTGGATCTGATGCTTCAGGTTTACAAAAGAGAAAAATGGCAGGCGTGCATAAAACATGAAGATGGTGTGTTTGTAGTTGTAACATGAATGCTAAGCTTCTTGATAACTTGAGGAAATAACAGCACTAAAAATGTAACCCTTCTTTTGCAAAGATGTAAATAGCAACGAAATACCCAACACAGTGGACGGGTATGTCTGCTGTGTAGGAACTAGGCCCTAAAACCTATGTTTTTGTTGACTTGTTATTCAGGACAGAGAAATTTGACTGGTCTACGAAGACAGATTTACCTGAGCCATGTGCTTACAGGCTGCTGCTTGTTTTTTCTGAATTGAAATAAACCTGAACAATAGAGTACAAAACTCACCACTAATTTATTTGCCCATACAATATATTTCCACTGCTGATTGCGTACTTTGCAGGCCAGTGATGGCATGATTAATCCCCATGGTATGCTGATTGGTGAGCACTAGTGGGAGAAACTCTGGGAAACTGCTCAGAGGAGCTGCCTTTCCCCGCTGTAGGCATGGTTGCCTACATGAGGATCTTGTCAGACATGGTGAAGTGGTCAGTAGGATTCTGAGATTTATTGTCTTCTACCCTTCGTTTCTAGGGTGTTTCTATCTCTGAGGACCTGTGTGAACTTGAAATTAAGAAGATGAGGTAGCCACCATCTTGGAGGCTCCACGAGGATTCCTTTAGTGAAAAAGAATAATTTAGCAATCTGCAACTGCTCAAGTTTTCTCCAACAGGGATGTTAGGAGGAAACTTGAGGAATCACAGCCCGGCAAATAGCAGATAGCACTTGGAAGACCTGGTTCTTTCACATCTCAGCAGTAGTGTAATGTTAGGAAGGAAAATATATATATTGAGGAGGAAAAATTATTTTCCCTAGAATTGCCATCAAGAGACTCCCAAAAGGGGAAAGAGAGAAGAAAACTTTTTATGACAGTCTCGGGCTGTGTTTCTGAAGGTGCTTAAAAGTGTGCTCCCTCCTGTTTCATCTGTGTTTATGCAGTGCCTTCTGCTTGCAAGGTTTAAACCTAACTCAGCTTAGACCAAGATGCTAGGTTTCTTTATGGTCTGCAGCAGTTCTGTTCCTCCTAGATGAAGAGTGACTGTAGTTGCTAGCTGCAGGTGTTTACACCATCCAGTTACCTACTATCAGTTGAATGCTGGTAGTTTATAAAGGCTTGTGCACTGGTGAAGATAATACAAGGAGAGGGAAATAGTTCTTTACAGTTGTGTATATGCAGCACGAATTTCCAGTGAAAGAAGCAGCTACCTTTCTGAAATGCTGCTTTGAGCTCTACCTGCAGCAAACTAGGAGAGACTGCCTTGGCTCTGTCAACAGTTCTAATTTTTTTTTGTCTTTCTACACATACTGCTGTTCTTCACAGATTTAAGTGACTTGGATTGTGTCAGGGTATTAGCAGGCTAGGATTTTAGCTACTCTTACTTCACTGCCTTGATCATAATATTTTTCTCTGCCAAGCTTAATTTTCAACGTGAAATGTGTTTGGATTTTTTGTCTTTTTTTTTTTTTGCCAAACCTGGGTTTCCTCCATTGCATGCTGATTCTGGCTTGTTACTGCAGATTGTTCAGAAGAGCTGGGCTAAGCAGCTATTTATTTGTTACTGAGTTGTCCAAATCAATTCATTATTGTAGTGTTGGAGCGGACTGGTGTATTTGCTTTCATCTTGCTTTGCAAAGAAGATGGGAGCATTTGCTGAGAAGAAAAAAAAAACCCAACCTTTTAAAAAATGAACTGTCTGAATTTCCAAACAGCTTTAAGAAACCATGTAAGATGGGTGACACATAATGTCTTGACCTTAACGTTGTCTCTTCTTTACGTCTGTTGGCTCTCTAGTGACAGCGGAAAGGATGTTGGCTATGGCAAAATCTTGTAAACTCTCAGGATGTTCTCAGGATAAATTCTCTCTCTCCATTCATTGCTCTGTTTTGGTTTGCTTTTTCCTGGTAAGCCATGATGTGCATTATGTTCTTTGGATGTCAGATTTGCTTCAGTCAGCTAATACAACATGTTAAGCTCAAGCTTTCAAAAACAGCCATGAATTTTGATTGCCACTGTACTCAAATGCACAGTTTGAAATGAAGGGGCCCAGCCCACAGGAGCTTACAAGTCAGGCAGTTGCCCATCAGGGAACTATGAGTGCTCAGACCTAGGCCTGAAGTCATGGGCTGCAAACTTGCGGCAGCTTTTGAACAATGGCTTCTAGGAACTCAGTTCTGCTCTGACTGCAGAGAATGAAGTCAACCTGGATGTGCTGTCCAGGCTAAGATAATGGTGAATCCAGCAACTGAGCACCCAAAAACGGAGGACGGCTGATACAGATTCTCAGGGCAGGTTGTGCCCCCCTGGACATGCCATCTTCTTGGGGGCAGACCTCCCATAGTGCTGGCCCCCTCTTCCACAGTGTTAGTGGGAAGCTCTGCCTGATCCAGCATTGGGGTCCTGGCTTCAAAGTCTCTGCTTTGTGCTGGGGCCACTTCAGGGGCACTTGGGCCCTTGCTGGCCCTCTCTTGTTTGAGAGCTGTAGTATCAGCAAACGTTGGGGACTCAGGGCAGCTTTCCCAAACAGGGGAGGGCAGCAGGTAAGGCACAGGAGTCTTCTAGCAACAGGCTTGCAGAAGGACATGACCTTACCTGAAAGAGATGCTGGGGAGTTTCGGGGATAATACTTCTAGATGCCAAGTTTGGGCTCAGTCACTTTTCACAGATTTGTCTCGCAAGTGTGCTGCTTGCTTGAATCTTGAGGGGTCTTCCTATGTTCTGTCAGGAACATAGGAAGCATCCCTCTCGGTCATTAAGTAAAGAGCTGCTGCCTTAATTTGTTCTCAGGTTGGAGTCATCACTGTGGGCTAAGGTGTGTTTGAGTAACGTGATGCTATGTGTGAGGCAGGGCATGGGAAAGCTCAGCTTTCTGCACTTCTGCTGCCATTCATGAGATCATATTAGTCAGAAAACTATTCTTTAAACTAACAATGTCTTAACGTTTTCTCTTTGTTCTCTGAAAAGCCCCCCTTCTACACTCCCTCCCAAGAAAACCCTACCTTTTTCCTTCCCATTGTGAAATGGTGCTTTCTGGGCAGCCCATGCACAGGCATCACCGGTAAGAACTACACTTCCTCATCCCTTTGGCTTAGTCTGGTAATTGGATTCATTTAGTCTCCTTTTGTCGTCATTCTTTTTTACTGTATCCCAGTTCTCTTTGGAACAGATTTGAAAGATAGGCAGGGATCAGAGGCTGCCAGCAGGTACAGAGTGAACCAGGCAAGGGAACGAGGAGTGGCAGGGAAATCATGCACCTTCTAAGGGAAAGGAGCTAGAGACAAAAATGAGGGGAAAATGCAGATTGGAAATGGGCCGTGTTTTCTTACTCACAATACACGGCGGTGTGGGTAGAACTCAGAGGAAGGGAGACAATGTGTATCCTGATGGAGGTGGAGTCCAGAGAGAGAAGCAGCAAAACCAGATGATTAATACATTCAGAACTGACCAAAATCCCAGGGCTCCGGATCCATCCTGAAAGCACTAAGAGTAAGGAATGGACATCAAGTCTGTATTTGGAGACATCTGTCTGTGGCATGCTTTTAGCTTCATTGCAGGGCTTGATTAATCGATCTGCTGGAACTATTCCACACTTCAGTACAGTTAAAATTCTATTTTCTGAGCCACAGTTAATTGAGGCTCTCAGTTACCTGAAGGATGAATATCTCCTCAGAGTTATGACCTCAGCACATAAGTACCGCTAAGACTTTACTGCATAAATCTTTAAACACTGATGAACTAATGTCTTGGGGCCAAATCCAGCACCAGTGTTCTGTAAATCTTTACTCCTAATGGTTTGTGTGAGATTTATCTGAAAATGTTGAAGCCAGATTTGCAGCACATTCATTAGATGTTGTCCGTGATTGCAAAGGCATGCTCGTTTGGTGTTTACTCAGAGGGAAAATGCAAAATAAGAGAGGAAGAATTGCATTTAAAAAGGTATTGCCCAAAAATGCATGTCAATTTTCATTGATGCATCCTTGTATCTACTCTACTCTTTGTTAAAGCAGAAAAGCAGATACACGTCTGATTCTCCCAGTCTTAAGGAAGAACACAGTAGCTACAACGATATGCCAGTGAAAGTAATTCAAAAGGTCATGAGGAACAGTTACTTACATAAGTACTGTTTGGGTAAGAAGGGTCTGAGGAAAGAGAATATCATAAGCAGTAGACCTTATGGTCAGGGAGTGGCAGGTGCCCTCTACTTCAGAGTTGTCTGCTGCTTGCAGTCCTGTTGTTTGCAGGGACTGAAGTATCCTACTACATATGTGCCACCTCTGTCTGCAGTTACTCTTTCAAATTAAAAAGTAGTTATGACATGGAACATAGGGTTATAGATGTATCTAAGGCATTTCTTAGAAATACGAACATGGGTGTTATAAAACTAAATATTAGTAAATACTTCAAATATGAATTTGTAGAATAACACTGTGCTGTAATTTTTTAACTGGCAGAAACAACTGGGCACTAAGAATAAGGAACTTCCTGCAGTAGTTCAAGTTCACCTGCGGTGAATCAAGTAGCTGGCAGAATTTATAGCATCAGGCCATCACTAATCAGGGGAATTGTCTCATGGAGGTTTTTTGTTTGTGTTTTTCTTTTATTAGCACTTCAGAGTTAATTTAGAGTATCTTGATGAGGTCTCATTATAGCCATCCAGAGGCTGTGAGTCTAAATAAGTCTGCTGGAGTAGAGGGAATAGAGACAATCTGGGAGAGACTTTTTGAAGCACAGTTTGGCTTGGTAGCAGGGAAACAGGCAGAAAGCCACTGCAAAGGAGAGCTTTGAAAAAAATTAACCAGGCAGTGTTCAAGAACTTAATTAGGCATGAATATGACATGCACTGATGTCTCCCCTGCAGTGCCTGTGTGTGACAAATCTGCCATTATTTCTTGGTCTTCCATCAACCCATTTTCTGATCGCTTACCTCTTGCCTGCCCAGACTGCATCACCTGCAAAACTGAATGTGAGTATGGAAGTGCTCCCCCTGCGCAGAAGGGTCTTGTGCATGAAGCGGGACAGTCTGGGATTTATGTCCTTTCTTCTTACTTTGCCTGGTGCATCAGGTTTATCTATATCTTACGTCAACCTAGGGGATGATTAATATCAATTTCAGTGTTGATATTCTAAAATATAAAAGTATAATCTTTGTGTTGTTACAATATTATTTTCTTGCAGGCCTTATTCAGAGTCCTGTCCTGATCCTCTCAACCAGATTTCTGTAGAGAAACGTGGTCCTTCATACTCTTCCCCCTGTTAGGGCTGTGCTCGTTCGCTGTAGGTGGAGGGCCTCTTGGCCCCTGCGTTGCCAGCAGCGTTACCAGCACAGGCAGCGCAGTTGGGGAAAGGACTGCGTGTTCTTCCGAGGTCCGTGTGTGGTTTCCATAGACTTGCCTTTTTTCTTCTATCAGCAAGCTGGAAAAGAAGGTCCTACTGGAGAAAGAGGGAAAATTTCTGTGCTGCCTTAGCTCAGGCTTCCTAATAACATTGTATTGGAGGAACTATTTCTACTTTAGCTGCTTGAAATATAATTTGATGATGATGGAAAGTATTTTCATAGCTTTGAATTTAGAAGCTCCCTGTTTTCCACTAAACACAGTGTGAGCAGCCTCAGTACAAGCATGGCCATCAATGTGCAGCCTCCAGGACTTGTTTGCTCTCTGCTGAGACAATTGCGTAGGTGGCAGCTGTGTTTCTGGTTTCCGGGAAGCCGCTGCCCATCCCACTGTAACTACCTCAATGATGAATGTCATTTGTTTTCCTCAGGAGACTGAATAGCTATCATACATTCAGAGCTTTTTGGTCTGTATTACTGTAACTCCATTAAAAGTCTTGCATCACCAAGTTCAATTATCAACTTGAGGCTTTTCACAAATCTGCATCTCTTACTGAATTCAGTCTTGGCCTTCTGTTTGGATGCTTCTCCCACTAATGTCCTGCAACTACTTTTCAGCGTGATCCTTTTATCATGAATTGCTGCCTGATAAAACAACACTTTTCTTCTTCATTTCCCTCTTGAGACCTTCTTGTCCTGTATTCCCTACCACGCACCAGCCAATTTGGTATGGCCAGGAAATAAGATGCTGGGGAACAGCTGCAATTTTAATTGTTTTGTAAATGCCCAAGTGACTTGTAACCATTACATTGTGCAGTCCCCAACTTGTGCAATGATGTGCTGTAGCTTGTTGTGGTCTCCCTAGGTATCCTCCATTCCCTTCTATGTCTTACTGTGTACTTTTTGTTTTGAATGAAATATTTTACAGGAGGAGCTGTGACTTGTGGATGCGCTTAGTGCCTAGCACAATGGAAACAGTTTATATTTGGGCTACCACAGTTCGGCATCTGCCCTGTCTTGGGATGCTCTTAATCAGCAGGCAGCCTGTGAGGACTCTTTCAAGCATATCGTAAGAAGGAAGTTCCCATCAAGGCTGGGTTGACTGGGTACGTGACAGTAGAAGGCAAATATTGAGACAGTGTGAGCACATTGATGCGTCTCTCCTTGCATTTGTGGTGAAAGGCTCAGGATTCAAAAGAAGTCAACAGTGGTCTTTGCAGTGGGTTAACTTGTGTTGTAGATGTTGTCCCAGACCTGGTCTAGATTCAGTTATTAGACTTCTAGTGTAGTGACTAGATATTTTGCAAAGTGTAAAAAAGAAATTGAGAATAAATAATAATTATTAAGCATGCAGTATAGAACCAGGAAAAAGAAATCTTCATTGCACAGAGGAAATAGTGTGGGGTGAACAGGACATGGCTTGTTGGATATATTTGTGTGAGTCTTTGGCTTTGGTGGGCAGGTGTAAGGCAACAGAAATAATTGGTGAGGGGATCCTTGGAATAAGAAGGGAAGGACCTTCTGTGCATTTGAGCCAACTTTGTGAAGAGATTTTCAAAATTACAAGGAAAACCTTACAGATAGTACTGCATGCTAACAGTTCAAATACGGCTCATGTAAAGCTGTAGAGGGAAGTGCAAGGACTAAGGACCACAAGTGGAAAAGCTTAGAAAGGCTTATTGAAAAGAGAGGAAAACCATACAATCCCCTGGCAGCTTAGTAAAAACTTTACAATCATTTTCTTCCCTGGAGAATGACGTTCCGTATTTCCTCAGTGCCTTGCCCAGCAATAGGTATGACTTCTAAGGCTTCTGCATCTTTTGATGTCTGTCTCCTCAGATATAAAAAACTTCTCCCTTCCTGCTGCAGCCATATATCCCCATTCTGACAAAAGATACCTACAGTCCATTTCCTTCTTACTGCTTTCTCTTACTCCTGTACCTCCGACTATTGATTTGTTCTGGAAATTATGTGAGAATGGAGGAATATGAGGATTCAAACTCCGAAGCTTATCAACTGTGCTGGCAAACTAACCAAGTAACATTACATTGACAAACTGTCATTCTCCTCAGAGAGAAAGTTTGCGGTGCCCTTCCACATCAGCTTCTTGTGGACTGTGTAGAGATCCACCCCCTGCATATTTCTCATGTGCCACCTCCACTGCTGTCTTGCAGGGTCTCTTGGGACGAAACTGTTAGGAGACATAAGGGAATTCCTAGCAACTCCTTAGTCTTTCACCCACAAGCTCACAATGTGCTGTTGACCCAGATCTGTAGCATCTGATGATAGTTCAGTGTCCTGTGTAAAATGGATTGTGCCATTAGAAAATGGGTCTTTGTTCAAGCACCCACATCATATGAACTGCCAAGACTTTGGTTGGTTGGGTGTCCATTTAAGAGAGGAGTGAATAGGTCATGGATACAGCTCTGTCCTTTTCACTTTCAATATTCCCCTGTGAATATTCTGCATATCTTCATTATGTTCATTATTATAGCTCCTTTTTCCTTATAAACATCTCTCTTCTCTCATCTCTTATCAGAATTTCAGTCATACTGCGTGTTAATACTTTGTTCAGAGTGGCACCATGTTTACAGAGCAGGGCAGGAACAGTCTCTTTCCAGATGGCATTGGAATGACTGCATGTAACATTAATGTGGTCCTTTCCTAGCACCTTGTGCCACAGAACTGACAAGTGCAGAGCAAAGAAGTTAAATAGCGCCTGATGAAGAGTCAAGAGAAACCCAACTTAAAAGAATAAGCTTCTAAGAATGAAAGAGGTCAAATTCTCACCCTGTCGTGTGAATCTGTAAGGCTTCAGTACAATTATGCTTAAAATCAGCTTGGGCCAGGGACTCTAGCATGGCAGAGCAATGCTTAGGACCTTGTAAATATCTACAAAAAGTGTAAAAACTAATTGTGCTGAAACAGTTTAGTGATAAGCAAATTGTGCCCTTTCAAAACCTCTTCACCAAGTTTCTTCCTGTAGAGACAATTAGAGTTTGTTCTCATTTCCTATTTATCATGACTAACCACCTCTCTCTACGCTCAGCTGTTCCTTTTTATTCTCCTCCTTTGTGTTTTGCTGTCCTGAAGCCAAATCTGAATGGATTTCAATGCCTCTGTTGTGCTTTTTGACTTTGTATCGGGCAGTCTGACACCATAAGAAAATTATTTTCCACATCCTAGCCATACAATGCATGAGTTCTTTAACAGAAGAAATAACAGTTCAGCTGAATAATGGGTGCAAGATGTGGTGTCTGAAAGTGTAAAACCTCTGAAACTTTCTCCTCCTGTTCCCTTTCTGTAGCTCCCATCAAAGCTCAGTTTTTCACTACAGTAAACATTTTGGGTATAGAGACTGTAGGTGATGGCTGGAAGGGCCCAGGTTTTCAATGCTGTGTTCATCTAATCTATTCCATATTAGAATCAGAAAAGTAGGGGACAGTGCTGTTTCTTGAAAAGAGCAAAAAGGTGATGTGCACTCCTTGTGAGATGACTGTATTTTTCTACTGACTTGCAACCAGTAAGTTCTTTGGCAGCCTCACCCCCTGGCAAAGCCCTTGTACCTGTCAGCTCCCTCCTCATCACCAATGCAATACCAGCTGCATCCTGCTTCTCAGGCAGAGCGGTATACGTTGTCCAGGCCCATTCTGAGACTCGGAGCCCGGTAACGTGACACCTTTCTGCAGGACTTAAAATTTGCTGTGGTAAAAATGAGACAATTTAAAATTCACTTCTTTCTCAGATTTGTCCTTCGTGGCTGTTACAAGTTTGCACGTGTTGCCATCTGGGGGATAAGGACTTGTGACATCCTCGTTGACTCCTCTTTCTTTCTCTCTCTCTCTCTCTCTCTCTCTCTCTTCATTTCAGAGTGCCTGCTGGGGTGTGTGCAGAAGAATGGCTGCGGCAGAACCTCTGACCGCTTTCTCCCGATGGTACCTCTATGCCATTCATGGCTATTTCTGTGAGGTGATGTTCACAGCTGCCTGGGAGTTTGTGGTCAACTTTAACTGGAAGTTCCCAGGTGTTACCAGTGTGTGGGCACTCTTCATCTATGGCACCTCCATCCTCATTGTGGAGAAGATGTATCTATATCTCAAAGACAAGTGTAACATTTTAGTGCGCTGCTTCATTTACACACTTTGGACATACCTCTGGGAGTTCACCACCGGCCTCATCCTACGCCAGTTCAATGCCTGCCCATGGGACTATTCCCAGTTTGATTTTGACTTCATGGGCCTGATCACCCTGGAGTATGCCATCCCATGGTTTTGTGCTTCTTTCATCATGGAGCAGCTGGTGATCAGAAACACCCTGCGCTTACGATTTGATGAGACTGCCGAGCCGGGGGCCCCCACCATCCCTGTTGCCTTGGCCAACGGCCATGTGAAGACTGATTGAGCAGTGACTCAGAACCACACTTAGCAATCTGAGAGAGCCCAGACCTCTGCCATGGACTGTCAGCTCTGGCTCTGAGGTACTGCTCCTTGCTGTATGATAAGATTCATAAACCCCATTTTTCTAATGGGGGTGTGCATGGGATATACCAGAAAAAAATGGAACCAATAGATTTTCTATGGATTTTACTCTTTGGGCTCCAAGGACCAATATCAGTTACTTGTTAGTTAGGTCATTTCTGATTTTAACTTATTACAGATGAAAGCAGTCCTTTTGCTTACTCTTTTATGTGGAGAAAGAAGAAAAAGAAATGCTACAGTGGAAATACATACAAAAAGAAAAAAAACTAATTAGTGGATGGGCATGGACACGCCAGCTAAGTTAGTGATTGGCTTACTCCATTAGGCAATATTCAGGTGCTTGCTTGCAACCAATACCTCCCGTGGGACCTGAGATGCTGCAGGAACAAGGAAAATCCATCTGCTGTTGAGAAGAACCTAAGATTGGCAGTCTGCTGGGGAGGTAGATGGTGTTCCCCTCGCAAGGTCCCATTGGCCTCCCCCAGGTTCTTTGTTGCACCATGAAATAATCTGGTGCTGGACATCTTGCTGAATTTATACAGATCTTGTACTTTTTGAAATCTCAGTCCTGATACTCGCTAGAAATTTTTTTCTTTTTTCTTTTTTTCTTTTTCTTTTTTTTTAATAAAGGCCTCTTTTGCCGAGTGAATTTTACCATAATCTGTGCAATCTTGGCAAAAGGCGCAAGAAATAGCGTAAGTCTTCCCATCTCCTCTGTCCCCTCAAAGCAGACCTCGCCTGAAGGGCTGCTGCAGATTCCAGCTCCCATCTCAGCCATGCAAACCTTGTAGAGACTGTACAGGCCACAAGAGTTTTCTGCCTTCCTTCCTCTGTTTCTGGTGATGTTGATGACTTAGTCTGGCTGCAACCCATTGTATTTGAAGGTCAAAACCTTGATGTGGCTAATGTGGTATCCCGGATTTGGTCCTCTGGCAATGACTCACCTTCCTTCAGCGCTGGCAGGTCTTGGGTCAGTTCTGCCTAGTGTTCTCCTCAGTGTATCAAGAGGATTTGCTTTTTCTTCCCAAATTCTGCTTTAAATAACCACAGCCATATTGTCATGACAGTAATTGGAGGCAGCAAGAGATATGCCATGCTGCCTGATACATTATTTTAAAAAAACAACAAAAAAACCCCCCAAAAAAACAAAAGCAAAAAGTTGCTCTCTGAAGAGCACTTCTTCAATGCCCTGCCTGAATGAGGCTTGGAGTTAGGGTGCAAGAGCAGCAGCAGAGAGGTGGAGCAGGAGGGAGTGCTGTGGCTCCATTGTAGAACTACCTGCACCAGGGACAGTTTGAAATGTAACCTGCTGGGGACATTCAAGGAGTATAGGGAAAGTTGTAGTGCTGGGAAAGTGCTTGATAGTGGCAGCCACAGGTTCATAATTCGTTCTGGCAAGTCTTGGCTTTTGAAGTTAGCAACAAACATGGAGCTTCCAGCTGTCAGATGTATCTCACTCCTAACTGGTTTATGGGGGAGGTTTGCTGTAGTTGCCCTGTATGGCCAAGATTAATTTTAGGTGTTCTTGCACCAGGGATCAATTTGGCTTGAAATGCAAACGTGTTGGTGTGGCTGTGGGATTCCACACTTGTATTGGAAATGGCCAGGCTATTTCTGTGTGGGTCCCCTGTCTCTGGTAGGGAGTGCTCAGCTGTGAACCTGTTTCTTGCCCTGGGGTGTCCATTCCTGAGGGGAAGAGCACTCTGGGCCCTGTGAGGAGAACTGCTTGTTGGTTCTGCTCTTATGAAGACAGTGTTAATCCTTTTTGTATCACACAGAGTGCAATTATTTTATTCCTCCCCTCCCCCTTCTCACATGGCATCTGTTGCTGGCAATGGATACACGAAAACACTGGCGGCAAGGAGTTAACCAAATCTGCCCTGGGGTATGCAATGTCTCCTGAAGCACCCAGAATACTGAGGTGGGTATTTAGAGTTCCCTTTTTATAGTTCATTAAATTAAAAGAGAACAAACACTGAAGAGATTTTTTTTTTCATGCCGTGATGCCAGTATTATGAAATCAGAGGAACAGTATGTAGTTTATCAGCCTTGATGGTCCTGGGTGTGTAGACCCAGGCAAAATAGTCACCTGACCCTGTACATGGGGAAAAAGAGATGAGATTTGTACGTGGGATAATATAGATGAACTCTACTGAACCAGAACAAGAATTGCAAGGTGCAGGTGAGAGTTGGGATCTCCCCATTTTGGCCCTGGTTCTGTCAGGGTCATTAAACGCTGTGTCTAAAGCTGGGTTGTCCTCTCACAGCATAGCTTACGTGTGGTGTTGTGCTGCCTCCTACACCACCCCTGCATCATCTGAAACCCTTAGCTTCATAGAAACATCCTTAGGATCCCTGCTTTCTCCTTAGCTGTTACAAAACTCTTTAAAAAGGTTAAAAGGAGTTAGTAACATGGTTTGGTGACTCCCAGCTGCAGCTGGGACTGGGGGAGGAGTGGCTGTTGACAGAGCTAACCTGGTGCACAATCACAGTCATATGTCTTGACTTTAGAAGCTCCCCACTAAATGACAGTGTTTTTGCTCAGTGATGTAATATTTAGATGCTCAAACTATGGAGGGGTTTCCTAGCAGCATCTAGCATCTTATTCCATTATCCTTACTGCCTGTGCCATTGTAACAGCTATTGTAGTCTGCTTTCCACTGATGTCTGACATCTACCACCCAGCTATCGCATCCTCATAGAGTGGCAATTTACACCCAGAAGTGCACTTTACTTGCAGCTTGCACACCAGAAACAGAAAGGGACCCAACAAATTCTTAAATCAATTAAAATAATTATACATAATACCATGTACCTAACACAGCGGGATTAGCCAGACTACTTCTTTCTGAGCAACATGGCTACAGTCAGAGCTTTGTCTATTCTGCAAAATCTCCCTTTTTAATACATGTGATGCTTCTTATAACATCTTACAGAAGTGCCCAGAGCACGTTACCGGGGTCTCAGTGGCAGCTCAGCAAGAGCTCGGGAGCTGGACTGAAGTTGTAGAGACATTTACATTAAGAAGAAAAAAAACGCACAAGGCCTAACATTTGTTTGTACATGTATCTTCCTCAGTAGATTAAAGTTGCCTGTTTTGAGTTCACCAGCAATAAAAAACCCTTGTGATTTATCTACCTTGTCCTAACTGCAGCAAGGAGAGAGTGGCCCATCAC
The DNA here is from genome assembly GCF_034638445.1 of Ciconia boyciana. Taxonomy (NCBI): domain Eukaryota; kingdom Metazoa; phylum Chordata; class Aves; order Ciconiiformes; family Ciconiidae; genus Ciconia; species Ciconia boyciana. The sequence continues at coordinate 34,332,636 of NC_132939.1, read as the reverse complement.
TGCTTTTCTTTTCTGGGGGGTGGTGGGTGGTGGGATATGGATTCCAATTACCCCGAGGTTCCAGTTTTGCTTCCCTTCTCTTGCTTATCTTTTGTGTGGTCCATCCTAAAGGATCTCAAAGTACATGATGAAATACAGAGTCTGGTGTCCTGCGCACAAGAGGCAGTGTGATGCCTGTTTGTACTCCAAAGATCTTGCCAGAGGGAAATGGTTGATTTACAGCAGGACCAGACTGCCTTTTGGTCTTTGGTGTTACAACTGAGAGAAATGTGTACGTGTGTACCAGGTACTATTGCGCCTTTGATCTGAGTGTGTTTTGTAATTAAAGCAGAATAACCCAATAGAGGTCTTGCTTGACTAGTCCTGTGACTATAAAAGGTAAAAAAAGGCTGCAGGGCTCTAACTGCTTTGAGAATTAGGAAGCGGGTGACTGAAGTCTTCCCGGGTTCAGTAGCATTGCTCTGCTGCTGACTGATTTTCTGAAACCTGCACAGAAAGAAAGGGGACTTCTTCATTCATGGGAACTTCTGCCCTTTCTGTACTATGAATAAAACATGAGCCACCACTAAGATGTGAACTGAAACCAAACATTTTTCTGTTTTTGTTTATCCTGGGCCCTGAATACTTGCAATATGCCCTGTATTCAAGGGGGAGGATTGCAGACCCAAGTTCTTTACTTCAGTTCTTCTGCCTGCAAACAGCAGCTGAACCACCTGAGAAGGAAACTACTCTCTTCCTCTTCCTTCCTGCACATCAGCAGCTACCAAATCCCTCTGCAATCCATCCCCTGTTGTAGAAGGAAATCTCTCTTCTGGTGCAGCCCCTGCTAAACCAGAAGCGTTTCCCACTGTGTGTCCCCTCGCCAAGCTGCTTTGGCACCCAATGACCAGGTAGGGTCACAGAGCTGGTGAGACCTCAGGAGCGTTGTCCTTGTTTGGCAAATGGCCTCCACTGGCACCTATCTTCCCTTACTCCCCTCAGAGTGTCCTGAGCCAGCCCCTGTGGAAGGGACCTTCCCTTCCTTCCACCTCCCGCCCCAGGGAATGGAGCAAGCTCTGCTGCTGCCTGGGGTCCTCGGCACCACTCAAGGTTTTAAGCTAACAGAGGTTGGTCTCCACTTGGGCAGGGGAACTTTGATTTTAAGGGCTGTAAGGCTCTGGGCTTCAGGCTTATTACTAGCCAGTCATCCACAGGCATGATAGTGAATTTGTACCATGTGGAATGGCTTATTTCTTCTAGGATGGCAAGGGTTTGCTCCATCAAGGGTTTGGCCACTTGGTTCACTGCTTTGTGAACAAGAGGGAAGTTACAGAAGCAGGTGGTGCCCCCAGTACCTGCTCTGCTTTTGGCTCCTGGGCAGCTAGCACAGATGCCAAAGGAAAAAGTGCTGTCTTGACAGAAGTCCTAGAGAGGGGCTGGGGATGCACTGGTTAGTTTCTGTCCAAAGGCACCACTTCTTCAAATACAAAGCTGTGCTTTCCCACTGAGATCTTTACTACCTGCAGCAATGAAAAAGTTGTCTGCTTGCCCCAAAGTATATGATTACCTGAACTTACTCTGAAGTAGAAGGGATGTTTAAAATCTCTAGTCCTCTTTTTCTCTAGGAGATTCCCAACTTACATCTTTGTGGAAAAATGCATCACCTAGAGATATGCAAGCTAGTGCTCGTTAAGCCAGTATAGGTACTGAAAGCCATACAGCACTGTGCTCCATCCTGCTTAGTTAATCATGCTGAGAAGCAGAATACCTTGGCCCACAGAGCGTGCTGCTATGTGCCTGTACCACTTCAGCACCTGAATTAGTACAAATGCCTACTCAGGAATGCATTTTGCCTTATAAAATGTACTCTGAATTCCATGGGTTCCACTGGAAACGTTTGTCATGCTTAAGAGGGAGAAAGACTGAGATTCTATACAAGCTTCTCACTGCTTATGATCTTACTTGAGAGCATCTTGTTTAAAGTTTCAGCTCCTTAACTGAGACCCTAGAGACCAAATGTGGAAGGTGACTTGTTACAGCCTTGGAGCAGGTCACTAGCATCATGCAACTGCAGACTGCATTGCACGTGGTGTGCTGTGCAGCTCCAGTGCGCAGCCAGGACGAGCTTCCACCGTACAAGGACTGTGACGAGTCGAGGGGGTGATACAAGCGCTGCTGTTAACGGTGGCAGAGCGAGGACTGGTGGTGACATCTACATTCCCAAATTGTCAAGAGCTGGACAGGTTGGAAGCAGCTCTTACATGTTCTCCGTGTTTGGAACTTCTCGCAGGTCTAAAGCAAACTGTCAGGTTTTTTATTCTGAGAGAAGCAGACCGTTTCCTCGACTCCTTACTCTGGAGTCTGGGCTGCTCACTCCTCCTTTTGTAGCCACTGGATTTTCTGATGTGAATGGCCTTCTTTAGCGTCTCAGAAAATGGCAATTTTTAAATGGTAATCCCAAATGCTTGACATCAGTTTGTATTTATGCTTTAGTCAATTTAGGAGCTAAAGACCCTTAAGTATCTGGTGATGCTGTTTGTTTATACTGTTGTGTGGCATGCTGTCCTGCTTTGATGCTATAATGAAGAAGAAAGAGAAGGAAATACAAGCAATTTACCCTTTAATAAAAATAAGTAAACATATACAGTTGAGACAATATTTATTAAATATGTGAGTTGAGGTATGCATAGTGCTTGTAGATCTCTGGCCTTTCAAACATGGGACACTTTCCAATGCAGAATTTCTCTCTGCTTTGTGGTTATCTATATTGCTACTTCAATATGGTTCTTTACCTAGTATTTTGGGGATGAGAATAACAGTGTTTGCCTTTCTTTTTTGGTTTTCACTAAAGGATCTCTAAGTGCTTTTCACAAACTAATTAAATAATTCTCACTTCAGGCCTTGAAGTAGGTCAGGATTAACCCCAAATAGCACTGATCAGGAGCTGATGGAAATGTCCTGACAGCTCCCAGAAGGTCATTTCAGGCCTGGGAAAGGGAGTTTAACATTTTACCTGTTCCCCAAGTTTCCATATTTGAGGAGTGAGTTAATAAAGTTCCAAGAAAGTTGAGGAACTGGGAAAGTGCTACCCAGTTTCCACCATCTGAAGCTGTCCTAGAAATGTTTTTGTACATCATCACATCGCTCCGTCTGCCCAAGTCAAAGCCAGCATATGAAGGGACTGTCAGAGCTGATAGCATGGTTCTATCTTGTACAAAATAGGACTGATTTCCTTCTATTCGCTACATAATCCCATCTCCATCAGTAGAGTACTTTTGGGTAAATATTGCTAGGGGCAACAAGCCATGTTAGAGGCTAAACTGAGGTGACCATCTGCTCTAACGGCTCGTATTGTTGCAGTTACTGTGGAGCTTATCTGCGTTGCTGCTTCTGTTGTCAGACCGCTCATCTGATGCCACAGCTCTTCCTGTTGCTCCTGTTTGTCCATCAGCTTCTTTGGCAACCTGTCCCTTTCCATGCCTTACCTCCATTGCCAGTCCATGCTGCAGTCACAGGTACCCTAAGCCTCCTGTCTGAACCCCACCTTTGGCAATTCAACACAAATGGGCTGATTGCTGGTGAGCTGTAGCTTCCATTAAAGCCCGCAACAGCTGCAGTTGTCAGTGCTTTGGAAACTCAGGGCAGAAAACATTTTACATACTTGCCTTCAGGCACAAGTATAGAAGCGAGTTTGCAATTCTTGTTCAGTGCCTTTGCTATAACATCCACACAATAGTACATAATAGGATTTCAGGGCTAAATTCAGCAAAAAGCTTCTCCGGTCAATTTCTTTGAGTTTCAGTGTATGTGGAATAATACATAATTTCAACTGATCCTTCATATAAATGCATAGGCACATAGTGTGTGTGTTTAGATGCATAAACATAGCTGATGGCCTCCACGCTGCACCACTGATTGCATCGTAACTTCTACTGGCAAAGAAGAGCCATCACCTGCTTAGCTGCCAACAGCAGTCTGGGCCCACTCACTGCTACTTTCTTGAGCATATGAGATCCTGAGAAGATCCAAAATGGAGTCTCCGCATACACATGAAACAGGTTAAGATCTGAGTTGACAGCTCTCGACCTTGCAAGTGTGCTTTGGTACATGGGAAGGCCTCAGTTTGATCTGACAGTGGGTTAAAGCCTCTTACCGATGAGTGCTCAGCTCAGAGAGGGGGGTTAGACCCATATTTTTCAAATGTGTTTTACATAAGGTTTTAAAATCACATTAATGTCTAAGGCAAACATGCTATACTATCCTGCTCCATCTTTAAAAGAAAGGGGAGTTATCACCTTGGTGACCTTCTGATGTCTTCGCTAGGGTTTGCCTTCCCCTCTCTCTGCACTCCCTTATTGCTAATGAGAGTGGTGTCTACCCAGCCTGAGTCAGACCCATCCACTCCTCTTCCTCAGCAAAGGCATCGACCAAAAGTATTCCCTCCCACCCAGGCTGCTGTGCTGATCCCAGGTGTCCTGTTCTGCTGCTGCTCCATCTGTTGGCCACTGGTGCCTATCTGCCATCTCTAATCTCAGTCACGTTGCAAATTCTCCAGGCCAGGACTTGTCTTTTTGTTGTAACATTGATTTGAGCCTGTCTCCAGCAGGATCTGTAAGTGCTACGATGCCACAGTAAGCATTGAAAAAAAAAGTATCCTGAAGTCTTTAAGGGTAAGAGTAAACATCCCAGCTCTGTTCCACTAATAAAACAGCTTGGCCAAAATGTCCACGAGGCACCTCTGTTGCCCCTTTCCATCCAGCCTTGTCTCCCAGCGTCACACAGGAAGGCAAATCCCCGCTGACGACCCGCGCATGCCAGCAGTGCCAGCAGAGCGGAGCACGGCTGGTGGCACACTAGGAGCCTCCTCCCTGGACTCCTCTGCAGATGACACACTGGTGTCCACATTAGCCGGATGCTGGCATGCTCTAGCAAAACAGATTTTTAATGTTATTGGACAGTCATCTGGCTCTTCAGCAGAGGCTGATTGGAGTTAGCATGGTAATTATATTTTGGTTGACAAATGTGCCGACAAAGCACAGCTGCCCTTTGATCTCGCAGTAAAGGCAGCATGGCCCCAGCACCACGCTTACAGCAGGGCTTTGTGCTGCCTTTTGTGCTGAACATGCTGCTGAAAGCAGCACGAACATCTCCAAACACCCAGCATAGGCTACGGTTGTTCTGGCCACTGGTCTCTGGGCAAGAGCCAGGCATGCACCCAGCATGACGCTGGTAGTGAAGGTGCTGTTGCCACTACACTGTGTCCCAGCAAGGCTGCCTGTGACCTTACAGCTGCCCGTGAAGCCAGCCAGAAGCCTGGTCTTGGCTACTGCCACGTATGGTCCGTTAAACCCTATTTCTCTGCTTTATCTTCCATCGTCTCAGTGCTGTCCTTCCTCTCTGCTTTACAAACTGCCTCCTGGCAAGGTCTTATTGCATGTTAGGGCTTTGGTGTTTGTCTCAACTTCCTGGTTGGGATCTGGTGACTTAATCCTTGCCACTTGACAACTTTTCCTCGGCCGGGGCTCCACAGCACTGTCATCTCCAGCTCTTCGTTGTCACCTTCTCACGGTCTCTCTGTTGTCTCTCCTCCTCCTCGGGAATCCCTGCTCAGCTAAGCTGTGTTCCCCACCTGGGTGCCACCATCCAGTTACACAGCTTTTACTGCCATCTCCCCCTCACATCTCAGACCTCTGCCTCCCTCCTAGCTTGCCACCATCTCTCCACACATGCATTTTTCTTGGCTCCTCTGGCATCTCTTCCCGAATGAGTTACCAGCAACTCAAACCGCCCGTAGCCAGAGCGAACTGCTCCCTTTTTGCTTCTCACATTCCCTGCTCTCGTCCTTTCTCCCTGGCAGACGCATAACAAATGGGAGAGGCAGAGACATCTTAAACCTCTTCTGCTCTTCCTTATTTGCCCAGCCTTTATGTCTTACCATCTCGTCCTCCTGAGGTCCTGAGGTCTCCCTGCTCGGCCAGTGCTGGTGTCCCGTATGCCCGTTTCCCATTACTCATCCTGTACACAAGATGTTTTCTTCAACTGACCTGCTAGAACATACCCTTCTCCCCATGCCAGTCTGTCTCACCAGCCCTACAAAACCCAGCAAATTAAATCATCTCCATATCTATTTCACGTATTTATGAGTGAGATACTAATCCCTGCATAGTGAAAGGGTCATATGTACAAAAGGAGAAATGAGGACACCAGCATTAAAGGGAGAAGTGGGGGAAGGGAAGACTGAGATCAAGGGCAGGGCAGATGTCAAGGAGGCGAGTTTACAGTGTTGAAAAAAAATGCAGAAAACTGAAACAACAGCAGACCAGAGTATCACTGACAAGCCACATTGATGCTCTTTCCTTGCTAGTTCTGCATTTAAGCTCTCACTTTTTCCTGCTTCCTGCACCTATGTCTTCAGAGCAGAGACCAAGTCCTCCAAGTGGCTTAAAAAAATGTATAAAGAAATTAAAAAAACAGCAGACACCCCTTGTCTCTGTGCCTTCTGTGATAACAGACACCTCTCCTTCCCTTTCACCCCAGTGGGAAAGCTGATCTGTCAGACCGATCCATTTGCGAAGGCAGCCCTCCCAAGCTTCCTCGCTGAATGCTCCGTCTGATCTTCTGCCCCTGTGTGAGCAGGAAAGCTCTTTCCAGCTTCCCCAGCACAGCTCACACACCGTGCAGGTCCCAGCGGGCGAAGGATTTGCATGTGATGCCGTTGCAATGACCTCCTGAAACTCGGCTCCATTTCCCATCTGTTGTGTGCTATTACTTTCCCAGGACACAAAAGCAGGTGAAATGTCTGTTGGATGCCACAGAAACTGCTCAGGCTGCAGCCGTGGTAAAATAACCCTCCTTAAAGCAATACAGAGAGATCCTTTTGTGTGGGCTCCTTTCAGATTGGGTTGGGGTTTTTTATTGCCCTTTAAAGGATTCTGCAATGAGTGGCCTGGAGATTTGACAGTTGCGTCCCAGTCATATTTTAACACAATGCAGACAGCAGATGCTTCGAGAAGATTATATTTCTTCATATACGTTGGGTCTCCAGGGAGATTACACATTTGGGGTCAAGGGCTTTAGGGGCCTGGCTCTATGGCCCTGCAGGAAGATTTTTCTGTTTCCAGCAAAAAATATCTGTAAAGCACAGGGCGTTCTGCCAAGCCTTCTATATGGAATCAGCAGGAAATGCTGCTCTCAAGAGAGATTTTACCTACAGCTCTGTCAGGAATAGCTTTTATTATAATAATAGCAGTTGATCAAATAGCCCCCAGTGCTGCAACACCTTGCAGCTTGAGTATCGGGGCTGAGCCTGAGCAGAGGGGCAGCGCTTACTCATTGGACTGCAAAAGGTTATTCACGTGGGGGAAAACTGTCTGCCTCTGTAAAGGCAGGCAGAAGTGGCCACTTCGTAACAGTATGGTGTTTTTGAAATGCAGATATCTTGGCCAAGGCAATCATCAGCTGGCCAGCACAGAAGATCTTGCAAGGCAGAGAATTATGTCCAAAGATGCAACAAAAGCCCTCACAGGTCCCCACTGTACACACTGACAAGCCAGAGATTATCGAAGTTCTAAAGAGGTTTTACAAAGAAGTTGCGTCCTCCTACCCCAATCCTGTACGACTGTTAATTTATCTGCTTTGGATATTGAACGATTATGACTGAGGGAGCCCTGCTAGGATAGGAATTTCCGATTCCACAAGATTTAGGAATCCAGACCTTGACACCAGTCCCCCTAAAATCCAGTCCTGAGAATATCAGTAACTATCAGTAAAATTCAAGTACAGCTACAGGCACCTTAGAGTGCCAGCACACAGCCGCAGTGCCGCGGTACTCAGAAGCCCCTGGAGCCCCCTCCAGCACCAGCCTGGCCCAGTGCAGGCGGATGGTGCTCTCTCAGGCTCCGGCCGGTGGTGAAGCTGTACTACCCAACACGGAGTGCCCGTGCAGCCCAGCCGCTTGCGAGGCAAAAGCATGCACCAGCACAGACATGGGCCTTCCCACACCAGTTCTCGAAAAAAAGGAAAAGCTAGCGTCCTTGGTCTGGACTAATTTCTCCGTTGTTCTGTGTCTTGTGCAGTCACTCACAGCTCGCAAGCTCAGTGTAAAATGCTACTAAATCACAAAGGGAATGTTTTATGCTTGCTGGATGCTGAAATAAGTAACAGCACTGGATGAGAACCAACGGGAACACAGACCTCAGTTATTACTAAATCCCACCTCAGACAAAGCTGCTTCTAATTTCCATGAGTGTTTTCCTAAGGAAGGAGAAAACATTAACCAAGGAAATTAGGATTTACCTCAAGTGCTGAAATCTGCATAACAGAAAGGAGCTGGTTGTAGCAGGTGCCCTCCAAAGCCTGCAGAGCCATATGGGGCATCCGTTTGGCTTTGCACTCCAGCTGGCCTTCAAACATGAACTGCCCTACCGTGTTCCCCCCACCCTCATGCACTGAGTTGAATGGTGCCAGAAACGGTAAATGTCAGGAAGCGTTTGTGCGGTGGAACATAGAAACTATGGTTAGATAAAGCAGTGATCACAAGAGAGGCTGTGTGTATAATAAAGAGCCCTTAAATAGATGTCACAAATAGCCCTGATTTCTCTCTTTACCCTGCAGACAGCTGCCATGTGCTATAGTCCCCTTGTAGGAGAGTGAATTTAGCAGTGAAAAAAGGATGGTGCAGGATGCCTGTCAGGATGTGCTTTCCTGGCACCCAGCCCATGCCCTTGCTAGGGATCAGCAGCACTGCAGTAGCCAACCTCAAGGGACCGGGGGGTTCAGGACATCTCTGTGACATCTCCTAGGGGAACAAGGAGTCTGCGGTAATTCTCTGAGCTCCCTCATTCAGCAAACCAGACAGAAATGCTACAGTTGGCCATGACGTGTGGATCTAGATCTAACCTTTTTCAGGCTTGGGAGTAAATGAGTTTCAGAGGGGTATGCCTGGAGCATAGTTATTCAGAAGCAATGCAATAATAAATTTCATTTTACTCAAGTCATCAGTCCTCCTGCCCTGGTGTATATGAACAATGTCTTGCTGTTCTTGGATTCCCTCAATATCCACAATTTTGTGGCTGAAGTGGTGACAGCAATTTCCTTTTTTCTCCATGTTTTGAACAGGCAGAAGGAGGAATGGAGGCAGTGGTAAGCAGGGGAAGTTAGCAGTGGGGAGGAGAGACTGAGGGAATTCATGCCCATCCCAACCTATTTTTTCCATTTCTTTTAAAATATGTAGTTTTGATGTTATGTATTGACTTCGGTTGTTGACAGGCTGCATGAAAGGAGCCAATGTGTTGCTCTGGGCATTTTTGGCAGATACGTAGGAAAGCTATCCAGTTAAGATCAGCAGCTAACCCACAACAAAGCTTAATCTCCAGCCAAAAGCTTAATCCAACAGAAACCAAACATCTGCCCTCCTCGGGCACTCTGGGATGGAGACAGAGGTCTTGGCTTCTGGGGTGGCTCCAGAATTGTTCTTCATCTTCTGACTCCTCCCAGATGGCAAAGCAGGGCATGTGCACTCGCTCTGTGGTTTAGGTAAGAGACAGTGGTGTGGGGTGGCAGATGCCAGGCTCTCAGAATTACAGCTACAAAACCTCAGACTGAACCCTACGTAGATCTAGTGCAAATAACAGTATCCCTCCCTTGCCCTGTAAAACCTTCTGCTATTTCTGGCCTTTCTCTCCCAGCGTCTCTTTTCATACACAGCAGATTGAGACCATTATCCCTGGAATAAGAGTGTGCACGCTGCTTTTTTTCACTGTATCTCATTCCTGACCTCTGCTGCTTTTTTACTATTCTAGTCCTGGTTTATAATAGGAAATTGAAAGCCCAAAGATTTTCTTCACATCTGACATTCATTCATCCTCCCAGCTTCTTTTTTTCCCTGTTAGATTAAAGGCAGAGAGAAAGAAACAGCCAAAACTGTGTGTTTATGGTCCATAGTTTTAATACCCAAAAACCTGATTCTGTTCTTAGTCTTGCTTTGTGTAACTTTAATCATTTCACTGACCTTATTCTGGATCCTCACCAATGTAAGAAGGAAGTCGGGTGATATATTTAAAGAGTATTTGTTTTAAACATAACATTGAGAGTTAAGACAAACAAGTTTCATGCTCATCTGCCCATTTCCCAGCCCCGATGACTTGTCTACATTCCTGATCTTAACATTCAAGCCCAGATACTTGAAAAGCGACCACAGATTTAGTGTGACTCAAGTTTTACCAGTTTGGGACGTCTCTATCCTGATTTTCTTCAGATGGCTCCAGTTAAAAGTATGGCAGCTGTGCACCCCTGGGGCTGAAAGTATTTCAAGCTGGAAGCCCTAAAATCAAGCCAGCTCATATCAGAAGCTTTTAAAAATCATTTGGCCTTCGTATGTGAGTTGGTGAGTCCCCGCTGAGAGGTGATGGAAACACGCAGCTCCCAGTGGAAGCTGAATGAGAGCCAGTCGAATTAAACCTTTGGTACCATAGGGCTGTTGAGTCACACAGCCCAGGATACACCTGTCCCCGCTGATGCCATGACAGCACAGCTATCATGAAGGTCAGTGATGAATGCAGGATGACTCCACCTTCTGTCAGCTCAGAGGCACCTTTCCTTATGGTGCACTTTATTTTGCAAGGCTGGGAGTGTTCTTATTTCATGCCCTTTCCCTCTTGGGTGTGAAAACTCCTGAGGTTTGGGAAAATATGCCTTCAATGACTGGAATGGATTGGATTGGACTGTGATGCTTCCTGTAGATTTATAAGCCTATATCCTAAAGACCACTGAAACAAAAGTTCCATTATCGGACAATTAATAGGACGCCGGTTCAGCAAAACAGCTAATCATGCATTCAGCTTCTTGCTGTACAAATACCCTGTTTTACTTCAATTAAGTATAGGCTTAATTTGCTGCATAGTTCATTTAATATAATATGCTGTAGTGATTTAAAAAATAGCTATGACTCTGTAAAATCAATTTGTCATGGGTAGTCAACGCAGGGTGACGATAATGTGATCATAGCTATGGCATCATGCCCAAACAGTGAATGACAAACATACTTGCCTGGATACTCTCTATAGTAATTGAGTTTGCAGTAGTGGAGTCCTGTGGTAATATGTGAATATATTATTGCTGTGCGCTCATCCCAGTAAAATGGATGAGAAGCACCATGCTTCAAGTTAAAAAATAATCACCACAGAATTAATTTGATGTCTTCTCTCCTCTGTGGGTAAATTCTTCTATAATTATCCTCTAAGAGATCTCTTGCATCTGTTTGCCAGCACTGCTAAGACACAGGACACTTGGTCTCTGGTTTGATCTTGTTTGAGACCACTGAGTTCCTTGTAGGTGGTGTGTGAGAGTGAGTAACATTCAATTGCAGGGCATGAAGATGTCTCATTCTTTCAGGGCCAGGCAGAAACTGTAAGGCACAAACACTGGGGGAGTGGAGACCTTTCTCTGCTTTTTCTGCCCAGGTTTGGTGATTTCTTCTCTCTTCCATGACACTCAGCCACCTTTGGAAACAGTTCAGCAACATCTTCTGGGGAGGATGGTAAGGATGTCTGGAGCAGTTTCCTTTGTAGTCCCAGCCATAGGGATCTCATTCATAGCTTTAAAAAGAAGTAGAATGAAAAGCATGCAAGAGCCAAAGGCCCCAGACTGAAACGATTCATGGAATGAAATGTTCCAGGCTTTGTTTGCTTGCTGGTTTGTGTGTTTCTTGTTTGAAATAAGAGCTATTGGGCTCAGTTCAGCTGCTGGTTTATCAGAGTGATTAATCTGGAAAATCACAAAGTGAAAACTTTTTTCCAAAAACCAAGGCACTTTCACTGCCATCACTGATTTGGAACACGCTCCTTGGGTGGTGAGCCAAACAAAAATAGTCACATCAGGGTTTTTTTTGACATTGTATGTGCACGAGTCTGTCTTTTTTTGAGGGGCACCCCCGTTTCTGGCAACTGCACAGAGATGAGTGTCTGGGATCTACCCTTCTCTGCTGGTGTTGTCCAAGCAAAAAAGCTCATCTCTTGCTGAAGTCCACCGGCTCCCGTTGTCTCTTTTCTCCACTGAGGAACTCTCCAGATGGAGCGAGGGCTGTACCTGAAAGCAACAGATGTCCCACCGTAACTGCTAAAACCAGGCACCATCAGTACTAATTTCATGGTGTCTGACTCTGTGTGTGATGACAAGGGGTACACAGTGCACTTTCTCTACCAGTTGCTGTGAGGTGCTTGGATTTTTCTAGTCTAATTGCAGCTTCTGAATAGAGGCTGGCTGCTGTGAAGGATCACAGGGTGATATGCTGGATGCGCATGTCCCCATAGAACTGGGCTGATCAAAGGGGAACCACTGAACTACTGAGTTTGCTTCTATAGCTTGTCACAGTGAAACAGATCTGCTTCACAGGACAAAAGTCTAAATATAGCTCAAGTTTCTGAGTAATAGGGTAGGTTGCAGGTTTTCCATGCTTTAGCAACGAAAAGCTGCAGTGGGGACCTAAGGATTACCTAAGAAGTCAGATATTATCAGCTTTGTGCAATGCTCCTAAAGGTCTGCTGCTGTGATATTTGTCATTTCTTGGTCTACCTCAGCATCCCAGGGAAAGCTGCAGGAAATTTTGTGGCGAGAGTGGCAAGGCCTGGTGATTGCAGACATCACTACTGGGACGACCCCAACACCTCAGTAAACAGAAACTCAAGACAAGGCAGTAAAAAACAGGTGCTGGTAGGGCACAGGCAAAAGGCAGGAGGCAGTCAGGTTTGTTTTATGTAGGGTAGATTGGGTTTAGCATGTATGGGTGAAGATCTGCTCTGGTTACAACTCCACATTGATTATTATGCTGCCACTCTGCCAGTTCATGGCCTTCTCATCTAACAGAACCTTAACAGGGAAATATAAAAAGCCCAAAGACTTGAATGACTCCTGCTGTCCCTTTAACCAGAAAAAGCTAAATGAAGTAGGAAGCTGATCTTGGAGGGCAATCTGCTTAGATGAGTACAGGCTAAAAGTGGAATAATCCCTGAGGTCTCTCATTTTGTTTGCTGTAATTTGGGCAGAAAGCAAATGCAGCTGAATTTTTCAAAGCTGTAATGTGCAGGTGGGTCTGTCCTTCTGCCTACAATAGCAGCGAAGGTGGCTAGTCTGCTTTTCTGTAAAAAGGGTAGGAGGTACAGATGCTCTCTTTCAAAAACTCTACATTGCTGCTGAATATTTCTGAAATGGTTTTGGGGGTGATGGCTAATTCTGAGTCCACAGTGGCACGCGTGAAGAGGTGGAGAACAGAGAAATACCTTCTGCCTGTCCTGAGAGAAAAGCTGCTTTTTCCTGGGTGTAAATGTGTGTGGTCAGACAGGTCCTCACTAATACCTGAGGAGGATTCATTATAATTGGTTCTAATCCTTCCTGAGCAGGAGGAAAAAGGTTAACTGCCTGGGGAGAAGCATTTATCTGGTCCACAGACTGTTCAGAGGACTGGGGGAGGGGGAGAATCACTCAGAATGAGAAGATGGGCTAATTTTTCACAGGTCTGTTGTTCTTCATCTGTTTATTACAGCCAATGATAACAGTGAGGTTGTGCTAAGCAGCTTGCAGAAACAACAGAAAGATGGTTTCCTTTCCCTCTATCCCATCCCTGGAGCAGCTGCAGCTGGGAAAGTCTCAAGTGAAGTAGCTTTGCTAAAGCTGTGCTGGTATGGACGGCATGGAAAATAAGGCATTTTTAACCAGGGTGCAGGCCTCCTTGTGAGATCTTTTAAATTCCCTTTTTTGAGAAGGGGGAACCTCAAAGGGTTGGAAGTAAATCTCCATCTCCTTTGGGGAGACAGCAATGGAGAGAATACTCCGTTGGTGGTTCCTTTGTGTACTGTTATTGAGCAACCTCTTGGGACCTTAATCCCAGGAAAGCAGGGGCTGGTCTATAGTTGCTTTCCAGTCTCAGGAGCACATGGGTGTTTTTTTTAAAGAATGTGGTAGGCATCAAGTAGATAACCCCAAGGAATAAGAATATATTAGACTAATTAGACTCTAGTCAGCAAGCATAAGGTGGGGAATTGCTCTGAATATCAGGATTACCCCTGTGAGGCTGAGTTGTTGCTGTGTTCTTATACAGTGAACTCCCTTTAAGGAGACACTTTCCTTTCACAGGGGTAGGGGAGCACTGCTAATTTTAAGGCAAGAATTGATAGTTGGAAAACAGTAATAAACCTGAGGACTGTAGTCAGTATCAGTGAGCTGATGTTGTGTTAGTAATTAAGTGAATGATCTGAAATGTTCCAGAATGTGAAACTATTATCTGAAGATGCTTGGGGTAGAGGAAGAAACTTTTCTGTGGATTCTTTTCCAGGAAAGAAAAATGTTGCCATTATCTTTTCAGTTCTGGAGTCTTGCAGAATTACATAACTGCTAAGTATTTATTTGGATAAGAACTGATAAGTATTTCATCCTGTGCCCTTCAAATCAGACTCTGTCCCTTTTGGCTTGCCCCTTAGCAAGCTAATCACCATTCCCTTTTTTATTGTAATTGATGTGTTTGATGTTTGAGCACTCTGCTTCTATGAGACTTCGTTTGTTGTTGCTGTTATGCTTCGCCTTTCTGTAAGTATTGCTCCAGTGTTACCAGTTTAAAGGACCTTCTTAAATTAATGTGGTGGGGCTCATTTCTTATAAAGTAATAAACTCTTAGCTTTATTAATCCCTTCTTATGAGCTCCAGGGGCAGCTAAAGGCTTAGACTAGAGCAGCGCTCTGCTGTGTCATGCCCAAGACATAAGTCTATTGGGCCAGCACTGCCTACTCTGTTTACAGTCTAAATAGGTAAAACCAAAACTGAGAAGGAAAACAGACACCCTGTCATTAAGGGACTTGACCAAGGTCACAGAGCAGAGCTGTTTGCAGAGTGCCCTGATTCCCTAGTCACTACTGTCCTAGTCAAACATATGGAAGCTGTGGAGCTGCCTGCTGTGTTGCTGCTTGAGAATGATGATGGTGACTAGGTGTACGTGAACACTTCTCTGATTATCCTCTGGATATATAATATTAACTTTCTCAAGTTACATGGAGAAGATGATGCATGATTATTTGCCAGTAGTTTTAAAGGTGTATCTGCATATCTGAGAAGTAAGGAGTGGAACAGTCATGACTACGCTGAGAAATGGGATACAAAGAACTTGCAGGAGAGGCACCAGGGTATATTGGTTTTGTTCACAAATCTTCTAAACCACCTGGATGGTAGGATTTGCTTGCCTCGTTCAACATCCCAAAACAGTTCTCTGATTTAATACAGGTATTCTGTTTTTGCGGAAGATGGGAAGGAAGCCTGTTGGCCTGGAGGTGAAGGGAAAGCCCTGTTGCATTTGTGGGAAGGAAAAAAGTAATCAAGGCAATGTTACTTTTTCCTGCACCTCTGGTGGGAAGGTAGGGCTCCTGCTACTACTGTACCAAGCAGGAAATAGTAGTCCATAACAGAGTTATACTATGGTCATGCCCTCCTGTTTCCACTGAAACTAAACTGCTGCAACAGACATCCTTTCCCTTCCCTTAGACAGCTTTTCTCAATTGTGACTTACATTTTTCAAGTCAACTTTTAAAGGCCAACTACACTAGGAGGAGCTCTTTCTCCATTTCATCTCTTCTCTCCCTGTGCAGCTAGCTAGTCACTAAAGCTCTGAGTTGCTTTTGTATGGGCTGCTTACTCCCTGTCCAGCTTCTTAAATCCCCTGGACTTCTTTGGGCATGTAAGCTCCCTTCAGGGTATGAACGAAACGCTAATTCCACTGACCCTTTTTGATACTACGGTTGTTGGGCATTTTATGATAGTCAGCTTCTTGCTATATTTCTCCTGTTTGCTAGTTTGGAAAAGTGGCTGAAGTGTTCTGTATTTCTCAGCTTCATTGTAGCATATCTTTTTCAGTACTGACAAAACCCCAGCCATGCAGTTCCCAATGCCCAGGCCTTCAGTAAACGTCCCAGGTAATGTTAGTCCATTTTTTTCTTCAGTTAGGTTAATTTCTAGAACTGTAAAGATTATGCAGACAATATATATACAATACTAACTTCAGTACTTTCTAGTATAAGCTAGTGAGGTGGAAAACTCACCCTACAGACGTTAGTAAGGTCATGTCAGTCATGTTTGACGGCTGATTCTCCCTGTTACATTCACATTACAGGGTAATAGCTTCTTCAGTCAGAAAGCATTTCTTCCAGAGCTGGCAGCAGACCAGATATTTGTAAGCCCTCAATTTGAAGACAAGAATCAGCATTCCAATATGCTTTACTAACAAATGAACGTATGCATAGCGCTCTTCATGCTGGAGACTTTCAGGTTTTGTAGGTGCTTTATGTGCAGAGGAAGGTAGAAATTTCTAGGGTAAAGCATGGAAGCACTGTGAAAGGCAACCTCCGAGGATGCCCGCATCGAGGTTTCCGTGCCTGGAGCATGCTTCCTCCACCTCAACAGCCTGGCCTGGCGCCTCCACCTCCGGGGAGGCGCTCACGTTCACGAGCGCGGATAAACACTGAACGCCCCCTCGGCCCCTTCTTCCCCCCCGAAGCTGCTTCTCTTCTGATGGAGCGGGTGCAGGAGAGGCGCTACCCCGGGCGGCGCCGCGGCCGCAGGGCCCTCGCTAGGCCGAGCCCAGGCGCCACCGCCATCACAGGCCGCAGGGCGGCGCGCGCACGCTCCCGCCCTCGCGCCCGCCCTCGCGCCCGCCCCCGGGAACCACCGCTCCCGGCATGCCCTACGCGCCACCGGCTGTCACGGGTGCGAGGGGATTGGTGGGAGCGGAGCCAATCGCGAGTGCAGGCCTTGCCCAGCGGCCCCGCCTCCTCGCGCCCGCCGCGGGGAGCCTTGAAAAAGTTCTCAGGTGCGCAGGGCGCGCTCCTCCTCAGGCGGGCGCGTCTGGCCCGGCCCGGCCCGGCCCGGCGGGAGGCCCCGGAGCCGCGGGGCCCAGGCCGGTTTGCGGCGGGAGCGAGGTGTCGAGTGCCCACGGCGCTGCTGGGGGCGAGGCGAGGCGGGGCCGGGCCAGGTCAGGGCTCCTGCTGCGGGCGCAGCCTCGCGTCCCGGACCGATGCGGGGGGGCGGGCGCCTGAGTCGCCTGGGCTGGGCGGCGGGAGGGGAGCCCTGTGCCGGCGCTGCTCGCCTTCAGGTGTTGGGGTCGTAAGTTCATTTTCTCATTCTAGATGAGGTGATAATGTCAGGCTCTCCTGCAGCACCTGTGTCACCTGGTGTAAGTCCGTGCCGGTGTATGTGTGTATCTTTCCCCCTCACGGGTGTCCTTATCCGCCTGCCCGTCCCGGGACCACCGAGAGGGCACGGGCAGCGCTCCTGCGGGCGTCCGCTGCCATCGCTTCAGTCACAAAATCAGTTACCAGAGGTTGTGCCTAGGCTTTTGTTCAGCTGCAGCGGTAAGTGGTGTATGTGCAAAACCAGAAACCACCATAGTACTCGAGGCAGAGTGTGCAGTTTGTATGACAAATGGTTATTAATACTGCTGGTAACTTGAAGGGCACTGAACTCTTCAAACGTTTGCTTTTCCTCCTGTCTAAAGAGGATTTTGCAGAGCAATAAAGTTTCCATCTTGTGAAGATGTGGAGGCCTGTGCATCTGCAAAACTTGTAGCAATTTTGCGTTATTTAAAAACCTTTTTATTTTGCCTAAACTTCTGGCTAAATAAATACTAGGAATATTGCCTAAATAATATGTGTGAAACAGCTATGTACTCAAACATATGTATAGGTTAGGAAAACGTGTGCTTTAGGTTGTACTGAGCTGAATACTACCCTGTGGAGTTTTGTTCAGTAGAATGGAATGACAAAAAAAAAAGGACAAATGCAAATAGCTGAGAGCTAAGGGGAGAAAGATTTGTAGTGGCAGTGTAATCTTATCTGCTATGTAAAATAGTCTTAAGGCTTATCTGAAATAATGAAATAGTCTTTAAGCAGGAATCTCAATAAATACAATTTGCTTAAGTGACTGAATATACCAAAATTGTTGCTGCTTTGGTCCAATGGTATTTTTGTTCACTTTTAGAATAAAATAGTATTTACATTGTAGTTCTCATCTTCATATGCTTAGCCTTGGCCTCTGGTTTCTTTTACACTGTTAGCTAAATTAAACAACTCTTTATTAACTGTGTTTATTTCATAAATTTTTACATAGAACATTATGAGATGGGTTTGACTGTCTTGAGTCTTGCATGCTAAAGTATGTTTCCAGCCCTTCAGTCTTTCTGGTGTCTCCTTTCCGGGTCCTTCCTATTCTTTCAACATCTGTCCCAAATCCTGGATCACCAGAACTGAGTGTTTTGTTCTAGCAGTATACGTTCTAGGGCTAAATACTTACTGTGATTACTCTACTGTTCATGTTTAGGCATCCAAAGATAACCTTATTTCTTTCCAATGCAGTATAGCATGAGGATTTCTTGTTCAGTTCACCACTGAGTAATTTCTAGCTTTCTTATGTCTCAGAAACCTCTGTCCTATAAGCATTGCTGACTCTTCTGTTCTTACTGGCATGATCTCATACGTGGTCAAATATGACGAGATATAATTTAACATAACTGCTTTCAGAGTGGTAATATAACTTAACATAATTTCAGAGTGGCAATATAACTTAACTTAACAGTGGTAATATAATTTAACATAACTGCTTTCAGAGCAGTTATATGGGAAGTCTATATCACCTTAAATTTTATATATATATATATACACACACACACACGTGCACACTTTCCTGTTCTTTATCAAGGAGTGAGTGTAATTGTCTGCATAGTCATATTCCAAGCATCTTTCAAAAAATTTTGTTTTGTTTGCCCTGTAGATTGGGGAGCATGGCTGCTAAGAAACTAAGAAGAGCAAGGTTGTCTCAGGAGCTGTGTGAAAGGCTGAGTCGCCATCAGATCACTACCTGTCAGGTGAAAGGGTTATTTTATGTTTGCGGGGGGTTTTCTTTGGGGGTTGGTTTTTGGTGGGGTTTTTTTGGGGGGCGTGGTATTTTAATGTGTGTACTGTTTACTTTTTTGTGGTTTAATTTACAGGGAGCTTTACTTTCTATAAAGTAGGGGGCACTGCAGGCTCTGTCTGGCCTGCTGCCTTGTAAAAATATAGCTTTAAAAGAATAGATGCCTAACTAAAACGTTTAAACTTGTATGTACTTCCTACCTTCACTTCTAAAGAACCTGAAGATGCTTTATTTTAGCAGGAGTGTGCAGCTACTACTTCTATGGAGCAAGACATCCATTTGTGAACACTTCACAAAAACATACATATACTACATGATCTAGTGTGTGAACATGCTGTGATGTTACACTATCAGTTATGGGTTGATTCAGCAGTATGTTCTGAAGTTGTTCTTATGAATGCTTGCCTAAAGAGAGCCAAGAGGCCCTATGTATTTCAGTAGTATGCATCATAAGTACAGGATCTAGCCCTAGGTCTGCAATCTAGAAGACATGATGTATTTTGAATGTTTTTCTGGTAGATAGAGATGCCTGTGGGCAAAAAGGTGTTATCTTGTTGCAATTCCTTCACACCATTCTTGAATGTTTGGTCCTTTGATTCATTACGAGTACAATTTCTTTTAATATACTGGTATCAGAGAAAGGTAGAAGAGGTATAGCATAAATAGTGTATAACATGGCACAGTTGGTAAACCTGTGGAATGAATACTAGTTGTGTATAAATTGCATCAGTTTAGTCCCCAGTCTTGATTTCTAGGATGAGCTCTCTGAACTGTTCTGTCATCTTTCAGGACTTTTTATGTCTTTCGATCCTGGAGCTAATGAAAGTGACAGGACAGAGCTACTATGATGTACAGAAGCTTCTTTGTAAAGTCAGCCGAGCTTGTGCTCCCAGAATGCAGACAGTAAGTATGCTTGTGTTGATTCTGTTTTTGATACAGTATCTGGGAAAAAGCTAAACAGTGTCACTCATCTTTTTACCTGGGAGGTTTGTGATGTCTCAGTTTGACTGCACAATGAAATAATACTTTTATTTTTAAATTTAGATCTCTGAGGCACTTTAGTTTGATGCAGTGACTTTTATTAGGCATTGTAGCCTCAAGAGATTGTTCAGGCTTGCAGAATTGGTTCTGAGTGCAATAGGGAAATATGGTATTCTCTCTGCAATCCAGCATATAAAAATTACTTCCGGTTTGGACCCTGCAACTAAAAAAAAAAGCATTGTTTAATACAAGCAAAGAATAAGAATGTCAGTATAAATTGGTTTTAGACATAAAATTGGTGCCAAGAAGTGAAGTGATCCTGAAAATAACTTGAGGATTTTTTCCATCCATGTAAATGAGCCGTAGTGTGGTTTAGGCTACAGGTGGCCTAACTGGCGACAGTGCAAGAAAGAAATAGATGTTAGCTGCAATGCAGTGGCTGGATTTTGTTTTATTTTTTGAATTCAGGTGAAAAGATGTCAAAAATGGTGTCTATGATCACATTATATGCTGAGTAGAAAAGATAATTATATTAGAGGTCTCTAGAGTCCAGCTGAACAAAAAGCTGAACAAGATCCAGTGGCTGGAAGATAAACTAAAAAATAAATCCCTGAAATGGGAAGTAATAAAAAAGTCTTTAGAAACTAACATAAGTTACCATTGGAAAAGGTTGTCTAAGGAGGTGGTAATTTTTCATTCACTTGGATTCCTGATTTAACAATTTTTTTAATTTTTTTTTTTACTGAAAGACAGTCTGGTTCAACCCTAATTTTGTGGGTTAAATACAGAAATCACTGGGTAAAATTTTAGAGCCCATGTTAGGCAGGAAAGCTAGACTAGAATATTGTTGCCATGGTCTACAGGGTTTGTTTCCAGTCTTCAGTGTTTAAGTCCTGTCAGAGGTTAAACAAAAAATGATTAAATTAAAATATGTTGCAAATCCTTCTTCATCAGTACATGTATTCACTCTTAAAGTGAACCTGAGCATAAACTCCGATCCCATTTGAGTAAGGTGAAATTAATTGTTTTTTTGTATTGGCCTGTTCTGTGTCTTTAAGGCTATTTTTTGTATATTTCTCCTCAACAGAACTCAAGAGCAGAGAATGTCTGAATGAATTTCAAATATTATTCTAATATGCTACCTGTCATAACATAGGGAAGAACTGTAGCATAAAAAAGGAAGGTACAAGCTATCTTATCTTAGCCTGCTGGTAGAACTAAATGGAAATTTTTATGATCAACTTGTTCACAAAAAATGCTCACTTATTGGCCCAGCAAGTATGGACTAAAACATCTAGGATTCAATGTTGTGTTATTTACTTAGTTATCGATGATTCCTGTGGAGGTGCTTCCACAGTACACCATATTCCCAGCAGACTATCTTAAGACTGGGATAAATTTGATGCCTGCATTTCTGTGAGGCATAGAGAAATCAGGTTTTCTGGAGCGGTCATTCATGGCAGGTTATGACGGTACGCTGTGACAGGGCTTTGAGAATCTCGGTTGTTGGGCCAGGAGTCTGAAACCTCTAGGAACCCTTAGCTATAACTAGAGCAACTACCTTTAGATCTTGGACTGTTCCTTTTACAAAATCAAACTTCTGATGTTCAGGATGCTCAGTGGTTGAGGAATGTGTCAGTTTTAGCAGATGTCTGCAAGGTGTGAGCAAGACCTGTTTCTTTTGGAAACATCAAGTTTTGGTGTTTCCAGATCAGCATTTCCATTTTGTTATTTCTTCTTTGGTTTAAATTGATTCCCCAAATGAAAATAATGCTTATGAACTAGAATTCTGATCTTGGGCCAGTTCCTCTAGTCAGTGGAAGAACTAGGAATTCAGCTATTTTCACTTCTGTACCTGTCCTGTCTTCTTGACTAGTATTCCTCACAAAAGTGGAAAATTATGGATGGCTACAGGATCAGCCCAGGCTTATTCAAAAACTTGTGAATCTTTAGCAAACCTTTCCGTCAACCCAGGCAGTTTCAAATTGGTAGCAAACATTGGCCAGGGAGTTCTTGGTTTTAGGTTTTGTGTGAATGTTTTGCATTGGTCGCTAACCATGCATATATAGTGTTTACTTATTTAAAAGTTTAAGTTTTATGGGTTGAAAGCAAGCCTTGTTGAATAGGAGCAGAGAAAACCTTTGACACATCATTATTAAAGGCTTATTATTTAATATTGTGGTGAGGGAGATACAACAAACTTTTAAATTTACTCTGTGAGCTATAAATGGGATATAAATGCAAGGAAGGGTGATGAGCTAAGAGAGGACTATAGCTGAAGATAGGAATAGTTTCCTCATTAGCAAGTGTTAAGTCATTCCAGGTTGATGAAAGCAAATGTTTGCTATTTCCATTAAAAAAAGGGGCATTTTCTGATTTGTGTGTTTTTCTTTTGCTTTTTTCCCTCCTTTTGTAGGCTTATGAAATGAAACTGAGGAAGTCTGTCAATCCCTCTTCAGCCTTTTTATCCACCACGCTGCATAGTTTGGATAAAGTCTTGCATGGTGGAGTGCCCTGTGGATCCCTCACAGAGGTAACTTGTTTAATGTATTTTACTGCAGTTGCACATCACACCTGGAAGTCAAAAGTCACAGATAGGTTGGACTGTCGTGTCAGGTGCTTTAAACACAAAATACACAAAAATTTTGGATGAGAAGTGTTTTTTTTTAATTGGTCGAAACTGCACTCTTTTTTCTGGTGGTGTGTTGGGTTTTTTTCCCCAGCATGTCAGGTAAGTAAGAAAATAAAGGAATTAAAATTGGTGACCCTATGTTCCTTTAAAAAAAGTGAAAAATTTCCCAGGAAATTGTTGGCTGGATTTTACAGTCAGAAAGTTGCAGTGTGGTTTCATGGTCAGAGCATAAGGTGCGGAATCAGGAGTCTGTCCTTTTAACACTGACTCACTCTGACTTTAGCAAGTCATTAGTTTTTATGAAGGTACAATAAGCAATTAGGACAAAAGTGCGAAGCATATAGGCATGAGAATGACTTTACAGAGCTTTTATATATAAATGTAACTAATTTATGCAATAATTATGTAATGCATTCTTTTTAAAAAAGACTGTAATTAAGGCCTGTATTATATGCACATACATTGCAACACTACAAATTGCATATCTATCTATCTATAACTCTGTCACTCTTTGGACTTTGGATGCAATGCTACTTTCTTGCTTAGAATTTTCTTTTAAGAACAAGGGAGCACGTCTAGTACCTGGATTTCTCTATGGCCTCACAGAAAGTGATAATGACTTGCATAGTTTCTATAATCTGGAAAGACAGGATTTGTGTAGATGCTCATAAGAGTAATTGAGTATTATAAAAATACAAAGATGCAATCTCTGGCTTAGGAATTTGCTGAGCTACAAATGGAGATGGAGAAACATATATTGGAAGGATTATCAATATATGCGTGCCCTGTTCTTATGTTACTCCCCTAGCATCTCTTGTAGGCCCTTGGTAGAGACAGAATCCAGAGCTAGATGGACATTGGTTTTATGCAATGTTGCCATACTTGCTGCCTTAAAGGAAAGTTCTGAACTCAGCTGTGCACTTGAAATGAGTGGAAAAATACATATTGTGTGCCTCATGCTCTGAATTTAGATAGGTTGAAACAATTTTTTTTCCTTCTACACTTCAATGGTCCTTACCAAGTGCTTTTCTTTGTCCACTGTAGCAAATAGAAATGAGAAGTTACGAAAATCTTACTATGAGGAAAATACATTTTTTCCACACCCTATAATCAAACTAGATTGGTTTTGATCTCAGATAGAAATCATTTATGAAATCTGATAGTGACTTAAAACATATTGGTGTTTAAGCAACACTGGGTTTAGACTATAACAGTTTTTGTTCCAGTAAACTCTTACGTAATGAGGGGATATTACTTTTTAAACATTCTGAATATTTCTTTTGATATATGATGTACAGGAATATACACCAGTCAGGTCTTCATAAAAATGTTTAAGAACGCATCCATGAACTTACATTGATCTGTCAGAACTAATATTTTCTTCATATTTAGGCCTGGCTTTGTTACCAGTTTACTATAATAAAATTGGATGGGAAGAACTTAATCTTAAGATGAATACTGCAAGTCTTTAAATTCTGGGAGAAAAGACTTGCTAAATTCTGTTTCATTGAAGAAGAAAGAGCTGTTCTTATAAGTAGCAGTGGAATATGCAGGGTCCTGAGATTGTAACTATGGTGCTGTTGAGGATAATGCCTTCAGCAGGAGATGAGTTTTTGGTTCCTAAAAATATTTTTATCAGCAAAGCAGTGGGCACACTAGGTGTAGTTTGACTCCTTTTCTTTTGGATTATTGTTCATGCAGTCAACTGATGAAATAGCACAGCCTGTGTTTGAAAAGAAATGATGCTCACTTGCGGCTAGGGTCTGGCTTTCTGGGATTTCCATCTGGTCCACTAACTTTTCCTTGGTGGAGGCAGAGAATGGCTGTTCACATGCTTATGCTGCTTAAACTTCTGAATTGTGCTTCTTTAGTTGAACTGTAGAGCCACTGCTGCACAGGTAGGAGAAAGAAGTAGAATAGAGATGTGTCTTTTCTGTCTTTTGCCAGCTTGTCCTTGAGCCTGTGATTGGCTCATGAGTGGTGCCCAGAACAAGGATGTCAACCCAGATAACCCAGTCTTTTTTGCCCTCCTTCGTGTGGCTTGGCAATTTTGAGTAAAAAATGGCCAGAGTGTAAAAGTTTGCATTAAAGGATCCTGGAATATTTTTTTCCTAATTAAAAAAAATAAGTGGATGTGATCCTTTTGGGTTGGAAGAGCCACGCAGTTAATTTACAAGGCTGCTGATAACAATGTCATGAATATTTGTCTTAATCCTAAGCGTAGCTATCATTCAGCTGTCAGAGCAGTCTATCTGACGTGTTCTTGCCTGAAGACCAGGTAGAATGGCTCTGGAGCACTGATAGACTTCAAGCTTGCTGATTGCCATGTTCTTGGCATTGCTGCAGAGGGTGAGCCAGGGAAAGCAGTGGTTGATGTGCTTGGAGTTTTACTGGAGTTTAGCTAACCTTTAACTTCGAAATTTTGGTTTGGGTTTTTAATTTTTTTTTTTATTATCTGAAAGGAATTTCTGCAAGCAGTTGATCTCAAACCATGGATGTCAAATATAATTTTCCTGAGATGGTATAAAACAAAGCTCTTCAGGAATTAAAAGGAAGTGCTTAATTTTCCAGAGCTATGTATTTTGTAATACTTCTCAGCTTGGTTGATTATCACAATACTCAATTTTAAATTTTTTTCAGTGTTTCCTTAAAACATTTATCTCTTTAGAGATGAGAAAATCTGGGAAACTGTTGCTAAACTCTATTTTAAGAATGGTCATACTCCATATATATCACTGTATTTAAAGGTAGTTGAGGCAAATGAATATATTCAAAGATAGGCTGAACTTTTATCTGATTGGAAATGAAAAGCACTGCGTTAGGAAAGGTGTTGCACTTCAAATTTTCTTCTGAAAAAAAACTTTTGAATGTTAAGTTTTTTGTATTCTAACATATTTTGGTTAAAAATAGAGACCTGCCTAATGCAGCTATCTTCGATAGGTGGTGATCTCACCAAGTGACTGATATGTTGACGTCTGTACAAGACATCTAGTGGATGGGATCAGAACTGCAAGCACTACATCCATCAGTGGCTTGGTCTTGTTGCACCCTCATGCCAGATTGACAATACTGATGCATAATAACTATTTAATCAGAAATATTATAGAGAGAACTAGGTAGACTCCAGAAATTAGATGACCAATTTAAGAGATTAGAGGTGTCTTAGGAAAAAAATTGTATTGCTTTTTATTTGCCTTTTACATACTAAATGTGGAAAGCGATTAGGGCATGTATTAGGTGCTTCTCAGCAAACATAAAGGCAGAGAACAATTAAGTATGCAGAAACTGAGTTTCTCATTTAAAGCCTGGTTCTGGAGATGTTTAAAAGCATTTTTGCAAGAGTCATGAGATCTGAAGTCATTTCAAAGGTTGGCAGCACTGCAAGTGTTCTTCAGCATGATTGTTAGATGAAATTTTAGTAGAAAGCTATCAAGTGTCTGCTGCTGCTGCTTTAATGCTGTACTGCAGCTTATGAACACTTTCAGGTCATGTTCTTTTTGGATTCAAGTGATTTTGGAACTTGATAATTTTAATGTGCTCTTTTGCAACTTTCTGGAGCATAGCTGACCAGCAGATTGCCCTTTGGTATTTTTGTTATTAAGCAGATATTCTAAGTTTGCAAGAAGTTCTCTTCAAAAGTATGTTGTGTGCAGCATTTACTTCCTGACTGGTGTGGCTAAATCGTTGTCTTCCTGTTACTTTACCCAGCAGTGAGGGTGGTTGGAAACTTGGAATTTGAGTACATGAGCCACAGGGTTAAGAGTTGTGGTGCTATCTTCTACAGGCAAAGCTGCTTGCTTTTTGAGTGCCAGAGGGATTTGATTTGTGTTACATTGTCTTGGACCATTTTTTCCCAAACCACTATTAGGTTTTAAGTTGGAAATTAAATCATAGCTAAAATTTTGTGGTCAGATGTCAGAGCTTTTGGCCAGCTTCTCTGAGGAAAAATTAAAGTAATGACTGTGAATATTGAACAGTTCAATCCCCTGGTAGCTGAGGAAGAATTAGCTCCTTGTGACTTTATCCAAACCCTACAGATGTGCCAGAGAAAATAATATATAGTTTATTGAAAAATAAAAGTATATTGTATTAGGCAGAGATAAATTAAAAACTGTTGTAGTCTTCACATTTCTATCTGGGTGGACTTGATTTTTTTTTTCAGAGCAAATTGAGAGTAAAACAAACTAAGCAAACTTTTTGCAGACATTCAATTTAAATTATATTAGAGGAATTTTAGTTTTTTTAAACTAAGATTGTATTGTTCAAAGCACTTGCTGAACCAGTGGTAACTACAATAAAATGTGGTAGTTCTTTAAAATTGTTCACTGTGGATTATTTAAAATCCCATTTTAATGCCCTTTAAATGAATGCTGATAAAAGATGAAGTATTGTTGTCTTTGGGAATATAAATTCTCTCTTGCTCCATTGGCTTCCTTCCTTGTACTAGCTTGTACTGCGAGATTCCCTGTCTTTCTCTGATATGATGCTCATATCCTCAGACATTTTTACAGCATCTCTGCTGAATTAGCTCCTGCATCAGCCACTGAAATAAATGTTGATTCCAATGCCACGTCCCAGGCAAGGCTGAAACTACAAACGTTTTTGAGGTCTCCTCACAGTTGTCCAAACAATTTAACAACTGGATTGATGCCCTCCCCTCATTCATTTAAAGTCTTCTTTTTAACTAGAAACAGCTGGTGAGATTCCTTGGCTATCGCAGTCTAAGGAATGTGTATTGCCTCTGCAATTTTTATATATGCTTTGGGCTCATATTAAACTGTGGCAGCTATCGTTGATATGATATTTTGTAACTTAAGTACACTGGATAGAGGACAGATAATTGCATAAATATGACTGATTCCTGATCTGTAATTCACTAAATGCAGTGTGTGCTTCTAAACAAAGATCATCTAATGCTTCTCTTGCATTAAAGCTTCAATTAGATTGACTGATATGGCTTCGTTTTCAGGCCTTGTTTAAAGACAAAAGTGATTAAAGGGATTTTAACCAACTGTTAACAGTAGCTAATGTGTAACTGTAGCTAATGCAGTCCCTCAGTGTTTCCCTGTAAATTTTCTGTGCTTCAAGTCATGCTGCTGCTGCTTAAAATGAAACCAGAGCAATACTGTGGTAACTTGTGGTGAAAGAGTGTTTGTGCTTAAAACCAAACTATTGTGCTTTTAGGCTCAGAAATCAGTTTGGTTTTGAGTGTCTGTCTGTTGTAAGGTTTCTTTTTTGATTTAAAACAACAGCTCTGTATTTAAGCCTTTGTTTTGGCAGTACTAGGTGTTTTGAGGAGGTATGTTTCATTTTGCAGTTAAACTTCCCTGGAGAGGCTTGCTTTTATCTTGCATTATTATTTAGTCCCTACTAGCATCAGAATGAACCCATTACTCTGTTTTTAGTGCCTAAAGTCACTTCAACTTTGTATTTCAGCCCTCTTAGTATTTAAGATGTCATCATCTGCCTTCCCAGAAGCAGTGACAATGTGATATTGTATTTAAAGGCCCACTGTAGTAGTAATGAACATATGATTATCTGAACACAGAGCCCAGCATTCATTTACAATCTCTGCAAGATTTGCAGTGGATAAAGAACAGCATACTGCCATGTCTAGTAGGAAAAAAAAATCTTGCTCTCAGGAACTGGGGATCTCATCAGACAATGTATTCTTTTGATCCTTGTGGTTTTTCTCTTGGATCAAAATCATGCTGGAACCATTTCACACAGGTTGAATGTGCTGTTTTTGAATACTGCTTAGTCGCAGCAGGCTTTCAGTAAGTGCAGGTGAAAGCTTAAAATTGGCAAGCTGGTCTGGATCATTAAATGGTGTTTGTGTTGAAATATGGTAATAGGGAGTTAACACTAATGACAAAACACGTGCTGCATAGCAGAGTGTAGTCTCTGGGGCAGATAAAATCTGTCTTATGTATATACGTGGTTCATATTGAACATTCAGTCTTTACAGGATATAAGCAATTATCCTTGTAATTTCCAAGGGAGACCTGGTTGTAGCCAAAGTAATGACGATTCCTAAGCAGTCATTTACATCTGTGAGCTCATTAGCTCTGGACTTTGTTTTCAGCTCTAAAGGCCATTGATGTCATGTGAATGTCAACTGTGAATCTTCTAATTCTGCTCTATTTTAGAAGGTAGCACAGAGAAAGAGATGGAAGAGAACTAGGTGTGGCTCTAGAGATCTTGTAAGAGGAGGGGGCGGATAGGGGACCTCAAATATGGGAGGTAATAAAGGACATCAAAGAAATAAGTACAAGCATAATGCTATGTCTGAAGAACAACTGTTTATTCTTCAGTGGATGAGTTTGACTGCAAGGCACAGATACAAGAGTAATTGCAAGTTGCTCTTTGTGGGCTGCATCCTAACTTTTTGTGGCTGTCCTCCTTTGGTAACTGGAAGAGCAGAATTTGAGGAGTTCTGGCTGATGGGTTTTAGTTAAAAGTAGGATTAGGGTGAAGTGAATGTGACAATCTCTTGTTTATGTTACTAATCTTCTTTCTTCCAGATAACTAGCCCACCAGGTTGTGGCAAAACTCAATTTTGTATTATGGTGAGTGTTCTGGCTACACTGCCTGTAAGCATGGGAGGACTAGATGGGGCTGTTATATACATTGACACAGAGTCTGCATTCAGTGCTGAAAGGTAAGATTCTAAAATACACACTTGCAACTTCTTTAGCACCTTTTATCTTGGAGCCTTCAATTATTTTCTGAGCAATAATTAAGCATTTATAAAGTAAATACCGATGGTAGTTATTAAGCATTCATCTGATATATGCAGTTATTCCATAGATGATGAAATTAATTTAATAGAATGGTTTGCTCACTTTCCTAATTTGTATGATGTTGCAGATTCCAATTGTGGTATGAGGAGTGGGATGGTGCACTCTCTAATTTATAAATGGACTTAACACTCCCGTACCTGAAATCTATCTTGTCAGTTTGGTTTGTGGAGTTAGCAGGAAGGTTTTGAGGATGTAAAGGCCCAGCATTTTGAGTACAAAGGAAATGGAGGTTTTTCTGGGAACAGTAGGACTGACATAGCCAGTTTTTCTTCAGATTTCTGTCCTGTTTCTGCTGAGTGGAGCCCCCTGCCCTTCTTCTGCACTTCGAATTTTCTTCTGCACTTCGAATTTTCTTCTGCAGTAACCTTGCATCTCTCTTATAACCTTAGTGGCCATGCAGTACTATATTCCCTTACCTCTATAACATCTCTGGTTCTTCTAATATCTCCTGCTTTGCCCACATAACTGAAACTGCTCAGCAATGCACTTACGATATCTTCTAACTGCTGAATGGATAGGAGACGCTATATGCTGTATGTGCTTGAGAGTTACAGATGTATGCGTGTGTTGGTTACCACTCTTCCCATATTAACTGACTGATTAACTGTTGAAATAATTCTGCAGTATTTCATTAAAGGTAGCTCTAATTTACTTAGCTACCAACTTTTCTAAACCATGAGGATTTGACGTTTTTGAGATGTCTATTCCTTTGTCACTGTTGTTTGGAATTAGTGAGTTCAAAAGCTAAGGGTCTGGAGGAGGGCAAGTAGTACAGTAGTCTCATCCTTGTTTGTGTAGGAAAATGGGCAGAAAAATGTTCATTGAAATAATTATGTATTTCAGGTGATTTAGTAGTTATGCCCATGGCCTACATCTGGAGTATCAAAGCAAATATATTTGCGTTTAATCATTTGAAGTTATCATGGATGAGAAGGTGGGGGTTTCTAACCCTGTTTTTGTCAAGTTGATTTCACAAAAATTTGAATTACTTTAAACTGTAAGTGTAATATATCAAAGGAAAAAAGCTTAAAGCAATGGCTCTGCAAAGTATGATACTCCCTTCTTAATTTTTGTTTCAGGTCCCTGAAATGTAGATAGTAAAAAAGGGCGGGACCTAATGAGTGAGTTAAGACTGTTGCTTAGAAGTGAATGCTAAAGAAAACAGGTGAACGTGACAATGAAAATTCTGAAAATAGAGTAGGATGTAGAAAGGAAATGTGATAAAAATAACATTATTACTAATGATGAGAATATTTATGTATTAAATAATATTTAGTATTGCTCAGTTGGAAATGATAGCTAAACACAATTTCAGCAGACAAGCTGTATCTTATACTTTCTGTGTTGCGACCTCTAAGGAGCAGCACCAGCAGAGGGAGGGAGGTGCTTATCCCCTTCTGCTTGGTACCTGTTAGAGTACATCTAGATTCTGTGTCCAGTTTTGGGCTCTCGGTACGAGAAAGACATGACAAACTGCAGGGCGTTCAGCGGGGGACTACCAAGATGGTTGGGGCCTGGAGCACTTGCCCTTTGTGGAGGGACTGAGGGCTTGCTCAGTCTAGAGGAGAGAAGGATTTGAGGGGGATCTAACAACAGCCTTCCCCTACGAGTGAGGAGGCCATCAGGGAGATGGCATAGTGGTGCATGGCAGGGAGACAGCAGGCATACACTGAAATCCATTTCTGTGCTGATACGTGGAGAAGCTTTCTCACCATAAGGACAATCAGGAATTTGAAAAGGTTGCCTAGAGAGGTGGTGCTGCCTCCACCCTTGGAGGCTTCCAGAATATGACTAGATAAAGCCCCAAGTAACTTGTTCTGACTTCATCGCTGGCACTACTTTGAACAGGATGTTGGCCTGGAGATCTGAGTTCTCTTTCTAACCTGAATTTTCTTATGATTTTGTACTCCTGTATTAATAGATGGCAAGTAGAAGAGATTTTGGTTTTGTTGTTGTTCTAAACACTTCAGAGAAGAGGGCAAATATTCATTTAATAGCAACTTATTTTAAAGGGGTTAATGGAGACACTTAGCTGGCACTATTTTTATTTAAAACTCAAAAATCTCTACAGAAAGGCTGAGAAGAGCATTTGTATCCGTGCTGCTTTTTAGGGCTGAGAGTTGCTAAGTTGTAGGTGTCATTCTGGCTGTAATGCTGTGCTGCTACTAGAAAGATACTGCATAAAGCTGGCTAATTTTATTTCTTTTGCTGAAAGGCGCTTCTCTTTTGTCATTCTGCCTGGCAGGTCTTACTTCAGGGCAGGGAGCTTTTTGCTTCCACAAACTTTCATAGTCTTATTACTTCACTAACATAACAGTTTAGTTCAATCTAATAGCAATGCTGAGAATAGTGATCAGAATTGAGGCTGGTCTTCTAAGATATGCCACTAGTTTCTGTAATTTATATATTTTTTGTCTCATGTAATAGAAAGCCATAACAGTGCAGAGGGTGTCTGTCATTCAGCTTTGTCAGAGCGCGGACAGTAGGACAGGTAGATGGAATGGCCATAGTAAGTCTGAAAATCAAAATTGTTGTAATCAGTTTTGTAGTAATTCAACTCTAGCCAGCTATTAAGTGAAAACATACCAGACTTATTTAGAAAGTCTGAAAATAATTTGTTTGTTTTGCTTTTCTCTCTAGCTGTACTTATTGCTTGTGAAAAACACTAGATACAAATTTCTGTGAACCAAAGCTGAGAACAAACAGATTTTCCATGCCATGGGCCTCTGCCCTGATTGCAGAGAACATGTTCTGTGCAGTTTTTGGTCTCATCATGACAAACAGGATTTAGATCTTAAAGAACTTTGAACCTACATGAAGCTCTGTGAATAGTACTGCGATCTCAGCAAGGTTTTGGCGTGTCATTTCAAGTTAGCCTGTGTAATGATGTTCTTTGTGATACGCATGTCCATTAGGAAGCATACTGAAATCTCATTTCATGCAGACCATTGAATGACAGATCACTGTTGCCCAAATGGTCTGCTTGATTAATTGTGCAAATGGAAAGACAAGATTCTGTCCCTGGAAGTCCTGCAGGACAAGTTTAGATGTAATAAGTAATGTATCTAATGAATGAGATTCAGGCTATTGTAATGAACTTCCTTGCTCAGGATAAGTATATTAACATTCAAGCTTAGTGTTTCTATTTTTAAACCAAATAAAACTGATTTAAAAGATTTTTCTAAAATAGCTTTAACATTTTGCGTTTTAATGAAAGGGGTCTAGATAAAAAGCATAAAGATAACCCGGAAGTTGTGCCCACAGGTATCAACCACTAGATGCCACTCTTTTCAAGCTATAGGTGGTAGGATAGGTCTGCTTAAAATACAAACGATTAAGTATTTTCTGTTATTAAAAAATAAAATCTTCATTGTGGAAAAAAATTTACAGTGCTCAGATTGTAACTGTGAGTTTCTAAGTTAAATTCTTGAGTCGTTTATTTAAGGACCTAGATAAAATTGCCTTGTGTTCAGAGGGGTGGAACTTCTTTCCACTGACTTCTGAAGAGTTTGCAGGCAGTCAGCATTTCTAAAATGTATACCATTTAGTGTCCTCAATGATTTTATGGATAAAATCTAATTTAACTGAAAATGTTGGCCTCTCATCAGTAAATTTAGTTTTACATCTGTGCGAGAGGTTTTTTCAAAGCATAGTTTCTGAATATAAAAGTATTTTGACAACAAATAATAAATAACGAACTTCCTCTGACTTCTTTTGGTGTTATCACCAGTTACCTGATACGATTCCTTAGTCTACTCTGATAATAAACAGTGGTATGCTTAACAATTGTAATTCAAGGTTTTGAAGGGTCATGAGTTTGCTAAGAAGGTAATGGAGAACATTTAATCATGGAATTTCACATTCAGTTCTATCAGTGAAGCAGCCACTTAAACTGTTTAGTTGCTTCATCACATCAAGTCATGTCTGTTGTACCTGTGCTATCTGAATGGATGGATGTTCATTTGTAGCCACCTGGCAGCTGGAGCCTCGGTCACTTTGTGACACAATGCTGATTTTTTTTTTTTGCTATGTTCTAGAAAGTATATTTTCTTAAGATTTTATAAGCCTTTTTTACAAAGAGGTAACTGGCACAATGGAAATGGTTTCAGTGAAAAAAGTCTCCCATCCAAATGACCTTGTTCTTGTTTTTAAGGAGAGATTATCTGTGAAAAGATTTTCACTTTGGCAGGCATACTTTCCATACATGTAGTGATTGTATAAGTACTTGCAGTTGAACCGTGCTCTGTTCTTTGCAGTCCTGCTTCCATGTTGGCTGGATCTTGTAATGGATCTTCTGTTTATCAGCTTGTTAAATTTCTGTGGTGACACAAGGTCCACTTTGTGATTTCACTGCAAGATAAAGGTGGAAGTGAAGGTGGTTTGAGTTGGAGAGTACATTTGCTTAAATGAAAATAAAATTTAAATATAATAATTAAAATAGAATGCTTGGCTGTTGAGTTGAACCTCTTGTACAAAATTAAAAGAACTTTGCATTCAGTAACTATAAGCTTTGCAGTTTCCTTTTACAGGAGATACACTATTTCTTTCTGTACAGACACATTATGTCTTTCCCTACTGTACCACTGACTTTAGCGTCACTGGGAAGAGAACCTAACTGTTCTGACTTCCAGTAGTTCAGTCTGACTGCTAAAGTATGCTTCTCCTTTGGAAAAGATTTCCAGTATTACTTGGTATCTGCTTATCATTCAGAGGTTTGCTTTGTTTACTTTGTGAATATTTGATGCCTTATTATCCCACATTATTCCTTTTGCAGTGTTAGGCCTTCTTTTTTTTTTTAATAGGTTGGTTGAGATAGCAGGAAACAGATTCCCTACTTATTTTGACTCGGATGAAAAGCTGTTCTGCATGACCCGTAGCATTCACCTGTATCGAGAGCTGACCTGTGGCAGTGTACTGAAGAGGTATTCTTTTCCAGAGTTTAAAAAAAGACCATTTTGACTGATTTGTCTATAACAATATTTGTTTTATATAAAAGTTTTATGAGGAGTAATTCATTAATTTGAGGCCTTTTCATGTTGATAACAGCATGGTCTCCAACAAAGTAAAATTGCTATGGAAAGAATGATGTTGCTCTTCTCATTTCATAACATGTGACTAATCCAGTTGATGTTTTCTAATTTCTGATAGACAATTTCTATATGATCTGATCCCTGTAAGCCTTTAAAGGGGAGTGTTCATGTGACAGGTCTTCTCTTGTCTTGGATTCTGGAGACACCATAGTATAAGAGTTACGTTTTCCATGAAATAGGAGTTTGTTCCTCCAAAGCACAGTTTACTTCCAGGAAGACTGGGACCCCTCCAGCAGTGGGAGGGAGGAATTGTTTAACAGTCATCAGCCTGAATGCTGTTGTTGGCAGTGTTGTATTGTCATGTTGTTACCTTATGTTAATTTGTGAACCCATTTTGCAATGAAAATGAATTAAGTTATATTTTAGCATCATCTTGTGTATTTTATGTTAGTGGGAGAATTATTCTAAGAATAGTTTCCTCTTCTAGTGCAGCTTTATCAGAGAACAGCTAGTAGCATATTATCAATGGATTAGGCTTGGCATACTGTCTTTGGAGGTATACGGAAAGGGGTTTGACCTTCTGCATATATAGACACCAAGGATTCTGGTGTTGGCAATGAGATGAGCAAAAAGGCACAGTTTCAATGTCCACTTAACTTGCTGTCTGCCATTCAGGGGTTGTGCAGCATAGAGTTGCTAACTAGAAGTTCTTCCAGACGTCTCTTTTGGAGAGGTCCTGCCTTGAGTTATGTGGCCCACTGGAGCCTCAGATTCCTTTCCAAATCTCTTCAATACATGCAGATGTTAGTGGAGGTGGTGTGTGAGAGGGAAGAAGAGGGGCAGGCTGACTTTCAGCTTATTAAAGTAAACCTTTTATTTAAACAATTTCAGGGTTATAAAATGGTTCTATTATGTAAAAAATGTTATCAGTGACTGGGTTTTTTGTTGTTTTTTTCTTTTTTTAGGATTATGTCTTTAGAAGAAGAAATTATTTCAAAGAAAGTTAAACTCATAATAATTGACTCTGTTGCTTCAGTTGTCAGAAAGGAGTTTGACACAAAACTCCAAGGCAACCTGGCAGAGAGAAGTAACTTTTTGGCTAGAGGAGCATCAATGTTGAAGTATTTGGCAGAGGAGTTCTCAATACCAGTAAGTTCTTCCTCCTTTCTTAAGTTTTTGCCTTACAGTATCAAGTAATAAAATCTGAGAAGAATGAAAATGACAGGAAGATGAAAACCAGAAAAAGCTTCTAGCAGGAATCTTCAAGCAGGTACAAGCTGGAAAATAGTTGGGGAATGGGGGAGCAGTAACTGTTTTGCGTGGTGTTTTTTTGTTGTTTTTTTAATTTTTTTTTTTATTTAGGACTTCAAATAAGGGTTTACAAGATTCACCAGCTGTGTTTCAGTGTTTATTTTCTGTTTTTTTTCTTAAATCTTGTATTTTTTTTTTGTTGCCATTAAATATTGCTTACCTTGATGGTTCTCTTCTAAAGCAACGCGTACTCTAACTAGTGCATACTCTGACTAGGTGAAGATCTTTTTCTGCCTCTGTTCCTTCTACTTAAGTTTCTAGAATCTCAAAAGGCCTTATGCTCTGGAGCAGTGTAAATTCCTTTTGTGACTGATAATGTATGCTAATTAATGCAGAAAGGAAGGTAACAACTCAGCAAATCCTTGTCTGTGGACTTGCCCATAAAATACAATGGAAGACACTCACACTCAGTGCAGGGACTAGGTGGAACTGATCGAAAAGCGCTTTAGATGATGTAAGCTGCATAAGTGTGTGTGTGTGTATTCCTTCATTATATGATCCACGGAGGATCATATCAACTCAAAAAATGCCATTGACACTCAACTCTTGGAAGTATTTCCTTGTATGGGTAACCTACTTGTCTCTCTAGTGTAAGAGAGAAACTGTAGCAAGAACTTGAGTAAGACTGGTGAGGCCGTTTCCTTCTGACGCTCCTGAGGTCACAGCAACTATCATACTGGAAATATACGTCAGAGGTGTGGAACTGGCTGACTTAAGAGGAAAGGATTTCCTTCTGCCATGTAATTTCTAAAGACTTTTGATGGAGAAGATTAAACCCTGTGTAAGTGCTTTTAAAGTTGAGGTACAAAAGACAGTGTCCTAGTTAGTGCACTGAATAATGTCTATAGTGCTTTAAAAAACCAGGAAAGAATTGTATGTAAGTATGTACACTCCCATATTTTGGGAAAATATTATGCAGTCCATTGAAAAAGGGGAGAAGTTTTATGGGAAGATACTGTTTTTCTCTATTTTCTTCTCCTTTAGACATCCCCTGCTCCCCTCTCCCTCTTCATTAAAATGGTGAAGCTGAGCTGGATTGGAGCCTCTGACAGTTCAGGCTGTTGCCCTACTTATAGTCAGAGGGACAGTGTTGATGTTCACAAGTCTTAGAGTTGCATGACATGAAGTAGCCTAAGATTGTGATCCTAATTCATCCTATGTAAGAAGAAAATAGAGCTCGAACGCTTAAAGGTTTCCATTACGTTAAAGCTAATGTGGTTGCTTTGAGGCATTTGCGATACCTGGTGTGCTGGTCTGTCCTTGTTTCTCACTGTGAACACTTTGGTAAGGAGTTCTGGGATTTTGGGCAGGAACTTGGGCTCTGGTCACAGCTCTGTCTTTTTGAATTGGTCCACGAGATATCTTACCTTTTAAATAAAAACTTTAAAGATCTGTGTAATTACATGTAAATACACAGATTCAAAGCCTGTATATTTTTAAAACACCTTTTGATTAGATTTATCAATTTATTCAGTGGAAATCCAACTGTATTTTTACTTGTCATCACCTTTAACGCACATTGCTAGCAGGTTGGTTCTGGAGTATTTTAAAAATTTGTTAAATTTTATGTTACAAAATAAACTGTAGTAACTCCTATTAGTTAAGAATTCTAGGAGGGCCTTGGCTAGAGATTTGGATTCTTGCAAACACGGATCCCTAGGCAAGGCTGTGTATGAGTAACATGTAAAATCCAACATCAGAGTTTGTTATGCATTTGTAAGTGTTGGTGCATACTAGAGGTAAGTCTGCTGTTGCATACATTGCCTTAACCTCTACTACTTGAGGTTACAGAGTATCCAAAGTTCTTATTATAAATAACTGTGTTGGAATTATTTCAGACATTTTTACTTACCTGGAAAATCATAAATATAAATTTGTGACTAAAAGAACATTAGTAAGGTTGCAAAGTGATTTAGATCACTAATAAATTGGACACATGAAACAATATGTAACGCTTATTTCACGGCAGAATCAGTGCAACTAAATACTGAGTTGGGCAACAAGTAGGGGGACAGTCTGGGACTCTGAAAAAGATTTGGAGTTGATGATTGATAGGAGTTGAACTTGAAGTCAATCCTTTTGGCTGGAGCTAAAAGGTCTGGTGAAAAACTTTGAGTAGTTGAGCAAGGGAATCGGAAATAAGGATGTCGTGTATTATCTATTTAGCTATAGCTGTTACTGGAGCAGTCCATCTGGTGTTAACAGTCCAGGGAGGATGGTGAAAAATCAGCTTCCAGAGAATAGCCTTGAAAATGACTGGGAGAAGGGGAGAGCAGCCTTAGTAATTAAGACATAAGGTGCTTACTTTGTTTAGCTTAGCTAAGGAAATGTTAAGCGTTTCTTCATTAGTCAATATGTACCTACTTGACGAAGAGGTATTTGATAAAAGCAACCTTCTCTTCAGCTGACAAAGGTGTATCCCACAGTTCTGTGGTTGGAAGCTGAATTAAGCAAGTTCAGACTTCAAATAAGGGGTGTGTTCTTACTGGACTGATTAATCATTGGAATGCATTACTAAACATAAATAGCTTCTTGTCACTGAGTATTTTTAAATGGGCTTTTTTCTCCCATTTCCTGAAAAGGAAATGGGTTCAAATAGGATTAAATTTGGGGAAACCCTGTACTACCATGTCATGCCGGAGTTCAAATGACTTTAACGCAGTTCTTCCTGTTGGTGTTATAAACTCTCTAGCTGTTGATAACTGTGTTCGTGGTGTCAGGATATCGAGCT
Source organism: Ciconia boyciana (assembly GCF_034638445.1). Classification (NCBI taxonomy): domain Eukaryota; kingdom Metazoa; phylum Chordata; class Aves; order Ciconiiformes; family Ciconiidae; genus Ciconia; species Ciconia boyciana. The sequence continues at coordinate 34,294,230 of NC_132939.1, read as the reverse complement.
AGATGTGCAAGAGTGACTAGCATTCATAGCTTTTACCGAACTCAAGGAGAGCTGTTTCAAACCCAAGTAGCTCTATATGGTATGAAGTATTCGGGGGGGAAAAAAGCTGACCTTAACTGCCTCAAAACTGATGGTCATTGTTCAGTAACCTCTCTGCACCTCTCTTTTCAGTTTGTAAAATGGGAACAACAGAGCTGTTGGTTGTGAGGATAGGGTCATTACTGTTGAGAAAGCACTTACGTATGCTACTGCTGTGTCCATGAAGAATGTATAGATGCTCATTGGAAAGTAACACTTGCCATCCTCAGTGTAAAATTTAAATAATGTGTAGTAAATGAAACCTTAATCCATCTTTTGAGATGAGAAAAAAAAATTAAACATACTCATTGAATGGCACCATCTTAGCCACTGAATGAAGCAAGTGAGTGTGTTGTGTGATTGTAAATTTTTGCTTGACTTAATGGTTTTTGAATTTTTTTGTTTGTAAAGTACAAAGAAACACAAAGCTTTTTTTTTTCTTACGTATGGATGTTAGTAAAACATGAGTTGTTTCTCAAAGTGAAATATGATGCCTGATTTCCTTTTTTGATCCCTTCTTCCACTTAGCTTAGCAGCAAGCCCAGTTCCATCCTAGGCTCTTTAAATGATGCCAGGGCAAGAGGGCAGCACAAGGTTTGGATCCCTTCTGGTTTATTGACAGGCCACCTGGCAGCCATCCTGATGACTGAACAGTCACTGAAGCTTTTTCTTCCGTGGGGCACTATGTAACAGTGTCCCTTTTTCCCCTTCCCTGCACACAGCCGTGACCAAAATCCACTTTTTTCTGCCAGGTGTGATTGAAACTAGCCAGTCAGATCAAAAACGATTGCTAGAAACTGAGAAAGACAGTTTGACTATAAATCAGACAGAAAGCCCTTTATTTTTGAAATCCAGTGAATATGTAAAGCTACATGAAAAGTTTACCTTACATTTATCTGTTTTAGAGCGTGTTGTACTTGAGAGCATTTGGATCTGAATGTTTTCGGTTACAGCGTGTGTTGATGCTGTCTAACAAATTACATATTTAGGCAGCAGTAATCAGTCCTATATGTTTCCTGTCTAGTTTCCTGACTTCCTTAGCCTTCTTAAAAAGAATAAAAAACAAAATACACTTTGAATTTTCTTTCTTCTCTTCTTCCATATTCATAAGAAACTATTATTAGTAAGTGATATTCAGTAGAAGTAGTTTAGTGTTCATGCTGGTTGATAGAGAAATGATGTCTCCATTTCAGTGAAGAGCTAAAACTAAAACCCAATATGACTAGAATTGTTCTTGAGATTTAACTGTTTAGCTTATAAAAAATGTTATTTATAGAACCTGCTCTTCTAGTTGTTAGTACTTGAGAAAAATGTGTGAAGCTGGCCAGACATCTCCATGGAAAAGCACTCTAAAAGTGGCAGTTGCAAAACCAAACTGCTTTAAGCATTCTTTTAGATGTCAAATTGAGACTGAAGATGAAACTTGCTTTGTAAATCCCTGAGGCTGATCAAATTACAACACTGGCTGTCCTTTATATTTTTGTCTGGGTTGTGTTCTTAGATCTGTGAAGTGAGCCTTTGTTATTTATGATAAGCATGTTGGTTATCATTATTATCAGCAAATGTATAATAGTATCTTTCATTCTTTTTTTTTAAATCTTTCTGAGAATATGAAATAGCTTAGGAGGAGAGACTTTCATCTCTCACTTATGATTTATACTGCAAATGAAAGATAAACCTTATGTAACTATTTGCTAATGCTTTAATTTGCTATGCTAAATAAGTTAACAGTAGTCAAGAAGCCCATAGTTTCCACAGATAATATTTTTCCCCTTTAGATGCCACATGCTCCATTTAAAAACTAAAAATTCACTTTATCAGTATTGATAATATGACAGCAATTAAAGCTGTCATAGTCAATTTTCTTTTCACACTCCTTGCATTTTTTTGTTTCAGTGCTTCACACTCACTTATGCGTTCTGCTCTGTAAACTTTATACCCAAGATTTTAATTTGCTTTGGAAAGCCAAATGTTTAGCTAAATATATATTGGATTTAGGTTGTGTAAGTTTTTTCTTCTCAAAATGAACTTATATGTGCAAAGTACTTAACCTCTGCAGTGCCTTTTCTGCTGTCTTTGGTTAAGTGTGTTTAATTGTATCATCTCAGCATCTGGCAGTAAAGTGTCTCAAGACTGAAGTGCTTCTGTTGGCAAAGAGAGAATATTCAAACTGCTATTTTCTTCTTTTTAAGCAAGTATTTCCATTTGGCCTCATCCTTGCTTATGTTTCATTCTGTTTCCACTTAGATGGTTGCTTGTCACCTCCTCTGCACCTTTGTTATTGCTGTTCTGGTATTTGAAAATATTAGTTTATGGAGAGCTAAACAAATTCCAAAATGGAAGATTTCTGAAGAAAAGTAGTTTCAATGCCAGTTCCCTTTGAGTTGGTAATAAATATGTGGAAAGTTTGGAAAAAAAAATGGGTAGTTGATTTGTTGTTACAGTATGTAACAACACTGTATGCTGACTTTTCTGAAACTATGGGGATACATTAGTCTTCCAGGTGAATTTTGTCTGTATCTGGACTGTAAGCTGCTGGAATGCAAACTTTTGGTTTTATACTTTGCTATTAAAAGAATTTTTAATACCAGTGTTACCGAAACAGTAATTGAATTGTCTTTGCAAGTTGTTTAAACCTAGAATGAAAAAAACTTGTCTCTACTTCCAAAACTTAGAGAACTGGTTCCATTTTTGAAGTTTTCTAAACAGAGAAATATCTTATATGTTATACCACATCAAAACATGTGTTTCTTTAATGGGGAGCTAACCTTATCAGAATAAAACATTTTGGAACTGAGTTACCAGAATTTTACTAGCCATATTTAGGCCAGATGTGGTTCAGACAGTTTCTAGTGGTGAGAATTCAGTGGAATGTTTGGGTCCTTTTCTGTTGAGCTGCTCATATTTGTATGAAGTGTCTTGTTGCTCAAGTTTCAAGCATATTTTGTGTGTTTGTATGTATGTGAATTTGAATACCCTTCCCAACTGCTAATAGAAGGATCTTTATATTTCTACATAATCACACTGAACTCCTGGCCATCTGCTTGCTGCAAAAGGTTGAGGTTTACCTAATAAAGTAATATACCTTTCACTGCTACTTGCTTTGTTCCCCCCTGCCCCCAACTTCCATATGAGCAGCTTTGGTGCTTTTTTCATGAAGTCTGTGTATTTCTCTAGGGAGCAGCATGAAAGTTAAAACAATTTGTGACTGTTTGCTTAGAAGACACAGAATAGTGCTTCTGAACCTGCAGAATTTTATTAAGATAATTCACCAACTTCTTGGAGAAACTGAGTTGTCCTTTTATGAACTCAATAGGATGAAAAGATACTAGCATCTTATGCTAATCATATTGTGGATGTTATCCACAGAAGCACAAATATTTAGAATAATGTAGATATTGCAGAATTTGCTGACTTTTATTATTCTGTATGAATTAAAGAAACATTGAATAGCCCTAACTTTGTTTTGAGCCATGGAAAACAGTAGTTAATTTGTTTCCAAAATCAGGAAAATTACTTCCAAAACTAACTTTCTTCTAGTAAAGAACAATTCTTGTTCCTTCAAGATATTTCACTCCCCCTGCACCAAAATTCAAGTTGGTGTTCATGTCCTCATTAAATGGTGAACTGAGCAGCATTAGAAAATTATATTCATGCTACCTATATCAGAACTTTTGGGTTCAAATGTATTCTCTTTTGGTGCGAAGAGGAATACCTAACCTTGTTCAGTGTGCTTCATCAGTTCAAGTAACAAATAGTTTGTGAAACAAACAAAACATTTTATGTTAAGATTTCCTCCTCTGTTATACTTAGCAGTATTTTTGTGCCCAGAACTGAGTCTATAGCTTTGGGGTTTTTAAATTACATATTCTAGTGTTACCTTTCGTTTTCGTACAAAAACCTGCTTAAACAAGTGTCAGAATTTCACATATATGTGAACACTGCTGTTTGTAAAGTGTGGTTTGGAATGAATTTTAATTTGTGTTATTGTCTAATTAGGAAAACAAAATTGTTAAAAAGGGGACCTACCAGAGTTTGTTCTTTGCCCTTGCTAAAACTTCATAAACCCAGTTTTTGTTGTCAGATTGTTTGTTTCAATTATCCCTTTGCTCCACAGTACTGAGCAAAAAATAGTTTTGATAAAAGGGAGTTAATTCAACTGCTAAGAGTCATTACAGTGGCAAAGTTAGATGGTTTTGTCTTCTCAAGTGTCTGTTAAAAATTGTTCTCGGAAGGCACAACTTTGTTTTAGTTTAAAATGACTGGTTAAAATGTAATTATAACTATCTTCAGTACTGCTGCCATCTGTGTACTTTTTTATATATGTCTGGAGAATATACGTTTCTGCACTTTATGACCCAACACAGTGTTCCTTTTGGACTGTCTGTGCTCATAAAATGTTTAATACTGCTGAGGAAAAGGAATGAGAAATGGTAGAGCAATGTTTCCTGTTTTCATTTGGTGGTGAAGTATAGAAAAGGAGGTAGTTTAAAGTTATATGATACTGGAATTCGGTTTTCTTTTTCTTTTAAAGTATTCCCTACATTGCTTTTTCCATTTTACAGTGCAAGTGACTTTGCCAAAAGCTATCATGCTGCACAATTGCACATATGAAATTATGTAGAAGGAAGGCACCAGTATTAACATATAGGAGAGGGAGTTGGGAGGCATGAGATTTTATTACCAGATTTGTTTTTGATCTGCTATATGATCATGGGCAATGCTTGCTCTAAAGGAGAGCAGACACTTTCCCTGATACCTGCCTTGACTTGAATTTCTGAAAGACTCTATCCAAAATAAATTAGCAATTTCTTGCGTCTTCTGACCCTTATTCTCGTTACACTTCTCTGGGTTCCCTTCAGCTGATTTACATCATCTTGAAAGTGAGGTGGCCAAAACTGAGATGGTGTTCCAGATTAATCTCTACCAATGTTTAGGTATGGAGAAGGATTTCTTCTCATGCCTTGCAGGACATCATCTTGCTTATGCATCATAGTACACTGTTTGCTTTCTTTGCAACAGCCTGATGTAATTTACTTATCATTCACTAAAGCCTTGGATCTGCATCTGCTGACTTTGTTACTTAGCTAGTTGCTTCTCCTTCTAATGTGTTATTTTTCCTGACTTGTCAAGATGGTTTTGAATTCTAATCTTGTATTCTAGTGTACTTGCAGTCTCCTCCCTGCTTTCCTGTTTTTGCAAGGAAAATGATCATTCCTTCTATTACAGATTCTTTGTGTAACTATTGAATAGAACCAGACTGCAAGCAGACTATACCATTTTGTTCAATAAGAGACCTTTAAACACTGGTAATTGCTATGTGTCATTTTCCAATAAACTTTGCATCTACCCTGTAATAGATTAATCTAGGTGTTATTTCTCTAGTTGAAGTAACATACCTATGTAAGATGTTCTACTGCTAAAATAAAAATACAGTATTTGTTGGTCCCCTCCCCCCCACCCTGTCATGTTGTTACTCTGTATGTGCTGTAGAAAACAACAGTAAATTGTACTGAAGGGCTTTTATGCCTTTTATTGGGAGTTTAGGTTTTGGCAAGATTTACTGTTTTGACTGTGTGAAAAATTGCCTGAACCTTTAGGCCAATAATCTATTTGTGACTCTGCAGAGAAGTACTTATGTTTTGAGTATTCCATTCTTTTTGCATGTTTTCTTGTGCCTCCTTGTCTTTTGATTTTATTTAAACCGTAGGTTCTCTAGGATTATTTCTGCATTTCCATAATGTGTAACTGAAAGTTATTCCAGTCTGTAGACAGGATAGCAATACAAAGAATAGTTGACCAGATTACAAGTTGTTGGAAAAATCTTACCTGTATGAGTTCAGTATAGACTAATTAATGGTTTGATTTCCAGATTCTCTAGAGTTTGTTTGCTTTATAGTTACTCAGCCCCAGGGCTTCTGGGAATAAAGAGGACCTGCTCTGCAATTGTTGCTCCTAAATAATGTTGTACCAGCCCCGTGAGGTGTAAAGGGATGGGGATAAGAGGAAATTAAGACTGGGCAATGCAGATGTCTGTTACAATACTAATGTGCCCAGAGATCAAAAGTAAAATCGTATTTTCTTGGAAACTGGTAGTAGCAGAGATGATTGTATCACTTCCCTCTGTCTCTACAGGACTGCTTTGTGAGAATATTGCATTTGTGTGGAACCAGGTGCGCTGCTGGGGCTGCTTTTTCATGAAGTATGATCTGGAAGCTTCATGATACAGTCTGCTTTCTGCTGTTAACTAAAGAACCTGCCTCTTTCAGTCTGCAAAATTTCCTCTCCTTCCACACATGGTTGGATAATAATAACAGACAACCAGACCAAACTATTGCAGCTAGATGGTTGATGATCCTGTGCTGCCTTGAAAATAGGAGCATCTAGGTTTGCAGGACAGGCTTTTCAGTCTGTGCTTTTTCTTCTACTATTGAGGCTCACATGCATTAGAAGAGTTGTGGGTTTTGCTCTAGTTTCCCTCCTCTGTTTTGCTTGGAATTGGAATTTGTGAGCTACAACATGAGTTGTTCTCCGAGCAACTTCATTCTGATTTTTATACGAGAAGACTCCATCTTCTTTATTCAGAACATGTATGTTTTGTATCATTGTTCATTTAAGTTGCAGCTATCTATGTTGATTCATTCACCCCAATTTTCTATTTAAAGAAGGAAATCTATCATTTTAACAGCAAGCATCTTAATTCATTTGGCAGAAATTCAGTATAATCAAACTGAGGGAGACTCATTCCAAATATGGATTCCAATAAGAATACATGATTTCAGTAGCCTCATGAAAACTGTCATGTTGCCTCTCGCTGAAATTCATAGCTATATCTCATTTGAGAATATATTACTTCTGTTGTAATGTTCTAGGTAAACAAAATTAGATTTAGAGGTTTTTATTAAATAATTTATTAAATAAGACTGGGCAGTCATCTGCAGAATTTTAGACAGGAATGAATGAGGTGCTGTTTTTGTTGGTGAGACTATATCTGAATTTCAATAAGACAGTATCTCTCCCGCTCCCAATACTCTGTTAACATTTTTGATGCTCCAATTTGGATGAGCTGCATTGCTCACCCCAGAATACGAATCACTTTCTTTGTCTTTAGATTCCAGTATTTTCCATATTTACTTTTGGTATTTATCATATCTCATACTTTTTCCTGGGGCAGAGAGTGCTTTGCTCTTCAGTGATATCTGACGTCTTGACTGGATTCTTGGCAGACTGTGGTATTATATTTTTCATGATGTGCTGGTTAGCAAAATCACCTCTAATACATGAACTAAACACTACTTTTTCATGCAACTGAAACCCTTAGTTCTTGTAGAGGAAAATTGCTTTAAAAGTGCTTACTGCAACTTCATAAAGGTCCCTCCTAGGGAAAAGGAGGGCTTGCTTAAGGCTGCAGGCACATACTGGTGCTCCAGGCACATTACTTCTCAAGAACATTAGTTTAAGCAAACTGGCTTCAGATGTTGGCAGTCTTTCAAATACCAAACTGAAGTTATTTGTCTGTAAAGCCTGTGAACAATACCAGCAAGCTACAACTGGATAACTGGAAGTTTGTTGTAGGGCTATGTGTCTGTTTCTCTATCAGTCTTAAATTTGTGCATCACCAAATATATGTTAAGTCATCTTTTTTTCTTCCAGTAATCATGAGAGAAGATGCAATGAAAGGTAAGCCAGGTATGAAATAGTAAGATGACTTTTTTAAATTCAGACCCTTGCCTTCTGTTATTTTCTGTGATTTCCTTAAACAATGTCTTATTCTAACAAACCTCAGGTCTGCCCAGAGAGGTTTGGAACAACATCTAAGAACTCTTCCCTTATGTCTTTAGCAAATTCTCTCAAGTCTCCAGGAATAGTACAGGAGCGTGCTGCTCACCTTTTTAGTGGTATGTCCTTTTCCATATCATTTTCTAGCTAGATAGTGAAGAGCTCGTTTGGAAGAGAAATTGACTGATAAAACAGTCAAGGTTTGCTTGTGTCAAAAATTGTTTGTAGGGAAAATTCTTAACCTGAAAAATCTTCTGAATATGCACTGTCAAAGGATTTCCTGGGGGGTGTATACAACCAGCCACCTAAGGCTGGCATGTGTTGGGCTTGTATAACTTTCTCTGGTTGCATGGAAGAGCTCCACGTCATGGCCCTTCCTGGCACTGTAATAGAAACAGTCATGCCTGGGCAGTGAGTACAAAGTTTCTGAGGAGGCCTGGGTACAGACTGTATGCACAGAACTAGTATACTGTGTATTGGAACAGATATGCTCTACTCTGCTTCTGCGATGCCCCTAAAATGGAGCTACTAAAGCAAACGGATGCTGCTGAAACAATTGTGAAGCCTGCTCCTGCTTGTCATATTTTCAAGAAGTGGATTTGCAATAGTAAAGGAGATTGTTATTGGCTAGAGATACTGTTTTGGGGTTGGCAGCAATGCTTACTGCTGTGCCTCCTTTTTCAGTTGGCTTAAGGGAGCCACAGAAGAGAGGAACTAGCAAAGTGGTGAAGCTGCTGCCTGGAAATCCACTGACCTGCAGCCTATTCTGAAGTTGTCCCTAGGAAAGAAGGCCACCAGATACAAGCTGCAAGCAGAATATATTGTCTGTGCAAATCACAAGTGGCACGTGGATAGCAGGTTAATTGAGCCTGCATTATAGAAAGTTTGAGTAGTCCAAAATCAAGAGGTGGTCAACCAGTGTCAGAGATTAAACAGCAACAAGAGGACAATACATGCTTTTTTCCTTCCTACCTGCCTTGTAATTAGTTTCAGTATAGAGTTTGCAACTGGTTCATACTTGCTGATGAGCCTGAACAAGGATGTAAATCAGCTGAAAAGCAACCCAGGAAAAAAAATGTAGTGGGCAATTGTTGTGCAGCTGAACAGGCACTAATGTAGGCAGAAAGGAGGGGCAGGAATGTGTGGTTTCTGGCAGCAGCACAGATTTTGAACGTAAAACTGCATCTTCAGTAAAAAGGGTAAGTATGAGTAAAAATGCTTACCAGGTTATTACTCGGAACAAGCAAAGAAAAAGAGTGTTAGGTGCTTGGAACATCCTTTAAACTTTTAACAGCTCTAGGAAGGATTCTTTTACATACCATTGTTATGATGCGTTGTACTTTGACTAAAGGTGAGCAAATGCCTGGCTGCATACAGCCTATCCTTATGTTGCTTAGGGCTTTTGTGCATCATTAGGTCAGTGTCCTGGTTTTAGTCTGCATGTTCTGGTTTTTAAATGCATCATAATATGCTGTATTTGGAATTGTAATATATCCATGCATAATGAATTATAGCTGAGGTCAGAAACTATGCTGAATAGTAGATTTTCAAACCACAGTATTTCTTCCTATGCTAAAATTCAGAATGAAATGTATAACAATCCATAAAATAGCTGGTACAGTTCATAACATGCTTGCATTCCTTCATTATTAATGGTTTCATATCCATCTGTCAGCATGCTATGGCTAAACCATTAGCCAAATTTTTGCAGCTGCTGCCTTACAAGTCTGTAGAATGTAGTTATCTCCAGCTCCTGTTTTTTGTCTACTAGTAAGAGGAAATTTTACAGATAACTTACTAAATTGTCCAAGACTAAGTTCAGTTCTAGGTGAAAGTCTATGATCTTGATTTAACTCACTTGGCCTATGGTACTTTTCCTGTTATTTCTTTTGTTCGAACTACATTGGTCGCAGCAATTGTTTCAAGTAATAGTGGTTTGTTTAATCTCATTAGAAGTTCTGCACATAGTTGTTGTAGACGTGTATTTTTGTAGTTCTATTTTTAAGAACATTTTGTACAAATTATAGTTGCTGATTTGATCTGAAGATAGAGGCCCTAGAGAGGTCTGTTTTGAGATGAATGCGTCTATGGGTAGTTTGTGTGGGGTGTTTTGTTTTGACTCCCTCCATTAAAATGTGGATGAAGATGAATATTGTTTGCAGCAAAGATAGCTATCGATGTAGAAAGTAGTATGTATGTAGACTGCCAAATTACTTTGTGTATGATACTGGACAGTTACTGGAGAATAACAGTTAAGATTATTGCTAAATCAAAATAGTTTCATACTAGTTACTTGGAGATGCAAAGTTTCTAGAAGTATTTATGTGGTCCAGTACCTCTATGTTTGTGTGTGCTTTTTAAAATTCCAATACTGTCAAATTCCAAAGGCCACAATTTGTAAATCATGATAGATACCTGCTTTTCTCCCATTTTTGGTGCCAGATAAAATCTGTTAACATAAATGCAAAATTTCTAAATGATAAAATAAAATTTGTGTATATTTACAAGGTTTGGTCTCCTCGAATAACGTTATTTGTGCTGATAGGATCTAATGAAGTATTTGCCATCTTATAAAACCCAGTGCTAGGGAATAAACTGCGTTTTGCTACTTGACTGTCCCACCTGCATTCAGTCCAGTCATTCACCTCTGACTGGACCACTACTATGTCAAGCATCTCACCAGTTTGATACAGTGGCTGTTGAAATACATACCAACAAGTTACGTTTCCATTCATTTCTGAAGCCTTAAACTTGTTATTTTCATGCCAAGAGCCAACCATTACCAGACTTTATTACAGAGTGGTAGTAGACCGATCTGTTACTAGGCTTGTATTTCAGTTGCCTTAATGTCGTTTGCTTGTTTATTCTGATGTTAGTGTGTTCCTCAATGGGGTTAGTTTGAAAGACTTATCTGTCTTCTATTTGGTTATTTTAATATTAATTTTTACTTCAAGTGCTCTATTTGCCTGTAAATACTGCTATTTTTAATATTGTTTGAAGCTGGCTTTGCAGTTCATTCTGAAGGAATAATTGACTAGCAATAATAGTGATGTGTTTCTCCGCTCAAGGACAAACAATTTGTGCAGGAGCCTGTACTGTTTCTTGGTCACTGTAATTGTGTCCTTTGTCTGGATGCTAGAGGTAAGGCTTGCATACTGGTGAATGTCATGAATGTTGGTACAATGACCTAACTGCTGCTTTTTTTCATAGGGCCTCCCAAATGTAAGGAGATATTCAGATCTCCTCTGTTTGGTAGCCAGGAAACAAGAGCTTGTATAGCAATAACATTTACACAACTTGATTTGCTGTTACTGGAGTACAGTAAACTACTGGATCTCTGTAAATTTCACCAACTTGTTTGGAATTAACGATGCAGCCTGAATGCTAGGTGCTGCTTAAAAATGTGAACCTGGCCCTAGTACAGTTGTAGAGCCTTCTGAAGTTGTGAGCAGAAAACATAAGAATTTGTAGCCAGGCCCGAAGCATACACATGTCATGCAGACACTGTAATTGATTCTATTAAATATAACTTCAGTATTTATGTAAGTTTGGGGTTTTGTAACTGTAGTGTTCCTCAGGTACTGAGAATGTCCAAAGAAATGCTAGGTAATTAAGAACAATCAGTCACATTACCCCAGTTCATCTGAAGGATAGATGATATTGACTCTTTTGGCATAGCAAACTGCCTTCTTTCTAGTACTTGAATACCTGACACTTAAGATTCTGTTGTTTAAGAAATAATGTAAGACATTGGCATTTTTTAGGCAAAATATGATTTAGATTTGGTCCATAAATGTTGCTGGATGTGAAGAGAAAACTCAAGGAAAATAAAATTTCTGTGGTACTAGGCAAAGATGCCTGGTTCATGATGCTGTGGTATCAATGGCAAAAGTCACATAGGTTGTATTCCTGAGCTCTAAAAATACACACAAACTCACTGTCACATGCTTCTGTCAGAAACTATAGATGGAATTACAATGTTATGTGTTTTTATCAATGCCAAAGTTTTTCAGTAACCCATGTACTGACACAGTCTATGACCTCAGAATATTTTAATTACTACAGCTTTTTTCTCAGCTTCAGTAAATCTGTTTCCTAGTTCAGAGTTGTAACTGATGAGGTAAGGCTAAAGTGAAGAAAGATTGATAGGGAGTGGTGTGGAAGTTTTTTATTAACTCATTCATACAGTGAGGAAAAGGGAGAGCTTTCACTAGAAACCTGAAGAGGGGCTTGGGAAAACCTGCCTGTCAGTTGGTCTAGTAAAGGAGAATATTTCTGCCTGTAAACTTTCCCTCATCTAGTTCAGAGACTGTAGAGTTACTGATGAGCAGAGACATTAAGCTTTCCTAGTTTTTCTGTGTTATTTAACCTGGAAATTTCTTTTATGTTTAAATTGCAGTTTTGTAACATACTGTAAAGACACCAAATGCTTGTGGTCATTTGCATCCCTTTGTATGTGAGTGATCTAGTAAAGTACGCAGTACTGATATGCTTAATCATTTGGCATTAATGAATTTTTTGGGGGATTCACTCTCCTAGTGTTGGCATGTGGAAGTTCTAACAGAAGAATAAAGACAACGGAATTTTTTTGTTAAATAGAAATACTTGTAAGACATCTTGTAGAGCTGTTGTGGTTTAGCCCCAGCCGGCAGCTAAGCACCACGCAGCCGCTCGCTCACTCCCCCCCGGTGGGATGGGGGAGAGAATCGGAAGAGCAAAAGTAAGAAAACTTGTGGGTTGAGATAAAGACAGTTTAATAATTGGAACAAAATAATAGTAATAATGAATTGTAATGAGAAGGAAAACAATAAGAGAGAGAGAGGAACAAAACCTAAGGGAGGGAAAAAGAAAAAAAAAAATGATACAACCGCTCACCACCCGACTGACGCCCAGCCAGTCCCCGAGCAGCGATTGCTATCCCCTGGCCAACTCCCCCAGTTTCTATACTGGGCATGACATCATATGGTATGGAATAGCCCTTTGGTCAGTTTGGATCAACTGTCCTGGCTGTGCCCCCTCCCATTTCTTGGGCACCTGGCAGAGCATGGGGAGCTGAAAAAAAGTCCTTGACTAGTGTAAACACTGCTTAGCAACAGCCAAAACATCAGCGTGTTATCAATATTATTCTCATACTAAAATCCAAAACACAGCACTATTCCAGCTACTAGGAAGAAAATTAACTATCCCAGCCGAAACCAGGACAAGAGCAGGCAGCATATGGTTTGTTTTGATGGTACTGAAACGGAAGCAGAAAGCTGACACTCCTCCCCCTTCCTGCACCAAATTTTAAAGCAATTGGAAGTGAAAACTGACACTGTTCAAACCTCTCTTGAGTTTTTGCTGTCATCACCGTGGTTGAGATCTATTATTGGTGTTTCATCAGCTGTAGTAGCTGAGAACACCTGTCTTACTCCTAATGGTTTTCTTTTTCTTTTGCTTCAGTATGTACCTCAGAGATATCTCCAAATGGAGTACTGTTTTGCAGGTGATTTATCTTTCATTGGTTTGTTTCTTTCTCTTATCCCCTCTAAATAGGTGATAAGAATCCAGTTTAAAGACACCTTAAAATCTACCATCTTGTTATACCAGTTGCAATATTAAATCTAATTTCAATATCAGGAGTGAGTTTTCCTTGGAAATGGTGAAGAAAGTGGCAACATGAATTAAAGTTACACCCCTTTGTGTTAATTTCTCGCTAGTCTACTTTTTTATATTGTAGATATATATATTTTTATATCCCCTCTTGTATATTGTTTATATATATCCCCTCTTGTATATTCTTCATTTTATCTCTTCGAGGCTGAAGAGATTAAATGTTATCCACATTCTTTACAGCAGCAGTCAATTTACAGTGCCTATTTAGTCACTGTTGAATTTCTTGGATTTTATATGTTTTCTGAAACAGAACCACGTTGTCTTGGTTAGTTGGGGTGAAAATGTGTGTGGCTGACAAATTCAGACTGTACTTATCAGACTTAGACTCACTAATATTTTATATTTGTGATTGAAGGTGAAAATTCACTGGTAACTTTTTGACAATGCTGTGGCTTTTTTTATATATATGTATGTATTTATAGACACATAAATATGCACCTTATGTTACCTTTTTTGTTCTTATAGAAGCATTTGTGCAGCCATATAGTGAATTGGAGTGGGGAACTGATCCAGCTGAAAAGTGGTCTTTCAGGTTTTTCTCCTGAATAACTTTTCACCTGAATGCAATATCCTTGCATCTTGACTTGTTCACTTGTATTCCACTATAGTCCTTACATCCTTTTGTAAAGAACACGTGTTGCTAACTGGTCTTTATTTTTAAACTTAGCTATCCTTGTAGCAGCTTGTGCTTTCTTGACTTGGATCTCTCCCCCGCCCCCCCCTTTTTTTTTTAATCTTTGCAAGTATTTCTCCAGTCTTTTGAGACCTTCTTGAAGGCTAATCCTGTCCTGTCACAGTTGGTTCCTTCCATTTATGGTGCTGCTGCACAAGAATTTGCTGGAATGGTGCAGGGGGCTTTAGTGCTGCTCCTGAACATTGTGCTGTGGTTTATCTGTTCCTCTCACTAGAATGTATTAATTGGACAACAGATGTGTTTTTTGGCTGTATGGGTTAAGACTAAACTTAAATGTACTAATTATTCTCAGTTTTATTTCCTGTATTAATGAAATACAGAGATGGCAGGTGATTTGCAAGCAAATAATTTCATCCAGGGTCTCTACTTATACTGAAACTATAGGCACTGACTTTTTAGTCATCAGAACTTGAAGACAGGATTAATTCCCTGTGCTATAAGCCATTGTAATTCACTTTTTTCTTCCTAATTTTAGACATTGAAATATTAGCGTTTACATAAAAATACTAACTATAGAAACATTTTCAAGAACTGCAAGCGGGTTTTATTCTTGTGGGTTTTTTGGTTGCTCATTCTGTGTAAATTGCATAAATGTTCTGGTAATGTTGGTGGAATATGGAGATGATATATAAAGGAGTCGACTAGCTTTTAAAAGAGTAATCACAGGCATTTTCTGCTTCCCATACTTTCCGAATACTGAGTATATAGATATTCTGAAGTGTTTTCTGTTATTAATTTTGTATTCCATCAGCCCATTGTCATTAATTTTGTGTTCCATCAGTTGCTTTTCAGAATGTGTTTATGGCCTTTTGATGGGAGGACATACTTTCTAATAGCTAGAAATTGAACTAGAAGTTGTTTGGATTATGTTCTTAGCTGTGTTGTTGGGTATCTCCCCTGGCCCAAGTTTAACATGCAAAGGAAAAAGAAGCTTTAATGAAAAGGCCTGTGGATGAAGGATTCTATTTGTGGCAAATACTGTTTGCTCACCAACTGAAGTAAGTACAATATTCTTATTCTAACTTCCAACATACTCTCGTACAGCAATTGTGGGTATTTTTATTTCAGACAAAGGTAGTGACTGTATTTTGCACAATGCCTGATTAAACTTGCTTTTGACTGTCACTGCTATTTGGCTATTGGTTATGGGAAAATGATACTATTTCTACACACAAATCAATTATGTTAATTTAGATCCTTGCAATAAGTGTCTAATCAGTGCTTTCTGGAGAAATAATAAATATAGGTGGCAGAGTGGAGAAGCTTACTGTTGCATGTTACAAGTTAAAATTCCTGCCCTTGTAAAGATTTTGCGTAGTTGGTTTAGCTTAAGAACTTCAGAATTCACTTTGAGATTAACTATAAAAAAGCCTTAATTACCCACTTCAGTTAGGCAGGATGCTTTGTTAGCTGAAACATGCTCTGATATTTGTTATTTAGTGGTGATTTTTTCATTATACAAACCTTTGATGCTCCCATTGACAGAACTGGGGATTGACTGTACTGGAATTTTTTTTGCCAGCTGGTAAAGGCTTTCTCTGAGCAACATCCACAAGGTGGTGCCTTTTCATCACCCGAAAGGGAGAGAAGCTTTGCTTTACAAAGTTCATGTTGGCTTTTGGCCTGTTGCTTGGCAGAAATGGGAAGCTCAGATACTGAGGTGAGAGTATCCTTTTCTCCCTGGATATAAAGTGAACGCTATCGTTCTCCGTTCTTTCCAGCCTTCGTGGCTGGAAACTGACTGTGGTGCTCAGAAGTTCAGAACTAGAAGAGAAAGGTAGTAGCTTGGAAATAAAAATTGAGCTGTGTTGGGAGAATCATGAAAAGATTGGCCCTGGAATACCAAAGTTGTGCAGGCCAGGGAGGATGTATACTGCCAGAGCATCTTGTGAAATCAGACCTAGAATTGCAACAACTTTTATATGTCAGGCTCAGGCCACCTTGGTGGAACTATGCAGGAGCCTGGAAGTGAAAGAATGAGAAGTGCTTTAGGCAAGTGCTGTGCAGTTTGGGGAGTGGGTGAAGGGGAACTGGCATAGCATTGGCAATTCTTTTAGTTACATCATAGTTTATCTTTGTAAGGTGAATTCAGTTGAAGATGAGGCAGTTGGAAAACGTTCTGAAATATTATCCTCTATTGCAGAATAAGACCTGAGAAAGAAGTATTATAAAGAAAATTTTTCACATGACCTGTATGTAATTCCCAGCTGTGAACCCTCTGGCAATGATCATGAAATCCAAAACACAGCTGATAGGGGAAAGGGCTGTTGTCAGCTCAGACCGAACACTTGAGTATTCATAGCATGGTGCTTTTACAAACAGACGTTGGAGTACATCAGAATAATTTAATTTTGAGATCTGTGGAGGAACCTCCTCCTAGCTGTGTGCGCTTTCAGTTACAGTGGCAGTGCTGAAGGAGAACCAGGTGTGCACCAACTTGTACTTAGTTTTCCTCCAGAATAGCAAGCCTTGACCCACCCCCCCTTATACCTCTCTGCCAAATTTCCTGCTGTAAATTGGTCTTATATTTGCCTTTATGTACCTTGTGACCCTTTCAGAATATTTGTGGTATTTTAAACCCTGCATTGTGTGCATGACACAGTGTTTAGTTTGGAAAGAAAGTTTAATTTAATCACACATGCTGATTGTGGTGTTTATTTTTGAACCAATAAGTAGGAGGCAACCTTTTATATTTTATTAATCTGGATGAATTCTCCCTGTTAACTTGATAACCATGTCTAAGTTCGAACTAAAAAAATTGATATTCAAAGGAGTGCTGAAACACGGATGGCACTTGAACACAGCCTCTCATCCACTCTGGACTTGGATTCTGTTGGACACCTAAACTCTTTAGGTGTTTGTGGTTCACTGTGGTGATAATGATAGAGTTGCTGTTCTGTTTTTAAAGGATTGTGTATCATTCCTCTTTATGTGCCAGTGGAGCTGGAGAGGGAGCTGTTTTGGAAAGAGCAGCATTCACATTAGAGGAGATGCTTTTTCTGTTTGTTTCTTCCATCTATTACAAATGAAGGGAGCTGTGTTTGCAGAGGGAGGTTATAGCTCTGTGGCCCTGGCCTTGTTTTGTTTGCTTCCCACATGTCTGCATTTACAGCAGAAAAAGCAAGTGATTTGCTGCTCCTCGCAAAGTGCCCCCTATCCCTAACAGCCCAGCAAAGCTGCTACCATGGTCTGCAGTTAATAATGCACGTGGTGGTAATTCTAGCCCCAAATCTTATCTTCGAGTGCTGAGGGGCTTGGGGAGAAAAAGGGGGCAAGTTTCCCTGAGCCCTCTTTAATAGAATGTGATGGAAAAGGATGTAACAGAAAGCTGAAAGGAATCCACCAGCAAACTTTAATGCAGCATTGCAAGACACCTGTCTTCAGTATTTTGACTGCTGAAGCAAAGCAATTTTGATGCAAAGTTCTGTATGTCATGAAGTAGCAGATATTGTATGAGGTGTTTAAAGCTGTGTGTTGTATGAATAACTCTAAGCTGTATTTTTCCTGTAATATTCTACTTGTGTTGTTGAAGCTTTCCATCAAGAGAAGTGTTGGAACTTTCTCCTAATAAAGCAATGCACTTAAAAGGCAAGATTGGATAATGCAGGAATTTTTGAGATACCATGTGTTTTCTGTACCAACCCCCTGTGTAGCAAAATGCAGTGTTATTTCCATGGCAGTTATCTGGTGGCCCTTGGCAAATGCTGTTTTTCTGGTGTTTGCTGTAAGCTTTTTTCCATATCTGATTTCCTTGATCTTGTAAAAGAAAACAGGATGTTATGATAAGAGCATAATCCAGATGAGAGGAAAAACAGACTAATTCTTTGTTGTGGTTGGGTTTTTTTGTTTGTTTGGTTTTTTAATTTAATTTAAAATCTGAAGATCTGCTTTAGATCATTATTTTAACTTGGATTCCATACCTCAAAGGTGACTCTAGTCTTCCGAGCATAGCATGTATGTTAATCTGCATGGAGGACAATACTTGAAGATATGGTATCAAGTTTGGCATAAAATTGATGAGTTAATTCTGTATGATGTTTTTGGCACTATCTCCCATTTGTTGTCTGTAGAAATACTGCACTTGAGAGCAGACACAGTAGATGGCACTTGAGTCATTAATTTTATGATGTAGGAAAGAAAGCCAAACTCAGTTATGGAGTTAGCTCTTTGTAGCAATAGGCACATTTTATTGAAAGAGCAGCTTCAAAGCTTTTGCTTTCAGTTAAATAGTCCTAGAAGAAACTAAAACATGCACAAATTCTTTTTCAGTATAAGCAGGCCCTCTCCAAGTCCTTGAGTTTGTTGAATTTGTAAAAAGACAAATGGGCAGAACATGATCAGCTTGAACCATACATACATAGTGCCAGATTCCCTTTAAACATATTGCCAATGTTTGGTTTTGTAATCTGTTGTTTACAGCATATTCTCTAATATAGTTTCTTCATTTATTTTTTTCTAGTCTTGCTTACTTCATCAGACCATTTGTGATGTGACCTCTGATAGCAGGTGAAGGATAAAAATCTGCTAACAAAGTGGATTTCTAACAATATTGTCTTATCAGAACAGTTTGAATACTACGTTCCTTACTGTAGCTAAGTCTGACAACCAAGGCTAAGAGTATGCCAGTAGTTTTGCTAATCAAAATGTAAACACATGATTTAGGGTATTCCGAAGTGGTTACCTTATGCTATGTTTGGTGCTGTACCCTTGGACAGTACTGTTTGGTCCTTTGTTTATTCTCAACATTTTCAATACTAGCATTAGGTAGTGGATTGACAGTCCTGAAAGCTGAAGTGACAATACAGACTTCCCCAATAATATCCTGTCACTATGATTCAGCACTGATGTTTATTGCTGAGTTAAGAAGGTGTAGTCAGACTTAGTTCATGATTCATTCTTTGGCCTTTCTGCTGATGCTCTTATAATACTTATTTTAATGAGGATGCTATCGGACTTGAACCCAGGAACTAGCTTCATTTATGTTCTTCTTCCTATGTTGTTTTACCACTCTGCCAATTCCAGGTTTTAGAGTTCATAAAAATGTTTGAAGGCCAAAAAAGGATGTTTATTTCCTAGAGGATAGAGTTCTAACTCTATCTTTGATTTTGTTTAACCAATGTTTGTAAAATAGGTAGAGGTATTTATGTATGCTTTACTAATGTTTATGTGATTGTTATTACATTCGGAAAAAAATGTTGCATGTTAAACAGGTATTACCTGGCACTGAGTTTGACCAGTGTGACTTTGCAGGGAGCTTACCCCTTGGTTTGTTTTGCTTTGAGTATTTGCCAGTGAGTTTCATCTCTCAGTACAGCTCTTTCTGACTGGTTATATGAATGTGTACTGGACAGAAACGTAAAAACTAAGAGAAAAGTGTGGGGAACTTTGAAGGTGTAAATGATTATAGCTGCCTACTAGCATAGTATCTTCATCTCATGATTAGGACAAGTCCTGTGATGTTGTAGCTGCATCTGTCCCTAATTCAAGATCCTCCATTCAGCTTAGAGAGTAATTAAATCC
Organism: Ciconia boyciana; assembly: GCF_034638445.1. Taxonomy (NCBI): domain Eukaryota; kingdom Metazoa; phylum Chordata; class Aves; order Ciconiiformes; family Ciconiidae; genus Ciconia; species Ciconia boyciana. Next base: position 34,274,504 of record NC_132939.1, on the reverse strand, counting down.
TTTAGCAGCTAGTCAGTTTTGTGAATGCTTTTTCCTTCCAAAAAGCCAGCTTTTTCCTCTTTGATTGAGACTCCCCAGCAGGAGGTACCTTTTTGCTTTGCCAGTTGGAGAAAGCCCACATCCACTTACAAAGACGATACTGGAACTCACAGGCATTTCATTTTAATTCCAGGCAACCATCTCTTTGCTGCTTCCTTTGGAACAGCTCAGCTGTGGAAGAAGTGAGCTAATCTGGAAATTTGAAAGTGAAGTACTTAGTGAAGCCCTGGGGTTTACAGTTGGAGTAATTAAGGAGAGGAATTGCACACCCTGTACTTGATTTTTGTTTTAATTAGTCTTCCTTTGATCTAGTATCTCAATTTAAATTTCAAGATTTGAATCAACAACCTGCCACAGTATATTGCTTAACTCCTCTCCTTCTCAGCCTGTAGAGGAGATGTAGAATATTGTTTATGTTTTCTGTTTTGTATTTTGTTAGGGAAGGTTTTGGCTGTCACTCCTGCTTCCTATTTTCTACTGGGATTCTTTCCACCTCTCCATCCTCTCTTTTCCTCCATTCTCCCCTCTTCCCTCCCAGTCTACTTTCTTTATCCTCAAACATCTTCACCAACTTTCCATTCACTTTAGGATGTAGTTGAGAATTGTTGTAACTTTTAGAAATCTGCCTCGGGCATCTTTGGAGATTGTCTCCTTCACTATGAATCAGTCCCACTCCTTCCATGTGACTTCTTGTTTATTGGAAGAGCTGTCTTTGTCGCTATTGCCAATTGGAATAGGCTTCCTGCACTTCTCTGCCTTGCTGGATGAACCAGCTAATTTTAGCTCTTATTTGAAAAATCCTTTTTTTATTTCTACCTTGGCATCTGAATTCCCCTTTCCTGTGTTACTGTATTCTGTGTCTCAGTTTATCACCATGTTGGTTTTGTGCTACAGCACAAGGGTATTTTCACATACACTGTGTCTGCAACTTGGATGTTGAAGCATGCTAAAGTTTACTGTGATCGTATTAATGATTAATATTCTTTGTTTTTCTAGTAGGTTTTGATAAGTATAGTCTATGGTTGTTGTGCAGGTCCTCTTTGATGGAAAGAAACTACCAGCTTTAGAAAGAGAAAGGCAATTTAAGTCAGAGGCATCAGGCCAACCATGATTTCGTGAAGAAAAGTCATGAAAACATTAATATCAACATAAAACAAATAAGACTTTAGTTTTTGAAGTCTTATCCAAAAAATTTTCCTGCCAAAAAGCTGCTGGGCAAATATGGTAAATGGCATAGGAACCTGGTCTATCTGCTTTGGAAAAATAAAACTTTATATTGACATTACCAAGATTTGAACTTTGCTTCTAGGAGTTGGAAATTTTAGAATTAATCTAAGCTATGCTACTATTAAATTTTTGTTATCTCTGAGTGGACATGTGCCCTTTTATATTTTATAAATAAGCAGAAAATGTTTGGAGCTTCTGATGATACAGTTCAGTGCACAGAAATGCTTATGGATACATGCTGTAGTTGTGATTTCTTTTTGGCAACCAGTCAGGTGTGTGTGTTTGTTTTTTTTCCTTGAAGTGAAGGAGACTGTGCTACTGATTTTTCATGCTAATTTGCCTGATCAATGATACAGCTACCTATTTTTTCTTCCTACTGCAATGTATATATTCCTGCTAGCTTTTAAATGTTCCCTCCTCTGTGTTTCCTGTTTTGTTACAGTCCCTGAGAATCAACAATGCAGCTGCCCTGTGGACAGTGGAATTGCTAGTAGGTGGATGGAAGGAGACCTTGTCTAGTGCTTTGCCTTATTTGTGAATTTTAGCTAGTTGCTATTTACTTTAATAGCAGTGTTACAAGGTTAAAGTAAGTTTTGTGGGTTTCTTTAAAGTAGTTTGGTTATCTAGTTGCATCTGTTGCATTTTGAATTAACAACATAAGAAGGGGTTGTGTAGGAATTCTTCTTGAATATAGTGGAATCTAACTTTCATAACTGGTGTTTACTGTCTGATATTATACATCTTAGCTTTGATAAGTACAATGAAAAGGCTAATCAGTTCTAGTCTTCTGTGATTTCATGGTTTAGCAGGATGTTATGTTGAAATATACCAGGTATATTTTTCTCCTTCAAACAATGAAACTTCAAGTTTTTATAGCCCCTAAGCAAGCAAACAAAACCTAATGAAGATGTACCTGCGAAGCAAGTGGGGAGAACCAAGTATCCAATATTTAAAAAATATGAGTATGCACCTTAAATAGTAGAAGTATAACCTTTTAATGCTCCTTGTCTTTGATTAAGGTTGGGGTTTGTTTTTTTTGAGAGAGATTTTTTCTTGTCAGAGTTAGGACAGAGTTTCCAGTGGTAAAACTGATCTTTCTTGAGATTTTGAAGAGCAGCAATGAAATAGGTGATAATTACCAAGAATACTGGCTTGGCACTTTTAGATTTCATACCCTGTTGTATTTTTCACAAATGCTAGGCCACATCAGATTTTCCATTAAACTGGTGTTTGTGATGCCTACTACGCAGAATATATACGTTTATTTCAACAGTTCTGATGATTATTCTTAACTGCTTAAGCTAGGATTTGTCATTCACATAGAAGCTATTCTTAAGGTTAGTGGCTCCCAACAGTTGACGCTGAGGTAAAATTTTTGAATGTGGTTCCAAATCAAATAAGATAATATTTGAAAAGCTCTAAGATAAGCGTAAAATTGCATCCTTCCGCATTTTGCATATGGAAATTACTGTTGGTTTATCATGGAATATTCCAGACTGTTCCTTGCTCAAGGAATCTCATACTCCATACCTAGTAATGCAAGTGACGCTTTGCTGCTGCTTTTAAAGAATTTCAGTCCTGCAGGTTGCAGGAGAACTTGGAGGGAAGTAACTAAATCTTATTGGGCTGAGGCTTTCCCATTATCTCTGGTAATTTGAAATACAGATGATAGTGTGAGTAGTGAGTAGCTGGTCATATGTGATAGTGTCTGAGAATTGAGTGGAGTAAGGCTTAAGACAGGAGGAAGGTAAGAGTGGGAGTCCTCCCAGTTTTTCATGGTGCAAGAAATTTCTACTCTTCCTTGCCTTATATCTTATCTTTTGAATAAAAGCTGATTAGATGAAATATGAGTGTGACAGCCTTTCTCAGAAAACTGCATAGAAACGCATCCTCTTAGGCCACAGATCTTTGAACACAGTGCTGAAGAAGGGGATAAAATATGCCCAGATTGTATTTGCTCTATTTTAACTTGAAATCAAGAAGTAAAGATAATAGTCAGATCAGCAGGTTTAGCCCTGATAAAGGAATAAATATTTTTTACTATTGTCCATTCCGTCACAGTAGGAACTCAAAAAATAAAAAGCAGCCTCCATCTGGCAGGTTGTTTTCTAGTTGCTCACCAATCCATTGATTCTGCTCTTGATTATTAAAGTTACCTATCCCTGTAGTAATGTGAGTTTATTAGGCGTATTACTACAAAGTAGTCTATAAGAATTCTATTCACAGTTTCCTTTTGATTTTGCAGTCTGCCATAGGTTTGACCTGAAGTACTTGAAGGACCTACGGTTTCTCTGAGTATGGTTTTGACTGTCTTACAAGCTTTCTAGAAGAAAGCAATGAGATAAGAGGCTTGCAAAGCAGAATGTGGGGACTTAAAAACGAGCTTCACCAAAGATTTTCATTTCTGGGGGAAATAAGAATGGTTAAACAATTATTTTCACAAAGATACAAATACAAAATTCATTTTGACTGCTTGGCTTTTGTAAGGTCTTTATTATGGGCACAGTTCTATATTCTAAGCATTAAAGGCAAAACAAAAAACCCACGATCCTGTAAAAAAATTTATTATTCCAGCACACTGGAAATGGAGAAAGCAAGAAAAAATTGCTCCTGTTTTAGATCTGAGGAGGTTGATGAAGTACTGCATTGTGAATTGCACATCATTATCTTGATTACTTAATTTTTTTTTTTAAAGATGTGCAGGATAGTATTTTTCTGGTAATAACTTTTAAATAAAAGTTAATTGCATTGCAACACTGAGTGAGTTGATTTCATTCTAGGTTTTGAAAAAGCAAGAATGAGGAATGGTTACATTGTTACTTTGTTTTGCCTTGAAGAGAAATCACTTTAATATTAAACACAGAAGTCTGAACTGAATTCTGAGTGATTATGGAGATTCACCAAAAATGGAAATTTTTCCAAAATACAGGGAAATTTCAGATTGGATAAAGTGATCAATCTATCTCACGCATGGCATATATAAATTTCTGTGTTCTCTCTGTTGGATCCATTGTGGAATATACTAGGAGGAAATAACAAAATGTCAACTAATTATTTAAGGAATAAGCTGTTTCCCCAGCAATTAGTCTGTCTAATCTTGGAGGGCTATTATCTTGTTTCATGAATATGCTGCAGTATAGGATTCCATGGGCAAGAACAGCTTAAAAAGAAAAGACATGGGAATTTTTTAATAATCTGACATGGAATTTTGAAGACTGTATTAGCAAAACATTTATTTATTTATTTATTTTAAATAATTTGAAGACAGAGAGCCTTCCTTTTCTGGCTGGCTGAGAACAATACCTGCATGTTACTTTTCATATGAGATCAATAGCTTTTAGAGCATTCTGCTTTGGAACCAATGACTGACTTAGTTTAGCTTTCATAGCTTTTCTTAGCTCTGTGCAAATTAAGTGCAAAGCTTGTTTAATTAATGGAGGACACAGCAGTGGCTTTGGGGGGATGGCGGGAGGAGATCATTAAGAACTGAGAGGGGAAAAACCTTAAACAGAGCTTTAAACCCATATAAGATGAATAATTTTAAGATTGAGGGGATGGAAGAGAGAGCCTCTTCAGCAGACATTTTGGGAGAGTTGATCTGAGGAAGCAGGACTTGCTCAGTGGTTCCCTTTTCGTGGCATCAAAGCTGTGGTGTGTTGTGGTTTTTGGTGTGGGTTTTTTTTTTGGGCGGGGGGGGTGGTGGTTGGTGTTGTGTTTTTTTTCTTTTTTCTTTTTTTCTTGTGCTCTTTCCCAGCCCTGGTTCTGTCTGATAGCCCATGCTATTAGCACACCTTCCCATCCTTTGCTTTTGTTGGGTTTGGCCACTCTGGAATGAATCCTGTGCTATTCAACAAAATTGATTAGCTTAAGTTCTGCAATACACTTTTCCTTTGCAAGGTGGTATGTACCACTAGTGAAGTTGTTTTGGTGGGGAACTAGTTGTCTATGTGAGTTTTTAGAAGCTTAGTATTTATGGAAAGGGAGTCCTGCTTTTTTTTTTCCCTTTAATAAGCACATAGTGTCTTTGAATGGATTTGCATTGTGCTACAACAGTAGAAATACTGGCTGTGTCAAATAGATCACACTTATTTCTGTCATGCTGGCTTTATCAAGCCTAGCATGGGTACCTCAGTAAGTGTCATTAAAGGAAGAACTCTTCTACTACTGAAAGATGCTATTGAGTAGGTGCTTGTCTTCACTAGGTTATGAATGTTATTAATTTGAAGTTAATTGGCAAAAATAAGTGGATTTTCTCCACCCATTTGATCTTAGCTACAAATATATGGGTCAGCTTATACACATACTGTACAGTTATAGTAGTGCAATCATATCTCTAAGATGAGACAGCAGCCAAATAATGTGCACAAAAATATGACCAATTATTTGGCCACATCTGTTGGTTTCATTAGAAATGCCATGAGATTGTTGTCCAGTCAGTAGAGGAAACTTAAGTTTTTAAAGTCTCATCTGAAAGATCTTCAGATGCTAAACTGTACTTGCTTTCATCTGCATCCTGCTGCTGATTGAAGCTGTGGTTCCAGAGAGTCCAAGTATTTGAAACCTGAGCAGAGAGATGCAGGTCATTCTCTGTAGCGTTTAATGGAATGACAACATTTTGCTTGTAAATCTAGTTAGATATCAGCTAGCAAATGGAGGAGGAAGGAAAGACAATGGCAATGCTGTTTTCATTTTGCAGTATCATATACTCTTCTTGTTTTGAAATGCAAATACTGAAGGGAGATTTAAGAACAATAACAAAAAGGCACTATATTTTTTCCCCCTCCCCCTGCCACTTTTTCCACTACAAAGTAGATCTTTTAGTAATTTGTAAAGTGCCCTTAGCCTTTCATATTCAAGCCATAAAGACTGGCTGACTGGAAGGTTTGGGAAGGATAGGTAAAGGGGTGGGAAACAACGGGGTTGTGTGTATTTGCTTGTCAAAGATGTGGAATTTGTAGATATTAAAGCAGAATCGGCTAGCGATTAAAACCTAAAGGAATGTACAAAAAGTTGTGCTGCTTTGGGTAGATGCTATTTTCCCTGTAAGCAATTGAATCTGAGTGAGGTTGTTTTTGTATAGCCAAAGATGATTTATTATTTCAACATGCCCAGTGGGCTAAACCCTGAAAATGTTTCATAACAAAGATAACCAGAATAAATGGTATATGGATTCTGTATTCATTTGAAGGTGAACCTCAAAGTAAACATCACTGGTTTCCTGAATGTTTGTGGTACTTTGCTATGTTTGACTAATGGGTGTTGCGAGTTTGAGAATTTGAAACAGCAGGATGGATTTCATAGAGAATAACACTGAGTGAAACAGTGGTCTGTCCAGCAAGATTTCTTTTAACATAACTTTATCTCGGCCATGTAAGTTACAAAAAGGTTGTAAGTGCTCATCATGCAAGAAAATAAAGTCTCTTAATATTAAAAATGTGTGTTTGGATGCTTCGCATCAGCGTTTAATCTCTTAAAAATATTGTTCTGTTTGAGACATAGCCCACATAGAAGGATGTTGTTTCTTTTTTAAAATACAAAATAATTTGAAGATTGTAGGAATAGGAAAAAAAAGTACGTACAAGACAAATGTGTGGCCTTTAGTTTATATAAAGGTAGGATATTCAGAAACAAAATTACTGTTGAATGGAGTTCGGAATGGGGGGAGAGGGCTTAAGTATTGTGACCTGCCCTGAAGTTACAGGGCAATGTAATTTCTCGTCAACTCTGAGTACAATTTGCACCTTTTAGCAGCAAAGCAAAAGAGCAAGAATATTAAGGCTTTGCTGTAGAAGGTACCAGATCCTTTAACTTATCATTTGGTTGTTGAAAATGATTTCCTTTGCTAAAATAGCATCACCTGATAACTTGGCCCTGAAGCTTAGGTTGTAGTGATTGTGCTTTACATTGAAATATTTGCTTCATCGTAATCCGTTTGAGGCTTTTACTTATTGCAACAAGCATATATTGAACTGCCATTGGTATATTTTCTGAATGCTGAAGTAAAGGAAGGCTATTTTTAAACTCATAAGTCTAATGTGGGTAGTCCAGTTACAAGGTATGTATCAGTTCTGAGATTATAAAGATAACAAATGTCTTGTTGACCCCTCAGCACCTTAGATTCAAGTCCTGACAGTATTGCGAGTAAGCTCCAAATGTTACTTACTTCTGATCATCTGTGAAAGTGTTGTAATTATGCCTGTGAATCGTTTTTCAAAATGTTTCTCTTCCCTTTAAAAAAAAAAACCAAAACAAAGTCAGCCTGTCATCTAGAACAACAGTATCATAGAGAACCCTTCTGTTACGATAGGGTTTTGGTTGACCTGGGTTGTGCTGAGTTTTGCCAGTTCGGATACCATTCCTTGTTTTAAACTCCACTGAGGCGTGGTTATGATGAGTGGTTGTTTCCTTTCATCCTTCTGTGACTGTATGCACTGCATATAGTTTATGAAAGAGATTGGGATAGTTCTTCTGTGTCAGGGACTCAGTGGGACTACTGAAATTTCAAATTAGAATAAGGTGCCTGGTGGAGAATTAGAAACATGAATTCCTTTTAGATTATTTATGTCAAAATCTTAAAGCAGCCCAGGCAACTGAAAAAGTAGGATGGGAGGACCAGAAGGATGGTGTGAGTAGTTTACCGCATGCTTAGTTTGCTAGAATTTACTCTTAATGAATGTCTCTTAAAGCAAGCTTTGCATGCCCATATGCCCACACTTCTGCTACAATGGCAAACTTACCAGCTGCACAGAACCTGCTGGGCCTGTTTAGGACTCAAAGCCACAGAATGATTATGTGGTGCTGTGCAGCACTGTTATCCCTTGGGCATTTTTTGTGTGTACACTGTGCTGTGTAGGGTGTGATATGCTATATGTACCAATAGTTGTACGTACCTGTATTGAAGGAAAGGCATTTCCTTGATTCTGAAGTCTGTCTAATTCTTATTTGGAGATACCATTGGCTTGATGTGCTGTGTGTTAGTGATACAGGTATATTGGTATTAATAAGAACTGTGCCTTAGTCTTCTCTAGCTGGGGATATACAGATCTGTACACTCTGCCTCACTATGGTGCTAAGGTTTTTCTCATGACTCTTCCATGCAAAATACTGTAAATATGTGAACTGATTACTGCAATTTTCATCACAGAATCTGACCTATCTTTATAAACCATGAATTTGGTGCTCCCAGTTCCTACCTCAGCAGACTGTTGTCATCCCATTTCATACAGAAGAAAACTGCATACAATGTTAAATATATTTCAGGGGATTTGTTAGAGATGTTGGTTGACCAGGAACTCCCTCTGATTTTGATTTATCTGTGCTCAGTACGCATAGATATGAGGACTAAAGTAAGTTGGTGAATGCCTTGGATTAAATTAGCAGGATGAAAATGAATGATGCGCAGTAAATGCATCCATAAACATATTTAGATAGATGAGGCTAGCAGCAGCAGGGGTCCCAGTGATAATTAAAGAAGTTGAGCAGCAACAGTTCTCCAGTTTGTGGTCTGTTTGCAGTCTGTAGAGGAATAAACAGAAGTGGAAAGCTTTTTCATTGTCAGGTAGTGCTAGAATAACACGAACAGGTAGCATCAGGCCCATCTGGCAGTGAAAGACACTGACTTCTGTTTCTTACTAGTATACTGGCCTCTAAATTCCCATCAAATGAGAAAAGGCTTTCCACCTCTGCTATGTTATTTGCTGTCAAGACACACTTTTATTTCTTTATTACGCATTAAGATCATCTAAGTCATTACTTGACTACTATTACATTGAAAATGTGTATTCCTATAAAAGAGTCTGAAATTGTACACAAGTTACCAGTAGTTTTATTTCTCAGAATAATGACATTAACATAGTTGGAAACTGTAATATAATTTGAGAAAGTACTTAATTTCCAAATGTTAATAGCAGATCACCAACTTAGCAGTACTCTTGTATGATCTACTTCTGTAGAAAAAATTATGATGAAGGGGCAAAATACATGCCTGATGAAAGATGTAGAGGGCAGAATCTGGCTTCTTGAATTTAGCAATGGTAAAGAGGCTTCTAAGTCAGTATCTTACACCAAGTCAGTATCTTTTAATGGAAATCTCGAAGAATAACTACTCCTATACAGATTGTTGTTGTTGTTCCAAATTGCTCCTTCAGTTTTACTTAACAATTATGTCTGTCCTTTATTATTCAGTACTATGAAGCTAGGAGCTACTACAAGATTTATAGTTGTTTGCTGCAAGTACAAGGTCACCCTGACTGGCTTGCTTTCACTCACCATTGTTAAATTTAGTTTTTCAAGTTTTATTCTTATGTAAAACCTTTTCACTTTTGTCTTGAGGCTTTCAGCATCATTTGTTTGCATCTAGCTTTTCTTTTCTTGGATTTGTTTTCACAGAAAGAAAATTAAAGTTCAGGTAACAAATGTTTTGATGGTGCTAGGGGGACCTGAGAGCCTGATGTTCTTTCGCTCTGCACTGTCAGAAATCTTTTAGTCTTTCTTTTTTCTCACCCTGTCCCCCCACTGTTGTAGCCTTTACTGCAGTTTCTACACCCCCCCCCCCCGAACTATGTCTTTACCACTCTAATGTGTTAATACCTAGAAATGGATGCAAAATAACCTTCTTTTAGTTTCTGGATTAAACTATTTTTGGCCCATTTAAACCAACAGATCGTCATATCTATTTCAGAATACATAACAGATGAATGCAGTGCCATGGAAACTGACATAAGTTATACTGCTGTTCATCATTAGTTACATTGCTGTTCTGGCATCTGCATGCTAAATACAGGGTATGTAAATAAAAGTGTGATTTGGATAAACATGATCAAGACAGGGTTTGGAGTTTGCTATTAATATCTTAACAACTAGCCAGCCTAATATTCTGTATTTCCATATATGTCTACAAATAAGCATATTAGATTTTTTTACTGATGGTTCTAATGAAAGTGTTGCCCATTTGTGCACATTTTGGAATGTGGTGGTTGTTTTTGTTTTTTGTTTGTTTGTTTTGTTTTAAGCTCTATTCCATAGCATGAATGTTGAGCAAACACTTAATAAAGCACCACAAGCAGTATCTTTCTAGACAGTTATCCTTTGTCTGTTAGACTGGCATAAGCCTCTTGCTGAAGGGGGTGAGGGGGAATGTGTGTAGCATGGATGGAGTTGAAACGGGCATGATGCCATTGGCAACCAGTCATTATATATATGTGTATATATATAGATATAGTTTTTTATATATAGAGAGAGATATAATGAAAGTGTGTCTGCAGTTCTAAAGCATAACTCCTAAACTTTAAAGAAACTTCTGTAAGAAATCAATTAAGAACCAGCTTAATGCTGTGTATGGGAGAAGAATGCTTGCTTTTCTCAAGTATTATACTGAAAAAAGAGCTGCATCTTGACCTGCTGCTGCACGGTGATTCAGCCTGTTCTGATTGTGATGTAAACATATTTGTTTGGATGATTATTTTTTCTGTAGTTACCAGCTTCACGTCCATTGAGAGGGAGATATTTCTTAACAGTTTATGTTTTGGCAGAGAAGTTGCCTACCTTAATTTTGTGTTTTCTGGAAAACTTGCTGTGTTTTGTTGTTTTGGTAGATCACAAGCATGTTGAATGCTCTGTTTTTATTAAATAAGTACGTATAACTGGGTATCTGTAACAAAGCAGTTTTCCATCTTCTTTGGTAAGAAATGTAATAAAACATGTTTCTGGTGCAGGAACTTAAATACCTTTGTTTTTTGGCCTCACTGACCCTAATTACATCAAACTAATGGTTCAGAAGTTGTCCTTTTCATTGCTATAAAACCTCATACAATGCTAGAACTGCATCTTATAGCTACTCAGCCAGATATATAGGTAAGTAGATGATGGTGACCTGGTAAAAGGAAAACGTTACAGACCAGTAGATGAAGCATTTAAAACCACCTTTGTTATAAAGCCTTCAGGTAAATGAAATGTATGTAATATTAAACTCTTACAGATGTGCACTTTCTCCATGATCACAAATAAGGGTGAACTTAGTCCCCAGTGGAAATCTGGGAGCTGTATTTTATTGTCTCAGTGAGGAGTAATGCCATATGAAATGATTTATTCCAGAAATGTTCCCTCCAGAAAGTTTGGAGGACTGGCTCTAAGCCTGCAGCTTAGAAAGCAGAAAGTGTCAGAGGGTCCCAGAGCAGTACAGGTATTAAATAATGAGCAGTTCATGTGGCGTGATCCCTACAGTGCTGCAGTTATGCTTGTAGCCATTTGGCAAAAGTAGAAGGATGTGGAAGATATGTCTATATTTTAGATAGATGAGGAGTTTAGCAGGCCTCATATCTTTGCATGGTTCAACATCTTAGTATGTGTAAATGAAAAACTGTTTTAATTAACTGTCATTTTGGAAATGAACACAGGGAAATACATTCCAATTTAGGGTTCTCGTAGCTCACAATTTTGACTAACTTTAAAAAGTCATGTAATTTCATATTCTTGAACTGCATATGATACTAAGCAGGTTTTTTTTCTTGGAAACATATATATACACACCCACATGCACATATATATGGGCAGGTTATGATTTCTGCTGTATTAATAACTTGAAGGTTTTTTGGGTTTTGGTGTAGTCTTTAGTCACTTTCCTTAGGTAATGAGTAGTAGTGCTTTTGAGTATTCTCTACTAAAAGTAGTTACTTTATTGGTGAATACAAGGCTCCTTTCAGTTGTTTAGAGATTCTGCTAGAAGACGTATATAAAAGTCACAAATTTAATGGTATTTTCTTAGATAGATCATCTGTTAACTTCTGAGAAAAATAAGGACAGCCATCAAAATCTTTACTGAAGAGCAAAGGCTCCAAGGAAGGAAGAATAAAAGATGCCTTGTGCTTCTTGCCGGGATGATTTGGTGTGCTTAAAACCTGAACTGTTGAACAGACAAATGTCTGGCTTTTGTGGCCCATACATGCCTCAGGTGTCACTTTCCAAAAACTACGCTATCATCATATTAAATAAGAATTTAAAATATATTCTGTTGCTCTTCCCATCCGGAGTTGTTTTTCTGAGGTAGATGCATTTTGGTCACCTGGTCACCCCTTGTTAAGGGGATGCAGTCAAGATAAAGATTATGGTGAATTTGTATCCATTGCAAAAAGAGGATAAGATCCCAGAACATGGCAGCAGACAATTATTTGAGATGCAATTTTAAGTAACGACTTTTCTTCATGTTTGGTTTCCTTTTAAACTTGGAGGACAACTAATGAGTTAATGCAAATATTTTGTACTAATTCACAATCCATATTAGTTTTTTTAATTAAAACCATAAGACTATACGTACCAAAAAAGAATCATTCACTTTCCATTGAAATGGAAACGAAGAGGCAAAAAAATTTGGAAATAATGAGACAGGAGTTTAAAATATATGTCAGTTTTTAAATGACTCATACATCTTTGTCAGACCAGCTCAGCATCAGCTGATTGTTTTGAAGATACAGTGCTATTTGTTATTGTCGTGGTTTAGCCCCAGCCGGCAGCTAAGCACCACGCAGCCACTCGCTCACTCCCCCCTGGTGGGATGGGGGAGAGAATCGGAAGAGCAAAAGTAAGAAAACTCGAGGGTCGAGATGAAGACAGTTTAATAGGTAAAACAAAAGCTGCGCACACGAGCAAAGCAAAGCAAGGAATTCCTTCACTACTTCCCATGGGCAGGCAGGTGTTCAGCCATCTCCAGGAAAGCAGGGCTCCATGACGTGTAATGGTTACTTGGGAAGACAAACGCCATCACTCCAAATGTCCCCCCTTCCTTCTTCTTCCCCAGCTTTATATACTGAGCATGACGTCATGTGGTATGGAATGGCCCTTTGGTCAGTTTGGGTCAACTGTCCTGGCTGTGTCCCCTCCCAGCTTCTTGTGCACCTGGCAGAGCACGGGAAGCTGAAAAGTCCTTGACTAGTGCAGCAACAACTAAAACATCTCTGTATTATCAACACTGTTTTCAGCACAAATCCAAAACATAGCCCCATACCAGCTACTATAAAGAAAATTAACTCTATCTCAGCTGAAACCAGGACAGTTATGCTTAAGTGTGTTGGGAACTTACTTGAGACTTATGTTGGTTTGAAAATTCTTCTGGTGATGCTCCGCCAGTGGATGTACTAATCTAAGTGCAATGCCAAATTAGTAACAGAAAACGCACTCTTTTTATCAAAAGGCATCCAAACTTTTCAGACTTCCTGGTTAGTAGAAATGTTGATAAATCTGTAAGGTTTTGGAGCTGGGATAGCCCTCGTTGTCGTATCTTCTTATAATATCAAATATCTCAGAGATGAGAGATTCTTTTCAAGAATTATTTTGATCTCAGCTGCTATGTTATATTTAAATATAAATCAGAAAGGTTACCAAAAAGATGCAGCACTTGACATCTGCCTACAGTTTCAGAAAAATGCTTGGTATTTACAATGTAGAATTGAGGTAGAAGCTTCCTGTTCTAGAATTTACTAAAAAGAAAGGATGTCTGTCAGATAGTGATGTGCTTTGTTTAGAGGATATAGAAGCAGCTCCAAAACAATTTCATTTTTTAGAGACCACTGAGGGTCTAATGAGGGAAAAATAATGAGTAACTTTAACAAACAGGTTAATAAAAACCTCCTTTTTGTAGATGTTCCTTTACCCAACCACTATCTCGAGCAAGGTATGGTTATTTTTATCTGAGTCTGAAGTTAAACACTCTACTGGTTTCATTTATTTAAACCTAAATAAAAATCAATGGTTAAATATATTAAATATATTTGTTGGACTTTCTTGGGAAAAATGGTTTGATTATTTGGCAAAAATGCAGCATGGTGGAGCTGTAAGAAAGTAAAATCTGATACTTCAAGTGCTTTGGGTCTTCAGGCAGCTAGGAAACATTTTTGATGCATTTCTCTCTTAGGTAACTTAGGAGCATTTGTTAGTTTGGACTTGGTGCCATGTTGTGATCAGCTTGGGTTGTGGATAGAACAAGCCTTGTATCCGTTAAGGGCACAGCCTTGTCATCTGCCTGCAAAAGGTTATATAGACATACGTTGTTTTGGTCCAATACAGCTTGCTTATTCTGTTTCATGGTAGCAGCCTGCCTGAAAGATATTCTTTGTCCTAAAATAGTATTTCAAGTTCACTGGGATTCAAGTATTACCTCACAAGTGCTAAGGCTGTTTCAGGAAATGATGAGACTCTTGGATCCCCTACCACATTGGATAACTTAACATCCGAGGAAGATGTTTGCAAGTCCTTAATCCGTGAAATGTGTAAAGAACCCTGCTTAATGCATCTCCTAATTTCCCAAAAGAAGAAGGTGAGCTCATTCTCTCAGATGTTTAGTGCCAACAAAATCATGGAATAAAATGCTGTTCACAGTAAAAGCCAGGACACAGTTTAGGGGAAAGGCTCCCCTTTAAGGGGGTTCCCTGCAACGTCTACTTTGTCTTGCTCCTCTGATCTTTATGGCTTTGAGGAATTAATCCAATTAAAATATATTTATACTAGCATGAGATGGGATGTCTGCCTGGGGTCTTATTGCCTTGTAACTCATGGTTAGCTTCTGGAGTTGGTGTCACTGTGTTGCCTTCTGCAGTCATCAGTGAGTATGCCCTTCTTCACTATTGTCACCTCAGGTAAGGGGGGTGGGAAACATGTCAGCTCTGATAGCGGACCTCCCTTAGCCATTTTCCATCTTGAGAATATATTCTTAATGATGAGCTCCAGGTGCCTTAAATACAGAAATGGAATTTCTGAGAAACAAATCTTCTCATCTTAAGCAAAACTTCATTCACCTGGGGTTTCACGTGTCCTTGCTGAAGGCGTGTTCTGTTCTTTTTCTTGTAAATGTCTGAATAATTAACATCACTGTCTTGGCTTGTCACAGGTACAGTGAGTGGAGAGAAGGCTCTGGTAATCTCTTACTGAAGGCCTTCTGAACCAGTCTGTGATGGCATGAGTGTGAATTAAGACATAGCCATGTTTTACTACTATGTTGTGTGTATCTGCTCCTTTTAAGGTGCTTCCCTCTCTAACCCCCTCCCCTGCCTGCACACAAAGTTCAAACGCTGGCAATATCCTGAACATCTGTAACACAGCTGTCTAGAACTCCTTGCACCCTCCCAAGGTGACATTATGCAATTTCTGGGGCCTCCAGAAAATGCTTTCAGTTTATTCTTTTGAGAGCTTTTATGTCTAATTCCAAATGAAGTGGTGGCTACCTTAGAGCTTCTCACAGGGGCTTGTGTGACACAGACAGTAACTTGGAGGAGAAAATGACATGCGTCTCATTTGCTGGAGTTCTTTGAGTTGTGGTGCTATGCATCCAGTCCTGAGTGTAATCTCTCTCTTTTCTGCCTAGCTGTGTATAGAGGGTGGTACCTGAGCAGAAACCTACGTCCGCTCTCTATCGTCATAAAGACAGACAAGGCATATGCACATCATTTGGATGCCTCAGTCCAAAACCAAATCCCGGCACTCCCATGAACAAATTGCCTGTTTGTGAATGACTTCGTGATGAGTTTCTTGTCATTCAAAATAGTTCCTAGAAGATCTTTTTAATCAACAGTAAATTTATCTGAGAGTACCTAATGTGATGAATGGCACCACGTGGTCAGAGTCAGCATTCAGTATGTATTGAAATGTCTGTAACTGGCTTAGTTAAAACCACCTTATAGCTGAGCTCTGGTCTTGCTCTTTTGAATGATACAGAGCAATTTGCTGTAATATTCCCCTCTGTCTTTTTGGCTACTTATTTTTTGTGGACTGTTTAGAGTTGTGTGCTTTAATGCTTTTATGTGTGGGGGTTTTTTTGTTTGTTTTTGGTTTTTAATGGATGTAAACCAAGTTGGAAAAGGAATCACTGGCATCTCCTAATTCCTGTGACTGGAAAGAAAAATGAAGTTCTCCTAAAAATAGTGATTTGGGGTGAAGCTTCTTCTTTAGGACTGTGGATTTCCTGGACAGTTGTCAGTTTGTTTCACAGCCTTAACATCAATTAAACATGGCTTGTTTGATATTTAAATTGTATTTTTAATAAGGGGGGGGGATAAAGGTATGAGAGTTCTTTAAAATACTACCTTGTACTCAGGAAATGAAATGTTTTGGCTTCTTAAATAAATATGATGTTTGGCCATTTATGTAAGAAAAAAATAGCAGCTACTATTTGCCAGATAGTCAGAAAGGACTCGGAAGGAAAACATTTGGTCCTTAAGAAACTGGTTAATCTATGTATATCTCACATTTTGGATGCTGGCCCATTGTAATGGATCTGAAAGCTTGTTGAGGGCACTATCTTAGAAGGCCGGGTCTTGGTCTATCACATTGTGCTGTGGTTCCTATTCCTGAATGGTACCCATGTCTTCTTCCTTGGGATCCTGCCTTCTGTCTATATCCCCAAGTGGTCCATAAGAAAACCATGTGAAGTGGGGACAGGAAGATGGCTTCCATTAGTAATTTCTAAAATTGAAGAAGTCCTGGAGTGACTCTTAATAGATAGAAGTAAATCATGGAGGGAAAGGAGGTTATTAGCAAAATACTAGTGATGACCTGGGAATGTTGGAAAGTTAGCGCTTAGTGCAGAACAAGAGTCTTAATATGTACTAGATAAAGAAGAAAGGGCCTTTAGTCTGCAAAAGGAGGAGAAAGGAGTGATGGATGGATTTGGTGCACCTGTTAAGATGGAGGTGAGGATTTGAGTTTGTTTACTAGATTTACCTACTTCAGTCTGGATAGAAACAATATCTTGAATTAATTTGTCATTAGGTTTTGTGGACTACAGAAAAATCTCAGTGTAAAAGTAATTCTGATACACAGAGCAAGGTGTTATAATAGGCTTATTTTTTATTTCAAAGATGTCTGCTTTATTAACAAGAACACTTGCGAAATGTGATGTTTTGCAAACAGTATCCAGAATAACTAAATATTTAGCATTAACAAGACTGTAGAAATTATGTACGAAATAAAAATTGTGATGGTGTGGTTTTTGGGGTGGTGGATTTTTTTGGTGGCTGTTCCCAGTTCCATTGAAATCTCTGCAGGAGTTCAGGGATGATATTTTTGCACAACAGACTGTCTCCAGATCCTTTAATTTGCCTTCTTTAACCCAGTAATTTTAGTACTTTTCCAGGGGGATCACTCTTGACTCCCTGTTCTCTGTTAAGTCTTGCTCCTATGTGTTTTGGCTAGTTGTCAACATCCATTTCAAATACTGATGCATTTAAGTGTTGTTTATCAAATTATTTGTATTACTAGAGTAATGATCTATAAAGCTCATATTTCTATTAATTTGAGAACCAATTTCTAGGTCGCAGATAGGTAGCACTGCCTAACCTTGTCTGAGAGTAGATTAAATCCTTGTAAAACAGCGAGTTAGAATAAGTGTGCAAATTTAGTTTAAATTTAAATTTACAGACAAAACCATATTTTTTTAGCCAAAAAAGTGGATTCTTGCAGATTGATATACACATAAGGAGAAACTGAGACACATTTTTTTGTTCACCTGCTTATTTATGAGCGGTGTACCAATTTTTCTTGAATCAGTGCCAGCAGAATCAGACAGACAAATAGTTTTTTTGCCAATATTTTGGAGCTACTGTCAGTCCTTAAACGAAAAATTCTTTTTCTAGCAGTTTCAGACTCTCTCTGGAACTTCCTTTTTTGTTTATTGCTATCTGCTGTTTTCTTCCGTGTGAGTACATATATATACCTTTCAAAACAACTATCAGGAAATCACTTGAATTCCTTCCTGGTTCTCCTAAATCTTTAGTTTTGAGCAGTGTTTATAAGCCTGTGATTGGTTTTAGAATTCCTTTGCATAAAACCTAATTGTATCCTTATAATAGCTTAAACACAGAATATAATGCCAAACTTGAATAACATTTGATTAATTGATTACAATGAAACTAATATTTCAGAAATATTTTTTGGTGATTGTGGGGGCAGATGTGTCCACTTAAGAAGCTGAAGGATTTTTTTTTTCTTTCTTCAAAGTTGTGCTGTAGACTCTGAATAGACAACTAGATTTCATTTCCTCTCACCTTGCTGGTAATAGTCTGCCTTCAGAAAGCAGATCAAGGGATTCACGTGTTGATGTGCAAACTAGAATAGTGTCCATGCCACTTTCCCAAAACCAACTGACTGCAACTGCAGTGTTTAAAATAATACCTTTGTAACAGGATGATTTGCAGGCAAAAAATAACAGATCAGCATCGTTTTACTAAAAATATCAGGTGCGAAACAGGATTTTTCTTACCTTGAACAGTTACAAAAATGAATAGCTTTTAAACTGCTATATCAGGAAAAATTTACAATTGAAATAACCCTATTAGCAGGGTCCCTTTTGACATCTGTATTGTTCACATTTTACATTCTGCTTTGGTAGTTCTCTGGGAAAGCAGGAAAAGTATGGTAAAAATTTTGCTTAGAAAATGTAAGCAGGTTAAGCTCTGCATAAAACAAATACTTTTTTTTTTTTTTTATGAAAGTATGCAATGGAAACCAAAAGTTCCCTCTGCACATGGACTTCTGTTCTGTGAACTTCAGGTTCTAGAGGACCTGGTGTATAATCTGTTGATATATCCATTTAGCTGAACCAGCTTTGGGTGAAGCTTGGAAGCAATGCAGTGAGGGCAGTGGTCTATCTTTGTATGTGTCTTCAAAATCAGCAAGAAGACTTGTTTCTTAGTCTTGTAAGGTCAGTTGAAGGCAAAATGTGGTATTTCTCAGACACTGATGTACCAATAAAATGTCTTTTGTGCCTTCTCCTGATGCCATTCTGTGGTGGGTTGACCCAGCCCAGCAGCTAAGTACCCACCAGCTGCTTGCTTACTTCCCCTCAGTGGGACAGGGGAGAGAACTGGGAGAGCAAAAATGAGGAAAAACTCATGGGTTGAGATGAAGACAGCTTAATAAGTGAAGGGAGAAGAAAAAAAAGTGATGCAAAGGCAGGCAGTCACCACCTCTCGTCAGCAGACTGCTGCCCAGCCAGCATCCCAGCAAGAGCCAGACTCAGTACGCATACTAAAGCTCTGAATTACCTTACTGGGATGTTAGGAAGGATACCTCGCCTCTCTGGTGGTAGCATGTGCAAATAATGAGAGCTAAGATCAGTCAGACTGAGATGTGGTGTTTGAGGCAGTTTGATGTTTTAATAGCATTACTGTACTGTCAAGCTTTAATTTTTGTCTGTGTGGGACTTTGGAGGAAAAGTACCAGGACAGGACTCTACCCCCAAAGTCGAAAGGGTGAAATGGAGAGGGATTGACTTGTAGGCTGTTAATTTAAAAACAGATGTGATAGGTGGAAAGATGAATGTGTTTTGCTATTTGAGTGTTGAGTCATCACAATATTTTGGGTAAGTTTCAGACTAGTTTCTTTGTGGTTAGCATTCACACCACAGAGTAGTTTCTCAGCTTACATTAAGAGGAAAACTTGTTGATTCGCTGAAGTGAAGTTGACTTCCTTTGGGCATTTTAGGTTTCGTCTGAGGTATGTTAGTGGGACACCTATCTGAAGTATGTGTTTTGCTTTTGCAAAACATTATTTCTTTGGGAGTGTCAGTCTTGAATTTGTAAGCACTTTAAGACTAGCATTTTCAAATCTAAATATTTAAAGGTCAATTGCTGAATTAAGAGACTGAGTTAGTGTATGACTTGAAGTTTGTGTGTCCTCTGCTCAGCAAATCAAGATGCTGATATTTATGTATCCACTCCTGTTTTTTTGGTAACCTGACTTTAACACAGAAGTATGAAAATACTAGCCAGTTTTCACAAAGACTTCAAGGGAGTAGGTTGCTGTATTTTTATTAAGCTGGTTTTTTGCTCCATAAAATACTTTGCAAAGTAAAGCAACACCCTAATAATTTCTGTTTTGCTAAAATATTTTATCTTGGGATCTCAAAATGTTTTACAAATGCTGATGAATAAAACCTGCTTTCACTTCTGTGAAGCACATTGTGGTATTCCCATTTAATGCATGGAATGGAACCCAGATGTATTAACTTACAGTCCTGTGCCATAAGCAGCAAATCATCTCCTCCCCTCTGTTTTTACACGAATCGTCTCTGCTTTCCAACTCTTCACTTTATGAGACTTTTAAGTGCACAGTGCAGTGATTTACTGTTGATCACTTTTCTAACATTTTATTCTAAATGAAACAGCCCTGCAGATTATGACTTGCCAAATGACAGAAAACAGGAACTCCCCCAAGTTCAAGCTGTTTTAAAGTCTAAAGATTTACAATAGAGAAAATAATTAAGTGAATGGTGTCAGAGAGGCCTGGCTTTTACTGTTAAGCTGTCACCGACTCAGCTGTTTCCATCTTTGTATTGACAAGTTTGTGGTTGCTCACTTTTTAAAAAACTGTACTCCATCACTGTT
The DNA here is from genome assembly GCF_034638445.1 of Ciconia boyciana. Classification (NCBI taxonomy): domain Eukaryota; kingdom Metazoa; phylum Chordata; class Aves; order Ciconiiformes; family Ciconiidae; genus Ciconia; species Ciconia boyciana. The sequence continues at coordinate 34,253,871 of NC_132939.1, read as the reverse complement.
GAACTTGCAACTAACATGAAGGCCTGTCCTTTTTGGTTTTGTTTAGTATCTCTTTCAGATGCAACACCTAGTTGTGTGGCCATTTTGTGTCTGATAGTTGTAGCATTGCTTCAGAACTGCTGACTCCATAGGTTTGAATAAACTCAGCACATCTGTGATGTCCTTTAAATTTGTAAGTACGAGACACATATCTGTTGCTGCAATTGTTCTTATTGTGTGCTAAAGACACAAATGCATCAGAGATTGAGGTAACTGCTGTACTCCATCAAAGGTTCTTGTGGAAAGGTCTTTTACTGGTGACACTGTGCTGTGCACCTGCTTGTCTCAAGTTTGGAAAGGCGCAGGCATTTTGGGAGATACATCCTTGATCTGCAGAAAACACAGGCGTACATGGATGTAATTTAATGAGTTGATCTCTGTATAGTGCCTCACTTCTCTAAGGAAATTGTGTAACATACGCAGGCTTGCATAATTTTAAAACAGTAGTTTGGAAGCCCTTAGCACTGGGGTAGTAGAAGAAGTTGTAGATGCATAACCAAGCACAGATTGCATTAGGGGATCGAGTGCACCCTCAGGAAGTTTGCAGACGACATCAAGTTGTGCGGGAGTGTTGATCTGCTTGAGGGTAGGAAGGTTCCGCAGAGGGATCTGGACAGGCTGGATGAATGGGCCAAGGCCAATTGTGTGAGGTTCAACAAGGCTAAGTGCAAGGTCCTGCACTTGGGCCACAGCAACCCCATGCAACGCTACAGGCTTGGGGAAGAGTGGCTGGAAAGCTGCCTGGTGGAAAAGGAACTGTGAGTGTTGGTTGATAGCCAGCTGAATATGAGCCAGCAGTGTGCCCAGGTGGCCAAGAAAGCCAATGGCATCCTGGCTTGTATCAAAAATAGCATGGCCAGCAGGACTAGGGAAGTGATCGTGCCCCTGTACTCAAGCACTGGTGAGGCCGCACCTCGAATACTGTGTTCAGTTTTGGGCCCCTCACTACAAGAGAGACATTGAGGGGCTGGAGCGTGTCCAGAGAAGGGCAACGAAGCTGGTGAAGGGTCTAGAGCAGAAGTCTTATGAGGAGCGGATGAGGGAACTGGGGTTGTTTAGTCTGAAGAAAAGGAGGCTGAGGGGAGACCTTATCGCTCTCTATAACTACCTGAAAGGAGGTTGTAGCAAGGTGGGGGTCGGTCTCTTCTCCCAGGTAACAAGTGATAGGACGAGAGGAAATGGCCTCAAGTTGCATCAGGAGAGGTTTAGACTGGATATTAGGAAATTTTACTTCACTGAAAGGGTTATCAAGCATTGGAACAGGCTGCCCAGGGAAGTGGTGGAGTCACCATCCCTGGAGGTATTTAAAAGACATGTAGATGTGGTGGTTAGGGACATGGTTTAGTGTTGGTCTTGGTAGTGTTAGGTTTATGGTTGGACTCGATGATCTTAAAGGTCTTTTCCAACCTATACGATCCTGTGATTCTTTGTACTCTCAAGATACCTCAGCTAGCTTAAGCTGACACCAAAAGGAGACTAAGAGCTCTCTTTTTAAGATATGTAGACTTCTTTCTTCTTCCAAGGAATGGATTTTAAAATTAATCTTTTTGTTAAATGAGCATATGCAAGGCCAGAGTGGAGAACTACTTCTGCAAAGCATTTCTTAAATGTAACACTGCTATAAAAGGGCCTTCTCTCCTCCCCAACATTATGAATCAACTATACTTTTTCCAGAATAAAGAATCAGGAATAATGAGGAAAAGACACACAACTTTGGTTTGGTTTGGTGGTGATTTTTTTTTTTGTTTGGTGTGGGGGTTTTTTTGGTTTGGTGGTTTTTTTTTAAAATCTGTCTCCATGTAAATGAATGACTGCAAGTGCTGGTCAGTGGGTTTTTGTACATAGAGGATAAGAGGAGAGAAGCCAAAAGGTAAGGAAGGGGGTGAAAAGCAAAACTTTTCTGTAAAGACATTTGAGAAGAAAGAGGGCACTTATTTGTGGATTTGCTCTGGAAACCAGTCTGATAACAACTTTGAACAACTGTTTCTCTATAGGCAAGGTTGTCTTAAATATTTTCAAACTTGGTTGCTCCTAGAACAGCAGCTCCATGGTACTAAAATTAATGTGTTGTCAGGAGTTTTGTGCACCAGGAAGTCTCACTGGTCTGAGTAAAAGCCCAGAAGATTAGGATGCTTACCTGAATGCTCGTGTCAGAATTACAAGCTTCACATTTTCATGGTGGTATTAATATGACTGCTATCAAATGTTGCTGTCTGTGTGCCAGTAAAACAGGATAATTTTGAAATAAGGGGGAGGGACGGAGCATTTGGGTAGTAACTTGGAGTTTTTAGCAGAAAAGCCTGTATAATTTTTGTTTCTTGAAGTGTTGGAAGAAGAGAAATTATATATCAGAGAAATTGGTAGTTTTCTGATGAAAATTATTTTAACTTTATCTGCACAAGTTCAGTTGATAGATCATTCTGTCTTAAGTTTCCTGACAGTTCTTTAAGAAATGTTTAAAGATAAATGATGCCACCAGTGTTGCATAAACAATTGAAATTGATTCCTCTAGATTTTTGCTGATACCTTTTCTGCAAAAATGTGTCCAAGTGACTTGGTGATGAAAACACTCTATAAACATAGGCTGTATTTAAAGGAAGACCTTATACATTTTAAGCAGGCTTTGTAACTACTAATTCTGTTCCTGACACATTGATAATGCAGTGTGGTGATGACAGCATTGAGGCTCTCTTGTAAATTTATGTAGCTGGTTGTGTATATGGATTGTCTGGTTCTGAGTACACCTGTCCATCAACAGTTTAAGTTTGGAGACTTTTTTCACCTAGACAGTGTTCATGTTCCTTATCTCAGTTGATTTGCGTGGGTGACCTAAGGGCAGCCAGTTCTTCACATTCCCCAGCTCATCTTAACTTCCTTAATTCAGGATTCAAATTTTAATTCAAGAGTTTCTGCAGTCTGCTCTAGTTTGTTTGGTTAACAATTGCTAACAATCTAAAACCTGTTGTTCTTTTCCCCCCTTGGTTTTTAAACTGTCCAGTTGTTTCTTATTCAAATGTCCTTATCTTCTTGAGGGTTAGTTTTGGTCGTGTCATTGGAAGACTTGAGATTTCCTTGTCTTGGGCTACGTGACTGTTCAAGCCAACTGAGGTTTCATTTTCACTGTGCTTTGGGTCAGGCCTTTGGCACTTGATGTCAAGGTTTGTTCCTCCTGTTAAGAGCTATGCCAATCAAGCATGGGCAAACCATATGAAGCTACTGCTCCTGTGGATCTTAAGTTGCTGGGATATGTTGTGTTTGTAAATTGCTGAGTTCCTGATGAGGAAAGGCTAGTGGTTTTGCTAATGTAGAGGCAAAACCATGTCTTTACTGCTTTTCACTTTTTCTTTTATCCTAGTAGGCACAAGACACTACACAATCTGAACTAGAGAATATTAGATTGTTACAACTGTGATAACAGCTAAACTTGGGCTGCAGGTTTGGGCTTAGCTCGAAGGAAATGTGTGTCCTCACAGAAACAAGAAGTTACAGAATTGTCAGTAAGCTCAAATAAGATGAAGCACGGCCGAGGAACAGGTATGGACAATGTGCAAAATCATTAGTGGTAGGACATTTGAAATCTGAATAAGTTCGATTAACAACTCACTTTTGCTTTAAAATAAACACAATGGACAGTAGATTTAACTGTTGTGGTCAACAGCATTTGCTCAGGGTATGCAAGTAATGTGAAAATGTAAAATACAGTAGTATACAAATATGCTAATCATATGCTACAAAATTACCTCATTTTAAAAAAGGGAGGAGAGAAATTTGTGAGGTAGAATGCTAAAAAATACTAACTGCTCCTAAAAGACAGACTTCTGTAATTTTTTTTTTTTAATTTAGGGAGAAAGGTCGCATATTGGGGAAAAAAGCTATATTGATGGGCTGTCACATTAGTGTTGTGTGCATGCAAGAGCGTTGTGTGCATAGAAGGGGAAAATACTAACAGGAATGAAATTCACCAAGAAGGTGAATTTCAGGTGAATGTACAATTTCAGGGGCGGCCCATTCTGAGGAAAACTGTCCATTGTAAATAATGATGAACATGCCAAAGCACAGTAATTGTGATAGAAGGTATCTTAATTCCTGGTCACAGAAGTGTCAAGGGGAATGATCCATGGGTGAGTAGTTACATAGCACTTGCTTCCTATTTACCATAGATAACTTTGTAAATAAGGCTTCCTTTTTCTTGGGATCGTTTGTCTTCATACTCTTCTGCACTTGCATATTTAAATCCCCAAATACTTCTAGGCCTCACTTACTGTTAGTGTACTTTTTCACTTTGTATCTTCCCCCTTGGAAGCAGGATCCAGCCCTTTCAAATTCAGTGCCTGCTTGCAGAAAATGAGTGTTATGTATAATGGGCCTTGTACCTGCTAATAGATGATCTGAAGTAAAAACTCAGGTGATTGGAGTTAGAGGAAGTGTGTTTGAAGTAATGATTGTTTTGCAGTTTGGCTGTAGACAAGCCAACCTATGGTCCAGCCATGTTTTCAGAGTCATGTTTATCCTTATAGCTTATTCAAAATAAATAGAAGGGGAAATTACTATTTTTATGTTAAATCAAAGACTAGCTTAGAAAGTTGAGATACTGGTAACAGTTGTATCATAGGCAGGGTGATTCTAGATTCAGGGTTTGGATGCATGTCAAAACTATTTTAACCTATAGAGGACCTCAGACGACTGCTCCAGATTTCCCCTTTAAGTTGTACCAGATGTTTGTTATTTTACTCAACGTGGTTACCTTGTTCCAGTGTCAGTGATGGTGCTTTGGGAGGTTGCTTTGGTTCCAGTGATCTTCTTTCGTGCTTTGGGAGGTTGCATAAATTCTGTCACTAAAAACCTTTGACACTATCTCCAGCTTTGGAGCAGAAAACAGTGACAGTGTTGCTTCCTTCTGATCATCTTAGACTGGCTCTGTAAACTGGCCTGTCACATATGGGAAGAACTCATCAGAAATCTTGTTGGGATGTGTACTTTTTCTTCTGATGTATATAAACATGGGCTGATGTGATGCTGAAGAGCTAGTGTGACTTGTAAGGAAAAGGCAACATGACAACTTCAAAGACAGAATATCCTTGCAACTGTCTTAACAGAAGTAGAGTTGCACATCTGTTTTTCACCAAATTTGAAATTTTTAAGGATTCAGAAAACTGGAAGTACAAAAGAGATACACTTGTTCTAAAGATCCCAGCCTCATCTATTTTTAAACTCTCTGTTCCTCAGAGAGGGTCTTTAGGCCATGTGGCTCTTAATGACCATTCTGATTAACTATCAGTCACGTTTCAAGGAACTTGCACCCTGCTAAGATGTTGTGGTTGTTCCCTCTGTTGTCATTCAATATATTTTCTTAATTTCGGAGTGCATCATAAATATGCTCTTCTGGAAGAAAGGTTTGTGTCTTGGTGAAATAGAGTACAAACGAGGAGTGCTTCCTAGCCAGGAGCACCTTCCACAAGGAATGGACAACTAGCTTCAGGAAAACTGGGAAGAATGTCAAATAGGGAGAGCATAAAATCTAGTTATAAATGCTTACTAGGAATTGGGAAACCTCAGTTTGAGGTGTGCTGGGGAGCTGCGTGCATATGCTTTAGGGAGAAGTGGGGGGAGGAAGCTAAAGGCAGTATCAGAAAAGCAGGTTTGAAAAGGATGCACCATTGAAGACAGCCAAACAGTAAAAGTGGTCTACAAGAATATACTGCAGGACTCTCAGTACTTCATATCTCTCTAATCTACCTTTACAGGGAAAACTGTAAATAAATGCCTTCAGAATGTTTAAAAAATTACTTTCATTGTCCAGTAGTACTTATTTAATTGCTAATAATCAATCATTGAGTATGCACATTAAATGGATCAAGCCATTGGCTGGGAGTTGGACTACGTTTGTAGTTCTGCCACTGGCCTGGTGTGACCTCAGAGGTCATAGCAGATGACAGATAATGCAGATGTGTCATTCCACCTCTTGCACCAGCCCTATCCCTTACCTTTTCTGTCTGTTCAGTTTCAGCATTGGGGTGCGTTAGGAGGGTTACTGTTTTTACTTTGCTAGGCACTGATTAAGAATGTAGTAGGCCCCAGGCTTTCTTCTGCTTCTATGTAGTACTGAAATGCACATTGTTAGTTGTTTGGTTTTTTTTAAAAGTAGAATAGTTAATACAATTTTTTTCCATCAAGCTGAAGCTTCTTGTTGCTAAGAATATCCTGTGTTTACAACCTTTGGGTATTCCTCAGGGACTGATGGTGTCACAGATGAGATCAGTTTTCAGCAATATAGTTAGTGCCAGCAGAGAGCTTGGAGATGCCCCTGTCAATCAGAAACCTTTTAAAGTCCCTGTTAAAACTGTTAAAGTTCTTGCCAATCAGAGGATTCCTTTTCGTATGTGTTTATTCAGGGCTTTGAAGGAAAAAGCCTTGAAAGCATTTTTCCCTGTAGATCATATAAACTTCCATTTTTAATCCCAGATCCTGGTAAATTCCAGATGTTTCAATATTTTTGCACCAGCTTCTTCATCATTCTAGTTGATGTGAAGTAATGAATGCAATGTAGAAAGCAAACAATAACCCAGAGTACCCTCCCATGCACCTGCCCTGTGTCTAATTAGTCTGAAATGACAAAATGGAACTAACTGGACAAGTGGTGCTGGCCTCAAGCAAAAGTACCTTCCTAAAAAGTTAAGAAATTCTTACAGGCAAATTTGTTTCCCTCCCCTTTTTGAAAGATGGGATGGAGGTCGCAGGCCATGAGAAATGCGGGTAACAAAAAGTGAAGCCTCTGATATAATCTGAAGCAACTTGCTGAAATAACATCCTTTATAAAGATGGTTTGTGTACTATGACTATGCAGCGTATTCCAGTAAGGTTACAGTAATTACCTCAAGTTTTGCTGAAAGTATCTTAAATGTGCTCCACCCACCATGAGCCCAATTAGTTGGCCCTAAATGAAGGGAAGTATATTTCTCCTGAGAGCAGGAAGCCTAAACTGCAGCTGTTGTCTATGTGAGCAAAGCTGAGCAACCTCCTCTGCCCTTGTGCTTACATAGTCTTAAGTCAGAGGAAAACAGGTTTCCTGTAACCTACACTTGATGGTACTTCTTTTGATGGTTAACTTCATTATTTATGCTTTTTTTGTACCAAGTCCAATTAAAACAATTGGACTCTGAACCAGCTTCTGTCTTGATTAAGAAATGTATTTATATGGGGTAGCATATGGAAGCACAGCCTGTTAACAGCTGCAAACTTTGTTGATTAAATTAGGTGCAGACAAATTTACAAGAGAAACTGTTCCGTGAAAAATTCCAGTTCACTGACATACAAAGGTATCCTGACTATTTTCTTACCAGTTTCCACAGTTTCTTGCCAAGAATAATACAAGGTTTCTTGCAAAGTGTTGACACTGGAGGTTCTAAATGCTAAATGTTTTATCAATCATTTTGAGTTGTCTTGAATCTCGGTAAACAAACATATGTGTCTATGCAGACACCTGGAGATACTCTTAGCTCTTGAAGACCACATTCTTTTCAAGCAAGCTTTCAGATCCTCGTGTGGCCACAGCAAAGTTTATTTGTATCATCTGCTGAGAGGCACCACAAGGTAATGGAAGTTACAGGACACCGTGGCCTAATTTTTGTTCTTTACAGAGTTTAGTGAAATTTAGGGATGATAATACTTGCAACTAATTTGGACAGGAAGACCATATGAGTCCTGACCTTGTGAAGCAAGACTTTAAACATTCTGAAAGCTTAAGGTATTTTATTTTACAGTCTCAAAGCACATTGCAAACAAGTGTTTCTCTAAAAATCTGTTTGATACAACAGAAATTATTCTACAGGTAGGTAACTAAAGCATAGAGAGTATAAATGACTACTTCAAAGATTACTAAGTGATTCAGTGGCAGACCCAGCATTGATGAAATAGTTGGGAATGTCAGAAGATTTGAATCTCAGGTTAGCAGTGAGACCAAATGCAATATGAAGTGATAGTGTCAGATATGTGATGTTTAAAATGAGACCAACTTTTTCACTTGTGCATGAATGTCCATACTCATCTGTCATTATTTGTTTTTTGGTTTAAACACAAATACATAAAACTTTCTTGAATTGGTGCTAGGAGCTTCATAATCTGCTTTAATGGCCTGAAGTGTGTTTGCAGTGCTCATAAGTGAGTAAATTCAACTGCTGCATTTGCTGTTTTGGACTCATAAATCAGCCTGCAGGAAAAATCTCTGAAGTACAGTGGTACGAATGGAAACAAAAATTTTATGGACTGAAGTTTCTAATTCTCAAGGTGTGATTATATATATAGAAGCTTAAAAATTTCCATACTCTTAAGAATCTATTGAAGTATTTGCTACTAATTAAAGTAATTATGTCCATACGTATAAAGAACAAGGCTATACTGGAGCTGAGGTAATAAAATTTTGAGTTAAATGTCAAACAAATGTACTTCTTGTATAAATATTCTTTATTGTGAATTACAGATGGAACTTCTCTTATTTGGTGTGTCAGACAGCAGTACACTCCAGTATGACAGGATAAACTAGTGTGCATCATGGGGAACACATGATTTCCTTTTCTGCTTGTGTTTTTGTCTAATATCTTGCAGCAGATGTATATACTTCTTTTTCTTTTGTTCCAAGACAGGAACTTTAGATAGCAAAAAGGCTTTTTTTTTTTTTTTAAAGCGGAGAATAATCTAACTGGTGCAAACCATATTTGTTGATTGAAAGATTTTTTTAAAGGAGAAAATGTAAATAGAGTGCACCATAGATACACTATGAAAAGAGCTCCCAGACTAAAGCGGTATTCTGGTTGCTTGTTAAGGAATACTGAGCTTTCCACCTGAAAGTCAGCTATTCATACCTAGACCATGAGCTCAAATGAATCAGAATAATGGATAATCTTTAATAATCTTATTAGAACCCATGTGAAAACAAATATAAAACTGTGTTTAAAAATATCAAAACATTATTGAGGATAGTATGACGGAGAGTCAAGAATTAGAGATTAAATTTTTCTATGCAACCTTAATTTTTCCCTTTTGGTATTAGGAGATAATCTAATCTCATTGTGTATTTTACGTGATATCTCTGCCTCAATCTGTTCAGGGAATGGGTATGTTTGCAGTAAAGGAGAATGTTTGCAAGATCATTGCCTCACTGGTTGCAAAAGTTGATTTTCTGAAGTGAATAAGACCTAATCAAGACAGCTGAATTCTTCCCTGGAGAATCAGATATGCCTTTGCTTATATAAACATATATAAGTATACTTAAGAATGACTAAAGAATTATGAGCAGATTTTTCACAGCTGATCTCTGATAGTACATCTCGTTTTCTGGATGCTTGGTTTGTGAGATTAAAAGTGAAGTGCTCACTTTTACAACTACATTCAGTAGAGGCTGTTCTTTTAACAAATTAAATGTTACAGCATGCCATATTAAACAGAACAATCAAGTCCCGAGTGGCTCAAAGCAAGCACCCAAAACTCTTTATATTAATCTGTCTGTGGCTCCATTCCCTATCTGTAAATGGGATTAATCAATTTTTCAGGACAGAGGTATTCTGAAGGCAAAGCAGCTGTGAACCACTTAACATAGGTTTCAGTTGCTAAAGAAAAGAGTGATTTGGCGTTCAGAACAGAACTTTAGCAGTGTGCAGTAAGTGAGGGCTTGGATTACAAGCTTCAGAACGAAGAGAAAACAAAATTAATAATTTCTTGTTGAGAACCATCCTGCACACATGTAGTTGTCTTTTCATAGCCTTGTTTTAAGTCTGATCCTGGAAAATTAAAACAAAATAGGTCAAGTTCAATAACGTTCTACGGGACTGAAAATGAATTATAATAGGAAGTGCTAGATAGTAAAGGGGGCTAACATCCCCATCTGTAATAGCTGATTTCCTATACATCCTAATGCATCCTAATACATATTGTCACTGAGACAGCATTTTCCTAAGCGGAAGCCTTGTGGCATAAAGCAGTCTTGTAATTCTGGCATCTTGCTTGAGTGCCAAAAAAAGGAATTAAAGTAAGCTTCCCCCTTTCTGAAAATTTTATGCATATAATGAACTTTGTGACAGAAGGTGGTTAGAACTATTTCTTTATTTAGCAGCCTCCCATTGCATTGAGTGTAAACTAGTGGTATTTTCTGGTAGCTGTTATTGTTAGGATGAGGTTTATAGGTAGAGTTAGCAACTTCTATTAAACTATCTAAGATGGAAAAAGCACTGTAATGTTGGGGGCAGGAGAACTTGTTTTAGATGAAAATGCTAGTGAAACGCAGCTTAAATGACTATCTCTGCCTTCTGCAGCATATAGGGTAAACTGTATTTAGGACTGCAAAAGAAATTAATATGCTACTTAACACCTCTTCTGACTAGTCTTGTATTTTTTTCAGTTCTTCTGCTCTGTTGTGCTTGTGAAGCCTGGTGTTGAGACTATTTTGATTCTCTTGTGCTTGAATCCTTAAAAGATTTAAACGCTCACGATTCCCCAGAGTTTGTAATCCTCTTTTATTTAGGAGGTGGAGGGAGACATCATAAGGTGAATGGAAGTGGGAGACTGAAAGCTATGCAAATTGTGACTTTGCCTTGGGAACAGGAGAGGGCTGGAACAGAGTTGTTCTTGCCTCTAGAAATAATGCTGCTCCCTTGGAACTTTGCATGTCCCACTGCAAGAATTTTTTCTTTTGTAGGTTATGTCACAGGTAATTCATTACCTCAGAGTGCATATTAAAAAAAAATAAAAATAAAAGCATCCTACCATAGCTTTATTTTTAATTATCCATTATTAATACTGAGTTGGGGGAAAAAACATGGGAGAGGCTTCTTAAAACAGATTGCTGTTTCGGTTTGGTTTTTGTTACTTTGTTATGTTTTGGAACACAGAAGCTTTTAATTTTGCTAATAAATGTGTGATATGAAAGAAATATCCTTTTTGAGAGCATCTCACCAGTCATAATGTAACTTAAAGCTGAGGCTTGCAGTGCACTTAAAGCAAGAATTTTGCTTCCTTATATATGAGAACTGGAGTGCATGTCTTCTAAGACAAAATATTTTTTACAATACAAGTTGGTTTATTGAAAGCTTTTACAAATTACTTATTTTTCCCAGATGCTAGTGATATTAAAATAATGTAGGCCCTTCTTCTCATTAAAATCCTTTGAAATAACATGAAAATGTTGTAAACTGTGCTACTGTCAACCTAAATTTATTACTGAATTTGTCTACATATTATGATTTATCCTAAACTCATCCTGATGTAGCCTTCACTGCATGTATTGGTACCTACATGCATCAAGGCCAAATGCAGTGGCAGCCCAACTCCTGTGCTTACGTCATGTTTGACAAGAGGATTTTGGGGAGAAGAACTCAAGTTTTTAGGTCTGAGTTGCTCTATGAATTGTTTTGCAGCATAATGGGGGGGACACGACACGCGGGGAACACACACGTTCCAGACCATTTGGAGCCTTACATAGAACTTCACCAATCTGCCAAGTTTGTAAATAAAAATATTTTGAGTGAGGTGTGTGCTCACTTCTGCCTGTGCTTGCTCTTCTGGTTAGCATAGTAAATTATACATACTGTAGTGTACGCACATAGTAAACCTCAGAACAATGACTTGAATCCTCTCTTCTTTCTGAAATAATCCTTTTGGAAAGTTGAGGATCCAGAATAGGAGATATGATAGAGTATTTTGTAATGGTTTGTTATCTTGAGATGTCAGTGGCATGCAGACTGTATGTATACATTTTAGTGTAGTGGAAGTAGATTCAAGTTTCAATAGTGATGGTATTCCTGTAGGGATAGATCTAATAGATCTTGTACACTGAGTGGTGGGACCACATCATATAGATACTGGATGACTGGAAATTTCCTGTGTTTGGAGATGTCATCCATCATGGAGCTACCCAAACAGCTTGCTCTGATTTTTTTTTTTTAATGTCAGGTGGGTACAAGTAAGACAAGGGCTGTACAAAAGCAGCTTTCTAGGGCCATCTGGAATCTGCCTACTCCCAGCTGCTGCAAGTCACGGAGTAACTGGTCTTGTGTTGGCAGGTTAAATGTAATGTAGTAGTCTAAGAGGAAATAATTCCTTTTGTTTGGTCTTCCTGTACTTGTTTCACAAGCTTTCATACACCACTCGCTAATCAAGAACGCAGTTAAGTGCTAAGAGAAAGGAAGTAGTCCAGCTGCTATTGCAGTAATCAAAGTACACTAGGAATTCATAATCAGCTGTATAAATAGACTTCACAATAAAACCAATCAGTGTAGTGTTACAGGAAGTGGAATCATATACCAGCTGTATTCTTGTTCTTCTTTCCCTCTGAGTGCATAGGGTAGTGTTATGTCGTTAAATCTATTTGAGCATCTTTGCACCACAAAAGTGTGAGCTATATGGAGGGAAGTCCACCTGAGATTGCAGGTGCTGGGGTGTGCTGCCTTCTGTCCATTGGTCTTAAGTACCTGCTGGAACAGTTCATTTTGATCCTGTTGATCTAACTCAGTCTGTTTTGCAGAATACTTGGCAATTCATCTACTCCTCTTTTTCTCTCTTCTTCCCTGTTCTGCTTTAACACATCAGGAGGTCAGTTGTACTCAAAGGCTTTTTGTGTGTTCTCTAGCAAGTTGCACTCCTTGTCCCCCTCCCCATTGTCTTGTTCCCAGAGAAGAAATGTCAAGCAATGGAAGATCATGTTTTACTCTAAAGGAAGAAGAACTTAATGTCCTATATCACAGCAGAGGCAAAAGTTGTGTATTTTTCCTCTATGTACACCTATGTTCTTCCTCGATGTTGCCTGTCTTAACTGATTCTGAAGTTACAACGCCACCAAAGGGAGTTCTAATTACTTTGGTTATTGCATTATAAGTACTATGTTTACTATTAAGATCCTCAGGGTGATAGAGTTGGATGATCAGGACATGATCTGTGCATCTTTTGTTTTGGTGGTCTTCTAGTTGTTTTAGGCAGTCAGGGCATTGAAATGTTTTAACTTGCCTAACTTTCCAAACTGGAAGAGGTTGAAACTTGTGTTAGCCCTCTGACAGAAGGCCTCTCTGCTTGTGACTGACTTGTTAACAAATTTAAGGTGTGAAATTCTGCTAGCTAGGAAAACATTAACTTGGTGACAATACTTAAACTTTTATGTCAGCCTGTTTTTTTTTCTTTTTGTCCTTCTAGCTGCTTCTTTCTGTTCTTAGACATTTTCTCGGATACCTTCTTCGAGATACTACAGCTAATTACTAAACTGTGTCTTCTAGAATCTGGACTATGAATGAGGTGCCATTTCTTATAATTATGTGCAGTTTGCTCTGCAATGAACTCTTTACCAAAGTTCACAGCTTTTAGTTTTTTCTTTTTTTAACTAAACTATGGTCTTAATGCCAGTTAATCATTTCAAATACCATTCATGAGTTCTTTTCTGCTATTACTTGTCATCTTGATCTTAATCCTGCTGGTGCTCATGGAGCTGCTATAACCTGATAATAATAGATAACATAATATTATTTCTTCTGAACTGCTAGTCTTTCCATCCCAACCAATATCTTTGTTAGGAATGTGAGTCATACAGTTGTACTCTGTGTCATCCACCAAATGGTATGGTTTTGACTTCACTAGGTGTACTTCTTGATAGAGGTACTTGTTTCCTTGGTGACAGTGTTGTAGGATGTGTTCTGGACATTGATGGTGCTTATGATCTGTTTATGCTTTGAAGTTACACTCATAGAGAAAATGAAGAAAAAAAAATACTGGTGTATTTAGAGCCTCATTTACACTATGATATTTTTCTAGTTATGTGTACGCTTTTTCAGCCAGTCTAAGAGCTCTTCTAGGAAATGTTTCAGATTGCAACTCAGTCTCATAACTTTGTATCTGAACAGCTTTCAGTGCTTCATTGGAAGCCTGTATAGAAAACATAGCCCCCTTTGCTGGGTAAATGTTAATACTCTTGATGTCAGTACAGGCTTCAGATCTTTCAACTTTTGTCTTTTGTCCTCCATACTCTTCTTCATCCTTCAGAAGGTTTGCTCTGTGGTGGTGTTTCACTTGCAGAATTGGGTCTCAAGTTGTAGAAAGACTTCTGAGAGAAAGTAAAGCAGATATTTTATACTATTTCAGAGTTTCCGTGTGTATTTGGGTTTGCTAATTTCTTACAAATGGTCTAGCCTAATTTAGGCAGGCCTTGTAGGGAATGTGTCCTCTTGCAGCCACCTTGTGTCTGTCCTCAAGAAAAAACTCTTTCATAATCATATCTTGGAAAAAAAAGTAATGAATCAGTTGGTACCCAGTTGTGTCCCCCTGCTTGTGACAAGGATTCTAGGATGTGTAAATTGAAGGCTACAGCTTTTGCTTTTCTTATAGCAAAAGCTTTTCTTTGGGTGGTCTGTATAGCTTGGTCTCAAAAACCTGGTCTCAGTCTCAGGTTTTTGATCTCATCTTTGTCCTTCCATGCTCTGTATTTTCCTTTTACGTTATTTTCTTTTGGTTCTCTCTTTCACTTAGATCTATGCTTATTTTGTATTTGCACATAGACCATTCATGAATACTTAATACGCAGTGAATGAATGTCTTAAGGGTAGCATCTTTCAATGCATGCATGAAAAGGGTTTCTCCTTTCTCCTTTGTGAATGAAATATGTGTATCTGCATTCATAATGCATTATTCTGCTTTTTGTAATATAAATGTAAAATACTTGGGTCTGTTATGGTGCCCTATATCTTTGCTTGATTTCTGGATGTTTTCTATATTTAAGTGCCACATCATGGGGTATGGGTCTTGGTGGGTTTTTTAATGTCTCTCTTTTTTTAAACTTTATCTCTTTTTTCCCTCCATGTTTATTTTTACTTAACTATGCTGTTTTGCAATGTTTGTTCTCTTCTCTGAGGCTTTTGCTTGTGTTTACATTTACTTATGCCCTGCTGGTCGGCATATGAATGCCTCTGTAATCATACGGTGTGCATTGCTGAATATTTGTTCACATATCTTTTTGTTAGTATTCAAGTTAATAGTATGATCAGATTCACTGGAATCTGATTCCATATCTAGAATATACTTCTCCTAGGAATGTAACAATAACCAAATTTTTCTGTGTTAATTCAAAGCTCTCATTCTCTTTTCTCCCCAGCAACATGGAATGCATTGCACTTGCATTGGGCTTAGGCACCACCTATCACCAACTGCAGGGCAAATTTTCTGTTTACCCTGTTTTTACTTGTCCCTGTGCAACCTACTTAAAATTTAAATTGCTGCTTGAACTTTTTCCAAATTGAACTGGCAGATGTATTTGTTGTAATTGGAAAAGCCTCACAATGTGCATATTCGTTTTACTTTTTACCTTGTTTGTAGACAGGTAGTGCTTTAATCAAATATTTGCAATCTAGTAGTTGCTGTCCTGGGTTTACGTGTAATCCGTGGCTTGCCTTCTGATGCTGTCTATGTTTCAGTGATTACTTAAGCTGTCCTAAAATTTGTGTCAGTAATGATGCAAAATCATGCAAATACAATGCTCACTCTTATGTCATCTATAAACCAGACCAGGTTGTAGTCTTTTTCTTTTTTTTTTTTTTTTTTTAATTCTCTCCAGCAGGTTCTTGCCACTCTGAGTGAAAGTCAAAAGAGAGAGAGTATAAATCTGCCTTTAAAGTTGGATCTCTTGATGTTACAAGCTGCTTCATAGCATCTGGGTCTCTCTCAAGTTTATACCACACAGTTCTGTCAAATAAGCCTGTTACAGTCAGCAATGGTTGGCACCTTCATTGATAGCTTCTGGAGTTCAGAAAATAAGTAAAAATATATTTCACTATCTAGTCTGAACACTTTTGTTTCTTGTACTCTGTAAACATGGTTCCCTTGGGCAATGTGGAGACAGTGAGGGCTAGGTTGAGTAGCTTTAAGTAAAATTGCCTCTGTTGTACCAGATCCTTTGTACATACAAATTCATCTCCAGGAATATCAGGCAACTGAACTGTCTCTTACTAAAAAAAAAAGTTCAACTGAAAATGTTGTGTGACCTTTTAATGTAATCCTAGCACTGGATCTGACATATCATAAGGATGGTAAAAGTGTAGTGTAAACAAGTACAAAAATACCTAAGGAACTCATGGGAGTGATGTACAGCAAATCTTCCTTGGGTCACATTTTTTAATTTGTAATTAAATTTAGTAATTTTTTTAATGAGTAATGCAAACCACAGCTGTAAAAAAAGGAGAGCAGATGTAGTTTCCATCTTTTGAAATAGGCAATCGTTCTTGACAGAATATAAAATCAGTTTTAGAAGTTCTGTCTCCTTGTAACATGGTGATCACAGTCAGTCACCACTAACACACCATTGGTGTCCATAATAGGTTTACAGTGCAAAATTGTGTTGCTGCAATAGAACAGTGCTCGGAAAGGGCGAGAACTTGATGCATGCTGCTCACTGCTGGTGCTCAGAACTGCAGAAAAGTAATGGGAGTGAGGAATAGGCTGAAATCAGAGGGAAGTTATTTTGTTTTATGCTGCTGCTTACCTGCTTAGACACTATCACCCTGACATAGAATTAGAATGGGATTTTATTCATAGTTGAACGTATGAACATCTTCTACCTTTTCGTTCTCTGTGGATTTTCATATGGAAAGGATGATCTTAAGGAATCCATAGGTAGATATTCTTGTTAGATTTGTTTGAACATTTTCATTATAATACTTATAATAAATATAAGTTGTTATATTACAATTTATAAACTCACACAGTCTCAGCTATGATGATTGACAGATATCTAGGTTCTGGGATGATGTGCAGAATGGGTTTTCTCATTTTGTAAATGAGAAAGCAGACACAGCTGTGCAAATTCAGTTTTTTAAAAGATCATTTTGCAGACATTGACTGGAGAAGGGACTAGATTGTGCGTAATCCTTTAATTAACATTACCTTGTCTCACGGAAACAATTTTCCATTTTGAAGTGCTATGAATGTGTCATATACCTTTCAAAAGCACATAATCTATAAGTGTCAAAAGTGTGTTTTGTTTTTTTAAACAGGACAGCTGAAAGCTAGGCTGACACAATCAACCATCTTGACACCTCCTGTGAAAAACAGCTTAGTTTGCAGAACTTGCATTAATCTGTGGTTGGTTGTTTTGGTTGTGTTTTGTTTTTTTTTTTTTCCCCCAAAATAATTAGTGATCAGTAGTATGTAGGCATTGGCGTTTTTTCTCCCACACCTTTTATATTACTATCTTTTATTCCTGTGACTGAAGCAATCTATTGTGCTGAGTATAAAAAAAAGTAAGTTGGGCGTGGCAAGGTAAAAGATACTGTAGAACTCATGCATATTTCTAAATGTAATATTCTACATTTAGAAATTTACATTTCTACTACATTTAGTAATATTCTAAAACTGATAAATATATTAATGTATATTTATACAAAATCAATGATATGTAACATTCTAAGCTATCTGGCTACATACTTTGTTCATTGTCATACGAACCCGTGGCTAGTAAATTATACAGTAGGGTAAGAATGATAACAGTGAGTTAAATTTTATACTCTTGGCTTCTTTATGTTAACATACAATCTTTTTCATCAGCATGCGTAAGTAGGTGATATTCTTTAGAGGTCGGTCTTCCATGAAACCTAAAGACATCTTAGTCTAGTCTGTTTTTAAAGAATGAGAATCCAGTTTTAATTTATTTTATTGTCTATGGTTGTATACTTGTGCCTATGGAGATTTTTCTCTTGCTCTGACATCTATTTTCATGAGAGCACTGCTCTACTTTATGAATTGAGTAAACATTTTAATAAGCATGACTTTGTTCTGCTCTTGGGGAAACTCAGACTTATCAGCATGGGTCTATTGAGAAAGGTGAGCAAAGGTCCTCTGGGCGTGCCAAGTCAGCAGTCTGTGCATGTCGGGGCCAAGAAATGCATTAAATAGACTGCAAGTTTAACAAGTCAAAATGTTTTCGCTGTTTCCATATTTATCAAACTTGTCAAGGAATGTGATCACAAGGCCTTCCAGGGATTAACTGCTCTAGTATTTTGATTGTTTTGTTTTTTTGAACTGTGACAAAAGCCAAGTTCTCAATGTGCAGCAGTACTTTCGTATCTATGAATGTGAAGAATGACTGGCTGATCTTGGAGATCTGTTCTGAATGGCAGGCAGCATTCTCTAAATGTTTAATCACACCCTGCAACTGATGGGGACTTATGCCTTGGGAGATAGCTAGTATTTCGGCATGTTTCCTGTGACCAAAAGCCTGGAATGAATTTTCTGTAGTGTCTGTAAATATACTTCTGTAGATCAACCAGTCAATAATACTTCAAAACACACGTGTAATCTGAGCAGTGAATTTAATCTCTTCAGGCTTGCAAGTGTTATCAAAGCATTTTGAATACCCTCACTTAGCAGTGAGCACAAGATTTTAAAAATTGGAGTGGACAGGTTCTCTTCCTACCAATACTGAGAGCTACCCAGAAAAGGAGAACAAGAAATGAGGGAACCCAACCACGAGACACACACCTGTAGATAGAGCTCTGTTTGCAAAATGGTTTTGATTTCATGACTAGCTTGCTGAAACCTGACTCCAGGGGTTATTCAGTAGATTGATCTATCCCACTTAGTGGTGCTGTGTACTTTTGTTGTATCAGAATTATGAACAGGATGATGGTAAATGAAGTGGAAGTTGTATGTCAGGTATCTAAAGGTGAAAAATATAGGTAAGCATTGGAATGTGTGGAAGGGTTTTCACTATTTTTAATACCTTTTTGTTTTCCCAGAGTTAGAGTCCTCAAACGTCAACTTCGTAGTTTGAATTCATGTTCCTATAATCAAAGACGCAGGATCACATGCATGTGTGTGCATGTACTCATGAATATGCGTGCAAAACTGCCTTTGAACTTCTGGCCAGCTTCAGCCAGATTTGACAGAAGATTTTAAAAAAAGTTTTTATAAATGTGGTGAAAGTAGATGACCAGCTTAAGAAGGTGAAGAAAAACTGTAGGTGCCCCTAACCGTGATAGAAGATTCAGCAGGTCCTCGAAGTTCTTAATCTATTGCAAACAAACAAGCAAAATACTCCGAGCGTAGTATAGCCTGTTCTGGCTTTAAAACCTTTGGAAGAACGATGATGAGTTCTGTTTGAAGAATTGATTTTATGCTCCAGGAAGAAAACTGTGGAATAACTGGAGCCTTTCCAATTAATGGAGGAATATTGATCAAATATAGAAAGAGACCATAAAAGAGTCCTTTTGATGTTAGTGAGTCTAGAAAATTGTTGCATCTTGTTTTCATTCACAGTGGTTAAAAAAATCAGTCATGTTTTTCGCCATAGGTTTAGTGTGATGAAATGGAGATTTGATGCAAGCTGTTATTTGTTTTGGGTGCAGTGCCTTTCTTGTTTTTTCCTTGTCATCTTTTTCTTGTTATTTTGGCATTTTGAGGGGTGGGGTTTTTTTTCTTCAAACACTTGCATTTATGCATTGATGTGTTCCAGCTGGTAGTTCATGGGCTAGATCCATGGGAAACTTCGTATCCTGCTGTCTTTCCCTTGAGGAAGAATGGACCACATACAAAGGCTGTACTTGCAACCCCATGCTGATTCCTGCATGTGGGCAGCAGTTGTAGTCCGAATCACCTGCTTGTCAGTGTATAAGAAAAAGGTGGAGGTGAACCTCCTGCTCATGCATTTGGCTTTGCTCCTTCAGCTGCTTGCTTCTGCTGCAAGGTTGGGCAAGCTTAACTAGAAAAAGAGGCATTTTGTGCTTAGGTCATTGTCTAGAAAGCTGTATAACAACATCCGTGAACAGTGACTGTTAAAATACTGTGTGGATGCTTCTTGGCAATGATCAGGGTTTTTGTCTGTAGCAGTTTTGAAAGAGAACAAATTTGATCGATGTTGGTCAGAACTGACTACTAATGAAATATGATTTAGTATTTATTAATGTCCAGAAGGTGTTAATGTAGCTTTCCAAGTTAAGGTAGGAAAGAGAACTTAATCATATTATAGACTGCTCTAGGTTAGCTCATCTGTTGATAGGATTGATTTAAAAAAATAACAGCTCATACACAGTGAAGTCTGTCTGCACTGGCTAAGTAGTTTAGCATCTCCTGAGCCCAGCCTGTTAGCTATATGTGGTTCTTGCTGAGACAGATTTCTAGTATATACAGGGCATGAGGGTGAGAGAAATAGTTACTATTAAAATCTGCTAGAGAAATAAAAATAGCAATAATGCTATTTCACTCTTACGTAGCACCTTTCATCTAAAGATTTCAAAGCACTAATACCATTTAATTAAGCTTTAAAGTGTCCCTCTGTTATAGATTGATTATATTCCTTGTTTACACACGGGAGAAATATTACTAAGTCCAGTACAAAACATTGCAAAGAGAGCTCGTAATAAGAGCCAGGAATAAAACACCAGGAATCTTAAATCCCAGTTTTCTGCTTTAGGCTTAGATCCAGCAAACACTTTTGCAGGTGTTTTAATTCCTGCACTGCTCACATGCTTAAAGTTAAATACCTAAATAAATATTTGTAGGAATGGGGATGTAACAATTAAGAGTCTTGCCTTTTTCAATCTGAGAAACGTAAAATGCCAAACATATTTCAAGCTGGTCTTGGGCTTTGCACTCTAAAATACCTATATTAATAAATAATTCTGCGGGAAATTATGCTAGATAGGTGATTGCTTTCTTTTTTAAAAATAATCAGCTTCTTACCTCCTACAAACTGAGCTGCAGAAATTTCAAATATATCATAAAAATGCAGTTCTGTACAACTTGGGCGTGGAGTGGCTTAAGGATTGAACATGTGAAAGTTCCTCCTTTTGTATTGTCAGACATCCATACAGAGGAGGAGTGAAGTGTGCTAAAGGAGTTGAATGCTCTCAAAGATTGGCTCCATAATAAATGTCATTGAACAGTGTTGTAAATAGTGCAAGGTCATGCACTTAGGTCCTAATAACAAAAGTTTATTTTGTAAGGTGGTGGTAGGTCATCATTTGGAAACAGGGAAAATAGTGCTGTCTGGGCTACTCTCTTGGAGAAGATATCCATGGGTAAAACAAAAATGTGATTTTAGAAGAGGTACATCTTACAGATAAAGGGAAGTCTGAATGCCATCTCATAAGGCACTCGAGACTTTGTGTAGAATTTGGTGGGAAATCAACAGTGTTTAAAAAATATCAAGAAGAAGTTACTTTAAAGAACAGCTACAACAATTGTCAGGAACACCAAGTCTCTCTTGAGAGGAGACTGAAAGACCGTTGCTTGTTTACTGTACCAAATTAAAGATAAGAAGGGATAGGAACATAGGGGTTTTCCCTGTGCAGGAGAGATGAAGTATAAGCTGAAGTCCTCTGATGGTACAAAAAAACCCCAGCTAAGTTGAGGAGTAACTTATGTTTATTGTGGAAATTAGAATTGCTTGTGTCATCAGTTAGCAGTGTAGTTGTAAATCTGCCCACAGTAGTGACTTTTAAATGGGCTTTGGTCTGCTTGAGGAAAGTACTATATTTTGTTGCAGCTCTGATAGCAGGAGACTCAACTTGATGTCTTGAGATGCCCCCTTCTTGTGCATTAATTTTATAAATACAATATAAAAGTATATAAATACAATATAAAAGTTCCATAAATACTGAAGAAACATTGGGAACAATGTAGTACCAGAGGGCTAAGTTCTGATACAGCATCACTGCTTTTTTAAATAGTGCTTCTTCAGTCTATTTAATTTCTGCCATGTGTTCACCTTGCCCCAGTAGCCTTAACATATGTTTTCAGACAGCTGAGAAGCACCAGCAGCATGGTTTACTGCGTCTGTGCAAAAATGTCTTTCATCCCTTCCTGTGCTCCCCGGGTCCTCACTGAGTTGCTGCCTGGTGTGTTTCAGAGCTGCAGGAGGGCTGTTGGAACCAGCTTCCATTTGCTCCATGGGTTTATTTTAGCAGCTGGCTTTGCCATTCTGTGTTGCAGTGTAGAAATGTGATGGTGAAGGAGCAGGCAAGAGGCCTCTGTCATACAAGATCCCCCTGATATGAGAGAATTTTTCAGTGGCAGTAATACCCACAGACAGGGCAGCTTGACATCATGGTGGAGGTACTAAGCTGTTGCAGAATCATTTATAAAAAGAGGAAACGTAATCAGTCGTCTTCCACGCAGTCCACTTGTCACATCAATGCCAGCTGATTTAAACAGTGAACTGTTTCTGTTTTAACTGTAGCTAATGTTAAATTAGTGAAATAACTAAAATATAGATTATATGTCAGTGAAGTGCTTTGTAGGTGATGCACCTTTTAATTGAATATTAATGTGAAAACAGACACTTAATGATCTTTTTCCATTTTTTCCAGTTGCAGAGAAGTTTTATACTTTTTAAAAATAGTTACATTGTGGTATGAGAAAGGGAGGAAAAACTTGTTTGAAAAGTTTTGTTAAGTTTATGAAAAAGCAAAAATTTATTGTGTAATTACTTAACCATTGTCTGTTTGGTGATCGTAATACAACTAGTTTATTCCCAGTTGAGCTGATAATTAAAAATGCAGGAAAGAGGAATATTTTTGTTTGGTGTTGCAGCAGTGAAGAATGACAGGCTCCCTTGTGTTCAGCTCAGGCAAAAGGGGTGCTATAGTCATGGGAGAAATAATGCAGAACCATTTACAAGCCGTTCGCATTTCTTAAGTAATTTTTCTGCTTTTGTTACTGCATGTGGGGATTCAGACACAGCAGTGTATGTGATGCTGCTTGTAAGCTAAAAGCATAGAAGTCTGTCTTCCTGTTATTTTATGAGATGTCAGGTAAAAAATTGTTTTTGACAAAACATTAGTTTTCCTCTGCTACGGGTAACCACTTACAAACAGTGAAATATTGTTTGTTTATTTAAAACAATTTTATCTGCATAGTACTTTCTTGCGCTTTTCTCAGTTTGGCCAGTGGAAGCATGTTAGCAATTTTTAATAGTTTTTACCTTCAGACTAGTACACAGAAACAAACATCTGTGACTTTGGATTGCTCATATTGCAGAGTTAAACTTTAATCATACGTCACGCACATCACACAAGCACCATATTCTACTTTTGCCCTTTGGCTAGGATCTCAAGTGCCTGATAAGAAGGCAAAGACGGAAGTTTTTCCTTGAAAATGCTCCTCTTTGATGGTAGGTGTTGTTAAGGTACCAGATAAAAAAGCATCCAGATTTTTTTGTACATCTGTATTAG
Organism: Ciconia boyciana; assembly: GCF_034638445.1. Lineage (NCBI taxonomy): Eukaryota > Metazoa > Chordata > Aves > Ciconiiformes > Ciconiidae > Ciconia > Ciconia boyciana. The sequence continues at coordinate 34,230,646 of NC_132939.1, read as the reverse complement.
TTTCTAACCTTCAGGCATACTCTACAGCATGAAAGAGGAGGAAGAAGAAATAAAAGGTGCACCTACTCCTAGTAGGGTTGTGTGGCAGTAAGGGACATGGAATGGTCTGGCCTTATTATTTACCTGACTACTTAGGTGGCTGAGCATCATGTTAGTGCTGGTAGTACCCACCTGTGCTAGCGAGACATAAGCATAAGTTAGGTACTGTGTGTTACGTACTGTGTTCCTGGGTCCTGCAGTTAAGAGGCACCAAGTGTTTTGAAGACTCTCCCTTCTCCTAGTCTTCATGCATGTGCTTATTCATGCACATAACTTTAAATACTCAGGTATAGTCACTATTCAATGTCAGATGTATTTTCAACTCCTTATTTCTATTTGTTATGTTGTCAGTTTAAAAGTGAGGGGCTATTGAATTTGCATCACTTCATTAAATTTGGGAATGTGCCTCTGATATTTGGAGGTTGTGGTGAGTTGGGGACAGAATGTGAATCTTGTGGTATGACAGGACAAAGAGAATGTAGCTGATGGAGTAGGGTGCAGGCATACCAAGTAGGGCCCCAGAGGTGCACCAAACTTTTCAAATTCACTTTAACACCCCTGTCCCCTCTCTGTGTCTCTTCTGTACAGAAAATTTCATGCAAATTCCCACATTTAATTTTAATTTTATTCGGCTGTAACTGGTTCCTGCCATATCTGAGAAATTCAGAGAATGAAGTACTGTCTCCCTAATACCTGTGTTTGAAAGAAATACTGATCACTCATCACTGATGAGAAATACAGCACATAGAGTTATGCTGTAGTGGGCAGGTGTGCGTGCAGTGGTTTTTTTAATAAAAGTTGTTCTTAGGTTTTATGTTTTGTTTAAAGAAAAAAAAAAGAACAATAATGAGGACAATTATTCATCTTGGCAAACCTGTGTTCTGAGCCAAAATTGACTTTATTAAGCTATAATAGGACCAACAATTTGAATAGCAGCAGCATTGTCCCCACCATGTGACTTGTTGAGAAAACGTGGATGTAGTTGAAAAGAGGGAAAGAGAGACCACAGAGTCTAGCAGGGGAGGGAAAAGTGATGTATTTTCCACTTGGATTGTATCCAACAACAACAACAAAAGATATTTCCTTTTTCTTCTCCGGGGTAACATGATGGGAAACATAAGCAACAGAGGTATGGACAAGTATAGAGAAGAAAGGTACAAAGACGGTTAGCTGGTTTGACCATGTCTGTAGTCATTTGTGCAATCAAGTCAGTCACAGGTTCTCCTGCCTCGCCCCCTTCACTTGCTGATGAAGCCAGATTTCTCTGCTACTTTGGGAGTTGTGTTTGCAGCAGCAGCCACCTCCCTGATTCTGTGGGAGATCATCTTCCAGGAAGCTGACAGCAGATCTGTTTACCAGCAGCAACTGGGACAGAGTAAATTGAAGCAAGATTTTTTCTTTTGTCCAAATGAGTGAATGAAGTGTTGAGGGTGGGACCTCATCCAGAGGAAATTGTAAACCATATGACTTTGTCTTGGTTGTGCTGTATTAAAAGTTGCACTGTTTTCTTACTTAAAACAGTGTGGTTTTGTGTTATTTAAAATGATGTGTGTGTTTGAAAATAATTTGGCTTTAAAAAAAATAAGTCATGCCAAGTAGACTGGCTATACTTAGTTTTATATTTAAATTTCTTTACTTCAGGAGTATGTAGGATGGTAGAATGTGACTAAGGCTGGGAACCCATTAGGCTAATGTGTACAGTACATATGTACAAGATGAGGTGGTTTGGGCCACAGAATGCTTACAGACAAAATGAACATCAAAACTTGGGCTTGTTCTGAAATCCCAGTTCATACAGAGAAGGAAAAAACACTTGGTTAAAAATAGTCAGGATTTAGAATGTAGAAAACCTTAACAGATGGGCGTATGTGTTTCAGGACATGTGCTCTTAACTTTCATTGCTTTAACAAGAGATTTGCAGGCTGAATTGATTACTCCATAGCTGTTTCCTGCATAATTCCTTACGGTTTTGGCTGAAACATCCTGTACCAGCCATTGTAGAGGCAGGACACTAGACTCGGTCGGAAAGAGTAGTTGGGTTTAGCAAGCCTCTCTTCTCCTGTTTGCGGTCTATAGGAATCCCTCCTCTGGGCTGGCTCACGACTTACAGCATGGGAGGTGTAACCCCCATAGCGCTTCAGACTGCCTGCTCTCAGTCTCCATTTTGCTTCAGCCCATCTCGCCCAGTCACAATCCCAAGGTCAAGCTTTCTGTCTGGTCTGTGAGTCCTATTAATGTTTCGCAAATATTCAGAAAGTGAATGTAGGGCTTCTACATGAAGTAGTTAGACAGAATTACTAAAGCTTTCTGGAATATTTTAGTCAATCTTAAGACTAGATTTAGTTTCTTAGGCAAATTTTTTTTCAGACAAACCTAAAGCAGTGCTGGAAATGTTTATACTGTGATAGAGATGGGAGACAGTTGAAAAATAAATCTCTAAGTTTCCATTTGAGTGGAAACCCAACTGGGAAAAAAAGTTTCACTACACATTGAGTGATTGCAAAAAGGCCTTTAGAATATTAACCTTATCTATAGATGTTTCACATACCACTTCATTAACATTGCGTCCTGATAAGTCTTTCTATTTGTGACTTCCAGAGCTGGAATTTCTAGGGATGAGGCAGCAGCTATCAAAAATACAATTAGATCTAATTGTTGTGAAATAAGTATTTTATTGGCACAGATGACAAGAGTTGAGAAATACACACTATCTTTCATCTGTGCATTTCAAATCACTTTCCAGATGAGCTAATTAGGCCTTCTAGATAATTAGATGTAACTTATAAATAAATAATGGGAAGTGACTTGCCTGGTATCACATAGCAAATCAAAAGCTGGCTAAAATGAAACCTGGGAGACCTGGCTCCAAATTTCCTGCCATCAGCACGCAGTCAGTCTGTAGCTCCCGATGTTGCATCTAAGTAAGATGTATTTGCACAAGACCATGAAAAATTGAGGGCTTGAATTTTCAGATCCCTGCTGCAGCTCGTACTTCGTTGTACAGTACTTCACAGGGTTGTTGCGGAAGAAGAGCAGAGCTCCTTCTTTGCTGAATGAAGTAATGCTTATTTAAAAAGGCAGGCTATGGCGAAAGCGTGGGGAATGCCAGTATATTCCTGTAACAAGGTGGAATCTTTGACTTTGTTAAATTGAGTCCTGCTTTGGGTACAGTCTCTAGGTTAAATAAACAGTAGTTTGATTTTCCCCTAACACAAAGGATTGCTTTATTTGAGGCACTGCATGTGCTTGAAATTTTTGTTGTTTTTTGTTGTTTGTTTTTTTGGTTTTTTGTTTTTTTTTAATAGACTGAAGATGACATTGATCCTGAAATTGTAGTATTTGTTTTTCCTGCCAGTGTTGGTAACATAATTTCTTTATCTTGGTGGAAGAATGGACTGGTATTTTTTCAGTAATTACCCCCTTTTGGTTGCTCTGAACGTCCCCTTATGAACTCAAATCTAAACTATTATTCTTGGAGTATTAATAATATTGATAACCTGTTTATGCTGTCTCTAGTGAAGAATGACGTACCCCTTTGGAAATGTATGCCTGTAATTTGTGACCTAAGGAGGGCTCAAGTGCTTCATGTGTAATGAATTAGGGTGCCTGTAGCACTTGCCCCAGAACTTCCAGTGGGAAAGGCATGCTGCTGACCGTACAAAACTCACTGGTGTATTGGAGTGTGTAGTGACACTCAAAAGCAGTACGTGTTACTTTGAGTATCTTTGCTTATATTTGAAATGAACCTTTTAAAGGCTTAAAACAAAAGTTTTTTGCCCAGCTCCTTAGTCATTTGGTTTGATGCATGTGCTTGTGCGTCCCTCTGGCAGTACCCACATACAGTGAGCAGTGCTAACATGCTGTATCGAGCCCCCCTGGAAACGAGAGGTGTTTGGAGTTCAGAAAGAATTCCAGCTTGTGAAATTTTATCCAGTTTCTTTGAAGTTTTTGGGGGAAGGTTCAGGAAGTTGAGTACACTTCTGTTCAGAAATCAGGAAGTCTAGGTCCTTATGGAAGCACAGAATTCATGTTTCCATGTTACAGGGATCACAAAAAAACCCTTAAGATGGCATTTTTCATAGAACAAAACTAAGAACTTCATAATGTTGATGCTAGTGAGAATAATATTTTGGCATAGTCTGATCTTGTTATGCAAGGAATAACCATACAAGTTTTCTCTCTGAATAACAATACACCTTTTTGGTATATTTTTTTCCTTTCCCTGGAATTAAATAATAGCATGAGAAAAACTCTTTCAAATCATACTGCAGCATTGATAACTTTTTTTAATTAATAGGAGTTATGTGTTTTGCGTACATAAGCATAAACGTTACTTGGCAAGAATTACTTCTTACCACGTTGTTCTTAAGGTACAAGTAGAAAGGCAAATCAGTTTCTCATGGGAAAAGTGATGTTGATGAAAGTATGCAGCAAATCGGGGTATTAATTTAAATAATGTTAACCAAACTGAGTGACAAGGCAACATGAACCATGACGAACAATGATAAATTAGTTTATCCTGAAGACAAATTCATTATAATTAAGTTACAGACACTAAGAAAAATGTCATTCAAAATAGCTACAGATTACCTGTAGCTCTGCCTTCTGTGCGGTCTCTATATGGAGACACTATGATTCTATGATTCTGTGATTTACATAGAGAAGATTAAATAGCAGTTGTGGTGATTACAGGTGATTGTTGAATTCACATTTTATAGTGAGACCAGATTCTACTACCTTTCCATAAAACAATACTATGCTCTGAAAACAGTTCTGTCAGCTTCGCTGATGCTACTTGCAGAAAAGAATTACTGCTTAACATGAGTAAGGACTGCAGATAGCGAATATACGGCATTCTTCTTAGATTGACAGAACCAATACAGTTGCAAGAATCTCTAGCTGAGTTGTGATATAGGATGCAATCCTTTTAGGTAACAAAATACATTAATAACTGAACTCATTATGAAAGTTACATTCTGTTCTCTGATGTTCATGAGAGATTAAAGATCAGATTTGAATAGACAGCCGAGCCAAATTAGCATTTTGTTGCTGCTGGGAGTAGTCCTGCTTCTTTTTCCTCCCTCGCTTGTTCTCATGTTCATCTGATCCCTTGGTAAGTTGATTGAGGTTACCAACTTGCAGAATGCTCATTCTGGATAGATTAGCTTTCAGCCAGTGAATTGACTCACTGAAGGATCACATCAATATCAGAGCTGATACAAGGAAAGCATCAGGAATGTGTGGCTGGAAAGGGGAATGCTAAGAGGAGGAGGGAGTATGGGACCTGCTTTTGGCAGCAGTTGATCTGTTACATCAGCTCAGCTGAGTTCCTCTTATTGCACCTTAGCATCTGACTGCTTTAAATTTCAAAATGCCAGTCTGTAAAATACTCAGTATATTCAGAGAGATGGGGCTACCCAAGAAAAGTAATAACTCTAAAATAATTCAGTTCTACCAACAATGAATGGCTCTGTCAGCTGGGAATAATGGACTTTCTGCTGGTATGGTGAATGACTTAGACTTTTTGAAAGAAATCTTGTTGGTAAACAGGAGAAACCTAATACTTTCAAAGCTTGTATTTCTCATTTGCTAGTATTCTACCATTTATGAAATTAATTCAGTTGTTTCAGTCAACAATATTGTGGATATCGTGTTGCAGCATGAAGCCAATGCATGTGCTGGGGTGCTGGCCCTTGCAGTCATTCGTGCTGCAGTCCTCCCTGGTCTGGGATAAATAGCAAAGTTCTGCTACGTGTGCTGTAACTGTATCAGAGAAATACGCAATGTCTGTCTCCTTAGGCAATGCAGAATTCTTTCATCATCTGCAGGCGCAGGCTTTTTATGCTTTCAGAAAAAATACATATGCTTAGAATCATTTAAAATATACTATTGGGTACATTGCGTTTACCCTAAAGCTCTTGAGCTGGAAGTAAAAAGTGCAGAAAGCCGCAAGAGGCTTGCTGTTCTTTAGTGCATCTGAATAACAGGTGTTCTCAGTGCTATTGATTGCCTTTGCAGTGTGCCAGAAGAGTACTTGAGCTCATGCTGCCAGGCTTAGTTTTTTTCTTTTTATTTCAAGGCAGGATACAAAAGGATCAAGAGAGTCTGTCTTTTACTGACCTTCTAATTGTCTGTGGACAGGCAAGAAGTTGCATATTTCCCTTTTAAGGTTGCAAAAATGGCCTTAAGCAGTATTTTAACATATTCCTCCACCTTTATAGTTCAAGCGTCATGCCTGCATTATACTGGATTGTAGCCTTGCTGCTGTGACCCTGTCTTTTCATTACCACATTACTGGTTTTCTTGTATGTCCAAGTATAGAGAACTTCCGTACTCCAGTTATATGCTTCTCAGTAAGTATTTACACAAACGAGAAGGCATGATAAATAATCTTTTGGGGTGAGTATTTAAACTTAACAGGTTTATGTGATTATAAACATAAGCACATTAAATTAGCCTTTGTGTATGACTTCTTTCAAAATCTTCCTTTAAAAAGCCCAAACAAGTGACAGATTTGTTGAAGTACCACAGAACAGGATCAAGAAGGAGCAATGTAGTGTTAATCGTACATGTCAGCAGTGCAACGTTAACCTCTTCCTGCACTGGCTGTCCTGTTGATACCCAGTCAGGGATGATTCTTCCTTGCTTTTTATTGGAGAAACTGTGGATTGTAGTTTGCTAAAGCTTTTTCTATAAGACTATTCATGTTTCCTGCCTATGCACGTCCTACAAACAAACACCCTGTGAAGTCTCAGTTCCCTGAATCTTTGGTTAGATGTAAATTTAGGTATCGTCTCAGAAAAACAATTTTGGGGGGATTCCCCAGGTAATAGCCATATTTACAGTGAGTAGAGGTAGCCTTGTGGTGACAGTCTAAGAGTAGAAATCACAAGGTCTGAAATCTGTTCCTGCCTTTGTCCTAGACTTAGTTCTTAATATAGACAAGTCACAGCATGTCTCTGCTGTGAAATAGGGATTATACCTGCCTACTTAACAACAGCGTAAGTTTGCTACCCTCTCTAAAGAAAGAAGGTTGTAAAAGAAGTGCAAAGTGCCATTTCAACTCTGTTTGCATTTCATTTGAATTCTGGATTTCCAGGGTGAAGGAAAATTAGTATTTGTTTTATTCTCTGAGACCCCTTTGGATCCAAAGTACTGCAGCTGGATAAAGACTTTTTTTCTCACCCAAAGCTTCCAATTTTTTTTCCCTCCTCACGTGTTTTGAAAGCATTCTCATGTTGCTGCATCTGCCTCTGTCAGTTATGCCAATAAACTGTTTGCATACTGGTACTTTTGAATTTTTGTCTAATAAAATTTTTTGAGTTTCTGCGATGCTTTAATTTCTTCAGAGCTGAGCCTTGGCTACTCTGCACATGCAGCAGTAGAAGCTGTGGGGGCAACTAAAACCATGAACCATTTGACTAATGGCAACTGGCTTTTTGTTGTTCCTAATTAAAATATGAAAATGGGAGAGAAATCCCTGTTAGTGTCACTTTTCTTTGTATTTCTGCTCAATGGTGACCTTTGACTCTGCAGGTTGAAATGTTTTTGTTGCTTGATACTGGTATTGGTATAGAGATTTTGAAGCCAGCAGGTATTTTTTTCTTTTTATTGAAATATTCCTTGGTTTGGCTTTTATGAACTTTCCCATCCAATTTCTGTTTTATTCAGTGCTTCAGTGCTGCTTTGCTTTGCTCTTTGTATCGGTTAGGAAGTGAAGACAACAAATAAAATAGTGTTCAAAACATGGAAGTGTTGGTTGTAGGTTTGATGCCTGCTGGAACATGTAACACACCATGCTGTTCCCAGCTCATCTTTTATGACTCATTAGCACCTTTTCGGAAAAGGTTGCTCCTGCTAGGCTAAGTGGAGGGAGGAGGGGGATCCCTCTTCAGCCTTCTCATGTGTTTTGTTTTAGTCCTCTGTATTTATAATGGCTTGGCTTGAAGGCTAGCACCTTCCTGTGGGTGCCACTACCTATTTTTACCAGGTGTCCTTCCTTGCATTGAAGACTTAAAACTTCATACTTTTAGATTAACAGATAAAGCAATTAACAAGGCTTCAAACATCCTCTTGATGGAACAAATCTGTTTGGGCACCTTTACACAGTGTTAGTAAATTGCTGGAAGTTTGCTGCTTATGCTTTATTTTTTCTACTTTCTTTGGACTATCTTGACAAGTTACCTGTTTCTGGAGTAACAGACGGATTAACAAATTACATAAATATGAAAAATACCATGTTGCTCCTTTTTTGTAGCTTGCAGTGCCTGGTAGGAGTTTAAAATAACAGACATCCATCAATGTTGTTTTCCTGGTTCAAATGGCAACTGTTTGAAACATCTGCTGTCTAGCAGTGCGTGGATAACACACTTTATTAGAAGTCATATGTCTGGAGAGTTGTATCTGAGCCAGTGTGTGTTACTTTTTTTTTTTTTAACAACAAGCTATGCTGCTAATCTTTGCTCAAAAACTAGGCTTTTGGCTGATGTTCCTCAACCTCAAAGCATGTAATTTGGCTAAAGGAGGTATTTTATTCTTCAACATTTGTGAAGCATATAGGTATGTGAAGAGCAACGAACTCTGGCATAAGCAGCCTGTCATATTATTCAGTCATTTTTGAGCTAAGCTTATTGCTATTGATCTTACGAAGCACTCCTAGATCTTGGCTACAGCTGCCTTTAGAAATGGGGGTCAGTATGAGTTAAATACAGATTTTGATCTGGTTTCTAACAGCTTTGTTTATGCTTATTTTTTTTCTACCACCTCTGTTGGTATATTAGTATAAATCACTATAACTTGCTTGAAGGAAATGGAGCAATGAAGGAAATGGAGTAAGAACTGTTAAGGTTTCGGACCTTATTTTTTTTTCTAATGTGTTTGTTTTAGATGACAAAAGATCTCATTGTGAGAGAGAGTGGTAATATTTAAGCATCTAGTTTAGCATTTAAAAGGAAAGGAATAACAATATGCAGAAACACACTTTTTTCTTACTGTGATAACCTCAACAGTAGATCCAATGTTTAAAAGTTTGATGTAGCAAATGGTGAGCTGTACTCTGTTGAGATTCCAGTTTACATAGTTGCACTAATTGAACTGTTGACTGAAAAGTCTGTCTGATAAATTTGCAAAAAGCTTTTAATTGTGAAGAGGCAAACATAAATATTTGCGGTTGTGAGGAACTTTGTATGCATCAGTGGGGTAAAATGGAATAACACAGTCTTTTGTTTGCCCCTCTCAGTGGTTCTGAAGAACCATAGAAACATGAGTATTCATCATAATTTAACAAAAGGCAGTATCTCAGTTTTCCACCTAAGTCCAGATCCTACACTCAGAATGAGTTGAATTCAGAGGAGGAGAAGGATTCATGGGGAGGATGGTTTTCACCTGCCTTTATGTTGCCTAGGGCTGTTTTTTGTATTTTTGTTTGTTTCCTCAGTGTGTGATATTGCGGTAATCTTTGGCCTCTACCCAAAAGGTGATTGTGATGCTCAGAGATCATCTTTCTACTTCACTGACAGTACCCTTCATCTCCCTTCAGCTTCACCTTGAGCATCAGAAGGCAATAACACCCTGATGGTGAAGTGTCTCGCAGCCAGATTGCCACTACTTTTCTGTACAGCAGAATCTTTCCAGATGATTGCTGCTTTGGTGAACTTGCCAGTTATAATTCACCCTTACCCCTTAAGCCTGTGCCTTCTGCTTCTTGTCAGCTACTTCTGTGGCTGAGAAAGAAGAGTGAGGAGCTGAAATTAATTCTGTCTCTCCCTATATATGAACATTCAGCCCTTGTGCTGACATCTCTGGAGGCATTGGCATTACTCTCATTAACTGGTTAATCCTAATGATGCTAAATACTTACAGATTAAAGAATACTCTGCAGGATTGTTAACGCAGGTTCATTTTCATGGGGTGTCACCTCTCCATTTTGCCTACAACATATAACAGTTACTTTAGCACTTGGAATATTTGCCTCCCAGTTGGCCACTGAGCTCTTTAGATGGTAGGATGGCAGACTCTGGTTACACTGAGAGGCTCGTGGCAACGTTTGCTGTCAACTGTCTTTGGAGAAATACTTTGGTTTACATTGAGAACTAAGTTCATGAGACTAACAGGTGTAGTAGGCATGGTAAGGACTTTTTCCGCAAAGTTTTCCCACAGAGCCCTGAGAATCCTTCTCTCTGGTTGTTAAGAGGCTTCAGTTTGTAGTGATGCTCCCTCTGGCAGAAACTTAAATGTATTTGGGCTAACCAGGGGAATTGGTAGAAAGAGAAGTGCTCAGTCCACTGCAGCTCTATCAAGTTAGGCTTTACAATGTTGCTAGCAGAAGCTATATACTGGACATCTCTGTAACAGCATTGCCTTGACATTGCACTGCTTTGGTGTTTTGAATGTATGTCGGTAACATAATCCTGTGCATAACCCAGAAGTGTATGTTTTTGAGATAATCTCATTTGTACTTGCTGTGTGTTAGAACATTTTCAATGACAGAATAATATTTTGCCCAAAGACAGTTGATTAATTTTGCTACATCAGGACTCTTCTATCCTCCCCAGTATTATATGCAGACTTCAGAGCTGAAGCTGTACTTCAGCTTTCCTTCTTTTTTAGGATAGATCATGTAGATGTTAGTGCCATTTACCAAATCATTTTAGGCAGCACTATTTCTGTCTGCCATTTTGTGCACAATGTAAAGCTACCAAACTGTAACCTGTGCTAGCAGCGCTGTTATGTCATCTATCAACTTCTGTGCTCAGTATTCTAGTTTTCCCTCCCAATAAGGTTGTTCCTCCGTTACTGACTCTGTTACTTACTGACAAGCCTAGAGTAGGACTCTGTGGTCAGACTGTCCGGTCAGAGGCTGGGAAAGAATTGGGATTGAAGCTTCTTGCAGAGCGAGTGTATAGACCCAGCTGTGTGTTAGGATTGTGCATGGCACTGTCCTGGTTGAAGGTGGGACTTGTAGAACTGCAATTCTGCTTCATTACTTATAAAGGTACTTGTCCACCAGGACATCCATGATATTAGTAGCCTTTGCGTACTCTTTTCAGGAGAGAAAGTACCTTTGAAGGCTAATTGTATGCTTCCTCCACTGTTGTGGTGGATTGACCCCAGCTGGCAGGTCGCTCCCTCTGCAGAGGGATGGAGGAGAGAATTGGAAGGGCAAAAGCAAGGAAAAAAATGTGCGGGTCAAGATAGAGACAGTTTAAGTGAAGGGGGGGACACCACAACAAACACACCCCCATAACCTCCCCCCCCAACAAGTGATGCAAGGGCAGTCACCACCAGCAGACAGATGCCCAGCCAGTATCCGAGTAATGGCTACTTTGGAAAAACTCAGCCCCCTGCCCTCCCCACTAGACCCCCACCCCACTTTATGGCTGAGCATGATGTTAGGTGGTATGGAATAGCTCTTTGGTTGATCCAAGTCAGCTGCCCGAGTTGTGTCCCCTCCCAACCTAACAAAGGTGGCAGAGTGAGGAATAGAGAAGGCCTTGATGGTGCGTAAGCTGTGTTCAGCAGTGGCTAAAACGCTGGTGTGTCGGCAGCAGTGTTTTGGTCACCGGTCTAAAACACAGCACCATATGGGCTGCTATGAAGAAAATGAACTCCATCCCGGCCAGACCTTGTACGACTGTGTACTGTTACTGACCATGAGGCCGCTTTATTTCAGAATGTCCCCTGTAACATGTGCACGAGTACATATTGCTGGTCAATAAAGGTTCAAGCATTGCTTAGACATTGTAGTGTATTCAGTCCAGTAGCTGAAATCAGCCCAAATTCTTGGATTAAGCTGGGATTAACTTCTAGCACAGTCTATGCAGTAGCAAGGATCTGAAAACTAAGATTCTCAAGTTCAGTGTTTTGCTTGTAGTTTAGTCATTATTCAAACCTGACTGAAATATTTATCCTTTTAGTTTCAGTATCCTCAACTATGAAATGAATGTTGATAACACTGACTGAATTCTTAAGTGTATGGTAGTAGAAAGGTAGTAATGCTAAAGGTAGGAGTGTGTGTAAGGATCCTTTATTTCTTAGGAATACCCTGAATTAAAAAAAAAAAAGCACTGTGTTGTTATTCTTGAATTATTTTTTTTTTCCTGAATAACAAATCATTGTTGGGAGATCTTCATGAATTCCCAAGATTGTCTTCATCTTGAGACATTTGACAGCAACACCAAATAACACTGGAGCTATTGTTAGAAGGGAACCTGATATTGTTATTGTTCCACCTAAATGGAGTTGTGCGAGGAAATGCCAGTTCTCCTATTGAGGGAACTCAATCAGCTGGAAGAGTTTTTGGTTTCTTGCATTGCTAGTTGCCAAACTGAATGAGAAGAACTGATTTAATCCAAGTATGACAGCTTACTCAACAAGCATCTGAAGGAGTGAAATGTAAACGAATTGTCCTCTGCAAGGGAGATTTCTGGAATGTAAATCACAAGTGGGAAACATTGGTTTTGAGCTGGTAGATTTTGTATACATAGACAAAAGCCTATATCTTTTAAAAGATTATTAAATTAGAGTGAGGCAATACAACATTTCACTTAAAGTATTAAGAGAGAGGAAGAACAGTTAGTTTCGATCAACTGCATTTCATGGAATTCAAAAGAAATTTTATTCTGTTCCAGAAACTTCTCACTGTTACTTTTACCAGATCTTTTACTCACACATATGCTGGGTAGATAGTATATGGCTTAATTCACTCACAAAATCAGAGGAATTAGCAACTTCAATTTACTTGAGTGACAAAATACCTTGATGTTGAACTGCTTTTTAAAATTTGTGTTTCTTAGAACTGTTAGCTTGGCTTGTGTCATTCAGTTACTTTAATTGAGTTTAATTTTTGGGCCAGGGACTTAAAGCAAAACAAAAAAAGGAAATGGTGTTAATGAAAACTGGGGGGGTGGGGGGAGTGGGGATCACTGCTTAAATTTAGATGATAGAAATTCACATAAACCAGTCTGTAGATTTTGAAGATTCACTGCAGTTGGCTAACATTAAATACCTCCTGTTTAAGTCATACTAGCACAATTTTTAGATATGTTTCTGTTTACTTCTATGGCAGGTGTGAGATATTTACCATTTAAAAGTAAATAAAGAACCCGGGAATATTTATGTAAAATCAGCAGTGTTTAAAATCTTGGTACTTTGTACAGGTTTTAGCTCTTCGAATTCCCTCTTCAGCTTAATTAGGTGTAATATGAAACTCTATATCCTAAAGTACAGGGTAGAGCTTCTTGTAAACAAAGAGCTTTGGGATGCATTGGCATGAAAAATATTACGGAATTAAAGGTAGCGTTGTTTGGTTTAGACTGTTAAGAAACAAGTGCTTGGCTGATGTTGAATACAGCTAAAAGTGAGTTTCACTACTTTGGTGTATGCTAACTAGACATAGTGTAGGAAGTGCAACGAAACAAATATAAACTTTATAATCTAAATTGATTGTTAATTTTCTAACAGCATTCACTTGACTGGAGCAAATTTCCTGAGGATTAAGGACCAGATGGACTTAATTGGCTCCTCCCAGTCAGTTACTAATCTTCAGGGAGTTGGTTTCAGTACTTAGGCTTAATATCATAGGATTCAGTGAATTTGTATTCTGTGTAGAGGGAGGAAGGATGAACACAATCTTGTCAAAGTTTCAGTAATGTCAGTGATTATCTCCAAATATCAGCAACTAATGAAACAAACTCTGCTGTGTACCTTTCTCCCATAGTAGTAATGAATTGCATGTTGTGGTATGGCTGTATTTCTCTGCAGATGCAGTGTCTCTCACATAGGGAAAGTGGTTCGTGCTTGTGGCTATTATAATTTATCGTATAAAAATAATAACAAATTATCGTGTGTTTCCAGAAATGTTAACTGCAGATTTCACTGTCTGCCCTTTTTTGCTGCCAGCACTACAGAACAGATTCCTTACCCAACCTGTCTCAAATCAGAATGAGCTGGGCAAGGCTTCCAGACTACCTGGTCCGTCACATGCTTGTTGGACAACCAGTTCGTTGAAACTGGGGCAAGTATTCCATTAAAACTGAGACAAGTCCCAGAAACACTAGCCAATGACGTCAGCTGAATGAGTCCATGCAATTTTTAGTTGGTATTTTTAAGGTCAAGAAGTGTAGAAGTTCCAGTATTTCTTGCCAGGTCCCATTTAAAGGGCAGCTTCTATTTCTGTATGAATGGAAGTTCTGGTAGATCAGGAGTCTTTAGAGTAGACAGTGGGAGCTTTGGGCCAGCTGTGTTCCTTTGATAAACTGGTTGGAAGGAGGGAATTTCACCCAAGGGAAACTTGGTTTTATGGCTTCTTCATAATCCTAACTGCGGTCATCTTTAAAACAGATAATTATATAGTTGTGGTACCCAAAATGTACAGTGTGTTTTGAAGTCCTTACTATGAAAAATAACTGATATGTGAAAAGTAGAGGAAGTATAAATATGTGGTGAGTACAATGATAGTAAAAAAAAAAACAAAACAAACCCAAAACAACACAACCCACAAAAAACAAAACAAACCCCAAAACCCAACAAAAAAAAAAAAAACAAACCCCGTGATAAGTAGGTAACTGCATGAGGTACAGTGGGTTTTATGGTTTTCTTGGGTTTGGGTTTTTGATTGTGTGTTTTTTATGAGAATGACCAGATTGGGGAGAAACTTCAGGCATATTGATGAAAGGAAAAGGAGTTTTAAATGAGGCTAGGAGTGATAGAGATGCAGAAAGGAGTTCGAGGAAAGAGGACTGCATGAATGGCTGATACTGTAAGGAGGACTGGCAGAGGAAATGTGGTTGGTTGGTTTATCATCACTTTTCCTCCTTTTCTTTCTTCCTTTCCCTCCTTTCCTGTTTCTTTTCTAGTCAGCAGTGATTTTCCTTCAATCTTGTTGATTAGTCACAGCACCTGGAAAGATGCTGGTAAATGGGCAGAAAGCTGCTTACTTTTTGCCTGGCAGTTGTCTTTAGCGCTGAGCTTTTCTGAGTTCCCAATAAGGATGCTACTGTTGTCCAAGCAAGGACCAGGTCTTGGTAGGCTCCAGAGCTGTTATAGAAGATTCCTAGGAGGAGGGGAGTGCAGGGGAGGGTGTTAATCTCTTCCGGATTTCTGTCCCCAGAAGCTACTTGTTTTATGGAACTAATTCTTCTAAAGCTTTTCCTCTTTCCTTTATGGGTAGGATTTGCAAGTGACCTGACATATTTTGAAGTATTTCATTTTTCAGACAAAACAGGAACTGTTTTATCTCTAGATAATATCACTGTTGACATCAGAGACAAGCTTCATTGCTGGTATAAGCAGGTGCAACTGTACTGACTTGAGAGAAGTTACACACATATTCGCCAGAGGTGAACGTCTCCTGTTTCCACCCACATAACAGTTGGGTAAATAATGATGCACACGGTTCTCATAAGGGGATTATAGCAAAGCCACAATGGAGTTTATTCAGTTTTGATAGAATCAAGTGACTTCACTTTGTAGGCTGATAATGCGATTTACTACCATACCAAGGATTCTGGTCTGAACCAGATACAACTCGTTTCACTTGTGCATACAAAGCATTTAACTGAGTTTGAGATACTTGTTTTCACTGTCAGCTCATTTATGAGTTATTTAGTGCAGGCATGTTTAGGATCAACCATCCAAGGTCCTCTGGTGTCTAAAAGGGACTAAATTAAGAGCTTGTGATGCAGCAGTTTTTACTGGCATGGAATATATACAGGGGTGAAAATAAAATAATAAACTTTTCTGCAAGCATGTCTTAAGTCATATTGGTGTGTTTATTTGGGACTCAGTATGAGGGGGTAGGCAGGGGGGCTTGTCTTTCCCAGGCTCTGTACACACTTCATTAGGGTTACTTTATTTATATTACAAGGTCAAATGTGATCTTGGTGCACAGGCCTCCGACTTAAACAGAAATTCCCTTGATTGTGAGTGAGATTTTACCCCCCCCCCCCCCCAAGTCACTTTCTGATGTCTGGGCTGATTGAAAACAGGCAGAAACTGGCACGGAACAATATTATGTCATCCTTTGCTTATATTTCCTACCCACTCATTCTTTATTTTAATGTTATATGAGGTCTTCAGCAGAGTGTGACATATTGTTATAATTACATCATTTGGAAATGTGTTTATCCCCAAGAGTCATAATTTGATTTAGGAACTGTTTTCCCTGCTTTCAGTCTGTTATTCATAGCATGGCATGACCATCAGGCTTCTGCAGCAGGACTTGACACACCACTTTAAATATTTGCAAACCAAAACACAAGAGTCCATTGATGCATGTGGGGAGGAAAGAAGGAAGGGGACATGATTTAAGATTCGATAAAATTCTTGCAGGTTGAATAAACTCTAATAATATTGTGGTAGTTTCTGTGTAGAGTATTAATTCATTCATATCTCTTTGCCATATAAACAAATGCATTTTTATGAGTGTTTTTATATGTTTCTGTAGGGTGCTTGTAATGGAACTGCACGTCTGGCTCTTGGCCTTGTGCAATGGGAAGCAATAGCTCTTGAGCATGTTAAGAAAATTTCGGTGACTTTTAGCCATGGTTTTTGATGCCTGCAGAAAAACATATTTAATTAGAACACAGAAGTTAAGGAAACCTCAGAGTAGTGTTCAAAAACATTTCAAGATCTGCCCTATGAATTGAACAGCTGTGTAAATGTGGGAAACTGCCATTTTTATGATGATAAGAAGCAGAGTCCCATGATGTTCATCAGGTGTGGAAGAGCTGCCACCAGAGGTAACAAGACCCTCCAGAGATGTGAAATTCAGACTCAGTCCACGTTTTTGAGGCTTGCTGTTACACAAAACGTATGCATCATGAGAATATATCCAAAGGCCCAGAAAAAAGTACGATGTGTGCCTTTAGAAAGAGTAAACTAGAGCTGTTCCCGCAGCATTATTTTGCTGTCTGTGGTTATTGTTAAGGATCATTAAACTGTTTGCTTTTAACCTTCCTGCTTAATAAACAGTTGTTGTTTTTTGTATTTATATATACAAAATGAGAGAGAGAACATCAAAACAAATAAATGAATTAAGGTCTACTAATCCCATCTTTTGTAACTAGTTTGAGATTACTCAGGTAAAAGGAACTTTGTAGGGCTGTACCCAGGATTGTGTTGTGTTTTGTTTTGTACCGGATTATTAGAGCATTATATATATATATCTCACTTATGTTCTCCTTCAAGGAAGAATCATTTACCACATTTCGATCA
Source organism: Ciconia boyciana (assembly GCF_034638445.1). Classification (NCBI taxonomy): domain Eukaryota; kingdom Metazoa; phylum Chordata; class Aves; order Ciconiiformes; family Ciconiidae; genus Ciconia; species Ciconia boyciana. Next base: position 34,213,393 of record NC_132939.1, on the reverse strand, counting down.
AAACCTAGAGTCCATGCATGGAAGAAAGGAGTATGGCTTAACTTTTCCTGCACTTGATTCTTAACTGTGCCTGAATACACTCGTCTCGGTACTGAGCCTGTGCAGATCACAGGTGGCAGCCCCTGACTTCTTGTTTTTCAGTGTTACCTGGCCTGATGTAAAGAAAAGTCATCTAGGGATTCTGCACAGTGTTCTTAAAACACATACATCCCTCATGGGGGGTTTCAGCTGCCTGGCTGGCCTGACTCTCCTATCAGCCTGTGCAACTGTCAGTGAGAGTCCATCTCTGTTCACAAAAATGTATTCCGAAGAGTAAGAGTTGTTGCTTTATGCAAAAAGCAATGTTATGACTGTTCGCTACCTTTCTCCCATTATTCTCAGGGAACAATAATGTTTATTGGGGTCTAAAGAATGGGCCCCTCAGAGAAATAAAGGTCATATTCATGCTTTAGATCTGCATTTCCTCTTCTGAGTGGTAATTTTAGTTGGGGACTTGGGGTGTTGAAAGGAATGCAGCTGGTTTGGTGTCCTTGCACCACCCTTTCCAGCTCCCCTGCTGCCCTGCGTGCAGAATTGGGGAGTGAGGGAGACTTGTTTCAGCAGACCTTGCTGTTGCAATCTAAACAGCTGAATCCCATGAGCATAAAAGCATACCCCTTGGAGAACTTTAGGTCAATAATCTTCGTTTCTGACATTTTCCAGTCTTTTAAGCTATTAACAAATTATATAAATGCATTTTCTTTATATTCTGCTGGGCAGGCACTTTGAATTTGTTTGATCGTCTGAATTGCTGGATTCTTCATCAACTCAGGCGCACATTAAACTTCTTCTTACACTATGTCAAGCTCCTTTTAATAGGGTATGGATTTGCAGCTTGGATTTGTTTTATGTCTAAGCATAGGAAACGTTCATGGACTTTTATAATCTCATTTGTTTTTCAGTGTACTCTTGCTCACACTGCTTTTGCAGTGGGTTTCAGAATTTTGCTGGAGATAGTTTTTCATGAGATTTCCAAGTCATAAACCGATTCACTGAAGAATTTCATCCCGTGTCTGCATGGAGAATCCCAACACAGAATCCTGTTTTTCTTCTGTCAGAGCCTTGCAGTCCAGGTGCACGTTTATGAATGGGCTTTGCTTTTGTATTTCTTGGAAAATGTACAAAAGGTGTTAGGGTAATAATTTTGGTTTTATTGTACTGATTGCTTCTAGGTACTTTCTGCATTCTGGAAAAAATTCCTCTTGCCCTGTATTTTTACGTTTCTCCTCTGGCCTTTGTCTGTTCTTCACTGTCAGTTCAAAACAGTGCTGTAAATTACCTCTCTTTCTTAAACTAGCATTTTGCTTTTTTATTTTTCACTTGGGAGACTGGTGTGAAAAAGGCGACCGGTTTCAGACTAAAGCTTGACATGCTTGTATTAAATCTTGACTATATCTCTAAAGCCAGAGAAAATTAGTTATTCACAGTCATTCTCACAGGGAAAACTTGAAATGATTTTGAGAGTTACATAACAATGAAGTGCAGCACAGCTGCTGGAAAAGAGCTGGCTGGAGGCTGGCATTAATAATTCGGATGTTATACTGGGTGGGAACAAGTGCGATGCTTAATCAAGAAGTCTGTTTTGACACTGTGGAATAACATCAGTGAATGTGAATGTTAAAGAGAAATTGTCAAAATTAAGTGTAGGTATCTTGAAATAAGTTTTTTTTTTTTTTACAATGACAAATAATTAAGTTGAAAATTAACATCAGTGTCATTGAAACTAACAGAATCCTACTATATTTGAGTTTCTTATGTGAAAAAGAGATCTTTTTGTAAACAACCCACTGCTCCCCCCAAACTCTTAAATAAGTTTTCTCCTCTGGCTTTGTAACCCTACCTATTTTAAAAGGATGAATACTCAGGATTAGTATAGTGATCTTTTAAGTATTCTGATGTTTAAAAGATATATCTCAGCATATTGGTTATTTGATTAATGACTGACTTCCAAAAGAAAATTATAGTAGCTCAGATCCTTGAGCTTAAACTCTCCCTCACAGGTTTTGTTTACAGGCGAAGGGACCATGAGCAAAACAGTTTCTTTGAGGCTCGTTTTCGTCTTGGGTAAAATGGGACACTGGTGTCCTCTTTAAAAAACTACGCTATAAAATAGTTATTAGCTAAATGTACTCTGTAATGCGATAGTGCATGTGCTATGAGGTCATCAAACTTTTCTTGCTCCTTTGCATATCAATGTGAAGTTCATTCTGCTCAGATCTTAAATCTGCCAAAAATGTGTTTCCTCTCAAAATATTTTTTCTAAATTATTTTCTTCTATGAAGTGGTGGTTTATATTAACATACGTAGAATTTGTCATTGTCACCTCATTTCTGCTGTGCTTGCTTGTGATAGAGTATTTAAAAATTACTTGCTGGCGATGTTTAATGGATTTCATGGTCAGAGTTGGTCAGAGAAGAGCGGGGGTTTTTTGGTGTTTTTTTTTTTCTTGTCTCTGATTTCTGGAGTTAGATTCATGTGTATAGGTTGTAACGTTGTAGCAAGTAATGCTAGATGAGATATGGTTACAGGAAAACATTATAAAGAATGTGAAGAAATGTTCAAGTCATGGAATAAGTTACAGATATCACTTCTTCCTTTTGAGATAGGTGCAGATACGCTTTTGCTATAGTCAGCTTGTATCTATTGACCAAATTAATCTCTTGTGAAACAGTTCACTAAAATAATTTTGGGGTTATATGTAACTTAATTTGATCTCCTGAGTCTAGTTGATAAATTCATATCTCTGAGCAGAAAGATTGCATAAAATTAACAAAACTGTTCATTTTTTTAAAAAAGTATTTTAAAGTAAACCTTTATATTAGTCCACGTCAACATATTTTCTATGTTTTGCATTAAGGCAGTGTATTTATTAGGTAGCAAGAGGGGGTTGTTAGCTGCTTTCTCTTCATAAGTTTCTTGAGAAACCTGTAGTTTCTAAAGGTAAAACAACTAGCCACTAGAAACTGAATTTCACTACCTTTAAAAATTAAGCCTAAGGCTCCCTTCAGCTTCAGATTATCACTTTTTCTGTATATACCTACTTCACATTGAAGTGTTCTGGTATTTGCAAAGTGTTTTTTGAGGACAGTATTTCAAAAGCACTGAGGAAAGCATTAATGTTGTTCCTGAGATGTTTACCTCATGGAAGAATGCACTGAACTAACAAACGTTGAAGAGGAATCTGTCCAAACCCCCAAGCTTTTCAGCCTTGTGTTTATTGTCATCCTCAGGCTCTTGGCTAATTTCTAATTGTGTGTAATGTCTCAAACCCAGGGCTCTAATTCAGAGGTAATTATTATATGATCAAGCTGTAGTTGTTATTTTAGTGCAGATTTGGGAAATAAAAGCTGACAGCTGTGTTCCAGCTGCATTTCAGCTGCACTCCATTAAAAAAATAGACTGGAGAAGCAGCAGCAGCAGCTTTGCAATTTTTTCCATCATTGTTGAGCTCGGTGAAGTTGCCTTATCTGGTTGCTCTGTGAAATATTTGCCATGTGTCTCTGCAGCCTAAATAAATAAAACAGGAAAAGAAGGTTCAGTAAATAGATGGAAAGTTTGTAACTAGTAGACTGAACACGCAAACACACGTATGTGCATTTGGCTCTGCTGAATACGTAAGAGATCCGCTATTAATTCCTGCTAGGCTTTTGTGTAGGGTGGATCGGAGGTTACTAGAGAGGTCAGTTCCCTTAAATAAACCAAGTTCAAGATACATTCAGTGACTTCCCTGTCATGTCTTATTAAAAACTGTCATATATCTGATATATAGAAAACAGATTTAAAACTTTTACTAGCCTGTGATTTTTCTAAAAGGTCAGTATCAGTTAGGTCATTAATTGCTAAAGCCACAAACCCCATTCCTCTAGACATGAATGAAGTTCTTTTAATGTTTGAGACATAGGTGCATGTTTATATACCCTTAATACAGAGTCCTGAAAGAAACAGATCCTGTTTAAAAAAAAAAAAAGTAAAAGCAAAGCTGAAAGTTGGAGTTGTAACTGATTGCTCTGTAAAAATACAGAATGTACAAGCTCTGCAGATGAAAGTGGAGATACACTGACAATTTGGGCTTCGATTATAAAATTTAACTTTTCCTTCCATTTAGAAGTATTTGATCATCATAGGGATAATATTTTTCAAAAGTTGCCAACTGATTCAGGACCTGTCTGAATGGTTTGCTGAATTTTTATTTAGGTTGCTTAAAGACCTCTCAGCATATATTTCTGCTTTGAGGAAAAAAAAACCCCGCCAGTGGTCATGCCCTCTCAATCCACCACTCAGGTCTGGATTCATGCACATGATGCAGTGAAATCTTTGTTCCTTTGATAACTGGATGAAGAGTTTGTGCTTTGGGTCTTTGAGGAAGTAGTATCAGACGTTTATTTTCAGAGTTATGAGATGAAGTACTTGTGAGCTGATACTACAGAACTGCTGTTTCTCAATTTTCTCTCTGATCTCTCCAGTGCAAAAGAATCTATTTTCTAGAGAAAATAAAGATGGCATTCCTTTGGGCCGCTCTCATGTGAGAGTGAGCAGTCCAGAAGAACACGGGTGAGCACTGTGGCTCAGCTTTGGAACATGGCTGATGAAATGATTGTGCGTCTCATTTTTCTTCTTGGCATCCTGTAATTTATCGTCAAAACTGCGCAATATTGAAGCTTGAATCAATGAAAGATATAATAAGTCTTCTAGTCATCTTCTAGTGCCATCGTTAACTGATGCACAGCTGCATTATTTGAGCACAGGACTTTAAAATAAATGCTGCTTGTTGAAATTTAGGAGCAATGGCCTGAGCAAGTGCTTTCAGGTTAGGGAACAAGTGAACCACGTTGATAGGAAGTATATGGTTGACAGTTGAGCAACTTTGAATTTTGAGTGAGGTTGATGAATAATGTCCATAAGTAGCATGTACGTTAATAGCATGACTGGGGTTCTTGGCAGCTGAATGACTGCCTCTGCATCTTTCTTTGCTGGAGGTTGTAAGATGCATCTGCAGTGGTGCTAATGGGTGAAAAAAAATTGGTATAGCTTAAGTTACGCCTTTCATTTACTCGTTAAGCACTCCTAACTCATGCCTGTTAACACAGAAAAACATGGCACCTTTGAAACTTGCATGGTTTAATAACAAAATAATTTATTAAACCAAAGACACTTTTCACAGAATTTAAACTGACTGGTTCCACAGTACATGAAGCTCCCTTTTTTGAGAATTGTGTCTTTTTTTTGAGGAAATTGTTGCAGTTTTTTCATAATTTATAGCTTGAATTGCTATAGTGAATCTTAAGGGACTCACAATTGGCTTTTTTCCATGTAAATTCTAGAGTTCTTCTGTAACGTGTTTCATATTTAATAAGTTGTAACTATATTTTTCTGGTCAACTTCTCTAGTCTCAAGCATGAGAAGCATTGGGACAATCCCATCTTCTGAGTTAGATTTGTGATTAACCTATTTGTCTTTCTCATGATCACTATTTCCTGCCTAAAAGACTGATTAACTTATTATAGACAACATCATGCTGAATTCTAGTTAATTTATTTCAACAAAAACTGAGATTTAGCTCTGTGTTGACAAATATTTTACTGGGGGATTTTTTTCTTTCTTTATATTTATATATATTTTAGTAACAGCTGTTTTACTGCAAGAGAATAGCATTGGTTTGTGTGTGGGAGCAATGTTATTCTCTATAAACTGTCTTTTGAATGCCACCCAGAGGACAGAGAGTTAGTGATTAGAAAATTGACGAGGAGGGGATTGCGCCCATCAAACTGAAGAATTAAAGAGCATACAGGTGGCATTCTGTACAGAGTGTACATATACCAGCATGATAGGGTTTGTGTTTCCATAAAAGCATGTGAAAACATAGACTGTAGAGATGGTTACTTTTTTCCTTTCCTATCCCAGTCAGTCCGAGACTACTCCCAAAATTGTGCTGCAAACCAAAATATCAATCAGACATTTATACAGATTGTAATGGAATCCTATCTAACTTTGTAGCCATTTTGGAAAACTTTCAACAAAAGATAGATTTCAGAAGTGAGACAAAATGGTTGTAGTTGAAAGGTTAGAGCCAGCTAGACTCAGTGCATTTGGGTGGAGGTAAAATGCATACTTAGATGGGAGACTCCCTACATGCTGTGGAAAAATACCAAAAGGGATAGCTGCAGATTTCTTAAGGTTTTGAATGCTCTGGTTTTTGACAGCATGGCCTAGATATAATTTTCAAAAGTGATTCAGGTCAGAAACCCCAAATCTTTTAAGTCAGTGAGATGTTGCAAATTAAATACCTTAACCATTTTTTAAGAGAGTTGAATTCTTCAGCCATTTATGGCCTTATGTCACTGAGTAGAGCAATGTCTGTAACCTCAAGTCTGTACTGAAAAGCCTGACAACTTAGGCTAAGTCTATCAAATATAGAATCCAGTCTTATGACAGTCCATTAGTGACAAACTAATACTGGAATTCTCATATAGCCCTCAAACTCCAGGCTGAAGTTCATAGTTGATGGATGCTGTGTTTCTTTGAACCTTTCGTCATTTACCGCAGTTTCTCCTTTTGAAGGTTTATGCATATTTCATGGTAGATTAGCTGAAAAGCGGGAGCAGCCTGCCTGACCTGAAAGAACACATCTTGTTGTGTTGGGATGTTAATGAATATGTTGCAGAACATTCTCCAGCTGTTGCCCTCAAGAGGAAAAATTATCAGGGTCTGTTAAGAAGGCAGAATTATTTTCTAAACCACCAAACTATGTGCTCTGATACCAAGTAGATAAGTAAACAGCTTATGTGTGAAGCTTAACAGAAACAATTGCAATATGACAGATTTGCAATCGGAAGGTGGAAAATTCCTTAAATTTGTTTAGATCTGATGTGACAGGACAGCTCTTGAGGAGTAGAAGGTCACAGTTTCTTATGACTTTCTTGAAATTTGTCGTGATTTCACTGCAGCTTTGGGGAAGTGTGTGATGATCAAGTCAGTCAATACAAGTGTTGGCAATATTTTTGTCTGCTCATTGGGTACTGCAGCACTTCTGTGGGTAAAATCCTTGATGCACAATCTAAGGAATTATCCATGTAGTTTTGCCAACATACCTCATCCTACTTTTTTGTCTTGCTGCATATTGTCTGTTATGCTCATTTATTGCGTTTCATTTCTAATTAGACTGTAAACTCATTGTGGATGACTCCTTGTTTATATAGATGTTTAGATAACAGCATAAAGCAATCTTGTTCCTTGTCGAGTCCTTTTACTCATGTGTAATGTAGACATTGCATTCTGCTTTTCAGATCACCTAAGTTCTAATACGGTTTTCAATTTTGTCTGAACATAGACTGAGGTCTCAAACTGTTCTTTGATCTCAGCATGTGTAACAGATGGAGTGAAAAGGTTCTACCTTCAAAAGTGAAAAGGTCAGTCAGGAAGCTAGTTCCTAAAAGATTGTTCCTTGTTATCACAAGACAAGATGCTGCTGCTATTTGTTTTATGAAAGTGCATAGAAACCTGAAGATTGGAGTATTTTTGCATTTGGAATGAATGAGCACTCACCTCAAAAGAAAATACAGTTTAAGTAGTCAAGATAGGCAAGGTGGAAAAATAAGAAAGCCCCATGTAGTGTGTAACAGCCTAATACAACTAAAGCAGCTGCTTTTGCTCATAAAAGGCCTTGTCACATTGGAGTTTTTACCAGGATATAGCTGATGTTGCTGCTGTTGTTGAAGATGACGTCTAAGCTGTCTGTTTGCGTAGCTTAATTCTTTGGTTCAGTGCCGATTCAGTTTAAAAGATAATTAAAATATTTATGTGTGGGTGGGTGAGTGGACATTGATAGGTAATGGAGATTATTTGGTGTTGGCAATGTTAGGCAATTTTTAAAGTTGATACAGCCTAAATTCCAAAGTTTTCAAAGAGATTGGTGGTGGGCTGGAGCGATTTCGACACAGTGCTGTGAAGACTGAGACTAGAATTAAGGAATATTTCAACCTTCTGTGCGGAACCGCATGTCAGACACTGTTCTGTAGAAAATATGTATGTGAGCATAGGGCTTAATAGTACGAGATGATCCATGACTTGGTTTAAAAGCAGAGATGGGCTTAGCAAATATTTGAAGCCAGAATATGAAGGAGCAAGCTAGGATATAGATCAGCACTAGAGTATTTTTTCAGGGCATTAATTTAGGAAAAGGGATTCTTGGGTCCAGTTTGTCAGAACTAGGAAGAAAAAAGGTTCAGAAGAGAGAAATAGATACAAATATTCTCTGTCTACTATAGTCTTTTTCATACCTTATGTATTCCATCCTTCCATTGCTGTTTAAAAACATCAAAGAAGCCCCCACATAATTATTTGTGGAGGGCTTTTTCCTTCCAATATTCACAAGCTAGATGACGTAGTATCTTAGAGACAAAAGTGATTTTTCTTCAGGTGCAAATGGATCATAGTAATTAAAAGGAAAGATTATTTTCAAAAAACCTGCTTTAAGCTGCAGTATTTCAAATAGCTAGTGGAGAATTAAGAAGATTTCAGTCAAGGTAATGTTTTCCATTTCACTGGCTTTCTTAACATCTTTTTAAAATGTGAGACACTCCATTATCACAGGAGTTGAAATTAGAATTTTGAATGCTTTGGGAAGCAGATGAGATAAAATGAGTTGCTTTGTAAATTTACTATAAAGCTTTATTAAATCTTGAAAAATTATGAGCAGTGGATATATAACTAAGGAAGAGCAGCTTAAGCTTTCTGAGAGTGTTGCTTAGCTTAATCTGTAATAATACTGCACTTGTGAGAGAGGAATCTAATACACCCCACCACCACCACCACCACCACCCCCCCCCAGATGGAGAAAAAGGTGGTTTTATCACATAGCATTTAGGTTTGCATATGTTGCAAACATTGCACAATGTCAACACAACTTTTTGCCCTACTGAAAAGTACTGAGGAGGGAAACTGGAGTGGTTGCACTAGAAATCTTTGGTCATCTTTTTACTTTAAAGCTCTCAGGACACTGTACAACAGTGGATAATGAAGTATGATGAACTGAATACCAAAAACTTCAGAGAAGCAGACTGGATTTCTGCATGGTTGGGGCAGTGGTCCAGCAACGCTTTGAGGTGGTTCAGAGCAGCAGAGTTCCCCTGGCTGCTGCTCCTTTACGTAGTCCATGAATGGCTCTCCGCTTGCCTGCTTTTCTGAGGAATTGAGTTGGAAGGGACTCTAGCTCTCCTGTTTTTACGCTTTTTGAAAGTATTATCTCAAAGGTTTGGGTGTAAGCTGCTGTTACCCAGATCTCATCCTGTGAAGCATTGTGACTTTCCACAGTCACTGTTTCCCTTATCTTCTATTTGTTTCTGTGAGATCCTGATGGCATGGGCAGGCTGTTGCTGCATGTTTAGCTGGAACAGCACAAGAAATGACCCCCAGTGTTGCTTGTTATTATCACCAAATTGGCAAACAGATTGCATAAATACCCTTTGGACCATTCATCAAAGTCATCTGGGTTGGCTCAAATGGCTAATACATGGAGTTTCCACTGAAGCAGATGCAGAGCACTTACATCACCTGACCTGTTAAATCAGCTGTAGAGGTGTAATAGCCACTGACAGAGGTTAAACTGCTTTCCTTTTTCCAAAAGACAGGATTTGTCTTTGTCCTAATCTAACACTGACCCGTGCTTCCTCAGCTTTCTGACTTGTGAACAAAGTGTAGAATAGCACAGTAAAAACTAATTCTGCTGTCATTCATTTCTCTGTACCCTCTTGGAGCACGCCCATCTTATAAAGGGGAAGATTTTTTCCCAGTTGTTGGACAGCTCTTATATAATAAAATAGCATAGAAATAATTCCAGGATAGGAGTTATCCTATTGAAAGCCATGTTATATTTTTAATTACAGACAGTATTTTAATGGATCACTAGTACTTAAAAGGTACAGCTTATTTGTTTCTAGGTATCTGGAAGAAGTATTATTGCTTATGCAGCTGAAGTTAAACTATGATCTGCCCTGGGGAGAATTTGGGTACAAACCAAAGATTTCATGGGGTTTTGTAAGAAGAGTCAGGGATGACCTTAGCCTGTTGCTCAGGACAAGTGTTACTGTGCCAGGTAACGTTAGTGATTGCTGTTCACAGAGATGCTTCTGTATTTGTTTGGAGTATTCACACAATGTCTTCCATCCCATTTAACAGACTGATTTGACAACCTGTAGGGAAATAAAAGGATTTTTTTTTTTATTGCCACTTGCTTTGTTCTTTGAGACACTTGTATGGTCCAGTTTTTCTCAAATTAACGTTGAGGCTATATGTTACTGTATGGTTTGGTAGCAAGCTTTTTTTTCCTTTGACTATTTGTTCTGAAGTGCAAAACTAAAATAAAATTGCATTTAAAGAATTCAAATTACTTTCTGCACTTGTGTACCTAACAGTGGCTGAGCAATATTAACAGCTTGTTACTGGTTTTCTCCTTTTCATCTTTTTTTTTTCTTGCCAGCTATCCCTTCTCATGCTGAAAGGATAGCCAGCTGGTGATGATTAGCTTGCAAAATTTGTTTCACTTGGAAGAAAAGATGCAATGGAAAGCACAGTGGTCATTTCTTAGCTGGTAAAAAAAAAATTCTATTAGAGTTTATGATACAAGGAAATTACAATTTGAGGAATTTCGAGCACTCAGCCTTAACTTTGTGTTAACTTACAAATATGCTTCCTTCAATATATTGAAAAGACACTTGGATTGAATGTTACTGTTACAGGCAGCACGGATCATCCACCTGAGACCTGCTGCAGAGCTCTTCCAAGAACTTTTCTCCATCTTCCCTCTTTAGTACTTGTTAAAAATGTTCTCCTTTCACATTTAGATTGCTATGGGCTTGAAAGGTTCTCATTCTGTATTTTTTTACTTTTTCCTTGGGGTGGTATCTTTGGTTCTACCTTCTTGTATTATGTACTCATGTCCTTCAAGGCTCTACCCTTTCCACTCTCCATTTTGTGGCCCTGTGATATCTTCCACTTTGAATTTAACTGCTGTTTCAAGGTTGACAGCTTTTATGTCTGTTGTGTGCTATTTTATCTTCAATCTGAAACTGTTCCTGGACCTCGTACCACAACTCAGACTCCGTTCAGTGTTGAAATCCTTGAGAATCTTGACCTGGCTCCTTCCCAGCGTTACAGCTGTGCCAATGTGACATCTCCAAGAGACCTGAATGCATCTGGGAAACCAAATTGCTACAAAAGAGTTAACCTTTGTCATTTTTGATCTGAAGCCCAGGGCTGCAGAGCTGCTCTAACCAGTATGTCTGGAGAACCCCCTGCTCTTGAATGTGGTGTTGCTCTTGGTTGCATTTAGCCACTTCTTCCCATATGAGATTCAAAATGTATTTCATTCCTAGACGGGTTTACTCCCAACCATAAGTATATTTTTCTGAAAGACATGCTAACATAAAATATAGTTCAGACCCATACTTACAGTTATGTGTTGCTCTTGAAAAGGCCCATGTTGTTTTCCAATTTGACTGCAATAGTGCAATGACTTGTGTTTCAGAAAATGATTCGCAAGCATTTTGTCTGTCAGGGAACCTTCAAAAAGTGTTTTCTTTGTTTCTTTCCTTTCAAGAAGCAGGGAAAAATTGACATAATAAATAATTACCTGCTGGCCATGTCTAGGCTTCATGTACTCTTTTCCAGAAGCCTTCCCTTGCGAGTATTATATTGTAGTTTTGGCTTTTAGTAGCAGAACATTATAACCGTTTTTCCCTGTCAACTGATATGGTTGTTTATACTACGGAATACATGTACATGACAGGGTTTGGTGAAATTTTTAAGCCCTTATTGTAGCTGAGTGTGTGATCTTAGCTCTCAGTAATTTTATATCTGGGATTCAGTTACTATTTTGTACATTCCTCTCCTACTTCCATGCATGTCCACTTTAGAAGTTGTACTTTCAAGTAGATGTTTTATGTGCATACATCAGTAATTCATGTTTTGCTAGGACCGTTCTGAATCCACTTTTTTATCCACTTATTTTGCTTAATTCTACTTTATTTTACTTGTTATTGTGACCCATTTCTGCTTTGTTTAGTATCATTCTAAACCACTGCAAAGCTTGTATTGCTCCAGCCCTGAGGTTTATGAATTCTGGCAGGATTTAAGAACTGGATTTTCCTAAGGTCTCGGTCAGGGAGTGCAGAAATGTATGGGGAAAACCAGCCAGAGGCTGAACCTTGAATTATCATAAGTATAGGATGGAGTAAGAAGGAGTTGCACACAGCTATATACTTTTCACTTTTTACCCAGACTGTTGTGTGCTGTTACTGTGAGCCACAGAAGAGCTTCTCTGTTCAACTCCAGAGGTACTTGGGTGTGTGTTTTCAGATCACTGGATCTGAAAGGCATGGTAGAAACGAAAGTTGCTATTCTTACTTTCACCCTCTGTATAATTAATTTCTCTTTAGGGAAGCAGAGCAAGAGAAGAGTATACTTTCACCTCACAGAAGTGAGGCACAGGAACATATGTCCCACTAGTCAGCATTACCCCAAACACAAATATTTCAAGGGGGGGGAGCAGAGCAATACTAAATGAACTGTGTACCATTTTGTCCTCCGCTGCTTGAGAGCAAGCCGTGTGTTTATTGAAGGAAATGGTTCTGCTGAACTAGTCCTGATGCTGTTCCAAGCCAATTGGTGATTACCTTTTCCATGGGGATTGAAATGAATGTGTTGTATTTTAAAGTAAGCATTTTAACTGCTGCTGCTATTCAGAATTTCTGTCTCTTAGTTGTTTATTCAGCTGGACTTGACAGCTTCTGTCTTAACTGTGCAGAGAGGCACTAGCTCAACTTTAGTTTGGCTTAGGTTCCCCTCCTCTTTTTCCCCTCACATTAGCGTGCTTTTTTTCTTTCTGATCTTCAGAACTGTAATGTATGATGAAGGATGTCTATAAATACTATACTTAAGTATAAAATGAATTGACATTTATTCTGCATGGCTGTAAAAGAAATAATTCATGATTTATTGTGATCCGGGAAGTTCTTGTGAATTTCTGACTATTTAGCTCAGTCCTCAAAAAAGTTGCTGGGCTGGAGCCAATTAGCGTGTAATCTGGAGAGGAGAGGAAGGGAGAAAAAGGGAGGAGAAGATCAAAAATCTGGAGTCACATTTCTTGAATGCTTCATCTACAAGGTTGAAATTGCCCAAGTTGGATCTGGAATCTGATCAAAATCTGAGTTTCCTCAAACTATGGGGGAAATGGTGATCTAAGATTCCCTTTTAAGTGAACAGGCTTGGACTTTTGAAGGAGAGTTGTAAGGTTCAAATCTGAAATCAGAAATACACCTTAATTATTGAGAAACTAACTTAGACATTTTGATTCATGTGTATCTCGTATTTCATTATCAGTTACTGCAACAAGATAGTAATAATCAATACTAACACCCACTGTGTGTTCTAGGTTTTTTGAGCTGTGCTGCGGTGGGCTCTGAATACAGGTAATTTTGTCAAAGGACTGCATGTATAGGTATATGGCATGTTTTGTTCGTGCTCCGTGGAGGAAAAATTGCTGTCCACAGTGATGAGTAAACTGCTATCAGTTGTTTAATTGAAGTGGTCTCTGTGTACCCAAGATTACTTTTTTGTTTTTCTGACTGGTTAATCATAGCTATTTGTAAGGGAATGGACAACCTTCGTGGAAATTTCTGATTAGGTGATAGATCTTTTTTTTTTATCCTATGTCATCAATTCATTCTGCTGTGTCCTTGTTGAAGCTTAGACATAAATGTTGTTTTCATTTCCATAATCTAGGCAACACAATAGACCTCTGGCTGGGTGTGTACAGCAATGTTTAAAAGGTACTTCAGTGATTAATTATTTTAGGTAAGTATTTTTGGTTTGAGTGTTCTGGTAGCTGAGGCATCAAAACCAATGACGAATAATACTGTAGGGAGGGCTTTAGGTATTCAGCCAGTATGTTTCTTCTAGCTTCCTGTCACTTTCTTGTGGTTTCAGACAAAGGGTAGGATTCTTTAGTGACTGTATGTGGTGAATAAATCATCTGGTGGAAGGATGGAGAAGGTCTGAAGTATACACAAACTAGTTCTAGTTCCAGTTTAAACTAAATTTGTGACTCTCTAAATACCCAGTGTAAATGAAGTAAAGCAGATACAATGTGAATCATTGCTTTCTGAACATACAGCAGAGAAGACGACCAGCTAATCAAAATTCTGATTAAAGAAATGTTACAATATAAGTGTCTCGTTATCATATTGTCTTGGGTACTGCGTTGAGGATATGTTTCTGAAGGAAATAATGAATGAGAATCTCATTGCTGCTAGACTCTCAGCAGATGGCCATGGTCCATGTTTGTTTTCCAGACATAAAGATTTGTGCTTCTGATAAATGTACATCTTCTATCGAACTGAATAAATTGGTAGTATTAGAAACAACAGAAGAGTAGGAATTCCTTCATCTTATAATGTGTACATTAGATTCCTTAGAGGGTGGCTTTCTCAGGTAGGGTTGCATTTCAGGGGTGAATCAGAGTTGATGAAGCTTATGTGTCAAGGTGTGAAAAAACTGAAGGAAGTGACTCTAATTATGCTTCATGGATCATACAGTAGTTTCTTGTTTCTTTGTGTAATGTGGTAGGGTCTAAGAGTCCTAAGCGCTAAGATCCGAATATTGGTAGATTATTACACCCCAGAATTTTTCCCTGTTTAATTAAAACCTAACACAACATATCTTAGACACAATGTTAAAAATTATGATAAAGTTCATGAATTATGATAAAAGTAATGGCAACGTTGTCTATGCAAACTCAACTTGGCTTCTTTAATCCTTGTAATAAATATACATATGTCTTCATGTTTATCTGTCATTCTCCTGCCAGAAAAGTTTCACTTACCTGACATATAAAGTAGTGACTGAATTAACGTCACAGTTCACTGTATGAGTATACTTTCTGAATGTGTGACCGACTATGGGATATCATCAATGCTCAGGAACTACTCCCAGTTTTGTGAAACTGCATCTTTTCCAGATCCTAGAATGAGTTGTTCAAAAAGCCTCAGATCTTAGTTTCTCTCTGTATGTAGTCCATATCTGCCTCATCTTGTGATTAATGTGTTATTCTGCACCCCTACTTTATGTATATAAACTGATTGTTCTCTGCCATTTTCTGTGCATCAAGCCTGAACCCTGCGTGAGCAGGAAGAGGCTAGCCTGGGAGCTAGCTGCCTTGGTCTTGCAGGATTTTTAGGTGGTTGGCCGGCAGATTTGTGGCAAAAGCTTTGTGTGTCTTTTTTAAAAATGTGGCAAAGAGCCAATACCAGTGTGATTTGGAGGGGAGAATATATTCCACTGAGTGTGGTAAAGCAGCAGCACTAATATATTCAACAGTATTGCATATGCTAAGGTATATAGCATAGAAAATACTGACTTTTCCACATGCTTATGTGGTGACAGTGAGGGTGATTGTGTTTTAAAACAATTAAACAGTGCCTTGGGGTGACACCTTTTATAAATTGAACTAAATAAAAATCCACTTACAAGTAAGGTGCTGCCAATTCCCTCACTTCAGTTACATGCTGTACAGCCAAACATTTATTCTGGATAGGTGAGGCTGCTGAAAGCATAAAGGCATAGTCACAAGACTAGTTCAATTTTCTGGTTTTTTTCAGTGTTAGAGATTTATTCTTTAGTGTTCTAGTGAACTCGTTTATGAAGGACTGGAAGGCTGTGAAAATTGAATTGCATATAAGTTACAGTATGTGGAAAAAAATGCTAGTAACACAACAGGACTTTAAATGGATTTACATTTTTTGTTATTGAAGTGCCATTAAATGTAACAAAACAATATAAAAAAAGCATTAAAGGTATCAAATTTAATATTGACCTTGAATCTTAAGTCTGACATGAGTAATTTGATAGTGATTAGTCTTTGTAAATGTCTTATTAGGCTTGTATTCTATAAGGAATTACACAGATGTTCTGGACTTTACTAATGTTACTCATGTTTATAGTTAGAAATGCACATTACCGTGTAAAGGACTGGGACCTTCTCATCACAGCAAATGTAGCAGCAAAGTCAATTTTGTTTGTTGCTGCTATGCAGCCAGTTGCTGGAGGCAGTAAAGCTGCATATAAGAGAGCAGAGCAGCACTGCATAAGCCTGTGGGATGTCTAACATCAAATATCCCCTGCACAGTTAAGGCTTCACAAGAGTTTGAGATAAGCTGCGGTCAAATATCCCTGGAATTTAACACAAACAGTGACAATGGTTTTGTTCCTGCCAGAAGTTCATGGAAGTCTTTGCACAGTAATACACTTTTTTCATTTCTCTCCCACACATTGGCTTGCAAAAGGATGTATGTTTAAGCACCAGTACTATTTCCTTCAGCATCACAAACCTAAATTTACTGGAAATTCGTGACCACAGATAGCTTTCATCACCCCTGATGGCTGCAGTACAAAGCTCTGTGCGTAGTGGTACGGGAACCTGCAGCATACCTTTATGGAGGGCGATCTTTAGTTCACATAGGGGCACCTGCCCTGTAGAGTTCAATTAGATTTAGTCTGAGCAGCGCAAAGGAGTGCAACGGTAGAACTGGCCAGAAGGTAATGGATTGCTGAGACAGCTAAAGCCCTCTGTTTTATGTAGGTAAAGCAGCTCTTACCTTTAGTACTTAAAGTAATTAAGGGGAAGGAAAAAAAAAAGTCTGGCTCCCTAAGGTTTGTAACAAATGTCTTTCTGCTCGAGTACAACTTGCTTTCTATTAACACAAGTCTGGTGGGCCTTAAGCACATAATGCAAAATGATAGCTCTTAAATGTAATTGTTCTTCTGTCAGATGTGCTAACTGGCAAAATTGGAACCATTTACAGTTTCCACATTCATAGTATTTTGGTTGGAGCGATCATAATTCCTTTAGGAAATAAGTGCTGCTCCACCTAAGGTTCTGGAGACACAGCTATATGCAAGAGTATAAAATGAAGATGATAGCAATTTTTAGTAGTAAAGACTGGACTTCTAAAAAAACCAACAACAACAAAATTGCTACCTGATTTCATAAGGTAAGTTCTGTTAAGAACATATGACATGCAGCTAAAGCAGTACTCTTCAGTGTATTTTCACTCTTCGTGGACTTTAAAAGCTTTTTTAAATAGAAAGAGAGTATAAAAAAACCCAAAACCGTTTAAGTCTCAATCATGTGACAGATGCACAAAGATTATAAGAGTAATGATGGTAGTACTTAGAAGATATGTATTGCAACATATGTGCCTCAATATTTAAGGGTTAAGATCTTCCCCAAGTATTTGGACTATGTAACTGTAATTTATGTTCAGTACCTTACTGGGAGAGAGGAATTCATCAAGCCTGCTCTGAAGACATTGATTTGGTAGTTCACACATTTCTGGCATTTTCATTTTGTGCAAAGTTGGCTGATGATGCATATATTGTTCCTCTGTCTTCGTAGTAGTCCTCCATGTTATCATGCAGCAAGGCCCCTCAACTGGAAGCAGAGACTGCAGGTGGGATTTTTCAGTAAGTTTCTGACTATTCTGTAGCACAAACTGGAGTCTGCACTGTCTTGGCATCCCGCTCCCTTCCTCTGCACAACTGGTCTGCACTCCTTCCAGTTCTGTTGGAGATATTTGCAGGTTCATGTCTGTGAGTCAGGATTTATCCCACACAGTACATTCCTCTCAACTTCTGAGAGATGCAGTTACAGCCCTGTCTGAGCTCTTGCTTACTGACAGTTATCTGGCTGTAATAGTACTGCTTGCTGGGTCTTAGCGGTGTTCAAACGTTATCACTATATTCTGTCCTTTCAGACATATGCTGCAAGAGTCTGTAATACAGACGTAGGACCTTTGGCTTAGCTACTGTTTTGGCTTTTTTTCTTTGTGCTAGGAATTACCAGCCTTAGTAGTGGGATAACATGGTATTAACGAAAATGTAATATCTAGCATCAATACAGAAAAAAGGAAAGTTGTTTTTTCTTTCTTCTGTGCCTTGGGTCTGAACCCTTTCTTCTTTTTTGTAGTCTTCAGTCTGGTATCATTGTGATGTTTTTATTTTGGGCCTCAGGTTCAAATAAACCCACTTGGATACTGCTGGTTGTATAACAGGGTTGCCTGGGTGTGTTGGGTTTTATGTGGCAAGGTTTTGGTAGCTGGGGCGGGCTGCAGGGATAGCCTCTCTGAGTAGAGACCAGGGGCTGCACATGTGTCAGAAAGCTAATTAATAGGATCTGTAGCGTACACAGAACTTGAAAGAGAGTCCAAAACTCTTCTACTACTTTGCTTCTGTTGGTAGATGGTTCCATGGGTGTCATTTACACACTTTAATGTTGTCCACATAGAGGATAAGATCTACCACTGCTATAGCGTTATGTTTTTTCCTCAGTGGTCAGGGTGTAGCTCCATATTTTATTTCCTACAGTGTGACGCCTGCTCTGGAGATTGTTTGTGTCTTCATGGGATTTTACTCAAGACTATAGGATCTGTATGTTTCACAAACAGTTGGCTTTTCATGGTATCTCAATGGGAATGGAATATGTTCGTCAGCATTTTAGAAAGAAACAGATGACAGAGATGTAAGGCAGGTAAGACATACTAATTTTGGAAAATTTGGGCACCCTGTTTTGAAATACCTCTGACCTCTTTGATTTGGTGTGGAGCGCGTTGTACTTCTGACAAACTGAACTGTGGGGTCTTGAGTCAAGCAGTTAATTGAATGAGGAGTAACAATTAGCAGATACTCAAAGCTTGGTTCAAACAACTTTCAACAACAGATTTGAGGAGCAAAAATAGTAATTTCTCACTAAGTCAGAAATTCCAGTTAAATTCTTCCTGGTTTTTCATTTTACTCAGCTGGTCTGCAGGTGTAGAGAATTTTGGCCAAGGTTTCAGTACTTGGAGACTACAGTCATTACTAAAACTCCTGGGCACACATTTCTGTTGGAATGCAGCTGATGTAATGGAAAAATAGGACCTTCGTGGTCACCAACCTAACAACCAGAAGTATAGTAAACAGTAAATGTTACCTCCACCAAGATACTCAATTTTAAAGAGACTTGTTAGGATGGTGCCTGTGTGCCAAGAAATATAAACTTTTACTGATTTAACAACAGTTTTCCTAAAAGCACCAGCCTACTTCTGGGGTTTAGCCATGATTTTGATATGCCTAATAAAACCAGAAATAGTTCTGTTTAAATCTTCAAATACCCAGAATTATTTACTGTTCTTTCCACCACCTAACAGTTTTATGGTCTTTCACGTTAGAAATCAGTGATGGTATGTTAGTTACAAGGGAAATAGCACTGTAATTTTCATGATTTGCAAAACTCAGTTTCTTTCCAAGGTATATTTTCCCTCTAATTAAATGAGTGAACTGATTTTTTTTTCTTGTAGAGTTGTGCAGAAATGTAGAACTGTACAGTTCAGTTTTTTGATTGTTTTTCTTGTTTTTGAAAAGTCTGTTCCCAGCTTCAAGCTGTGCAGACTGTTTTGCTTTCATAGGGTTACTTATGACTTACAAGACAATTTAGAGGTTTGTCATCCAAGGGGCATTCATTCCTTTATGTGATTTGTATGGTTTCATGTTTTTTCTTTTGGCAGGATAGAACTAATGCTTTTTTGCTGGTATCTCCTTAAGCCATGCTTTCTGTGGGCTTAAATGAGGACCTAAAACAACTTCCTGCATAGTGACAGTGGTACAGGACAAGCTTTGTTATTGTATACTTCAAAGCCTTAATTTGCTGTAGACTTGACATCCCCTAAGATAACTGCGAATTGGACTTTAGAAGTAGGAACATAGTAGGTTTTAAAAAAAAAAAAGCTGAAACATTTGGAAAATGTACAGCCATTGTACATAGGGCTTGAACATCTCTGTGGAATATTAGGAGAATTGAAGGGTTTCTTCTGTGGTTCCCTCTGAGTTTGTGGATTTCCACTCAGGTGTCCAGCTCTACCCCCCACCCCCCAAGAGAGGTAGCATAAATTGAGGTGGTATCATGCATCCACTGATATCTTAAGCTGACTCACAAAATTGTTACGTTTACCAACATTTATCCAGCAAAATCATGGGAGTTGATCAGTGGTCTGTGACAAAGTCAAAATACTACTGATTTAGTGATCTGATACCTTGAGTCTACCCACTGTCTTGAAAAAAAATGTTCTACATTCCACTGCAGAGCTGTGGGCCTCCTCTTTGGTTAGAATTAAAATATTTGTTTACAGTTGTAACTAATTAAAATGTCTGTTTCTAGTTGTTGTGGCTTATCAGAACATGAAGGAATCCATCCTGTAACTTCTGGGTTTTTTGTCACTACTGGGTGTTCTCATACCTTCTAAGTTATAAGAACATCGTTCCCCCTGCTTACCCTGTTGGAATTTAAAGCACAACAATTTTTGAAATTAAGAAAATACTGACATTTACAGGCAGGGAAAGGAGGATAGGGGAACCATTTTTGGTAGATTTGACTTGTTTTAAATAGTAGCTGTTTAGGTTGTTTAGAAGTTAAAAATATTAGAACCAGACCTAATATTATTATTGAGCAGACTACAAGCAGGACAGTGAAATTCTATAAATAAATGCAAAACCACAGGAGTTTCAAATGGCAGTGTTTATTTGCATGATTAAAAAATTGAAACGAATTGCCAGTTTTTTCTTGTAGACTCCACAGCATGCTGACCTCCCCCATGTGCCTGCGCCTGAGCTGCAATGTCATGTTCAGTTTTGGATCAGAGACAAATGTTAAGTCTACCTTATTATCTAGAAGAGAGAGAGAAACATAGTTTAGATCTTCTGGTCATCTTAAAAACACTATTCTGTTAAATGGCTGGGGGGAAGGAGAGCAGGGAGTCCAGGAGAAAGCCGAAGGGTCAGCTTGACTTTCGAAAGCTGGCTTGGGTGCTACCAGTTAGCACTTGGGTTTCTCTTTATCTTAACTCTGGTAGATAGGACCTGCAATTTCACTACTTTATAATTTTTTTCTGAAGTTCAGACACTTTTCAGGCAGCCTTTGGGACTTTCTGGGTATCGTATCCTTACTATTTTTGCTTGCTTACCTGTAAAGGACTACGTGTTCATCTGTATAGTATTGAAATTGGTTACCGATAGCTATAAAATTTACAAAAGCCCCTAAAACTCTTGATTTAGAGATGTAGGAGTTGTACCAAAGGCACGTCTGTTAACTATGAAAGGTTTGAAAATGCCTGCAAGTGAACAGTGGTTACAACAGTGCTAGTGAAAATAACTGCCTCAGCTCTCCTGACCAGGTCTTGCTGAAGCCTCTATACAAATAAATGGTTTCATTCAGTGAAATTCATTCAGTAAAATTTGGAGCACGGAAGGGGCATGTTGTGTGGATGTGCCAGGGTTATGTTCTGCCGGGGCACTGTTTCCCTGAAGTGGTCTTTTCTGACCAGGGAATGACCGCTCTGTGGAATCTCTCCAGCCTGTGGCTCCTGCTGGAAAGCACACACAGTTTAAAGGTTACTGAAAAGAGATGCATAGACAGATCTAGAAGGATCACCAATTCCAGTACAATTCCCTCATCACCTTCCAAAAAATAATTGCTGACAAAATGTCTGTTTTCCCTGTCCGTCCATGTGTGTCCCCTCCCCACCGTGTCGTGTCGTGTCCTCCCCCCCCCCCCCCCCCCCAAAAAGCTGAGCTGGTTCTAAAATACAATTTTAAAAACTAAATTTGTTTGCTGTGCAGAACTAAAGTATGGCAGAAGCTTTTGTGAGAATATTTCACATATGTGTTTCTCATTTCCTCCTCGTTCTACCAAATTTGTAAAATTTGCTTTTCTCCTTTTGTAAGGAGCTGAGGGAACACTGCTGACAAAGAATGGGAGTTTTTTCAGACTTAAGTATCCAGAGGCAAAATAAACTGGAGTGAATCAGAAGTTTGAGCAGTTTGTGCTTTCATTTATTTTTGTCTTGCTCAATAAAGTGTACTCCTTAAAGATAATAAATTGCTGTGGGTTTTGGAAACAGATATGTCCTCGATAGTAAGAATAACTATCAGTTGTTATACTAAAAATGAAGTCAATTGCTTTCGGTAGATCTGGTGTTTTCTCAAAATTGGGAGCTTCTCTGGTTATCGCTATGCCCAGAGCAGTATCCTGTGCTTTATGGAAAATAAACTGTTGTACCCCGATACAATAGCTTGAAACAAACAAAGCCTGTTGTTTACACGCTTGTGAAAATGTCTCTTATTTAAGCAATTTACAGAGGTTCTGACAAGAAAATTCCCAAAATAAGATATTTAAAAGCTCTACTAAATCGGTCCTTGGAAGGATGGTACAGCACTGTCTGTGAGTGCCAGTTCTTTTCTCCAGTACTAAATAAGCCAAATAAAGGACTTAATGGTTGTGGACTAATGGTTGTGGGGTTTTTCTTGGCACTAGATTTACATTGCTCTTCACTGTAAATCATCGCTTAGGTCTTTGCTATACTTCTAAATAGCACAAGATTGCAAGCCTTAAGCATTCAGAAGCTGAGGCAGAAACCTTAAAAAGTAATAATTGCTTAAATACAATTTTGAAAACTCCATTTTATTCTCAGTTTTTTTATATTGTCACCTTTTTGTGGGGCTTTAGGTATTCATATTTTCCATCTTGTGCATGTGAGGTAAAAAATACTGAAAATTACAGTCCTTGTGTTATTAGTGTTATGATTCAAATATCAAGAAAAGTGCCACACATCAAAGGTTCAAGACTAAATGAGAAGAACTGGCAGGATGATTTATAAGCTAAATGATTTATTTCCTTAATGACACCATGTTCCAGTTGCTTACGGGTGTTTATATATGACTATACTTTGTTAATATTTTCTAATAAATGGTTAGCACTTCTGTTTTCTCCAGTTCCAGAACCACTTTTCACCACTCTTTTCAAGAATCTTTGACTTCTTTTTCCCCACTTAGTGTTTGACATACTAAACGAGAAATTTGTGTTTTAATTCTGCTGTTTGCTCTGTGATCTTGCTGCCTAGACACTAGCAAGTCGTACTGGCCTTATCTTCTCTAGTCACGCTTTTAAAAAAGGAATTAATATATTGTGTAAATCATGGGAGAACAGAAATTAAAACATACCATTCTCCAATTTGAGATTTTCAGTTACTTCCCAGCCAGCCAATGTATTTGGAACTAGGACTCACAACAATTATCCTGGATTTTCCTCCTACTCCCCTTTATGCAGAAGAATTGCTCTCTGCTTCCTAAATATTATCTGAAATGAAGATTGTTTTGGAAAATGGTAGGGCCAGAAAATACAGAAAATAAGACCGTATGCATTTTCTTCTGGTGAATTTTGAATAAAATGCAGGTATTTAGTAGTCAAAATACTTGTTTATCAACACCCAGTGCAAAAAAAACCCCCAAACCTCACCAAGGAAGTGACAGCCTCACATCTCCTTTAAAAACAGAACAGCTCTTAAAATTGGAGTTCAGCTAAGAACTCTTATGGAGAAGTAGGAAGTAGAAGAGAAGTCAGTTTATTCTCTCTCATGATTGTGTGTTTGTTCAGTCTAAATACTTCAACGATTCTGATTATGATGATAACAGGGAACATGACTAGATGAGGAAGGTGCTGTTCTCACTGTCATTTTTCAGCTTGTAACTATACATACAGTACAGTTACATGCCATGCAGTTTTCTCTTATACTACTTGCTAAATGCAAGTAAAATGTCAAAAGAATAAAAGTTAATTTACTCTCTATAAATATTTCTTACTTGAGCTGTATCTCAAGAAACAGTGCTATTTTCCTGGATTTCTTTTGTTTTGTTTTCTCTGTTCAGATCAGCATCATTAGTTTTTTGCTGATAACCCAAGGTGAAGTAGCTCTGATCTACTCTGTCTCTCTACTTCATGCTATCTGTAATCAGGATAAATCATACGGATTATCTTAATATAATGGGAGCTTCAAATGAAATTATGCCTTTAAATTGTAGTCAGTACAAGCTCTAAGGCTATAGATGACCACATAAAGAAACAGAGAAATTTTAAACAAATGCTGGTTGGTTAAGGTATTGGTGTCCATGTGAAGACCAGGTAAAATGTCCTGTTGAAGATAATTAAGATAAACTTAGATGTTCTCCTAAGATTTGTGTTTTAAAATATATTCAAATATGATCAAATTGTTGCACGTTTGCTACTGTTTTTCAGGTTTGTCTCAGCTAATGACTTTCCTAATGAAGTTAGATCCAAGAGACAGGGAGTTTAGAGTTCAAGGTGGCTTGACAAGTGTCTGAAGTAGAGAGGGAGATGTTTTCACAGTCTTTTCTGGTCTCCTGGTCTCTTTTGGCTGAAGCTTATCCATGAAGAAATTAATGCTTTGCAGAATTTGAGCTTAGATTTCTGGCAGTGGATATGTAACCAGTAGTTTTCTTATTGTTGCCTGAAGTGTTTCTTTTCTGATTCCAGTGTAGGTCCCTTCCATCTTCGCCCTAGTCTTACCTGTAAGTGTAGTTGCCAAAATCTCAGTACTTCATCTCCATTTTCTGAAATTTTAGTTGCTTTCAACTGAAATGATTGAGCACCTTTTGAAATCTTGTCCTTTCTGGGCTTTTGTATTTCTAGCCTCTTGTAGTTGTCCTTTTACCTCTTTATCCTTTTTCTTTTAGCATGTCACTTGGAGTATTTTTCTCCTTACTCTCTCTAGCATTCTGTGAGAAGTCCTGATAACTTGATCCTTGATTGCTTTCCCTTCTCTGGATAATCTTTCTTCAATTTCTGTTTCTATACAGACACTGGCAAGATCTTCCTCTTTTCCTGAGACTTATCCTCTTTGTGCAGGGTAAAGTCTCAGCCTTTCTTGCTGATATTTTGCAGGCTAATCTCTGGGTTAAAAAGTTCAAAAGACCCCCTATCTTCTTCATCTTAAGTCATCCATCCATCTTTAGCTGCTATGGGCAAAACCATTGTTCTTGCTGTTTGGACCTAGCTGCACCGTTGTTAGAGACTTTCACAGATCCTCATATCTTGGACATGTGAGTCTCACAGGTGGTTTTTTTCTGCACAATTAATCATAAACACTGCCAAGAAAAAACCCTCTTGTCTAAAGAGCTCCTTTGCCATGGCACCTGTTAATTACATAGTATAGTCCAGCTGCAGGCAGATTTTGTTTTTACCATGTCTCTGCTGTGTTCTTTGTGGTCTCCTGTCTTCTGCTTAAGAATTGAAGCCCTTTTGGGATAGCTCTGGCTTTGCTGTGTATTTGTGTAGCACTTAACACAGGGATATCCTGGACCATGAACAGGTGTTCTTGTTATTGTGGTGATAAAAATAATAGATAAGAGTAAGTAAATGTAATGCACAGAAGACTAGAGCTGGGGCAGGATACAAGGAGCCTCTAGTATACTCCACATGCATGGTCTACAGAGAAAAAAAAAAGGGGGGGGGGTATCCCTGTAGCATTTCCTTACAGATCAGTGGAATACCCATTAAAACTATGAGTAACTTCACAAATAGTAGGTGGATAATGGACAAATGATGCCTAAATGGAGGACACAACTGATACTAGCTCTTGCAATGGTGACACTGACTTTTTCAGTAGTGAGTGATCTGAACACTCTTCTCACACTATATGCTTTTAGCACAGAAGAAAATTGGACCATGCGCTATCTCTTAGTCAGTATAAAATGAGAGATAAGATCAAGTAATGAGATTCTGAATAAGATCCAGATTTCAGACATCCCAGGAGTCAGCTTATGGTCCTATCATTTTAGGCTGAATACACCTTTGGATGTATGTTTCACAATCCAGATTGCATCCTGAGGACAATCTGAAGGTGACAGTAGTGGTTGGAGACAGGTTTGCAGTAGTATTTTTAAGAACAGGTTTCTGATGTGGTAGTTAAATTGTTTGCAGATCTGTTAAGTACCTTCCAGCCAGTGTAATTTTGTAACTGGTAAACACTGACCAAAGGTCCCATGTTCATTTGTCAGAATTATGGTTGTTTCCATGTTACCAATAAATAAAATATAACACTCCTTTAGATTTCCTTGCCCAGGGCCAGATACGATATTTCAGCCACCTTATGTATTTGTCTTAGGTAAATCAGATGAAGTAAACAAAACTGGTACATCAACTTCATAAACACTGTGGTTGTCTTAGATTAATACTGCAAAAACTGAATGAGTTACGTGTCATGTTAAACAATTTCTATAAGGTAAACTTTTTATTTGTTGGTTTAGGATGCTTCTCAAGCTCTTGCAGCAGTTTGGGTAGCAGCTTGCTTTCTGGTGAATTTTTGGAGCAAAACAATTGTTTGAAAGGTACCACCAGCATTTAGGGAGAGTGTGTGTGTATGTGAGCCGACAGATTTTAAAATGCAGGTGAAAATTTTCATCTTGCTCTTTGGTACTTCTACCCTTGTTAGTGCTGTAGGGACCACCTTTGGGTGAAAAAGTTGTGAGGCTGCTATTGCAGTCATCAGCTTTTGCTAAGACTGAGTGTATGTACTCCTCTTACCTTGTAGGAAATAGCCTTTGTATATCAGGTATATAACCTGTAGCAACTTATGAAAAAGACTGGTCAGACTGAAATTGTTTCTGGTCACAAAAACTCTACAGTGAATTTTGTGGAGATAATTTATATCTTACAACAGGAAGATCTACCTTGGCATACCAGCACCATAAGGAAGAGCAATCAGTGGTTTTAGGGTGGGTTGGAGCTAAGAGGTACTTTCAAGTCTGCCTCAAGTCAAAAGCCAAAGCTTGTTTCATAAACATGGGGGTGACAGTGATATGTACAGAAGAGAAATGCTACTGTGCCTTCATTTCCACTGATGACAGTTCCAAATTCCTGAACAGTTGGCGACTTCTGCTAAAATGGTCATTATTAATATAGCTTTAAGGTAGTGAAGCATCAAAGTTAATATCTGTAACTGAAGTAAGAATTTGCATGTCACCCTGTTAATGTTCTTATTCAGTCTCTCAAGCTAGTTGTGGAAGAACTTCATATAGAATAGAATATAGACATAGGTAGAAAGCTTTCTTTGTAGCCAAAGGATTTTTTTTTTTAACTTAAACAAGCGCTCTTATGTACATCACCTGTTTTAAGTGAGGCTCTGAATGTTATTTCTAACTGAGGATTTTGGGGATTTTGCAGCTCACAAGATTGTGCATGTAATTCTAAAATAAAAATAGAAAGTACAGAGAAACTATAGCTTCAGTAGTTGTCCACATCATTCAATGTATATGTTAAAAACACAACAAAACAAGAAGTTTCTACTGCTTCCCAGAACATAATATCCAAAACATCTCACTTGTTCTTCAAATCAAGCATTGTATGTCCTCTTCCAACAACACAGTGTGTACGACTAAATAGAAGTCAACAATTATCAAACAGATCTCCTGTAATGCAAAGCGTGTAGGAAGCTGATGCTCTAGCTGGCTGTGCTGCCTGTATTCTGTCCCCAGCATCCCTGAGAGCAAGTGTGTGTGTGTGTGGTGTTGGGGGGCTGCTGTAAAGCACACTGCAAATAAACTTAATGCCCTACCCCGTTCTATCTGAGTTTTCCTGACTCGCTTAGGTGCCTTCCACATACTCCTGTAAAGTCTTTGATGTTTATCAGTAGGATTTTTCTCTTAAATTTATGTTAGGTCAGACAGAGGTCAAAGTGCCCTGTCTGAAAACCTGGTTTACACACCTCTGGCAGTTTAATGAAAGACTTGCATTGTCACATGACGGTTTGCTCTTGCAGCGTTAAGTGACAGGCCAGGTAGAGACTGAAATGCATACTTCTTTTGTCACTTGAATTAACTTCAGCGCACAGTAGTTCTGAGTACATGTGTTGTTCTTCCCATTTATTCCTGGGTCTATTTATATGTTTGCTTACTGGCAGTCAGGTTATTATTAATGACAGTTGTGAACATGACTACAGGCAGAACCACTGCTTCAGTGCCTCTCCTAAAACTGAGTAACTGATATGAGACTGTTTCAGACTTCCAACATGATAAGTTCTCCAAAATAATGTTTTCTGAGTTTAGAATGAATGAACAGATGTTCTTGTATTTGGCTTAAATATCTAGTGAGATTTTATCTGAAGAGTATTGGGTAGTTCTAGGAACAAACAGAAACATCACTAAACCTGTATCACAGTGATTGAAGGGAGTTTATGCCTCAAATCTCAAGAGCAGGCAGAAGGCCAGTGCTTAAGATGTGTACCAATATCTTCTGAAAGAATATGACCAACACTGTGTAAGATCTTGTAATTAAGGAATTAATGGAGGCCACTGCTGCTCAAAATGCCTGATTTACACTGACTACTCGTAGCAGAGTGGTTTAAATGCGAATATTATGTTGTGTTTGTTGGGGAAAGGATCAGATGGCCTAATTCTTCATTTGACTGCTATTGGGTCCTAAAAAAGGCATGAAGGTAACTGTGCGACAACTCTCATCACCGGGCAGGTTGCAAAGTACTGAGCATAGGGCTGCCAAACAATTTGTCTGTGCATACAACACTGCATAAGAGGCTGGAGGTCACTGCAAACTTTTTTGTCCTTCCTGTGAAGGTTCAGGTATTGGTCATCGCTAGAAGCAAGATCACAGATTAGGTGGTCAGTGACCTGGGTTATCCTGTTTCTGTGGCAATGAAGGTCATGAAGAAATATTAGTCAGTGAAGAAAGCCAAAAGTTGTTACTGCTTTACAGGTCAAATTTTGGTATGCATCTGTTTTTGTTTGACTTCCTGAGCATCCGTGCTGTCTTCAGTATGCCATTTGGAAGCTGGAATTTAGATGATGCACGGCAGCAGGTTTTAATTTCTCATGGTTTTTGCTTCTTTTTAAAGCCCAGAACAAGCATATTTCAAGTTTAGATTCCCTTTCTTAGGTTGTTTGCTGGGAACTGAATGGAACATTACTACATACCAGCAGAGGAATTCACATTAAACAACATTCAGACTCTTTACACAGAATTGTTTAGGCTGGAAAGGACTGCTTGAGATCATCTAGTCCAACCCCAAACTTACTGCATCATCCAGACGTTAAGCTATAAATAGACTGATGTCGGCCAAATCTATTATCAGTCAGTGCTGTATGCTTTTTCTTTACCCAGTCTTTACACCAGGCTTTTCAACAGACACACAATAAAAGAAGCTATAATTGTAATAATTCCAAGAGTTTTTAGAAATGAGGGGGTTTTTTGAGGTGTCACACCCGCTTGAACAGTCTTTTAATTTATGTACTTGCATTTACTTAACAAAAACAAGATAGGCAGCGTGTCTGTGACAAGCGGTTAGTACCAAGCATTTTGTATGGTGAATTTGATGTTCACAAGGCCAGGTTTTCATGCTAAATTGTGACAGTGTATCAGAGTTGACATGTGCAAAACCCCCTCATATTTCAGTCCTGGGTTCTTTGCTCTGCCGGTGAGCCCCAGTCTATTTTTGCTTTGTTAAATGCCTTCCTCTTACAATACTGGTCCACGACGTGCTTTAGGAGAACAACGTAATAACTCGGATATAAGTTTGATATTAGTATTCAAGTTTCCAGCACCTGTTTATCTGTGCTGACTCCTTGCTTGTGGATTTGAAATTCTCAATAGCAGTCTTAGGGTCTGCCCAGTTGAGTATATGCATCATTAATTCTTTTTCTGCAGCATGGTGATGTATTAGACACATCACTTTTGGCTTGTGTGCAGTCTTAGGTACAATCTTTGGTCATCAGGTTAAGTACAGATCTTTGGAATTGAAGCCTTTTACTGGAGAGAATTTTTCAGTCTGCCATTTGCTGTAAACCTCTTTGTAGTAGCATTATTTTAATCCATATCACTGGTCAGCTACCTGACTGCTGACACAAAGGAGGACCCGGTAATAATACAAATGGCAGGGGAAGTCAGGGGCTGCTCCTTTTGGCCATGGTGTGGTCTAGTCAGCTTCGGCCAACTTAGAAACTACACCCGAAGAAAAACACTTGCAGTCAAACAATAAGCTGCTCTGTGGAAATAAAGGCAGAAGTACATGGATGCGACTTAAGCACTAGAGTGCTCTCTCCCCCTCCCTGACTAGATAATTTGTCACTGGTGAACAGTGCTTTTGGTTGGAGCTATAGACTTCTTTCTCCAGTACCTTTTGGTAGGTAGACAGAGTTTATGTAGCGTGCAGTACTTTCACCCTTGCATTTAGGCTAACTGGAACGATCTGCTGGAGATTTGCTGCTTTATTGCAGACAGTGCCTAAGATTGCAGATGTGATTCCTGGTTAGTTGGGAAAGAATAAATTAGAGAGTATTTGGTTTACATGTGAGGAGTGATCATTCACCAGTTGGACTGGTGACTCCGGCTGCAATGTTGTTAGTACTCAGTATAGGCAATATAATTGCAATAAAACATGTAAAGGAAGGAAGTCTGCATTGTATTCAGGCAGCTTTTAAGATAGCATTACAGCTAATGTTCAAAGATTAACCACAGACTGTGTGTGCCGGCAGTTGATCACTTCCTGTGATAGTTTATGTTTTAATATGTATTAATATCAAAAGCAGTGGTTTCCACCACAAGAACACTGTGAACTCTCAGACTTTCTTACAGGCCATACAAAAGGAACAAATTTGGCATTTTCTCTTAATTCTCAGTTCCTGGCACTGGTTGCCAAATGCTACCAGTTTCCAGACTGTGGTTTGGGAATCAGCGCTACAGGGAGTGATTAGAAAAATGTTAGAAAGATAGTGAGCCTAAGTCTGTAATATGGAAATAAGAAAACAAATACAGTCCTTGGGGTGTTTGACCTAGAGAGGGATTCTGTGTCGAAGATCACAGGTGTTACTAGATGGCCAGATGCATCAGCTCCCAGCTGTTCTGCTGATCCTGGGTGCTGCCCATCTTGCAAATTTGACAGCTGTAAGGCTGTACTATAAAATTAGCGACTTCCCTATAATGCAAGTGAGCTGATCTGTTTCTCCAAGCTCAAGGAAGGTTCTGAAATACCCATTGCATTTGTTGTCTTTTGGTGTGAAGTTGAGTCCTTTGGCAGAAACCCAGTGGAAGTGTCAAAGGTGGTCACCTCCTGCACTGCCATCGGTGAATGCTCCTGGGGGCTTTTTCCTGCAGGCTGTGACTTCAGAACCTGATACAAGAAGCTTTTTCTCCCCTCCTGCCCTGCCTGCTTCTCTCTCAGCATCTTCTAGGAAATGCCTGGTGCTTTGCAGGATGGGTTGGCTTTGCACCTGAAACCTTTCTATTCCTAGTTACGTGCTCTCAAAAAGGTGGATGAGAAGGAAAGAGGGTGAGCAAACTTACACGTTATGTTCATGCCTAGCCTTTTGTAGAGCCGGCCTCAGGCTGAGACAAAGGGCTTGGGAGGTTTGCGACCTTGTGAATGCTTCTTGGATTCTTTTCTTACTGTGTCATTTCCTTTCAGCGGCGTCTGGTCCTTCAAGCTCACCTGGGTGTGTTCACAGGTAGCCAGACCTGTATTGTGAAAGAGAAATTAGACACTTAACCTTGGCAATAATTAACTCCCATAGCCTTGTTTGCTACCTCTTTGTCATGCATTTATTGTCCTTTGTTTGCTCACTTCTAAGGAAATTCTTTTTGGCATTTTATCAGGTTTTTATGAATCTGAGCAAGTGAAGAATTAAACCGTGAAGCTCAGGTGCAGAGGAAGAGTTTCCTTCTTTCTTTCCTTGGCAATTCACCTGTATAAACATGTATCGGGAATGGGTGGAGCTCAGCGGCAATGATAGTGGTGTGGAAACATAATAAACAGGTTTTGTGTAGTGTTTCTTGCTAAGAGCCTGCTTGAGAAACCCCTAATCGAGTCTTCCAGACCGATAACCTTCTTGTCCTCAGTGGGGTGAGGAGGACTGGGTGAATTGCTCTGCTCTTTGTGTAATCTGTGCTGAGCCCTGCAAAAAGGTAACTGGAATCTCCCCTTGCCAATACCTACATGTCAGGGCAAATAACCACAAGAACAACGAGCCTGGCTATTTAACTGTTGTGCTCCCTGACAGAAAATGGTGAAATCCATCATGCTGAATGTGCAGATGCTCTCAATTATTTTAATCCTTATTAAAAAGAGTGTCTTTTCTGAGGTCACTTTGTAACTCAGGCCTCTTGCTTTGTATGTCTTTTCTGTGTACACACCCACACAGTGCTTTGCAAAACATTGGTGTCTGCTAGCAAAGTGTTGCTTGCCAGCTAATAAAAAGGAGCAGTTCACAGCTGTTGAGGGATACTTACTTAAGCGTATGGGAGTGAGGCTTGATCTTTGTGATTAAAAAAAAAAAAATATTTATTTTTAAGTGGAATGTCATATATGTCTGGCTCTTTTGTGTACACAAGAATACTTTTTTTGTCTATTTTGCCTTGGGGACTATATTAGAAGCCAGACTTGGGTCTGTGTTGAAGCACTCCAAATTGACTTTCCTATACAATCAAGTTCTCCTTATCTACTGTGGCATGCACAGCAGTGAATTGCTTCTCTGTAATTTCCCATAAAAACATTTCAAGAGAACTCAGATGTACTTAGGCTGCAGTTTCAAGCAGCAAAGTGAGCTGATGTACTAGTCCTTTTACCCAGCGTTTTTCTCCTGTGACATACCTTGCTCTAGTTTCTGTGTTCACTGTACCCAGAAAAAAACAAACAACAACAAAAAACCACAAAAAACCCCCAAACACCAGACCATGGTCAGTTTTCTCATCTTCTCCCTTTGCACTGGCTTCAGTGCTCATCTGGTCTTCTGCTGAGCCATTATATGCATTAACACAGAAGAAAGTAGATGCAACAAAGCAAGTGGTTAACTTTCTGTAGGGTTAGCATGCTGAAATGGCTCAGAGCAGGGTTCAGTGAGCAGAGAAATTAGTATGAGCAAGTGGTAACACCTGAGTAGGGTTCATGGGATGATATCCAGCATTTAGAGTGCCCTGAAAGTTGAAATTGATGCTCGGTGTGCCTGTTGATGCTGCTATCAAAGAGGCTGTTTTGAGATGTAATTCTCCTGTGTGAACTTAGTGGACTTACTGAAACTGCAGTCCAGCAGTCCTATTCTGTTTTGAAATGCATATTACTCCAGATGGTATCTTACTAATGTCTTGCATAATAGTATTTTAATTTCATTATTGCTGACATTTTTCAGACACTGTCAAGAGAATTTGGATGACTTGTAGTGGTAATCTTCAAGAAGAATAAATCTACCTAACTTATTCTACTGAAGAAAAGATAATACTGATGTGATTTTAGTCCATCTATTTTTTTTTGTCTCTGTACTTGTCTTAGTATTACTTCATACTTGTGTCTCCTTTCACATTAGTGTATACTGTTTGTTTAGGTTTATGTTATATTCCCCAACAAACGGGTTATTTTGTTTCTGAAATTCCTGAAATGAATCCTGAATAACATTGAAGACTCACATTCTTGGTGTAGATTTGAGATGGTAGCAGGTGATCTGACTGGAACATGACTGGAACTGTACTGTCAGTACAGTACATACAGTAGGATTCTTACAATAATGATCAGTGGACTAATTGAATCATTCCATGTTTTCTGTGATGTTTTCTCCTTATTGACATTTTCACAGGAGAAGTGATTTTGGAGCTTTAAAATACTTTTCTTATTATTGAAGTTAGATTAATTTTTTTTCAAAATTTTGTTTTCTTCTTTCATTCTCATCCTGTGCATGTAAAAAGGGAATGTTGTTCTTAAATTTGAGCTAACTGAAGAAGGGCTTGCTGGAAAGGCTTTTTGGTTTTGTACTAACTACACCACTTGGTCTAATGAAACTAGAATTGCTGCTTTCTACAAACCTTTCTTGTTTAAAGTATTGGTGAAAGGTGGACCTTTTCTTTTATTCGTGCATTTGATTTAACATGTTTAGAGGCGAATATAGCTTTTGATTCAGGGTTTAAAAAGAAATCAAAAAAGCAAACCGCCTCAAAGTGCAAACTGAACTTTGAACTTAGAAGTAGATCCACTGACTTTAAGGTATCTATTTAAGCGTCTTGCTAAACTGCAGTCATGAGATGTATCTACAGGTAGTTCTGGTATTTGTTGTGGCACCAATTAAAAAGGTAGATATTAGCTCCCTTCTCTGTGCTGTACTTCACAGCCCCTTCAATGCCAGCCTAAGGGTTTATGGTGTCATGCAGTGAAATAGTTTACTGAAATAATCCAGGCTAAAAATAACCTTCTGAAAGAATGTGGCATGAGACGATAATAAGTAGCTGAAGGTAAGCAAGGTTGGCAATTTTTCAAGCCTGCTTTGCTGCTGAAACAGAAGCACCATGTAACTGCCCCCACAGTGATCATTCCCATCCGTGAGCAGTGCCAAAATAGCTGCGGCAGTCTTTGTGGCGTCTTCACCCAGTGCTTACGGGTGTCCTCTCAAAGGTAACTTCTGTGATGCACTTCTCCTCTGTTAAGTTAGGTTGGTGCAACTCTTTTGGAGGCCACCTGTGAACTGGGTCAAGAAATGTATGAATTTAAAAAAAACCTGTATAGAAAGGAAAAAAGGTGGAGTTAGTTTAAATTTTGACCAGTTCCCTAGCTTGACATGTGGCGCTACAGAAATAGTCCTGATGTGAGCTGCTCAGGTCGTTGGTGCTGCACAGGGAAACATCAGTGGAAGCACTGCCTGAGCCGGCGGGGGTGTTTGATAAATGAGAAGGTCCTAAATTGCTGGAAGTGTATGTTAAAACTTCCAAGTATTAAAAGCGTACATGTAAAAAATCGCATATTTGACTGTATTTCTGCCATTTACTGCATATAATACATAAAAGAAGATTTTTCTGGCAGCCAAAATACTGTACACCCAGTTTTACTTAAGAGTTGGGAGTCTAGCATAAGCTCTGTGTTTAAGAATGTTTAAGCATGATGATGTGGACACAGAGAGTAACTGCAAAGTGTCCAACAAACCACCTTTTAATCTGTTATGTGCAGCTCAGGCTCTAATGTGTTACTTCCCCATTCAATATGGACATTCACATGACTCCAGACTTTGTGCGTACTGGACACAGGAAGAATGAGCAGTGAACTTTACAGATTGGAAATGAAAAGACAGCCAACACGTGTAGTAAAGAAATTCAAGTATTTCAATTGTTAGGGTGGAAAAACAGATTTTCACTTAAAACTCTTCTTTCACACCTGAAAAGTAATTATTTCTAATTGATTTTTTAGTAAAAAATCATGTTTCCTTAAGTGCCGTAATTATTCTGTGTCCAAATTCTGCACTTGGCAAAAGTAACATTTCTCTTGAGAATGGGTGTTAATTGTCTTACATCCATGTCTCAGCGTGCATTACCTGCTGCATTTTCTTGGAGTTTCATGTGTTTGTAGCATTCTTAATTTCTGCCCCAAACTGTGCTGTGGTGTTTGTGACTGTAAATATGCAGTGCATCAGCTTCAGCTTTGTTTCATGCCTGTTTCTATGGATTTATGTTTGTTTAAAATAATAAAGATAGACTCAAGATATTACTCTGAAAGTTATTAATGGTTTGTCTGTAGGCCATTACATCATGAAGAAACCAAAGCATGCTTTGAGAGCATTTACTTTTTTCTCGCAGGTTTGCTGACATACAAAATACAGCTGTTCAGCAGTACACATAATATTCACTAGCAGTACCAGATAAAAAGAAATGGTACAGGAGAAATGCAATATTGAGAAAAGCTTCAATTTTCTTTTTAATAGAAAAAGCACTATTCGTATCTCTGAATACAGTTTTTAGTAAAAATTAATAGTATTAGAATGGGATAAAGCTGTGCATCAGAATTTTGTGAACTGCTCATAACCTGTCAGTATTGCTGTTTTCTAGTATTTTCCATGTAATTATTAATATTTTGTGTGCGTCTGATTCTTGAGTCAGTGTATGTCACCAGATACCTATAATTAATACTTCATTTATATATTTGAATGTGCAGTGCCCAGTTGATGCACACAGGATGCATAAAATGGAAATGTTTATTTGATAGTAATTGCAAATTGTATTGCTTTTTCCATTGCTTTCGACTCCCACATCAGTTCCTTCTGCATCAAGGTTAGATAAGCACATGGTGGGATGGTGAATGTAGGAGCTTCTTTTGCAGTTGGTATCTTGAATGCCTCTTTGTGAGTAAATGTAGAAACCAAAATTGCTTTTATCGACATTAATTTTTAGAGACATCTGTGAATAAGTAAATGGCAAATGATGTCCTTTAATTGAAATAGTTGTTAAAAATACCTTAAGCCACCAGAAACTGAGCTTTTTTGAGAGGATTGCCTTTATTACTCTTCCAGGTCCAGTTGAATCAGCTGTGCTGTGCATTTGTTCTGAGTAATTGTCTCTTGTAGAGGAAGGTCTATTAAGGTTGGAAATCAAATTCTTCTCTACTAGGCTAAATGAATTGCTGCTTTCTGCTTGCCAGAGACACTGCTTCAAAACAAAACCAAACCAAACCAACCCACAGGGAGTTAAAATATTTTTGTCCTAAGTCATCATGTCTGGCAGAGAGGTGACCTCAACCTTCTCCTGCTCTGAATCATTGTTGAGATACCCACGTGCTCTAAATAGACTGAGGTAGGTTTCAGTGCCAGAAACTGTTTGTCTTTTCATGTGTTGTGGATGGCTAAGTGAGTACAACCTTGACATTGTTAGAAAGGGCGCAGCTACACCCGGTTACTGTAGGTGTAGTAGCAGATTAACTACTCTAACTACTTTCATGTGTGTAATCTTTCTAATCTTGATCAGGTGGCCATGTTGCTTTTCTCCTGTGGCACGTAGGCAGAGCTTGACTGTGGTTCTAATCCTGAAGCTGTTTTTACTGTGGTAGGTGCAGGCAAATAAAAAATACAAGGAGTTGAAGTATCGTGTACAATGTTACGTTGAGAAGGTTAGGCTGCATTAATGTGAAAACCCCCAAACAATATATTTGAATTAAGGAAAGTTATTAAAGTGATCCTTCAAGAAATGTCTGACAGCAGTGCTTTTCATACTTACCCGAATTCTGTGAACTCAAATTAACGTAAGCCATGATGTAGTCAGTCTGCAAAACCAGCACACAGTTTCTGGCAGTAGTCAAATTAATACTTCAGAGGGAGAAGAGATGCTGGAAGCAAAGAAATTCTTTCCTGACTGTTGTATTCTTGCATTTATGACCAAAAGCATAAGTTGCACAATGACAAAACTTACTGGTAAAAAAGCTGTTCATGCCTTCCCTTACTGTCACCCATTAGGGTATGAATGAGAACTTGCTTTCTTTTAAAAGCAGAAAGGGGAACTGGTCTCTGATACTTGTGAACGACAATAATTCTAGTTAGGCTGTTTCAACTTCGCAAAGTGTGTGTATTTTGGGTTTTACTGGTTTTGTTTTCTGTTTGGGCAGTAAAGAAGAAGAATTTAAGAAATTCGTTGGTACTGTCTTAGTAGCTTCCAGCTTTTTGTTTTCTTCTCCAAGTTTGTGATACTCTGGCTTAAGTTTCTTTATCACTGAAAGGGAAGAACAGTTACTTGAACAGCTTTGTTTTCTTTAGATAGCTTTCCTGAGCTTATGGTTTCTTGTAATGGGGCTGTCCTCTACTCTCCCTCACTTAGTACTTTCACTCACTTCAGGACCTCAATCCAAAACATATCCAGGACCTCTAAGGTACAGTCTAGCCAGCAGTGCCAAGGTCTAGTGAAGGAGTATGTTGTAGTATAACATGAATATATTAACTGAGTAGCTTGGTGCTCTGTTAATTATGGCAATAAAACTATAGTTATGTCATGCTTGTAGTTTAGAAGAATAAACAAGAAGCCTTCAATTTAGAAAATAACACTGAGAACAAATACAGTAGCAGTTGCATTTGGAGCTGCATCCATAAGCTGCTTCTGTCATGTGGAACAGCTACCTTATTACGCTCTTCTGCTTAATATAGGTCCATGTAATTTTTTTTATCCTTGTGATATCTGAGCATTAAATGATGTTAATGTCTGTAAGCTACTAAATGCTGTTACTAACACCTGTTTCATGTGACTTATTCTCTTCCATATGTCATGCACAAAAATGTGTGTTCCAGTTTGTGGTTTTCTTTTCCCCTGATAGACATCATCTATTTGGAAGCAATCTACACTGTTTGTATTAGCTGATGTCTAGGAGAGACTCGTTATACATATTTAAGTGCAAGACATTCCTTAGCCTGAAATTGTAGAAGAAATTTGCACAAGAGCTGCAGCCATACTGTGGCTCTCATGTCTCACGTCCCTGTCACTTCTGCAAAAAAATAGACAGTAAGGAATGATGAGAGAGAAGTGGAAACACATCAGGATAGAAGGTGCACTTTATAAGCATACCTTTTTGCTCAGCAGGGCCCGAGAGACCACAGTGCCGGCCAGTCAAATGGCTGTGGTGCAGTGCTGGTGCAGAAGCTCCTAATGCCCTCTGACATTAGTCCGATGGCATAATGTATTTGCAGTGGGGAGCGGGTATTTCTGGGAAGGGAATCTGCATTAAAGTGCAGTAATGCAGATTATAAGAAGTTTTCATTGTGTCTCCCATAACCAAATTGAACATGTCATTCAGTGTCAGAGATAGTAAAGATAAAAGCTTTATGTGTATTAGTAAAAGATCTGGCTTTATCTTGTGCTTTTTGGAAGGTAATCATTGTGATTAACATCTAAGAACATTGCACTGTACATTTAGTCTGTTAAATAAGAGGGCACTGGGAGCAGAGGGGCTGGAGCAGGCCGATAGGTGAAATTCTGTTTTGCTTCTCAAATAGCAGATCTCTTTAATGCAGTCCATGTGTTCAGCCTTGCTTGCTTTAAGGTGGTAGAGTTTTCATACTGGGGGAGGTAGTCATTTGCAAATAACTATTATTTTGCAATTCAGTGCTAAGATGTATGTGTAAAGTTACCTAGAAAGGACTCCGTGCCTTTACACAGGGAATAGAAACCTCTCTGTAATTTTGGGGGTTACTACTTGGTTTGATTTCAGTGCTCTTATTCACTCAATGACACAAACAGCCTCTTTGTATATACAGTGCGTGAATGGAAATGTGAACAGGATCGAAAGCAGGTGTTTGTGTTACAGGGGGGAATGTTACAATAATATTTATAGGCTATTCGTTTATTATTGGAGTTATTTGAAGTTGTTGTGTAAGACAGAAGTTGAAGTAGAAAACAACAAAGTCCAGTTTTATCTAGAGGACTGGTCTCAACCCTGCTGCAAACCTGCACAATTAAATAGATGTTTATAGGAGATTAATTATTTCTTCCTCACATGTTAATTTTTAGCTTATTTGGAGTCTGATTCTACCCTTTCCGTAGTGCCTTATTCAAGAGTTAAAACTAACTGTGGGTACTCTCCATAAGCTTGTGTGTAACGGAACTATTCAGCCTGTAAAATAGTCCTCAGGACTGTGGAATTGGGTCCTTTGGTGTTGTAAAAGGGGAATCACACAGATCACAGACTTCTGCCTGTAAATGTTAGCAATGGATGAGCATGGCTAGCCAGTAAATGGATTTGATGTCTTTGCTTGTCCTATACTAACTGTCCTGTATGGAAATACATGGGGTGGATGGCACTTTGGTTTGTTCTTTGTTGTTTGTAGTGCTCCTTCAGCTTGTTTAGTGAATGTATGTGCCAGAGTGAACTTCTTCAGCTGGAAGGATGCTGATGGTAATGTGGGAAATAGATGAGTAAAATCTGAACTGATATGTATGGGTACAACATGGATAGGAACTTCATTAGAAACACTTAATACTAGTCTTTCTCAGCTAACAACATCAATTCCATTTTTCTCCCCCCCGCCCCCTTTTTTTTTTCCTGGAAGGGATGTGTTTAAAGTGTTGGTTTGGTCAGAAAATTTACTAAAATTTATATTAGTTTATGTATCATGTTGGAAATCAGCTATTCTCATTTTACTTACAGAAATAAGTTTTCTTGTAGATTGGTTCAGGGGGACATGCACAACTTTAAGAAAACAATAAAGCCAGACTGTGTTCTCTTTCATGAGTTAATGTTTAAGTTTCAAGTGAAAAACTGTTTCATTACTGGTGTGATGTCAGAGACATGACTCTATGTAGAATTTACAGCCTGGTAGTATTTAGAAAGGCCACCTGACCACGTGGATTTGTAAAATGAGTATGTTAGGCAGGAATCACCAAGGGAAAAAAAAGCTATGGAGCCTCTTCATGTCACTTATCCATGTGGTTTTCCGGTAGAAACAGCAGTTTTAAGATACAGCTGGGTTCAAGAGGGGAAGAATTAGCAATCTTTCCCAAGAAGTAGCTTTTAAACTCAGAGAAGCACACCTACTTTAGTTAAAGATGTGAATAGATGATTTATTATAATTTTATACATTTAATATAACTGCCCAGTATAAAATTACTTTTAAGGGATTGTTTGGAAAGCTGGTTAGCAGTGCAGCATGTAATTTTTTAAAACCCTGTTCCTATGTGCTCTGATTTCCATGACACCATTCTTCAGGGACAGCACATTTGTTATAGGAGGCTGAATTGTTTCCTTTCGCAAAGCCTTACAGGCTCTGAATCTCCCACTGGCTGCTGTCCAGAAAGAAAGATTTGTGGGTTCTGCCCAGTGTCTGCAAATGTGTGATGATATTTATATCCATTGAGTTGTTTTCACTGTAGCTAGATCTGGTAAAACACTTGTGGCTTTACCACAAGTAAAAGACTTGTGGTAAAGACTGAGAACTTTGAAATAAAATTCTGTGCTCGAAGACATGTTCTGACTTCCGTCTCATCCCTGGTTACTGGGTGGGAAGGAGGATCATCCTAGTTGTACATCATCGCTCTCAGAGGGGGGGAAAGTCAGCAAACCTTTAAAGAAACAAGTAAAACTTTAGTTTTTGAAAGCATAATACTGTTTAAGGGTGGACAAAAATCAGAATATTGGCAAGTTAAGGGCTAAACTGAGACTTCAGCGCCAATTCACAATACTTTTTATTGGTAGAGTCCTTAAAACCCAGTTAATTCTGCACAACTGTACAGTTGTGTTGAGTCAAAAGTCTTTCACAGCTGGGACTTCTAAAAGAAAAAGCTGCCTTTTTCTTCTTCTGTTTTTCTAAACTGGTGACAACAAAGAGAAGGACAGACATTTCACTTCCATGTGCACTTTCATGTCATCTTTCTCTTTTTCCTCTTCAAGAAGCTTTCACTAAGAAGGAAAAACGATATGGCCAGTGACAAAACCTTGTTTTGAGAAGCATTTCCAAGCATGAAAACAATGCTTGGAACAATTTTGTAGACCAATTTTTGCTTAAATTGACAATGATTCACTTGATCTTAATCTGAAATTTCTTCAAGCTTTTTACCACTTCCTCTAGATATGGTTTAATAAAATGGTGTTCTCAGATTTTTCCATATGGTGTTCCATTTTTTAAAAAGGGGGTAAAGTTTTGGCTCCAGAAAGAAAGGATTGTCATGGCCCCTTGAAACCTGTTTGCCACCTTTGGGCTTTAAAATCCACAGTCTAATCGGTAGATTAGGGTACTGGGCAGGTTTGGTCCTGTTCCTGGCTTTGCTCTATGTTTTCTATATAGTATTAAGTAATGACAGTGGTCAGTCTACCTGCAGGTTTCCTAATTTCTGAAACAAGACTTACAGCTACCTTAAAATGGAAATCAGGAGATAGTTGTTGAAGTCAATAAAGACTGATTTCGAGATCCTTAGAAAGATGTTTGTACATGGAAATAATTTTTCTTCAATATGCATTCTCTTCTAACTTATGCTTTTCAAATGGCTTTATGGCATTAGATCTAGAAAAAATTTGTATTGGATGAAACATACATAGCATAAAACCCGTTGGCTTAGTTCTGTACATGTGACTGTAACTGGCTGAAGATCCAAGTACCAGTGAAAGGATGTGGTAAATTTTCCTTGGAGCTGGCAAAAGTTCCCGTATTTGGAACTTTTAAAACCAGACTAGGTTGATATACTGGAAAATTTACTGCAGAGAAGACAGTGCTCTATTGGTAGGAAAACAGGCTGGGTATTCTTATAGGCCTCTCTGCGTACAGCTAATGAAGGTGTAAATAATAGTTATTTTAATTTGCCTTTGTTTTCCCGGTTTTGCTGGTTGTGGCCTACAGCATGACCAAAGTCCTCAGCCCTGAAGTCTCACACCAATTAAAATGGCCATCAACATTTCCTTGTTTAGTTTCTCTTGTTAAGTGCAGGGTGAAACTTCAAGGGTGTAGCTAAGAAAATATTGATTTAAAAAAAAAAATAATTTTTTTTTTTTATTTCCAGATGAAAACTTGCAGGCATTGGCCCAGCAGGGTGGAGTAGAAAAGTTATCTTGATTGAGTAACTCCAGTCTTTGGCTCTGCAGCCCTGAGAACACTTGAGCAATAGGTGACTGCCGTTTGCTGTTGGCTAGATAACGTTGTTGTTTCTAGGCTGTGGACTGTAGACTGACTTTCACACAAGCCAATGGCATGGGACTTTCCGACACTTGCAACATAACTGGTTTTCCATCAGTACGATACGTCTTGTGTACAGAAGTTAAATTTCAACTGAAATGCCTTCTGCTCAGGTCAGCCATCAGTTGGGCAAAGCCGTGCTCGTTACCCGCGTCAGCTGCATCTGTCAGCGCGAGTGTGCAGTGTACAACAAAATCGCTTTGAAATACTACACCACTGGCTTATGGCTGTTACTGTCTTTTAGCTGCAGATTCATAACCTGCTCCTCTCCAGCTTGAGTTTCTGGGATGTCTTCCTGCAGCAGGTGTGGCTGAGGTGCCATCTAGGAGCTAGAGGAACCGGGAGCCTGACCTGGTCTGCAGAAAGGATTTCACTGGGCTTGGGTCAGATGCATGGAAATGATCAGGCATAGGGGTGCAGATGGACACAGCTGTGCTTAACTCGAGGTGATATCTGGAATACATGGATGTCTGTGCTTTAAGAGCCTGGGTCTGAGAGTTTGCTGAGGGGCCTGCTCCAGAGGTCTATGTGTACACACTTGGTGTTTGCAGTGAGGTGTTTGGAGCCTCTGGTTTTGTTTGACTGTGAAGCCAGAGGGTTTTTTTCTTCGTTTGCAGTCCCTCACCCTTAGAAATGGCAGATAGAAGTCTTGAGCCTTTGATGATACAGAAATTGATTTAATCCAATTAAATCTCCTAGGAAGTTTATCCTGTGGTTAAAGCTACTTTCTTTTGCTTGATAGCGTGAAATTAAGTGCTTTGGAACGAAAGGAATTTAAGGTCTGATCTGCTGACCACTGAAGTTTTCTATTGTGCTGGTCTAGGAAAACATTTCCAGTACAATAGCTGAGATTTCAAGTCTCAGTCTAGTTTTGTATTTTTGAGGGTTTAATGTAAGAATAAATGTTCAAAAAAGTGTTTCTACTTTTGTCAAACTCATGTAATACAGGATCAGTTCATATTACTAATATTTGTTTGGACCTGTGAGGAAGCAGACAAGTAAAATGAATAGTAGAACAGTTTACAACTATTATCTTGACATAACTTGGTGGTATTTGGAATTGTTGGGAGACTGTAGGTCTCACTGCAGTCTGTGCTGTACCAGAAACAAAGGTGAAGCTGATTGAACACCTTCATTATTATTTGAAGTAGCATGAATTAAAATTGAGTTAAGTAGAGTGAATTTATAATACATATGCCTATGTAGGCATGGTTACAAAGGGCTAGAAGATAAAGGAAAAAGTATTATGAGTTGATGTTTTTGGCACTGAGGCAGGGGCAGAGCTGTGCCCCCATGAAGGGTGGTCTGGATCTGTTATACCTTTCTCCTGCCATTGTTGTAGTGCTGTCTCACTAAGTCCCAGCTTTCCAAACCTCATTGCATGTAAATAATGCCTTTTGGGTAGTGATTGCATTATGTCAAGTTTTGTATGCCCATCCTGCCAAGGGATCAGAAAGTTCACTGGTCATTTTTTACCTGTAGCTTTGGAAAATATCCTGGTGTCACAGAAGGCAATAATGCCACCCTTTGATGTTTATACTAGCTGCTTTTTCTTTTTAATAATCAGAGCAGGAGGAAATGTGGTGAATTAGCTGCATGACAGAAGCAGAGGAATTCATTAAAGAAAGTAAAATGAACTCTACTCAAGTTTCAGGCTTCTGGGTTGGAGTCACAAAGCAGTAATTATCTTCCAGTTGTTTTTAATGATTTCTTTTGTGGCACTTTCCTTGTCCATGAAACCGATATTTACTGTTGGTGTGGGTGAGTCTGAGAAAATGAGCAATGTCATTGAGGCTTTGAGCAGTGTAAACATTAACCAGTACCTTTCTGTTGTAGTCTCTGATGTGCTTGTCAAGACCAAGGGAGAGTAGATGAATCAGGATGTTACGTTGGGACTATGCAGTCTTCACCTGTAGTTTGCCATTTCAAATACACCCCAGCTTGGTAGCGACTGGAATACTTTACCAAGTAATGGCAGTTTTGTATTGTGGGTGATATGAGTAAATATT
The DNA here is from genome assembly GCF_034638445.1 of Ciconia boyciana. NCBI lineage: Eukaryota > Metazoa > Chordata > Aves > Ciconiiformes > Ciconiidae > Ciconia > Ciconia boyciana. Next base: position 34,169,024 of record NC_132939.1, on the reverse strand, counting down.
TGACTTCATGCAAGGCTTTAGAGAGACTCCATGAGTCTTAGAGCAACACTAAGCTGTGGGCCCGTTCTTTTATCTGATTAAAAGTTAGAGCAGGACACTGAATCTGTGTCCACAGACCATGGCATCACACACAGACAGTCCATCTCATCTATGGCTGATGTACCTGCCAGCTTGAGGTCTACGTGGCACATCCTTTCTATGTCAAACCTTACATGCACTGCACAGCACACACATACGCATTAGCCCATGATGTCTCTGTTCCCCCCAAGAAATAATGCTCCTTTGCATCTATTTCCCCATAACTATAAAGGAATCCTGAGAAGGGAAGGATTCCAAACCTACGCCATTCACTTAACTACTTAGGTGAGTTGAATCTGAGCCTTACCCTCCCCATATTTTGGTCCCTATCTACAAGGGGGTAGTAATGTTTTATGACTATATAGGAATGGATGGTTGATTACTTAAGCTGGGTGGCATTTATGTTGTTCGTGTTTAACACAACATGTGTGTATCTAAGGCTGATGAATAATGGGCCTGGCTTGAAAAGGCAGGTATGCAAAAATGTGAATATGTATTAGCTGGGCCTATCAAACATGCATTTGAGCCATGGATTCACCAGGATGACTGATGGGACTACAGACCCCTTATTGTTGCTGCATAGTGTGGTGTCCATAGTCTGGGTCACTGATGTGGAAACATCAGTACAATATGTATTAAAGTCTGCGTGTCTACACGTTTTTTTGGGTTTTTGTTTCTTCTCTGGAAATAATGACACTTTGTTATGTAGATCCACTTCTGATTTTATTGAACTAAGCAAGTACCAAAGCCACAATACAGTAAGATGCAGCAGCTGAGCATTAGGGCTGACTTATCCCATATCAGCTTTTTTGGCTTTGCTATATTCATCCTGGCATCCATCTCTGTAAGAACTTCAGTCACTCAAGGAATGCCTTAAATCTGATGTTCATTAGCTCCTTTATCTTATTACAGATGACGTTTCTACGTGCCAGTCTGTGTTAAACTAAAGAATTGGACAAACGGTGTCTTACCCAAGAGTGTCTTGGAAATCTGCAAATAGGGGAGTCTACAAGTAGAGGAAGACTTGTGTTACGGATGGCTGAAGAGTGTGTTTCTGTTAATTCCAGAAGCAACTGTCAGAAGAATTTTAAAATTAGATTTTTCTTTCCATTATTGAAAATGAAAAAAGCCTAAGGAGAACCCATCCAGAATTCAGTGTGGCAGGAGCAGGGCCTACTGCAGGCATACGACATGATTCCTGAGACCTGGGAGAGAACAGTGAAGAGTCTGATTTTAATCCATTAGAGCACTGTTTTGAAACAACAGTCCTAGATCCTGCTCAGGGTGGTATTCTGTGCAAATGGACATTTTTGTAATTGACATTTATATAAAAGCTGGTGCTTGGGCCAGAGGAGTACTGGACTGACACTATTACAGAGTCAGGATTCATTTTTACATAGTCTTCAGCACTAAGAATTTTCCCTGTTTATCTTTTTGCTCTGCAGAGGCCAAAGATGAACAGAAGGGCATAGAGAGTCTGGATTTCAGCTTAAGTCATAGTTTGACTAGCAGGACATTTTCTTTTTGAAGTTAGAGTTGTGAGTTTGAATCCACCTAATACAGGCAGGTGCGTGTTACCAGCTTCTGGGGACAGACATCTGCCTTTTGGGCCGTGCACATGGATTGGTACCTGCTGCTGGATTGGCATTGTTTGACTGAGATCCACAGGGGTTTAGCAGCCTGAACATTAATTGATAAACCACTGTCTCTCATTCTGCATACTGTTCTTGTGTTAGATTTGATCACAGTGTTGTTGCTACATTTGTGTATTATACAAGCAGTTATTAAAAAATTGTAATTGAATCATATATTGTGTTACAAGACATCTATGGATATTAACTTGAAGTATTGCTACATAGGTGATCGTTTCCAAAGTTGTCCTGAAGGTGCCAGTGATTCTGCAGATTTGACAGTTCTGATAGCAGTTGGTTTTAACAGTTCCTGTAGCTGTACCAGAAAAATGCCTTATATTTGATACCAGTCACCTCCTAGCAACCAAATAGGCCTTCCTTATGGTTGGTGTTGAACTCCAGCAATATCTTAAGCATAAAGGGTGTTGCAATTTACATGAACTAGATGCTAAGAAAGTTTTCTTTTTCAAAATGGAAAGATCTATGAGCAACTATCAATATTTTTTCATTAGTGTCCTCTCAGAAAATGTGATTAAAAACTGACAAGGAAAACATTTCAACTGCTACTAAATATTTCTTCTCCCTAGTAGCTTCCAAAATTCCAATCAAGCTTTTTTATAACCTGATATAATTTGCTGTTAAGAAGGGTATGTCAACTTGTCCAGTATAGTGTTGTAGAGAGAGAATGCTTATGTGGTCTATGCATTACATTTTAAATCCTGTTTTTCTAGAACCACAAACTCAAATCCTGGCAGGGTTGACTTAACCCTCTGTCCTTCCATAGTAGGTCTGAATTGTCCAGTGCTCTGGACATCTGCTGGTCTTTCTCCACTGTTTATTTTTCTTCAGTGCTTTTCTTCACTTTGATACTCCATTACCGTAAGGTTTTTTAAAAAAGCCATCTGGTAAACTTCACTCAGGCAAAGAGAATGCATTTTGGTTTTGGGCAGTTTTCTCTGAGATAAGTATAAATGATTAATTAAATCCCCTCCAAAGTACAATTCATTGTAGAAGAATAAATAATTTCTCTGTTGATAGTGGTGGGTTTTTTACATACTTACTGTCTAATGTCCCTCCTCCTATGCTTTCAGTTGTTATTTAAAGAAGCTATGCAGCTACTTCTTTAAATCTTTCCTTAATGTCTTCAGTCATTAAACCTGACTTTTTTCCCTCTTTTGGAACTTTTCTTAACTAGATGTCACTAACTTTTTCAGAACTGAGTGGGACCGGGTGTGCTATCTGTTTTAAAGCAGCTTGCTTTGTGCTACAGTCAGTCTGAAGTGCCAGTGTTGCTGGGTGTCGGGTTATGAGTTTGCCAAATAGCCCAGGAGAGAGAGAATGGGGCTGGGACAGTGTTTGGAAGAGCAATCTCCACATAAACGCTTGGTATGTAGGACATCCCCATCACGGTGGGACAGTAGATGTTGGAATGTAGTTTTGGAGAATCCTGAATGCTTTAAAGGCAGCTTTTATGAAGAAGTATAAAGCCAAGGCCCAGACTAGTTGCTATGATGGAAGTATTTTAGTTTTTCATACAAATTGTTACTCGCTAAGTTGGTGTTATCGTTAAGTTGCTGAATTTTCCTTATTTATATTTTCCTTGCTATAAAAATTATGGCTTTTGGCTTTCTGTGATGAACAGTTGGGTAACATGTATGCTATTGAAAAGCAGCTTTCTTCTGACCCCAGGTGTTGCTACACTTCAGTGACATTAGAGAACTTATGTTTACACATAGGAGTCATCCTATAACATCCAGGTGTTAAAAATTATAAAATGTCTATTTATTTTGCACACTTTTTTGAGGTTGTAATTCCATAATGTCTTTAAGCGGACAGTGTTACTGGAAAAATCAGTGCCATCCTCTCTTTCTACAAGCTGCTCGTGTTCTCTCTGCCTCTCTCTTCTTTCAAGGGAACAGAATACAGATTAAAATGGGAATCTTCCATTTGGCATCAGCGTCACATTATACTCATGTAAAATGTTAGTGGAAACCCACCCTACAGGAAGCCTATGGAACTAGGTCTGTATAGTTTCCGATTTTGGAATGAAAGACCTGTAGAAATTAAAGTATCAGTATAACAGCTCTTGGCATGCTGTGTGTTTTAATCCAAAGCAGTTTCTTTAACTACTATATGAGCAACTTTAGATATTAAAATAGTTTTTTTTAAAGTGCTTTCTCTCCAGTTGGTGGCAATGATTACTCTGGACTTCAGTGGGGTTTGGAACAACCACAGATAATATGAGTGGTTTGTTAAAATCGAGAAATACCCATCCTTAATTTTTGCACAGGTGCCTTAAGGGAAGAACAAGCTTCACAGAAGAGGGTAGACAGCAGAGAACAGTTCAGTGACCTTCCTTTACCCTTCTTTCACTGAGCACCACTTCATGTATATATTGGCAAGAGATTCAACAGCTTGGTCTTGTTGGTTTTTTTTATGTTGTTGTTTTTTGTGGTGGTGGTGTTGTTGTTCTTCAGAACTGTATCAAGTTTTATGATAATTGTGCGGTACTCCTGCTTTGCCCACTGGTTAAAAATGGTATAAAAGCTGTACGTGCTGTAACAAATTGAGTTCTATAGTATTCCATTATAAATTTTGTTACTAATTAAAAAAAATATTTTGGCTCATGGTTGACCAGTCTTTCTTGAAATCTTCTAATCTTGTCCAATGAGATTTGGAGAAATTATTTTTGTAAGTAGGAAAAAACATCGTGCAAATGTGAATGCTGTTTTTCCTTTATTGCATTCAGATAAATGTATTATCTCTCATGACATTAGCAATATATTTTTTTCTCTCTCCTTTAGAATCAATAGCTTCAAAGGAAAAACTGCTGCTTTTGAAATATGTGACCCTAACAGATTTAATTCATGATCAGTACATTTATGGTATGTCTACAGTACTGCTGCAGGCATAGTTGCAGCGTGCGTAGGCATACCTGAACCAGCAACCCATGTAAATACCCAGTGTTCCCAGGAAGCCTGAGCAGCGTGCCCTCCAGCCTCTGCCACTCTCACACTTCTCTGCTGTTCTTGGAGTAAAGCTAGCACCAGCATGCCTGCTTGTGCTACAGTTCGATTGCAGTGAAGATACAGCTTTAGAATTTGTTTAATGATGTATTCCTGTGTGTGTTATTCCTTGTTTTTGTTTGGGAAGTTAGTTCCTAAAAAGGACTTGGAGGGGAAATGAAAGCAAGTTAGCGTTTTCTTGCTGATGGTCAGACCTAGACAGGTTTCAACCAGCTTTGCCAGGGCTTCTAGTTGTCTGCTATTGCTAGACTAACATAGGTTAAGAATATGTATTGTTAAAATGTCAACATATTTTATGCACCTAGAAATACGGCATGTCCTCTGAAAGGCTTCATCATTGATATGTATCATCGGATGGATGAAAGAGGTTTCCTGTTGATTCAAGACTGTATACTGCTATGCTGAAACAAAAGAAAGCATAGCTAAGCAAACCACAGTAATTTTACCTTAACGCATCCTTGCCTTTGCTAATTTTTCATTAAAGGATAGTCAAGTGTGTATTTGTACATTACATTTCTGTGTAGATTTAACCGTTCTGCTGTGCTAATAACTTTTCTTTCTTACAACATCTAGAATTCTTCAGTACACATTTACTGTGATGATTTTAAATGTGTGGTTATATACTGAGAAGCCGATCACAAAAAATTGTGATGTCCCATACACATGACCTTCTGTGTCAAATATGTGCAGTCAGCAAGTCTGAAAATGCCCCCTTTTTTTTTTTTTTTTTCCTTCTGTTATTACAAACTCCCCCTGGGATCCTGAGAAGCCAGGTGTATCCCTGAAAACTGGGGAAGTGGAGGGGGACCATAAACAAAATCCTAACTTTGGTCTGTAAATGTTTATTCCACAGTTGTTGCAAATAATGTCTAAGATTAAAATGTTAAAGAGATTGTAGAAAAAAATGTTTTTCTTTCTTTTATTAATCTTATGGATTTAGTCAGATTAGTATTTTTGTCTGGATACTTAGACAGCGTTCCCACATAAGTTTTGGGTTGTGAAAGGAAAGCTCTTGAGAACTCACAAGATTATTTGTTTAAATCCTTTATTTCAAAATTATAAGCTACTAAGCAAATCCTTAAAAAAAATATAAATTATTTCAATATTCATTCCCTGATGCTGGAAACAGAGTATGATCCAGCTTGCCTTTTTGTAGCTGCTTTGATGCTATTTGAGCAAACAGGAATTAGGGTTTGCATTTGTTGTTCAACCATGGCTGAAGTATGATTTGAAGTTGCTCAGTGAGTTGGTATATCGAATTAAAAATATCTAATGGTGCCATTTCACGCTATTGCCATATGCTAAATGACTGTTCTTCTTTGAAATAAAAGGAATGTTGTACATATCCAATCCTGAACCCTTTTTAACTTGAAGTTCAGAATGAAAGCATTCCAGGTTGTTAAGGAAAAGCAAGTCTGCCGTTACCATATGGTTTCCTTTAAAGGTATTTGTGCTTGAAAAGTCTGCATTGTATTAAATTTGAAACAACATAAATGCTGTAGTATTTGGCTCTTTTTCAGCAGGATAACCTTTGAAACATAGCTCTGTAATGTAGAAAACCTGCTGTTAAGCATTGTTGTTCATCTATAAATAAAGTTTTATAAAAGAGCTTTCACTTTCCACAGCTGTTATTAAAACAAATTTAAGGCTGGCAACAACGCCCTAGCTTGTGTCCTGCATGTAGTTGTTTATCCATCCCTCTGTTGAGCCTATTGTGCTAAGACAAAAATTTTGATTTTTTTTTTTTTTTCCCCCCAGATAATAACCTTATATAATGTCGGATTAAGATTTTAGGATCAGATCTACACAGAAAAAGAGATCAGAGCTGTAAATTTCATGTGCCTTTCATGGCTCCAAAGTTGATATTCATAGAAGGGTGAATTATTGGAGCAGGGAAGGTAAAGTCACTGATTGTCCTAAGGGCTGAAATCTCTGCTTTCTTTATCCCAAACAGAATGACCGAGCCAGAGGCATTGCAAACTTTCTCTTTCTTATACAAGCTTGCTTTTATCTCCTTCTGAAATTGTGACCAGTTCTGTAGGAGGGGAAAGGTTTAGTCTTCAGTTTTGTTTGGTCCTTTGCCTGTTGAAAGCTCCTAACAAGAGCAGCGGTTGGTGCCAATTGCAATGTTTTGTTTTGTTTTTCCGTGATTCCGAAAAATGTCTAGGACAAACCGGACCATGACCACCCACTCATTTCACATGAGCCGTGGGTCACTTGCCAGATGGAAAAAAAACTAAGGAACATGAGATTTACTACAGCAGATCCGTCTGTCTGTCTTCTGCATTCTGTTTACCTCAGAATAAGGCACCACCTCCTTTCCTGCCTTACTCACCCTGTCCTTGCAATGGAGTGGTGATTGGGGAAAGACTCCCATGATGACTGTAGTAACTGTTTATATTCTGAGGTATGACATTTCGTTGTCCTTATCTGAGTTTGCATAAATATGGTGTTGGTTTTGGTTACAGTTAATCAGCTCTTTTCCTAAAGGAACATCACATTATAATTTTGTCCCAAGCTGAGTTCTGGCAAAAAAAAATTCCCAAGAACCCCCCAAAAAGCTTTGCAGGCCTTGAGTGAAGAGAAATATTTCTGTTGCTGTATAAAAACTCTGTTGCAAAAGGTGGTTTTGAGTAATGCACCTTGACAGTTTGCCACACAAATATTGCTTTAGTAGTGATAATGTACGAAGGTGAACTGACTAGAAATACATACAAATTTATCAAAGTATCGCTGTCCACTCTGCTTCTGTCCAAGCTGAATGAAATGCCTAAAGTAAGGCTGAAATCTAAGTTAAAATGGAAACTTTAGTATGCTGGGTAAGATCTTTTCAGTAGACTACAATGCTGATCCAGGAAGACTCACGCTTTGAATTCAGTCAGCCTTAGCATATGATCAAAGTCTATGCTTTAGGTCTTCTTAAATCATGCTCTCTGGCAAGACAGTGTTTTTGCTTCACATCTAGAAAACGTAGAGAAGCAGAGTTAACACAAAACTGGTGCACTATAAACTTTATACATTTCAAACACCCAAACTTTTGCAGTTTTGCAGTTTTTGCAGCCTACTTTTGCAGTAGGGAAGAGTTGAGTATGTGTTTCTAATCTCCTTATACTTGCCAAAAATATAGAAAAAAGAAAAAAAGGGAAACGTTGAAATTATTCCAAAGAATTGTATTTTCTACTATTTTGTCTTAACTATTGTAAATGAAGGATTTTATTTTGTTGGAAGAATGAAAAGAGAGAGCAGTGTGTGTGATAAGCTCACACTGACCTGAGATTTGTATCCAGAGGCTCCCTGCAAAGAATAGTGCGTCCTTTTTCCTTACCTCTATTGCAGCTTCATCATTTGTAACACTCTGGGGGGGATGCCTGTGTCTCAGTGATCATGTAGAGTATTATGGACTTGAAAGCAAAGCTTTGAAATGCTCCACGGAGGAGGAAGTAGAGTGTGTAGCACATTTACATGGTGAGTTTTTGCTAGTCTCGCTTACCTTACAAAGAGGCCATTTGATAATTATAGTTGCTGTATGAATCTCATCTTCACTTCTAAATAGAAGGAACTTGAGTGATGTCCCCTGGAGCTGTTCAAAATGCAGATAAAAATTGGAACATCTTTGCCTGATAGGAATAGTTACAGTAAAAATTGCCTTTAATCAGTTGAGGGTAATATTGCAGTTGATAAACCTGGAACTGATGTTGAATTCAGCCAAACTTGGAAGCAATCCTCTATATTGAGAGGGAGGGAACCCCCAGTAAAAGGTGAAATCAGCCTTTTGGCTAGCTGTTTCTTCTTGTACGTGTTGCCTTTGTTAAGATCATCTATCCAGATCTAAAGCTGGCTTTCATTTGTGTCTGGGAGAATTGCATGATACTAAACAGAAGATGCAAGGCATGCAGGACACCTTGCAACTTCTTCTACGGGTCTTGTGTGTGTTCATAGAAAATAAGTCTGGAAGGGACCACAGGGAGTCATACTACCCTGCTCGCTCAAATACAGGATATAAGTCACGTGTGTGTACTTGGATACAAACACTGACAGGGAGAAGAGATGGGATTGCGCTTTGCTGAATTTAAGCTTATCTTGGAAGAAGAGAAATTGCACACAGTGATCCTGTGTGAGCAGCTTGCAAGGGAAGCCGGAGCCAATAAAGTAGTGCAGAATTCATCCTTCTAGATCCTCAGCACTGATCGAAATCACTTTGTAATTTGAGGTGATGAAAACCGTCAGGAGCTCTTACATTATTAAGTCAGCCTTCCTTAAAGACTCTAAGGAAACTCTTTCATCAAGGTCAGCTGTTAAAGAGAAGGATATAGGCCCAGTTTAAGTAAAATCATCACCGCTGGTTTCTTACTGATTTTTTTCCCACTGGTAGATGTCTTGATAAAGCCATGAGCACTGAGTATCCCTTTCTTTAGGAGTGACCACATTGACCAGTGTTATGGATGGTAAGGTGCATAGTCCAAAACACATATTGATACTCCCGATCTACTTTTGAGCCTGAGTTTCTCCACCTTTTGTGAGCTGTAAAGAGGGAGACTGCAGAGTCTGTAGGAGGTACTATTTTAAATCTATTTAAGCTGATGATCCTTGGTCATTTCAAATGTAATTGTAAAGAGATTTGCTGAATAGACAGGACTACTGTAACTCAATTTAGCTAATATGAAGGACGCAAGGAGCAAGCAAAGAAAGAGAGGGCGAGGAAAACATTTTGTTTTCCTAAGTTTAAATCAAGAGTGTAATCTTATCAGTGACTGTTCACTTCACTCAGCCGAAACATAGTAAACTATACTGGATCACTGGTTATTGCCAGGTGATAGGCACCCAGAAATTACTGTAATTTAGTTGTTTTTTCATATTCATGTGAAATGTGTTGGAGATGTCAGGCCTTAATAGCTTGGCAAAAGTTACAAATGCCATCATTTATTCAGCACTTGAAGATTTAATGTTTACAGACAAGGAACTCGGCCAGAGGTAGTTTAGCAGCTCTGTGATAAGGTAGCATGGAAAAGATTATTTTGCCCTGTCCCTGCTGTAATTAATCTCTGTGGTGAAACTCTCGTTGTCTAAAGCTATAACAATGGCAGCATTTGGAAACAATAAATTTCCTTAAAAACTGGAAGGAACTGTATGTATAAAGTATTTATGTGTGTATACATATATAAATGTTTTTTAACATTAACATGCATATTACAAAATAGATAAATATGCAACAGATAAAATGAGGAGAATGTTAAGTAAGAGCTCTCACCACTGCAAACGTATTATTGTAGCAAAGGAAATGTTTTTTAATTGAGGGACAGCAAATACTTTTGAGCTGTATTTCCTGGTGCCTAGATGTGTTGCTTTGTTTCATCCGTGTTTTCACAGTAGAGTAGCTGAATGCCAGCCCTCAAAACTATTGACTTTGCCTCTTTCTTTTCCCTTTAAATAACACAATGCTCCATAGCACCTTTGCTGTTTAAGACACAGAAACTAACTGTGAAATCTTACCATCATTTCAGTGCCAGGCCTGTCTTAGAGCATTAATGCTTGTCATACTGCCATGTGATTTGCATGGAATAAGCACTAGAATGATGACTAGCATCCTTTTTTTCTGATTTTGGCTCATTCTGTGCTTTAATTACCTTGAGGCTCCAGAAGGCACGGGAGTCAGGTACCAGCACCTTCTCTAGCTTGTATTTCCTCTCAGCTGGGCAATGGAGGCTGCTGCAAGGTACCTCTTTATTGTAGCAAAAGTAAATCTGTCTCATTTACTGCATTTACATGCTGTTTTCCTCCATACCATGTCAGTGTATGGTAGTCTCGCAGGTAGACGTGGGTTTGCTTTGCTTCTGCTTTGAACCCTGACAAGATGCACTGTGTGTTAGCTTGGTCTTGGTGTTGCACTAAGATGTTTCCCATTCTGCTTGGACCACAGGCACAGCAAAATTGTATTTGCCTTTGGAAGGTCATACAGCTGTACCCTGTAGATCTCTCAGACTGAATGTAGCATCAGAGACAAATAGCCATTGTCTATCTGTCTACTGCTCTCATCACAATGTTGAGGGAGAGATAGCAAAGCATCCCAGTACTGTCAGCCTGTGGAAAGCCCCGACTTTCTGAATGCTGCAATCTTTGCTTTACAGAGGCTTTACTTAGAGCAGTTTTCTCACAGCTTTTAAACCTCTTCATGTTGATTAATCATTTTCATGTCCTGACTCATTCAATCTTAAGGAAATAGCTTCAGGTCCTGGCCGCATTGCACTATAGATCAGGCAAGCTGGATAATAAATAGGCTTGTTGTTGATGTGTAGAGGAATGGAAGCACTGCCAGAAGTGTCTAAGCATGCTGGGCTGAGATGTTGGCAGACTGTTGCCAGGGGCTGCTGTGGATCAGCCATGTATTCAAAACAGGATGTTAATTGAAAAGCCTTTTTATATGTATTATGAAATGTTTGTTTGTTTTCACATTTTTCAGGCCCTGCAAGATGTATTCATTAATAGGTTACTCCATTTACTCTTTCTTTAATGAAAGGTGCATAATGTACAAGTTACATAGCTACACCACCTCAGGCTGTGATTTTTGTCACAATTCACAAATTAAGTAAGGTTGAGTCTGGTCAGCAAATGGATGGCAACCCTGCAAAGGGTGGGTGTGTGGGTAACAAACCTGTGCTCCCAGAGCTGTCGTTGGCAGTTTGGTTAGAGGCGTTCTTCCTTCTGAGTCAGGTCTCAGCCTGTCTGGAGTAAAAGATTACTGCTGGAAAGGGTATGTGATCAATGAGATGCAAACCCTTGGTTTCAACATCTTGTGCTCACCAAAGCACTCTGTGTTTTTTGCATGGAGATCTAGGTGTTCCAGGTAAATTCCGAAAGAGCATCTGTGTTTTCTTCCCTGAAATATTCTTCAAATTTGACTTGGCTGAAGGATTTTTGCTTTCCCCTTCATATCTATTGCACTTTATTGTATTTTAACAACTCATTCTTAGTCACAGCGATGCAGGCAGTTCAGCAGCGGTATAAATAATTTCTTGACAGTGTACAGTAGTTGATACAGCATAATGCAATTTGTCAGTATATGAAAAATTATACAATAGATTTGATACAGTCTTTGGATACTTTTGAATGCACTGGACATTAGCATTTCTGCTACTCCATCTTCATTAAGATCTCTTAGTGAACATATAAAAAACCGAGTAAACTAATGTGTAAGAGATCTTAAGAGAAGCGTTTCTTCTGGACTTAGAAGCTGGTAGCTCCAGCACAGCCAAATCAAAGGGGAGGTGGGGGAAATGTGGCTGTGTTATGGATTATTTTACTGGACTCAGAAATGGACAGTTGGATTGGATTTCCTTTTGGCTTGCTTCTGGCGGTCCTTTGTTAACACTCAGTTGAAATGAGGACTGTGTCAAAAATGCCTTTGCTCTTATCTTAGAAGAGTCTGTCATGTGTAACTTCTGTCACGATCAAATGCAAGATAATTAACATTTTAAATCACGGGGGGAGGGGGGCAGTCCAGCCACGATACAGCTCTGAGATGTCACCTGCTTGACCTCTCCTTTTACACACTGTCCAGGTGTGTTTCCTTTCAAAACTGAAGTCCCAAGTGGGATTAAAAACAGGTCAGAGAACAAATTAATCAAATCATAGGGTGTGGCCTTGGTAGTACATCTTGTTTTATCAATAGATGATCTGGCTTCAGGGGAAAAGTATCTAATTATTTGCCTTGTTGAAAGGGGCAAGAATTGTATGAACAGGGTACTACAAGGAATAACATTCCTTATGGGAATTCCTATGGGAAAATACCTTATGGGAGGAAAAAAACCAAATTCATCATGTTAGAATGCAACAAGACAGGCTGGAAGAAATGGTAGTTGGCTTCCATCTTTTGCACAGACAAGGAAATTAGCTTACTGTAGAAACTGAAACATCTGCATAAATTCTTAATGTAAAAACTGCATATACATATGCAGCAAAGGATAACAAAATTCAGGAGCAGAAAAAATATTGAGTTTGTACAGGATGACCTTCCATTTTAGTACAGAAAACAGAACTCTGAAACCAGATCTAGTAAAAACACGTTTTTAAAAAATGGATTTTTATGCATGCATGTGCTTTTCTGCAGGTTTATTTAGTATTGATTACAAAGGAAAGACAGGCCAAGATCTGTATTAGGGTCTAGCTCTGCTACAGATTTCCTTTGCCTGTCTTTTAATCACTTTTGCTATTCTGCTTCAAAATATAGGGCTAATAATACTTAGCACATGTAAATTATTTGATACAGATGGAGGTCAAAGTCAACGGGTACATATAAATGCCTCAAGATCTAGTTAAAATCTCCTTGCCATGGTATGCAAATTAGAAATATAATTTCATTTTGAAATGAAAAGGGGTAATTAATGTTGCAGGTCTGCTCACTGGGCTCAGCAATGAGACAAATCTACTAGAAATCAAGGCAGCAGGAGGCAAAAATACTGCTGAGCTCATCTAACTTGGCCAACAAATCCTTCCCCCCTCTCCCACCGTAGCAGAGAGAGCGCAGCTATGTGGGGCTCCCTGCAGCGGGTGTGGGGCCCTTTCATTCGGGGCGCTGCTGGAGCACTGCCCTGAGAAGCAGCAGCGGTGGGGCGCAGAGCTGTTGTCTCGAGAACTAATCTCTGTACTTGACCAAGGGGGAAAACAAAAATTGCTAGGAGGCTTCATCTGAAAGAGCATGAAGCTACCATGCATGCGCCACTTGGCAAAAAGAGGGTGTACGCCTGTCTAATGTGTAACAGGCAATAGCATATCAAGGGGCTGAAGAGCCTGAAGGAACAACTGAATGTTTATTCTAAATGGCAGTGGGCAGCTGCCAAACTTTGCAAGGTGGAACAAGCTTTTAGTAGCGCTCTAAATGAAGAGTAGACCGAATACGTCTGTTTAATACAAAGAGTGGTTAACCATGCTGTCTTGGCTTGTGATCCCCCTCCGGTCTCGTGAGCTAAGCAAGTTTAGCCCGGTACCGTTTGGATGAGAGGCCACCCATGGCTCTCTTGGCCCATTAGCATGAGGAAACCTTTGTAGGACAGGGTAGGGGATGGAGCAGACTGTTGCATGGATGTTCGTTTTGTGGAGTGAGGGTTTCCTTCTCCTAGAAGTTTCTTCTGTCCTGTAGTTTGGGTAACATTTAGAATGGTACTTCTCATTAATTATAATAATTAAAAATCTGAAGGCATTTTTCAAGTGAGTGGATCATCTTTCAGCGAGTCACTCTCCTGCCCCCAACTTCTCTCTGCAGTTTTATTGGGTGTCCCATTCTTTTTCAGTCTTTTTCCCTAAACTCTTCTGATACTGCTGCTACCTGCCCACGCTGGAGACAAACATTTAAGAGTGTGCAAAGTGATGAGCAATATAAGGACACCATATGATGTAGCCACTCTAGTTCTGCGAGAAGGTGTTGTGTGTGGCCTGAGATGAGGGGTGGCACTTGTCATTGCTATCCTGAAAATAAATGGTGGGTGCTGCTGGCTGGCATGGACTGCAGCAGCAAGGTTAGGATGTCCACCTTATTGTCGCTGGCTTTTTGTAAAAGGACTTGTCAAATTTGCTAAATCCTCAGCTGTATTACTGCTAGAACTGAAGGTGTGAGAGGAGTTACCTTTTCAATGCCACTTGTTTTATTTTCTCTTTCCCCCACTCAGACAGTGAATCTAGACTGGTGAATTTCAATATTTCTTTTAACCTGTTCTTTTTTTTAAAAATTGTTTTGATACTGTAATCCAGCTGTGTTTGGGATCACAATTTTCAGATTAAAAGGCTTTTAGACATTTTTTTTCCTGTTGTAGAAGGTTCATGAAACTACTTTGGTTTATGAGGTTTTGTAATTTTTTTTTTTTTTTAAACCACCAGGCTTTTCCCTTGCACCAGGCTCCCCTTCTCACCCCTGGTACCCTTCATCTTAGAAATAAGCATCTTTTGGGTCACACACTTGAGAAGTCAGCAAGAGAAAAAGACTGTAATATATTAGTGGTTTATAGTTAATAACCAGATTTTTTTTTTCCAATAAGGAAGTACCCCCTTTTTTATTCGGATTTTTTTTTTAATTGAAAAGATTTGCATTAAAATATCTAGTATATCCATAAAAGCAACAGCAGGTGGCAGAATAACTTCACTGGAGGTTGGTTTCTTGGTATGCTCAACTTTTTTCAATGAGCTTAGAAAAGCAGATGCGTCTATGTGAGATGCGACCAATTGCTACTCTAGATAGCTGTCTTAACAGACAATGTAACAGGCAATTCCCAAACACATGCTACAAGGTTTTCTTCAGTTTTTAATGTGATTGTTTGCTTTTCACTTCTGTAGAATAGTTAAATGCTTATTAAGAAGGTTTCTGAAGAGTTTGTACATGGTGCCTTAGTGTTGCAGAACAGGCACGTGTGTTAGTCACCAACTGAAGTGTAGCAAATGGTATTTTTAGAGGAAGTGTACCTATGTAAATAGTACATACATATAATCCTTTCCTGTTAGAGAAGAGCATTCATCTAAACATATTGGCATGAAATGTATTGTTCTGCAGAGTAGTTTTGCTGTCATCTTTGAAGAAATAAGCTCCCTGGGAAATTACAAGTAAATTGTGACTAGGAATCTTCAACAATCAAAGACTAAAGACTGTGTGAAAGATGTATCTTGCGGGTTGGGGAATGGGGAGGGTGCAGCTGTGAATTGCATTTGGTGTCTCATGGTGTGTTTAGCAACTCCTTGGCTTTCTCCTCTGCATCTCCCTGGGAAAAGTTATAGCGTTCAAAATCATGAACACCTCCAAACAATAGCATTTAAAATAAATAGGACAAATAGCCTATGAGGAAATGGCTTCCTTCACCTTTCTCAAAAAGTATGATACTTTGAGGTACACATTGGGCTATAGCCAGTTCTTCAGTCATGGCTGGCTGATCTAAAATTTTGAGAACTACCAGGACCAGAAACAAGGATGTAATGTAATGGTATTTTCCTTCATGATAGCAATGGAAAAGAGCCTAACATAAGGGCAATTAAAAATTTTGTTCTCCTTTAAAGGTCTGAGGTCATAGTAGTGGTGGGATATTACACTCTTAGTTTTGGTCCTGACATGACCTTTTTTATCCTGTAATTCTGCAAACATTGCACACATGCAGTAACACGGCATGGCTGCTGAGAGGAGTCATCCCATCCTCCCTCCATCCAGACTGGGAAACTGCATCAGTTCTTTAGTCCAGTTCTGTTTATGACCACCCAAACATTTTCCTGCATGGAATGGGCAGCAGTTCTGGGATGAGAGTGAGAGACAGGAGAGGGCAGGATAGCTTCTTCTCGTTTCAGTGTTGTCTTACACCATTTAAAACATGTGAAACTACAATCTCATATACTGATTTTTCTGTGTAGAAAAGATACTAGAAATCATAAAGATTAGAATTGTGGGGGTTTTTTCCATTATGGATACCTATAAAGATGTCCCCAAGGAAATACAGGAACAGTAGTTGTGCCAATAGTGTGTTTTCTTATTTTTGAAATGTGTCTAAAATGGTTTTATGGAAAAATTACTTTCTATTCAGATTGCAATCGATATTACCTGCAGTGGCTGGAAATGGCCTACATACACAAACGGTAAAACCTCAAAGGTTAATACGGCTATCTCAAATTTACACAAATGATCTTTATAATACAGTGTGTGTATTTAAATGTAAGATGTTCACATGTGATAATACACTATACAAATTGACATTCTGAAGGAGAAGGAAAACAGTTAACTCCCAGACACCTGGGATCTGATATCTAGGCCTGAATGACATTGCGTTGTACATTTGGTGTGTCAGATGGTGAGTTTGTGGAGTTCTAGAAAGGCCTGAGAACAGGGGAGTTGCAGATGGGTGTTTTATGCCAATGCATATGAGGGAATTTTATTTTGTGCTGTGAAAACAGTAATGGTAGAGAGAGTAAGCGTACAGATGGGCAAAAATATGGTGTCTGTATAGAGTGAGAAGAGGAACTTGGGTGTGTTCGTGTGTGTTGCGATGTAGCTGGTTTACAGTGGATTTTTTTAGGAGTTCATCCACTTGAATGTGAGCTTTGCCAGAAGTCCTAGGTGTGCTCTGGGCAATCCTGTCGATGCATTTCGCTTTAACCTGCCACTTCAGTATCTTTTTGAACCCCTCCTTCCTGGCAGTGCCTCATCTCTGTTATTTGAAAATAGCTGTGGGATCAGGATAAGTATTTGTGTAAGGTTTTTTCATTGAGGACTTATTTAACACAGTCATATTGTTTGTCTAAGTGGCCCTTATCCCCTTTCTCTTTTTTCTTCCCAGCAGATTCTTTGTTTACTTTCTTTAGGCATGCTTCAGGAATTTGTTTGGTTTTATGTCTTCGTTTATTTGCTTTACCAATTCCGTCATAGCTCTCTAGATTTCGTTCTTATATATTGACTGCTGTAGTTTATTTTCCTCTCCATCAGCTGTATTAGTCTGAATGTTCATTTTCTAAGGTCTAGCTGCGTATTGAAAATCACGTTTAAATCTTTCACTTTATTATTAGGGCTGTCTGTGTTTTCTGAGATGTAGGCCTTCTGTAAAAACTACAGGCTTTTAAATTTACTTTTGAGCTGAAATGCTTTTAACTTCATTTCTCTTTTCTGAATTTAATATCATTAGGCTAGCTTCTGAAGTTTTCAAACTGTGGGCACTAGTGTCAGATAGTTACGCACTTGGGATACTTCCCGGATATGCCAGGTATCTCTAAAATGCTCGATGCTGACCCTTCATTACGGTTTGTAAATGAAGCAATTAAAAATAATACTCTTAATAGACTTAATTAGCTTTAGTAGTAGTAGCAGCAGGATTAGTCTCAACTTTGTATGCTTGGTGTCCTTTTCCTGAAGTTTGGGAGAGAAATATAGCTCTACTTGTAACCTTATTATATTCTAATGACTTTGGTTTATATTAATGAAGATTCAACAATATAGTACATTCTCTGCTATTCTTTCAGTATAACGTTACTTCGGTCTACCTGAAACCTAGTTCCTCTCCTGTGGCCAGATACTGGTTTTTGTTCAATAACCTTTTTTTAGCATATCTAGTTTGCCTAAATCCTGTTCTGTTGCTACATCCTCTAGTTTGACACCATTTTCTTTAAGCTCTTCATATTGGTATGGTACATTTATATTTATTTTTGAAAATGTGCATATTTAAAATATTTGCTTGCTTGAAAATTTAACTTAAAACACCTTGTTTCTGTGATCTCAACTTGTACATATTCCAGTTCAGCTATAATTTCTTTTTCCCCTTGAAGTACTAATGTTTATGAGTGTGTTGAATTCGGTAGTGCAATAGCCAGGCTAGTTGCAACGTACACTTACAAGAACATGCAGTCTCTGCCTCATACAGCATTTTGTCTTTTAATAACCCTTTTGCATTGCAATATTAAGTCGAACGCTATGAACACTGCCAAAAGTTTTCCATTAACATCTGATTGAATTCTTTGGCCTCAACTCAGGAAAGCACTTAAACATATTTTAATTAGTGTTTTAAGTATATACTTCAAATTCAGTACATGCTTAAGTGCTGCCTTCAGTAGGAATACTTTTTCAGATTGTTCTTTGGTTTTGTCTCTCTTCCTTCTGATGTTTTGTTTTCCACAAATACATGTGAATGCTGTACTATTAACTCTTTCTGGGCCTGACATTTTTTACCATCTCCAATGACCTGAGAAGATATTTTAAAGTTTGTTATTAGATGCTTTCTTTACAGTCTTCTGATGCTTTTGGTGAACATCATAACCTCCTTTTTCAAAACGGAAAGACTGTCTTGGTGTTTCTGAAGGGAGGTAGCCTTCGTCTGGTTATTGTTTACAGTTATATGCAAATAATTTACTGATTTACTAGTTGTAATTAAACCTGTGTTAAAAGAATGCTTCCAATCCTGGTTGTGTGTTCTGAAATATTTTGCCTTTGTTTCAATAATGTTTCTGCAAGTAGGTGTGGTCAGAAGAATGATTAATAGGAAACAAGTCCCTAAGGGCCAAAATGACAGTGGCAGCAAGTATGCATGCCAAGCTGTGGCATTCAGCTGGGAGGAGGAGAAGGAAAGGAAGACAAATACATTCTTTTTGGAATATAGTTCTTGGAGCATTTATTGCTGTTACCTGATCAATAGTTATCCTGGCAGTGTTTAACTTAAACTTAGTTTGATCCAAAGATACATAAATACTTGTGAAAATTAGAATAATTTTCTAGTTTTGCTTATCAGCTTATTTCAGTATCTTCAGTGTCCAGTCTGAGGCAGGTGAAATGCAGTTGGGAGTGGAGATGTGCAGAATTTCTGCAGGGATGTGATTTATCTGGGTTTTCCCCAAGATGTCCTCTTTTTCTGACTTGAAACCTCTTAGCTCTGAGGGGAAGAGAGAAATGGGGACATGCAGGATGTTTTAGCTGCGTAACTTCCAAATAAATAGACACTGCGTATGCCAGACTTCATAGCACATGCCCGATGTCCTAGACATGTCATATTTGCTGTTTATATGTTGTATAGCACATATTGATACTTTTTGCCTGTTAAGGATGATTTGTAGGTTCATTGTCTGCCTCTGGTGGTATTGCTTCTTCTCTGTTCAGCCCAATATCCACTGTTTTCCTTGGACAGCTGAAAGTGTTAAGACAGACCTGTGCTACCATAATTTCAAGGTATCTATAAGGTATTTCCATGGAATTAATGCCCTGTTTACTACCCATTTGAACCCATTATATGAATTGCCTCTCAGTGTTCCTTTAGTTGCAATAATAACGAACAAAAAAAGGTGAATCAGAACCCGTCTATCTTTGTGAAACACTGATGTAGACTGTAACAGTATATATAACCCCGCTTGGTTTTTTGCCAGTCTGCAGCTGCAGTTGCTTTTTTAAAGCTGTTTGACACTGAGCATTGTCACGTGGCCTGTAATAGAGAATTATTTCCGAGATTACTCAGCTACAAAAGTTCCGTGTAAGCTATCGTTATCTTTGGGTGATGGATATACCAAATTGTAAAAGCACAGAAGTCATTCTTTAGTCAGAGCCATCGTTCTTTCTTTCATTTCATTATTTGAAAACACTACTCAAAAAGTTCTTTTTGAAGGTTTAAATAAGAGTATACTATGTTCTGCCTGGTCTTTTCGGTAAATGAACGTGTTCCTCTCCAGAATACTTCCTTTCCTGCACAGCCACATAGTCCCAAATTTGATGCTGTTAGACAACAGCCTGAACAATTTAGGTCAGTCTGGCTCTGAACTCTTTCCTCTGAAAATTTGCTTTCTTTGAATTTTAAAGCCATCAGCTAAAATGCCTGCCTTCAGCATATTTTCTACTTTCTAACAGACTGTTGTGTAGTTTCCTATTTTCTTTACAGAAAATGGAAGGTAATGGCAAACCTGGGCTTTGTGCTTTGTAAAACTCAGATATTTTAGATCAGTGGGCACTTTGTAAAGACCTTTTGTTTCAATCCCTACTGCTTTGCATCCTCTGGATTCGATTTGAGTTCTGTGTTCAAATAAAATTAGAAAGCTTAGTGGAAAGCCTAGCAGAGCTAAGAGGTTTTGCTTTGCACTATGCTGAAACAAAGGTTTCGGGTTGTTTTGGAAAAGAGTAGTTATGTGTGCAGTTCCTCTAAACTCTTTAACACTTTAGGCTTTACTCTGCTACAACTTTTTGGGGTGGTGTGCTTCTGTCTTCTGCCTTGCATTCTGGGAGACAGATAAGAGTCTCCTTCCATCTTGTGATACATTTTGAGGAAAGGGAGGGTTGTGCGTGGCTGTTAGGAAACGATGTACTTGTAGTTCTTTTTTTTTTTTTTTTGCAGTTCCCTGCAAAATTCCCCATCCGTATCAGACAGTGTATCCCCACTGTTGTTCTCCCCTTTAACCACTATTCAGTTCTTCAGATCTGCTGCCTTTTTAGTGACACGTATAGAGACCTGCCAGATATCGATGCCCTTTAGTGCTGGCAAGGTCTCCCAAACTCCTGTCTCAGTTTTCTGGTCTGCAAAATGCATGGAATAATTCCTGTCTATCTTTTTTGAGATTCAGGATCTGAGCGTTTGTAATGTTTTGAGAGCATCTTCTGAAAAATATCATACAAGGGCACTTTTTAATCTTGTTTTCATCACGTTTATTTCTTTTGTTTTTAGAAGCTGTCATATATATGTCTGTGTGTGTGTTTGTTGTGTGTCTCAGAGAGATATATGTATGATTTGAATAGCGGCTTGCATGAATGTATAGATTACATTTAATTATTACTATCCTGCATTGCTCAAGAGTATTAGGATGTTAATATTATTGAGTACTTAGTCTGAAGGTAATTTCTGTTTCAATTAATACCTTCTCCATTTTTTGCATAGGCAGTTTTAGACACAGGCAAAGAAAGCAGTTGTCCAGAAGGCAGAGCGGCAGGGTTAGCACCGGTAAAGGACAAACATAACTCTGCTGCATCCTTCTGCCTATGTCTGAATGTTGTGCCCCTGGCTCGAGGGGGAAGATGGAAGGAACAGTTGTGCTAGCATGGAGCTGAGTTGCGTTGCCCTTCTCCAGCCTAAACTGCCATACTGCAAGGCAGGTTTTTTGAGTTCTGGCTTGGCCTCGGGCAGAGGAGGTGGGAAGGGAGTGATCTGAAGTAGTGTGCCTGGACAAGCCTTCTGATATGATCCAGATCTGGGGCAAAGAGCACTGAACCCATACATACTGTGTGTATATATGTATTTATAAAATTCAGGTCATAGACTTCAAAATTGAACTGTCTTGTGGTTAAACTTCTTGGTAAATTGGATTTGTAGCGCAAACAGACCCATCCTAATTAGTTAACTTTTTCCTACTTTGTGTTACAAATTCTCAGGATTTTATTATGAATCTCACAGTAGTGGTTGGTTGAGGTCGTTCATGTGCTCCTGCTAGTGGAGTTATTTCAGTGTTACAGTAGCTTAAGAAAAAACTTTAATCTCCAAGATTGGAGAGAATCTGAATGCTTATGACACAAACCAGAAAGCAAATAAGAATATAGTCCTATCTAATATCTTTTTAACTCACTCTTTATATCCTCGGAGTGCTGTGAGTTCTGAGGAGAATGAAGAATGGACATTCTTTGGCCTTGCTCATTTGCCTAAAACATCTTTCTGGTTTTCTGGTCCCCAAAAGATAATCCTGCACACCGCCAAGGTGGAATTGGCAACTATCTGTATCTAGATTATCTTTTAATCACTGAATCCGATGACATCCCCACAGAACATCAGAAAAAACTTGTACCTTAGTAATATCTGTGCAATTTGTGTTACTGTGACTTCTTCAGGTTCTGTTGAGTAGACGGGCTTGAACCATGAAGTTCATATCGAGCCTTTTCCCAAATTGAGGACTGTTTAGATCTGTGGGTTTGCAGTGGGTCTCCATTTGTTCTTGAGGCTGGCTCTCGCTGTTTGTAATCAGGATAGAAACTGTGACAAAACGATGGTGGATCTTTCTGGTAGTGCTCATTGCAGATATACTTAATGGTTCATATTGCCAAGAGACGCAGCTTCTTGCACAGTGAGAACAACTCTTTCTGTTTATGGCCGTGTTCCTTGAAGTATAATGAAACTTGAAGCACTTTCTTTGCCTCCAAAGCAGCAGTTTTCAGGGCTCCATGCGCTGTCATGATCTAGACATGCCAATTGTGTTGCTCCCATTTATATTTGCTATTGGTATTCAAAGCAGTTTGTGTTCCTGCAGGAATTTTTGTACTCATTATTCGTAAATCATACCTTCTCCCTAGTTATTTGTGCCTCTTCCCTTTCTGTTTGAAACTCCACTGCAGGGTCAGCTCTTGTTGAAGCCATTGCAGGCAGCAGTTCCCTCAGTAACAATTCCTTTCTTGCTCAGAAGCCTAAAGAGCTGTCGAGATGGAGTTTGCACTGAAATCTAGGTAATCTCTGATGTTTGCTCCAGCCTGTTAAAAAGGTCAATTTTTACATCTGAGATGGAGTTTCTTATTTCAGCACTCACCTTCATATGTGTGTGTGTCTGTCTCTCTCTCACCCTGTGCTTTTGCAGAGGGGAGTGGAATATTTTTCCATGCTGCTTATACCAATGTGTCTGGCTCCTTATTGAGCTTCATATTTTAAAAGTAGTGTGAGATCTGCATCTGTTAGTCTTGCAACACCTTGAAGAATAGCTGTTATTTTGCCTTTTACTGGCACAAGAAACATCTGCGTTACCCAGTTCAGAAAATAAATTAGTACAGGCCTGATGTGAAGCTATGCTGGATTCCTGTTATTTTGTTGTCTACTCTGCTCTGGAACTATTGAATGCTCCCTGCTTGGTAAAACAGTTCTTCAAAACATCCTCACTAAGCTCAAGAGAGACCAAAGTTGTTCAACAGGACAGAGTCCCAGCTAACTTTTAAATAATAAGCTGGCATCTGTTTGTTTCTTTCCTTCTGTTTTAAATATAGTGCTAATAATTTACAGTAAGTTCTACAACATACCAAAAGTTGAGCCACAAGTAATTTTTCAGATTTACCTGTCCCGTTTGTGGTGCAAACCAGTGACGCTTTCAGTCCATTACCTGACTCAAGCAAACAGGAAGGATTTAAAAAAAAATGCGAAAAGAAAAAGACCTATGAGGTTTTTTTGGGGGCGATTTGGGGTTTTTGTTATAAGACCTCCAACCCTATATATATAGAGAACGTATAGCAGTCAGCTGTTACTGCTAAATGGTATCTAGACATTGCCCAGCTGTACCACTGGAAGACTCTGAGAACACTTGGTGGTTTTAATCACCCTTCATGCAGTGAGTTCAAAGCATTAGGAAAGCAAAATACTGAATCCCGCAACACTCTTACAGGGTAGGCATTATGCCTGCTTTGAAAACGGGGCACAAAGAATTTATTATACCAGTAAGCAGTCACAGCTACTTAGTGTCAGAACTGGGATTAGAAAACATGCGACTGGACTTCTGCTCACTCCTGTTCCCTCTTGAGAATGAATTGAGGTGAAGTTAATGGTGAAATAAAAAGTCTGAAGCTTTTGTTTCTCTGCAAATGTATTTAGGGACAAAAGGAAGGTGGAAAAAGACAAGTCCATGATCATGTTTCGCTTTGGTGTAACTCCTTTAGGGTCACTAAATCTTACTCAGTCTGGAATAAAACCTGAGTAATATTAATAAAATTTAAAATGAGAACTTACCTCATCAGGCTAGTTTCTACACTGAAGTGGCTATCTAATGTTCTGGAGGAGGAGGAGGAGACAAGTCTAAGAAGCAGCTGGAGCACAAGCAGTCCATTACATGATACTCATTTCATACATGGAATTTTGAGGCTTGGTAGAGCAGATAAGGGTTATTTAAAAAAAAAAAAAAAAAAAAAAAAAAGTAGTAACATTTTTGAGTAGCAATTTGTTGTAAAACAATCTATAGTCAGTTATCCTTAATTAGACCCAAGGAGTAGCCAATAGCAAAAGAATTTTGTTGAATTAATAATGCTACTGCTGAAAACGCTTTTCTAGTTGATACATGTTTTCATGATTGCAGGAAATCAGACAGCATAACTAAAGGGATATATGCCATAACTGCCATTCTGCCTGCAGAAGCTGTACATCTCTACACCACACAGGCCATTTTGCAAATTAGCATCTGTCTAAACATGGAAGAGTTTTTACTGAGATTTGGATATAATTGAGCAATTATCTTCAACCTGTCACACACTCTGCTACTGCACCTTGCTTTGAAGTCCAAGCATCTTGCTCTGAATTATTTTTATCTTTGTTTTAGGAACTCTGCAAACACATCCCGTTCTTCCCTGAGAAAGTCTCTGCCAGGCCACTGTTCCACCTGCAGCATGTCAGTCCTGGCGTGTAGCATCCAGTAGCTCCTACCCTCCTGCCCCATGCCTAGATCTGAAGATGCACTTCCAGCCTGACCTGAATCAGCTTATTGCTTTTTTGCTCCTGATGTCTCACAATGTTTGCTCATACAGCTCAATCCTATCCAGAAACACTTTTCTAATCTAGGCCTGGTTTCCCATGTGTTTGCCCATTATCTCACTCCTCACTGGAAGAAGCTATTCCAGTCCTGGGGCTGCAGAAAGCCTACTGGCCCACATCAGTTCTCTTGACTAAAGCATAATTTGCTGCTCTTCAGTTTTTCTCTAAATTAAGTCAATGAAATTCATTCCTAACGTTACTATCTTTGCAATTTATTACTGAACTCCACAGTGGAGACTCGGTTGTGGTTTCTTGACAGAGACTTTGGATGAAGCAGTTATGATGGAGTCCAAGGAAAATGCATGATCCTTTGAATTTTAATAGCAAGTCTAGGAGATGATATAACAAAATTGCAAGCTGCAGCGAACAATTAATCTAGAGCTACTGCAAAATTTCAGTTGGTTTTCCAGAAGACATTAGCTGTTTTTCTCTGCTGCCTGTATATGCAGTTTGTAGGATGTGCAGCAAATCTCAGAAGATTTGACCCACCTGTGTTCACTTGGGTTAATTTGAGGTGCAAAAATTATTTAGCTCTGTTAAGTTTAATTCTTAAAGAGCAGATGCTTTCTAATTGTGAAATATCTGAAATCTTGTACCATTCCCAAGGTTTTCCTACAGTTTAACATCACTGAAGGTGCCACAGCCTGTTTTTAATCACCTGACATGAACTCTCGACATTTCTGTAGTTCTAGTAACAGTTGTAAATATAATGGTGTACCCAAATAGCTGAATTAATAAATATATATAGTTTTTTAATGTTTACAAATATTTACATAAAAACAGAGGTATCGGCAACAAAGAACAGTAATGCTGGTAGACCTGATGCCATTTCCAGTGGAACCAGTGGAGCTATTCTCAGTGATCACCAACTTTCCAAACAAATTGATACCAAATTTTAAAAAGAAAAGGAACAACTTTGGGTTTGAATTGATTTGTTTTTGCAGGAATTTCACTGTTACCAGTCTCTTAGTTTGATTTGTCTTAGTATTGGGAAAAGGTTTGCCAAAACAACCCTGCAGGACTGATCCTCCCTGCAACACAGAAGAGATAACATGCTTCTACAGTGCTGCCTTGTGCACATATTTAAGCAGTGACCTCGAGGACTGGGTCGTTATCCCAAGAGGTGAGAAATTAGCTTGAGTGTAGTTTCATGGGTCCGTGATTTTGTTTGGACCATCTCAAGTACTATTTTTCTTTATTAGGGAAAGCCAAAGGGGATGTGTCATGCTGCGATCTCAGCACAAAAATGACTCCTTGCGTTTTTCTGAGTTCATTTTCCATCTTGAGTCCTAACTTTCAAAGAGGTTTCTAATGATTCATATTTCCAAGGAAAGTACACTCCAATTTAAGTGAGTTAGGTAGGTAAACAGAAATTTGTCATTTTAAAATGTGACATAAACACCAATTTTATTGGGGAAATACTGACTAACTATATTTCCTAGTGAAAGGATTTAGAAGAAATAGGATACAGAGGCTGAGACAATGCCACTGAAATTCCAGAATATCTTGAGCCACAAGGATATGGGGTTTTTTTCCCCCAAATATTGAAGAGAAGAAACTTGGCTGATTTATGTCCCCTCCCCTCATCTTTCCTCTGGGTAATATCAGATCAGACATGTTTGGAAAACAATCATGCACACACATGGGGGTTTTTTTTCTGTTTTACTATGGACTATTTATCTGTAACTCGTAGACAACTTTTTTAATGTGCTTTTCTGGAAGAAGCACTTAGGATAATCTAACTACTGAGTAGCAAGGCTTCCTAAAATGCATAGCAGTTTTTTAAAAGTGCTAATAAAACTTCATAACACAGTGCATCATCATGCATTTTGTATAGGTTACTTTTTTTTTTTTAAGGAAAAATTGCGTCAGAATATCTTAGTTTATAAAAATGTATTGAACATTATAAGTGAAAGGACGTTAAAGTTTAAAGCTCTTACCATCTAACTCTGCAGGTTTAGGAGACAGATGAAATATAGCTGAGTAATCTTCCCTTGCATAAAAATATTGCACTGTATTAGAGGTATGCTGATACATTACAAATCTCAAAAGCTAGATGGTAAAACTTCCACTTTCAGTCCAATCAGACTAAAAGATGTTAACTATTAAAACAGTCACTGGTACAGCAAAAAAATACTACCCAGCATTCAAACTGGTGTGCTTAGCTGTTCCTGGTTTAGTTTGTATGTTTGTTGCATTTTAAGGGAGGCTGAAGCTACTGATGGTTTTGAAATATTATAAATATTTTTGATAGAACTAGGTTACTGGCTAAATTGCAGGTTAGGCTGAAAAGGGTGCAAATGCAACTCAGTATATGAAAATGTCTAAAATGTAACGTTAATATATACCTACAGCTTGTAGGACATATAATTCGCAGCTGTTCATTCTCACTTGTTCTTTCATACATTTCTGAGCCCTGGGTCACAGGGAAGTGAAACTGATGGTGACTTGAGAGGCTGTTTGTTTCAGCAGCTGGGTGTTTTGTTTTCTGGATGATTTCTACTCTCTTTTACAGCCATTGTAGCTATAGAGTATGATAACTGAATTTTGTTCATGAGAACACTTTGAAATCACCAAGGGTACAGTGTTCACTAAATGGGCCTTAGTTGCACTAAATAATGCTGTCAGTGCCTAGTTTATTCCTGCTTTCTTAATAGCCTTCTCCTAATTTTGTAAAAATTATTACTATATTGGTTTGATTGTCAGGCTTCTGTGCAATATCAGTTACTACGCTAATACTCTACAGACCTGTTAAATTGCCTTGGGCAAACTGGGAGATAGAGGTATATATCCAAATGCCCTGTTACACTGTACTCAAAATCTACTGACTGTTACATACACGGATATAAAGGATATAAAGGATTATCTAAGGATAGCCATTATAGATAAGTATAAAAATCCCGTCTGTGTCTGAAATGTGTTCAGTGCAAGGCAGCAGCTACCATAACACAGCAGGAAAAGAAAACGTCTCTAATAAGCATCGTGTAAACCATGCTGTGATCTCTAACATCACTGTAGGCTAGAAAAGATTTCCTCCGCTTCTGTGATGCTGATAGAGTATGTTGAGCATAAAACAACGTAAGCCATGCGATGCCGTCTGGTGGTGGTGTTAGTAGTTACCTGCCTGTAAAGGTTAAATGAATAGACAAGGGGGAGCAAATATTCCTGTAGTCCTCTCTTGCCTGCCTGAAAAATAAACAGAAAGGCTCCAGCGCTGCAGGGCAGGCAAGGAAGTATGGTTTGCAGGGGAATTGAACAGCGAAGTGTTGATGGGATTTCTAGCACATCCTAAAACTGCTTTCTGCTGCTTCCACGAGGCACCAAGGAGCAGTCTGAACTAACACTGTCCTCCCTCTAAAAATGCTGGCAAAGGGTCACGATGTGGGATAAGGTGGAGCTAGGGAGAGTGTTTTAAAAACCGTTCAGCAAAGCTGTAAATTACAGTAGCCCATTGAGCCATTCCAGTTTGCATCCAAGACCCAGCGAGTCTCCTGTGACCCCCTGCCTTGAAGGCTTGAAGGAATTAATTGGAAGGAATCTAAGGAATTAATGGAATTAATGACATTGAGATTGAGTTGTGCCTTATATGCTATACCTCTCCAGACCTGCATGTGTGTATTACTATAAACAGTCTTTCTGATGGGCTTGTCAAAACATCAAAATCAAATAAAAATGCTGGTGCACTAATTATCGGCTTGAAATAGGCCATGAGCCCTAAGTAGGCCTTTGTTAGGAGTATTTAATTAGTTTAGTTCATATTCCTATTTAGTTGTTAGGAAAAAACAAAATATAGACAGGTGTAGAAAAACTAAATAAAATAAATACCAAATATAGAAAGAATTATGAATATATAATTTGCTGGATATATATTAGGTTGCCCTGAGGTGTCCTAAAGTTCTCAGGTGAGTATGAGCCCTTCCAACTCTGTTCTTGAAGTCAGGGTTTAGGAGTGGTAGTAAAGATTTGTGGTACCTTTAGTCAGTTTGCTTAGTGTCTGAGCATCTGTCTCATCAATAGGGGTAACAATACATTTACTCCATCAGAATTTGTGTAGGCCTGGGAAAATTTGAAGTGCTGGACAAAGCAGGGTAGGGGCATGGCAGAAGGTCTGAACTCCGCGAGTGAAAGGAAGGAGCCTTCAGTCTGCTTTCTGATCTGCTAATGAAAGCTAATAAGTGCCAATAAACTAAACTAGGTTTTTCATTGAGAAAAAAGTAAGCATAAATTTTTACTTCCTTGCAATCCTGTTAGGGAGTTGGAGATGTACTCAGCTCTCCTCTCAGCCTGGAGCACGCCAAGCAGAACTGAAGTTCTGTACTACTTTGCTGATGTTCCAGACAACCCACTTTCTTCCCCATCCTTCAAAAACAAATAAATTCAACCAACCAAAAGCCCTGTTGCTGAGAACAGCGCACGATCTAAGAGCGAACTGTGAATTCACAATTTTATTTTATTTATTCTTTCACAAGACAATTTGGCATTCATCAGAAAACTCCCTTTTAAGCGGTGGTGTTTGCTGCTTTGAGAGTGCAGAAGGTCTTGGCTGTAAAAGTTGCCTGTGGATTACAGTGATTTCCTGCGAGGTACTCCGCGTTGGCTCAGCCGGTATCAGACCAGCCTCTTACTGTGGTGCATCGCTAGCTACGCACAGGAGTAAGCTCAATTCAGAAAGCCACCATTATGCAGCGGCTGCAGGGGAGGGTGGAGGAGAGGGACGGTCTGCTGGAAAGTAACGCGGAGCTCTGGGCGACTGGCAGGGTATGAAGGCGGGTGGCAATCCCTCTGGTGGGGTGTCTTAGGCACGTCTCTGCAGACAGGTCTGTGCAGGCTGCTGGATGCGAAGGCCTTCCAGGCACACAAACCTTTCTCACCGAGCAGCGCAGCGCGAGGGTGCTGCGGCGTGGATTTTGAAGGTTACGTTTGTGTTGGCTGCATTCCTTGTTCACAGAGGAGGAAAGGCTAAAGACCTCAGGCTATCGATGGGTGGTAGCTATTTGGACTTGAAGACATGTAGCTGCCTGAGAACAGCATGCTTTTGTTTTGTTTTGTTTCTTTTTTTCTTCTGGTGGAAGTTTTATTAATTCATTGTGATTATTTTTAAGCAGTTGGCAGAGACGTGAATAGACGCTTTACTTCTCCAGAAGGCTTATGGAGCAGAATTGCATAACTTTGTACTTTTCCTATGCAAAGCAGAATAAATTGGATGTAAATACAGTGGCCAGTCTCTGAAAGATTCCTTGGTTTCTTCCGACTCCTATTTATACCCAGTGAAATTCAGTGACTATAAAATGACCTCTGCTGCTATGAATTGCCTCACTGAGGGAGGAAAGAGGAGAAGTTTGGGTAGAGATACCATGGCAGAGCAGGAGCTGGAAGTCGTGTCCTAGGAGCTCTGATAAGGTTTCAGCTAGCAGCAATGTGTCCTGAGCAACAGGTCTCTAATCTTTTAAAAGGTGCTTGTGAGCCTTCCAGAGAATCATTACTTTCTTGTTTCTATGCTGTTAGATGGTTTAATTGCCCTTTTATTTTTCCTGGATGTGATGAAAATAGGTACAGCTGAAAATAGGTACAGATGAAATTCCTCTGAGGCAAGGCCAACAGTTGTTGCTAGACTGCTTATAGGATTAGGAAGTGTTTCTCAATAGGTTTCTAGTGGTTTGTGTGTACATATCTGTTATTCAGAGAATTACGCCAAATTCTGGTGACGCTGGTTGAGATCTGAATTCTAACAGCTCTTGGCACAGAGGCCTCTTCTTTGCCTTCAGTCAGAGTAGCTGCTCTGCCTTTGTGTCTGAAAACATCCATCTACTTCCCTCTAACGTGAGTATCACCGTTGCAGCCTATGCCTCTGTCATGTATAAACAAGATGGCTGTAACGGGTACTTTTTCTTTCCACTCATTTGGATTAGCAACAGTTGTTAAATGTGGGTACTTGTCTACCGCTTATGCCTGCAGTGAAGGAGCTTCGTGCTTTCTTTGTTAACTACAACCATTTTAGTACCGCATGTAAAGTTACTTTTGAGTATCTTTGTTAGTTAGGCCTTGATTAAACACCAGAAGTGGTGTTCGACTTTTGAACATGGGAATTTCATTTCTTATAAGACTTTTTGCTTGTGATGGCTGGGCTCTGTAGAGTACTTGACATTATTTTCATTCTTCCCCACAGAAACCTGAGATGCTGGGGCCGGTGGCTGCTCAGCTTGGGAGTACGGGACACCTACTGGGATGAGTACTGGGTGGGTGTGGTGATTTGCTTGGATTTGAGATGATAAACTGTTGGGGTTTCTCTTCTGTATTTGGTTTGTGTGAGCCAAAATAGTTTACATTTTCTAAGAATTAAGACATGCGTATATTTCATCTTGTATCATAGTAATAGTTGTGATATTAATATGTTTGGTTTGGTCCTGGAGCCCAGAACTGTCTCGATTATGCAGAGGCTTTTCACCGGAGAAGCCCGCACTCTTGCGAGGTGAGCCCCTGCGGAGCATCGCTGCAGTAGCCAGCTTCGAGTGCCCAGTAGCTGTGGGCGCTTGAAATTCTCTCTTTAAAACTCTTATTTTGTTTAGAAGCTCTCAGTATTGCAATTCAGACTTTTTGTTTTTCTGTCTGTAACTCCCTGATTTCACTGAAAATGGCCAGTTTTAAGGAAGTTTTCTTCCTTGTGAATATTAGGTACAAGTCCTGCTGAGGTTGTTGACAACTTTTGACAGCTTTTGTGGCAAATGGCTACTGATGCTGAAGAAAATCTCCCTGAAGACACAGGAGTTGAAGAAAAAGCTAATTCAGTGTGTGGCTTAGGTGAAGGTCACAGATACCCTATTACTATGAGAGACAGTGGTAATTTAGGGTTCTTCCTTGAGCAGACCGATACCAGTCTCGAGGAGCTGTAACAGGTTCCCAAGGAGAAGGCTGCGGTTGTCACAGCTGTTTGAAGCATGCTGCTTCACCTGAGTTTTCTCACTGTTCCCTTTTTCTGTTTCCAGGGTTGCTGCCTGCCCCATCTGGCTTTGTGGTATTGCTTGGTGCACTTTCCTTTTGCTAGTGCCTCGACGATAGTCACCATTGTTTCTGCCCATTACTGACTGCTTGAATGCCTCGTTAAAAGCTCTGTGCTTCAGGGAAAGGGAGAGATGTCTTCTCAGGGACTGGTCTGAAGTATGGCTGGGGATCAGTAGAACTCTTTTCCTTCTCCTCCAGCCTGCTGAGTCAGCATCCCAGCCCCACTGACTGTCACTTGTCGCTGGGCCTCTCTAGTGACATTGCTTGAGTACAGTGAAAACCACAAAATACATGGACCAAATAGGGTGGGGTAATTTGTGATTATTGCAAGTGTCCTTGTGCTTGCTCTCTCAGCTCAACAGGAAGCCTTTAATAAGAGTTTTCCTAAATAGTGGTGCATGCGAAATGGGGAATTCTGCTCTGTTCTTTTAACAAACAGCCATTTCATAAGAGAGTGGGTTTTTTTCGCCTCTTGGTACATTCCAGAAGACCTTATACCTTTGCTGGTTACTGATTGATAGTTCTGTGCTGAGCTCCCTTTAATTTTGCAATAAACTAACAAGGAGGCTGAGACCACAAGTTTACAGAAAATGACTTATTTACTCAACTGGATTTACAAGGATGACAAAGTCAGATTTAGTAGTTTCAGTGTGGTCCTAGGAAGGGCAGGAGGAGTACTTGAAAAATTGTACTGTATAAATAACCAAACAAAAAATAGTTTGCTTATTCTTCTGTGTAAAGCAGTCATATTTCAGTTCTTAGGCCAGTTCTCTCCCAGGACCCGCAGGGGCTTTCTGCATATGCAAGAACTGTGCTAGTCCCAACAAATGGGGGTGTGGGGAGTTCAGGCACCTTAAATAAGTATTTTTACTTTTCTAATGTGCTTCCAGAAGACCAGCATCTGCTGAAGTCCCATCAGTGGGAGGAGATTCTATTTTCAGAACAACATGTAAAGAGAAATATATTCAAGAGAATATAAACAGCAGTGTTGACTTCTGGATTAATTTTAGAAGTAGCAATGACCTGTCTAGAACATGAACACTGTTTTCCTTGAGAATTTCTTGTCTCCATTTTTTTCTAGGTATCAACACTTATAAAAATTGGGGAAGTGATTGTGTTTATCTCCAGGTTTTCTAACTGTAAGGAAAAGGATTCTTCTTGCTGTCGTAACACTTCTAATGGTTAGAAGGGGTTATTTTACAATCTAAGGTTGCTATGCCAAAGTAAAAATCTTCTTAAGATTGGGAAATTGTGTGGTCAGTCAATTGTGTAGTATTTTAAGTAGTAGATATTTTCCCAGAAATTATTTTGAAATTTGAATCTGAGTGAATTTCTGCAGTTTTTGTAATTCTGTCAGAATTGGAAGGCTGAGGACTGTAAATTTTCACTTGTTAAATAGCTAGCTTAACCAGTTGCAAGTGAATAGGCTGAAAGGCTAAAGGCAATGGTTCATTGAACTTCATAGGAGACTGTGTGGGGCAAGTTTCCAGTGCTACTGAGTTGCCTAGCTGACCTTTTAATCTTTTTTTTCCTCTTCTTTTAGCAGTGGAGGATATTTTCCATTCATGCACAGTCAGTGGCTGAAGAAGCCCTACACTCTTCAGTCATCACAAGGTAGAAACAGAAAGCAATAACACGCCTTCCTTACCTGTTGCGTGTGTCAGGACACAGTTGTGTGTGGAGAGGTGTAATGGGTTTTGTGACTCTGAGTGCCTTAATGGTAATGAAAGTACCTCTGGTAACAAAAATATTTTGTTCCACTAGTTGATGGTGGAAATAGGAGCTCCTCTTAAAATACTGGGTATTTTAGAAAATATGATGTATTTTAAAATACTATGTATTTTCATATGATAACATTAAAATATCATGTAGCAACATTTTCACTGCTGAGTGTTCTGCTGGAAGATAACAAACTCACGATTGGCATTGAACCTCTTAAGTGGAAGCTATGCTTGGCTGGTAATGATGTCCAGTATCTGACAAAAGGAACCGCAACAGAGGCAACTTTTCCTTACCTACTTAGACTGAGGACTTGGCAGGTCTCCTGTACTAAACAGGGTAAATCTAATCTGTACTTTAATGGCAAATCTCCAATGAAAAGTTGAGGAAGCGCTATTGCTAATTCAGTGCAAGGCACTCTTTCTAATAAGTCTCCTTGGACTGGTGACCCCAGCCTGTTTCCAGGCGCCATTTAGCAGTGAGAGGTGATTTTTTTCAAGTGTGGCACCTAGCAGACTAGAGGGATACTCTTAACCTTCTTCATAATGTTGGTGATTTGTAACATGTGGGATCATTAAGATCAGAACTAATGTTATATTCTGTACACACATGTATGAATCAATGTGTGAGACTCAGCTGATTCTGTCCATGAACAAATGTGATTACTCATCAGAAAGTCACACAGCTGTTTCACTCCATACCTCCTTTGTCTACTTGTATATTCTCTCCAAATCACACTCAGGCTTAACTGTTCCCTCAGACACCTATTTGCAACTCTCTGAATATGTTGAACCATTTCCAAGGAGGGCAGAGTGGAGTGTAAGCATATCTTTCAGGTTGGTGAAGGAGACATTGGGGAGAAGTTAATACATTCTTTAGATGTGACACTAGAATCGAGTGGTATCAACATTCAGGGCTTCAAGCTGAATGTCTATAGGATTGGGGACTGCTGAAAACATAGGGTCTTGTTTGAATGGCACTATTCACTGCCAAAGTATTTGTGACCAAAGTTTTACTCTGGGAAAAATAAAAGAAATCTTAGCGCTCTCCAGTAAGTGCATGTGATCGAAGTTTTGAAGCTAGATGTACATATTCTGAGGAGTTCTCTAAATCTGAGTGCCTTAACTTTTTTCTTCGTAACTGGAGCGGAGTAAGGGCCAGCTTTTTTCCTTTTGTTAGCAACCCGTAGCTTGTTTGAGCCAGTGAGAGTTTGGAGCACTCTACATACCTGCAGAGTGAGGATCAAACTGTATTATAGTAGATGCACAAAGATGAATATTGGTGGTTTGATAATAGGAGTACCTATACCCTATTTTGCAGAATTTTGCAGTAAGCCAAGCTGCAGAAGTGTGACAGGGAATTTGATGTCAAATTTAGTGCTTAGCTAACAGCCTCTTGGCTTGTACTTATGGGAGAACCGAATCTCTGTGTTGGCTCTGCAGGCTTGCAGAAATGAAGAATAATTTTCAGTTAATTCCAAAATAAGCATTCTGTACATGCATATGGCTTCATCTCAGGGGAAGTGTGCTTATTCAAGATAGTATTTAAACATGTATTTAAGCAAATGTTTAACTATCAGTGAAGTCATGGAACTAAGAATACACTTAATTCCCATCCTCAGAGCAAGCCAGAGAGGAACATTTACTTGGGTAGGACTCTGTTTTTAAACTGACTTTTTAAACAGTATAACAGGGTGTCTAGGATGTTGTTAGTATTGAATAGTTATTGAAGAACACATCAGAAATTGAAACGTAAGTTCAGAGACATAGCTTGAGTTAAACATAAAGGGTGAAGAAGATTTACAGTCCTACAGCGAACAGTGCTGTGGAGTTCCTGGTTAAAGAGGAGGCCAAAAAAGCTGAAAGATAAAAAAAACGCAGTTGCATTACTCATGTTGTTAATTTTTCTTTTGATTTTTGAAGCCTTTAAAGTTAGTTTCCTTTGAAGGAGAGCAATATGAAATATGGTGTGCTTAGGTGAAAAATTTAAAGATTTAAAAAAGATCCTTAAGCACGGTAGCTTTTCTTGAAAATGTGGTGTATAAATAATAAAATACGTGATGGCACAGTACAAAGATTATCTTGGCACAGGTCTGGGATGACTGCATTGCTTACAGAGCATTTGACACTTGTGAATAATGTGATCATTGCAAAAGTGTGCCAATGAAAACTTCATACCCCACCAGTACATGTGCATGTATAAGTTTGTTAGTGTGTTCTGTTTCAGCACATTTTCTAGTACCGGATCGAGGAAAAGCTTCAGTGTTGTGCCATATTGCTGGTGTATCTTATGCCTGGTTGCCAGAAGAGCCTCAATGGACAAGTGAGGCTATGGGTTTTGTGACACAGTGAAACCAAAGTGAAAACAGCGTTAAGAAAGAAAGGTCTCACATCCTGTTCCTTATCCCTCCTGACTCTTGGCTGCCCACTCCTTGCATTTGCCTTGAACCAGTTTGATGTTCATCCTATCACAAGGATGAACTCGCTCACTAAAATGGAAGATAAGTACCCTGGCAAGAAGAAAGGAAAAAGTGACTTTTTTCTTCTTTGTTATTAAATTGAATCTTACCTTGTAATCTGATGAACAGGACAGCCAGCAGTGGCTGCAAGTGTTTGTGTGTGCCAGGCCCTTTCCTGTCTGCTTTTGGGTGCAGGCAGCAGCTCTGGGGGAAACAGCAGAGGGGTGCAGTGCATTTCTTGTACCTTAAGTTGTACCTTAAGAACGTTAGCTGAGGTGTAAGACCGAACAAGGCTGTTATCTACCATGTCTCTGTTCACTGCAGTGGTCATAAATGCCCAGTCCCAGAAGGTGCAACCTATGGTTAAGCTGGGCAGGGTGGTGGTAGCCAGCTGAAGTTTCTCCAGAGCTTGCAGTCAGTAGCACAAGAGCATGAGGGACATCACTATGGGGCTCTGAAGGTCTTGAACTCTTGTTGAGTAGATGAAGATTTGACTTTTCAGACTTTTCAGTTTAGTCCTGTTGATACAGTCCGTAAAGCTCACAGGCACCACCATCCCTGTTTACAGTCACAGAGATGAGTGGGCTGATGTGAACAGGGAGGAAAAGTTGTGGTCTTGGTGAAGGTTGCAGACTCTATCACATTGTTGGTAGCTCACATGCTGCCTGAAGGCGATGCAATGCCCTGCAGCACCACTGAGGTTACGACTCTGTGACCTGATACAGCTTCTGTGGTATCTTGAAATAGAAAAAGAAAATGGAGAGTGTGTCATATCATACTACTGAAAGTGTTAGAAAGCAGGAGGAAGCTGTGGTCAGAAGGAGGGAGGAGCAGTGGAGGGAAGAGCAGAGAAATTCCTCTTCCTTTTAGCAATGGCAAGCTGTTAATTTATTCTAGTAGCATCGTGAAACTGCATCCACAGAGTACCATGAAGGATTCCTTTCTCCCTTCCTCCTGTGTCAAATACAGCTGAAGACAGGCCATTAATTTCAAAGAGAGTTTGTTTGGAGTAGACTCTATTCTCAGTGCAAGTAGAAGGATCATTTTGGTTCTTTTTAAAAAAAAAGTAATTTCTGAAGTTTTTGTCAGTCTGCGAAGTGGAGACCAATTGTAATTGCAGAAACTGCAGCTGCTTAAGGATCCAGAGCATTAGGAGATACTGTGTTTATACCTATGCTCCTCTCTCTATGGTGTTCACAGTGTTTGCCCTAATGCTTTCTGTTATTAGAAAAAAGTGCGTGTTCAGAGGTGCAAGAAACAGTTCATCTCTTGCAAGCAAGACCATTGCTCGTGCTGTCAGAGGAGAGCACTCTGTGGGTACTACAGTCTGTTGTTGAGCAGAATCTTGTGATCCTGAAAAACACTGAAAAATCCTCTTGCGTAGAGGTAGCCCTGGGAGATTTAGTACTCTTGTGCTTCAGATTAGTGGGGATGTATCCCTACAGCATCTTTCTCCATGGCACTATGTTTCAGCTAAAGGAAGGAAGTGTGTAAGTTGTGTGGAAATTACTAGGAAAATAGATTTCCTATTTGCCTATGAAGAAAATGATGCTTTTTGTAAGGAGCATCAAATTGTTCGTTGAAGAATTAAGCTCTTCAGAACAGTAGTTTCATTTTAGGCAGCTCTATGTATCAACATACTGTTGTTTAGTATTTCATCTTTTTAACAATATCCCTTCTCCTGCACTTCTTGCAATTCTCTCTTTCAGTTTCTGCAGATAGTTCAGAATTTTCTGAGTGTTGAATTTGCTGAAGGTCAGAGTAGAGGGTTGCTTGGATGTTGTGCCTGGAGGATTCCAGTCCTTGCCTGGGCTGCTCTCTGCCTTCCAGTAGCTATAAAAATTCATTTCCCTTCCCCCTCTCCCTGTCTGTTTGCAGGTTATCTTGACGAATCAGATTACCACATCGTTGAGCAATGGCCTTGCGATCCAGGCAGACCTGGTGTCTCCAGCTGATGATTTGTCCCTGTCTGAAGGTAAGAGATCCCTTCTATCAGAACTGAAACTCTACGCTGACACAAATCCACATTGTAACTTACAGTCTTGTGTTGATATACAGGGGTCTGTGAGAGTGGAGTTATCAAGTCTAACATAAAACAGTCTGGGAACAAAATTATTTTTCAGTTTCTCTGAAAATCCATTTATAAATAAAAAGAAAGTAAGTGTATTAGCTAAAAGGATCTGACACTTTCTAAGGGCTGTGAATGAATTTTCGAGCCATATCAGTTCTATAACATGTTCCTCAGCATTGTACTTTCATTCACATGCATTTGGAGCATTACTTTCTCAGTCTTCTGAAGCTTCTGCTAGACTTAATACACAGGCTAGGCTACAGATTTGATCTTATCTAATGATTATCAGTGATTCCAAAGAGAAACAGCCAGTCACAGATGAAGGAGAGCAAATATACTCAGTCCTGTCCCTTGCATTATGCATGTCTGGTTTTCAAGCACAGTGCCTCAAACTGCAGCTGTCAGTATTGTGTGAATGTAATACGTGGTTTTGTGTGATGCCATATACTACTTCATATCTTCATGTTTCTTTTTTCTGCACAGAATTAGAGACAAGCACACATTTTTGGGGCAGTAGTGAGGATTTACTGTCCCCAGTAAGTAGAAGAAAAGATAGTTCTGAATCAAGGTTTGCAAAGTAATATAATAATTTCAGCTTTCCCTACTTGCAAAGAATAGTCAGAGTACCCTCAGTCAGGGACAGATGCAGAGAAGTTTGCTATTTAGAGTTCAGTTCATGCACAGATCCAAATGTATGATGTAAAGTAATGCTCATCTTTCCTGCAAAGGCATGATCATCGCCTGTAGACTTCCTACTTTGTACAATATGGGTATTTCTCCTCTTTCTCTCCTTGTTGCACTTTCTGGTGATTCTGGTCAGCTTCTCTTTGTTCTGGTTGATCACAAGCAGCCCTCTCACGCTTGTCTGACTTAAAAACAGCTTGGTGGGAAAACCAACTAAGCAGTGGTTAAAACGGACATTATTTCTGCAACTCATTTCAATGGACAAGAGAAAGAGGTTGAGGATAGATTAAACAGAATGTCAAAGAGTAGCAAATAACTTCACTGTAATGCCTTAACACTGATTGATGTGTTTACTTCATAATTTTGTCAATAGGAGCTTGGGCAAAGCATGGCCCATTAAATCATTTTGGAATTGTGCTTGTGGCTTTTGTTGGCTTCATCCATTGCCAAAGTATCTCTGAAGTTTGTTGCTTGAATATCGCTCCCTACATCTGTCAGAAAGAGTTGAAATTTGGTAACTAGATTTGGAAGAGGAAAGGCATCATTTTTCATCTTTATGATTTCCTTCTTGGCACAAAGTTGTTGCACATTGTCTCATTAAATGCTCTTGATCACAGTACTTGTGCTTTTCTTTGTCCCTTGGAATTGCTCTGTATGAGCTTCCTCTGAAAAGAAAGCCATAGCTGACTCTGAAATGGAAGTAATAACAAAATCTGTTCTCAGTAAAACATATTTTGTACTTGTGGTTAAAATATTTGAAGAGGTTTTGGAAAAAGCACGGCATAGTTGTAATCTTTCTAAATTTTCCTGCAAATATGAAAGATTCTAAGTGCTGTGTATGAGCCATAGTTCAATAGTACGCTGAAATCAGGACCATGTAAGAGATGGTATGATGATTTTTGTAGCAGTTACAGCTTATTAATGGAGCTATCACGTTGTGTCTAAACTCTCTACCACCATTATTTTTCACCTTTTAACCCAAGAATGAGTTAAAATGTGTTGGTGCTCTGTGTGTGTGTTGTTTTCCTTTGTTTTTCTCATTCCTTGTTTTTAATTAAGGGTCTGAAGTGGTAAAATGTGCCAGCATGACACTTGTTGAAAATTGAAACCTTTGTTTAACCTCAGAACAAGAACAGCACAGACAGCAGCAGTGCAGGCTCCTTTGGTAATTTAAGTTTTATCAAGGGATGCAGGGGTGATAAACTTCTTCCCTTCTCTCCCTTCCTTCCCTCTTCTGTCGACTAACATTGATGAGGCGTTTACATGCTGTGTTGTATAATGGGAGAGCATAGTGTGTCACTGTGCTATGTGGTTTTCTCCTTCTGTCTTTCTTATCCGTAATACAGCTGCTTCTGGATTTCCAGTTTGCTTCAGTTTTAACCTGTGCTGTCTACCTGTAGAAAAAGTGGAATTTCAGGCCTATTCAGCATTTTATTTCCATGTTTATTTTGCTCCCAAAAGATACATGTGTGGCCAGTGTTTTTCTTTTTTAACATTGAGGTGTTGACCTGTCCTGACGAAGTCCCCCCTAATTTATTTCATGTTAGCTATTGAACAGCCTGCAAGTAGCAATACTTTAATCTTCTGACAGTCTTGGTACTTTAAGAATCCTTAATGAATTAGGCTTCCAGGATTAGTGTGATACTCATAATACTGCTGTTTTACAACTGTAGAATTGCAGGAAAGAGTAGTTAGGTGAGTAACCCAAGTGCACAAAGTGGGTATGTTGCAGAGGCAGGAATAGAGGCCAGATTCATGACTGGGTTCTTACCTCAT
This sequence comes from Ciconia boyciana, assembly GCF_034638445.1. Classification (NCBI taxonomy): domain Eukaryota; kingdom Metazoa; phylum Chordata; class Aves; order Ciconiiformes; family Ciconiidae; genus Ciconia; species Ciconia boyciana. The sequence continues at coordinate 34,128,624 of NC_132939.1, read as the reverse complement.
TCTTCCTTTTCACTCATCACCATCTAAAGCTGAATTTGAACCAGTGACCTAGATGTGAAAGGACCCGTAACACATTATTAGTCCTGTAAGCAACTCAGACCCCTTGGTTTGTATATGTATAATATGTTGTTTTAATCCTATCTGAAATCAGAGTCCCGTCACTGTAAATGGTTTGCTAAAAGGGTAATCTTTCTTAGAGGCAAAAATGAAAATTTCAAACTGAATGTGTTATTAGAAAGAAATGGTATGTTAACAGTGGGTTTTGGTTTTGCTTCTGATTGTGCTTTAGGAGGGAATTGCTTGGGTTATGTGTTAGATTAGGCAAGAAACCAAGTAAGCTGTTCATCTGATGTGTGACAGAAAGTTAATCTGATGAACAAGCTGAAAGGATATTGTCAAGCTGTTTCAGGCTCAAAGCTTGTCTTCTGTAAAATCGTAATCTAGTGCATGAAAACTTGTGTCCTAAAAATGTTCGATTTTTATGAAAACATTAAAGGCTTTATAAAAGCAGTGCTGACTGTAAAATCCCACCATTTACGAAGCAATGTAAGAACTGTTCAACTGTGTTTGTTGGTGGTACTTGTAGGAAATGATTATGTCCAGCTAAATTGCCAGATTATGCATGCTTCTGCTTCAAGACAGAAAACAAAATGCTTAGTTTGCTACAAATTGAAGTGCTGGATAAAATACAAAAGTTTCTGTACCTGTGGGCTGAGTCCTTGAATTCATTTGGCCTTTGCATACTTGCCAGAGTATCATCTGAAGGAGTTCAGTAAGACTAATAAGGTTTTTTTGCAGCTCTAAAATTCTTAGGCACGTAAGGCTGTCACTTCTTCCCTAGGAAGCAAACTCAGTTTTTATTTGTAGCCATACCATTCTTATGTAGTCTTCTTGCAAACCCTGTCATTGTAGGGAATAGACTGGAGCATGTTGTGAATACTGCTATTTCATGTTCATCCTTGCTTTATGAAATAGCCTCTGTTTAGCTCTTCCAGTCAAAGGCAACTTTGAGAAGCCTTAAAGTTATTTTAGATTGCAGAGGTGGTCAGATGAGCCCAGGACTATCACTAGGCTTCAAAATGTGGCCTGAAGAATTAATGTTTTATTATTTAAACATGTAAAAAGTAGCCCTTCACCCAATTAAAATATTTTTTAATAATTAAAAAAACAGATTTAAGCTGCATTAAGCTAAGTGACTAGGAGAAATGGAGTGCAAACGTCCACAACAAAATATTTTGTATGACTGTTAACTGATGTTTTTAAACAAGTTATCTATGGCTGTGACTGTACTATTTTTGTTATTTTTGCAAAGTTCACATGACTGGATTTTACCTAATGTAGAGGGTTGTTAGAAATTAATTCTAAGCCTGTGTGTTTGAGCACTAGCTGGATGGTGAAATTTGTGTGTTTCATTTGTGTGCTGCAAAGAGATAGGACAGTATGACCTACTTGAGGTCCCTTGTAGTCCGCCAGTGCCTATCCTGTTAATATATCTGCCAGCTGTGAGCTCTAACTTCCTCTTGCAGACATCAAAGACAAACTCCATCTTTCTTGGAAAAAGCTCAGGGGCGTGTTGGTATGAACAAGAACAGCATCCCCCTCCCAGTGTGCACAAAGAGTCAGGCAAAAAAAGGAATGCTGTCTCGGGCTTCTTCAGTCTCAGCTAGCACTTTCAAATATTTGTTTGGAGAAGTCAGAATTATTTTGTGTTTAAAATTGTCTGTAAACTTGTGCTAGCTCTGGGGACGCCAGCATTCAGTCTTCTGCCATTTGTGTTCATCAAGTGGTTTGTCATAGCACTGTATATTTTTGGTGCATGGTGTGAGCAATGAGTTTAGTCTGACCTTTTCGTCTTTGTTGCTGTGATCTTGAATTCTTTTAAGCTGTTGAGCAGAAGTAGGCTTTTGTGTTGCGGAGACTGGAGAAAACTAAGCTACCATAATATCTCCCACCCACAGGATTTCCCACTTTAGTTTAGGGGCAGAAGATTTGAAGCTGGAATCTTTGGCTTCTCTTCTTTGCTTTGCCCTTGATCTCCTGTCAGATTGTGATTAAATCATTTTATTCTTCAAGCCTCAGTTTACCCTTTTTTTTAATATGGGGATATATTTTTATTTTGCAACTTTTTTTTTCTTTCTTAATACTTCAAGATATTCCTATGGGGAAAATAATGACTTGACCTGCTGTTCACCCCAGAGTAAGACCAGTTCTGTAGTTCATTACTTCTCTCCCTTCAAATCCCTTTCCTCAATCCTGGTGCTGAATGGAGAGAAAACACTGAAGGAATTACCAAGAGAACTGAGGAGCCCGTAGAGATCAGAAGCTGTTGGTTGGTTTTGGTTTGTTTATTTATTGACTTATGTATACACTTATGCTTAAGGTTGGACCTGCAGGTGACTTAATAAAAACAAAAAAGAATATTTTGTGAGAACACAAACATACCTGTTTTGCAGGAACTGTGAACTTATGAATGAAGCAGATGTTACGTTTCTAAAACACTTCCTCCTTGTAGTTTTAAAGCTAATGCAGAATAATGCACGTCCTAGTGAAGTGCTCCAACATGATAGGAATTTAAATAGATTAGAAAGTATCATAACACTTTGGCATGTTTTAGGCCTATAGCATTTCATAACCAACCTATGGCAGGCTGGTTTACACAATTTTGCTTGAAAGAGGAGATAGTTTGTCTTGGATCACTGAAACAGTGGTGTTAGTTAATTATAGTTAGTTTTTTAAATAGGACAATTCATAAATTAATATCCTATCTTTTTAGTATGAATCCACTCTGACTTTGAGACCCAAATATTTGAGAATAGTTACTAAACCCCTTTTTTTTGGTTACCATTATGGAATAATCTGTACAGAGATTACTAGGCCTGTTTATGAAACACAAGAACCATGTGGCATGATGTAAGAAAGATCTTTTGACTGTGACCCCTTACGTAGACCCTGTGAAGGTTAGTGAATTTTAGATATGCAAAAAGGCAGTGAGTACAAATAACACTAGTGGTATTGCCAGGTTATTTGGAAGGTGAATTCCAACAATTAGTCCATGTCTATGCATACTGAAGGGTAAACTTCCCAACTGAGACTGGTGTGCAGGTGTGAACCCTGAAGACTAAAACACATCGCTGGAAAGGTAATGGAGTTCTCTTCTTGGTTTATGGCTTATCAAGGTGGTGAAGTGCTACAGTGTATCTTTTGCCCTCTACAGGCATGATGATATAGGGAAGTGAGATTTGCCTCTGTTTTTACCTTGATATGAATTGCCACTTCTCACTTGATGGTTTGGTTGCCACTCAGGCCCAAGGCCGCCTACCCTCCCATGATGGGAGAGGAGAGCTCGGTGAGTCCATCAGCCACAGGACTGTGCCTCCAGGTCTGAGCCCTGGGTATTTCTGACTTTAGCCTAGGAGCTGGCAGAGTTACTCAGCTCACTGGTTCCCGTTCACGTGAGCTGTAATGAACAGCTGGAGCTGTTTCTTTCTAATTCTTTATTTTGCTGCTGGACTTCATGTCTCAGCTGTCTTTTAAGAAACTAGCCCAGCATAGACCCTGTAATCCTCTTGACCAGCCAACAGTGCTGTGGGAAGCTTTTTGTTCCTTCAGGCTGTTCTATCTTTGAGTTACTTCTCCAGCTTCAGACCCTGCGTGAAAAAGATTTAGGCCCACATACGCTGAAAGGTGAGAAAGGATCTCATCTTCCTTAACCTGCTAGAAGTCAGGACAGCACATCCACTTCAGGATAGGTAAACAGTGGGCACCAAAAAAAGGAGGGACCTTGATAAAACTAATTAATACATGTTGGAGGGAAAGATGAGCCTCCTCAAAAGAGGATTTTATTCTTGTGCTCGCACTGTGTTCATGTTTCTGGTAACTCTGTGCTCCTGGCAGTAAGTCTGCACCCCAGTGCTTCAGTGGAAGGAAGAAAGCCCTTCTGGCTGTTGTGAATGCCTGAAGGAAGTGCACCATCACTACAGGGCCTGTAGCAAATGATATTAAACATGAGGGGAAATGATACTGTGATTGTTTCTGCATGATGCAGGGTTGCGGTGGTGTATGGAGCAGTTAGATTTCATGATAACAGTGGTCATGTCAGTCTGTGCTAATTTTGATGCTATATTTCAACAAGTGGGAAGTAGTGACATAATAACATACAGCCAAATTTTAACGGCTTTTTAATCAAAAGATAAATCTCTCAGTAAAACAGTGTTACAGAGACTGTACATGTCTATGGAAGTTTCCAGCTGAATGACATATGCATAATCACTTGGTCTAGACTACAAAAGGGTTGAAAACTGTCAGCAGGAGCATTCGGAGGCCTCTATATATCAGTTTAAGACAATCTCCATTCCTCATTTCCTAATTGCTGCGATGACAGAATACAAAGTTTTACTGCTTTGTTGTGGTTTCTTTCTGAAGATGTGATATGACTTACAATCATTAATCAACAATTTGTAATCCAAAAACCCTTCAGGTACATTTGCTGGGAATCACTCATCTATATAATCAGAGGCATGGTAACAGAAGTGCTTACAGTCATAGTTGAGTGGTTAGGAGTTACCACCTCTCAGCTGCTAAGTAACTTACCTCAGCTGAGACAAAGTGCGACTGAGTATGTGTTGCACCTTCCAATGCAAAGTAAAATGGGTTTGCATGAATCCTGCTACCCACACTAGTTTATTCCTGTTTTCCTTTAACTGCAGTAAACTGAGAGCATGCATGGGTCAGTCACCGAGTTTCAGCTGATGGCATATAGCTGTAAAGCATTGTAACAAGTTGCAATTGGTCATCACCTTATGCCCTAAAAATGTTTAAAATTAAGATTAACTCATTTTTCAGTGTGGGTGAATACAGAAACTATGTTCTCTTATACATTGCAATTTAGACTTTTGTTTATACTATGAAAATAGCATTAAGAGATCTGGTTATTTAATGGTAGTAATTCCTTCTCCTTCTCCTTTGCCCTTTCTTCCCATCCTGTGCAGAATAGAAGAGATCGACCAGCATTTTTACTGTGGTCCTGCAAATCAGTGGTTTAAATCAGAAACACGAGACATGGTTTGGCTCTAAATTACTTCTGCAGCACTACATTGTACACCAGTGTTGGTGGAACTGTTCCAAACTAACTTATCTTTCAAATTACATTGTGAAAAATGAATTAAAGGGTAGGAAAGAGCTAAACACCATTTGTCCCCGTGCACAATGACCAATTAAATTCTGTCTTAACTTACTGTGGGTTATCCTTAAATCTGTACAAACAGAGGCTGAAGAAAAAAATATTTATTGAATCTTCATCATTCAGTAGCATTCAGTCCCGTTTCTTGTGGAGTTTTATAGTACCAGCAGTGGATCTCTCTTCTGGTGGGACTGGGAGGGATCAGAAGGATTTCTATACATGGGAAAACATCACAGTGGGAATTATATTTGGCTTGTGGCATAACATGAAGCATATGGCTCACCTGCAGAACTTGAACCAGTTAGGAGGTGACCCTAGGTGCAGGTGTTATGCCAAAAGGGAAGGTGAGGACAAGGGGACAGAGCATGATTTCAGAGTCTGATGTCTATGTTCTAGTTGCAGTTCCAGCTGGGTTTCCTCTGGGTTTACTGCAGGATGTTTGAAAAAGTGGCTCCTTGTTAATCTCAGGCAGCCTCTATGATTGATGATTCCCCTTAATCGTAAAAAGAGCACATTGGTGTTTCTGCTTAATTTGTGTGTATTTCCTGCTTTATTATTGTAATAATGATTTATTGTCTTAAATGATGGAAGTTTTATAACCTCTTAGGCTTTTTTGGAGGTTGAAGCTGGGTGCTCTGGCATGTGAACTAACTTCTTCCCAGTGACAGTCTGCTCCTAAAATGTTACATTAAACCCAAACATAACATGATAATAAAAAGACAGTATATGGTTGGTGTGTTATCTCTTAATTTAATGAAAATAGGCAGCTTGAGTATAGGCAGATTTTGCATGCTCCACATGGGCAAAATTCATCTACTCTGGATTCTGCTTGTCTTCTCATAATATCAGTTACACTAAAAAATAAAAATAAAGGAGCATTCAGAGAAGAGCAACCCAAGTGGTCACAGTGCTGTACAGAAAGATGGGTGAAGAAATGGTAGAAAGAGGAAATGCCTGGAGCTTAACTAGAGGAAGGCTTTGTTTATGCTAATTTCTACTCTCCTAAAACGTCCTGCTGTTGCTCCAGTCTCCCAGGCAAGCTGCAGTCTATGGAAGATTCCTGCCTAAGCTGGTGCTTAACTGGGTACATCTCTCTTCTAAGGAAGGGTAGAAAAGACAGTGTCTCGAGTATGAATAGCTCCACTGTTAACAATGGAAAATTTGTCAGGAGAAAGCAAACCCCAAAGCAGACGCTACTACCATGTGAGCAGCCATGATTCTTTGGGAGTAATTTGAACCAGTTTGATACCTGGCAGGGGAGCTGGTATTTCAGGCTGGCACATGGATATGTAAGGGAGTAGTTTGGGCACGTTTTAGCGGACTATCAAGAAGTTGTTTCTGAGCGTGAAATCTGTTAGACCAGCTGTTCCCAAATGGTTTCTGTTTGTGCCTCTGTTTCTGGTGGTGAACTCACCCCAGCCGAGCTTGCGACCCTAAATACTAACATAAACAATTGCATCTCTGTCAGGCTTGTGACCCCACTCTGTGCGGCTGTGACCCTGCTGGAGGTTACGACCCCTGGTTTGGGAATCGTTGGGATAGACTGTCAGATAGTCCTGCTGGGGAAGCGCTGATATGCCCCATCCAGGCCAGGATCATCACAACAAATGCCTTCAGATCTCTCAGTAATTTGTAGTCCCCCGCCACCAGTTGGAGAGTGCAGCCTATTAGAGCTGACATGTCACTTTGGTACATCAGGAACATCTCGGAGATCAAAAGGTCATAGTCCTCCCACGCTGCTGCAGCCTTTCTTCATGGACTTGCCTCTTCATCTTCCTTCCCTGTCAGTTGGCTGGCAGCGAGCCCCAGCTCCCTCGCGGCGCAGCTGATTTGGCCATGACTGCTGGATGCGTACCAGCTGCAACTTCTGCCCCACCACCTCTCCGTCTTGCTGCTTCTCCCAAGCCACCCTTTCCAAAACTGTTCTCCCCGAATACTCCTTGCCCTAATGCAGGGACTGATGACTGTCTCTCTCTGCTGAAATCATTAAAAGTTATAGTCAAAGTAATTAAAAGCTATATAGGGCAGTGCTAGTGGAGGTCGGCTAAGTCTTCCTGTATATTCTGTAAAACTAATTCTGTTATTCACATACCTGTAGATATGACTGCAGTCTTACAGATCTGGGATGCCAATGTGGCCTGCAAAGCCAGAAAGTGGTCTCATGTGACTGCTGCTGTGGTCTGCAAAGCCTGGGGTCTTTCATAAGCCACACAGACAGCCTTTTTAATATAAAATGCCAAGTTACAGATGTCCTAATTAGAGATTTGATTTTTATGCTTTGTTCTGCTGCAATCTTAAATGGAGTTTATAAATAACAACAAAAATAGATTTCAAATTTGTTTTTTGAAAGCATTCATTACCATAATGTAAAATAGTAACATTTTAATAGCTAACTGACTTAGTAGTCCAAGGCCACTGACTTCACAATTTACAGTGATGGAAGTTTGACTGTGGCATCACCGCATGAATCTGACAAGGGGAGGAGCGTGCAACAGATAATTTATTTTTACTTATTTTTTGTCAATAGATCCTGGAAATTGCCAATGATGGCAGGAAGGAGAGAGGAGGAGATGGTGCAGAAAAATATGACAATTGCTTATCATTTGGATAAACTGTATTGCATAAAATTAGCCTGAATTCAGCCTGTGCAAGTCTTGTTTCAGAGGTCTATACGGAGTGCTTTGTTTAGAGATGTTGCTGGACTGGTTTTCTGTCAGGCAGGTGCGTAGAAAGCATTCAACTGAAAATGAGAACAGCAAAGTCAAGTTGTGGAACGCGTTAAGTCACGCAAGGAAATGAAGTCAGAAAATCTTCTGTTATAGGCTGGTTACTGGACACTCCACTCCGAAATGAAAAAATTGCTCGCAACTTTGTATCTGTAACTTGATCATCCCTTAAACACTAATTAATTGTCAGAAAATGGAGCATAAAGTCTCCTCCATCTGTCCAGGTTGGATATGGTGCACAAAGGAGCTTATCCGATTCATAGTACCTCTTAGGTAATCAGATTAATATCTTCCGAACTGAACTTACCCTTTTGATACTGAGTCTTTCATATGCCGTGTTTCACATATCACGTCCTGTTGAAGCTCTGTGGCTTTTCAGTAATTTCCTTGAAATCTATATGTGGTATGTCTGTACTCTTCTGAGCTGTTCTTGGGACATGCATCAATTAAATATGTTTCTGGCACTCTCTTAATGGCATAGTTTCCCTGGAGTCAAAAACTGCTCCAAAAACTGAGATCATTTGTTTAATTTAAAAGCAAAAGAGTATGGAACTACAATTTCAGGCTTCAACAGCTATGCCCCTGTAGCTTTGAAGGAAGGGAAAAAAAACTTGATGTCTTACACACAAAATAAATAAATTCTTGAGTTCTTAAAATATCTGATTTCATCCATTTTTTTGCTTCCCTTGCTTATCTTTTAATTTTAATTCCTTTTTTTATATGGTAGATTTTCAACTTCTTATCGAATTTCATTGTTTGTTGGTTTTCCTTAGTGAACTAGTGGGCTGGATTTTGTCATCTGGGTCTAAGGAAGAACTGTAAATGACGCAGGATGGTTCTTAATTAAAATTACTGATAACCAATCTGAATCCAGAATTGTATTTTAAGTGGTTGAAGCTTTTGGCTCTAGAACATTCTGGGAATATATACTGTATAGGAGTTGACTGCTGTTTTTTCAAATACATGGAGAGTAGACATACATAAATTCCCATATTCTACCAGATCCCTCCAGTAAGATTCATTCTGTGCCTCAAATATCTCTTAGCCTGCATCTGCAGTGGTGTTTTCATTGAGATCAGTAGCGTGGTTTTTAAGCAAGTCCTCAATGATCTTCGCTTGCTGTATGTTTGTTCAATATGAGGAGTGGTTTTGATGTGCACCAACTAGAGAACTTTTGTGGGAAATTAAACTAGAAGTTCCCCTACATGCTAGCCAGTGGTGCTCAAAACCATCATGGAGGCAGAAGGATCTAAGCCAATGAGTGGTCCTCAAGCCACATCCAGAGCAGGGACGTTCTCACCAGGGAACCAGAGCAGGCGAGTCTGGAGCAGAACAACAATGCGTGTACAGGGTAGCCGTAGGGGGATCAGCACCAACTCTTTTGGCCGGCTGACACTGTCGTGCCAAATTATTCGCTAATGTAGACTTGCTTCTTAAACAAACATATGAAATATTTTCTCTTGCATGTTTTTATGTAAGTCAGGCAATACAGACCACTTCCAAAGATCAGTAGGAGGGGTTAGTAATACGCTGTAATGCCCATTGCCTGACTGTGGTAACTTGCAGTTACTGAGCTCAGGTAATGCTTGATTACAAGAAATGACAGTATGCATTTCAGCAGGATACCAGCTCAAGTCCTAGCTGGTAGGATTTGACAAGCTCATTTGTACTGCAGCCTGAGCTGCCACGTCTTTCATTTACTGTTGTTTATACTATGAAATATAACTTTCTGCCTGCCCTTGGCCTATAGTCACATCTCAGCTGCAGTGAGCATATGCCCTGAGTACCAAATTCCTGGGTCCACTCATCCTCAGTATCTGCTGCTGAATGATCTTTCATATCTCCCATCCAACTCCCTTTTTCCTTGCTGTTCCCTCTGTTTTTAGCTTTCAACTGATAATGTTGATGTTCTGTTTTAAGAGTTGAAACAGCGGCTGTCATATTTGAGAGTTAGTTAATGTTAAATTGCTACCCACTGAAAACTGCTACCCGCTGAAAGATAAGTGACTAAGAAGATGGGCCTGCGATTTTTTTTTAAGCTTTAGAAGTCTGTAAACCTTTTCCTGTTAGTGTTCAGTAGGAATGAAGTTTAGGATAAACTTCAGTGCCTTCGAGCTAATGTAGTGCCTGTCAGTGACCGAATCTGAATCTCAAGAGGAAAAGTTCATCGTGGATTCAGGTTAATGCCAAAAACCTCATGATCCTTGGAGCCTCTAGTTTGTTCTGTTGACTGTTCAACCAGAATAACACAAACTAGCAAAGACTGGTCACATTATTTTCCTCCAGGTTACCATGAGGTAACTCATGGGTTACCAGCATGGGATCAACATGTCATGTGCTTTATGTCCCTAGAGTTCATTGTCTTGGCTTATGGTCAACAGCTGCCCAGTTCTTCTTTTCCTGAGGGTGCATCTGCTGCTTAGTCACCGCTGTGACCGTCATGTGAGCTAGCATGAAATGAGCTGTTGGGATCCAGAGGGTTCCAGCAGCAGATGAGTCACAGAGGCAGAGAGGTCAGCACAGGCTAATCTTTCTAGTATTTACCACTCACGGTGTAGATATATCCTGAGATGAACCTGCCTTCTGTTAAAATGAAATTTCTTTTGTCTGGATAGGAAGATCCTATGGGTGAGAGGAAGCTGTATCACCTTCATGCCATTCTGACTGTGTAAAGGACTTTGGAAAACTTAGTTTAGTGAGCTGTGGGTTTCCCTTAGGTAGGGATACCTCGCCTTCCTCACTTGTTATAACGAGGTATTTGTGTCCAGTGGCCTGAATAGTAATTGTGAGCAAGTCAAATGGCACATAATAGGGAAGCTCAGCCCATGCAGTTTAGGGCAATTTTGAGTTTATTATAGCTTCAGCCCAAGATTTGGTGGTTGTTCTTTTTGCATCAGTATTTAAGGTGGTAGAAATTCACCTGCAGTTTGGTGTAGTGCAGTTTTGAATCATATGCGTTTCAAACAAATAAATTAATACAACTTGCTGCATCTGTAAAGCAGTGGATTTTCAGCGGACTTCAACATGATAAAGTATTTCTTATTTTGTTTGTGCTGAACATTTTTGTAACAACTGTGGTTTCAATGAAAAAATAAGTGTTTTATCAGAAGTGACGTGTTCTGTGGAGATGTGTTTGTGCTGATAAAATAAAAATCTTGAAGGCAAGAGAGGAGACGAGGTTGAGGTTCTTGATCAGAACTGGAGACATGCTACACAAAATAACATCTGGGTTATTGTCTGTGTGTTTCTTTTTTTTTCTTCCTCTCTCACCATTCTTGTACCCTCCCACCCAAAAAATGCTGTTTTGCAAGGTCTTGCTTTTGCTAAACCAGTGAAGAATAAACCAAAAATAAAACTGTTTACCAGTCGGCCCTACTTCTTAGCTCCATATGAAATTATGTGGTGTTTGTCTTGCATTTTGCACAGGTACCTGTGGTAGTAGCGTGCCATATTCTAATCGCTCTGATAAACAATTGCCTGCCAGTGGTCGCCTTGCATGTAGCAGTGAGCAATCCCTACACTCAATGGTGCCATTGAAAATGTTGGAGAGCTTGCTGCCCAGTTTCAGCAGTTTAATTGCTAATGATGTGTTATTGCTTCAGAATTTAATAGCTGTTTCTGGTTATGATAAAGTTGGTTTAAACCTGCAAACTTTTAAAAACTGAATTTGTCGCTTCCTCTTTGCAGTGTGGTTTCCTCCTTTGGTACCTTCAAAACATTGTGGTCTGGGGTGTTGGGTGAGGTGACATGTCCTATTTACACTTGGGTGGAAAAGACTGCGTCATGGGCACTTGAAGCTCTGTGGGGTTTTCTTAGTTCAGACACTCAGATGTGGATTCCTGTCATCACCTGATTACTTAACTGTGAATGCTAAAATGATCTTGCTAACTTTGGTATAGTTGTCTTAAACTTAAGAACTTAAGAAGACGACATGCATAGATTTTAATGTTACCTCTGTGTGCTGCCTTTTGTGGAGTGAGCACAGTGATGATCAAAATATTACGTGGCATATACTCCCTCATAGTTAACCTCAGAAGAAAGCCTCTTATTTGTCTCCTTGTCTGCTTCTGCTGCCTTTCCAGTCTTCTCTTCATCTCCAGGGCCACAATTCCATATTAATTGAATTATTGAGGCAATCACACTCTTGTTGACACATGGGCCTTTCAAACATTAAATTAAGGTGTAGCGATACCAACCCATGTCAGTAAAAAAAGGCAGGTGGGCCTGAAAGGAAAAATATTTTTTACCCCTTAGTCTCGTAAAATCGTGTGATGCCATGACTGGTGGTGGTCACCACTCTTCAGGCCAGGGACTTGTGCCTTCACTGTCTAAGCTTTTATAGCCCTGAGCATCCTGTTACTATTAGCTAATAAACCAAATGATGATAATTTTGTTTGTCCATTTTTATCTTTTGTCTTGCTTGACCATGTAGTGGCAACAGGGTGGATATTAATACAATATCCTTCCTCTGCCCTGTCTGCGATGACATTAGAGATGTCCTGTGCTCGCAGGTTCTGTGATCAGAGTGGTCGTAACAGAACAAATAGGCCAGGAAACAAAATGTTTATCCAAATCTCTTAATTCACCAGCCACTAAAAATGCCCGTCATGCTTTCCTGGCATTTCCCAAATCCTTGCAAAGGAAAGCATTAAAGCAGCCATATGGTAGATGTGCTTAGTTGGAGGGCTCTCAGTCAGCTTCTTGTCTGATGGAACTAGAAAGTTCAGCATACAAAATAGTGCCATTTATTGTTTATCCTCAAAATTTTAGCAGAAATGTGTCAAACACTGCTCAACAGGCTCAGCTGCAACCTACCTGTTTGAAAGTAGCTGGTGATTTTGGTTACCTCAGGTTCTGGAGTCTATGTTGAGATGGCTTAAAGGCCATAAAGGTTTTCTGTTTTGTTTCATTTTTGTGTTGGTTTTTTTTTATTTTACAAAATCAAGCCTTTGAGAATCAGACCCTTCACATTAGGCTCCTGGATAAATTGAATTACTAAAAATGTTCTCCTGTACTTTTTTCTTCTTTTTAAAAGAACTTTACTTTCTTCCCTTATCCTTCCTTTTTCTTTCTGTGACAGTCATTAATATCACTTCCAGGTTCTTTTATGTTTCCTTCTGCATTTTTCTGTCTGCCTGTTTCTTTCTTTTCATCTACACTCCGAACGCTACAGGTTGCCCAGAGCAGTTGTGCTGTCTATTATCATCGGTGGTTTTCAAAACCTGGCTGGATAAAAACCTGAGTAACCTGGTCTGACATTATAGCTGTCCGAGCTTTGGGCAGGAGGTAGGACTACAGACCTCCTGAGGTCCCTTCCAGCTTGAAATATCCTGTGAGCCTTGATGCTACTTTTTTGTCTGTTTTGTACTTTTTCTTTCTTACTGTTGTTTTCTGTATATACTCTTCTTTGTTATGCCATGTTTGTTATACCTATTTATTAATCTATACACAAGGTTACACATTTTGATGAATCTCTAATATGTACTTAATCTCTTAACTGGGAGCTCTTCCAAAAGACAGGGATCTTATTCTCTTAATAGCTAATTCCTTAATGATAAATCTACTTACTTTGTTGCTGTTAAATGTGCTGATGGTTTGAAGATTATCTTTTCTGCCAGCTCAGGTTAGTAAATACTTAATAAATTTTGAGATGGAATAGTCCTGCCTGAAGGCAGGAGGAGAAAAATATTTTCTCTTGTGGAGCCCTCTGTCTTATTTTAGATTGTTTTGAACAGAACTTGAAGAAACTCTACTTTTTCCGAAATCTGAACTCTGCAGATAGGATAGTTCTGTTCCTCTTGAAATGAGCAATGAATTTTTTAATGGAAAAACTACTTTTGTTGGTATGCCTGAGCTAGTGATTAATAGCATACATACAGACCTAGGACATCCCGCATTTTGGCCTAATGAGAACCCTGGCCTGCCAAATCTCTTGCAGGACACATCCCCTCATAACTCACAGCCCACTTCTCTCCTCTCATATTAATCCCAGGATAACATTAAACTACCAGTAAGTCATAGCCCTCAGATGTTGACATTCCTTGAAAAAGTATCTGGGTGTAGCGTCAGTGATGAACTTACTGTAACTAACCAGATGTAACCAAGGTGTGTTTAAAGAGAGTGTTTTAAATCCCACCTCATGGTCAACATTAACGTTTTCCTAACACCTAATATAGGCTAGATGAAAAGAATTTTGGTGCTTTCAGGGTATTGACACAAACAACTGTGCCTTCTGCTTGCATCTGTAGTTAGGAAAATATTTGCTAAAAACAGACTGTACTTTTTAATAGATTTTAGTGTTACTGTAAGGCACCAAACTGAGAGCTCTGCAAACCATAGTCTCTTTCCTCTTGTCCTTGGACTGTCGAACACAACTGGTAGTGGCACGAGCTGTTCTACTGGCTTATCGTTGTATTTCAGCTTTGATCTGGAGACTCCACATCCAGTCGATCAGCATAGAAGCTCAGGCTCCTGTTTAGTCCTTTGCTGAATTTCTAAAGCTGTTGTGAAGGTCATCGATGTAGATACTGCGGTATGTAGTGAAACTGGTAAGTTGGCAAATTCATTTTGCATCAGACTGTAAACAACTGTCTGATGGTGATGACATTCAGCTACTACTGACCTGTACTGCATCCAAACCAGTGACCTAAAGATGAAACATAATTTCTCCTAGAGCCAGTCAGTTTCTTGACTTGGGCCAAACAAGTGACCCAGCAGTGAAAACTGTATCTTATTGCATGACCAAAGACTGAGTCAGAGACTCCAAGTAACTACAGTCGATAGACCTCAGTTTTTTGAGCTTTAATGTGCTTGGGCAGAAAATGCTTGAAGAAGTTGCAGCCAAAAAGTGGCAGATAGGCCTGATTTCCAACGATCTCTTACTAACAGTTCCCACCTGCAGGTTCCCTGTGGTTCTAGACTTAAGGCCCTGTGTATGATACGTGTATATATATGTGCATGGATGTGTTTATACCAAGCTATTTTGTTACTTATACTAGTTTGAGTTATTCCTTGTTAGTTAAGAAGGAATGTATATGTAAACAAAGGCTTTTGCTCTCTGTCCAGACTGTTCTTCCAGCAGCCTTACTGATAGGGTAATCCAGTGTCTGTGAAGTTAGTCAGTGATGATGCCGAGGAACCTGCTTCTGGCCTCTGAATAAATCTTGGAGCAGACAGGTCACTGATAAGGGAGAATCATGCTGTTTACACTTTCATGCTTGTGCAACTGACGTTGCAAAAGGAAACAAATAAAAGATAATGTAATGTAGTTTTTAAAGTATCTTTGTCCCTTGGCCTTTACAGATAAATATCTCATGGACCATAGGTGGACATGGTAAGTCCCTGTGTTACACTCCTCCTGACTGTGTTTTCATTTCCAAGGTACAATCTGTTCCCCTAAAATGAAAGTTCCAATCTGTACTGAAGATGACTGTAAATGCTTGTGACTAAAAAAAAAATAATAAAATGGGTGTGTATATTCCCTAAAATGTCCCAGTTACTTAAACTACTAGTTCATACAAGAATGGTGGGATACTAGGATGAAGCGACACTTTCCTTCTAAATACCAGCAGCAACTAGTAACTTTTTTGAAGATTAGTTTTCACTTGGGAATTTAATGCTGTGGAATGGTGCCAGATCCATTCCGTCGATGTGGTGGTTTCCCAGGCAATTCCCAAGATGGACAGTGGGACTGAAGGCTTTCCCCTTTTTGACTCGACAGCATGCTTGCACACAACTTTTATGGGACATCTTCATGGCTTAATGGGTTATTCCCTTTATCTCCTTGTCTGGTTTTTAGCTCCTTTTTAAAGATTAGCCATACTTCTGTGTAGTTCTACTACAGCCAAATAAAGGCAATGTAAATGAGAGGAAAGAATGCAAGTTTGTGCATACAGTGTAAGAAACAGACTTAAACCATGATCCAGAGATTATCCTGGGGTGGGAAAGTAGTTGAAACTTCCTCAGCAGAAGCTGTCTTGCTAATCAGCTCTGGCAAAGAGCCTCTCGATGGGATCCTGATATGCTTTAGCAGGATTGCCAACTAGAAAGGAGGAATGCTGTTTATTACCGTACCCAGGACTGGTAAACTTCTTCTGGAATTTGTGTCCAATTCTGATTCTCAGAGTTTGGGAAGGATATGGAAATACTGGAGGAGAGTTCAGAAGAGGACCACAAAAAGCAGTCCACGTTGTAGAAAGGCTTTTCCATGTAAGGCTTCAGGAGTTTGGTAAGAATGTGAGATTGCAGAGGTACTTAGGCTTGGAATTGCTGTTAGGCAGTTTAGTCTTCCTAGTTGTATGGGCAAACGTGTAAGAGTGTGCAGTGACTGGAAGAAGAAGTGGTGAACTTCAGCCTTAGAAGATATAGCTTACTAGCAGTATGGGTGACAACTTTGGGGCAGCTCATCTGTGAAGCTGGTGCTCTAGTTATTGATATATTACAGACCACATGAAACATCTGTATAGAAACAATCTTTAACCCAGCTTCTGGGTGTGCAGACCAGGGTAGATGCTCACAGAAAACTCTTCTGGCTGTGTGTACTGACATGATTTTACTGTAAGGGAAAATGAGACTGCAAAATGGAAGGCCAGCTAAACGCAGTCTGTTTGGTATGTTTTATAGATGAAGGCACAAAACTTTTTTTGCACTGTAATCATTGGGTTTCTGAACAGTCTTGTCAGAACCTGGCAAAGAAGTGCACCTGTGGAAGAAATTAAGATCTGAAGTCATCCTAAGGCATGAGAGAAAGTGCATACTTATAACTCTGTGCTTCACTAACAATATTTATATGAGTTTTTCTAGAAGTTTTATTGGAAAACTCTTCTTTCATTTTTCTAGGCATTATGCCTAAGGAATAACTTATTCATGCTCACTCATAGCATGTGTGTATACTGTTAGCTTCTGCATACAGTGACATGTAAGCTTGGTGAGAGGCACAAACCAGCCTCATGTATCTATGCTTTCTTTTGAAACATGCCCTCACGGACCTTCTGGGATTTTGAGAACAGGGATGGATGGATGCAAATTACAGTTTCCAAGTATATAAAGCAGAATTCTCGTAGAAATAGTTTTGTACTGTGTTGTGGAAGAGCTTACCTTCCTTTTTTAATGACTCTACAAGCAGAAGTTTTCATAGCCTCTCACTGGATGCAGCCTTTCCTGGCCACATGCTGCTCAGTCCTTTGCGTTTGTAGTGGAGATCAAAAGCATAGAAAAGCTCCTTTGAGCTGTGGCCAGTAATATTTACAAAAAAAACCCCAATCATTCACTGCGCTGCTGGATGGCTCGGGAAGCTCTGCATGTTTGCCAGTGTGCTGGATGCGATGCAGAGGGCTCAGGTGAAGAATACAGGTCAGATTTGAAAGATGTGGGGTAAGGTGTGCTTGCTGCCCTGTTCTTATGGGGAATACTCAAATTGCTGATTGCTGTTGGTGTCGTCGTGCAAGTTGTTCACTTGTGATTTATAGGCATCAAAAATATGTCCAGAATAATACCTGCTTCCAAGCAAGCGGGATTTCTGAATTGTACTGAGGCCATCAATGACTTCCACAGCAATCAGTAAATGTATTAACCATTGCTCTCTGATTCTGTATAGTTTGGCGGACTTAGATCATTGGTGTGAAATGCACTGATCCAGTACAGAACAAGGTCCTGATGAGATTAGCCACTTACATGAACTGGGATCTTATTCCTTTCTGGTGTGGAAGAGCAGCCATCATAATGTGTATTATAATATTATAATAGATTTAAATTACTTGATCCTGGGGAAGTGCTGAGATACAAGCAAAGCCTCTTAAGCCTCATGCATTTATGGTTTTATTTTCAAACTTGGGAGTTTTGAGAATGTAAGTATGTGGAGGTCTCTGAATGGCACGCAGAGGTGGTGTTCCAGACTGCTTCATGCCCTTCATAAGTTCAGGGTTTTTGAAGAACAAGACAATAGAACAGCGTGTTCAGTGAACAGAAGGACCTGGTCAAGTAGAGGAGTGAAACCAGAAAGTTTATGCTACTGATTGGCCGAAGAGATCCCGCAGGACACATTTGTCAGCATCACAAGCAGGATGCTGTTAAATACTTTATAATATGTCAGTAAATATTACGTGAATAATGAGCATGGGCCGGCATCTCTCATCAGTCTCAAGAGTCTGATCAGTTACAGGAGGAGGAGGACAAAGAATGGGTGGTCTGGGTTTCCCTATAGAAGGCTTCAGATTTTTCTCCTTTGTAGAAATGGTGGCCACTGTGAATACCTTGACAATATAAGCAGTGATGAAAGCTGCTGCTGTAACCATGGCTCGTGAAATATTTACCAATGTGTGAGTCCCTGATGCCCTAGTATCATTGACTGGCAGCCTGGAACCAGCAGGACTGGGCTGGCAGCCTGGATTCAGGCAACAAGACGGATTGGTCTTTAACAGTGAAGTAGCATCCAGCTTCTAGTGGGCAGAGGATAGAATGAAGGTATATTGATGAGACAGGAACAGTGGTTCATGGAAATGCCTGTCTAGGCCAATCTCTCTCAGAGTAACTACACTGTAAACTGTTAGTGTAAAGAAGTGACAGCAGCTGAGGCAGTATGTACTCAAAAGGCAGTAGGTTCCCAGCTTATTAAGATTATGAGCTTTAGGACTACATGAAGACTTTCTAGTTGAAGAACGTGGTCCAAGTGCACAAGCATCTTTCAGAACAGGTAAACTCTGTTTTACAGCTATAGATGAACAAGTTGTGATACAATTCACAAATTGGCATATTCCTTGAAATCTCCATTTAGGAGTTGTCTCTGGTTATTTGAAAGTAGAACTTCAGGCTGGTTTCTGGATGGAGACATTTGACAGAATTTGGAGGTGTATAATAGAAATCTGTATTCTCCCATATTATGTCATGTCATGTTAGGACAAGGGATGTTTTTGCCACGAAACTAGCATTGAAGGCAACAGAAATGAACCTTGAATCCTGCTTGCCATCTGAAGAAGTACTCAGGATCTCACTTGGCGGGCTGTGGCTTATATAAAGACTTTTGGTAAGACTATTTACAGAAGTGGAACCTTTTTAAATGAAGCACTGAAGTTATTCAATCAAAAGATGGCAAGCATAATCCACAGGAGACACCCTCTAGATTTATCTTTCCTTTGGGTGACCAAATTTCATGTGTTTTGGATTAATGAGATGAAGCCTAAGGGAAGGTACTAAAAGAGAGAGGAAATTTTTGAAGTTGCTTCACCCAGCTCACTCTGAGAAAGCATGGCGCAGTCCTTATGGTCTCTGCACAAGTGTTTGTACATTCTGACTTGTGTAAGAACAGCTTTCTGCTTGAGGTTTTTTTTACTTTCTGAATCAAAATTAAACACCAGCTACAATGTTAACCTTTAAAATGTACTGTTCTGTGAATGAAGATTTTTTTATTTGGGGGGGCAATATTTTTATTTACCAGGCATTATTGTATTGTGTTTTTTTTTTTTCAATAAGTACCTCATAGTAAAAGCCAGATCAAGGTTATTCAGCAGGAGGAAGTGGAGGATCACAAATGAGAGGGGATGAAGGGATTCTCCTCTGTCCACTCAAGAGGAACTGGGTGGTACTTTCTCAACACTTCTTTCCCAACATGCCCAAACCCTGCTATGTTTGGAAATAGGATTCAGATTAAAAGTGACCTTTCCCTGTGATTTTTGTGCCTTCAGAAGGAGGAAGTTATCTGTCTTGCAAATGGCATGTTCTTGCTGCATCTGGCAAGAAGGCGGGAGAGTCAGCAAACAGTGGCTGTCGCTGTGTCTTACTGTGAATTAGCATCTCATTTTGGGATTTGGTTTCCTGTTATCTGTCAAAACTCTCTTGTGTAACTTCAGTTCCTCCAGAAATAACTGTCTCTCCTGAGTATCTCATGGTGAAGTGGTGGTTTCAACTTCCTTTTGACTGAGTTCCAACTTAAAGGATAATGGATCTTTCTGTTTTCTTTGGTTGCTGCTCTCCCTGCTCATCTTCATAATCTTTTATTACTGAAATTGCAGAGAGTGGATTTATTTCCCAGTGCATGCAATGGTCTCCTCCATCTCAGGGAGGGCAGTTTCAAATGTTCAGTTACTAGCTTGACTGTGTTACAGACTGCATTCAATGCAAGCGCTGTCCAATTCTATTTTATCATTGTTTATACATGATAGTGCTATAAACAATTCCATATAGAAACACAGAGTCATCCTTGTCCTGAGGGATCTTGTCAGGAAGTCAAGCAGGTGAAGTTGCAGAGGACAAAGCCATGCACCATGCAGAATGCTGTATGTATATACTGTCAGAGAACATGCTTAGTATAAGTAGTTTCTCCAAATACGAATTTTGTTGTGTCCTGGGCTGTTGAAGAATGAAAAAAAATTCAAGGAAGTTATTTAGTAAAATTAAAGCAAACTCCCAGCTTACATTTGTAAAGCCCTTTTACTTAGCTGCTGCAGCTGATCTAAAAACATTTTAAATCCCATTTCCGTACTTGTTTAAGTTAGGTTTCTTCAAAAGACAGGAGTATCAAATTCTAATGCACAGTTTCCTTTCAGAAGACATATTCTCCAGGAGGTGGATGTCTGAAACAGCTGTTAACTTTCACATGCCACCTATCTCTCCTAAATAAACACGAAGATGATTCAGTATATAATAGAAGAGATAGATATCTATGTGCCTGTGCATATGTATATACATGTAGATGGATTTATTGATAACCACATACTCAGAAGTCTTTTACAGTTGATCTATTGGGGCAACTCGGATGAATGGTCATTCCCTTTATGTTTTTCTTTGGACTTGTTATGATTATGAGATCTTTTTTCATCTAATAGTGAAATACTTTACTTTGGGAAATTGCAGACTAGTTTTTGGTCAACCATTCGTTAAAGAATTGATTTAAAAAACTCCAAACAAACTGGTCTTTAAAGCTGAAAGCTGGGTACCAGTAGCTTTAGGTGCATTTGACCAGGTTAGAATTTGAAGATGGAGACACTAGGCATAGTTCTGAGAGTACAAAATTTTGCATATGGAAGTGTTGGCAACGTGGAAATTTCAGGCATTATCAATTGTTCTTTAGCTGAACACGTCGGCCAGTTCACATCTTGCCTCTTGTGATAGCTGCAGTCCTAGCATTAAACCATAAAGCTTTTTAATGAGATAGTAAAAAAACTTCCTAGGCCAATGAGTCCTGTGTCACGGTCTCTCAAAAAGCATGATGACTTTGAAATTTCTTTTTATGGATTAAATGTCAGAAACAGCATCCTTCTAAAACACAACACAGTAACCGATCAGGGTTGGGGTTGGTGGTAAATTATACGTGGTGAACGTTGCTGAAGGAGTGACTTGTATATCCTAAAGAATATGAGAGCAATGGATGATTTTCCTTATTGTATGAGGCCTGGGGGTGAACCTTTAAAAAAGAAATAGTATTAGAGGATAGACCAATCAAAGTAACCCTCCTAAAGGAACTTTCTAATGTGATTAAGTCTGTTTTTACTAACCAGTATAGTATCAGGACAAAGCTAGTATAACATCAGCGCATAACTTTTAGCGTACAAGATATAAAGCAGCATCACATACAGACATTTATCACTATAACAGAATTAATCCTCTGTACATGCAGGATATTGTTTTGCTTGGTTGGATTAGGAATGTTGGTAACGATAGCCCTTCTGCCACTGTACAGTGCGTAATATTTGCATACAAATGTTAGCTTGTATAAGCATCCCTCTTCCCGGATTTGACATTTTCATCTCTTTTTTTTCTGCCTGCTTTTTGTTTAATTTTGTATCCTTAAATTTGTTCACTACAGAGAGTATTTAAATACAGATAAACACGATGGTCTGAAACCATAGACCTCAAATGATGGAGAACATTCTTGTTCTCTGCTAGTGTAACAGACTCAATGTGTCCAATCACAAAAAACACCATCTCATCTTCAAATAGATAATTCATCTATTCTTTTAGGGTGCTGATTCAGCATTGAATGTTAGCAG
Source organism: Ciconia boyciana (assembly GCF_034638445.1). Lineage (NCBI taxonomy): Eukaryota > Metazoa > Chordata > Aves > Ciconiiformes > Ciconiidae > Ciconia > Ciconia boyciana. The sequence continues at coordinate 34,106,737 of NC_132939.1, read as the reverse complement.
TGTTTAAAAACAGTGTCTCTGCTGAAAAGACAAACCAACAAAAGTCTAACCTTTAGGGATCTAAACTTAAGTTTTGAAATAAGTCAGTATTGTGTTGTGCAAAATGGCTGGAAGTTTTCTGTTGGACTTAGATCTGGTATTGTGTTTTTATGAGAGGTGATGAGGTCAAACCTCCAAATAATAATGGTCGTGATATAATGTCTTCATAGGTATATTTGTCAGAGTACTAAGGAGTCAGAGGGTAAAAATATTATAGTTCATAAATACAGGTTTTGCTAGCACTGGCATTGGATTTCTCTCTGTAAAACACTTTTCTCTCTGACTCTGCTTGGCATCTCATCAAATACGAAGTCAGGCCTGATATTACAGTAATCCTGAGAAAGAAAAAAAACCAGAGTGTCCTCCATACTGGAGTTATTACCCATTATCTTTTTCTTTTTTGCTTGCAGTTTAAGAATTTCAAATTAGCTAATAAGTTAGTCAAAATTCTAGAGTCCATCTTCTGAAAACATAAAGGATAATTTAAAATGCTGACAGTCAGATGCTGGTAATGACTCTGGTGCTGCTTGCGACTAACCCATCATAGTGACTGTAGATTCTGCATCCCAGCCAGAGTTGTTGTGTGAGGGTAAAAATGAGGCAAAGCCCATTAAGGTCTCAAAAATTTAAAAAGTGACTCCTTTAATATACATGGTCTCTGAGCACAAAGGGCAGAAAAGTCAGCAGAAAAGAATATATATATTGTGAACTGGAAAGAAATCGGTGCCTTTGAAATTGTATCCCTTGCTTTGCCCTAAATCTGACTGCAGCTTTTAGCTTCCACCACATGTTTACATTGGAAATCTCTCTTTGTGCATATAGAGTTTGTTCTCTTATGAAATTATGTCTCTGGGGAAGGATAATTTAAAGCCATTTCCATTTGTTATGTCTGCGCTGAACTAGGCTATTAGGGGCTGTTAATGCTGGATAAACTCAAAACCTTCAACTACCTTCATCTGTAGATTATAGAATCTGTCCAACAAATTGCATGCTGATATTACCAGAATAAGGAACTATGGGCAGTTTCATGTTGTAGCCAGCACTGGGATCATTTTATAGTGTAGCCAACATCAGGGTTGTGCTGATAATCACAGATGTGCATCTGACTTCACTTTAGGAAGGCTGGGTTTTTAAAGGTTAAGTCTGATGATAGCCAATGTAATTTTAGGTTTCTGGGTTAGGAGCTCTTGCTGGACAGCCTTTGAGAAAACGTGAATTGTGGTTTTTTGTAATTCTAGACCTAGCATCATCTTATTTTGCATAATTATAAGTTAAAGCCCAGCCATAAGCAGGGGACAAGTTGTAAGCTGTGCTTCAGGAGTAGCCAGAGATAGCACTGAAAGTTGAAGACATCATTAAGCTGAAGTTTTTCTTTCTTCTATGCGTTGGCAGGAGAATGATGATGTAACAGTGTAACATTGGCTTATTTGAGCTATGAATTACCATTCCTTCATTGCTTCGGACAATAGCTTAATGAATTGTATGGCTGGGAACCAAGAATCAACCCATGCATCTTTACCTGCTCCTCAATCACTCTCTGACCAACTGCTTCTATTGTAGTGGTAAGGCTGATTGACCATGCTTATGCTGGGATCCAAGACGCAGGGGCCGGTGGTACCCTGCTTGAAAGACACTCATTTCTGTCTGTGAGTGAGTATGTAATCCTCCCTAGTTGTACCATTAGTCTTATCAAGACTGATAAGTTCAGATACCAATTATCTGACATTTATAATTACAGGATACCTTCAGAAGATTTATATATTTGTTGCAGATGAATGCTTTTATAAGTGGAAGCTTGTCTTAATCTCGCATCTAAAGTATTGGGCTACAAACATCATAAGAACTTGTTTTCTGGAGAAAGTCTTCAGTGTTTCTTTTTGCTTTCTTTGACTGGGAGATGGAAAAACAAATCAGTCCTTTGGTGTGTCCCAGATGACTCCAATTGTGTGTATGCATAAAGGTGAAAAAGAACAGAACAAAGTTATAATTCTCAGACAGTATAAAATCTATATTGCTTAAAATTTCCCTGTCACTTTCATACCCTAATTTTCTTAAAGCAATGGTTTTGCATCACTGGATTTCTGACTGTCTTAAAAGGCCTTGGAAGTTTTAGCTCATTATGAATAACCAGGACTAGAAGAAATGAAATAGCCTTCACAGCAGTTATTAATTATGGAAGTTTTAGAATCTTGCATTGTTTTTAAGTTGTTCTGATTATAGCTTATCCAAATAGAGGATTTTTATCTGCCAGGTACAGCTGTTGATTCTTCACTAAATGCTATTTGCAATACATGTTGGCTATGTTGTTTGCTGTGGGGTGCTCTTTCAATTCCATCCTAACCTTCATCTGAATGTCCACAAGAGAAATAGGGAGCTGCTCAGAAAGTCAGCATGGCTCCAGTGGGGCAGCTGAAAGGTTTTACAGTGAGCAAGGGTATGAAGCAGACCAGGAAGCATAAATTCAGGTACTTCTCTAGCTGTCAGCCACAAGCATTTGATGAGATAAAGAAGTGAGTGAAGTCACGTATGTATCCATCAGAACAAGGAGAAAACTAGCTGGGAACTGTCATCGTGAGTCTTGGTTTCCTCAGCTACTCAATGGGAAAAACTACTATGCACTGTGCAGATATTATCTAGGCCTTCATGTCATGAGATAGATGCTTTTTGTTAAAGTATCTGTAAATTGTCCCAAGACCTATCCTTCATATTCATTCTGTGCTTTAATCCTTCTAATTTTGAGCGTATCCTTTCAGTAACATTCAGAGAAGGGCTGACTTGTGGATTACCTCAGCTATGCTACGTTTGTGGTTCTTGTTTGTGGATGTTAGCCTAACAACACGTTGAGCAAAATTCGTGAAGAATTTGCATCTTAGTAATTTTGAAAGGATAGCTAACAATCAAATGGGAAACTATTTGCTTCTGTGTTGTTTTATTAATCAGTTTTCTTTTGGTTAGTTTCTTTTATAATCAAAGCATGATTTAATTTACCTTGTATTGTTTGAGTTTCTTCCCTTTTTTGAAGGTAAAGGCAATTTTGACAGTAAAGTTCAGTGTTGAATCTACTGAGGCCTGGTCAGGAGGAATTGTCGTGCATTCCTCATACTACATCAATAACAATTGCAACATTTACTTCAACAGAAATGGGGTTCTTTTAATTATTTGGAAATTATATATTAAACCTTTTTGGGTTGGATTACATGAAATATAGAAATCAGTATCAACTGTGATATTTTCCTATAAAAGAAATTTGAAAAACTCATGGATGGCAGGGATTTAAAATTAAATAGAAAATGTACATAAAGTTCAGCTGGAAAGGAATATTTAGTCCAATTGCCTTAATCATTACTGGTCATTTGTAAGTTTTGAAAACAATTACATATTCAGCTCCTCGAAGTATGTCTTTTTAGGAACCAAAATTACAAATATATAAAGAACACTCTGTTCTTAGAGTCTTTTCTTTAGAGTCATTGTTTTCATTTGCTGGTTTTTTAATCAATCCAATACAAATAGTGTGGTATGTCTGTATAAACTTACACACTTAACTTTTGGCATTCCTCTGTGTAATAAGCTGCATTTGCCGAGAAAGGATAACCTAGGTTATGAAACCCAGGGACTGCTTTTTGTAGAAAGATGCTGTGTGCAATTTTGAACTTGCGTTCAAGGTAAAAGACTCAAGAAGTTAATGAAGAGGGAATTAATCTTCCCTCGTGCTCACTGGATAGAGATCACAGACTTCAGGTTTTGAGGAGACAGAATAAAAAAGATCTTCGCTGCCAGTGGCCATAAACCTGAAATGCTTTTATTCTCTACAGAGGCAGAACTCATCTGCAGCTTCCCCTCATTTAAACTCAAGACACTTCAGTTTCCTGTTTATTTTGTATCTAAGTGGATTTTCTTTTCGATTGTAGATAGTTGTTTGTGTATTCTTTGCTAAGGGTTATTATTTTTTCCTTTAGCTGCTGGCTTGGGAATTGCCTGAACAGTGTTGCTTTATTGAAAAGGATTATGTGCTACCTTGGCTAGGGAATCCCAGAGGAAGCAGATACCATATAAAATCAAAACACAGTGTCTCCAGGTTGCCACTCACTGAATCTTTTAGCAGTGATCTACTTGAAGTAACCTTGTGGGAAAACAAATTTTTAGTGGTTCTTAATGTCTGCAGCACCACTCGCAATGACAGAACATGGAGAATCTGTGTTCCTTTTACTGGGACAATCGTAGTGAATCTTTGAGACTGGCACCCAGCTGGTGATAGTGATGCTATTTTATTTTTTTTATTGGCTGGATTTATGTCCTCCATCAGTCTGTAGACCAGCTCAAGTGAGTGTTTACATTCCCATTGTGGCCTTCATCGGCTTTTCCTTACTTCAGTGAAGCATCTGTGAGACTATCTGAAGTCAGAACTTCAGAAAATTTTTCTGAAGACGTAAGTCTTCAAATTTGCCCTGCCAAATTACCTGTCTGCAAGAAAAGAGACTGTGCTCCTTTCAAGTCAAGTTAAAGCCTCCCATGCCTGCTGCTGGGTCACGTCTACTGGATTTTTCTAGTGTATTAGCTCTTTTAAGTTTTGTGTTTCTTTTCTAGAAGAGAAAAAGCATCCTGGTAGAATTCTGTTTTCATAGCTCACGTAGCCATTTCTTACGGAAGCTTTGTGGACAGGAATGGCAAAGGTTGCAAAGTGTATTGTAAATGTTTCTTTCCAAAAAGGAAAGAAGCCAAAGGAATGGCTTAGAGGTCCATGTTTCAAAATACAACAGGTAAGTACGCCGTCATTACTAGGCTATGATCAGGAGGAGGAACAACCAGGCAGTTGCTTCTTATTAAGATACACTTTTTTGCCTTTTCAAGTCTAAAGCTGCAGTGTTTACACTCACTAGCTCCTCCTTTGCTAGCTGATCCACAGACTAGTGCAAGAACACAGAAATCTTGGCCAGTATACATTTCAGTTTGACTCCTTATGAGGCATACCATTGATATTTCAGTGTTTAATTACTTCTAGAGAAATGAGCAACCGGTCTTGTGCTTGTGACAAACTAACATTTGCATGTATTATTATACCTTACACACCTTGTAATTGTCAGCAACAGCTCCAAGCAGGCCAGCAGTAGGGAAGGGCCTCTACAAAGCTAAAGTGAAATATGGAGAGAAGCTCACACAATCTATTTAACCTCTAAGCAAGTGCTATCACACAAGCGTTCATACGGGAAAATGCTCCTCTATTCATAAGTAAGGTACTCTGTTGCTAGGAAAAATTTGTCCTCCTCTCTTGGATTGCCTAACTTTGTTTTGTAGTAGATCTGAACTAACATTTTATTGTGTTTCTGCATATGCGCTGGGGAAAAAAGAAAGAAGATGTAGGCACATGAGGCAAAAAGAACAAGAGAGAGAAGAAGAAGGAAAACTGACCAGGGCCCTTTTGAGAAAGCTTGCTACTGAGCCTGGTATATTGACCCAGGATGCTGAGAGCTACAGACTATAAACCTGGTTTCTCAAAAAGCATGCCTCTCTAATCCCCTGCATCCGCTGAGGGCCTCTTAGTATTGTTGTAAAAGGTCTGTTTTCCAGAGTGACTTGATTCCCATAGCCATGGGCAAAGGCACCCAAGCAGCTCTGGTTTGATTAAAAAGCTGAATTGTTTGCTGGTGACTGTAAACACAAACAGCTGCTTTCTGAAACCACACAAAAATGAGAGCCAGATTGGTACTTCTGCTTCAGGACAGAGTTTTAAACAACTCACTAGCTGTCTGGGAATATTTTCTTTGGGAAGCTAATTAAGATGGATGTTAATAAATGCAAAATAAAATGTGTGTGTATTTAGCTCACCTTCACTCTGCCCTGATTATTTTTGATGCAGGCTGATCCTCCAGTCTTAGAGCAGAACAAAAGCAACTTAGCTTGCTTCAGGTAGTAATATTTACAGGGATGTGAAATACAACCAAAAAGAAGAACCTTACAGGATTGGTCAGCGCTGCCTATTTTCCATTTGGCAGTGACCTTGTTTGCATTTGTCCAGGCAAAAGAGAAGGCATGGTGTTGGGGACCCTGTGCTGGCCTTACTGCACTGAAATGATTCGCCTTAGTCTGGTTTTGTTGATTTTTATGATCATACTTTTCTACCCACAGAGTACACAGTGTATAACTGTGCTCAGGGGTGTGGTCTCCTGGGTTTCAATGTTTTTGAGCCTTAATCTATTTTATTGTTCTTTGCAAATAGGTATTCTGAAGGTTATGGACTGCCTTTCCCATGCCACTGCATAGCTACTGTTCTCAGCAAATATCATTTCATAGGTTGTGCAATCATTTTAATGAACTTTGTCATGTGTAGGTACTTATTGAAAGGACCATCAGCAAGATAAATAGAAAACATTAGACAATTCCCTACCTGAGACTACTAAAACCAAAAGGTTGTGAACAATCCTGTTTACTAGTTTACTACTTTCTGTTCATGTGGTTTGTTTTCATTTCACTCTGAATGGAGAGTGAAAACCAGTTGTGTAATTATTGTTTGCCAAGAACAGGGAACATGAAAAGCAGTACATCAAGCCAAGTTTTATTATAGTAGTTTAACTTCCCATTTCTCAGATGCTAACTCAGACATCTTTACCATGGTTGGGTTCCCAAGCTTTCGGATACAGTCCATGTATGCAGTGACACGCATTTATTATGTATAGATATTGTTTACATATGCACACAAGTCATTTTCAGAAGGATTCTGAAATTACAGGACTAGGCATCTGGAGACCTGGCTTCTGTACATGGCTTTACCATCAACTTCCTGAAGGACTTAAGCAAAGTTGGAAAGTTTTTTACACAATTCCATTGGACAGCACATAATCCTGCTCTGGGGAATAACAAATGTCAGTGCAAATCTGTGCTGCATTGTGTATTCTGCTCTCCCCTGATGGATTGTGAGAGTTAGGGCTCTTGAGGGCTCTTCCAGCTTTTTATCTTCCTTGCTACTTGATTCTGTATCCTGGGAAGCATCTTACTACTTTTAATCCAAGTTTTGTTGACTTGAATGTGTTTAGCCCTTGACCAGCTATAAGGGCAGTGCTTCTCTCCCCATCTGCATTTTTCACTTTGCAGTTAACCTGTGGGTTATAACTACCCCAAGGCTGTCTTTCTGTTGATTCCCCTTTTATATGCACTGGGGATAATGCAGCTTTTCTAGAGGGACCACAAGACTTGATCCATTGATGTTGTAAGAACTGTCAAAATCTTGTTACAGAAGCAGAAAATGTTGTTAACATTGGAAAGAGAGGTGGCTAGAGCTGTAGTCTGGGTTCCAGCTGTAGGGGTATTTCTATTAACTAAAAAGGGATTCTAAAAAGAACCTTATACTGAGCTGTTTTTATGAACTTAAAATAATTGAGAACAGTTTTTGTTTAGCTCTGGGTTTTTCCTTAATGCGTTTGCAAGTCAGACAGTGTAGTGCTGGGCTTAAAAGCCTGTCTTTAGCTTGAGATGTATTAAACAAAATAACCAAAGATAATTTATCATGGAAAGGTATATTAACTTTTGAAAATTTTCATGTTGCAATTACTGTTGTTCTTAGTAACACAGCTATATACTTTTTAATTAAAAATACCATGTATTTTTGAGTTGTCTAAGGAAAAAATCCCCTTACTCTGCATACACAATTATCTCCATGCACTACCAAAGTGTCTGAGCATCTCTTAAATATATAAACACAGAAATAATGATAGTGATAGTAGTCCCTTCTTTTTCAGCCTGTAAAGACAACAGATAGTTCAAAGGTAGTTTACTGCATGTTTCTGCTGTCATGGTTAGAGCTTTTGAAGAAGTTCAGGGAAAGCTAAGTTGAATGTTGCCTATAGTTTTGAACGTAGTTATACCCGTGCTATTCTCTTCTGGTCCAGGAGAGAGTTCCCTTGCTGGTGCAGCCAGGAGCATCCTCTTTAGCTCCGGCAGTCTGGTCATTCTGGTGCTGCAATGGCTGACTGTAGGCACTGCAGAGACGTGATGACTCATATAGTGTTGGCTGGTCTCCAAATATTAAGACAGAAATCTTGAACCAGATGCTGAGTGGAAAACACAGTTTTGTGTTAATGAGTTAAAGAGAAATTTATATTCCTGAATCAATGGACTTCAGAAAAATGCTAGATTTCAGTTCTTGGTAGAGTCAGTAATTTAGCCTGGAGGTCACAAATAGCAGTCTTGCTCTCCAGAGCAGTGTTGAATATTATGGGGGAGAGTCTTCTATTTAGGTGAAAAAGACTAGATTGGTCAAATGACTAGAAGGAAAGTTATGAGGAGCAAGCAACAAAGAAGACCAGAAAGAATAAATGTGGATGTTTTGTATTCAAAGTGACTCAGCAGGCTTTGAAGAGTGCATGTGCTTGGGTACTGTTTAACTCACCTTTGCTCCGCCCAGCATCTCTCGTAACCAGAAACTCAGTAATGGACATGGGATAAGCATCAGCTGTAGATACTTTTTGCTTCGTGTGCTACACCCGTCCTTCTTTCTCTCCCTTTTCCTCAGTGCTTCCTTTACTTCCTGTTGGTTTCTCTGTTGTTTGATCCCTGTCTACCCTTCTTCCAAGTGAAGCAGGATTTTTTGTTTCTTATTAATGGTATGAAAAAGTACAAATCAAAAGCAGGAGGTCTGGAGCACACCTTCAACCACTAAGCTCTAGTAACCAGCTGGGCAGCCAGGTGGGAAAACCTCTTGTGCTGGTGGGGAAGGGTGTCTTGCTCTCTCCTTTGAGATTCCAGTTTTGTTGCTGGCTGGGCTGCAGCAGGAGCTGGAGGCATGAGAAACACCTCTGTGCTATGTGCAGGGATGGCATGGTGGGGATATGGTTGGAAGATGGGACAGCAAGGACTCTGGCCCTCCCCCAAAAGTGCTTCCCCCTCCCCCTGCCTTTTCTTTTGCAGTTGCACACAGCGCTGTGGCTCGGAGGTCATTTGTTTCCCACAGCTTCACAGAACACTGTAGCAGAAAAGGAGACAATGGTCCCTTACAAGGGGCGATGTGAGGCCTTCTTTCATCTCCAATAAGCCCCTTCACTTGCACTGGGAAGCCTGTTGTGTGTGTGTGCGTGCACAGTTCCAGTGTGAACCACTCGGCAGCTTCCATTGATGTAAAGCATCCAGGGGTTTTTTTGTTTTTCAAATGGGTAACTCTTGGCATGTTCCAACCCGTGGTGGGTTTTCTGTTCAGCACAAGCACATCAGGAGACATACCTTCTCCTTTTCACATAGCTATTAAAATCTAGGGCCCATCTGGTCAACGTCGGTCGGCAGAAAGACTGAACTCAGAAAGCAAGGATAATATCCTCTGCCAAGCACAGGCTCTGCTTGTTGCTCTGCTTGGGCATGTTTGCTGACTGACCGTGTCAGGAGAGCTCTGTGAGGACAGCCACCCTGGCAAAGCAATCAGCTGTCCTGTCACAGAATTTGCAAGCAGAGGTGCAATTTGAAAACTTTTTCTTCTCTGTTACCCTGCTATAATGAGCAGGAAAGGAAAGGCAATAAACAGTAAGATGAAATTTTAAGGTGCAGGAGTTCAGAGCAGTGGTCAGTCTAGTCTGGGATACCATTTTTACCAGTGTCTTCTGCCTGATCCTTTGAAATCCCACTCCTTGGGCCACCCTCTACGTCTGGAGAGCTTTCCTTCCTATGTGAAATAGGAAGTTTTTAGCTGCCTTCTGTGCAGCAGTGGGTTTGTGCTCCAAGGTAGGAAACCAGATCTCCCTTGTCTTGGTGGGCTCAGAGTAAGAATGTAGGTTGATGCTGGTCATGAAGTTTTTCCTACTCTCTGCCCCCTTTCAGAGCCCGTGTTTAGCCTGGATTGCCTCTTGCTACAGTTGATTCGAATGTCTCTCTGTGAGGCCCCCTTCAAGCTCAGTGCAGGCTTATCTTAGGAAATGGCTTTGGTAGTCTAGGTCCACTAAGGCTTGTGTCTTTCTCCCTCATTACTGTATCCAGTTCCTTTTGTACACAGTATTGCTTCAGCAAGGGAAAGAAAATCCGTCTTTTCACTTGTCTGGGTGGCTGCTGTTGTTCTTGGCTACTTAGCATCATGCAACCTCATGTTCTACTCTAGCATCTCTGGATGCTATAATGGTCCTAGAATGAACCTTCTGCTTAACCTTGAGACCTGCCCCTGATTCCTTAGTTGGCATTCCTTAAACAGGTTATCTGTTTAACAAACCACAGCCTGGAGAAGACATCAAAGTACATTAAGAAATGGTTATGCAAAATTGACAGACTCAGATTTCAGCTATAATCTACTGCATGTTTTTCAACCTAGAATAAGTATTCTTCTACCTGTTGGGAATGTTATTTTGGGCATTTCACTGACTTTGCCTCTGACTGAGCAACTTTGAGCAAAGGTAGGAAACCATTTTCTCAAAAACATGAGACTGTCAAAGAAACTGAGCAATTTCTTTGCCTGTTTCAGATTGAATCAGATGATTCCAGACAATGCAACTGATCAGCTAGAGACTTCTTGGCATTTATAAGTTCTCCTGCTGAGGGGCCAGTGTACAAACCCATTTTCTAGCACTATCCAGATGCGAATGAACCACTTTTTTGGAGATTCCAAATACACGAGGCAGAGCAAGCAAGTGTTAAATTGCACCAGAACAACATTTAGTTCATTTGTTCAGCCCATGCATTGCTTTGGCAACTGGGAATTTTAGGGAAAAGTACAGCTTAAACTTCACTGAAAAGGAAGAAAGGGACAGTCTTTGGGGAAAAGGTGTCCTCCTGCCCTCTCCTAAAAATGAGTGTCCATCATTAGTTACTTTCAGACAGGTACAGGACACAGATTGATGGATAGATGAAGGTAACATGCATAAGTATAAATATGTTTGCATGTCTTCTGTTTTGGTGGATGTGGAATGATGTGCAACAGCTGAATGTGTTTGAGCTAGAGGAGGAGTGGTATCTCTAAGACAAATGACATTTTTCTGAGCTCTCCAAACATATTTTCAGCTGCCCTGGACTTGTCAGTAAGATGCCACAGTAATTGGATTGTAACTTCTTGTCTAGTGTCACTATAATATCTGTAAATACTCCCTTCCTTCTGCTCAAATGCTGTTGCATAAATTCTTGCAGCAAGTATTGTCTTATGGAATATATCACTCGACCTTTTTGCTTGCCTGAGCAGCAGGACACCAAATGCGCTTTTTTCAGAGGATGGAGATACAGTAGCTTCATTAAGTGATGCTGCCATGTCAGGCCTCTAGTCATTTCACAACTAAACTGCTTGTGAACTTGGAGCACATACCTCTCTAACAGAAGGAAAGAGAAATAAAAAAGGACAACAAACGCTTAATCTTTCAAGTCTATTGATAGCTGGGGTTGCAGAGCTCAGCTAATAGGCATTTTAAATTGCTATGGCTATACCATCTTTCTTCCAATGTAAAAGACCCAACAAGTCTCGTGCAGGCTGAGCATGGACTCCTTCTCCAGCAGTCACTGGCATGTGAGCCCAACCTATCTGCATGTTTGCAAAACACAAAGAGTAGTTAACTAGATTTAATATGGCCTCTAAAATGAGAAACAATACTAAAAAAATCCCAATAATAATGAGTTTTAAATTCAGTAAAAAGTAAGTAATTTGTTGCCTCAGACCCTGCTTGGACTTTCTGAAGTTTCTAATGTTGCCTCCGTTAAGTAGGAAGCGCCATGGATCTGCTCTTGGTTTTGGCAGATATTGACCTCTTCCATGGCCTTGTTTGAATGATACAGAGTCATTGGTAGAACAGCATTTTATGGCCATGAACTTGTTTAAAAGGACAATTCTCAGGGCTGGGTAATTCAATCACCATTTTAACTGTTCTGTGGTTTATTAAAAGTATGTTGGAAGACAGTTAAAATCAGGGTGTAAGCGAACCTCAGGCAGCCTCCAAACATAACATTTCACTCGCAGGAGCATTGGGACAAAAAACCACTTTTTTTCTGAGTGCTGGAGGCCTCTTTTTGGCATGTACGGAGAGCTATATGCTGGATTCCTTGCTGAGTCCTTGGGTGTAGGGGTGAAGTCCATATAGCGACGGTGTGAGGTGCTTCTGTGAATGAGCAAGCCAGAACATCGAGAAGTGGGGAAAGATTAATTGTATTTTGTTTTCAAATTGTGATAGCTGAACTAGACCTGTGGAAAGGTTTTTAATTATTTTACCAGAAAAAAAAGCATTCCATCTGAGAAGATAGGTTATCATTTGCTTTTTAGGTGAAGTGAGGAAGTAGTCTTGAAACTGGACGATCCTCCTGTGAGAACCCTTGTCTCTATGGAGAGGTATTTAGCGATGATGTACTAGGGCTTCCAGTTGATCTCCACAGCCCTGTTAAAGCAAAAAAGATCCTTCTCCACGATTCAGAGCTGATAAAGAAGGACTACAAAAGCCTCCACAGAGTATTTTACAGAACATGATCAACAAAGTGTAATAAAAAATGATCAGAAACTTATAAAAAACTAGTGTAGTTTCTGGAGTACAGGTGCAGTACATAAACAGGTAACTGTTCTTTGCTATATGAAGTTTCAAGGGGTCTTTACCTGTTGTGCTTTTCACCTGGCATGCTAGCATCTTTTCCCCAGAAGGAAACCACAAGAGTTGCTTAGAGCTGTCTATAAATTATGCAGTCTCACTGTGAGACCTGTGGACTTTTCTTGGAGCGGAGGAGAATTAAGATATTTGATGACTTATGGATCAGTACTCAGTTCATTTTTGCAGTATTATCACTCTATCCCAGTCCAATTTTCAAATATTTAAAATATGCTGTTTTAATGGCACTGTGGCTTCCTCTGGCTATCCTGTGGCTTCCTGACACGACCCAGAGTGCGGTGTGTACACTGCTTTATGCTGTCCTGTCTCCTCCTCGTGATGCTTTGCCAGCCCCAGCCAGTTTGCTGTTCCGTCCTGTCGCAGAGCTCAGCTCTCCCCACCCCGCTTCGCTTCCTGCCGCTGACCCCATTTCAGTCTTGGCTTCCCTCTCCAATTTTTTTCTCTCTCCTCCCCTCGCTTGCCATTGGTGTATCTTCTTCCTTAAGCCATCCAAAAATAAAGTGGATGTTTGTGCAAAATACGCATTTCTAGGTAGTAACTAGCTATTAGCTATACCGTGGAGAACAATGAGATGTTCACAGTGCAAATGATAACCTGAATACTTTAAAAACTGGATTACAAAGGGGAAAAAACGAACCTGTTTTTATTGAGAGGGCTTGAGGTATACTTGGGACAGCAACTTAATCACAGAGCAGCGACTTAATTTCTTTTTTCTATTTATGCATTGGGCTGGCATCTACAGACAAAAAAAATCCTCCAGTTAGGGTGTTTTCCATCTAATCCATCCAACAGTCCCCTTCACTGAGGACGTGTTTATTCTAAGCAGGGTGCATGATTCATCACCCTTGGGAGATGAGGCAAGGTTTGGTGCTGATCTCAGACAATTTATCCTCCCCTGCCCCCCCCCCCCCACCCCATTGCGTGAAGCAGTTTTGTACTAGGAAATTACATCACCGATAAAATCTTTTAAGGGCAGCATCCACCATGTTATGGCACAGAAAGTAATAGAGAAGTTTTGCTGTTGGGTAATGATGAAGTCAATTTATTAAAAGCTATTTCAGACAAGGCAGCAGGCACAGTAGATGCTGGGAGGCATTACTTTGGCGTGGAACCTCACTGAAGCTAATAAAAAATAGTCTTGTCCTGGGTGGGAGCGGGAAAGCTGCAGAAGAGGAGTGAAGGTACTACTACAAGTATCTGAAAATTGAGAGTCCCATTTCAGACCCCTTGAAGCTGCAGTTTCCTTGCCTCTGGGAACCAGCTACATAAGAAGAATCTAAATTGTCATTTTTGAAAGAAATGTAGCTCTTTACCTTGCAGAGAGAGTGGGATGTAGTTTTCTGCTGGGAAAATTAACACAAGCAACAGATTTCCCTACTGTACTGGAGCAGGTGGGACTTACAAGTCCCACGCATGTATATTTGATGTGACGTTAATCAATTAAATGAGGCATATAAAAAGAATGAATAGTCAAGTCATTAACATTCCTGTCTGTTGTCCAGCACTGTCCAGTATTAAAGGGAAATAGTTATAGCTGAGTTGATAAATACTTGTTTCAATGATATTTATTTCAATGGTTTGCTCAAATGGAGAACATGTGCATCCCAAGCAACACGCTTTTCCAAGCCAATGCTGAAATGGTGCGTGTCCTCCACAATGAGCCGCTGCTGCTAGATATGCCAGCTTTAACATGGAAAGCAGAACTGAGATACAGGAACCTTTAAAATCATTTAAGAACTCATGCTAGCAAAAGAAAAGCAGCATGTTAATTCCATTGATGTGGCAAAACTCCCATATGGGTAATAACTAAGACTGTGCGATGAGTTTGCCAGAAAACCCAAAAGGTACACAGAATTTATTTGTGTGTTAGATTTCATTGAAAACTCAGTTAATCTGAGGGCTCATCACAGTGTACTTAGGGCAGTTCCTGATTTTGTGGCTTTATTTGGTTGTGATTCTATTTGGGTGAAACTCTGTATTTTTCAAAATAACTTTGGTTTAGGTTTTCCAGGATGTTTTTGTGTCCGTACTTTGAAATGTAAATCCAGAAACAGCAGCAACATAGCGCAAGTGCCTGCCTTGTAGTTACACACTTAAAAAAGAACCCGCCCCCAAAAAAACCCCAAACACCCAAAACCCCCGAACCAAACCTAACCTGCCCCCCCAAGCTTCTGACTGTTAGAACAGATGGCTAATAATCACACTGTATTGTTGTAAATGTCTTGCTATAAACAAATTTTTGCTGATTTTTAGGATAGGTACGCAATGTAACAAGTGACCCTGGGGACAGAGTTCACTGGGTTTTTTTGCATACATGTATTCTGTTTTTTTCTGCTGGGTAGGTATGAGTTGTTGAATACAGTTTGATTCACTTCTTACCCCAAGCTGCTACAGTACAACTGTAGAGCTGCTGAACAGGTATTACATTCCATCCTCAAGGTACAGCAATCAAAGGAGGTGAATTGTGTGCCATAGAGAGTATGTAAAGGATCTTTATGCATGAGCTGTTGTAGTAGATATGGTCAGTTTTGCTTTATGTTCATCATTCTTGTTTTCAGATAAACTTTGAGTCAGAATACATAAAATCTGAAATATTTATTTATCTGCTTACAGATGGGATTAAAGATGGAGCTGTGAAAGAAATTGATTTGAAAAAAAATCATAGAATTTAAAGCAGTAAAGCATTAACACAGTTAAAGAGAATCATAGTTATTAGCTGATTGTTTTTAGAAATCAATTACTAAGATTCAAGAACACTGATGTGAAATACCAGTGCTATGTTGTGGAAGAAAACATGATTAGATGTTTTCCATTGATATATCTCATTTATGCATATGGTGTTGTAGCTGACACCAAATTTAGGATGGAAAGGAACTGGATTCTTCCATTCTGAAGTCATTATCCACATTGATGTAAATATTAACACTAACTGTTTTATGTGTTTTAAGTTTGATATGTTGCTGTGTTTGGCCCAGAAAGCACTCATTTTTACAAGAGAATGAGTAAGTTTCTGTATATATCTCACTGCAGAATTTTGTGCAGTAAATGAACTCGTATTTCTCCTTGCTTGTTCCTGAAGGTGGTGAGCTCGCAGTTGTAGACAATGAAACAAGGGTCTGAGTGCAGTAGGGTTCTGCTAGAAACACTCTGGCTATTTGGTTCCTTTCTTCTTTCCATGGATTTTTTTTTCCTCTGAGGAAGAAAAAATCAGACGGTATAATGGCTAGAATAAGAATAATTCGGCTCTTTTGCAGCCAATACATACCTTAGTCTCTAACATTATATTCCAAATTGATTCATACACTACATGTATTTTGCCTTGGATATGACAACACATTTGTGGTCTGGCAAAGTCCGTTACAGTGCCTTACTCTTCCCTCTCTGTTTGAACTGAGAAAATACTGTACAGCTATGTTAAGCAAACTCAGCACTATTGCTATATGTTGTCAAGGGGAAGACTAAAGTTGGTGTATGTTGAACTAATGGCGATGTCCTGATACAAGGTTGCATCATGCCTTTACACTAGGATGTATGAGATGCAGATGAGCACTGACCATGGCTTTAATACCAGTCTCCATTCTGTAAACAAGAGTCTAAGAGTGACTGCGCACTTATAAACTCAAAGCAAAATATGTTATATTATTGTAGGTTTAACTCCACAGTAATATCTTTGCATACCATACTAATACAATTAAATGTATTACTGTTGTTTGAAGACTGTTTCTGTAACTTCTGTAACTTCATCAAAGTTGCAATGGTTATTGCTTAAATAAGTCACAGCATCTGAAGAGAAAATCTAGAGAAGCCAATGGAGAATGACTAATTTCAATTTTTCGTGAGTGTGTTCATGCTGTAGTTAGCTGTGAGTATTAACTGACAAATGACCATGGTGCCTCTGGCTCTAATCTTGCTGTTATCTTGTAAATAAAGTAGGATTGGGCTGAAACCAGCATGATAAGCTTTTGTTGGGCACAGAACAGTGTTGGTCACTCACTAAGCATCTTATTTCCTGCTAGGTTAGCATCGAGGCAGTCGCTGGGAGTGACATAAAGAGGCACTGTTTTTGTTGAAATGCTGTCTTTCACATGAAGCATAAGTCTGTTATTTTCACCATTTGAACTCATTGAAATTCCTGTGGCACTTCTCACAAGAGATAGGATATAACATGTGTTACTTAAATTCAAAAACCTGATCATAGAAGCCCAGCCTTTATTTTAGCATAGGTCAAGTAATGTATTTTTCTTTGGCAGTGCTTGCCTTTAAAATAAGGATTATATTAACCTTGCCTGGTGAGATCCCAGGAAAAGTTCTATATGTGGTAAAGTTCATTAGTATCCCTACAGAATTTGAGCAGCTTTTCCTGGGCATTATGTTGTCTTTGCCACCATAACCTTTGAATGGCAACTAATGTTTGAGCCATAGCTGTGTATATATATTGCATGTACAAAATATGTCCACATTTAGGGTCAAGTACGATGGGAATATTAGTAGGTACCAGTTCTTTCTAAGGTACTCTAGAGGTAGGTTGTGTCTGTATACAGGCAAAGGTAAGGGTTGATAAATTTGTCAGAGATGCCATACCGCTGTTGTCCAACTTCTGTCAGACCTTTGATAATGTAAATTTGTCTTGCAAATTGCCTTTTCCTTCTTGAAAGTCATTTGGTTATAGCATTAGAGGCCTTTGTGCACTGTTGCAGCCAACAACGATCGGATGTTAGAGTAGGGAGACTGGTCGGATGACCTGGAAGACAATTCTGTGATAGTTTCCCAAACTAAAAGTTACAGTGTGACTCCAGGTGAGAATGAAAATTTCATGGAGGGGAGAAGGGAGGGAAAAGGGAAGTGCAATTGAGAGGCAGTTGATCAGCTTCCCAGTAAAGGTTTAAGCCTGTGGTTCTTTGTAATAGGAGTGGCTGATAAATTATATTTCTGTTGTGCAATAATTCCTGAGATTTCAGAAAATCTTTCTAATTGGAATGGAAAGACAAAAATTTTAAGTGTCTGCTCAGAGTTGCAACATATTGTTTGAAAAAATGTGAACGTGGATGCCCTCCCTGATTCTTACGTCTCCTAAGCTGTTCCCTTGGAAGTCCTGAGTCCTCGGTCCAAAGCCATCCTTTGGGCAGGCTGCCAAAGGGTGGGCTGGAAAGCAGCAGGGTTCTGCAGGAAATCTGCTTGGCAGGTATCAATGTGGCCTGTGTCTGTCAGAGGATTTACTGGCATGTACATGTTTTCACAAAACAATTAGTCTTTATAAGATTTATTTATTTTAAAAATCAGGTTTGGGTTTGTTTTTTTCTTTTTTACTAGCTTTGGTTGGGAAATATTACCAGCATAGCCAGTGTTGGAGTGTAGAGTATACAAGTTGTTCATTTGATCCAGTAGGTATGACTGTAGGTTAGCCATGGCTACAAGCTGTTGATATGCTTCTGTTCACCAGAAATGGCTAGAAACTACAGATGTAAAACTGTTAAAGCGACTAAGCCCAAATCTGCCACCAGAGATGTCCCTAGAAATCCTACTGCCTGCTCGAACAGCTGGGCACATGTACCTATCTACAGGTGGAAATTAGAAAGCTGTAATAGAAGTCTGCGGTAAGCAGCAAAGCTTTAAATCCAAATACCCCACTTCTGTAAAGTGAGCATTGCAAGAGAGTGCTTTCATTTTCTGGCTTTTGGTGCATGAGCTGTTGCTTTAACAACAAATTGTGTTTAACTAAGTTGGAAAGGTGAATTTCTTGAGCTCTTAACAAATTCTGCTGTGTTTCCAAAGTAGCTTGATATTGTTGACTGACTTTGGTGGTGCACGGTGAAATAGTTACATGGCCTCATTTTTTGAGCAAGGTCGAAATTTAAACCTGCATATTTATTGTTCCAAAATATAAATTATGGAAATCCTATTACTCGTTTGCAAAACCAGTTATTTAATTTCATATGATTCATTTTAATTCAGTATTTTTTACAAATTGTTTTGAGGGTTAGTCTTCCTTACTGAAAAAAATGTTAGAAGTTAGGGAAAGAACAGTCCATTCTGGTTATCTAGGTCAAGCAATTATACATCTCTTCCTGGGAGTGCTGAAGCACATCCGTTAGAACCAACATAAAAGACTGAAGAATCGTTGGCCTCCAGGAGGTACCAGATACCTGGACATTCCTTATTTCTGGCTGAAAGGTTTGATGGTCTAAGTAGGTACTAACATGCAAGATGCTTCTTATCACGTGCACCCCTATTGACAGTAATGGAGGTTATAGAATGTCATGATGATCAACAGTATCCAGGAGGCACTTTCCTAACTACTACTTCGTAAGCAGTTTTCTTTTTATCATGTTGATAGCATGATAATTAAATGAAGAATGTTGTTTAATTTAGAATTATAGAAGATGTAATGTATATGGCACATGAATACGTAGAGCACATTCATTTCATATCTGAATGATACTAAACCAGCCTACTTAAACTATCACTAACCTGAGATCCAGCATCTATAAAATGTTAATGGGCATTGCCCTTAGGAAAAAATGCTTGCTTTCTTTTGTCTATTTATTTCAGAAACTTCTCACAGTGTTACTGTCACTATGTGCTTTCCAGGTCTCCTGTGGCTTGGTGGCAGTTTAGTTGTATTTCTTCATGCAGCATCCTCAAAGAGCAATTCTACAAATGCTTTTGTATTTTTCTCCTGGGTTGAAAATGTGCAGATAATAAATATATCTTTCCACTTCCCTAGACCCTGTTTTACAGGGGAAATTAATCTTTAAACATTAGTTGGGCCTTCAACTTTTTGTTGACACTTTACTTCATGTATGGGATTGGATGTAAGCTTCTGTGAGATGGCTCTGTGCTATTGTGGGTTAGCTCTGAATCTCACATTCAGTTCACCTAGGCCACCTGTCAGCCTTTAAGTTACAGAAACTTTCTACCAGCGTAGAGCTTTTCTCAGAGCTTATGTAAGGGCAAAATTCAAAGTTGGTTTCGCAAGAAGAAAAGCAAGTTGTTTAGCTACATTCACCAAGACACTACTTAGTCTATATTTAGTCCTTTCTTATGTATGCCAAGTTGATATTATCTTTAATCATTTGGTAACAAAGTTAAAATCATAATGGTTCTACTTTTTAATCAGTGTTCTTGTTCGTTTGCTTTTCAAAGTCAAGGGCTCAGAACCATGGTACAAGTTCTGCTTGAGAAACATATGTGGAATTCTCCAGGGATTGTACTCCATCATATAGAGTTTATGCCTAAGGTAGGATAGGGAGCTCCAGAAGAGGTGGAAAAGCAGCGGTTACCTGTTTTTGCTATGTGGGATAGATGGTCTTCCCATTGTATTTCTCTTTTGTCACATCAGGCAGAATGAACTTGCCCATGGTGTTGCTTTCCAGAAGCAGAAGTCAGTTGGCTTCATTGATAGATGGTGAAGTCATGGTGCTGCTTTTTGGAAAGGATGGGTTAAACGTATGTATGAAGTAGGAGCGCCTGGAATGACAGTATTGGTCAATGACTAAACTTGCTTTACTTTCTGGCAATTAGGTTATGCTGGAAAACAGTCACATGTTTCAGACCACTGGATGTGCAGCTTAAGCAAGTCACCTCTACTTCTGTTGTTGAATCTTCAGAAGTGCCAGTGCAACGCTAGTACAGAAAGACTAGAGATATGTCACAACCTAGGGAACAGTCCTTGCAGGGTTCTACTTGCATAGTCATCAGCCAAGTAGCCATTCCCCTGGTGGAAGTAACGGACTAAAACAGTGTATTATTTTTTTCATGTGGCATAGAGTACTATTTTCATGTGTCATATAGTACTATTTATTACCAGGTTAGGATGGTGTGACATAGTACTTTCTGCAAATCTTTTTCACCATCTTTAATTTACATGAACACAACTACTTTTCAGCCCAAGTTGGAGTTTTTGAAGATTTTGTGTGACCAGACCAGCTTCCAGTTGTGTGTTAGGTGGTGCTTGTCTTTTGCAACTTACTCTTTCTTCCCTTTTTCCACAAAAGAACGACTGTCTGTACAATGTGGAATCTACCCATGGTGAGGTTTTGATGTAAATGTACGCACTGCTGGCTATCTACACTAAAAAGTATTTCTGTCCAAAGCAATGTTCTTTGCATTTGGCGTAGAAGATGGTGAAACTGTAAAGTCCAGGGGTTAATGTTGCAGTCTCAAAGTCAAGAAGGATGAAGTTGCACAGGTGAACTTTAGTGTAGGAGAATATAGTTTACCTCTGGAGTGGGGCTGTTAACCAGTGTCTTCATTCAGGACCTCAGAAGGTGTTTCAGACACACTGGATTATGGACACAGGCCTGCTTGAAAATAAGGACAATGAACTTCAGGGTTCACTGGAAAGCCAGTGCAGCAAGTGGGGAAGCTGTCAGTAGGCTCCGCTGCTGGGGAGAAGTGCTGCAGGACTGTGTGTATCCAGTGACTTGGTATACTGAATACTTGGTATCCAGGTATACTGAATTGCTGCCAGCTGGGCAGAAAGTGGCAAAGACAAGTATTGCAATCTCTTGTGGAACTGAGCTCAGCAGAAATGGTGAAAGTAGTCTATGTGGAGCCTGCTCTTGGAGGCTAAGCAGCAGTGAAATCTAAATGCATTCCTAACCTGTGGAAAGCACAAAGGAAAGCACAAATCCTGCTTGGCAGAGTTAGGACAGGAACACTGTAGACAAATGTGCAGTCAGTGCCTCCGCCTCAGAATTGTGTGATCATCTGAGCTTCTGTTGTGGAATTAATTTAGTGAAGTCTTTCTCAGTCTGCAAAGAACTGGATGGGCGAACCGCTATGTTTGTGGATTCAACTCCAGGATTCACTTCAGTGGAGCACTGGCAATAACATCCATATTGGGGAACATGCTCTGTTAGTGGCAGGACTTGCTGACTCCTGTCCCTTCCTCTCCAGAGTAGAGTGTATCTCTCAAAGGTCCCTTGCTGCTGCCTTGTAGACACTGTCACTAGAAGCGGGTGATGAAAATGCCACTGAAACTCCAGAGGACTTTATGTAAGTCCTTAAAATAATGTTTTAGACTGGGAGCACTATCCTTTTACTAGGAAAAGCCATTCTCCTCTGTGTTATTCTGAGTGATGGTGTGAAGACTTAATCCTTTTTGCTCAGTGCCTACATTGTCTGATTTTTATGTGGGGTTGGAAAATTCAAAATACCTGCTATAGCTTTGGCCTTCTGTGACTCTCCTCTTCATGCTCTTTTTAAAAAGGAGAGGCCTCCAGCGAAATGTAGGAGATTCTGAGCATTGCAACCATATTATTAGGTATAAGCTAGAAGTCTAAATCCTCACCAAAACATCATATGCAGTTTGTCACATCATTTATCGCATCTGCCAGTGCCAGGAACTGACCTAAGCATGGAAACTCAATCCCATCACAGCTCCTGAATGTGTTCAGAGGTTACAAAATCCTTGGCAGGATGAGCAGAAGGAAACCTGCATCAGAGCTGTCTGCTTAACATCTGGACCTGTGTATAAAAAGTGCTTAGCATCTCAATGCAGAGCCAATTTTCTGGCACATGAGAGTGCAGAAATTCACACACCTGATCATCACTCTCAATCTTGCATGCTTCGCAAATATTTTTTTTAAAAAAGTGCACTATTCAGAGAGAAAGGGATGAATAAGGTTATACAGTTAGTTCCCATGGCAAATCCATGAGTATATCAAGAGGATTGCTGAAGGAGAATAAGCGTGTAGTTTTCTCCTGTGACTGTACGGGCAGTCAGTTGAATCCACTAATCTTTATCTACTCAGTCATCCTAAACACCCTCATGATATTCTCAGTTTTGGAGTAAATTTATTCATAACACACTGTTGAATTTTCTTCTTGTTTCTTTTTTTAAAAAAATCCTATGTCTACAGCTTGCTATTTTACTTGCAAACGTTGCCAATTTGTGCTTGAAAGGTAGGGGATTGACATTATTTAGCTAAGCATCTATCAAACCTATCAGCATTTTAAACAGATGTTTAAGTTTGGCTGGAGTGGGGTTTTTTTCTTTCATTATGTGATAAGACACCAAAACCACAGAATTCTTTTGGAATTAATACTAGGATAGGTAATCTCATCTAAGGTTTCCAGCCACGTGAGGGTAAGAAGGTGATTGGAAAGAGGCCTGGATTTACCAAAGGCAAATTGCACCTCACCAGTCTGATTGTCTTGTATGATGGGATGACTGGCCTGGTGGATGTGGGCAGAGCAGCTGATGTGGTTTAATCTTCCATTTAGCACATCTTTTTGACATGGTCTGCTGTAGTGTCCTTGTAGCGAAATTAGAAGTAGACTGGAAGGACGAACTACAAGGTAGTGGAAAATTAGCAGGACCTCTAGCTCAGAGAGCAGCCGTCAGTCATTCAAATTCCACCTGGCAGCTGGTGGCCTTCCTCAGTGGTCACTATTGGGGCCAATGCTCCTTAATGTTTTCCTTAAAGACCTGGGTGAAGGGACAAAGTGTCAGACTAAGTTGGTTGAAGGTACTGTAGAACCCAGACCAAACCATCTTACATGAATCATAATCAGCTTGTGTGCTAAAAAAATGGGAGAAATGATCCTTAATATTTGTAGATGCCATTTGCCTTTCCGGAGACAGTCTCGGGAAATAACTTAGTAAAGTTACTATACGAGATGGTGTCTGCCTTCAGTTTTGAGAAACCATACAGAAATGAAAAATTGTAAGAGCATTGCCAGCTCATTCTAGAGTTGCAGGAGGTGGGAGAATTGATGTCTTGGCTGTTGTTACAGCTGCTTATTGTCTTACTTCTACAATACAAAAATACATTTAAAAAGTCTTGTAAGGTTCTAGCATGGGGAATAAGACACAAGCATGGAGTGCTCTGACTGGAGTTGTCTGCAGCCTTACCTGGTCTCAGCTTGAAACATACAGAAAACACAAGATTTATAGGAATTCATTGCAGATAAAGAGAATTTGCTTATCTGTTGTGTTGCAGCTAGACAGATTCAAAATACAAAGCAACCTCAGATGACTACTTATAGTCAAATGATAATTCATGCAACATTGGTATCATGTATTTTAAATTGAAATAGCAAAATAAGTTTGACAAATCTAGTACCTGAAGTTGCTGTAACTACATCAACATTGCCAGACTTGAATATTAGCATTGGCCTTCCACATTAGGCTCAGAAAATTGAGTTTTAAAAGATATATATATTTGGGAGATCTTTTTATTTGCCCCTTCACTCCTAAACTTTGGGGATGCAGTCACAACTGTTTTCAAGCCACTCTCAAACTTGTCATGACAAAGAAACGGATATATGCTGGGTGCAGGAGAGGGGAGAAGGCTGCATAGGAAACCATGGGGTTTTTCCATAATCACTTGACTCCAGAAAATGAAGTTTTAAAAACACCAAATATTCCAAGGTCTGGTTGAGTAATGACAGTGGGTGGTGTTTTGCAGTATATTTGTACAGCTTGGATATTTTCTCATATAGTTTTTTTGGCAAGTTTTGGAGATTGCCAGGACTGCAGAGCAAATCTGAGAGGCAGACCCTGCCCGATTCCTTCTCCATCTCCCCCCACTGTTCAGATTCCAGTTTAACACTCTTGATGTTGCTATGGGATCATCAGTGACTTAAAAATATTTTCTTTTATCTCTTCTGAAATGACATCACCGTGGCAGCATCATGCAAAGAAACAGGATCAAACCTAGTTTTCTGAGGAAAGACTGTCCCTTGCTTAGTAACCACTGCTGCTCTCTGCACCACTGGGCTTTTCAGCAGAGTTTGCCATGGAAATCAAAACATAACTGGTTGAACAAGGAAGAGCTAATGAAACCCTAGCCAGAAGGTGATACCATCCAAAACTTTGTGAGGGAACCCAGCTGATCTCTCAGGTATCAGAAATGACTTGACGGTGCCAGGCGAATTCCCCTTGCTCTGAAGCCAGCTTGAGCTTACCTGTGAAGCACTGCGCTGCTCATTAGAGAGTATCCTGGATTTACAGTAATCATGTAATTCCATACAAGTGCTTTCTGCCCAAGTGTTCATTAGACTGTCTGAAGCACTTACAGTCTAGAGAGATCCCCAAATTTAAGTTTTTGTATGGACTGCGGAGAGACTAGGGCAGTCTGAGCGGCTAGTGTATGGCTCTGAAGCTTTTCTGTTTGTGTAAAGTCATCCTCTGACATACTGGAATATAGTCCAGGCCTTTCCGGATTCTGGAGAGAGCAAGGTCCAAAAAGGATATTTTCTCTCCTGTAATACCAGTGAAAATATATTAACCTTTACTTGATTATTTTTTTCTTTAGAAGTATTCAGTATAGTTTAAAAGTTTAGAAAGTGTATTTACAAGTACAAGGTCTTGGTAGCTGGCATTTCATTGAAATCCACTGTATGAGTTCCTTTGGACACACTGAATTATTTTCTGAAATGATCCTCTTGGCTGTTGAAATTCTTTCCACAACAAAAATGAGAAATGAATCTTTGTACATAATTGCAAGTAATTTTTATTCTAACTTCTCAGTGATCTTTCGGTCTTTGGCAGCCTCTCGCTTTGCAGAGTTAAGCATGCTAACATCTGTGCTTCAGAATTGTTTTTAGAAAGGTAGGATTTGCAGGTCAAGTGAAACTCCCACAATTCTCATCTCTCAGGCTCCCACTGTGGCACCCGCTGACGCACCGCGGCATGGCTGTCCCTCTTCTCTCTCTCTTGTCTTTCCACTTCTCGCTGTGGTACCAGAATGTCGGAGGCCTCTTGGAGTTTATGGTGAGAGGGACCGAGTTTTACACTATTAAAAAGAAAGCTAAAATCCTCCTCTTCCATGGGTCATTTCCACTTACTGTATATCCAGTTGTGTTTTTGGTGAAGCTGTCTACATCCTCATTCATATCCAGCATCATGTTGCCATTACACACTGATGAGATACTGTGCCTTGCAGTCAGTGTTGGTTTAGGGCTGGACAAAGGTAGTTGTCTTCCAAAATTAATTGAGGCAAGTTTGCTGAAATGCCTAAGTTTCAGTCCTGGCCCCATGGGAAGTACCAAGGCATTCACTGTATGTTCTAGTAGTGCTTTGTTTGAACATGGTCACACAGTGGCATCATTTTCCCTGAGGCATAGTCTTGGGTCTGTCACGTAGAGATCCCCTATAACATTTTTCTATAGCTCAGAATAGAAGGTTTCTTTTTCATGTAAAAAACAAGCAAACCAACAAAAAAATCCCAGAGTGCATTTGTTTATATTGCATAGCTATGGAGATTATGTTTGTACTGCTAAAATCTCATATGATGAGGTGTCAGCTCTCCTAGCTGAAGCGTGTTGTCACGCTGGCAAAGTACTTGCAGGAATGCCAGTATGTTGTTGGAAATGACATTGGTCATGCAGCAGGGGACAGTCTCCTGTCACAGTCCGTAACAAGCCAGTACCCAGTGGAGCTTCAGTGCTGGTAAAGCGAGACATGCCAGCTTCTGCACTGAGATGCAAACCAGATTCCCACCTGCTGGTAGTTGCTGCCATCTCAGAGCACGTTCAGTGAGAGCAGAAATGCTAACCCTCACCACCTATCCCAGTTACAGCCCGGGTGGTCATTTTTCTGCCTCCTAATAGTAGCTTAGTAGTTGATGCAATTAGTGCTTTTAATTTCCTGGTCTCAGATCTTGACCAGTGGCTCTGTTTCATCACTGAGAATTACTTGCAGTCATATGTTTTTAAAGTACATCTGATCAGGTTCATTCTTGTAGTGAAAAAAAAAAATTACAAGCATTGAGTGTTTCCCTACCTGCTGTAGGCCAACAGTGAGCACTTCTAAAAGTCCCACCCAGATTGTTTATAAGTACATGGAGATGTTTTGATTTTTTTTTTTAAGCAGATAGAGTGGTTTGTATGGTCAGAAAATGTGTAAATCATCTTCATTCTTTAATTTTTAAAATTTCCCATAGATCAGTGGATACTATTAAAAAAATAAAGCACATTGACACTCAGGTTTATCATCTGGGCTATTACAGCTGTCATAAGTTAATTCTCAAGTTATCTTCTCTGCAACAATTTTTAATACGTATATAGTATAACGAATGAAGGTTGAGGTCTTTTTTGAAATTTATCATCTTGTTGAAATGACAGAGAGCTCGTGTGGCATAAAAGGTCAGTTACTACGTTATATATAACTTTTTGTTTTCATCTCCTACTGTTCTTGCAGGGAACTAAAAATGTTTTAGACAACAGATGTGGAACACTTAAAATATTTGGAATGTGTGGGAATATGCTGAGGGACCACCTGTCCTGCAACGCGAAAGACGGAATCGGTTTGTGAGCGCTGCTCATTACGCTGGCAGTGAACAGGAGAGGAGGAGTTGTACACTAAAAGTAAAGCAGAATGAAAACTGCAGGGTAACTATACCAAGTTGGCTTTACTCAAGGAAACATGGGGAAGAAAGATGAATCAACAAGTTCAATGCTCATTAATACTTAGCTAATAATCCACATTTGAGATTCCGCTAATAAGCATAGCCTGGAGCACTTACTCAGTCTCAGGAAGCTTATGGTTAAGAAGAAAAGAAATGAAATTTATCTGATTTAGTCTAAATAAGGTATTTATTTATTGTTTGACTACCTCTACTAGTCAGATCCTATCTATTTAGTTACAAATTAACAATTATAGCTAGTAGTGACTACATTGGCTGTCCTTTGTGAAAACAAAACAAAACAAAACAAAAAAACGCAAAATGTACACATTGTAGAAAACGAAGGTTTTGATAATAATTTGGATTCCTTTAGAGCCTGAGGATTTCAGGGTGATTTGTTGCTGTTGTCTGTTTTTTCTACACATTTACTATTTATTGACTAAAGTTAACAAATGCTGTTTCACAGATGAGGGAACAAAGGTGCAGATAGGATCAGTATGTAGCATTTGCATTTCTTCATTTGGAGTTCTGGCATGTGAACACCCACAATTCTTTATTATCTTTTTCCTTCAATGATTTTTAAAAAGGAGGATATTAAAATCGGGATGATAGCTACTTCCCCGCCTCAGGGAAGAATTGTGAAGATAGTTAATGTTTACACCAGTTGCCCCCTCTTTTCCTCCCTCCAGCTGTTGCATGAAACTACCATTGCTCTGGTCCAGGTTACAGTGCAAAGGGAAGGTATCGCTCAGTGCTTCTCCCCATAGGCAAGCATAGGCTGGGAAACAGTACATCAGGCTAAAAAATGACAATGGTGCATAAATCGGAAAGCAGTGCAGAAACTCAGATTCATCCCTCGCTCTGTGGACTTTGGAAACAGTGAAGTCTGGTTATACTTAAGGGCTTTGGTCTCCCTCTAAGTTTTGGGTATGGATGTGAAGCTGCCCTTCAAAACTGACGTCTCTCTCTGATAGTACGTGCCCAGAGTTGGTGAATGAAACAGCTGTTGGTGCACTCTCCTGATTAGGAATGATAGAAAAAGTCAGGACACACATTAGCAGTGTTTCCCACAGCGAGTACAATTCTCCCTGCCCTCGGATATAATGGCTCGCTGCTGTATACTATGCAAACAAATTACACGTACTGTGGGAGCCACAACTTTAAATTTCTCAACCTTTTTGCATGCAAAAATCCAGCATTAATTACGCTTTTTTACATGCAGAGTTCCTCTTCGTTAGCTGGAGGGAGGTCTTTGTGATTAAAGGAAGCAGGTTTCATTGAGCCAGACGAGCTCTGCTCTGTCCTCTTTTTCACCTCCCCTCAGGGCAAAGACCAACAGCTTGAGGGTGACCCCTTCAAGAAGTTTCACTGAAAAGGAAGATGAGAAAGGCTGGACAGGCTCTTTCTAATGCTCTGCGCTGGAGCCAGGAAAAGGCAGCTGTTTCTAGCCTTTCTGGTTTGGGCTTTTGGGGGGTTTGTTGTCGTCCCCCCCCTTTCCTGGTGGCTGAGATCTGGGCTTGCTGCCATATCTGTTTGTCTGTCTGTCTCATGTTGTTTTTCTCAGAGAGCTTCAGAGGCCAGTTGCCCATAGTCAGTTGCTGGGAACAGAGGTTGTTCCTTGTATCGTCTTAACTCTCCATGCCAGAGTGTTCATGCTTGAATAGGAAACAGCAAGATCTGTCAAAATAGCCCTTTTCTTTAGGGCTTTGAGGCTGCATTCTCCACGGCCATCTGTTCCCTTTCACCCTTTTGGACAATGTTGCTATTTGAAACCAACCACTCTTTGCTCTCTCCCTTTCCCCTTGCCCTCCCCCCTGCCCCCCCAAATCTGGGAAAAAGGGAAAAAAAGTTGTTTCTGGCCCCAACTGGCCTCTAGAGGATTCAAGCATTTTGTAGTCCAAGGATTAAAAGTGATATTTTGCAATTTTTTTACTTTTCACTGACTTTAAAAATGTAATACATCTCAGGAGAGAAGAGTCACTGCAGTCAAAAGATCATTTTGGATTTGTGCATTACTCTCCACAGAGCACTTCGGTGTCCTGTCACTGCCTCATGCAGACTACAGTGAAAACTTGGCACATCTTGGAATATTTTGCATTATAGCAGGAACGGAAGGAACCTCCTATAGTTAAGGCTGTATAACTGTTTCCCTTCTAACCCTCTGTCTTCAGTCAGAAAAGCTTATCGGGATGAAATTTTCCAGTCTTGGTTGTTGTCCAAAATTGAATTTATTTGCGTACTTCGAGATAAAGCGAGTCATTCCTTTTTGAGAATGAGATGAAGAAAAAAGCATATACCTCCTCCGCTCCAGGATGGGGGACTGTGCCGTGAAGAGGAGGACTGACTTGCTGAGAACCTCCTGGAAAGTCTGTGTCAGTCAGGGAGTGAAGCCAGACCCCTGTAATCCTCGGTCATTTTAATATCCTCCACGTTATATACTGCCTCTGTGTGTGTGTGTGTCTAAGTACATAAACATGTACGTTCTGAACAGGGAGCCACTGTGGTCTCTGCATGTGCTAAAATGTTTTGTTGTTCATCTTACAATGAGGAAGATGCCTTATACGCATGTGTATATTGGCTGTGCAATTAAAAAAAAAAAAAACTGAAAGTGCCCAATTAACATATGTTGTGAAGGTACTCCAAGCAGATGCATCTGGTTGGTGTATGTGCAGGGTTCGCCAGGCCAGCCCAAAAGGCACTTCTTCAGAGGAAAGAAGTGGATGGGCCACCATCACAGCCTTCAGCTTGTGTCACGGGCTGCTCTGTGCTGAGAAATAGATGTGACCAGTGAGACCTAATATTGGCAAATGAACACTTGTGGTTAAATACTCACCAGTTAAGAAATGCCACAGTCAACCCTGATGATAATCGTGAGAAATAATTGAGTCCCTTGTTTTGCGTTTGATAATGCAGAGTTACAGTCGCGCATACCATTTTTTACATTTAATGTTTCCCAACTTTTATGTTCCTAATCATACAACCAAAACATTCTTTTAGTTTAGTTTTGTGATGGATAGTATTAAGAGTTTGGCCAAATCTGAACTCCAGATGTGAACAGCTGTAATTTGCAAAGAGTCATCTCTAGCCTCCAAATGTTTGGCTGACCTCTGTTTCCATGTTGCAGGCTGAAAGAGAATTGTTTCATCCTGGAATTTCAGTTTTGATAACTCTGGCTCATGATCCAAGCTTTACAGCTCTAAGATTGTTGTTTTTATTTACACCTATAGGGAACTGTTGTAACTGTAATCTGTGGGACCAGTGTTAAGAACACCAAAGGCTAAATTTTCAAAGAAATGACCATGGTCATCATGCAAAGTAAAGCAGTTTGCTCAGTTTGCATACAAAAAAAAGTCTCAACTTGAAGTACAATTTAACATTGATTATTAAACATAGTCCTTGTGGTTAACAGCCCCACCCTGTACTCTTAATTATTGCATGTTTCAACTCTCTGTATCAGGAAATCGTTGCTCACTAATTTTGAAAATTATTCCAAAAGAGGAACACTACTGAAATACTCCGGTGCTCAGGAGTGAAAAGGACAGATAACTTAATTCACTAGTTCAAATCCATGGAAGTAGGCTGTGATCAGAAATTGTTATTTGTTAAAGTTTTTTATGCTGAATATATTGAGAAAGGTCTACCGTGGTGTAGGCTGAATGTCAGTGCTAGTGTTAATTGAGCAAACTCAGGTGCTGGCAGTGATCTGGCTGTGGCAGCACAAAGCTCTCTCTGGCTTCTTAGCAGAATATATTAACCAAGGCAGACCTTAGCGCTCATTTAAAACTAGCTTGCACACACCTACCGTCCTTTTCCGTCTGCCATGTAGGCATACCATCAGCCTACTCCCTGGGAAATGGACAGCCGTGTCAGAAACACCCTGGGTATGTTAGCACTAATTGGTGCTTTTATTGGCCACTTCGATGGAGAACTCAATGTGCGACAGAAACTCGACTCTCTCCCTCCTACCCCCTTCACCCTTCTGTGCCCTGACTCTCTAATGTAATTTAAGGTTCATTTGCAGACTGACTCCTACCTTGCCTGGACTACTGCTGCTTTTGCCTGCACTGTGTTAGTTTTGCAGGTACAAGAGCTAAGCTGCCACGACACTGTTTCTTTACCAGAACATATTTTATGGAAAAAAATGTAGACTATGGGAATACAGTCTGTGTCTCGGACCACAGCATCCTAACGTGACCACACTGCTGCAAGCTGCATTCTGAAACTAACTGCAGTTTCAGAGCTACATCTTCCTCTCCTCCCCCAAGATGTATTAGCTTTTGTTCTGCCTTTCTGGGATTTAGCCATTTAGGCTTCCAGACTTCAGGGTTGGGGGGTTTTTTTGTCCCTGTCAAGGAAGAGTGTGACAGCTGGCTCATTTGGTTCTAGCCTGGAAAGTTCGGAAGTGGCAAATCCAGATGATGGGTAAACACTAGCAGAGACTGATGAAGTTTAGCAGCTGAGATTAACCATCCTGGGAAAATCAGATACGATAATGCCATGGGTGTGTAGGTCAGAGGGCCGAGGCTTGCAGCATGCAAGGCTTCAGTTGCTCTGACAGCAGAGCTCTAAATCTCAGTTCTTTATTCAAGCCTTAAGGGACCTACACACGTGTAATTCTAGCATTCTGCCGCCTCCCTCCTACATGCCTTCTGATTAATATCATGATCTGTTTAATTCCCTGAAGGAACTTAACCAAAAAAATACAGGAATAACTTGTAACGTGATTGGTGAGGTGATAATTAAAAGCATTTTCTGGTTCACAGGGCCTTAGCATTGCCAGATGCCATGATTGGGCAAGCTTTGTTTTTCAACCTATGCATCCTTTATATGTGCAGACAGGCAAAATTCCAGATCTGGGTTGTTTGGGTCATCATTGTCGTGTGTCGTGTGTCCCCCCCCCAGGTCAATGGTTTGGGATTTTATTTTCTGGTCTTAGAGAGACAGGAAGAAGTGACTGCATAGGAGAGGTTAGATGGAAGAAGCTGCTTTAAGTTTTAGTGGTGAGCAACATGGGAAAGAACTCTGGATACTAAGATAGTAGTGTAAATTAGTACAATTCTAGATTTTAGAAAAAGAGGGAATTTCTCAAAAAATGTCATTAGAAAGGGAAGGAGGGTGAGCTGAAGGGTAGAGAATTTATCCTTGCTTACAGAAAGGAATTGACTTAACCGCTGTCTTCTACTTGGTCTTCACCATCCCTCCCACTGAAGCACTACTCATTCGATCATTCCCGCTAGCAATGCAGCAGCGACAGAGTGCCGGAAGCTCATCACTTTGTGGTATGTTGTCGGGCCACAGAGGCAGAAGGTTAACACCGAAAAAAGAAAGTATCTGTTCCCCAGGATTTCGACTCCCTGATTCCCTGATTTGGGCCCTGTTTCAGGTGCTGTAAACCACCAGCTGTCTTCCCACCTCCACAGATCTCCCGAGACCTGACCATTTTGGTCATGGCTGGTAGATTGTCTGGCAAGAAATCAGACCAGCTGGATTTTCTCGTTTCTTAATGTCAATTCCTTTTTTAGGTCAGCAGACAGGAGTCTCAGTACTAGCATGTGTGTGCTTCTCTCTCTGTCTGTCTCTCTCTTTCTCAACTCAAAACAGAATCGACATGAACTCACCGATATCAGGGAAAGAGATCCTCTGGTGCAAAACACACTGGTATCAGTGGGCATGCTGGTGGGATTAAAAACAAACCAGCATCTGTCCAGTTCTCTGGAGGACCCTTCCTACGCCTTGACTTGGACAGAGGTCCCAGCTGATTTTTCAGGGTAGAATAATGGTTAATATTGCTTATTTGAAAAACCTTCTAATATTTCATGGAGAACACTGGAAGTCCTTATTTATATACAGTTTTGCTGGCCTGTCACATATTTTGGTTTATTTTCCCTCATCCCTTAGGGAAGATTCCTTCTAAGTGGGGAATAATCAGCAGCCGCTAAGAGACTCTTAAATTGCAGTTCTCATGAAAAGAAGGTCTTTAGGTCAGGAACTATCTTTTTGTTCTCTGTTTGTATAGTGGTTTGCATATTGCAGATGAAAGCTCTAGGAGTTGTCACAATAGAAATACTGAATGGCTGGAAAAAAGACAGCAGAAAGGACCTTATTCTTGATCTAATATCAGATTAACACTGTAAAAATCACCCAGAATGTGTACACAGATACACATAAATATAATGATAAACAGAAGAGTGTGAAAACTCACCTATTGGGGCATATGAAGTAGATAAACCGTGTTGTCCAAAATTAGAAGTAAGCTTGTTCCCTTTCTGTCACATTCACTGCTGTATCTCCATCAGAAATTTGCAGCTGGAGTCTATAAGTGACAATTTTCGGTCTCTTGATGATGACGACTGAATCGGAACAGTCTTTTCAGTGTAATCTCTAGTGCTGCAGTAGCTGCAGCAGTAGCATAGCTATGAACTAGGGGTAGTCAAAAAAATTTCCATTGAAACTGGTTTTTTTTAACTGGGGTAGTAGGGGTTTGCACTTAATTGCTTCATTTGCTAAGTATACTCTGATGACTATGCTATTAAAAAAAAAAGGGGGGGGGGAACTAAATTACACATCATTGATTACTAAACAATTCCAGCGTCCAGCTAAAATATTTTTACTTATTTTTAATTAAAATTTGAAGTAAGCTGGAATAATCAGTGGGGGGGGGGACGTTGCACAGATTTAGAACTAGGTGGGTTTTGGGAGAAAAATTGCCAGATTCCATCTCTTAATAAAAGGAGGAGAATAAGCATTTTAAAAGTTAGAATTCTTACATGGCTAGTTTTGTGGACAAGCTTGATTTCTTACAGCAGCAACTGTTTTTCCTGCTGTATGTCCTAAATAATAAAAGACTGTATGAAGGCAATATTGTGCTCTAGGAAGTAAGTTTTGATTTTTCTCCTAAGTTGAACCAGACTCTGCTGTTGATGTGCCTGCATAACCCATTAACTGAAACAGATCTGTACAGTTGGAATGGGGAGCAACATTTGCTTTAGTGTCTGTTTGTACAAATCAGTAATTTGTGTTTGGTAATTACCTAGGTGTATGTATATATGCGGTTTGGTCTGTGCTTTGTCTCAAGCGGGTGATATCAAATGGTGGTCTAACTAGCTGTCTACTGCTAGGGCCATAACTTTAATGTAAAGGACCCATTTTTTTTTATCCTCCTTCATTTTCTGTTAGTTTTGTGAAAGTAGAGTGTATGACAGGAGGAGTTTGGGACGTACCTTGGCTGACCAGTGCAGAGAGTGAGATGGTCACCGCTGTGGGGTAAGAGAATCAGCCACCTTTTGCCTAAAGAAAAAGCTGTGGAGAAGGGCTGAGAATGGCAGAAGTCAGCATGTGGGAGTTTGAAGGGAGCTGTGGTTAGTTACTTCACACATGAGTTTGTCCTGTGGGTTGTTTTTTACTGTGTGATGGGTTTTTCCACCATTGGATATTTTTATGCTTGTACTTTCTGAGTAGGTGAAGATGGAAAAATAGATTGGGGGTTGAGGTTTCTTTTCTTTTCCTTTCTTTTTTCTTTTTCTTTCTCTTTTTTCTCTTTTCTTTCCTTTTTTCCTTTTCTTTCCTTTTTTCCTTTTCTTTCCTTTTTTCCTTTTCTTTCCTTTTTTCCTTTTCTTTCCTTTTTTCCTTTTCTTTCCTTTTTTCCTTTTCTTTTTTCTCCCTTCTGGTGTCATTGTTAGAGATCTGCACCAAAAATAAAGACTAAATGCAATGCAGGTGAAAAGCAGTGATCTTCATGAGCTCTGCCAGTGAACCGGAAAGCTGCACAGCCTGAGCAAGAGGGAAAGTACTTTCATTCTTATTGCATGGTGTGCCATTTTTGTTGAGATCAGTAGTTTCATTCTTTATAAATATTTTCTCTGTACTTTTGGAGAGTTTTTTCTTCCTTTTTGATAAATCAGGTTTTTATCAAGATTATTTGATGTTAAGATTTGAAAGATTTGGGGACTGGTTGTTTCTCAATTTTGTTATTTCACTGTCTCTATTTTGTTATTTCACTGTCATATGGTGCATCGAGCCCTTTTTTGCATTTGATGAGAAAAGATTTTTGAATTACCAAATTGATAGAGATTGCAAAGGGGCCCAGTGGTGGGGATGAACCTGCCAGGTAATGACTCTTTTATTTGGAAAGACAAAAATCTATATGAGAGTGTGGAAAGGGAATTCATTGCTCTGTGCAGTTATAGCAACAAGGAACAGGTTATTTTTTTTAATCAAGAGTATAATCACATTTGCCTGCAAGGATTCCTTGCATTTAAAAATGTTGTTTTAAGAAGTCTGTTTTATTTGATTCAGGACACTGGTCTAGTTATTCTAATTTTCACAGAATGAGACACTAATGAAACTGAAGTTCCTTTATGATTAAAACCCCTTCAACCGTATTTGCAGCAATTGGGACTTGGTTACATGAGGATTTAGTCTTTAAAATGGTACCTCCTTATATGTAGAGGACGAGAAGTTCTTTGAGACCACGTCTGTCCTTGTAATTCTCTGGGTGGACATAGTAGAATAATCTTAGAATCGGTATTGAGCTGAATAGCTTTAATCCTACTGTTTCCTCCAGTGAAAAATGGAAGGTGGAATAAACCCACTTTCCCCATCCTGCCTGTATGTGGCATATGTATGTGGCAAGGTACTTACGGAAGGTTTGTTTTAATTACATTGATGGGGGAAACAAA
Source organism: Ciconia boyciana (assembly GCF_034638445.1). Taxonomy (NCBI): domain Eukaryota; kingdom Metazoa; phylum Chordata; class Aves; order Ciconiiformes; family Ciconiidae; genus Ciconia; species Ciconia boyciana. The sequence continues at coordinate 34,071,130 of NC_132939.1, read as the reverse complement.
CAAAATTAATGTAGCCCTTGTGTATAAGTAGGGGCAAGTGTTGTTGCCCAATTCCACTGACAGCTCCTTCCAGGGCAGCGGAGCCCAGTGTGAGTCTCATCTTCTGCTTGGAAGCTGCACTGTGGGCCTCAGGTGAAGAATCACCCTTTCTTCTTCGGTTTGTTTTTCCCCTGGTTGTGGAGAGGCATTTACTTTGCATTTGACTCAGACCACAAGAAGCTTTATTTTCACTTGTGACAGCTGTGAAGCAGCCAGTTCCTCCTTTATGCTTGCGATCCAGAACAGATACAGTCTCTGCCGGTGTCTCTGCCAGTGCCCTGAAGAGCTCAATTTCACAGGAGACAGTAGAACAGGTGCCTCGTGCAGTCCTTGGCCTGTCTGCTGATGTGCCTTTTGAAGATCAGTTCAATGCTAGTTCTTTTTGTGTAAGGAAAGGCGGAGTGTTTACAGGAATTGAAATCACCACTTCATTTTACTTCAGCTGGATCTGAATATATAAAGCAAGGGGTTGTTCAGAGGTCTTCTCCCACCCTTCTAGCATGCGCCTTCACCTCCCCATGCTAGGATCCCATCTCTGTGCTTCTGGACACCCACTTCCTTTTCCCACATACTGCATCCATAAACTGAGATCTGCCACCTTCTTCTCATCTGTCTGTCAGCCCTGTTTTCTTCCTCTCCTAGTCCCTGTGCTCCCAGTATCACCCGTGTCCTAAGCAGAAACCATCACGCCGGCAGTGACTGGAGTGAGAGCTGTGCTCGAAGCAGGCTGGAGAGACGGGAGCTGCTGCCTGTCAGCTGATTACACATCGCTGGCTCTGTGGAAGCATCCACCCCACAGCATGGATAAGTGCCTTCATGTCACAGCTGGGAGCTGTTGCTCCATACCACTCTGAAGTGGTTCAGGTTGGACAGTTTGGGGACCTCTGAGCAGAGACCAAAGTCCCTTATGAGCCTGCTTTCTTCTTGGGCCAAGGTTGCTCTGATACTCCCATCTGTAAGCATGAAAATATCAGGGTTTGGAAGAAGGAGGCAACCTGTGCTGAAAAATATCAGTCTCTCTTTGAACAGTGTTATTTATCCACTTCCTTTGGTCCAGTTCGTTAATGACTAAGTAGTGGTTGAAATAACGGAAAAGATAAGTCCAAGATTTTTTTAAGGCCATGTTTGAATATAAATCTGTTTTCTTAACATATCCTCTTTCCTTCCTCTGAGACATTTACTATCTTTTTGTGTTTAGAGCAAGGAGAAGGAATGAAGCATGTGCTGTCACTGCCCTTGAACTTCTTTGCAAAACTGGCGCTGCTTCCCCCTTGGTTTACTTCACTTGTTGGTTTGCCTCTCTGTCTGCCTAATGCATCAGCTTGCAGGAGGATTCCTTATAAAATGGAAACCTTTCCTATGAGGCATTCCTTTCCACCCTGTAAAAAGTCTTCGCTATAAATTTGCTCCAGGCTTACTAACCACTTTGCACCAGAGTCATAAATTTGAATAACTTCACAGAAGAGGATTTGCCTGAAAGTGGGTCACACAATCAGCCCTCTTCAGACGGGGGCTGACACAGTATGGTACAGTAGGCTTTCTCCTGTATAATAAAATAAAATAAAATAAATGACAGCAATTAGCTTGCTTGTTCTGCCACAAGCCTTACACCTCTGGCACTTCTGTTCACTTTGGGGCAGGTTTTAGGCCTGGAAGGAATGCAGAATTAGGAATTGCTATGGAGTGATATCTCCGTAATATCAGCAGGCTCCAGACATTTAACCACTTAAATGCCCAGCTCAGGATTGTAACAGCAAGATGTTACTCTCCTGTTAGCTAATAGCAGAGACACATAATTTGAGGGAAGTTTGGATGTGAATTTTGCAGCTGTTTTATGCCAACACTAGCTACTTCTGGAATGTCTGGGCTTTTTGTCTGTAGTCAGAGGTCCCCAAGCAGCGGTAGGTGAATTGCTTCTTGGTGGCATGGAGCGGTGGCTTCCAGCTGCATACTGGGGTGCAGTTACACCAGCTGTGAGGGGAACACCTCCACACCCACCAGAACTCACACTTAGCTGTCTCACTTGAATTTTGTGATTCCTACCCATTTCTAGCAGGTGGGAAGGAAGGACAATGTTGACTACAGGAGGAACTTGCAGCTTATTCCGCATGGCAAAGAGAGGATTGCAAAACTTTAAAGCTGCTTCACTGTCTTTTATTCTCCCTTAGCCTGTTTGTACAGTAATGGCATTTTACTTTTGTGGTGTTAGCACAAAAAAAAAAGTTTGTAGAATGTAATGAACTAACTTAATTAACTTGGTTTAAGTCATTTTAAGGGAATGGAATACAGACCTCCCAGCACCCTGCTTTAACACTTGAAACCTGTTCTCTCATCCAGCTGGCAAATTAAATCCAAAATGTAGATGAAGATAAATTATTATTGTCGGCACATCCACCTTCCCAATAGAGATGGGTTAGACTAATTAACAGAATAGCATGCCTAATACTGAAACTTCCAGTTAGGTGCTCCTGCAGTGAGTTATTCAGGTGGAAGTTCGATGCTTATCAAGATATTAATACCTTTGTTTTGAGGAAAGAAAAGCAGCCATCCTTGCTGGATGCACAACTGTAGCCTGTTTTCAGACTAGAACAGATGTTGTTCTGGAGAAGCGAGTATTTTGCATGTCACAGTGAGTTTCCACGATGTGGGAAGTAATTCAGACAAGTACAGGGTCCAGACTCTTGTCAAACTATTGGCTTGAACCAGGTCCTTCACTTATTTCTTTTGTAAACCTTAAACATTTAAAGACCTAATCCAAATCCAGTTGATGTTAATTGAACCTTGTATTACTTGGGGGGGAGGTTTGAGTTCTTCAGCTGAGTCCTGTAGCGCACTACAATCATTTCAGGCCCTTCTGTCCAGCGTGCTGCTCTCCTCTGCCTAACGCAGTCTAATACAGCGTCCTTCTCATTGCTTGCAAGCTACTGGCAATGATACAAATAATGATTATTACTGCATGCCGACACCTTTGATCTTACCCTCTACTGGATACTTTTCCAAAATAAAAGCTTTAGTGAATGAAGAAATTATATTTCTGCTCTGAATAGTTGGGGGGAAAAAGTAAGAAAACCCACAACCTTGCAAATGTAGAAGCAATGAAGGGTTTTAAACCTGAATCTTCCAGAAGCTCCACTGGGCCATGAGGTGACTTTGTCACCTCAGCACAATATTGCTTCCAAAACCTAATACTTATAATTTAAGTTTCAACATTCACTGTTGCATTACTGATCATCTTGACAGAAACGTAAGGCTGCTCTGAAGTTTGTATTGCAGAGTAAGTGTCTGGTCTAACTTTAACTGACTTAGTTCACAGGGATTTCATGACTGTCCTGGGGAAGCAATTTAGTTTGTTGCCTGATAGATGACAGGAAGTTCCCCGACTTTAAATCTGACTTTCTCTCATTCAACTTCAGGCCAACACTCACAGCTTTTTAACAGTATGGACTGTCTACCTCAAATAGTTCAATCTTCACTTTGCACATGATCGTTTATACCCATATAATAATTGGGATTTTGTTTCTGAATTTCTTTGGTTTGTCTGGCTTGCTCTGTTCTTGAAGTGTCTTTTGAGGTACAAACAAGTCACCCATCTATCTATTCATCTTATACAGAACTTGTGGTAAGCAAAGATTAAGGTCTTGGGCACCTACCTGCCTGCATATGTATATGTGAGTCTGGTTTCAATACAAGAAAGCTCAGGTGCAACAGCAGTTCAGCAAGCTGGATCATGTGGCATTATTGGAAACCCTTCTTTATGTTGTCATTGCTGATTGCAGCAAAGTGCATTTTCCTTCAGGGTTATATAAGTTCATATGATTTCAGAGAGACCAGAATGGTATTTACAGCTAAGGGGCTCCCTTCTTTGCAAATCTTAGAAAATGCGTGAGATGCCTGATGGCATGAAGCGGCATTCTGATTTTTAGATCAGGGTATTGTGGCACCGTATTCTGTTCCTTTAGCTTCCCTTTTTGTTACGTCATACGCTGTCGCTCTGCTGGCCTGCTTCCCTCTCCTCTATGCCCATAGAAGGCTGGTTTGCTTGGGGACAGTATGTCTAAAGAGGAAAAGGCAAGTGTCCCCCATGCATGATGCACCTCCAGATATTTAGAAAATGTACCGGTCTCTCCAAGAAGGTAGGTACTACTTTGCAACGTATCCTTAATTCTTGGCGCTTTGTCTAGGTATCAGAGGGTGAGATGGAGAACTCATACTGCAGTTGTATAAATAAATCAGAAAGGTAGGAAATTCGTGTGATATTAAGTAACAGTTGTGATTACCTAGCTTAGGGAATGATCTGAGATGACTGATCAGAGTTTCCATGCTGAACCCTTCTCTGTGGTGCAGTCCTGATGCAGTTTCTTTCATATTTATCTTCAGGAGCTTCTGGAAGTGGAAAGAGGGAATCTGGTTGTGTGACAGCAGCCCTTGGCAACACATGGAGTCACAGCGTCAACACCAGGCTCATACTACAATATCATGACTTGCCAACAAGACAGGTGAGAACTTAACAACGAAGAGAATTTAAATAAAGCTACACCAGCAGTACTTGGTTAGATGGGCTCACTGTGTCCTTCAGCCCCTGTGGTTATGCAGTGTGCGTTGAGAACCTGGCACTCTACAGCCGATTGCTTATGTGGGGTGGGGGGCAGTCAGTGTCCTTTGCTTTTCAGGGATGGCCATTCCTCCAGTGCCTCCCTGTGCTAGGATGGGCTTATCTGAGTCACAGCACCTAGCATTGGCCTGCTGGCGCAGACATACGAGTTCCTTGAGCTTTTAGTGCATTTCATGTTGCGGAGATGAAGGGTAATCCTTAAACTGCTTGCCTGCGCAGGGATTTTGGAGCAGGAGTAGGAGGCTAGTCCTTTCACTGCCGTGATTGTTTTGCCCTCATCCTTTCCACTCATTGTGCCAAATTTTGGCTGTGACTGTTAGGACAGGGAGCACTCTATCTTCAGCAGCTACTGTTTGCAAGTGGAAGCTTGCTGCCTGCACCAGCAAGCTTAACTTTAAGCAGTAAGTATGGTACCAATTTTCCAGAAGTATGCCTGAAAAAAGGAGAATTCTTACCCCTTTCACTAAGACTTCATGCTTTTGAGTGAAATATAGTAGCATTTTTTACTGCAATCTTCACCTCTTAATTTAAAAAAAAAGTGTGAAAAACTAGGAGGCAAGACGTTTGGGGTTTGACTGAGGGAATAACTTTTTTTTTTGTTTTTAAAAACATCATAACCCATGATTTCATCTGTCCCTTGGGATATCTGTGGTTATAATCTCTTTTGGCTTTCTCTATTCTGTTTTGCATTGATGTAACTCTTTCCAAAGGCTGTGACCTTCAGTCTTAATGTTATTGATTTTCTGCACATTAAAGTAGAGAGCTGTCAGAAAAATTCCTACATGAAATTTGTACCATCTTACTCCTATAGCATTACTACCCACATGTGTTCAAATTGGTGCTCCTGGTTTTACTGCCACAATACAAGGTTTCTCACTTTGAGGTTGCAGTCTTTAGAGCCAGAGGAGAGGAAGCCATCCTGTTTTATTCTGCTCATTAGAAGTAAAATTATAATGATGGCACTTTTGTTCCTGCAAGTAGTGGGCACTGTGAAGCAGTGGTAGTGCTCTGGACTCTCAGGTAGCAGGTTAAGTGTGTCAAATGCAGTTAGAAAAGGCATCTTCTGGACTCGCTTCTAAAGACTGTGCACAGTTATATAGAAACATACTCTTAACTGCTGCTGCTCTTGTAAGTTCTCTATGTTCTGCTTCTTATTCTTGTCTGTAATGAGTTCTCCTTTTCTACATGTGTGTGCAAAATACAAAGCTGTTCACAAATTTCCTGGATTGCTTTGGAGGTACATGAGAGGTGGAGAAGGCAAAGGGAAAAGGGCAGAAACTGGGCTCTCTGCTACTTCATGATGCACAAAGTCGGCTAAAAAGGATTAAAAACATTCCTCTGGTGGTGGAAAGAGGGAGCAGTTGTCCTAAAGAACATTCTGATATTAAATGTAGTTTTTCCTGATTTTGTTTGAGAAGTAATAGATCACAAGTGTATGAAATGTTGTTTTCAAGCCTCTCAAATTCCATTATAAAAAATATATTATGATCCGCTTAAAAAAAAAGCAGAGTTTTACTCTGTTGCTAGCTGGGTTTATCAGGTGCACCACCTTGCTTGCATCTGAAGCCATGGGCTCATTCTGTTTTAGTTAAGCAGAAAGAACTAAATCTACAGTGAGGAAAAACAACCTTAAAGTAAACATTAGTATATATTATTAATATTAGTATATATTATTTAATATATTATTAAAAGCAAAGTAATTTGAAACAGAAGTGTGATATAAATAGTGATAGGTCTATGAAGTCCATGAATTAAATGGGATATGTCCATGTGTCCTGTATGTATTTTCCTGTTGCTGATAGCTGCATCCTTCTTTTAGATAAATTCTCTTTTCTTAAAGTCATAGAAATCTTTCCGCTACACATGCAGTTTCCAGTCAGAGGAAGGCATCTAGAATTACCCTACCTGTAGCAGCACTCTATTGATTAAATTACTACAGTTTTACACACGTATGTTCTTTCATAATTGCTTTATACCCACTTTCAGAAATGAATTGTGAATAAAGGTGCCTCAGTTCTTGAGATGCCATTTCAGTCATCGTAAGGTGGTTCTGCCAGGAGGTATTGGATATCAGCGCTTTGAAAATCAGCACTTTTTAAGGAAGCTTAACTTGGAGGTCCAAAAATTCCCAAGGCAGTAATCACTTTTACAAATTCTCATGTTACTGTATTAAAAAAAAAAAAAAAAGCCTGTGATTATCTATGTAGTTTTAAAGTGAAATTCTGCCCCAGGAAATTACTGAAAGCACACAGTTGTTCTGGAGATTTGCGTGAAAAGTAGTGCAAAAACAAGTTTTCCCTGCTTTTCACAATTTGTAACCCTGCAGACTCAATACTGTTCAAGGAATAACCTGTGTTTTGTTCTGACTTGCACAGTGGACAAAATTTTTTCTTTTAAAAGCTAGAATTCATTCTTTCTTCAGTCACTTGACCTCCTGAAGAAGCTCTTTCTAGCTCTACTTTCTTTCCTTCTTTTCCTGGAGGAGCCAGGGCAGTGGTGACAGTCTGAGGGATCTTCTCTTACATCCAACTTCCATGGTAGTAGAGCCAGCGTGCTAATCCTTGCTGGGAAATCCTACCCATCAAGAGAGAAAGCACCTCTTGAGATGCACTGGGCCATGAGGCCCAAGGGTGCTGTTCTTCAGAACGTGAAGTGATAATGTAATCATTAAGGAGGATTCAAGCAAGCAGTTTTCTGGAACCATACTGTCTTCTGGACAGGACAGGCCACGGGGCTGCTAGATCTTCTTGTTCTTAGTCATGCAGTATTCATTTCTGGGAAAGCCTGGGTATGTAGTCCCTGGTCCTCAAACTTTGGAGAATGCCAGGGCAGCAGGTGGCAGAATGAATAAGTAACAAACCTAGGGAAATTAAGCATAGAATTCCTACACGGGATTTTTTTTAATATATTCATTAAAGGATTCATTCATTTTGTTTGTCCAGCAGACATTTTTTCAGCCGACTATCGCTTTTTCCACCCCACCCTCCATATGTCTGGTGAACATTAATAAGACAGCAGCCAATTCAGCAAAGCAATGAAATTTTTGGGATATCCTGCCTGTCTTAAAATCAATTAGGTTTGCTTTATTGCTTGGATAGGAACAGGTTTCTGAACAAACAGATGAACTTTCCTCTTTTGCACCCTTCTAGAAGCCAGTGTTCTGGTTTTGGTTTCCTCCAGGACAGAAGTAATGCCACTGGGGGAGGGCAGAAAGAGGTTTCCAGTCTGCATTTAAATTCATTATGCCACCAAAACCCACAAGCATGGACTACATTGTAGGAGCCTTTCAACTGCTGAGGTGGGACAGAGCTGCACGACTTCGACAGCGGCACGGTGGCATAAGAGCTTGGGAGAACACGGGAAAAGTGAATTGTTTTGCACGAATGGGTTCATGAAGGGAATTTGCTATTTTTATCTTTATGGATACTGATACTTGGTTCTCCCTAAGCACTCTTGTAAGCAGTTAACCATGACATTTGTTTTCCTGAAATCCATACATAAACATGCAGACCCTTTGAGCTTGGGCCAAAACCAAGGGGGCTGCACTAGAAACTGTCAGACTCCTCAGTTACCCCTATGTGTATAATTATCCTTCTTTCCTGAACTGGAGTTAGCAGGCTCCAAGGTTACTATTTTCATTTGTGCTCAGCTGTCTTTGGGGGACAGAATGGTAGGCTTAAATACATTGACATGCTATATTTAACGTTTTATTCTTGTCTGTTGGAGACAGGGTGCTAGATTAAGTGAGACACTGGCCAGATCTGATATGGCAACTTCTATGGGCCTGGTTTATTTTATAGTTTTCAAGGGATTTGTGAGACTCATAGTATTGTGTTAATGTCTGTAACGTGTTTTGAAATTCTTAGATGGAAAATGCACAGAGAAGTGTTATTTTATAACAAATCAGTGTTTTCCTGTGGTATTTTCAAGCAAGAGCATTTAGGATTGAGGTATGGGCTGGAGCTTTCAAGCTGTGCCAGGTGAGCTGTTGTGCAGCAGTTTTCCTGCTTCAGGTAAAGTGTTTCAATTGCGTAAGTATATGGTGACTCATTCTTAAAAAACAAAACAAAATGAAACAAAAAACCCTTCTCTCATTCAGACTAATGCCAGACATAACTTTTGTTGTGACCTTGGTTACAGACCAGCTGTTTTGTCTTGCTCTGCTTACTATCATATGAATAAGCCCTGAATAAGCATTCCAAAATTGCGATGGTGAAGTAACCATGGTACTCACCGGAGTGGGGAAGGGCTAGGAGAGAGCAGGGGAGAGTGGGGATGAAGTTTTACATTTAGGTGGCTTGCTAAGGCCAACTGCTATGATTCTTTACCTTCAATTTGTTCTAATTTTAGTAAAGCAGTTCTTTCAAATTGTACAGATGTTTGGCTGTGACTCTACCAGTCATTGAGAAAATATATTAAAAATAGAAATAATGTAACTTGTTGCAGTCATGATGGTTTCAGAGCATAAGCGAGACCAGATTTAGCTCTCCCTGTAAAACATTGAATGTAGTTGTTATGTGGACTCCATAGCTGTTGGATAGCTGTCCCATTTTAAAGATAACACCAGGTGAGGTTTTCATCCATAAAAAAGGGAAGCAAATAAACTTCAGAAAATGAAATAATTTCAAACAAAGCAAGTAGGCTGTGGAGAAGAAACATACAGCAAGTACTACTATCTGGGGTTAAGACTTTCTAAATTTTCCTTGATAATCTGGAGGATAGCAAGTACAGTCATGAAGTTTGGAAATGGCATCCAACTTCTATGTGTCAAAACATAATGAAAGATTGTAGCCTCATATTATAAAGGGTTCTAATTACTTTGGTGAGATGGTAATATTTGCTGGGGAGAAAGAAGAGGCAATGAAATGTAATCAGACAGAACATGTACTGAAATCACTCTGAGATGGAAGGAATAAGGTCCAATACAAATAAAATACAAACAGCATTGGTGTGTTTTCTTCTATTAACTTTGTAGCAGTTTTAGCTACCTATTAAAGCAAATGGAGAAGAAGAAAATGCATGAAAAAGATAATTTTTTTTAATGGTCTTAAACATAGTTTTGGAGTCAGATGAGGAGGATGGAGATGGCCCCTAGTGTCGAGAAGTGCAGCCAGAAAGCTTTTCACCTACTTTAGTTGGAGCAGAGGAGAAGCTAGTTCAGTCTTTGACACAGTGGGGCAAGAAAGAGCCCACAGAGAACTGGGCAGTGAAATCAGTGTTTGGCCAAAGGGGGTGACTGAGGATGTGCGAAGGTTGCCCATCCTTATGTGTGAGGCAAGAAGTATTGCTCTTTACATTGTCTTCTGCTGAGCAGAAGACAGAATTTGGGGAGACTCAGAAAAAGAAGTTCCACTACCTTAAACAAGTACAGAAGAAAGCGCTCTGTGTGGGGGTTTTTAGCAGAAGTGTTAAGACAAATGAACTGCCATTCAGCAGCTGCGATCCATGTCGGGAAAACCTGTCTCTATATGCTACATGAATCATCTGCGTTGTACAGTAATGCAGATTACATACATAGTACAATACTTTTTTTTTCAAGTGTTTAGATGTTAGAAAATCTGCAGATGGCAGTGGATAATGAGGTCTAGTAAGCAGTGATAGAAAAGGGATGTGGCTATTGGGTTGTTTTAAAATGGAAGTGGTATAAAGTGTGTATCTGTTCTAAGCCATCTTATTATATAATATGCTTATCATATGGAAAATCAGCTCTATGAAAACACAAAGATTTTAATTTTTTTTTTTTTTTAAGATAAGAATGATGGTATGGAGTCATGCAAGGGATAGGAAATTTTGCAGGAAAGTAGATTTTTTTCAGGTGAGATTAATTTTTTTATGGTTCTCCATCATGGAGTATGCTGCTTTTGAAGAAATAGCTGTGGAAAGACTGCAGGAGCACGTATTTGAATTCTGCAAATGCTTCCATTTAAAGAAACGTTGGTTTTTTTCTAGGATACACAGTTTATTTCAGAGACTTCTGCCTCACCTCTGCTATCATTTGAATATTTTGAATCAAGACACAATGCAAGGTTGTTATAGCCTTAAATTTCCATGCATGTGTACAAACCACATCCTTTAAAATACCTAAGAAGCTTATGGTTTTTTTTCTGATTAAAAAGGCTCTAGACTGATAACCCTTATAACAGAAATCTTTGGCTTATCCATAGATCATATACAAGCATTAGCAGCAATACGAACTTGAGTTGCATGTGAATAGGATGAAACTGGACACAATGCACAACTGTAGCACAAACAGATGATTATCAGCACAGTATGATACTGACTTAATCCAGCAAAAGTGCCACATGAAAAGATGCCATAAAAATAGAGAATGTTCACTAACAAGTATCTGGAGTTCAAACATCACTAGGTCACTTACTTTCCTGACTTGTGTGTTTGTTCATGTCTCTGTTTGCAGTAAGCTTCCTTCTTAATGGACTTGTGGGGGATGGTCATACAATATAAACATCACCGTAGCCCTGTCTACATTAAATGGGACTGGATTTATAGCCCTCTCCTCTTAACAGGACACTTTTATGTAGAGAAAAATGTTTCCATCGTTCTTGAACAAGAATTCATTTACTCAGGTGCTTATATAACACTAATCAATTTGTTATCTAAGAATCTAAACAGAAATGAAAGGGCCCTAGATAAAATGGAAAAGAACAGAAGAAAACCTTTAAGTAGTTCATCTTTTTCTCTGTCCTTTTTTTAATAAGCATTGCAGGTTTTCTTAATGAAGATTATTCTAATGTCAGATTGACAAAATATAGCAGCAGCTGTGCAAACTTCAAACTCGCAGATCTGTAGCTCAAAGCATGCTAAACAGAGAAGCAGGAACATCTCTGAGGCAGAGGGGCAAACTCAGTCATTACGTTATACTGAGTCTTCCTACCAAGGCTGGTGGCAGAGGTGGGTACTTTCTGTTAGATATCTTTGACTGTTCAGCCAGTCAGCGCTCAGAGGAGACTCCTCTTTGGTTGCTGCTAACCTACACCAGTTATGAGTTAACCATCTCATAGTATGATATATTTTTGAAGTACTATGCAAGCATTTGCTGACTGACCTCTGCAACACCCATGCCAGGTGCTCATAACCGAGGAGACTGAGTCATAAATAAGTAACTGGCCAGAGTAAATCCTTTGCAGCTGGGAGCAGAGCTGAAATCTCTTCACTGCCACTTCTGTGCCACTAAGCTTGATCTTGCTCAACCTTTACTGCCTCTGTTTCAGGCACTTAAGAAGTCTTTGTACCTCCTTGTAATATGTAGTTCCTCAGCTGTGAAGATACTCCTCCTGCTTCCCTCTCCAATTTTCTGTAGATTAACTCACCCGCTGAACTGGTTTTAGCTGTGGTCACTGACTTCTCTCCTGAATCTCTCTCCTTTAGCATGCCATAAACTTTTCTTCATCAGTGTTCACCATGAAAAAAGGGTTAATGAAACTGAGACTGTGGCTTGAGCTTTATGGCAAAACTCTCTCTCTGCTTCCTTGTTTCCAGTTTCTCCTCATACCAGAGCTGATTTTTCTAAGCCTCAGCTCTAGAAGTCACCTTGCATTCCTATGTCTCTCTTTGCAGACATCAAAACTGTTCCAAGTTGCAAGTTCCCAACAAAGCGAGTAGCTAGCACTTCAGTTTTCAGACGATTAAAATGCTTGTCCAGACTCTTATCTTCCACAGTGGTTAATGCAACATCTTCATTTCTAGTATTATCAACTCCATATTTTTTTTTCCTCTTCCAAACATACCACAGAAAATAGAATTGTTACCTTGCTGAGACCTACTTAGTCACAGTGACATTAGTGTTTTAATTTTTACATATTTTCTCAGTTCCGTAACTGGGAAAATGGCCTTTTGCCTTGGTCTAATTGTGCACCTTCATTTTAATCAGATAGCAAATTCTCAGAAATTGGGGCTATATCTCCTGTTCTTTATTGGGAGCCACTTAAAGGTCAGGATAGGAGGGGTAAGATTACTATAACAAAATCTGTTCTGAATATAAACAGAGAACTTCAGTCTGTGACGCCGTTAATCCAACGCCCTTTACAAACACTGTGTTTACAGTTCACTAAAACAGCATAAAAATGGGAGAGAGGAAGAACCAGATATGACTTTCAGGCTCTGGTCTGAATTGTCTGAAGAATGCTCAGTTTGTAAGCTTAAGCCCCTTTGCAGAGAGAATGAACACAAATGTTGGAAAAATACGATGGGAATTCTAGGACATCTGCTCAATCAGGAACGGAAAGGATGTGTCCAGGAGATGGTAGTGTATTATACCCACATTGTGGAAACATTGGAAGGTACTTGTGACTAAAAGGTAAAAGCTGATATAAATAGCCACCTGAGCCATCCTGCTTCCAGCTCTCACATGTAGTACTTATGCTGTACTTTGATTAGGGAGAGGTATGTCCTCTGGATACATATTAACAGAAAACAGTAAATTCCTCAATCCATATTGAAGTTCAGTGTTTCTGACAGGCTGGTGATTGATGGATAACTTCAACTTTTCAGATACTGGTAGGAAGTAGTGTAAAGTGCAGCTCAGTTAATGAATGGCTTCTTCCTTGAGTATTCACGTTGGAGCAACACTAAATTGGAAATAACTAACCAGGTCACTTGTCAATAAATGCCCTTGTCTCATCAAAAAATGTGACAGACCTAGGTTGCAATGTAGCGCACGAGGCACTACTAGGGTTGTTCTCCACTGGAAAGAGCTCATTTGATTTATCTTGGATTTGCAAGGCCCTTTCACATTTGCATCACAGTGATGGTTCATGGTCTCCCTTATCAGTCATTTCCTACAAGTGAGCCCTGAGTCTCTGGCAGAAGTTCTTGCACTAGTCCTGAGTGAACAATCAACCTTGGCTTTTTCTGCCATTTGACTTAATTTGGCTGTGCAGCTGTCTCTACAGTTCAGGGTGTTTACAGGCTCCACAGCACTGAACTGGAAGCTATAGAGTTTAGGTTGCGAAGACACCTGAGTTGGCCTGAGCTGACAGTCGTCCACGAGGTTTGGCTTGGGGTCTAAGCCAATAAAGCCTTATCAGGCCTGAGCCAGCACTGCTTTTTTACTCAGCAAATGGATATTTCTTGTCCAAATTGTGTGTTTGTTCTTCACTGTATGTCAGTGAAGTTCTTTCTCTTATTGTCACTATTTATTTATCTATTTAATAATAATATAAAACTCTGTACCCATAGTTATGTCAAGCTACAGATAGAAAGTCACCTAATCCCCTTGTAACTTGTGTTGATGTTTCCAGCTGGATGTGGTACATCTCCTATCACAAACAAGAGGAAACTACTTTTTTCTCCTTTTTTCATACATTTTGTCTCACCTCTCACTTGTGATCTTATAATGGCCATCTCAGTCTTCATTCGAAATAACTGAGCAGGCTGAAAAGAGAAAATAAAAGTATAAATTAACACGAAAAAATTCAAGGAGTTCCTTACTCATCTAAATTAATTGGTATTAAATATAGAAAAAAAAGCCAAACAACTTCCTGTAAGAAATGTAGTAAAGGTTGCCATTTGGGTGCCATTGCAGGAAAGAAGAGGTTGAGAGATTTTTTTCATCAATTTTTTTTTCCTACAGTTGTGCATGTTTTTTCTGTAGCTACATTTTTGTCCTTTGAACATAACAAAATAAGTTTTTGAAAGTTCACACATAGTTAAGATCCCTAATGCACATAGTCCAATCTGAATTTCTTAAGCATAATCCCCATGTAAGAGAATATCTAAGAGCCTTAAAAGCTACTCCCAGTAATTTTGTGAAAAGAATTACCATTATGTCTGATTTTTTTCTTCTGTTTCTTCTCCAACATAAAAAGGTTTATTAACCTGCTGATTGTTATTTGGGGCATGTTGCCATCAAAAATTTCAGATTTGATGGGTTATAAAGCAATGTTTCAGGTCCTAAAGGGCTGTCCAGCCTTTAGTGTATCTATGCCATGCACTGGAGCAAGCATGTTTGCCTTTACCTGGTGGGGATTGGTGGGGATCCACTACCCTCTAGAAATGTAAGTAAAGTCTCCTGAAACATTTCGTGTTTGTTAAGGAAAAGTTTTTCTCGGACTCTGTTATTCAATAGTTGTACATTCAGCAATACAGATGATGTTCATAAGGCCATTAAGCTTTCTCTGAACACTTCCACTTCCTTGGTAAAATCTCTCCCAATAATGTTCTTGCTAGAGAAAATCTGAGTCTTGTAGAAAGATTGAAATTAAATTTTAAATTAAATCTATCACCTTTTCTCAACACCCATAAAGCATGACAGTACTCCAAAAGCACACGCATTGCATCTGTGTGTATTAGCTCACAGATCTGTTAGCAATTTTTTTTCTTGTCCTTGTTATGTGATGCCCAGTGGACTCTAAATTATACTCTACTAAGGCTTTACGTAAGATAATATTGCTGTCTCTCACATGTGAATTCAGTGGTGGTGTGTTAGCTTGTCTCCAGGGATTTTACTTTTAGGAACAGAACAAAGTGAACACACAAAAAAAGTTGGAAAGGGTTTTTGTTTGTTTCATGTCAAAAGCACTTTGCAGCCAGTAGTGTGGGTGAAAAATATTTATGCTGTGGTCTAGGACTTGGTTGAATCCCAATCTTTTTGGCCCAAGTCTGGGAATTTAGGATTATGCCTTTACACCGAGGAAGTATGAAGGACGCTGTTGTTTTTACTGATGTCGAAAAACAATGAATGCAGATGGGGACAGCACACTTGTGATGCTCTTTTACAATGGATTAATTTTCTTTCGATTTATAAACAATAATGTTGAGCTTTTTCATCATTTAGAAAGCCAAAAGAAGGAATGAGTATTGGCTAAATAAAGATTCGAGACACATTAGAAACAGGCATTGGGGTTGTATTTGCAGCGGATACTTTTTTATCTGTAGAAGATAAATATGTTGCTGAAACTATCATACAGAAGGTTAATAGAGATCTGAAGAATAATAAAAGTAATTATGGCAATGTATATGCTAATTACATACTTAAGAATGTATATTCCTTATGTTGTGCTGGTGAAGTACACCGAGCTGATCTACTCCATGCAGTGATGAGGGCTGGATGCTGTTTGGATCCCTACCTCTGCAGACATGTGGCCAGAGGAGCCAGCAGCATCTCTGTCTGAGCACGTGGTTGTGTGGAAGAGAAAGTGTGCATCTGCTGGGCTTCTGCGCTGTCCTCCCTGCTGGTCCCGTCTCTTCCAGGCCAGTCTGGCAGGCTGGGTGGAAGCAGCTGTGTATTCTGAGAAGAACTGCTCTGGTGCTATTGTACTGGTACTCCCTTAGGAGTCCTTCCTGATTCGGGATGCGTGATCCCGCGAAAAGGCAGTGTTCCGATATCTGTCGTAAATAAGAATTGTATCCTTCAGCCCTTTTCTTATTTCCAGAACCAAAGTCAAACGGAATAGTATGGATGGCTCTGAAAAGCTACGTAAACTTTCTGTTCTTCTCAGTATGAGTGACCACAAGCTGCCACATAGGAGAATTCCCCTCGGAGGATGTGTTTATGCTACCCAACTGCTTTATCCAGCCACAGCACCATCCCCAGATCCCTTTTCTCAGTACTGTTTCATTGTGGTAACCAGGACATGCTGGCTGGCCGCTTTCCTGCTTAGTAAAAGCTACAAGCTTTTTCTCCTGAATTACCCTTCACATTGGACAATTACCAGGGCTTTGGGCCTCAAAAGTATTATAGCATAGGAAATCATCATGGCCAAGCTCTTGTGAAGTTTCCTGGCCTCTAGAGGACTCTCCACTGGGAAAATTAGGGGAGACTCGGAAACAGAAAAGACAACAAAATTAAGTTTACAAAGTAGGGAATAAGGCACGTGGCAGGGAGACAGAAAGCGCTTCTGGGAAGAGGAATTTCACAGGGTCTGGTGTTACATGAGCAGAAGGGAGCCGACTGGCCCTACATACCCCACATTTCACACTGGGGAACTTGTAGCAGAAGTCTGGCTTAAGTAGAAGTATACTGGAGACAGCCTGTTTTTGTGCAGTTCCCTGGCCAGGTTGTTGCAGTTCAGACACAATTTGGATAAACATCTGGGATTGCATTTTCTTTTCCCATTAAAACTTGAAATTGCCCAATGTTTGCCTGGGCAGTGTAGTTCCCTGCCGCTGAAGTTATTGTTAAGTACATCAGGCAGGAAAAGGCACTCTGGGTTAGAGGGTTCAGGGGTCTGCTCGCAGTCTGGGAGAGGACAGCTGAGCAAAAGAACCATTTTGTTAGATTTGGCCTATTGCATTCAGGATAGCCGTTGGTCTAGAGCACATCAGGGCAGTTCACCTTGGAAAGTTTTGGGTTTGTTGTCTGTGATTGTCTTTGGTACTCATTTGAGGTTTTGATGGTTTCCTTCCGTTTAAGTTATGTTTACTCAGTCTGAGGATATTCAGAGCTCCTCATTATAGTGCCTGAAGCTAAAACCATGTCCGAATGGCAGTACATATTACATGCTGAGCTCTCTCACTTGAAACCCAATGTTTGGCACACTGCAAGGACTGGAACAATTTGCAGAGTGGTCATCTGTTGCTAGCAACTCCCTGGATAGGCACAGCCAAAACACGTGCCTTTGTTCTGGGTTTATGAGAGGGAAAGGAATTGACCTCACTGAATATTTGAGAAAACAGCTAGCAGAGCTATTGCTTATTGTACCCTCTGGGTAGGGGAAAGCAGTGTATCTCTGGAGCTGTGCTTACCTGGAAGAAAATGAATACAGTGAAGTTGCTACAGACGTCTACCTCCATGCCTGATTTTGGACTGAAGCAAAGGAATGCTACATGATTTTCATATAATTGCTCAATAAAACAGTGGCAAAGTTAGGAAGAAAACTCCTGAGTCCTGATTCCCAGGTCCTGGCATTACGCACTATGAAAAAGTCCTTTATATGTGTGTTGCTCTTTAGGAGCAAGAACTGAAGCCAGCCAGGTATAGCAGGGCTTGAGATTGGGAGAGTGTCCACTTTCCTGGACTTGTCCACTCCCCTGTTTCTCCTCTATTCTTAAAAGATTCTTGGTTTTCATTTCTATCTCCTCCTTTTGTTTGTTTTCCTTCCATTTCTTTCCTTTGCAAGTATTGAATGTCTCCTCTGGGAGTAAGCCTAGCCACATGTGCATGCACTGATGGTTTATTTTTATTGGAGTCATTGCCTGTGACTGTTATTCATTACTATAGGAAGAACTGCACTAACAAACTGCTCTGAGAGCTGCTTTTTTCTGTTGTAAAAAGTCCTATTTTGTCCATAGCCATTGAGAGTATCTACTGCCATCATTAAGACACTGAGAGTTTGGAGGCTAGACACTGGTACTGCCTCCTGAATGTCCTGTTGTGTCTGGTGTTGCAAAGCAGAACCTCAGCTTCCTTGCATGTTGTCTCTTTAGGTCAGCTTTTCAACCATCTGTCCACTCACTGCTACCTAAGCAACTCAATTGGCCTCTGCTTGGGGAAGAATTTGTGGTTGCACAAAGCTAGTGCAGTCACTGACTACTGTTATGGCCTCTTATGATAACAAGGGTACAGCCAGAACACCACCAAACAAGGCCTGCCCGGGATGAAATGGCTGATTCAGAAAAGGCAAGTCAAAAGTAATGTAAAATGCTTTTATCTCACTTGCACTTCTAGTCTTGACACTGGATAAGTAATCAGCAGCCCTATTTCCTTACTTTTATTCTCCAGTTATCACACATTTCTGTGTCACTGTGGGCAAGACCACCATCTCCCATCTTTAAGGTCATGTAAGGAATTCCTGGTACTTCTTTAAGATGAATCTGTAGCATAAGTAATAAAATTATTGGTAGTTAAATTAGGAGCATACACTTAGCATAAATGTAAGTCAGAGCTTAGAGATGTAAGCAGCCTAAATAATTCACATAAGAAATACAGCAATGTAAAAGCAATTAATATTAATTAACCACTTCTGAGGTCAGAGTAGAGCACAGTGAGGAAAGGTGAGTGATCTGCCTAGGCTTACCCAAAAGAACATAGGACCTTACCCTAAAAGTTAATGCTAGGATAAAACAAACAGGCAAGAAGTGATATATTGCATAGGTTCAATATTGCTAATATTGCATAGGTTTGTGATTTCTAGAGATTTCTGTTAAAAGTTTCAGACTCTCTGCTTTCCACTAGCACTGACTCTTAAAGGTAATCTGTCAGAATTCGGCTGAGAAGGTTTGGTCTTTTTGATATTAGTTTACGTTTGTTAATATAAGTGTCATGCTGATATTTCAAGATTGAGATTTCTTTGAATTCTTTATCCTGTGCTGAATCCATCTCATGTTTTCACTTGGGCTTTTGAAGGCCTTCACTAATTTTCTTACTGAAATCAGTGCCCACTGTTGCTGTTTCCCCTGCAAAACAGTCTTAAATGCATCTGCATTTCTCCCTCCCTCGCTTTTTCTGAAGATGAGAGACAGAGACTTCTTGGCTTTGCAGTCTTAGCAATGTTTTTTAATATATAGAATTTGTATGCATTGCACTAAAAGAAAATAAACAGATGTGCTACTACATTTTGGGGATCAGCTGTCTTTCGAGTTTGTTCATTTTGCTGTTGTTTCCAGATGTGTGCTAATGGACATTTTTAGGATGTACACACAAACTCTGCTTGCCTACTTTTCTGCACTAATTGGTCTGAATTTATGGAATGCCTCTCATAAAGTGTCTCTAGCTGCTATTGTTGCTTTTCTATAAAGTAGAAAGGAAACTCATTCCTAAACAGTTTCCTCTGGACAGGATTTTCTTTGGGGGAAGGAGAGATACAATCCATTTAAATTGCTCTATAAAGAGTTTTATTGAGTTGTGGCCCATTAACCTGGCCTTGATGAAAACCTTTTCAAACAACTGGACTTCAGGGAACCACATCTTTCAGGTGCTATGCATAGCACAAATGAAATTATAGTTTCTTAAGAAATCATTTTCATTCAAATTGTGACTTTTTAATTACTTTTTTTTACGTGTATGAAAGTGGTAGAGACTCCACATCTACTCCCAGTACTGCGGCATGTTTGTAGCCCCATCTCTCATTGCGCTCAGGACATCTTAAGCTTCCCCTGTGTCAATCCACCAAGTTTGGTTTTGCCAGGGAGAATATATATGGGGGGGTCTAGATGATTAGGAAGGCTGAAGGATGACTGCATATATCTCTTTTCCCTCCACCTGTCCGTTTTCCCTCTTTCTTCCCCATCATTGCACAGCATGCCCAGCCTGTAGCTTTTTCTACTGACAATAAGCATAGAGGTGCAGACAGTACTGCTGGGGTGGGTGAGCTTTCTTCTGCTTGAAAGGGGAAAATCTGTGCATAGAGAGCTTTTCCTTGCAACGGGATTTGGAGGAAGATACAAAGCAGGGGGTAATCATTTCCATAAGAAAACACAAGTCCCTGATAAAGTCAAACAAACTCTACAGTGATTTGCTTGTGAAGGCAATGTGAATTGATAACGTCTTATTCGGATTTTGGTACTGATATCAGCTATACAATCTTTAGGAGTGTATTTAATTTCTGAACTTCAATTTACCCAAATGCATAATGGGGATATTTTTTCCCCACTCTTGTAAAGCCTTTTTAAAATCTACAGATTAAGTACCATATACAAGCAAAATGTTGTTATCCCAAGAATCATTTGTGGTGGGAGATCAGTAAATTGTTTATGGGTATATCCTGTGAGCTTAGTAAATGATTGCAGGATACCTAAACTACATTTTTTCACCAGAACACTGGAAACATATTAGGGTCACCTTTTGTTTCTGCAACAAGGAGCAGTTATCTCCCAATGTAAATCAGAACCTGTTGTGAGACTGAAGCCTCAGAGAGCTCCAAGGTCTAACGAGCACTAGTGTTTGGTGAGGCTTGGCAGAAAACACAACCATTTTTTCTCCTACCTTGTAAAAAGCTATCCCATTGCCCTGAAGGATACTCCTACATGAAGAGGGAGCAGGCAACAAGGTGTACTGCTCTGTGAAGCCTTGATGCCACTGTGGTGTTAGTGCCTCTTAGAGAACTCTTGGTTCTCTCCTCAGGCACCTTTCTGGTGGGCTGGAGGCAGCGTGACCTGTGGGACTGGGAATGAGAGCTGGCCCTGGGAACTGGGTCACGGCTCCTGCTCAAAAGTAAATGATCTGCAGAATAAGGACTGCTGCTTTCGTTTCTAGAATATATCAAATTCCTGCACATAGGGCCTAAGAAGAACCAGAAGGGAGGGCAGAAAAAACAGTTATGAGGTCTGCTGGGATATCTGATGCAAAATCAACTTTGTTGTTTTCCTTACTGGCTTTTTCCTGGGCTCTGTTGCAGCTGAAAAAACAGCCCTTCTAATCTACAATAAGAAGGGAAATTCTGGCATGAAGATTGTCCACCCAGACATTTGGCACAATTAGGGGAAAGATTTGTTTAGCTTAGCACTGATTTTATTAGTACGTGAGTCTAACTGAACCTTGAGAGATAGTCTTTTCCCTCTTGAATGACGCTGTCTGTGTAGGTTTCCTTCTCAATTCTCAGCCATGCTTTTCTGAGCTAACATGGTGTAACTGAAGAGTTCTCCAGAAATGCACCAACTATTAGCGATGATTGTTTACTACAATAGGACAACAATACGAATTAGCAAAAAATCCCAGCAAGCCAGCGTTGTTTCAGTAAGGGTATTAATCGTAGTGAGAGCCAGACTCCTTTCACAGATCTCACATATTTGGTAATTCCTCAATAGATCTGAATTCCAAAATAGGTATTGGCTGTAAGTGTGGTTTTGTTATTCATTCGGTCCTTAGTGCACGTATATGCATTTTGTCGGTACAAAAGATGAGATAAGGTAAATCTAGCAGAAAGGAAATCTAACGAAAAAATTAACACAGAACAAAGTAAAAAGAGAAGAATCTGTTCACTGATATGAAGAAGCTGACATATTTTAAAAGAAGCTTCAAATGGTTTCACTCATGTTCCTCAGTCATTGCGAAGGACCAATTTCTTGTAATAGCCTCAGTAAAAAAAAGGGGAGGAAACTGGATGTCTTTCCAGTCTAAACAGAAATTATCTATTAAATGTTAATACAGCTGATTTTCTCAAATATTTCATTGAAATATCTTAGTCCATGACTTTTCTTAAAATCATTAGTTTTCCATTATGAAATCGTATTTTTATGACCATGTGAGAGCTCATAGCTCAGTCAAAATCATCTTCTTATTTCAGTGCTTGGTAGTTTATCATCCTGGCATTTTGATAACTAATTTGATATAAGACTCTGTCTCCTTCATCTTCTTTACTTTTTTTTGGCAGGACCCTGGCTTGATTTCTGGTTATCAGACTACTTCTGAAAGTCCATCCAATAAATTTTCCAATTCATCACTTTCTTTGCTATTGACAGGGGATGTTGTCCCAATAATTAGTATTTTCTGCTGGGCTTCTGCAATCAATTTCTGTGATTCATCTCTTCCATAAAGCTTATAAACAATAAACTGTATTAATAAAAATGCTTTCCCTAATTAAAAAACAAACTTTAATGTACAATTTTTCTGCTGTCATCATCAATTCTCTCGAAACCTTTTGTTTCTCAACTGCTCTGCCTGTCTCCCATTTATCTTCCTTTATCTAATCTAATGGCATCTATCCAGTTTCTATTCACTTTTCATCAAGGTGATATATTTCCTCTTCCATAGTACCTTTGTGTTCTTAATGTGCCTCATGGCAGAAATCATTTTTCAGTTGTTTAATGTTTATTCTACAGTGTTGTCAAATAACAAATAATTATTACAAACCTCCTCGCAGGGAAAAGTGATACCAGAAAGGAAAGAAAGGAAACTAAGATTTGACCGTTTTATAAAGTCAGGACTTTGCAAAACTTAAAATAGCTTTGATTTTTGCTTCTCTCATCCATCTCTGTCATTCGCACTTTAGTAGGACAGCAGCGTAAGAATAACTGCATCTGGATTTTATATTCCATTCCAGAAGCTCACGGATAGCATTCCAGAAGCATCATGGATAGGATGAATTAGAAAGACTCAGTACCGTTTCATCATTTTTCTATGTCTATTTTGTATTCATTTCACCATGTAAAAAATAATTTTTGTAATCTGAATGCCTGTTAACTTCTTGAGACTATTATTTACCATTACTGTTTACTCATCTCAAAATGTGTACTGTTTTCGGTGCAACTTGGACTGCATTGAAGTGTCAATAGGAAAATATTTCTGGTGAGGCCTGGATTTCATCTTTGATTCCTTGATTTTGGTAATCCTTGATTTATACTTCTACTTCTTGGCCTCCAAAACATCATTTTCTTTTCTTGACCTGTATTTCCTTCTATGTTTTGTAAGGTCCTTTGTATGCATAAGAACCTACTCTGTGTTGGCTATTCCATCCAGAGGATGGTTTGCAGTGACATGTACAGTTTTTTCTCTTTGGTTGAAACACAAATGTAAATACATATTTACTTTTTTTCAATTAATGTAGAGTTTGGTGTTGCAAAAAAAATTCTGTGTACTCTATCTGGTTGTGAAATATGCAATCATACTTTAAATGTTATTTTTGTCTGTAAGCAAACCTTCAAAATAAAGCAATACCTTTGAATATTATGAGCTGTTCCTGTTTCACTAAAAAGGAAGCTAATTCTGAGCCTCAGATGTAACTGTGCAGCAGCAGCCTTTCAGAGGGGCCCTGGGATGTGCTGCTGAAAGGATGTGATTTATTACTATTTTTTCATTGCTATACTTAGTTATACACATATTGTAACTGCATAAAAATGCAGTAATGGATTGTACATAGGGTTATTTGAATGTCTACCCATTTGCACGTACAACTGTGTTTAGTGCACATGCATATGTAAGTTAGTATTTATGTGCATAGTACTGCACAGAATGGCAAAGATTTGATGTTAGACATCAGATTTGTAACTGTTTCACTTTGGGCCTTTCCGATTAAATATCCAGCTGTTGTGGTAGACTGTAGCTGAGCATTTGCGCAGTTTTTCCACCCCATCCTCTCCCTCGTGTTCTCAGAGCTGAGGCATGTGAAGCACTGGGAGGCACTCCGCTTCCCTCCGGGCAGAGTCCCCCTCCTGCCGCATCAGTGGGACGTGCTGGCTCTGGGGATAACGACGGGCAAGGGAATTCGGGTTTTGTCAAGGTGTGTCACGGACGTGGCATGTGACGTGACCCTCCTTTCTCCAGAATTTCATTCCAGAGAGAACGGTAATTAACATGGAAGAGGGGAAAGTGCTAGCACAGCAGTTTTCCTACTTGGAGTAGTTCGCAAGGGTTGTATCGCATCCTGAGGCGGTTTTGCCAGCTTCATATGACTGGAAGGAAAACACTGACATTTGGACTGGTCTGATGTTCTCTGGCTGTATTTGTGGTCTTTATGTGCCTGCCTTTATTTTTTACTGTCTGAAGAAGAAGGGAGACTATGTTTGGTTTAAATTCTGAAAACCATAAAAATGTTAGCTAGCTGTGGGTAATAATGGTTATGTTTGAAGAACCAGATAGGAGGATTTTGTTTCTTCAGCCTGTATCAGAATCAGATGAGAAAGAGTTGCAAGACATCTAAGCGTGGTCCCGTCTGCAGACTGCATGCAAATACAAATGAAACCCACCTACTATACAGACACCCCGAGCATTTACAGTGCTACAGGAAAGTCACACGAGCCTTGATTCTGCAGCAGAATTTGCTGCCAAATCCTCTGGTTACATAAGGACACTGCAGAGCTCAAACTTCTGGTGCTTGATACTGTTAATCTTACACTTAGGAATAAATGTCCCAGTCCTGTATATCTATGAAGTGATTCAATACTGTCTTGACTTCTCAGTGAAATGGGAGCACTTCTGGTGAGCGTGAACGTCCTCATGTTTCTGTAGTCTCTCTTGGCTTTTATAAAACCTGCGCACTGTTTCCCTGCTGATCGTTAGGCACCACCACCCGAAACTCATATGCAGTGACCTTTACGAGTGCTTGGATGTTTGGCAGAATTAGGGCATGACCTTTGGAAATAATGGGGGGTTTTTGCTCCATTTGAAATCAGCAGGATCTGTTGGTGCTCCACACCTCTAAAAATAAAGTTGTTACTGTCTGTAGTTCTAAGAAATCTGTATTTGGAAGTATCTGACAGAGGGCTGCCTATCTTGGGCTGAGAGGGTGTAGTATCTGACAGGGCTTTGGAAATTTAGGCACCGAGGTGCGTGATGGTTCCACAGCACGCTGCCAGGCAGGCCTCACGGATGGGATAGGTGAGATCAGTGCTTTGAAGGAAGGGAAGTCGGCAGGCCTGCTCTGCGTCCTGAGCAGTCGCGGCTCGGGCTCGGTGGTACTGCTCTGCTTGGAGCAGATCCCTGCAGAGGATCAGCGTGGGCCGAGGGGGAGCCGCCTGCCCAAACCGTGCCCTCGGGGGCCGGGAAGGCTCTTCCAGGGTGCGGGGCCACCGCCGGGAGGGCTGGTTTCCAGTTCCCGGCCTTTTCTAGCTCTTGAAGAGGTGAGCGGAGAAAGGTGTTTCAGCTTTGTCCGGCAGCTCTGTGCTGGAGGCAGAGCAGCAGCACGCTCTCCGCTTCAGCCACTGCTGTCAGCGTCTTCTGCAGGGCCCACATGGCGACCATTAGATTGGTGTTTGTGCTGGTCACGCTCTGGGCACAACTTATTAAATTTATCATTAAGATGTCACTTTCATGTAGGTGACAGAATGGGCTTTATTTTGAGGCAAGCTGTGGGGGAGCAGTCCTCGGCAATGAGCAAAAATCAAACAGCCAAGCAATAAAGCCTGGCACATTTGTGTCAGTGTGCCAGTGCGGGTCCCATGTCCCCTGCCCTGCTAACTGTCCTGATTTCGGCTGGGATAGAGTTAATATTCCTCCTAGTAGCTGGTACTGTGCTGTGTTTTGGATTTAGTAAGAGAATGTTGATACCACACTGATGTTTTAGTTGTTGCTGAGCAGTGCTTACACTAGTCAAGGACTTTTCAGCTTCCCATGCTCTGCCAGGTGCACAAGAAGCTGGGAGGGGGCACAGCCAGGACAGCTGACCCCAGCTGGCCAAAGGGCTGTTCCATACCATCTGGCATCATGCTCAGTATAGAAACTGGGGGGAGTTGGCCGGGGCAGGGCCGCTGCTTGGGGATGGGATGGGCATCAGTCAGTTGGTGGTGAGCAGTTGTTTTTCATTTGCATCACCTGTCCTTCTTGGGTTTTATTTCTCTCTCTTTTTGTTATTTTCCTTTTCATTACAATTTATTATTATTATTGTTGTTGTTGTTGTTGTTGTTGTTATTAATAATAATAATTTCAGTTATTAAACTATTCTTATCTCAACCCCCAAGTGTTCTCACTTTTACTCTACCTATTCTCTCCCCCATCCCCCTGGGGGCGGGGGGGGAGTGAGCGAGCGGCTGTGTGGTGCTTAGTTGCTGGCTGGGGTTAAACCACGACACCAAGAAGCCCATTTCTTTGTCTCCAGACCTCTGCTGCAGCTCATCTTCCACAGAGGACGGTTCCTCCGTAGTGGAGCCAGAGATATTTCTGGCCTGACCATAGAGGGCCAGCACACCCAAATGCCGAGCTAAATTCAATTGCACTATACACCCCGAGGGAATTC
This sequence comes from Ciconia boyciana, assembly GCF_034638445.1. Classification (NCBI taxonomy): domain Eukaryota; kingdom Metazoa; phylum Chordata; class Aves; order Ciconiiformes; family Ciconiidae; genus Ciconia; species Ciconia boyciana. The sequence continues at coordinate 34,044,916 of NC_132939.1, read as the reverse complement.
CAGTTCCTATTTTGAAACTCCAAGGACAGGATCCTTGAATAAAGCTTGACTCGGTCATCACTCCTTTTGCCAAAGAGGACATGCAGATAATTGCAATGGCATGTTACTGTCCCCAGAGTGGTGACCCATGGGTGGACTGCACAGCTTCCAGGGGCAGGAGGAAGATGATGGGTGGAATTCTTGGAGAAGCCGAGGGGGCGCATCTGTGGAACAGCTAATGGCGATTAAAATTGCATTACGCAGCGGCAGTTACAGTTTTGCTCAAAATTGTCTCCTGTCTGAGTGCAACTGCCTGAACCAGCAGGAATGATTAAGCTTAACAGGATGCCAATAAAACAAGCAAAACTTGCTGCTTTCATGATGGTTTTTTAGGTGAATTTTTAGGACCTGTGAATCCTTTTAAAATTGCAGCATGGTCTATACATGTGTATGAGAAGACCTCAACTACTTAGAAGTGACAGAGCTAGATCAATAACTACTTTGTTATTTCTGCAGTATGCTTTACTACTTCTGGAAGTTAAATCCAGGGAGATTATTCGATGGGTTTGAGCTCTGATCAGTATGTTATAAAGATGTGTACTTATATATTACTTGTTTCTTTTGCAGCTCCTGGTTGCTAAATCCCCTGTTGCTCCATTCTCCGCTTTTTTCTACACCATTGAGAAATCAGGCTTGGTTCTTCAAGGTAAGATCAGAGCATTGGTCGTTTTGCCTTTGCAACTAGTATTTTAAGCAGGCTGAATGTAGGTAACAGCAACTATCGTTGAAAATGTTTTTCAACAATAGTTGAAAATGCCTAATTAAAATATCAATATTAAATATCAATATTAAAATATTGAAATACCTAATTAAAACCCCACTCATTTAAATGGTCTGGTTGACAAGGGCAGCCTTCTACTGTGTTTACTGTTTTGTCTTGGATTATACTAAATTAGTTGTTGCATATTCCCATGGATCTAAGAATGGGCCTTGTAATTATTAATCAAGGCTCCCTGTTTTCCTTCAAGGTAAAGCAGAATGGTTCTGGTAACATTGCTCCTATGGGATAAGTTTCTCCAGGAGAAACATACCTATCTATCATTAATAACATGCTCTAATAAATGGTGGTTCTTTAACAAATGGCTTGACATCAGTAAAAATACAGGAAATTAATATCTGTTCTCTATTTTTGTGATCACTTTCATGCTAATGCCCCATGGTCTTAAATAATCCTCAGATTCTCTAGGATATGAGGTAGTGTACTGAAAAGCTGGATATTACTACCATGATGGCAGGGAACTAGGGTTCCTTGTGGCTATGTCCTAAATCACATACTTTTCAGACCACAGCAAAAAGAGGAGTTCAGCTCTTCCTTTCTTTTCCCCATTTATCTCAATTAATCTTCCTTTAATGTCCTTACTTTTTGACAGACATTCATAGATCAATTTTGTTGAGTTGCTATCTGTTGAGATGCAGCCTGGCTCCTGATTGCTGCATCAGTTTAGCAGACTAAATAAAACTAGTCAGTGCCTCTCACTTTTTGTTGGGAGGATACACTCTGATATGCAGCCATGGCATTAAGAAAAGTGAGTATTGCTGTTTGTCAGGTTCCAGTGATTGAGAATCACTGATCCCATAAAGCACTACAAACATTTTAAGGTATGTGAACAGTTCTCATCCTTGTGATTGCCCATTTCTCACCTTTAAAGAGGCTGTACCAGACCAATGACATATTTACATTTCCTAATTACTAAATAAGCTTACATCTCTGGTGATACATAATATAGGAAAACAAAAGAAACAAAGATGTTTTATGATGAGTTTTTGCTTCCATTTGATACATCTACATAATGATAATGTGGGGGTCCATCCAGTGTTTCCTAAGCCTTTGGATACTATACCCAGTGTATTCTTAGATGGTATTTTGGGAATTTGATCTGCTTTATTTGGTACCAGTAATTTTAAAAAGGCTACAGGAACAAGGAACAATTTTTATTACTTGAAACTGAGGTGGCTTGCAAGAGGTGGTCTAGACATGTTTTGATTCAGTATAGGGCAGAAGACAAGCTACTTTTCTATCTCTAATATCTTCTGAGTTGCAGAGATGTTTCTGGTCGCTATAAAAAAAGGCAGACAACCTCCTGCTCTGTCCTCAGGCACTAATGTAGTGAAACTTTGGGAAAGAAAGATTTCCCATTTCAGGAACAGGAAGCATTTGTTCAGAGAGGAGCTTTATTTGTTTCAGTTCTTTTCTGTGAGCCAGGAATATAGCTTTCCAAGGACTGAACCCTACCTTTAAAGAACAAATGGGCCTGGTAACATGTCATGATGAGGGAGCAGGACTCTCTGATAGAAGGATAGCACTGTATTAGGTGTATGGCAATTGCTCTTTTCCCTGTATCCATATGTTTCTGGGGTGCATGTTTAAAACATCATTTGCCATTTTTCTAAAAATGGGTGAGATACCAGTTTGGATTTCTCTAAGTAAATGCTGTCTCAATATCAGGCATTCTTTGTACATTTTGGAAGGCAGCTTGAAGCTCTTCTTTGTGTAAGCCTTTTCTTGCTTTCTGACTACATCATTATGTTTCCGTTTTAGGTATTTTTCTCCAAGGTGGGTAGTAACCAAGGGCATGGTTCCCCTGATAATGTGCACCAGAGACTTGTAAGCACTTACACGTGAGCCATCTCACTGGGTTTTACAAAGTAAATATTACATGTTCTCATCCCACATTTCAATGATCATTATTTCTGTGGAAAGAGGAAGTGAGCAAATCACCTGGAAATGGCTGTTTTGGATAAGTTGCAGAAAGTGGCACCAGGCTGCCTCGTGCAAGAGAGGCTAGAGTTTTTATGAGAGTTGTAGCTAGTGCTTCTTTCCAAAGGGAAGCTGGATGCAAGGTAAGATGTCAGTAAGGCAACCGGCCACGGGTCAGCCCATGAGGGAGTGTTCCTGTGTTGCAGCTTGAGGGACATCGTATAGTGCTAACAAGTGGAATCTGTCCCGCAGCCTGATTGCAAAGGCAGCTTTCCCATTCAGGCTTTGTTGTTTAATTCAGTTGGTGTCAGGAGGTGAGCACATTCAGGGCGGCTGATGGGAACGAGCGGATGGGTGTGGGAACTGGCGAGAAGCAGCAGCTGGCTGAAATGCCCAGGATTCTTTCTTCTTACTCAGGGGGTCCCATCCCAGGACCATTAACCAATAGGCCATAAACAAATTGATATCGGAAAATGTGGCTGGAAACTCCTTGATTAGCGAGGGTGAATGGGGAATGAAAGACAAAGTGAAAGTGTGATTTAACAGTTCCACAAGCAATTTCCATTGCCACCTCTGAGGGATTAGGATGTGTGGAATAGGCTAAAAATGAGGAGGAGCTCCCCCCGGCTTTTGTTCTGTGGGCCGGAGGATAATAAAACGGCAGGAGAGGCAGTGCGGCTAGTTAGGGATTTCACAGGCTGCTATTTGATGCAGTTTAAGGAGCCCTTCTGCTATTGTTGCACTTAAAATGGGAAGCGGAACTGTTCTCCATTCGCAAAAATCTCCAGCGTCCTAAGGAAGAGGGCTGAGAGCAAAAGGCTATTAAGATGGTAATGCTGCCCCATTTGGAGGAGTGTATCAAAATCCTCTTTGTCAGTGTAAATCGCTGCTCTGTTTCCCTGGTATCTTTGCATCTCATGGCCTCAGCGCAAGCACAGAAGTGTTCGGAGGAGACCCTACTGAAGGCAGAACTGCTTCTCTTATATTGTCAGAGGAGAGCTCCAGGCTGCCCAAGGGTGCCACGGAGAAAACTTCTTTGCTTTTATAAACTTGAAGTGTTCAGGGATGAAAATAATCCAGTTATTCACTCATTCTTTTATTTCCACTTGCATACTAGAGAAATTGATGATTGGAAAGCAAGATTGGCCAGTCAGAGATTTAGCAAGGAAAGTCAGCCTTCAGTCTCCTCTTTCATTGCTTCAGTATTCTTGGCGCTGAAGACCCAAAAAAAGCCTCAGTTGCTTTTACATTGCAATACAATGTCCTGTAATGTACTGCCATGCTGTACAGTGTGACTCTGATGAACCTGAATTGTGATTGCAAAATCCAGTCTGACAGCAGATCTCTATTTTGTAGAGATCTTAAACGGAGAGGCAGAAGCCTGGATCTAAGCATCACAAAATATTGGAAGTTTTACTGGCTGCTTGTGTATTCTGTTTAAGGACTTGCTGTTGCTTCCCTAATTCAATATACTAGTTAAAGTGAATAAAGTGATACCGTCAAAAAGAATAACAGTAAAAAAGCTACAAATCTACTTGATTAAGGGTGCAAGTCACATGATTTTTCTCATTGGAAGTGATAAAATTTCTGATTTGGATTGGAAATTATTAGCTGGTAATTCTGTTCCTGGTGTATTAGTCAGAACAGATTCTGGGCTGTTCTTGCCTAGAAGTAGTTTCATTGAAGCTGAATGTAGCACATACTGGGTTAGGTCAGCTGAACTACAAGATGCCATTTAGCCATGCACATACATATCCAAAAAGAAGATAGGCTGAATAAGCTGATGTCAGTGTTAAGTTGTATCCTGTGGGCAATCGTCCGAGTCTAACTTTAGAAGCAACAGCATTCTGGGGCATAAGTACAAGCTAGCAACAGAGCCTAGCTATTAGCAACTGGTAGCTTGGCTGTCTGTGGAAGTAAATTTCATTCCATCTCATCTAAGTAAATGCCCTCTGTTACCAAGAGCACGGTGCTGCAAAAGAAGACAGGGAACATGGTGGCTGGTTGCCAACTGGAGAGTCTATTGGGACTTTTCACTGAATGCTTTAACCAAGTGATTAACGTTGCTCTTCACTAAAAGAGCTCAGAAGTACTGAAAACATAAGGCAAATAGTACTAGTGAGCTAGGACTTGCTTTTGAGTAATGATTTATTTTCAGTTTCATAGGGTTTAAAGATGAGTGGAACCAGCGGTTCATCCAAACTGACCTCCCATATGTCATACATGTTTGCTTCAGGTACCTGATCACTTATGTTACACTGAATCATGTCTTCTAGAAGGGCATTCACTTTTATTTGAAGACATCAACAAATGTGAGTTTCTGGTTTGCCTTGACAGTGTTTTCAAGTTTTAGCTACCTTCCTGCTAAATACTTGTTCTGTATTTCAGATTAGAATTTGTCTGCCTTCAGTTTTTGGCCTCAGTTCTTGTTATGACTTTCAGTGCTAAATAAAGCACTGTTGCCGTTAAATGGTTGCCATTTTGCATGAGTGTACTTGACATTAAGATTTATCCTGCTATGTTTTATTCTTCCTTTTGAAAGAAAGTTATAACTATCTGCAAATTTAACCTCAAAACTTCTGTGTCTTATGCTGACTGGCTCCCCTCACTACCCAAAGGACAGAATACCTTGTATTGCTAAAGGGAAGAGTTTTGATTTTTGTGCCAGCAGGACTGGATGATTAGTTAGTTGATTAATCCACGCTTTCTCCTGCCCTCTTTTCCACTGCACACGTGTGTGTGTGCGCACAAGCGCACTCACCTTGCCTGTAATGTCTTATTGAGGCAGGTAACTTCTGATAAGTAGAAACAAAAGATATGTGGCACTCGGAAGAGAGTGTCTAAGGTTTTAAGTTACAGAGTACTAAGAGGGAAAAAGATCTAGGAACAGCTAAATCTTGGGAAACCTTGCTACATTATGTTTCATTTGTCACTGATGTAATGAAAGAGGCTCATTTTGATCTCAAAATAGCATAGGGTCTTGGTTTGTAGTGCAGCATGGCAAACCATCTCCAAAGTGCTATAACTAATTTATATGGCTGAAGCAAGAGAAAAGTGCCTCGTTTTATTTTGTAAAGAAATGCTTTGGTAATGAGTAGTGAGGTAGAAAGGGAATTCTGAAAGAAAGGGCAGCATTATTTGTATTGTATTGTGTGAGTTTGAACAGTGAGAGACAATGATTTACTGCATCAAAAGCTTTTATTCAATTGAAGAACTGTAACTATGAAGTGACCTTTGTCTGGAGCAACATGGATATAATCTGTAAAATGAAGCAGGGTTGTACTTGATGTGTGAATGGATGGAAGACAGATTAATGGGAATAAAGTTGTGCATTGCTATTGAGATGGTAACAGATTTGCAGTGCCACTGGTGATTTCCGGCCCTATTGGAGGGATAAAGATGAACTGATCATTGTTAGGATCTCTGTGGGGTGGAACCGTTTTTGCTGTATTCCCCACAGGACACTGAAAGCCTCATGCTATTTCTAACAAGTTTGGAATAATGAGAGCAAAAAAGCACGATCGGTTTGTAGGCTAGGTCTCTCCTGGCAGTAGGGAATGTGAAAAAAATAAGACTCCCATCATCCCAATGCCAACAAAATCACCTGTACAGATGTAGCTGACATCAATTAAAATGTCCTTTTGTTCAGTCAGTTCATGGCATTTTGGGGAACGGGTTGCTAAACCTGACCCAGGAACGGCGTTTGCTTGGCTGAGGGCGTCCTCACTAGGTGGCTTTGTGGGAATCGCTCTACTGCTCTGCAGCAGCATTGGCAAAGCCTTGCTGGAGTAGCCAAACTCCATGGCTGTCAAACGAAGGAGTCCAGAGGAACAAAGCACAGATTGAAAGCCAACTAAAAATGGTAATGAAGACAGGTGGAGGGAAAATATTTTAACTGTGAAGGAAGACTAGAGGCATCTTGGGTTTAGATCCAGTAGAAACAAAATAAACTCTGTCATTTCAATAAAATTAAATGTTTCTCTCTGCAAACATGATCTTTCTAGTGGCATAGTAGACAGACAACAGATTGGTAAAGTTTCTGGCCATACTTTTTGCTGTGAGCTTAACTTGTGGGAGGATATTATGCTGGATAAATCCAGTTTAGCACAAAGTATTGAATTACGTGCTTATTTCTGAACACATATGTAAAGACACTGAAGATACAGTACTGCTTTCTTGTACTGAAAGTCAAACATGTCCCTAAATGCTTTGCTAGATTGCAACTGAAGTGTCAGCATTTAAATTTTCTTAAGTCTTACTAACTGTAACATTAAAAAGTTAGTGCAAGCAGTGTGCCAAATCTGTTCTCATTTACACAAGTGTGAATCAAACCTAATTTTTTTAATCCAGTGTTGTTAAAACAATGAGCTGAAGAGTACAAGTCTGTATTTGCAAAGCCATTCCCCTCTTTTCAAGGCTGGCATAGGCTTCCTGGGACAAAATGGTCTCACTTCAGAGAAATCTTCTCCTTACCAGTCTCTCTGTAATGAATTCCTGATCAAAGTGGGCTGCTCCCCTGTGTTTTCAGCACAGTGCTAAAGCAAATGGCCTTTTTTCCAAAAGGCTTTTAACATAAGGAGTGAAGTTGTCCGTTGATTAGAGGTAGTATCTGTGATTTGTGACACTATATTGTTCTGGGAACTGAACGTTGTCATAGAAGACCAAGACTCCACTAGTAATTGTCTGGATTTAACGTAGAAGATGTTACATCCTTCAAGCTACAGATTTGTAGAATAAGGTCAAATGTACCTAAAATGGACTTAATGTTCTTAAGCGAACATATTCATGAGTAGGAAGCCAAAAAAATGTTTTTCCAAAACCATGTTTTTCAGCCAGAGTAAAGTCTCATGCTTTTGTGTGCAGCTTATGAAAGTAAAAGACAGTTAAGTCTCACTGTGATTTATCACTTTCTCAGGTAGGCACAACTAGATTTCTTTTGCTTATCCTCAAAGGTTATGTCTGTTCTGGCTTCACCACTAGCATGTTTGGTGAAGGCATCACTACTGTAATTTTGTCTTGTAAAGTGATAATTAGCAGTAGAGGACTGTGACCCAAATGACTTAACCTTGGTAGTACATGCAACTTTTCTGTAGCTATAGGACTTTATGTATTCTCCATGTTAAAATCTTGTAAAATCTCTGAGCGTACAGCCTGGTTGCCAAAGGGAAATGCTGGATGCTTTATTGTTCCCTGTGCTGGGGAGGGGAGAGTGGTGCAGAGGTCCAACAGTAAGCTACAGTCTAAACCTGGAAGTCTCCAGAGTGCAATCCTGTGTAGATAGGCACGTTTGAATAGCACTTCATCTAAACTAGAAAATTTTGCCTGAGGCAGGGCTTATTAGCACAGGTATAACGCTTTGCAGATAGGATTCTGGCTACTTTGGCCCCAGTGCTGTTTTTCTTTGAAACTTTCTCTCTGTATCCAGAACTAACACACCTAGAACAACCTCCGGTATCTCTGCACCTGATGTCTAGACTTGCCCTGTCTTTAAAACTGGACTAACCACAAATTTAAATGATCTTATCATATAAGCTTAAATCTGTCTTGATAAGATGGAACAGGAATATATAGCACTTTCATAGAAACAGACACATGTGATAAACCCTCCCAACAAACAGGTTTTTACTTCAAAAGGTTTTTCTCATTACAGTCATTCCCTAAAATTAATAACATTGGGCTGTTACTGTAAAGTATTTTCTGTAATTTTTGTAATTTTCATTTGAACTTTTAACATAGTGTTAATGATTGTTGTAGCACTTCTTCTCGTTGTTTATGTTGTAATGAAACCAGAATCTGGTCCTTTGTCATTCAGTTCTGTGAAGACCCCTGAAAAATTTGTGAGATTAAATTTCAGGGCTGAATTAAGATAACCAAGGATTACAGAGATGAGAGCGGCAACAAGTTTAGTCAGCAGTTTGTTAGAGCATGGTGTATCAGCCCCAACCATTCCTTGGTTTGCCGCTTGAATAATGCTAGAGGGTCTGCCTTACGGCTCAACTGAGGCAAGGCAGTGCATGCAGGACTGCATGGGTGAAGAGGAAACATGGGCAGATGATGCTACAATTAACAGTTCAACAAGAGATGTTGTTGCTGAAAAGATTTTACTTTATTGTCCACTGAATCTCATTTTCATTTAAACTTCCTAGCTTTTCCATTACAGAAACAATCTCCCCATATAGTCCAACACCCTGCGAAGGTGCGCTCTCCAGAAGCAGCAGCAGAGATGTGAAGAGTGACATTTCTAGAAGATGTGGGACTATTAGAGTGCTATCAAGCAGTCTGCAATAGGGTGATTTCTCAGAGTGCTATGTGCTGTTGTGGAGACCTCAGCTGGGATGTGCCCTACTACTGAGTGAATAAGCTTAGAATAAGCAGGCTGATGTCCTGAGTCGTGAACACCAAGCATTGCAATCCTGAAGATGTTCTGGGTGAGTTTAGGGATGACACTCTATTGCTTACTACCATATAGAAAACATCACATTCCTCCTTCAGGCTGTGTGTGTTTGATGAAGGACTTCAATCTCGAGGCATGTCAGGTGGGAACTGCACACTACACCTTTTACTTTCTTCATGCCGTATTTGTGCTGCGAGTGGATTGTCCAGAACAACGTATTGGGCAGCCAGGCACATACATTGCAGCTGCGTGTTTGTAGACTGCATCCTGTCTGCCGTGGCCATTTGCTCAAGTTCACAGAGGAGCAGAACATCCTGTTTGCTTAGTTTTCTTTTGTCTGCCCCGTACCAGCACAGGGAGAATATTCCTATATATCTTTTCTTTTCTGCTCTGAAATTGGATCACAGTACTCATGATTGTGTTCAATAGCTGGAAATGCTGAGGATATCCGATTGCTGAGGTCTCTTATTTTAAACACCACATGCCAGGAAAAGTATGTGGGATCCCACCAGCTTAGCACTGGAGGGTGCAGGATGCATCAACAGGAAAACCAAACAAAACATGAAGTGAAATTCATTTGAAAAGGGAAGGGACTCATATACCACCCATCAGCAGTGTTTAAACTCTTCGTATCCACACAATAGGCCTTTTATTTTCCTTCAGTTCTTCTCAATATGCAAACTATCTTAAATTGATTTTTAGAGCTGCAGCTGTCACTAAAGTCAGTGGGAGCTGTAGGTGCTTGTTACCTTTGAAAATCAAGCCAATGTATCCTAATGTGGTAGCAAAAGCCAAAACCGCTAAATTAGGGTGGTTAAAGCATAACTCTGGTAGTTCTGTAATGTGATTCCAGCTACCTTCATATTTGATACAGAGGCAGGGCCTCATGCTGTGCACACCAGAGCTCAAAGGTATGTTGTTTCTTCCTTGCCTTTCAGCCCTCCTTCCTCTACAACTTTGTGGCCTTGCTTCATCACTGCAGTCCTTCCAGCTGACTAATACTGAATAGGACTCTATTGGAGTTTAACAGAGCTAACTTTTATTCATCCAGAATACTTTCTTTTCCTTGAGAAACAGGTTTGCTCCCCCTTTTTCTCTTGAATGTGCATTAGGCTGAACTGGGGAATGAGTGGTCACACAACGGACCTGTAGCCTCCCATCTGCTGTAGCAGCAGCAACGATGAGCAGCCCCCCGAGGCACTGTTTGATTTTCATTTGGAAGATTTGTGGTGCCCCAGGAAAGGTTCCTAAGCAGTAGCCAGACGTCAGAGCAAGTCCAGATTTCTCCAGTGTAGAATGAACTAAATTCCACTGTCACATCTGAACACGAGGGGAGAACAGTGTCCCTCCAGCTGGTCCTAACTGTCTGGGCTCAGGAAGGACACTGCTGACTGCTGTATCACTCAAGGGCACAGGAAACTTCAGCACACAAACTGAATCTGCAAACTCCAGTCCTCTTCTGGCAGAGGGGGTAAATGAGCTGGCCCACCTGAGGGCTGCGGCTGACAACATGGTGCTAATTGAGGCCAGCTTGCCTCACGCTGAGTTCAAGAGTGTGCCTTTTGTGGATAGGTCTTTGCAGAAGAAGAGCCTTGGCTGAGGATGAAGCTGTCTGCCTCCCTTTGCTCCCCTTCTCAGTCACCACTGGAACAGCTGCATCCACCGTCACCTGTTTTCAGTGTAGCTTCTTGACTATGCCTGGGTTGATGGTCCAGAGAGGACTGCACAATTGTCATTAAATTAGTTCACCTGTCCTTCCCATAGTGTGAAAAGTGAGTGATAATTTAGTAACTTTTGTCGTGGTTTAGCCCCAGACGGCAACTAAGCACCACGCAGCCGCTCGCTCACTCCCCCCTGGTGGGATGGGGGAGAGAATCAGAAGAGCAAAAGTAAGAAAACTCGTGGGCTGAGATAAAGACAGTTTAATAGGGAAAGCAAAAGCCGCGCACGCAAGCAAAGCAAAGCAAGGAATTCATTCACTACTTCCCATGGGCAGGCAGGTGTTCAGCCATCTCCAGGAAAGCAGGGCTCCATCACGCGTAATGGTTACTTGGGAAGACAAATGCCATCACTCCAAATGTCCCCCCCTTCCTTCTTCTTCCCCAGCTTTATATACTGAGCATGACGTCATGTGGTATGGAATAGCCCTTTGGTCAGTTTGGATCAACTGTCCTGGCTGTGTCCCCTCCCAGCATCTTGTGCACCTAGCAGAGCACGGGAAGCTGAAAAGTCCTTGACTAGTGCAGCGACAACTAAAACATCTCTGTATTATCAACACTGTTTTCAGCACAAATCCAAAACATAGCCCCATACCAGCCACTATAAAGAAAATTAACTCTATCTCAGCTGAAACCAGGACACTTGTCCAAAGCACTTACTTGTCCAAGAAGAGTAACAGTCTGCAGGAATGCACAAGTGATAAGTCTGTGGTAAATTGGGTTTGCCACCTGTCTGTTACAGACCAGAGGGCATGGATTTTGTTAGAAGACTAAAGGCCTTTTTGTCCATAAAGTAGGAGATGTGACAGGGAGGCATCTGCTGCTGATGTTGATTTCAGGAATTGTGATCAGATGCCTGGATGTTTTCAAATAAAGTATATTCCAAGCCTAAACTGTGTTCCTCATGTGCACTTCCTTCAATAGTTGCCAAGGATTAAGTTGTTTTGGCTTCCTTTGGTTTTGGTTTTGTGGTTGTTTTTTTTTTCGTAATGCTCCGAATCAGTAGCTTAATTGGTTCAGAGAAAGCTAGTTTAAATCGCCTTCTGTTATCACTTGCCTCTTAGACTGGCAGTTTGCTCAGTTCATTGGTTTTGTGTCATTTTTTCTTTTTTTTCATAGTGCCACATATTGTTGGTAAAAGAAGGAGACTTGAAAATAGAGGAAGTAGAGGTAACGTTGATCTTGAAACACCAGCAATTGAAAGGACCATTCACGGTTTCCTTCAAAACAAAAGCAAGTGGTAAGATAATGCTAACCAGGGCTGGGTGCCCAGGAGAGCATCATAATGAAGCATCCACTGTTATTGTTCAACTCTGCGTTTGTTCTTCATATGAACAAAAGGAAGGAAGAACTCTGCTATCAGGCTAGAGAGGAAGGAGTCTTTGTTGCCCTTGGCTACCCTAACTTTAAATGTGAGGAAGCACAGGGCACTGCAGCATAACCTTTCTGCAGTATTAGACGGGGAAAATTGATAGTTCAGGAGGTTAAGAGCGGACGCTCTGTTTATCTAAAGACTAGGCTTCCCTTGCATGACAGCCCCGAATCAGGTATGTCAGTCCTAGTAATTATTTAGGTCATGTGAGGTTTTAAACCCTGGTTCCTCTGCTTTGCTGCTTCTCTGCCATTTGATTCCTCTGCTTTGTGGCTCACCATCAGGAACAGTAAGAGATGCCATTTCCTTATTGAATGTGACAGGCACCGGGTGTCCTGAGTGTAAAGTTCAGTTATGTTGCTGAAGCATCAGGAATGATTCTGCTGGAGACTGAATCAGGCTTACTGTACTTTTCTGCTCCTGCTCCACCCATAGGCTTGTCTGCTGAAGTGGCAGAATCCCTGCTGTGCCTCTCCCGATCCTTCAAGTAATGAGCTGACACACTGTCAGATTAATGACAAAGTTTACCATGATCAGAGCCGTTGTTTCAGATTTTCAGATGACTCAGGCAATGACTGTGTCATCAGCTAAGCTCAGGTTATGATTTAAAGATACTCCTTGCAATCATGAAAGTTTGCTTAGCCTTCCTGTGTGTTGGTCTTACTCTGGCTTTGTGTAGTCCATGAACCATCTCTACATATCAAGAGACACTGGAGAAACAGATTTACACCCCATTAGAGGCAATGCTATGTTGTTGGGGTGTTTGAAAAAAGTGGGTGCATATTTTGATTCTGATTATAAAGAGTTCATTCCTTGTATATGATGCTTTGAAATTTCCGGATGCAAAATGAAAGCAGCCCACAAATACTTATCAGCCTGGTCTTCACATTCAGGGTGCACCCCTGCATTGATTTCTTGTTAATTCACAGGTTACCATGGTGCATGATGTACAAAATGACACTTTCACACATTTATGACAGAGTCTATTTCCATAATTCCAGAATCTAATTGCACTCACAACTCTATTCTACTGGTTAGCTCAGATAAGGGATTTGCTTTCTCCACTCTGTAAGGCACGAGTTTCAGAAGACTGCTTGCAAACTTTTTATAATACTTTGTGGCTATATAGATTATGTTTTGTGAAGGCTCTACTGACATTACTGTAGACAGAATGAGAACTTTAATTAGAGAAAATAGCCTTGTTTCGTTGAATGCAAGTGTTCTGACGGCATGTCGATTTGGCAGAGTGAAAGCATTTGATAAGAATACAAAGAGAATGGGGAGAATCCCATGAAACTACTGAGAGGGTCAAGTGTAAGGAATATTCTTCAACAGGTCATAGTACATCAGCTATATACAGAACTGATGAAAGCAGGAGAATTAGGGCCAAGCTCAAATTAGATATGCTTCTTATGGTTCTGGAGGTGATCAGCTTGTGTGTAAAACCATGCTGGATTCAGGAAGAAATAAAACAAATACTCCATATTATATTATTGGTATTGTGGCTCTGTAAAACCACTAAGTTCAACACAGAAAATGGAAAGAAAACTCTGAATGTCCTGGAAAATAAAATTAAGAACTAGAATGAGCTCAGACCACCCACCAAAGTAGCCTTCTGGAAACAGATTGATCTTTACTTCACATACTAGATGTGAAAGCACAGTAAAATGCTGAAAACCCAGATGGAGCAGTGGGGGAATGATGCTGCCCATGCTTAGTTGTTTTATATTACTAGCATCTTAAAGTGTGGTGGTTCTTTGAAGAAAAAAATCCAAGATTATGTCTAGCACATCTTAGTCAAGCCACAGAAGGTATACTCTGTTTACAAATACAAATGTTTTGTGTTTGTTTTGTTTTCCTAATTGCTAACCCTAGAAATTATTTGTTTCCTAAAAGCTAAAAGGGGTTCTTTCCTTCTCACATATCATCATGAGTGGTTCTAATGGAATAAATTGTGTCTTCCATGCCAACTAAAACAGTTGTCTTCAGTTATGCCAGTCATGGAGGTTTATGTATGCAGTTACAGTTTTTGTACTTGGGTGTTAAAATACAACTGAAGAGGCACAGAAGAAATAGAATTTACTTAGGGTTTTGGTGGCCCATTTGTTGACCAGAACTAGCAAGGTTCTAGCATTCGTTAGTGCATTTGAAGACAATAGACGAGCTTCTGAGTACTGTCAGGGAACAATTTTCTTGAGTTAAAAGTAGGTGCTGGTTTGATGCATCTGTAATTAGAGCTGCCTAGCACTGTGGAAGGGGTTTCTTTTCCCTCCCAGGGCTAGAGGGCTTGGCAAAACCTCCTTTGGGATGAAACTTTAGAGCATTTCTCTGAAAGGCTTCATAGGGAAATTACAACCCTATGACTTTCTTTATAGAAACTGTTTTTATGACCATCTATATCAATCTATCTATCTATGATTATTTCAACTTACATGGACGTAAAAGACCATGTAGCAGATACCAAAGGATTGGAAGTCTGGTATCAAAGCCATGCCTAATGGAATTGCTTCTCTTTGGTGGAGTATCTGTGACAGACTTGGGCAGAGGTTTTAATTGAGAGTGAGGGTCACACTGTAATAGGTATGAGGAGTGGGGGTGGATATGGCCATGGTCTAACTGGAAAGAAGAGAGGGAGAATCGTGGGGAGCACAGCTGCGTGTTGTGCTGCAACAGCCCCCATCTTGTGGGCCATTAGTGGATGGGGGTAGGCTAAGCCCTTGCAGCATTCCTCTTCCCACTGCCTCACCTTTCCACCTGCTTGGAAGGGGAAAGCTATTTCAATACCATTTTACAATACAAATCAAAAGACATCTCTTTAATATAATGAAATTGGGTGTAATTTACTCCTTTACCCTGGATAGAGGCTTACTGGAGCTCACAGGGAGCTACCCTGGAAACGGGGGGAGAGATGCAGTCTTCACATGGCTCCTCTAACGGGGTTTCTAATCAAGGGACTGAACTTGATAACGGAATAGTTTGCTGTGGGAGATAGCTGAAAACTGCCTGCAGACAGGTAGAAGCCTTATATAAAAGAACCCTAGTAAAAAGACTAAACCTGTTACCAGGAGGAAACTTTCAAGTGAACTGATCTGACAAAAGAAACAAGAATAAATGAGGCAGTGTTACTGCAAAACAGTGTTTCCTAAGGAAGCAAAACGGCTTTGTTTCCACAAGCTAGCAAGAGGGATATTGGTTGCTACAGCAGGAATCTGAAGGCATCAGATTCACCAGCCTGGTTGTTTACTTGTAGGGATACGGTCACTGAACGTTTCAAGCACTCCAGGAAGAAAGGAGAGACTGAGGACTTCACTATGTTTTATTAACATTCTCTTTCCAACACAAATCACACTGAAGAAGACAACAGATAAATCCTGATTTCACTTTATTATTAGTTGTTGAGATACGCATTTATTACAAGAAATGGGAAACAGATTACACCAGCAAACACATCTGGCCTCAGACTGGCCTTCAAGTCATCCAAAAAGAAGCACGAAATATGGCGTTGTTTACAGCCAGGCACTTACAATCCCACACAGCTGCAGGGGTGAGAGGCAGCAGAATAAACTCTCAAGACAAGCTGACAACAGCTCCACTGCTGGGGTGCCCCTTTTGCAGACGAGACAACAACAGATGAAGAAATCTTGAGAATGACCCAGAGCAGTGCTCATTAGTGAATGAAGCGCAGGCAGGAAATGGGACAAGATTCCTTTTGTCATAGTTTTTCACCCAGCTGTCCGCCCGTCGCACAGCCACCCACATGCAATCAAATATAGTCATAGTCAAACTCCAGAAAAGTTATACAAATAAAACCTCCAGTGATTGCATACAGACCCCTTCCAAGTTACATTTGCCCCATTAGCAAGGAATGAAAAATTGCTGGGTTTAATCCAGGCACGTTTATCATTGCAATTGAGACTTATTAAGAGGGGTTGTATTCAGGTAAAGCTGATAGGATTGTGTAATTCCTCTTACTCATGTCTGTCTGTCCGTCTGTTTCTCTGCATATCAACTGTTTATTATTGATTACTAGCACTTTTACTACATCTGTTGTATTTCCTTCTTATGGCAAAGCTGTGATTTTTACTTTATGCAGGTAGATACGCTCTTTGTTTGTGTAAAACAGATGTGTGCAATTTCTAAAGTGACAGCATTAGCAAGCAGAGAAAAACATTTCTGGACTTCTGAAATGGATTCTCTGAGGAATCAAATGCTATTTTGAATTTTTTAAGTTATCATAATGACATCAAGACTCCAGCTTCTTGGGATCTTTTGTTTGTGAGTACAGCTCACTTAAAATGTTGCTCATAGGTTATTAAAAACCTTTTGTTTTCTTGTGGATTGAAAGCAGTTTTTTACCTGTATTTTTCAGCTGGATTTGAAGAACAAAAGTCTGTTACAGACAACTCTATAAAGAGCTCTCCTTCTTCCAAATGGCTGCCATCCTGCTGCTCTCCACCAGGACTGTGACTGCAGGGTGCTGTGAGTAGTTAGACTCTACTCACTCGCTGTTCATAGTCCCTTCATGTTTGGCTTTGCTCCTCAGTGGCAGTGGCCATTTTAAAATAGAGCAGTTGTGTATGAGCTGTTCATGAGATTCCTCTAAAGGGAAACTTCTAATGCATCAGCACTGAGGGTGAGCATCAAGAAAAATGAGTGTCACATTTGCAGCTTATTGCAGTTGTTTTAAAAACTATGGATTCATGCAGTCTGGAGCCATCCAGTGTCCTATGACTGTCCAGAGTGACATAAAGCAGCCAGAGAATTCAAGCTGGCATAAAAACTGAAAGGCCCAGCCCCTTCCCACCCAAAATTAAAATAATTTAAGATTGGCATTCCCAATTTTCAGATCCTTAGCAGTATCATATGATAGCATTCTGTACATGTTGAAATGTGTTATTTAAAAAAGTCAGCACACAAGGAAATTAATAAAGAAAACTGATGCTGGGAGATCTGGGGCTGAGAGCACATAACATTGGTTTAGGGTGAAGCTAAAAACACGCTGTACTAAGAAGTGAACAGGAGTAAGTCTAGGTAGTTCCAAAAGCTGATGAAGCAATTGCCTTTTCTGAGATGGAGGAGGATTACGGCATTCAGCTCTCCTTCCTTCTGTGTGACAGGAGGAGAAGAAACAAAGATGTCTACTCACAGTGGTTTGATACCAGTAAGACAAAAGTGTTTTGACCGTAATCATATTAGTACTGGTGTATAGCAGTACTGACAGCGTTGTTGACAGCCATCTACAGCTGTGGTCATGAGAAACAGCACTACAGAGAAGTGATTTTCTTCTGTCATCCGTTACCATGATGTGAAGACTTGTGTTAAAGCCTCTGAGCTGTTGTATCCTACCAAAAATAATTCTCCCATTTACCTTTCGTAGCAGGCTAATTTGCCTTTTTCTTTTTCATACTTCTTAGAGCTAATCTAGAGTAGGTTTTCTGCACAAAGGAGAAATAATTTTGCATTACATTGGCATGGGCTTTGTTTCTTCTTTCACTTGCCCTGAGGAACCCAGAACTGGTTGTTTAGAGGACAACATACCCATTCACCTTCTTTATCGCTTGTTCTCCCAAGCACTGATCTGAGGCAACTCTCTCTAGGTGCAGCACCCCTTTTTAAGGATGAGATCCCACTTGAATCAGTCCACGTGGCTATCATGGCATTCTTTTATACTCACAAGTATCTACAAGAGCTAGTCTAAGACCAACTTATTCCACCTTGGCTACTAAAGAGACATGAGATACAAAGAGGTCATAGTTGCTAATGAATGTCATTTTAAGTTTAACTGGGAAGGGGTGCTGCAAACTCTCAGAACAGTCTTTGAGGCATCTGGTTTGCCACTTTTGGAGTCTCATTAATATCTCTTCTGTGTTGTTACGAGGGTAATGGTAGCTATCAGACGTTACTGCATCTACTCTTACCAATGTGTCTGAGTGCAGTATCACTAGAGCTTTTAGTTGTGCATTTTTCCCCCCACAACTCTCATTTCTCATCTTTATTTGAATCACAGGCTTGTTCAGCAGGTCAGCTAATGGAGAGCAGATTTTTTACTCATTCTGGTTCTTTTTTTTCCCTTTTCCCTCTATTTATATAACACACAATTTGTAATCTTTTTAAAACCAAAGAAGAGAGAAGTCCTGAGTTCATCTAGATTAAAATCAGCTGCAGCTTATTAATGGACTCAGCCCAAGATTGAGACTTTAGGAAACAAAAACACTGGATTAAATTAGACTGAACTGGCCTCTGTCTCCTGGTGAGGGGATTCATATAGCGAAAGGAAAGGGGAAAAGGGGGGTAAAGGGAGAGGATCTCCATGTGGTTTTAATTCATTTTGATTCTCTTCCTGAAGCTAATTTACCCAACACAAAGGCTCTGTAGTGGGCAGCCAGCTTTTTGGAAGTTTGGCTTTCACTGATAAACAACTCAATTCCTGTTCTGAAGGTCTGAGATAGCTCAGACCTGTGTGTAATCAGCCGAGGTTTAATGTGAGTATTTTGGTACAGGGTATTTCAATTACATATTAGAGTCCTTTCATCATCTGTCAGAGTGTATCCTGAAGACTCTCAGATAATTGATCTAACTCCTCCATTCATTCTGTCCCCAGAAACAGACAGTGAATTGTCTCATGGAAGAATCAGATCAGCAGACACATGGGCATGTCGAGCCAAAAGTCCTTCCACTGGCGTGACACCCTCAGAAGGCAGTTCTTAGCCTCTTCTGGGCATAGAGGCCTTTGCCACCGAAGTAGCAACATACTGTTTTCTGCTGAAGGGAAAATACTCAAGTGTTCTATTCATCCCCTTTGCCATTAAATCTTTTTTATTGCATTCTTAGCCCCATTGGTGTGTGTAGTCCTCTAGCGACATGCAAGAAATTATGTCTTTGCCCTGAAAGTGTCAGACAGTGGGTGGGGAAGTGAAGCGAACAGTAAATCGTTAGCTGGAAATTATTTGAGTGATTATGTTAGGCACAGACAGTCTTTGGTTACAGTTTTCATGTACTTAATGATGATAACTTGTAATCTAAGCAAAACTAAAAGGCAAATGGGGAGATTAAAGGAGGGACTTAGATGGAGGAGGGTGTTGAACTGGGCCTTGAAAGGAGGAGTTGACTGAGACAATATCTGTGGGTGTATGATTTCCCAGTGCTTCAATCCCATGTGCAAATATTTGTTACGGTAAATTAGTATATGCAGGGCACATATTTATCACTGACTGGCTAATGAGCCACAGCAATCGGCATCAGTTGTTCACTGCTCTTTTACATGTGCCCTAGGAATGAGTAATATCAAAGGAAATATGGTTTTAAGATTGAGGTCTGAAGATATCTGGCTTCAGCTGCTGATTCTTGCCAGTTTTGTGTAATAGTGGACAAAAGAATTTCTCCATGTCCTGTTTTCCATCTTCTTTTCTAATTTACAGAGATACTGAAATGTTCAGCATTATATGTAGAATGCTCCATTTCTACAATGTTAAAAGCCATATATACATACGCAGATAATCCAGCTCTTATACAGCTATCCAGAAAGCCTTATATATCCTTATCTGGGCATATTTTTCCAAAGTGAATTTTGCATTTTCATGGCTTTCCCGATTTATGAGTCGATTCAAGGAAGGGTTTAAATACACACATAATCCCTTATACTTTGCTTGATTTAAATAATTTCTTACATTTATAACAGGTCATCTGGAGACTGGGTTGAGCAGGACATGGTTTTTCCATGGGATTCTCATGTAGTCCTTCCTTCTCCTGACCACATGCTGTACCTCCCCCTCAGCACACAGTCCACCTCCTGTGTGCCACACTGCTCTGAAAACAGGCCAGAGATGCTGCAGCGCTTTTGGGAATTAGACTGGTTTTTTAAGGATAAATCAAGTTTGATTTGATGTACTGGTACTGGGATAAAGACTATTTGAATATGAAGGTGAAGGTAATCTGGAAATCTTCTTAGCATTTCCTGCCCATATTTCTTCTTCCCAAAACTTAGGGCATGATACAGCTGAAATAAAGTGACCCAAAGGCTTTTGGATACTGTTAGGTGTCACACTTTCTTCTAGGCCTTCCTCAAATGCTGGTAGAAGATAATTGGTCTACTGTCCTTTTCAGTTACTTTGTTTTGCTCTTTTGCTTATATTCTGTCAGTAAGTCTATTATTTGTCTAACGCTCAGACAGATCACTTCCTCCCCTCTCCCCAACACATCTTACATACTGATGACTCCAACAGAGGTGGTTAAAACTTTATTCAGAAATAACTGGAAGTAATTAGCCATTTAGGACTTGGACAAGAATAAGGTGTGGTTAAAGGATGAAACGGAAGTCCTTTTCACCTGCTTAATGGGTTTCAGAGATTTATTTTAAGGCTCAAAGTAACCTATCAGTATTTAGAGAGAGTGAACTCATTTTAGATGGCTTTGGATGGCCTTCTTTAAGAAGAAATCTGTTCTTGGTATTCTTTACCCCCCCAAAAAAATAGACAGTTTTATGCTTTTACTATTCCACATGCTTTGAGTGACAGCTAGCAAAATACCAAAGAAATAATTACAGTAGTTTACTGTAGTAAAACTTATGTACTTAACATTTGCTTACAGTAAGCCTCACATGTTAGGAACTGCTTCATATGTCAACAAAGACACCATATTCATCCCCAACACTTTTAGGAGCAGAGCTGCACTACTCATTGCCCTAATCTCCATGTTTGGGGCATCTGTTCCCATGATTCTCTTTGTCTTGTGAGGTCCAGACCCTTCGCAGCCTGTGGTTTTTTTGCAGTCTTTTGTTTTTAGCAATTACTAAACAAAGAGGTATTTAACTGTAGCCTTATTTAGCTTGAAAGGAAATGTAGTGCTAGATCTACCAGTTTCAATAGGTTTTAGCCCAAGGCATAACAAAAAGCTGCAGTCTTTTTCTTCCATTGATTCAAACCTGAAGAAACCAGATATGTTCAAACAAAAAACTCCGGGGAGAAGGATGGGGTTCAGACAGTCATTTCAAGGCATCAAGCTATGACGTGGAAGCTATTTTTGAGAAACCTGTTTTAGTCCGTTTGCAAACTTGGGCAACTTACTATATTGCTTACTCTTGGTTCTCAAGGTAAAAGTTGTCTTCACAACCATAAAGCTAGAAATACGCTTTTGAAAAGGAGAGGAAAGATTTGAGAGCACAATATTCAGTTACCATGAAAAAAGTTTTACCTTTATATTCTACCCTGACCCTGTCCAAGTTGATCCTTCCCTGTCATACAAAATGGTGTAGTGGTAAGGTCTTGATCCTGGAGACTCCCAGGGATGTGGCACGGCAGAGGTGATGTGTTTCCTCTGAGTACCTATACCAGGCTGAGCTCTAGTTACCCATGTGCTATTAAGGGCCTGCAACGCTTGCTCACGTTTTACCTGTAAAGAGGGAAAAGCTCACAATTTTTCAACTTTCAACTACGTAAAGTTCTCTGCAGAGAGGAAGAAAATGGAGAGAGAGACATCCTGCTTTCATGTTCTTCTCGTGGTCCTGTAGCTGGCCACACAAGAGCATGTGCAGCCATACGTGCCTAGGCACCCAGAGCTTAGCGCTCTTGAGCACACGTGCATTTACGTGACTCAGAGTAAGTTCCACTCCTCTGGTCTGGTGGCTGTTAACAGAACAGGAAGCAGGGCCTATTGGGAGGATTTATTTTAAGAAGCTGTTGTACAATTTTGGTTCCTTTTGGCTGCAGTGTTCGTTGTCAGCATATGGCTGCTCTCTTGGGGATGCTCTGAGTGAGCTGCACAGCCGTCGTTGTTTCTCATTTGCCTTGCTGTGCTCCAAACTTAGTGTGGTTTCAGAGTGCTCTGCTGATCTATCAGGTCAAGCTCCTTGGGTGCCACTTCTCAGATGGTAACCAGCAGTAGTTCACCCTGGCCGCTGTCAAACCTGTTCAACTTTCTTTAAAACTACTCCTGCTAGTGTAACAGTCTACCAGTATTTTACCATGAAACATATATCCTTCAGGGAGCTTCTGCATGTATGATGCTCTGGGGAAGCTACGGGCAGAAGCTGCTGTACAAGGTGTACATTTGCTCACAGTCTGAAACTAGGTTTAAGAATAAAAGGCAGAATAATATAGAACAGCATCCTGCAGTATGATAGGTTTTTTACAGAAATACCATTAGGAGGATCTTTATAATCATTGCAATACTTTACCTGTGATGCTTCTTAATACTTTCTGAAATGAGATGGCTTTATTATTTAGAGAGCTTCAAGCAGTAAAATTGTCCTTAGCGTGGGGGTTTTGCTGCTTGTCTCTCTAGCAGCTGTTGGGGAACAGGTCGTGAGCTCTTCCTTATCACCACTGCCTGGTGGGTGAACAATGCATTTGGAGTTATTTCGGTTTGCTTTTAGCCTGTTGGTGAACATCGGCATAGAGCCTGAAGTAAAATGGTGGAGGAAGAATTAAGTTATTGGCTTCAATAATCAGCAATTTTCAAGGAAATAAAGATGGGTCACTCTGGTGTATTTTCCAGGAGTTGGACGTACTGTGCATTGGTCTCAAGATTTTCATGCTGGGCAGCACTTACTTTGTGGATCTTTTGTACCCACAGGCTTCCAAGCAATATAGGCTTCCCAGTGTGAGTCAAATTCACTTACACTCTCTGTCTTCTTGCTTGCAGCACTTTTCACAAGAACTTCCTAATATTATCAGGTTATTTGTTTCTCTTCCTTAATTACTAGTTCTAAAAAACCTGCCTCGTACCGTTTGGAGAGAAACAGGCTAGTCAATAAAGGCAGAAATTGAAGAACAGTTGGCTGTGTTAGTAGAGCTCCGAGAATCCAGTCATGCTGGTTTTCTGAGTGTACTTTGTGTTTCGCTTTGATGCTGTGAGTACTGCACAGTGAAGGGTGAATACAAAAGTAGAATGTTGGTACTAGCCCAAAACTTCAGATGTTTATCGTTCGTTATCTGAATATCACATACCTGCAAAACTGGGCTTGAGGTTCCACAAGAGAAGTTTTCTTCTGAGGTTTTTGCTTTGATTTGGGTTGGATCTATCCAGAAAATGTCTAGTGGCATATTATTTTAATTTTTGCAGTTTTTTCTCCATCAGGAAATAAAGCGCCTGAAGTTCTGAGCCAGCAGAAGAAGGTGAAATAAGATAGAAGATGCTCGTGTAGACAATTTCGCACATGTTCAGAGATTTAGTCTTCATATTTTTGCCAAGTTTTGTTTAAAAGTTTGGTCTGGCTCTGATGTCATCCAAAGTGATTCATCTGCTTCTCCCTGTCTCCCAAGTGGGTGAATCACGCTGCATATATCTCCAAGACGCACTATCAACATACACAGACAGAGGTACCCTAGAAAACATACTGTCCTGAGGTCACACCCTTTCCATGTAAGTGACAACTAGCAGAAACATGGAAATGTCCTTTCCTGATTTTCTAGACAGTCCACTTTTGATTCTCTCTGCCAAGAAAAAGGTGAGGCTGAGAAGGAGGCAAGCTTGCCTGTCAGAAGATTAAGTTTCATTCCTGATATCGAGCACCACAGTTCGGAAGATTATTTTCTCCTTCCAGCTAAGTCCCCTGGCACTTCTGGTTTTTCCTCAAATATTGCTTGGCAGTATCCACTGGAAGAGACGGTCCTGTTTGGGACAAAACCTTATTTCATTTCCCCCTACCCCCACATTCTTTTTTTGGTACTAGACAAGAAAACTGCGTCGTTTGAGGAATAAAAATCGCGTTTCTATTTCTACATCTGCTTTTCTCCCCAACCTTCTATCTGTTGATTTGACTGATGTGCAGCCCTTCCTTCCCCCCTTGCTGTTAACTAATGGACTTTGGTATTAAGCCAGCCTTTCAGTGCACACACCACCATGCCAACGAGAGTGTGTGCAGCTATTCTGTCTGCTTTGGAAGGCTACAGATGCAGCCAGAGCTAGAACAATTCCCGTATTGATCCCGCACTTGTCAGTTAATCCGTCATAAGGCATGGGAATCCTAGCCCCTTCCACATCTGCCTGCATAACTGCAGGGGGAAAACCAATTCTCTGAAGCTCTCACCAGGGAACAAGAAAGCAAAGAGAAATGGGAGCTCGCTGGGAGAGAGGGCTGTAAGCTGCTGGGCCGGAGGGCCGTGAGATCGCCTACCTGCTCCACCCTTTCCCCCCCGGCTCCTTTTCATCCTCCTGCAGGTCAGCAGGATCAGGTTTATGTTAGCGAACCATGAAGCTTATCAAATAAATGCTGCAGCAGCAGGTGTTTGGCTGTCTCCACAGGCCAAGTCTAACAAGGTTGATATTGTGTCTGCGGCCAAAGTAATGCAGTAATTACTTTTCTGGCCTTGGAACCCCCAAGAGGTTTCTGGGAACCAGTTAGAAAAACAAACCTTGCTAAGAGCAGGGGATTTTTAAAAAGGAACAGTGGTGCTCTCTGTGCCAGAAAGAGAGGACAGGCGTTTGGAGTGCAGCATCCAGCATGGTGCCCCGTCCCCCTGTAGCTTGCTCACATTGCAGGGGCCCAGGACAGAGGCAAAGTGCTTGCGTCTGGCTGCTCACGTCAGGACGGGCAGCTTACTTTGGCCCACAGTGGCATGTGGAAGGCAGCTGCTCTCTTTGAAGACGTTAATGTGGTACTGCAAGAAGAGCAAACCCCAGGTTAGGGGGGCCCTGGCAATTCCATCTATATAATTCAAATCGACTTACAAATCAGGAGTTGCACAGCATAGCTTTCCCACTGCTGTCTGATTCTTGCTTTTGAGCATTTCTCTTGTAAGCTGTGAGCGCAGAAACTGAGTTACGGACCATGATGCAGCCTAATTACACCAAAGGAAGAACAAGATCTCAGAGCACAGCTCTGCTGCGCCATGCCCCTTTATCTCAGGTACTCCATTCCAGGCTACGGAGAGGAAAGTTAAAACAGGTCTGTCCAGTGATGGCATTTTGAGGCAGCAGTCTTCATTGTTCTTTTTGAAAGAATATTGATCACTTAGGCCAAAGCTTTTTCCCTGTAGCTGATTATTACACATGATAATGCCTATTATTGTAAGGTCATTTAAACCAGGTTTAGTAATTGCAAAAATGTCCTGAACTACTGGAAATTTCTTCTGCTGCTGTGTGGTTGTCCAGGAGACCAGAATTTGAAAGTGAGAAGAGAAAGAAAGCAAAACTGATTAGACATTCATAGGATTGCACATTAGATTGGAACCTGGTATGTTTTTTTACTAAAAAATACTTTTATAAAGAACCTACAAAATTCTTACTACCTATGAGGAATTCTTTAGGCATCCTTCTCTGCTGTTCAATCAAGCTACAAAGCAATGGCTTTGTAGCAATGAATGAATTTTCCCAAGCTAGGAAAGTTAGCATTTCATTAATGTCTGGCAACACTTTCCCATTCCTACTGTTTATGTTAAGCTCTATTTTTGCATATTACCTTGTATTATGAAGACCTGATGCTTTGGTGATGGTCCAAAGATACCATGCCATTCACTCAGTGTTCTTCAGTGTTTCTTGCTAAAGTATTTTGTTCTCGGTATGTTGTTGTGCTGAACATACTGTAACTGAGTGTGCTGTAAAGCCCTGCTGAGAATGCCATGGCATGCTAGTCCCCAGTGTTTAATTTTGTGCTAGGAATACTGTGCACTTGGAGGCGAGTGCTATGGGTAGGTCAGACACTTGCTTCTTCAGAATACTCCGTGACTTTCCATAACCACTGCCTGAGTGTAGCAAGTAGCGAAGAGCTGCTGTACTAGGGCTGCTGGGAGGGAGATACTGTGATTTGCCTCAGCATTATTGCTTTAAAGTCTGACCTTAGTCTGCTCTTGAAAAATAGTGCTAGGGTTGCTTCCACAGCAATTTCCCCATGCTGTAAACGCAATACAGATCAGCCAAAAATCAGGCAGGGTATGTACCTCCTAAGACAGCCAAGATGGTGCTTATAGAACTCACTACGTTAATTTGGGGCACAGTTGTGCAATATAGACAATTTTGTTTAATGTGGTACTTTGATTTTTATATATGTATTGTTGAACCACTTGTGCAGCATTTAGAAGGACACACAAAACAGCTTAACTAGGACAGATTTTTTCATCATGTATTTTGCAAATATTCAGGAATGACATCTGAAAGTTATCATTTGGAGGAAGCGTTACTCCAGAATTTGGCATAATTGCCTATCTGTACTGAAGTCTCAGATTCTGGGGGGAGATGAAGGCCCATATATTTATTTTTCTGTAAAAAGCAACTACCAACTATGGCCAACTATAATAAATCACGTATATTATTAACACTGTAGAGGAGGGGATCAGCAAGAAGCCGTTCAGGACTGAGCTGTATGACAATGTTAAAAAGAGGCTGAAGGCATGTTAGGATTGGTGTTGCAGTGGCAGAGCTGTGTATGAGAACCTCACACATGACTTATCAGTGCTCACCTGAGTGTAACCAGACATGAACCAGAATATATTTGCTATTAATAATTGCAGCTGCTTTTTTTTTTTTTTTTTACTTTTATGATTAGAAGAATGTGCTAGCTTGTGTGCGTGTGTGTGTTCTGGCAGTGGAAGGATGAAAGTGCTTACAGTTTCCATATGAAAGCAAGAGCATGCCTTCTCTAGGCCCAAAACAGTTACAAAAGTACCTCATAAAGCTCGAGAAATAATGGCAAAGAGGAAAACAAGTGGCAGCGGATTAGACCAAGGTATTTTATGTACTGTGATGTTTTGTGTAGTCGTCTGGAAAGAAACAGAAGAGACCTTTTGAAGATCATTGATTGGAAACAATCTTTATTACTGATCAAGTTCACTTTTGTCAAAAAGATTATTATTTAAATATTAGGCATCTTTTACTCCCATGGCACAAAACTGATTCGAAGATTTGACCTGATAGATCAACTGTTAAATGGCTCATTAGATTAGATAAGGGAGTTGGAATGTATTTGATGTTAATATTACATCCCTACATACTGTATGAAATCTCTCTTCATGTATCGTCTAGTGAAATATATTACCCAAGTATAGGATGTCATCTGCATGTTGTGTAGAGTCTTCTGAAGGCTGGGAATTGGCTTGGATATTACTTTTGCTTTTACTACTTTTTATCTACTTTAGTAGAAAAAAATGTTGGTATTGGCTATAAAAAAATGTAAACACGTTGAAGTTTTCAGGAATTGGTAATGGACAACAGAATTCTCACCTAAGAGTCAGTTTACATTTAAATCTGGGCTATATCAGAAAGAAGAAAAAGGAACTCTGCTAACCAGCCTGAAGAGAGTGGATTTAATTCCATTATTTAATGGAGCAAATTATTCCTGTCCTTTTAACATAGAAATTGCCAACATGAATGGAGTTACATGGACCCCTGCAAAGACTCTCCTCTAATATAAAATACCTAATATTGTAATTTATCATTGGATTCCCAAAACAAGTTAATGGTGTGATCTACTTGGCAGGATGCTAAACGCACATCTATCACTTAAATCAACTCACTCTTTTTTATTTAATTAAGAAGTTCTATTACTCCATGGCCCAGATTCATCAAACTTATTTTTTCTGTAGCCCATTTCCATTCATTGCTTATGGTCAAAACAGGAGTTTAAATATCCAGAATTAATCTTAAGTCCTTAATACACCATGTGATTTCTGACCCAGCAAGGACTTGGATCTCACAGTAACATATACAGCAAAAAAGTGATCTCAGCTTTCCCATTTCTTGTCTGAACCTGCCGAGAGCCACTATGGAAAAACATCAGAGCAATAGTGATGCAGTTGCTGAAGACGCCATTAGTGTTTCCAATGGGACTCCAAAAAAACCAAACCAAAACAAAGCAAAGCAAAGCCTTCTTTCTTGAACTGTTGATAAATTGACCATGAGAGTTAACCTATTTTAGATGTAATTTAGCTTTTCATGATATTTTCTAAGCCTGTGATGAGTAACAATAGCCATTGATCAGTTACTAGCATGGTATATGCACGTATTTTGTATTTGGGAGCCAGTCCTGATGTGACTGTGAAGTATGCATAGAGGTTGCCTAAGCAGAGTTTCTTTTCTTCTAGGCAGCATTATGTATTGAGCTTCTAAGCATCATTTGAACACTCAGTGTTGCTTTAATGACTTGTCATATCCCTCCCAAATGCTTTTGCATTCTCAACATGGACAATTTTTTAGTGACCTGCTTTCAATTAAAAAGTGATAAAATGAGCCCTTGACAAGTTTATCATGAACTAATTCAAGTGCTCATATATTCCAAAAAGTGAGTCTGAGGCAATGGTTGGAGGCGCTTACTAAAACATTCAGATACGAACTCTTAGAAGAATTCACTGGGGAGTCTCTCTTGAACAAATGCCTGTGCAGAATTGCTTCTTCTCATCCCCAAGACAACTGGTTACCACTGTGATTTAAAATCTCTGGAGATAGTGAGACAATTTTTAGGAAACATATTCAGCAGAAAATAAATAGTACTCAGGCCTTTACGTAGGTTAGTCTGATTAGCCTTGGGAGCGCACACAAAACTATTTGGTGCTTACTGTGAACAGTGTGAGACTCAGTCTGACTTTGAATTTAAAAAATTCAAATAAAATTTCAGAAAGTTTTAGCTGGAATGCTGAAAATTTCCCTGTTGATTTTTTGGAGTGTGAGCCATCTTATAAATGGTTCATGCTGTCAATGCTAAATAAATAGGAGTTTTGAGGTCCATTGCATGGGAAACATATGAAATCTGTAGTATCACAAGGAAGACCAGTGTGTCTGGAAATCATAGACTCCAATTTTCCTTGTTAAGCTATTGAATTTGTCTATTTTCCTCTCTTTCTGAAGTTGTCTTGCTCAAAAGTCCCACTTTAGTCCATTTTTCCTTACAAGTATCTTTTCTGTGCTAGTTTCTGAGGAAGTGGCGAGAGTATTAAAATGTATGTATCAATCTATATATCTCTCTCTCTGTATTAGTAAGCCACATGTAATAAAAAATTCCTTATGTTATTTGGAATAGTGGTCATAGGCCACTGTTAAGATTCCTGTTTCCCAACCATTTTATACATTGGAAGTTTAATCAAGGGGTATCAAAGGATATACCTTTGGCCAGGGGAAAGTAGTTTGGCAAACAAAAGGTAGGAATGGTAGAGAGAGGAGGTCTTTTAATACATGTCCATAAGACAGGATAGAAAGAAAGCAAATGCAAAAGACAACTAAAGGAAAGAAAAGAAAAGAACCATAAGGGAGAAAAAATTAAAGGACAGTACCCAAACTGAAGAGCCATTGGGGAGAGAGAATCATCTGAGAAACTCCAAAGGGTGGGGAATGGAAAACTGGAATTAGGAGGGGACCTTAAAAAAAGTCAAGCCTAAAGCTTTGTCCATGCTGCCAAAAAATCTATTTTGCTCAATTTTGGCTAAGCAAGATAAACATTTTTTCTGGCATGTATAGGTGGTGGCCCAAATTTGTTTGTTACAAGTAGGTTGAAAAAAACCTTCCAAAAATGCTTTTGCCTAGTCTGGTGAATTGTGCTACATCATATTTTTACTTTGAGTCAAACAAGTTTGGCCCCACAGAGGCCGGCCAAACACTGAGGCAGATCAGACACAGCTGGATTTCACAGCTGTTTTTAAATTCTGTGGTTTTAGCTGTGTGGATGTGGCTTAGCTGCAACATCCCGCCAGAGCTCCCAGGGAAGGAGCACCCTGAGGTAGCGTTCTCCAGCTCTGCCAAACATCAGGAACGGCGTAAGCAAGGGAGATTCAGCACTCAATGGTCTTGATGTCTGTAGTGTAAAATCATGACAAAAATGCCTGCAGCAGACTGTAACACAAAGAAACCAAGGACCCAGACAATTAGTGTGAGTGTGCTTGTTCTACAACACCATGCCGTGTGTTTGACTCTGTTTTGTAAAACTGCAGTGGGGCTGGAGCCCAAGGTAGATCAGAGACCTGCTTGGAGAAGGGGGAAAGGTGGCTGAATATTGCCTTTGTCTTTGTCTGGTTTTACGAAGGTTTGTTACTTGTTTGGAGTTGGCCTAAATGGCGCTGCCTGGTGTGTCTTCCCAAGGAGCCATTCTGCTGGGTGAGGATCAACAGCTGCAGACATTTGACTGTGGCAATGTAAGACCATAGCCAGGTTTCAGGTTGTAGTAATGCTGATCTCTCAACTCATGGTCACCAGCAAGTGGCCAGCCGAAGGCCAACTTCTGCATCAGTTGTGCTCATCAAACCCCTCAGTGAGTTGTCTAAGGGAGCTCAGAAATCTGTTCACTTTGTACTTGTGGGTTAGCCTTTTGCCACTTTTGCTCCCTGAACTGACTTCTTGCCGAGTAAGATGAGCACTAGTGCAAGGGAAGCAGCAAGGAGAGATGGAGGACAGCATGGGACCATGTCATTTGCTAGCCATTCATAGTTACAGCAATTTGGCTCCAGTGTCAAACCATATGGGACAGTGAAGGAAAGCTACTTTTTTCAGGATAGCATACCCTCAGCTGCAGGTGTTGTAGCGGTGGAAAAGACTGGTAGCACAATCCCAACAAAAGCTGTATGTTTCTACTTTTCCCTATGAAACAGACAACTTCAGATTTTTTTGGAAGCTCCAACAAACCTGTGAGTATAGTAAAGTAATAACATGTGGCTTGGTACAGATCTGTACCCGGTGGTTGGTTGACGGTATCTGCAAGTTTTTCCTGCACTTGGCATACTTAGAAGTCGTCTTTGTGGATTTCATGGAGTCTACTAATGCGTAACTTAATAAGCGAACCAGGGACATTTACAGGAGCTCTCTCCTCTACTTGGTCATCTCTTTTGACTGAATTTCTGTAACCTCATATATGTTTGAGAACCCCTATCCTTTGTCAGACTTAGTTGAAAAAGTTATACTTTGGGATACAGAATGTGATTGCGAAAGTGTCCGTGTAGAAAACCAGACTAAAAAAGAACCCGATAAACAGTATTAGGAGGAAAATGACACAACTGTATTGTTTGACTTTAGGGATTGCAAACTTGATTTTAACATTTCTTCCTTCAAGCAATGTCTAATGTCCTACTGCTTCTATTCAACAGAATGTTGCAACTTGAACCTGTTTGTTTTAGTTGAGCTGAGAAAAGACTGGAGTCATAAATTCTAATCTAACTCTTTTTATGTCAGTTCCAGCGCACGCAGAAGAGCTAATAAGGACCTGTTAAACTGTTTCTGGCCATTAGAAATATGGTCTCTATCCCTGGTCTTTAGACAGCTTTTGAGACTCACAGTGCTCAATGGGATGTAGGGCATTAGTTTTGGGCAGCTAGCTACAAGCATCTTCATCTTATTCAGCACCATTTTCTCTGGTGTGCCTCCGTTGAGAGATAATTGGGGGAACAATGGTAAATTGAGCCATTCAGCTTGATTGTTCTGACAGTCTGAGTACCTAAAGATCCTTGTGCTGTTACGGGTTGTTTTGCAATAGCATCTGTGACCCCTATTTGGTATCCAGAGTTCCACAATGTAAGGCACTGTGTACACGCAAAGAATAAAAAGATGGCCCTTGCCCTTGCTGACTTCAAATATGGTTTATGGTTCATCCAGCAACTCAGTATGTCAAACTGAACACCAAAACTCATGGCCAACAAAATCATAAACCACTTGAAAACAAACTCAGCTTAAAAAGATCACATGAATCACCATGTAAATGTTGTCCTGTTGTACACTGAAAACATTTCTGACTTCCGATTAGCATGTTGATAAATTCCTGCAACCAACATCATGTGACAAAAGGGCTAACCCAACATTCAGCGTTTCCTAAGTGGTCATAAATGGGATCACACTTCTTTACGAGCTCTCAGAAAGGGAAAATATATTTTTAAATTGCTGTATTGGCAAATAGGAAGGGCAGATGGGGAAAACCAAGAACAACATATTTAGTTGCAGTAAGTGCCCAAAACCATAGAACGAATACCAGTGCTTTATGAAAGAGTGCTGCAAACAATTTGAGCAGTCCATTTTTCTTACAGAATTATCTAGCCATAAGCCATTCCCAGGAGATAAACAGTGCCCACCAGACTTTGCCAGCCAAAGAGAAAAGGGGAAAAAAACTTTGCACTGAAGTTGCTGTGGTCCTTTTTGGACTTGCAGTAGTTTTGCAAAGCAGTGTTCACAGTCATTCATTCTGTTTTCAGCAATGTCCTTGACCATACCCCCTGTCAGCAACAGGACCTTTAAGTCCGAGAGAGAGAAGCAACTTTTTCTTTTTTTTTTTTTTTTTTTAACCAACTAGCAGAGGATGTGCTGAGCCAAAATAGAAATAGCAAGGTCAGGTCAGGGCAAGGCCCTGCATTTCATTAGCCAGGCCTGGCTAGGAGTGATTAAATATGTACAAGAAGCTTTGAATAGATCCAGGGAGGAGGGATGACATTGTGGAATACAGAAAAATCATTCTTTGGTGCTGTCAACTGACTAAATACAGGATGGTACTTAATTAGAGAGATAAAAGGAATTTATTTTAATTATTTTAATTTTGTAGAAGAGAGGGGGTTTTTTTATTATTTTCTGTGGAGTGTTTTGTAAGGGGGGGAGAGGAGGGTCTGGCCAAAAGGCATGAGCCTGGCTTAACAGAATCTAGATAGCCTCAAGGTACATGTTGACCTAGCCTGCAGTTCTCATGAGCATAAATTGATAAAGACCCAGTAAAAAGGACAAAATTATACTGGCAATGGAATCAAGGCCTTGTTAAATTTTGGAGGTGCTCCGGTTAGAAACTGATGACCTTCTGAGCACATTGCACTGTCTGTTTCATTAGATATGTTAGAGAGAGAATTTGAAAAGAATGGAGCTTTGAAGCCGAATAAAGTACTGTGTCAAGTGGTGCTTTGGCTGCCCAGCTTGAATTTGCTATTGGGGCTGCCTGACTTAACTGACATTTTATAGCTGTATTGTAATTCTTGTATGACAATTGCATTGTTGCATAGGCACCTAGGCACTGAATGCCCATGGTCTGTAGTTCTTTTCCATAGAAACTGCCAGCCCAGCTGGTTGAAACTAGAATACATTTACATTTGTCCAGAGCACCAACAATAATGTCTTTGCAAAATTTCTAGGGGCTGTTTTCTTAAACCAGCCCATAGGAATTTGGATCCCAACTTTATACCTCTTTTGAAAGATGATTCTTGCAGCGGCATAGCGCTCCTTAGTGCCATGTTGGAAGGTCGATTCAGAATCAGCTGGGGAATTCTGTATACTCATTTTTGCATGAATCTAACTTAACACACTGTGAAAGCCTAGATGTAGTTACAGTGGTGCAATCTCTGTGTCTAGACACTAATGTATTTACACTAGTAGAAAGATATTTGTATCATACTGGTTCTTGTTACCTAAATACTGTATTTTTCCTTTTGGTCCAATATGTCTCGACTACCTAAGAATTGTTTTCTTGGGCACTGTCATATCTTATTTGCTCTATTACAGTAAATATAAAGCTTATAAAAAATCTTTTGCTCTTCTGAAAGTCATTTGACAGTGGAGCTGACATTAATGGTCAGTTCACTGGCAGAGGAATATGGTTTGATTTATATGTTTTCTTGCTAAGATGTCAGATTGACAGCCCTGGGAACAGAAATACTCAGCTAATTGCCCAAACATGCAGCATATTGCAAACTTTGCCAACCTTTCACAGCGATAGTATCTTGATCCTTGAGCGTGAGAGCATATCTGAGCCTTCAGAGGGCATTCAGTGCTGAACCCGATAGGGCCTAAGAAGTACTTTTTGTTAGATCTCTTCATGATTCACTAAGGTAAACAATGACCGTGAGTTTCTTTTGTGTAAAGCAATTGAACAGCCAGGCTGGCAATAACAGCTCTGAGTCAGAATTAACAAGAGCTATGTTTCAAGCTATGGTAACTTTATCCTGAAAGGTTGCAGATCCCACTTTCCATCCCATGAGTGAGCACTTGTCCCCGGTCATTGTATCTCTCCCTGCTGTTCCACTACCAGGAATGACCAGTTGTGGGCCTGCAAGTTTAGGTCGCACATTCTTCGAGATTTCTAAACTAGCACTAGTGTAGCATTAGTCTCTGAGGCTTGGTCAGAAGCAGTCTTTGTCAATACGTGGTTGCTGAATCTACACTGCTGTTCCCGTGTACCCATCACAGCAAGTCCTAACTGCTGACTGATTGTGAAACTTCTCATTCTTCCCCTGACTCTTGCCGCATCTGCTCTTCTCCTCCTTTTCAGGTTTTCCCCCTCCCATTTCTCTCCCCCATGCCCTTCCCCATTTCCCTTCACCTTCGCTCTGTCCACTCCTTTTCCATTTTTCTCTCCCTGTTCTTGTCAGTTCCAGTCCTCCTGCATGTCCCCATTCCTGCTGTTCTCCCTTTCTTGCATTACATTTTTTCCTTCATCTGTCCCCACATTTTTTTCATTTATTCATCTTCTTACTGCTTCCTATCACCCTCCCCTCATTGTCACATGGAATAAGCAGCGGTCTTATGAAGAGGGGGATGCTATTAGCAGCATTGTATTAATCTATCCTTCATCATTCCTCTGTCTTGTCCACGTAGTTTCTTGTTACTAGTTGCCTTAATGGTGACGTAGTTAATATATCAAATTTTATTCTTTTCCTTCCTTTTCATTAGAAATCTAGGAGAAGGAGGGGAGGCAATAGGGATGTGCTTATTTGTCCTTTTCTCCTCCCATGAAGCCAGGGCAGTTTGTCTGTGGCCTTTTTCTGTGCATAAGAAGGGGTAGAGGCCCTGCCTTGAAAAACGTGGCTTTTTCTTCCCTTGAGGTTTTCTTCCAGACCCCTTTTTAAGTGAATGGAGAGGAGTGATTTTCTTGTATCGTTGGCATTCTTTTCTTTCCCTCCTCCCCTCGGCGCAGTCACGTCCCTAATTAATTGAATTCCCTACTAGACCTTTTGTGAGTCATTTCAATTACCCATTAGTGAAGCAGCCTGGGATTTCTGCTGTGTTTTCACTCATCTTCCTGGAATTTCTCTTCTCCTCCCTCCCCCCCTTCCCCTTTTAGTCACTCTGGTCTGTGAAAAGCATTAGATGGACTTCAGCGCCGAATGCCTATATTGTTTGCAGGCCCAGCTGCATACTTCCACACTCTGCCTTGTGCGTCACAGCTATTCATCTTGTTTTGTACTTGGCTCTGCTGCAGATGCTGTAAATATGGTAATTTTAGATTCCCTGATTGGAAAGGGTTGCAGGGCGGGTCTAAGTGGTAAGAGCACTGTTTGATTTACACTAGTTCATTCTAGTTTCACAGAGTTTGGGGTTTTAAGGATACAGCTGAAATGAAACATGGTTTTAAGGGCAGTTTCTTTTTTAGGGTTAGGAGAGGGATAAATGTGAGGTTAGCTTTGTGTACTGACATGCAAAAGTGCTGTCCCAGAAACTCTAGGGAGACTGGAAAGAAAACATGAGCAGGAGGTACCTCCTCAGATTAGTATGTAGGATGCCTTCACACATGGATAGCTGCAAAGTGCGGATGGATCTGAAAACTGCAAAAATGGAAAAGGTCCAAGACCGAGAATTGTGAAAGGCAAATCTGGAATTTGACAGAAATGCCATCAGTACTGAAGTACTGTAGACTTATGGCAACCCCTGAAGAAAAAAATCAATGAGCAGCTTATTTCTAGAGAATTTGGGAAATAGTGGGTAGGACTGTAACAGGTAACATGCATTACATTTCTGAGGAGAATAAGGCAGTGATAAAGCCAGCTTGCTAAAATTATGATGGATGCAGTGAGTGCCTGAAATCTGATGTCTGGAGAATCACATTTCTATTCCGAAATTGAATTTGTACAGCACATGAATCTTTCAGGCTCGGGGTAATTCTCAAGTGATACAGAGATGCAAACAGCATCACAGGGAGCCAACCTGCCGGAAATGCACCCTACATGTCCCAAGTTACAAAAGTAATTTACGGTGCGCAAGCTATTATGATACTTTCATATTATGACGATACTTGTCCCTGTGAGGCTAGAGTATTTCACGAGAGAACTGACTTTTGATAATCAGGCTGTTGTGAGAAGGCGCTCTCTCACGGCTTCCCAGGGGGGACTCATTTGTTGGACTGACGGGAAGTGAATTTATGAGGGTTGCCTGCACATCGGTATTCATAGGTACTTTTTTTTTCCTCCTAGCTCTTTATCCAGTCAAAGGAGAGAGGAAGGGAACAGTGTGAAAATACTCCTCGGTACAGACACATTAAGATGTTTGTAGGAGACCTACTGGGAGTTATTTTATCTTTTATGTCTTGAAATCTTGGCCCCGTGGTAAGCAGCAGTGGATTTCAGAGGTTCATTAGATGACTCTGGGGTTCTGCTACTTCACAGGGTGACGTTATTCAAGTCGGAACCGAGACACTGTAAAAGAGAGAAGGGAGCTAGTGAAGAGTTGCTTATATGAGTCCCTTTTTTCTTCATGGGGCATGCAGCAGCAGGGCCCATATCGTTTTATCTGAAGTTACAGATCATGGCGACACCTTTTTTTAGCTGTCTCTGGTGTTGCTCTGTTTTCTTGCATACATACCATTGCTAGTATCATGTTACAAGGTTCTATGATTTGGCAGGTCTTACACCTTTTTATTTCTGACATATCCTCTTAGGTTAAGTCTTCCACTGCAGAGTTAGCCTGGTGAGGACTGCTACCCAGCTTCTGGGCTGAGTGGCAGCAGCATCCGAAATGGAGCCTTGGTCCTGCTGTCACTTCACCTGATAAGCTCTCCAGCGTGTGCCGGAGGATGCTGGCTGTGCCAAGGGTACTGACTGAATTGCCCAAGCTCCAGGCGGCTTTCTGCGCCTTTCCATAGTAACTTTTTTCTTTTCCTGAGAGTACCCAGCGGGACAGAGGACTTCTCCTGCACTAAACCAAGAAAAGAAGCTATTTGTCACAGCACAGACCTGGCTCCTGTAGCACTGGGAACATAGCAATATACTATAGGTGAAAACCCTGTTAGCCCTTCCATACCAATATGTATCTGAAGTTCATTTACCTTATGTGGGACCTAACTTCTCCTCCTGTAATGTTGTTAGATTTCTTTATACGTTTTTTGCCGCTGCATAACACTGCTTGGCTCCTACAAAGTACTGCTGTGTTTTACTCCAGAGCTGTTTGCATCTTAGTATTGGATAAAAACCTGACACCAACTTAAATAAGGTAATTAGTTTAGTTGGTTAGTAAAGGAGCTACAGAAATTTAAGTTTATTATATTCCTAATCTCTCTTGGAGTTTTCACAGATAAGTCTTTGTGTATAAATAAACCCACAACTTCTGGAAAATATGGTCCATTGTGGAGGTATTTTGGACTTCCGGAGTTCTGGGCTGCAAAAAATGCCCTAGAGCTTGATAGGTTCCCAATTACAGGCTATTTTCATTACTGTATCTTTTCTGAGAGAGCAGCAAGAAAAACGTTGATTTCTCGAACAACTGAACAGTGACAGGGTTTTCTATTTTTACTTCTGTTTTTATACACAAAAACTAGATTTAGAATATGTCTGCTAAATCCCTCTACACTGCAAAAAGCTAATTATAAAGATGGTTTTAATTCCCCTTGTCTCAGGACTATCCAATGGACGGGCTCAGGCTCTGTACACATAACACATGCTAGTGGTTGCTCCAGTATATGCCCATTTATAGCAGTTCTCTAACAGCACCTTCTCCCTCGACTATCTATCACTGCTTGTGCTCTAGATGAGGTGCGCTGTTGGGAAATGGAGTACAACATGTGTGACATGAGAATCACAGTGTGCCAACGTAGTTTTCAAGGAGCTTTAGTGCTTATCAAAGTTACGGCTATCTTAATATTTTGGTTATGGAAGCGCACCCATAAGATATAAATAGATAATTAAATATCATCTGCCCAATCTTTTCCATTGCATGCTGTCAAAGTAATTGCTGGTTCTGAGGGAAAAATGGTCCTTTGGATGGGATTTGCCAGGAGAAAGGGAAGGGTACCCATGTGTGCAGCCATAAGGTTTGTAATTTATCTGTGCTCTGTGCAAGTGGTTGGTTACTCCGCAGAGCTGTAGAGCTGAGGACAGAATAGCCCCATGGTAAGTGAATAAGTATGGAGGGAAAAGACGTGTAGGGTTAGCGAAGGATGTGAGGGAGATCAAGGAGAAAAGAAAGAATAAAAAGGGGACATTCCAGCAAAGACATTACAATGTAACGATGGGGAAGATAAGACCTTAATAGCTGTATTATTTTTGGAAGAAGGAGAAGGGATCAGATTAGGATAATCAGAGAGATCAGGGAGGAAGAGATGGTTAGTAAGGACCAAGCATTTAAGCATGACTCTTCAGGTGATCTCTTTGCCAGGTTTGAGATCAAATGAGGTTGGATATATTATCAATTTAAGTGAGCACATGCGTGTAAAATACATGTTCAAAACTACTTTGCACAGCTGGACTCAATAGTGTGTAGTGCAGAGGATTCTCAACACTTCCTGACCTCCCTAGCACCTTTCAGGAACTGCTCAATACTTTATTTTGTTCCCAAATTAATTTTGCTTGAGCACTACCCTCATCCCCACTGGCAGCTCTTCCCAGCTCTGAGTTGCTTAGCACATATGGCAGTTTTCAGGGGTTCAGGCTTCATTCACATGCCACTTGGAAGTAGCCTGGCATGTAACTTCACAGGGTGAGCCCATTGCCAACTTTTGTCGTTCCCCTACCTGTTGCTGCATTGCCATTCAATGCATGAGAATGACGTTGAAAAGTGTATCTTACCCAGTGTCCTTAACTGGGTTAGTATTTGAGCATGAGTTAGTATTTGAGCCAGTTTAATCCAGAACTTCTTAGGTCCCAGTTCTGTATCCAATTCTTCTACAGAACAGATGTCTAACCTAGTCCAGTCCATCTGCTGGGTTGCAAATAGCAGGTTAAATTGCATACACGAAACACAGTGCATTTAACAGGGCATGCAGTTTACATGGGGAAAAATCTCCTTTGAATTGATTCCCTTCCTCACAAATAACTTGTAAACAAATTATTTCTTTAAAAAAATAAAGTATTAATCACACCACCTTTTTTTAATCTAAGCAGCTTGATGGCAAAGGTATGGCCTAGTCATCCGTTTCGCCCGGGGGTTTGTATTTGATTTTGCAAACACTCAGCACTGGAAGAGGGTCAGTTTGCATTCCTCTCTCTCTCCGCTATGTTGTGTGCTTAGAGGGGTTTGTGTGGGTTATCACGCTTGGCTCCCACGAGATCCCACATCTGGTAAAGGATAGAGTGTATGACCCCACTCCCAGCCTCTTCCTTACCTCCAGCCTCCCCCCGCCCCATCATCTGAGAAGGTTAAACTAAAAGCAACATCTATGATGGCAAAGGTCCAAGTTTGAAATGTGTCCATTGTATGTGTTCAGTTCAAAAACAACATATCAAGGCGAGTGCAGTCCTTACAAGTAGCACCCCTGGGCCTTCTTTTATTCCAAAGCAGAGATATTTACCCAAGGAAAAGAGGGAAGTGACAGGGTAACAGAGTACACATGTTGTGAAAATATGCAGGCAGAGACTGAAGAAAAAATAACATTCTGCCACAAGTAGCTGCCTTGTTCCTCAACTTTTTTTTTTCCCCTCCAGATTAGAACCAGCCATTTCTTGTGCTCTTTCAAGCACCTTCTGTGGTTTCCTGACAGCTGGCTGGAGAGGATTGAAATCTGGCTTGAAAAATGGGCCATGGGTCATGTTATTTTCAAGAGAGGAGAAGCAAAAATTCCCATAATGGTCAAAATTCACAGGTTTGGATTTTGGTGGGTTGGTTGGGGTTTTTTTTGTTTTGTTTTTTTGGTTTTGGGGTTTTTTTTTTTAGAAAATCAGTGGTGGATATTTTAATATATAACTGTAATTTAGAATTACTAATAAAGAGCAACTACAGAATCAGCTCTTCACTTCTCTTCCCTCTGATTGATTTATAATGGCAAGCAGTGTTTTGTATGGAGTTGCAGCCTGGCCTTTTACTCTGGAGTGTGACAGGGAAATGTTCAGCTTCATAAAAGAGTATGCTGGGGTTTTCTGGAAGTATTTTGTTGGGTTTTTTAATGATGTGATAACACTTCTCTTGCAAAAACTGTTTCATTAACAGAAAGATAAGTCTGAGCAACAGCCTGCAGGCTGGTATTCTTGCTCCTGGCTCTCCTGAGCCTGAATTGAAAATACAGATACATTCCCAGCTTTATGTTCAAGCAGATGTTTTCTGTTAGGAGTTATAAACCTTTCTAGTCTTTCGTTCTTTGGTGAACAAGTTCTCTTTTTAAAATATTTTTAAAAGACAATACTTGGTTCACAGAAGTGCTAACTTACTTGACCTGCATTTTAGGGCATGAGGCTTCCTCTTGGGAACAGGGTTCGCTACCCCTGCAGCCAAAGGGCACAGCCCAGAAAGGTAGTGCTGTCAACTGGATTTAAGGAAAGAAAGGAAAGAAAGCAGGAGCAGGGCGAGAGGTACATGAGAAAAATATCAGCAGTAGGCAGCAAGCAGAGAAATGCGACTATCATGCCCTGCTATATGGACAGAGCCAAGAAGTCCAGCAAAAGTCCTACAGTCTGTGGAGCATGAGGAAGGTGAAAGTGTTGATTGTCTTTAGAACAGATGGACGAACAAACAACCCTAGGCAGTGGCAGAGCACGCTTGAGGCAGCACTGGGAGTGGAGGGACTGCATGAGTGGAGAACTGGGACCACATCACCTGACCAGAGCGTACTCTGCATCAGCAACTCTGCATCCTCCAGGATGCCTCCCAGAGCATCTTTCTTCTCTTTGCTTTAATAATGTGTTACAGTCCCTTCTGTAGAAGAACTAGAATGGGGTCAAAGGAGAGTATTGTCAGTATGGTCCAGTCCATCCATAACACTTCTAGAGACTTATTTAATGGCAGTTTTAATAAGGGTGTTTTTTGCGATATGAACAGACATTCTCTAAGAATTGGAATGGAAGCCCATTCCATACAGTTCACTGAATAGAGGGGGTTTTAATGGGTAACTCGGATAAAAATAGTCACCTAGTCTTACTCACAGTTAACTGCTTTAGAATGAGAATAAGCAGCACAGTCTAATGGGTAGATGTTGGTGGAAACTAGGAGCTCCTTAGTTTTAATGTTCGCTCAGCTCTGGACTTGTTGAGTGACAATGGATAACATGGATAAACGCTTTCAGCTAGTATTTAGTAATATTGAACTACTTTGTCAAAATGCATGGGATAATTAGTTAGCATCTGCAAAATGTTTGGAAAATATCAATTTCCATATTTCTGCTAATTATTTGTGACAGTGCATCATACTGCGTGGTGTAAAAGAGATCTGTTAAATTAACTAAACAGATGAATGCGTCTCTTCAAATCCCCTCATGTCCATGCTACAAATGAAAAAAGCCCACCGATAAAAGATTAAACTGATTAAATCAAATTTTCTCATCACATCACTGAGTTGCACTGATTTATATGAAGCTATGGCCTTCATTAATGATTTGGCTTACTGTGTCCAATGTATTTATAAACAAAATTTATAAATACAAAATTTATCAAGTGGGAGGGTCTGCTGTCATAACCTATGTCTATTTTCATTAGGGATTTCTGCACGGGAGGTACAAAAATCATTGTGAAAAGGTATGTTTTATAGTCTTCAGCTGTAGAATGAGCCCTTTCAGTGGTATTAACTCTCCCACATTCAAACCAGAAAGTTGACTTGGCTTCTGGAAGTAGTACTGAGTGCCAAAACAGATTACTCCTACTGTGTAACCAGTTTTCACCTGTTTTGTGTACCAAGGTATTAATGAAAGAATACTTCTTGGAATGGTTTAATGGTTAGAGGAAGGTAGTGCAATTCAAGGGTTTGCTAGGCAGTAACTTAGGTATACCCAGGGATTGTTTGCAAACCACAGCAAACCACTGTAACTATCTGTAAAGCACCTTCCCTGTCAAAAAAATGGGTGTAAGAATATTACCACTTTGCAGGCTTTGTTACTCATAACCTGTTTGCTCTGAATCACTAGCTATTGTTATTGCAGTATGATTTTTTAAAAAGTCTCTTTTTTTTCTAGTTTTGGTATGATTGGCTATCATAGCAATAGCCCTGGTT
The DNA here is from genome assembly GCF_034638445.1 of Ciconia boyciana. Lineage (NCBI taxonomy): Eukaryota > Metazoa > Chordata > Aves > Ciconiiformes > Ciconiidae > Ciconia > Ciconia boyciana. The sequence goes on along the minus strand of NC_132939.1, from coordinate 34,002,704 downwards.
TTCATATGACATACTGTACTCACTATTGTTTGAAATCACCATTAGAACACTTGACAATAAAGTTTTCTTTCCGAACTGGCTTGTATTTTTTCCAGCACTGATTTTTTTTTCCCCTTTCCTGTTTATCTAAAGTAGCTGAAGGAAAAGGACACATTGCGTCAAGGCTGATAGGACAAGAATTAGACCTACTGTATGTGCTGGTTGTATTCAGGCCTACAAGCACTTCCTTTCTCCTCCCCCATACCCAAAGCCAGATCAGCTCCATTCTTTGGGGTGGGCAGGATATTGAGATTTACAAGACCTCTACCCTTTGAAGTACTGGGAGACGGAGGTTCTTGCACATTTCTTTACAAAGCCTGAGCCTGAGGAAAACAGGTACAGGGATTGTGAGGGTGGAAAGCTTCATATTCCCCACATTTCAGGTAGTGTGTTTGCCCTGGGAATAATAGTAAAGGAATATGAGGTTTGCTGTGATTTGGTGCTTGGGATTGGTTACAATTTAAAACTTGGTCTGGGCTTAGTGCAGAACCAAATTCTGAAGCGATTTAGTCCTGCTGCATACATGTTTACTCCTGCATGGGTATGGACATAATGGGAGAATCTGCCCTCGCGGAGTTGCAAAGGATTTGGTAACACATGGAAATCCCACCAGTTTAATTTAAATCAGTTTAACAGATTTACTGAAACTCGTACCACACCCATGTTCCTCATCTGTTTAAGCTACATTTCAGTAAGTTCTTACACAAGGGTTTGCAATAGTTTAAGTAAATTTGATATAAGCTGTACATTTACTTAAAGCAGTGTAATTTTCCTACATAAACAAGAACGTAGTCAAAACCTATGGACAACCCCCTTCCTCCAGACCCAGCTGGAAGGCATCACTGAGCCCAGTTACTTACCACAGTCCTCTGTCAGCCACCTCCAACCGCTCGGCCATGGATGGGGTTTGTGTGTACACTCCCCAATATGTTTTGGGGTGGAGGGTAACGGTGCATTAGTTCAAACCACTCGTTTAAACTGATGTGACAAATCCTGCCTGAAGTGTATTAGGGAGTGTATTATCTAATTATAATAGTGTGAAGTGTATTATCTAATTATAATTTACCATAGCATTTGAGCCAAAAATGCTAATATAAGGGACTTGTTTCTGGATGGTTTTGATGGAAAGTTTCTTCAAAAAGTTTGTATTGAGTTAGGAAAAAAGTGGTTGTCTTACAAGTGATTGAGAGCAACTCTTCTTTTTTTAAGAAGCTCTATGGCCTCCAATTTTGAGTACAGATTGCACATTATTGATGGATGAATGGGATGTTAGGAGAAAAAAAGGGGAAGGATTTTTATTTTCACATGAAAATTTACGCAGATAGTGATACTCTAAGCATGCGCCACACAAGGTTGAGTCCATTTTCTTTTGAAATTCCTTTTTCTAGCCTTTAGGAACTGTTGTATCACTGGAAGGTGGTACTGGAGAATGGGAAGTTAAGCTGTATCCCCCGATTCACAGTAGTCTTCTGGGCATCTTGAAAGAACAAGAATGGGAAGCAGTGAGGAGTAGAACCACAACAGTGACGGGCTGGGAAACTGTTGAAGCAGAAGAGTGTGGGAGTGACAGCCACAATGAGGTTTAAGATTGGGGTGGGGTAAGAAGGAGATCCACGTAGGGAGATAGAGCTTGAAGGGACTCATCTCCAGACCTTAAATGTACACTGAGGTTTTTGAATCTCACTATTTCACTGTTATGTAGCAATTGGCTGACAAGATACTTGCTTCATTCCCCTCTTACCTTTAGAAAGAACAGTGCGGTTCCTATTTGTGCAAGCAGCTAAAAGTATGCATCTTAGATCTAAAGCTATCTGAACCCTAAAAATGCCAGCATTTTTCTGTGATGGAATGTTGGGGGGTAATGCAATTTGACATTTTAAATTAATAAGTGTTTGACAACAATAAACCAAAACCTGGTATTTTGGCTCTAGGATTTTCCATGTAATACAACTGGAATTCAGTAAATTTTGCAAAAAATGCCATGTATGGCAACAAATCCAAATCCTGATGTCTTTTCACTGATGGGCCCATTCTGTGGAAACATGAAGGGCATCTCATTTATGAATCCTCTGAAAAAAGCAGTTCAGTAGTTCAATCCAGAGTAAGGAGGACTTTTGGTGAACTGTAAGGCAGGAATTCTACCTAAATAACAATTTAAATTTTAAAGATCCCTTCAGTAAAATTGTATCTACTTCTTCAATACAAATGAGTTCATGGTAAGGGCATCTTTTTATTTTGGTAATAACTACATTTGTTTCTTTCCCTAAGTGTCTTTAAACTTTTGGAGTACTGGTGTATGCAATTTGAGTTTGACCTGTTTCTAGCAATCACAGAACTTGCTTCAAACTCTGGCTATTCTGAAGTGCTCTGTTTTGATATTGGCAGCGCTTAAACCCTTCTCATCTTCCCCTTAAAACTGGAAACTATCTCTTGATTTGTGAGGGGTAAGGAGTGGCCTGAAATGATAAAATCGTCTTAGGAGACTATAAAATTTATCACGAGATGGAGATCTATTAGCATGTAAAATTTTCTTTGGCTTGATTGCATCTCAAAGTTTACCAGAACATACACAAATAGTTTCTAGTTCTAAGAAGTGCGCAGACCTCAGTTTTGCATATGGCCGTCTCTCCAAACCACAAGTCACTAAAGAATGTCAGTGTGATGTTTGGCTGCTTAAAGGAGGGCAGCACTCCTAAAGCAGGCTTGTGGTTTTATCCCTGCAGTAAGAAGACTCAAACGTTAGAGAGATTATTTTCTTTCACATGTATTACAGCTTATTTTTTTTCCACAGTCTGAAGTAGCAGCACCTGTGTAACCTTATTTAACTGCTTTCACACATTTTCTTTCCCTCAGCTAATATTCTGCCAATGTGACAAACTTTCCTCTCTTTGAACTGCAGAACACCGTGAAAGCTGGTATTTCTCAGCCTTGTCCAATAATGCGAATGTCTCCTATGCACTGTTCATTGGGAGCTGTCATTTTACTGATACTGTAAGAACATGACTACTATCAAACAAGAATAAATCTTACAGGGAAGCTGTTACAACTTGTTAAAAAAAAAAAAGGTCGATGCATATAAGGATCTATTGTTTGCTTAGCCCTGAGCCTTTCCCAAGCATGGATCATTACAGATTATTTGCTGCTGCTCTTTGATTAAGAATTTTTTCTCCAGTAGAGGCTGTGAGGAAGGTATATCCATAGACTTGAATTCAGTGTTAACAAGAGGAGCTTGCAGTTATCTTTCCTTACCTTTACGTTGACAAAAGTAAAATATAGTATGTTTTACAACCTTTAAGTCCTTTCCCATCCTCTGAGGGCCTGAGGGATGTTCATTCAGTTTTTGGCTTCTCAGCTCATTCTGCTAACGAGAATGCCAGTTAGGCTGTGGTATTTGAAACCTGCATATAAGTTCACCAAGGACTACAGAGGACTGAGACTTGTCACATATTTAATTTCTATTCACTTGGGAACTACAGAAAAATTACGATAATCACAATTTGCACCCCAACCAAGGAGTTTTGTCTCCATTCCAGTTTATTTTCCACTCACAAGAATATATCCTTTTCTGTTTCTACAGTGATGGTAGTTCAGAGCAAATGATCTGCCATGTGGGTAAGTGGCATTCAGTTCCTCACTTGCTGCTCTCTGCCATCTGGCACAATTGCTTTGCTATCTGTTACTTCTTATCCAACCTAACTGAGCTGACTGTCCCTGGAATGGCCCAGAATTGATTTCAAAGAAATGCAGGACTGTGAAAAGATAGGTGCAAGTTCCTAGCAAGAGGAGGCAATTCACAGCTGAATTCAGTCTTCTTCTGAGTCCAAAATACCTACCTTCCAGTGACCAGAAAGTCTTATTTTTACGTTGAACAGCCCTTTTGTTAGAGCTTTTAGTAACATAGGGAAGGGAATTTCTTCAAATACTAATTTTATTTCCACACTATCACTTTAAACATGAGCCAACTCTATGTTTTCCTGAGAACCAATGAGGCTTGAGAGTTTTTTTTAATTAAAAACCAGCAAAGGCGGGGTTTGTATTTCCTTTCCCGTAGAATGCATTTGAAGCACCTCTGTCTCCAGCTGGCTATGGGAGCAGAGCCAGCCCATAATGGTTTCAAGCCCAGTGTGTGCATAAGGAAAAGGGTTTTCACCTGATTGATGACTCTGAAAGCGTTTGCAGCGCAGAGTGGCGAAGCTGGTAGCACTGAAGTTCTTTAGAAGAGAAGAGAGAGGAGGTGGATGTGTTTTCCAAAACCTGGCAATTCTTCCCTGTCAAGTGCAGTAAATGGTGCGTGAAGGGTCTCATTTCATCTGCTTGTGGGCACTCTGCTCCGTGTGGGCACCTTTTGAAGTGGTTGCAGAGGATGTAGCTGAGATCGGTTGAACTTCCTCGGAGTCCTTTTCCCTGGCCCTACAGCCATTCTTTCAGCTGGGCTGTCAAAAGTTTTGTTGTTGGGGCTATCCGTTAGGACTTTGTAGGTGTAGGGCTGAAAATGAACTGTTCACCCTGCTATTGCTTAAGAATGCAAAGCAGTGTGACATTGAAACATCTTCCACAATCTCAGTATCCTTTCCAACTTTACATAACATTTACTACTTCCCAGGCATCATATTGCTCCAGTTTTAATCTGAATTTCTTAGGAAATTCATAGTATCTCTACCTGATCTGTTACACAATGGCCGCATTGTCATTTCCGTAGGTATGATAACAACGTTATTGTCCAGGGTGACTTAATCTTTGCTATAGGGCCTTGTGATCTTGCAGTCATCTTTACAGCACATCGCTAATGGGAATGTTTCCAGCATTATGCTGGAGAGGGGAAAAGGAAACATCTTTGTAAAGGAGTCTGCTCTCAATCATCACGTGTGGATAGGAGTGAGGAGGTGTATTATGTTCAAGGTTCACAGGTTCAAGGAGCAGGAAATAGGACAGAGTGTTAAGCAGAATGTGAAACAGCCCCCAGGATTGCACTTTGGAGGAGTGACTTTTTGAGTGGGGCAAAGAGTGGGGCAAGACATCTTCAGAAGCACTTAAAAGTATGGAAAAGGTAGAAGAAATATGGAGGTAGAAAGAGAGGAAAGAGACTGAGGAGGGAGCGAAAGGCAAGGTAGCACAGACCTTGCTCATTGGGATGTGTATCTGTAAAAACAGGGCTGGATATCTGAAAATGTGCTTTTCTGCAGGTTTTCAGGTTCTTGCTTCTCACCAGCTCAGAAGCTGCATGCACGGCCTGTTTCATGATCAATTAGCATTTCCATGTGGAACCGTAAAGAGCAGACATGCTTGAAGACGGGCAGGTGGCAAGAGAAATTATCTGAGCTTTATCAAAAGCCAAAAATTCAGGGAGACAGACATTTGGTTTCAGTTCTGGGCAGATGCTCAGGTCAAGTCTTATTTTGTCCAAACCACTTCCCCTACCCTTAGGCGTGATATTTTCAGAGTGAAAGGACAGGCAAAGCCCGGGGAGATTCCAGAGCACGGCTTGTTTTGCAGCTGGCTGGACATGGAATTCATCGGTGACAGAGCAAGACTTGCCCTTCTCCTGTGGATATAGCAAGAGCTCGGACTTGTGCACACACACAGAAGCATGCACACGCATGCATGCGCACGCACCAGAACAAACCAGTTCTCTCCTGTCTGCTGGGGAGGCTTCGGTTACAGTATCTGAAGCCAGAGATTTCGTTTAAGCCATCCCGACTCAGCGCTGTAGCCCTGCCTGCCTCCTTCCTCTCTCAGCACCCAGCCAGAAAAATCCTCCCCCTCGCCTCCCTCCCTTTCCAGCACACACAGCACAAAAAGCAAAAACCGACCCGAGCTTGCCTTTGCAGCTGGGACTTATCAGCCAGAACACACACATGTAGGTCATCCATGGGAACTCGGCAAAGTGTTGGATCAACGAGAGTACTGGGGGGGTGCAGGGCAGCGGGAGGAGCAGGGCCGGATTCTTTTTTTATCGTTGTTATTATTATTATTGTCTGCTCTTTTAGAAAGGAAAAGGAAGAAAGATTACAGCAGCTTTTCTATTAAATGAAAAGATTAGCATGCCGTGGATGCTTTGCTGGGGCGTGATGAGATTTGCAGCAGATGAGTTGGTTGCTAGGCAATGCTAATGAAAAGCAGGCTTTCAAAACTTCTGTGCTGTGTGGGCCCAAAAGTTATCTAGCCTCCCTCCTGCAGTCCCCCCACCCCATGCAACCTCCCAAATATTTATAAAATCCTCACCAGGAACAAGAAAGCCAGGCACTGGGCTGGCCTTTTGACAGCTCGCTCTTCCTGAGCTGCCTGGGAGACACGCATGCACATGCATGCACACATGCACCCACATACACACACACACAACTTTGTTGATTTTCTTTTCCTCCTTACAAAGGAGGAGGTAATTGAAAACAAAACAACAAACTTCAAAAAAAAAAGGGACAAGAAGAAGAAAAGTGAGCAGTGGTTCCCAAACCAGCTCGGTCTCCGATTTCGGAGTTCAGTCAGAGTTTAGGGCTTGCATGTGTGCGCGTGTGCACGTTGGGGGTAGGTACGTGTTTGTTTTCAATTTCTCTCCATGCGTTTTCAAGCTGGGCTCTAGCTCTTCCCCTCCTCCCGTCCTGCCACAAGCCTCCTTTCCCTTTCAAGGCCTTCTGACACAATGAGCTTATTTTCCCATGCTCCCTGTGAAAGCCAGGGTATGTGCGTGAAAGCTGCAGCCTCAGAGGACCCTTTTAAATACAAAAATTGAACGTTGCTGAAGTTACAGACGGGGTTTCTGCTATTTTTACAAATGACCCATGTCTTGCTCCCCTTCTCAGAAGTATCAGCATTCTTAGATATCTTACCATCTGTCTCTCTCAGTTGGTTTTTTAAGTGAATTTAATGTTGGTGTGACAGCCTTGAAGACTGATGTTTGCTGCTTGCTCCATATTCTCCTTATTGCTCTGGCTAGCGTGCCTCAATCCTAAAGCAAAGTCCTTTCGTATCAGCAAAAAAGAATATTTCCATGGTCAGTTCTTGACTAAAACTGCCAAAGAGGCAGCGTTTAATAAGGTCTAATTCAAAATAATCCAATCAAGTCATATAGCCCTGTCATGAAAAAGCAACACTTGGAAGTCACTGAGCTACCTTGGGCCTCTAGGTTGGGCGTGGGAACCTGCAGAAGCAGTGCCTCACTGCACTGCCCACTTCAAGTTTCACCCATCCCCTGCCCCAGTATTTCACATTGGATGTGAAGGGCATATTCTCCCTTTAATGCCAGTGTGTATTTTTCATGAATGCTTTTGGGGAAGTAGGGAGTTAGCATGAATTGGAAACAGAATTTAAAATTACTGTGAAGAGTGAATACGAGTCTCATACGGTGGTCTCATAAAGGTAGTCCAAGTTTGACCATTAACGATCTTGGTTGAGGTCTGCAGAAGCCACTGGCACTTGGCTTAACGAAAACAAGAGCCTGTGGGGGGGTTGTGGGATTTTTTGTTTTGTTTTGTTTTAAAACACACTGGAGCAGCTCTGTTTTTCCTGGACTCTTTCTCACTGATGCCAGTATGAATTGTTAATCAATAAGAAATTCCTCAGGCAGCCAGATTTTGTGGGGCTACTACAGTGACCTCTTTATACTGTACTTCAGATGGCAGAGGCCTACATGTTCTTTATTTTTCCTTTTCTCCTTTTTTCTACCATGAGATATTAAACCAAGGTCCTGATCGTGTGTGGTCATTAAAAATCTCAAGGCATTCCCTCCAGAAGTTAATCTTTCAATTATCAGTTAGGGGAATTCAATTTTGCTTCCATAAATTCTCCTGCTGTTTCAATTAAATAGGGATGGCCAATTTCTAAATGCTTGGGAATACAGCCAGCTGCTGTGCGCAGACTGTGGGATGACTATTCAGGTAGTGCTCCATTATTTGAAGTAAGAATTTTGGTCCTGCAGGACACGTTACAGGACGTGTTAGGGAGTGTGGTACGGGCAAAGCAACCACGTGCCCTCCCTCCTGTCCTTTGTCAGGCCAAGCAAAATGCCTGAAGGGCTCCACGGTTTTGAAGCCTGGCTCCAGGCATTCCAAGGCTGCACAGACATGCCTGCAAGGTATTGTTGACCATTACAAAAGGAAACTTATTTTTCACCATTTTCCTAAGCTGTTGTGTAGTACTGTCTGGGGTGGCCAACTGCTGCCCCCATCTCCATTTCAGTCGTGGATATAGGCATCCCTTTGTGTAGCTTGGTCTTCTTTACTTTGATATTTTCTAGAATAAAAAGTGATGGACAAATGCAAAATAGGGACATCTCTAGAAATTAACATTATCTGATGTTCTATATTCTGAAATCAAAGCCCAGCACATGCCTTTCCCACATGGCTTTGCTCCCACCTGGGAGCTCCCACTCCTTTTGGGAGTGGTATCCCAAAAGCCATGTATACACATGCGCACTTGGGTCACTCCTTGTACTGCACACCTTTGCAAGCAACCAGTCAAAGTACTACAAAAAGACTTTGTTTTGTGATGTTAACAGAATTAGGTGATGAATGTAAAACATGGCCAGTTTTCATTCACATGCCACTGGATTTTTCACTTTTACGCTAGCAACAACTGAATTCTGAGCAGTCAGGTCTTACCAACATGATGATTCATAGGAAACCCATTTGATGGTCACCTCTGTGACCTCTGTGCGTGCTGTATCTTGTATTCACGTATACAAGAATTCATAAAGGAAGTGCTAACCACTCCTGGAAAAAGGAGACAGACCATGTGATTTATCTATATTTACTTGCGGGAGATAAAGTTGGAATAAATCTGGTGAAACATACTATACTGTAGGCTTCAAGGTGTTTGATTTGTTTAAAAAGTAGCTGACACATTTCGAGTGTGCAACTGAAAGCATTTCTGATAGCAAACTTGCCTTCATATAAGGCTTGCCTGTGTGCCCACTGGAGTCAGTGGACTTATAAGGGAGTAAGATACGGTACATAACAGATTTGGGGGTAAATACTAGCAGATCTATGCAAGCAGAGCAGTATTTGCTGATCAAGAGATAGCAAAACATTTAATTTTTCCCTATAAGAAATGCTGTGTAACTGAAATTTGCTTTGCTGGATTTCTGGTTCCATGACTGCCACTACCATTCCTGCTGATTGTTTGGAGAAGGTCCTCTGCAGATTCACACACACTCAATTGATCATGAATGAAGCTAAGAGCAGTTATTAATCTTACTGCCTGGTTGCACTCTAAACCCCCTTCTAATCCTGCCTCTGTTCTCTTAGACAATGAATGCAGTGAGATGAAGGCAGGATCAATGCCAGCATGGAACTGCCCTTTTTAGTAGTTGTCGTGGCAGGGTTTTATACATCAGCAACAGTGAGTGGTTCTCAGTATACTGGGGGGAGAAGGGAGTGAAGATGAATTAAAAGGGTCAGTCGTGATGCTCCTGAAGGGATGGCAGAGTCCCATCCTGACTCTTGGTCTCTGGTGAATTTTTGGGTTCCTTGTATTTAATGACTGACCTAACGAGACATTACAGCCCTACTGCCCTTTGGAGATCCATGAAGAGCTCAACACAAACTAAGAAAGGGTGCATTGTGTCTTTGATCCACTGGGCAGTATTTCACAGGCTGGCAGATTTAATAAAATCTCAGAGGAACCTCAGCTCATTTTTTAAGAGGCTTAACATTGAGTTAAAAGTTCCCTTTACTCCTGCATTGTTGGAGACCATTCCCTTCTTGTGTGCTGCCAGAGGACCTGCAGGGAATTGGGGCTTCATGAGCCCAGATTGGATGTAGGCAGCTGGCTGAGACTGGTTAGAAATCTGCAGGAGGAATAGCGGGACATAAGAAGCTTCCTAAGCCTTTTTGTGTTTCTCAGTCTTTGAAGTCATCTGGTGCCTCACATGCAGTGTGAAAACTTTGCTCTACACCTGAAAGGAAAACCAAGCTACTGATAAGACCTTTTGGTCAGTCATTTTGAGCTGCATGACATGAAAAAGCTGGGTCTAGTACCACTACTTCTAGTAATGTTATTCGTACCATTATCAACATTAGGCAAGGATAACTCACTCCACAACTAGAAACATGAACAAGTTCGCTATCACAAGTTCTCCCCTGAAACAGTGTTTATAGAGATAGCCAGAAAGCAAGTATGAAGGTGGAGAAGATCTTACAAAGATTGATAAATGGATCCTTGGAGCTTCAGATAGTGCCATAGTTTCAAAGCTGCTAATCTAATGAAAAAAGCAAAAGGTGGGGAAGAACAGCAGAGAGCCAGGCAGGCTTTAAGAGATCCACTCCAGCAGCAAGCTTTCTTTGATGTTCAACGCTGAGGACTGGGAGCATTTGGGCCAGGAAGCAAATCACTACGTGCCATTTTGGAGTGCAGACCTAGAGCAGGTCAAAATCTGAAAACTGATGAATGCTGAAAACTGCAGAGTTTGGTTTTGAACATCTGATCACTTTAACCACTACTCTACTCACTTCTGTTATTGTTATGGAGGTGCTGGTTGTGGACTGCATGGATAATTTCACAGCAAGAGTTCCAATCTAAGCCATATGTTGATCCTTCAGTCTAACTTTATATAGAAAAACTATTGCTAGGAAAATGTTAGTGATTAGTTTAAGGGAGGGGAAGGATTTTGCTTAGATTTTCAAAAGTGCAGGGTAAATACTTTTGAAATCCCAAGCACTCAAATATTACCCTTTTTTAAGAAATGAAATACAGTTCTCATGGTATTTCAGTCACCACTAACTCTAAAATAGAATCCTTTATAAACTCAGAAATTCACTGCTAGGTCGCTGCCCACTCTCATGGATAATGCAGGCTGCTGGAGTTTTGGATTTGAAACAAAAATGGAATCTCCACGCAAGGACTCGTAGTTAAACTTTTCTTTGTCACTGATTGAAGTTTGGCTTTCTTGGTGGATAAAGGTTTATATAACTTAAGAATCTTGTAACATGAGCAATTAGTCAGAATTGGCATCTGAAATGACTGGAGATGGGGAAGGGAAGGCTCCAAACCCTACTTTATAAGAACTTTTGCCAGTTTATACTCCTCTTGTAATACAGCAGCTGAGGCCCCCCTTTCATTGATCCTTGTAAGATCCAGCAGAACTGTGCTCCTTTCCTACTGGCAGATGCAGATCCAGCAGAGATGAACAAATACAACCTCCACAGATATTTTTAAGATAACTCCTTTCTTGAGAGAAGACAGCAGAGGGGAACAGCTTTCAGGAAGAAGAAATTGCTGTTTGGAACTGATATGTCTAGAGGCACTGTTGAATATCAAGAGAAAACAAAGAAAATTAAATGAACTATCACAAAGGAAGAGGCAGTCATGTAAAAGGCAAAGATGATTTGTGAGATTTTGCAATAGCCTCCTGAGGGGAGCAAGGCCTTTTGCTTGAGACATTTAAAATTAGACTGGACAGAGCAATGGAAATTCAGCGTACGGGCCCCCTTGGGACAGAGTGGATAAGCCACTGGGTCTCCCTTTGCATGTTCCCTTACTCTTTTGTAACTCTTCCTGAATACCTCCATTGCAAATAATCATTTGTCTTCCCCGGACGCCCATCCTGGCTCTCTGTTCCTCCCCTTTTCCCCTTTAAGAAAGGAGCCGTGTTTGATTCATGGTGTCAGTTATCTTCCAAGCTCCGTGCAGATCCCAAGGGTAGGAGCTCATGGGGCTGATGAGGGTAGGAGTGATCAACTGCAGGCTTTCCTGTTGCTGAGCTTGCTGCAGGCCTGACCGTTTTTAAGACTTCAACAGATGTTTCTGCTTAGAAACTATTGGCATCTTTATGGACTGTTTTTTCCATTCTTCCCTCCCGGCCCGTGTCCCAGCAGCAATGAATTATGTAAGACTACATTCTAGCCTTTTCTTTATTAATATTTCTGTAGACGCATCTCCAAGAAGTGCATCTACAGTTCTCTCTCATAGTTTTAGCTGCATCGGCTTTCTCTTTGACCAAAACACCCACCTACCCTTAGAAACACTTACATGCATTTTCATCCTTTTACAGATACAGATGCCAAAAATACAAACGCTAGAATCCCAGCTCCTGGCTTCAGATTCAAGACGTCTCTCACTGTTCATACTGTGGTCTTAATCGATATGCCTTGTGCTTAAAGGTTAACCCCTTGCTATGGGGCTGCCTTTATTTGTCTCTTACTGCTGGTGCTTAACAAACAGTAATTAACAATAAATAATGGAAGGAGATTTAGAAACTGCTGGTAGAGCTCAAAATGGCTCCAATAAGCATCATTCCCACCTGGCTTAGTGGTTAGTTGACAGTTACTAGAAATGAACAAGTTTCAGACAGTCTTGAGTGGAATAAATGCACTGGGCTGGTTTATTTGCACTGTTGATAAGCACTTGTAATCCCACAAAATACTCAGCCTAATGCGTGCAGGGCACCTGATGCAGTCTGGGTAGACTTAACCCTTTTACATTGTACAGCAAAACTTCAAAGCTCAAAACTGGCTGGATTAAGTTTCTTAAAAAGATGATGTAAGTAATATGTGCAAGACCACATGCAGATTACTTTAACTCAGGAGACAGAGAAACTTCCTGCATTGGAAAATTTGGCATGGCACCACCAGACTACTACTTGATTTCAGACGTACTGTAGTAGCAGAAATAATCTGTTTCCTTCTTTGGGAACACACTACTAGAAGGAGACAGAGTAGTCTTAGCCTGTGTGCCACAGCCAAATGTGGATTTTCATGCAGGCCTATGTCTAGTTATTACAGCAAAGGGTTGCTGTAAATCCTCTTGATGCACTTAGCAACTGAATTCCCACTGGAAGAAAAGCACATCTTTGCCAATATAATACTCTCATTGTTCATGACCTCAAACTCTTTTTGTGACTGTGCTGCTCCGACAAGGCACAATGTCATTTCAAGTGGTCCTCTTGGCATTTTACCCTTTCATGGATTTAGTGCTGATATAAAGTTGCTGAGCAGATGACTTCCTTTTATTTACAGTATATATATAGTTCTCTAGTAACAGCCAAGCAAGTTCACGTTGTCCTACCCAGGTGCCTCTGCACTGGTTTTGCAGGACTGTGAGGGCTGGAGAAACACTCAGTCCTTTCATGGCACCTGGTCTGAGACTGCCCAGCAAGAGAGGCAGCAGTACTGGTGGGTGTGATGTGGCTTTGGATTGCTGAGGAGACAAGCTGGACTGGTCATCTGGCCACTGGAGTCTCCCTCCAAAGACAGCAGAGCGTGGTGTTGCCAGTGCAGGCGCTGGATGCGGCTCAGCTGGCCTGGGTGGCCGGAACTCTCGGGAGGGTTCAGCCCCCACTGAAGTCCCCTGCATTTTCTCTCCTGGAAGTAGAACGGTGAATCTCTTCTGGTGAGAGCTGAAACATGGTATGAGAATATGAGTTACAGTTTACTTGTCCTAGCCTTTTTCTGTCTTTCAGCAGAAAACCATACTATAAGGATTGCCAGGTCAGCCAGTTTAGCATCCTCTGTCAGTAATTGCATTGGTGAGAGAATTGCATACAGTAGGCACTATGGTAAACAGGGATTTTTTAAGGTTTTTTAGTTTTTATTTACTGGGAGATAAGGCATTGCTGACGTGAGCAGGTATTTCCCCTGTTTGAACAGGCAGTGCCATTGCAGTTGTCAACATTTTGTCAACTGATGTAGAGAAGAGACAAGCTCTGTGCCTTAAAGTCTTCAGAGCTTGACATTGCACAGCTATCTTTGATGTACATCCTCACTGCTGCCTGGTTTTGCTGTTACTGTTATTTTTAAGATCTAGTGCTCTACTGGTTAAGAGAGTCACATAGCAAAATGGAGAGACAAGATCTGAACTCAGGAATTCCTGTGCTTGCTCCTTTAGACCGTGCTGTTTTTCTTAGGAGAGTTTAATTCACTTCAGGATCCAGGAGAGCTATGAGCCAAGCTATGAGCCATTATCCACTAACAAAAATCTGCAATAATAGCAAATGGAGCGTGTAAGCTGCCTTGCCAAGGAACTTGATGCTCTCTTTTCTCAGAGGTCTCTGTGCTGAAGGTCTCCCCAGATCTCTCCCTGTTAAATATGAAATCTCGTAGCTCCCTGGCGCCCATGACTGACCCCCTGGCTAATGGCTTTTTGCCTGTCCTGTTTTGTATGGTTATATTGTTGGCTGACACTGCATTTTTACAGTTCAGTTTTGTTTCTCATAGTCTTAGAAGTGGCCATTTTCATTGTCAATAAATACATCTCTTTGCCCAGTACAAAGTATTCTCCTGGCAGCTTGGTGCTCACAGACTATAGGGAGCTGTAAACAACACTGTTTATACTTTCTGCTGATACCAGAACATTAGCATATAAATAGGGGAGAGATTTAAACAGGCTAAAACAACCCCGGCCTGGCCTATTGGGAAGGGCGGACAAGCTGCTTTTCACTCTCCTTGCCAAGGATGTCAACTTTTCTGTGGGACTATTGCAAGAATGAAGGGCTTAAAGAGATGGGAAGCTTTTATCTGACAAAAGAAAGGTCGATAAGCCTTAGAAATGCAGAAATGGACTGAATAACAGTCTGCCTGTTGGGATTTCCTTGTGAGCCCTGTTGGTGTTAGTGTGGGGATGTGGAGGGAGGGAAATTACTTACTTAAAAATCGCCACAACGCTGTGGGATAAGAGCTTCCTTTAAAATACAGTAAAGTGTTAAAAATATGATAATTGCACCTAGAATGAGCATGTCACTTTAGAAAAAGTTATTTCATTTACCTGAAGAAACATATCATGTGACCTTTAGCATTTTTTTAGCTGCACAGTATTTCAGAAACATGATACAGCCAAATACTAAATCAAATAACCTCTCCTATCTTATCTATCTATTGAATTACTAAAATTCCTCTCACCTTTGGCACCAGTGAGAGATAGGTGCTAATGCTGCAGTTACCGTCAAGTGGCTTGAGTCCTTTTTTCATGTAGTTGAAGTTTTATTTTGTTTTTTGTAATAGAGTATGTAAAGCAGGGTTAACAGAAGTGTAGAGGCAAGGGAGAAAAGAGGTTCTCAGTTAACAGTCCTTTGGAAACCAGAGACCAAGACAAGGAGAAAGAAAAGCCAGAAATGATGTTTCCAGGTGAGAAAGAGGTACTGTGGGATTTTAAAGCAAGCTGTCACATGAAGAGTGGGGGTGAAACAGAACTAATCTGTGCTTGGGATTTGTTGTGTGCTTTGCAGATGTGCCTCAGCAGGGCCTTCCCATAGACTTTTGGAGATACTTCCATTTCAGAGCTGGAGAGCTCTGGGTAGAGCAGCCACTTGCCCCATTCTCCTTCCCTCTCCTGGGAGGGGGAATGTTTACGATGTTGGTTTTCCTCTTCAGAAGCAATGAAATTTTGTGCTAAAACAAGAAACTTCCATGATTGTTTTGTACCATTACCTTTCTGCTGTGGAAAAGACTGGTTTCAAAGTTACATCCCCAAAACTGGAGGAGACACTATGATTTGCACAGTGTTTACTACACAAAGGTTTCTACAGGAGTGTCTTACATAGCCACCGTACATGTGGCAGTGAGAGGGGCACATAAAAAAGGAGGAGATGGAAACTGAGCAGGCTTTTACTCTAGGCCTCTTCCTAGAGCTCTTCATTTGCCACATCTGTGTTTGGTCCTCCCAATGCCTTGACTTCTGGGCCAAAATGAAGCTCGAGTCCTGGAATAACTGGTAGTGGTGGTAAAACACAAGTCAAAAGGCAGTTTCCAAAACAAGCCGCAGTGCACGTGCAATCTTGTGCCTCTGCGGTCAGGAGCTAGTGCAAGCAGGAGGCAAACCTGTTCTTTGCTTTGGGGTGCAGGTTGCCAGCAGGTAAGCCACTGTCTTTGTAGGAGTAGGAATGTCCGACTGCACACTGCTGGGGTGGCTCTGTGAGAAAAGGAGACATTTCTGTGCTGGGGGGCAGTGGATGTCCCAGAAGGGGAGAGGCATTAGGGGTCGAGGGCTGCAGGAGACTCCTGTATTTCAGAGAAGATCTTGATCTCAGAGCCACCATGTTCTCCCACAGGATTAGTTGCCCTTAGATTAATCTCATTAGCAGTAATTATAAAGTCTGACACATTTCCCTGCCATTATCTCCCCTGTATCATGCCGTAGGACGTCTTCCTCGTGCTTCTGTCTTCTTATCTATCTGGTAGATTAGAGACCAGAGTTTTTTCACTATGTTATCTCTCAAGCTTTTTTCCTCCAATGTAAACTGGCCAGTTTTAGCACAGGATACATTGCAGTGATCACAGTTCAGTATCACTTTTGTTGGGCAAATGTGAGACGAAAAGAACAGCTAGTTATTGTTCCGATAGTAACCTTAATGCCACTGGGGATAAAACTGTGCTTTGTCTTTGCATTGGGATTCCAGTCCCATGGGCTTTTCCCAGTCTTTCGTGCGCATGGGCAGGGCAAAATGCTCTCCATCTTATGGAATTCCTGGGCCTCTATTGGGAAGGAGATGGCTAGAGCACCACTGTCCTGGTGGCTTGAGGGAAGGGTTAATAAAGTAGCAAGGGGCCCGTGTTCAAGGCAGGATGGTCAACCAAAGACTGAGCAGGAGAGAGGAGCTACAAAGTGCATATACAGCTCTCAAAGTTAGTTTATTTAAAGGATGTGTGTGCCCAAAAGACAGAGAAAGGATTCTGTTCAAACCTGGCAAATGTGGAAACTAACCTGAGATGCTCTTTGCTAACATGGATCTCTAGCACTGGAACAAGAGTGAAAACAAACCAGAGATTGAGAGCTGCTTGGCCATGCAGTCCCCATGCTGGATTTAAACATCCTCTGTATCACGGTGGACATGCCTTCTTCTTGTGCCCAAACATCAAGAAGCGGAGGTAAACCAGAGCAATGCTGTAGGCATTAAAAGCCCAGGATGGAGAGATGATATCTGGAGTTAGGCTATATTAAGTGCTCCCTCCTGCTCCATACACTCAGTTTATGTCATATGCAACAAGATTAACTGGAAGTTTGCCCCTTGTCAGTTTGGTTGACACTTGTAATCTAGGCAGGTCACATTCGGTCCCCCTCAAAAAAAAAATGTTGATAGTCCCTGTTGTATATACTCCTCTCACCAGAGGGCAATGAAGTCAAGTCTCTCAGCATAGGACTGTCCGGTATCACGTAAGTGATGCTCCCTGTGTGCTGAAACCCAAAGAACACCACCTGACTCGGCAACAGTTTTTGAATAGAAAGGTGGCACTGGGTCAGGGTGACTCCAGCACAACAGGTGGCACACAGATAAGCAGGCTGCCCCAATTGTCCACGAAACAGCATGCGATACCAGTGGGAGGACTTGGCAACAGTCACTGCAGGAGGAACTGGCATTCACACCTACTTTGTGGCAGATAAACTTATCTGCATCTCAGTAAATCTGCTTCCAAAGTGGCTTTAATAGCCTGCATTAATAAGCCAGATGCATTGCAAAAACAAGGGGGTTTGGAGGCAAGACGCTTTAATTCAAAGCAATTGAAGTCAACCTGCCACACAGCTCAAGTGCAGAAAAGCTGTGATGGACCGAAGGCCTGCAGGAAGCGAAACAGGAAGAGTTGAGCATGAGCTGCTGCCAGTCCTTGCAGAATTTTAAAGAGGGCTGATCTGAATTGATAGAATCAAAAGTGAATGGAGAGGCTAACCGATGCAAAGAACTGCATTTGTCGTGTCCGTTTTTCCGTTACCTTTCCTTATTCTCTCTAGAGCGCTGCTCTTGCATCTCACAGCAATAAGCAGCTCAGCCAAGGACTGTCACTTGGTATTCCAGTCTGACCCAGTATTTTGCAGGGTGCCAAACAGCCGCAGTGTAGATGCCTCTACCCTCCCCCCGACCCCAACACACACAGAAGCATCTATGCAAAGCCTTACAAAGCCTTTCAAATGCCCTGCAAGTGGGACAAAGATAGGAAGAAATGAGATCTCAGATTTCAAGAGTCCATTTAAAAATTATACTGTGTGGGTGAACCGGGGTTCTCACCAGCAGGCTTTGGGAAATGCAACTTCTGCTTTTGGGTACTAGCTTGACTTTGATCCAGGAGGCCCATCACAGCTACTATTTAACATTTGACTCAGAGACTGTCGGAGGAGAGTGTCTTTGGAGGGTGTTTCGAGGGACAGTGACTTTCAGTGAAGCCCTGGGAAGCCCCAGGTTGCAGCCAGATCCCAGCTCGTTCAAATCGGCGGTCCCATTTCTGATCAGAGTGGGCTGAGAGCAGGATAGGCTATGGAGGATTAGCTCCCACTCCCTCCTGGAGCAACTGAGCGGCGTGCCGCCTCACCTCGTACCTGTGCTGAAGGATTTCAGACTCCGGAGCTGTCAGTCCATCACCACGCGTGAACACAAAAAGCGTGTTTGCTGCAAGAGCGCTGGCCTGGGAAGATGGCGGCTTGGCCAGGCCGGGCTCGGGTGCACCCGCTGCGCCTTCCCTCCCTCGCCACTTGATAAATACCCCGCTCCTTCCCCCACCCGCCTGCCCATTTTCCACAGCAGAGAGCAGACACAAGGGGACCCTTTCATCTTGGCACATCCCCTTGCTGATTAATGTGATGCAACGTTCCCACAACAACAACACTATGCCGGCCATGTAATTAGGCGGGAGATAATGAATGCTTCAGAGGCTATTCAGGCAGCAGTGCCCGCCTCCCCGCCGAACAAGCTCCTTTCTCAGCGGTGAAGCCAAGTGGAAGGAGAGGCAGCAGAAATGCCATTGGTGCCGCGCCTAATTGTGCAGGACTCGGGGCTCTCGCAGTAGAAAAGAGCGTAAGGGCCGGTGTGGGAGAGATGGGCAAGTGGGTCTACTCTGGTATCGCGGGGCCAAACTTTTTGTTGTGTCTTTTCATGTGTTTGACCTTGTGGCAGGAGAAGCCTTAAATGTGCACATCTCTGGCTTTGTATGTGTGTGCCTTTTTTGTTTCAAATCATTAGGGAAAGCCATCATTTAATAAGCATAAGAGTCTGTCTTCTCAGTAACCCAGAGGCAAAGATGCTGGTGCTACTTAGTGGCCTTTGAAATGTGGGAAACACACTGGGGACACAATAGGCTTATTCTCTTTTAGGGGGCTTTACAGTTAAGCTGCCATTGTCTGGCTAACATTAGCAAGAAAGATATTCCCCTTTCTCCCCGACCCCTATGTAGACTCTGAGAAAACAACCAATTGGTTTAAAATGCACTATCCAAATGCCTTCAGATCGCGGGAGAATAAAGCCAGCAAGGAGCTGAAAGTCTGTCTGATCAGCTGGAAGCCAATGAATCTACTGTCAAAGGTCTTAGCAGATATTCAGTCCTCTGCTCAGATTGCTTTCTGGAATTTTTTATCATTTGTTGGTTGCTGCAAAGTCTTTTTAAACTTCATACTTGAGGACTACACTAGTACCACGTACTAAACGTAGGCACTGCAGCCTGGTGTAAGCAACTGGTAAAACTTATCATAAACTGACTTCAGTAGTTATAAAAATAAAAAGGTAACTGAAGTTTTGCGTTAGGTGCAAATAAGGCAGAAAACAGCTCCTGGTGATAGCGATGAAGCAGGGAAGCTCAGTTTGTGTGTGGATTAGGTTAATTTCTGAGCAGGTCACTGGAGGGTGGAGTATATCAGAAAGAGCAACTTGCAAGTTATAAAATAGAACAATTCATATGCACTCATATTTAAGCCTGCTTCACTCCAGCAAGCTCTAAAGCCATAATGTGCCCTTTTGTAAATAAGTACGTGCTCAGGCAGACCCACTGATCAGCCTACTGAATTAAGTGACAGACTCTTTTGTGCATCCCTTCTTGAATGGCAAATGAATGCAAGTTATATTATTCTATTGCTTAAACTCATTTTCTGATCAGTTTAGTATATAATGCGCACTGCATACCACTGCTGCACATTTTGACTTCGCATCAGATGGAACACAGAAAATTCTTAAGCTTTCCTAATATCTACAGTGTCAAAAAAACAGATTTCACTGAGAAGCTTTTCATGTTGCAAAGTAATAGCAGAGTTATGACCAAAAAAAAAAAATTCTGGCAGGGAGATCAGCTTTTACAAAAGAAAATCAGTTCCACTGACATCTTTACAGAGCTACCCAGTGGTATGCATAGTCATGTGCCTCCGTGTCATACAAACACACTGCATTCGTTTGTGCCATACCATTGCGTCCCAAAGCAGATGCATGTAGTCTCACTGTAACCCTCAGATCATGTGTCATCTATTTCCCCTCCCTTTGTCACATGCACAAACACGACCTACAGGCTCTATGTGTGAAACAGAGAAGGGAAATCGATGACATGTGATGTGAGGGTTATAGTGCTTCTAAAATTGATAGTCGGCATTTTATTGGTGTCAGGGGCTCAAAGGTTAAAAGGCAAAAGAAGTGATACTGGAACTAAGGAGCCCAGTTGTTACTGCCCACAACTGAGGAAGAACTCTGTCCTGAAAGGAGATGCAAATGTTTTCCTTCTGTCTGCGCTGTTTGCTGGCAAGGAATGCTCTAGCACGAACTTAGGTTAGTACTTCTCTCAGTAGCATGATGTCCTCCAGAGGAACGTAAAGTCAGTGTCGGTATTGATTCTGATTTGTAAACTGTATCTATATTGATGAGTGCCATTCCTATAAATTGGCCAGGCTGAGGTAAAGGTATTTATCTTACTGACAGCTTGAGGCAGCATCCTGTAGCAGCAAACGTGTTCAACGGGTTTGAAGAGGAATGAGCACAAGCACAACTCATGCAGGATCTATGAGACCAGCTTGCTCTCATAAAGTAGGATATCTCCTTGTGATCTCTTTTTCCCCTCTGCCTAATCTGATAGCAAAGCAAATTGCATCAAACTCCAGCATGCACTGCACATCTGGGAGTGGATTTTCCAGTACAAAAGCCATTCAGTCACCAAGAGTTCAGTGACATGACCTTTCTCAGGGCAACCCGCAAAGAGATTGGCACTTCTAGAATTATGTGATGTTGACAACATCTGGAGTTCAGTTGTCTCCAGTAAAAAAACAGATGTTTTGCTTCTGCTGGTCACAAATTTCTCCCCATGTTCACCGTTCAAATTTCTGTTTAAAATTGGATTCAGCCAAGAAATGAACATAAATTTACTTGGAAACTGTCCCAAAGAATCCACCGTCTGAACTTCAGAATGTTTTGCTGCTTTACTTGCTCTTGACAGGCTCTGAAACCCACCCAGATCTCTAGTTGGGATGGAATTTCTTTTGCATCTTTCCTATTGGCCCAAGTGATGTGAGGACTATCCCAGTGAAACCCTGATACTGTAGTAGCAAGGAACAAGGTAAGGGAAGAGGCTATGTGTCCCTTGCTGCTACTATAACAAGGAAGGAGTAATGCAGCCACCTATGCTCCCAAATTATGCTAAACCTGGAACATGTTTTGGTCTCTTGTGACTGGAAAAGTTAGGAAGGAATAAGGAAGGAAAAGTTAGGTCAGAATAACGATGCTAAGTAGCACCAAGATCACAGAGCCTTTGCTGACCAGTTGACTTGTTTTTTCATAACTCATGCTGCAGCTTGTGTAGACTGATAGGCTCCTGCAGACAGAATACAGAGTGTTAAGAAGTCAATAGGGTAATAGTTCATATTCACTTTTCATTTGCTGTGCAAGCCCTTTACCCTTAGCTGTTCTGGCAGAGCAAAAGGGGTCGACCAACAGTTTCTGGACTGTTTCAGGGTTGAGGAATCCCAAGACTGGCACAAGAAATCGAACCAGGAGAAGGAGGCATGGCTAAAGTACTTCTGTTCTCCAGCAAACCTCTGCAGCTAGGACAGTCTTTCGGCACAGCTCAGAGCAGGTGTGGGAACATGTGCCATTTGTGCCAGGCATGCAATCCCGGAGTGCCGTGGCGGTAGGATGACAAGTTTGCTGGGAAATGGGAGAGAGAAGGGGGAGCAGCAGAAGGCCTGGCACGGTGCTGAGCTCAGTCCTGACTCTGCACACCAGCTCTGGCATCAGTATAGTCCTGGCTCTGTGCTCTCTGCCCTCCCATGCCCAGCGCAATACCAGCCAGATGTGAAACTCCTGCTGACTCACACTCATGGCCTGGAACTGTCTTGGCTTTGCCTGTGTTTAGTTCTCCACGCAGCACAGCATGGTCATGTTCTGGTACAAAATCCTCTCTGCTAAGCGTCCCTGTCTATCACTGTCCTAGCTTTGCGTGCATGCCCATTCCCCAGCTGAAAAATGTATTTCTGGCCCACCTACTACTAACTTCTTCCCAGTATAAAACTTCCCCACTTTAAAAACAAGTTGGAGTACCCTGGACCAGGAAGAGGGCTGCGGGAAAACACCACAATGGGTTTAGATAAACAACCAAGTAACCAGCTCTAGAGAAGGGTACAAAAGGGGGGCAAAAGCAAGCCTATAGCCTGCTTCTGTGCTTGCCAGCCACAACAGGCAGCTGTTTTGCCAGTGCTGAGAGCTCAGAAATAAGGGAACGCTAAAGAGTTAAAAAGGTTTTCAGGGAAGGCGGGCTGCTGAGAGAAGGGGGAAAGAGGAGGAGCAATCCTGTTGTGCACAGACTTTCCAGAGCCTCCAGAGATCAGTAAGCCCCAGGGAACCACAGGCCTATGCATAGGATGCTTATTTTTTTTAGATCTGTTTTAATTTAGATGTTTGGGATCTAAATAGATAATGATTTACCCTAAAATTGATGTATGGTGACAGGATATAACTTGTCATAGCAAACAGAACTGCAAGGAATGATCAAAATTCAACCCTCAGATTCAGCCTAGGATTCAGCCTGATAGCAAGGGAATCTTATAGTCATATTCGGACACAAGCAGTTGTTTGCTGTGAGTCATTAAAATATTTGAGATCTGAGAAGGTACTAAAATAGCTCAGATATGCACCTATATGTGTCACACTTACCCACATGTTACTGCTCCCTGGTAGCCGGCCTTTCTCCGATTTAATTTCATCTCATTACCCAAAGATATGCCCCTTGTGCATTTATTTTGTTAATGAAATGCTGGCTCTATTGGAATATCAACTCTGTAGGGGTTGCCAGGACATATAAAAAAGAGCAGCCATAAACTATGTTCATTATTATTGCAGTGTAATGCCAGGTCTAGTACTGCTTCCAGAAAGCAGGAGAGGGAGAACAGAACTTAACATGTCCCTGACCTGTCCAGAGGGACAAAACAGAGAGCTTTTATTTTATTTGTTTCTACAGTGACTCAGTCTGTAGTAACTGGGTTAAAGTCCACTTAGAAACGAATAGAACAAAAGGCCTCCTGTTAGTGCTGGACATTTTCCCTCTTCAGATATCACCAGAAGGATTTAAAAAAAAAAAAAAAAAAAGAAAAAAAGCTCTCCAGCAGAATGCAGGAAACCACAAGCTTATGGGAATGTAGCAGCACTTTGGAAAGGAAAACACTGCCTCAGACTTTCATCTGTAGGGCTTGCGCTTTTTTTTCCCCCATTTTTTCCTTACCTTCTTTTCATCTCCTTACAGCTAGAAGCATTTGCCAGGTCAACACAGAGCCTGGAGAAAAGGCTGGTGGGGAGAGCAGTTAGGTTGCAGGAGGTCATTGCCAGAGCCCAGACAGAGAGAAAAAAAATTGGCTTGTGCAGATCACTGTAGTCTGCAAGGGGGCTCCAGCACAGAGCGAGCGAGCTTTGGCGCAGCTGGAGCTTGCAACTTCCAGTCCCATAGTTGCTTGCCAGACTGAGGGTCTTACCGGGGTCAGAACCCTGGATTCATACAGGCTGTACAACAAGGGGAGAAAAAAGGGCATTTTCATAATTTTTATTTGGTATGTCTGGTCTTTTTTTTTTTTTATGTAGCTTAATGACATCTAAGTAACAAATTACATAATGTTCTCTAAGATATAAAAAGCATCCGAAATGCTTTCTGCCTTCCATTCTAAGTATTGTCATGGCATGCCTGTGTTTTCACTATAAAGCAAACATTTTCCAGCAAGCATTCACTGAATTTCATTAATTTTCACTTCAACTTTTTCCTAAGGAATGTGAACTGACAGTAACATAAAAAGCATGTTGAAATTATGTTTTGCATATAAGAATGAGCACTTTATTGAATTTTCCAAAACTTCCCTTTCCCCTCAAAAAAAAAAGCAACCCCAAACCTGAGGAAAATTGCAGCTGTCTGAAATGAAATGGAAAAGTGGAGTTAAATGTTACTTCTTACCTATAGCTTTAACTATTATTGTGATCCCGGCTTGTACAAAAGGATATGTTACTTTTTGTTAGGTGAGCTTTATGTTGACCTAGATCAAGGAACCAGCTTGGTGAATGGTGTAATGAGCAATGTGTTGGGTGTAAGGGAGGAATGGGAATGCATAGCCAGAGCTGGACCACATAAGCCAACTGTTAGTTTAATTTAGACTGCTGCAGAACCATAATCTCAAGTGGTAAGCTTTTGAGTGACTTGACCAAGACCGCATAGCACATAAGTAGTTACTTTATTTAGTTAGATGACTGATTCCATACTGAGTTATAGAAGTTTGTCTTTTGTGTGTTCAAAATAAATAGGTAAACAGAGTTGACCTTGCCATGCCTATTTCACTGAGAACTGCTGACACTATGCAGAAAATTACATCTTTAAAACAAATTTCCATCGTTAATACTAAGTGAATCAGTTGCTTGTAGTAGTTGGTACCATGATATATACAGTGTCTCCTCTCTAGGTCATTGGGGCCGGTTTCCATTTCAGATAGTGATGAGAATCAAAAATCAAATGGCTCGTTTTCACTCACGTGAAGTGAGTTATTCCAGATCCTAGTGGACAAATTATCTTCTGTAAAACGTCTAAGTTTGGCTTCTTTATCAGCATTTTCATTAAAATAATCAAGTTCAAATATTCTCTCTTCTTATACAAAGTCTCCTGCCTTAGTCTTCTCTAGGCTGAAGAATTTGAGTTCTCCCAGCCTCTCTTCATATGTCACCTGCTCCAGTCCCTAATCATTTTAGGGTCCTTCCACTGGACTTCACTTCAGCTTGCCAATGCCTTTCTTGCACTGTAGGCCTTAAGACTGGACACAATATTCCAGTATTTGTTAACTAACACATGGTTAAAGGCTATTTTGTCCTTAGTGTGATCACAGCTAGTCACAGTTGAAAGCATGTTTTAAAACCCTGTCCAGAGCTAGAAAATTAAGCCTGAGTAGCCAGGATGTTTTAAAACCCAGCTGGGACTACTTACACTGAAAAATTCCAACATCTTACAACATGTGCTAACTAACACGCTGTTTAGCACTCAGAGTAGATAAGAAGGGTCACCATTACTACCTGGGTAGTTTTAAGTCGAGATCTTAGGAGTTAGCTGTTTTCAGACATAATTTTAAATGTAACAGTTAAATTTAGCATCATCCCAGTAAACAGATATTCTAACACAAAACCATCTTCTAGTGTAAATGTGCTGACTTGGAGCACGTTTGGTAGCTAGTGCAGTTTACTACATGATGCACTTTGATCTTATCCTTACACATCAACCGTCCAGATGGAAATGGAAACATGCTGCTGGTTCATAAGGGAGAAGGCTGGCACAGCTCTGGCTAATGGAGTGTAACTGGAGCATGTCGGTCTCTGCCAGGTCACTGTGAAAGCATTGCATCACCATATACAGAAGGGCACATTCGTTGCTTTTTAAGGTTCAAACTGTCCTTGATAACCAGCACTGCTGATACCAGTATTCACAGGGAACAGGGAATGGAGAACATTCCCTGAAATTTGTTTCAGGTTCAGAGTTTCTAACTCCACCTTCCTGAGCCTCGAGAGAGAAGCATTTTTCCTCCGCTCCATCTGGTACGGCGCTCTGGAAAACTTCAGCTTGGCCCACGCCCTCTTCAGCCCCTGAACTTTGTAATTTTTAAGCTGCCAGAATCACTAACTGCCCAGTTTTATGTAACTTCAAATATCTGCAGTGGAGCTGGAGTATACACGCATGGAGGAAGTTTTGTGGCTTTTAAGCTATGCCCAGAAGTCTGCCTTATTTTTTTTTTGGTGGGAGGGGGAAGAGGAGGAATGCAATGGGGATATACACAGGACTTTTCAAAATAGAACAGAAATTCTGTCTGCTGTGAGGATAGGTGTAGGTTTGCTTTTGAAATGCCCCTCTTTTTGGAAGGGGCCCAGAACACATTTGGGGGGGGGGGTCTGCTGTTATATTTGATAAGTGTAAATACATCAATAATAATTTTTAGATATTTTCAATTCTTCATGTTTGTTGCCTGTTGCTCTAGAGGGCCAAATCTAACTTGTAACAGCCATTGCCAATGCCTGTATAGCCAAAAGGGAGCAGTGGTTTTCCCCAACCCCAGCTAACAGCTTCCCAGATGAATATGCTGTGCCTGGGCTTCTGCAGCCAAGCAAAGCAAACGGACATGCAGCTTTTGCGGCACTTGAAGCTTTATACTCCAGTACCACAGAGAAACTGGCAAACACTCAGAGAAGTCAGGCGGGGCAGGGAGGCTGGCATTTCCAGGGCCCGTAACCCCCTTTTCCCTCATTCCCTTTCAAATAGTTTGCAAAGCCCAAGTCAATTTTTGTGTTTGCCATTTCAGAATAAATATGTTGTGGTGGTTTGTGTGTGTGTGTGTAAGAGAGCAAACTGGAAGAATGAGGCTTAAGCACTGTAATAACAAAACAGCAAACAGCCTATCAAGCCAGGGACAACCCTGCAATAAACTAGCGTATCCAGACCTGTAATCACAAGTGACCTAGCAATAACAAATCAGTGCATGCCTATGGGTGTGGGAGAGAGATGAGCAGAAGTGAGAGAGATACATTCCCAGAAGAGTAGAGAAAGAGAACAGAAAAATTGAGGTGTGGAGGAGATAAACAGGAGGAGCATGCACTTTGAGTGTGTTGTTTGTGCATGTACATCCTAAGCAGTTGAAGTTAAAACTTTCTTCCTGTTTCCTACAACATGTGGAATTTCATGCTTCTGCCAAATGTTGAAACAGGAGCAAAAATCAGCATCAGTTCCTCTTGAAACAAAAATAAAACTGCATGAAAACAGCAAACTGTTAACACAGCATCCAAGTCAGAGTTGTTATCTGCAGGCCAGTTGTGCCAGTGGTCTGTAGCCAGAGGAGCCAGAGGTAGGAGCCACCACAGTCATAGGGGGATGAAACTAAATTAATAGCAAAATGGAAGCTTACAGAAGTAAGCTGTCAGTAAGGTTAGTTTTAAAGGGATGTGGTTAAAGATAAATATCAAAGTGTGCATAGCAGAGCTATGTTAATGAATTGCAGTCTTTCCAGTGACAGAATCGGAGTAATTACTCAAGTCAGATCGTAGATGTGGAGGTATGATGCTCTTGCCATATAACTGAAAGGTGTCAGTCTTCTCTCAGGTTACAAGACTACCTTCTTGGATGTGAATAAAATGGAGCTTTTGGTTAGGACAGCTGTGTCTCTCCCAGGGACGAGGAGTGACTGAAACAGCAAGAGAAGAGTGGACATGCTTACAAATGCACTATTTGTGTGTATCCTCTGTCCATGGGAGAGACAAATATGTCAGTGCAAACAGAATTACTGTTTCACAGTCCTTAGTGAGATTTTTTTTCTGCAACCCCTTTGGGACCTTATTGATGCACAGCCTGTGTGCTGCAGGCTGAATTGGTTCCTGAGTGCACTTAGTATTTAAAGACATTAATAATTTAGGGCTGTCTGCCACATCTTCATTTGGTACGATTGGAGCTTCTGACCTCTCCAGGCTCTTAATTCCCAAAAGGCAAGGGAATGGGGCGCAGGCACAGAGAGCGCCCAGCTGTGGAACACCCTACACATTCGGGTATGACCGTGGACTCCAGGGGGAGCCTTCCAAAGGGACTGAGATTAATGCTTGGCAAGGACAGGAGTTATTTTACCAAAGTCCCACTTTTTTATCAAATGTCTTCACCATGTTGATATTGTGGAACCAGAGAGGTTAGGGGTCTGAACAAACAATGTTGTTACTGCAGCAATCCTGCTCGCTTCCCGTATCTTCTCCTGGCTTTAAGGAGCTTGATGAGTTGTTGGATCTCTGGTATGTAACCAGAGCCCCTCACGCAGTGCAGCTCTGAGCCAGTGCCAGGCTCAGAGAGCAACAGACCAGACTCAGGAGGTAACGATGATGCTGGAGTTTACAGCCACGGTCAGGGACAAGAGTCATCTTTGGGGGAGACCATAAATGGTTGTCAAGTTCAGACTGGGGAAAGCAGCAAATGGATGTGTCTGGTTTTTTCTTTTCTTCCAGGGCTGACTTGGGAGGCTGAATCTCTGAAGTCTGACCATACACTGAACCTTGCACATTCCAGCCAGGGCCCTGATCAAAGCTGGCCAGAGACATTGGTTGTGTGGAAGTGGGAGGTGGTGCCCTGTGTGTGTTGTCATATTAAAGGCTTTTTTCTCTCGAATCAAATTTGGGCAGTGCGTTGGCATAGGACTCCTTCCCTCGCCACCCTGCCCAGGCCAGCTGGCTCAAGGCTCTAGAGCCTGGCAGATACATTTTGGGCTGGGTACATATCAGTAGTGTCCTCCCTCTCTTGAAATTCTTAGTTTTACTTGAACTGCTGTTGAAAGAGTGGAGTTATTTGTGGAGAGGATGAGGAGAACTGAAAACAAAGAGGAGGTCGAGAAGTGTGGCATTGAGCACACATTCAGAGCTACTCCACGGGGGGGTGGCTGGAATGACAGAAATGACAAGAGTGGCGGGCTTGTCTCGTGATGCTGCCAAGGGGCAGAGGGCCAGAGCCCTCGCCTCTCCCTGAAATTGCACAGGAGAGATGAGCCCAGGATACCTCTTACCCTCCAGCGTGGGACGGCTGTGCAGGGATGGAGAGGTGAGTCCCAGTGAGGCACATCATTACCCTATACTTTTGAGGCCAAAGTTGCCCCATGTCCCCTGTGGCCAGGGAGAGGTGTCTGCAGTAATTCCTCCCAGCACGGTGGGGGGCACTCCGTGCACCATCGCAGCTTGCACCCAAAGGCTCCCAGCTTTCACTAACTGCCAAGTGGATGGAGCCAAAATTGGCTTTGCTTTATGCTGCCAGGCCCCAGCTCAGAGGATGTGCATATATTTTTATAAGCTACACAAATTGACACAGTAAATAGTCCCAGCATGGCAGGAAAAGGTAAAACACTGTGACCTCATTTCAACAAAAAAAGTCATCCATCATGCGGAGAAGTAATTAAAAAGCATGGTGATTAAATACATGCCAACAAATATCTTCAAATCCTAAGTCACTCGTGCCCAAAATAAGCACTGCCTGTGCACATTCAAAGGAAAAGGTAGTGCTTTGTGTTTT
Organism: Ciconia boyciana; assembly: GCF_034638445.1. Lineage (NCBI taxonomy): Eukaryota > Metazoa > Chordata > Aves > Ciconiiformes > Ciconiidae > Ciconia > Ciconia boyciana. Next base: position 33,973,473 of record NC_132939.1, on the reverse strand, counting down.
CCTCTTTCAGCCTGCACAGCCCCCGAGTCCTGTGCAGCCAACTTGCTTCTTTGGGCTTCCTCATCAGAGGCAAAGGGTTAATTTCAGGAAAAAGGAGAAGTTGTCTCTCTCTGGATGATAAAAATGATAAGGAAAAATCACAGTGTGCTTGGCTGTATTGGGAATGAAGTTGTTGTGTCCCAGCTTTGCATCCTGGAAATTAGCGCTTTCATAACCAGGACCTGTTGTATCTTGAGAGGTGATATTCCAAAACTGCAGATAGCACATTCTTGTGAGATTTAGCAGCTGCCCTTGGGAAGGTGTTCTGTAAATTTCCTTTTTTATTCCCCTCTCCTTATTTGTATTTGGTTTCTGTTTCTCTTTCTGCTAAAGATGAAACAACAGATTCAGAGCTCTAACTTTTGGGAGAGTCAGACATGTATTCAGATTTTTAATTGGATTTATGTATCATAAGAATGGGTTAAATCAAAACACACACAAAACCAAACATCCCCGTGTTCCAAGAAAATTTGGTTCCAGATCCAAACATCATATCTAAATTAAATTCTTCTTTCCCTGCTACTAGCCAGAAACCATGGTGAGATAAGTGAGATCAGATGGGGAAAAAAAGGAGGCTCAAATTTATGGCAGAAAAGTTCTCAATGTAACAGCATATCTTTGGCTGCCCTGTCGAGGAAGGAAAGAGAGGAGTATTTCTGTCTACTCCCACTTTACAACTGGCTAGGTACACTAACTTTTTTTGCTTTCTTCCGAATGAGTTGACTTTCACTGGAAGCAGAGTACTGGCATGATCTGGTATGAGAAGCCTGTGTTCCCGTCTGCCTGGCCTCTCCTACTGGGCAGATCAAACATGGCTTTCAGGTAAAATGCTGCCTGCCTTCTCTGTCTTGTGCTCAGTTACTAGCAATGATGAGCTTGTGTAGGAGCTGTTAGGACGGCCTTGAGTATCACCGTGACCAAAGTCTCACACAGTTGTGGAAAGCAGACTGTATGGCAGGGTATACGACAAGGTCGAACAATGGGCTTGATGGAAGGAGTAGATGGCAGGGGAGAGGGAGGATGAATCTACTATGTGCTTGGCCTGCGCAAACTCACGTAATCACAGCCGGGAAAGTTCAATTCCAGAGTTATTTGTGTTTAAGTGAAAAGAAAAAGAAAGAGAAAATCTGGTGGCAGAGAGGGGAAAGTACCACGTGTCAGACTGGAGTTGAAAGGAATACGTAGGTGATTCGTGTCTGAGGCCTTGGTATGCGTATGGGGTGTTACAAACCCCTCTTCCCCCCAGTTCCCCCAGCACCTTCTCAGGGTCACAGGAAGCCTGAAGGAGTGCCAGGAGTGCACCTTCAGCCCGAGTGGACATACCTGATCGTCTTTATCCTCATGACAGGAACAGCAAGACGGAGACTTGGAGTCACACGGTGGCTCTCGTCGTCTCTTGTGACTGTTGTACAGGGGTGTGACTCCATTAACTGTGCAAGATCCGTGCTGACTTGTGACTATGTGTGAAAGAAGAATTAAGCTGAGTAAGTCCATGGTGGAGTGGAGCACACAGCTGAGGACTTCTGATGGCCTGGCACAAGTTTGTGTTGTGGCTTTGCATTGTTTCTTTCATCTGTACTGGAAAAGGTGCACATGTGTTGGAGCGAGCGAAAACTTGACAGTGTTTTCACTTCCCTTGCACTGCTTCAGCTGGCATCTCCTATCTCTTTATCTGAGCGCAGCTTCTCCTTGCACAAGAAACCACAAGCGCGTTGAGGCTGCGCTGTTGCAAGCAGAACAACACTCGGTCGCATCAGCGGGTACGAAGCGTGGAGCCCTCTCCTCCCCCCGCTCCCGCTCCCGGGACAGACACCGTCAGCTGTCCGTTACTCCAGGTTACCATGAGCCCCATCCCTGGGTCTCCCAAAGTGCGTCTTAAGTTTCTGGCAGGAGGGCTTGGGGGACCCAGAAACAGACCTTCTGCCTGCTCCGGCAGCTCCACGTCGTGCCTGCCTAGCGCTGACCTTCCCTGCCCTTCGGCCTCTGCCCTTTCCTCCCGACCTTGCGGGATTATTCCTGCTGTGCCTTCTCCAGGAGAAGGCCCCTCGGCTGCTGCTTTAGTGTCGAGGGTGACCATGAGAGGAAAGAAGAAAATCCCCCTCCAATGACTTGCTTTTGTGGAGGGCAGTAATCAATATCCTGGGCACCCTGCTGAAGTGCCGGTGGAAAAGCACATTAACCCTCCATGCGCTAACCTCCCCCAGGCCGCCATCTTCCCCCCACAGCACACTCAGCTGCCCTTGTTTCCAGCCAGGAGGGCCCTTCTCTGTCCTTAAGATACCAAATCATACCAGTCCTGCCCTGTTTTCTAGTTTTGGCCTGAAGAACAAGATCAGAGGTGGGATTTTTGCTAGAGTTTATCCTTCCCCTATCCTCATCTGCTTGAAAGGTTGGCTGCGGGTAATGGGAAGAGCTGCTTCCTTGGTTACTGCACCACAGGCCACGGGTGCTGGAAGGGGGAGGCAGGGGGGGATTTTTTGTTTGTTTGTTTGCTTTTCCCTGAACCATGAAGCTCTGGGCAGTGCTGAAGGCAGGATACCAGACGTGATGGACAGGATGTGGTTCTGCACATTCTCCCTCCCCTCTCCCGGAGGAGCGGGGCTTGTGGCCCTGGCAGCCTTTTCAGGCCCTGCCAGCGGGGGAGTGAGAACTAGGCCCACAGATTGCATCAGGGCTCTTTTTCTGGTCATGCTGGTTGGTTATAATGAGAAAATACTCCAAATTCCTAGTGAAAAATCCTTTCTTCCTTTCATTATTACTGGGCCAGACAAGCTGAGCTAGCACCGGAGCACTGAATGGCGGCTGGCTAGTGGTGCACACAGCAGTGCCAGGGTGGGAGGCAGGACTCCTGAATCCTCACCCCAGCTTTGTTCTGTGGTGTTTTATATAAACCTCAAAAAATCAATTAACGTTCTGTACATTCTGTCTGAACATATCTGGGCATGAAACAGGATCAGTGATACAATCCCAAATGTTTAAAAGCTCAGTTAGCTAACGTGAGTAAAAAAGGTCTTGCAGTAAAAGATACTGAAATGCAAAGTGGTGGGACTGTCTCAGACTTGATTTCTGAGCAAAGCTGCTTTCAGATGTAGCAGCAGGTACCTTAAAAATGTGCTTCATTTTTTTAATATCTGTTCCTCATCTTTTGCAGAAATTTAACGTATGTTTTGGACAGTAGATTGGATCCAAAATGGATTAAGACTTCCAATTCAAGGTGCCTTGCCTCATCACTGAGGCATTAGCAGCGAGGTGGGACTGGAGGTAGTCAGCAATGCAAGTTGTTGTGGAGAATGTACTGGTTAAATCTTATTGATGGACTGTGAAATGTAAATGAATTAATATTTAGAAAAGATTTTATGATTTTTCAGCTGCAAACCCAAGTATATGTTCAGTGGTTAACAGACTAGTGATTGAGGCATGAAGACACCCTGTCAAGTCCTCACAGTCTCTGAACTGGGAAGATTTATCTTGGTATATGTTTAAGTTGATTTCTCTTTGCTTCTTTCTCAGGGCTTTTTTTCCTTCTTTTTTGTGATTGCTTTAATTCCTGGGAACTCTGAGAAGCACATTTTCTCTTTTCTTGGGAGATAGTTGCTAAATTTCTTACAGAATTTATTTGATCAATATGAAATCAACAGGGAGATTAAAGCACTCATTCTCACTATAGGTGCACTCCATCTGTGGGGGTTTTACTTAAGAGCAGAATGAAGAATAGGAGAAGTTTGAGGATCCAAGATTTGTGTATATCCTACATCATCAGTCTCTGGCCTGTTATGTAGAGATAACCTTCAATTCCTTCCCTGTATGTTTCCCATTTCCCCTTTTATTTTAATTTGTGTTTCAAATCACAATTTTCCCATGCTTTTCTTTAGCCTTCTTTAAATATTTAAAAAATATTCATTAGCCTATTAGTAGTCCTTCTCGGTAATAGTAGTCCTTCTAGGTAAGTAAATGTCTTTTAACAATAAAATCTTTTACAGGTGGGAAAACTGAGGTACAGAGTATTAAATAATATAATTAATTAATTAAAAAATATTTCAAAACTTTTAAGTACCTTTCCTTGTCAGCCTATATTTTATACTTTAATATCAGAGAAGCTTCTTGGAACATTCTTCAAATTAAAAACCTTAACTGTGTGATGGTGGGCAAGGAGCAGATAGCGAACGTAGTCATTTTGGAGGAAATCCTTGGGAATTCCAAGTACCCATCATATCTCCAGATGGCCTGAAGGCCATGTTTTATATTGCAGTATTTCCATTGTTTTTTTAAATAGTTTTGAGACATTTCCAGATATCTCGATTGAAAAAGGTGCTGCTAAAGGCTGAAGCCCAGATTACCACTATAAAGGTGTAAGAATCTCATGGAAAAAAATCCTACCATTCTTTCTTTTAGTGCTTATGTAGCCCCTATCAGCATAGTATCTGAGCATCTCGTATATATTTAAAAATAGAAATAACTGTAACAAACCCTCTGTCTCTCTCTTCCTTCCCAGCCTGTAAGTGAAATAGCTTGATTTGTTCAAAGGACTTTTTCCTTGTGGGTTCTAAATATTTAGCTGTGGTTTTGCACAGTTTATCTACTGTTCCATTACTCCACTGAGGGGGGGGGGGAAGATGCCATTTCCATTATTTCGTAGAACTCAAAAAGCCACAGCGTTACGTGTTCCTTCTACTGGTTCCCATGTAGAGCTTAACCAACACCATTCCCAGAGCTGTTCATTTATTACTTTATTGATGCACAACCAGGGATGTTTTGGCAGGATTCGGTTTGTGTAAGCCACGTGTGATGTTAAAGGAAGGCTGTTAAATGTTAATTGCAGCCATTCACAGGATGGGTGTGGAGATTTAATATTTGCTTGTAGAATATGTTTGAGAAATCATTATATTCCCTTATTAATACCCTGTGAACTTGATAAAGTAACATTATGTTAAACGAGGGTCATTTTTCTCTGTTTTGTCTATCTTTCTGGCCTCAATATAAAGCACACTGATTGTTTTAATAATCAGCTTGATTTCTCATTCAAATTTCTGCTTTCTCCTTTGAGATAATAGTGTGTACAGCTCCATGTCTTCCACGTTAATTATTGTTTAAAAAGCACTGTACAGGATTACGAAGGAGTTTCCTGAAGACACTGAAATTTATGGCCACTGTTAGCCCTTTTCCTAAGGAAGTTCTGAAGATTCATCCCTTTCGTGTGTCAAATTTCTTATATTTATCTCCCTGAAAAGATCTGAAGGTCTTAAATAGAACTAGGTAATCTCTACAGTCACTTGTGCTGGGGGAGGTGGCTCGTTACTTAGTAAGCAAGACACTGCGTGGAAAGTGAACTCAAACCTCTTCAAATCATCCCAAATGCAGTGACTACCAAAAGTAAAGCTTGAGGCCATAAAGATGCACATCACACTGTGATCCCAGTCCTCAAGAGTTGGACGCTCATGTGTCCATGGCCTTGGACATCAGAATGGAGCAATGTTCCTTAAGAGTCACTGTCTAGATCAGCTTTCTTTGGCTGTCATAGTTGTTTGTGTATCCTGCATCAGGGAGGCATGCAGACCCTGACGCTCTGCGCCACTGTGACAGCCAGTCTCTTCTTTCCATACAGCATGATAATTGCTAGCGTGTCTAAAATTTCACCTCTTCTGCCAGCATCACCTCTGGTTTTCTGTGTTTGACTAAGCAGCGGGGTTTTTCTTTGGCTTTTATTTGAGCTGAGGAATTCAGATGGCTGAGATACTGTGCTATCAGTTTGTGAAGTGAAGGCAGTATATAGTTAGACATCATAAATGCTCTCCTGGCATCCAAGGGTGCTGTGTCTCACACATTTATACATGTCTAATGGTATGGGGAAGATAACTGAGCCATGTTGGGCTCTGTGGTTGCAGAAGTGTCTCTGTGTATCATGACCCTTTGGGAGGAGAAGGAATGCGAGACGAGTCTTGGTCTTTTACATTCACATGCAGCAGAGTGTTAAACTGAGACAGCAGCATTTTGTGATCATTAGAGCTAAAGACTGCTGAGAAATGCTATCATCTGAGTACTTCCTGCCCCTTTCCTCATACTACAAAATAAATTTCCATAATAGAAAATATTTCTCTTTCAGAAGTGTCACATTATTTCCAAGTTACACAATATAACAGTAGGAAAAAGTAATTAAGAATAATACACAGTTCCAGAAACAGGACACAGATACTTGTCTGAATGTATCATCTGCAGTACGCTTTATGAAACATCTGACTTTCCCGTAAGAACCTCTGTGATGCTTCCAGTTCCTTTATACCATTAGAAACATAACGTTTTCTTCTGACATCCAAAGAAGGATCTCACAGCTAATAATAGTTTTAAAGAGCTATCAGTGTTTAAGTGGAAACTTCAAAAAGTGTTTTCCTTTTCTAAGTTAGTTCTGCCAATATATCAAATTTTCTGTCATTCTTTACTGAAAATACCATTAATTTGGAAGCAGGATATCTGCTGCTTCTTGTCTCTGTCTTTTGGTTAACCTGCTTGTGGTATCTAATCATGAAATTTCTGGTTTGGGAAATGATTCTCCTTCTTCATTACAAACTCAAGCACGTACAAATATTCCATCAAGAGTCTGCCTGCTCACATGTACAAAAATGCAGAACTACTCCCATTGCTGTTCTCCTAAGTCCTTTATGTACACCCATCCGTTTGGGGACCTATTTTGAAATCACTCTCAGTACGCTAAGAACCTCTGCGTGACTTACAGAGGCTTTGGTCAGCGGCTTGGTTTGCCTTTATTCTGGCCCACTCCTCACTCATCTTGCACCAGCCTTCTTTGCCCATGTGTACTCTTTTCCACCATTGCAATAACCTTCCCCTTCCTTCACCTTCCTTTCTCTCTGTCCATCTGATTCCAGACACCAGCCCTAAACACTCTCTCTCTACCTACGAGGCAAACCCTGCTTTGTTAAGTACTTGGAGTATGGGAGTAGGAACTTCATGAATTCTAATGCTACCTCTGACACCCAAATGTTGGGCAAGACACTTTAACTTTCATCTCCTGATTGTTTTCCTGGGTGGCTAAGCAGGAAAATAATTCCTAGTTAAATGCTTTGCAGAGGTTCTGTGGGCTTAATTAGATGTTGGTCTGTGAGCTACCAACATTAAAAATACAGTATGGGTGCTGAGGATTTTAACCACAAACATCTCTTTCAGTGTCTCTCTTATTCTTTTAACTTAATTAACAGGAGTTAGTCGTTTAACTTTATAACCTAATAGTTTTTACAGCTTAGAGTTTATGAAAGGCACCACAGCAGATCTTCTGAAAATGTAATTGTGTATTCTTATAATTATGGCTAAGAAATTTACTTTGTGCATTAGCAGAACAGGAAAGTAAGAATACTTTGCCCTTCTCAACTACTTGGCACTAAAGCACGCAAACCCCTGCAATTTAGGCCTTGGTCCTGCACCCCATCTGTATGCCTCACATCATATGAATGAGAGGTCCTTTTGCCTGAATGCATAGAGCATTGCCTGGTTACAGACAACACGTTTTAGCCATAGAGCTCAAAGAACTTCACCAAGAAGGGCACATACAATTATCCCCATTTTACAGTAGAAACCATGTAGAACAGTACATGGTAGAATGTGGCATTAGCCGACAGGGTGTTCCTGGCTCCCTTCTCCCTGGTCCAACAAGGCAGGGCTGTACTAGCAGTTTCTGCATCCTTCATTTTACAGTATGGACAGAGAATGATAGTGGTCCTTTAAACAAGCCTCTTTATACTTACTGCTTAAATCAAGGGAGATGCAGAAAACTATAGCATGAGTAAGGAGTGAATTAGTTTTCTAATTCTTTCATGCTTAATTACTTCTGCTGTTCCTAGCAACACAGGTAAGAGTACTTTTAACATACACATACACATCCAGTTGCCCACAGCACATGCTCAGCCTTTTGTGACTGAGGTTACATGCATGTACAAGATGGCAGAAATGAAACCACTGAGTGTCTTTAAGATTTATAAATGGGGGAGGACTGAAAGGGTTAAGAAAAACCCTCTGCATATACCTGGTATATAAAACTGTCATGTAATCAAATGAGAGGAATGCACTCCACTGTGTACATTAGCAAACACTCCATGCAAGCTGGCTGGCAGAGGCTCAGGGTTTTCAGTGCTGCCTTGCACTACAAAGCCCTTCTTTGTTCTCTCAGCTCTGTTTTAAATATCTGATGACTATTCCACACCATGTCAGTGCCAAATCCCCAGCTTCACTGTAAACTCTTTACAACAGCACATTGTGGGCAGATCGGATGGGGATGGGCTGGTAGAGTGTGGGTATCTCCCCTTTCTTTGCTTCTCAGGCAGGTCCTCTCACCAACTCTGCCATCTCCCTGTAATTTCTGTAGCCCCTTGTGCAGCCACCTGGATAGTTTTCAAAGCCAGAAGGAGTAACTTGGGAGTGCAGAAATTGAACTTAGATCCTGACATGGCAACAGCACTCCACAAGTGCACATCAGGATGGGTGTAGTCGAGGTTCAGCCAAGGAAGGGCAAATGAATCAAAGAGTGTTCTTGCAACAAATATTTTTGTTGAAACTTGTTGTGCCTATACTGTTGTTGGCTGGATCTTGCCTGAGCTTGCTAGCCAAGTGGGATTGGGCTTTGAAAAAAATTAGATGAAAGATTTCCTATGAACATGCACACAGAAAGGCAGGAAGTGATGCTGATGACTCAGGAGATGGTGATGTTCCTTCTTGATTTGGAATTAAAGTACTTCCCTGGAAGGATATTAACACAGCAGCACACATCTCAGCCTCTTGTCAGATGAGATGTTAAACCAGGGTCTCATCTCCCCATGCTCGTTAAGGATGCTTTTCCATATGACTTCTACCTATATTTTAGTTAGACAGCTGATGTTCTAGCTTTCTGTACAAGGCCCTTATGTGGTATTGCCTTAACTGCTACATTGATGCTCATTCTGCACAAGAGATGTTTTTTCATTCCAGGAAGAAAACGTTGCTTGAGTACGTGAAGTTGTACAATAATAATATGGCATCTTCTTTTTGGTCCTAAACCTACTAACTCTGTTCATGAAGAATACTTCTATTTTTCTGGATAAACATAGAGTTAATGTTGTTTCCTGCAATGTTTTGGGATTTCTGTGCGTAGACACTGGGGTAGGAAATAAACAGTAAGCTTTCGGAGTTAAGAGAAGATTTTATATAATATTATTTCAGTGGTGCTGCCCTATTGGCTATTAATGTGAAAAGAAGCTAAGCTGCTCAGTGTCCCATTCTGTTTCTTGTTTCACTTCCTGAAGCTCCTTGGCATCCAGTACTGATGTGCTGGAAACTCAGCCGTGCAGTGGGTGGCTGCAGTGCCTTCTAAAATAAACAAACCTGTTTTCATTCAAATTTCTTCATTTCACATGCAAATATTTCTTGGTAGACTCAGTAAGAAACCCTTTCTAAAGTAAAACCTATTTATTAAGGGCCACTTAAAGGTGCATTGTAACACTTTTGCTTAATCATTATAATCCATGTAAGCTAAAATAATTGAAAGCAAGGTTTACAGCACTGCAGAAGCTTGTGCAAGGCCATATTTGCCACTAAAGCTCTTTGGTTTAAATAATCCCATTCAGTGCACACTCTGTATAATTGATTGTATATCAGAATCCTCCAGGGGACTTGCAATGGCTGCTTAGGCTATGCAAGTGCAGACACTCTTGTCTTTGCCATGTTTGCTTCCCTAGTACAGGACTGAGTACAAATAGGAATTAATTTCTCTATGGTGAAGTATTACTACGTGGTGAGGAGGTGTGACGGTCATTTTACTCCGAAGGGATATAGCGAAAGAGTTGAAGGGACTCTCTTAGTGGTATATAGAAGCCTGTACCAGAGTCAGAAATTGAATCCACATGTTGTATGATCCAGTCTGATGCCTTATTCATTAAACCATTGGCTCTCATTTTGTATAGTACCTCCCATCACATACAGAGTCCCAGGAAAGTTCACAAACAAGACCTTGTCCTGTTAGGCAGAGGGTGACCAGCCAGTGAGTGTCTCACTTGTTAATACTGTAGCAGGGGCTATGAACAGTGTACAGGTCCCTTTTAAAAAGGAAGAAAATACCATGGGGCATTTTTAATGTTCTCCCAGAGTTTGGTGGAAACCAGTTTAATGATTCATATTTTCCCAAAGGGGAATCAATTAGCCTTTTTATGGTACTTTCAAGAGATTCCTGCTTCCTTTCCTTGCCCCAGCCTCTTCGCTGTCACCCCACAGAGATAGTCCTTGGGCAGAGTGTGGCCATCCAGTTGGTCTTGGTCAGTTCACCACAGATGGATGATCAAGAGTTCCAAAAGGGATTGACACTAGAGAAATATTTTCCTTTGTGAACCAGATTGATTTTCAGGATTTTACAGACCATTTCCTCCCTTTTTCCCCATCTTTACACATCACTAACTGCTTCCTCTCAGCCTCCTGCTTCAAAGCCCTTGCATATATCTAGTGCCCACCTAGCTGTTTGCATAATGGTGCCCTAGCAGAGGGACACACACTTCTGGCAGGGAGGTAAGAACTCTCTCATTTACTGTTGTTTGGTTTTTTAAGTCCATTATGAGTGTATTTACATGGCAACTTTGACCATCTTAGCACAGTGAGATAGTTACCTTGCTCTTCCAGGTTTATCATTCACTGGAATTGATTACAGAACGTCAGGTTTTTGAGAGACAAAGCTAAGACCAGTACCTTGCCTTGCAGGTGAGTGCCTGTGTCCTTTTGTGCAGGCTGCCAGAAAAAAAGGTAAAGTCAGAACTGGAAGGACTCGGGAAATGCTCCAGCTGTAAAATGTTCCAAATGTAAAACTATTTGTTTCTCATAAGAAGCAAGTTGCTCTCCAGGGGAGGACTGCAGCTGGCATAAACCAAGGGAATCTACAAAGATCTGCACCAAAAAGAAGCAGTTAGACTAAGTAAAAAGAAGGCTGTGTGTTAAAGAGCTAACTATGTTTTGTTAGGAATGACTGAAGTAAGCTGTTTTCCTGACAGTCATTGTTTGGTGGAGCTGAAAGAATGAGCCAGGTATTATGCCATTACTTTGAGATGGGACATTTGGGAGAAATTAAATAGATTTGCTCATTCCCAGAATACTTCTGGGCCTTAACTCAAGAGTAGGGAGTTCAGCAATGAATGCAGAGCCAGAGCAACCAGGAAGATCAAGAGGGATTTGTGACTCAAGGTGATTCTAGCTGAGCAAGGAGTGATCACTTCATGCAGAAGTTCTGTTTTTACTGCTAGTGAGGACACTGTGCTCTGGTGTCCCAAAACAAGTGTGCAGGTCCCATTTTCTGTCAGGCAGGTTGAAAGTCATGTGGGTTTTGCTTCCCTTTCTGATTTGGTTGTGTCTGCAGACAGCTTCTTGTTGCCATTCATAGGAAGCTGCAATCCTGATGAAATCCAGCTGTATCTGTCCTGCTGCCATACTGATCGTGTAGCATCATCTGTTTCCTTCCAAACCAGAACCTCCCTCTTTGCTTTCAGACTTTACCTGTCACAGTGGCAGACACTCTTCTAACTACATATCTCAGCTTCCAAACTTTCTGGCACCTAACTTCTTTGGCTTTCCTGTGAGCTACCGAATCTTTGGGCCCAATCCTTCAGTCCTGGGAGTTCCCACATAAGTCAGTCATTGCATAGCATGGGCATAGCCAGGCTCTCTATTGCCTTTTCTCCAAACACCAACTGAGTGCAGGTCTTTTATAAACTGGTAGAAGTTGAACTGTGGATTGGAAGAAGAGCAAATTAATTAAAAGTTCCCAATGTGTACATGTAATGGAAGGGCACCTCAGTGCAATCCCAACAAAGAGCCCCAGCTGACTGCACAAGAAAAAATTCACTGGACTATTTAAAGTGGCAAGATCCTTCCCTTCTTTCCAGTGTAAAATACATGCTTGCTAATATGTGGATGGTGTTGGGGAGATGTACTGTGTGAAGATTTGTTTTCTTTGAGAGTATGACCCTACTGCCTTGAGGAAGAAAAAGATTTCAAGTGGCCTTTCTCCACTTTGTTGGCAAGTCAGCCACTATATCTCCCAGGATAACAGGAGTGCCTGATACACTGAGCAGATGAGCCTTGAAGGATGTGAGGAAGGCTACTATACTGGGATCAATAGCATACTTTTTCCTTCTGTAGCATGTAAACATTTGACCTGATAAATACTAGAACTTCCTCATCTGCTTCTTCCTTTTTGCTTTTCTTTAAAGAACATCTAAATCCCCATATCTATATATGCTTATGGAGAAGTCCATCTGTGTGTGTTTCCTTGGGAAGTCCCGTCTATGTTTACTTAGGAAATCAGAGAGGAATTTAGGTGCAAGACTGTTGGTCAAAGTTTTATATTAAGTCCATTTACATTTAGCTGAAATAAATTGAATTAGATTACCTACTGCAGTCAGAAGAAATAGAGTTTTGCCTGTACCAGTGACATGTGAGTTACAGTGTGCTCCAGAATGCGCTGAGAAGACCTCAGCTCATTAATAGAATATTTTTAATGTGCTTTTAGTCTTTTAAGGGGCTCTTACAGAATAACGCTTCCAACAACAATCTGTTTAAATGTTTTGCTCTCTGAGGTGTGCATATTCACGAAGAGAGTGAGTGGGGGAAAGTATTCAATTGTTTCTTATTTTAAACAGTTTAATTTGATCAAAATTGGAAGGAAGCATCATTTGACAAATGAATCTGTAAGGCTGCTCTTTTTCAGAAATGTTTTGTTCCTGAGACATACTCTGAGTTTGTACTGCTTGTGCAGTGCTGAGTCAAACAGCAGCCATCTGTAGGAGCGGCAGAGCTGAAGGTCAAGCAACAGACTCTGCAGGTGTCTTCCCCCAGGGAACTTTTCATACCTGCTGTTTGGTGCGACCTAACCTATTACATAAGTGAGAAATTTGCTCTTCTGACGAATGTTAATGATCCTCAAGGATCGTATTGTGTTGGCAGGGATGATTTAGAAGGATTCAGAGTGAATGTGAGAGGCGAAAGGCAGCCTTCATCTACTGCCATATGTTGGATGGTGCTGTTTGACTATGAAGGTGTCTGATCCTTCTCCAAAATATCAGTGATACAACTGCTCTCCAGTATTAATAGATAAATCAGCAAGGAGTATATATTTTCTTTTCCCTTTTGTGCCTATTTTTAAATAGATTTGAACCTGATGAAAAGTACTGGAGTGACAGCCCTGGTGATTTCACTCTTCCATTCCAAAACCCAGATGAGTAGAAACCATGGGAATGCAGACTGCACTGACGTGGGGGGAAGGACATGCCTTTTCAGATGGCTGGTACCCACTGAGACATGGTCTGGAGCAGACCTGGCTTATGATTTGCCCTTCTGACACTGGAAACAAGAGGAGGGAGGGAAAGACTGTGCTGTTGTACTTGGCAGCAGGAGAGCACACCAGCCTTTGAAGAACTGACTGACAAAAAAGAACTACATAAGATGGTTGTATGGTATCTTTTTTCATCTTCTCTCAGTAATGCTAAAGAATCAAAACACACAGTAAGTGAAGTCCGATATTAGCTTGGAATGATTTGGACACATGAGGGCTCCTGGTGTTGAAAGAACAACTGCACTCTGTTGCAGGGACAAATGCATTGTAGGGTGCTGCCTGAAATCCATGGAGTTGCAGCCAGGACTAATTTGGCCCTTGCCTTTGAGTCAGCTCGTACAGCCACACAGTCTATTATATAATTAGAAAACTTTTGCTTTACCAGAGATCCCTCAGGGCCTGTCAGTGAGTATTTCTAATGTCTGCTCTACCTGTTCCTACTAGGAACAAAGCACTATACTGCTGGCAACTCAGTACACCGCATACGCAGTATTTCAACCTTTTTTTTTTTTGCTGTTGCTGGAATAGCATCATACAGAACCCAGCTTTCTGGAGTAGAGAGGTAGTGCTGACCTTCTGACCCAGAAACCCACCCCAGCCTTACAATACTGTCTATAAAAGGGTGCCGTAGACAGCCCCAGAGTGAACACAACGCACTAATTCACTGGAGCAGTTGTGCTGACATCCTGGACCGTGAGAGCGCAGCTGGGGCAGTTTAAGAGCAGCAGTCAGGTTCCAAGAGGGAAGCCAGGCTTTTATTATTCACACTACAGTCACCTATTGTTTTTCTTCTTGTTTTTCTCAAGATATTTAGATGTGTCTGGTGGGCAGGAAAGTGAAAGACTGGGATTGCCAGCTCTAGGCAGCCACAGCATTCCCAGGTACTCTGCAAACTTCCTCCTCGCAGCTCTGTTCCTGCCGTTTCACAACAAAGCTGTAGCTCCTGCCTGCGCATTTGGTCCTGAATCTCACAACCAAAGCACCTCCACCCTGGCCTGCACAAGTTCGGCTAATTTCAGTGTGTAATCCCACACAATGCTGCCAAATAATCTCAAGTTTAGTCAAGAGCGGCCAGGCCAGGATGTGTTTTAAAATGAAACTGCAAATAGGGTTTATACAATGTTCTGTAATGATTTTGTGATAGCAGCTGAAGGCTGGCATGATCCTTTTGACTTTCATTTCAGCTGGGATCTTGGACAGAAGTGAATACATGAGTGGAGTCTCGCTCATTAAATGACTTCATAGCTTCAAAAGGATACCATTAATGAAACCAGAATACTTAATATTTGTTAGCTGAATAACCCCAACAATTCTGATTCTCTGGTCTATTAAGCCATGTGAAAGTATAAAATGGCCTTAGACCAGTCAGCTACCCAGTAGAGAATTCCTCCTGCTTAGGGTTTCATTGATGAGAACAACCAGCTGCCTGTTCCCTCCCCTGTAGATGTGTATAAGAAAACAATTTGAAATAAATCTGGGTGTACTTTATCTTCTGCTGGATTAATTCTTTGGGGTAGTCCTGTTATGAATGAGAGCTTGGCACCTCAGGGCCAAATATCTGCAACTAGTTTCTCCCCCTGTGCTCTAACTTCTCCTCCAAGCCACTGTCAGAGAGAGTGGAGAAACAATTTTTACCGTATTAAAAATATTGGAATCATTTCTGTTATCACAGAACTCATGACAGTTCTACCAAGATCCAGAAGCTGCTGTTATGCTATCATAGAATTCTTGGGACCCCCTTCTTCGCTGGTATAATCCACAGGGAGGAATTTGGGCCGTAGCATGGATTATGTTTTAGAGAATCTGATCACTGTCTGGATTCATGCGCCAAAAATTCCTTTTATAGCACTCAGAGTGACATGTTTCTTCCAGGTTCCAGACTGCCCAGAGCAGGCTGTTTGCGTAGAGTCAAGTGTGTGCACTCAGTTTCCAATGCTAAATAAAAGTAATCTAATGGTAAATAATAAACCCGCCTGACGGTGGAAGTGGGGGTTATCTGGTGTTTACAGAGGGGACACAGATAGAGGAAGAAAGTTTTGCTTTGCTTTTTAGAGGCATTCTAGATTGGTATCTCCAGCTTTCTGAATATAATCTGCAGTCGGAGGCTCCTCTGCCGCCTCCCCAAGTCCAGACCCCTAACTGTGCCTTGCTTCTTCTTATGTAAAATGGCTGTTATAGATTTTTATTCGGGAAATTACTGAGAAGCTGGAGTGATTCATGCAAACTGCTTGGTGCAACAACATGTGTAAATGTGTTTCTTCTTTCTGCTGCTAGCTGTGATCTTCCCCTCCATGAAATAGGACTCTTTGGGGCTGGTAGTGACCAGCGGAGTCACAGTACTGTAAAAAAAGTCTTATCTCTGCAAGGGTAAAAATATTGTCCTTTTTTATGCATCCACACATTCTCCATATTAGGAAAATTGCTGGCTGCTGCTGGTGGAGAGTAGCAATGGGTGTAGATGAGCCACTGGTGAAAAGGGTTTCCATTCAAGGGCAGATTGGGACAAGCAGTGTTCAGCAGTACTCAGAAACCAGACACAGAAATCTGTAAGGCTGCAGGAAAATCGCGTCTGCTGCCAGCACGTGCTGTTGGCATACCGTAACAATAGCGGGTCTGCTTCCTAGCATGCAGAAGGTCTCAGCGATGCCAAAGCAAGGGTTCTCCAGTCCTGCTTTTCTGCCAGTCACTATCAATACTATAAATAGATGCTTTGGGAGTTTGTTTCTGAGAATATTTTGCCGCTAGAAGGTGCCACATTCATAAAACCAGGGATTAAAGTCTGTAGCCACAGACTAAGGCCAAGATTTCAGGATACATTTTCATCAGTGGAAGGTTACTGCTGTCCTACCTACTCCTCTGCCTGTGAACATTGCTGTGTAAGCTGTGACTGTACATCTGTGTGATCGTGATGTGAGCCACATCGGGGAACATGAGGGTTTTGGTTGGGTTTTGCCTAATCAGACTATCCCTAAATAAATTTGTTTCCTTTGTTCAGCTCACGCCACAGCTGTGTAGGCAGTTGTACTGCAGCAAGGGTGGGGAGGTGCACCATGCACGAATGTGTCAATTTTGATTAAAAAAAAAAAAAGGCATATAAAATAATGAATGTAAAAAATCTTTAGTCCCCAAGCTACTCATGTTTCATCCCCTCTATCATGAGTGCTAGTTGCAAAGTTGCTAATACACTCGAGATTCATGGACAATGTGTTGAATTCCCAGGACTGCTGGAGCTGTCTCTCCACAAAACCAGTGGGAGTTTTTAGGTTTAGGGAGTATACCTAATATTATAGGAATACTTATCACTAATTGCATCTATTATTCCATTTTTGGAGAATCATGAACAAGGAACTAACCAAATGCTCTTTACCTAAGATAATTGTTTTAAAATGTGTGAGGGTTTACTTTGCACTCACTTCTTTCTATCCTTTTCACATTGTTGCTGGTTTACAAAGGTACCATGGATGAGGGATGTTTTTAGCTTCCTGCATGCTAGTATCTCTGTCGTGAATTTAGGTGACATGTTGATGGAGTACATTACATTTTTATTCCTAGCTAAATAATACCAAATCTAAAAGTGAATATCTCATCTGTTGGTATTATCTTGCTAATAAAGAGCCTGATGGAATTAGATGAGTTGAGCTGGAAATGTTTTACCTCCATTTTTCTCCAAGTATAGGTTGGAGTCAGTGCCTGGAGAAGCTGGTCCTGCAGTGTTTTGGCTAGTTCAGTCTTACATGCCCAAAGCAACAGGTTTTTTGCCTTTTCCTCTGCAAAGAGTTTATGCTTTCTGAGCTCTTGCTGTGCATACTGTCTGTGGGAAGTGTCTGCTCACACCTGGGGGAAATACACAAAGCAAAGTGCCTTTAATTGCTTCTGGAACAGTACAGAGAATTGTTTAGACTAGATTTACTTTCCTGATTTGTGCTTAGAGACAGAGCTGACCTCTGCCAGAACTACAAAGAGCACCCAGCTGAGGCTGTTAACATCTCTTAGGAAACAGTTCAGGAACGAGCCTAGCTCACTGCCCACTGCTGTAGTGATTACAGTAAATCCTCATCTTCTGCTGACTTCAGCGGAGTGTTTGCAGACAGCAGTTCTGATTTGAACAGGACCTCAGAGCCCAAATAATGTAAAACGTGTATCAAAATCTACTTGGTCGTAATAGCAATTTTCTTTAGCAGCTCTCATTTATAATACCTCAAACTGATATGTTTCACCTTGAAAACACGACATGTGTGAGTGCTCTGCTTGAGGGGAGTGTGAGGAAGAAAAAGCTCCATGTCACCTTTAATGAGAGCAGCAGCGTCGTCTTGTCTTTTGTCTTAGGCACTGTAATCTTGCCTAGTGGGACAAGTCAGATCCCACCACAGAGCTCTGTACTTTGCCAGTTAAGTGTCCTTATTTCCCCAATCCTTATATCAACTTAAGGATTGATATAATGATTTACATGACTGTTTCTAACATTGCCCTTGCACAATGCATCATAGGCATGGCTACAGTTTCTGTCATTGTTTGTTAAGTCTCTGTAGCTGTTATCTCAAGCTCTGCCTCATTTTATTTGGCATCCTTGTCTCCTGGTTCTGTGAATCCTGTATGTTGCCCTGTTTCCCCTCTGCTCCCAAGGTAGCAAAGGTACCTACTCCCCATCCTTTCTGTTGCTGGATAGGTATGGCTCTAAAAAGAGATACAATGCTTCTGTCACTCTTTGTTCTGCATTGAAAAAATGTTCATTGTTTTAAATTACACACGTTTCTTGTATTACTGGTGGAGAGCATATGAGCACACTGCAAAATAGGTACCTCAGTTACAGCTCTGCAGCTTCTGTGGGTAGGTTTGGTCTTGCTCCAGTTCATGTACATGTATATCACAAATGCTGGTACGTTAGTTGGCAGAGTCTAGCCTAGAAACTACATATTTAATACTAGGAACAAGATCTCTCCTTTCACCCTTAGGGACAGCCCTGTAGGACATATGAGTAATACAGCTGTCTCATACCATAGAGAGCCAGTGAGAGTGCATCTCAAAAGCAGCCTTTACCTGTACATGAGGCACATGAGAGCACTAATTTAAAGAGAGCTACAACGTGAAGTTTACAAATAAGAGGATATACAGGTCCCTACAAATGTTAGCTCATCTTGAAGCCAGATGGAAAATGGCTGCTGGTTTTTTACTTCCTCACAAACTGCCTGTTTCAGAAAGATGTCCTTTTTTTGTCTGTTTTTTTGTAAATACAAGCAAAGTAAAGTCTGACAGCTAAAGCAGCCATATCTTAGAAGCACTGCTTGCTTCTTCTCAAAATGGCTGCTGCTCTGGTCTGTGCTTCGAAGGCAGTAGGCTGCTCTTCGCCTGGCACTGCAGGCAGGACCCGGCTTCTCCTCCTGACTAACAGGCCCCGGATCTCTCCTGTCTTTCACCAACTTTAGGGACTTGGTGCCTGTGAGAGGTAACACTTTCTGCTCACTTTTTTAAATCTCTTGGCAGCACACTGCTGCCTAGAAGCTGAAAGCTCGATTAATTTGAACACCAGAAAATACTTTGGCATTTATGGATATGACTGTCTTTCTACTGTTTTGTCAGTAATACTGTTTACTTTCATCTTAGTTATCCTTTAAACAGCGTCAGTGTGCCTGAGATCAGTGCCTCAGCTTTAATGAAAATAGGTTTTGTTTGTTATTTGAGATGTCCTTTAAAGTGCTGAAGATGGAGGCTCTGGGATCCTGGGATCTCAGGTCTGAGAAACTGCCTGGAAAGAAGAGTGACACTGAAGAGCTGATGAAATGTTTAAATCAAGTGAAGGGCAGAACAAAAACTGTGTAAGCGCTGGAAGGAGAATTTGATTGTTCAACACCTTGTTTTTATAATGGCAGTAAGGAATTTAGAAAGTGTTACACCATTTTCATTTTGAATGCACCACATCTGTAAAAGGTAGCCTTTTACTTGGTGCTTGTTCGGTTTACAAGTAGGTGTAGGAGAACGCACGGTAACCTACAAATGCTTTGCAAAGAGTTTGTAACACGTTCATAACTGAGTACAGTTACACCATGCAGAGTACCCTTGCAGATGCAGTTACCTTATGGAAAAAGTTTCCCATGCCTAACTAAGGAACATATTTAGGCCATTTCAGCCACATAAAGGAAATGAATGTACAGCAGAGGTCAATGCCCTAACTGTTCTGTGCCAGAAATTCTTTGAGGTGGTATTTATACTGAAGTATGCATTATCTGTAGCATGTTTATAAATATGTCTGCTAACTCTATACAGCATTTCTGCTTGTAGAAACTCTTATAATAACATATACCCCAGGGTTTCATTTATCCTTCTCCCTGCCTGATTGTTCTTTTTTCTTTATAATTCATTTAATTGCCTAACACTGGCAACTTAAGTTTTGTTCTTTTTTCTTGCTCTTTTTTTTTCCTTTCTTTTCCCCCCCTCACAAATTATTGCAAGTCATTGTGCACTAAATATAGTTCTGCTTTCTGCTTTCCAGATGCTGAGAGCTTGGCTTACATCCTTATAGCATTCCAGCCTAATTCTCTCTCTCTCTCTGTCGCACACATACAACTATTCAAAGCAAATTTATTGAGTTCAATGCATCAGGAAAATCTTGATAGTTCTCTTTGTAGAATGGCAATTAAGTTTTAGTAAAACTTACTCATGTTAAATTTTTGCTGGCTTTATACTCAATTGCTGTACCCCATATTCATTGTTGTGATGGCCCAATAAATGGTTCTTGCTGACTTACATATTTCATAAAAGATTTCATCTCTGCACACATCTACTGTGCGTTTTAATTATTTAGGTCTCAAGTTTTACAGTCTGATCTAGCCATGCAAATTTCACTTCTGGTGCAACTGGAGTACACTGGAATATCAGGGCCAGCTTCAGGGATGTTTCAGTTCAAAATGTCAAGTTCCACAGCAAAAGTCAGTAGAGTGGAAAAGTATATACCCATTTGAGCCACAGCTGCAGAGTCAGTTTGGACATGATTAGAAACTTATTACAGCTATCCAAAGCAACACTAATTTTCAGGAAAATTAACTTTCTGCTCTATTTCTTTTGTGAGCTGGTGCTGGTATCATAAGAGCTGCCCACCAGGCAAGTGACTGTTCTGGTAATGATCAAGTAGTTCCTATATAGGGTATGTAATATTCCTAGCTTATAAAGCAATTTGGACTAGCAAAAGGCACAGAACAAATCTGTAGTTTTGATTTATGAACAATTAGTAGTGCCACACACCACTGCAGTATTTTTTTAATTGGAAGGATCCCAATTTAAGATCCATATTTACGCTGAAATTTGCTAGAACCAATGTATTTGGATCCTTTATCCACTATTGAAATGCAGCTGTGGTACAACATGGCAGCTGTTTAAGGCAGGAAGCAAGGAAAATGTTGTGTCTAATCAAAATTGCAGTGGGAATTGATTGGCAGAACATATTTACCCTGAAGATGGGGCTGTACCGCCAAACACAGTGGGTAATCCTGATTGGGGCTTTGGCATGCTATTTTAATACAAATGCAAAGAACTATTAGTTTTGAGACTTGGTTAATGCACCAGGATTAAATTTCTCTGCAGTCTTTTGTAAACTGCCTCAAATCTGTGTTGGCCATGGCCCCTTTTCCCTCCGGACAGCACTCTGTTCCCCCTCAGAATATTGCCTGGGAGAAGACCAAGCCCTGTCCCACCGCAAACCCCCTTCCTGCAGCATCTGCTCCTGAGCATTGCAACAGCCTAGCTGGCTGTGAGATGGGCTGGGAAAAATGAAGGACTCTGGCTCTGTGCCATTGCTTAATTTCCATAATGCTTACTTAATGTCATAAACGTACAAAGCCTACAAAACATCAGCAAAGTTGTGAGGCCAGATAAAATCTGGTTCCTGGGACAGATCTGCACAATGCACGGAGTACTCTGTGGGACTGATGAGAAGCAGCTTCCTGGGAGTTTTCCAGCCCTTGGGATTCCAGAGGAACCGTGGTCCCAGGTGCTGCTGCCGGGGCTGCCCCATAGCAGCTTGCACATAAATATTAGTATCAGCCCGTGGCTTGCTGTGCATCCACTTCCAAAGAGGCTGCAGCAGCCCCCACGCAAAGTCTCTCACAACACAAGGAGTGTGTCATTCAAAACAGAAAATAGCTGTAGTTCAGCACAGGGGTGGCGGGAAAGGATCATGCAGCACATGTTACAGAAGCCCTCCTGGCATCCCGCTCTCCTGAAGGCTGGCTGGGGAAGGGGCGGGGGGGCTGAAGGCTATGGCCGTTGTCAGAGCCTAACAAGGGGCCACATTGTTCCTGGGCCTATCAGTTGGTTTCTGATTCACCCGCAGCCAACACGCCATGATCAGATCACAGCTGGCCCAAGGATATGCTTTCCAGTGCATTTAGTGCTTGGAACAGCCCCAGGTTTTGGGAACACATGGTGAGGAGGAAGGGACAGCTGTGAGACGGAGAAAGGAGCTGATTTTTGCCTTCCCTCAAGATGAGCTTTTCTTTCATAAATTGATTGTGTTAGCAGCATTCCAGGTTGTAAAATTAATTTGGAGCCTATCTAGATCTGGGTGAAGGGCAGACAGTGGCAAAGGAGGGTGGAACAGGCAGTGGGTGCTTGCATGGCTGCATGCCCCCTGCCAGCAGTGCCCTCTCTGGCCAGTCAGCTGTGCCACTGCTTGTGACAGATCATAGATGGATCCCGACTACTCAGCCTTGTGTCTTCTTTCAGCTCAGAGCTTTAAGATAGCTTTGTTTGTCTCTAACCTGGGGGTTATGTAGCTGCTACATCCCAGTGGGGTGTATCTGGCAGTAGCTGAGCTTCCTTGTATGTGAGCAGTGACTGGCTTCATGGTGAGGGAGGGGAATGTCCTGAGTGTGACTGGGGACTGAGCTGGACTTCAGTTCCAGGCAGACTTTTTCATTTATCTTTGCAGCACACTGCTTCTGAGTGATTCCTGACTTTTTTGTTCCAATTTCCTGTTAAACAATAACACACCATTCCTCACCTCCTATCCCAAGCTTCCCTGTGTTTTGTAAATGGTTTTGCTGTTTCACCTAGGAGTGGCTGCAATTCAGGGAGTAATTAAGTGGTGCCTGCCTGTTTGCAGGTCCTTAAAGCAAATCTGGAATCTCCTTGTCTTTCCCCGAGTCCTTCACTTCCCAGCAGGAATTTCCATCTCTCCTTCCCGTTCTTCCAGAGCTGATCTGAGAAAGGCAGCTGCAAGTGGTGTGTGCTGCCATTGGCTTCTCTGCTCCACTGCAGAACGTCAGTAATAAACTATGGCTTGTCAGGGAAATCTGCAGTTTCCTACCTATGGCCTATACTTTGTAGGCCTATAAAGTACTTTAATGCTTGAGAAAGTCGATCTGTTAATCAACAAAGGTAATAAGCCAACTTTTTTCTCTTTCCCCTTACAGGGCCCCAATTCTATAAGGAGTCATAGAAGTTAAACATTGAAAAAGACCTGCAGTGTAATTGAGTCCATCTCCTAGTAGTGTGAGGGTGTTCTCTATTACAGATTTTTATTGTTATGTCAGCCTGGTTTTAAACAATCTCTGCAGCATGATTTACACATTCTCTTGAAATATTGTGCTCAGCGTAACATATCCCAACATCTTGAAGATTTTCCTGATACAATTATCTAAATGGCTCCTCTAAAAATTGATCCAGTTTCTCTCAGTTAAACCTTTCCTCTTCTGCGATATGGTTCATTCTACTGAAAAAAACAATTCCCTTTTCCTTTAAAGGGGCTACTGGGACAGCCAGTCTGTTATTTGGCCTGGCTGCAGTCGGATCTCATTTCTCAACCCCACCCTTCCCCTTCTCTGAGGAGGAGGGGCAGTCTTCATATTTTCCCTTTAAGCTGAGCTATGAAAAATAACTGTTTGCCAAAATCTTTCACCTTGGCCGTATACCCTCACAGATGTTTTCTACCACATAAACAAAGCAGCAAAGAATGTCGGGGCATGGGGGAGGCACGGTAGTTGGGACGGGGGAGAGATCAGGCTGGAGAATTACAGCTCCAGCCGCTCGGCTGTAGTCTGCCTTTCAGAAATGCACAAGAGCTGCTCCCACTGCTCAAGGAGCAGAGCCAGCTGTAAAATCATCTGCAGCTTCATATAACATGAGCATTCAGCCATGCAGTCTAAGAATATGTAATGCACACGTCACCATAGCATGTGTGCAAATTAAGAATAGCGATAAATCTGGCTGGTAGGACCAAGTCCTCAGCTGTTCTTCAGCCATCTCCCTGCTCAAAGAGAGATGGTGCCAGCCATTGCAATTGGGAGAATAGGAGGAATTGTGGGGAGAATTGTGTTGTACGTTACGCCCTCCAAATGGCAAAATCTGGCTTCACACCCCAGGGCTAAAGTTGTACTGTTAGTAGTGTCCAGAACTTAAGAGTTTTATCATGGGCTTTGCCAGTTCCAAGTGTCTATTGACTACAGTTGTGTCAATGAATCGGAGTACAGATCTTGAGTACCACAGCCTCATGGCATGAGAGAATTTGCTGGAGCAAGTGAAACATCTTGAATTTTGTTGGGACACAATGTCACTTTGTCTGTTCTGCTACATTTTGGACCAAATAAAATGTCCAGATGACTGTGGAGTAGGTTCCAGCTGCTGATTTTGAAGGGAAATTATTTGAAGGAAAAGAAGGCAGGAACCATTGGGACTGACAACTTATGTGAAAAGAAGGAGATGCTCTTCCTAAAACAAGTATTTCTAACTGTTGCTGCTGATTGAATGCAAGGCATAGCCATGAGTCCAGTAAGGTCCTGATGAGATTCTGACAGGAGGAGATGGTGGTAGTGATGTGGTTGCTCACCTAAGTCTCTGTGTTGTCTCAGAATACTGCTTTGAGCCAGTGGAAAAGTTTTTACTGTAAACAAAGTCAGTTCTTGTTTAGGACCCTTGAAAGGAAATTCATAATGACCAGTGTAAACCGCCTGGTGCAGATGAAAGGGGTCAGGAATCCACACAATACTTAAGCAATTTGCGGCTTGGGAGGGAACCTCAAAATCTCTCCTATCGTCACATACAAATCACGAAGAACATATTGGTCGTGTTTGAGTATATCCCAGAGGATCAGTTTGTGAGCCCTCCTGCATATGCTGGTGGGTTGAGAGGCACCGAAACAAAGGGGACCATGGTTGGAAAGATTTGCATATTAAGGAGAAGAATGTGGAATGTATGTATTATGTGTAGTAAGAGTGTGGAACTAATGGCTTATGACAGGGATACAACTATGGAATTAATGTGATTTGGCAGCCAGGCATTAATATGGAATGGACAATTTTGGACGAAGCAGAACAGGAGCGCGTAAAACTGTAGTTGAAGCTAGTCACTTGCATAGGAGCTGTATCAAGAGAAGGTTTCTTACACACATGTATGCAAGACTGGACAGAGTTTATCCTTATGTCGTTATTAGGAAGTAGATAAAGATCTTTATTTGTAGGGTGTGAGAAGCTTTTTACTCTCTATGGAGTTGACATGAAGAATCCTTTTGAGCATACATCCTGCTGTTTTGTGTGGTTATGATTTAACTGCCATCACAGCTTCATTGTTTAGGGCTCCATTAAATATATTTAGGCTTCTCTATGGAGAAAACAGAGATGGACATATTTATGGCTATCAAACATATGTTGTGTTGGAGATAAATATAATAATTGTGTATAGCAGAGCACACAAGCTCCTGCCCTAAATACTCTGAAACATCCTTGCCAGCTTAGAGCATGATGAAGTTGGTTCATGCTTCATGGGGGTCCCAGGAAGCGTTGGTAGTCCTGGTACAAGGGTTGTGTCAGCAAAAAGTTCCTGAGAAACAGCCCCTGTTAAAAACATCACAGCATTTTCCAAAATTATCTCATTCTTTAAATATTTTTCTGTGCCTATGTAAGGTCTCATGTTAAGATTCAGACTCTCACCAAAGCATTCTCAGCTGCTCAGTGTTTATTCAAGCTAATAAACAAGAGAAAATAATTTCTGAAATGTTATTTGTAGTCATTTGGAAGTCCATATCACTACATGTCACACCGACGTACACCATGGTTAGGGCTCTGTTCAAGGAAAAGATTTTCTATAGCACATTGGTAGCTCAAGTGATACGCTGTGGTCATTAGACTGAGCTCCATTTGTTCACTGTGAGTTGAGCCATACTCCTGGAAGTTTTTAGAGAACATAATTTATTCAAAGACATGTTCACATCTCATCTTGCTGGGGCCAGCACTCTCCTGACTCTCCCTATGTCTAACTAGTACATGCACTTTTCAGGTCCCGTCATCTCTGCTTGACATCTGTGTGCTGAGAGAGGGGAATGAGGGTTATGAGAGGGATTAAAGGAATGTCAGAGATGAGGGTGTTGCAGCAGTGTGCAAGCTGGCTCTGAATGGGGGGGAGAAACGGGTGTGCCAGGAACGAACCAGCGAAGAGCTATGGATGAATGAAGTGTGGCAGAACTGTGCAAAGAATGTTTTTGTGGAAAGGATTTTGTCTATTCTGTGCATATTTCTACTATGTCTGTCAGCCTGAAGAGAAGTGTCCCCCCTGAACTATCAGCTTTTGCACAACTCCAGCATGTTCCTGCAGCCAGTCCAGTCTGGGATCTGTCTCTCTATATGGTGGCAAGAATGCAGTCTCTTCTGTTCCCTTTAATGTGTGAAGCAGCTAAATATAATTGTCTTAAAACCAGGAAACAAAAAATTAAGGTATATGCCAGCCTGTAACTCAGCCATAAGCCTGCCTTCTTTGAGCAACGCCTCAGCATGCCAGTAACACACGCTAGCACTATTGCCTTCACCACTGCTACAAAAGAGTGTCACAGGAGCACTGCAGGAGGCTAACACCTTTTCTTTGCTGAAGGCTTGGTTGTGTAGGGGAATTGAGCAGCATCACTATTCCGAAAGTACTGCTACCTTATAAGCAGTATTTCACAATATCTTTGCCATTCAGTCTCCGTTCAAGAGGAGGAGTTACACGTAGGTGTGGGAGGCCTCCATTCAGACACTTAGTTTGCTCCACATAAACCATTCCAACCGTTCCAGGCTTGGTAGATGTTACCAGCCATGGCCTCTTGCCCTACAAAGTCCTTCCAGAGCACGGCTTGCCAGCTCAACTCTGGGATCTGAGAGATACATAGGATCATAGAAATGTTGGTTAGAAGGGACCTCTGGAGGTCTCTAGTCCAACATCCTGCTCAAAGCAGAACTGTTGCCAGCACTTAACAGGTCAACTGTGACTTCATCTAGCCAAGTCATGAAAACATCTGAGGATGGAGATTGCACAACCTCTCTGGGTAACCCGTTCCAGTACTGTACTACTCTCCCAGTGAAAAGTTTTTTCTGATGTTCAATGCAAACCTTAATAAGAGATCCTACACGCTTATACTGACATATCTGAAAGACCCAGAGGTGGAATGAGACACACCTGATCCTCTGAAGTTCACATCCATCTCTCACCATCGCAGCTCTGCCATGTTGCTTCTGTTGTTGCTTCCACCAGTCATTACAGCTACGCGTCACATAGCAAACAGAGCTGAGGTGCAGGCAACTAAAAGCTGGAGCTGAAAGCTGATGAGCACGATCCAGATAGTAGCTTGTTCACCTGGACATTTTTTGCATCTACTGATTGTAGAATCACACTATCCAAAAGACCCGCTACAGAACCAAGGATGACCTGTGTAACACTGACCACGGGCTATTCTCTGGTCATTCTGCCTTAAGCATAATGCCTTATACTTGACCAAGGAATTCCCACAAAGCTGTGATTTGAAGATGTCAAGAAATGGAGAATATGAGAGTACTTTGGCATTGCATTACTTTCATTTGGCAGCAGCCTTTCTGAGGAGCCAGATGCAGTTGGGATGGGACAGAACTCATATTGCTTGCGGCTGCTGTGAATCTTAGCTTGAAATTTTATGGCTTTGGGGGAAAGGTGTTAAACTTCCGCCACTCCTCACAGTACAGAATGGCACAAAGCAGTACTGCGTAGCCCTAGAGGTATACTACTAAAGGTTTGCAGTATCTAATACAAAACCCAGCAAGGAGTCTTTTTCATTCCTCTGATTGCATGTGCAGACATTGAAGTCACTCCTTTTCTGTCTTTGTGTGTGCAGGAAGCTGTGCTGAAATTTCAAAATTATTTCCCTGGCAGCTCTAGTTTCTTACTAGAAAGAAAGATTGTCTTGAGAGCTGATAATAGCAACTGGAATTGTTTTTGCCTTCTTGTCACCTGTCCCACTCCACTGTTAGACACTCTAAACTGTCATCATAAAATTTATGACAAATGAATCAGTTGCTTCTCTACTTCCTAACTAAAGAGTCCTTCCCACTTTCATTTTTCTACCAGAAAGTTTTCCCTTTCTATACTCTTAGAAATAAGATCACCTTCCTTTCACATTCAAAACTTATTTCTGAAGAAACAACTTAAGAAATGTTTTCAAGATGATCCCTGGTTGAATCATCAGCACCGCTTCCTGCTTCACCCTCCGCCCTCCCTGGAGTTCTCTCAGTCACATACCTGACCTGAACCTAATTAGTTTGTGAGAGCTAGAAAGTTTGCCGCCCGTGGTGTGGCTGTGGGCCAGGCAGGCAGAGTTCTCGGTGCCTGGTACTGTAATTGTGAAATCTTGCTTGATGGACAGGAGGTTATTCTGTTGTTTGGGATTTTTTTTTTAACAAATGTCCTGGAAATGTGCAGGAGCACATTTTGGAGCTCAGAGAGTTGACTCTTTAAGGGCCATAGTGCCAGAAAGATCCCTATGTCCTTAACGTTGCTGAAAGCCAAAGAGGATCAAGAGCACTTTCATTTCGAAGAATATTTTAAAAACACCTTAACACATTTTGTCCTGCCAATATAACACAAAAGTCCTTAGTATTTTGAAAGCTCTGGTTATGACTCTTGTTTCACAGCGGAGCCTTTATTAGGTCCTCAGGAGTAGTGTCTATATTGCTAGAACAATAGGACTTGTTACTATGCTTCTCTCTACCAAAATAAGGGACTGGTTTTGCAACATGAACTCTTATAAACAGCCCTGCTGAACAGTCCTGTTGACTTCTTCAAGGCTGCTTGTGTCCATAAGGATTATGGCATTGAGTGCTGCTCTTTGTACAGCCCTAGGAATCAAGCATGGTAGGGAGGAATCCTCCTGCCATCATAAGAGGTATGGAATGGGCCACCAGTCTTTCCCATGCTGTTACACCGTTTTGCACAGCAGAGGAACAAAGCGCAGCCAGGTGGTGTAGGCCACTTCATTTGTATCTTGCTTAACTGTATATTTTTCCTCCCATCTACTAATGGCCCTGTAAATTTTCCAGGGGATGTACTACTCAACAGTAAATGTGTCCACTTGTTTGCATGGATATTGTGGTGGTGCAATCTTCTCTCCCTCCTGAATCATCAGTTTCAATATCATTCTACACCTTTGTTGGGGCAATGCAGCAGTCTGAAAGCGAGGGCCTAGCAGGCATGCAAGAGCCAGGCATTGTGTGGACAGGCTCTATGCAGCATCCACGGTGTAATTCCACCAGTTCATCTCAGACCTAGCTAGTCTCACTCTTGCAGTCTGGGATTCTCAGCTCTGCTATTAATGTACCCTGGTCCCGACTTGCAGTATACTTGTTATTCCAGTCCTTATGCTCTGTCAAGCCAGTACCCAGTCCACACTCTCTCCTGAAGCTACTGGTGCCTAGTCCTTGTTTCTAGTCCTAAAAATCTGGCAGAATCTCTGTGTGATTTACTCTGCCAGACTGTCAAATCTTTCATCAGTCAACCCCTTACCTGAGGCTCTAAAAATATCCCATGAATTTCGCAATGACTTGTACTGTCTACTGGTCTGGAAGTTCTGCTTGGGAAATTGAATCTTGAAAGAATTGAAGCTGAAAGCAGCTTTTTGTAAGTTGTCCCCATATGTTTTTAACAAACATGGCCCACAGATAGCTGTAGTTAGAGTACAGTTCCACATCCATTCCAGCTGACCTCAACCAGGGCTGCTATTGCCCAGACATGCTCCTGTGTTTCCTCAACACAAGCAATAGTGTGTAGCTGACCCTGCAATAGCATAGTTCAGGGAGCTAAACTGGCTGAAAAGTAACACTACAAAAAAATTAGTTTTCACCATCCCCTGGACCAATTTATTGCACGGCCAGATGAACACCAGTGCAGGTACAAGGAAGGAGATGGGGGATTGTGATCAGGGGCCATAGGAGGCAGAGCTGATGCAGCCACAGTTTAGGTCAGATTATACTGTTGTGGAATCACAGCCTTTCTCACTGGTTTTTACCCATGTCTGTTCTCAATGTAAGAAGCACTAAAAGTACGTCAGGATTCGGTTGTAGGGAAGTAATCAGATAATCAGATAATTTGATTTTCAGATAAGGGATCTCAAACACAATCAGAATTAGAAATGATACTTAAGAGGTGCATGTATGTCATGACTGAATTTTCAAGTTTAAGAGCTCAATGCTGATCCGAATCTTTAATCCAGCCTACTAGTAAAATTAAAATCCAGGAGAAATTAGCATAATTCCTAGGGAGCCAGTGGGAGTTATTTCCACTACTGAGCTGAATGTAGTCCTAAGGGTTTTCTGGACTTTAGGGAAGCTAACATAATTTTCTTTATATTTGGTTAAATCCTAATTCTGTTTTCAGCATAAGAGAGTGTGAATAACTAACATTAAAACCACTGTATCAGTGATTTTCATCCCATTGTCCATGGATCCATCAGGGTCCACTGACTTCTAAGAACTCTGGAAAAGATAAAACAGCAAAAACATTGTTGGGAGACTTCAATTCACAACATAGTGGTCAGGCACTCCTTTGGAAAATGGCCCCTGTTCCAGGTAATTTTTGCGAATTTGTGGAGACCTGAACAGCAGGGAAGCAATGACCAGGTGCAGATCACTATCGTGTGTCCAACCTCAGGCTGTTAGGGATATATGGGAATCATTCCCATCTGATAGCAATTTAGGCACCATTATAAATGAGTTGTTTCTGTCAAGGTCTTTGAGAATGGATGGTTGCATCACAAAAAACGGCTTTACATTTTGGATTAAATAGATTGATGATGGTAATCCCAACAGAAAAAGAATAAGAGGAGAACTGTAATGGGAGCTCAGCAAGCCTCTCAGCTCTGGAATTGATCCATTAATTGTTAAGAGTGGTGGGAGAGGTTTGAACTGGTCTTGAGCTTTCTGTGTAAAGAGTATTCAACTTAACTTTTTATCAATACTTAGTTTTGATAAAAAATTAAGGCTGCAGAAGTTAATTCCTTTAAAAGGTCTGTGTTTCTAGACATGTGCTCCTACCTTTTATCTTTGGAAATTCTTGTTTATGCAGCATAAAAAAATCATGGACAAATTCTGCCTTCAAGATCTATAAGCCTGATCAGTGCTTTAAAACCCCTGGAAGCAATGGCTTTGTTTATCTCCAGAAGTCCAAGAATAAGCTGATTTTGCTATTTTTAATCTATCTGGAAATATGCAAAGAAGAGAGCTTAATTGCAAACAGACCAGACCTTATATAGGAAATGGGTATGTCCCTCAGGGGCACCTAAAAAGTGAATGTCTGAAATTAAATTCATACACTCTTGTCCCTTGCTCCCTGAAGCACGTACTCTTGGAATGAAAGGGAAGGCTGTGTGCTAGCATCATATCCCAGTAGTTTCTATCCATTATAACACTCTGGCTATCTTAATATTCAATTAACAGATGTTTCCCAGCATGTATGAGCTCGAGATGACTAGTTGTATGTGTTTGTAATGAAACCATTAAAGAGAACAGAGAAAAATTAGAAAAATAATGGCTCTATTGCTAGGATCTTAATTTGGTTACCAGAGAAAAATGAAGCAGGAGTATTGTGATTCCAAAATTTCACCCACACTTTTCTCAAGAGAGTGCTACCACACCCAACCAACAAACAACGGTGAAACCTCGCATCATGAAAGCAGTTCCCGTCACCTGCCCAGTGATTCTGAAATCAGGATTGTCTTTTTCTCAACTTCCAAATATTATGCTCTGTGATGGGTGACTTATAAGGTCCTAAGATGGACCAGGTGCATTTAGCTTAACTATAAATCTCCCTACCCATGGAAAAAAAGGGAATGGCATTGTTTTTATATAGGCTCAGCAGCAGACTCTGACTGCCAGTGCCATTTTAGTGTTAGCTCTTCCACTAGTCATTGCATGACCATTGAGCACATCACATGTTATTCTCTCTGTATGAGCCCTACGCTGTGTCATGGAGCTCGGATAGAGCACTGGCCCAAAACTGTGTGTTCCTGCAAGTTTGGAAGCAATCCCATCCCAAAGCTCCTGAGGCATCTGCACTGATGCACATCTATCAGTCGAGCATGTTTTGCTGTACTCCCACAAACAGCAATGGCACGGCTGGGCTCCCTCAGTTATCCCACAGTCTTGCAACTGCAGCCCTTGCCCCACTTCACCAGGCAATGCTGTGCACCAGGAGCAAACTGCTGCTAGCTTCCATGCTAACTCTCTGGCCACCTGAAGAGCGTACCACGCTGCTCCTGTGTGGTGCCTACTTGCCTTCAGTGCAGAAAATTTTGCCGTGCCCCATGCTGTTAGTAGCCTCTGCCATGCTCTCTGGGACACAGTGTTTCTTGAACCTGAATCCTAGCCTCCGTGTTCTGTGGTCTAATAGCCAAAACGGTCTGGGTAACATCCTAAATGCTGAGTGGCCTGCCGGCAAGAGTGCACACAGGGGACCCAAGATCTGTAGATTTATTGCTTGTAAACCAAAAAGTCTATTAAAAAAAGAAGAGATAAAAATAGATGGGGAGCTTGGGGACCGGAAAGGCAGCCAGTGGAGATTAGATGCACTGCTGGTTGACTCATCCAGCTTGTTTTATTGTAGCACAGTTCCAATAACGGCTGTATTATTTCAGCTTTTGTGCAGTGAGCAGACATTTGTTTTACATCGAAGGTTTTTCACATAAATGTGCTCCATTTTTCATTTCTTCTTGCATTTCCCAGCATTTCTACTGGCAATTACGAATGGGAGAGGTGGCGGCTCCAGAAGAATATTAGCCAGCTTCTCAGCTGGTATAAATCAGCAACACCCCCTGGTATTTAGTAGAGCTATGCAGCTTTATACCAGTTGAATCTGCACCAACTGTTCTTTTAAAACGTGTCCCACCTTATAAAGAGCTGTGTTTTCTTCGGTGGTGGATTCTGAAATTAATGAGAATTATTGGACCGACTGCCTCACAGAGCGTGTGCAGTGCACATCTTGGCAGGATCAGCTTCCTAACCTGTGGCTTTGTTCAATCTGAGGGACTTCTTCGCAGGGGCTGCCAAAGAACGACAGCCCATTGTGTCCTGTCTGCTGGACCTGGGCTGCAATCTGCTGCCTTGGGGAAGGCCTGCACAAGGCCATCCACTACCTGCTAGCTCAGTGCCTCTCAGTGCTTTTAGCCCCTGCCTCACTGCAAGTCATTAAAACCCTTCTGTACCTGCATGTAAGTGGCTATGAGGAATAGTTACAGTGAAAAGATGTGAAATGTGTGTCTGGCTTTGTTAGCTGTTCATAGCTTGCTTCACAGCTTGGAAAGTGCTGCCCTGCCAACTTGGGCTGCATTCAGAGGCAGAGGACTTCTGTAGAAACGGGTTTGGAAATAACCACAGAAGAAGTATTTACCTTGAATGAGACAAGATCAAGTGGATCTACACATGCAGTGAAGGCTGTGCATTTATTACAGGGTGGTGATGTTTTGCAGCTCCTAGAGTGCGTGCAGACTGAAGGAACACTTTGGGTTCTGTGCAGCTTTTCAGAAAAGACCATTTAAAGGTGATTTCATGAGGCAGAACCTGGTGATCAGGTGGGTCAGTTCCTACCCATGTTCCTACGCCTCTTATTATCAGCCCTTGAGCAAGCCAGCCTCTGCCCTGTTGACAAGTGAGGACTAGATAGCTGTATATTTTTATGGGATTTTGCTATGGTTTTAGTTGAGATCTTTATTTGCATGTTGCCTTCATTGGTTTCTCTACACAAATTACACTGAGTAAGTGCTATGGACTGTGTAGCTGTGCTAACCTGAAAAATGCCTTTATCTCTTCCATTTTTTTCTTAGCAGCAGGGAAGTGAGAGGGAGAATCTGCCAAAATGTGACTTTGTTTCATCAGAATCTGCTCCCTTATAGTGGAAGCTGTATGATAACAGGCTTTTTCATGGCCAGCTTGTGAGTAGTGTGTGTAGCTTGCAGCCCACCCCTACCATGGACATACACAGATCATTTAAAAAAACGCAATTGAAACCCCAATTTTGAGACTCAGGCAGCTGTATAACCAAAAAGAAGGTCCCAAGTTGATCCACAATCAATTTCTATAAGCACATATGAATGAAGTTACTTTATAAGTACCTGAGTTATCATCAACTGTTTTCTACAACACAAAAAATGGCTCTTTACTTTTTTTCATAAACTTTTCAAGCTCACGAGTTTCTGATGACAGTCACTTAGAGGAATAAATGGTGAGGTAACAGCAGCTTTGTGTAGGATTGAGATAAATTTAGGTCTGAAAGAAATTAAGACCTCCGTAAGACGTAGAGTTAGGAAATAAGTGTGTGGGAAAATTGGAGTGAGTGAGAAGGCAGCAGGGAAAAGGAAGCCACAGTACAAATTAAAGATTGCAAGTAACAGGGCTGGGTGCCAAGAGCCTCAGAAAAGAAAAGAAAAAAAATCCTTGATTAGCTAAACTGTTTGCTTTACTATATAAAAACTGACCTCCTTGAGGAGCCCTGAGCCCTGGCCTCATGGGAGTCTGAGTACGTGCAGGCGAGCTGCTGCCCTGCTGATGGCAACACAAATGCTCCAGCACGAGTCTTCTGCCCTGTGGACTTCCAGGTGCAAATGCTTCATCTGGCAGGAGCTCTGCCCGCATCAAGCCGACAGTGCCTTAACATTTTATCCAGCCTGGCAATATATATTTTCCTTCTTTTCCACAGCGCTGCAATAATCCCAGTTCCATTAGCTATGTGTGAGCATGTGTGTTGAAGGGAACCGCTGTCTCTCTGAGCAGCTATAATGTGTAGGCCGAGAGTGACTTTCGAGGGGACAGATGAGGGACAGAGCTGACGTGACAAGCCCATGCCTCCAGCCAAGCTCAGACCCCAGTTCTGGCTACAGCCAGTGGGGCTCCCCAGCTGCCCGCAGCCCTCCTGGGTACAGAGCACTGTCTGATGAATGTTGGCCTCATCGTGAGCCCCCGCTCCCCATCCTCCTGCCTCAAGGTCTCTGCCCTGCACAGGAGATGCTCTAGCACAGAGATCCTTACGGAAAACCACTGACCAGACCTGACACATGCCATCTTAATGCAAATGCTCATTAATGTAATCATTTGCATTGCCTGCTGTTCTTGATATTGATGTTGGTACTGATATTATTGTCTTTCTTCCCCTGATCCATTCACAATGCCATCACCAAGTTGAATCATTGCTGCAGAGGGGGAAATTCAAGAGCTACAGGGAATGTGCTTGAGTACCTAACACTTGTGTGGGTGTGCTTTTCATGCCTGCTGATACTTTTTGAATGTGAGTTGTTCTGTCCTAGACACAACGTGAAAGAGGAGCTATTACAGACAGAGCTGCTCTGAGAGCACAGACGGGGAGAGTTATATACGGAAACCTTCTGTCAGCAATTCCCTCACTTGTACTCACAAAATTGTTACTTGCTGTCTAAATGCCCATCTTCCTCCACTCTGTAACTGCAAAAAGCCATAAGGGAGGTTAGCTCATGAAACTACCTTGTACAATTTAGTTAAGTAATATGAAAACTGCAAGAGAAGAGCTCTTTTTTAATGGCAGAGGATGGAAGAATTGCAGGGCTTCTTTGTAATGGAATAAGATTGAAACAACCGATATTTAACATTTGTAAAAACTTCTAGAAATGAACTTTTCTAAACCCCTCTATTATAAGAGAGTATTATAATCCCAGTTTTACAGATGAAGAAATAAAGATGTTGTATTCACAAGGCCTCTAGAAGGCATGTAGACATAGAGCTCAGTTCCCGGAACGGAAATCTGTATCCAGGCTTGGGACAATACCGCACTATCAAGGGCTCAGAAGTTCTGCTTTTTCTTGTACAACTGTAATCACATGGGCATCTAGTTGCATCTAGTTTCTATAAACCAAAGCTTCTCATCTATGCAAAATCATTTGCTGTGGCAGAGAATGTTCTGTCTGGCCTTCAAAATGCACAGGGCTGCAGAGTGTGCAAAACATGCATATATTAAACTGTTCTCGCCTTCCTTGTTTTGAGTATATTAAGAAAGATGAGGAAGGTCAGATGGAAGCAGTTTGCAGAGGCCTTGAGTGCAAAGTTTCTGGACATGTGAGATTTGCTGTGCTTAAAGGTGTATTCCAGCATCCTCTCTGAGGAAGGAAACAAAGATTTTAAGCCCAAGTGAAATCAAATCTCTCAAGCAAGCTTAACTCAGGAATGTGAGAGCACAATACCAACAGCAGAGGGATGTCACTAAAAAAGGAAAAGACAGCATCAGCTAGTTTCTGTTCATACTGCACTGTTCATCCGAGAATCTCCAAAGTCTTCAGAAATGCCAATGAACTCTCATTACACCCCATTGGATGGCTGAATGCTTCTGTCTGCATGTTACAGATGAAGAAACAAAGGCACAGGAGGCCGTGCGGCCATTGTGTAACACAGTGGCGTTAGATTTTGGGTGAAGCTACCTCACGCAGTCAGCAGATGCCTAATTTAAACCTCATCTGACATCTAGTTTCAGTAATATTGCCCAGGCCAAAGGTGGTCCAGGGCTTCTGATCTCATTATTTAACTACTAGGTAACACACTCCTTTTAGTCCTTTATTCAGGGTTCAACAAGAGAGGACAGCAAATCACCAAATTGTTCCAGAATTTGAAACTGTTGATATATAGGATGGTTGTTTCTGCTGATGAGGTGAGATGTTCCAGAGTCAGGAGAGCATCAGAGTAGAAAGTGAAGGCAGCTGGGAGCCCATGTGCAAGGCGACCGTCCTGCAACAGAACACAGTGCCTAGGACTTGCTACTAATGGGTAAAGTATACCCAGAATTCAAAACCATATTAATGCCATCAAATTACTGGTAGCCACTTGTTAACCAGACAGAGAGAAATGGAACATGAACAGCTTCTGAGCATGAGCAGGCTGCATGCACGGGAACAATTTCCATCACAAGTTTTTTTATTCTGCTGGCTTTTTTGAATGTAGTGGACTGCTGTTCCAGCACAGAGTGAAGACATTTGGAATCTCAGTGTGATTGGCATAGCAAAACCGGGCAAACAGTAACATGAAATGGGAGTTTGTCACATAAGTAGAGTGAATTAACTGATTCTGTACAGTGTTTTCATCCCAAAGTGCTTGAGAAGTTTGTTTATACATGGATTACTTCCCTGTGGCTCAAACGCAGCCACCTCTGCGCTGAAATGCAGTTGTCTTCATTGCGCATCCAGTGCTTAGGCTGCTTGTGAAAGATATGCTTTATTATGCATCTGGTTTCATCTGGCTGTCCCTAATAAAATGAGAACTTTGCAGCACCTCGTTCAGATTCTCAGACTGGAAAGGGCATTTGTTAATGCCAGAGGTCCTAAAGTCACTGCGTTCTCCAAGACAAAGTTCAGAGAAGTTGTGCTAATATGCAATTGCAAATAGTTACAACCAACATCACATAAACGATGCTCAGTGAATCCCGAGGAACTGGCAGTGTTGCTTATGTCTCTGGAACTCGAACATCACAGCCACAGTTGTCGAGGTGGCAGGTCATGTTGTTCTGAGCTTTTTGTGTCTTGATTCTGTTTCTTTACTCTTCTTCAAGACCCCCATGGCTCTGACAACACCCTTGAAGATGGCAGAGAATTGAAAGACTGCAAGAATGAAAATAATTTAATTTTTTTTTTTTTGTCAAGCAAAATGTCAGTAGTTGACTTCCTTCCTTCCTTCGTGGGTCCACCTTGATATAACAGACCTAAAACCAGATCACAGCCTAATTCCACACTTTTTCTGAGTAGTTACCAGTTTGTTTTGGCACTACTTCCTACCAACTCGTTGATTAGGAATAATGGAACTAGAGTGGTAGAGCCAAATCTATATTTTACAGAAGACATCTTACACTTATTCCTGCTACATTGTCAGACCTTGTTTACCTTAGCAGGTACAGGATGTGTAGTAATTATAAGCTTGATATACCCTGGCACCTGTTTAGTTGTACTACCTTATAGTAAGCTTACCTCAAGGAAGTAGAAATAACAATCAAGAGAGGTTATATCATTTTTCCTAGCCAGGGTACACTATTCATACTTCACCTGAAGTCAGCAACAAGGCTGAGAATATTCTCAGTGACAGGCTCATATACTTTCCCCTGGGTCTTATCCCCATCATAAGCAAAATTTTTAAGCAAATCATCACATACAAAATCTAGCTCTGGACTTTGCATCATTGCTTTTTCATCAAATGCTCTAGGGACTAAGTTTGAACCTGCCAAGTCCCTCCCAATCTGCAAATCATAAATTCATAACTGAAAAAAAAAATCCTTGTATTCATGAGGAGAGCGGGCTTTGCCAGGCCATTTTGGCAATCACAGTAAGTGGGTTATGGTCAGTTTTCTAACACAGGTTTCTCAAAAAAAGAAGACAGGAAACTTTTTACATTCATGGACAAATGCTAAATCCTTCCTCCATCTGAATGCACTGACACTCAGCTTTTGTTAGCATTCATTACACAGAAATTGCTGACCTCCAGTTTTGACCAGCTGCAAGAGGATTAGGCCAGTTCTCTTCTGGGGACAACTCTGTCTCATGTGTAGTGTTACGATAGCTCAGGGCTGCATCCTCTTTAACGACCTCCTTCAGTCTCTGGAGTTGTTAAGCTTTGTAGTCAAAGTCTGCTGCCTGTTTTATTATAGCAGTGCCCTGGGGTTGACAGGTCACGCAGCCAGGTTACTCACACAGAGCTCCCATTCCAACGAGTCCCTGTGCCCACCAGTTCTGCACCCAGTCCAGCTCCTCTGTAATCTTGCTGTATAGCCTGCTATGATAATGTCTCTCCCCAGCATTTTATAGCTGTTGTGAGAAATTAACATTTTTGTCTGTCTAGCCCAGCTTAGTTTTTTTTCAGGAGAGCTCTAAAGCCTTTTACTGTGTTATTCTGTTATTTTTTTTCTGCTGATCTTAACATCAACTGATCTGTGTAAATGCTGAAAACTTGGTACATCATCAAACATCTGCTGTATCTTTGGAGAAACATCTCAAGTTTGGTGAAGCAATCCAAATCACCAGAAATTGTGATTCTCAATTTGCACAGAATGCGTGCTCTGTTTTTCAAGGGCTTCTGCCAGACCCTGCTGACACATGAAGCATAAGAAAATATTTGGCATCAGCCACTTCCCCAGAGATTTTTTCCTCTTGTAGGTAGTGGAAAATGATCCCTCTGTACACATGTATTCAATTCTTTTAGGTCTATTCATAAGCAAAGGTTTCGTCTCTTTTTTTAGCATACCCATTCTGATGGTTCCTCTGCGCAGTTTATGGTAATGAATATATTCACCTCCTTTTTTAGCCTCTGCTACAGGGCACAGCGTTGTAGATTGTGGAACAGCCCTCAAACTCTTTTTCAATGACTTGATCCCCCAGCTTTGCAAAGAGAAGGGCCTTTTGAGAAGGCTGAAGACTGGCTCCCACTTCTCTTAGATTATGATTTTTGAGGCTATTGTTTAGGTGTCTGGCTGAGTTTCTAACCCCCTTGCAGGAATAAACCCACCACTATTAGTCCGGAGTTTCACCTGTTTCCTCTGTGGCACGGCTGGTGCTGGCACTGCTGCTGGCAGCACACAGGCTCCTGTGCCAGTGCCCACCTTCAGGCCAGTAAATGTCATCTTTGCTTTATCGAGCATATAGTCTTGGGAGCCCTTCACAGCTCAAACACCTCTGTTAGCCCACTGTGCCCCTCCACAGGGCTCAGTACCGCTGTCCTTCAGGGTATGCATCTCCTGTTGACACCCTCCAAAGGATGACAAGACCCTGCTTGTTTAGATACTCTATCCAACCATAAGCCCAACACCCCCTGTTACTGAGAGGGAGCTCAGGGTTTCATTGCACTGAATTATAGGGATAAGGGCCTACCATGAAGTTTGGATGCATGGTTCCTCTTCCCTTCCAGTTCAGGGGAGGTTCAGGTCCTGGCCTATCTGCCATTACCTAGGAAGCTCAACAAAGCAGACTTACAAAGCAGGGCAAATCCAAACAATATTTAAAGCTCTGTGGCCCCTTACTAATGGGACTATGCTGTGTCAAATCTCAATAGCTCACCCTTAACAGCCATGTCATTGTGGAGTATGGGCACACAACTGCTGTTAAAAAGAGAGAGAGCAAGAAAAAATAATAAAAAAAGACAAAATGCAAGAGGCTTAGGAGGCCTCTGGTTTCCTTAATGGAATTAGTCCTTCTTTTATGAATTCCAGGGTTAGATGCTGTAAATGTGATTCGCATACTCCCTTCCCTCACCAAAGCAGAAAGATCTGCTAGACACATGTTCAGAGCGGAGCGGGGGAAGATATGACGTGACTCAAGAGCCTGGAAGGCTAAAAGGAGTAGATGGGGGAGAGCTCTGCAGCCCTTGATCTTTGTAAGATTTACTGCCTTTGCCTCTTGCAGGGATCTTTTTTTTTTCCTGGAAAATTGCTAGCTTCTAGCAATTTAAAAAAAAAAAAAATTGGCTGGGGCAGTAAACAAGATCTTTGAAGGGGGAAGGAAGCCAAGAGAAAGTCAGGCCCATTAGTCACGCAGCTGCATTTCCTGTCACAAAGGACCCCAGTTGAGTAATCACTCAAAATATGCTTGTTATTTTTTCCTATTTTATTTCAACTTTCAGCCTGCCAATATCCACTGTAAGAAAAAATTAAAACAAGAAAAAGAAAAAGTCTTTTAGCCTCAGAGGGGAAAACAATGTAGAATCAGACATTGATTTACATTATTTTTCCTTTTCTTTAATTTTCATAGCCTAAAAACACTTCAGTCATATGAGAGGAATGTTGGTAGTGCAGAGTGGGTCTGAGACAGTCCTGGTGTTTTCAGGGCATATAATTTCAGCAGGAGTGTGGGTGTCAAAGTTCCTAGGCTACACTTCCAACTGCTACCGTTAATTCACTGTACAACCTTCATCGAGTCATGTATTAATTTATCTGTAATTTATTATGAACAGTAAAGATGGTAATAGCTTCTGCATAATTGTTTTGTCAGGCTTCATTAATGGTGCTTATAAGTAATGTTGGGTCTTCTGATGAAAGCTTTGTAGAAGTATTTGCCTAAAACAAAATGCAGTCAAGACTGAAAAGAAATAAACTTGTAATTTAAAGCAGAACATTCTTATGAATAGATTTTGAAAGAACTTAGAGGTGAAAATAGAAGCAACGACTATGAACCAGAAGAAGGAAAATCTTGCTGACACTCTCTCTTGAGACACTCGGAGGAAGAAAAATACAGCAAACTTGTCATAGGGAACAACCCCTTCGTAATGTTGGAAGAGACCATATGAGTGATTGACTATACCACCTCCCCTCTTCTAGATCTTGGATTATAAGATGCTAGCTCTGATCAATCTGGTACCAACTTCAAAAAGAAGCCACAGATACATGACGAAAGTAAAGCTGAAAACCCTCTGTTTTTCCAGATTGCTGCAAAGAAAGTACCTCTTTTATCAACAAACACAACTCCAGAATACAAAACCCCACCTTTTATTTACTCAAAAGTAATGAGTATGGTGACCAGGCCACCTATAAAGAATGGCCATAAGCATGCTTCAGGGCATATAACAGTTTGTAACTTACATTCCTGATTGGGGTACCTGACTGTATGGCTGTGTGAAAATGATTGCAAAGGGATTGCAAATCCCTGTTTGGATTGCTATCTAAGTAGAGAGTAGATGATTGTAGTTTACACTACATAATAACATGACTTCAAATACTGCACAAAAAATGAAGCTTACATTTGCATTTAAGTGACTGGTAATATCATATAATTCTCTAATTTGCACACATTTGATACCACAGATGTGCAATGTTTTCAAACCACAGCTTATGAGCAGATGTGATTTACACAGTAATGTAAATCACAGTTTCCTAAAGCTAGTTAAAGGGTGTAAACTCAAACAAATGTGAGATTTACCCCAATTTAGTTTAAGACAGACTTTGAAAAGCTGTTTACATATATTTTTAAAAGCAATTCAGAATGATTGTTTATGCATATTTACACTGAATGGAAAAGTAAGAATCTTGTGAGTCATCACTCAAATATGAAAAATTTCGCTCCAGATTATCTTTATAAATTATGTTCATCCTTTGTCTTTCCAAACGGCAGGCGAGGCAAGCTGTGCTCCTCAACAGGCACACAAGTGTACACTCCCTGTTTTGTGGTCAGAGCTAGCAGTAGGTCATAGGGGCTGTCAGTTACTCTCACACCGGATGACTTTCACTGCTACATGTCCCAGTCTACTGGATCCCCACGTCATATGACATTCTATGCAATAGCGATAGTTTTATGTCCCTAAAACTAGCTCTGCCATGATGTGGGTGTGTAAAGGCCATTTCCAATCATTATTGATATCTACACAGTTTTGAAATCATATACTGGTATGTATGAATGAATGGAAATGATTTGTTTACAAGAGCAACGTAAATTTTGTGCATTGCCTTTTATGAGTACCACAGTATGTGATAGTATTTTCTATACTTGCGTTGTAGGGTGTATCACACCAGTAATAAATCACACCAGTATCTAGTACATCAGACTGTATAATAAATAATAACCACCTATAGAATTAATTATACCTGACCAGTGTTTGGGTAGCAACTAATATTTCTCTATTTACTTACCTGGTTATCCTAGGAATTTGTATGGCTGTGTAGCCATGGTATCTGAGTATCTCCAAACCTCTGAACCTTTGACGTACGTGTTCTCTCCATGCAGGTCTGATGCATATTAGTACAATTATCCCTGTATAGATGTGCCACTGAAGTCCTAAGATGAATAACTAACCCAGAATAACCTCAGAAGTCTATGACCTCTTGATTCACCTGCTGGCTGTGAAGAATTACTCTCTCTCTTGCATAGATGGGAAGCTGAGTCATAAAGAACTAAAGTTACGTGCCCATAAGCACATAGATAGCAACAGACATGGAATCAGAACTCATGGTGTACAGATCCTCAGTCCCTGGCTGGGTGCATTAAGTTACTCTCTCCTGTCCTCAGTAAGCTGATCATATTTGGTAAAATAGCTAGCAGTTGTTGCTCTTTGCAGTGCAATGCTTCTGCGATGCATGTGAAGGGGACTTAGCAAATAATTGCTTATCAAAAAGCTAAAGTAAGTGGGGAACAGGGCAGTTGCTTAGTACATTGACAACTGAACTTACCAGTCCTTCTACTAAACTGCCATATGAATTTGGGCAATTACTTCACATCCACATGCTGCCATTTTTCTAACTTCATATAGGGATAATAACACACTTGGAGGTCCAGGCACAAAAATCACCTGACAGTGCTGCTCCACTTCTCATTTGACAATGGAATGAGAGAAAAGGGAAGGAACAGGGAGAATAGTAAATTTTCCCATTTAGTTGAATGAAGTTTCTGTGATACGACTCAAAATTCTCACTCTTGAAACAAGAGTGGCTTGGTAAGAACATTTTAGTTTTAAGTTTTACGTTGCCAACAGACATGTTGATGCAGGGCTGTTGTGCTAGGGAGGGTATAGACTTTGCAGCTGTTCTGCTGCAAAGGGATTTAGGGGTTCTGCACCCCTTGCCAGTCGGCAATGGAAGGAGCCCTCTGGGTCTGTCTCAGAGCTGGTTTTCCTTTCCTCCAAATACAGTGTAGGACTATGGAATTGGGCTATATGTTGCAGACATAGAACT
Source organism: Ciconia boyciana (assembly GCF_034638445.1). Classification (NCBI taxonomy): domain Eukaryota; kingdom Metazoa; phylum Chordata; class Aves; order Ciconiiformes; family Ciconiidae; genus Ciconia; species Ciconia boyciana. The sequence continues at coordinate 33,930,191 of NC_132939.1, read as the reverse complement.
TCACTTTCAGAGCAAAACTGACTATGAAAGGGTTAACCTGACTAATGGCAACACTTCAGTAAAATTGAGGGGGGTGGAACTTAAGTCCCAAGTCTTAATAAAATGCAGGTGTTTTATTGTTAGGTTAAAAACTCCTCCTCTTAAGACTCCAGCAAACATTTAAAAACAAGGAAAAAATGTGCTATTGAATAAGAAACTTGGAAAGGCAACAACAGGCCGTGCAAGGCATTTACAGAGAATTCAGCATTCACTGGCTAAGGCCTACATTAAAGTTCACGGAGGGAAAACAAAACATAAATATTAGATGAACGACACCTCTCACAACATGCATCTGGCCTCCAAGGTATTACACCTGGGATTAACTTTTGACATTCTCCTTCCCACCATCATGACTTTGCTGTCTTACCAGCTCCCTGCAGAGCATTTATACTCTCATTTTTCAACCTTTCTGTCTTCTTCTTTCCTAGTCTGTTTGGGGACTCAACAGGGTGACAGGCAGCATGAACCTTGCAGTCGCAGTGCAGAGAGAGCTCCGCTATGCTTGCAGCTGCTTTTCTGTCAGGGATAGTACTTTTTTGGAAAAAAAAACTACTTTAGAACTAGCTAGTAAAAAGAAGTTGTAAAGAAATCTCTAATCACTGTTTTCTCCTCTTTTACCTCCCCTCCTTATCCCAAGGAAGCAGAAAATTTGGGGGAACATTTTTCAGTAAATTGCATTGTTTAGGTCACAGAGTTAAGGGATTGCACTGAACTTTGAGCTTTAGCTTCAAGTTCCTCATGTATTTGGAGAATAAAAGTAGTTATGACTTACTAAAGGGAAGTGGAACATGAAGAACCAGAGAAGTCTAAATGTACTTGTGGTGGCCCAAGGACTAAGATTACTGCATTGTCATCCCCATGAGCCTTAGTTAGTGTCACAGAGATGGGCTGGGTATTTTTGGTACCTGTATAGTGAAAATAGTTAAGTAACTGCCATCCATAAAAACTCATCCCCCTGGGAGAAAGTCAGGCATCGATTTCCCTGGCCTTAGCCTTGGTGATATAAATCAGCTGTCACTACTAGAGGAGAAGGACAGAAATAGTCCATGGAGTACCTGATAGGATGGGCAGCAAAAGAGCAACTGTTGGGTTTTGATGCAAGAGTTTCACAACTGCAACTTAGTAGGAGACAGAGAAGTGACAGTGAAGATGGTCAATGCCAGTCATTTAATTTAGAAGACTGACACATGAGATACGAACAGTGCTACACAAAAAAATATAAATGACATACAGAAAAGTCTAAAGCAATGAATAAAAATGAAACTGATGGAGCTGTTGAGCTTATGAACATGAGTACATGCCACCCCTTGTTCACATGGAGCAGAGTGCTCAGGACAGCTTGAGTAAATAATTCAGAAAACCATAGAACAAAAATGAAAACCGTCCGTAATCACAGCAGGAAACCAAAACAAGCCCAAGCTCTGTGCCCCCTCTGCACCATTGCGCTGCATCCTTGCTACAGTTGCTGTACTGGGCCATGCAAACTGACGGGCTGGAATACAGGCACCAGGCAGATACGGCAGAGATGAAGGAGGAGGGTGAAGTGTAGATCGACCCTCTTCCTCACACACCTCTGAGAATACCTATTCTTGACTCCCAGCTATCATCAATGTATTTTTAAGAAGCATCTTACAAAAATGCAGTGGAAATACAGACTGCAGATTAAGAGAGGGGCAAAGAGTAGAAATCTTCATTAAGAGTATCTCAAAAATCCTTGGAGGAATCTTTATGTTGGCCTGAATGTGGCCCTTGAGGAATGATAAGGCCCTTGAGGAAAATCAAACAGGAGAAGTCTCTGTCAGCATTTGCTAGCTGCTCCCAATTTTAGATCTCCCCTGTCCTTCTCCTTTCCTCCTTCACTTTGTAAGACTGCTTTTCATCCCACTCCTACTCTCTTTGCAGCTGCCACTTCCTGTTACTTGTGTCAGCAGTTCTCAATCTTCTCAGACAACCCTGGTGTCATTTGTGCCTTGCTACGTGAGGGAAACAACCCATGTTTTCTGTTCCCTCCTGAAAAGTCACTGCAGCTCAAGCTCCAGCAAAGCTACACCAGCCCCTGCTCAGCACAACCCCTGCCCAAATCCAGCGTGTCAGACTGCAAAAACTGGCAATGCCTCTGGTCTCAGCGCAGGGAAATAGCTAAGATCAAAGTTAGAAGCATGGTTTCTTTATTCTTTCATCAAACCGGCCTTTATTTTTTCTTTCCAGTCTTACAATTATTCTTATCTTTTGTGATGTATCTGGCAGTCACTGAGGAGTAGTGGATGGATTTGCAATAAAATATGTACAGCCAGGCCAAAGTGTTTCCAAATTAGCTTGTGTCAACTTTGAAATAATAATGATCTCAGTCATTGAAAAACTCAGGACAAGTACTTTATGCTAGTACTAAGTATTAGCAATAATCACTAGTGTTGGGCCTCATGGTTATCCTTGCAGATACTGTTAACTCTTCCATATCATACAAGAGTGAGAAAGATTCTTCCTCTAAACAAACTCACTACTTTCTGTGCTGTAAAATTGTCTTGTATTTGACTTAAAGAACTGACTGCTAACCTTTGCGTCCTGTTTCTTATTCCTCCATCTTTGCATGATGAAAGTTCCCCTTCCAAATTTCATTTCCCTCATGTATATTTATTTTAAATGCCTGAAATGAAAACAAAAATCCTTTGCAGCTTTCTTCTCTACATATAAAATGATGTAGTTAACTACTTCAACTTTAACTAGCTGTAAAAGAAGCAAAGATCCCCATTTAAAAGAATAATAAATAGGTAACTCATTGCGGAGGGTGGCACCAAGACTGAGATTGTGCCAATGGCAGAGAGAACAGAAAAGATTAATTTCAGAATATTGAAGAAGATCAAAACCTTTGCTTTTATGCTACTCTCCCTATAACATCTTAGGGTATTTTAAGAAATGGTTAAGGATATCTTTAACCTTATTTTCCAATTTTTGTAAGTGGAGTAAATAATGTCTACCCTAATTTATTTTTTATTTCTTCTAGCCTAGCCTAAAATGTTTCAGCATTGTACCTTTCACAGGTGATCTGTAGCTTTTTGAATGCGAGTGAAATGCCTGAAGTGCTTACATGCAGAGCAGCAGGACCCAATGGCCTTCATTTCACAATAGGTTAGAAATGGATTTAAAGGACAGTGGTGCAGATGCCTCCACCCAAGCCAGGGCTCAGAAGGGATAGGTACAAGTGAGTACAAAACTGTTTGCTTTCGCTTTCCCTTGCATTACTGTGGGATACTCACAAACATTTAATTAAAGCTATTGTATGCATGCTTAACTTGGAGATATCTGTGGTTCCTTGAAACCATTACACAGGAGCACCAAAGAAAGTACAAGGGAGTCACTGAAGGAAAATACAAATGAATTAGAAAAGCATAGCAACCAGAGAATACATTTCCCATAATACAACAGTCAAAGGTCATGAGATCACAGATGCTCAGTTGCTCATGCATATCCTCTATTCTCTCTACTTGCATGCTTGCTCCAGAGAGGGCAAAGATTTAATGAGGATGGGGCTAGCTTTAGCAGTTCTCACCCTTCCTCACACCCTACATCTGAAAGAGCATTGAAAGCCTCTTAAGTTAGAATAGACACACATTGAACTGTCCCAGTGCACACATACAATCTGGGGTTTTCTCATCAGGTACAAGAATACAAGGTGACTGTTCTCTTCCGGCTGCCCTGGATGTGAACAAAGCTGCTGAATCAAAGACTTAATTAATTTAGGGGTGGAAAGAAGTTTCTCCATTGCATCTGTCTTTTCAACCTGCAGTAGTGGCCCTTCTCAGAGTCTCACAGTTTCTATTAGTCAGTTCATTTTTCCTAGCTCCTTAAGAAGAAATCTTGTTCAGACAAAACAGTGCACTATTTACAGGAAGCTTGGCAGGGTCAAAAAGTGACTGTAAAACCGATCTCTTGTTAAAACGCATACAGTATCTGCTCTGATGTAGATACTACTAGAACTCGGCAATCTCTGATTTGCTATCAGGGCCTTGAAGGTGATTTCAGAGTCAGATTTGTTAAACTTGGTGACATTGTGAGTGTTATCACTTCTCATTAGCAGAGCTAATTTAGTTGCCCCAAGGCCCACTTAATCTATCCAGCTCACTACCCACAGCTTCTGACCTACTTAGTCACTTCCTGTCTTTGATTTTCACCTTAAAGCCTCTTTTCTATGTTGGCCTGTGACTGCCATTTAATCTTAATGAAACTTCCTTGGACTTCCATTACTGTCAAGTACAACTCCTCTCACCATAATACCCACCCTTCTGAGTGCAAGAAAACTGATTTACAGCCAACAGTCTGCCTCTTCTCTTATGGTCTAAGTTCATCTTTGCTTTGTTTTTCTTCCTGTATGAGTCACTCCTTCCCCCTCTCTGAGACATCGTGCTACGCTTTCTGTTCTTCCTCGGTCTGTCAGTGGCTGAGATGCTGCCGTGCACGCCTTCACTGCAGAGATCTGGTGAGTATTATCGCGTGTGTGCAGCTACCATGTGTAGATTCGGAAAAACCTGAACACAAAGAAATTGAGTTGGCCATAGGCTGCTACAGAAAGTCAGCTAGTTTAATATGCTTTTGCGTCTGACCAGAAATGATGACCTACGCTGTTCCCTTATGCCTTTCTTAAGAGCTACTTACGCAAAACACAGCTGTTCAGTCTACGCCTCCCAAACCTAGCATCTCCCCTGCTACTTCAGGGCACCTGTTAACTATACAGATGCCGTAAGGTGGGTGCCAGCTCCAGGACTTTCCCAGTTCTCACTGGTTCACTCGTGCTACAGTAACATGCCTTTGAAATAGACTTCTTCAGCCAGTTTCCTTCTGTGACCAGAATCCCATTTAAAGATGTTAATCCAGTACCATGGTGACTTTTGCCTGCACAGGGGCACTCCTGAGCTGGTGAGGTCTCTTGTTTTTCGAGCTTCTTTCACCAGCACAGAGAAGTTCAAAGATGTGGCCCTGTGCTCTTTGAATGTCAGATACAAAACATTTGATGGCAATGGCAGCTGTGTGTAACACGTAGGAGGGATTTGTTCAGTCTCTCCTTACACGTGTGCTCTCTCCCGGCTCTTTTTTCAATATACCCAGTTCTGCTTTTCCCTCTTCCTTCTACTTCTGTGCTGATCAGCACTCATACTCTTTTGGTTTTTGTTGTTAACATATGGAGGTTGTATGATCCATCAGTGAGTGCAGCCTTGTCCTCTTAAGAAGCAGAAAATACCATACATTTTGGAAGGAGGAATTAGCTACAGGCCGTTCTCATTAAGCCTCTCCTTCAACTTATCTCAGCTTAAATTGTATTTTTGAACTGCAGTCACTATGCAGCATTGTAAGTTGAAAACAACCACTTGAGCCCTTTCCAGCGAGGCTTTGAGTGGCCCTGATACTAGGCACGGAGGAGAGATAAGCAGCGCATTGAAGTTGTAGTATCGCTGTAGCTGAGGGCAAAGAGTGAATGGAAACATACCCTCCCTCTGGCACTGCCTGGCTCTGGACGAGGGGAAAGGAATGGGCCGAGCAGCTCAGGTTCACACGCGCGGCGGGAGCCAGCGGCCTCTCAGCTGATGACAGATTAGACTCAGGGCCTGGTTAGTGGGAAGACTGTGATTAGACCTCAGCAGCATCTGTCTCTAGCACTAAAGGAATTACTGCTGCGGGCTGCGATTTTCTCAGCAAACTGTAATTATACCAGGAACCTCATTCCTGCCCTTTTTCTCAACAACTTAAGTGCAAAAAAAAAAGTGAGTGAGGGTGCAGGGAAGCAGAAACTGTGAAAGAAGCAGGAAAGAGACACCTGTTTATTTTTGTTCAGCTCGTTCCAATTATTTTCTCTCAGTTTCTTAGATTCATATGAATCACAGACTGGTTTTTCCCAAAGGTCCGTGCCAAGGTTTACCTCCCTGAGGCTGTCCTGCCATCCACCTGAAGTTGGTAGGACACATCCTCTCCATGCACTTATGCCCCAGGGCATCTTAGATGAGTGTGGTGGCGCTTGCAGAAGGTGCCACAGCAACCTCTGCCCTGGCAGGGCCCCCTCCCTCCTCCCACGGGAGCAGCAGCGCGGGGTGCTGGACTCTGATCACCACTGTTCTCAGGACACCCCCAGGAAGGTATGGCCTGGGCAGAAGTGTGGGATATTGGAGATTGGGCAGGGTGAGTTTGAACCGTACTCCCAAAGGCCCTGTCTAGACTAGGATTTAAGAGTTTGAACTTTAAAAGTGTTAGGTTGTATACAGTAACTCTCCGTTTTAAAAGATGTAGAAAAGGCAGTGTAAGTTTGAACTCCCAATAACACCTGGTAAGTTTTGCCAAAATAACAATGTCAAAAAAGAGCAAGATTTCTTCGCAAGAGTTCTCTACCAGAAAAAAACTTGTTGTTGTGTAGTTGTAACTCCATAGAAGCCCGTTTGCCGTTAGTGTTTTCTTTGCTCAGAATATAAGAAGAAACAGATTTTTTTTCAATTTAAATCTAGAAGAGGAGGAGAAATATCTAAGAGTAGAGTTTGCCAACATAGCTTTACCATCTAATACTTAAAATGTAGACAAGGTCAAAATTATTCAAACTAATCTATGTGCTCCTTCTTAACTTTCATCAGGGCTTTAATGTGACTGTTTAGTATACTTTGAAGGCAAGAGTGTCTTGTCTATGTTAAACAGTTTTACATCAATGCTATACTCATCTAGAAGAAAGCAGAATTGTTTCTTACCAGCACGTCTGCCCTCCATCCCGCAGCATGTCTGGCAGCACAGCCCGGGATGAGAGTGTGGCAGCAGGAACTCGACCCTTGGGGCCGAAAGCACCGGGAGGCAGTATGTTGGCAAGCAGATCCCTGTCTCCAGAGCCAAGTCTCTGCAGATACTGGTGGGAAGGACACACATCTGGAGTTGTCTGGAATTGGCACAAATTGCTGTGGACAAAGAGGAGAGAAAGGAAGGGTTAGAAGGAAAGTGGAAAGAACACTTCTTACACATTTCGCTTTCTTTTCCATCTGCTTGTGTGATGTTGCTGTGAGCTATTAAACAGCTGCAGTGCTCTGCCCCAGAAGGGACTTTGTTTCAGTAGAGATGGAGAATGATTCCTACAGCTAAGTGCTTTGGGAGCCCCCTAGAATGAAGGGGGCGATAGGAATAATGTTTCTCTTGATTGACTATTATGCTAAATACACTTGGGACCACAGCACCTGGGGCAGGAGCCAGAGATGCTGTTCTGGCTCCTCAGACCTGAAGCCGCTGGCAGGCAGTTGGGTACTGCTGGGTACTTCTGACTCATCCTTTGCGCAGTAGGTGAGTCCCTCTTGTCTTTTGCCTTCCAGGCAGAACCTCCCAACTCTCCTGTGCTGATTCCGAAATTCAAGGAGAGCAGATTACTCAAGCAAAAGGTGTTTTGCAGACTTCGAGACTTTGTAGCTTGGGGAGATAAGGGTAGCAAAGGAGGACCAGGAGAAGGAGGAGCAGGCGTATTGCGCCTGCCAAGGACTGAGCAGAAGAGCATTTTTTTTGCATCCATTCAGACGCTCAGCTATTTCCTGCGTTGTTCCTGCAGTCAGCATGCTCCACCTGCTTTTACTTAACCATTTCCTGTTTACGGCTTCCAAAAACTTGCTGGTGAAATCACTAATCTGCAACAAGATCAATCTTTACAATCTGTCCCTTTTGGGCAGGCTTCACTAATATTTTTTTCTCTCTCCTTGGTACACAGACCTTTCAGATTGAGGAGCTGGGTGCTGCGTGTGCATGTCTGTGTGCATGCCGACAGTAATTACGTCAGGAAAGTATGTGCTCACTCAGTATGCCCCTTTTTTTCTTCTCCTAGTGCTTGCTGCTTTTTGCAAACTTGAGCAAAGAAACAAGCAGTAGCACTGAAGGCAGGTTGCCCTTTCTGTAGACTAGAGGGCTCCAGATTTTTAGAGGAAAGACTCTTCCCATTACTTTCAAGTGTCTGAGAGCTCTCCCACAAACAAGGGATTTGTTCCCTGGATAGCTTACCCAGGCTTCAAATTATTTTCTAGCTTTGAAAACAGCGAGGCAGTTTCTTCTAGTCTGCTGTTCAGTTTCTCAAATGTGAAAGGCAAGGTGTGAGGAACAGGAAGGATCAACCGAAGAAAAATAAATCTCTTTCCTACAGTGTAGATGGCTCCCATGAGTCCCCATCTCACACTTAGTCACACATCTTGTAGAAATGGCTAGAAAAGCATGCACACTTCAAGTCTGCTCTCCTTAGCCATACTATAGATGACACCGCAGCCACCACTAAAATCAAATGTATTTGTCACTGCTTTTGCTGTTTGTTTACTTTTTGTATTTCTCTTCTGGAGCAGTGAAAATAGATTCTTCAGTTTCCTCTCTGGTTCTCATGCTCTTGCACAGCGCTGCAATGTTTGGGTTGCGGTGAGCACTGCAGGGGAATGTTCCCTTCTTAAAATAAATCATGGAAACATTTCTGTTGGAATCAGGGCTTGCAGAAGTTTGTTTTTTTTTTTAATAAGAAGAATGTCGGGCCAACTTTGACCTGACACCATATCCCTTTAAAGGGAACAGGCTTGTGATGCATGTCAGTGTATATATACTGAAATGTATATATGTATGTGTGTATATATGTGTACACACCAGTATACATGCCAGTTATACTGGTAAAACTGAGCACTGAAATCATCCTCTAAGAATGCTGGACATGTTGGCCCTGTCTCCATCAGACAGATCTGCAAATTCCTTAAGTAGCCCTACTGCAAGTTAGTGTAAGCCAGGGTGCTTAGTCTGCTGACTTAGGCGTAGAAGGCGTAGGTCTATAAGCATGCACCAGCACTGTCGCTGAGCTGTTTCACACTTCTGTAATTATGTTGATGGGCTCACACTCACACATGTTTCTGAATATTTTAAGGAGAATGCTAGACCCCCCATTTTAACTGTAACATAAATATGCTCAGGTAGCACTTCTGTATGGGCTAGGAGGTATGGTCTGGGTATCGCTGATGTCCAGGCAGCTGTCTGCTGTAGGCGTAGCACAGCCCCACTTAGATCAGTTTGCTGAAGTATCCTTCAAGCTGTCTGTGAGCAGCTTTTGAACTTTCTTTTTAATCAGGAAAAGGAAGCAGTTGTTTTCTGCACAGAAGTGTCTTTCAGATTGGCCCAAGTATGTAAAACGGTTACTTTGGTTCCCATCCAGCCCAATTCATTCAATAGTTTGTGTCAGGGTACTTGTCATCAGTGGCATTTGCCCAGGGTGAGTCACACCCACCCAGGCAATGATCTGAGAGAGTCTTCAAATCTTTTTCATCTTCATTTTACAGGGTACAGCCCTGGTAAATTCATGACTCTATTGTACCCCACAGCTCTTCCTGCAGCAGCTCCTTTTCTTCTAACCAGCTTTCAGCCCAAAAGGCAGCTACTTCCAAAAGAGACTCTCTGGTTCAGTGCCTGTCTTTGTTTTCCAGATGTTTCGTTCCCCACGCCGCTTTCCGGTTACACTGCAAATGTGGGTGCACTCAAAATACTTTTGCCTCCCTCCTCCACCCCAAAAATGGAGGAAAGCTGAACAATATGAAAATGTAGCAAGAATGAGACCCTCGAGGAAAATGGCAGGGAAGTGTAGAGGACCGTGCAGGACTCCTTCCAGGAAATGGGTAGAAGGTTCATCACATGAGTCACTGAAACCTTAGATGACTAAATTCTTGAAGAATAAACTGTCAGGAATATGATACTGGACAGGACAGTTGCGGGGGGAGAAGAAAACTTCTTAAATAGCTCTTGTTTGTTTTTTCGTTCGTGATTCATTCCTGAGGAAATTGCTGCGTCTCTGGCCAGGGACAGGGGCAGCGTGCCAGCGGTGCCAGCCCTCCTGTGCAGAGGCAGCAGGCGAGGCGTGCGGGGGTGCTCAGTCCCGCCGCTCCGGGCCCCGGCACTCCTGCCAGAGGGGCTGAGAGGGGATCAAGAGCACTCCATGGCCATCCTGCCCAAGTGAATAAAGTAAGACAGGGTCACTAGTGCACATATGCCATCTGAATCAATTTGCCTCTTTTTTTGTATACCAGCAGGTATGAGACCAATAGGAAATGAAAGTATTAAAACTAATTCTAAGCTCCTTTTAAAAATTTTTCTTCCTCTACCTGCTCCAGCCAGTAAACGAAGTTGTATCAATAAAATTGGCCCAAAGCTCTGAATTTGGATTTCAGAGAAGGTCTTGAGATTTTAAGTGCCAGTAACAACAGAAGCAGTCAGACTCCCTCCACAGCTACCTCCAGAGGAGCTGAACCAGCATTAGCAGCAGTGGGAAATGTTTGCAGTAGTATCGAAGTGTGGAGAAACCCCAATGTTCCAGCATGCTGCTGCCAGTTCCCATTTTGGTGAGTTTGACCCAGAGCATTTAACGTTTCAACATTAGTTCTGTGTCTCATAATGCCATTTACGTAATGATCGCTCATTTGGTTCCCATTAAAATAATGGTATTTCTTCTGCAAACCACTGCTTGTAAAAATCAAGCCACCCAGTTTTTCATTAGATTGTAATTCAGGAAATAAATAGCCTGTCTGTAGGATGTACACTGTAATTCTCAAACAGAGAATAGGGGGCTTTTTTTTCCCCTCTTGGACATACAAAGTTCAGATCTCAGAAGCAGGAACATGAAAGATCTGTTAAGGGTTGCTGAACCTATCATCTCCTGCAAAAACACAATGTAGTTACTCCGCAGTAGATGTTCCTCAAATACTATATTGATAAAAAGAGAGTGTACGGCTCGTCGTAGTCAGAGCAGCAAGAATCCTCTTAAAATTGTACAAATGGTAGGTGTAGCTCTCGCAGGTTGTCCCAGTGCTGCTACCTTTCAAGGCAGCGCAGAACGGTTCCTTGTATTATATATACTAGCACTTTGAAGAATTCAGTTTCAAGTGTCTCAAACAATGGGGGTTTCACCGCTTCCTGTGGGAGCTGGCTCTGCAGCCTAACTTGTTTCACCATCTGGAGCATTTTCCTGAGTGTCTGCCCGCTTTTAACTTTCTTTTAATTGTGCACCCACTATTTCTTCTCAAAGGTGGCTCGCCAGAAGTTTCTGTTGTGTGAAATTCACGTTACGTAGTGCTTTTTTATTTTTTATGAGGATCAAGAAAACCCTGAAAGATTGATGGCTTCTTCTCTTTGCTTTTTCTTCCTCAGAAATAATAATAAGTAATTAATAATGTATTACTGCTCTTCTAGCCATTCATCTCGGCGATTTACAAGGAAGGTCAACATTGTTGTACTCTTTTTACAGATGGGAAAAACTGAAGGACAGGGCAGGAAACAACTTGCCCAGGATCATTCAGTGAGGCCATGGCAAGACTTGGATTTTTAACCAGGTCTCCACAATAGTGCCCTACTTCTTTTTACTCTTTTTTTTTTTTTTTTGGTTCAGTCCAGTTCCCTTTGGCTTTGTTGCAGTACATAGGAAGGACAAGCTTTCCATGAACTTTATTCAGAATTGTCATATTGTAACTGAAAGGTCAGCTTGTTGAATATTTAACAGTTACTATCTTTCCAATGTGTTGGTTAAGCGTCCTAATTAAGTAGTGATAAATAAAACCAACAAAGCATTTTAACAGACTGATTCAGTCCCTAGGGCCTCCAAGCTGAGTTTCCTTCAGCTAGCCTGTGTTTTCCTGGTTGCGGGTTGTCCAGATTGAACACAGTATATATCAAGCAAACTCTTATCAGTGCACTGCAGGGAGATTTCCTTCCTCCTCAGTGCTGCCATGCTTACTTCACCTGTTGTATTTCCCTTAGCTGTGGTTTTCGGTAAGCGTGTTTCTCAGAATCTGGATAGTTGCTGAATTATAAATCTTCCCATTTGGAACAATAACACCACAATCTGGACAGCAATGATGCACTGCGTAGAGAGCGATACCCAGCCTAGCACTGAACAGGCTCACCTGGGTATCAGAAGTGGGCTGGCCTTAGCAGCACAGAGCTCTCCGTGGGCTGTGAGCAGGCAGGGTGTTTCTCCTGCCTGCCTTAAAGCTTCTGCCTGTCTGGCCTGTCATTTCAGTGAATACCTTTACTGGGACTAGATGCGCCTGAGCAAATGGTAAGACGAGTTTTGTTCCTCACTTCCCCATGGGAATGGCCGGGGAAGGCAGCCACAGCCATGTGCTCGCAGTCCGATCTGCAGGGGTCTCGTAACTGCCCCACACTGACTGGACACTGAACTGACAGCACCCATCATGTGCGAGGTGCAGCACTCTGTATGGATCAAGAAATGTAAAATTAGAGCTCTGGGTAGGCCAGAGTTATATCTGGGGGTAGCACATAGATCTTCCTGGCTGCTGACCACTTTCAAAGTATGCCAGTTAGTGAAGCCCTTACTATCTGAGTTGTTCCCACCACTGCTCCTTCAGGCCTCCTTTATTCCAGATATCACTGAGCCAGCGTCTGAGGACTTACCGAAAGCTGCAAAACTGCTGTAGGTCACTGAGCACATTGTCTTTGCTTTCAGATTGAGTTTGAGAAATTACCAGCGGTGTCATGCTTATGCCTTCTGGCCATGTGAATAGAGGAAGCTAAGAAGCAACAATAGATTACATAAAGCAGGGAAATCCCCCTCAAACTTCTCCCAGACTATCTCAAACTGAAGTTGATTTGCATACGTACACTACAAATAACTTTGCAATAGCTTCTAGCCCCATGAAAGGGTTACATGTGCTTGCCTATAATCATTTAGGCCAGTTCCACCAGTTGAATCACTCAGAGAAAATAAAAAAGACTGAATCAGAGCCTGTACAGCAATTTAAGCAGTTTTATGTAGCATCAGCTGACTTCAGGTAAGGATACAACTGGGTAATGCTATTGCACACAAAATCAATGGGAAATGTTCAATACCTATGAGTAACTAGCAGTTATTCTAGAAAAACAGTGCTGAAAAGCTATGTTAAGCTTTATAATTTGAGATTATGGATGGGTAGTATCATTCACCAGCTAAACTTGCAACTAAGCTTCCTATACAAATCCTGTTTGGTGGAAAATGGACCTTACTGAAAACCAGAAAAAAAGCTATAGTATCCTGTAGTTGAAAGCTATGGCCAGCTGCTTTACAAAATCTGAGACTCATTAGGCCTGGAATTCCTGAGCGATGCTGTTCAAAAAGCAGTGGTGTTAAACAGACTTCAAAAATTCCTGTGATTTTTTTAAATGTCATGTTTTAACAGAAACAAACAAGTGAGCAAAAAAGGGATAGCATATTGAAAATGCGTATTTACTGGGTTATCTCAGGTTCAAAAATTTAGTTGGCTAATATGACACTACAAAAATCTTTTACATTATCTTTGATGCACTAAGAATGACAATGTTTATAAGCCTAGTACATCATGACTACGGAATGCCTAAATTCTTCTTGAAGACTGGTGGTATTTTCTGTTTCCTTGCTGAGAGAGTGGGCTTTTGGGGTTTGGGGGGTTTGTTTGTTGGTTTGTTTTAATAGGATAAGAATATAAAGTTCCCAAAGGCTCGCTAAGAGCTGTTTCTTTGGAAAGAATTTGCTCACCTACTCCCTTTCCTAGCTTTCTATTGAAACAAGTTCTCAGATACATTTCCTGCTAGCCCTCTCCCAAAGCTAGACAGAATATAGACAACTGCACTGATTCTTTAGGCTCTCGCAGTAAATTCACAGAAGGATTTTCTGCACATTTTCTGGGTTGTCATGCCAGCTGGACATTAAAATTAAGTGTAGTTGGGTAGAGATATAATTTTAAACAATGCTGTTAGGTGCCTTGCAGTAAATACCAAAGCTGTTTTAAACAGTCTTAGAGGTGCTTTTGTCGGTATAGCATATTTCCCATGAGGAATTCATCAAAGGTGTATTGGCAAAAGTGGGGTTTGTTCTGCCTGCATTAGGGTTATCATCATTGTCAGTATAGTTATACCATGACTGCTGTATGAGCAACTCTTTTCTAGTGTAGTTGCTTTTCATATAGTTAACAAACAGGGCTAGAGAGGAGGAGGAAAACCAAGACACAGCTTCCCTTGACAACCTGTGTAAGCCCTGTGTTTCTTCTACAGTATCACCTCTGTTAATATTAATAATGTCATGGCCTGTTGCAGTGGAATACCTTGCCTTTCACCCTCCTCCTTTCAGTTTTATTGACTTTCTTCGAAGCTTTGATACAGAACAATAGGAATTGGCCCAGGTATGAACTGGCTGTTCGGCAGGGTCCTTCAGGCAGCTGTGGTCTCCCTGTGCTGCGATGGAGCTTGTCTGAATGGGTCAGCAGTAGAGATTGGAAGCGGAGAAGTACATATTTGAGTAGGCCTGGGACGCCTTGCAACGCAGTTAATAGCAGCAAACATGAGGACATGACATGATCTAACTGATGATTCATTAGTACCTTGGATATTTTGGTCCTGATAACTGTGTGTGTTTCTTCAGTTTGTGTTCTTTTCATCAGCTTGCAGGTTGATCAGGAAGGCTTTCATTTTTGTTTTTTAATATCTCCTCTCACAAACAACAGTCCATTTTTTACATAAGGTGTCTAATCACAGTAATATAATATCCTGTATTTACATAGAAAGCTTCATCCCAAAGCACTTCACAGCCTGGCACTGACATGGGACTAAGATTAGAAGAGGAGCAGCTCATACTGGTTAGGAAGCAGGCTCTGCTCTCAGCCTAGGTATTAGTAAAGCATATAGGGTGGAGCCATAGTATTTTCTCTGAATCCAAAGCAATTTGCTAATTGTTGGAAAATATATTGGTATAATCTGTGCTCTGTTTAACTCTAGGAAATGTGTTTGAACTGTAGAAAATAAGCTGTGGTAGAGAATGTCAGTCCTCTTGCACATCCCATTCTGTGTTCATAGGCACTGGCTACCAAAGAACAGTTTTATCAGAAAATTAGGGTGATGCAAAGCTTCTCAGCAAGTATATGCTGGCCTTTGGAGAGCTCTGCCAAAGGATGGTAGAGGGGCCTGAACTATTCTAAGGTTTGGCTCCAGAACACAAGAGTAGCATCAGAAACTTTGCCAGCCAGAATGAGGAGTGTCTGGACACTGGTAACTAGAAGGACCCCCAGGCAGGCAGCAGAAAGAGGATCGTTACATATAAGTCAATCCATTTTCAGCAAGTCTGTGAAATTAGTTCATACTGAACTAATTACCTTGATTTGTTTTGTGGATTAAACAGGTTTCCAAGTGGTTGTTCGCTGGAGGAAATGGTAACTTTGTGATCTCATTCTGACACATTGGCATTGAGGTGTCTGTCTTTATTGTGTGTTTCAGATGGAAAGGATCAAACAAATTTAACCTGGGAAGGAACCAATCCTGCCCTGCAGACCATACGAGTGAGGAACACTGCCTTGAAAAATACTTTACTTGATGCTGCTTTACCCAGCACTATTGGTGAGACTCTGAGCAATACATCCAATCTGTAGAAGGGACAAATGGAACCTCCACTAAGAAATGAATGAATTACAACATTGGTTTTCAAAAATCCGGTGAAGCAGATAGTGAGCATTCTTCTTCTTTTGTCTCTTTAAAGACTCACTTTAAAACCAAGTGCTGTTCTTTGGGGGGGGGGGGCATACTTAACTCTGAACTTATGAAAATCCTGTATTTTGTTCAGGTTAATTTAAGTGACATAGTAATAAAAGCCTCTGAACAACACACATGCTACTGAAGAAGCATAGGCCACACGTGCCTTCCTAATTCACCCTGTCACCTCACCAATCCGGAGGAACCAACAGTCAAACACACAAGAGTGCTTGGTGTCCACAGCCCATAACACAGTGAAATGTTCACTTCTGCTTTTTAAGAGAAATGATAAACCCACTCATTGGCTTGATAAAGAAGCAATAGTTCAGTGAACTCTTATTCCTGTAACTCACTTGAAAATCATCAGAGATGATGTAACAGAGTTGCCAACAGCCGGGCTCTGGCAGTTCAGAATGGAAGGAGAACAGGTAGCAATCCAAAAGGTGGGAAGATCGGTGTGTATTACAGCTGCTTAGCTTCCTCTGTCTTCAAAGCACTTTTAAAGTATTCACAACGTGACTGCAAACCACAGAACTATTTACTCACCTTACAGACTTAGAGAATGTATGACTTGCTCAAGGCCACTGAAGGCATCGCTGGCTGCGCCGTGATCAGGATCAGGTTGTTCCCGGCTTTCAAGTCTCACATCCCTAAGGGAAAGCCATGGGTTCAGTTAGTGCTGACTGCCGATGCAGAGTCACCATTGGCCTGAGAGGCTGGTTCTGTCCTCTGCAGTCACAGGGAAAGCCTCCCTGAGCAACCTCTTGAAAAGCAGGGTAACCTGTACAGAAAGATGGGAGGTCTGGAGTAGCGCTGAAGTGGCTGTAGGTAACCCAGCAAGGAAATCAGCTGCAGTGGGGCCACCTGTGAGGCGAGCAGGTTGCCATCTGCTGTTTGCTAAGGCAGTCTTTGGGTGACAGAGAGTTCCTGGAGAGCACAGGGCCCCTATTAAAAAGTACTGCACACCCTTACCATGGCAGTGCAAGAGACTGAGAAGCTGATGGGATGTGGCAGCTGATGCCATGTCCCTCCCAGCCACCAGACAGGATGGCATGGAGAAGGCTACTCTGCAGCTATTTACTTACATGCCCAGTCACGCAGCTTTGGGCTCTCTTTTAACAAGGAAGTTTCCATCACAACAAGGAAGCTACTCCATTTCAATGCGCTGCTTTTAAAAGCTAATACGTTTCACCCTGGGGAAGAGCAATTCTCCAGCTTCAGTGTTACCAGTTTTGTGCTTTGAAGAGACCTTTGTAAAATTTAATTTTAATTTTGTTTTAACTAAAGTTTAGATTTTCTTCTTGACAGTGCTGCACTACTGGCCGTTCAGTCAAACCCTGCTGAACTTGCTTGTAGCCATTTTATCTGGGTATCTTGTAAATATTTGGTGGAGCACTCAGACACAGAAGTGTTTTTTGCTCTTACAGTCACATGCCTGGTTCCAGGACCTTTCAGAAGCACAAAAGGCTGAAGGCAGGGAAAATTCCACTGAGATGCATTCAAGTCTCCAGGGAGCAACTGCACTCTGTTTAGACTAAAATTTCTCATTGCTGCCTCTCCTTTTTTTGAAAAAACATGGAAGGATAGAGAGGGAAAGCTGGAGGGTAGGTTTTTTTATTATTATAAACACTGAAATGCAAGCACTGTTTCACTCATTTCTCTCATATTGCAGGACCATTTGCGGTTGGAGAGGGAGATAAGCTTTTTAATGCTCTCTGCACTACCTGGGAAATTTCCATCCAAGTTCTAAAATGTTTTACAAACATTAATGAATTAAAGCTTAATCCCCTTCTTCTCAGCCCCGTGAAGCAAGTACTAAATACAGTTTAAAGACAGGGCTAATGAGACTAAAAAAGTGCCTTGCCTGAAGTCACATGGGCAGCGTGGCAAGAGGACTCGGGTCTTTGAGTCCCAGCTTTCTACTTTACACCACAGACAAGACGCATTCCCTCCCTTTTCAAGGCTTGCTGTACTTCCCCTTCTGGGATATAGTGAAAACATGCTGGCATCACACCTTGAGATAACCTTGTTTTTTCCCCCTTGGAACAGAGAGACTACTCACAGCTGCTGTCCCATGGGATTAAGATGTTGAAAAGATCAGAGAGCGATGGGGGGGTGGGGGGGGCAGGCAGCAAATCACTGCTCTGTCTGCCTTGGGCATGTTCTGCCTCCACTGCTGCCAGTGGAGATGGTGTACTATCAGGAGCCACCTCAAACATTTTTGTATGTGCTTCCATATAATATTCAGGCAGGACTGTGGTAAAAATGCCATAATCAAAGAGAGAACTTGGCTGACAAGAAAATTGCACACATGAGCCAATAAGTCACTCCTGTATTGAATATATGTGATTTCATTATCCTTCTGTATGTGACCTGCATTTCTTACTGCTTCTTATTATCAGAATCCTATAACTACTGCTGCAGCCATCTCTTTCACCTCTTCAGAAGAGAGGGATAATCCATCAGCCCGTTCCTTTCCAGTAGTATGAGTCAGGTTTTTACAAGGGGGAGTAATGGTCAGTTGAAGAGAGTTGTTCCTGACAGGGCTGAGCAACAAGTAATATGCACATGAGTCATGAAGTGGAAGAGAAGGAAACAAATCTATAGATTTAAAGGTTTTGAATAATTTTTTTCCCTTAGCTTCCCTTGTCCACACCAATCTATAACCAGACGTGCAAAAGCTGGAAATGTATTGATGGTGGCTGGTGTAAGCAGGACTGAGAGCTTGTCCCACTGTGCAAACAAACCTGAAGTCAGTCAGCCCCCAAAACCAGGGCAGTGTGTACCAGCTATTCCAGCCCTCGTAGGTGAGAGATGCCAGGAGAAAAATCAGATCACAGTGCAGCAGCCTCCTCCTGTCTCTCCTGTGACCCTGCAGTGTACCCCAGCACTGGGGCCTTTGGCCTCTTCACGCTGTTACCTTCTACAACGAGGCCCCAGCACTGGTCCTTGGGTACGCTTCTTCTGTAGCACGCTTCCCTGCAGAGGATCCAGTCTCACTGCAAATGCTGTGCACAGTGCTCATTTCATTCCCTGCTGAAAGGCAGCCAGGCCTGAGGTGGAACATGGCAAGCGCTTCACCGCGCCTGGCAACTCCACGCAGCTGCTGAAAACAAGCAGGGAAGAAAGCAGTGTACAAACGCAGGGGAATTTTCACATAGGCAGGATGTAATTAGCAGAGCTGGAATTTGGCCAGGATGCTGGGGTTAAAACACTGGCTTGCAGGTAACACACTGGGATCTTTCATAATTCAAATGCCCAGGATCTCCCATTTCCATCTTACCTGGAAGATGTCAGAAGACCGTTCCCTATTTAATGTTCCTAGGCAGCTCTCAAACATCTGACACAAAGGAAAAAGTGTCTAATGGTGCTGCACCTGCAGTGCTTCTCCACCAGCAACTGCCCAGCGTGAACAGCAGCTGAAAGGATCACATCCTGACAGGGCTACGGCTGCCTCGCGGTAAACACACCACAGCTGCCTCCACGCCTTGGGGTTCACTTCACCCTTAACTCTCATTACTCAGTTTTCAGGCTGCAGATCCCCACCGAACAGAAAGAAAAGATTATAAAATTAGGGCAGCCCCTCACACATAAAACACAAGAGAGAGAATATTACCATTAGGTGCTGCTTCAACCTTCTTCTCTGCCAATAGTACCAAATCGGTATCGGGCAACAGAGAATTAGATGAAGCACTTCTCCCTAGTACAGAGGAGTGAGCTTTTCCAACTGGCCTTGCAGGTAATACACAGAGTGGTAAGAGCTCGTGCCTCCTCCTTCCTTCCAGCAGAGAAATCACGTTCCAAGCAGCAAAACTTTTTTTTTCCGCTTCATGATCTCACTTTCCGTATAAGCAATCTCTGTGTTTACTATGGGGATGTTGAGTGTCCACAAAAGGTCAGGGAAGTCATTCAGGAACCTCACGTGTGGAAAGTCCGCATGACGTTTCTACCACGATGTGGCCCGCAGTCTGAAATATACACAATTGCAAGCCTTTAACTCCTCGTCCGTCAGACCTGCAGACCATGTACAGTGCGAAGAGCTGACTTCCTGTGGTGCAATGCATGCAAGCAAAACAAGAAGTGCTCCTGCCATCCGAGAAAGCATAATCTCTGCATCAGTAAGTCATAAAAAAGGGTCCCCTCCTGTGCCTGTGAGGGCTTCCCGTATAGGTTTTTGGTTTGTTTGGGTTTTTTGTACGCCCAGGCTGCCATGCAAGTCCCCCTCTTTGTCAAGTGTTGTTTAATACAACCACCAACCAAACTTGCTGAGAGCACCTCAGTCAGTGGGATAACAAACCTACAGAGTGACTTGAACAGCAAAGTGAGCTGGAGAGAGAGTAAAGTACAGGCAGCTGCAGGCAACAGGAAATCCAGCACTAATAAATAAAACATCTTCTAGCCAGAAAGAGGAAATAAACAGCAGCAGCACAAACTGAGAGGACAGAAGAGAGGAACACAGCATAACTGTGGTGCAGGAATCACTGCATTACAGTGAGCTTATTTTTACAGAACGTCGTCCCAGTTTGTTATATGTTCAGACTGCAAAAAAAAGTGGGGGAGTGGGAGGACTGCTCAAAGAGAGGGTCTCTATCAGAAGAAGTTGTCAACAACCACTGTAATTAAGGAAGCAGCCAGAGCACACACAACCTGAGCCGCCGCCAACGTGAAATGAAAGCGTTTTTTGTTTGCAGCCATAGCCCCGAAGGATAATAAAAGATGGTTCTACTGTGCCAAGTGAGGAGCTGCCGGGACACCGTTTCTAGACGGCGAATGCCCCACTCCCATCTTTCCAAAATTATACGCTGTGGGGAGGCAGCAAGTTACTCTTCCTACGTGCACTTTCAAAGCCCGTGCCCGCACACCCCATCTGACTGCAGCAGCCACCTCGGGAGGCCAGCCACCGGGCAGGTGAGCCCTCAGCCACCATGGTAGTGATGGAGTTGGCACCGCCTGAGCTCTGCCCCCCAGCTGGTGGGCTGTTCTGGTGCTGCTTGGTCCAGATTGCCAAATCAGCAACCCTTAATTTTTCCCCCTCGCACTCAGCCGTGGGTGTGCCATGGCCCCATGGCATTGCCAGCACCAGTGGGAGCTGCCGCATTCAGAAGAGCTGCACCCCGCTGTCCTCCCGAGGGCGGCTGCATTTAGGAGGCTCACTGGTGCCTTGGCAAGGAGCTTCGTGCGCAGCATGCTGAAACAGTACTCTTCTTGCTGCTGGTAGCATCTTTCACCTGGAACAGCCGCGTGGTCTGCGCCCGTGCGGTGGCAGGTGCTGGGGAGCAGCAGGTGGGCTGGCAGAGCCGAGGGGGTCGGCACGGACCTTCTCAGCCGTGGGACAGTATTGTGAGGCTTTCACCGGTGGCTGTAGAAAATTGTGTGCAGGTTCAGCGAAGGGAAGAAAGTCATTCACAAATTGCATGCATATTTCTGAATTCATTCATTGAGTGGCATTTGCCTTTCATCCTCCCTCCAAGCCCTGTGCGCATTGCTGGCATTCTCTCCCAATCCCATATAATAATTCCCAGGTCTCCGCAAGCCACCGCCTGCCAATGGAGCCCACAGTCACTGGACCGCCAGCCTGGTCACATGAAAAGTTACATGCAAAGGTTTAACGCTTTCTCCTGACCCCAGCCCGTGTTCCCGTGAATCCCCTGCAGTGTTTTCCTAATCAGGTGCCAGGGAAGCTTTGCACCGGGGAGGGTGCTAAGAAGGTGGCTATTTAGCTGCAGCATTTCCAGAGTCTTTGAGCTCTCTCCTAAGCTGTAAATACAAGCAGTGGAGTCAGGTGAATGTCTGACAAGGCTGCCGTTTAGACCTGAAGGAAAAAAAGAACTGCTGCTTTCCAACCAAGTGCCTATCACCGTTGCCCCACTTTCTCTAGCCCAACAGCCGTACTAATGGTTAATTGCTTCAGCAGGGTATGGAAATCACTTCTTAAAGCCTGTATATGGGGTACGCAGCTATGATCCGCTATAATTTTAACCTTCACTGGACATTGCCAATATGTTTGTTACTAGGGGATCAAAAAGAAAATACAGTCCTTTCCCTAAAGCCTTCCATTACCAAATTCTAGATGACAGTGCAGGTATTTAATACATCACACAACCTCTGAAAGTGACAAAATATTTTCTTTTGCATCCCTCCTACCTGTGAGACATCAGAGAAAACACATGCTTTTGGAGAATCACAAATGGAAGTGATTTTTTTATTAAATATTGATGAAAAGCAGAAATGTTCAAAAGCTGTTTCTGATATATAGGCAGTGACAGTTGTTTCCTTGCTATTGCTGTAACATGAGGGAGTGCAGGTATCTCCTGCAAAAAAAGTTCTTGTTCTCCACCTAATGCTTCCACGTAGGATTTCACGCATGTGACAGCGTATGATTCATGAATTGCAGCTCGGCTTTGGAAAGCACGGGAATTGCGTCTGGCTGTCAGGGCCCAGTGTTCATCTGGGTTTGACATGGCCCACAGAAAGACGTGCCAGTTGCACCTCCGAGCCAAACAGTTGGATAATCAGACGGAGCATTTGGTTTCAGTTTTGGTTCTTTTTTTTTGGAGGAGATTGGGCAGGCTGGTTATGAACTCCAACCTATACATGCATTTTTGTGAGTCAAAGTGAAAAGACCATGGCAAAGTTTTACGTTACAGTCTATTTATATTGTTCTGTTTTAAGCTCCGTCATTACCAGCATAACTTTCAAAAACAAACAAAAAAAACCCAAATAAAATTGACAGTATTTTTCAAATTCTCTGCTTTTCTCATGCATTCGAAAGTGTAAGCCTGTTCTGCTTGACTGGCTGGCTGTTTGATTGTTGCTTTATATTTTATTACATTGTTTAATTCTTAATTTTTAAAAATTATTTCATTCTTAAGCCTCCAAAATCATAAAATCTGAGTTCTAGTCTCAGTCTCTACACTCAAATGTAACTACTGAAAAGTGGCTTGTCTAACACTTTAGTATATATGGTGTTTAACATACTTTGCTTAAATTGGATATTTCCAACTCAATCCAAGCAGGGGACTTGAGAAATCCTGCTTCTCCCAGATGAGAGCATACCTGAATAATATAGGAATTACTTTTCTCACTGAAAAGCATTAACAAAATACATGCATAAATACTGGGGTTTAATCAGCCAGTGCTGCCTGTTTATTTAAAGGAAAAACTTACTTAACCCTTCAGGAGGGATTCAAACTACCAGTGAGAATGGAGATAGGTTTGAGCACCCAAATGGTAACATGTTTGTAGACGAAAACACGAGTTGGTGATGTCTGTGCCTGTGGTCTGCTGGCATTGCCCACCCGGCCACATGACAGCCAGGAGACCAGCGAGGAGGATTTTCCGTTTCTGGGAGGTGCAGTGAAAAAGGGGAGCCTGGTGATCACCAAATTGTCTTTCCTTCTGTGAAGTATTGTCTTCAAGATACTGCTTGACATTCATTCAGTCAAATATTTTGACAATTTGAACAAATAAGCAGAAAACAGTTTTGATTTTTGGCCCCAGTGGACCATCTGTGCAGAAGAATAAGTAGCGCAGCATGTGCCGTGTCTCTTAAATACCCTTCCTTGCCAGAAACATATGTGGCATGTTTCCCAGGCTGTGGAAAGAGTTATCCTTTCCAGTCCACCAAGTCACCCTTCTCTCTCCACACACCCCTCACCATCCCCAACCCTGCATCGGGCTGGGCTGAAAGGAAACATCACTCTGAATTACTGTACTGTTACCTGTCTGGGGGGAGAGGGTGCACGTGCACGTAACGCATTATTTTGTGCATGTTTCTGAGAAGTATTGCATTTGCAGTCACTTTACAGTGGCACAAAAGAGAAGTAGCAAGCCGAGGCGGTGCATATGCAGGCACGTAAGAGCCACACCTGCACACCTCTCTGCCGTGCTCTGCAGAGCCATGCCCGTTTTTGCTAGCGTGCTGCCACAACGTACCTTCGGAGGAGCCTTGGGCCCGGGCGCCGTATGGCTTGGGGAGATGCCAGAGGAGCTTTTGTCTGCACTTTCACTGCGGGTTTAAGAAGGGCGATTAGCATTTGGGTCAGAGCACATGGAGCGGCCCCGGCTGGGCTGGGAGAAGACACGCTGCGAGGCCACACTTGAACGTGGCCACTTTACTGTACCACCCCGGGTACAAAGCCTACTTGTGTGGGGCACGTCCCGTCGTGCGTCACGCTTTGGTTGTCAGCGGCAGTCATGGGTTCCTGGGGGGTGACACAATAACCTCTTTATGCTTAAGAGAATAGCGGGGGGAATTGCAGGATGCCATTGGAAACGCAGCAGCGAAGAAATGGTTTGGCTTTTGTCTGTCCCTCAAGGTAAGGTGCCCAGGCAGTCGCTGAGCTGCCGCTGATGTGCTGGGAGGAGCCCGCACGTAAAGCAGCATCGAAGGTGAATGCGGGACTTTGGGTATCTGGATGGGAGAGGAGTTAGGGGAAACACCCGAGGAAGACCCCATGTTACCTCTGTGGTAACAACATGATAAAACTGCTTATTTAGGGTAGAGTTTTACAGCAGCTCACTCTGAGGTCTGGGCTGCCACAGTCTTGTCACCTCCGCTGCCATCAACATCAGTGCAGCCATGCAGGGAATCAGCTCAAAGAGCTGATCTGGCTGGAAATTAAACTTTAATAAAAAAAAAAAGAAAATATTTGCTTTACTAGAATGTCTCAAAGTTTCATTAAAAAAGAACTGGACAAATAAAAATACCAGGAATTGAAAAGGGCCAAAACAGATAGAAATTTGAAAAAATACTAATATGGACTACTTTTAAATAAAAGCTAGTTAAATCTTTCTTGCTGTATCCATCACTGTCTCCTTTGCCAGCCCCTCAGCCATCCACTCCACGAAGCAGTAAGCCTAAACAATTCAGATATGCTAAGCAAAGCTACTCTGAATATGGCTTCTAGCCTAATAAGTCAGAGCCTTATCCAGTTCCCATGAAAAGCATCAGGAAAGTTTCCTCCAACACTAATAGACATAAGATTGGATTGCAGAACAACCATGTAACTTTTGACCAAAAAGTGAAGTTTTTCTAAAGCGCTGATAAAAGATTCATGCAGGAGAGCATGGAAACTCTGACTGGAGCAGTCACATTGCTAAATATGTTTCAAGCATAATCATTTTTGGAGCCACACTCATTCTCACTAGTGATGTGTGCTCTAAGGGGAAAATACAAACCAAACTTTTTTTAAAGGAAAAAAGCATTTATAATTTCTTTATTATGGATGTGCAAAAAGACTCCCCCTCTGCTGCTGGGAAAACCAGTTCCTGCTCCATAAGCATTAAAGCACATCCTAATTTTTAGAAAGCATTTGTTAGGCAAAACAGGTTATTTTTTATGATGCTTTCTTTTTTTGCAATTGGAGTCTTTCTGTTGATGCCAGCTGCTTTAGTTGTAGGTATCTTCTGGGAGGTGGTGTCTGTCAGTAAGTCCCACGTGGGTGTCCCGTTGGCTATCTCTCATAGCCGCCCTTCTATAAATCACAGCATATTAAAAAAAAAGGGGATAACACTGACATGTGAACTAATCCCCACATCAAAGAGAGCAACTCTCCCTCCTCTAAACACCCGCCCCCCTCTTTTGCTGGGAAAAGTCTAATGCCTAGAAGGTGATTTACACAAAACTTCATCCCAGTTGTTAGGAAACTTGCAGTGCCGCTTACTCGCCAACTGCAGAAGAAACCTGGGAATCAGGGTAACCACAATAGCTAGCCTGCGGCTTCCAGCATTTGGCAATTCAGGAGAGAAAAAAAAAAACAGTTGGCTTGTTGCAGCAAACTTGTGTATATGTTGATTGCATGGCAGGATAGGCATGTATATAGACAGATGTAAACGTGACTAGTAATGTGGGTCTGTATGGGCACATACATATCTGCATGTGTCTACAAGTACTTGTACAGGCACAGGAGTACCTGTCCTGACACATACACGAACACACACATACACACACAAATACCTCTCTCTCTGTCTGCTAGGAGCAGAGGGCCAACACGAAATATATATGAAAAACATAAGCCCATATGGGCATACAACTGTGCATCAGGTGTCCTAGACATGGAGAGGGCTAGCTATCAGTAGCATATGCTCTCTTAAAGTATTCATACCTGCTGTAGGCCTGTTTTGGAGCTAATGGGTTAAATGCTAGGAATATATGGATAAGAGGAATACTTCCCTGTAAGACAGGATTAAAACATAAACTCACTCCTGCCCTTGCCTTTGCAAGTGCTCCCTGTGCACTGACTAAGCACACAAGATACTTCCAAATAATTGACCGTCTCTGGAATGCCACTGAAGGGAGGAAAAAATACCTCTGTCTGGCTAGATAACTCTCTTTTTCCAAATCAGCACTGAATCTGTACCTGTGCTGGGCATGCTCCTTCAGACATTCCAACAAAGTGTACGTAGCATGGACAAAAATTCTACTGGTAGTTCTGTATTCGTAATCAACAAGCAAAAATACCCACCCTATGTGAATTATCTGTATTAAAGTGCATTTCTGTGAGTATATAGATGCATGGAAATGAGATACCTCCACCAGCATCACTGCTTCGGGTTGATTAATGCAGCCGTGCTTGCTGCTCTCCTCTCCCACCACCCACCCCCACCGGGAGGCAGGGATGCCCTGGGGCCAGCAAGGCCACCCCCGCCTCCAGGTCATCCCTTGGCCCAGGCCAGAGGGCCATGAACACCTCGTCCGCATAAGCCAGTGTCACTGCCAAAAGAAGCACGTGAGGATCAAGAGAGTGAACTGGAGTGGGGAACAGAGCTGGGTTTAAAAAAAAAGCTTCCTTTTTGTAGTCGTTGGTTGGTGGTGGTCCAGCTGCGTTCACCCATGCACTCCGGTGTGATTGCACAAGAGCCGAGGGGTGGAAGCAAGTAGCTGGGGACAGTGGGACACCAAGGCAGCTGCCTTTGGTGGCAAGCCCTGGCTTAAAGCATGTGTGGAAGCACAGCCCGGAGAGAGAGCACCAGGCGTGCCCGGAGTCCCACTCCACTGACAGGGAGGGCATGGCATGCGTGGGGGGAAAGGCAGAGACCAAAGCTTTTGTTGCTCCAGTTACACGCTCCCTCCACATAGATGTGCAGCTCTGCGTGTGTCTGTGCCCGTCCCCTGCCCTGTGTCAAGTGGAGAGGATGTGAAAGAAACCCCAGCGCGCTTGCACCTTCACCTCCAGTACATGGAAAAACAAACACAGCCATTCTCTTGTTTGTTGATTTAGTGCAGGGTGCTCCTTCCATTACAAAACCATTTCCCTGCAGGCAACAGGCTAAAACCTATTTGCGTATTATTCTGCAAAAGAAAATGAGGGTTTCAGGATGGGTGCAATCTTCAAGTATCTCTTCTGTTGATAGACAGAGAGATTGCAAGGAGGGAGCCCTCCCAGCCACCTCTCAGCAAATGTGCCCTGCTTCCTTGTTGTGCGTAACTTTTAGTGTTTTCTAGCTCAGAAGCACATGCCACACGTATCTCTCTTTCTCCTCTTCTTGAAATACAAATCTTAGTATGGGAGAGCTTTGTGCTTTGAAAGTTAAGCATGTGCTTCATCACAGATATTTATATAGAGCTGGCTCTGACCACTGAAAGCTGCATCCAGAGCTGCAATTCGCAGCCCCCCCCCACCCCGCATCTATAATTTTCAGAGCCAAAGCCCCAGACATGAGCGCTTCTGAACAAGGGGGAGGTTTCCTCCTGCTGCTCAGGTTGATGGTTGCCCAGCTCTCATTTAGGACAGTGTAAACACCAAGCCGACTTTTTGAACTGGCACAGCAAAGTCAGACTCTGGGTGTCAGACACATCCTTGTTCGAAGCAGATGCATAGGAAACATATCACAAGTCTCTCCTAGCCTGTTTTTATTTATGAGGTGCACCCAGCGGCAGTTCCTGGTGCTGACTGGGACAAGTCTGGATGAAACCTGCAAGAAGAGCAGCAAAGTTTATCTAGAGCTGGCACCAGTTTTGGTACGTGGCTGAATTAGCTGTTTCTACCGAGTCCAGAGCTCGCTCTTTGCACCACCACCACCACCCCCCCAAAATAATCAAACTACTCTCGACACCTTTTTTTTGTGAGTTAAAATCACCTCTCCACCAGCTGGTCTTTTAGATGGCAACACTTCTGGCTGGCCTTTTGGGTGGCTGGCACTTTACCCTCCTCCCAAGTCCAAACTCACTGCATTGAAAAGGAATGAATTTACATTGGCGGGGGGAGGGTACCCCAGACAATGTCAAAGGAAAAGCAGATCAAAAAGAGCTGCTAGTATTGGATACGTGGGCTGTCCTTTCAGCTGCTTTGGGCAATGTCCTTTCAGCACAAGAAAAGCTCAAAAGAATTCGGTTAATCTGTTGTTAAACAGAGTCTGTGATAGCAGACAGGTCTGTCATCGTCGGGGCAGGGAACTGAGCCTGTCTGCGATGGCTGCGAGCTCCTTCGCCCTTTCCCAGCATTTCACGTCCATAGCGGCAGTGAATTCACGGACTTGCACCTTGCTGGCCCGGCACTGATCCTCTCTCAGCCCTGTGACGCCAGGACCCCTTCCTTCCCCCCGAGTCCTGAAGCAAGAGCTTCAGCGTGACTTCCAGTTATAAGTCTGACTATAGACATCTAAGAGCAGCCTGACCCACGCTAAGGTGCGGGGCCCCCGTGACCTCCCGCAGACATGCGTTCCACAGCCTCACTGCTCAGCGCGACAGTGCAACTCTGAATATCAAATAGAAACGGTGAGGAGCCCACAGGCCTGCTAGCCGAGATGCCACAACGTCAAATAGCTACGGCAGGTTAAGAGGTTAACAGTAAAAGTAAGTCTATAGATTGTAGAAAATGGAGGAGTAGTTTGATTTAGCAAAATGTACTTACGCAAGTTTGAACAAAGCCAAAAGGTAAGGAGCAACGCTCTGCGTTGGGCAGCCTGCAGGGCTGTGAATTGTGAGGGCCTCGGATGGACGCAACATGACAACTCCTGTCAGAGCCATTCCTCCCTTCTCTGAAGCAGCTGTAGACATTAGTACTAGCAGGGGGGGATTACAGCCACCAGAGAACCATAGCGTGCTCAGGGGCTTGGGGTTTTTTGAAGTCTCCCACCTAATCTTTTTTTCCACATTATGTTCTACTGTGAACATAACGTCCTGCTTAGGATTGTGTGGCACATGCTTTGATTGCAACAGCTTACCGTTTCTTTCTTTGGCCGTAGAGGGTGTACATGTATATATCTGTATATATGTGTGTATATGTATGTATATGTATGTGTCTATTTCTAATTTTAAAAAAAGATACCTTCACCTGATGAAAATTTCCAATTCTGCAAATTTGTATTTCATTGCCTTCCTTCTCCGCTGCTTTTCGGCTTAGCACACTGGCGGCGTGCTCCAAGTAACGGGTTAATTCCCCCCTCCGTGACTCACTTCTGAAGTCTCCCAGGCAGGATTCAGTATGATGGTGTCAGTGGTGCTGCAAGAGCTGTTTAAGTGTCTCCGCACGTACCGGGGAGCGAAGCGCTGATTCCGGGCAGCAGCGCTTGGAACGTCAGCGTTTGTTTAACATTCACTGGGGATCTTCCTAAAAAGTCGATGTGCCTCCCTATGGTTCTGTGGACTGGCTGAGCATTACCGTGCCGTTGGTTCAGCTTTTATTTTAGTGCATGAGGAGCATTGTCCTGTGAAAGGGAACCTTCTGGTTTTGGTTTAATGGCAGACTGTGTCACTGTAATTTGATTTTAAATTATCTACTGTCAAGCCTTTCACAAGTGAATCCAACACACATGCATTTTCTCCATAACAAATTTGACTGTCTGGAGAAACAAAGGTTGATAATTAAGCTCACAGCAGTTTATCAGGACGGGTCCTAGGCATGGCCTAAAACCTCAACAAGTTAGTGCCTTAATTTCTGGATACTTACCAAAAACAAACGTTCGACTTGGTGCAGCTTGTGCATTCTGGATAATCTGGCTCTTTGAGTCCCCGAGTAGGCTGCTGGGCTCTGCTGCGGGAAGCCGGCACCTCGGTACGCGAGGGAGGAATGCTGAACGAGCAGACGCCACTCCGGGGTAGCCAGCCATGCCAAGTCAAATGCATAATGCAGCAAGATTGTGGTTAAATCTGGGAGATATATTTCTCTCCAGCCAATGCATGAGATCCCAGCACCTTTTGTACTTTGAAATACCGTTAATTAATATTTATCAGATGTAAAATGCAACACTAGCTACTTTGTACAGTATGCCTTTAGGCATCATATTACTATTCCCTTTTAAGCACACGCTGCAGCCAGGCAGACTGAGGCAGGTGATTCCAAGTGTCACCAACAGCAAACACCCCTAAGCTGGAGGCCAGCCTTTAAAATCCATCCAGGCTTTAAACGGGCCTGTCCGCAGTGCAAGGCGAGGCCCTGGACAGCCACCTTACCCATGGCTGCTTACACAGTCACGTGGTTGAAGAAAGAAAAATAATCACGTGGTGATGTCTTCTGATGGCATCTTCGCTCCTAACTCACAAGGGAGTTTGGAAAGCACCTGTGCTCATCTCTCTCCACCATGACCTGCTTTTGTGCCAGTGCTCAGCCGCCCGTGAGGGTGTGCCAGGGCAGGCGAGCCGTGCCGTGCCGTGCCGTGCCGTGCCGTGCCGTGCCGTGCCCGGGGAGCGTGGGCACCCTCGCTCCTCGCTGCTGGGGTGCGCTTGGGGCACCCCACACTGACCCCCAACTGCACTCCCTCTGTCACCGAGAGGCAAATCGGTTTGACGCCCTGCCGGGGCGCAGCGGGGGGTAAGTCCAACATGTTTGACGCCGCCGGTACCTTGAGACCACCGCAGCGGGGGCTTCCCAGAGGTTTGGCTCCTGAGGCCGCAGCCTCTGGATAACTTCCACCCCAAATGTATGTCACATTTTCTTCCAGTGAAAGCAAAATATTTACACTAAGCCAGGGTCACCCGGCGGCCACTCCGCTATCGCAAGCTGGAAGCGGCTGCGATACTGTAAACCGAGGGGTGCAAGGGCGGAGGGGATTAGCGTGGGCCTCCAAAATAAACGATGAGGCTGGCTGGTGGCTGCTGCTGGGAGTGGTGGGCACCAGGGAGGTGGGTGCCGGGCGGGTGCTCTCGTGGTGGGACGAGGACAGGCTGGCAGCTGCCTGGCCAGGCCAGGAGCTCGGGGAGAGTGGCGATGGCGGAGCAGAGCCGGTGCCTGGGGCAAGGGAAGGCAGATTTGCAGAGCCCAGACAGACGTGTCCAGCGTCCCCAGCAGCCACCCTTCCCACCGGTCCCTGCGCAGCCCCAGCACAGTTGGTACCTGAGGCTATGGCCACACCAACCGCACTTCTTCACCCACCTTCAAGGAGCTGTTGGAAATACTCCTCCTGTTCTGCAGGATTGTTTTGGGCACAGTTAAACCATCCTGGAAGTTGCTGGGCTAGCCTTGCCCTATGAAAATGCACTGAATTCAGTGATTTAAACCCGTAAGCTTGAACTACAGGACTCACAGCCCCTGTATTCCCAGACACCCAAGAGAAAGGGTGGCAGTTTCCCATTGTAGTAGCTTGCACGCAAAAGATCTTCCTGAGACAGTTCTTCCCACCTCCGCACAGCCTGAATCTCTCCCATATGCTGCCAAAGTTTTCTTCTTTATCCCATATTGCGCTGCTGATCAGCACCCGAAACCTCTGCTGCATACTGCAACACATGCAATAGGAGTCGCCAGATAAAGTGGCTGGCAACTCGTGGCCACCTGCCCATCAGATACCACCTGCCCATCAGATACCACCGACTTCTCCTCAGCTCCCGCTGTCCTGTTCCCTTCCACCCATTTGCCCAAAGTGGTGACCCATGGCTGGGTTTCACACGCAACCCTGGCGTGTGGACATCGGAAAGGCTCCATCAAAATGGTGCTTGTTTTGTATGCCTCGAACCCACTGTGGGGGCATGAGGACACTGAGCCTGCCCCAGCGCCTGGGCTGCTTCAGAAAGCCTTCACTCACCTGCTGAGACAGATGTGAACATCAGGCGTGAGCCACAGTGGAGATGGAGATGGTTCCATCTCCAGCCCCTCTGACCAATCGAGCCCATAAAGAGCAGCAGGTGGGTTTGAATGACCCCACAACCTCTTCTGCTTTTGTTACACTGCTGCCACTCTCCCAGCGAGGTTCGTGTGAAAGCGTGTGGAGTAACCAAAATATTAACAGGACATTCCAGTTATTCTTGGCTGTCTAAGGGAGAGGTAACTGCACTTTTTGCATCCAATCATTTTCCACTGGCACATCTCATAATGATTATCACGGTGTCAATATCCGAGATGTCAGTATGGGGCCAAAGCTGAAGAGGGTGGCATTTGGCCACTCTCTACCACTTGGGATATATGGTTTTCCCCAGCTTTGCAGAGAAGTTGCTTTATGCTGCTTACTAAGCTATTAGGTATGCAAGGCGTAACTATAGCAGAAGGGGATTTCTGTGTGGGAGGAACAGTATGATTCAGATTGTCTCATCAGCCTTGCGAAACAAAATGTCCAGTCAACAGAATACGCTTTTGCGATGTAGCCACTCATTTCTCTGCCTTTATTTTGTACGCTCAGCCCCAACCCCAGTGCACTGGGACCTGGGAATCAGCCTAGCAAGCTACAGGAGGATCAGTCAAGAAAAGGGGAGTTTACGGAAGTACTGAGATGACCTAATACTCTAATAGTGTTTTCCTCACTGGGAGAGATGTCCGGAGCATGGCGAGGGGAAGGAGGGAGCGAAAGCTCTCCTGGAACACCTGATTACCACCTCTTGTAGCAGTTCCTTGAGACAGCTGGCATGGGAAAGTGATAACAGGAATGCTATCCCAGCTTTGGAGACTTGCCTGCTTCACAACCAACCCAGTGTCTGGAGCACAGACACGTGGATGAGTATTGCTCACATAAGCACCTCCTGCATTGCACTGGTTGTTTGAAGGGGTTCATTAATGCAGCTGAGGTGAGAAGTTGGCCGTTGCTGGATGATTATTTTAGAGCAGCCTTCAGGAACGTACCACCCTGCATTTTCTGGGGTTGCAAAGGAGGACGGTAAGGGTAGAGGAAAAGCACCGATTTCAAGAAAAGATATTCTAAGCTGAAGATCTACATGAGAGTGTCAGTCACTATCTTACAGGTAAAAATACTTCTTGGAACACTGCACTTATGCATTAAAATGCCCCTGAGAAAAATCCAAGCCATCCGTAACAGACAGTTCCACCTTATCAGGGACCACAAAAAGCAGAATGCCTTAATCGCACATGGGGACTGGGCCAACTCCAGCCGTCACTACGAGTATACAGCGATTTGTTTTTAGCACATTCCTGACAAGACAAATGGCACACAGGAAGCAAACGCTCTCCAGCCTTCGTCTTAACGGCTGGCTCAGAAAGCCAGAAGCTCGCGCACTGCAGTGTGGTGTGCCAGCCTCGTATCTCGGTATCATTAAACACAGAACTAGTACGAGCCTTTGCATACTTTCCTAGGCTTCACACATTCTTTTCACGTGTGTTGCTAACATAAAAATTACACTATTATAGGTAAGTTTTTGGGAAGCCATCTAAAAGGCAGTGTGCATGTGTCATATTTTCGGTACTTTAGCCACCCTCAAGAAAGGAGGGGGGAAGAGGGCAGGCTGCAGCTTGCTTTCTTCATAACATGCAAAACCTTTAAAGCTCAGGTTACAGTAGGTATTTTGGCTCTAAGCTCCAGCTGTGATGCAAATAGCCCAAAGGCTCTCCCTAGAACTGTACTGGCAAACTCCGATAACGTCTGAAGGGCAATGATGAGGGGCATCTGTGCCAGAAGAACCTGCTGGCTATAAGATACCCAAAATAATTATTTTTTTAAATAATGAATTTCAAGACCTCCTATCTCAAAAGCAACGTCACCAGCAGGCATCACCTTTCCTCCTTCTGGAAGTGCCTTGGGGCTGCGACTTACCCCATTCCCTCTGGTACAGCACACGGGTCCTGCCCGATGGCGGCTTCTGTGCTGTCCTCTCACGCACGCTGCCTCTGTGTGACAGGCTGGCTCTAGTATGAGCTGGGCCTTTGGCAAGTCTTCTGCCAACCCCTGCAGCCCAAGGGAGTGCTTTATGGAGGACCGGACAGACCAGTTCTGGGGTCTGACCCCGTACGGTATGAGAAAGCTCTTGTAATGTCTTAGCAAAGGGACCGAAGTCTTGCAAAAGACCATGAAAAATGTAACTCCCAAGGAAACATAAGAACGTATGATACGTGATAAACCCCAAAAAACAAGTCTGAAGGTGTCAAGGGGTTTTCTACCGAGTTTCATAAGGGAGTGCAATTAGGCCTTTTATAGCCTGCCCTTGGCTGTGCTGCCCGTGGTTTAATGGGGCAATATCCAGTAAACAGAGAAATTAAATTATGCCAGTATGAAGGGGCCATCCTCTTCAGAGCCCCTAAACTCTCCTCTGAATGGCAGCACTTCCTTTTTCCAGATCTATATACAACATGATGGTTCAGGGCCTTCCTAGAAATGAAAAGGCCCATTCTTCCTCACCTTCCTCTTTCAGTGAAAACATACATGATGAGAAACCACATGCACACACACGTGGGTTGGCATGAGCCCTAATGTGGGCACAGATGGTGTGTCTGAATGAATGGACACACAGAGGTCTCTGTGTAGGTAAGAACATTTACCACGTGTGGTGCTGGGAAGCGCACGCATGATTCCAGCTGAAACCCACAAGATTGGCTGTAAGATGTTGTAATGTAAAGATGCCTTCTCGTATGTCAGAGCCTTAAAGTTTTGTGCCATTGGGATGCTGTTGGCTGGAGGTCAAAGATGAGACAGGCTGCAGGTAGGAAGCAATTTCTAAATCAATTTGCGCAGAGGATTTTTGCAAATACGACTATGATGCCTGCAGCAGACAAGGCCATCAGATCTAAGTGAGTCCTTTTTTGTCTGATTTTTCTAATTAATGCCTATTTTACAGAGTGGTAGACAAATCATTGGCTTGCCCTAGTTGGGTATGAGCCCCATGTTTTGCCCAAGGCAAAAATGTCTTCATTGCAATTTCAGGTAGGCACATTCAACCGCTTTGACACCTTACACCAAACTACATACTGGCCACTGGGTTCAACTTGTTTTCTATAAAATCAGCTACAGCAGAGCTCTGTTGTCTCAGTGCTGTCTGTTGGGAGCACGCTTGCAGAAATCACACAAAGGATCGTGTGGGTCACTTCCCCATGTTGAGAAAGACATGCAGGCCAGGTTAGGTGAGCTGCCTATGAAAAGGAAACTAAGGGCATACGGGGCAAAAGGATAACAGAATCTTAAACTGACTTCACCTTTAATATTCTGCAGTTGTTTAAGGACAAGTCAACAGGAGCTTTGCCACTGATATGAGTGAAACATTATTTTAGAACATTTGTTTGAGAAAAAATGTCTCTTTCAAGACATCATCTAAAGAAATTAATTCATTTAACATCAGCAGAATTCCATAATATTTTGCTTCATGTGTGGTCCTTTCTCCTATACTATTCCCACTCAGGGACAATATATTTTTGATGGGCAAGTAGTCATTCTTTCCACTTTTTCATTCTCTGCTGGCCTCTTTAAGATCTCCCATTCTAGATTCACACCAGATTACTATCATGGTAATTTCTACCTCAAGTAAAATCAACAAACTTCCTCTCTTTATTTTCCTTCTGGTCTTTAAGGCATTCTAGAAAGGCCAGGTGCCCTGGTGGCCAGCCCCTTGCTCTGTCTCCCAAAAGGCCTTTCTTCATTTATTTGTTGTTAGCTCTGTCCAAGGATTTTTGCCTGTCCTCCTCTGTGTATAAGTCAATAATTCTCGGTTCTTCCCAATCATTTTGTCCCCTCTGCTCTCGTGATTTACACCAAGTTGGAAGGCTGCAGGTGGAGATGAGATCCTCCCCAACTTTCCCTTTGGCAGGTTTTGCTGCCTTTGAGGACGCCACTGGTCTTTGATGTGGGGATGGGCACTCGGAATAAGGCTGAGAGGGATCTTCACCAAACTTGACCTGGACGGGGAAATACAATTCCCTCGGAGAGGTTTCTTTTTACAAGACTGTAGGCCTAGTTTTTGTCCAGGTTTCTTGCGGCTGGATGGTTCACGCACATTTATAAGTTGTTGGTTATATATAAAACCCTACTTTATCTGAAGCTCAGGTGACATTTACTGTTTAACTCCCCTCCTGAACTGCTTGGGGGGGGGGGGGGAAGAAACAACAACCCACAAATCCATGCCAGTTTCGGCACCTTTGCCCTTATGATTGACACCTTCCCTCCACTGCTGGGTTAAGACCGCTGCAAGTGGGAATTCCTTCTTCTGAATTAATTAACTCTGTATTGTTATTGCCTTTGATCTACTGCCATAGGAACAGGAACAAGCACTGGAAAACATCCATTTGTGTGCATTTCTTACGCAAATAGCTCTGGACAGAATATTAAAGGGATCATTTAGAAGATGGTGGGCAGAAATATCCCCTCCCCAAAGCTGCCCTTGAGACTGACGCTCACTGTGGAAACTGCATGGGAACGGTTACAGACCTCTAGTGGCTCTGTTTATATAGCTCGTCTAGCATCTTAATTGCTCACCAGCACAGTATTTTGGAAAGCCGTATAGAGATTTCCCGTAAGGATTACAACACGGTGTCACTTCATCTTCTCTGCATTTCCCATCCCGTTGTCTGTTTGTTTTATTTTCCTCACCATAACATCTGTCCCACATCGCTGAGAGATTTCACAATTGGAAACCTGCTATAAATTATGACACAGAGTTAAAGGACTTCAGTGTTTGCTCTCTGCTATTTTTTTCAAGGGACATTGGGTTAGCCACCTCTTTAAAATAAGCCTTCTTTTTTTTTTCTATTTATATACTGATGTTTATAAAAGCTGTCTTTAGAAACTGAAAAAAAAAGAGTATTTCTATCCTTCCTGCTTGTACCCTTTTCCACTTATCTTCCATTGAATTCCTAGAGAAACACAAACTTCTGGAAGTGCTTGCAGAAAATAATCTTTAGCAAGCTCTGTCCCTAATGGCCCGCGGGGACTCCAGATAAAAAACAATTGCTCACATTTCTATTCCTCAGCGCCTGACGGAGACTGCGGCAGCTTTAGCACTGCTAGTGCCAGCCTGCGTCACCGGTGCCAGGGCTGCGGGCTGAACTGGCCTCTGGTTCCCACCAAAATGGAAGCAAGCAGTCTTGAATTATATAGAGCAGGACAGCCAGCTCTGCTTGGCTCTGTAGGAGGCTGTGATTAGCATGCGATCCTAGGAATAGTCAGAGTGACAGAGTTTCAGCGTAACAGACTGTTTTATCCTGATCAATGCTTTCAAGGTTAGTGTCACGTATCATCACCACGTAAGGACCAGAGACATTTAAATGTGAGATAAAACAAGCAGGACTATATTCTCATAATCCAAGGATGTCTCCGTCTTTGGTGACTTTACCTGCCACTGCAGCCTTTTTTCCTCTGAACCAGAAAGCAGTTCATACAGCTCCTGCAGGAGTGCTCTTGGCTCTCACTCGCAAATGAGAGCATTACAAACCACAAACATGGAGCACTTGCAGTGCTCCACAATGTCAGCCTTGCTTCCTCCAGCAGCCAGGAGAGAATCACAGATTTATATGGCTGGAAGTGATCTCAGAAGATCACTTAGTCCAGACTCCTGTCCCAAGACAGGATCGTTATACTTATGTCACTTTTGGCAAATGCTTGTCTAACCTCTTCCTAAACGCAGGATGGCAATTCCACACCCTCCTTAGATACGTCTGTGTGTCATTATCCTTACTGCTTGCCGACTTCCAACATCCAACCTCAGCTTCCTTTTCTGTAATTTAAGCTCATTACTTGTCCTATCCATCATGGATATGGAGAACAATTTATTCCCCTTTTCTTCCCAGCCACCTTTCACATATTTGACAGCGGTAACCCTATCTCCCTCAGTCTTGTCTAGGCTAAAGAAAGTCAGTTTGTTCATTCTTCCCTCCTAGCTCTGGTTTTCAAGATCTCTGATTATCCCCCAGCTGTCCTCTGGACCACGTCTCGAGCACAGCACCCACAGCTGGACATCCCACTCCAGCTGCAGCCTCACAGAGAACTGAGCAGAAGGATTATTTGTAGCGTACCCGCCTTTGCACACATCCCAGTAGGGCATTTGCCCTTTCTGCAATAGCAATTAACTCATATTTGGATTGTGACCTGGAACATCTCTCAGATCTTTTTATGCAGAGAGGCTACTTGGGCAAAAATTGACCACCCTATATAAATAGAATTAATTATTCCTGGTGATGCCCATGTATAGAAAGTGAGAACTGTCCTTACTGAAATGAATCCTATTTATAAGACCATTTGTCTAAATACTTTTTAATTGTAACTTTATAGTTCAGTATACCCATAGTCCCCTTCCAGCTTTGTGGTAGCCAAGAATATTATATTCCCTATTCCATTGTCCAAGCTGTTCATAATCCCCTTAAATCAGACTGAGGCCAGTGTAGACTCCCAAGCAACTCTTCTTGATCCTCCTTTCCCTTTTTAAAGTATAACTAGTAACTATTCTCTCTGTGTTCTTTTCTAATCAATATTCCATCATCCTAGACCAGCTCCATCCACCACAGGTTCCCTTAATTTGCTCAGGAGTATCACATTACACTGTGACGAAAGCCTCACCACCGTCAAAATACAGGACTACTATTGCTTCTCCCTTATCAGCAAGGGTTTTTTACTCTGTCATGAAAGGAAATTTGACCCGTTTTACACAATTTGTTTTTGACAAATCTATGCTGGCCATTATTCATCTCTTTGTTTTGTTTTAGGTGCTTACCAAAGTTTGATTGTTTGTTCCAGTATTTTTCCGGGAATTGAAGCTAAACTGAACAATCTGTAATGCCTGGCTCCTCCTTTTTTCCCTTTTAAAGACAGGAACTACGTCTGCACTTTTCCAGGCTTCTAAGTACGATTTCTGGGCTCCGTAACATCCCAGAAGCTGGGCAAGTGTTCTAGAAATGTCTACAGCCAGAAGTATTCTTCAAGTTCATCTCAGCTGCTCGTTAGAAAACCATCTTTTCTCATTTGGGTACTTTTTTTTGCTGGTTTCCCTCTCAGCCGGCCTGCCGAGCCTGAAGGCAGAGCAGGCTAGGCTGATGGAGTGGGGAACATGCTTTTGTTTTCATACATATGAAAAATTCACAATTCACTGTAACGTAATCATGCTAAACTCCTGCCTGCACAGAAATTCTGGCTTACCTTCTGTCGTCGCATATCCTTCTCATTGGTAAAGATACTCAAAAGCTCGCTGCTTGAGGAAGCCGAAGCTGTAGCAGCAATGCTGTAAATACAGCAGTGTTATACTGCTATAATGGTGCTCTTTCAAAAGAGCAGCATAAGCAGCCAAAAGGGGAAGGAGTTCAGACAGTTTTTCTGTTGCCCAAGAGGAAGCGAATTTCAGATAGTGCTTCGGTTCCCTTTAGTTATGATTCACCATAAATGAACAGCTAAAACATCAGTTGATAGTAAGGCCATGCAAGCAGGGACTTCCAGAAGTGGAGACTCAAAGGAAAAAGCAGAGAAAGCTGGCCCCTTGCCTAGCTGTGAGTCGCCTTCCTTCCCATTCTGCTGCTTTTGTTTTTAGGGTTCCTGTGCATTTTGCAGTATCAGCCAGTTGTCAGAGAGGAGAAGACAGCCTTGCATGGGTTTTAGTTAAGCCTGAGACCCCAGGCACCTCCTAGACCCTAGGCTGGGACGTGTTCACTACTGCTAACTGCTGTTAAACCAAAGCAATGATCTAGATCATAAAGCAAGTAACAGAATACCCTGCTGATAAACTGCGGTGTACAGAAACTTACACAATATTTATGGATTGTTAGAGGTTAACACTAGAAGGAGCAAACCATAATGGCTGTGTTGGCCTCCTCTAACAGAGTTGTTATCCAACCTTAGCATGACAATTTTCCATGGTAGAAAAATTACCTCTCCTTCTCAGCCTGGGCAAGTTGCACCAATAGCACAGTATCTCCCTGTTCAGCCACTCTTAACGTGCCTTCTGGTCTGAATTAGTTGTGCTTTCAGCCATTGGATCTTGTTTTGTCTTGTCTTACTTCTTCCCCACCAATATGCATAAATCATATGTGACCCATGTGTAAAGAGACTGATGCACAGAGGCACATAATGTATCACATCTAAAAAACAAGAGAGCGTGATAGAGACATTTCCAGTTTTTATAAGGAATCATCGGAGACTACTTGTCAAGAAACAAGGAAAAAAACCACTATGCTTCTAAAGAAGGGAGAGAGGTGTGTTGTCAAGCTGGCAAAGAGACGGAGGAGCATTAAATCCCCCAAACAACAGACAAGGTCTCCACTGTCCTGCACATGTTACCACTGTTAACACCAGGTACAAAATGGGTATAAAATGACATTAAACCAGATAGTGGTGTAGGGTAATGGATGAGATCTCTTCTGCCAGAAGACTACAACGGCCTATCTCTCCATCTCTTTTTTACAGATCCGTATCACACTGAGCCAACAAAGCCTCACTGAACTTGCATTTGCCTGCTCTGCATGAGACCCCCAATGAGTCAAGATGGGTGGGGTGAATGAAGGAGCAGCATGCTACCATTTGCGCGCCCACACACACGAATATATGACGACCAATATTAATGAAAGGTCCCTAGCAAACAAAGTTTCTCCCTACCAGTACATCCCACTATCTAAAGCTATGTTTAGGTGAGCAATGCATTTACTGATTCAGATTATATTAGCAAAACCAGCCGGTTTGCTAGCATGGCTCAGCCAGACAAAGTAAGGGACAACTGTGACATCCCCCCACCCACCATGTCTCATCGTACCTTTGGCTACAGTCCTGCTGGCAAAAGCTGTGATAGAAAGACCGGAGGACGACGAAATGAGAGTGGGGGATGTGCTGGATGCCGAACACCTGATCCCTCTTCAGAGGGAATCCCTCGGCAAAAAAAGGATTTTCTTACAACAGCCTGCAGAAGGACGGGCTGATACCTGAAAGAGATTAAAACAGTAAAGCTGTACTCAGGCTGAGCTGCCATGTGGAAAATCTGGTGCTCTCCATGCAGCAAGGGTCCCTGTGTGCTCCTATAGCTGGAGGGGAGGGGGAAACTACGAGAAGTAGGAGACATTAATAAAAACATATTTGCACTTTTAAAGGCTGACCTTAGCTTTGGAAATAGCTAACTTTATCCCTTGCAGTGGAAGTGAGCAGTCCATGTGCCTCACCTGCACAGCAAGAGGGGAATTCTTGGCCAGAGGGAGGTATTATGGTGGGGAGAAGGACCTCCAGGCGAGGGAGGTTAACATAATTATTTACAATAATGGATTGCTTTTTAATAAGAACTATGAGGTGACTTTCCAAAAAACCAGCCTCCTTTAGGGCCCATGGAGGAAAGGATCAAGTGAAACCAGCAAGAATCTGTGGAAATTGTCTAGCTAAGGCTGGCAGAGTTTTGCAGGGAAAACGTGCCGTCTGCCACCGCTGCCCCCTCCCCAGCACCCAGAGCCGTGCTGCTGGCAGGACCGCAGTCTTGCCACCCCTTTCTGTCCCCGCAAGAAGTCTCACATCAAAGTGAATGCTCATCTCTTGACTCTCATGAGCAAGAGGATGTGTGGGGCAGGTGCTCGCTTCTGTTTTGTGATCCATCGTTCATGCGGACTCTCAAAATACAGCTCTGATAAGCAATCTGGCCAATTTTCAGATTAAAGGAAAGAATGCACTGTCAATTACCGCACTCTGCCACTGTCCTTGTTGCCAGCAAGGGATTAAGCCCTACCTTCGTTTCTTCTGCTGAACACAGCCTTCTAAGAATCCTCCCTATCAGCCTGCAGCCTCTTGTGTTCTCTAGCTCTTCCAGATATCTGCGCTCACTGAGACATGCTGTGCTGGGATCCTTGTTCTCCTGAGGCAGCAAATGCCGGCCGCAGTCAGAGGAAAGGCACTTGCCAGAGATCCCAAGGAAAGAACTGTGTGAGGCTTTGCTAGGCAGCACTTTGTTTCAATGCATGAATCTTCCCAAATCATATGCTCGCTCTGGTTTTGTAAAGGCTGGTGCAGATCGAGTAAAGTAAGCAACACCGTTTCCAACGCAAACATTTCACATTTGCATTCAGATTTGACCTCTATCATCCCTGCGGTCCACATGTCCTACTTAACTTTTATCGTGCTATTTCTTGGGAGGCTGGATGAGCCGAGAGGAGGAAACAGAGGAGGCTATGGGACCTCTCTCACCTGCAGCCTACACTTCTGTCAAGCAGCACCCTTCGCTCAGGCTCCAGCTTGTTTTACAAATGTTTAAAAGGTTGATTTACAAAAAACTCTCAGGAAAAGAATTATACAGTTATTTCTATCAAACATTTTGCAAGGAAGTGATCCTGCCCCCCCACTTTGATAAAAGAGTTCTCCATCACGGGGGTGGCAGGAGAAAGGGAGTGAAATAAGATCACTCTGCTCAGCTTGCCTCAATTTAATGAGCTCCTTTAGGCCTTATCATTCACCCTGTGCTTTCCCCCATTGTGAACTTCTCAGCCTCATCAAAAAGAGCTTCTTTTCTTTTTTTCCCCTTTTTTTTTTTTAAATCGGACTCTGTTTGATCAGCCCTTTCCCCTTTCTTTCCACAATCCCCCCATCACACTGGAACTGGTACCAGCGGAGCATGTCGGCATGCCCTAGCAACAGAGAGATTAAGGGAACTGCCAGCTCCTGAGGACGGGCTGGCTTGGACTTACTAATTAACTGCAGTGAAAGAAGTGAATGAGAACGGCCCTTTCTTTGGGGCAGAGGAGGCACTAGAGGTGGATGAAGGAGTTCAGCTAAAAGAAGGTTTCCCTCCCCCAAAACGTGTCAACATTCAGACCAATCCTTTCTTAATAAGACTTTGTGTACCTACGGCGTTTGTACGGATGGGAAAAGGCTGACAGCAGTCAAGCCTGATGCAGAAAAACATGGGTGGGAGTGAAGTCAAACCACGGCTGCCCCTGCCTCGCAGCCGGCTGGGACCTGTGTGTCCGATGCTGGTCACTCCGGAGAGGCAGGTCCACAGGCAGCCTCGTGGGATGGACGTGCCCCAGGCTGTGGCCCTCAGGCACCAGCCGGCGTGCCGCACCGCTGTCCCCGGGCACAACCGGGCTGGTGGGAGGGTGGCAGCAGGCTCAAAGCGGTGGCCCTCAGCAGCGCGCAAGGCAGGGCTGCGAGACAGCACAGGGCGGCTCAGCAAGGGAGGTCGGACAGGTCTGCAAATCTGCCGCAGAGGCAGGGCTCCCGCATGGGGAGAGGGGCTGGACCCTCCAGGGGTTTGTAATGAAACAGAAGCAGCCCTCCTGTCCCCTTCAAACCTTGGCATCCTCCTGGAGTCCACCTTTACCAACCGTACCCGGGAATGACAGGCTACAGGTCCCTTTCACACCAAATCCCGGTCAGAGCCTGTGCATTTTCCATCAGCCGTAGCCTCTGCTGGTAAATCTTTTCTGAATTATGAAATACTTGTGACATGTCTCTCTCTTTTTTTTTTTTTCCCCTAAACCGTTACTTTTTGTTCTTGCTGCTTACGGGCGTTTTGCCCTGGGCTGGGCGTGGAAGTGAAACTGCTGAAATTCCCGCGAGCAGGGCAGGGCGGCTGGTGTTCCTGGCCCCAGCAGGAAGCACCAGACATGATGACGGGCAGCAGCTTCTGGTAATTCTTCAGCCCATTTTGCTAATCTATAAAGGCTTAGCCAAACTGGATAAGTTTTTAAAAATCTTTGCAACTTGGTGGTTTATCCAAACCAAACGGGCATCTCCTTGCATGTGCTCCAGTAAGGTGGCTGGGACGGGGCCCCACTCGTGCCCCACACCAGTACCGGGCAGGCGGAAAAGGGGAAGCCCGGCCGCCGGGGATGCCCCGCTGTGGCATGGCTGCTGAGTCGGCCTTCAGTGCTGGTCTGTTCCCCATTTCGCTCAGCAAATCCTTTACGCCCTCCTGCAGAGAGCACCTCCCCAGAAACCAGCAAAACCTCCCCGGGGGAGGCAAATCTGTAGCCCAGGAGCTTTATTTCCCGGTCAAACACAAGAAATGCCAGCCCACGGTTCGGG
Source organism: Ciconia boyciana (assembly GCF_034638445.1). Classification (NCBI taxonomy): domain Eukaryota; kingdom Metazoa; phylum Chordata; class Aves; order Ciconiiformes; family Ciconiidae; genus Ciconia; species Ciconia boyciana. The sequence goes on along the minus strand of NC_132939.1, from coordinate 33,886,598 downwards.
ATCCCCGTCCCACACGGATGCCTGCCAAGCCCCATGGGGCTGGAGGCACCCGCACGGTTTTCCCCCACCGGCACACGGTGCCTGCAGCAGGCGACGTGGCCATGGCGGTGGGTGACTTGCGGGAGGACGGGGCAGGCGGGCGGGTTCATGGTCCCCACCGCTCCCCTGGGACGTGCCGCGTCCCGTGTCGAGCACCAGGAGACGCAACGCAGGGTGCAGCGTGTTACTGGCCTGAGGAAGGGTTCGATGACTAATTAGCTCTTTTCCACTTCTGCTGTCAGTGATACATGTGTCTCCCCAAATGTACTGTAGTTGCTGAAAACATTTCTGAAATAAAATGCCACTGAAAAGGGAACTGTAAAATCCTGCGCCTCACTCTGAAGGTGTGGGTTTTTTTCTCTGAGAAGAGGCTATGGAAAAATAGTACTATCTTACAAAACAGAACTGCGCCTTTGCATATTTAGCTTTGGATCTGCTGGTATTAGAGACAAAGTCGCATTTTATTACTTTTTATTTCTTCTAGCCCTGCAGCACCAACACAGACAAGCCATGTAATGAACTGCAGAATCTTTTCTTTCTTGAGCACCAGAAGTGATTTTTTTTTTTACTGTATACTGGTTCACCCCTAACTTTGCTAACACACCGTAAGCCATATATAGCATTTTGTAGCTTCATAAAACTTGCAATTTTTTTTTTATTCAGGTGTACTGCTTTCCAGAGTTAATCTCTATGGACTTTAATTAAATTTGTGTGGCCTGCTGTTGATTTCATCCTCTTAAATTTTGCGGGACCTTGCCATATGAGTTTGTACATAATTGTTTTTCAGTGCAGACCTGTGCTTGAAATCCGCTACTGCCTGCAATGTTCTGGTGCCTGGGAAGGAAGGAAGCGCTCCAGAGCTGCAGGTCCCCAGTGGGAACACAAAAGGGTTAACTGGCTGCTGCCTGCAGAGACTATTTCATGGGACTCTTCAGATCTCAAATGCTGAGAAGGGACATGAAACAATAATCCCTTAGAGAACATGCTAAATAATTCAAGGCTAGTTAAAAAAACCCAACAAAATAAATAAAAACAACTTTAAAATATTTTGTTGTAACAGTTTGGCCTTTCTTAATATAGCTTGGAGGAGCAGGCTATCTGGCTGCTTTCCGAAAGTCCTTGTTATGGTATTTAATGAACCCTAGGGATCATTACGCTATAAATATGCATCATGTTTACAGAGATGCATTGGGCAAGCTATTACAATGCTAGAGGTTAAAAGTCATTTCCATGGATTCCCAACCAAGATGAACTCATCCACACCCCTGAGGTGAATAGTATTTAAACCTGTGTTTGTATAAAGAAGGCAGTCAGGCTTTCCAGCACCTGGAAAATGGGCAGGCTTATCTGTTAGTTCGTTCGGCTTTTGTATGTAAAATTGTCTGCAGGAGCAGCAATCGATAGTCAGTGTCCTCTCCGTCTCAGGGCTAGTCGCTGCTGGCCAACATCTCCTCCGCTTGCAGGCAGCAGCAGCCCTGCAGCTGGGGGGAAGCCCAGCCCAGAGCTCCCCCTCCGCGCTGGGGGGCCAGGCTGGGAGCAGCAGCCATCTCAGCATGTGTCTTCTGGGGGAACCCTTCGGCTGGTTCCCCTCAAACCACCGGGACCTGCCAGCCAGAGCCGGGCAAAAGTGGTAAATACACCGTTAAGACCCATTTTTAAACTGCTGCTTGGCTTAACTAAACTAATACCCAAGCAATGGAATATTCTAATAGTACCTGAATTAAGCAGGATATTTTTAACACATATACGCGTATATAAACACACACACCCACCCACGGAAATATAGCTGGGGTGACTCTGTTAAGTTTTCTGAGAAAAGGACTGTGGGTTGAGACCAAATGCGGAAAACATTACCCAGAAAGTGTTGGAGAAGGAAGGAACAAAAAACCCCTACGCCTCACGTGCAGTAAAAGTGGCTGCTACGTCCGTCGCAGACACACACAAACAGGAACAGTTTCCCCGGTCGTGCCTCGGAGAGACCGCCAGAGAGAAACACGGTGCCTCGCAAGACTGAAAAAAAAATGCAGTGGGATTTCAGACAAGAACCCAATAATCTCGTATCAACCTGCTGCAGCAGACCAGGGCAAACGCTAACTGCTAACGGCCAGCAGACCAGGGCAACAAACAACCCTGCGGAGAGAAAGTCGGGTTTTAACCATTGCAAGCGCTCAGGCCACCTCATTTAAAAGCTGTACCGTGCAGTATAATAGCTACAAAGTTCAGACTGCTTTTCCTCCCTGGCAGAACAAGTTGCTTCTTGCTTCCACCTTCTTCCTATTTCCGCATAGCCCACAGGCACACCGGAGTGCCTTTGGTTCGGAAAGCAGAGCATTCCTTCTCAGCGTCAAAGGGGCACAGAGAGCATGTGGCGATCGCTTCACACACACACACCGAGGTGCATTTCTTGCTAGCGGCTTCCAGAGCTGCCTATGCGGCTACTTGCCCCTGCCTGCTCTGCTCATCAGCACACAGAGGTGTGTACAGCCATTAAACTAACATTACATCACCTGGGATGCTGGAAGTCGGCTGCCCAGTTCCTCGCACGGGGGATGCAAGGCTCCGCCAAGCTCCTTGGGCGTTACTTTTCTTTCTTCCTTATTTCATGGGTTTGTTTTTTTTTTTCCCCCCTCTTTCAGTATTTGCTTCCAAGAAGGGATTAGGTGTGATGGGTGTGGGGTGGATTGCACCGGCACTGCTGTGCGAAAGAAAGGGATCCATCCGTAGGAAAGACGTGGGTTGTTTATTAGCAGCTTGCATGACTCCAGAAATCCCGAAGCAATATCCTGGACACCAGCAGCACAATGACTGCGCAGAATTACCCTCCACGAAATGGCAGAGCAGACCCAGCTTCGGGCATTACCGTGGCTCCGAGGACACTTCATTTCATGTCTCCGATGGAAAGCTTTTGTAAAAAGTCAAGTACCCACATGGGATTAGAATAATAATAATCATCTCTTGCACTTCAGTATAAAAAATAGGGTGTGAAATCAAGCGGCTGATCAGTGGCCACAACTATTACCACACCGAGTCCTCAGCTGCTTTATTCCATTCAACAAACGAAAATATTTTGATGCAGGCCCTACAACACCAGGAACATAGTGCTTCGTCTTGCTTTTACCCACAGGAAAAGCGGAACGTCAACAAAACCAGCATTTTTCTGTCAAAGACCTGTGGAAACTGCTTGCCCGGGCGGAGAGAGGTGCTACAGGAAACCCGGCCAGCCCCCAGCCCCGAGCCGTGCCTGGAGCAGAGCGCAGCTCGCCCTTGCAAGCTGGGGAGCTCTGCAGTGCTCACGGGAGGAAATAGCTGCAAAAGCTCCTTTTTATCACTGTACTCAGCAGCTGCGCCTCCAAGTACATAGCTCTGACCTATTTCACCAGCTACCTGCACCAGTTCTACACCAGTGTCAGCCCAGTGACGTCATTGGGATTACTCCACCCCTGCATTAGATAAAACTCAGGCCCAAAGAAGATTCACTGGGGAGGAAGATGCTCTTTTGACATATTTCCTACCCCAGCCACCCTTGCAGGAGACCAAACTCAGTTTTTACTACATGTTTGTTCATTTTATACATCAAAGTATTTGTCTTTTGGGAGCTCTCAGCACCAAGCCAGGGTACTGCTCCTCAGTGTGTGTTTCCTGCCTCTCCTACTAAGAGATCCCAGTCAACTACTGACTGAGTTGCAAGGACTGATGTACCTAAGTGACACGAACACCGGTGCAAGTGCACTGGATTAAGGGCTGCTGGGGTGAGAAGGGGGTGCCGGAGAGGCCAGGGAGCCCCGCCGGCAGCAGGGTCAGTGGCTTGGCTGCAGCACCGCGTGGCCATCGTGCCTTGTCCCTTCCTGGTCAGTCCAGAGATGAAGCAGGGTATAGCTCCCAGGAGATGGAGCAGGGGGGAACACACCCAAAGCCTTTCTTGTTGGTGCTGTGTTGTATCATCTTTCCTGCTTTCGCCTCCTAATTGAGCTATTTTCTTTGTTTTCTCTGTTTCGTTTTCTTTCATCTGCTTTTCCTGCTTGTTACTCTCACGCCCTAACCTCTTCTTTCTGCTCTGGATATTCTCTTTCCTTCTGACCCTCTAGATCCTTTGCAGCTCCTTTACTCCCCTGCATCTCTCCCTGTGCTTCCTGCCACGACCAAGGTCACACATGTCCTTTTCCTTCTAAACTCACTCTGTTCCCCTGTCTTCCGTTTTTCACTGCTTCAGAATTTCCTCCATTCAAGTCTCCCATTTGTCAGTGGGCGTAAGGATCTTCAGCCAGCCCTTTCGCTACTAGCTTAGGGGATGCTGGAAGCCAAGCCAGCAGAGCCTCTGGAGCACATTAAATGAAGCAGAAGGTGAGATTGGAAAGATGGCCAGAAGCAGAGCGAGCGTGTGGTGTCAGATCAGGGAGATAAAACCTTTTATTTTAACTGATACGGCTGCCAACAGCAATCCGGTCCACTGCTGCCAGCAGGTAGGTGTGCCACCATGCCTCAGCAGGCAAGCCAAGGGATTTTCATACCTCCTGCAGTGAGGATCCAGATAGGCTGTACAGGCAGTTTAAACCTAAAGCCATCATTGCTGTTGACTACCCCTTACATAAAGCTATGCTTAGAGCTCAGTAAGATTGCAAAACCAAGCTCCTATATTTAGAAAAAGCCAGGCTTATGCTACTGGTGAAACCTTAACTGGTGAGTCCCTGCCAAGCACACGTTACAGCGCTTTCTTGCCCAAGACCCCACAGGAAGCCTGTTGCAGAGCGGTGCCCCGGGACACAGGACAAGGCCGTGGGGGCTGCAGAGAGCCCTTCTGCCCTCACCTCCCATCCTGCACTTCAAACGAGGCGGGCGTCTTGCAGAGCAAGTAGTATGTGAGCACGTAATTACAGACTGTGCCATAATGCATGCTCACAAAAGAGCTGAATTAAGGCTGAACAGGCAGTTACAAGCACCATTACATCATTAGACTAATCTCTCCTTGGCTGGCCGTGAAGGACCTCATCCTGTTCCCACTGAAGCCAAAAGACCATACCTCTATCGAGTTGAGTGGAAGCTGGCTTGGGCTCGCCCCAAGGCTCATTCATTGCTGTTAGCTGCTAGTTGAGGCTGTACCCTTGAACACATTAAACTTTTCATGCATAACTCATACACCACACCTAACACACTTTCATTCAAGTAGAGACTTCAGCCCGGGTGCTGTGGGTGGTGGAGTGTGAGGGGAACTTGCTCTGCCGCCACGCTCGCCCTACCTGTTCAGCCTGTTGAGTTGTTCATCGCCCTCAGCGGCTGCTCACAGCTGAGCAGGAGGTGGAGAAAGGCTGCTCCTGCCCTGCACAGCCCGCAGCCCAAGCACTCCGGCCACAGCAAGCTGATTAAGTCTGTTTTCCCACCCTGGTGCGTACGTGAGAGCGGGGCAGGGGCGGCTGGGCAGTCGGAGCTGGGCTGCGGTGGCAGGTACACCCTTCCCTGCACCCACCAAGCCGTGCCTCCCAGTACAGCCAGCAGCCCCCGAGCAGCCGGGGGACAGCAGGGGTTGAAGGGAGACGTGCACCGCCTCAGCATCATGTCGCAAGGCCAGTGCCGTGCTCCTTCGGGCTAAACGGCTGCTGCGCTGTGGGTTAAGACTCCCAGAGCAGATCTCCTTACCTTTACCACTTCCCCAACCTATCTGGCTCTCCTTGCAGGACACTTGCCTAAATACATGCATTTTTTTTCCACTTCTGCGTCCTTCATTTTAACCCCGAAGTGTGATTTTTGATAAGGGGCTGAATGTCTCAGATCTACAGAGGACCCTCCAGTGGGGGATAGCCTAAAGGCGAGCAACCGTCCCATGTGAACGCGTGTTAACCTCAACCCTCTTGTTTGTTTCTTCCAAATATTGCACGCAGTCATTGGAATTTTCCTTCACAGCAACCTCACAGGTGGCCTTTTTATCACCTCAGGAGACCTCTTGCCATTTCTGACATCTCTGCCCCTGTGGCTTCCCGTGTTGCTGATTTTAGAGTTGCACACATCAAAGTGATGAAGACACACCTCACTCTGGGGACAGAGCAGCATTATCACTCCACAAAAAATCATGTGCAAACTGCCCAGTTCAGCCACTGCCCTTGAGAAACGAATTATTCCTCAATCTGACAGACTGAGTATGCTTTTCCTGTTATTTCATCTAATGTTTTCCTTTGTTTAATTTAAACTGATCTGGTTTAGCTCTCTTTTCTTGTATTGTATGAAAGAACTCCCATCGTCGTCTTCTGTTTATCCATGAAGGAATGGATGAGGTCATTTTATGTTACTCTTCATACCATCATTTTGAAAGATGAATGCAAGTGTTTGTGGATCTGCATTTTACACATGCAGAAGACAAGGGGAAAGGGACAAATAAAAAACAAATACAAGAAACTGAAAGGAAAAGGAGTGGAAAGGGCAAAAGAGAAACTCAAATTAAAAATAGATGAAGCATACGTACACATGTGTGCAAGTTCATGTACACCGGCATGCTCTTGCCGTCACCCGAGAAGCCTGGTATTAAGGCAGTTGTTCAGCTGTTTCTAATACATAGCATAGAAAAACTCTAGCTGGAGAAACATTTTGTTTTAACAGTGAGTCATCCATGAGAAAAATGTGGGTGTAGTTTTCAGGGAAGGGGCTGGGGAAGGTTTTATGAACTCTAATTTTGCAAACCCCCATATAGGAAGATGCATGAAGTTGATCAAGACACAAAGCGTGTCCCTCCCTCCCTCCCAGACATGACGGAGGGTAATCAGCTCCCATTGAGAGCCTGATTGCACCACTTGCCTTGTGCTGGATCTGTCCTGCCCTCCAGGGACCCCCTGGAGAGGGGCGGTGGGAAAGCTCTGGGTTGCCCCCACCAGGGTAGCCCCAGGCACGGCCACCGCTGGTACCAGCCTTGGGCAATACCTAAGGCAAGGACCAACTTGTATCTGCCCTCACCTTGGACGCTGCTGATCACCTGGGATGTTTTCCGACACTTCCCTGACCAAGTTTTTATACAGATCTGACACATCAGTGCTTATGCTCATGTTTTACCTAAGCATCAGCTGGTCTTGAGGGCCAGACTTCTGCTGTTGGATAGATGACTTTGAATCTGGAGTAATTCAGATTTACTTTGGTGTCAATGAGACCTGGTCAATGAGACCAGGCCCCCAGGCCTGAGGGTTTCCTTCCAGCCCCTTCATCAGCACAAGTACCAAACACATACCATGAGCCATTATCCCAGCACATCTGTAGGCAGAGGCTGGGAACTGTAAACACCTTGTCAGGTTGTGAAATCCCCATTGATTCTCCCAGAGTGTAAACACCATGGGAAGAAAGGTGGCTACTGCCTGGGAGTGACAGCCTGAAGATCAGGCTTTCTCCCTTGGCTATCCTGTAGCCTTTCTATGGGAGTTTAAATTCAGATGTCCTGGTTTTCTCAACAATTACCCAGAGTGACTAATAGAGACCAGTCTTCCCGGGAAGAGCCGAACAGTATTCATGGGTGCTGCACAGAGCACTCTTGACGTTAACATTTTTCTGGTGGGCAAACCTGCTAAGACCCAGAGTTACCTTACTGTTAATTATTCCTTCGTGTGATTCAAGGAGGCACAGCCAAGAATAGCAGCAAAGTGAGCTGCAGCCCACTTACCAGGACATAAAGCATAATGGTAAACTCTATGAGAGCGTCAAATCGCCTTCTGGGGAGAAGGTAAGGGCTCCGTTCCTTGGGCTAATTAAAAAAGGACTGACTGACAGGCACCGCCACCAATATTTTGTAGGCAACGATGCTTTTTGGCTTGTTTAAGATGGAGTATCTGGCTTAACGAAGGGGAGGGTGACTCCTGTAACTCTGTTATACCCGTGTGACTGTAGAGAAATGCTTTTTACTCTAATTACATTATTCCTTATATACACCAGGGTTAGTGGGAGAGAATTTGTCTCTGAGTCTTTTCCATCTGTTAAGTTCCATGGTTTATGATTCACTTCAGAAAAACAAGGGTGGTTGAAAAAAAAAGTTGTTTTCAGCTGTGTGGTGATGAAATACAGTAACTGAAAATGCTGTGGGTTTTGAGGTTGGATTTTGTGATTAAAATATTGTTAGGTTCAGGATAGGATTGGTTGGTAAAATGAGTTACAGTAAGACATTGTGCTTTCACCTCTAGAAAGCTGAGTTCAAGCCCTGTTTAAGATCACAAAACCAGTAAGTAGTTCAGGATGATTAACAGTTTCTGAACGGGCGTGAGGCAGGACAGGAACAGCCGGGGGCTGGGAAGGTCCGGTTTGATTCCCACCACCCACGCCACTGCTTTGGGGCCCCAGCCTCAAGCAGAGGAGGGCACCGCAGGCAAAGGAGACCTCTCCTGGTGTGGAGATAAGGGGGGCAAAGATCAACATTACAGGAGATGCTGTGGGTCTGGATGAGGGCTGTGCAGCTATGTGGCCGTGGCAGGTGCCACATGAAGCACATGCCCTGCACAGGCCACCCACGCCAACGGTAGAGGCTTGATCCTGTTTTGTCCCGGCCACCTCGGACAGCCTATGACAAGCAGGCATGGCCCTGCTACTTCTGAAAAACAGTGCAACATCAGAGGCTCTTGGGCATTTCTTCCTACCTGAGGTATCCAGTTCAACCCTTAAAGCAATGACGTTCCTCAAGACCATTTTGCAATTTGTTTACGTTAAGCATCACAAGCTGCTGATTCAAACAGCCAAGTTGCAGCAGAAACACTGCCAGGAACCCTCTTGAGTTCATTTTCCCCACACGCTTTCAGTTTTAGCCTATCTTAACAAGACGTGTACTCTCATCAAATACGCAGCTTACATGCATGCAGGCCAGACAGCTGTAATGGGCTTCAGCGCCTTCCGAACTGCTAAACGGAAAGCAGTGCAGCAAGCAGATTTGCAGCTCTGCTGTGGAGCTGCCAAGGCCAACCCACTAGCCAAGTACCACTTGCACTTGAAATAAAGCATAGATAGGGTGTAAGTGGTGCATCGGTTCTGGTCTGGTGCTCTGCAGTTACTCTAAGTGCAGTTAGTGTGGTTACTGTTAGCAGAGGGTTACAGATCTACCCACGAGTTAATAGCTGTGTTCAGATCTTCTTATCTAGTTATCTGGAAATAAAACTGAGCTTTTTAAATAACATATTATTGGGTATTTTCTGTTACTTCTGGGATTTTGTAAAGTACTGTCGCAGGGTTTTCTTGGTTGGTTTTTTCTTCCATAATTTCAGTGATTCCTAGAATGAAACAAGAATCTGATCCAATTTGAACTTTAGTACCCTTTTGTACTAAAAAGTTTTCTTTGAGCACTCAAAGATACTCCCTCAGTTGCTAAAGTTTATCTGTAAGCTTGGCTTACACAGGGAGTTACAAACCCATTCAAAACCACAACATGCTTCCAAAGTGCTTTAGGGAGCTGGGTATTATTTGATCCATTTTTTTGGACTGGTCCCCACAGCTGCGTAGAGCGAAGCCTGGCTCTAGCCCTGTCTCCCTTACGGTAACCACCAGCCCACAGCACCATTCATAGGAACTTCTCTCAGCTCGGCTTAGCTAGTCAGTGGTGCAGAGGAACTGTAGTTATTTACTTTTTCTTGAGTAAAGAAAAACCTATCCAAGGCTCTGGATAACCCAAAACGCAATTAACGAATCCATTCAATTTCTGCAATAAGAAAATACTGGGTTCAGTAGGACACCAGTCAGGTGGCACTGCCAGAAACCCCTTTCAGTCCTCCCCTCGTCCTGGGGAGCAGGCTCATTTCCCCCACAAAACTTCAGGCTCTCCAAAATTTGGCTTTAGGAGTAGCCCTGGAAAACCAGCAAATTCAGACCAGTCCTGGCAGAGGCAGGGGCTTCCAGCATCCCAGCGTGTCCCGGTGCCCCTAAAACAGAGACCTTCTCTTTTCTAGCAAGGGGGCTCCAGTGCAGAAACTCCTGCTGCGAGCTGCTGTGACAGTATGGAGAGGGAGAGTCAGACGCTCATTAAAGCCAATTGTGGGCCATTCAGTTTTTTATAGAAAGCAACCAACACCCAAAACTGCACCCAGGAACCCGTGAGCCATCAGAATACATCCTGGAGGGACATGGGCATCATGCGCTCCCAAGGAGATGAGCCCTTGAACAAATGCATCGCTGTGCATCTGCAGTAGCCGCCATCTCCAAGAGAGTTTAAGATGTGACCTCAGGAAGGAGCATTGCAGCAGCCTCAATCTGCCATCTCGGGAAATGTGGCTAACGCCCTGTCGAAGGGCAGCGTTGCAGAACTGCGGCATCACACGGCCCTTTCCACCAGAAAAGTTCCCAGAGTGTCATTCACTAGACTTTTGCATCACTTTTCCTTGCACTCTCCCAGGTTAAGTCAGTGTTTTCCCAGCACTCTCCATGGGATAACATTGCACAACTCCAGGGAGGCTTAAAGCACTCTTGGGAAGCACCCAGGCTTGGCCACTGGCAGATGAGGATTCTCAGATTAGACAGCCTGTTGGTCTAATCCAGTACATCCTTGCCTCCGTTCAGGGCAGAAGCCCCACTTTCCTCCCAAATATCATCGGCTTGAAATGGAAAAGAAAGGTGGAGCGTGCATGACTGCTGAGGTAGCACAGCCCACTCACCCTGCCAAAAGATACGGTGTCCCCGGCAGTGCCGCGACGCCTCCCTGCCCCGGCAGCAGAGAAACAAAATAAGCGGTGAGAGGAAGCGTGGTTACAAACACCCAGGACGCCCTGTTCCCGACGGCCTGGCTGGCGTTGAGGGACGGATGGCGAGAGCAGCCTGTGGGAACGGGGTGTGCTGTGGCAGGCGGGTGTCCCGCACCCTGCTGCCAGGCCCCACCTGGCACTGACGCAAGGAGCAGCGTCCCTGACAGACACAACCAGCTCCTCCAGGCCGTCCTCCTGCCTGCTGACGGGGGACCGACGGCCAGGCCCAGCTCGGCACGCCCCTCTCCCTTCCCGCCTCTGCTCGGTGTGTCCTGGGGGCTGCCACCGCCCTGGGTGGCCTCCAGTCATCTGCGACACCTCTGCGAGGTGAGCCAGGCCTGCAAAGGCGCTTCTTTGTGCCCCGGGGCACAGAGCGGCACACCTCCCAAAACCCTGACGTAGGGAGAAGCGGGGTGATGACTGAGGTGTCACCGGTTCCTTCCATTACAGACGGGCGTAGGCACGGCACCATCATGGTGACACTTCTCCCAGCGCTTGCAGCTAAAATGATCTCCAGTGTGCAGGTCAGGGATGCGTTTCCCACAAGGGAAAACTGGCAGGGGCCATGATATTCCCCCCCCCCCCATTTTGAAAGCGGGAGTGGGGACCAGACCACAATGAGGTGGGTGTATCTGCACTGAGGGCTCCCAGTAATCTCTGTTTATCGCTTTGCTGCCAGACACAAGGTACAATTCCTATTATAGCTCTCATTTCTATGCCCCTTTGTTTAATTTAAGTGCATCAATGCAACCTCACATCACAGGCATGTGACTGAAAACCTCTAATTGGTGCTGAGTCAGAGAGAGCAGCTCAGCAGTAACTCAGCACTTAGGATCCTGGCACCACTGGATCCTGTCACGGCACAAAAGCCAGGACAAACTCCAGCACTGAAGCATTACATGCAGTCGTTGGAGCCACATCCACCCATCGCACTGCAATTCCGAGCGACATGGAAATTTTGCAGCAAACGTCCTGGCGATTCCTGGTGCGCGTGGATGGCGTGGGCAGGGAAGGACACGGAGGGTGGGAAGGAGGCAGGTGCTGCAGGCGGCCGTGACTCACCTGCACGGATCCCACACAGCTGCTGGGCCACCTGCGTGAGGAGGGCTGCGCTACGGCCATGCCTACCGGCTCCCATGTGCAGGGCTAACAAAAGCAGAAAAGCTCCCTTCAAGGGAAAGGGCCGGCATTCAGGCAGGACTCACACTTCTTTCTCCCAGTATGCAACTGGTGTCAAGAAAAAAATTCCTTTACACTTTTTAAACTCACACTTTTTAAACTCATATTTTTTAATTTTTTTTTCGCTTGAGAATACCTCAAGGGAAATTCTGAATACCTCCCTGTTTGGGTTCATTGGTATTTATATCTGAGCTACAGTAGCAGAGCTGTGTGAATAATTGATTAATGTTCCAGGCAGATCTCAAATAAAAAGAATTGAGTTTCCTCATCGAATGGAACCTGCTTTTTTCCCCCAAACAGTAATTCTCTATTCAGGAAAGCACCCAATGCTTAATCCGTTTTCCCCCAAGAGGGTTGTTTCATTTAGAAATTATTAAAATGTAACCAAACTATTTCAAAAAATCATTTTAAAATGAAACCCAGCATTTAGATAGTGCTGCACCTAAGTACGGCAACGGTTTTGAGCATTTTCTGCTAAAGCTATTTGCAAATACAATACCTTTTTGCTGGCCTGAAGTAGCACAGAATCGATTCTCTACACAAAGTAATGTGCCCAGCGCTACTTGAGATTGTTCTCTAGGTACAACATTATTCAGGTAACAGTCAGGAAAAAGGCCTGCTTGACGTCGGTGGAAGCAGAAGAGCTTTGTTTGCTCAGCGCTTCACCGCGCTGACTTTCCTCCTCTTGTCAATGCAGCTCCTTCGGAGGGCCTGGCGAGGCAGGAGCGTGAAGGGGAATTCAGTTTCCATGACTCATCCATTCCTGGGCTGCTGCGGAGACAGCCAGCAAGTGGTCAATCGGTGGCAATTGTCATGGGGAGCTGGTGATGTGGATGCTCAGACCATCAGCATATTTCACAAGAGCCATTCAAAGGCACTTCCTCCTCAGGAAAGCAGGACCAGAAACTCTCTCTAAACCTGAAAAAGTCCTCCTGTATTTCTTACCAAACCCCCATCTCAACCACCTTCCACTGTGTTGTTTATTTAACAGTTATTGCTTTATAATAGTTTTAGCAATAATGAGAGTAAATCAACCAAACCACTAACTGAATAATATAGCAGGGCCAGGTAAGTGTCAGCGATGTATACATCGGGCAGAGAAAAACCAAGTGTGCTTCAGAGGAGGAATACTTTAGAGGAGAAGACATTTTAAAATTATTCCGTCTTCTCATCAAGTCTTTCTGTAAGCCTTCCCCCTGTGGCACATTGCATTCTCAGTGCTCCTTAAAGTTCACAAAGACCAAGAAATCTGTTCAACAAAATAGAGAATAGCAGTACGCCTCAAAAAACACTTTAAGGTCCCTACACTTGTTCTGGGAGGCTTCCCACAGGTCCCACGACACAGCCGGATTTATCTACTGCTCTATCTGAAGGGGCAACTCTTATTTCCACCAGACCTTTTTTCCAGCCCTTCACTTGAGCCAGGCCTTCACTGCATCAGTAAAAAAATTTCTCTTTTTTTTTCTTTCATCGGGCAGTTTTCAATCCTTTGGCAGCAGAAAAGACTTATAGCAGTTTAAAGGGTCAAATATTCAGAGCATCTCTTCCTTGAAGTTCCAGCTTTACTTTTTGGGGTGGCTAGGAGAGGTCTTTGATAAGCTTCAGCTGACTTCTGTGTTATACTTGTATTCAGGAGCACGAAAAAAACAGACATATGCCAGGTAATTCCCATGCACATATCCTCAGCACACTGCATCCTGTGGCAACAACAAAACCTTTACACATTGCCGAAGTAGCTCACACTCGTAATCTGGCTGGTTAGTCACACCGTCCGCACGGCTGCTGGAGATATGCAGGCGTGCTGGGAGGGTAAGAAACCAGCAGTTTATGAGTGCAGCGAGAGCATGGTGAGGATGCAATTACTGTGCTGGAAGGCGGAGGCCTCTTTTGCAAGCCAGCTCCCCTCGGGCTCGCAGGCGGTGGCCTGCCCGCAGCTCTTCAGACCAGCCCGAGTCCTGCCTCCTGCGCTGCCTGTCCTGAGCATCTGGGGCCGGGGGAGAGGGTACCAAACAAGCATCCACCAGACACGTCAGCTTGACCCAGTCTTTTCAGCTGTTCTCTCAGGGGATTCACTTTGTTCTGGCAGATACACAGGGAGGACCGGGGGTACGGTGCAGGTCCCTGCGGCCAGAGTCGCTGTGCCACCTCGCTTTCCCGTGCAAGGGCAGGGGATGTGGCATCAGCAGAGAGCTTGGCCTTCGTGGCAGCTCCCGACTCCCGCCACCCCTCCACAGCCCACCCTCTCCCGTTCCCCACGCCCATGCAGCAGATGCGGACAGCTGAAAAGCCGGCAGAGCAGGGTGGGGAGAGGGGAAGGCGGGGAAGGCGTGCTCCCCCCGGGTCACGGCACGGCAGCGCGGCCCACCGTGCCGTGCATCGCCCCGGGGAGCTGGGTGCGGGGTCTGAATGGGGGCTGTAAAAGGACACTTAGCATCCATGTGCTGGATGGCCCTCCTCTTGTTGCTATGCATGCATTCAGCGTTTAAATCCGGCTTCATTTCCCTCTGAAAGCTTGCATTGCAGTTAAAAAAAGGCCCAAACACTAAAAGCAGGGGTTTTTTAAGAACAATTTAGTAGTACAGCAAACTCCAAGCAGGAGTAGGCTCACTTGTGCTAGGTGCTGTACAAATACAAAGGCAGTTCCCGAATGAATATGGCCCCATATGATCGTCTTTTGTCCAAGACGTAAAGCGGCAGCTCTGAAAGGCTGGTAATCTTTTTCCATGGTGCTATCCAGGTCTGAAATAAGTGGGGTGTGGTAAATCCATGCTGACGTAAATGAGAGAAGGTGTTTTGAAGAACCCAGGACAGGGAGAGCAAATTAAAACCAGAGCAGTCTGGTGAATATTGCACAAGAAAAGCTTACTCTCTTTTCTGTTTCTTATTTTTGTGACTGCAGAAATTCCCCTCATCTTCAATGAGAGAAAGGAGGCCAGGGGGCCAGAGCCAGCACGCTTTGCCATGGTGAACCAGCAGTAACCAGTGACTGTGACTGTGAACCAGCCATCCTGAAGCTTAGGAACTGGAGATTCGGAGCTCCAGCTGGATCAACATATGGCCCCTGTCTCTGATAGGGATGAACCCAAACCTCACAGCCACACACAACTGTATCTGGGTCAGCTGGGAATGGGACTCTGCACCAAATCACCAGTGGCACTGCTTCACCAGTGGCACCGCTTCTCTCTCCTCCAGGCAATGACAGTGGTTTGGTTTGGCCTTTTTTTTCCCCGCTCTCAAAGCTGCAGAAAGCTGTGAAGCAGACTTTTTCCACTTGCTGAGGACAAAAACCTCCTCTGCTTGCTGCATTCGTTTGCTAAATAGCATGATAGCCTGTGAGAAACATTCTGAAAAAGTTGTTTGGGCTTGATTTTTATATTCTTCTTCCTCTAGCAAAGTGCCTGCAGGTTCAGTACAAACAGATCAACACAGTCAAGCACAGCTTGTAGCCTAGCTACATACTTCAGCCTTTGCTCTGAACTACTGAGGTTTTGGATGATGTCAGTCTGGTCTCCTGAGGGCTGCTGTTGTCATCAGATAGTGAGGTCGATAAGGCACATGTTATGATGAGGCATGCTGTTGGGTTTAACCATAGTATCGTGCATGAAGTAGCCAAGAAAGCGGTGCATTTCCTGGTACAGTGCCTTGATAAGGCTCTCGCTGCTTCATAGGTATTTCCACCACACTGTCCTCTATGTTCAGCATGCAACAGATTGCTGACAACCTGAAAAGCCAAACAGTGGCAGGGTTAAAAAATCCAGTTCCTCTATCAAAAACATGTTTTTTACGGACTTTTTGTTTATTTTCCTGATCTCAATTTTGCCTTCTTTTTTTTTTTTTTTTTCTTTTTATTTAACCTTTTACAAAGCGGGTAAAAGCAGTATCCAAAACAGCTGTTCAGAGCTGGACAAAGTACAGTCAGTGTGGAGCAGGATTTTTCCCAGTCCCTCATCTAGCACTCCCCCACTGGATTTGGGAAGCACCTGAAATCTAGCACAGCCTGTGAGCTAGGGGCCCTTGGCTGGATTTGAAGGCTCCAGCCCCCACCAGCCCTTGCTTCCATGCTGCTCAGATGCTCAGTCCTGAATTGCGGTTTCTTCCTCTCTTCCTGGTTTACTTTATATTGAATAGTATGATTTGCTTTACTAGCAGACCAAATGATAACAGTTCAGGACCAGTTCTATGTGTCAGAGAGCACTGAAAAGGAGTTTGTACATTGCCTTTACCTGGAGCTGGACTGGATTTTACTTTTCTTAGCATTCATGTTTCTTGTTTACTTTTTGTATTTCACTTAGATGGAGCAGGGGAACAGGCTGGATCCCCGGTCACCCTTCACTGCCAGCCAGGAGAAAGAGTCATGGCAGTCCTAATCCTACCAGTGGGACCACACAGAACAGATGTGTAAAAATTGAAGTAATCCACAATTCTGCCAGCTCTGGCCTTTTCACAGGTAATCTCTATGTACCGGAAAAAGGGGAATAATGTACTTTTTCAAAATCCTAATTATACGAATTATCATCTTGAACCCCACTGTCTACCAGTTTTTAATGAAGAAAGAGCCCGTTTCACTACCTAAATAAATCCTCTAGGACCCAGTGGGGAAGTATAGTGCCTGTGTGTTAATGCGGTAGCAAAATCCTGACCTGGCAAAGGCATGATCTGTGCTGTCTGTAAGAGCCATAAAAGCCCACGGCCTTAGCAGTGAGGAGGAGAGGTCGGGTAGGACGGTACTTACAGCAATGCAAGGGCGTTGGGGTTTTTTCCATCCCTCAAAGGAGATGAACTCAGCATACCCTTTGAACTTCTTCAGGCCTTTTAGAAAGTAACTCATTACGAGCTTTTCAGCACATGAAGGATATGAGGTCCTAGCCCTGCAAAGCACAAGGGAGGCAAAGCCGGAGAAGGGCACCTTGCAGGAGCAGAGCTCCTCATTTCAGCAGGCTGGAGGAGCTTGATGGGCTTCCAGCTTGCCTCCTGACATGGTCCCACCAGTCTCTGACTCTTAGTAGAGCTGGCAACCTACAGGGCCAGGAGACAAGTGGCTTGTCTACACGTCGGGGGAAATTTAAATCCTTTGGTCTAGCCAGAGGGAGAGACAGCACACATCCCACTGCTCCGTCTCTCCCCGCAGGAAGGTGCAGGCAGAGGTGCCCCCAGACAGTGAGCAGCGTGTTACAGCCCTCGACTCAGGGAGTGGGTGCTAAGCACAGTGGGTGGAGAGCAGGGCTGCAGGCAGGAGGAGGAAGCACAACTAGGAAGCGAAACAAGCATCTGATCCTCGTTTGCCAGCAGTCTGCTCCTGCTGCATGCTGGTTAGGCTAGCCTCAGCAAACGGGCAGCATTTGCTCTGCCCCAGCTGCCCCTCGCTGCTTCCGCTTCCAGAGCCCCCTCGGCGGCAGGATGGCCACGGCGGGCTGCAAGGTCTTTTCTGCCAGAGGCAGCGACAAGCGCGGTGGGGGCAAAGGGCCTTTTCTCTCCCATGTGAAGCCAGTGGCCTCCTGCTGAGGGCCGGCCCCATGCAGCCGCTGCGCCCAGCCCTCTTCTGCCCACAGCGGCACTGCCTGCTCCAGAGCTCAAACCCAGTCCAGACAGGCTGCTGCCTGTCGCACCTTTTGAAGCCCATCTTGTGTTCGCTGTTGCCCGCAGTGCTACAGAGAAAGCATCGAGTGCGCTTTGTATCCGAACCAAAACCACCATCTCACACCCTCCGACTTCGCCCACTTACACCTCATGCCCTCCTCCGCTCACTTTCCTGGCGTGTTCAAGGCTTAATTGCTTGTGGGACACAGGGTTATGGTCTTATCAGCCCAAGTGGTTTTGATTGCTAATCATGTTACTTGTGATGACATAGTCATACATTGAATAAGAAAAAATTAGTGGAAGAGGAGATAAAGGTGACCTAGTAAGCATGCTGTGGGTCAACCATCTTTTTACACCAATTTTGATAAGGCCTCTTATAAAGATTGTTGGAGGAAATAAATAGCATGACCCAAAGGGCTAAGCTTTTTATGGACAATAAACCAGTGACATGATAGGAAACAGCATTACAGGTTGCCCCTCCCTCTTGGAGTCAGGAGTAAGAAGGATCCAAGAATCTGTACCATCCCGTCCAACACGCTGACAGAAATATAGTGCAGGTACCATTGCTGGAAAAGTGTCTATCTGATATTGCTGGTTGTCCAGCTCATCTGCTCCTTATGGGTATTTAGATTCATAGTTTCTGTTTTTAGCAACTAAAATAAGATTTTATTGTGTTTTTTTTTCTTTGGATACATTAGGCATCTAATTTGTCCTCTTTCTTTACCACAGTTGGAAACCAGATTCTCATTGCTGAAACCCTAACACAGGTCAAGAGCGATTCATAAAACCAGCCAGCCTGCCTTTCAGCTGCCAGATAAGACAGATGTTAGAGAAAATATTTTACTTGCAGTACACCCAGAGGTGATCCAACATCCCTGAAAGAGGATTGTCACTGCTTTGTCAAGGAGCCTCCTTTTCAGGGCAGAACTTGACTCTAAAATATTAGTGACGTGGTGGCCACTGGTGAGGGACGCTGGACGATTTAGTTGATTTAAATAACTTGACAGAGTTATTCAGAACGGTGAAGCGGCACACAGTGAAAGGCTTGCTGTACTTTTCTATACTGACCAACACTAGGAAACCAGGCAAGCCAGCTGCTGATACAAAAGGGAGATGAACATTTCTGACGAACAAGAAGGGACTGTTTCTTTTCCCACTGCATGTTGGCCCGTTGGAAATGAGCTGATCAGGGAGGTCACAGGGCCAAACTCTACAGCTGAATTTTTTTAAGGCTGGGTAATTTTATGACCACTGTTAAGCGCTGTAATTTATGTAAACCAAGATAATGATAAGTGGAAACAAATCAACTCATGTTTCAAAGCTTATGTTCCCCAGGGACAGGGATGAGCGTCTCTCCTTCAGGAAGGAAAACCAAAGGGCAGGAGCACGGCTTCCTCTGTGCGCACTGGAGGGGGCCCCGGGCTCCTCCAGCCTGACAGTGGGGCGACCGCCCAAGGATCCTGAGTGCTGTGGAGCACAGTGCTAATACCAGAGCTAGATATTATGCATATTCATACATGCAACCCAGTGGGGATAAAGTCCCAAGAACCAGGCACCCACCACCGTCAGGCTGTGTGAGGGGAGCCAGGACATCCCACAGTAACGGAGCAGTGCCCTGGTTGGCAGCACAATGCTGTGGCAAGAGGTCGAAGTCTGTATCCCGTTGTACTCCTAACAGAACCACTGTAATCTGATACAGCACTTTTCTCCTGTCGTCATCACAGATTAGGCCAGGAAGGTTGAATTTGCCTCCACAAGAACCAGAGGCAGGACAGCATCAGTGAGAGCAGAACCAGGCTGAAAATGAAACTCCAGGGTGGGTTTAGGACATCCAGTTTTTGAGCAGGCATGGGAAGAGAGGAGTGGAAAGGTTTGGAAAAGCAGATCCCGTGGGAACAGGCTGGGGAAGAGCGTAGCTGGCAGAAAAGCTGAAAGGCGAAACCACACGTGCTGTTCTGCAGGGACTTCACCTGGAAGTTGGGCTCCAGTCTCGTTAACCAAAGGGGATGGGACACGAAGTTAATGGCCACAAACCCCTGTAGGAGACATTCAGGTTAGGTATTAGGCTGCATATAGAGAGGTTAAAATAGCCTGAGCGTTGAAACTCCCTGACCAGGGAATGCTGTGGACGCATCGGCGCTGGAGACGTTCAAGGCTATTGCTAGACAACTCTCTGTGCCTGAGAGGTGGTGTGGGGATAATGAGATCAGTTCTGTCATCGTTAAGAGTGAAGGTCTGGATGACTCACTAGAAGTCCCTGCCAACCTGGATGATACACTGATAACCCCACGGGCCGCCCACCTCTGGCCTCCATCACGAGACCGCTGGCCTCCCCCAGCTGCCTGCCCTCAAGTTCTTAGAAACTGTGCACTTTTGAAACAAAATTTTCAAATGTTTTGAAAACATCTCCAATTCTCTTTTCATCCACATTGAAAATGTTTTTCTGGTCAGAAAAGTGCCAGAAGAAGGAAAATATCTTGGTCAGCAGATTCAGTCTATGAATCCAAAGCCACATTACCCAAACTTAGAGGAAAATGATTTTAGGGAGCCTCCCCTAGCTGTTTTGGCTGGGCACTCTCAAGAGGGGGTGAATTAGGTTTGTTCTTGGCTTTTCAATCCCATGATAAATTTGTAAGTCTAATCATGGGGAAAATGTGCTTATTTGTAAACACGGCACAGAAGATCTGAGGCCGAGAGAAAACAAACAGGGAGCCTCTTTGCGCATTTTCAGCGCTGTTCCTTTTCCAAGCAAAAGTGCACCTTTTACGCTCTGATGTTTGCCTTGAACAAAACCTGTCCTCATTTCTTGTGACTGCAACTTCTTAGTAAACCAGGACTTTGCTAGTGCCCAAAAGCCGTGGCAGCATCTCCAGAGCTGTGAAATGCAGAATATTCTCTCCATGTAGCTGTGATCAAGGTAAATCACGATGGCTCCCACAGAAGACTGCTCAAGAAATCTCTTTATAGCAAACACAGCAAGAGCTTCAAGAAATAACTTCACTGGCGTTTGTTCCATATTGCTTAATATCTCCTTAGGGGCCGTGGCTACCATCCCAAACAACATTTCTATGGCTTGCGTGGCTACATCCTTTTCCTGTGAATCAACGTTGGCATCTGCTCATCCAGAGTATTCAGGAGAAATATTTGCTGTTGCCTGGAGACTAAGACAGGAGAAAAAGTATCAGGAGTCCTAAATTATTTTTGCAGCTCTTTCTCTGATACTGTGCCACTGCCAGACAATCCCCTTCACTTAGCAGTTGTATATCTAACGGGGTTTTAAAACCTGTGGAATAGGTACAGTTATATTTGCCAAGTGCCCGAAAATACCTGTAAAGTCCTCCCAGGCCCACGCGTGAAAGGCATCATGTAGAAGTACAAAGTGCGTCTACTACATAGGCCAAGCGGACTCCATCCGTCGTCGTCAGCATCGTCATCACTTGCACCTTCTGTCCTCTCTGGGAGGGAGATAAACCCCGCAGAGACAAAACGACTCCACTGAAAAACGTCCAACCGGTTCATTTGCCAACCGGTGTTGTGGTAGCACCAGAGGTACTGCAAAGATACCATACCTATGGCTTTGCCTCTGCCCAGCTGGTGTGGAAGGACTTTAAATACACAGAGAAATGCTGAACCCTGAAATGTTTCCACCGACCCCAGTTGTTAAAACTTTTCACATCACACCGACAACTGCTCACATATGTGGGGGATGAGGAAACTTCCTTCCACCCAGAGGTGCAAGAAAACTCTGGAGCCGGCAGTCACGTGCTCCACACAGCCTTACAACCCGCAGGATCCTGCATGGAAAAATTTCACTTCCATGTGTTGACTAAGTTAATGTGGTGGGGATAGTGGGCGGACATAAAATGAAACTATGAAAAGAGATTAATTTGCAGCTGGAGCCCAGGCAGGGAGAACTCTGGTCCTCTGTTTGCTCAGAAAACGGCAGCTTTGACCAAAACCCGGTCAAAAAGAAGAGGTTCAGGCAGTGGTAGTAAAAAAAAAAAAAAAAAAAAAAATCAAAACCGGCGGAAAAAAAGCAGCAAAAGTTAAGCAAAGCCTCTCTGGAAATTAAGATGTGGAATTCAAAACATTTGCAGTATAATAAACCCAGGCGAGCCCATAAAGCTGCACCAGCCAAAAGGAGCTCTGTTCTGCCTACGAGGAAAGGCGAAGCGGCATCGCGCCTGGCAGCAGCCGCCCCGCAGCCCCGCTTCCTCCCCGCCTCATTGCAGAGCTGTCTTGCTCACTGCCCTCGGCTATGTTTAACGCGGCGTCTGTTTCCACTCTAACCCCTTCAGTTTGGAGGGGGAGGATATAAATCAGCTGCGGAGCTGCCCACAGGGCTTAGTCACAGCAGGTATTGGTTCAGGGTGTCTTAGAGGAACTTTTTTTTTTCTTTTCGCTGGAAGTATTCTAGGGAATAAGCATCGGCTTTGTGAGGAACAGGCGTTGCTTAACAGGCCACAGAGTCTCCAAACAAAGGACATTTTACATCACCGCGCAGAATCATCTTCTAACATTTGGGGCTGAACTCAGCCTCGAGCGCGAGGGCTGTTCCACGAGTTCCCAGCAGACGCTTGCAGCGTCCCCGCTGAGCCAGTCTCGCCGTCCCTCCTGGTGTTCCCAGCCCCAGAGAGACCCTCTGCGATGGGTGTCACCCCTTCCTCCCAGCTGAACTCCTTCCCAGCCCTAGTTTTGCTGGTTTTCCTCCTGTTTGTGGCTGGTTCATACTCCGCAAACTGCTTCTGCTATGGGCTCCTCCTGACCCCTCTTCTGTGGGGCCCAGGTAAGGAAGGCACCATTCTTCACTCTTAATTTTTTTTGCCTGTTTCCACTTCTCTCACCACGCTTCTGCCTGTCACCAGAGCACCTGGTCACTCATCACACCACCTCCCCACAGCAGAACTGCCTCCCCGGCGCCACTGCAAGGTACAGGACCACACGTCTTGATGTTTGCCTGTTGTTACGTAGGGCATGAGGAGCCTCCCTCAAGCACAAGCCCCTCGCTCCCTCCCAGGCAGGTATTGGGGCTGTGCTTTTGTGTCAGTGCCGCCTCTGGACATGTCTGCAGCCTCCAGCCCCCACAACACCTCCAGCACTGAAGCCAGGAGCCTCTTTGCTCACACAGTGATGGCTGCGCCTTCTCCCAAAGCCTCTTTCTCCAGACTCAAGCACATGCTAGCTTTCCCCAACGCGGGCCACACAAATTGCAGCAATTAGCAAGTGTAAAGGGCATGCTGTGGTTTTTGCATATATTACTGCATCTTAATACTCATTCATATCCTTGGGCATAGTCACCAGATAGTATCCAGCAGGCTACATTATCCAGACCTTCACCTCAATGCCGCTGCTCCTGAGCCCCGCAGGAGAGACCCAGTTCAATAGCCTCCATGCATCCAAACACCATTAGTTAAGAAGTCTTCAGACCCGAGACAGCATGGCTTCTCTCTCACCCTTGCTATCCCCATGCTGTGTGGACTTGATCGCTAGCTCTTGCCTTGCTCCCCATCTCTAACTGACCCATCATTTCCTGCCACCTCCCCTCTGCTGTGCAAGGCCTGGCAGAGCCCGGTCTTCCCTATGTGATTTGCAACAGCAGTTCCAAGGCCCATTCTCAGACCATTGCCCTCCCTGCACAGGAACTGTACAGACTGAAAATTTGAGCCAGCTTGTAACAGTCCTCCAGGCATATTTCTACTGTGGTCCACTTCTCCAAGTTCTTTCCCTCTCTGCCTCCCAATTTAATGACTATGCTGCTGAGGCAAATTCTGTCAGGACCAGGAACTTGGAGCATTTCAGGGTTCTTTTCAAATGGTATTTTTGTTACCTGCAATCTGGCACACCATGCCTATGTAACAAGTGACGCTAAACAAAGATTGGCCAAAACTAGATAGTAAAGTTCCCAACTGCCTTTAAAAACAACAACAACAAAGACAATAACAAATAAACCCTTTGCAGCCCTCACCTACAGAGAAGTTTGGGAAATGAGGCGGCCTCTGTTTCTACAGCCCCAGATTGCAGAACTGAAAATGTTTTGGTACAAAAGCCGCATCTAGCCCATAGCAAGGGAGTAGCCAGTACAGGTGCTGGGACACGTACAGCTGTGGTACGAATTAGGAAGGAGGGAGGCAGCTACTGGAGTGGGATTGGAGCCACCTGGAGCTCTGCAGATCAAAGTCATCACGTTACTCCTTACCAAGAGGCAACTGGCACAGCCAGCCATACACGCTGGCTGTAATTTCCAAAGACAGCTAGACATGTTGAAGGTGGATAGCACTAGAGTCGCCGGACTTCGAAGCCAAAAAATAAGTGACAGCTAATGCCTGCAGCCCAGAGGCATGGACCCAGTTTTCTTACAAGGAGCCCACAGCAAGCATCCATGACTATAACAAAAAGTACGTGAGGAACAGCAAGAGCCACCATAGGCGCCCCCTGCCCCACAGTAAGAGCTGTAAGTGCAACCTGTGAAGTGGACCAAGGCACGCTCTGCCATGCCATCTTACATGGGACAACAGGTATCTTGTCCTTGTGAGTGCTTCTCTCTGCCCTGGCACACCAGGCATGTCAGGAGTAATGGCACGGTGCACAGGCCAGCCCTTTCCTGGCCACTCTGAGAGTCCCGTGCACTAAATCAATGAACCAGAGCATGGAGGAGCCCTCAAGTCAGAGCAATGTGTATCTCAAAACCATCATGCCAGGAAAGGCTATTTACCTTTCTGAGCTTTGGCTAGGCTATTACCAACCATGGCGACCTGCTAGGGGACACAGATGCTAACCCTAACGAGAAACAGCATGGACAACTCATCCATGGTAAATCCAAGGAAGGAGGAGTCCCTCCAGACTAGTTGCTGCCATATGCCCAAGCTGCAATGAATGCTAACGGTAGCGGATCAGGCAAATCCCTGCATTGCTGGAGGCTCTTGCGTGCTCTCTCTCTCTCTCTTACAAACTATTACAGAAAGTAAACTTCTGCTGCGGCCTGTTCTGCTCTTCTCTATCCCCTGCATGACCTAGCTAAAGGTTAGTTTCAAAAACCAAACCACTGAGTGATAGAGCATTTATCATTAATAAACTCACAGGAGAAAAACAGTGCTGACTTCCCAGAACCAGTGCAGTAGAAGGACAAGGGAAGTACACAACTTCTGGGAGCGAAGACCTACTTTTAGCACAGCTTCCCAGTTGTTTGCCATACCAATAGCACCGTGCAACTAATACAGCTATTTTCTTCATCAATTATTAACTGGGCAAAGACTATTTGTTTGAAGAGCTGCACAGAAAGTCCAGAGAGGAAGTGAGCAGTTTCAAGCTCCACATGCACGCCCTGCGATAGGCTTGGGATCCTCTCCAGATCAGATGTGCCTCACTCTTCAGGGGCCAACGGCTTGACTTCCAGCAGCGAGGAAGGAGGCAGGCCTGGGTGCTTGCTGCAGCTGGGCACTGGTCTTCCAGGCAGAAGCCTCTCTCTCATGTGGGCCCCATCGCCTTTGTGCCCAGGGGCAAGGCTGCAGTCAGCAGAAGGTATCTGAAGGCTGTTGAGCAGTACCAGGGCTGCGCCCGAGGCTCTTCTCTCAGGGATCAGCACACAGACCGCACCGCGTGCTAGTTACGTCAGCATCTGCCGAGCAAACTCCCCATACAGCTTTTGTACTGTTCATGGGAACCAGCTTCTACCAGCCATGCTCCTCTTCCACCATCTTTCCTCTACCTCACCTTTATTGCCAGACCACACAAGAAAGCGTGTTGCACAAAGCCATCAGCAGGGAAGGTATGTCGGTGTAAGCCTTGAGGTATCCTGCAGCTTTTGTTTGGCAGGAACTTTTTCAACATGAATTAGGAAACGTCTCTCCTGAACACTAAGGCATGTCAAGACAGCTGAAAGATCAGTGGTTCAGCAGCAATATTCCACCCCCAATTTGGAAGAGAGCTGGAACAGTTTCAGATGAAGAGCGCCAAGCTTACTCCAGAGAGCTCAAAGGTGAAAACACAAGACTTACACCATGAGCAGCACTAGCAAAGAAGTGTCCCTAAACAAAACCCCTGACTTCAGAAGTTTCTGGGATTGCTGACTGGTACTTCAAGGGGTATGAGGGCTTGAATGCAACAGCAGGGCAATCTGCATGTACACCAAGACTTTGCTGGGGATCCATGTTCCTCTCCCATGCAAAACACCAAACAGCTGCTCTGCCAAAGCAGACCAGTACCACTAACAAGCCAGGCCTGAGATTTGGGAAATCTGTACCACTTTAACAGCCCACTTTAGCCTCACTCAAAACACACATAGGCCCTCCTTGAGGGCGAAGAAGCTGTGCAGGAACACAGGGCACATAGGGAACAAAAGCCAATCCAAGGTTTAAGCTACACTGATAAGAAAGAAGTTTGCAGGAACAGACCAAGCGACTCAAGATGGGAGAACTCTGTAAGAGACTGAGAGGGTGAGAGGCCACCAGGGTAGGTCACATCAGGTACCTGCTGCCATTTATCTGTGCACCCATGCGCTTGCAGGGCTGACCCATGGAATCAGTGAGGAATGATGGAGGGATGCCTGAGCACACGGTGAGCACCTCAAGGGTCAAGAGGAGGGAAGTATCTGCATTTGAGTGGTTGTCTAAAACTAGCCCCTCGATTTTTGCAAGTAAAACCAGCTCCACTGTCAGTTTCTTGAAAAAACGTGGGGTTTATTGATTCAAACTGCAAACAGTCGTTACAAAAGATTCTCTTTTAAATAAACTCACACAAAGAGGAAGAAAAAGCAATGTAGTGAACAGTAACGGGAAAAAAAAAAATTACATTCATTATTCTCTTTGTGCCAGTCCCATTCACCTTGGCAAGGAAAACTCCAAACTTGGAATACAGAAACGCAAAGACAAACTGTATTTGGAATGTCTTCAGATAGGCACTTTGAGCCCAAGGCTTTTCTCCTTGAAGAATCTATACAAAAAAGAGGAAGAAAAAAGTCTTCCTTCCACGCTGTCTTGCAACAGAGCTCAGGTATGTACATTCTAAAGCCCAGGTAGGCAAGACCCAGGGGAGGGGAAGAGGAGAAGAGGAGGAAAGGCAAAGAAGCACATTAACTCAATTTGCAGTCCAACACAAAAAAAAAAAGGGGGGGGAATTCTAAAATAAATAATCCAAACACAGTTTTTGCATTTTTTTAAATTAATTTTTCATTTTTTAAAATAAAATAACCAAAAAAGTGTAAAGTTACAAAAAATGTCATTGTAGTATAATATATTAAACTGTGGGGAAAAAAGGAAAAAAGACACTTCACAATCTTAAGATTAATATGGAAGATCATAATTTAAACATAAAAGAATATATTCTATGGATTCATCATCCCGATAAATATGAACAAAATTAACAAAAAAGCATAGGTTTCGGCAATAAATACGTTTTGATAAGTTAAATAAGCTTTTTTTATATTGTTGTGCAGTGACAAGCAAAATTTGCCCTCCAATTTCTGAAAAGTTATACAAAATTAAAAACCCGGAAAAAAAATAATAAAAAGCTTGGCGTGAGTGCTCTAAGATAGGTCTAAAGTACTCTAGAGCAAAACCATTAAAGCTATGTCTACTGGAACTTTGTTTACACGAACTTGTGTGTGTGTGGAATGACTTCTGTCAGCCCCACCCCCTCTATTTCTTTATTTGTTTTAAGATGTCACATGAATACACGGGGAACTTTTAGCACCAAAATCAAGTCTCTCATAGTCCATCTGGTTTTTGTTTTGTTTTCTTCCTCCCAGTCGAAGTCCCACTCATGTTACAATCTTTGTCCGTTCTCAGCTTTTCTTCCCGCAGACCTGAGCAGATCCAGGCAAGATTAGTCTTTAAGGGGAGGGGAGAAAGAGGACTGGATGTTAACGCTTGCCCACATGCCTGCAGCCTAGCGGAAACTGGCCAGCCGGGAAGGGGCTGGGAGAGGGCGATGCAGTACATGGCCAGTGGAGGGAGCTGGATCCGGAC
The DNA here is from genome assembly GCF_034638445.1 of Ciconia boyciana. Classification (NCBI taxonomy): domain Eukaryota; kingdom Metazoa; phylum Chordata; class Aves; order Ciconiiformes; family Ciconiidae; genus Ciconia; species Ciconia boyciana. The sequence goes on along the minus strand of NC_132939.1, from coordinate 33,859,162 downwards.
ATTTCCTGCACATCTGGAAGTGCACAAGAGCTGCTGGTGCCCTCTGCAGCTGGAGAGGTAATACAGTCACAGTGAAAGTGTTTAAAGGCACTAATTTTGTAAACGTTATTGCTTTTCATCGTAATTTGGCACTTAAGGTTTAAGCCAGTGGGTCTACGGCAGGCAGGTGGACATGTTAACATCCAGCTCGGACTACTGGGGACAGGGTGGGGGGGAGTTCAGCTTAACATTGTAATAGAGGTGGGGGGGAGCAAGAGGAAACCCCAGATTAGTCGTCGGAGATGGAGAGTCTGCTGAAGATGGGAAGACGTCTTGAGGTGTCCAGGATAGGGGAATCTGAGCCGCTGTGGCTGCTGCTGGAGCTGCTCAGATAGCCCTCCTGGTCAGAGAGGGAGTCCTGAGGACTGGGCGGCGAGTCAAACATGTTGGGGGACTCGGACATGGGCCTGAACAAGAAGGTGGTGGTGGAGCTCCCGCTGGGCACCTGCACCCCCATGCTGGGGGCAAAGAGACTGACCAGCTCCTGGCTGGAGAAGGTGAAGGGGTTGCTGGCGCAGTCAGGCAAGGTGGGGGAGCCCAGCAGGTCGTCCGCGCTCAGCATGGGCGGCGGGGTGATGGAAGTGGGGCTGTCCAGCAGCCCGCTGGCAGCAGTGCTGGGGAAGCCGGCAAAGCTGAAGCTGTGCTGCAGGCGGGGTCTGTCGGTGACGGCGGGCTCCCGGCTCCCCGCCACGGCACGGCGCTCCTCCGCGTTGTGGATGAAGTGGCAGCGCGGCCCGTAGGGGCAGAAGCCGATGGTGTGGAAAGTGCGGCAGAGCTCGGTCTTGTACTTGGGGTGGCGGGTGAGGCTCCGCAGCTCGTGGATGCCGTGAGCGAACTGGCACTTGTCGCCGTACTTGCAGGCGCCGTTCTCCTCGAAGGGGCGGCACAGCTCCGTCTTGTAGCGGCTGGAGTTGACCTGTCCCCCGGGCTGCTTCTGCTGCAGCAGGCGCTCGCCGCCCTCGGAGAAGGAGCGGTCCCGGAAGCGGCTTTCCCGGGGGCCCAGCATGGGAGCCGGCTCCCCTTTCAGGCTGCTGAGGAGCTGGTTCTGGTGAAACTTGGAGTTGGGCAGGGTGACAGAGTGCCTCCTAGGGAAACCCCCGCCGGCCGGGGTGCCCACCGCCTTCCTGTCCAGCAGGCACCCGCCGACACCCGAGGGGCTGTAATTCAACATCTTGTTGCTCTGCGGGGAGAAAGCAAGGGCCGGTCACTGCCACCGCCTCCTCCGGCGTCCCCACGCAGCCCCGGGGGCCTCCCGCGGCACGGCACGGCACAGCGCGGCGCCCCGCCGCCTACCGCCTGCGAGCAGGGCGGCCCGGGGAGCGGCGGCCGCCCTGCCCCGACGGGCCCCCCTCCGCAGCAACCGCGGCTTCAGCCCCTTTCGCCGCTCCACCCGAGCACCCCGGGCCGCCCCTCCCCGTCCCCCCGCGCAGCCGTCGCGGAGGGAAGTAACGAAGCGAGCCAAGCGCCAGACGCGGGGGAGCCGCTGGCTACATCCGAAAAAACTCCGAGGCCGGAGCCCTTTTCTGGGAAAGCCCCCCGGGGGACAGCGGCGAGCGGGAAGGGCAGCGCGCAGCGCTGGCGCCCGCCCCACCGCTCCCCCCGCAGCGCGGCGGCGGCTCCCGCCCAGGCCCCGCCGCCCCGCTTCCCCCTCCGCGAAGCTGGGCGAGGGGCGGCCGAGCCCCGCGGGGAGGCAGCCCGCCCGCCCGCCCGGCCCCGCGGCGGCAGCAGCGCCGCCGCCCGCCGCGCCGCGCCCGGGCGTGTTGCAGCGCGGCGGCCCCGGGGGCAGGGGAAGGGTCCGGCCCCCCCCCGCCCGGCGCCGCGGCTCAGCCCGCCGAGAGCGCGGGGTGGTGCCCCGCGTCCTCCCCTCCTCCGGAGCGGCCGAGGCGGGAAGCGCGGGCGGCGGTGGCGGAGACCCCGCGCCCCGGGACGGGGCGGCCGCGCTCGGCCCCCGCCCTGCGCCCTCCGGCCCCGGCGCCAGACTCGCTCCCGACCAGAAAACGAGGAGCCGAAAAACCCAAACACGAAGCCCCAGGAGCGGAAGAGCCGCGAGGCCGGAGGAGCAGCCCCCTTACCTTGCATAAAACTTCGCTCAGGTCGAAGATGGTGGGCGACACCAGGGCTGTGGACATCTTCGGCGAGCGAGGGGGGAAGCGGGTGGGGCAGCGGCACACAGACACGAGGAGTCACGGCGTGGGTCAGGCACAGCCTCCAGCGCCCCGGCTCGCAGCCGCCCCCCGCCGCTACCGCCGCTGCTGATACCGCCGCTGCTGATGCCGCCACCAGCCCGGCCGCCGCGCCCGCTCGCCGCTTCCAGCGGGCTCGGGGAAGGCTCAACTTATAAAGTTTCGGACTTACCCCGGGAGGAGGAGCCGGCGGCGGGAGGAAGGGGAGGAGGAGGAGGAGGGCAGGGTGATTGACACCGCGACTGAATCACCCGGGCGGGCAGGCCCAGAAAAACTTTCGGGAGGAAGAAGGGGGGGAGGGAAGGGCGGGGGAAGAAAGGAAAAAAAAAAAAGAAAGAAAGGGGGGGAAAAAAAGGCGGCCGGGGGCTGGCTGCCCTCCCCCGCTGCGGAGGAGGCAGTTGTGCGGGCTGCCGCGCGCCTCTGCGCGCCTGTGTGCGCGCCTCTGCGAGCGCGTGTGCGCGCGTGTAGCGCGGGGCCCGGCGCGGGGCGGGCGCGCTCACCCCTGCCTGCGCGCGGCGGGGGCCGCGTGCGGGGCCGGGCCGGAGCGGCAGCGGGAGCGCGAGCGGGAGCGGGAGCAGGGCCCGGGCCCGCCCCGCAGCTCCCCGGTGCGCCGTTCCGCCGCGCCGCTGCAGCCCCGGTGCAATGAAAGCCCCGGCGCCTGTGAGCCCTGCAGGCAGGGGCGGCCGGGCGGCAGCCGAGCCCTGCGCCGGGTTTCACAACTCGCAGGACTCCTCTCCGGCTGCGGCCAGCTGGGTCCGTCCACTCGGATTTAAATTGGCTGGGTCCATCTCGGCGCGGCCGCTCGCTCTCGCGTTTTTGCAGGCTGACTGTCTCTGTGTTGATTCACGTCGCCCCCCGCCCCCAGCCTTGCTCCTTTTTTCCAATTTTTATTGAAACCTGGCAGGCTCTGCGAGGGGAAATAGCTCACATCCACATTAATTTAAATTGTTAAAGCATGGGTTTGCCCTTTAAAAGGGTGTTTGATAAATTCTGCCTTTTCTCCCTGTATAGTCCTCTTCCAGTGCCCAGAACTCGAAATTGTAAAACTGAAAAAAAAAACCCAACCAACCACGTCTCCGAGCAAATAATCTGTTCCAGATTTTAGTAGGCAAAGTATGATTCATACTGATATCGATATGGCGGGGAGGAGGGGGGAGGACGGCGGCAGTTTCTGTGTTAAAAAAAAAAAAGCAAAACACTTCAAGGCTTGGGTGCCTCAGCGTGAAACCTGCTGCCCCTAAACCTTTAGCCCCAGCTGAGGCAAGGCTCGCCCTAACTATAACTTTAGTGGGTGTTTCATCTAAGGCCAAGCGACGGCATCTGGGCCCTCTCCCCCGCGCAGGCGGGCGAGGGGGGGCCCTGCCTCGCCGCCACAGACTTTTCCTCCTGCCCCGCGCTCCGGCTTGGCTGGGAGAAAAGAACCCCCTGCCTTGGGCAGCACAACGCCCACCCAAGCGGCCATCGCACAGAAAACTTCAAACAAATGATCCACTTCCTCTGCTGTTTGCTTTAGAGTCGCAGGATCTGGACTTTGAGCTGGCGGCTGATCTTTTTCCCCTCCTTCGGTCTTCAAGAACGGCCAAAACAACCAACCGAGAGGAACGCCCACAGGCTCCGGCTATTCCAGATTTCTTCTTTTTTTTATATTATTATTATTTACTTAAGGAGAGCAATCGGGTTCCTCGAATATCCTTCTCTTTCTAGTTTCTTTTTTTTTTTCCTTGCCTTGGCCAGAAGCGAGGAGTAACCGGGGGAGAGACCAGCCTATTCTTTTCTGTAGTTGTTTACTCATTCTGTAGATGGTGCTTGTTCCCAGGGCTCTGAGCCTCTCTATAATTAAACCCATTTTAATTGTTAGGTTAGAAACGTCATTTCGGGGACTTTCCAAGAGTTGCCGAGAAAGCCAGCCGAGATAACTATTTCACTACTGAGTCGTTCCCAGCCCGGTTTTCGCCCCGGTTCCTCCCCGTCGGCCGGCCACAGCACGAAGCTGAGTGGAGGGCTCAGTGCGGGAGAGCAGGGAGCCCAGGGCCGGCAGCCGCACCACCAGCACAGCTGCCTGCCCCTGCCGCTTTTTGCATTATTCACTTGCCCCGTGTGCATTTGTTTTGGAAACTTGGGGTTTAAGGTTGCACACTTCCACGGATCGAGCGGTGAAGGCTGAAGCCGAGAAGGAATTTTTTTCCAGTGATTTAGCTTGGCAAACCCCGACGCCATGGTGGTCTGCTTTGCATTGGCTGCGCACATGCTCAGATCAGGAATTTAGCTGCTCACCCCACCTCGTGGCTAAAAGTCAGAGCCCTCCAGGCCAGAGGGGGAATTTGTGTGGGCATGAATTCACACCGAGCGGAGGAATGAAAAAATCGGAGCCTTGCACCTCCCGCCAGAGCCATGCCAGAACTTTGATAGATGCAAATTAATAAAGATAGATAGGTAAACGAGTAAATGAAAGTCAATTATTAAAGAAGATTACTGAAAAAGTGAATGAATGCAGTGCCATGCTCACTAGCCTTCTCGTGTGGGTCAATCCTTCCAGGCCCAGCACATTCCAGTTGGGATACTACAGCTGGGCCCGGGAAGCAGGAACAAATGCCCAGGACTTCCAGAGCCCTTCCCAAATCTGTCCTCAGCGCAGGAGCAGCTTCTGGAGCATTCTCGTTCCCTGGTTCTGATGCAAGGAGATGCTAAACTTGGCTCAAAATACAGAGGGATAAGAGTCTTCATCAGACCTGTGCACACATTTAACGGAGGAATTAAGAACTGCTTTCCCGAATGAGAGCTGAAACGGGCTGGAATGGCCAGAAAACAGGGAAGAAGCAGGGGGCAGCGAATTAAATGATAAAGGCAGGAGGTTTAAAAGAGCAGTTTTTCCGATTGTGTGCATGTATAAAACTGTGGGCTCGTTGGCACATGATGCTGTGGAGGTCAAAAGTATAAACGGGGTCAAAAAAGCAATTCGACAAATTTATGGAGGAAAAGTCCCTGGAGCTTTACTAAAGGCAAAGGCAGACTTCCACAGCACGTTGCTGGACAATGCACAGCAAAAGTAGCACTCTCTCATTCCCCCGTTTTTCCCCCTAAGCATTGGCTGCTCTTGGAGGTAAGAGGAAGGCCACAACAGACCATTCATCTGACCCAGTTCAGTTATTTTTACATAGTTAGGGTCTACTTTTATGCTTTATACTCTGTCTAACCCTGATGGGCTTGGAGGTGCACCTCGCAAACTTGGGATTAGCTGTGCAACGTCAGATTGTTTGGGCCAGGCAGGAGGAGGTCAGCCCTGGGAAGTACAAGTCAGCTATCTCGTCCCTGAGCCGCTGGGCACGGTTTCACATGCTGGCCTCTGCTAAAGGCTGGAGAACAGCCTCGTGGGGTGGCTGCACTCCTTGCCCAGTTTAACTCCCTGTCAGGGTAATACGAGGTTACTCTGAGCAGTGAGTATAAACTGAATCCAAGTGCCAGCTTTGCCACAAATATATGTGGTGATGTTACAGCTCCCGTAGCAACAGAAGAAGATTGCTATCTTAAGACACCTCCACTTATCTTCACCTGGAGCCGTTCGGCAATAGGAAGCCTGCAGGTCTGCTTGCGTCAGAGTTACTGAGCAAGAACGTGAGTGTAAAAAAGCCTGAATTGTTGAAAGCAAGGCGGGGGGTGGTGGTGGTGGTTTGGTTTGCTCCCCCTCCGACCACCCAGTTCCCAAAGGTGCAAGCTAGGAAAGGGAAGTGCTTTCATCGCGAGCAAGGCTTTCCCTTGTGAGTTTCGGATGAGTTAGGCATTTCGCTCCCCCTGAAGATGGGAATCTTCAGGTAAATAGATGTGTCTTTTCTGCAGCAGTGCTCCGATGTACGGAGGCTGGGGACGGAGGAAGGACAAACCGCCTGCCTTTATTTCTGCTGGGGGTGTAAAATGAGCCGAGGCTTTCTGCAGTCGCTCTTCTATTCATCTCTTTTGGGTCTGGTGCTATTTTTGTTGGCTGTGCCCCCGGAGGTGGAGGTGTGGAAGTGCCTTTCTGCTGGTCTCTGCAAGCGGGTGTAGATGTTTCCTCCGCTCCAGGCACCTCCTCAGACGCTGTGGCCTTTCGGGGGAGTAGGCGGATGTCAGCATGGCCATTCCCTGCCTGTCCCTAACTTTTTAATCCTTCCTTTTGTTTTGGCCTTGTGCTCCTTCCATGGAACATCTCTGGGTAGCCACTGGGAGGTGTGAATGGCTCGGGATGGAAACCACAGCTTGTAGGTGCGCCCTCTGCCAGGCTTTTCTGGCACCCGAGGAAGCCCGGCCTCTGCCTGCTCCCGAGCGAACGGGATATTACCAGCTGCTCGGTGAGAAAACAAATTCGCAGAGATACAGGAAAGTGTGTTAAGGTGGTGGGAAGCAGCAGGAGTGAGATTCCTGGCAGCTCGGGTATGTAAACATTCATAAAATAGAGAGTGTGTGCATGTGTGTACTTTGTGGTGACAGGAAACCCAAGAAGCTAGCTCCATTATTTTTGCTGGAATTGGTAGCAACGGTGCCAGACAAATATTACAAGCCCTTAATCCTCCTGACTTTACACCTGTGAATGACCTGAAGACCATCCAAGGCGATCTAAATTACGGAACATCTTTATTAATTAGTAATGGGGCTTGGGATCTGATTTGCTTGTTCATAAAGAGGGTTTTCTGTTTCTCAGTAGCTCGGATGCTGGGCCACCTCTGGGGGAAGTGAGGGGAGGGGCAGACAGGAGGTGGAGGTAGTGTGTGGCCTCTTCTGAAAGTGTCACATGGATGTGACTAGCCTGCCACAAATTTAGCACTGGTGGCACTGACAAGGTACTGCAGTGGAAAAAAGCAGAGGTGTCTTTTTAGCAGATGCAGGGTAAGGAAGTTGGCTGAACTTAATGGATCTAAGTTATAATTTCCAGTGGAAATACTAATGCAATTAATATGTTTCCACATAGCAGGACAGCAGGCCCGTTAGCACGGGCTAGTGTTTAGCTGTTTGTCACGGCTGCTCAGGCGGCTGGCCCAGCCACGTCCCAGGGTCCGTCCAGCTGCACCCAGACACGTGCAGCCTGTGCTGGGGGTGGGAGCAGGGTTGAGGCACAAACCAGTGTGGAAAATAATAGGTTTGAGGGGCTGGAGGAAAGGAGCATCACCAGGACCAGCTGCTGCATGGTTGTGGAAAGTGAAGTTACCTGAAGAGGAACCTCTGCCCCTGGCTGGGGTGCGGGGTCACTGCACCCTGGCTCCCTGTCAGGGCACCCACCAGCCTGCCCGGGGTCTGCACACCCTGTCCAGACACAGGGCACAGAGCTGGAAAGCCCAGCAGCCCCCTCCCGCAGCACCGCAGGCCTCCCTGCCGCCCACTTGCTGCTGGCACCCACTGCCTCCTGCATAGAAACCTCCCTCTTCATATTGGGGTTTGCCCATTCTCAGTGAAGTTGCAAACCCTTTAGGGCAAGGAGCAAGTCTCATCTGATCTCTCCTCCCTGAGCGAGCTGCAACTGTGTGGAGCTGGAGAAGGGATTTCCATCCTGCTGGTGCAGTAACGGGAGCTGAGAAAGCACCCCAGCCTGGCTACAGCAAGGTGAGGGATGGAGCAAGAGATGTTTCGCACCACCGGTGCAGGAGAGCCGTGAAGCAGCTGTCAGGGAGACCAGTGTGCCATCCCGCTGGGGGTCCCCGGAACAGCACCCTGTCCCCCTCCCTGTGGGGAGCCCACCCGCGTGGGACAGCCTGCGCAGCCGCGTGCCGGCACCCTCTTTCCTCCGGGCCGGAGCCGGGCACGTGGCAGTCCCCGGGTCCCTAGCATCCCTGCTGGGCCCAAACTCAGGAGCTGATTATGGTGTACAGCAAGGGCACAGCTTCAGAGAGGTACCTTTAACCTGGCCTAGTCTGCACAGAGCCCTGTGCCTGCCAGGGCAGAGAGAAGTCAAATACCTGTCACATAAATTAATTGTTGTTCAGGTTAAGGGAAGTGCCAGAAGCTTTAAAGAGGCTGTTGGCAGTTTCCAGAAAAAAAAGCAAGTGACACCTGCTGCACATCAAAACAGCAATTGCCCTTGTATTGATAGGGTGGTTAGCACATGAAACAGAAGTGATCGGGGACATGGAAAGGCACAGATCTCAGAAACCAGCACAAATTCCACATTTTTTTCAAATCCTGCTTCCACGGTCCCAAGCCCATACACAGCAGGGCAATAACGCAGCACAGCGATTTCTGTTGGCCTCTGCCTGTTTCCAGCTGGAGCAGCCCCGGCCGCTGATTTATTCAGCAGACATCAACCGGTGGAATGTTTCCATGATTTTTCCCTCCAAAAGAATGTGCTAGGACTAAATGCTTTCACCTTTCTTTTTTTTAAGGAGAAGGTCTAAAACTACTTGGGAGCCTCTCGGATCGTGACATTTGTCTGACATGCGATACTGGTCTCAGAAGGTGCTGCTTGCTGTGCTGGTGGCAGCTCACCTCCAATAGGCCCAGCTATAACCCTCTGAAAAATACCATTTTGGCCCTTCGCGGTGGAACTTGTCATAACCTTGTTTCCAAACACATGGGTTGCACTCCACACATCTTACAGCTCCATGAGATATTTGCATCAGGGAGGAAGCTTGCTTTCCCGCCTATCCCGTCCCATCAAAACACACTTTTAGCACCAGGCAGGAAGCCAAGGTCAAGCCTCCTTTTCTTTTTCTTTTTTTCTGTTCCCCCTGCCTGCTCTGAATACATTGTGATATAGACTTCAGTTCCACTATTATATCTTTTCCCACAAGACCGTTGCCTCATTCAGACCACAGCGGGGAACATGCTTTCATCTCTGCCAGCTAGGCATGGCTGGAGCATCCCATGCCCGTAGGAGCTGTGCAGGGAGGACACGGAGGCGAGGCTTTGCAGATTCTCATGCACGGAGGACGAAGGGGTTTGGTCAGGTCCAAATCTGGGAGGGCATTTCCAGGAAGCCTCTCCCACTGCCTCCTTTGTCAGGCCCATAGGTAGCGAAGGACGTCGATGAGGATGGGATTCCTCTCACTGGATTTTAGGTGCCTAAAAGTTAGGTGTCTAAACCTAATTAGTCGGACAGCCTTCCTGCATAGTCAATGGAGACAAATAGGCACCTCTAGTGTGTGATTCATCTCACCTATCTTGAACATTTATCTTGAGAAGGGCTGACTCACTCAGCAGCCAAGGGCTCGCTTCTCTTCTGTGACTGTAAAGGCAGATCAGCAACTTGCTGAGGATTTGACAACTAAATTTTGGATGTCCCAAGTTAGGCAAGGTGAGTCCTACCCCCAGCTGCAGCAGCGGCTGTGGGAAGCATCATCACTGTGCTCCGGCTTCGGCACCCCCCCGCCAATTTCCCTCAGAGGGTCCTTTACCAGCCCTCCCCAAGCAGGGCTGTCCAAATCACATTATCAGTCCTTATCACATTATCAGACCAAGTTAAATATTTATAAAGCACCTGGGGGCATGGTCCATGTCTTTCTCGTGTTTGTGTATTCCCTCGAGGAGCGAAGCAAAGCCTTTCTCGTGTTTGTATATCCCCTCGAGGAGCGAAGCCCCCGTGCTGGTTGCAACCCTTTGCGGACTGGTGCAATACGGCACCGTGGGTCCCTGCGCCAATCTGCAGGTCTTGACGAAATGCAGTTGGGAACACAAAAAGAGCTCACGGACATTGGGAAATAAGCAGGAGTGAATCATAAGAGTCAGGAGAAGCTACTAACGTGTGGGAAAAAGGCAAATGTGCTACCTCGGCACAAACATATAATAAGGAAGTATGTAATAATAATTATTGTTATTGTAATATGGTCTGGGTGAGCATTTGGGAAAAAGATATCTAATAACCGACAAGCGACGTGGCTCAGTTTGTTTTGATCTGAAATTCAAACAATGGTTGTGTTTATAAGGCAATAATACTCAGGGCACAGAGCACTGGCACTGCACCAACTATGCACTCCCCAAGTCGGGTTTATATAGGTCATGCCAAACAAATAATAGTGTTCTTCAATATAATTACTGATTAATTATGGAGAGAGAATGTAATTGAGTCTGTTTGGTTTTCAGGGAGGCGTTAGATATGGTAAATTCATACATTTGAACTTGGATTGGGAAGGCTTTGTGCGTTCGCCTAGCTCTGCTGCTCCGGGAGTCGGCAGTAAAATTCCCGCTGCAGCCTGCCCCGGCAGCACGGCACCCTGCTGGCTTCAGCAGGCACTGGTGCTCCCGCCGCCCTCTGCGGACTCTCTTAGCGCCCTTTGAAACACTTCACAGGTAGACTGGGAAACTAAACTACTGCTAGACTGAGACCCGGATCCAAACGTGCTGGACCTGGCATTTAGCTCAGGCAATTGGACCCACCCCATCAGCTGCCTTTGATCCCAGGGGCACCGCAGCCCCTCCACTTCTGAGCCTTCTGGTCTGTGCCCCGCTTCTGGATGTGTCTCTTTACACACGTTATTCCACTGTTATTTCAGGGGAAAGCGGCAAAAGCCAGAGGACAGGATGGCCCGGCAGTGCTCACCAGCTCCTTGGCCCGATGCTCACACTTGGGCACGGGGTAGTTCAACGGCGGTGTCCTCATCCTGGGAAGACATCTGTGGGGTTGGGCAGTGGTGGGGCCATGCTGCCACCCACCATGGTGAGGGGGTGCGACCACCACTCGGGGTATCAAAGGAGAAGAGCCAGGCTCAGCTGGTGTGAGGGAGCACCGGGGGGGCTGCTCTGGGGGCTTTTGGACAGCTTTCCCACATGGCCTTGCCCGGGGTGTGGGGAACTGGCATTTCGGCTGCAGAGCTCTGCTTTCCCCAGAAAGACCTGGGTAGCCCTGCACCAGTCTGAGGTGTTTCCCGCTGGCCTCTGCCCTGTACAGGCCCCGCACATGGGGATGGATGATGGTGCCCGCTGTGGCATCCTCAACACCTGGCATAGCTGCCAGTACCGGTGACGGGGCTTTGCTCTGCGTGGCACCTGGACCCAAGGGTTTTGCCCAGGAAAACACAACGCGTTGTGGCACAGCCATGGAGTCAGCACCCCTCATCTCCATCACCGGCCCTGCTGCTGCTCCCCACAGTGCAAAGGGCAGACCCCCAGTGTCATCCCTCCCGCCCCGCTCTGGGGAGCAGCTGCATTTTTAAAAAAGACCAGGCTGGGCACAGCATGAGGCTTCTAGGAAAAAGGGGGCCGTGCCAGCCGCACCGGTGGACCAGCACCCAGTGGAGAGAGCACTGATGGAGCACTATTTTGCAAAGATAAATCATGCCCCACTGGTCAGTTGACTTCTGTGAGCTTCTGAAAAAGCTGATCAGGAACAAGTAGAGACTACAGTAAATACATGCCCTGGTTTCAGCTGGGATAGAGTTAATTTTCTTCCTAGTAGCTGGTATAGTACCATGTTTTGGATTTAGGATGAGAATAATGTTGAGAACACACTGATGTTTTAGTTGTTGCTGAGCAGTGCTTACACTAAGTAAGTCAAGAACTTTTCAACTTCTCATACCGCCCTGCCAGCGAGGAGGCTGGGGGTGCCCAAGGAGCTGGGAGGGAACACAGCCAAGACAGCTGACCCCAACTGGCCAAGGGGATATTCCATAGCATATGACGCCATGCTGAACAAAAAACCTCGGGGGAGTTGGCCAGGGGGGCGCGGCTGCTGCTCGGGAACTGGCGGGGCATCGGTCAGCAGGTGGTGAGCAATTGCATTGTGCATCACTTGTATTGTATATTCTTCTATCATTATTATTATTTTCCCTTCCTTTTCTGTCTTATAAAATTGTCTTTATCTCAACCCACAAGTTTTACCTTTTTTCCAATTCTCTCCCCCATCCCACCAGGGGAAGTGAGCGAACGGCTGTGTGGTGTTTAGCTGCCTGCCGAGTTAAACCACAACAGTCCTTTTTGGCGCCCAATGTGGGGCTTGAAGGGTTGAGATAATGACAGATCTGACCAGAGCGTGTTAAAACAAATTTGTTATAAACATTCATTATATTAGGTTAATAGTTGCTGGTCATAATGTTGATTTATGTGCTCTCAGAGTTGTTGTGCTTGTCCTCGGGGTTGTGTTATGTAACACCTCACTTGCAGTATATGCTCCCTGTTGTGCTGTTTATCATCTCTGGGGGCTGGATTGAGGTTATCATTTTGCTGTACTTTGTAACACTGGCTTATGATCTGATAAAATCACTGGTCATGAGACTAATCTGGTATTTGTACTCAGCATTGCCATCACCTCCATACTTTAGGAACCATCTCTCGGAAATTATTAGTAAATACACTCTTTACCTTTTCTCCTCAGAGAGCCAATCTATAGGGGAGACAAAGCGGGGATGCTTTCCCCTGTTCCTTCACCTTCCCCTTCTTTTCCAGGCTAGTTACAACAGCTCTTGAGAATTTTGAATATCCTTGGGATGTTCAAACCAGCATGTTCCTATTGCTGTGTCTCCTGAATGTGTTTCAGGTCTTGTTTAAGGTTAAACAACTATTGAAGAATACCACCCAGAGATCTACCCAAGCCTGGATAGTTATGAGTGGCAGGGTGTGTGGGATAGTATGGGCAAGTACCTAGGGCAGTGGGCACCTCCAGTGTTTTGGAACTTCACCCCGAACAAGTGCAGAATCCTGAAAAACTACTAAAGTATTTGGAAGAAGTACGCTGTCACCCTGGCAGCTCCAGAGAGACACAAATCACTGCAACGTGCTGGGGCCTGGCCCATGCCTACCGAGCCCTGCTCAACACTATTCGGAACCCTCAAGGGGAAGAGAAGGTCTCTGGATCTGACGACAAAATGACAGGCACTGCGGCTACTCCAACCCTGGCGACAGGCACTGTGGCTGAACCAGAGAACCAACCCGTGCCGGTATCAGTTGCCCCTATACACAAGAAGAAATATTGGATGTGAAAGTCAGCTCGTTTAGTAAGGGAAGAAGCTCCTACTAAGAAGGGGAAGGAGGAAGAAGTTGATGAGGCAGGCTACTCCAAAGTAGGGCCAGAGAAGAGGAGGAGGAAGAGGCAGAACTCATAAACGAGGCAGTAACCACCTGATCCCTATCCAGCTATATCCCATACCTGTGAGATATGTGAAAAGATTTCAGCCTTTGTCCAGGCAGGCACACGGTCACCTGGCTGCTCCCATGCTGGGATAATGGGCCAGGAGCCTGGAATTAGAGGGTAGGGAAGCCAAGCAGATGAGATCCCTTTCTAGGGAAGGGGGCATTGACAAAGCAATTGGAAAAGGGGCACAAGCCCTCAGCCTCTGGAGGCGACTCTTGTCAGGTGTGAAGGAAAGGTATCCCTTCAAGGAAGAGGTTATATGTCACGCAAGCAAGTGGACCACCATGGAGAGACGTATCCAGTACTTGAGGGAATTAGCCATGATGGAGGTGATTTATGATAACCTGGACAACAAGCAGTTACCCAAAGACCCAGATGAAGTCAGGTGCACATGACCCATGTGGCGGAAGTTTGTATGGAGCGCAGCCATCGTCATATGCCAACTCATTGGCAGTAATGACCTGGAAAGACAGAGAAGGACAAACGGTGGATGAATTGGCTAGCCAACTCCGGCAATACGAAGAAAGTCTCTCTTCCTCCCTCTGAGCCTGCATCTCAGATGTGGAGAAACTGTCCCGGGAGTTCCAGCAATTCAAAGAGGATATGCCCTACTCCCCACCTGTACGGACCAGTATCTCAGCTATTAGGAGTCAGCATTCCTCTGTTGAAGAGAGAGGATATAGAGGGTACACACCACGGGGCACCCTGTGGTTTTACCTGCATGACCATGGAGAGGACATGAGGAAGTGGGATGGAAAATCTACCTCGACCCTAGAGGCACGGGTATGTGAGTTACAAGGAAAAACAATTACACAAGGGGGTTCTTCCAGGAAAATTGCTGCTCCAGTTTCCAGTGAGCAGTTCCCCAGACAGAGCAGAAGAGCTGATCCTACTTCCGATTTTAATAAAGGGAGTTCTGCTTCGCATTTACAAGAAGTGGGTAACGAACACTATGACCAGGACTAGAGGGCCCCTGCCTCCAGCCAGTGTGGATTACTTGTTTTACTGGACTTGTGGATTACTAGTTTTACTGGACTTGTTTTACTGAACTTGTGGATCACTAGTTTTACTGGACTGTGTGGATTCGATGTGGATTCGATCAGACCCACAGGAGTATAAGGCTCTAGTAGATGCCGGTGCAGTGTACCCTAATGCCATCAAGCTATAAAGGGGCAGAACCCACCTGTATTTCTGGGGTGACAGGGGGATCCCAACAGCTGACTGTATTGGAGGCCGAAGTGAGCCTAACCGGGAATGAGTGGCAGAAGCACCCCACTGTGACTGGCCCGGAGGCTCTGTGCATCCTTGGCATAGACTGCCTCAGGAGAGGGTATTTCAAGGACCCAAAAGGGTACTGGTGGGCTTTTGGTATAGCTGCCTTGGAGACGGAGGAAATTAACAGCTGTCCACCTCGCCCGGTCTCTCAAAGGACCCTTCTGTTGTGGGGTTGCTGAGGGTCAAAGAACAACAGGTGCCGATCACCACCGCAACGGTGCACTGGCGGCAATATTGCACCGAGACTCCCTGATTCCCATCCATAAACTGATTCATCGACTGGAGAGCCAAGGAGTGATCAGTAAGACTCGCTCACCCTTTAACAGGCCCATATGGCCAGTGCAAAAGTCTAAAAGTCTAATGGAGAGTGTAGACTAACAGTAGACGATTGTGGCCTGAATGAAGTCACGCTGCCGCTGAGTGCTGCCGTGCCAGACGTGCTGGAACTTCAATATGAACTGGAGTCAAAGGCAGCCAAGTGGTATGCCACAATTGATCTTGCTAATGCATTTTTCTCAATCCCTTTGGGAGCAGAGTGCAGGCCACAGTTTGCTTTCACTTGGAGGAATGTCCAGTACACCTGGAATCAACTGCCCCAGGGGTGGAAACACAGCCCCAGCATTTGCCATGGACTGATCCAGCCAGCACTGGAACAGAGCGAGGCTCCAGAACACCTGCAATATATGGATGACATCGTGTGGGGCAACACAGCAGAAGAAGTTTTTGAGAAAGGGAAGAAAATAGTCCAAACCCTTCTGGAAGCTGGTTTTGCCATAAAACAAAGTAAGGTCAAGGGACCTGCACAGGAGATCCAGTTTTGAGGAATAAAATGGCAAGATGGGCGTCATCAGATCCCAATGCATGTGATCAACAAAATAACAACTATACCTCCACCAACTAGCAAAAAGGAAGCACAAGCTTTCTTAGACATTGTGGGTTTTTGGAGAATGCATATTCCAAATTACAGTCTGATTGTAAGCCCTTTCTATCAAGTGACCTGGAAGAAAAACAATTTCAAATGGTCCCCTGAACAATGACAAGCCTTTGAATAAATTAAGCAGGAGATAGCTCATGCCGCAGCTCTTGGGCCAGTCCGGGCAGGACAAGATGTTTAGAATGTGCTCTACACCGCAGCGGGGGAGAATGGCCCTACCTGGAGCCTCTGGCAGAAAGCACCAGGGGAGACTCAAGGTCAGCCCCTAGGGTTTTGGAGTCAGGGATACAGAGGATCTGAAGCCTGCTATACTCCAACTGAGAAAGAGATATTGGCAGCATATAAAGGAGTTCAAGCTGCTTCAGAAGTGGTTGGTACTGAAGCACAGCTCCTCCTGGCACCCTGACTGCCGGTGCTGGGCTGGATGTTCAAAGGGAGGGTCCCCTCTACACATCACGCAACTGATGCTACGTGGGATAAGTGGGTCGCATTGATCACATAATGGGCTTGAACAGGAAACCCCAGATGCCCAGGAATTTTGGAAGTGATCATGGACTGGCCAGAAGGCAAAGATTTCGGAATATTGCCAGAGGAGGAGGTGACACACGCTGAAGAGGCCCCACTGTATAATAAACTACCAGAAAATGAGAAGCAATATGCCCTGTTCACTGATGGGTCCTGTCGTCTTGTGGGAAAGCACCGGAGGTGGAAGGCTGCTGTATGGAGTCCTATATGACAAGTCACAGAAACTGCTGAAGGAGAAGGTGAATCGAGTCAGTTTGCAGAGGTGAAAGCCATCCAGCTGGCTTTAGACACTGCTGATTGAGAAAAATGGCCAGTACTTTATCTCTATACTGACTCATGGATGGTGGCAAATGCCTTGTTGGGGTGGTTATGGCAATGGAAGCAGAGCAACTGGCAGTGCAGAGGCAAACACATCTGGGCTGCCGCATTGTGGCAAAATATTGCTGCCTGGGTAGAGAACCTGGTTGTAAAAGTACATTACGTAGATGCTCATGTACCCAAGGGTCAGGCCGCTGAAGAACATCAAAACAACCAGCAGGTGGATCAGGCTGCTCAGATTGAAGTGGCTCAGGTGGATCTGGACTGGCAACATAAGGGTGAATTATTTATAGCTTGGTGGGCCCATGGCACCTCAGGCCATCAAGGAAGAGATGCAACATATAGATGGGCTCGTGATTGAGGGGTGGACTTGACCATGGACACTATTGCACAAGTTATCCATGAATGTGAAACATGCACTGCAGTCAAGCAAGCCAAGTGGTTAAAGCCTCTGTGGTATGGAGGACGATGGCTGAAATATAAATATGGGGATGCCTGGCAGATCGATTATATCGCACTCCCACAAACCTGGCAAGGCAAGCGCCATGTGCTTACAATGGTGGAGGGAACCACCGGATGGCTGGAAACATATCCCATACCCCATGCCACCGCCCGGAACACTATCCTGGGCCTTGAAAAACAGGTCTTATGGTGACATGGCACTCCAGAAAGAACTGAGTCAGACAACGGGACTCATTTCCAAAGCAACCTTGTAGACACCTGGGCCAAAGAGCATGGCATTTGAGTGGGTATATCACATCCCCTATCATGCACCAGCCTCTGGGAAAAATCAAATGATACAATGGACTGTTAAAGACTACACTGAGAGCAATGGGTGGTGGGACGTTCAAACATTGGGATACACATTTAGCAAAAGCCACCTGATTAGTCAACACTAGGGGATCTGCCAGTTGAGCTGGCCCTGTGCCATCAAAAGTTTTCCATACAGTAGAAGGGGATAAAGTCCCTGTCATGCACATAAAAAATATGCTGGGGAAGACAGTCTGGGTTATTCCTGCCTCGGGCAAAGGCAAACCCATCTGTGGGATTGCTTTTGCTCAAGGACCTGGGTGCACTTGGTGGATAATGCGGAAGAATGGGGAAGTCCAATTTGTACCTCAAGGGGATTTCATTTTGGGTGAGAATAGCTGATGATTTGAATTGTATGATGTTAATTGCTATATAAGATTGTATATCGTCACTACTATGGTTGCTATATGCCATAGCAATGGTATTACAGTAAGAATCACCCAAATTACTGAAGAATGAATTTTGATGAAACCGAGCAAAGTGTAGCGATGATAAAAACAGACAAGTGCAGTGGTGATGGAACCAGAACTGCCTTCAGCATGCAACAATCCAACACCACACACCATCTCTCCTGCCCTGAAGGACTGTTATAATAGATGGAGTCCAAATTAATGGACTAAATGAATTCAATGGACATTTTAGAGGGATGGCCCATAGTCTAAGGGAATGATATCTATGTGTATATATCAAAAAACAGGAAAGGTGGTGGTGATAATTGGGATGTATTGGAAAGTGTGAGACCTGGGCATGATGTACATGATATAGAATAAGGGGTGGATATTGTCCTGGTTTCAGCTGGGATAGAGTCAATTTTTTCCTAGTAGCTGGTATACTGCTGTGTTTTGGATTTAGGATGAGAATAATGTTGAGAACACACTGATGTTTTAGTTGTTGCTGAGCAGTGCTTACACTAAGTCAAGAAATTTTCAGCTTCCAATACTGCCCTGCCAGTGCGGAGGCTGGAGGTGCACAAGAAGCTGGGAGGCGGCACAGCCAGGACAGCTGACCCCAACTGGCCAAAGGGCTGTTCCATACCATATGACATGGTGCCGAACAAAAAAACTGGAGGGGAGTTGGCTGGGGGATCATGGCCGCTGCTCGGCAACTGGCGGGATATCGGTCAGCAGGTGGTGAGCAGTTGCATTGTGCATCACTTGTATTGTATATTCTTCTATCATTATTATTATTTTCCCTTCCTTTTCTGTCCTATTAAATTGTCTTTATCTCAACCCACGAGTTTTACCTTTTTTCTGGTTGTGTCCCCCATCCCACTGCGGGATGGCTGTGTGGTGTTCAGCTGCCTGCTGGGTTAAACCACAACAATATATGCTTTCAAAAGGTTTTTTGATAAAGACCTTTCCAAGAATGAAACAAACTTGGGCAGCCATGGTATGAAAAGTCCCGTCATGGATTGTAAATTGAGTCAGAGCTGATAGGAGGGGGAAAAATCCATTAAAAGTAAATGGCAGTGTTCCAGCGGGGGAAGAAAAGCTTACTGGGGTGGGAAGGGGTGGTGGGGCCACGCCTGGAGGAGGTGAAAGCAGCCCTCCGAATACCATTTCAAAAAACCAGAAATGGGGGAAGAGGGATAACAAGGCAACAGCATTTGCTGCCAACAGAGAACCATGTATTATAACTGCAAGCAAGGCTCAGCAGGGCTAGGAGGAACTCCAGAAGCTTCTAACTAAACTCGGAAATGAAACCACAATGACAGAGAAAGTTCAGTGCACACCAATGCCAAAGCTAGCTGTTTCAGAAGAAATTGGGCAAGCCTCTCTCTCTGAATTAGAAGTTGTCTTGCGGGGTCAGCAGTGGGCGTGGGCAATGCCTGTTCAAGCATTGCATGTGAAAGACCTGCACCATAGGTCAGCATGAAAAATATGTCATTGTATAACCTGGTCACACATCATAGTCCATGTCCGCTTGCCCACTTTGAAGCAGGACCTAAAGAAACATTGTAAGACGGACCATGCTGAGTCAAGATCAAAAGTCCACCAAAGGCAGCATGGAAGGACAGAAACGGGATCAAAGGCAGAGCTGGGTGGGGGACTTTTTTTGTGAAGGGAGATTGGGGAGTATAATATTATTTCATTTGCACCAGGGAAGCAGAGGGCTACAAAACAATGGTTCCCTTTAGTAACAACTGGCTGATGCTTACGGTTTATTTGTGCCGCGCAAGTTGAAAAGAAAGATGTAAAGGTGCTTTTAAAAATAGTTGCAAGGGAAGTTTGTGCTTTGCCACTGGTCTGCCTCACAGTACTGTTCCCGGCTGGATGCGATCTGCTGATAAGCTCGTACCTGGCCTGAACTCAGCTCTGCGTGCCAAGCGACCCGTAGCAGTGTACCTGCTCTGGCTGGATCGCCAAGACCCACTTTCGCAGAGGCTGGATGCAACTGCCTTGTGGGCAACATCCAGCCCTGGGCAGCAGCTGGCGAAGCCCAGCCTGTGCACTGAAAGCCTGCTCAGCATCAGCGTCCAGCTGTCACGGAGGGGGACCGCACAGCGGGGACCAACGCAGTCCCTGGCAGGGTGTGGTGACACCAAGACCCATGCAACAAGAAACGGAAGGGGGGTGTGTGTGTAAATAATTTACTAGTATGACCTAAATGCTACCAGGCCTTTGTTTATTTTTATGAAGTCAGTAAAGAACCATGCAGATTCTGAGACTGGAGTTTGGGGACCAGAGGCTGAGAGGTGACACAGAGCAAAGGCATCTGACCCCTCCGTGCGGGAAGGCAGCTGGGCTGGGAGCGGAACACTGCCTTCCGAGTTTCCAACTTTTCCTGCATACAGAAAGCTTTGCGGAGAAATGAGAGAGGGAGAAATGCCACAAATCTACAAGTGGCTGTCCCAGAGAGGTGGGAGCTTCACCACACACTCTGTGGAAGGACCAAGGAGGGGAGATCGTTTGCTGGATGATGCCTGTCACGTATTTCAAGCAGGGTTTCTTGCTGCCCGCAGCTGCCAGTGCT
Source organism: Ciconia boyciana (assembly GCF_034638445.1). Lineage (NCBI taxonomy): Eukaryota > Metazoa > Chordata > Aves > Ciconiiformes > Ciconiidae > Ciconia > Ciconia boyciana. The sequence continues at coordinate 33,839,082 of NC_132939.1, read as the reverse complement.
GCACTGGGGCCCTGGGTCCATGGAGAAGCAGGCTTTTGGCTGAGAAACAAAAGTGAAGCCGGGACTAATTGGCATCAAAGAAGAGTTAATCATGCTCCTCATGAGAGCAGAGACGTTGGGCCCGGTGTCTGGGCTGCCTTACAGTACAGGTAGTGAGCGCTGATGGGATGCCACGATGCCCTGCTCCACGGCACAGTTTCCTGGATGTTGCCAAGATCTTGGAGATCGACAGCAGGGCGCTTCCTCCTTACAAATCCTTTGCTTTCTGTAAGGGGATAAGAGGTGTTGCACACGTGTGAGACATTGATTGCTGGCTACTGGAGTTGTGAGAAGAGGAAGGCTACTGCTCCTACTTGCTCCTACTTTTTTTTTCTTTAACACTCTGCTCCATAGATCGTGTGGTTATAAGAGAATCTCATTTTTCAGTTAAGAAAAGCATGCTTTTCCTGCTAGCTAGTGCAGAGGAAAACATGAAAACTCTGGAGTATGAGCCAAAGACTAAAGAGTCAAAAGGCAAACACACAGAATTCAACATTATTGGTTTTAATTTTTTAAATTATGTTTTTTAGGTGACTGACAATATTTTGGAACCCGACTCTCAAACATTTGGGATTAGCTCTCCTAGAAAGGAGAGGACGTTGCCCTCTAGTGCCACTTGGGAAATGCCAAGATCCCAGCCCACAGCTCTGCGGGGGAGGTATTACTTGGCAAGTACCTAGAGCTTAATCAGAAGTTTGGGACCACCTTTGGGGAGATCAGGGAGAAAAGCAGATCGGTCTTTTCTCTTTCAGCTCTCCTGCGTGTGGCCGGTCCAGCTGGATAATAGGTCCAGCAGTAACTCCTAGCAGCAGGATACTCTCACCTTCAATGGCTACCTGACGTCCTGTGTGAAATCAGAGTTCAGCCAATGATACAGGCACTTCTTAGTGGACAAGTATCCACACAATGTAATTTCTGCAGTAAGTGGTGTCTTCGTGTCTGCCATGACCATTCTCCCTGCCAGCCCAGCAGAGAGGATTGAAATTACCCGGAAACAAATTTCTCCATCAACGTGTCCTTCCAGCTGAGGCTTTGCACTGCCCTGCAGTAACAGCACATGCACAACCTGTGCCGCTTTGTTTCCTGCTGCAGTTTATCTGTGGATGGACCGTTGCTGTCTCTGGGCCTACAGAGTGAGCATTGTTAGACATATTAAAAATTAAAAAAAAAAAAAAAAAAAAAGTCTTCTGACTCCAAAATTCACTGCCTTTCAGTTTGTCTACATCTAGCTGAGAAATTGTACCCACTAATTGTTACTGAAGTTTGCAGTTGGTTGACCCACCAGTACAGTGCTGGGATGCTGGGTGGAGTTGTGCAGCTCCTCCCAAGTTCAGATGTGTTCAAGATGTGCAGCTCAGAGATGACCAGTGTGTCACCCTAATATCATTGATGGATCAAAACGCCACAGATTCAAGCTGTGGTGGATATGACAGTGTCTGTTGCAAATGCAGCTGTTGAAAATGCAAACCAGAATATCTCAGTGCCACTGAAATGGTGAAGACCCATTGAGGAGCAGGCGTGGGGGTGGTGGATGGCAAAGGCTCTTCTGGTGAGCCTGTTCAAAAGAACAAGTCTGCTCACAAAGGGAGGGTCCCACGGTCACCTCCAACAGTATAAGCAGAATGAAAAGCAGCAGCAGCAAAAGCCAGTAATGCACCAAAAGCTAAGTGTCGAGGCTAAATCAGGCCAAAAACCATCTGTGCTGGTGAATGAATATGCCAATCTAAGCCACATTTCCTGAAGCAGTTGAACCCCCAGCCACAAAGCTCGTCCCAGGAAGAAGGGCTGTTGCAATGACGATGCTATGGAGGCAGATAACCCTACCTCATAGCTGAGCTGTATACGGTTATGGCCAGTTCGCATTTGTGAAGTGCATGCTTTTCCATCTCTCCTTAGTACCAGAAAAAGCAAAAACCAGGTGTTTCTGTGCGTGTGTGCACTGGTGAGCGCATGTACTAGACTAGGAAGAGCGTGTGTGTGTTTGTGCTGGCTTAAGGAATTGTGTACCTGCATGAGAGCAAGTGCTAGTGAACATGTGAACGAGACACTGAGTGGCCATCATGCAGCTGCGTGTGAGCATCCTAGACCGCAGAAGAAACGGCGTGCGCCGGGAGAGGGTGCGGATTACGCAAGGGCAGGAAGGGCTGCGCGAGTGCTCGCGTATGCAAGCCGTGGGGAGCGTGGCCTGTGCCAGCGGGAGGGCGGAGGAGCAGCGGCATGCACACAAGCACCCACGCGCACGGGAAGGGAGGCGAGCGCCAGCGCAGGACAGCGCGCAGGGCACCGTGGTGCTGGAGGGGAGATGCAGGAAGGCTTTTTCCCAACTGTTTGTGCCACACGGTTTTGCTCAGCAAAGAGTTAATGTGGTGAAGAAGAGTCTAGAAGGGCTCCTGCCAGCTATAAACAGAGCGATCAGCATACACAGGATGTGGCAAGCAGCTAAAGGCGTCCCGTTATTAACTTCACTTTTATTTCAAGGGGATTCACTTCTCTGTTCTGTTTCCCATTTGGGAAGTGAAACCTAAGATCATGGTACCATTAAAAAAAAATTGGTCACAGCTCATTTGTTTTTCTACTTTATTCTTTCTTGTCTCTTAAAAAGTTACTTTGCTTTTCCTTGAACGGAATTTATTGAAATTGCTGGTAACACATTAAGCCTTCACTCTCTGTTTCTCTCCTGAGGAATTATCTCATTTGCTCTCACTTGAAACTGTTGACTCTGAGGGGAGTGTTTACACCTCATGGCGTGCTCACAGTATGGTGCAACCCGGAGCAGAGGGAACAACGCGGGTTCCTCCGAAGCACAGCCAGAGCCGGCCTGTGCACTGCTCACAAGGTGCTTTGTAAACACTTATTCATTCTTGCACACATGCTCCCTTCCCTCCCCCATCAGGTGAGGAAATATTATTGTCACCATTTCACAGATGGAAGAAGTGAAGGCAGATAGGTTTGGTGACTCACCCGCAGCCGCTGAGGCAGATCTAGAGCTGAGGTGTTAAGCTCCCAGCCACCCAGTTTAACCCAGCAGGTCACGTTCCCACCCAGGGCTGACATTATAGGTAGTGCCAGCTCCATCTACCTGCCACCCACTTGTCCTGGGAAGCAGTAACACTCATCTCCACGTTTGCAGAATGAGATCAGATTGCTGTGGCTTACTCCATGTGATGGTGTCATCAGAGCGTGATATATTATTATGATATCATGATGTTGTTATGCCTGAAACTAACGCAAGGCCACGCACGGAACAGAGGTAGGCAGCTGAAAATCAGCGACCGTGTGCTCCTCAACCACATCACACACACACACCCCCTGTACCAGGGTGTTGGTTGATCCCACCACGCTGCAAGGATCTGCAAACGATCTGCATGCTGGGCAGGGTCCCCCCGCCTTCTCTGTTGGGGCCTGGGTTCATTTCTGCCCCATACAGTCCCCGTGCAAATGACTGAGGTAGGAAAGATGGCTCCGTGAGGCAGTAGAAGGAAAATGTTTGCCTCTCCAGTGGAAATGGCTTTCAAAGCACATGGTCAGTAGATAAAGATCATGGTCCCAGTTCCCCGGTGAGGCTGGTTGTTTTTGCGTGCTGAGCACTCACTGGAAACCAAGCCCCCGAAAAGTGGTTCAACACAAGCGCTCGGGAAACGGAGCCTTCAGTGTCTCATCACGACTGAACATCCAGGGCCACATGTTGCCACTGTTTGCTTCTGCTTTGCTATTTAAAATCCTTGCCGATATTGTTATCCTCTCCCACACAGAATCAAGAACAACAACAGCAACAATAAAAAAACCCCGCTGCTTATCATCTTCGTTTGCTTTTCACACTGTTTACACAGGGCATGATTTCACTCATGCCCAACTCATCGCAGACGAGTCAGATTACTCAGTTCCACTTTCCGAGACAGGTTCGTCTGGCTGGCTGCTTCTCAGGCCCCGCAGGATGCTGCTGCAACCAGCATCGTGCTACTGGAGGGGAGGTTAGCTTTCTTGTGCTGTGCGAATCTTAACTTTCGTTTTTAAATAAAACACTTGGTATTTTCTTCTTTTGAATATAACCTTTGTAACAGGTCATTCCAATGAAGCTGGTGTTGCTTTTTGTCTTGCCACGTGCAAAACTTGTTTGCATTGCCACAATGAAGTTTGCAGAAAGATCTTCCTTGATTTCTGTGAGGTTTGGACCCATCTCTCAGGGGCTGTTACTGCACCTGTTGAGAGCAACAGCAAAACGCCCACTAATTTCAAGATGTGAGAGATCAGGGTCTCAGAAGTACTTGAGAGTGGGAAGGGAATGCGTCTGAGTGCCTGGACTGTTCAAAGTTCTCCCTACATTTCTTCCTCCCATGGTGTGTGGTTTTGGGGCGCGCTGAGACTTTACAGTTGTAGGGAAATGGAGAGGCAGAAGAGTCTTGAGCATCTAGAAGGAAGATGGCTCGCTCTTCTTCCTCTGGCCCTCCTTTAGGGACTAAGTGCCACCCAAACTGTGCCAGGGACCTGGGTTGTAGAGGGTCACGACAACACCTTTCCGGGCAGTTCTCTCTGGAGTTGAGGTTTCCTTTCCGTACTGGGGGTTAAAAGGGAGTTTTCAGGACGTGGAGGAAGGCAGAGCGGCCAGCGCTGTGACCAGCGGCAGGAGAGCGTGGGCTGGTGTGTGGAAGAGCCTCGAGTCAGCACCTTTCGTCCACAGAAACAGAAGACCCTCTGTTGTTGAACTGGCAGAGAGTTAATCTCGTAGTTAAAATATTACTGGGCTCTACCTGCTCTTATCCTTCCACAGTGCAAGGGGCAAGGGGCTTAGCAGGTCAACTGGCTGGTACCTGACAGCAACCAAAGGGACCTGGTCAAGGCCCAGAATTTGACCTGTGCCTCCTTGGTTGGAACCTTTTCCACAGTTCATGTCATTCTTTTATAGCCCTTGTTCATGCTTCAGTGTGTTTTGTGCTAAACAGAATAAAGTGAAAACCCTGCGGAGAAGAAAGCCCAAGCCAAAGCTAGGTATGTTCAGCGCGGGCTCCATCAGCTGTCCTGCAGTAACCCAAGGGTGCACAGAGTGCTCATGAGGGCAGCCTCAGTATCACTGGCTGGTAAATGAAAGTCGAGTCCTTAGAACAGTGCCAAACACAGTGCCTAAATTTCAGGAGTCCCTGATGGGGAAGACAGCTGTGCCAGCTGTGAGAGACAAATAAAACGACTAGTTGAGAAGGAGTCACTAATTCAGAGCAAAAGCCTAGGCAATACCCCGCCGCCTTCTCCTACAAGGCATATAGCCAACACCCCGTGGCACTAGTAATCAGAGCCCTGGGTAGCACGGGGCTTGTTTGCTGCTGGCATTGCCACTGTGCCTACCCTAGTCACAGATCTCTGCTCCCAGACCTAAGCCACCAAGACTGCAAGTTACAGTTCTGCTGGCCGAAACCTTTCTAAATGGGAATAGGGAGCGATCCTTGCTATCTCTACAGGTCCCAGCTCGGCAATGCATGCTACACCCATTCATCTAAATGCAGAATTAGTTCTGAAACTAATGATAAGGCTTTAAATGCCGTCACACAGCTAATTTATTTCCCCACTGTCCCAAAGTGCCTCCCAGGTGCTGAAAAGCTTAGCTGCCAAAATCGCCATAGCCTCTGCTGACAGCCTCAGCGACGCAGCTCTGCATTGCATCATCTTTCCTATTCGTGGCGGCCCCCGGTGCTTTCAACCATTAACGTCCTCAGCCTCAGAACCCCCAGTGCTTTCAACCATTAATGTCCTCAGCCTGAGAACCCCCAGCAGCGGTGGGGCAGCCGTTCTCGCCCTGACGCAGCTGAGAGGACCAGAGGGCCGTGAGGAGAAGCGACTTCTCCCTGCTCGCAGGGGAAGTGGGTGCTGGAGCACTACCCTCAGCTGATGCCTCCCGTCTTTCATGCGTGTCTTCCCGCCTCAGAGCAACGTGCTTTGCCATGATGTCAGTGGAGTTACACAAGTGCAAACTAGGCGTGAGCTCACACTACAACACATTGGTTGTGCTGAAGGCACAAGGTCATCCCACCCTTGGGAAGGAGAGGGAGGGCACGGGTGTATATATGCACACATGAGCACACCTCGGTTGCTGTGTATAAACACACGTGTACACACGGAGCTTCCATTTGGAGATGTGCCCCACGTGGCACGTGTCTGTGCAGGCAGAAAAACATCACTGCCCCAGTTCCTGCAGCAGAATTGTTTTTGTTTTTCTCTCTCGGGTTCTGGAGTTACTTCTGGTTTGCAAAAATAGCACTGCTCGAGGCAGCCTTCCTGATAGGTGGAATAGTTTCCCCTTGAGAAGAAACTGGTGGAAATCCCCTCTCTTGAGACATTTTTAACTTTGCCAGAAAAACGTACGATGGGAGTGACTACTCTAACTAGTGAGCTGACTGGGATGAGCTAATGGGTTTTTCCATGTCTGCTGTTTGGTTCCAGGGATTTCCATGAATTGCTGTCAGGACAGAAGAAGGCAACAGATTGCAACTGTGGGATCTGCTGTTTCAGCTCCGCTGACACGTCATTCCCTCAGGACACCCAGTGACCTGGTTAATCTAGTTCTTTGCTTCTGACTTCTCCTCGTAAATGATTTATCAACTGGCGTGGATCCCTGTTTGCTTAAGGAGGCGTGTGACGACCTCTAGCAGACCGGCTGCACAAAGCTACGGCCCGCGTTTGGCACCTGGCTGCTGGTCCCAGCTCGTGACCCTTGGCACGGGGAGCAGAAGGACAGGGCTCCAGCGGAGCCCGGTGGCAAGGGCTGATGCAGGGAACTGTGGGTAGTGTTTACATGGCTCGGCGGAGAGCGCCGGTGACTAAGCCGTCAGCTCGTCAGCGTGGGCGCTTGCAGGCCTGCCTCGGCCTGTCCTGACCCCCAAAATATGGAGGTCCTGACTGGGCGGCCGGCCGCTGTGTTCGCTGTATACAGGCTGTAGGGTGCAAGTCATGGGAAGCATCAGCTGTGCCAGAGCCAGCCTTCGGGTCCGTGTGCTCCAGAGAAAAAACAACGTGAACGTCCACCACCTTGTCCATCCTCACAAAGTAGCATCAGTGGCAGTGACACCGGTGTCTGAACCAGACGCAGCTCTGGAGGTCTTCATCATGCACGCACATAGGTCAATACGTGCGTCACCGCACACGGAACACTGCTGCTAAAAAAGAAGATGGTACGGATCTAAACTCAAGCACTCAAGCCAGGGAGGTGAGGGACGATCCTGCAAGCTTTACATCCTGCCTTTGTACGTGAGGCTAAAGGAGCATGGAAGGAGATCAGATACCACAAATTGGGCACCCCCCTGAAAAATTGTCTACGGGCAGCTCCCTGCCTTCCCTCCAGGCCAGTTATTGCTGCTTCCTGCTCTGATTGTTTCAAATCCGGTTATCTTGAGTTATGCCTGTTCTGACAAATACGGTGCAGCAGAGGGGAGGTCCTGTTCCCGTCGATGCTGTATGCATGCCGCAGATCGCAGAGATTAGCATGGGAGGAATAGCTCAGATGAGCTGCTTGAGGCAGGTATTGGGAAGCTTACAACAGAGCTGTGTAACGATTAGAAATATGAAACTGTTTAACAAAATCTTCATTTTGGAAGATACGGGGCCATGCTGAATTTCCAGATGGCTGGAGGCTGCTTCACAGGGGCAGCACCCAGCAGCAAGGGAAGCTGAGGAAGCCGACTCCAGCAGCGGCCGTGGCAGCCCCGCTCCCAAGAAGCACAGTGTCACACCACCCGAGGGCCACACATCATCTGGGAGGCCGGCTCAGGCTGTGGCAAGGAACCTGCAGCCACATGTAGGCAGAAGCATGGGGTGTGTTTTCTTCTCGCATAAGGGTGGATCTGGAGCAGCTTTCAGCTTCCCGGGACCGGAGAGGTGGTTTTGTTCATAGCCCAAGAGGTACAGCTCCTTTTTGGGGCACATCGCAAGCTTCCTTTCCTTGTGCCTCAACAGGAACCCCTCTGTTCACGCACCACGTGCTCCCACTCTGCACCTTGTACAGCACGCCAGCATCACAGAAGGACAGACAGCTGGTGGGATGTGTGAGGGCTAATACCACCTCACCAGGAGCAGCCATAGCTACCCTGTGGCTCAAAATCCAAACCCATGTCCCCAAGAATGTATTCAGTCTAGGCTGAGCCCACACATCCTATGATATCCTAGTCGTAGTTGCAGAGCAGAGAGGCGGGACAGGGAAAGAAAAGAAGGCTAGCAAGTTATCCCAAAATCATATTTCCAACATTTTAATATGGGTGGATGTATTTTAGGTATAACCTTCAATGTGAATTCTCAGGTGCTGGTAGATTTATATATGGGTAACTCGGGGTTCAGGCTTAGTTTCAAGCCCAAACTCACTGAGTGTTCACACCACCTCTTCTGTACACAGTCTTGCTCTCCAAACAGCAGAGAAGAGCCCGATCTATGTAGAAACCATGTCCTTACCTGCCGCACAAGTACTCCTGGCTCAAACCTCTTGGCTTTGCAAACTCAAACACGTTTACTGAGGACAGCACAGATGTAGAGCAATGCAAGTGCAAAACTCCCCAAAAGCATTCCCCGGTCCCTAGGGTGCTGAAACAAGACCCGAGTTTTCTCATTGACCTCTTTTGTGGCAGGTGCACAGATTTAGCAACGGCACATTACAAAGAGCACCCAGAAACTCTTTGGCAGAGCAAGGGCTGGAACCTGCCTGCTTCCTCTCATCTCCAGTCTCCCAGGTTGGGGGAGAGATTGCTTCCAGGTGCCTGGCTTTGTTCTGGTCCTGGCAATGGAAGGCCATTTTCTGGTCCCTTCTCTGTCTATTAAAAGGAGTTTTAATTTGCATTTTTGACCACAACCAAACAGATATTTTCATTGAGCTGTTCACGCAGAAACCATTTTATTGAGCTGTTCTGGTTTTGGTGTGCTAAAATCACCCAGCTGGCAGAGCACTTCAGTGCAAGACAGAAAAGTCACATACCTCTCAGTTGGGTCTTACCACGGGAGATCCTGCTGGGATGCTCCGGTCAAGGCTACAGCTACCTGCTGTGTAGTCAAGGCATCCTCCTTTACCACCACTGTTCTGGGAAGACTGGCTCAGAGTTCAGAGGCAGCTGATCCCAGTGTCTAATCCGGGTCCACTGCTGATGAAGTTCACATTAAATCTACTGGCAAGATCTAACAAGACTGCATGCAGAAGGGCAGAGTTATGGATGAATAGAAGTGAAGGGAATAATAACCTGCTTTTCTTGGACCTGGTCCAGTATTCACTAAAGGGATTTCCATGAGCATTAGTAGGATTCAAATCAGACCATACATTTCTTGCAAATTTTCTTCTGCTTTATTAAAGCGGACCCCCCCCCAACTAAAAAACTATTCTAAAAGTTGTTTCCCCTTTTTCTTATGTATTTATTCTGCTTTCTGCTCCTTTCTGGCACTGGGAAGAGTATATCCCACCTCTGACAAGACCGTGATCTGACAACTGCCCGTAACGTGAGAAGTGGATTCCTGAGCCCCCCAGCTTTGCTGGCCGTGAAGAACGACTGACTCGGCCCTGCTCCACTTCAAGGCTTGAACCTTGTACTGGGCACCAGCACGACAGAATTACACAGCGAGAGGATGTTCTTCCTATCTTATGATCACCTCCACAAACTATCAATTAAAAAATGTCACATTTCTGTACCCTGTGGATGTCATCTGCCTTATTTGCGCACTTTGTTCGTGCAGGGTTGTGACACACGCTTCCCGCAAGTCGTCTAGGGAGTATTACAGGTATCGAGGCACTTAAAGATGCCGGCAGAGTGCCTAATTGGATTTCAAAAGGCACTGCTCCTGCCGCCTTTTGATTTCAGTGCAGGTTGGACATGTAAACCCCAGTTCCTGTCTCGAGGTACCAAACACCTTTAAAGTCCGGTTGACAGCCTCAGTCCCCTCTTAGACTACAGCACTTAGCTCTCAGGGTGTTGCAAGGATGGAAGAAGTAATGGCTATGAGTTCTCAGGAAATACAGAAATGGGGTCAACTAAGTAACTTTTAAGTCAATTAGAAAGACAGTCTATTAACACTTTCTGCTAATACCCAGCTTTGATAGATTCCCATGATTCCGACTGCCAGCATCTCCATTCACACAAGGAAATATTTATGACCCTGCTCCCTCAAAAGGCTGGTTTATCTTATTTAAAAAAGAGAGAGCATGAAGATACATCCATCAACATAAGGGACATTAACTCTCCCTTTTTGTCCCCATGCTTAAAAAAGAAAAGAAGCATTCAGACCTTAAAGTGGAAAGTGAATCACACAGAGTGGCTGTGGATGGGAGCCGTTAAATGCCTGGCTGCATTTTTTTATTGAAACAATAAAGCAATTTACTGTACAAATAGCTTTGGCAAAGTGGGGTTTAGGTTCTGTCGAAGTTCACAGCCCTGTATCCCTAAAGGTCAAGTACAGCAGCAAAGCCTTTGACCCTTCTGAGCACTGAGGAGGCACTGGCTCTTACCCCAGGAGAGCTGCTGGCACATCAGGCAAAGCACACATCAAATGTGCGCAAGCGTGAGGCCTAAAGGAGCTACCGCATCTCTGCTTTGATTTCCGTGCAACTTCGGAAATGTCAGGACCAATTCCCCGGTAACAATTCCCGGTCCATTCCAGGCAAGGGCGAAGTCCAGAGGGAGGCAAATCCATAGTCCTCATTTTGAACAAGAAGAGAGAAAAAGCAAATCCAGTTTGTTTTCAATGCAGTCTTGGCTGCCCGTAGGTTTTGGTCTGAACTACTAAAGTCTGAGGCCTGTCTTTATGTCCCATTTTTGAAAGAAAGGCGTTTCTGTATTTTTCAGCATTTTGGTGTGTGAGCAATAGGGCTGCCATCTAGAGGCCAAAGTGACTTTCCAGCACATTCCCTTGGACAGCAATGACACTGGCCATAACCAGCTCCTCTTGCTACCTCCTTATAAAGGATTTCTCATTTCTAAATAAAATTGCTATAGTGCAAAGTACTTCTCCATCCACATCTCTCATTCAAGAATAGCATATCCTGCCTTAATCAATCCAGCTTAAGAATGGGCTATATACATAATGAATGTATCCACCATAGGTATGAAGGACAGTATGAAACATGAGCTATAAAGCAGAGCTTTGCAGAGATATTTGAGGGGCTCTCGGGAGCTCTAGGCTTCTGGCAGTGGTATTAAATGTGTGCTTTTGAAAGAGTTATAGCAGGGAGACTCGAGTATGGGACAGGACTTTGTGTTGCCTTCCTAGTCACATCAAGCTCTATAGCCACAGAGTGAGCATGATTTTCATCTGCTCATCCCATTGCTACTCTTCACTACTGCCAGGCTTGGGAAGAGTTTGCTCTGGAAATGCCCGAGAACTGCATCTTTGTTGGTTCCGAATGTGCTTTTCTCCCACCTCTACAGCAATCTCATTCCTCTCTGACAACAAGCGGTGGGACCAGGTCTACTGAGACCAGCAGCAAGCTCTGGCTACCTAGGCCTGGACACCGCCCTTCCCAACCTGTCCCTGACCTGAATACTGCAAGTCAAACTGATCCAAACTCCCAGCAACTGGAACCAGTCTGAAACTTGTCTTGGGGGTTACAGCCTGTACAGAAAAGTCACATCTCAGCTCACGCTCCTTCCCCGTGGCTGCTCCGCTGCCTTGATGCCTAATCTTCTCTCTAGTCTGGCTTAGGAATGGCCTCTCGCCGTGCGTTTCCCTACAGCAGGCATGGGAGTCATTTAATACTGCTAAATGTTAAAAGGAACCAGGCAGAGGACATTCATGGCAACCTATTGCTCTCCACAATGCCCCATGCTAATTTGAGGTGTGTTAAACCCTTCCACCTCCCACACACCTCGAGCAGCCGAGCAGGTCGAAGTGGAGCAGGAAAGTGAGGGTTGCACGGCAATACTCCGACCTTGCAGCTGGAGAGCCCCGATCAAATGCCCTTGCACAGCACTTCAGTTTTGCTTGCACACCGCCTGCCCTGTGCCCTGCACCCGCTGCATTGCAAAATCCCCCATTGATGTGACTAAGAGTCACGCTCTGCAGCCTCAGCTTCGGTTTCTACCTCTCACAGCCTTGAAATGGAGACAGGGAAGTGTCAGACGCTTTCTGTTCTCCTTACCTAGGACTCTCTGACCATGGGTGTTTTTGAGTCCAAGGAGCTGGAGGGACCTTTCAGTCAATACTATCGCATGAGTGGCTAAATAAAAACAGATCTCAACCCAGTCGGCCCTGCTTACATCAAGGAAAGGGGAAGCAGCCGTTGACTCCAGCAAGCGCTAGCAAAGTTCTGCAAGAGGTGGCTAAAAATAGGGCTGCCCCCTACAACAGTTCCGTCCTGCCTTTGACACACTCGCAGCTTTCACATCCCATCGGCCTCGCTGTTTCCTTGTCGCGGGCTTGCCTCATGCCCCAGCGTCACAGAGCAGCCCTTCCTGCCTGCAGACAGCCTCAGGAGCTTTGAAGTGCGGGCAGCTCCCTCCCACCTTGGTGTAAGCGGTCACTTCCCCTGCCCTCTTTACGTGTATTTCAGTTGCAGATGAGAAGTTGGGCAAGCCTCCAGTGACCGTCTCGCCCTAAGAAGACACTAAAAGTCCCAGAGATAGTGAAGACTGGAAAAGCTTTCCACAGTGGCGTGTTTTCCCAGTAAATGAAATGATGGAAAGTGTTTGCTTGAATACCCTGGGATAGCATTCCCAAACACTGCCTTTTGATTTTGGTGCTTATTCTTGGAGAACTGGTAGCTGAAAATGGCCTGAACCTGCTTCTTGGAGTAAAAAGGAAAACAAGTGAACCCAGGATGTAGAGGAGGGGATGTGAAGGGGAACTCTTCTGTGTGCTCTGAGGCTCAGGGCTGAGCTGTCCTTGCCTCTGGAGCCAGGGAGGTGGCTGTTAGCAGGCAAATGATACCGTGTGGATGTCGGATGATAGCACGTGGAAGATGGAGGTGCGTTAGCAACGTACTGTAGGAAGAGCAAGAGCGTTACCAGTTCTGCCAGTGCTGTTCGTGAGAACAGAGCTCAGAGCAGATGGCCATCATCACTGTTAAGCTAAGGAGAAAGAAATGAAGTGTGTTAACCCAGATGCAACGGAGACTGTTGAAAATGGCCTGTGCTGTTTGCCCAGGGTTTTCCAAATCCTGGGAAAGTAATGCCGGTGGGAAGTTGGGCTGATTGGGAGCTCATTAGCGTTTCTGTCTTCTCTGGTACCGGGTACCTGTTAGCAGGTACCAGGAAGGACAAGGCAGCACATGCTGGACTCCTGGTAAAAACAAATAGGATCAGGGAAATACAAGACCAGGGCTTTGCCGCCTTCTCTGGACCACAAAACGATTAAGCAACCTACTGCCTTGTTGCCACACTGCAGGAGCAGGGGTCCAGGCAGTCTGGGAGCTGATCCACTCCTCCAGGAGTTTCGAGTCTGGCTGTTCCGGCCTCAAGTTCTCAAGCAGAGGGATCTGGTCTTGAAAGAGAAACACTTCAGAGCCCCCAATTCTGCTCCTAGGTACCAGGGGTGAATCAAGAAAGCCAGTTGAGTCCCCTTGCTGTAAAAGGACTGATGATGAGGGAGAGCTGGGCCCCTTCTCTAGAGATGGGGGATGCTCTCTTGGGGTAGCCTCTATGGAGCCCTGAGGTTGGCAGAGGACTGGAGTGTGGAGAGGCTGCCTCGGGGAGTTGGCTTGGTAAGTGCCAGAGGTCTCTGGAGTGGACCACACCTGGGGAAAGAGCCCGCAGCCAGCCCGCAGGACAGCCTCCGGGGAATAATAGCCCTCTTACAAGAGGGCTACTTCAGGGCACTGGGTGGTAAAACATAGCAGAAAAGCAATCCACTCAGAAGTCACACCCAGACAGCAAGAAATTTTCTCCAGACCAAGCCAAAAGCTATTTCCTGAAGCCTCTTTGTCACCAGACTCCTTTGGAGGAGTGGCAAAGTTCAGTGTACACCTAACGCTGGCTAGAACCAGGGCCATGGCAGGAGAAGGGTGCAGCCCCAGTTCTGGGTAGCTCCTGTGGGTACACGTGGGGAGGGGAGGGGAGGGGAGGAGGATGCTGGGGGTGGGGATGGCTGGTTCCTCAGCAGACAGTTTTGTATTTCTCAGTCTAGTGCAGAAGAGAAACATTTGTAAGCTCTCACTACTTCTAAGCCTTGCTAACCACTCTCCTCTCAAGACTAGCCTGTGAAGATTTCCTGGGTGGTTGGTTTGTGGTTTTTACCGTTGCAATTTAGTATCTGGATCTTAATTCAACCTCTCCATCTCCCTCCCCTGCCCCGCCAGTGGTCACAAAGGCAGGCCCAAGGGCCCCTGGTGAAGCTGTGCCCCCGTGTCCTTCAGAAGCTGTTGTGGGGATCTGGGCAGCTACCCCGGGGCCGCAGCTGGGCTGGAGAAACAGGGCCGCAGCCCTTCGGGTCAGTCCCCACGGTGGCCCTCATGACAGAGGGACTTCAAGGGCTCGAGGCAGTGCCAGGGAGTCAGAGGGACGGGACGCAGGATACCTGTGTGCACAGACACGGCTTACAGCAGGTCCTCTGAGCGAGGTGCACATGGCTCAGCTCCTCGGTTGATTTTTGAGCCCCCCCTCCCCGCTCCCCCACCTCTTCCTTCCGCTCCCCTGGCAGGTGAGCGTGCCGGAAACCACGCGAGGGGAGGAAGACAGAGTTTCCAGCGCTCTAGTCAGGGCTGTTGTTATGGTTTGTTTGTGTGTGCGCGCGCGCGTGTGGTTTTTTCCACAAAGGCGAGGGTTTGGCTCAGCGGCGCTATTTTAAGCCGGATTTCGCACGGCTCCCCGAGAAGGGGCACGTCCGCGCGGCGGGGTTACGGCGCCACCTGGCGGGGCGCGGCCAGCCCGCGGCGGGAGCGGGGCGGCGCCGCTGCCGGCGGCCGGCACGGAGGGGCTGCCCGGCGGCGGCGGCGGCACTCGCCGTGCGCTGGCCCTCGGCAAGAGCCCTCAGAGAGCTGAACGCTCTTTGAAAGCACAGCCTGCTGCCGTGCCGCGAAGCGTCCTGGGCCGTGCTTGCTTCACGTGAAGTTCTGATGCTAAAGCTTCCCTCTGTGAGTGCATCGCAGCTGGCACGCTGAGACCGAATTGCCTGTACGCTGGACAAACCCCACTGTTACTAAACCGCACCGTCATGGTGAAGAAGCGTGCGGGGCAGCTTTAGACCCAAGTCCAAGACAGCACTGGCTGCTGCGTAATATCACAACACCTTCCCTGTGAGTACAAGCATAAACCACTCTCACCACTCTCTTTTTCCACATACAGCTACTACTGCTGTTCGGGTAGTATAGGCAAATGTAGGGTAGGAAAGTGCGCAGCACAGGCTTGCAAGGTCTTAGCCGAGCTAAGTAAATTCACTCACAGTTTGCAAGGTGTTCGTTGAGAGATTTGGGTCTCAAAAGTTATATACTGAGTATCATCCATTCTCCCTGGGAAATACAGCATAGCGTGATCATTTTGGTGTTCAGGGATAAGAGATACGAGCTACTGGACTAAAAGAAGTTCAGGAGGCTATGTACAATGAGCAGATGTGGATTTTAGACCATCCAAGTGCCAGAACTGGGGAAAGGTAAAGCAAATTGAAACAAATGGAGGGCAGGTCTGGGCAGAAAGCTTGCAGCAAGCATTTTGGCAAACCTGGAAGACCAGTCTACATGATCAGCAGCGTTCTTGTACAGTGCTAGAAATAGGCTGTGACAATTTGGAAGAAAAGAACAAGGAAGCTTTTTAAACACATAAGAAAACTTGGTTTTTTGAGCACATAACTTTTCAGTTAGGCATTCACAGGAACTGGCAGCGATGCGGAGAACATGGCAATGGCCACGTGTGTAAGAAAGAGCAGAGCTGCTTGCTTATACTTTTTGTTAAAGAGCTAGTGTGATCTGAAGCTTTACTGGGAAAAAGACATAGAAGGAACAAAGCCAAGTGCAATCAAAAGCAACGCTTCAGGCTGAAGCACTAGATGTTGGGTTTAACTCCAGCTCTGGTAAATTCCGTCTTTGGCCAGAGGCATGGAAGGGCGAGGCTGTCTACAGAGGCCAGATACTGATTCTCTGGTGGTCGGTACCAGCAGGATGGCAGATTGCCCATGGCCTAGGCAGGCACCATCTGCTGCCCCTTTTGGAGAGCTCTGGCTGGTGGCTGGAATGCTGCTCGCCTGGACTCCTGATGTCCCGAGGCACTTAGAAAAATCCCAACCAGAAGTCATGGTGGTGAGTGGGGCCTAGACCCACAGTCCCTTTCACCGAGTTTGAGGAATAATTCTTTCACCTGTAGATGTGAAATGCAAAGATTTCATCCAGTTTTGTCTCTTTCCCTGTATATCTTTTCCTTAATTTCCTTTCCTGTCATTGCAGTGCCAGCATCTGCTGCAACACCTCCACCCTATCCCCAGCTAAAATCTGGCTCAAATTTTAATATCAGTTTGGGGTACCTCTGCTTTCAAGGCTCTACAGTGGGAACATTTTCAGATTTTAATGACTTCAGCTATACCAATGGGTGCTCATTTCCTTTAAAAGCGTGACCTGCTACATCTTACCTCTATGAACCACAAAGTAATATCGATGGACCTCTCAGGCACAAGGAGAAATCAGTTGCCTTAGAATGCCAGAGAGGTGGCTGTTGGGTAAAACAAACCCAGTGTCCATGTAGGATCCTGCTGAACCTCATCTCAGGGTCTCCAGTGATGTATCACATCTACATACACACATACAGAGCAGTTCTTGGTCTGAACTGAAACATCCACTGCAAGCATATTGATCTAGATCTTTCCAGCTCAACCTGCCACTGCTAAATGCCCACACAGTGCACGGGTTTTCTAGAGTGGAAAAGGAGATAACAGGGAGAGAAGACATTCATCACTGGTTACAGGGAAAAGCCATCACACAACACAAAAGTATCATTCATTACCAGTGAAACTCTGTCTTTTATTTTAAGCCCTGCATTAATCTTGAAGAGCAGGTTTTACCATATACTCTTCTCTCCCTCATCACTCCCTCATGGTCCTAGGCCCAGCAAATCAATAGTAGTGATTGTCCTTTGAACATCTTGAGACTACCCAGACATACAGAGCTGCCATTAGCTAGTATTTCACTACATATAATTTGGCCTTGTTTCTAACCCAGGCCCCCAGCCTGTTAACCCTTGCACTTTCCTCTTGGTGCTGACTCTATCCAAGGCCTGAATGGCTCCCTTATGTGGAGTCAGTGTTTCTGCAGTATCCCCTCCTTTAAGCTGACACGCATAGAGCACTCTGCTTGTGCTGCTCCCCCAGCTATAGCCCTCTGCCAGGCATAACCGTTAGCTAATCAGCATTTTTGTCCTAGTCGATCACCCCCAGGTGAAAGGCTAACAACTCTCTTGCAGGTTTGCAAAGAGAGGGGGTGGAGGGATAACTGATTGCAGGGCTGGTAAAATGGGAAATGTGCCCTCAGGTACTGTACACACAGAGCATTTAGTCTTCCAGCAAACAATGGCTAAGGAGGGGGAATGAAGGAAACAGACTGGAAATTACATGCTTCCAAAACCCGAGTAAGAAAACTAAAGCCACTTAGGAACTGTACAGCGCTCAGCTCTACAATTAGGGTGCAGCAGGAGGAGCAGGCAGAGCTGAGAACGTCCCGCTTCAGAACCCATCATCCTTGACCCTCTCTGCTAGAGCAATGGCAGAGCACTGCGGGTACAGATCCCGGGGTATTTCTTCCTACTCGGAAGCACACTGCTACTTCACCTAATTTTTGAAAGAGAAACTTTTTCTCTCCCGAGAGGAACCCAAACCCTTCCGAGCCCCTTTCATGGCTCCACAGGCCACGAACAAGGACAGCCACTAGATGGCACGAGTCAGAGCTGAGCCTGCCCCTGAGGAATCCTGGCCTCCGCCGCGGGCACATTCCTCCTCCTGACCTCTCTTTTTGCAACCGCAGGTGAACACCCCCACCACTTGCTTTCCTTTTCTCATCTGTAAAGCGGAGATGTGATGTGGCCAAGTATAATAAAGTTTATCTTCACAAACTGCTGGGATACCCTTGGATGAAGAGCCCTCTGTTAAGTTGACAAAAATGTAATTAGTAATAAAGAAATGCCATAAACGTCACAGAAAATACACTCTTATTTTTAGGGTGGGATGTAGCCAGTTGCCGAAATGCAACTAATTGCAGTGCTCAACTTCCAGCTGAACCCTGTGCTGCAAGCAGTTGCATGCTGTAGCATAAGGCTTCCCCTGGGAGGAAAATGCCCTCTGGTAAGAGAAGCACAAGAAATCCTGGACGGAAGGAGAGTGACAGTGGTTTGGAGACTGACTGCTCGGAGAACAGAATGGGAGGATAAAGTCACGAAAAATAGGATACCTGTGTTTGTGAGGGAGGCAAACTGAAGGATCACAGGGGAGTTATACCCCAGGTTGTAATTCCACTTCCTCCCTCCTAGAGAGGACTTTTGGAAAAAGCAGTATTGCAGGAGACCCAAAGCACCCACTTCTGGAGGTGGCTTCTGGAGGATCAGATGCTGATCAGGATCCTCCTCCAGCTTCTGGAGGACCAGAGCTGGCACAAGACAAGGGGCAGGCACAGGGATGGTAGCTTGTCTTGCCAGCAGCAAGCTGCTAGATTGTCCTAGCCATATTGCCCAACTGCACCCCCAAGGTTCAAGTGGAACCTTTGAATCTAATATAAATGTAACATTTGTATCGTCTTATGTCACCTCCATTTGCTGAGGAGGAATTTGTGAAAACTGCTCTTCAAGGATCAGGTTAGCAGAATAAGGGTAGGAGTAATGACAGATTTACTTGTAGATGCATCGTGACTTCAGAGCTTTGTTCCTTTCAGCTTTGCAGGGTGGGGAGCAGCAGCTTTCTGCCAGTTGGAAGGGATGATTCCCAGCTCTCTCATGGAAAGTGTCAGATGTTGGAACATGCTGCCTGTAAAAGATATGACTTTAATACATTAAAGAAGTCTATTTACGGTTATTTTAAAGTGGAGCTTACATTCCTGCACTCTGTAAAGTTGGAACTAAGGCACCTGATGCAGATAAGTAATTTGTTCCAATGCAGTCTAAAAATGTTATATTTTTAAAATAATCTGGTTTCTGAAATACATTAATAGTTCAGCCAAATTTCAGACTATAATGTGTTCCCTAAAGAGTCTACCAAGCAAGCCTATGTCTGCTAATCAAGATGCCTACCTGACTCGTAGATACTGTCTTCTCACAGGAGCACAGGTACGACTTTAGTTTTCATTAGACCTTTTGCTCTTCAGCAGAACACCAAATATTTTTAAGCAAAACAAACAAGCACACCTGTTCCCCAACTTTATCTCAAGATCACCTGCTGGTGGAAACCTCTAAATTTGAACTGTTGTCATGAGTATAAAGGTTGTATTCCCTTCTGTGGTCTATCTATACCACTCTGTAACACTGAAACTGCCACCTGTCAAAACAAACCTCCCTCTTGTCCTTTTCTTCCCTTCACAGCTTCTATCTACCCCAGTCTCTCTTCTTCCCTCTCAAGACTTTTCTACACTTGCTGACCACCAAGCAAGTATTTTATTCAGGCTGCTGAACCATCCTTTTAAACCCTCTGCACCAACTCATATGCCCTAAAACTACAAATTCCAGATTGGGTTTGCTCCAAGCTGAGGTCAGACATGACCAACTTAGAGTGGCACAATGAGTTATCCTTCATCAAAGCAATTAATGAAGTGTACAGAGTTGTAGCTCATTTTACATGCCAGGTAAGGTCAAAACTTCCTAGTTTCAGGGTTTACCCCAATGAAAAATGTAGTTTTAATTTCCAACTCTACCATGTGCCAAACAGAACTGTGCTGCTCTGAAACCTACTCAAAATTGTTAGGACTTCCGGATATGATAGTATTGAGGTTTGGTTTGGGGTGTTTTTTTTTCCTAAAGGCAAAAAAAAAAAAAAAATCCAATCTGCTATTCATAGTCTGTCTGTCCTCTTTAAAAAAAAAAGAAAAAAAATGTGGTGACACAGCAGGAAATGGGGGGGAGGGGGTAATCAGACCACCCTTCCGCCTTCTCCCCCACGTACATTTTAAGGGCTTAAGCTTTTCTGACAAGGAAAAAGCCATGGAAAAAAAAGTCACGTGCACAATAAATAAAAATTTGGGCTTCAAAATCCATTATTTCTGCAAACACTGAAATTAATACACCAAAAGAACCAACTAAGAGCTGAGTAACCAGGCACTCAACCTCTCCTTTAAGAAAACTGTTTTTAGCTGCTGAAGATTCCTATCTTTACCCTTCAAATAAATATTGAGAAAGCTGCCAAGTTCACATCTACCATAAACAAATCTTTCCCCAGAGAAAGATCAGATTTAATATTCGTAGTATTTCAAAAGCTCACCTTTTCGTCACCTAAACACCTTTGTATATCTCAGGGGAACAAAGAGCCACTGCTTGCCACCTTGAAAAACATGTAAAAAAATTAGCGAGAGGTCTATTTCCGTCTTGTCACATTGCACTGGTAACACCACCCTACAATCTGCAGTCCTTAGTTACCTGTTCTAGATTTAGAAACCAGTACTAGAGTTAACTTGTACACAGCTGGGTTGGCAAAGGTGTTGAAACCACTATGATGCCAGCACAGAAAAGAAATACTGTCATAGGTGTTTCTACACTAAACCTTTATCAGTTCAATCACACAATTTAAAATAAGTTTAAAAAATGTACTTCTAACCAGTATTAATAGCAACACAAATCTATGGGTAGACTGGGCTTTGGGTTCAGAAATAAGCTGTATGTATTCATGGTTGCAATCACAAAAACGATTATAAACTTGCTTACAACCTCAAGGTGTTTGGAGGGAAGGGGAGGCTGGTTTTTTGGTCTATATTCATCTTACTGTTGCCACCGCTGACTGAATCAACAGAAAATTATGGAAGGGAAATGACATTATTGTACAATAAAGAATCAAGAATTAATAAAATTCACAAGATCTACATTAGCTCTATATTTAAACAATTTGCAAGGTAAGCATGCTGCAGTCAGAAGCATTCAAGATCTCTGATACTGCACTTGCCAATCTCAAAGGTACTAGGCTAGGCAGTGGACATTTTTGGGAGTTTTTTCGTAGCATAACAAATTTACTAAAGCAAGCAACACTGACATTTAACTCAGCTGAGCAGACCCCAGCCTTCCCAACAGAGTCCTATCTAGTAAGATTCCTCTGCAAAGTGATTTCTATTTGTTCCTTGTGTTCTTTCTGAACTGCTAGCATATTCAGATCACATTAAGCCAAACACGCAAAGAACATGATTAGCAGTAACCTGCTCTAGAAAGGGCATCAGCCTTTAAGCCTCAGTTGCACAGAAGTCGTGTGGGCCGCATAAGAGTCTCTGGAACCGTATTTCAAAAGTGACAAACGATTTTAGCTATGGGAAGATTCCAACACCTATGGCCATTTGGTTGTTGGTTCTTCTGTTGAACTGGTGGACGAGGAGGTGTCACACAGATCTGTCTGCAAGGACTGCAGAAAGACTACCACTTGCCATCCATTCAAACAGCCATTGATGGCTATGACAGTAAAATCCTATCCTGCCCTCCTATTAGTCAGCATCTGGTTACTTACGTGTCATAACTGGTTTCTAGCTTACATTCTGCTTGCTTCCATATGGGTACACCTTCAAATAAACTTCCTTGTGATTATGTTTGCAAGATTGTAGGAAGTGAACAACATCAACAGTAACATTACTAAACAAAACTGCAAAGTAAGCCAGAAAAAGGTTTTATTTTATTAGGAATGGTACATTTAAACACATGTAAGCCTTTGGGATTAATTTACATATTTTTCCGAAAATGTTTCCCTTCTTTAATGATACAGAAGTTAAAAAAAAATCATCTAATTCCAAATTATAAGAACGAACAGTATCTGCAGCGGAAATTTCTATTAATCAAAACAACTGTGCATTCAGGAGATTTAAAGAAATTATCCTCTTTACGCTTTAACATGATTAACTTTTCCTGTCACAACTGACTACACTTTTCCTGGGATTTTTTTCTGCTGTCATTACTAAAATAACCTTCCTTTCCATCAAGACTATTGCTAGTCATACACACATTATTCGGTATCATACTTTTGGGTATGAAAGCTATGTCACTTTTATAAACATCAAAAACATGGACATGCATATTGACATTTCTGTGCAGTTTTATGGAGTCACCTGTCAAATAAGGCCTCTACATACAATACCACATACTAGTGAATTACTGGAAAATTATTATAATGGATCCCCAATAATCCTGACATCTGGATGGTACATCTCATTTTAACAGGAAATTCCAGCTTTCATTACTGCTTAACATTGCATTGATTCACTATCCAAATGAGCAATATTCAACTGACCGATGTGTATTCCTGAAAGTCTGTTGCAAATTAAGCATATTATCAAGGTCATTTAAAGCTGGAACTTAAACAGCTTGTTAAGCCAAGCAACAGGGAAAACTCTAAACTAAATTCAGCTGGTCCATTCATCCTCACACAGAAAAGTAGCCACAGAACCTTAAGGGAATAAAATCTACTTCCTGTTCTCGGACTTAATACCAAGGACAAAAGCTAACGTAGTATTTTGGAAGTCAAAGGCCTTGAAGGTGGAGGGGAAAGTGGGGGGCAAGAGAGGGAGAAAGCAGCGTATTGTCTCATCCCATTACCTCAGCATTATATGTACATAATATATCTATGATAGAAATGTTTACTAATAGCAGGGGAAAAAAAAATAAAAAATACTTCCCACTCCAGACTTCACTGAAAGGAGAAAGCTGACAGCCCCTCCTCACAGAGATGGCCTATTTGATGACAGGCACTTTGGCAATGTAAGAGGAGGTTACCCTTTCATCATGTTAACACTCCCCCTCCCAGTTCTCATGTATAATTTGTCTCAAGTCTTCAAGAAACTTGAATCAAATTAAATGCATTAATACATCTCTAAGAGCAGGTTAACTACGGCTATGACCAGAGCTGGACCTAGAACGAGATTTTCTTTTAGAAGAAGAGGGAGATGGGGAAGAAGCTAGCAAGCTGGAGCGGTGGCTTTTCTGGGAGTAACTCTTTTTAGGTGTACGACTGCGAGAACGAGACCGGGATCGAGATCGGGACCGGGATCGAGAGCGAGACCTAGACCTGGACCTTGATCTGGACCTGGACCTGGACCGGCTGTCCGATCTGGAAGATCCTGTAGATCTGGACCTGCTGCGAGATCTTGAGTAACTCCTTGATCGAGATCTGCTTCTAAGAGAAACACAATTAAACGCTGTAGTCTTACTTCCTACTAAATTTAAAATACTCAATTTAAATTCTCAACTATTTTGTATGCACAGCATATCCATCTGAACATCTGAATGTGCTACGCACAGCATTCAGTTATTTCAGAGTGCTGCTAGATTTCTGTTATGCTCCATCACAACAATATCTTCTTAGGCCAAGGCTAGCAGGAACTGCTGGCCTTGACATTCTCTGCTAGCTTGGCAAAATATGAACTGCCTAATAAAAGATGTCTTCTCCCTGCCCCCACCGGGAGGAGACAAACAAATTTTTTGCCATTTATCAAGAAAAGCACAGAAATGAAAATTCATACGTGTAGTATTTATTCTCTCTAGAAATGCCCATGTAAATTAGTTAGGGTTTCTTTCAAGATGCTAAAAAAGTCTCTAAAGGCATGGAACACCAGCACACTTTAAGGCCTGAGAGTTTAACACCTTCTCTAAGTTATGCATCCCTTTTTTCATGAAAGAAATGGATTTATTTTTAAGAGATAATGAAAGAGCTGCAGCTAACGTTTTTTTAATAACTAAATGGCAGACCTGCTTTGGGAATAATGCAAGCAAGCTATCTCTTTTTATTTTATTCTCATGAAAATGGTGGCTTTCACAACTATTTGGGAGACATTTCACAGGACTGTGAAGCAGCTTTCCATTAAATTAAAAGGCTTTTAATACCAAAATGCATAGGTTTTTTTCAAAGTCCTTTAATTTAAATATCGTTTTATCTTTTTTAAAAAAAATTTCCTTACTCTCATACAAAAGTGTTCTATTTACCCTGTTTTCAGCAAGTTAGTTCTTATCTAAATCTGTTTACACTGCTAGAACGTGGTTCTGTGCGGTGATATTTAGCTTGGGGCCAAAGAATTAGATAATAAAACTTTGGCATCAATACTACCCAAATCCATGCCCTCAGCAGAATTGTATCAGGTCAGGTGACATACCTATGCCTTCTATGATCTTCAGTCAGTTTAATTCTGCGTCCATTCAGCTCAGTGCCATCCAATTTTTCCAGTGCACTCTTCATATCACTGTAAGATGCAAATTCCACAACCCTGTATACCATCAGGAAAAAAAGAAGAAGTTTCAGAGAAACTGAAAAAGCAAGGAGAACAAGTTTGGACCTTTTTCAATCTGTTGATTCACAGCTTGATGTTTTATCTTCTGAAAGCTAATTTTTAACTTGGTTAACAGGAAAATATGACACTAACAGTCCTAGCCATCCATACCTTTCACATCTTCTTAAACATTACCAGAACTCTCATCTGCAAAGAGATGGAGAAAATCCAGGAAGCTACACAAACCTGCACCAGCTGAGGAATTATCTTTCAGTCCTCCACTAAACTGCATTCTAAAGCTGTCCAAGAAACAAAATAAAACTTGCAGACTCTCCTGCCCTACTTAGATTTTTAACAGTGAAGAGAAAAATCCCCTCTTTTTTTTTTTTTAATTTGTTTTCCTCTCAAAAAAAGTCTAAGTTGCATTTGCTTGCAGTGGCCCTAGAGCACTGTTTTGCCAGCACAGACGCTCTATTCATACTTCCCTCTCTCCTGCTTTCTCTTGCAGGTCCTTTGTAGTCTGCAAAATTAAGAATGGAGAGCAGGCAGCTAGGTATTCCCTATGGAGATTGGTTATGTTCATTTCCCATGACTTTGACTGTTGAACCACTGCAAAGCAGCCACAGACAGGAGGTATTTTAGCCTCAGGAGTCAGATCATAAATGATTATACATAAATAACCCTATGTCAAAGACAGCAGAACTCAACTGTTGAAAGATATTCTCCCTTCCCCTTCTGCTTTGACACATTGTTTTCACAGTAGAGAGTAGAGACTGAGTTCAATACCACTTCTGAACTCCGACTTACTGACAGTTTGTGTTTTGTTTTTTTAAATTGGAGAAATTTCAGCATCTAATCCACACCATAGATTCATGTTTCATTTCTTTTCTATTACAAGGATAATCTTGCCTTTAACAGTTTCAGTTATCATACAGATTTAGACACAAAATGAACTTACCCTTCATTCCTGTTGTTTCTGTGTGCATCCACATAGGTCACCTCCCCTGCCTTTCTCATGACATCTTTCAAGTCCTGCAGCAAAAGTTAATGTTTTAGCCTTAAATAGGACACAAATGAGTCAGCTAGCAGTAAGTAATACCCTCCTAAAACTTCCTCTGCTAAAACTGCTTAATGCTTTTATATTCTTATATATAAATACATACAATTTAGAAAAAAGTTTCTGAAACAGCCTATGTAATAGCAGCTACATATAGAAAGGATCCCTCATTTTTACAACTACAGTGAATAAAATATTGCTTTTAAAATAATCCTGCATCCCAAAACCAGATGTTATGAAAACACAACGCAATACTTAAACATATGCACTGAAATCAGAACTATAACAGATGAAAAGCAACGTAGTATTAAATGCAAATTTTCATGACTAACACCCCAGTTAAATGACAATCCAATATACGTAGACAAATTCATTCTATATGCTCACCTCCCCCAACTTCACAGCAAAATTAAAAGCAAAGAGGTGTAATTACTACATAATGAATAATTTTACAAAGGGAAAAAATTCTTATATTTCACTTGAATATCTGTCACACTACAGTGCCACGTCAATAGACACCCTTGTATTTAACTTAATGGAGGCTAAACACGCAGGCACGGTAAAATTACTTGCTCAGCAATAGGATAAAGTACAAACAAATAATGTAAAAGGTCACTAAAAAGCTAAACATTTGTATAAGTTAAAGCAGTACTTTTAACCAAATAGTATCTGGTATTTTATAATCCCAGACTACTTACCGCAACATGCCACAAGTGGCAGATGATATAAGAAGGTACCTTAAGCAAAGAGTTGCTTGTCCAATACCTAGCTGGCCAAGAGGAACTCTCTTACATGAGAAAGGCAGAGTGATGGCTCATAGCAATATGCTTCACGGAGGTACCAGAGGCCCTGAAAGCACTGGACATAGTCTCCAGTCTCCAGAAGTGGCTAAAGAACCCGAGGATGATCTGTGCTAGCCAATCGAGATCAAACCCAGGCAAACCAAGATCTAGATCGCCAAAAAACAGGAGTGTCATAGGAACCAAAAGGAAAATTCAGAACAGGCCAAACCCTAGAATTTCAGCCACTAGAAAACCCCCAAATCTTTGGTTCTTTTTCCTCCACACAAGAAAAATGAGGGTTAACCAAATCAAGGTTGTTAGAAGAGGTTCAAAATGTACTTGGTTAGAAATGTGCTTAAAAAGAAAAGACTACAAAACAAAAAGCCAAGAAAAACTTTAGAACATTTGCCACAGAGTATAAGAAGGTTTAGTTTTATCTCATCTTTTAATTAAAATTCAATAATTTTATTTTAAAACCTGGCATATGCAAACTAGTAGTTATTTTCCTTGTTTCACATGTGCTTATCACAAAGAAACCTTAATAACAAATGAAAAATGGGCCCTACAGCACCATTAAAAGTAGTATTTCAACATCAGTATGTTTATCCCAATTTAGAGATGAAGAACAACATTTTGGCTCTGCTCAAGTCAATGAGAGCTTAACCAGATCAGGACTGGTAAGGCAAAAGGAAGTTAGAAAATGTTAGCCTACATAATTATTTTCTCATTTAATAACTTTAGGCTTTAAAATAGAGGCCTCCACAGACTTGCCACACTATACGCTGAATCCTAAGGATCATAATGAAATATCATTTCTAATAGTAATGTCAACATGATTAAGATGCCAACATTATTGCTCACAAGTGAGTAAGTGTGCATGTGTTAGAAAGACTCAGAGTATTTGCTATTATTAGGGGAATGTTTTAAAGTTATCTGGTTTTACTTAACCAGTGGAACAGTCAAATTTTATCCTAAGTTTACTGTGCTGGTTCACCTTAAACAGCACAAGAATACCCTGTTGACCTTAGCAGCAAAGGAAAATAAGGTGTAGGACAACCATAAACAGGAAAAACAGATATTAAAAATTACATCTTGATGTAACACAGATCTGCTTTTCCCAACTGCTTGAAAATTCACAGATACTGAAAAACTAATGAGGGTGGTTGCGAAGCTCTGAACATGCAGAAATATATGCTTGCTAAAATAAGGAGAATTCTGAC
Source organism: Ciconia boyciana (assembly GCF_034638445.1). Classification (NCBI taxonomy): domain Eukaryota; kingdom Metazoa; phylum Chordata; class Aves; order Ciconiiformes; family Ciconiidae; genus Ciconia; species Ciconia boyciana. Next base: position 33,811,698 of record NC_132939.1, on the reverse strand, counting down.
AGTTTGTCTACTACTTAGATATGAGATTATCTATTAACAATAAAGTCAACAATTTGAGGAAACTGATCTGAATACAAATTTTATCTGTGGTTTGTTTTTAAATATCCCAACACAGTAACTTTTAAAGGAGACAGAAGTTCTCAAAGCATGGGGATCTGCGCACACCAAAGATGAAATCATGCGCATAAGTTTTAAAGCAAGGTTCCATATCAATTGTGCTTGCTAGAAGCTCAGGGATTAGAAAGAAAGAATAATGCCACTACTGTTAATGTATTAGCTATTTTAATCTGTTGTGTAAGTAGCATAGTTAAAAGAAGTTAAAACACTATAGTCAGTATCAAAGCAGTACAGCTTCAAAACTAAATGAGGCTTGCATATGGATGTTAGCTTCAAATGATTTCTATTTAGGCAGGTATCAAGAAGTAAAGTATCTTATGCTAACTTATCATATATTTAAGAAAGTCATTAAAACATTTAATTAGAATCCTAAAGATTCATCAGTATGAAATCTGAATTGGGTGGGCTTCAGTCTAAAATGGTAAGTACACATAAAGCCATTATAAATATTCACAAGAAACAATTTTTTTTTTCAAGTTATGAATTTAACACCAAACAGCATTATAGGATTTACTCCCCTCAACGCTCCATTCTAGCTTACTACTCTGCTCCCTACTGTTGTTTCCAAGCACTGTGTTTTATAACAGTCTCTTCATATACATAACTGCATAGCATACCCAGAGGATATTTAGATGAAATCCACTTGCTCATCACATCAACTCAGAAGTTGTTTTCTTAGTTATTCAATAATTAACACAACTGTACAATTATGAACCTTTTGAACCTGTCATGCAGAAGATAAACAAACCTAGTTCAACCGTTTATCTGCATGGACTGTACCCAAGCTCTTATGAAACACATTAGTGGAGCTCCAGGCAAGCCAAACAGCCTCCTCATGCGGATTTAGCTGCAAGACCAAGGCTTTGAACATTCAACATGTTCTACTGCATCTTTCAGTACCCTAATTAAAGTCCCTTTATTCAAAGAATATAAAGGTTAATGAACAAGACTAAACTCCACTATTCACTTACCTTTTGTAAATAGCATCTGTTGCTATGCCCTTAAAAAGTAAACTTTCTATAGACTGTATATTACACAGAACACAACTAAAGGAATTTATTATATGGTTATTCTGTTAAAAGCCAGCTAAAAATTAGCAAAACATTAGCAAGGGGTGGGGAAAAAAAAAAAGAAAGGTGGTAAGAAAGCTTCAAAAGACCATTACTGAAAGTTTGGGGGTTTTTAATAATATCTACAGTAAGCATACTTTACACAGTAACTTTCTTATGATTCCCTTTATTAATGACATATTACCAGACTTCTCAATCATGCATCATGTCACAAAAATATTTTGCAAAACATAAGAAAAGACCATAAATTTCACTCAAAACAAAGGCATGCACTTCCAGGTATAACAATACAAAAGGATGACGTGGTTTGAATGGATGCTATGCTTAAATAATTTCGAAACAATCTAGAGTCTTCAGAAGTTTTATGAGTTGGTAAACACAAGTAAGCAAGAATCAGTTCCCAAAACTACAAAATCTAGTTATAGAACTATTTGCACAGCTGTGAAACAAAAGACTTCTTTAAGTGTCTGAATGCTAATTTTTAGCAATCACTGAAGCTTTTTTGCTTATTTTTTATTCAGGTTAAATATTTATGATGGCTTTATTAAGAAATTAGGCTGAGAGCAGTCTATTTACAGGTTAGGAAAATAAGGTGTAAAAAAAGAAGATAAGATGTTAACTCACCTGCCAGCTGATACGGGACGATAGGTTTTCAACTATGATCCTGTGTTCAGTACGAACAGGAGGTCCGTACCGGCTAGAAGAGTTCAGAGGAAAAGAAAAAAAGGAAAAAGTCTCCAGTGTAAGGAATTTAGAACTTAAGAAATCTGATGTTTTCTATAGTTTGCTGAGAGATTTAAGTATTTTCCTTGTTGCTGGACTGTAGATTTGATTCTCCCTAATCAATATATTTAAGAGTCCACTACAAGAAGAGAGCTGCTACGAGGGGATTAAAAAGGATTTTGATGAAGAACTTTATACCAAGGCAGTCAATATAGCTGCCATTTTTTCCAGATACACCGAAATAAGTGCCTAGTAGAATGACAATAATGTAAAGAAAATTAGTTTAATTTTGGTATTTGACAGGCTTGGCTCACACATATGGTTTTGGAGGATATTCATGTAAAGGGTAATTTATTTTATGTTTTTTGGTTGGTAGGATAAATTCTGCTTTATGTCAGGGAGATAGAAGGCACAATTTAAAGGCATCTTAGGTCACGCTTCTAAATTCCAAATCACTTATTAATATTTATAAATGCCACCATGACCTATATTAGATATTTTTGTGGGTAGAAATATTCTTATTTTAGTAAAACGAGAGCTAAATAACTGGTTGCTCTGAAATAACTGTGGCAGTTTACAGTTCCTGAATGAAAGTCAATGTTTTTTACTTAACCAAAAAGTAAAGACCCTCTCAAAAATGAAAGTGTGGCTTGAAAATGTTCATACAGAAGAGTAAGACATCTGGAAAGAACACTGCCCTTGCAGGTCATTTATGTTGCCAATCCTAGTCATTCTGAATCCAAAGGGATCTGAGAACTATGGAAAAAGGTATGCCAGCCTTTTGACAAGTAATGCAGGATTCTAACAATGGCACTACTTTGTATTACTACAAAAAGATTCAAGAACACTGACCTTAGAGAAAATTATTCTCATCTTCTCCTATAGAAACATAATCCTAAATTGTGCGTATTGATTTGTACACTGAAGCATAGGCAATTTCATTTCAGTGCATACCTCAAAGTGTCCCAATTTTTTTCAGAACATCCAGATCTTCCAGGCATTTAAACAGAGGTCCCAGAGTCCCAAAACTGGCAGGCTGAGTCTCATTTTTCCATTATTGCAAACCGCAGTCTCTTCCTGTCTGGCATCGGCAGTCTGACGTCATGAACATGACTACAACGTCAGATGCCCACGACCTTCAATCACACTTCCTACTTTTAAAGTCCACTTTTAGCCTGGACCTCGGACCAATTCTACCGCATCAAGGTTACTGCCACTAAAGAAAAAATAATCTAATTAGCATACTTGCATATGCAAATTAGATGCTCCAGACACTGGTTTGTAACTGGCAGCAATTCTGACTTTGAAACAAACGCAGAGGTTTATGTCAGTTTAGTCTTCATCTTTCTTCCAAACTCTACTCTGCATAGGCCACAGCTATAAATGTTTCGACAGAGTAAATTATACCATACATATTTTACTTCACACAGGCAGAGATAAAGTACAAAGATGTAATGTGTAGTTGTTTGGTGGAATATATGCAAATCTGCAGAACTTCCACAAACTCCACTGCAAGCTGTCGCAAGGTTCACCACTGGCTCAAATTATTGAAAGTGAACAACTCCACAAATACTGTATGTCCACTACAGGTAATCTAGATATGAGCTACGTCCTCTTTTTCAGATTCCATTGTTGGACAGAGGCTCTCCTTCAGCAAGGCACCTGCTCAGTCAGCAAACTTAGTTAACTGGTATTTAAACACTTTTGCACACACCAGTGTCTTGTGCCCTAGCACTGTTTCTCAAATACAGTTCCTCTTGTACGCTGTGCTGAAGTAAGCATTTTGATAACCATACAACTGGAAATGTGAAAGCTTGGTTAGACAGTAAATACCTTGAACTATTGCCCTACAATAATCCTACTTAGCCTGTAAGCTCAGTTTAATGACAAAAGCCTCAATAGGGAAGCTCTGGCATTTTTCTTGATTTAGTCTTAAAAACAGCCAATCCAACTGCAGCATTACTCCTTCACATCATTTACACAACAGCAGGAAGCAAGACCAATGTAGTGCCTACAACATGGAGAGGGAGCATTTCATAACAGGTTTGTGAACCTCTGCGAGCCAGTTAAACTGCTTTAAAATCCACATTCTCCTCAGCCAGAGGAGGTAAATAATAGTAATGGACCTCCAAGGTTTGAGAACATAAAACTTCTTTTGTGAAGCTATACAAGGAAACAGAGCTGGAACCCTAACTCCAACCACAAGAAGAAAACAGTATTTCAGTACAGTTCTTCAGTTACTCTGTTTGTAGGAAACAAGAGTCCAGACCACCTACCTAGATCCACTCTGCGACTGGTAATAACTGAACCGTTGTGGGAATCTGCCCCTTCCTCTTCGGGCTCGAGCATGCTCAATTGTAACCCTTATGATAGGAACAAAACAAAACAAGCAAACAAAACATAAAACACAAACTTTAAGTATTTGACACTGACTTAAATCTTTTGCAACTGGAAGCACATGTGCACAAACAAGAATTATCTTGCCGTTGCAAGCAATGATTTATAACACGGCCACTGGCACTTCTTAAAGAGCCAGAACAGTGGTATTCTCTTGTCTCATTCATCTCCCTCAGACTTTCATGACAATTGTCATGGGTCTGTAATTCAGACTGAAACAATTAAAACTGCTCAACCAGAGCCCAAGAGTAATCACAGAAGGAAAAGAGTACCAAAATGTAATAATAACCTAATGACCTAAACCCAACTTCCATAATCAGAAAAGAAGTTGATGATAGCCTCTCATCATTTGGAGTGTTGCCCTTCAGTTTGCAACAATGTGGACTACAGTCAAGGTATGTTACAGTAATTTTTATTTTGAAGTCAACAGACAGATAAATAGCAAAAAGATAAGTTCAATTCACTTTTACTAATATTTCTAGTGACAAGACCTTGAGTTAGCTTTGAAGGAGAAGTAAATGCAAGTGGAGACAAGTCAGCCCTGCTCCAAACCACCCCTCCTCCTGTCCCAAATTATCTTTGCCTTCCATAAGACTGTAGCCAGGATCCCAATGAATCTCTTTAGCTGAAGTTATGGAAGGTGTAGCCCACCACAGAGCCACAAGAAACAGGTGTCAGAGCACAAGCTAATGCACTGTATTTGGATGCAAAGCACTTTTGCTGCTCTCAAGGGAAATTATGGTATCAAGCTTACCTTTCGTCACACAACTCTTTACCATTTAGTTCATAAATTGCATCATCAGCATCCCTGTGGTCTTCAAATTCCTAGAAAGAAAATAGGAATAAAGAAGTATTTTCCCTCATAGTATATTCAAATGCTAGGAAACATGTTTTCTTTATAAATTTTACATTTCTGAAGCAAGTATCAGCCAGAACTTCGAACAAGGAAGTGGATTCCTAGTACATTTATGACTGAAAAGCCAAGATGTTCCCGTTCATGACCATTTCTTCTCCCTCCACCCCGCAAACTCCTTTTGCCTTCCTCGGTTGTTTCAGTATAACTATTTGCAGGACCTATATAAAATAAATTAATTAAATGACCTGGTTTATTACAGAAATATCTAAAATACTTTTTGTGAGAGAGGCGGGGGGATTACTTCAACACATACAGTTTAAAACACAGCCCTACATACAAAGAAATCCTATGTAACAGCACAAGCTGATGAACTGCAACCAAAAGCAGGAGCGCTGTGTGCTCCCAAAACCCTTTTAAGAGTGCTGGGGCTCATTCAATTCTTACTGAATTGGCAAAGAAAGAGTGAAGCAGAAAAAAAGCCCTTCTGATTTTTTTCTGAGCGAATTCGGCTCACTAGCCTGGCAAAAAGGTGCCTGTGTTAAAAGAGTGAGAAACATAAGCCCCTTTTCAGCACTGGCCACCTGTGGGTCTGGATCAGCTATAATATGCAATTCCATATACTGTTGCAACGGAATCTGTCACTTTGCTTTTGGCAGCAATGCTGCTTTAGTCAGCCTGAGTAGCCTCTGCCCACTATCCAGCCCACTGATTCTTGGCAAAAGATGTTTGTACAGCTCTGCAGGAAACTAGGTCAAGAAACCTATCCAGATGAAAAAAAGCACACTTTGTGCAGGAGGTGGGGTGAAAAAGACAGTGTTATTTTTCAACTAGATCAGCTTCCCAGGTAGGTTCATTATGTGGCTGAACAACTGTGGTAACACCATGTAAGGCAAAGGGAGAAAGGAAAGAAATAAAGCAGTGAGAACAAGCAGCTGGGTAGGGACTGCTTGAACCAAGAGCGTGCATGGAGGAAAAAAAAAAGTGGAACTGCAGCTTGAAAGCAATGAACAACAGAGAAGAACCCTCTTGAGTTGAAGAAAGCATTTGCGTAACTATAAACAGTTTTTCAGAAGCGATACTGGCTTAAGCAATCTTCCCCCCTCTGCACTGAAATGTGTTTCACTACGAAGTGAAACATCACACATCTTGCATGATGATGCAAAGATTATCTTGAGGAAATTCATTTAGGCCCAGCATTTAAGAGTATCAATAGTTAGGACCTACAACTCCCATGATTTCAGCTAGTTTCTAACAAACTGAATGACTGCGAGTCTATCTAGCTTTATATACTAGCTTTATGGTGTGAAGTTTGAAAACATTCTGCACTGAAATCTACAGAATTTAAGTAAATTTAATCAGGTTTCAAAAATCAAGCAATGATTTCAATCAAGCACAATGAAACGTGCTTTTAATACTACAACAATGTTAAATCAGAATCGCTTGGTTTTGTAAGAGGTTTTATAAATAGATTTTAAATAACCGAAAGCAAAGATGAACTGACAGCCCATCACAAGTGAGGTACTGCAAAGGATACTACTATTCAGTGTATTTATATCTGGATGACAGGACTGAGTGCACCCTCACCAATTTTGTAGCCAACACCAAAGTGGAAGGAGAAATAGATATACCAGAAGGAAAAACCATCACACAGAGAGACCTTGACAGGCTGAAAGATAAGGCCAACAACAATCGCAAGTTTTAGCAAAAGATAAATGTGAAGTCCTGCACCTGGGATAGAATAATCCCAAGCAGCAGAACAGGCTGGGGTTTCCGTGGCTGGCGTGTAGCTCTGCTGAAAAGGACATGGAAATCCTTGTGGAGAGTCAGCTAAGCGTGAGTCAGCAGTGTGGCCTTGCCACAATGAAAGCAAACCACGTCCTGGGCTGCATCAGTAAGAGTACAGCCAGCAGACCAAGGGGTAGGATTATTCTACCCTACTTGGCATTTGTTAAGCCACACCTGGAACACTGTGTCCAGTTTTGGCCCCTCCAGCTCAAGACAGACACTGAAAAATTGGAGTGGGACCAGCAAAGGGCCACCAAAACTGATCAGAAGGTTGGAGAACAAAGAAAGGTTGAGAGCGCCGTGTTTGTTCAGCCTGAAGAAAAGGCAGCTCAAAGGGGATCTAGTCAGAGTCTTCCAATACCTAAAACACGGTTAGAGAGATGATGGAAATGCTTTCCTCATGTGGGTGCACCGTGATGGGACGACAGGCAAAGGGGGGGAAGTTTTGTTCAGATGTAAGGAAAAAATTCTTCATCATGAGAACAATTAAATTTTTTAGACAGACTTATGCGACGATTACTCAAGCTTATTAGTGAGCTTTGAAAAGAAAATGCTTCTGCCTAGGAACTGGAGAAAAGAGGAAGGATGGTTGGCTGGCTGACTCACGTACAGGAGTTGAACAGAAGTTGTTCCTGAATGAGTCAACAGCCCTGCCCAGGAAAAGAAGAGGAATGCTCACAGAAAGGTGATTGAGAAATAGCAGCAATTGGAAAGGACACACTAAATAAACTCAGGCTCACATCTAGATGGGCCATTTACCTCCCGACTTTAAGAGGCAGGTATTTACCCACTGGCAGTCAACGAGGAGTAGCTCATACTGCAGGGCAATCAGGAACCGGCACATGCAGGAGTCAAGAAGTAATACTCGTATGAAACTAAAGTAGGCAAAGCCTGTTTTTTTGTTCTTTTCCCATAGCTTCACTCAAGGGATTGATCTGGGCAGAACGAATGGCATTCAAGCTTGCCATAGTGCAAGGGCAGTATCAACCTTTCCAGTTTGAACTCAGTGCTGCAGAACAGCTAATTCTCAGTTCTCAGGAGATCATAGTTAAGAAACAGGCCAATCCTGAGTCAACTTGGGAACCTGTAAAGCTGTAAAAATTTGGACAACAGTTTAGGAGCATAGAGCTCTAGAAAGCAGTGGTAGGAAACTAAGATCCAATGAACTGTGTATTTAATTTCATAGTCTGACAGACACATACACCCTGTGACCACATATTGATAGCAAATGTGCCTAACTTTAGCTGCACAAGAGTTAAAAGCTGTGCTGGTTAAATCCAACAGTAAGCACCTATTACACCCGTTGTCTTAGCCAACTACTTTGCTTTTATGTCAGGCCATTATTTAGAGATACGACCAAGCAGACTAGAAGCAGTGAGAGAGGAACATGAGTGACTCTGTATAAACTTTTCTCCAGGTCAAGACTTTGTCAAGTTTTGTAATGTCATAACAGGATATTTATACTGTCTTCAGAAATAAGGGAGAAAATTTAAATCCATGGAAGACTATGATCAGACAATGCATTTAATATAGCTAGAATATTACCAAGATTTTGAGCAAAATCTGGCCAAACCCAGGTAAAACCGTAATCCCAACATCTGAAAAGCAGTCTGAAATGTATACTATTTTCCATTTCCCATTGGAACTATCATGTTCTTAAGCATCTTCCCTTCCTTGACATCAGCCTAGCAAGGCTAGTACCTGCAAGCAAGAGAAAGAAAAATAAGGTACTACTTACCACAAATCCAAATCCATTTTTAAGATGGATTTCTCGTATGCGTCCATATCCTTTGAAGAATTTCTCCACATCCCGTTCCCGAGCACGTGAGCTTAAGTGTCCAACAAAGACACGGCAGCCACTCATCTTAAGGTTGATGCTAAGAAAAAAACCAGCACTGTTTATCAGATTAACAAACTTAAAATAGGGTGACTAAGATCACTTTTACATCTCAGAAATCTTGGTTAAATGGGATTTGATTTTATCATCCTCCAGGTATATATGTTAAAGACCCAATTCTTCTCTATAGTCAGAGAAGTGAGAAAATCCTGTCTTACTGAATTCTAGCAGAACCTACACAGAACTCCCAGCTTTGTCCTTTTTAGTCATACAACTTAAAGACTTCTTGTATCTGAAACAAATGTTTTTGTTTGTTGCTGCACTAATAATGCTTTTGTACCACAGAGCATGAAAAAACCCACTCTATAAGCTCCAAGATTAATTTGCTGGGCTAGCAACAGTTTAAAAAAAAAGAAAAAAGAACAAAACTGTTATGCTAATCATTGGAATAACGACATAAAACATTCTCAAACGTTTGCTTTCACCTGAAAGGATTGCTGCAATAGAAGTTATATAAGCATCCGAAAGATAAATGGTAGTAATCAAATTATTTCGATTTGCACTAACCATAAAATATCTTATTTTAACAGTCTATCAAGTTATGAAGAAGAAACATTTTGTTATTATGAGATTTCAACAACGGCAAAAACAAAGACTATTTCAGATATTCAGATTTTCAAAACCATCTACTGATCCAGGATACATAATTTGAGATCTTTATTTTAGGGAAGCTCCATTGTTTACCTCGAGTATGTCACTTTTTCAGTTTATGTGATCTAGAAATTTTTAAGTTCTTGTGACTGGAAAATATTAATTATTTGGCTCAGCTTTCCATCATACAAAAAACAAGGAATCCAAGCCCTAAGGAGTGGAAATACAATGTGATCTTATATTACAAGACTGGACTGTAAAGCAGACAGAGGAAACAGACAACATATCACGTTAGCTGTGAAAGTAGTTCAAGACAATTTGGATGCAGTACTTTGAATCTGCGTGATTTACCTTCTGTGTTAATACCCATTAGGTTTCTATTGATTAGCGTCTTCACTCGGGCTCACTGTGCCACCAGAGAAGTACCAGAACTTTGGAAGACAAGGTGTAGAGTTTCGTACGGGGTGAGGGGTAGAAGTGTGACAGCACTTACTTCGCCTAAACTGTCCCCGAACCACCAACCTGAGGTGACAGCTATTTAGTCACGTGAAAAGTTCCGTGCTTCTCCTACAAGGGCCTACGTTGCCCTTTGTAACCATTCCCTCCTTTGTGCCCACACTTGCATTTTTATGCCCACATGGAAATCCAGCTCAGAGGACTGATTCACCTCCCTTCCAGAGTAGCTAGTCTTCCGACAGACTGTTTTCCCGATGCACCCTTACCACACAAACACTAGCAAGGCCAGCAGTGGGTATTAAGGGAAAGACAGCCCTTTGCAGAGGAAGGACAGACTTACATAACTATGTGCTTTAAAACACGGTAAGAACAGTCACTCTGGCAACATTACTCATTTTGGGTGATTTGACAGATTAAAACGACTGCATAACTGCTGTTCATTACTTTTAGTTCTTAGTTCTAGAAAAACAAGGTGGGGAGGAGAGAGGAATAACAGAAGGAAATGAACATGGGGTGGATGGAACTGACTGCCTGAGAGTACCACAGATACAGCTAAAGCGTGCAAACTACCTGTTCATGCATTATTTACTCAAACATCAGGGAGCACAATGGATTTGAGATCTGTATCGACACCTGCAAGTCGCAGCGCTTCACACGTTGTTCCTAGCACAATGCAACCGCGTTTGCTCACTAGTGGCTCACAAGATCAAACATGCTGGCCTAAAAGCACTCGGGAAGCACGGGACCGCAGCAAAAGACCATCTGCTTGTTCGCCTTTTTAAAAAGTCGAGACGGGACAGGGCTGCGCTAGACTCGCCGCCTCCCCAAGGCAGGAGGACCCTCTCCTTGGGTTCACCGCCACCGAGGCGTCGGCCCACCCAGTGGCGATCGCCCCTCCCGCTCTTCGCGGCGGACGCGAAAGCTTTACACTCACCTTCAAGCCCCGACGGCTCCCAGCCATCCCTCCGAGCACAACAGCCGGGATCAGCCCTCCCCTCCGCAAAGCCGCGGGGCAGCGATGAAGCGCGGCGGCCCCCCGGCCCGCTGCCGTCGCGCCTCGATCACCCAACCGCCAGCGGCCCCCCGCCGAGCGCCCGGGCCAGCGGCGCTGCGCGGCGCCAGCGAGGCCTCCGAGAGCAGCTTCCTCCCCCTCAGCCCGGCGCCGCCACAAGGAAGGCCGGGCCCGTCCCCGCCCCGCAGCAGGGCCCGGCTGCACCAAGTCTGCTCGCAACTCGACCTTCCCCCGGCCCTCCCGCCACCGAGCGAGCCAAGGAGGGGCAGCCGCTCACCGTCGCCGAGCGCTGAGTCCTGCGGGCCGTGAGGAAACCACTCTTCCCGGCCGCGGCGGCAATGGCTGCCTTGTTCCTCCGAGAGACCAACACCGCCGCGCGCCCCCAACGGATGCTGCGCAACCGCCAACGCCCGACTCCAACTCCCGGCGTGCCGCGCGGCAGCCCCCGGCCGCGCCCCGCTCCCGGGGCGGCACCGTTGCACGCTGGGAGGTGTAGGCGCTGGGGCCGGTCCGGCGGCTCCGGGCCCCGGGCCCTGCAGCCGCTGGGCTCGGACAGCTCGTTTGAACAGGCGTTGTGGGGGAGCTTTGTGGGGATGGGGGTTCCCGAGGGGGCGGCTTCTCGCCGGGAGGAGAGGGGTGCCGGAGGGGTGCAGCGGGTGGGGGCAGGCTGCGGCCCTGTCAGGGCGAGCTGCGAGGCCGGGGCCCTTGGGTCAGGCAGAGGCCGAGGGGCCTCCGGCCACGACCAGGCCCAGGCTGCGGGGTAGGAACGCGCCGGCAGCCAGCGCTTGCCGTGGAGCACCCTAAGGTAAATCACATTCCTTTCCCGATGAAGCGATGCTGTGCCTGTGCACCCTTGGCAACCTGCTGCCGTCCCCCGGCCATTCTACTTCCTGCTGAACTAACTGCCTGTGACTTTTGACCAAGACATGGCAAAAAAGACGGGTATCTACTCTGGTTGACATGTGGAGGAGCAAAGGCACACGTCCAAAGAGTTCATCGAAGTGTTACACATTAGCTCAGCAACTACAGTTCTCCTGCCAACAAAAGTTGGCTGCGGCCCGCCCCTAACTACCACCTTCTCCTCTTCGGCACACAAAATTACGCTGCTTTGGGTAAGACCGCAGTACTGTTACTGTCGCTGACACCAGGGGGAAACCTTGGGTGGGGAAAAGTGTCTAGTGAAGATACAGGCTTGTATGGAGGTGCTAGGCAGAAGCAGTTTTTCCATGCGTATACCTGCAGCACGCTGCTTTTCTGGTTTATCAATGCCTGAGATGTATTCATTTTATGGAATTCTTACAACGTAATTCATGACAGTTCACCGTATGATGATCAAGATAAAAATTGTTATCTGTTTCTTCAGTATAGCATAGCTTGTTAAATCTTCACCATCCCGATGCTTACAATATAGCTACAGTTTGTTTTGCCCATTTTTTCCCCTCATCTGATAGCATCATGTCTGGATTTCCTGATTTAACTTGGAGTAAATATCTAAGTTACGTTTATGGCGTCGTATGTTAAATTCAGGCATCATTCAAATTTCTTGCCCTCTAATTATTCTTTAGGATGGAGATAACCTATACGTTCAACATCCATAATAAACAGAATCATTTAGGTAGGAAGGGACCCCTTGACATCACCTGGTCCAACCTCCCAAGGTTGCCCAGGACCATGTCCAGTCAGCTTTTTAATATCTCCACAGATGGAGGCTCCACAACCTCTCTGGACAACCCGATCCAGTGTTTGACCACCCTTACAGTAAAAAAGTGTTTTCTTGTGTTCAGATGAAATGTCATGGTTTTTAATTGTCAGTGGATGCTACTGAGAAGAGTCTGGCTCCCCCCTCTTCATTTCCTCCCATCAGGTATTTATACACATTCAGCCTTCTCCGAGCTGAACAGTCCCAGCTCTCTCAGCCTCTTCTTATATGAGAGATGCTCCCAGTCCCACAGTCATCTTTGTGGCCCTGTGCTGGACTCGCTCCAGTAAATCCATATCTCTTTTGTAGTGGGGAGCCCAGCAGAGGACACAACGCTCCAGGTGTGGCCTCACCAGTGCTGAGTAAGAGGGGAAGGACCACCTCCCTTAACCTTCCAGCAACACTCTGCCTAATGCAGCCCAGGATGTTGTTGGCTTTTGCCGCAAGGCAACTGATGTGAACTCTTTTTGTTAAGAATGGAGTAATGTGACAGCTTAACAAAGCTAACTGTGGTTGAAAAAGAAAAAGTGGGTAGCTGTAGCTGGGGCAAGTATATCTTACAACTTTGAACACAATGTTCAGTTGTAAGGCTGTTTTACTTCTTTATTTGATAAGACTGTCCAGGACACTCAAAATGGCAGCCCTGTGACTCTTTCTATGCAAATTCTGCGTAGGTGGCAGAGCTGGACTATTACTGGAGTAGCACCAGAGTGTGTGCCTGTGTGCCTGTGTGCTTGAATTGCTGTGTAAGAAGCTCAGAAGCAGAAAAAACCTCCTTAGGTGGCAGCCTTGGAATGGTATGGGAGTAATAGGGATTTGAGTTACTGGCAATAATGAAGGTAAGTCATGCCAGAAGCCCAATTAAAGCTTTTTCGGTTTTATCCTGCATCTCTGCAGCTTCTGGGGTTGTATAAGTGGGGAAGAAAGCGGCTGTGCATCTGGAATGCAGCTCTGGCTGCTCTGGTGGTGCCTAAGCCAGGCTGGAGTCCTGCTTTCCCTTTCTTGGTTGTGGACACTCGGCATGGATGGTAAAAGGCATGAAATATATCATTAGAAGAATCTGCAGTGTTGCCTCTAGTGTGTGGGTAGCGTTTCTGGAAGCTATTATGTGCAAAATCAAATTTCATAATAAAGCTGTATTTTAGTTTCCTCATTATTTTGGTTGCACAAAAAGATCGGTCTCTCAGAAGACCATCTGAAAGCCCCCTGGGAACTATTAGCATCCACACCTACAAATGTAAACAGATACTCAGCTGGAATCAGGATACTTAAATACACAATCTCTTTATTGCTGAGGTAAATGAACTGCTTTCTTGCTTCCCTGAAGAAGACATTTTATTTTCTCTGTGGCAGAAAGCAGGATGCTGTGGTTCCGTACCACAGATTAGAGATTATGCCCTATTCAAGTAAGAAGTAGCAGGAGAGAAATTCTTCATGAAAGTGATGGTGGTGGTGTTTGAATGTGCTTAATAATAAAGAAGGTATAAAATGCTTTCCTAACTCTGCAGTTTAAAGTAGTCCTTGGTGTTAGGCAAATCTGTACAACGAAAGCCACAGGGTTCATACAAAAAGCCACAAGAGCAATTAAGGAACTGGGGGGAATGGTCTGGGAAAAGGTTTGAAATAGTTGTAGGATGACTGTGGCACTTAGACTGGAATGCGACAGAGCTGGGCTCAGTTCTCTGCTCCACCACGGACCCTCCCCTGCCCCGAGGACCGTAGGCAAATCGCTTCTGGCTGGAGACAATAACCACTCAGTTGCGTTCACTGCAGCACCTAACTCGGAGGTGCCAGCCACCCAGAAGGAATCCAAGACCTAGAGCTAGGTCCCCACTCTCCCTGCACAGGGCACAGGGGAAGGTAGACATCTGCTGACCAAAAATATCCATGTGCTAGTGAGTGAGTGAGGAGCTGCTAGGAAGCGGTGGCGAGAGATGTAGGTCTTAACATCCTGCCCCTGCTCAGCACATATGCACCTGCCTGCAGCTGGGAAACCAAAGCCTTGTTCCACTTGGGATCCACAGCTCAGAGTTGTCTCAAAGAAAAGTGCCAACATCTGTTTCTAGCAAGGACTAACTGGGACTTGCTCTTTTCTTTAGCTGTCGAAAGGCATGTGAGACCAACACCTACGTTTTGTAAAATGGCCTATTGTTTAAAATACCCATCACTCTGGAGGCTTGGGTCCGGTGTCTTCCTCAGACTGAAGATTCAGGCTCCCACCCGCCACAGAGTGCCCTAACCACAGTGTGAGCCTGCGACGGTGGAGAAGGGAGGCTCCTCTCATTGAAGCCCTGCCACTATGGAGCAGACAATGGAGGGAGAGCAAGCGTAAGGGCAGACCTAATGGTTGGGGTGCTGGGAGAGGCATCCTAGGGCCTGTTTCCCACCCTGAGGCTTTGTTCTGTATTTTATCCTTTGACTGTTTGTCGTGGTTTAACCCCAGTCGGACCACACAGCTGCTCGCTCACCCTCCCCCACCCTGGTGGGATGGGGGAGAGAATCTGAAGAGCAAAAGTAAGAAAACTCCTGAGTTGAGGTAAGAACAGTTTAATAATTGAAATAAAATAAAATAATAATAATTTAAAAATTGCAATGAAAAGGAAAATAACTAGAGAGAGAGGAACAAAACCCAGGAAAAACAAGTAATGCAACCGCTCACCACCCACCAACCGATGTCCATCCCATCCCCAAGCAGCAATCGCTGCCCCCCGGCCAACTCCCCCCAGTTTCTATACTGAGCATGACATCATATGGTATGGAATAGCCCTTTGGCCAGCTGGGGTCAGCTGTCCTGGCTGTGCCCCCTCCCAGCTTCTTGTGCACCTGGCAGAGCATGGGAAGCTGAAAAGTCCTTGACTTAGTGTAAGCACTGCTCAGCAACAACTAAAACATCAGTGTGTTGTCAACATTATTCTCATATTAAATCCAAAACACAGCACTGTACCAGCTACTAGGAAGAAAACTAACTCTATCCCAGCTGAAACCAGGACACTGTTTAATAGAAAATACCTAAAAAATGCCTCCATCAAGGACTGAAATGCAGCATTCCTTCTGCAAACTGATTGCCTAAACCATGAGGATATGGGTTCACACTTTTTCTCCAATTGCTTGGGTGCTTATTCTTTATTTCACAGAGACAGATGGAGTGAGGCTGGGAAGATTCTTCCTGGCCCAGCCTATTAGGTTTCCTGCTGGTTAGGGTGTAGTGCTGGGAGGTGGGGATCCCCTGAGGAAGGATGAAGCGTTGAACTTGTGTTACTCTCCTTATGTGAAGATATTTTAGGCAATTAGGCTCTTACGGAGCAAATGGGTGGCAAACCCACCCGGAGGCCTTGCAAAGAAAGCAGCCAGTCTTGCTGGTCAGTACTGCTCTTTGTGCACGGCGTGAGGTTTGCAGCCCCCAGTGATGCGGGGTGTTTGCGAGGGGAAAGCTCGGGCCCTGATGGGGCCTCTCACAGGGGACCAGGTGTCCAGTTGTTTCAATGGCCTGTTCCAGGCCTGCCCCGAAGCAGAAATGTAGGCGTGCAGAGAAGGCTTAGGTGCAACAGGGAAAAGCCTAGTGAGCAATACCTCCAGATCTGGGCAGCAGCCGAACAGAGACTGTTTGGATCACAACTGTAAATATAGGCTTCGCATTTCTACCTTCTAGTGAGATCTAGCCCTTTTTCTCCATGTGCCGCCTTCATCTGCACGGTGGGAATAAGACTAGATGTTTCCCACAGCAGTAGTGAGAGATTATGTTTTTCTAGACAGTATGAGGATTGGGGTCACTGAGGTATTGCGATAGCTAGAGGGTCTTCTCGATGTTTTGCTTAAATGCTTGCTAGGTCACTAGGATGAGAACTACTGACAAATAGCAAAAAGGTGTAAACAAACTTGCTGAGAAGAGGTAAGACAGGGATGGGATGTAGTGCAGTTTCTACCAACATATTTTCATGCATGTATGTCCCAGGAATCAAAGCAGAGAACAAAACTGAGACACTATTTCCTGACTGTCCTGTGGTGTCCAAAGACAGGGCAGGAATCCGTTTTAATATTTTATTGGTGAGATGTATAGTCTAAAGTGGCTGTAAGTCTTCAGAATATAGAAAAGATTAATTTTCTTCTTGCATTTTCAGTGGATTTAAATTGCTGAGATTTAAATTTACCTAAAATAGCCTTACAGAGCATCCTTACCTGTACAAGAGCTAATTCATCCAACTTTATCCCTCGCAATGGCTGACTTTTCTACTGACTGCAGCACTGAAAACATTTTCTCAGTGCATGCTGGGGAATGTTCTGATTACCTGTTTGTCTCATGATGTGCCCTATACTTTGTTAATCTAGGTTTATTATGCTAAGACTTTCCCAGCAGCTTAGAGCTAATGCAGTGGATTTTAAGGGTTTACACAGCAGCAACTCTTTCAGTAGCCAGAGTCACCTCGGCAGTTTGGTTAATTCAACAGGATTAAGCTTTCTTAGTACTTGGCTGCTACGGGGGTAGGGAGAATCTGTCCTACCCCAGCATCTGTAGTGCATGTAATGTCATACAAATAATTTTCTTGTTATGGTCTGAAAATCATACCAGCATTCTGGTTCCTTAACAAAGTCATTTTAGTTCGGGCTGTTCCTTCTCCCAGCCGTTACAGTCACCCTCTCTTTATTCCTTGCCCTCTCCATTATTTCCCTGATAAAACCAGTCAGTCTGATTCGGCTGGATGGATCCTCTGTGGATGTATGAATACTTCTTTGAAACCAAGTTCATTCAAGGTTGCAGACCAGTTTCCTTTCATTGTCTTCTGAGACTCCTGGCTCTGCTCCTCCGCTCCAAAAGCAGATGCTGGCAGCACTAAAGACACGCAACAGTCACAAGATAGATTTGAGAGGCTTTTGGAAATGTGGTTGACATTCTGGCAGGCAAGACAGCCCCATGTTGTCTGAGTACTGATGTGCTTTTTGCCCCTGTGCTGTCAGGCAGTCATGCAGGGGCAGGTACCGAGATCTCAGCAGCCAAAGATGTCAACAGCCATGAAAGGGAAATGGTTAATTTCCTGGCAAAGCATTATTTCAGTTTCTGTGGCTGAAAATATTGAATATGGCAGACTGATGAAAACAGTTCATCCCTGAATGAGAGATGTGAGCTTGAAGCGGATTGTCCGCTTCTTCTGTTCTTGGCAGGGGAAGGGGCAGTCACTGAGCTGCAAACAGCTGCTTCCAGAAACGAATTTCATCAAGGCTGATGTCAGGACTTGGCTAAAGAATGGCATGTTAGCTGCAAAACCATGAGCCTAATACAAAAAGCTGCTTTCAAATTTCAGCATACTAACTGCCACAGGCTGTTAGGCCACACGATTGCAAGATACATCTTGTGCTGCATATGAGGAAGGTGAACGTGTTGCAGCATCCGAGTGCTCCTCCTTGGGTGGGGTGGGAATGGGGAGGCCGTATCTAATGCCTAGAGGGAAAGACCAGGTCACGTAAGCTCTAGCCAGTTTGTCAAAGGCCATGCCACCTAAGCAGAAGAAATACCAGTACATGTGCCTAAAATTTTAGACACACTTACTGCCTATATTTTGAACTCTATTCAGCTACTCAGAAGCACAGGTGAGGCCTTTCTGGTGCTGTTAACACCTCAACTTCACCAAAGGATGCAGTGCTGTGGTGCCAATAGAGCAACACTAGCAAGGCTGAAGCCCACACACTGCCAACAATTTGTGGTGTGAGCAGGGATGAGCCGCCTGTTTTCCTTCTGTCTCGTAAAACCATGAATACTTACACCCTGCTGGGGTTTTGTGTGAAACCTGGTCACAGAGTGCAACACTACCACAGCTCTGTAAAAGGTTGTTGTAAAGACTTCTGGAATCTCCAAGCATGGACTTGCAGAGCGCCGTCACTGGGATCATTCCAAATAATTTGGCTCCATTCTCAGAGTGGTAGCAGACCTGGGCCCAAGGTGACGGCCCAAGATGCACCTATGCTCTTTTCCCAGCCCTATTTCAAAATAACACGGGTCTTTTCTCCAGACAGTGGTCATTTAATACCCCAATGGATATTCCCACCGCCCCCTGGTATTACTGTTTAAATAAATAAATAAATAAAGTATGCATTAAAAAAAGTGTATCATTACATCTTCTGGGAACGGGTACAACCCACAGAGAACCTCAATTTATTTGGCAGTGCAAATGTCCTTTTCCAGGTGCAGCAAACCAAGGACAGGGCAGCTACTGTAGAAGAGGGTTATCAAAGCAAGGGCAATGGGTGCTCTGAGGCAAATTTCAATATAGATTATCTGCTCATGCCCGTAGTCATGTCTCCACTGTTTTAGTTTTCAAACAGATAACCTATGTTATGTACATTAAAACACGGTAATGGAATCAGTACTCTGTATCTTTGAAGAGGACAGTCTCATTTGTAGCAACATAGTAGTGACGTAGCTGAAAATGGGCCTGTAGAGGAGCTTGCAAGTGGATTAAATACTGATGCGGCTGCAAGTCCTACATTACTGACAATCCATATTGACCCTGCCAGGCTTCTCAGTATCATGGGCTACAACACAGGAAACTCAGCTTCACCTCAACTCCAGCACTCATTAACAACGCAACTATAGGGAATTTATGTGAACTGCCTCTGCTTCAGCCTTTGAAGACAAACTATGGAGAGTAGAGTCTGGCCTTGTCTATGTACGAAGCTAAATGGCACTCACTTGCGTACCCTCTGCAAACACATTATCCAGCCTACAGGAAAATGCAGGTCTTGGTAACTCCTGGAAGAAGTGTGGTAGCAGACATTAGCATCCCCTCTCCCAAATACAGTATGCAGATACTGTCAGGTTGGGATACATCACAACACGCTGCTGTGATTTTTATTGTGTCCTACTCAAGGTCAGGAATAAACCAGAAAGCTGTGCTGAACCCCAGCCCACCATGTACAATGGCCTCCTCAGGACTTGGCTCTGCCCTCAAGAACAGAGGTCAATGCTACTGAGAGCTGCAGGAACTCTTTGTGAATCTGTGCATGAATTCTCTGCTCCTGCAGTCATTACTCAAAATAAAAACTGCCTTTGGGACTAGAGACAGCAGTATATAGTTATACCTAAAAACCACTCACTTGAAACATGTCATGAAGCAGTAATGTAGTTTTTTTGCTCCTAACTCCATGTTTCTTAAAAAAAGTTGTGGGAGGGCAGGAAATGCACCTGTAACATGAGATGGCTGGGAAGGGATTAGTTGCTTCCCTTTGCTGATTTTCAGGCACATGCGTGTGTGTGTATACTTTATGACTCATTAAAGGTCCCAAAGGAGTTGTTCTGAAGGCTGGTTTCTTTCAGATGTCCAATACAAAGGTGATCTTGAGGGCTCTGGAAGAATTTCTAATGTCAGAAGATGTGATATCAAGAGCAGTGAGATATTCAATGCTGAGCATGGAACAGTGGAGGAATTTTTTATAGATGGTTCAAAATACAGTGGTTGTTTGCACTGGTCTAGTAACTAATTCTGTGCTGGTTTTTAAGGAGTAACAAGAATATTGTTCCTAGAGATGTGGGTGTATCAGGGATGGTTAAAAATTATGAAAGACATTAATTTGAAGTAGTAAGAAAGCTGTGAAAATTCCAACATCATTCAACGAGAATGAAAAGGTTAAGGGGGAAAGGAAGCTTACCTTTCAAGTATCGTAATTTCAATTTAAAAACCATGAATTTTGGATTCTCTTCGTCATGTTTGTGTTTCAACTAAATAGGATGAAACAATTTTACTATACAAATGAATAAAGTCTAGATTTGTTATCACAAGAAATTTTTAATATGGTTTGTGACAAGCAATATCAAAGTTATCAACTCTCAAGCTTCATGTTCTGAAACCAGACAACTCTCAGCAACAAAAAAAGTTGTGCACTGATAAACATAGGAGGCATATTGTATTTTTTAATTAAATATGAAAACATGAGCTGTGTACATTATTTTTTTCCCTAGAAAACACAGCAATTTCAAAAGTTTATCATAAAATATTTTCATGAAATGAGTGAACCAGCAAACACATGCACTTGTGTGCCTTCCCCCCTCCCAAGATAAACGTGATAAAGGAGACATACGCAAATGTAAAAGTTAACAGAACAAGTGGTGTTTTGTTGTTGTTTGGTTCTTTTTGGAAAGGATGGAATGTAACATTGTGCTCGACTTTCTATGTCACAACAAAAAATATTTGGTGCGATATTTTAACATTTTAAGTTTCAATCTGGTGGAGAAAAATACCTTTTTCTATAATAAAATATGTCTGTTCTTTTTAAAACTTAACTTTTTTGCACAAAATAATTTTGTAAACTGTCATTTCAAGGGCAAGGTAGGCGGTGCCATGTCAATATCCTCCCCCCCACTTAAAAATGTGATCTGTTATCTGAAGCAAAACAGGGAAACACAAAAAAGAGCGGAGCAGAGGCTGCTTTGCAAAGAGAAAGAAGGGCGTGTCGGACGGGGGAGAGGGGAGGGAGCGTGTGGTGGGACAGATAAAAGTTAAAGGTCACTTTCACCGTAGAGTGCCGTGGAGAAGGACATGTAGTCCAGGGCACCGGGTACAGCATCACGGCCATTGTAGGGTGCCATTCTAGCAATGCAATATTCAGCCTGATCAGGAGGCAGTTCCCGCCGTAATTCATCCACAGTGATGTAGTTCTGCAATGAGGACAAACGATAAGGCGATGGTTACTTCCAGAAAACTGACCTTCCTCAGAGGGACAACCACCCCCTGTCCTCCCAGGGCAGCAGACAACAGTCAGGGACAGGACCCCAGCAACTAGACTCGTACTGCACACCCACACAGGGAGCTCTCTGCGCATATGCCTTGGGAGGAAATGCAGTCACTCCCTACCATTTGGACAAGAAAATGGTTTTTACAACTGAGAGAAAGATTATTTTTGCAGGAGAGATGCTGGCACACCTAAAGAAAAGACCTAGGGGTAAGTCAGCTAAGTTGTTCGTGTAAGACTGTGTCTTCCCGTTGACAGTGGAGGTCCTGCTGAAAGCAAATGGGAGGAAGCAGAAATTTCATTTGGATCCTGTCCCTCACAGGCACAGGGTAACAGCTGCTTGTGCTGCTTGGGAGTTGCTGTTCCCTCTCTTCAGACTAAGGAAAGGAGCCATCCCCACTAGCTCTGGTTGGTGGCACCAATGCAGACAGCAGACAAGCAAACACTTTGTATTGCTTCCACAGTTCCCCCAACAATCCTTGCCTTTCACAGCAGACATTTTTAGTAAGCAAGCAAAACTTCTTATGTAAATTTGGCTTCTGGAGACTCACTGAGCTGAGCTGAGGTAGCTTGGCTTCTTTCCATGCAGTAAGTAACAATAGCTGCCTGTTTGCTAACCAGTATGTTGTCTTTAGCTAACTGACTCATGGGCATCTGCAGTCGTCTGAATAATGGTTCAGGTTTCACACCATCTCTCCCTCTCCTGTGACTTTTCATTCCCCCCGCCTTTCAGTTTAATGATTGGAGTGAGTAAGAGGTATTTTTCTTCATAATGAAATACTGTCTGATTCATGTTATAGTCACTAGAGCATATTAAATACTCACAAATATACTTAATGTACTGTACAGAGTAAAAGAGTTAATAAGTGATACTGCATCCAAAAGTACCTATTTATTCAGTGATTAGCTTATCTGAATAATGTGGAATTTTCAGGCAATAGGACTGGCTTTAGTCAGGTACATGCCTAAAGGATGGATATCATGGGTTTCTACATTACAGATTATGAAAAGATTATTAGTGAAACATGGAAACCAGTACTGGATTTAAGGGTAACTCATTACAATCTGAGAAATGGTATCCCACATTTCAAGTGAGATGAATAAAATCATTAGCAAATATAGAGATATATTAATATTGCATGTACATATTATTTGTTCAATTACATAAAAGATTAGTGGGGAATGTTATATAAGAAAACTAAGATTACATAATTTTATCAGCTTGTTCCACTGATGATGCAAATTTAGAAAATTAATACTTTTAGTATCATCCTGTGAGTTTTCCTACTTTCAACCAATTTCTATGATTAAAAGATTCTCTTCTTGCAGCATATCCTCAATGAAAGTCTACTACTAATTGTATAACAACTGATAGTGACACATGTATATCTGAGAAAGATCATCTCAAGTTTACAGCTGTCACTAATTAATAGTTTTTCAAGACTAATCAAGAACCATCTATTGAATTTGTTAATACATTTTAAAATAACAAATCACAACCAAGCTCTTAATTAAATTTTTAAAGCAAGAGTGGGCAGCCAAGTTCTGACTGACAGCTGAACAGGACTTTCAAGTGCCTTGGCAGGCTGCTCATTAACCCACACTTTAGCCCTGCACTCCTCCAGCACTGCACAATGTTCCTGTGAAAATACCCTCCACGCTACAGAGTGCTTCCCTCAACACTTTCTCTCGGAGACCAGAGAGAAAAAGGAAAGCAGGAGCAATGCAGATGCAGGAAAGGAAGGTGGGGAGCCTGACCTTATCTCCAGCCAGGATCTTGAAGGAAGCCATAACCTGGTCAGCAGTATCTGTATCTGCTGTTTCCCGGGACATGAAGTCGATGAAGGCCTGGAACGTCACTACACCCAAGCGGTTAGGGTCGACAATGCTCATGATGCGGGCAAACTCTGCCTCTCCCTGGAGAACAAGACAGTCATGTAAGCCTGGACATTTAGGCAGCAGTGCTATGAAAGTGGGGAGAAACTGTTCAGCAGCATATCCCACAGCTAGAAAAACAAAGCCAAATAGAAACCACTACTGTGTTTTTTATCAGGTTATTCTTTTTTACCTTGCTGTTAGGTACAAATGCTTCCCACTCATTTGTCCTTTGGAATAAAATAATTCTCAGCTGTGCTCTAGGATAACATCCAGCTCCACCTAGCTCTAGGACAATGCTCCTATCAGGGAACAATATCACACAGACTTCAGGGGAAGATGCAAATTTCTCTGTAATACATGTCATGCTAGACGGCTGTAGCAATATTTGAAGATCTGCGTTCATCAAATCCTTTTACTTTCATTTACTAAAAGAGAACTTTTACAGTTCTTTTCAGCTGCCAGAACAGAAACCACCAGAAGAAATGTCTCTGGGGTCTTTAATAGTGTCTGGTTCATCTTAACAAGACAGACTTTGGAAAGAAGGACTTGCATATCTGGAGTGGCCCAGGGAAGTAGCCTTTACAGCAAACATCCTACAGAGAAGTTTGCTACAGAAGCCAAAACCTTGTAGTGTAGTTTTCTGCCCCCCCCCCCCCCCTTTTTTTTTTCCCCATATAAACAGAAGAGCATCTATTCTCATCTCTGGGACTCCTTCCTCCCCAGGTAAGGAGGAAGGGAGAGCAGAGCCGAGTATTCTCCTGGGAACAGGCTCTTCAAACACATCTAGAACAGTATACCTTCAAGAGTAATTAAGGTATCTAATCAAATGTTACTGCACCTTGGCACGCTACACTGAAGAGTCTGTATGTATACTGGGCTGATGAGTAAGATGAAGAAACACTGCTTTGCCTGACATCAGCAGCAAATATACTGAGAGTACAGCTGAATATTTTTGCACTATGCTCTTCTGCCCTTTGATGAGCATCAGTCTTTGGTGAAGCTCTTCCTGTTAGTTATCGTGCCTCTCAAGGTGCCACATGTTACTGTTCTGAATATGCAGGTACCCTGGTGAGGGAAAAGCTTACAGGGAGGATGACTGGAACTTGAACTTACTTACATGTACAGGAAGAGAGATGTGAAATAAATGGTAGGAATGAGTGGAGCAGCGTTTGAGTGTATTCAGAAATCAGGTCATGTATACTTCCAGATGAGTTCAACTGATACTTAGGGCTGGGGAGGTTGTGTGTGCTGTGCAGAGTGCAGGTACCGATACAAGGAAGTTGAATGTTTCTTCCACTTGTAGCTACACAGTTTGATAAATATAATTCTTATTCGAAATACACAGGAATTAGACAATGATTTCAATTTTTTTTACCTTCAGCTACTGCTGAGAGACAAGAATTTTACATATACAACTAATACTAGATTTAACATCCGTTACTGATAGTCCTGGAAAATACGACTGTATTTACCTTGATTCACTACACATTCTCCCTTTATTTTTGATGGTGCCTACAAGAATCACTTTGAACAGAGTGAGAGGGCTCTACATTACCATATTGTAACCCATGGAGATAAGGCAGGCTCGGAAATCTTCACAATCCATCATACCAGTCTTCTTCTACAGGGAATGATGCAAAGACGGAAAAAGCCAAGAGAGAAAAGGCAGACCAGTCCAGGGAGAAATGAACCCACAGGAGACATTACAAAGAATGAGTTTCAGGGGGGAGGAGATGGAAGGAAGGATTTACAGGACAATGAAAAATAATAGAAGAAAGGTAGTTTGTGAAAACATGAAGAAGCAAAGGTGTTTTTGGAATAGTTTACACACAAGGAACATATTGATGATGAAAAAAAGGAATGAAGATATCAAGCAAGACAGATTGAGGGATGGACAAGAAAAGGAGCATTAAGTGACACAGAAGTAAATGGAATAGTTTGAAGACATAAAAGGAATGCTCCCAAGACAAACAATTAGGGAATTAAGAAGGAATAGATACCAAAGTACATTTAGAGAGGAAGTAGTATAGAAAAGTGACGTATATATAGCCAAACACAAGAACAGGAATGACAGATGGATTAAGACAAACAAGAAAAGAAAGGAAAAAACTGTTATTTTTTCACAGTTTAACATCTGGCTGTGTTCACCACTAGCATTCAGTACCTGTGCATCGTTTCCAATATCGTAACCCAAGCTGATGAGACAGGCTTTGAATTCCTCAGGGCCAAGTGTGCCGGAGTGGTCCTGGTTATGCGGTGTGCCAGGCAGCAGGACATGCAGTGCCAGTGGGGTGACGGTGTGGGGCAGAAGGAAGGGAGACACAGAGGAGATCAAAGGGAGGTGGAAGGACAACAAACAGGTGCACCATGCAGTGGGTGAGGAGAGAGGGAGAGGAAGAATGACATGCAGATAGAAAGACAGGGAAGAAAAATAAAAAGTGCACAACATTAGATATCACAATGACATTTCAGGATGTGCTAAAAATGCTCTTGGAACAGTTCCTTCTCAGAGAGCTCGTCACATCTTGAGAGCATTTGAATGACAAAAACAGTTGATGCTCAGAAGCCTCAAGATCTCCATCTCCCAAGTGAATTACTTGCGTCACTGCTTGTTATCCATAGTGCCAGAAGCCCTGTGTTTCACTAGTAACCTGGAGTGCAGGTAAGCAGGCAGAGGCAGAGGGAAGCATTGCCTTAATCTTCCAGTCAAAAGTCCCACTAAAGGAGTAGGTGAGGGCAGGTATGTTTGGCAACACACCCAAGGAAGCTTAGCTGTCAGGGCATCCCAGGAACAGACAAGGAAAAACAGCTGAAGCTCAGGGGAGCAGTGTTACGGCTGTATTTATGAGACCTCCACGTGAGGTGGAGCTTTGACTGGTAAAGCTATTTCAAGTGCTCAGCTCTGCAAACAGCACTGCTGTACAGCACAGCACAACACAGCTTGGCAGCTGCTCTTCCCTTTGCTCATTTCCCACTCCCCCCGTGTTTGGATGCACCCATTAAGCTATACACAAGCTACCACAGGAACTGAGAATCCACATCCACCCTGCAGAATTTTAGCTCAGGACAGCCCCCAAGCACTGAAGAGCTCCTGCCTGCCGCCACCATCTCTGGCCAGATCAAGAAAGCTACAGACAGGATGGTGGGGCCAATTCCAAGCGACTTTCCTCAAAAAATCAGCTTTTAAAGTCAGCATTAAGCCTTCATAAATCAAATACACAGTTGAAGATGGGAAACCCATGTTCTCTCTGCATTATCGTTCAGAATGTTGTGGAGGAAGGGGCAAACGATATGAAGGTCAAAATATAAAATCTGCAGGGCTTTATGGGTCCCTCTGCTAAGAAAAGAAGTGATGGTTTTTGTTTTTCTTAGGCAGCTAGAGAAGGGCTGCAATAGCCAGTGTTCAGCAATCTGAAAGCGTTGCCAATCTCTGAGGGCAGGCTGCAGCCCTGTTCTCTGGAGACCTTGCTGGTGCAGCAAGTGGTGAAGAGCAACCTATATTTGCATCACTGACTCAGTATCTCTGCAGGCTGCTCATGGATT
Organism: Ciconia boyciana; assembly: GCF_034638445.1. Classification (NCBI taxonomy): domain Eukaryota; kingdom Metazoa; phylum Chordata; class Aves; order Ciconiiformes; family Ciconiidae; genus Ciconia; species Ciconia boyciana. The sequence goes on along the minus strand of NC_132939.1, from coordinate 33,784,956 downwards.
TCCAGACAACATTGAAGGGGTTGATAATGGAGCCGGTTTCAGGCTTGGGCTGCTGCTGTCTCTGCTTCCCTGCATGACACCTTTGTGATTCAGGTTGTAGACGGAAGAGCTGCAGACAGGCTGGCAAATTGAGGGTCGGGGAATTTCCTTTAAGGAATTCCTTTCTTATTCACCCATTAGTGCCTTGGCATGTATTTCCACAGTAAGGCAAGGCAGTCTTTACATCAGGGTTTATCTACGTCATGCAGTGCTGTGGTGTGTATAAATCCTCCTGTTTGCTCCATACAAGAGCAATGCTGGTTTCTTCAATACACGTTTATGTGATGGTATGTCAGTGTGGAGGACAGTTGCTCCAAAGAATTTTATAAATCAAGACAATAATCTGCTCTCTGGAGAAGATGAGGTAAAAGTCTCATTTCCTAAATAAGCCTTCAAATTTTTCCATACTTTAGCTTTATCAGGAAACTTAGCAGTTTCTTGTGAAGATATACTTCTCCCAGCCTAATGATTGCTTAGCAGTCTTCACAGGAATGACTGCTCTGCAGGAGTGGTGTTTTTAAGAATGAAACATCTTCTATCGATCTAGTTTTACCACAGTGACTGTTTTTTATTGCACTGTCCAGTCTACATGGAAGCTTGCAGGTTACCAAGCTGCACTCAGCACTGACTTACCCTGTCGAAATGGTTGAAAGAAGCCCGGAACTCATTCATCTGTTCCTGGCTGATTCCTTTGGCATCACGGGTCAGAATCTGGTTTTCCACTTCGTTGATGGTTCTAGCAATTGTTGTTAGTAACTGTTCCCAGCCCACTCGGATATGCTGGAAAAAGAGGACAGGACAATTTTTAAATTAACAAGTAGCTCTTCTGCCCCTGAGGCCAGTGGATCGAATGTGCCACTTGTTGCAAATTCCTGGTGGCCAAGGCAGGAGAAGTCCATTTGCTCAGAAAAGCTTCCTTCTCATCTGCAGTGTGAGCCAACCAGATGTTTAAAATCTGAAATCTGACTGAAAAGAACATTGAAGAGGCCAATTCCTGATCTTAAGAAAGTCTTGGTCCTATTGCAAAGTTCCTTTGCCTTGTCAGAGCAACGTATTGGGGGCCTTTAACACAAATGAGAATCAAACCCAGTGCTTCTAGGACTTAGTTGGGCAGAAAACTCTCCTTACCAAGAAAATAAATAAACCATAGTCCTTGGAAGACACTGGTGCTCCACTGCCTCTTGCTCTTGCTTAATGGAGAGCTGGCCAGAAACCAAAAGACAGATTTCAAAGCCCGACTGTGTTCTGCTGGACTCATGTTGAACTCAGATTGCTTCCAAGAAACCTCATGTTGTCAACAGAAAGCCAGACTCCGATTTTAAAAAGCTTTTGTTGGACTTTTTTTCTTCTGCCAGGCTGTGGCAGCTCAAAATCACCAGCACTCCCCTGGTCTTTCTAATCCCAGCTAATAGGCTGCCACAATCGGGTGGCAGGAGACATGAGATGAGCCAATTTTTCAAGCAATACTGTTGATCTCATTCAGGTTATTTGTATTGTCTATATTTGGAAGGACATTGGAATGGGTTGGCATGAAGTACAGCAAGGCAAAAAAAAAAATTCAGTGACATGTTGTTGCATGCTTGGCCACATTGTCAAGCTCTCAATTTTCCTGAGAACCATAACATGTTGCCAGAGCTAGATGCGGCTGATGCTAACTGGCTACAGCAGATGAGGCTGTGTTATCTGCTGCCAAAACTTTTACCTCCATGGTGTAGTTGGTGTGCTTGTTGTCAAAGATAAGCGCTTCCTGGATCTGTTGGTGGTCTCCTTCCAACTGGTCAATCTTTGGTTTGTAATTCACAATGCTTTTTTCATACTGCCGCAAGTGGTTGAGCTGGTCCTCCAGGGTCCCATGCATCTCTATTGAAATGCGGCCAATCTCCTGCATTAGCAAAGCCAAAGGAGTTAGACCCCCATTGGAAGGACAAGCCTCAACATGCTTGACATTTATTGCAGCTATTTCACGCTCACGCTCACGCAGGATGATGATTTAAAAAAAAAAAAATCTAATGGAGCAGTTACTTTAAATGAGCTGAGACAGTGTCAGCAAAAATTTTAGCAGAGCTCTGAACATTTTCCAAGTGAGGTGAGTCACATGAGATGTGTCTAATACAAGGATACAAAAAAAAAAGGAAACTGCAGCCATAAACTAGTAATGTACCAAGCCCAATCTTTTTCTGATGCACTGTCTGCCACTAACTTAGTCCCTTCATACAGACATATTTCTGTAATTGCTCTCTTCTTTACAGCTCCTGCCATCAGTAGTAGCTTCATATTTTTCTATTTCATCAACTCCAATTCCTTTAACTCAAATCTTACCTAAAGAGAGATGATCTCCCTTAAAAATATGTCTCCTCTGCTGATGTTTGATATGCTAATTGTATTTATTTTGTCACGTGTATCAAGACCATTGCTGTGAAAGCAGTTACACAAAATATGCTTCTGATGTAGGGGCTTTAACTTGCTGCATGTAAACACAACTCTATTAAAATACCAGCGTTCCCCATTTTAAGTCACGTTTTTTATCTCGGTACTAAAGAGTTAGGGGAAGAAAAGTACAAGCACTTCAGTAACTGATACCAATCTTGGGATTCTCCATATTTTCTATGAAAGTTTCTCTTGCTGTAATCTGAAGGAAGAATGACCATGACAGTGATCAAGAAAGACCAAGGATAAGAATATCAGTGAAGATCACGGAGGAAAACAGACTGTTCCAAAATGAGCAAAGCACTACCTCCATCTTGGTCTGGATCCAGGGTCCAATGACATTGGCCTGTGCACCAAACTGTTTACGAAGTCGTTCATTTTGCTGCTGGCGAGCGTGTTCTTCCATCAGGGCTTGATCCCTTCTGGGAACCAGTTGCCGCACCTACAGCAAAGAGTGACAAAGTGTGCAGTTTATACATACAAAGGCACATGTATAGTAAATGTAGAAATTTTGCCGCAAGGAAGGGAGGAGTGGGTGTTTGCACTGAAAACAAGCAGTCATATGGTTTAGGACACAGTGGGAAGGCTCATGGAACGCGAATCCTATCTGCTGTAGGATGCATGCCACAAACTCATCTCAGGCCATGAAAGACCAGAAGACGTTTCCATTCACTACTTGGGTTTTTGGTGACTCATGTTAACCAAATTGCAGGACCCTGTTCAGATCTCACTTTGGTGATCTCGTTTGGTAGTAAGAACCATCAGCACAGCTGGCATAGAGAGTAGCTGCTCTTTTAGGATTACAGCAAGGGAAGGCTATTTGGCTGCAGAGATAAAACATCTGAAGGGTTGAACGGTGAAAAAGGATACCGACTCACGTGCCATACTTACTTGCTTGTCGGGTCAACTGAGGACTGAAAACCTCAAAGCTTTTAATTTAGCATCTTTCTTTATAAAAATAGCAAGTAAAAGGGATCTGACACCCCTTAGGTATTAATATGAAAGATCTCTTCCACTTTCCAAGCACATAAGCAATTGAGCCGAAAACAAATGACAAAAAAAAAGCAAGCTCAGCCATAAGCGTGAGAGGGTAACTGAAGAGTAAATAATCCACTTCCTGGGGCTCCAGTGATTGAGCAGCAGCGTCCTCCCACACTAACTTGCAAGGCTGGAAAAAACTCACATGTTCCCATTTGCCATTGATCTCGTGTGGGGTGATCGTAGTGTAAGGATTCGTTCCTGCCATGTTGACGTGGTATGTCTGGACAATCTTTGAGACTTCATTGTGGATTCCCAGGATGGCCTGTCGCTCCTTGTCGGCATCTGGCAAAGTAGCTTTGAACTGTTCGTGGGCTGTGGTCAATCCCTGCAGAAGGAAGGCAGCAGCAAAGGGAGGGTAAGAGCATTAGTCACTGAATAGCCTCTTCAGCAAATGTATCCCTAGAGAAGTGACTGCAAAAGCTTGCATATTCCCAGGATACAAAGCAGGCTACTCTTTTCAGGTTCTCTCAGCATCACTAAACAGGCTGTTTTAAGTAGTTAAATGACGTGAAGTCTTGTTTTCCCTCCATTTCTGTCCCATGTTGACCAGTGACAGACATCACATCCCAAAAAATGGTGAAATAATTCTGGCTCATAATTTAGGGGGATTTCTCCAACACTGCTCAGTGACTGCCTGTCAGCCCCTTTGGGAAGAAGATCTGACTACTAGTATTACTTTAAAGCAGTCATGTCTCACTAGTGTAAATGCGCCATGTTTTTCCTCTCCCACTAGGTATGTACTAGTTCTATACCTAAGATAACTCCAGATGAATAATATGTGTCAGATTCAGTCTGCTCAAAGTCAGTTAGAACTAGATGAAGGTCTTCCAGCCAACAGTAAACTTGCATAGGCAACACATGCTCCTGCTGCTGAAAACCAGCTCCTTCTCCCTGAACACAACAGGCCCTTTCTGTTCCCCATCTTGCTGCGGTGCCCAGATTGTGCTCCAAGGACCGATGGTGGGGGCACGCTTGCTGGTAGTTTGCGGACAGCTGACCAGCCTATTGGTCCGGGCTCATCTCCCACTGCTTCTACAGGCCTTTAAGGTACTTCATCCCAGAAGCCTGGAAGATCAAGACTAGGGAAGCAAACGCAGGGAAAGAGGCAGCAAAACAAATGGGGGACAGAGGGGCATGTGCAGGGATAATCAAGGGAACAGTGTGGACAGAAGAGGGAATGAAAGTAAACTGCATGGCTGACCACTCTTACAACATACACGCTGTAACTACTTTTTGTAAAATTGCCTCCTTACATGGTGACTTGTTACTTTGCAGCTGCTGCAGTGGCCAGAGAGATGTAATGCAAGTCTGGGGGGCTGGGAAAGACACTGCAAACAGTCACAAAGAGATGATGGAAGTGTTTAAATGCTGTTCAGGTTTGTTCTGCATTATGAAAGACTTAAAGAATCCCTTTGCTCAGGAGGGAAGGGTAGAAGAAACAAGTAGCAACTCAGTAACAGAGCTGGTACCCGGCTAGGGCTATTTCACTACCCCTTGGCCCCCCTGGCTGCCTCGTGTCCCCTGTAGGTCTCCCATTCACTCCCTCACTGATGGTCACGTTGCTGTCAGCCATTCCTGCAAAGAGCTGACTGGGATTCTTTTCATGAGCCCATCAAGCAGGAGAAATAGAAGTCCCCACTGCAACCCAGGGAAGAGTAATTCCTGCTCTCAAGGTCTGAAAATTAGCTGTAGATACCTCAAGTTGCTTTCGTAACGCCCTTTCAGAAGGGGGAAAACTGAGATACTGTCTCTCTTATCTTGCAGGAGGCAAGAAGACTTTTTCTTCAAATGGTCATCCAAAGCAGACAATTCCGATTTTTCTTGTGCTCAGCAGCGAAACGCAGCTGGCAGCTCAACAACTGCTCTCACGGCACATCCTATCACATGGGACCAAATGACCTGGACATGACATTACAGAGGACAACTGATCTGCAGAACCTGTGAGCAGCACTAAGCTTTGCTCCTGGGGTTAAAAAAAAAAACCCACAAGACCCTGAAAGATTCTCTCAATTTCCAGGCTTTCATTAATAAGACTCTGGAGTTACACTGAAAAATCCACTTTCAGTTCTTTGTGTCCAGCTAGGATGGTGTTAGCAAGTTTCATATCTATTCAGACCCAGTTTTTTGGAGGAAATCAAGGAAAAACATACTCTTTTTTGTTTCTCTTGCTAAGGCTCACTCATTAGACCAGAAGCACCAAAACATGACCTGCAAATTTGGCACCACTAGGAATCCAGGAGACCCCTGACTTCTCTCTATTCCAGCCTGACTGGTGCAAATGACAGCTCTGTACCTGGATCTCCTCAATGGTGTGAACAATGAACGTGTCCTGAAGGTCCTCCATGGCCCCTTCCATCCAGTTATTGAAAGGGGCAGCTCGTTTGGCATATTCCAGGTACAACTGGTCAATTGTTTCCAGTAGCTTCTCTGTCCTCTGGGCATGCACAAAAAAAGAAAGAAAATCAGGAAAGATGGTTAGAGAAGAATAATCATATAGATATATGGGTTGTCTGAGCTGCTTCTTCCTGTCAGACCTCCTTGGTGCTCCCAGGACAGCACTACAGTAAAAGTCTCTGCTGTTAAGAGATTATACACAGTATGGATTTTTTCTTCTGAGGGAAAAATTTGAGGTCCTTTGAAATAAAACAAAACAAAGTCTTTTCAAGCAGAATTAAATCCAAAACACAGAAAAGTAGAAATAAATCAATAGCCTGAGCAAACAAAGAGCACCATAATTGGGCTGTAAGGGGAAAAGCAGGCTAAATATACTGAAATGTAGCCCTTGTTTACAGTCCGGGCTGCTCTAGGAGTGCACAAAAGAGCTGAAATTGGTTGTTCATGCCCACTGCAGCTTGCTTCCCACAAACGACCTACCCACGTAATCCCAAAGGTCCAACTTGTAACATCTCACCTCCAAGGCTTCTCTACGTTTCTGGGTTAGGGCACCCAGATTATCCCACTGATCACAGATCTTCTGGCACCTGGCATTGACACTGGGAGAGTCATAATAGTCCAGCTCACTATAAGGGGTGGGGAAAAAAAAAAGGACAAGTAGTCAAATAAAGACCTTTTGGAGGAGAAAGAGAAGCCCATTAGAAATCTTTATCAGCCTTGGGGTCAGATTCAGACAATGAGCTTATGGTCTCTGCAAGTAAAGCGAGCCAGGAAGACAGCAGTATCTAGTTTTGGAGACACTGTATGTTATGGTACATCAAACAGCACAGAACAGGAAGAAAAACAACCACCACCCAAGGCTGCCTGCCTGATAGGAATAACTTGGCACTGGGGGAAACGAGTATAGACTTTTGCTCAAACTGGGAATAAGCAGATTATGAGCACAGCAATATGCTCATCTATTCTGCTTGAGAACATCACGCAGGCTAACTACATGGGTCTTGTACATCAGGATGGGCAGCAAAGATTTTATTATGAATGCAAAGAAACTGCTTAAGATTGTTCTAAGAGTTGCATAGTACGGGTGGCAAGGAATAGCTACATTACGCAATCCATTCATTTATTTAGGACAATCCCAGAATTACAGTGTAGGTTTCTCTCCTATATGCCTGATGAAGTGCTTTGCTGAGATCTCTATAGGTTGGCACTCATGGAAGATGGGCTGGTAAGAACATGGCTGGGGAAGGGAGAACACGGGGGTAAGCTGAAGCTTGTGGTCTTGTATTTCTTTGTGCTCTTGGTTCTGCACACAGTCAAAGAGGGAGAAACCTGCAGGCAGAGGGAGACCAGCCAAGATGGGAAGTGTCAGCCTCAAAAGAGAAAGTAGAATAACTCACTGGGCTACTGAGTGGCCCTGGGCCATCTGATGAGCATTTCTCTAGGCAGTAATGCAGGCTTAAACAGTTTCCTCTTGTCTCCCCTAGCCTTGTTTCTTCCCACTATTGTATTGCCCTCTTGAGGTGTGTAGGCACAACTGTTGGTGGAGTCTTGTGGTAAACTAGTCAGGAAACTGATTTGGGCTAAAAATAACTTCTTTACTGGGTTTTAAATCCAGATCAGTTCTTTGATCTACTTTGCTGCAGTGCCAGCACTGCAGATGAAAGAACTGCTTCTGAAAGCCTGACTTGTAACACACCCATGCTGGACTGCTACTGCTGGGGAGGGGAACGTGCCATGCCCCCAAACATGCCTGGCATGGGCAGCTGCAGTGACTTCCTTCAGACCCTCTCCATCTCCCTGGCAGTGTATCTCTGGGGGAGAAAAGAGTTCAGCCATGGCTTTTCAGGGCATGGCCTCTTTGCTGATGGCTTTTGGAAGGATGGCAGAGCCTGCTGTTCTCACGCTTTGGAAGAAATCACCTCTCCCCCAGCTTAGGGCCCAGCCTTCCCTGTTGCTCTTAGAGCTGCAGCTGCTTTGGCTGGCGTGTAGCATGTACTTTGGAAGTGGCAGGTCAGCTAATGCTTGTTGACTAGCCAGCCTCAGTTTTTATCTTACTGACATGGAGGATTGCCTTGAACCCTCCTCCCGTTCCAAGGTCAATCCTCCAGTGGACAAGGGAGCAATTCTGTAAATCTGTGTTGTTAAATGGTCTTGATCCAATAATCCTGATTTTTTAGAGAAAACCAGTCCTTCAGCCCAAGAGTACTGATCTTAGCCCAGACACTAACTTGAGGCCAGGGTGATATATAAATATTTTTAAAATAGGAAACAAAGTCAAAGCCAAGTTGTTCAGAATGCTTTGCAAAGGAAACATGCAGGGTTTCAAAATCTCTCTCCCTGTGCTGCAGAGGTCAGCTCTTTACCTGCCTGCTATCCCTAGCAATCAACCTCCCGCCCTGAGGAGACCCCATTTCTCCTGGTTACCCGAGTCACTCGTAACTGCAGGAAAAGGAGTGGAGGTGAAGGTTTCCAAGCCAGGGGAAGCAGGGAGGGAGCTGAGTTGCTGTGAGGATGCCCTGGAGCAATCGCTGACCAGAGTGCACATGGTGCAGTGCTCTTGGGGCAAAGCACCCAAGGTGACAGCAGAGGCCACGATGGGCTCAAGCATCAGCAGATTTTTTTCCTGCCAGAATAAGGAGGATTTTTTGATAACAGAAAGCAAACTGAGAGCCTGCTATCCTCTGCTGTTTCCTTCTGTTCCTGGAAAAGTATGACGGTGTTACAACTCTGAAACCTAGCAGGTACCAGTGGCAGGTCAGACTCTTTAGGAAAGGGTTCACAGCAGCATAACAAGCTAGAAGAGGATGGAAACTTGGCTTGGGAGTATAGTTCTGCCGCCCCCTCATCAGCACCCACGACTCATCCATTTTCTGGCCTGCTCTTCTGGTGCGTCCGGATACTGGAGAGCAGTATCCTAGATACTGTTTGGAAACACTGGGACTTCCCAGCATTTTTGTATTGGGATTGATTTACAGCTCTCCAGAGGACAGAGGGCAAAGCTGATTAAGCCTCCCTGGCCCCAAGGATGGGTGGGACGTGCGCCGGGGTGCCGTACTTCAGCTCTTGTGCAATAGCAGCAATCTGTTCCACGCGGTCCTGGTGTGCAGCCAGGTCGCTCTCAAAGGCCTCGTGTTTCTTCAGCAGGGCCTTTATCTCCGAGAGGGTAGCAGTTTCGTAATCCTTCTGCTGCAGCATTGCTTCCTTACCTGGGGAGGGAGCCAAAGGACAGGAGAATGAAGGACAGGACCCAATGCCCCCAAAGATAGCTCCTCGCCACCGAGGCAGCCCTGGAGGCCCTCAAAAGGGCATTTGCCCCACTCCAGACACCCTGCCCGAGGCTTACCCTCACACATGCTGGCCTAGAGATGCACAATCCTCACTTTCACACCACGGAGTGTGAGTTTGCCATTAATAACAGAGAAAGGCACATAGTGCAGCTCAAGCCAGTGCTGTCACAGTTTATACTGGACTCATCTCAGTATGTGCAAACTGGGCTATGCTCGTCCTGTAAATGCCAACTGTAGCATTTACTGTATGGTAACTTTTCGTCTGCTCTGTAGTTCTTTTCTATCCAAAGTCCTCACTTTGCAACAGTTATGGAATACCAATGTGGCCACATGATGTAGCAGAACAGAGATCAAGCTGATTTTCATGCATTATTTTCTAATAAAATAAGAAATTAACCTAGCATTCTCGAGAGGAAAATCTCATGGAAGGACCTGTGCATGATCCATCTTTTCCTCCCTGCATAACGGACAGCACTATGTCAGGCAACATGAAGCGTGTAGGCTGGCATTACCATCTGTCCAGGACTCATGAATGGATGCCTTCTGCCGGAACTTCTCTGCCAGGTGATCCAGCCTCTCTAGCCTCCGGATCTCATTCAACAACCACTCCTCATAGCCCTTCTCAGCCTGCTCTAGGCCACCCCAGGCATTGTTTATATCCTAGAGACAGGAGCATGAGAAGAAAAGGCAGGTTAGAAGACTTGGGGGAAGATGTATGTCAGCATTAGTCTCCATGAGCTACATGGCTCCAATTGGTTGGAGGGAGTGGATGTGGGCTTTTAATCTCACAGGGTTACGCAGACAGGTCAGGAAGATGAAGTGCCAGACTTAAGATAAGCAGGACTAGCAGTGTCAGGATATACCTGTCTGCACGAGAGTCCCTCTCGAAACACTTCCCCACATGAAACTTCAACAAAACCCAACCATTTTTCAATTACCAAAAATGAGAGGCACCCAGACATCTCCTCATAAAGACATGCAACTTGTGAAGAGCCTCAGAGTCTGGTTTAGATACAGGGAAACAATGACTGCTTGATCCTCTCTTATTATGGTCTCGCTGAACTATATTCTGTAGGGTTCCTACCACAGAGTAGCTCACTCTGAAGGTGGGCATGCTCTGCCCACCCATGGGCAGAAAAGGAGTCCCAATTTTTAGGCATGGTTGGGGTATATATGAGCAGTTACCCCCAACTCACCGAGACCATTTTCCCTTCTGAAGGCATGAAGGCTGGCCTGTTGCTGAGCCGCAGCTTGGTCTGCAAGGTGTTGAAATTGATCTCAAGTTGGCACTTCTCTTGGACCTTGGGGGGCTTGTGCAGGCGGCGGTAGTCCCGAAAGTCCTCCAGTTTCTGCTGCATGGCTTGCATGGTGTTCTCTGGGGCCCGGTTCTCCAGCCAGGGGATGGTGCGACGGATCCACTCCAGCAGCTGGAAAGAGCAATGACAAGAAGCCTTGAACTGAAAATTGTGTTAAAACTACAGGTGTGGCTCTGATCTCATTAGGGACCATTTACTTTTGTGTTTGCTGTCAGAAAGATTCTGCCACCAGCAGGGCTTGTAAAGAAAAGTTTGCCAGTTTTTTTGCAAGTACTTTATTTTTTTTTAATGTGCAGCCCATTCCTGACCACACTAAGTAGTACTGCTTGTTGCAGTACTGCCAATCCAACATGCTTAAGGCATAGCTTTTGCACAATCAGGACCAAACTATGTCCTCAGATTACGCTAAAGCCTTAGAGTTTTGCTGGACTGTTGCATAACTAAAGGATGCTGTAAGTCATATTATCTCCAGAAGGGCCTGACAGGAGGAATCAAGTTCTTGCCTCCCGTTACACTTTTCCCACTCTAGCTTCCTTGAAGTCAGTGTTGCTCTTTGAATAGCCCTGTTTAGCAAACCTATTTGGGGAGCTGGCAAAATGCTAATGCAATGGTCAGTCTATAGTGTGAGTGGAGTAGTGTCCTATGCTTTTCAGACCAGGCTGAAACCAGGCTCGTGGGCTATGTTTGCCCTTCTGTTCTTCATCTTCCCTTCCCTACTTATCTTCCACAAACACACGCCAGTCCACATTTGGTCACTTCTGTAGTTTCACAGCTGTCAGTCTGTCAGCCTTCTCAGTTAACCAAAGCAGCCTCCAGCTTGTATCTTACACAGATTCTTTCAAACTATCAGCAAATATGTATTTCTTTCCTCAGTTATCTCTAACTTCCATTCTCTCTGATCCAATTCCTGACTTCTGCAGTAGATCGGCATACAATTTGTATGAAAGATGTTATGAAGTTGTATAGTCCTGAGGAATGCAAGTTAAACCAGCTTGATTCTTTTCCTTTAATTTTAGCATTTCTGCGGCTGCTCTTAATAAACGGAGAAACTCAAAGCTGCTCTATGGAAGCTTTCTGTTTTAAAGTAGATTGCTCTTGCCTTTAAGGTAAGTTCAATCTTTCATTTTTCTCAAGCTAGAAGAGGGGAAAAAAAAAAAAAAAAAGAATTTTCCAGGGAAACATGGGCCAATAGAATTCCCCAAGATTAGCTCTTAGCATTAAATGCAATTCCTTTCCACATACCACCACCCAGAAACCAACAGCACCATGGACACCTACATCACTGGCCAGTTTTTCGTAGTCTTCCATGAGCTGTTCATTTTCTTGGTTGACTGCCAGCACCTTGCAGATACGATTTGCTGCTGTCTCCGCCTGACGAAGAGAAGAAAACAGAAAAAGGGAAAAGTGTGAAAAAAACCCCCAACAAACAAAAACCCAAAGCTTGCAGCTTAGCTTCCTGCTACGTACCTGCAGGTCAAGTCTCCTACCTTTGGCTCTAGCAACCTGTCTGCGCTTCAAAACATCTGTCCTGACCTCTTTGCTTTCCATCAGACTTTCTATAATAATGTAATTTTCCCTTCTGAGGTGAATACGTTCCTTCAGAGATTCTCAGCTCTACTGATCCCACCCTATGTGTTGTGAGACAACCACATTTCTATGCCTTTTCTGAAGCTCCTCCTAGGAGAGGGCCCTGTTGTTTGCTTCCTAACAGAGGGACCCCGGCTGCCTCTTTACAAAGACAGGGGGTTTCTGCCACCACCTCCACTTCCCTCACCAGCATTCACAGCTGCAACACCAGTAACTTGAGTGGCGTCAAGCTGATGAGACTCTCTACATGCTTTTACCCCAGGAAAGAACTACCTAAACAGAGTTAATCCATAGACTGGACTTTGGAAAATTCCTAATTTTGTTTGGAAGACAAAGTGGTAGATGCTCCTCTTAACCTTAAATTCTGCCCAGCAGAGCTGTCTTTCAGCTTTCTCTGTATTTCTGGCACTCATTACAGGGCCACCTCCTCCAGCATCTTGCCGCATGACACCTACCGTGTATTCAGGGTCTCATGATCCAGCTGAGAAGAGGATTCCCCCCCCCCCCCCCTTTCTGGGTACCCTTTCTGCTTACTCTTCCAAAACAAGTCTCACCAAAAAAGAACCTGTTGTTACTATTTTGTTCCCCCCCCCCCATTGTGAGATGAAAACCTTGTTCTCTGCAGGGAGCTGAACACGTTAAAACATGAATTTGGAACAAAGTAAGGATCAGAAAAATCCCACCTATGAACTCAGGAGCAGCCAGTCTGCCCTGGGGTGCCATACATGCATTTGGCATGGGGAACATACAGCAGGCTGATCCTTGCACAGCATATATCTGTGGATATCAGCTCCCTTTATCATTATCATGGTGGGTGCCATGCCACAAAGCCTTGGAGGATGTGCCCCTGTGATGGGTGTCAAGGGATTGCTCAGCACCCTCTTACCACAGTACAGCAATCGCCATGGTGCCTGGGGAAGGTGCTAGAGCTACCCACAGGACCCCTATGGAGTAGTCCTCCTTACAGAGGCTAAGTGGAGATGAAGAGAAGAAGGCACATGCCAACACTACAACAGGCCAATTGCAAATGCTGTGTCCTGCCTTAAAACCATGTATGGGACTGATGCCAAAAGAAGTTTTGCTGAGCTTATAGCTGGCAAGTTTCAACCTTCTTCTATTTTTAAAAGGCCTTTTATTATCTGTTTATTCAATCTCCAAGGCCATTTGAGAAAAATCCTCTAATTTTTGCAGCTGATGCAAGGCAGCAAGAATAGCAATAAAGTCATAGGCTATACAGTCATGTATGGGTTGCCAAGGTCCTTGGGGATCTGGCAATCTTATTCATTTGTAAGAAGCTGTAAAAACGTATATTCGGTCATCTGTCCCTTCACTAAAGCAGGCCAGCTAGCAGATACACAGATATTAACTAATTTAAAACACATAAGAGGGACCTGTACAGGAGAAAGCAATTTCACTTTAAAAAAAAAAAAAATCTGTAAAAAGTGCAAACGATGGTTACATGTAGGAAAGCTTGTACTTTGATCAGTTTTTAACTGAAGTTTGTACTTTAATGGAATGCTTTTTGATATCCAGAGAAAACTTTATAGACATGGGACAAAATAGTATGTGAAAAAGATGTTGCCAGAGCCCTACCATGATGTGCCTAGTGACTGCAGAGAACTGGTGGTGCCAAATGTTTATCTCAATCATTCCAGGAGAGGAGCTCCCTGCAAACTCTTAACTTTCTTCTTTTTACACCCCAGGAGCTCAGTGCAGCAGCAGCCAGCTGTGCAGGAGGGACCCCATTTCACAGAGGCATATTTACATGTATCCAACAATAGATTTCCTCCAGCTGCCCAAGTTTTTAAATATGTGTGTGTATATATGTGTGTTGAACATCTGTCCAAACACAAAAGCCCTCTGAATGTCAGCAATTACGACATTATTTGTATTATCCTAATGGCTGAAGTGTAGAGCCTTTCTCTCCCCTACCAGTACTTGCTTCCCAATGGTTCTTGCCTACTCCAGACTGCTCTATGCAACAGTGTGCTGCTGCTGCTGCAGCAGGAAAGGCTCTGTGGCCACTGTCACCATTAACGTCATGAGCAACATGTTACACTGACTTGCTCTGAGCAAGGTAAGACAAAAGGATCCCAGTGCTTTCAGGTAACCTCCGCAAATACCCCCCACACTGCTGCTAATGAGCTGATCTGTGGTGACGGCAACCTCAGTGAAACACTTTCAGGTAAAAGAAGAGTGACACGCTAAGATGTTCACATGAGGCCAAGGCAGCTCCCCCTACACCTTCATTAGTGGAGTGGAAAAAGACATTTTGGCTTCCCCACACTACTAAAGGCATTGATGTATTTAGGGTGCTCACGCTGGCTCCAAACAAGCCAGGATGCCCACAAGGCATGGAGCAGCACTGAGAAGATGCATACCTGTATTCTCAGAGAACCTGTGTGAGCTGATCAGCTTCAGGGCAGCATCATGCTGACACTTTATACTACTTGCACTCAGAGACTGTGGGGAGGGCAAGCCCAGGGCATTCTGCTTGATACCACACTGCTGTGTGATACGCATTTTGGTGGACTCAAAAGAGAAATCTGCATAGGCAAAGTAGCAGTAATTTCTCTGCCTTTTGTCTTTTCTGTACTTCTCAACCCCGACTTGGGCTGCTTAGGATGGAAGTGGAGTTAGCTGTCTCTCTAGCTCATGGATCCAGGTCTCTTTGCTGAGGAGGATCCTAAAGGAAGGCATTCCCACAGTGTGCTATGTAGGAAAGATGCCTGCCTGTTGCTGTCCTCTTGCCTCAGAGGACCACTCCAGAATACTGTATGCCAAACACAATCTCTTAATAAAATGGTAAAATGTTAATTAGAAAGTTTCACCCCAGAAATCAAGTTTACAAAATATTAAGCCAACCAGTAGTTGCATGCATTTAGTGTGAAAGTCAGAAGCGGTTAGAAAACAAGCAAACCAACCAAAGCAAGTATATCTACAAATATATATATATATATATATATGTATAAAAATGGCATAAAGAAAAAGCAGCCATCTACACACACGTCAGGCTGGGGACCCTGTACCTTCAAAGGCTCAGTATAAGAGAGTGAAAGAAGCAGAAAGCGGCTCATGGGACTTCCCCTTCAGGACTGGTGGCAGTAATGAAAAATCTGAATGAAAAACGGAGCGATATCACAGTAAGTCACCTAACCGTGCACAAGGCGGCAACACATTACAATCTGGGCTGGGGCTTGTACTCAGTAATCACTTTGCATTTGCCCGGGGGTTTGAATCTGTGTCACTCAGCAGCTGGCTAATGTATGGCTAGGGCAGCTCCAAAAAGGAGCTGTGCCTCTCCTGCCAGGGCACAGTTGAGTTGCTGGCCCATCACCACTGCTAAAAAAATTAATAAATTATTAAATCTTTCCTCTTCCCTATAAGCCAGTTAGACTACATGGGACTGAAGCTTTAATAACTGAGAAGCTCCATCTCTAGTTCTTGCCTCAGCTACTTGGTTCAGGTCCTGAAGCAGTAAAAGGTTGTTTTCAGTTATCTCAGGAGACCTAGCATCCACCTAAATTGCTTATGAGAGCATGGGTCCTGCTGAGCAGGTTTCCAAATCGTGGAATGGGTGCAGAGAGAAGACAAAGGGATTGGTGAGGGGCACAGCTGCTCCTGCAGCAGGCCACAACCCTCCTCATATTGTGGTTTGCTGTTTCCTTAATCTGTAGTTCTTCGGGTTAAGCAGACAGCATGGAGCAGTCCCTCAGGGGCACCTGGCAAACAGCAGGCCTTATCACCAGGCTGGCATGAGTTCTGAGATTACAGTCTTCCTGGGCAAGTATCAGCTGGCTGGCGCTTGCAGCCTGGTCTGAAGGGTTCTGAACTATTCACAAAGCAGGATCCTAGCAGAAAAGTCATGACTACACAAATTATGCCAAACGGGCAAGTCTACTGCACTGCTGTGGGACATATTCCCACTTCCTTGGAAACAAGATAGTATCACGTAATTTACATGAAACAGGGCAGAGAACAAAAAGCTTGAACTAAAGAGCTGCTCCCTGGACCCTACTGCCTGCGTTTGCCCTCCGAGAGCCAGCATCAGCATGGTATCTGCATCAACGCTGTGAGCATCAGCATTGCTTTGTACAAAAGAGATGGGCTCTTCCTGGAGTCAAGTTAGCCCTCAAGCTGGGCAACACATGGCCTGTGTCTCAAATAGAAAAGGCCTAGTGAGAGAAAGAAGTTGAGGCTGGGGGAAACAGGGAGATTTTACATCTGTTCATAACATGAAGAATGCAGTCTTGAACTTCAGATTTTATTGTTCCAAAGCCTACAATCTGAAATTAGCAGTGATCTTGTGGATAAGCTGCAGCCCAGCCAGGCTATGGCATGGGAAGAAAGGATGGACCTTTTACTTCTATTCAAAAGACTGCAGGGAAATTGCTGTTTTGGAGGAAGTTTGCCCAAAGGCAAACTGTGACTATTTGGTTCCTCTGAGGACAAATGTCCCAATGCCAGGCAAAGAGATTCTGGAGTAAAGAGGAAGCATAAGAAGAAGGACTGCAGTTATGGAAATGGGCAAAGCAGAGGAAAGAAATAAAACATACAGGTGGTTTGGGAAACAGAGGAGAATGACCAGGGTGAAGCAAGGAATGGAGAAGCGTGTGAGTTTGGGAAAGCTCTAGGCCTGGTAGGAATGGACTTTGTGGCTGGAGCACAAAAGTGCTATGTAACCAGCTCACAGGTGATTCAGCCTAGGAAGAGGCCACTGACCTAGCAGGGGCTGAGTGTGGAAGGCAGGACGGCAGCCCAAGGGGGACAGGCTGCGATTTCCTGGAGTAGGCTGATTTGGCTGTGGTACTTCTGGAGGCACATCGCCTGGCCAGGATGATGCCCACTAGTCACTGAAAGGGTACTGACTCTGTCAGAGTAGACATTCATTCATCTTTCGATGCCAGCTTTACCTAAATGCTTTCTCCACCGCTGGGGCGTGAAACTGGAGGGAAGGAGGAGCTCAAGTCTGTCTGAAAGGACATTTACATCAGTTCTCCAGCAAGACTACAGATGGCACATCCAAGCGCATCACTGGATGCGTTGGGCTTCCCTGCAAACGCCCTGGGGTGGATGGGGGGTCTGGCGCGTTCCTCGGTGGAGAGGAGCGGTGGGCAGGGCAGGGAGCGGGGAGGGGGTTGTTAGCGGTAAAGTCTCACCTTCTGTGCCCCTGAGAAGGCGTGGTAGTAACATGAGACATAGGTCATTATGGCCTTCTCATCCGGCCTTAGCGTGCCTATAATATCTGTGCAGAGAAGGAAAAGAGGTTGAAAGGATAAAGTAAGAAGCAGCACATAGAATAAAACAAAACAGTCATGGGTGGCGTGAGAGAGGGGGAGAAAACTTCCCATCATGCATTGCAGGACAGGCCAAACAGATTTCCATGCGGAGAGCTGGGAATTCGGATCAGAAGGTGGCTAGCAGTGTTGGCTTGTGGCTCAAAGCGGCACCCCTCCCTCCCACCTCCCCAGTACAGGGGGATCCCGAGCTGAGGATCTGGGCTCTGCACCTTCACAGCTGTGGTCCGGGGGCCTGGCCCAAGGATGCAAATAGGCTGTTTGGAGGTTTGGACGCCCGCACTCAAGGCCTTTCTGTACGCCGAGGAGCTAGAGATCAGAGCCTTCCTACGCAGTGCGCTTCCTACACTCTATCTGCTCTGCTGCAACATGCACTGCCTGTTCCTACGGCATTGAAGTACAGGCGGCTGCTTGGTTTTGGCGAGAGATGTTTACAAGGTTTCACCCACAAAATGTTTTCCTTAAGTGACTCCATTACCAACAGGAAAATGGCCAAGACAGACACAGCAAGGACTCAACTGCCCGATTTCCAGCACGGTGGGTGAGAAAAGAGGAAAAAAAGAAACAAACGAAAAAAAACAGGCATCTCAGTCATGATAAACAATGCTCTGTTTGCAAAATCACCACAGAAATACTCGTTAGACATGCTTTGTAAGCCCCAGGTGAACTGGGGCTGAATTTGTGGCACAACTTGAGAAAGCAGCAGGTTCAGACCTTGGAGCAAGGGTGCAGGAACCTGCAGCATACATAAGGTGAAAGACAAAGCTTTGGGTATTCATTGAGCCCTCCATAAAACCACTAAGTCAGCTCTGTTTATCCGTCTTTGAAAAAGGAAAAAAAAAAGTGAATAAGTATCAGCATTGTTTCCAGTGGGGGCAGGCTGCAGTGTCCTGCTGAGCAGAGCATCTATGTGGTGGTCTCCAACTTTGTGAGACCAAGTATCCTAGCCAGATTTCCCAGGAGCAGGGGGTGCAGGTCCTTGGCCATCAGGGCAGCAGTTCAGAAGGCAAATAGAGAAGGCAGTGCTTCCCACTCCCTCGGATTTGTGTGCGTGCCAAGGTGCTGGCATAGGTAAGTGCCACTGGAAGTATCACTGACTATAGGGAAATGGGACTCCTGGCTCCCTTGCCCCATGTATTGTGTCTGGGGCACCACTTTGAACCAACAGCCAACTCTACCAAGAACATAATAATAAAGATGCCCGTAGCTAGAGAGGAGAGAGAGAAAGAAAAAAAGGTTTGGACATTAGCAACGGCACCAGGTGTGCTCTGTGGAGGGAGCTTGGGATCCTGCGATACCTTCTGGGCTCCTGAGAAGGCGTGGTAGAAGCTAGAAACATAGGTCATGATGGCTTTCTCGTCAGGACGGGCAGTTCCAACAATGTCTGTCAAAAAAAACCTCACGTTAAGAGCATAATCAACTGATGGGAGGAAAGCAAAGGAGAAGGAGAACCACAACTGTCCAGGAGGTCTGCTGGGGTATATGCTTGTCATAGCAACTCCACAAGGCTTCCCAGCATTCCCCAGAAGACGTGTGTGTCTCAGAAGCCAGGATCACCCTCCTGGTTCCCCTCCCTCATGACAAAATTGCTTCCAGGGTCTGGCCAGGCTCATGCAGCCATATGTCAGCATGTCTCAGCACTTCCTCATCCTGAGAACACTACTGTGAACGGTGGGTTGAATCAATCCAAGCTGGAAGCAGGTTGACATGGCTTTTATAGACATATTATACTGCAATTCCTCCACGCAGTTCTTCAGGAAAGATCCTTTCTCCCTTCCTTTCCATGCCCCCATCCTCCATTTCAACACAATGATGGCTTGAATTTCAAAAGGCCCTTTCATTAGTTTCAGGGGAAACTCAACACCTCCAGAGATCAGAATTAATGGTGTGGAGGAATGCACATTAGCTCCACTCCATGAGGGAGGAGAGTGATCAGGAAAGAGCAATGAGAGCTCCTGCAAGGGGCCCTCTTCATCACTGCTAGCTTTGCTGAAATCTGAGGCTAGATCCACTTATTTTGGAGGTGGCTTTATTTCCTACAGAATGGCAGGAAGCACTTGAATCTACTCCAGAAACCTCATGATTTTTTTTGTGACCTCAGCATGATGAATGCAGGGAAAAGCAAGACTCATCCCTGGGGATGGGAAATACTACCTAAGAATAAGAACATCCTAGTTACCCAAATACAGGTTCACTGGGTTCAGCTGTCCTGTTCCCACCTTTCCCCCTTGTTCCTCTCACTCCCTTATTTAACAAAAGCCTTTAACTGCTTCTCCTTTCCAAATCAAGCCTGAAATACAGCTTCTACCATTGAAACCAGCTGGCTTCAGGCAAACAGCCAACAACCAGTGAACTATTTCGGGCTGTTGTTTGTACTCCAGAGTTACAGTCTTCAAAGTCTATTGCTAAGCTGGTCCTGACAAGGCTCTGAAAAGTAATCCTTGCTGTCCCAGTGGCCTCAGGGAAGCAGTCAGTAGCAAAAGCACGTCTGAACAACATGGATCTCTGCCTTGGTCTCCAGACCGAGTCAGTGAGGGATCTTCATGCCCAACACCTCTGAGTAGTCAAGAAGCAGTTTATAATACTAATATCATGCCCCAAACTGGAAGATTGCCAGCAATGTCAGAAAGAGCCCAGAAAAAAAACCAAACCCAAAACATTCTGAAGCAAAAGGAATGCAGTCCTACACCATACATTCACTCAGTATTAAGCCCGATTCTTGAAAGGGAACACTTCAGTCAGCAGTGGGCATAGCCAGGTGTTACTCATCTCTACCTAGTGCATCAGCCCCAGGTTAAGATCTCCACACCAGACTCAGGGGCACAGGAGGAAGAGGGAAGCAGAACATGTGATTCATTATTCCATTGTAACTTTTTCCCTATACATTTAGTACATGGTGATGGAGGGAGCATTCAGAGGTTACCGAATTCTTGTACAATACAAGTCCACCTAGAAGAAGTGGGAAATTTCTTGAGAAAAAGCAAGTTAAAAGCCACTGGATTCTACTTTACCTTCTGCATCCAGCATCTTGGGAATATCCAGATATTTCTCAGCCACATCAAAAGCTGTGTTTAGATTAGTGAGAGGATCATCCTGGGAAAGAAACAGAGCCAGAGCATCAGCATCAACTTGTAACAAGGTACACAGCATTTCTCTCAAAACAGAGCTATTGTGCTTGGTTTGGTTCAGGTAACTGCTGTCCAGCCAAAATTATGTGTGAATCCTCATGTAGCAGGATGAAATAATAAGCTTCCTTTTGAAAGCAGAGCCTGGAGACTCATGATATGATAATTAACATACAATCTATGCACTTGCAACAAGAAGGAATAATATATTTTGTCTTGAACCTAGTTTAAAGTAAAGTTAGCTTCACACCACACTGATAGTAAACGGCCATATCTCACATTTATATCTCATGCTTATATTAAGTTTGCAACTTTCATTTTAAAGAGCTGCAGAGCAGTGTATCTGTTAGAACATCTAAGCAATACTAAAATAGTAACAACATCTGCAATGGGTGCTGTCCTTAGCTAGCGTACAGTTTGTTGAACACCAGTTGAGTGGGAGGAAGAGAAATGTTTTAACAAATCTCTACAAAATAAATATATATAAAAGTACCCATTTTGTCTGAATATTGCTTTTCCTCCTAGGTGCTGCACAGGACTTGTAATTTCCTTAGTACATTTCTATTCCTCTATACATAAACCTTCTGCTGTGGCAGGATGCACTTCAGATACAGACATCAATACACAGTAATCAAATCCTAAACAAAGTTAAATGTGACTTATCACATCATGAGTCATATCACAAAGGTAACTAGATTTTAAAGAGCCACACAAGAGAATATGAAACGCAGATGTCACTGGAAATGAAAGACCTCTGCAAATTGTTTGAATCATTCAAACATAATAATCAACAACAAGACACCTACCAACCTGTAGAAGACCCTCATACAAGCCTGATTCCTATATTCCTGTATATCCATGATACTTATTCTGAAGGATCAATCAACTTTCACGGATGACAAACGACATTTGCGCTATCAGTTTCTACTGTTGAGACAGGTGGCTTCTGCTGGAGGAAGGGTTGTGCATAAACTGCTAGTGTTTAGTCACCACATTTGCTAAGTGTCTTTCAGGAGAGAGGAAGGATGGGGTGGTACTGTTCATATTGTTATTTGTGCCACTCACACTGAGACCCACCTTAAAAATTAGGAAATAAGGAGCATAATTATTTCACCTTCTTTCTAGAGTGGCCTCCATGTTCTGTTTCTTTTCTATTTGAGATCATGTGCCTTTGCTTATTGCACTGACTTGGAAGATTAAGCTGTGCCTGAACTCTAATCAACAGGCAGTTTCCTTTGAACCCACCCAGCATGAAAGACGAAGCTAGGCAGGCTTGGGCAGACAGGGTATGGGCACACAGAAAAGTTCCTTTCTGGCACTGGTCATTATTTAGCCCTCGGATTACAGCCTTCATGAAATTAGGAAACTGAGCTATTCTGAAAAGCAGTTTCCTGCAGCATTTCCCTAGGAATTAATGCATGTATTAGGTTGGCATCCCATATCAGCATCATATTCCTTTGGGTGAATGTCTCCATTAGACAGCAATGTTTCACCTACCAAAGTAAATCACACACAGAGGCCATCAAAACAGACGTGACCAGTGATCTGTATTTAGTCCACTGGGACAAATCAATATTAAGCGAGGAAATGTTGCATGGGCACGCTCTGATGAAACCAGCAGCTGTCACACATGGTAACAGGCCCCCATTTCAGTGTCAAATAGTACTTCATCCCTATATAATACACTTTCAGTGGTGACCACATCAGATATATCTGTATCTGCCTCTTCAGAGTTTAACAGCAGTGCAAGCAGGGGATTTTTACTAATCCTCCAGCCACAAGGAACGACCCTATGCCATGGAATTAGAGGCTGGTACCATTTCAACTTCAGCCTACTTGTCTCCTGTGCCTGCTGTGGAGAAACCTCTATGAACCCAAAGTGTAACCAAAAGCCTTATTTGAGGAGGTGAGACTAGCTGGTATAAAACATACCTTGTTCACTATGTGTAGACAGGACCTTAGCTCCATTTAGGAAAGAAAAGTAACAGCCTTTCTTTCACTCAAGTGCAGGAGCATCCAGAAATGCCAAGTGGCAGCTCCCTTGCCAGTTTTCCCCTAGCCCATGTGCCATTTTCTACTTCTGTAGAAACGTCCCCACTGTGTACCAAATTTCAGGCTATGCTGACCATGACCACCATGGCATTGCTAATGCCCTGACAGAGTGTTTAGTGTTAACACAGACCCTTCCTTAGCACAGACCCATCTGAATGAGCTGCCTGAAGATCTGTCAGCTTCTCCTGGAGGAAAGGGAGGAGGCAAACTCCCTGCAGATAGCTTTCCTATCAGTTTGCAAGTAACAACACCAGGAGCAACGTTGCCAAAGGTTAAAAAGAAATTTTAAGCTGGAAGTTGGGAGAGGTTTCCTGATGGGAAAACTTACTGGGCTTGGGCACTCCCAAAGGAAGGGCTGGAAGTCTTAACATGCGGGAAACTGGAGAGTCACCTAGATGAAGCTAGCAGAATTCTGCTTCATATGTAAGAAAGATGTGTGGTCACATAGTCTCTTGGGAAATGAAGGTAAAGATAGGTAGCTTGCTTTCAGTAGCACTAAGTCCAAGACTAGCTCTGAGATGAGTAGAGAGCTAAACCTGAGCAAGACCCTGTTCCCTGTGGGAAAAGCTTCAGCCTTCATGGACAGCAGAGCTGCTTGTCACAAAGATGATGCTTCTTTGTGCAAGAGACAGGGCTTCCCTGGGGGTTTGTCCAAGACTACAACAGGGTCTTGAGCCCTATGAAATTCCTCCAAACTCAACCGCTTTCAGTTCCATCCCATCATACACCAGCTAATCATTATTTCAAATCACCTGTTTCAGTTGACTCTCATGAAAAGGGATAAAGTAGTAAAGACTGGCCTGTCAGCTCCAAGCCTTACAGTGCAGCACTGCAGCACCACAGCTGCAGGCATACTTTAGGGATCCAAAGGCAGCAGAGCAAGCAAAAACCAAGTCACCTGTCCCCTGATTCCTTCCACAGCTGAAACACTGACCCCAGAAGAGCACTGATCCAGATGAGCTTCTGCAGAGGTGCCTTGGTTCCCACTCTGCTTACGTGAAGATAGAAATGGCAGAGACACGAAGAGGAGCAGTAACTTGCCAGGCTCTAGCTGGGCCAACCGCAAGGAAAGCGATGGTTTTACGATGGAGGAATTACATTGTTTTAATGGTGGCAGACAGCAAACCTGCCTTAAACAGATGCCCACCTGGCACGTTCTCTGCTTTTGCTGACTAAAGACTACCGGGGCTCCTCCTCTTTCACCACAACCCTAACTCACACGGGGAGTCCTTCCTTCTCCAGCTACTTCCAAGTCCTTGCAGCACACAAGGTTGCCATGGCAATTATTGCAGTGTGACATAAAAAAATATTCTATTAACTAGCAATCAGGAAAGGAGATGGAGGGGGAGCAAAATCGAGAGAGAGCAAGCACTTACTATATCTGCCAGAGTTGAAGACACTAGGAAAGAAATCCAACTGGTACAACTCATGTTTTCAGGAATATCTGTAACAAGTGCATCCAACACAGCAGTACACAGACCACGTTTCTATATGGACTGTGGTATATGAGGGGGTGTCTGAGCCACCAGTCAACCATAGTACTTGATAAAAAGATCTTAGATGTGGCTCACAGTTGAGCTACAGTTGGCGGTAAAAGGAGGAAGGGAAACCCCATCTTCTGCATATCCCTCACATGCAGACCATGAGCTGAATCTCAAGATATTATCTACAGTGAGCTGAATAATAGCAGACAGACCTGCACTGAATAGAAACCATCCAACCAAATAAGTAGCTGTGGTGTCAGGGAATCACTGACACCAAGCTGGGTGGACTTGCACCTTTTATTTTGGGGCCTGGACTATACAAGCAACTTCAGCTAGGCAAGTAGGCAGAAAAGAATTGTGCTTGCTCCACTAGCTTGCTAGACTAGGAAAAACATCTAGGAACGGGAACTTAATACAAAACTGTGCTGACAAAAGTAGTTGCTAACTTTTGGGAAGAAGACATGCAGCTACCTTCTGCTAGCATACACTGCCAATACAGGGTCTGTAGCATAGACACAGCCTCTGTGAAGGAGCAGAAAACACTAAAACTGCACAAGAATGTTGCCCAAAAAGAACGTACAGTGCAGACCTCTTGGCAGCTTGGACTGATGTTCACCTCTCTATCTTATACATATGTGTGTGTCTGTACACAGAAACACACACAACATTGCCAAAGGCACACACAACTGAGATGCCACTAGTCACTCCCTGGAGCTGGACCTCTAATCTACTATCCACTGCGATGGCTGCTTCTCAGCAGCCTTTCTCATGTCTTTCTCTGCAAGATAATTCCCCTGCAGAGCCAGGGATGATTCAAAATGTTGGGGTTGGTTGGTGTGTTTGTTCGCTTGTTTTTGAGGGAAGGGGGAGAGGGGAAGTAGGCTCCAAGGAGAAGGCTCCAAGGGCAAGAATCAGCTGAATTGAGCCAAAGGGAGGAGAAAGAAGTGATAAAGGAGGAAACAAGTGACGGAAATAGTCCAGGCAAATACTGTGTTTAGGAAGGTGCCATGTTTATACATTCTACAAATGGATTTCAAAGATCTAGCATAAAAAAGGCAACTTCCCTTCAGTACACATCAACTGCCAGAGCTAAAGGCTAGGCTCTGAGATAAATTCTTCCCAGCTATTTGCTCAAGATTTCAGCTATGGTAGAGTTCTCAAACATGCATTTAATCTCACGCCTTTAGAGTAATCAAGGCAGAACAACAATAAAAATGATACAGAAAGAGTCAGAAGACTGCAGGAGGGCAGAGGGAACCTGATGAAGGATGGGATCAAAGGCAACTGGAGAACAACAGATGCTGGTTCCCTTTAACCTTGCTCCAAGGAGGACAAATCCCTTCCCATCTACATTGATTTTGGCTAGGACAATCACCCTCTCTTTCATCTTAAAAAGCCTGCAGGCAATATGACCAAATAACTTTCTTTCCCTCACTCTCATTTCACTTGTGTTTGGCTTAGGGCTTTGTTGATAATGGAGAGCACTGTACCATTTACCCGGCTGGGTTTGTCAGATGCACATTGCTTAGCTGTTTTTATTTTCCCAAGATCAGTCACTGAAAATGTAGCTCTAATAATTCCTTTTTTTATTGCTGCTGTTTATGTAAACAGGTACAGTCTCTCCTCACTGTTTATTCACCATGTGCTGACTCCAGACACTAAAACTGATCAGATAATTTAATTGACTGCTCTGCAAGACAGTAAAGATCTAAAAGGTTATTGAAAAGCAGATCAAGCATTGTACAATTCATTGCCTCAAGGATGCAGCTAATTTGATTAACTCATTTACATATTGCCTATTTGCACAATGATCCAAGAGCCCAGGTCTATTAGTGATGGTCTTCTATTTTTATTTCCCTAGCTAACATCGAGCACGTACGCACTTTATAACACACAGCCTGTGAGATCCGATGGTCAAATAAACTTTGTGTATTAGCCCCAGTAACGACACATGAATTATGCTCTTGGTGACATTTCACTCCACGTGTGCACAGATATAGTGAAAATGGATTTCACCAGACTGCAGGAATGCCAGTAGGATGAGAACCCAGTTTGGTCTTCCATCGCCATGCTGGGTCAAGACACTGCTGGCAGCACAAACCACTGAACACTTATTCTCATCATCCACTTCGCAATCTTGTCTCCAAGACACACAGGAAGCAAACTCTGGAGCAGCTAGATATCATGCTACAAGTGGCAACTTTTAAAGTAAAATTGAGTGTTGTGGCAAATGCGTTTCTGGCACCTGATACCTACATGCTAGGAGAAGCCCAATACTGCAGATGGCTCAGTGCTAAGCTGGAAGCATGTGACAAACGTCCAGTAGGGGCACACAGACCTCTCAATGAGCTTTTGCACTTGAACACCAGGTAACCGGTTTCTATCCAACTCTCCACAGAAATGTTAAGTCTGATTTGACTTGCTAGTCTATGACATTAGCACAGAACTAGTCTCACATTTGGTGTTAATGAATTTGTCAGCTTTTGCTCATCAGCTGGGATTGGGGCACATGTGTCTCATGTAAGGTAGTCTGAAAGCAGGGAAAGTCAAGCAGGAAGCTCATTAAGTTCACGCTTCACTAAGAAGCCTGAATGTACTGATTCATTCCTCCTTCCTCTCCCCCAATCCTGCAACTGCCAGCTCGTGCTGAAGTTCTCCAATTATGTTTATCAAGCTAATTCTTCTCCCTCTCTACTTCCAAGGAGCCAAGCATCTGGTCTGACAAACAAATTGAATTGTACCTTTCGTAGCTTCCCGTAGTCAATGAGCTCTGGACGGTGTCTATGAATTAAAGCGCAGAAACCGAGGCCGTCTTTCCAACTACGAGAGAGACAGAAGAGAGCACAATGAACAGTGCTCAGCAAAGGAGACACACAGTGATGGGCATGAGCATGAGGGAAGGCACCAAGGCAGCAGGACGACTAATTCTGGTTCAGTTACTAGCTAACAGTGCTTCTGTAAGTGCTGGGAAGGAGACACATCTTGTACCTGCATGGGACTGCAATAAAGATTCCTTTCAACCCCTATGAAAATCCACTGTGATTAGGACTTGCCCTTTGCATTGCCACCTCCTTTTTGCCAGTTCTCTGTGCATGTCCTGTGGAACACGCAAGGACAGGTGTAGAGCTCAGGATTGAAAAAAGGTGTAGATACAAACCCTAAAGGAGGAACAAGTGCATGCCTTAGGGAAAAGGCAGATGCTCATAGCTATCTCCACTATAGTACCGGCTAGCGTGGATGGCACTTAAGCTCTCAAAAAAGTGCTTTACATTTATATGGTTTATACAGCTCTCAAAAATGTGCTTGAAAAAGCAGTATTATGCAGAATCTTCACTGGAACATCTGCCAGTTCAGAAATATTAAGAGCAGAGCAAGAAAACCCCTCATCCCTTCCCAACTCTGCCATACTACAAAGTTTCTGGTGCAGCCCTTATTTCATGGCTCCTAAAGTGTTCTGAGTTTTCACAGAGCAAAAGCTGTCTTGCTTAGCCCGTGGCACATATGCTGCTCTCAGAGGACTTAATGCTCTGAATAACTTTACAAAAGCAGCAATTGTAACCAGAATGAGGAATTGGGATATAGGTACTTGGATCCTCTTATAACCTCTGTCTTTAATTTCCTAGGCATCTCTCTGGTCTACGCTGTTACTGTGTAATGTGCATCTGCATTGCCTTGGGAGGCCTGCCAGGAACATCGCTGAATATACTAAGAGACATATGAAAATAACACAGATTGTAAAGCTAAGTTCTTGCCTGTAACTCACCTGATATGGAAGTTCTGGATGTTTACATTTTTGTAGGGGGCTGTCTTCCTCTGACACCATAACAAAAGTCCTTCTTTAGCAGATGTCTCTAGAGAAAGCAAGCAAGCACACCAATTAACTAATTTGGTTAGAAAGCAGAAGTCTCTGGAGCATATGCTAGAAAAACATGACCAACTCCTCTTTGGTAGAGACAGCACTGAATTGTGCTTTATTTAAATTCACTTGTCAGAAAATTCCTTGTTTGGAAGAGTCTTTTGGGATAGTTTTGTTACTATTATTTTCTTAATGAGGTTCTGTAATAAGGAGATAGCTTTTCAGGATTAGAGAGGAGAGTTTTGTAGGACTTGTAAGAGACAGGTCTATTTTTAGTGCTAGTCCCTGAATCAGCCTGCAAGAAATGCAATAGATTCCAACACCAAAGTTGGTTTTCAGGCTTAGCCATCCTTCTGAGCTGCTCTTAAAATCTCTTACAAGAAGATGTGAAAAACTCTTCTCAGTATACCTGAACCTGGCCAGAAATGTCAGTGAGATGACAGGGCAGCTTGGGAAGGGCTGCTCCCTAGAATCTTTCAGTGACTTACCTAAGAGCACATTCTGGGCCTTTTAAGTGGCAAAACCATTTAGTTACCCCAGTTGTTCATTGTTGAACAGTGTCTGGAAAGAACTAAGATTTACCTTCCACTGAGATATCCTGAATGGCAAAACGAAGGATAATGGTCCAGATCATTCCAAGAGTCATTTTAACATTGCCATCCACGATTTCTAGGGACAAAAAAAAGGAGAAAGAGAAGGAATGGAAGGCATGAAGTTGCAAGTGTAAATCCTATTAAAACAGGAGCATTGGGGAGCATTCCCTTTTGCAGATGGGAGAATTGGAATTCCAGCTGAAAAGTGATCTTCCCACCTCCCCAGATGCTCTGTGGGTACAGCACAGTCTTGCCCAGTAGTACCCAATAATCAGACTGGTTCTCTTGCAGTATAATACTGAGTGTAAAACAGACACCGATGATCCAAAAGACCAGGAATAAGAACCAATTTAGATCAGTGTAATTCCCCACGGAGCCTAAAAACACCTTGTTCAGGTTTAATTCCTATCCCTTAGAAGCCATATAAGCCAAACTGGGAAAAAGAAAAGCCTTCCTCCCTTACTCTGATATGTCTTCTCCAAGTCACCTATACAACTGCCCCAGCGTAATTATACCAGAAGAACCAGTGAGACTTCCCAGTCCAGATGAGCTCTGACAGCTGGCTTTGTCGTGTGAACAAGATACAACCAAGAAAACCAAGAAACATCAACATTTTAATTTCAAACAAGCCTAAATGCTCGTTGTTTCAAACAAGCCTGAATACACCAGACTGCCTGTATAGGACTTCTTTCAGTCATCTAATTGCCAAAAGACACAACAGAGCATTCCTCAAAGTACATGCATCTTGCTTGAAGAGGAAGCAAAGACTCATGCTGACCAGCCTGAGCAGACCATAACATAAACTAAGATGTTAAGCAGATTGTGCTTTATTGCTCATTGGACTCTGCAATATAAATCTGCAAGGGGTCAACAACTTGGAGGGTTTAGAAAGCGACTGCTTGCATGTGTGAGGTATGATCTGTTTAGGATGGGGGATCAAGGTTCTGGGGGGGAGGCACTGGGGGAATAGTGGCCCAGAAAGGGGCTTCCACCATGTATAGATTAGCGCCAAACAGTCCAAATGGTGAGCATCTGGGTCTCAAGTGCTGATCCTCAGCATCTACAAAAATTCCACACAGACTATATATACACATTATAAAATTTACAGCCTTCACTTTTTTGGATAGTGAAACTAGCCAAGCTGCTTTCTCCTACTCATTCTCTGGCAGGTTCCTGCATGGCAGAAGGATCTTTCACAAACAACTGACAAGTTACAAGAGTATTTTCAGTAAGAAAAGGGTTAGAATTAACCTACTGTTTGGAGGTAGAATAATTCAAGTCCTAACAAGGCTGCCAGAAACCATTTTTGTAATACTGTAGACACCTCTGTGTCACTGCTTCCATAAAGCTGCCCAGCAGTAACACATCATGCTCTGGGGCAAGTAGAAATTTGCAGTGTAGGCAACTGCCACCTGTCTGGATCCTGTCACAAAAGTGACAATATTTGAAATTTTCCTTTTAAGCCATTAAAAAAAGTTTTTCCTCTTATGAAAAATTTTCAAAATGTGAACCTCAGTGTATTCAAAACCAACAGACAAGTAGCATGCACCCCAAACACGTTGTTTCAGAAACCGTGTCCATCCGGTCCAAGGTCCTGAAAGCTTGTGATTTAGCGATACGTGGTGCAACTTCCAGTGTTAATTAGAAGGATAATCTCTGATGTGCCTTGACATACATCTGCATAAGGGATTTACAGATTTAAAAGATAGAAAATAAGACACACCACCTTGTTCTACTGCAGTACACCCCTGGGTCCACTCCTTCCTGCACTTAAGAGTACACACAGATATCTTGGTGGGGCATCAGTTTGCCCAGAATTAAATAGCCAACAACTTTTCACTGCAGTACAAAAGAACTACAATTATTGTTGCTGGCATGAAAAAAACCTATGTTTGCCTGTTGACAGTTTTCTCACAAATGAATTTTTTACAGATATTTCGGGGTCAGGGGGTTGTCCGCCAGGCTGGTGTAAGGAAGTGTCATGTGATGGCAAGTATATCCAGTTCTGCACTTTTTGCATTCTCCACCCCTCCAATAAGGCACCACAATCAACTTAAAGGAAAATCCTTACTATTGTTACAAATACCTGAGACACTACAGCTAAAATATGAAAGAAACCATCCGTGTTTTCAGCTTGTTTGTTTTGTTCATGTGACAGATCTTTGTGGGGATTTTAAAAAAGCAAAAAACCCCAATGCTTGTAAAAACCACAGCAGTTGGCAGGAGGACCCTAGGGTATATTTAAGATCTGAAACTAAATTGAGCTTTTTATTTTAATGGACTAGATTAAAATCTGATGGCAATGCTTTAATGTTGAAAATGCTTTATGAACACTAATAAATCAATCAGTGAGCTGAAACAGGTAATTAATATTACTGTTCCATGGATTTTAATTGGAAAAAAAGGTCAAGATACTTACATAAAACCAGATGGCGTTAAGTTGCTAATGTGGCATTAGAACTCAGCACTATGCTCTGGTCACATTCTCAAATTCCAGTTTTATAAAGTTAGCTGGTGGAGTTAAGGTGGAAAGCATCTCTTCTCCCCCAGCCCTCTTCATTGCATTACTCATTTAAAAAGGAAGATGTGTGCTCCCTGTTCCCATGTCTGATTCTTCCTTAGCAGTGCACCAAAGCAAAGGTGCTCTGGAAGAAGCCCAGAATATTTCCACCACTTCATCTCTACACATCATTTTACTTTTTCTTGACACAGAGAAAACCCACCACCTACCAAGCAGATACTGATGTCAGTGAGATTAGTGAGCGATCTATCCTGGGATGCAGATTTAACCAACCATACCATCCCCAGTCCTATTTTTTAATTATTTTAAATAGAGTTAACAAAACTGTTATTATTTGTTAGAAGCAGGCAAGCATTTTTCATTTCTAGAGCTAAAAAACTTCTCCTGGCAACCTGGTTACAAAGTCAGCCAGCCTGATTAGAAAGGCCATATGCTCTTTGGCCCTCACTCACTCGGTTTTCTACCCCTACATTCCTCAATGCCAACCTTCTTTTCCTTTAAGATCCCTTCAGCGCCCTTCAGCTGCTGCCAATCTCTTTCTAATATAGTGGAATATGGCCAAGAAACAAAAGTGAAAAACATGGTTGCAAAACAGGTTTGCATGAAGCCTTCTGCTTCCTGGTGATGAAGAGAAAGAAACTCCACAGGAATTGTTAAAAAGTTGAACGTAACACTACAAAGCTAGAACAATTTAGTGCTTGATTAAAGATACCGTGTTTGTTCCCTGCTTATACAGTAAGGAGTAAGCGGAGTAAGGCTCAGTAATGTGAGAGCAGTTCATATATTAAAAGGCTAATAATCAGACAGTATCTTCTGCCTGACTGTGCTTTCCAAGTGCTCCTCCTTGGCAGGACCTCTGCAAGCGTTGTCTGCACTTCCTCCACCACCAGCAGCTGTTCTCTGAACAGCAGCAGCAAGTACATGTTATTAATGTGATTTACATTCAGCCTGGGGGTGGATCAGTTGCTGGCTAAAGCTGATGAGGCATCTGCATCCACTGGAAGGAAATTTTTTGCACCAGTGAATATGCTTCCACCAAGCTCCCATTATTGTACCAAATACCACGAACAAAATATGCAAAAACTGCAGTACTCTTACCCATTTGTTCGACAGACAATTAAGGGCCTGACAAATATTCAGTCCTTAGGAGCAAGACTGGCTGGCTACAAAGATGTGGCTTTTAAAATGCCACCACCTTTTTTAAATGCACGAACTCAATTTGAAAAATGCAAAAATGATTAAGCTTACTTTTCTACCCTGGCCTGGGTATTTAAAAGCAGAATCAATGCTACAGAAACTGTTATCCCCCCTAGCTACTTCTGAGTTGCCTCTGGCAACAGCACAGCCTCTGGTTACCCCATGGAGAGAGGGAGTTGCAGGGGATGAACAACTGGCAGGGTAGCGTTATGATCTGGGAATTGGAGACATAGAGCAACAATGGTGACATAAAATAAAGGCTGCTCTGCATTTTGTTTATCCTAACAAAAGCCAAATAAAGCAGGACGAGCATCCGTGCCCCTGTCTTCAGAAAGCGTGTTGCTAATGATGGTCCAGCCAGATTTAGGACAGGTGGCTGGCATTGATGATGGGGGTGTACATCTCAGCTCCCTAATAGTAAGCGGGCAGGAGATAGGGACAAATATACTGCTATGTTTCACTCGCTGACATGGAGAGACCTTATTTTCCCCCTCTTTCCACTGTCAAATGTATGCTTGCTCTGCCTGCTGCTTCAGTAGGTGTTTTGCTCAGATGGGACTTATGCAATTGGTGAAATCTCTAAGCTTTATTTCTCCTTTCACTTGCGCAGGTGAGACTAAGGATCAGTTCATCCAAAGTTATCTTTATGCTGAACTGAGCCACATCTACCTAAGAAAGCAGCAGCTTCCTATGCAGATTAGAGGTGCAATTAAAACAGTCTTAAGGTCACATACTTGACCTATTCAATCTGTTAAATCCCAGGAGCACTTGACACCAGTATGGAATCTATTACAGCAAAAGAAGGCTCCTGAGGTGTCAGATGACAGCGAAATTTAAAAGCAGATGAAAAACCGTTTGGAAGCTGCACCAGGCCAGAGCCTTCCTTGATCCAGATTTACACAGATCTACTGTATGCCACAACTGCTTTGATCCTATGGACTCTGGCTAAACAAAGATGTTTAGAATCACCTTGAATTGTTACAGTCAAAGATGGTTGTAAAAAGCAGCTCTTAACCCTCATTGCTTATTCTGTTTGCTTAGTTCACCCTCCGTTTAACATGGACATGGAATATGTCCTGCACTCATGCTGTGTGTAGGAAGTCCTCTTTCACTGGTTCTCACTCACTGGGACATGGCTGCAGAGCTTCACTTCTAAACAGCAGAGAGGGATCTTTATTTGATGAAATGAGATAAATGCCATGAAAACATTTTTGCTGGCTTTAACTCTGATTAAACACAAGGTTTCACAAGGCTTAAGCCAACCTGAGAGTCTCCTTGGGATTCTTTCTGGAGCTTATTTTTTAACCACAAAAAAAAAAGTTAAAGCCAGGACATTGATGGCCAATGCCATTTGTGTAATGTATACAGAGAACTACAGCTGGGCTGCAGACCCTTCACACAGGACCCTGCTGCCCAGCAGATACCCAGAGATGGAGCAAGCCACCTGGAGGTGAGGAGTGTGCTGCCCTAGCCAGTACCACCGCACTGTTGCTTTCCCCGGGAGGAAAGCCACCTGGAAAACTTCCTAGATCAGTCCAACCTGACTGAGGCATTTACAGCTCATTTTCTTGGTGCAGTGGTATGACTGCCTCATTGGCTTTTATCTTCTACTTTGCTGCTGCATGATGTCTTCTTAAAGTCTGAAAGCAAGCCCTTAAAATTCATGCTCCAGGAAGGTTTATAATCCCTTCCATGGATACAGTTACTGCTGTGCTGTTCAAAGTAAAAGTCCATTTTTATAGCTGATATGTAATTTACTGTACACCAAGCATCTGGATGGACTGGGCAGAAGCCCCTGCAGCAAGTTATGTTTCCTGGTGACAACCAGAGTGGCCTGGGCTTGGTCTGGGTGCACGGACAGGCGCTGGGGTGGGGGAGCCCATGCTGTGATCACACTTCCATGACCTGAGCTGGCATCACAGCATCGGCCCAAACTCTCTGTATAAAAATCAAAGCTAACTTTGGTCTAAACTTTAGTGCCATGCTACCTTTGGTAGTATAAAGAAACCCATATGGGTTCAACATGTAGCTGCATGGGCATCAGGACAAAGGAGAGCCAGAATGTTTGGCAGGGGAGGACAGGATCACCGTTCAGACTGATATCAATCATGACTTCTGTCACAAAATGGCACCTCACAGCCTCTTTCTGAACAGGGTGACTTCTGTGAATCCATACTGAATAACTGGGCCCTGAAGATCTTGAGTCACAGACCGTTCTACTTGCCAATGATTTCTAAGTGCTGTGAGGGTACAGTCACAGCTGATTCAGGAGCAGAGATCAAAAAAGAAAAATCCAGTGGAAGGAGAAGAAAAGGCAAACTACTGCCAGGGAGAGCAGAACCAGAAAAAAAAAAAAAGGGAATAGAGCAGGAAGGTTTTACACATGCTCTAGACTCCCAGAAGGATCCAAATATCTGTCTGAGATCCAAATGACAGCAGGAGCTGTCATAAGGCAGAAGACCTCTTACTCCAGGTCAAACTTCCAGTTTGAAAAGGGTCCCATATAGATATGGACTACTGTATCAGACACTGGATGCTCATCAGTCTTTTTTGGAAGGACCCAAAATGACCTTAGATATGCATTTGTGCTAAAGACTAAACAGTACTCAGGGCCAGCAACACCCTCAGGTTGCTCCTGTGGGAAAAGCTGAGAAAACTGAAGAAAAGTTTTGCATGCAAAATATCAATATCATTGAGCCATTCATCTCTTGTATATTGCTCTTAAATACCAAACACAATAAAGAAGTGTCTACAATGTCCCTTGACACTAGTTTTAAATTATTCCAAAGTCTCCATAAAGGTAAAGCAGTACGTTGAGGTAAAGGTATCAGTGAGGCAAACATAAGCACCTGCAGCAGCTGAGGTATTCTGCCTGATCTGACACAGAACAAGTGGACCATAGGATGGGCACATGTCTTGGAGATGTCCCCAAGAGCATGCCTGAAAGGCCAAAACTGGGGACAGCATGCTGACACTGCTCTGACCTCCTGGGTTAAGAACAGGCAGGGCTCAGCCCTGCAGCCCCACGACTCTCCCGGAGGAGGAATGCTCATCCAGAACTGTATCACGGGCTCATTTCCTGGCTCTGTCATGAGTTTCCCTGGAGAAACCACATATTTCCATCTGTAAGATGGAGATAACAAACTTGTCTCATTTTCTGTGGTCACTGTAAAGACAAACCTAGAAATACCACAGAAGCAGAGTGTCTCCACAGCAACAGTGACAACATGAGTCCATAGGCAGGACGCACACACAGGTCCAGAGCAGAGGAAAACAAGTGTCGTGAAAACACAATCCGGATAAGATGACAAGTTGTTAGGGTTTATAAAAGAGCAAACTATGTTACTAACCTGCAAGCCCTTCTAGTCTTGGGTGACATATCTGCAAAACACCCACCATCTTTGCTGAAAAAAAAAAAAAATCCTACACAACTCCCTGCTGTCTGCATGATCCGCAAGTTCATCTTGAGGGCATCCCTGGTGCTGCCCACAATGGTCTCTACACAACAATACACAGGCTTCCAGCCAGAGCACCCAGCCTGCTGGGATGCACAACAAGAAGCCTGGAAGCCCTGAAAATTTGAGCCTCTGGGGTCCTTGACCTGTGCTGGGGGCTGCACTTGGCTTTGACCCATGGGATGTCCTACAGCAATAGGGGATCCTTCCCAGCAGCTCTTCCACAAGGTAAATACAAGTAGCTGCTGTTCTTCAATTGAGACTTTTCTTAATTTGAGAAAGAAACATCCCAATTAATTTGTTTCTGCCACTGCTCAATGTTTTCCTTAACTCATGAGAACCAGGAGAAAAGCAGGAGGACCTGACCAATAAGCCCAAGTGGGAATCAGGTTTGGCAGCTTGGTGTGAAGGTAGGATTTAAATCCAGAGTGAAGGCCTAATATAACCCTTTTTTTCCTCCATGGCTTATTCTACAAGGACATGGTAGGACTAGGGAGGCACAAAGGGAAATGACATGCAGCAGTGAGAGAAAGGCAACGGCTAAGCACAGCTCGGGGCCAGACAAATCAGGTGGTTTCTTTACCTTCTGCTCCAATAGATACTAGTTTGACTCCTTTGCTGGCAATGAAATCCAAGGCCTTGTTCACGTTGGATATTTTGTGCACTCGCATTTTGCCTCTTTCAGGCTTAGCCAAACGTTCACCTAATAAGAAAAGAGGAAAAAAAAAGCATTAGAAAACACTTCTGAACCCTTTCTTCCCTGGTGCGTGTTTCCCCATGCTGGTGGCTCCCGCTGCTCAGCCAGGCAGAGGGTAGACCTCCCTGCACCCTTTCTCGACAGTGAATGTGGGACAGCCACACTCACTGTTAAGTACCCCCTGAAAGAATCAGACAGAAAAGCATATTTTTTTTGCATCTCAGATAATTAAATAACAGAGGAACTGTCAGCATTGAGTCCTTTCCATAGCAGGTTTGTATCAGAGGTGAAAAGGTCCTTCAAAACCACACTGAGCTAGGCAGTGGAACTAACCTCCGTACCATTAATCGCAGGTAACGATGCCGGGAAATAGCACAAACTTCCCTCCCCCACGAAGACAGGTGAGGAGCTCCCCTCCAGCATTTACAACACCCAATCTACAAAGCGAATCTCTCCTTCTTGGAAATCCCTACAGTCAAATATGAGGGTGATCTTGTATCTTGCCTTTTCTTTTCCCCAGCCAGAATACAGACCTTGCACCTCTCTAGTCTCTGCACTGAATGGCCACAACTGCCTGTATCAGGTAATAAAATCACTTCTTTGGCAAGTGGCCTTATAACTGTAAGGACTGTCATCTCAACTCCTTTCCATGACATGTCTGACATATTTCTAACTCTATGCAATGGTCTTTATACAGTGGTATGCATTTTAGATGTTTATAATGAGGCAGAGAGAGGGAAGCAGCGTAGCTCCGAGGTGAGGGCAGGTAAATCTCTGACAGAAATGAGACTTGGGGCAAACGCCAGCTCCTGACAGGAACAAAGCTGGAAGATTTGGAAAAGCACTTTCTTGACCTTATTTATTTGAAAGAGTTGCATTAAGTACAGGCATGCCCTTCTTGATAGGCTGCCTGTAACTATGCTCACAGTTTACTTTTACTAACACTAACCCAAAACACAGAGTAAGCAAAATTAAAGCTTGGACAGAAAAGTGGAATTTTCAAAGGAACCTCTGCTAGAAATATAATTAGACAGGACATCAGGAACCACCTGTATGTGACACACAACACCTAAAAATTAGCAGAACAGCCACTTTCAGATCACAAGCTCCAGAATACAAAAAAGATCTAAACAAAATGCAAGCAGGTTTTGCACTTTGGAAAAAAAGTTATGAGATAATTAAAAAGAGATCAAATGGGCAAGTCTAGGCAAGTAATTACTCATCTGACCTATTCAGTTCCAAAAGTCTCCTGCTATATCTTGAACCTGAATATTTAAGTCAATGTGAGCTGACTCAAAACCTTTATTTGAGGCTTATGGGTGAGAAAGAAAAGTACTTTTTAAAGAACTCTTTTTCATACTAAAACTGGATGGCTTGTTTCCTAACAAAGGAGTGAGGAAAAGCTAAAAGGGAGAAAAATAGATTATCTCCACAGCCATGCCCTAACAAAGAAGAAAAGTCTGGAAATGAAAATCCTTTCAGTCACTACTGTAGGCTGGTGTCATTAGCTCTCAAGCTTAAGGATAAAACCAGATTCACTTTCAAAATGAAACACTGATGTCTGACAATTTAAGTAAAAAGATGTATTTATGGTACTACTCCCATCGTAGGATTAAAAAAATCTCTTTTGCTTTAATGGAGCCTCAAGTACACGTCATGGTACGTTGCCTTCTTTTTCCATTTGGATAATGCTAGTCATTCTAAATAAAAGTAGAAGCATTTTTTGTGACAGTTCCACAATGACATTTTTACATGTAGTTTCACAATAGACTTAAGCAGACTTATACTGCCAAATGTCAACAAATGGGTTGAGCCAGCTAAAAAATAACCATTTTCTTCAGCTGATGTGACTGTAAACTAGCCTTGCAAAAAGAAAAATAAAGAGAAGAGATTAGGTTTCTGTTGGAACAGCAAGCCGATCCAGTTCACCTTGTGGCCGCATGATGTGCATTGCCAACACAAGGGAGAGCATCTGAACTGCTCTCCCTGGGGCTGGGGAGAGCAGAATTGTTCCCTCTGACAGCAATGCAATCCTCAAGCAGTTGATGGTGATTGCAAAACTGCAGTCTTCCTCTCTCAAATACCACACTAGGATATTTGGTTTAGAATAATTTTTTCTGGGAACTTAAAAAGTCCCAAAACCCAATGGCTTCAGACTTGGACTTTATTACAAATTCAGATTTCCAGAGAAAAGCTTCATCTGGTTCCATGCCGTACATTATTAATGATGTAGACTGTTAAAAGGGAAGCCTGCTAGAAATATGTTCTACTTTCAGCTATTTGCATCATTGCTTTATTTCTCAGTACTTCTCCCAGCTGAGACAATGAAAACGGTCTACTCACTTCCATTCTCTGATTCTCATGTACTAGCCCAAGGCTGTACTTTAAAAGCCAAACAATGCAAGGAAGTGTTGGCTTAGAAGTTGTTTACAGCAAATTTGTTTAGGAAAAATTTCAATTAGTCATTCCTTCCGTTTGGAGGGGAAAAAAAGCCTTATAACTTTATTTTAAAAGTACTAAACATGAGCTTAGCCTTTTTCACTCTTGTAGTATTATTTTTAAAATGGCTTTGTCAGGGGAAGGAAACACATGTGGTGAAAAATGAAAGTGTATCTTTTGGGGCAATTTGTAGGGGGGGCCTAACTGTTCCTTCGCACCACAGAGGACAATGGCAAAGGACTCGCAATGAGTAAGTCCCAGGACTGTCCATGGAGCTTCCCCCACTGCACAGTGGCTGGGGGACCGAGGGGCTCTGGCTGGGCTGGAAAGGCATCCATCAGCAGCACAACTCACCACCAGAAGGTAGAAGACTGAGAAACTGAGGTGCTCTCCTCTTGCAGAGCATCACTACTTCCCATGCTTTGGGAAGTCGCGTCGGATGGGAGAACTGCTTCCTACCTGTTCTAGCTGCCTGGCAGCAACATGTCCCCAAGGACACACAAGAGGGTCTGCCCTGAAGCAGGTCTCCCATAGCCCCAGTGGTGCAGTCCCTCTCCCACCCTAGGGTCTCCAGCAGCTTCCCTGATGCAGCTTCCATTCCCAGCACAGCAGCAGCCACCACTGCAGCAGGGGCAGAGGGAGATAGCACTCCCGCACTCCCACACACCCCAGCCGGGCAGCTAGGTGGAGGAGGGGCTCAGCTCCGCACGGCTCTCAGCCAGCCCAGCCCAGCGCTCTCATGGCTGAAGGCTCTTATGGCCATCACCCTCTGGGTTAGGGGAAAAGATCAGCCTGCCACAGAGCAACCCTGCCCACGCCAAATTCCCGTCAGCAGCTCTGCAGTCCCCCAAAATACGGGAAGAGGAAGGTGTGGAGTGAGCCAAGAGCTGAAAGGAAAGGCCAGAAGCTGGAACTGGAGGGCTAAGAGCCATCCGGAGACTCACCCTTTTGGCAGGCGATCAGTGGGAACCGTGACAGGAACATACAGGCAAGCCCTTGCCAACCAGCAGGAGACTCCTTACCCCCATGTGGCTCCTGGGCTGGGCTGCTGCTTCCCCAACTATGGGCCAAAGGGGCTACTAGTGGGGCCAGCAGCTGGAAGGAGGCTCCGTAAGAGCAGCAGGGCTCACAACTGGAAAGGGAGCTGCCAATGATGGAAATGAAATGGGAAAAACACAACTGTACTAAATTTCTCTCCTCTATTGCCACTGTACCTAGTAGAACTGCACTTCTAGCTTCTGCTGCCTCTAAGGAAAGGATGCTCAGTACTTAGTGTGTGAAGGACCATGGCCTCTGGTGGGATGCAGCCCACTGCTGCTCCCCATGCCTTTGCTGGCTGGTCATCCAGCAGCAGGCTGCGGGCACAGAGCCGCTTTGCAGCAGATGGGGAAATGCCATGCCCACACCACCAGTGTGCTCAGAAACTGTTAGCTTCTTCCCAAACTGAGGAAGGTCCGAGAGGCCCTGCTGGTGAGCTCCCAAAGGGAGAACAGGAGAGGAAGAATGGGAGATGAGGCAAGGAAATTAAGCAGTGTGAGATATGAGACCCCCTGCTTTAGCACTGAGCCTCATCCGCCCTCCCCTGTTCGTGCTTCTCTCCCCTGTCTTCCAGTTCAGCAATTAGAAACTAAGCCCCAGCTTCCAGGCTGCAGCCTCTCCTCTGCAAAGGAACATAAATACAGGAAAAACTAATAGGACTCTGCTACCTTGTTTCTTACAGGCACGGCAGAAGCAATGTACTTGCTGCAAAAGCTCTGGTAATATTTTGAACTCTGACCCCTCCAAACCACCAGCATGGGCAAAAACCCTGAAGTTTTATCCTATATTCATAAATTCTGAAAAACGCATATACTGATAGCATCTTTGCAGGAGCTGGGGAAGCGGAAGGAAAAAGGACAGAGAGAAGGCAGTCTGAGTGCTTCTATCATGGCAATTTTATTGGAAAATGTACCAAGAAGGTCAGGCGTACAAGTCACTGGGTTGCTACTACTGGCTATCAAAAGCCATCAAAAGAAAAGTGTGTGACCGTACAACCCCAGTTTCATACATCCAATCTTATCCCCCCTCGATGCCTCCCACAATACTTTACTAAGGTATTTATTTCATCAGCACATCAATAGGGATTACTGCTTATATGAAATAATCCCTGGGAGATATCTGTCAAGTAGTGGGACATTTGTGATGGAGTGAAAACAAATCTGACCTAACGTGTTCATGCCACTGTTTTTATTTCAGACTGGTTTTTCTGGGATTTTGCTTTTCTTTGGGATTTTTTTTTCCCCTGAAGGCTTGAGCACTGAGCTCAGATTGAAACTAGAATGGAAAAACTTCAGTCATAGCTGAAACTGAACGACATAGAAGATTTACTGGTTTGACTCCTCTCTTCCAATAACTTCTATCCTATTCCCACTGTCATGTGGCTTTGGTATGATTTGCCAGTGCAGCATTCCCACACTCTTCCCAGAGCTGCTTTGTCAGCCCTGCCAAGCAGTAAGAGCCGTTGCCTGAGCCTTCACAGGAGGCTGTGCATTCCTGACAGGCAGAGGAAAGCAGAGAGGCAGGAGCAGGAATGCAATGGGAAGCCTGCACAGGCCATGAGGCTTGGAGTACATTCCAAAAGCACATTAATGGTCACTGCTGGAGACAAGATATTCATTAGGGAGAAATTTGTTCTGAATCAGAAAGCAGCTGTTCTTATATTCCAGCAAAATCTGCAGCATTACAGCCCTTGCTGTCCCTATTCTGCAAGAAAGGGGGAGAACAGATTTCAGAACGGAGATGCTCAGAACACTCGAGAGCACCACACAGAACCTCTCTCACCTGAAATGACTTCCAGAAGTAACATGAGTTTAAGACCATCCCTGAAATCTTCCTCTATGTTCTCAATCTGTGTCCCAGCCTTGCGGAGGTGAGAATTACACCATGCTGTAAATGTCTAAAACACAGGAAAGAAAGACAGAAAGAAAAAAAAAAAAAGAGCAGTCAGTAATCTTCCCAGAAGCCAAACAACAGTTCAGAACCAAAGCAGTGCTGCTAGGTACCATGACACAGATTCAAATGCTGGTTAGGTTATCGTCTTTCCACCCATTGTCCTTGTGGAGCACAAGCATTAGTACCTAAATATTCAAAGAAGTTGCAGGGTGTTCCCATGACAGAGGGAGTCTGAGAGAGACAGTCACTTCACAGCTCCAGCATGTCTGATTTTCTGGAGAGGCCCCTACATTTTGTGTTTGGTTTAGAATACCTTGAAACGGATTTTAAGGCATGCTAGGTGCTCAGAGTGCTAGGGACTCCAGTAGTACTAGATGACACCTCTTATCATAATATGAAGGAGAACGGACAACAGTATTCCAGATCTTCTCATCTCTAGACAGGTGCTTGAGCAAAAAAAGGACCATTCTTCTACAGCCAACTGCCTCTGGTCTACTCCATCCCCAGCAAACACTGCAGCCCTTAGACAGACATGGAGGGACAGCGTGCTGAGCCCCTCAGCCACATAAACCACATCCCAGTAGTGTCTATCCTGCTGACCCCGTTCTCTACGACTTGCTGCTAAGCAGACCTCCCTCCCCTGCGTGACTGTCCCACCTTCCCTCCCCCCTCACGTGGAGGAGTAAATGCTTTCTGAATAATGATGCTGTCACCTGTCTCAGCAGAAGCGCAGGTCCTAGAAAGGATAAAAGTAAGCATTACTTAGCAACACTACTGTCTAGCACAATCCCA
The DNA here is from genome assembly GCF_034638445.1 of Ciconia boyciana. Lineage (NCBI taxonomy): Eukaryota > Metazoa > Chordata > Aves > Ciconiiformes > Ciconiidae > Ciconia > Ciconia boyciana. Next base: position 33,742,426 of record NC_132939.1, on the reverse strand, counting down.
AACTCCCACTGTTTGAGAGCCTCTGGCAGAAGGATCATTGCAGCCACTTCAATGATAGAAATCACAGCCACTCTGTAATTAGTGATACTATGCACCACCACTGGAGCAATAATATGAGTTTGAAGTACAGGAAGGACTGAGGTCCAAAATACAACACAGCCAGTGGCATTCAGGCTAAACAAAACTCTTTTTGGAAATGCCTTCTGACCTCAAGTGGTCAGGATAAGAGGATCTCTCATATGAGAGAAATGAATTTCACCACAACTGATGACAAGACACATTTTCTGTGGTTGCCATCTGTCAGCCCATGTTCTGAACAATGGGCATGTGGGGCACTGACGGGGAAGAGACCATCTCATCCCAGAGATGTAATAGTAGGGATTATCTCAAAAGAGCACCACGTGAACAGGTCTGAAAGAGAAAAGTGCTAACATTTGACGGTCAAAACACAAGAAGCAAATATAAAACACCTCAGACACCTCAGTGTGGCATGGTCTTAAATTGGCAAATCAAAGAGCCCAACCTGGAGATGCAGCTGCTCCCATTTGTTTGACACAAAATAATGTTTTAAGAGTAAATGGTAGCAACTAGTTCTTTTAAGGCAGACAAGTTTGTCCAAGTGCTAATGAATGCGTTTCACAGTGTTTGAATAGGACACCAAGTAAACCCTTTCCTTTGTACAAACTGACAACCCCTCAATCACTCTTTAAATAGAAGGGTAAGGTTACTCAAAAAATGAGCGGCTCCAAAAGCTCAGTGCTACCACAAGGAAAGGAGGTCTTTCTTCCCTCCCTCTCCCAGATGTGCTCCGAGAGCCAATTCAACTCACTGACCCAGCAAAGAACTATTTACTTTCTTTGGTAAGGCTAGTCTTCTGCTCAGTCAGTGCATGGAGGCAGTTCAGCAGAGTCTAACAAGCCTCTGCAAGAGAAAATTGGGCATATGTGGGCCAAGCAGGAGGGTGGAGTGGACCACAGCAGTCATGCCATCTTAGGCTGTTGGGGAACCACAGCAGAAAAGACTCAAATGATACTGAAGCATGGCATGCCAAAAATTTAGAAATGCTTCACCGCTACTTACACCATGCACAGGATTTCAAAAGAAAGATTACCCCAAATGGCAAAGAGCACCAGGGCTTGTTCTTATTTGTCTGGAAGCTGGGCTTCCTTGACTAACCTGCTCGCATTCATGCTTACACAACTACAAATAGCGTAGCAGAATCTTTCATTGGAAAAAGCCTCGCTCAACAGCTGCTGAGCTTCCCACTGCTGTGTTCTGGCCTTGCTCTGCACCGGGGCTGTGGGATGGAGCAGGATAACAGCACAGCTGTAAATACTTTCATGGCAATGGCCCTTTGGACAGATGCATGTATTGTGAAAGTCTGGGATCTCTTTTTTCAAGATGGCCTGGTTTCCTTCCAGATTTGGAAGCTTTAAAAAAAAAGTCATTAAGCACCTTTTATTGCTTTTTATTGTTATTCCCCCGAGAAATAAAAGTGGGTTGGTTTTGTTTTGGTTTTGTTTTTTTTTCCAAATAAGAGTGATTATATTTGAAAACGGGCCCTGTATCCTGAAGTACATCTTTTTGGCACTGCTTTCTTCATTCCACTGCCTGCGTTGTGCTATGTGAGAAGAGGTTCATTTGTTTGGCTCCCTTTTGCAGCCAGGCTCCTTCACGCCTCCAGAGGGGCAAATGAGAGCAGAGATGCTTTCAAATGCTAAAACATCATCACATATCAAAGTATGAGAGCACGTTATGTCAGGAAGGTTGTGGGTGCCCATGAACCTCCTTCTCATATTTGGAAAACAAAGCAAGACACCTAGTCTTGCTTTGACTGGTGACTTGTCTTGCTTTGACGCAGGTGACTGGCCCTGTGTCACATTACAAAATCCATGTTGAACTGTGGAGGAAGCCTGAGATATAACTCACAGGCCACCAGACTGCGCTTTTATTTCTTGTATGACTTCTTGCAAAACAAAACTGAAATGGCTTTAATCAGCGCAAAGCAGATCAGAAAGTTCTGCTTTAAATCACAGATAATCCCAGTATAGCTGAACTGGGCATCTCTTCGCACATTTTGAGGATGGAAGAGGGTGACCGGGTCTACATTTCTAAGAAACACAGATTAAATTAAAAGCAAACCATAAATCTTCTAAACTTTGCATTATTATAAAGCCTGGCAGGATAACCAGATCAGTGAGAGTATTTTTATTGCTGCAAGAGTCACCCAAGGCTTGGTGGAAAAGTCCCAGAGCCAGCACTCCAACTTCTCTGCTGGAGCCATCTCCACCACATCACAGCCTCAGACATGCTGAAGTGACACGACTCTGCAAAACGTTGCCATTAGCCATCAGTGGCAGAGCTGATGCCTCAGCTCCTCAAGTACACAGACCATGAAGGGTTAATAGACAGAGCACACAGTTCCCACTAGACAACTCCCAGCTGTGCAGACATTTTCTCAAGGCACCCTTCAGGTCCTACATGAACTCCAGTAAGCATAATACCATAAGGAGCACAACAGCATATGGGAACAGCAACAACTAGCAGCCCAGTGTGGATGCATTAGGCCATTTTACAAGAAAGCAGGATTGTGCTTTTAATAATTGCAATGGGATTTACAAACTATATTCTTCACAAACCAACACAGAGCAACATCCATCAAAACATAATAATCAGAAAACAGCTTTATGTTGCATTTGCTGCATATACTGCACAGGAGTAAAATTATCTTCTTACTTCAAAGTAGTAAATTGGGAGGAGATTTGACAGACAGATAGGAGAAGGCTGGAGAAATGTGGCAGAAAAGTCAGGGAGACCAAGAGAAGAAGGGAGAGCTGAAATTTTTGCTGTCCGCTGGGTCTTGCAGTCCTGGCAGTCTTGTTTGGAGCCATTTTTACTGACTTGGCTTCACGCATCTGCACAGGATCCTTTTTGTTATTCTAGGAAACCTACTGAAACCACCCACTCGCCCCATCCACCTTCTGGGCAACGCAGCCGCTCCTCCCCACGCCCTGAGTCACAGCTAGCAGTGGCAATCAGCTCAGGGCGGCCGGTAAGCTCTGCTGTGCTGCCTGTCACCAGCAAACAAGCTTGCAAAAGCTGAAAGGGCTGCTGAGAGCAGCCAGCCATCTTTCTGGCACAGGCCCAGCCCTGGGAGCAGCCAGACAAAAAAAACCCCAAACAAAACAAAACCAAAAAACCAGCTGTGTTTGCTGGGGTGAGGTGAGGTGCACCCCAGATCGGAGGGCACTGCCAGGTGGGAAGCACAGTCTCCTCAGTTGTGAGCTCAAACTACTGCTCTGAGGCAGCAGATGTGCTTTCTTGCTGCCTGCAGACACAGAAGCCTGGAGATTCTTCTCGCGCTTACCTCTAACTCCCTGTCCTAAAGATGAGGAAACAAATACTCTGTTAATCTTGAGGCTTACAGAGATTTCACAGAGCTGGAAAACTACTTACTGTTAAATAGCAGCACAAAACCATACCATCAACTGGATTTTCTTCATACAAATCTCACACTATAAGTTTTCTATGGTAACTGCACAAGAGGTGCAAACAGAGCACCTCTGTGTGTTTCTTGGCCCTTGGATCCTTCCATACGTTGTACTCTTAATTTCATTTTTGGACACGACAGATAGCCAGGACCCCCCTGCAGGTCTGCCTCTTGTTCAGTGTTCACAATGGAGGATGCTTGATGAAGGAGCGCATGTGCGTTTGCATGTATATGCATGCATTTCTCATGCACCTCCTGCTCCCATCTAGCTACGATTTGTAGCTTCCTTTTTTTAAGCCCCCAGCTTCATCAGTAAGATCCCTGACACTGAGATCAACTCCTACTATTTGTGTGCTGGGTGCTGTACAAACAATAGGGCCTTCATATTCTACCACAATATAACCTGTCAGATAGTAAAAAGAATAACAAATGTTACTAAAGGCAAGCAAATATAATTAACTGTTCTGCTGCCTCAGCATACGAGGCAGGTTTACTGCTGGGTAACCTCTACAAGCTTACCTGCATACCTATTTTAACAGGCACGCACACCCTTTTTCTGACATGACATGAAAAGTCCCTACTTCTTCAAAGTTCACTGTATTAGCCCTTGCCCAGGTATGAGTTAACTAAAAACAACAGCCAGGTGATTGCCAGAGGTCCTGCAGCCAAAGCTCTAATGAGATCCTACCTTCAGCTAGCTACTTCCAGATATCTCCCAGTCCTGCCAACTGCAAACCCACCTTTGGTTCTCCCTGTGTTACACATGCATGCACACACACACTCTCTGGTACTCTTTGCACTTCCCAAACTTTTGCTTTTGTTCCTGAAAGCCAATAACCTTTCCTCTTCACACTATCCTTTCCAAATTCAGTACCTTTCTGGTACCAAAGTGGCCCAGGCAACATTCCTGAAACCTGGGGAAGCAGGACAGTAAGTCAACATTTTTAAGTTTAAAGAATGCTTCTGCCTGGAAAGCAGCAGTGCTGTGACACTGCTGAGAGTGGATCTAGAGAGCTCTTTGCTGCAAGAAAACAGTCATAAGGCACTTCAGCCACTGAGCAATTTTAGCAATGTAAATGTCAAAGCTACCACAACCACATAAATGACAGATATTAAAAAAAATAAATGGGCAGTTTTATCTCTTTGTGGCTGCGACAGTGACATTCCAGCTTTATCTGACCTTTCCAGATGCTCTTTACTTCTCTCCTTTCTAAATCACTCTTCCATGTAGCCCTGCTTTCCATGGGTGAGTGTAAGCTTTCTGACACAGCCAAGAGACTGCCATATTTGTGTAACAGCCCCGGAGAAGCTGTAACTGAGCCAGAGCAGTGCTGCTTGCCTCCTTTCTGACAGGAGAAAGGTCTGGCTTAAGAAACCAGAGAAAGAATTCACTGGAGCACTGCCTCTCCAGAACACCACCACCATGCTCAAAGGGAGGCAGTGTTCATGGCCACCAAGGCACCCCCCTTCCTTGTGTTTATGCTGGGGCATGAATTTTAAGCAAGTATTTCAACACAGCTCTGCTGTTAAGATGTGTCCACAAAGGTTTGGCTCCTGTTAAGAAGGGGATGGAGCTGCTAGCACACAAATCTCAGCCTAGTAGCACAGTTTCATGCTGTCCACACATGTGCTCTGCAAAGTGAGGTCTTGAACAGGCTGAAAGCTACGGGTGCTAGCCCAGGCTTTCTTCCAGTGTTGTAGGGGAAATGACAGGAAGACTCCCTTTCCAGCCACCAGAAAAGAAAGCAGGATATTCAAACAATACATCGTGCACAGCTGGAAAACAAAATCAATTTACCCAGCTGCAAGTGCTGCTCTTCTGCTAGTGGTGTGTTCAGAGGAGTGCACCTGGGCTTCTGACTGCACAGCCAAGGCTGCATTCCCTGCCTGGCCTAAAAGCAAACTCTCCATGGCGCCTGCTTACTACACCACCATACATTACAGGACTGCCGAGATACACCTCCTAATTCTTGCAACAAATTCTACAGCTGATTCCACGCTGCAAGGAATTTTATTTAAATGAAATTATCTGGAACAATGACTGAGGCACTCAACTAGTAACAACTAATCATTTATTAAGAGCAGGCAGAAAACTGCTGCACACACGGGTTTTTTAAGCAATAGAGTTACTAATAAAGCAGTTCCAGCTGCCCCAAAATGGGATCCTTTCCATCTTGGTAGTCTGGGAGCTGAATATACTGTATCAAGGAAGGAGGATGCTAACCCACAGTCACCACAAAGCTCTCTCTCTCTTGCTTCTTGAAAAGACAGACTAAGCCATCATTAGCTTATTAATCAGAAGGTTTTGGACTGAAAGGCTGGGCAAGCCATGAAACAAATCTCAACCATCCAGTCCAAGTTTCCCTGCACTCAGCACTAATTCATTACCAGCATTAACCCCCTGGGTCTGACGTGATTTTCCCCTTCCTGGTGCTATTGCTCTCCAACAGTTTCTGTGGCGCCCCTCCTCTGAATCCTCCTTTCACACCTTAAAGCACTTGGAATAATTGCTGGGGTCTCGTGGGTGGCTGCTTGTCACCCTCCCCACACTCAATACAGACTCAAAAGACAGGCTTGGTTGCAGCTTCTTTTCCTACCCAAGGCTGTGGTATAAGCTGACAAGGAGGTGCTCAGTTAATTAGGGAGTAATTACAAAGTAATCCTGGATCCTGTCAACACCTTGGCACAAGAAAGGCCAGGGCTGGACAAGACAGATGACACCAACACCCAGTTTTCTTCACTAGGGCTGTTGAAAGGGCCCTTCATGAAGTACAACTGTGATCAGATAAGCCAAAACACAGTCTCTTGGCCCACTGAATAGTTTCTGTGCCCACAGGCTGCAAGTGACAGAAGCTTTATACACATATGTATTAGTGGTTTTCAGCTGCAACGGAGAAAGTGCAGCCCTACAGCCCTCACCTCTGTATACTACACTTTTTGGGTTTACTCCTTGGTGTACTTGGATGTCTGCTAGGATGCCCCAAAATACTCAAATGGCTGTCCTCTCCCCACAGAGGAGCTCTAGGGGTCGGAGATCCTCTACACAAACCTCATCGCAAGCCCAGGGAGCCACCCAAAGTGCCTTTTGTTTGAACTGGAATTAAGAGATCAGCCACCATTTGCCATACCCTCCAATTTCATCTTCTGACCTGAAATACCTCCACTGCGCGTTGCTTTGCATTTGAAGCCACCTAACAATTTTTAAAAGAAGAAAGGCATTTGATAAACCCTTTCAGCATTTACTCTCTGAGCCCATTCTCCAGGACACAGGGGTGGTTCAAAGAGCTTGGTTTGTGTTGAAGAGTTACACTATCACCAGCTGACCTCTGAAGAATTACAGGTGTGATGGTCAATGAGACCAATGATGCACAATGAAGAGCTTTGCTTTCCAATGGAGTTGGCCAATTCTCTTAGAAAGGCCGAAGGAATTGAATAGATATTCAGAAGGAATCATTACAGACACTCGCAGTGCCATTTCACCATCTCCACAAAAGGAGTTTAGTACCATTGGCATCAGTAGTAATGTCCTGTTCTAGTTTAATTGTAGCCACTGAGTTCCAAGTGCGGCTGAAAGAAAAAATATAGCCCATGATGCTTCTGAAGTACTACGTCCTGAAAATGGGAGGTATCATTACATTGTACTGTGTTACAAGCATCCACCTAAAGAATCATTTGGTGGCTGCGTAAAGAGTTACTGAAGGTGAAAAGGAAGACTGTAAGTTTACTTGCATTTCCCAACTCCAGGGCACAGCCCCTGCAACTTGGAAAAACAGAGCTCAGTCACTGCTTCTTAGCCACTTCCCAAAACCTGTCTCTGCAGCTCAGGATGAGAACAACACTACAGCAGTAAGAGCCCGAGCCCCAGCCCTAACTGTAACTGCGTAAGCCAGGCTAGATCCCACTGGGAACATGAAGTTCACCACCAAAGACTCTCCTTGTCCAGAGGACCTAGGAACCATTGCATAGGGCAAAAAAACCCCTCCTGACAATCAATTAATCCTTTTGGACAATGGCAATGAATCAGCACATCACTTGCAAGAAGCCCAAGTAAATTCAGTGTAGGAGTTTTCATTTTTGCTCAGTGGAATACAGTTCTCACCGTCTTGCACAATTTTTAATTCTCCTCTCCTGGAAGACAGGACAAAAAAAAAAGCTGGAGTCCCTTCCACACTGCTTTTCCACTGGCATGGTATTAACTGCTTTGGAGTCAGAACAATCTCTTATTAGCTAACAGGCTAAAGTGGCGAGGGCAGAAATCTCAATCCAGCGCACTTCCTGTCCAACACAGGGTAAATATTTGTTCTTCTCTACATTTGTGCCTCTGGAGCCTTTGACTCCATTTCTGCTACAGAGCTGCACCATTTCAGGAAGAATCTGCTTCTGGCATTTGAAAGCTACTAACCATTAAATCAATGAGTCGGCTGGCATTTCAGATCAGTAAAGTACAAGCTCTCTTTATTCCAGAGTTACCAGGGAGCACTAATAGCTAGGAACTTACAAGAAGTCTTCAGACATGCAAAAACCATGCAAAAAAACTGTATAAGGAGATCAACCAGCTAGAAGTATGGTCTTTTAGAGTTTATTGTGAAGGTCAGACTAGCAAGGCTCTTCCTTATGCTCTTCTCTCTCCTGTGAAATCAGCTCATAAATGTCAACTTGCTTCAAGCTCTCTCATAACAAAAATTAAACAGAGCTTGTCTCTGCACTTTATATGCTGAGCTTCCAAAATGCTTTATAGCATTTAAAGATATACTGGAGAAAATAATTTTACTGAGCACTAGGATGCAACTATTCATAGACTGAAAAGTGGCAACAAACCACCGAAAGCCACTGTTCAATTCAGGGAGGCTGAACTCCAACTGTCCAGCGCAGGATTGGGCCAGGACACCAGAATGAAAACCTTCACGAGCAGCCTTATGTCCCTGATGGCAGGCCTGCACTTTACATCTCATCGCCCAAAGTCTCTCAGAGGGTTTATCCAGGCCCAGTACTGATTTCATGGTGAGATGTCACCCACTCGGTCCCAGGAAAAGGCTGGGGGGGCAGATGGCAAACACCTCGCACTAACACAAATTGGGATGTGTGGATCCGCTCTAGCCATGGCTTGCCTGAGAGCATAGGAGAAGGGTATGGGATTTCTTTCAACTAGAAACAGGGCAGGGAAGCGCTCTTCCCTCAGTGGATTCACATTGCTCCATAGGCAGATGTAAATACAACTGCTGAGCTCAAGATTTGTCTTGTGCTTCTGCTCTCATGGGGTGGGATGGGGGGGCTATCAGTTTATACTAAGTCCACAAAGCCAGCAGTGCAAGAGCTGATCTGGCTGAAAGCGCCCTTCTGCAGTGTCAGTTCAGAGACATTTGGGACTACCCAGAGCCCTCGTGTCCATCTCACATGCTGCTGCCCTAAGGGGCTGCTTCCTCCAGCTTCCTGGGAGGACTCCCAGGTGTTGCTTTTTCTGTGGCTCTTCTTTGGCTGTTTACTTTGCTGATGAAGGGGAAGGCAGAAGAGGAAGTTACAGCTTCATTTATCCAGGCCTTCTATATACAGAGCTAAGTAAACAGGTTGAATAATTGAAACAACGTATTTGCCTACAGCTCTGTATGGATGCTACAAAATTAGCACAAAGCGTTGCTCTGGGCTTTTCAGGCTACAGAACTTTAGTGACTCTGCAGCTCTGGAAGGCAGAAAAACCTGAAATAAGGTTTTCTAAGGGATGATGGCAAATGTTCTGGCTAAAAGAACCTATAGCTGCATTTCTAGTGAGAAAGGGATTCCAAAGCAGCGTATGGCATGAAGCCTGAGAGCTCCCTGACAAAGAGCAAGGAATCAGAAATGATACCTGTATCCAACAGTTTCTGAAGACTACATGGCATGGATGTACTATGTATTTGGGCTTCACTCCCATCACTGGTGACACAAACTCTTTGCTACAATGTACAGGAAGAAAACAGATTTTTGGATACAACCGTCCCCTTGGCCACCATCACTGTCCCTGACAACATGCTGTCAATGCTGAGTTCTCATGCTCATTTGCAGCTGTGAAATGCATCACTCAGCTCAAGAGGATTCTCCTTTTGAACAAGGTCTGCAATTGTTAAGATCATTCACTTGATATGGGATTTTCCAAAATTAAGAAAATAGCTCCTGGGACAAGATGACTGTGATGCACATGTACTACCAAAGAAGTAAGGGCCATGAAGATTGGTAGGGACCTTACTGTGCTAGGGACTACACAGACACGGGGTGAAAAGCTGCTCTGTGCTCCAAAGCACTTTCAATATGAGACTCAGAGATGAGACAGTGCATCTCAGAACAACGAGGCAGCGTTAGTCAGGGAGCTTGGCAGTGGCCTCAGCACACCCACAACCTACCTCTTCCCGTTCTTTACCAAGATCATAGTAAACTAAAGAGAGATTTAATCCAAAAAAGACTGACCCTATCTGAAAAAAAGCTACAAACAGTTTACAATCCCTACAAGCTACATAACTGCGTCTGAACAGCAGCCTCCTATGCAAGACTGCAGGACTCATCCCCTCACACTCTCCAGTGTTTGGTGTCGTCATGCTATGTTTTGGTGCCATCACCTTGTTCTCAAAAGCTACATCCTGCTGCTTGGTGCAATTTGGTCCATGCAGTTGGTGCTGCTACCCTAACTGGAGGGGAAACAACAAAACTCTGGTTGTCTATAGCAGATTACCCCTAAGCGACAGAGGCAGCACAAACAAGAGCAAGAAAGCATTTGTTTCAAAATGTAATGAGTAGAGATTTGGCATCAGGGGCTGATAGAGGTGAGAGCTGACATCTCACAGCAGAGAGATAAGAAGAATGGGAGAGGCGACATGGGGCCTTGAAAACAAAGACAGGTACCTCATTTAACAAGGTGAAGAAAGGGGTGCTACTGGAGAGACATGAACTGAAAGGCACATTTATAAGTGATGGGTGACAAAAATTATTGCTGCAGCTGTTTGGGTGAGTGTGATTGGATTGCTTCATGGAGGTCAGAAAAAAAGGATGTTGCAGTTACTCAGACATAAGATAATTGAGAGCCTGTGTGGGAGCTGTACGGGAGATCCATCAGCCATTCTGGAGGGAAATGAAATGTCAGGAAATGAAAGGTAGGGAACGTCACATCTATTGTTGGATGAAAGGATTTAACTGATCTGGGTGTAGGCAAGATATTGAATGTTTACATAAAGGCACTGCAAAAAAAGTCCCACCGCTATCCCACGCAAGCAGTAAATGTCTTCTAAAAGGCAAAATATGGAACTGAGCCTCGGGAACTCTGAACAGGGACCACCCAGGCGCCCTCTCTCCCTCCCACCTCCACCCCTGTGACACAGGCCAACAGAGAGACCGTGAAAAGGTGGAGCTGCTCCTCTATCTACCCCTAAGTAGATGTGCTCCTTTCATTCACACAGAGCAGCAGGAGTTGTCACTTTTTACTGCTGTTACCTCTGTGAAGCCAGCACAGGTAATCGGGATGGTGCTGAGATCTGCACCTTCTCATGTATGAAGAGAAGTAGGTCCTTACTGTGGTACAAGCTTGCCAGTTTGCCCGCTACGTGTCTCATTGAACCTGCAGGCCTTCAACAGTGCACAGACAAGCAGCATCAGGATGATCAGATCCTCAGTGAACTACTGTGAGTTGACCACACACATCTCTCCATCCAGGCTGTAACTCTCAGGTGGGTGCACACGTTTGCACAGCTGTAGGTTCAACAGTATTTTCACCTACAGTTTAAATACCCAGCATAGGAAACAGCTAAGAACAACACAAATTCATATGTATCAGTGTCTGTGTGTCCTGTGGTTGTGGGGAAGGGTATTTATTAAGGTAATGGTCATATTTAAAATTGAATTGCATCGTGACTTATTTTTAATTGGATAACGAAAGTGCTAAAGCTACTGTGGGTGGTGACATTATGAAGATGGTCTTTTCTGGGATCTTAAGACATATTCCTTTCTGAGGCATGAATGTGTCATCTAAGAGCTAGGATAAAACAGGATTTAAACTGTCTACACTAGCACTGAGTAGCAAGCTATTTCTCAGTGTGCATCACAGCCCAAGGAGTGGTCTAGTTAGCGAGCATCCTCATGGGCCCTAAGCATGCCACTGCAAGTTTCTAACACCACCTTACCACCACATGCACTGCAAGCGATGGGATCTCATACCTTCACCCAGCATATATAGCCCTGACTGGTACTGAGGTGTACTTTGAGGGATCTGTGCCAAGACTGTGGGTACACCTGGACAGCACAGTAAGAGCCAGCATAGAGGTGTCCGAGTATCTGAGCCAAGGTACCAGAAACAGCAGTGGTAGGAAAACACAGCTTGACAAGGGCTATGCAATGTAGGAGCCGTACCAGGGGTCCAGGGCACAGGCCTATGTAGCAAGCATAGGAACTAAGGCTCAGTACTGCAGCGGAGCAAAGAAGCAGGGGAGGTCTGGTCAGGTCTTCCCAGCATATGTGTTCAGACCAGGATGGAGATCTTAAAGCAAAGTAAGAAAAAAGGCAGTGGAAGATTAAAAATTATGATGGAGATAATTACAGCAGGAGCTTTGTTCCAGACTGCTCTGGTTCAATGTTTCAGAAACCCCAAGACAGCAGCAACTGCATTAAGAGAGATGGAGGCAATGCTGGCTCACCCAAGATAATACCTAGCTGAGGACAGCACAGCACTTCTCTGCTTCCCCCAGTTTGCTGTCTTTGCTCCAACCTCATGCTCCTTTGCCCTGCCTATGGCCTCCAAGACTCCAGACTGGGAATCTAAGCAGAATATGACGTAACTTTAAGGGGACGTAGTCTTTAAAGGCTTTCTTGATCTCATGACCAAAACCTCATATTTTTATCTATTTTGACCTTAATTATTTTGTCTTGAAGCTGTTTATGCAGTTTATCAAAACAAGAAACTCTCTCTATAAGAAGTCAGATGTGGGACTGATACCAAAGATTAAAAGGGAAAGAGAAACATTCAAGTGTTTGTTTTTTTTTTTTTCCTTTGATCTTTTATTCAACCTGAACCACTAGCAAAGGCAGGTTCAGTTCTTGGTAGCACAGTAGCTATGAGCTAGTATCTATTGGTATAATTTATTCTTTAAAAATCTTGTGCTATGGTTTTACAGTCTAATTTTCCAAAACTTTTATGAAAAGGAAAAAAGGAAGTGAGGCTTAAAGACACATGCACCAGGAATCTGAAAAACTGTGGGAGGGCGTTGAGCCTGTTAGAGTAGATGCGCTAGGTAAAGCCTGGGAAACACAGTTAGCAAATTTTCTGGACTTGACCCAAAGGCTACCAAGGAGAATGTTTCCACTGACTGCAAAAGGTTGGGATCAGGCCCTGTGCTGCAGGGGTCAGTGGCAGAATGACAGAAAAAGTCTGGTGACTCCAACCAAGTCCAAAGGAGCCATAAGGAGCTGCTGCATTATTTAAAAGAAGACATGCAGAACACTTTGCCAGATGCTAATAGGAAAAATTTGATCTCTTTTTAAACCTAGCAGCAAGATTTTCACTGTCCTGATGACAGGAAAACCTTTGGGAACATAGGGGGAAACACACCGCAGAAAGAACTAGGAGGAAAACACTGCTACCAGCCAGTTCAGCCAATTAGGAAACGTTTGCTGTTTCTACTTTTCCACCTCAAAGAGCTAGAGGCTTCAAACAACGCTCTCCGAGAGATGTTGAGGGGACACCGGGGAGGCAAGTCCCAGAATCGTTTGCCCTGGGCAAACAGACATCCCCATTGACTGGCAAGGGCTTGGGGACCAGCCCAGGACCACCTTCTGTAAAAGTCACATTCTGCTCCTCAGTCACCCTCTGGAAAGATGCAACAAGCCCAAATGTAACCTAGATTAGTAACACCACACTACTGTATCTGGCTGGGGAAATTAACTCAGCATGCGGGGCAGTCAGGAAAGCATATGAATAATCTGAAGGTAGGAGCTGGAGCTGTAGCAACTCCAATGCCTGAGGACAGAGAGTGATTTAAGCCCTAGCCACAGACACGTTCACATTCTTGCATTTGCTCATTTCTAGGAGATGAGGTCAAAGAGCTCACCACAGGAGAGGACAGATGATGTAAACTGGATGCTGAGTGCCAGGACTAGGTTGGTTTGTTTTTTTTTTTTTTTTTTCACTGTGCTCTGCACATACCCAGAGTCTTTCCATTTATAGGAAAGGCCTTTGGTATAAAAGGTGCATTCTTCAGTGAGCCAGAGGAGGAGGCATCATACTGGGTATAAAAATGTTAGCACTGTTTCCAAAGCTCAGCAATCCCAGTTAAGGGATGAGAGGAAAAAAACCCAATGTTTTCCCTCTCGAAGGAGGAGCTTTCAGGTGGGCAGAGGACTGGAAGAGAGATGAGAGGAGAAAAATCAGGTATTTTCCTCAAGGAAAATGAATACACCTCTGAGTTAATGGTGTCTTAGCTATTTTCAATAAAAACAGCTAGATATCAATTTTTTTTTACCAGCTTTAGGCTGGAAGAAAGAGGATTGGGACAATTCTTATTTGCCATGCCAAATGTCCCAAGATGCTGTGCATTAATGCAAATATTGTCTTGGGAAAGAAAGAAGATGGAAGAAGAGTAAAATCCCACCAGAAACAAAGTTAAAATTCTTTTTTTTTTTTTTAGACATTTCTACATTATTTAATTTAAATTGTTAGGATATTCCCTTCCTTTCTGTAGCTCCATTTCAACCCTAACCATAGTCCCAGCTATCTTCTTACTAAATAGTGAGTGTTCCCAATTGATAGCTGCAATTTCACCTTTTTTAGAAAAGTGAGCGAGTTTCAGGATAGCTCTGACAATTTGAGATATTGGCTAGAGTGAATCAGAAACATCTTTTCGCTGCTCTACAGAAAAGGACCTGTTTTCAACAAGGGTGCATACAAGAGAAATACTTTTGTCACGAGTTGGAGGACTTTGCTTCAGCAGTGGAGTTGTGATGTCTTTCAGGAGCCATAGTTCAGATGCCTCATGCTCCCATTTTCTTCTACCGTGCAGGAATTCATTTAAAGGCATCTTCCACAATAAGCTACCAAGTAGGGTGGTACTTTACTTTACAGGAGTCTGACGGGTGCAAATCATGGGAAATGCAATTCCCTTTGGAAACCACCTCATAGACACAGTTGTGCTGCATATCCAAATGTATTTTGCAGAAGGGAAATGAAACTGTCCAAAATATTGGGATTTGGGGATTTCCAGTATTTGGCGTTTTTGTTGGGGGGGGGGGGGGGGACACGACACGGGGACGGGACGGGGGACATGACACCAAACCACAAACACCAAAACCCAAAACCAAAGTCACCCCAGTATTGCTTTTCCCCCATGGAAAACACACTTTTCACTAAAAAAAAAGCTGTAATACTACAGTTAAGAGTATACACAGTTTTAGTCAAAGAACATTTCTAACAGTTTGAGGACTGGCCCTTTGCAGTAATTGCTGAACATCTCCCCAGGTACCAGTGTTTCCCAAAGCATCATCAAGAGAACAGGGCGCGCGCACACACACACAGTGCTGCCAGTTTTGCCATCAACTGTGCAGTTCCTAAGTGTAGAAAAGGTATTTTCTCCCCCCTGCTAGCAGGTTGCCCCCAGGAGGACAGTCACTGGGAAATGAACACAGCAGTTCGAAAGACAGTGGTTGGCTGGAAGAGGATGGCAGAGAGGCAAGGGTAGGGTTTAACTTTTCATTCATCTGTAGGAAGATGCATTCAGTTATAAAGGGTGTCTGGTAGTTGAGGGGAACTGATTTGAATGGGATCAGGCAAAGATTAATTATTACTTGCCTTTGCTGCTGTTTAAAGAGAAGGCATGATAAAAATTCCGAGATGAGAACTGCTTCTGACTCGTCCTGGGACAGGAGGAGGAAAAAGGGGAGGTGGGGACTATTTTTGTGTTTTCTTAGATAAGGGAAATTGTAAAAATAGCTAGGGGAAGAGTTTATTTGTGTTATGAGCTTTAATCTCAGTCTGGCGGTGGTGGCAACAGGCTTTGGTCCAGCAGCAGCTGAGAGAATGACCGACTGTATGAAAAATTTGTATTATACATGAACATAAATCCAGAATTTTCCATTCCTCTTTCTTCTGCCGGGAAGCATATGGCATCTATTCTCAAAAGTTTCAAATAGCAGACGCTGAAATTATCACTAGCCCTGTGGGCTAGGAATTACTTTTTCACAGCTCTAGGTCTAAAAAATGTGTACTTTATCTTTGATCATGATGAACTCTTGCAATACATTTATATTATTACTGAACTCAGGAGAATTTTTAACCTCCCCGCCTACCAAACAGAGCACAGGAGCTCGCTGCTGAGTCCAACAATTGTACTTTTACAGCATACGTGACTGGAGGTGCAGTCAGTCCTCAAGGAGGTACACTGCAGGATGCACAAGCTACCGGTGGAAGGGAGCATTTGCATCTGCTACCACAGACCTGTTCAAAGCACTACCTGTGCAAAGCTCTACTACTTTCTGACAAGTAGCTTGCTCCACTAATGCTACTATGTTCAGGTTTCCTTTTGGCACCCGGCTCTGCTGAAACTGCTCAGAGACCACAAACCACACTTTAATAAAGAAAACACACACACACACAGAAGAGAAATTCCACAACTAAAACCCAGCCATCCTTCTGTTCTTTCCACCTCCCACGCGGAACTTCAACCTTGCCTTTAGAACAAGTCAGAAGTGACCAGCTCTGTTCAAAGCATTAAAGCAGCCAGGACACAGATGCATCAGCAATTTCATAGTCTTTGTAAGTAGCCACTGGTCATATGTCCACATAAACTCATAATCAGGGGACTACTGCCTCCATTTCTAGGCTGAGCAAAGTGGGAAGCAGCCAGGACAGCAAGCATTGTTGGAAGAGTCCTGGAAGACAGAGCGCTGTGCTCAGACACCTCGGACCCAACAGGGCACCCCTCCGCTCTGCTCAACAGCCAAGATGGGATTAGTTAAGGAGGCCAAAGGGAGGACATGGGGGTAGCTGCAAGGCATACCCTGAGCTCAGAGTCCCCCAGAAACGAACAGCTTGAGCACCCCCCCTCACTACGTATCGGAGAGCTTCACTGTAAACACACCCTCTACTGAAGCAGAGAGCAGTAATATAAACCAGATGCTGTAGGGAATTTTTTCCCTCTTCGCCTGCACTAAATTTAAATACTGAGCTCTTCTTTTGCCAATTCGTTCTTAAAGGGCCTGTGTGCCGCCCTTCATCTCTAGCCCGCTTGTCTGAATTTAACGGAGAACTCCGCAGCTTTCCACGCGCTGCGACCACCCTGGGAAGCACATGTTCTTGAAGCCTTGAAGGCTGAGACCTGGCTTTCTAACTGCTCTGCCAGGAGCCCTCACAGCTCCTCTGCCCATTCACCTGGGCATGAAGGGAATCTTGCAGGTGAAGTCATGGCATAAAAGCACTGCTTGTTGCTCTGGCCGCATAAATGCTAATGGATTAATACAGTGCCATCCATTCACTTGGGTTCTTCCAAGCTAATGGAGGAAGGAAGGGAGAGGTGCCATGGAAGATACACTTCCGAAGCTGGGCGTCGCATTGTAGCGCACACTGCCTACTTAATCAACAGGACACATCAGCACATTTCAGCGTTGTGCCATGCCTACAGCTAAATTTAGGAGAGGATTTCTGGGCTCAAGACTTGCAAAGCTGCAAGAGCAAAAGAGTTAAAGGCAGCCTGACATGCGATAGGCTGCTGAACACTGCGGTACACCGGGCTAATTGCACACCATCCAGTGCAGCAGAAGCACACAAGCAGCAGTGTAATTGCACACTGGGTGACAGTGTTTCCCAAAAGCTGTTTTTCCAGCTTTAACAAGTGGGTAGGCTCAAAAAAACTTCAGACATAGTTTTTAAGACAACTCTACCCTGCCCCACTGCTGAACATTGCTACTCCACTAAGAGATGCAGCAAGGGGAGCACGTGCCTGAACCACAGCTGCTCCACCTCTAGGTCCAAAGTCTTCTTTCAAACCAGGTTTGAGCCCTAGAAAAGAGTTTCCCCAGCTTTGAAGTATATCCTACTCCAGGTCTTTATACTTTGAAGAGAGATGTGGTACAGTCAACACAGGAGCTTAATTCCCACCTCATGTATGACCAAGAATTGCACTTAGCTTTCAAAAATTGTACCAGACCTGATCAACACAAAGAAAGTCCCACCAAGAAGCTAGTTTAATTGTGGTGCCAAGAGCAATCCACTAGCCTTCTATGCAAGGTGACCAAAATGAGTATCCCATCACAGGCCTTGTCCCCCAGGCAGAGTAATGGAAATCCATTACTTAAGGACATACAGGTCTCATTGCAAAGGGCAGGAGAGGACAACACCCTAGGAGTACTGCTCCTCCAGACAACGGGCTCCACCTGCATTACCACCATCACACTCAAATGGGTCCGCTACCATAGTACAGCTGAACTGACTGCACCTGCCACAGGCATTAAGTCAACCTAAAGCCTAGAGAAAGCTTTAAGTGATCATAGCTAACCATTAAAATGGCATCAAATTTAAACACCATTGAGGCTGTGTCCCCATCCCCCCTCCCCTTTGTTGGGCTATCAAATCCCACAGCTGCTTTGGTTATCAGCAGGGCTTTTTTTCCAGGAAGGTGCCTTAGCCTCCTAGCACCACTAAGCATTGGCTGTCCTTGGCAACTCAAACAAATCACTAGTAACGTAACAGGCAACATGCCATTCTTGAAAGATGCAAAATAATGCTAGTGCACCCTTTCCTATGTACTGTTGTATTAAATTTCTATTTGGTTTTGGCTTTTCTTGAAAATTAATGCCTCACCCCCAAAGCCAAATATTAACATATTTATTCTTCGATAACAAGCCAATCAGTAAGCAGCAGAACTAACAAAGTCTGGCTTCCTACACTGCTCCGGTAGTGCTCGCTGGTGTCTAATAAGGAACAAACCTATTTGCCTTGTCCCATCCTGCCACATCTCCAGAAACTAGCATGCAGTTTGTACCTTTCTTCTCTGTTGCCCAACTTATGACTTATTTTCCCTGACTTTGCTGTTATCACATCATTGACCCTTCGAAGGCAAATAGTCATAGGGCAAGAGGGATATTCTTTCCTGGAATATAAACTAGCTAGAAGAGGGAAAATGAAAGCATGAAGTGGCCAGTCTCCAACATGAACTAAGCGGGGGGATTACCCAACATTTCATACAAGCACAAATATCACCTGATGTAATTATTAGTGATAGAGAAAAATAAGATGATCAGTCAGGTGAAAAATATTTTGGTTTATAAAGCCTAGCTGTGAAGAACTAATTTAATCAAAGGCAGGTGAGTAACACAATGACAAATAAAAGTCACTGGTGATAAATCCTCAAGGATTCACTTGTATTGGAACTACTCAAACATCTTACTGGATCCTAAATTAATTCAAAATAAACTGGGAGAAAACAGGGAAGAGCCCTGAACAGCTCACCAACTCATCTGCTTAATGCACAGCAATACCCTAGAAGCGAGACTGCAAGTACAGGTGAGGAAGGAATGGGATGAACAACAATTATGGACATTACAATAACAGCACACTGCTCCGTGCTGCGCCTGCACGCAGAGCACAGTGGGGCCCTGAACCTGCACAACCAGAGAGCAAGACCAAAACATTTTTGTAAGCAAACTCCTTAAATCATCTGAGATGTTCAATTTACTTCTGCTTTACAGTTCAGTAGGAAAGAGCAGAATATAATTATGCAGCAATTGTTCCATACATCTACAGCAGATTTTATGTAGAGTTTGACTTAGGTGAAGGTCAGATCAATATTATGTCACTTACAGCTGGTTTGTTTAGCTTTTTTTAAGGCAATACAAAGTAAATCTTCCCTTTCCTGCCCCTCCCTTGCCACTCTTGAAAAAGACATTGTCAAGGTACAGAAATAATTGTTGAAATCTAGACTTTCTGTGGACATTATGGTTGCATATTAACTACCAGTGAGAAATGCCACCGACAACAGCAGCTCTGAGGGTAGCATGGGGAGGTGCCCTTCTCATACACAGAAGTGAAACCATTCAAAGGACGGGGTGCTTTTTACCTTGCGTACTGCAAGTTTTGAAATAGCCTTACAAAGATAGTCATTTTGGGTGGATAACAGAATTGGGCTGCTTCAAAAAGCAGTGCTTCAGCACCCCCTATAAAACAGGGCATCAAAAACACTGTGAACCATCACAACACATTATTTGCCTAAACTGAGTATGCATGCAATCATATCTCTAACCCATATCCTTCCTGAGCTTTTTTTTTTTTCTCATCTTTCTCATAAGCTCTGATCTCATCTGAAATGTATGTTATTTTAGTTACAAGGTCCCCAACTTGCATACGTTGCTCTCCAAACTCTCAGATGTGGCTCCTGACCACAGGAAACAATCTGTGGTCTAGCCTGTCAGGAAGAACAAAGTACAAGAATGCCCACTGCTTTATACTTGCACACAGGTAGCTGGAACCACTAATTTTACCTAGAAACTCTCCAGGACATGGACTCATCTTGTTTTCTGTGATGCATGAAACACTCTGCCGCACAAATTAATGGCCAGTAAACCTGTGCACTTAATGGCTTTCAAAATAGGGGGCACCCATTAAAGAACACAGAGGTGCTCTACAGCAGTGGTCCCAAGCTACCACAGAAGTCTGTCACCCTGGGGCCCTGACACAGCAGAATGGGTTTTTTTCCCTAGGGACAAGGGAAACATCTAACCCCATATAATTCCTGAATGGCATTTGTAAAAACAAAACAAAAAACACAAACAAACAAAAAAAACCCCCAAAACAAAAAACAAACACAAAACAAAAAAAGCCACCACCACACAAAAAACCAAACCAAACCCAACCCCAAAAAAATCTGTTTCTCTGGTAAGTGGCATGGGATTTGCTCAACCCAGGAGCATGATAAAATTCCAGGCAGTTTTGAGCTTTCTATGGCAATTTTGGAAAAGCCTATGGGCCTAAGCAATGTGCCATCAGTAGACTGAAGCTGAACTCATCGAGATGCTCCCCATGACCAGCAATAGGAAAGGAGTTCCCACAGGACCAGAGCACCATCCTGGGTTTCTGTCATCCCACGATCTTTGAAGTCCTTTACCAGTACTGCAATTTAGGCTACATGGGATTTTTTTCAATCCTGGAAAAATCACTTTGAGGACCCGCAGAGTATAATTTGCACATGTGGTACAATGCACAAGCACCACAAAGTTGTGCTTTCCATATCCATACTCTCAGCCATTGTCTCTGTTTCTGAGCAGGCTCTTTTGGCAGCGCCCACTCAGTATACCCCGAAGCAGATATAGATGGATGCCTGCTCAGCAGCCTTAGTTACCAGAGCTGGTCTCTCAACTCTCACCCCTGCTTCCTGACACAAGTCAGCTGATTTCTTATATTAGCAGATAACACCTGCCAAGTTCCCCGCTTGGTGAACAGAGACAAAGCTACACTGAGGAAGCCCATATATTCACAGGGTGCAAGCATGGCCAGCTTGCTTGCAGGGCAGAGCACGCTCTCGCTGACGGGGAAGGCAGCAGGGTGGCAATCCCCTCGTCTTCTGGACAGGCCAGCACCCAGTGCTGCCCCACCAGAACAGGGGGATTGAGATGGGCACGCAGCACACGCTGTCCTGAGGAGGCTGGCAGAGATGAGTCACCACTGCAGAGGTATGTGGGAGGCAGCAGAGCCACTGGAGTGGGGTGGGGGGACACCCTCATTTAGGGACAGGGCACCAAGCCGTATTGGGGGAGAGGGGCAGCCTGTGCTGGGCCAACGGGCTGCTCTGCTGAGCACACAGGCCAGAGCTGGAAGAAAGAGAGGAGACTGCTACCAAAGAGGCACAAGCCACAGGGAGAAGCCAGTGCAGCATCACTGGTAATCAGGGGATAGAGACAGCCTGGGTCTCACATGCACCGCAAAGGCCCTGGCAGCCACACAGGACCAGGGACAGGCCTGGCCCCAGCAGCAGGCCTGCGTACATCCTCCCATCTGCTTCTTGCGAGACACCATTTGCTTTCCACCAACTGCACAGCCTTTGGAAAAGCAGATGTATCCAAGGAGCACTTTTTTTTTAAAACAGGTTTTTTTTATTAGTTGCAAGGAAGAGCAAGTCAGTAACAACAGCACAGGCTTCCCCAATATCTGCCAGCAGCACCTGCCTCTTCCAGCAGCCGTGGAGAATCCCCAGGGCCTGTTTCACACTGTGCTCGTCAGCACAGCTATGAAGGAGACACAGGATATACCGGGTACAGCAGCTACAGCACTACGTCTGTAACAGAGCAACACACACCCCTTGGGTAGCTTGGGTGTCTGAAACCCCACAGGTTCATCAGAGCAATGAGGTTGAAGAGGGTCCCACTCCTGATGTGAAGGATAAAATGAGGTCTCTGCCCAGGGAGAGGCAAATGATTGACACAAGACATTTCACTTGAAGGTAGGATGAGGTAGCGGGGACTCTACCTTTACTTGGGAGCTACCATGGCTTGCAACAAAGAGGATTCCTGGTAACAAAGGACACAAAACCCATACAGAGCAGCCACAATGACAGAACTGCAAGTCCAAAGCACAGCAAGTGGCACCGATGCTCATACCAGAGCTGCTGCGACCCATCACAGTGAGGGACATCCTCTCCGGTGTCCTCCTAGTGCAAGAGACAGAACTTGCAGGAATATCTTGGATTCAAGCGGGAAGAAAATTTCAGAAAAAGATAACACCTTGCTGAAAATGTTTTCCTGTGAGGCTCTTCTGGTTAAAATGTGGAAGCTCTCATTTTGGAGAACTTCCACTTGAGCCATGTTGTCACCCTAGCAAAACACTGATTCCCCCCTGCCACATGCTATACATTTGGAACAGGCAAGGAAAAAAGGGCAGGTACTTAGGAGACAGTGCCCTGGTTCCAGCTGAGCCCTGGCCTGGAAGGGCAATGAAAGCACTATAAAACCTTACTGCAATGCTGGGATACTGGGAAAAACAAAACCTTCGCCCCAAGACTGGGCAAGTAGCCTGGGCAGACAGCTACTAAGCTGTACCCTGACTCCTCCTTACATAACTTTTAAATCTATTTTTGCATAGAATTTAATAATCAACTAAAAAGGAGTCCATAAGACATGTGTCAAGCACCCTCTTCACAGATAACCCATTAGAAAGGCTCCTGCACACTCTGAGGCATATCTTGTCCCAGTTCAAGGTAGGTTTCTTTTGCCTTTAATCATTTCTCCCATGAATAAGTAACACCTAATGAAAGTGCTCTTAACCTGACAGTGTTTGTATTCTGATACCCAACTGCTACTCATATGCCTCTCCTAAGACAGTCCCTTGTTAGAGATTACAGTAGCAAGGGCAGGAGATGTGTGGAAGCAGACATTGCCTAACATAAGTACTTAAAGCAGTTGTTTAGCTTAGTACCAATTTCTTATTTCAGACTTTAGGCGTAAAGACTGCTGGATTAGCTCCCTTCATGGAGTCTCTTAAACAGTGTTCTCTATAACATGTGCATACCTACACATGACAAAATTAAAGCTTTCTTCACTGTAGAATCATCCTCCATTCAGGCAGCTCCACAGCCGATACTGCTTGAGCAAGCACTTCTGCAGGCAACATACAGTGTGTCACTTGTCATTTTGCCCTGTCCTGCCTTGTACTTAAGAGCAGACACACCAGTACCTCATTCACACTTGTGCTCACACCACCATCAACCTTGGTGCAGTTCCACAGGAAGGAAATCTCAAATGTGGTATTGGTTACAGTCCTCTCAGGTACATCATTTATTTTAGGGGAAAGGGAATGGTTTCATGATGGAGAATGACTAAGCCAACCACCATTCTTCAGTTACCATGGTTGGATGTCCACTCAAATTCATCACTGTTGCCCAAGGATTGGCCACAGAAGTTACTACTACGTCAAGCTCTTTGACCCTGCTGCTTTGTGTTGGGAAGCTGCCTAGAGATATCTACTACGCACAAAAAGCCAGCAAGTGCATTTATGAAGCTAGGGGATTAGATTGAACTTACTTTAATGCATATTCATAAATGCTCATATTCTTACATGTTTGTGTAAGAAAATGCCAAATCATTTAGTCACAGATAATACATCAGAGTACAGCTCATCTCCTAAAAAGAGTGCCTTCCGTACCTACCATTCCTAATTTTGCTGTTGCCTCACAATTTTCCTTTGCAACAGTTGCTAAGCAAAACATTTGCAATTCAGCTTACTATCACAACTGACACATGGTGATTGGTCCTAATGGTTACACAGTAAAATGCATGGCTGTTGAGTCTTGTTCATTTTTTGATGTACCCTGTTTTTTTCAGATCTGTAACACTCGTAATATTTTGTTCTTTACCTAGGGAATGCCTAAATCATTTCTACTGCAATATATGCATGCATGGATACAGTAAGAATAATAAAACTAGCAGATCCTGGATCCTGCATCATATTACATTTTAAAAAAAAGGCAAACCAAAAAAAAATCCCACACTGACAAAAAACAGATAACCCAAACAGCAGGACATGCAGTTTGTGTGCAATCTACAAGTCATCATTGCCATGATGCTTGTCATCTGTTTTCTCAACTAAGGAATCATCTGAGTGAGGCAAAGTGCATGCAGATAACAGATAGCAATGTTAGTTACCACATGGAAGTCAAATTACCCCAGCACAAACAGCCAAGGAACATTTATTGCCACTTGTTTCAGAAGACCCAAAACCTCATTCCAGCAATATCTGTACAAGGTCTGTCAATATCTACTGAAAACAGATATCTTGCTAGCACCCTAAGACACCCACCACGAGTCTTCTCATTAGAGGAATCTGGGATTATTTCTGGAAGTTCAAGTAGCTTTGTTTCTCCTACAATAATCCAGTTCAGTGTAGGACCAATATAGAAAAGTTAATTCAAGACAGACTCAAACTGCTGTATTTTTAATATTTGTGGCTAAGAAAGTGTACCATAGGTTAGCAGTCACAGCTAGCATTCAACAGAATAGGAAGCAGGAACTCATCTCCTTTCCTGCTGAAGTACAAAAGAGTAAACAAAAGCCAATTTTGTTGAGGAAAAAAAGGAGGGTCCTTCTGACATTACTAACAGACACATGGACAGGTTTATTTCAAGCTTGTGCTTAGACCGGGAAACCTCTCCTATTCCCCTTCAGCCCAAGAGCTTCCTAAGCAGGTAGACCCCAATAACAAACAGAATGGTCAAGAGAAGTTCTTTTTCCATTAGCTTTGGCTTCATCACGGGGGGGCGGGGGGGGGGAAGTACACCTCTCCATCCTTCCTCTTCCATGTCTAATTCGTATCAACTTCATCCAGGGATGAAGATCAGATTTTTCAGATAAGACAGAAAGAGGGTGATAGAAAGACCTTTGGAAGCATGGGGAAAAACAGACTTCTGCAATTCCTAAGAGATAATAGTCTTCAGAAACAGCTCTGGAAAACAGCAGCAATGCAGGTTGCTGCCATGTGTTGAAGCTTTAAGGAGGACAAGGTAGTTCTTCACAAGTGAACTGGTACCAGACTGAAGAAGGGAAAAGCCCCATGCTGTGTACGTGTATGGGCAGAAATGAGTTTGTTAGGAGAGAGAAAGAAACAGAGGGATCTGCCTTGTGCAGGAGTAGTAGGAAGGTAAATCATACCCTGCCTTGGGCCCCATGGAAGTTTGCTACAGTTATGCCCCTGCTGATAGCAAGGGTAAGCTATAGACAGTGCTGCACAATTACACCTTCCCTCTTGTCCAAAACCACCTGAATTTTATGCTTTGTTCTCCACCACCACAACTGTTTGAATTCAGTTCTGGCCAAATCACTGAGTGACACCCATCCAAACCCTTATGCCAAGGGGCACGGTCCCATTTCCCAGACTGGTCACTGTCAAGCCTGGATAGCTTCATGCACTAAACTCAGACCAGGGTCCAGCCAGAACCTCCTCTGGTAGAGATCAAGTTATTATGGCATAAGTCAATTCCTGGCAAAACTCCCCTGGCTTTAAGCTTACACCAATGATGAATGCAGTTCAGTCCAATCCAGTCTTTGTTCCTAAAACTGTCCATTTTCTGCTCTCCCCATAGCTCCCTCTGAGGGCTGCAGGGAAAAGCAGGTCTCTGCAAGAGAGCTGATGGCAGACTGCATAGCTTCACAGGAATACCAACATGAAACATTGTTTCAGGGT
This sequence comes from Ciconia boyciana, assembly GCF_034638445.1. Lineage (NCBI taxonomy): Eukaryota > Metazoa > Chordata > Aves > Ciconiiformes > Ciconiidae > Ciconia > Ciconia boyciana. The sequence continues at coordinate 33,716,774 of NC_132939.1, read as the reverse complement.
CTCTGGTTAAGTGCTAATCTTCTTCCGGATTTGGATGCCAGCCCTGATTATGAAAAGTATGCAGTAAACAGAACCGTGCCATGCGATATGTGCACTTATCCCTCTTCCTGCTGGCAGCTGCACGTCAGCACAAAGTTGCAGTGGGAACAGCAAAATAATGTCTCCACAGACTGATTGGCCTTTTGTCCTCAGCTTGGTGCTTGCTGCCGTCTCCTCTGGAAAACCACGTCCACACAATGGAAGGTTGCAGAAGGATGAATGCGATTTCCACCATAACCAGTTCCTTGGAAGTCTGCTTTACTGTGAGTGATCTACCCCGCTCTGACCCAAGCATATGGCTGGGCACCAGCCACAGCCCTGTCCAACAACAACACCGGTCTACGTGCAGCTTCACAGGGAAAAGGCTATGGGTAATTAAGATCCCACAGTGGGAGGCTCAAGCTGATCTTGTCTGTGGGCCAGGAAGAAATAATCCCACTCCCAACATGCTGAATAACCAGCGGGTGGGCTTGAGGAGCAAGGGCACAGTTGTCCCAACCCCTTCCTCAGCAAGCAATCACACGATTGTTACACACTACAGTAGGTATTGGCCACTGCCCAGGGGCACTGCGGCTGCTGTACAATTATCCGGTGCAGTGCATCGCACGCTGTGCTCTAACTCCAACTGCTGCCACACGTTGTGCAGTTATGACCATGCAACCCTACACCAGCACCCACCACAGCCTCGGAAGAGAAAGTGACCTGAACCAGCAGGCTAGAAGCCAGGTAAGTAATGAATGTCAGCCCCTCTCTCCCATGGGATCTTCTTCCCTCCCATGGGATCGCATATCCTATCATCAAGGCACGTAGGATCTAACCTTTGCAGGACTCTTCCTTCCTCTTATGCAGTCAGATGGCCACAGAGCATTGTGCTTGTAAGGGAAACATTTTCTTCCTGCGCAAATCAGGCAATCCAACTCAGAAAGTGGAGTTTTCACAGCATTAAGTTCAACTTGGTACTTAGCAAGCCTAGCTACACTTATTAGTGGCCCAGGACCTCCTCACATCCTACCTCCTACATCCTATGCACTGTACTGGCAACTGCCAGAGGAAGTTAGTCATTTCCACATTAGACTGTCTCCCATGCCATGAGCCAGCCAGCCCATTTCTGCATGCAGGTAAGGTATTGTTAAGTGAATTAGAATTTATTTCTTCCCTTCTCAGCTGCCAAAACAGCTAAGCCTCTTACATTACTTAGCAGGCTAGTCTCTAGCACTTTTTCCTGATACTTAAGAACCCAACCCTGATAATTTAGAGCCTGTCTCCAGCTCTCTGTGTGGTTTCTCTGTATTTAGGACTGCTGTAGGCTGAGCTCCACCCCGGAAGACTCTGCACAGAGCCCTGACATGTTCATGCTGCTGACTTTGAACTACACTTGAAGCAACAGTTGGCAGAGCAATACAGGTCCATATGAACAGCGACCAGGCAGCAAAAGCAGATCAGATCAGAGCACTATGCATTTGCTAGTGAATAAAGAGCCAGACAGCCATCAGTGGAGCAGCTGCAGCAGAGCATCTCCCTGCTGACAGGGGATTCCTACTCAGCTCACTGTAGCAGCAGCCAGCCCTGTTGCATTATCCCAACAGGGAAGCACCGGCTCCCAGGCATGAAGAGCCAACCCACAGCACAGCCCTTTGCTCCCCAAACTCCCTACAGCAGCCTTGCCACTCCTTAAAGATGGGGATCAGACTACTGGTACCTGTTCGTGGAAGAAGTCTGGTATTCTGCAAAGCAGCATGGCAAAGTCTTCAGGTTTTGAGCTTTCAGACTTGGAGGGCTAAAGACTGCACTTGCTGAGCAGCTTTGTTTCCTCAAAGCTTCAGCAACTGGGTTTGTGTGAACTGCTCTGAGCTCTGGAAATCTCTGCAAGGCCTAAGAGGAGGCAGCTAATGTTCCTGCATAGGCAACAGAAGCAGCTTCTTTCCCAGCTCAGCAGCTGCGGCACAGCAGTTCTTTGACCAGCTATTAAGCACTCGCTTCCAGAAGGCGGGAAGCTGCACTGGACTTGAAAATGAGACAGATGCCAAATCCCAGTCCGGGGCCAGTGCTTGGGGAACCAGGCAATGTGATGTTCAGAACACAGATCCACCGATATTTATTTCCACAGCAAAAACAGTTAAGAGTTTGTTTTTTTTCTTAGAGCCTCTCCAGCTCTTTCCCATTCTGTTGCTGCTCCCTCACTGTGGGGAGCTATCTAGGTGTAACTCTTCTCCCTCTTATTGTTTTGGTAAATTAATTTTAACACCGATTAAGTTCTTTCATCCGGTTCACAGTTCATGTCCACAAGCAGTTATGCTGGAGCAATGCAGAGGCTGTGCCTTGCAAGGGAGGGAAGGAGCAGCTGGGGACATGTATTTCTCAGGCAGCTATTGCTAGTGCAGCCCCCTGACTCTATCAAGCCATAAGCATAGTCTCACTGCTTCCAACATTACTTATTTGTGCCAAGCAGATTTCCATTCCTCCACTCCAAATCCCTTCCCCCATAATCTCAGATACCTTGCATGGCTAGAGGTGGATTTAAGCTGCATTCCTACCTATGGAGAGTTGGCGGACAGTTTATTCTTTCACATGCAGACTAGAACTATCACCTGGTCCAAGCTGCAAAAATTCAAAGAATTTGGGCAGGGCTTAAAGAAAGTGAGAAAGCATTGCTTTGCTTTCCAACCTAGTAAAAGTTATTCAGAAGTCTGGAACAGAGCACAAACCTCAAAATCCTTTGGCTGCTGGAGACAGGTCCCCTCTGCATTTGCTGCAGCTCCAAATACCATATTGCTGAGGGACTGGTTTCATGGCTGGCATTGACCACTTTTATTGACAAGCTGCCATTAAAGTGGGCAGTCCCACTCTGCACTCACCTTTCACTTCCCCCACCCTGCCACCTCCTTCTTATCTTAACCTTAGGCTCAGCAGCATCAACTCTGTCATCTGCTGAAAACTCACTTTTCCATAGCATGCTCACGTACTGATCACGGGTGCATCCAACTGAGAACGACTGACAGATAGACACAGTCAGACTGGACTGAAGATTACAAAACTGCATCTGGAGTGAGTCTTGCCCCAAGTAAATGGATGAAGAGAGAACACTCAGCACTTGCATATGCAAAAGTTAAATAAATTAGGTGCAAACCAAGATTTTAGCAGGTCTTTGGAATAATCATGGACTGCCAATTTGAATATACCTTATGTCACCCTCTGGCAAACTGTCTAGAATACATTTTACAGACTGCAATTACACAAATACACAATTTTTCAGCCCTTTTGTAAGGCTGCAGAAGCACAAAAGTTCACTAGCCAAAAAACAGATAAGTGCTACAGAAACTACATTCAGAGCTCTGGAGCATGTTATCCCCAATATACATATGTAAAATATTTTGCCCACTCATATCCTCTTGGGAAGGCAAAGCAAGGAGCAAATGGAGGGTAAATTATGCCCCAGTTAGTTTGATAGAAACAGGCATGTCTAGCTAATATTTCTATTTTCTTCTATGAAGATCGGAAGGGTAGTTCTGGTGCACTGTAATTTCATGACAAATAAGCACCCTTACAAAACCTTGTTAAGGGTTCACATGAGAAGAAGTCATAGGAGAATGTGACTTACCAATCCACCACACAGGAAGGTCAGAAAGGAACAGAAACCCAAGTGAGTTTTGCCAATGCCTCGCTCTTTGCTATAGCATCAGGACAGCACTCACACTTAGAGGCACACTTACCCAAAGGACACCTCTTACAGTGTACTGCACCCTGGCACTGATGAAGAGCTTTGCTCTTTGCCTGGACAGTCGTTCCTTTGGATGGGTAGATGGAATTCACACCTTCGATTCCCACAGCCTGAATGTGCCCGGTGCAAGCTCTCCACTAGCTCAAGCCTGCCTGCTGCTGCTGCCCTGCTCAGAAGGGGAGCAAGGCTTACTCAGTTAGGGGCTGCTGGAGCCCACCACCAGTGGGGGACTTCCAAATAAGCTCTGAAGGAAAAATGACACCAGCAAAATAGTCTCTACATGAAAGAGATGAATATAATTCTTAAAAACTTATTAACAAAAAGTTTCAAAAGCTCTTTCCAGCACCACATAATTTTGTTAATGTATCAGAGCATGAAAGGCAGCAGCCCACCTAAGCAGAACAGCAGTCTTCAATCCAAAGCATATGAGATCACTGAACACAATGGCAGAGTAAGATGGGAACACAGATTTCCCTTCCCAGCTCCTGTTAATGAAGGTGGGGCAAGGAAGGGAAGGCAGAAGAGGAGGGAGAATTTGGGATAGGGAAATATAGGTAGAAAAACAGATATCAAGGAGTACCCATCAGAGGCTTTAAACTCAAAGCAAAATTTAACAAAAAAAAATAGCATGCTGGTGATTTTATTCTCTTTGGCTGTGCCCACAGCAGAAGCTTCCTACAGAATACTGTTGTGCTACACTAGCAGAGTTGGAAGGCTGTGGAGAAAGGGACATCTACACTTGCAATTTTGTAGCAGCACGCTGAAGCAGACAGCTGAAACTAAAGATGACAGAAATACATAAGCACCACTTTAAAGTGGTCTATTACTAGACTTCATCCTGAAGAGAGACTGGGAAGCACTCAACAGTGTGTGCTGATAGCGGCTGCACCAGCACCTAAAACCAACAGCAAGTCAAACGCATGGTGCTAGTGCAGAAGAATACGGAATTGAAAATAAATTGAGTCAAGTGGATTGTAAGCAAGTACCACAAACAGGGAAGCAACTTATGTGCTGTAATCAGCACAAGTGGTCTTAAGATATATACTTAAAAGTAAAAAAAAAGTCTATTTAAAATCAGCTACCATCACTTCAGTGCTCACGGCCTTGCAGCATCTGGGAACCACGCTCACAGATCAGAGTTCTGCTGTGCAGGGCACTGTACAAACACAGCGCTGAAACACTGTCCCTTTGCCCAAGTACCATGCAGGCTACGAGCATGGCAACGGACTGCAGGAAGGTGCAGATAGATGCAAAGGCAGAGTGCAAGGCAACAGGCAGACACTGCTCAGGCCAGCAGGAAGAGATCTTGGCATATCATGGGGCCCACCACATAGGTCTCTGGCCACTGACACTCTAGGACTTGCTCCTCACCTTACTGACTACTCTGACCTACATGGCAACAAGTACATTTTCAATCTTTCACACAACTCAGTGACAACAGCAGATTTCTGGGGCAATAAGGTAAGTACATAGACAGCAGCAGCAGATGCTGACAGCATGCACAAGATCCAGAGGGATGACAACATCTCTCCCCTCCTAAGCTAAATCCAGAGCACATGAAAAACTCATTCTCATCAGAGGTTGTTTCTCTATTCATTTCATCTGCCAGTGGCCACCATGCAGACTGTGCATCTTACAGTGCCTCTATTGCCCAGCACCACACAGGAATGAAGCCTGGAAAAGCAGCACGATAATTGCTTAACAGCAAAATGAAAACCCTGGGATGGGAGTGGGTTTTGGGATGGAGGTGGTGTGTGTTCTGTTGTTTTATTGTTTTTTGGTTTGAGGTTGTTTGGTTTTTTTTTTTTTAAGAAAAAAACCCCTTATCCTTAGGCCAAAAAAACTTCATTTTTCTGACCCCATCACAGGCCAAATACTGCAAGTGAATACCTTACTCAGCTGCTGAGTACAGCATGCCTGCCAACTGATGGCTGGCAGCTGGGCAGCTAGGTATTTTACCACTGCAGGGCCTTTGCTTGCTGCATTTGTGTGTACTCACCCACCCTTGACCCTCCTCACACAGCAGGGCTCTCCACTTTAAAAGCTGCCCACACTTGTTCCTCACCACAGTCATCCTCCCCCTCAAGAAGGAAGAGCCTGAGTTACAACAAGCTTCATCTCAGGAGGTAAAAATCAGGAAGAAGAACAAAGGCTGGAGACAAATGCACTGGTACTGCCCTCCTGTCAGGGTATGAAGGGGAGGGCAGGAGAAGCCTTCAGGAAAGCCAGCTCATTGCTCCCAAAAGGAAAAGTGGCTGAAGAACACAGCAGAGGGATGTGACTGCTTGAAAGCCCCAAATCCTGCAGAATGAATCTGCAGGGCCAGGAGCTGAAGTCTCTTGGCCTTGCCTACGAAGTTAGTAATTTGGTGGGTGGGGGAGAGCACAGACACTGTGCAAAGAAACAAGAGGGTATTCTGACAGCAAGAGGAGACATTGAGCCTGCAGCAACATAGACATTTTCCACCATGTAATAAACCAAATGTTAAGTACTACTACACCACACCTTCAATGCCACCAGCTGCCCTGCAAGTTCCACCCAACACCAGCATCCTCTGACACAGCTTGCAAAGAGAAGGCTCCTTTCTGACAAAGGGGCAGCAGGAGATCACCATAAGCTGGGCAGGCCAGCTCACCTCCATGGGCTCCTGAGCTTCTCCCTGCTGTGGGAAGTCCACATGGTGCCATCCAGGGCTTGGCATAAGAGGCAGCGTGGCCTGTGCCAGGCTTGCCCTGTGTCCCCTGCACCCACCCCTGGACTGTCCCCTGCACCCAAGTAATTGCCTCTCACAGGACTGCAGGCAAAAGTTGTTCCAAGCTCTGCAGACACAGAAGAGATTACGCTTCAAGTGTTTTAGTTACTGTAAGCAGTTCACTAATTACAGTAGTAATGATTGGATTATGGCCAGTTAACAGCTTTAAAGAAACAAGCCATTATAGGAGAGGGAGGGAAATACTCCTTTGGGTCTAGGATGGAAACAGCTTTCAATGGTCCACCCTGTAGGAGGCTGTCAGTAGCTGGCTGGGTCAGACCATTTGCAACAGGCTGCAACAGCAAGGAACAGTGTAATGTGTCACTAAATGATACGCTGGCACATGAAAATTATCAGTGTTGGAGGAGGTGCGCTTGCAGGAACAGAAGGTCTCCTGTTCATACGCTGGCCTTGTCAGCTCCAACACCTCTGCATGACTGGACCCAGAAGACATGCTGCAGGCAGGTGTGTGCATGTTAAGTTCCCGACACAGTATCATGCTGGTGATGCTTTGTTTCAGCATGCAAGGAATTGTGACTACAGGCATTTTTTAGAAACTCTTTAAGAGAGACCTCCTAGCTCCAACCAAACAGCCAAATGCAAACACCCACAGTATCAGAAGCCAAAGGCACTCACCAGAAAGAGCAGCTAGAAATTTCCTTTCACTAGCAACTACTGCCAGCACTGGAAGGACCACAGTATCGGGTGTTAATCCCTTGGTCCCTCCAGTTGCTAAAAAGGAACATGTACAGGAGGAGGTCCCCTGCACACTTGACTCTCACACCTCTCCTTGTTCTTCCGCAACATCTGACTGCACAGCAGTCTTTGTGGAAAAGCAGCTGGACCAATGGATCCCTGCAAGAAGTCTTATCCCAATGCACAGAGACTGCAACAAGAAGGACTGCCAGCTCTGGAAGATGAAGTTTTTTGTGGTCATGCCTTTTCTGTGGAGGGCAAGAGGTCCCAGATGCACAGCCTCCCCCTTGAAGGGCACCTTCTGCCCTGCAGCACCTTCCACAAAAGAGGAAAGGAATATCCTGTTTTACAGAAGTAGTCCCCAGTGTGTTGAAACCACGATGAAGGGAACAATACTCATTCCCAAATGACTACCCTGATGGTACTGCCAGCAGTACGTCCCTGCGGGTTGGGTAGCCCTGCCTAACCAAGGAAAGCCAACCCCTTGCACCCCCACCACCCACTTTTTCCTCTTCACCTGCCCTAGGAAAAGCAGGTCCCTACACCCCTCGCCAGCCCTCACCCACAACAGCCACCCCTCAGTGGTGACACCCCACCATCATGCCCCCTGCGCAAGCTCTTCTGTGCCTCCCCTCACCCCCTCCTCAGCAGTATCTTGCTCTGCTTGGTCTCCTTGTTCTCCTCTCCCTTCAGAGGTCTTCAGCTGAGGACTGGCAGAAACTGAGTTTGGTATCGCTGGCTGGAGGGTGAGGATTTCTGGCAGGAGAAAACCAGTGGAGCTGGGCATCTTGCCCAGAGTGAGTTCACACTTGGCTCACCACAGCTGGAAATAGTCTCATCCCTGGCCAGAGTTCCCCAACGGCCCAACAAAACCCTCGGGAAACAGCAAGTTTCCACGCGTTAGCCATTTTGAAACAGACTGGTTTGTGTTCATGAATGTACTCCCCTGCTGCCCCCACCCAGCCTTCTCTATACAGTGCAGCCGCCTGTGCAAGTGCCAAAAGGTGCTTGATGAGCAAGCACTGACGAAGTGCAAGGTCTCACTTTGTGCGTGGAGCCAGGTGTGGCCAAGACCAATGCTTCCTCTGGAGATGCTACTCCTGTACACCAATACCGCAAGCAGAGCTAGAGGGAAGGCAGAGGCTTCAACAAACGTACCCCAACACTCCTCTTCCCACCACACCCTTGCATCTGAGCTTCTGCTCTCCCCTCCCTCATCGGTGGGAGATCTCCACATCTCCCAAACCAGATAAGACATGTAAGAAACTCACCTGGAAGCATAAATACGCTTAAAAAGCTGGAACTGCTTTTGGCTGCAATCAAAGTTTTCCTTAGGAAATTAAGTATTTTCCTTTGTGATAAACCCTGGCATAGACATGGTCTAAACAGCTTTAAACAAAGTGTCCTTTCTTTGGCATTGTTTAGCAGTTAAGAAATTAACTAACTTGCTTTTTTTTCACCTGTGGAGCCAAATTTTAAATTTGGGGGGGGGATAATACATTTAAGTAGCAGAACTAACTCATCTATTGAAGGCTAGATTTAAATAAACTGAGAGGGATCACAGGTAAGTACACTGGGTTAGCAAGAGAAACTTGGCTGCTATAGAGCCAAGGAATCTGGCCAGGAAACAGGGCTCTGGGATGTACACATCACTTTCCGTGATGAAGAAAAGAGCACTCAGCTGGGATGCAGAGACCATACATGGTTCTCTCGCTCTCCATCTCTGAGGCCTTTACGGGCTCACTCCTGGAGCGAAAATGTAACAGCACAACTTCCATTTACAGCAGCAGTGAAGTTCGAGTGCTTAGCATCATAATGCTGCAGTGAGGAGTAGCAAGTGCCCTGGCTGCCTGATCCAAAGGCCATGGAAAGCAGAAGTCCTTCTTCTGCTGCCAGCTGGCCTTAGTTCAGTACCTCTGTAGGATGGGAGAGTTGTCCTCAGCGTTGTAAAAGGAAGCATGAGTATTGTGCGTGAAACTTCTCTGGCCATACAGCATTCTGCTCATGGAAGGAGCAGAGCGAACAGGCTGCCCCTCCATGCTGTGCTTGTGGCACAGAGATACAAGATATCACAAAGGTCCCTCTGAAAATGAGGGCCATGCATAGGATGCATGAGCAGAGCCCACCTGCACTATCTTGAAGGGCAGGCTCTACACCGCAGTAATGCACGGTCACTGCAAAGTCAAGCAGACTGCCACAGAAGCAACCAGCTGATACATCAATTCATCCCTGCCTTCCCATTGACCACGTAAGCCATCTAAGAGGATGTGGAACAAGTTGCTGCTTAAGAAGTCTGCCCTGCAGCCTCACTTGCCTATCAACTATCCACACTGGTGTGTTTCTGTAAGATTGCCCAGAAGTCCTGGATTGCTGGCAGAGACCTACTCGAACCCACTCCAATCTGAGCAACAGACAGGTGATATATGGAGACTCACATCAATGGTGTCCACTATAGTGAGTGTTAATAGCCAAGACACAGCCTTTTCACCTGCCAGCACTTCCCATCTCGGCTCTAATACAATGGAAAGGCCAGTTTTGCTGTCATTTCCCACACCACAGGGATGAACATATTTCCAGAAGGTTTTCAGTCTACATAGGTAGAATGACAAATCGAAGATTCATCTGGATGAGAGACCAAAATCCCCTCTGTTTATTTATGCATATCCCAGCCCTGTCAATGGGAGCTGTTTCAGTGCACTGAGGGTGGAAAAGGTCTCTGCAGAGCCTTATTCATGTTATAGTGCTTCAAAGCAGCAACAGATTTGGAAGAGGAGGGGACAACTGCAGGTAAAAGCCTGAGGTCAGTCAGCTGCAGTACTGGTACAAGGGCTGGCTTGCAAAGGCCTGACCCAGCCTTTACCAATAGGATACACACATTGCCAGCTGAGCAGGAAAGACACAACGACAGGAAACCAACATGGAAAAAAAACAGTTCTGCTTTACTGCCTAATAGGGAGCCAAGAGGTTAAACTGGCACCAGGCCACACCACAAACATCCTATGATCAAGTTCTGCTCTCATGCAGTGGGGGAATGAGAGCAGGGAAGGCAACGGCAGGAGGGGAACAAGCAGCGAGCTTTTTTTGCTAATCATATTAACGCTAGTGGTTTTGCTCACTTAAGCATCTTTGGGTTGGCTCAAGAAGTCCCCAGTTCTGTCTTGGGGATCAGAGTGACTCTATTGAGAGCCTGTATGTCAGTCTCACATGCCAGGGTCAAAATAAAGCAGTAAGTGGCTCCACAGACTTCAATAAAACAGATTTTTCTGGCACGACTAGCACCAGATAGGCTTGTCAGCAGCAGGACCTTCTATCTCACCACTCTACACCAACTCATCCCAACAGATCCAAGCTCTGTGTAACATGCTTCAGCCCCAAAATCTCAGACTTCAAGTAAATCTTATGCCTCTATAAAGAAAAGATGACTCTGCCTTTCTTGCTAAGGTCATGTTTTTCCCACCTAGCAGTTGCCAAGCATACTACATACGTTTTCCCCCCTACACACACAGTTCACCTATGGCTTTGAGGGGATGAGAAGGTTTTACGTTGCTATACAAGATTTGTAGAATTCATGCTAAGCACATTCCTTATGGTAACCATCATGTTTCCAATAGTCACGCATGGCAAGAAACCAGTTTTATGTTCTTTTATATAAGAAGAGTAAACTCTGTTGCACTCTTGCCCCCCATCCTCCTCAAACACCATTGCTTAGACTGTACAAAATACCTCTAAAAATCACAGCAATACATTCAGCAAGTCCCTGGGGCAGACAACACATTAAAGCAAGACCAGTCCACTGTATGTGTTGTACTTCAGAAGCTTCCCAACATTTCCCCAGACAGCTCTCCAGCCTCTTTTCTACAGTGACTGCTTTCTGCACCTCATCGTCAGAAAGAGCACAGCCATCCTCTGCTAGTGTAAGCGCACCCCGGAGAACAGCCTAAGTGTCAGGCACGACGGTGATAATCCACAGGCAGCTGGAAAACGCTCTCAGGCCTTCCCCAGCGCAGCCGTGCAAGTTTTCACCATCTCTGTCACTGCTGCTTGTGCCAACCTTAAGAACTCCAGGCCAAAGTCTCGAGTGGATCCCAGTGAGGCAGCACAGAAAAGCACACAGGCTCATAACCTGCCTGGGGAGGCCAACTGAACCCTGCTTCTCCTCCAGTGAAAAATGGATGAGACATGTTAGGCTGTAGAACTGCACCTCTCACACAGCATACATGAGAAGAGCAAGGTGCCTACAGCAGGAGCAGCCAGGGAGCGTATTACTACCATTCATGGTGGTCACCTCAGTGCTGGGAAGAGCAGGTACCATTCACTGGGTCTCCACTGTAATACACACAGCTTCTAAAAGTGTGATTCCAGTGTCCACGAACACTTTTACTTAACAGGTTTACCAGCCCACATTCTCACAGCTACCATCCAGTTACACTTGAATTTCATAGCCAGACATCACCACCTCATACAAAAACACCCGCTTCCTTCTAAGGGGACACATTCTCACCAGACAGCCAAGAAAGCTGAAGTTTCCAAACAGCTTCTGCTTAAAGATGCCCTACATGGCATGCCAGATGCCCCAAGCTATACCACCGAGCACTGCAAGCAGTCAGGGAGGAAAACAACGTTATCCTCTCTAGCCTTCGCAGTTATGCACAGCAAAAACGTCATTACCAAATCACATGCACAAGAATTTAAACTGGTTGCCTGAAGCAGTTAGCAAGAAATTCCCCAGACAGACACACTTTACATCACTGGGCTGGTAGCTGGATGCCTTTGAGGTGTTTCGCCCTTCCCTAGAGGATTAGGAGAAGGAACAGTTCAATCCAGTTTGGCGAGTATCATGTTCTCATGAGTTGATCCTTGGGATCTGTTATAGAGCCCCTCAGAGAACATGCAGTCTCCTTTTTAACCCATACCTGCTTTGTCCTTAGTTTTCCCCCTTAAATGGGATGCTGAATAGGTGGGTAAGTCACTGCAAAGCGCACATGCCTCATTCATCATGCACCAAGAGGTTACAATGAATAATAATGTTCTTGTTAAAAAACCCACAAGCGTACATCCTGATGAAACCTGATCCCAGAAAGTATGAGGCAGCTCTCACGCTCAAGGACAAACAACTGATCTACAAAGCCAGATATTTCCAGAGCCCCCTACAGCAACTTTTGAGTTTAATGTTTTGAAGAGCCAGTATCTGGCAATAAGCTACCTATATTAAAAAACAAAAGCTTGATCTGAAAGATAAGAGATATCTGGTGACCTATAGTGCCTGCCTGCTTGACTGTAAAAGCACAGTTGAGCAAGCAGCCTTACAAATTTCACCATTCTGCTTCTGTACCAGTACTGGTCGGTACAAAATAAGGCGCAGAGGATCCTCAGGTGCATCACAGCCACCTTTCCTACAGCAGACCCACACTGCAAAGACCACGCAAGGACCATCCCTCACTATGGCCCATCGAGTACTACATAGTGTCACTCACAGCAGGAGCAAAGGGACCCAGCGCTGTACATTCACCAGCAACACACATTTACCTCACTGCTGAATCTATGATGGTACTGAAAGAAATGTTAGCAAACTACAGACTGGATGTGGTATCACACCTCTGTGTGGGTCCACAGCAGCTACCACAACTGTAGCTTTCTGGAAATCTAGAAAACCTTCTCAAAATAGACCCTGTCTGGATGAGATTACACTCAATCCAAGGGAAAAGGAAGCTGTGATTGTGACTTTTTCGTTTTGTTGGAGATATTAGTTTAAGTTAGATAGGCTTGGAGGTGGGGGGTTCCCATAAGGGACCTGGGCTCTGTTTAACAGGTACTTTCTATCATTAACAACCCCACCTCAAACAGAAAGGTGATTAGCACAGCAAAATTAAAATCATAACAAGAGCAGTAAGACCTGTTGGATGCAGACACAGTAGGGCCGCAAGACCCATGGCTTTTTAGGTTATGGGATCACCCTTTTATTTATGTGTATCTCTACATGCCGTGCATGGCAGAGTGGCGAGAGGGATTCTGGGAGACTGACATTTCTAACAGGGAATTTCTGTAAGTTCATGAATAACTGTACTTAGTAAGTACTTCTTTGGGGCAGAAAAGGTGCTCCCAAAGTCTGTGCTATCACTGCTTCAGCAGCACTGTAAATCTGAACAGTGCAGTTCTCTCAGCCAGAGATATCATTTACTGCCACATTGCCACAGAAATGCCAACTTGGTGAGGCAGAGCAGCACTAGATAAAGACAAGGCTCATTCATTTCAATGATTCAACTTTTTTTTTTTTTAAAGAAAAGCATTACTATCAGCATTTAAGTTGTATATGGCTGTCTTCTACATGCTGCAAATTAACACTGCTTCCTGCTCATATTGTCAAGCCAGCAGCTGTCAGGTCAGAAAGCAATTCTGCATTTAAAGTTTCCCCCCCAGCTCTACAGTTTGGACAAGCTGCTTCAGGCCAGATTTTAAAATAAACCCTGAATGAGGTGCACCTTGAGCAACCAGCTCATGAAACGAAAGCTGCCAACAAGAAAGCAAGCCTGCTGCATGCAGGGCTGGAGGGCTGACCCCTACCAGCCCCCCAAAGCAGCACCAGCTTCACCTCAGCGTCATTCCTGACCTCCCTGGGACACTAAGGAGGCGGTAGCAGGAGGTTTTCCTTCTCACCACTACCCTTCGCTTCACCTGCAAAGACAAGCCAGGCATGCTGAGCACCAAGTGGCTCACCCAGTCCCTCAAGGTCAGATTCAGCTCCTTCACCAAAAGCCCTCAGGAAAAGTCTGAACACTGCAGCTGGCCATTTGTAATCAAGAGGGAGAAAGATCCTTGTGGGCACAAGTGACAACCTCTTGGCCAGTAAACAGCCACATCGGTACTTTTAACATGGCAAGCTTGTATCCACAGCTAGGTGAGACCGTGGCAATGGCTTTCAGCAAGTTTTGCTTTGTAACACTGGGAAACAGCAGGATTAATCTTGTTATGCCTTGGCTAGTGCTACTTTGAGGCCTGATGCTAGACAGGAAAGAAGAGAGAAGAAATAAAAGGCTATTAGAAGAAACTACTGACATGAGTTCAACAGTGCAAAGGGGAAAGTATTTTAATCCCCAGAAGAAACCCCCTGCTCCTGCACAAAAGGCTGTGCAGAGGCTTATATCAAGTGAGAAATAGCTGAATTTGTTCTGCACGTTGTATTTTTTTGATGCTTATGAATAGCAATGCTGCAACGAGCTCTTTAAAACCTCTTTGAGTCTCTTCTGATAGACATGAAAAATAGGCTTCACATGGAAAGCTGCTTTCCTCCCAGGAACTGTCACTCTATCCCTACATTGTAAAACAGTAACTTCCCAGGAAGAGGCAGGTGGGAAGAGGTGTGAGACTGGCATCTCTTCTCTGTATCACGTTCAAGAGGCCAAACTTCACCCTCCAAATATGAAATTCGCTCTGCAGCTCATCTATTTACCCATCTCAAAGCAGCTCATGAGATCGTATGTCAAGCACTACCCCAGACAGCAAGGGCAGTCGTATCTGTCTCTCAGCACAGGTAGGAAACCCACGAACCAGCTCCCAAAAACTCAGCAAACTTGTCATCCTTACAGCATGCCTGTTGAGGCCGTAACTAAAAATCAGCAGATCTTCCTGCTTCTGATGCTTGCCATAAGCTGTGCTGAGCCCATGCAGCCAGCAGAAGGGGAGCTGGATTCAATTCATCTGTGAGCAACATCTCTAGACTGTTTGCTTCCCAAGTCTCAATTAGTCCCAGCTGCGCGAAGCCACGCAGGACAGCACTGTGGCACAGCTATCCCCAGCCTGCGGAGCCTTACTGAGCCGGGACATGAGGGGCTGGGTTGGAAACGGCCAGCAAAACACGGCCGCTTCTCGCGCAGACATTTGCTCACTGGATTACTGGCTGTGCCACCACTTTAGACATGGTGTCTCCCCTCCCAGAGAGGGGCCGAGCATGAAAGTTTCAAGTCTGCCTCACTGGCTGGCCTCAGTGCTATAAGTAACAACAATTCAGTAGTACTTAAATCAGATTTGGTACTGTCTGATTTAGTACTTAAATCAGACAGATTTCCTCTGTCAGAAATTCTCTAGCTGTTCCTTAGGTTAAGGAAAACCAGGTGACTGTGAGTCAACCAGGAGAGACTGAGCCTGAAGAGAGCCTACAGGAATATTTGGGAGGCATGAATCTCTCCTGTTCACCTCAGTAAGCTATTAACTAATGTGTACAGTAATGAACATTTAACTTTAATTACTACCGTGATTTAATTTCACAGGTAAGAAGGGGTGACAGTTTTAATACACCATACATCCCAGGCTTATGCTTGGTGGATACCATTATCTCCCCACCTCTGAAGGAAGCAAGCCCCAAGACCCCAACAGGGCTTTCGGCCACATTCAGACCCCGGGGAGGGGAAAAAGACTGTCCCTCAATATCTGCACAGCCTGCTCAGGCTGGGGTCCGGTCATTGATCCCTCTGAGGGGGGTTAGCCTGATGGGCTGCAACTGGGAAGAGCCACCACTCCCAGACCTGATCTTCCTACCTACAGACACCAGAGGGGTGGGTGACGATAGAACTATGAGCTTGTACCCACTGCAGAAGGGAACAGCTTCAGCTGTCCATCGTCAGGAAGAGAAACAACCAAGTGACTCCACCACCAGAGAAGGACACCTAACTATATAGAGCCCTCCCGTTCAGCAAGCTGGAGAGTAACACCCAGCACATCAAATTCAACTGGTCGCGGCTGACCATCAAAAGAAATTGGCTTGGATTATTTTGAAGCAGATGTGTTAATTCCTTAAAACTCTGTCTTGATTTCTCCCCTCCTCTGAACATAACCCAAGTTAACAGAGTAGCTCTCTGTCCCCCTCTTGTGATAGGACCAAGAGGACTTAAAAACTCCTGGAGGGAGGTAATATTAAAAAAGCATGGCCTTTAGGGCACATACCACAGCTTGGGTTTTGGGACTTCTTTTTAAGCCAAAGGTTCAACCCCTGCTTCTGACAACCAAGTCAGTGTCCTGCTACATATAAAATATTTCCCCTCATGCCGCACCATGAAAGGCAAAAAAACCCCGCAGTATGACAATCATTTCCCCTCACAGCCTGTGAGCAATACTGCCCATCTCGCTCTGGGCCGTGCTGACTGTTCCTAGATGTATTAGCCAGATATTGGTGTACGACTGGAGACACGGATCACAGCCAGGCAGATCTTTTGAAAAGAAAGAAACTTCCCTCCTCAAAGGAGCAGAGGCTGGTCTTCAGATAAACCATCCAGCACTCACACCCCTGACCAAGATTACATTCCTCTCTTTCTCCTTCACTGAAATGTAAACTCACACGCCACCAAATCTTTCTCCATTAAATGCCCTTGTTTGTGTGCTTTAATTTCATGCTGTCTACTCTCACCACCAAGTCCCTCCAAGCGAGGAAACCGCTGACAGCAGCTCCATAGCTATCACCTTCAATTAACTCATCAGACTCCAGGGGAAAGACTTCTCAGTGGCACCATTTCAGACAGCTATGAACAGGAGAACCTGAAAACCCTTCATCTGGAAATAGAGGAGGGGGGAAGGAGAGGGGCTAAAGAGGAAGAAGTCTCACTGGTGTGCCCTCCTTCCCGGTTGCTCTCAGCTCCTTACAGGAAGCCCCGCACCTCGGGCTACATTATATAAATTAATATAGCATCTATGCATAAATAAGCAATATCCTCCCCTCTAGTACAGAGCGTTTGGGGATTCTCCTGCCTGCTCGCAGCTCGGGCAGAGGCAGGCACGATCCGACACACGAGCCCAGAGTGAAGAAGCGACTGGTCGGGAAGAGCGGTGGGAGCCTGCTGCACCCCGAGGTGCCCCTGCCATGTTAGCACAAGTATTGTTTCAAATTCTGCTTTATTGTTGCCTGATGAAGTGACTAAAACGGAAATGTTTGGGGGATTAGGATTCCAGAGTGATCTAATACAGGATGCTCTGGGTTTAAAGAAGGAGGGAAAAAAAACATATAACTAAGGAGCGGCGAGGCTGGCGCTCCTCCTGAGCTCCCCTCCCCACCGCCACCCTGTCGGTTTAAAAAAAGGGCCGAATGTTACCATTTTTGGACATGAGCTCCGCGCAAGCCCTGCCCTAAACCACACCATTCAAACGAGAAGCCAGTTACCGTCCCGCCGCCGGGCCGGCGGGGCCGGGGCGCGGGCAGCGGGGCGGCCGGCGGGGGCTGCGGGGGGGGCCCGCCGCCCTCCCCCGGGTCCCCGCTACGCCCGGTCGCACCTGCGGGCCGGGCCCGCCGTAGCGGGCCGGGTGCCGGTGACGGGGCGGACATCTGTTGCTCGGGGGGACCCGCCGCGGCACCTCCCTCCCCGCCCCGCCATCACCTGCCCGCTCCACCCGCCCCCGCGGCCCCCGCCGGCTCGCCTCGCCTCGCCACGCCGCGCCGCGCCAGCCGCCGGCCGGGCGCGCACCGGCCCCGCTGCGGCCGGTGGGGGCGGCGGGGCCGGGTCGCGGCGGCCCCGCGGTGTGTGTGTGTGAGGAGAGGGGAGGGGGATGCGCCCACCTTCCTCTGCTGCTTCTCCCAGGCCGGGTCGAGGAGCAGGTCCCGGTCCCAGTCCTCCTCCGGCTGCATGTAGTCGTTGGTCTGCTGCGGGTCGTAGTGATCCATGGCTGCTGCTGCTACTGCGGCGGCGGCCCGTCCCCGTCCCGTCCGTCCGTCCGTCCCGGTGGGCTGCCCGCTGTGCCCGGCCCCGCGGCCGCTCAGCCCGAGCAGGCGGCGGCAGCGCCCGCTCTCACCTCTCCGCCTCAGTCGCGCGCAGCACCGCGGGGGCGGGACGCACGGCCCCGCCCCCGCCCGCGGCCCGCCCCTGCGCCTCTCATTGGCCAGAACCCGCGGCCGAGCCTGCATTTCCCAGCGACAGCGCCTCGCTCATTGCGCGTCTCGCACGTCCGTCACAGTAGCCGGCCGTCACGATAGGCGGGCTGCCGTGGATTCACCCCGCCCCCAGCACCTCCCGACACCTCCCACGCGGCAGCGGCTGAGGCTGAGGGGGGCGAGCCGGGCGCGGTGCGGGGCCGTGGCCCGGCGGGCCGGGCCGGGGCGATGCGGGGAAGCTCAGTGCCGCTCTCGGGGCATTTTTCTCTCAACGGCTCCGCGGCAGGCTGGGGCGCGGGTACGCGGCAGGCCGTCCCGGGAGCGGGCCCCTCACAGATCTGCCCTCACGGGCGGGACGGCTGAGCGGTGCGGGGGTAGCAGAGCAGCGCGGGTCGGGGCAGCATTTTGTCACTGGATGTTTTCTTGTCACACAGCTGGTGGCCTGTGATCCCGGCCCTGACGTGTTCAGTCACAGCTCTGCAGTCCTGTCGCCACCCCACTCGAGATAGAGCTTCCTCGTGGGGTCATGCAGGTGTGCCGGCACCTAGGATGCCAAAAAATAACTATTTTCTCTTGCTCCTGACTGGTAACCGCTGGTCAAGGTTAGGATTACCAGCACTGGCGGCCGAGGCTTCACACCTGGAGTCAACAGCTGCAGCCGTGCGATGCCACAGCCGCCTTGCATGACCCTCCTTGCACTGTGCGGCACCAGGCCTCCCAGACACATCTGCCGCTTTCTGCCCACAAATATCCTGTTTAACAAGAAAACGCTAAACTGAGGTACATTTGGCTCATCTAGCAGCTTCCTAGGAGAGAAACACAAACTGTTAAGGGGCGTACTGATACACAAATGCTTGATGTGGGTTTCTGTCAGTTAAACAAGTAGAGGGGGAAAAATGACAATAGCATTAATAGTTTCCCCTGGTAGTCTCACTGAGAAGCAGGATGGTATCTCACAAAAGTGAGAGAAAGCCCAAAGAAATGCCGCTCCACAACACCATCCAGGGCAGAGTGAGCCCATGTCCCAGTTCATCCAGATTCAGAGGAAACAGTTTGTGGCCCATGAATTTAGGAGAGAGGGATGCTGCGAATGGACTGGAAGGATGCTGCAAAGCATCAGGGTGAATTGAGCAGAAATGCTCAACATCAGGCAGGATTTAGCCCTGGATTACACTAGTGAGCTCCTCTTCCAAAAGAGAGGAATTTGTTTTCTGCTTCTTACAAACATTGGAGGTGAAATTGGATATCTTTTTTCACTTCTTGGCATAAATAACTGCGCAGAACATAATGGACAGGTGTTCTGTATGGTCCTCTGTCTTCATGTGTCATATGATGCTCCCTGTGTACACTTTCAGACTTCATAAACACAAAAATAACGATCAAAGCTGTTCTGCACTGTGCAGACACTGTTGCATTTACACTGCCATGAGTCGCTCAGGGTAGAAAGATAATTTAAATATATAGGAACAGTAATATCTACAATTTTCAAAAGCAATGTGAGAGGTTTCTATTTTGAGACGATTTGGGAAACCAGGCCACGCAGAGCATCCCAGCTCAAGGGAGCCAGATCTGAGGAATCCAGGTCTATCAGGCACTTCGGAAAGCCTCCTGGATGCACTTCATGATGAAAAATGTTGGGGAATGCAAAATAGTCCTATCACTCTGGAGAGATGTTAATGGACTTGAAGGAAACTTCACTGTTCGGCACTGCAGAGGGGTGCAGATCATGATGGCTGTTTTTTGACAAGCAGAGTGGAGGAATTTACATTGGGGAAATATATAAATCATCAGGGTTTGAAGAGAAA
Organism: Ciconia boyciana; assembly: GCF_034638445.1. Lineage (NCBI taxonomy): Eukaryota > Metazoa > Chordata > Aves > Ciconiiformes > Ciconiidae > Ciconia > Ciconia boyciana. The sequence goes on along the minus strand of NC_132939.1, from coordinate 33,696,915 downwards.
AGGCCAATTTTTATTTCTTATAACAATTTGATGAACACCCAGCAACAGAAGTTATGAACCAACAGCCTGACCACATGACAGTTTAGAGACAACAAACATGTTGTCCAAAAATTTTCCTATCTTCTAGTTTTTCTTATTTATCAGGACACTTCCAACCTGAGGAATCTGGAAGAATATGGGAATTCTGGGGCAAGATCTGGGGAAATAAAGGGATGAGGGAAGCAAGCACATTCCTTGAGAGAAGTCTTGAGCTTTGTATTTTAAGGCAGGGGGTCCTATTGTATTAATTCCCCAGCCTTGTAGTTTAAGAGCCCATTATTGAAAGCCACTTTTCACACCTTCCCAAATGTGGCAAGAGCTCTCAGCTGGCATTCAGTGAGTGAGGATTTTCAGCATTCTCCAGCAGATGCTCAGCACCACAGAGATCCAAGCCCTAAGACATGCGATGGGTTTCTGTGAGGCTGAATCTTCTGGTTGCTGCCTCTTTGGTTCTTTGGAGCTGAGTTACAAAGAAACTGTCCCCATAATCATAGGTTGTTATTCTTCTTACCTGTATAAAATACACCTAGTCATCCCTCTTACAGAGGTTGGTGGTACTATTAATAGAAAAATGTTAACAACTGCCAATATCAGCAGCCCCATTCATTTACCTATCTCTTCTTGCACAGGGCAGAGGATAGATTAGATGATTTAATGTACAACATCAATGCAGTAAAATGTAATGAAATCAAGAACAACTGTGAGGTTTCTAGTGTATTAGAGATGCTCTCCTAATTGTCACTCCCATTTGTATTTCTAACTTCATGATCCTCACTTCTCAAAATTCTTGCCTGGATTTCTGGGAAATACCTTAATTTTTCACTCCTACCCCATACCATTTCTTAGCTTTTCACAGACTCCTTAACAAAAGCAAGAGAATGTTCCTGGCCAGATTTTTGTGACCTTACAGGCAATAGTGAGGGGGGGGGAAGATTTTTTCTAAACTTGGGATATTTCCCGGATCCACTTGACCTTTGCCCTTGCGAAGAATTGTACCAGCACCACAAAGGGGAAGAGACGAGCTCGTAATGGGAGAGGGAGGCACAGCAGCAACAGGAGCTACAGAAGCCGGTGCTGCTGATGAGGGAGATGCCTGTAACCACAGCAGTACTCTGGTTTTCCTTATTTAGTCTCCTAGAGTTCTCTTCTCCTCCATACAAGATTGCTGCTGATTTCCTTGGGCATTATTCAAACCTTGCTGGACCAAGTGGGTTTCCAACAAGGTCTTTCCAATCCAATGAAGGGAGAGTGGGTTTTTTTGTAGGGCAGCGGGCAGAGCCACCGTGGGAACAGTTGGACATACATCCTACTTCATCCTGCAGCAGATGAAAAGAGGAAGGAGCCCAAGGGCACTGGAGTACTTCTGGTTACTGTTTGCTGCTCTTTCTCTTGGTGCTTAGCATATTAGCTACAGGTCACGAGCTTCCCTGGGGGAGATACCTGTTTTCTTGCCAAGAACATCCATACGCTTCTGTAACGAGGCCCAGCAGGTGAGCTCGGTCACTGTACAACAATGAACAAGGCTGTGTTGAAGTGGCCCTTGACTTTTGTTTTGGGAAATCTCACAGCCAAGTTTCAGTGCTTATATTCTGCAGATACACAAAAACTTTGTAGCTCTTGGATTTAGCACGTAAATTTGAACTGCATGTTGGGCTCTTACAGTAAAGAATTCAACAAGTTACACTCTTTTTCATAATTTCCACTTCCCCAGTCCAGTTAAAAACTCAGCACCTCTGAAATGCAGACATGAATTTGGTGGAGTTCAGTGGGGTATACCATGCTTCATGGGAGACTAGGGAGGGGGGTGTCTTGTGCCCAGACATTGGGTAAAACTTGTGCTTTTAAGACGTGCCATGGTCAGCCAGGCTGGAAGTAAGGCAAAAAAAGGAACAACCAAGGCAGGGATGCTGCATTTGGAGGAGAGGAAAAAGGATCCTGAATAAAGCTCCCAAGTACAAAACATCTTCTCTCTCCTTCAGGGCCTCTTCACCTGAGTTGTATTCCTCTTCTACCCTGCCTTCACCATCATAAGTCCTCTTTCCCTTTACTTCCCTTCCCATTTACCTGAACTTTCAAACCTGGCTCCCCAGCCCTGCACCCTGGAACTAATGTGACTTCTGGGACTGCACAAGTACCTGGAGAAGGTGTTATCTCCTCCTTCTGCTGACTGAGGGTCAGCCGTGCTTGTTCAGAGCACGAGCTTTAAAGCCAAAGTGACTTACAGAGCTGTCTTCACACAGTAAGCATTTGCTAATATTGTTTGAAGTGTGTCATTTTGTGAAAATGGTGATTACTTCTCCTCCTGTAAAAACATTGATTTTACTTTTCTAGCAGAATATACCCTAGAGTTCTCCCTTTGCTTTCACAGCGTCACTTGAACAACAATAGGATCAAGAATTACACATCCAGTCCCGTATCCCTGTTATCACGTACGCACTGTATCTACTTTCATCCTGCCAGGCAAGTTGAGTACTTGACCAACATTGCCCATATACTTCCCTTTGCTTCCTCCCTTCACCCCTGAAGAGGAAGGCGTTTGCTGCTCGGAAGTGTGTAGGAGCATCATGCGCGAGTGAAGCAGGCTCAGCTCGGGCAGCTGCTGAGCTGGTTCTGCAGAGGAACACAGAAGGTAAAATCATCCAATGGCACCTGACCTACAGAGTCATGTTAGATGCCCATGAACCACACTGTACAGTGAAATGACTGCTTCCGTGGGGTTAGCATCCTTAATCTACGGTATAGGCACAGAGACTTCCAGTCACCCATGGTCAGAGCTTCTCGTTTTCATGTTTTACCTGCTAGTTGCCCTGTACTGAGGAGCAGGTCTTTGTGGGTTTGTTTGCTCAGCCCTTTTGGTTTTCTGTATCAGCCTTTAAAGGACATCCCATTTCATGGCCCTGGCACAGTACCCCTGTCTGGCCCAAACAATAAGGGGGCTCGGGGACCAGAGATGCTAAGGACAACAGCATTTTTCATGTTCCTACAAAAGACAGGGAATGGATTAAAGTGTAGAAAAGAGCACGCTTCAAATTGGAGACCATAAGCACACAAACCCCTGACAACTGGTATATCCATGTACTAACCAAAGGCTTGATCCAGGCCATGCTCAGTGCAGTCTCTTCTGGTGGAGGCAGCTGAAGGGGGAGAGGCTGCCCTGCGGCGCAGGGGAAGCCATGGTGCAGCAGAGGCTGCAGCAGGTACCCACCTCCACGAGCAGAGCCCTGAAAGGCAGATCCAGCCTGTGCCTTCCACATGGCCAAGGTAGCAAGAAAGCAGGAGAGCCTGCTTACTTCTGGAGACTGTGGATGAAATCCAGGCTGGCTCGTTCCTGGTGCCACCAAGGGGGAGACTCAGGTTTGAGTCTCTTGTTCTCACCCTCTGGCTGAGCGGAGCTTGACAGATGATGTGCCCATGATGTCCAGATGCAAGAGGCAGAGTTTGTTGCTCCTCTCACTTCCCAGGTGTCAAAACTGGCTGTGGAGCAAGTGTGACAAACTTTGGAGGCAAGCGTTGTGAAGTCTTTCTGGAAAGGGAACAGTGGCAAGATGGTAGTGGGAAGGCAAGCACAGGGATTAGTCTCTTTCCAGCTCCACCCTTGCCCTCACGGAAAACCTTTTCTTATGAGAGAGTCACTGAACTCTCAGACCTGTCATTATTTAGCCCCAGCTTAAAAACTTCACTTAAAATCCCTTCCCTTTACTTTGATGTTCTCCATAATTGCAAGTCTGCGATTTTCTAGCACAATGCTTGAAAAAACCATCCCTCCCCCATCTCCAAGTATCACTGGTACAGCGGTATCCTCAGGCTGTTTTCAAGCAGAACCCCTTTCTGGCCACAGATTGGAATGACTTTCCCGAGAGTGAGCCAACAAACGTTTAATTTCTTCTGAGCGGGGCAGCTTCCTCATTGTACTTCAGCAACAGCACGCTGCACCAGCTTCCTTCCCACGTGGCTCTGCCGCTAACCTGTGAGCCTAACATTGGCCAGAGCAGCAATAGTCATTGCTATGCCATCTATCACTGCTCCGGGACGCGCTGGGTCCGTTACAGTTACAGCTGGTACAGTTAGGGCATGCAACAGCAGGTCACAGTTGTTGCAATAGTGTGTCAGCAATCCATGCCTGACCAAAACCACTGCTATGCTCAGGTATGTTTAGAGCAAGGCGCTTTGGGGATGCTTGATTGAGCTTTCATGTGCTGTCTCAGTGGCCTGCACCCAGCTGGAGACCCCAGGCTCCATCCATGGTGCAGTTTTGCAATAGAGAAGCATCCTTGGAGGGGATCTGCAGGGTATGTGAAGCAGCCATGGGTCTGCTCCAGCGTACACTGGGCCTGCCAAGGATTATGCCTCAGAAACGGATTACCAGAGAGCTCAGTGCTCTGGTCACGCGGCCCCTCCATCCCTGACAGGCTGCTTATGCAGCGGCTGCGGAGAGCTGGTGTAAGACCTGATCATGCATGAAGTTCATTTGCTCACAATTTTTGCTCCCTGCACAATGCAGGCCCGGGATGATCCCCCAGGGGAACCATGGAGGGTGATGGATGGTAGAAATCTAATACAATGCAAAATCCGACACAAGCAGGCAGTCTTTGATTCTAGGTGGAGAAGTTCATGGTGTGAGATGGCATAAGTTTGCATTGCATTGCTTTTGAGGCTATGTTAGTTATATATGCAGAGCAAACACAGAAGCACAGGTATCAACAGATCTGGAGAAAGCTGTAGAGCCAGGGAACACTGTGCAATTGCAGCAGCATGGCAAGGTGTGTGTACTATGCAGGCCAATGTAGCACCAGAGCCGCAGCTCTCTCAGGCCTTCCCCAGGAAATCCAGAAGTGCACATACACAGCAGTGTTATTTGTGGGACATGAGAACGAAACCTTCTGTTCCCCTTGGCATTTGTAAGGCCATGGATGGAGTGCTCTGTCTGGCTCTTGTGTGCCAGTTTTTAAGAAAGATATACATCAGTTGGAGAGAGTCCAAAGGAGAAGTAACAAGAAGGCTCAGAGGTCTAGAAAACCTGACCTTTGAGGGGAGGCTGAAAGAATCAGGCTTGTTTAGTCTAGGGATGAGAAGAGTGAAGTGAGACACAGTAGCAGACCTCAAATATGTAAAAGTTTACTGCAAAGCGGAAGACAGTAAACTATTTTGCCGTAGCTGCTGGAGAATCTGTGAACGGTCAGGATAGCAAAGCACTTGTGTAGACCACCAAAGGAAGCTGCTGAGTTTCCACTGCTGGAGGCTTTAAATAACAGGTAGGACAGCTATAACAAAGGCTAAACTCCAAGGACAACTGATCCCACCACGAGCCTGGAGGATGAACCCTGTGTCATCTTTTGGGATCCCTTCCAGCTCTGTTTCATAGCCCTGCAACACAGTCAGCTTCAGAGGATAAGACAGTACTATGAAGCAACATGACATGGTTGTAAAGAGACTAACGATGGAAGAAAAGCATTTACAGCTGCAGGGAAAATGTAAGGATGTAAAAGCAGACATACAGAACCTGACCTAGACAGTCCCATCAGATGCCCATGTGTAAAGCACATTGCAGCAGAACTGCAGCAGGAACTTGACTCAGCTGAGAGAGGTGACTAAGGTGAAAGGGACTGTGGGAAAAAATACAACCACACATTTATGTACACTTACATGGACAAAAACTGCTTTAAATCCACTTGCAGCTCTCTCATAAAGGAAGTGGCAGTTCTCTTTTGTGTTGCAGCCACCAGCAAAATTCACCATCACTACTCCAAATGCTGAGAGGAGATGCTTCACTCCTAGTTTTGACTTTCAAATACACCTCTCATGGCCCCTCCATCTCCTCATGCTTTTAGCATTGTTTATTTCAGTAGCGAGATGGGTCACAGACATCGGACTGCAAGCTATACTCACAGTCAGTGCTTGGGTACGAGGCCACAACAACAGTTCATAAAGGGCTGAGAAAATACAGATCCATATGGCTGAAGGGAGGCCCACCCTCATCATCAGTGCAGCAACAGGACATGAGTGCTCTTAAAATAGGAGGAGGTGGGTGATGGGTGTGGGTTAATTCTTACCTGTTAGCTGTGGTCTTCAGGACGCTAATCAAGGCTCCTGTAATATCATCTAGTGCTCCAAAGGCTGCCCTGGGAGATCAGGGATAAACAGCTGAGGTCCAGGTTTTTGGTGTTTTCTGTACCATGCCAAGCCACCCACCTTCACCAGCAGCAGAGGTGGCAGAGCATAGCACAGCACAGCGCGGTGTGGAGGAAAAGCTCACTCCTTTCAGAAAAATAGTTGGTACAGCTGGAAAACACACCAATAGCCTTCCAGGCATGCCAGCTTTTTCTCAGCACATAGTGGCCCAGCAGTGAGTGGGGAACATGATACTAACTGAGTGAGGCTGGAATTCAAATTCAGACTTGTCTCAGAAGTGGAGCAGGACGCATACACTGAGCCTAAAGCCACCACTCCATTAACTTGCCTTCCCAAAGTAGAAGGCAACTTGCTGGAGCCTAAAGTTGTCCCATTGTACAAGGAGGGGCAACCAAGGGCTGTGCTTGAAGAAGCTCCTTCATCTCACTTCTCTGGCTGGTGCAGGGAGCACCTAGGTGGTCAGCAGCCTGCCGGCCTCCACAGAGCAGGTTAAGCTTTTGTGCTCCACAAGCAAAAACTGCTGCATAGCAGCAGCTATGGGTTATGCATGCTTCCGCACAGAAAATCATTTTGGGTTCGTTACGCTTTTCTCCTAACTGGCTCATTTGCCTTGCTGTTTCTTCTCTGTACAGTGGGAGCAACCGTGCACAGATACCTCAAATCAAACTGCACAGTGCAAAGTTACCCCCTACGTCAGAAAGCTTCTTATTTGGGAAGCAACAGCAAACCTTATACCCTTATATTTGCAGTAGCTCTACTGTCAGGAAGGTGACATTTGTGGAGCAATATGTGCAGTGCTGTACAATGGAGCTTGAAGAAGACACACAACAAGCAAGGAAGCGCTGGTGGGCAGCACCAACAGCACACAGCAGGACAGCCATTCAGCAAGAAACTAGATAAGCTGCTCTCCCCAGCTTCCTTTAATCTCTTCTCTGGTAGGATTTCCCCCTCCTCGCCATCTTCTCACATAACGTACACCTGTGATTTTGCTCGTAGGAGGAGGCTCCAAACCAGCAGTGCAAGTCCTGGGCTCCCCTGTAGTGCTTTGCCTCTGTTGTTTTTTCTGAGCAATAACTACCCGCTCATGCCTTCCCTCCAAGCCTACCATAAAACTAGCTTTGAAAGACAGCAAGTAAAGAGGGGATATGAGAAATGCAGATAGCAGCGCTTTCAGACCAAGGGAAGGAGGATCTCGGGGCAGCCCGCCTGCCACCACATTCAGGCTGGGCTGCTGACTGTATGCACGCCCCATCTGTGCTCTCTGTGGCTGCAGCCCAGCAGTCTGGGCCAGGGCTCACAAGTCATCTTCACTGTTTAGAGAGAGTTTGTCCCATGAGCAGGTCCTCCCTCATCCCCAAGAGCTCCTTCCAGGACATCCTGCTCTCCATTTATATAGTCTGCTTTTTAATTTTTTTTTTTTTTTTCTGAGAAAGCCTTAGCTATTTCCTCAATAGCAGAGAGGGAGATGAAGGGGCTGAGGAATAATAAATAATATGAAGTGGTGGAGCAGACCTCACATTAAGCCTGAAGTCCACCTGTCAAGACACCACTCTCTCATGTCTTTTGTTGGACCAACCAATTAACCCCTGTGGGTACATGTTCCTTTCCTGACCTTTAGGAGATCAGGAAGAAATATAGAAAATGCTGCTTTTGCCTTTTTTTAGCAGGGCAGGCATCAAACAGAGGCTTTCCCTGCAGTGTTGCTCCTGTCATGGGAAGGACAGATGCACTTCCATGAGGGATGCCTAGGAGTCAAACCATAGGCTATTATAGGACATCATTTGAAGCTTTAAACAGGGGTTTAGTGCAGTTGCTGTCCAGCCCAGCAGGTGCACCTGGGGGACCTGACGGGGTCCCCCTGCATAAGCAATGCACACAAGCCAGATCACCGCAGCGCTTGCGGACCAGGCTCACTGCTACCTGCGTGCTCTATCCCCACCTGCAGCCGCGGCTGGCACCTGGTACAGGGATAAGAGCTGAGCACCCACTGGTCATCCTGGTGGGCCCTGCTTCCCCCCTGCCCTGGCTTTCCCTCGCCCCTGCCCAGAGCTGTGCCTGGCCCCAGGGCTCCTGGCTGGGAGCCTGAAGGTTTTTGCAGCCATCTACGGTAAGGCTGGCTCCCGCGGGACGGCTCACCCCCCCGCAGCGCGGTGGTGGGGAAGGAAAGGTGGAAACCTTCCAGCCTTGTATGGAGCGTGGCGGCGGCTGAGCAGCGGTGGGGGCGATGCCGTGGGGCGATGCCGTCCCACTGGCCGGGGGGTCCCAGGCCTGCACCGCCTGCTTGGTGCTGGCTCCCCGGGGCAGCTCCTCTTGCCTTCCCTCCCGCAGCTCCCGGCCCCTGCCGGGCTCCCTCCCGAGCCGAAGCGGGAAGCTGTTAGGACCGAAGCTGAGAAATGGAGGGCCAAACTCAAGCTGGGGGCAAGAGGAAGAAGTACTGAGTGGGGAGTTTGAGGGTGGTCTGACTGCTCCAGACATCTGTGCTGGTTAAATAACTGTCTGGGTAAAGCTGTGCTGCTTTATGTTGCCCTCCAGCACACGGGCAGGAAGCTGTGGTGCTTTCCTCTCTGGAAAGCGAAAGCTGCCCTTACAGCTCCCCTGAGTCTTCCCCTGCTGAAAAAGGAGAGCCACTTGTTAATATAAAGGAAGATGCGGTTTTCTCCTGTGTTATGACCAACAGCAAACTCACCATCATTATTCCTGGCCAAAAATACCCCAAACATCCCTACCCCATCCTCTTCACAAGGCAGAAGTGGACAGGGGTTCAGTACTTGCACTTTCGGCTGACCGGGAGGCAGCCTGTGGGGGCAACAGGCGCTGGGACGCACAGAGCACACGGGCATTCGAGAGGGAGAACAACCCTGCCGTGGCCGTTAGCAAACTCATAGCCATTCATGCTGCTGTGGCTATGAAATGGAGGTTTTCAAACATAAGAAGTGCTGCACCTCGGGTTTCTATCGCCTGTGTGCCGGAGGCCCAGGGCAGCAGGTCTCTGACCCTATATATTTAGTGAGAGCAGTGCTGTAGGAAAGCTTGGCAGCTTTGGGGGTGTGGTGGGAGCCCCACCACAGGCAGAAGGGTTCTGGCCTTAGGGCTGACGCAGTGGAACCCGCTCCCCCCTCACCCTGGGCGAGGGAGGGCCTTGGGAAGAGGCTGTTGCCGCCTCGGCACATGCCTAGCACAATTCCTCTGTCACTGAATCACTAGCCTCACATCTGTCCTACACAAGCCTTGGCCCAAAACACACTGGATGGCAAACATCTGCTTTTCTTCTGTTTGCAGGGACGAGTTGGAATCCATCTCCATGACAAGTGTCTGGGAAAGGCTACAGGTATGAAGGCCAGGCTCTCTGAAGCATATCCCCGGTGTCGTCTCCCCGTCCCCAAACAGCAAAGTGCTACCTCATGGGAGTCATATCTTCCAGATGAACAAACCTTAAAAGACAGAGAGGCAGAGCAAAAGGCCTTGTTTTCTCTCAGTCTCATGGTGGCAGCTGCTGCCTGTCCTTTGGAAGGAGAGAGCCAGCCTCACCTGCAGAGGTGGCCCTGTGGCTGTTGTGTATCCTGATGCCTGACCACAGCATTTTTCCAGTCAGCCGAGGTCACTTCTCCAGCCAAGATGCTTGTTACCATGGGCTCCCCCTCCATCTCCGCATTTTGGCAATGTGCAGCCTGACCCCAAGCAGGCACCACCACCTCAAAGTCATTGGACAAGAAGTGAGGACATCCCCATCCGGGGAAAAGAGAGGTGATGAGAATGAGCCACAAGGTCAGTGTGCTGGGCCCTTTCTCCTAATCACTCATCTCTAGCTTTTAAAAAAAAATGACCTCATCTCACAGGGTATTTTTACTGCAGTAATTCCTGTGATAACGGAGCTTGCGGGTATTTGGAAGCAGAGTTATAGCTGGGGTCAGCAGAAAGTCTCTCACGGTTGATGGCAGTGCACAGACCCTGGGAGCATCAAGGATCTTTCTCTTGCAGTAATCATTCCGCAGGTTATGTACGTTGTACCTGAATGGTTACAGCTGGAGAAGCTGAGCTAACGAGGCACAAGCCTCGGAAATGTTCCTTGTATTGTTGTGGTAAAGAGACACAGGCACTCTCTACCCTTCCTCATAAGGTTAAGCTAGAAAGAGCATCTTTCAGGTACTGCATCAGCCAGGATTTTGAAAAGTAGTGATGAAAATAGAAGCCTGGGAAGAAAGAGAAAGTGACCTGGTCTTACTGTAAGACTCAGCAGCTCTGGGACTGAGTTTGTGGCTCTATCCTATTCTTCTGAATACCCCTCTGAGACCCAATGTCCCTGCGACACACTGTTCACAGCGCTGCAGCCTGTCAGAGAGGAACTGGAAATGGCAAGATACTGAGATTTTGTGAAATATCCTGATTATTTCTTATGAGGTCCTGTTCCAGGTCCTCCACTGTTTCAGATGAACTTAGATGGCTCTCGAGATACCCCACGGGTGACAGCCCTAGATTATAATCTGTCTTTCTCTATAGCAACACCCACATAAAAGAGAAACCCTTGTGGCATAGTCTGCCTGGCTGTTTATAAAGGCAGTTTGTTCCTTGTTTAATGGTAAGTAGTTTCTGAAGGGGGAAATGTGAAAAAATTAAGAAGGCTGCCAATTGCGTAAAATGAATTGACGATATTTGTTTGTGAAATACAGTGAAATATATTCTTTTCTACTGCAAATCATTACAACCGCTAATATGCACAGTTCTGTGTTTCCTAATGCTCACAGGCATCTCAGGTCCAGAGCCAGAAATATGCTCTCGGAGAAACAATTCTAGTTCTCTGCTGATAGACTTCTACCCACAGCCAATGGAGCATCTTTGAACCCCTCTCTCTGTTTCTTTTAGGTCCAAGTGTACCTAAGTGCACCTAAAGTACCTCAGGTACCTGGTACTCTGAAGACTAATGGAAATGGAAAACAAAAAAGTGTGAACATTTGACTAAGAACCTAAGGGAACTTACATGCAAATTATCCATTTGCAAACCACTGCCAAGGCAGTGCCAAATTTAGCCCTAGCACTACACAAATACAAACTTGGTTGATTAAGAGATTTTGCTGGGAAGTTCTGGTTAAGTTCTGTCCTGACAGCACCTTGTTGGGGCACCCTGTGATTCTTAGCAGACAAAACTGTGAAACAATTTCCATCATAGGTCTGTGCATAAACTCTGTTCCACATACTCATAATTTCTGAAACATACAGCTTCGGGATTAATCATGTTTCCAGGCTCTTTACTCAAAGATGATTTTCTGCTAAGGCAAAAAAGTAACCAAACACGCCCCTCCATCCCCCTGGATTCCTAAGTCACCATTCTTTGAATGACAGGCAATACAAAAAGTACACAACTGACATGGTAGAAAATAAATAAGAATACTTATCTATCACTTGACTCAAGCAAGGCTCCATTTTGGATTTTGAAGGGTACCCAGGTCTCCCTTGTGCTGAGTTCAGTTTAGCACCATTGCTTGACTTGAGTGACAGGAAAGCAGAGAATATATGAGCTTAAGGTTATTGGAATATCACTTTATAACATGGTCAAATAGTGTCTGCCAATAGTAGAGCTGAGTGCAGCTCCCAGCGTGGTGGCATCTACATGCGCACCCCCTCCGCCCAGGAACTTAGGCTGGGGCTGTAGAGCTGCTGAAACAGGCTGTGTGGGTTTTGCTGGAACACATAAATAACCTCATTCCTCTCTGATTCTGTTTTCTTAAACCAGCAAATTAGCCACAAGTTACATAGCTTTAGCTAAAAATAAAATGTAAATATCATGGTGTTGTCTGCAGACGTCTGGTCTCTTTGTGCATGACACCTGAGATCCCTAGAAATGAAAAACAAAGCAAGGGCACAAGGCTCCCCATTTTCTCCATGCTTTTGCGGTTTGTTGTCTCTGGACATTTGTCAGCACTGTGCAATTGCTGAGTTTCCTCTCCGGGGCCGGTTTCCTTGTTTCCTTTCAAATAGCTCCAGGGAGAGAAAGCCCGACCCCTCCTGTATGACCACCACAGAGGAGAAGCGATCCCAGCCCAGCTATGCAGGTTCTTCTGGGGTATGACCAAGGCTGACGGTGCTTGCACATCTTTTGCAGCGCAGCGATGGCACAGCGTCTTCACCGATGCTGGCTGGTCTGAAACGAGTCCCCTGACCCTTCTTATTTTGCAGTACGACCCGTCTCAGCGCAGTTGCACCCCAGCCCTTGGGCACTCTCTGGGAGTGACTCCCATTTGCATCATAGCTTTTGCACTCAAGTAATGAAAACTTTCACAAGGGAAAAAAACTACCCATAACAATAGTGGTAATTATGGAAAGAGCAATTAAAAAAAGAGAGAGGGAGAAAGAGGGTCTGGGCCTAGTCCAAACTGTGTGTGCCCAATAGCAAAACTGCCATTACCTTGAACAGGACTGAGTGCTGGCATCTTCGTGATTCCCAAATAAAGCTACAGAAGCGGCACACCTTGGATTTACAGTAGCGCTTTCTCTTGTACCTGCTTATCTGCTTTGTTCATTTATCTGTGACTTAGCATTTATATTTACAAAATGCAGCCCAACCAACAGGTTTCTGGGAGCATAGTCACAGCGTACTGCATACATCTAGCACACCCTGAGAGAAGAAACCAGCTCCAAGAGCTTCTTAAACATCAATTGACTTCAGCTCTGCCAGAGCGTTGGTGGGAGAAAATTAGAGATGGGTGCGAATGGCTGAAAAAGTCCTGCCACCGTTCTCCAGCCTGGTTCAGCAGAAGTACCAACCTCCTTGCAGCAAACTCGTCCCTCCTGACAGCAGGTCTGCTTCCCTCCGTGCTCCGCCTGCACAATCAGCCCAGAGATCCCCAGCTCTCCATGGCCACCATTGACGCGGATGTTTCAAAACAAGGACCGCCAGATCCCCTGAGCACAGCCCCGCGCTGCACGTGCTAGCACCCTCTCGCATTTGCACCATCCCCTTTTGTTAGGCACAAGGTGATGTTCAGACCAGCTTGGAACCAGCGTGGGTCTCTGTTTTCACATAAGCCTGGGATGGATGCCCTGAAGAAGGAACAGGGCCAGTATCTGCCTTCCACCTCCCCTGGAAGAGCAGAAGCAGCATTCGCTTGACACTCGGCCCTGCTGAGAAAAATTCAAGTCTCGCATTTCACTCACTAACTACAGACATGTCTCTTGCTCCTTCCAGCTCCAACAGGGAGGCTTGGGAAGAGCTGCCACTGCAGGGTGTTGCCCTCAGGGAGGACATGCACATGCATGGGTGGGAGGAACTGGCTGAGCCGCAGGGCCGGAAGGGTTGGCTGGTGGGGAGCCCTGCACCAGGGGAGGCCCTGGGCTTGCTTGTTCGTCATGGTTTGCTTAAAAACAAAACCAGAAAACCACATCAAGTCCCAGGTTTATAATGTAAAAAGGCATCAGGAGCTTGAATCTCATTCTGTTTTAATGTCTGTGAAAGTTCAGGACAAATTTTTCTGTAGGCCAGTAGGAGTCTGTCATTCTTGAGTACCATCAGATAATTCGGGTTGGAAAGGACACCCAGAGGACATCTGGTCTAACCGCCGGCTCAGAGCAGGGCCAGTTTTGATCAGGTTACTCAGGCCAAAAAAGCATGATTCCGCTAGCACTTCCTTATTCATCCTATCTGCTGGCTTGAGAGACTGGATTGTGTTTTTACCACATTTTAGTCACACTAGCAATGCAGAAACCACTGCAGCTCTGCCCAGCTAAGGAGTCAGGCTCTGTTTTATTTTTTCCCCTGGTTTATATAAAAATGGCAATTGGTAAGAGCCCAAACTGTCCTCAGCTCCACCAGAACAATGGCCATTGTTCTGGAAAAAAGCAAGTCATGCTGAGCCCCATTATGCTACTTCTAGTAGCCACATTGTCTTTGATAAAAATAACCCAGGGCTATTCTTTAAAAAACATGCTCTGGACTCCTCATGAAGGACAAGGTCTTTTGATAAAAAAACATATCTGAAAGACAGTATCTGCCATAGCGTGGCCTCGTAGCACCACAACTAAAATACTGCTGGTGACCCCTTCTTGTGGTACCTGGGTTTTGCCTTGGAGATCTCCTGGCCAAACAGAGAGTGTGCTGGGTCTGCGCTGCCCGGAGACCAGGTAAGCTTGTGGTCCTTCCCTCGCAGCCCTCTGGTTTTGGCAGGAGTCCCGTGTCTTGTAACCGCTTTTGCAGGAACCCGTGGACCAGGCAAGGGAAGATGTGATGTCTGGCTCTCCATCATGCAGTGCTGGGTGGAGTAAGCAGCGTTTCGGCCAAGCACTGAGACCAGGTGAGAGGAAACACGTGGAGAAGGAGAGGCTGTAAAGAACCAGAGAAAGGGAAGGAGGAAGGACATCAGGCCATGTGCTCCCAATGGGAAACTTAGTGGTGTTTGGGTCTGTCTGGTATTAGGAATCTAGTCCTGCCTCCTCCATGGAAACTTATGACTATGTGGAAAACCTCTGCTCTCTTCAAAAGGAAGTTTCTTGCCCTCAGTGTCATAAGTAGGACCTGGGTATCTCCCCTGAATGCCCAAAAGGTGGACAACATCTCCTGCTGGTGTGAGACTGGTGGCAGACTGGGCAGGGAAAGGGGCTGGTGGCAGATGGGGCTGCCTGCTGCCCTTGCCCCACACCACAGTAAAGAAGTAAAATGGGAAATACGCAGAAGCAGTGGCATGAGGGATGGAAGCAGGAGGGTTTTGATGGGAAGGTTAACCACGGAGCACATGGAGAGACACTGTCTAAAGCGACATGTTGAGAGAAGCTGAAGACCACACAGACTTCTTGCAACTGCGCAAGAAGTTTCTAGCCAGGCTCTGAAAAGGGTATGGAGGAAATAGCTGGAATTTAACACTTGGCGTGCCTATGTTTTATACCAAGAAGTAGCATTTTCCTCTTTGCTTGCAAAGGAAACAAGCCACCTTAAAACAAAGGTTTAAATGACTGAAAAATCTCTTCTAGGCAAACTTTGTGGGTGTCTGGTAAGAGGCAAATGAATCGGTTTGATATCGTAGCATCTTCCTCCACTGTATTTTAAGAGGCATAGAGGCTGCTGCTTTCAAGAAGAATTGCCTGAAGGAAATGACAAATAACTGATAGATTGAAAGGCTTATGCCAAAATCTTCCCTCGCTTTCTCCCAATTCAATGTCAAAGAGAGGTCAAAACTAGGGCTGGCACAATTTGAGGGTCCCTAAAGACTTTGGATTTTGTCGCTTTGCCCTACAGTTGGCAGATTCAAGCTTCCAGTCAAGTGTTTCTAAAATTGATGTTGTATTGGTGTCAATACAATCCTCCAAAGCACAAAATAGGACACACTCGAGCAAGCAGGCAGATTTCCAAACTGTCTGGCCCCTTTACATCATTTCCTCCTCATAACTCATCCTGCGTGTTGTACCTCTGACTTGCACATCTCCGGCTTCCTTTAGATAAGGGAGAAATTCTTCTCGTGTCACGTGAACTTCTTCAATTTTATCGCTAGTCTCTCAGATAAGGGGCTCACATGAAGCAATCCTTGCCGTGCTCACATTCCAGTCTTCCAGCAGAACATGGAGCTTTTCCACCTTATAAGGACGAGTTTCACTGCTCATTCGAAAGGTGCTGCAACCGCTTTAAAACATTTCTCAGCCTGAGTATTGCAGAAGGAAAGGTACCTGGTACCCACCCTTCTGGATTAGCAACCTGGCATTCCTGGGATGCAGACTTGTGCGCCTGAGCAAAAGGCATCTGGGAGGCTATATCATATACTTTTTTTTTTTGTAGATAGATTTTTGTCCCTCTCCCAGCCTAAGCCAGTGCTGGCTGCAGTGAATGCAGCGAGTCAGAAAATTTCTGCAGCAAATCAGGAATTCGTTTTGTAGATGGGAATTCACTTTCCCCAAAGTCCGCTCTCCTCGTTGATGGTTGAACTCCAGGCTCTCAGCGCATGTCTGCTACTGCTGCCTGAAAAACAACCAAGCTAATGTGCTTGTATCTAGAAGAACTCCAAAGCGTTCCTTTTTTACTACGTGTGAGGAAAATTGGAATGTAAATGCATTAACAAAATAAGTACTGGTGTTTAAAATGAAGCAGAGAAACCAGATGCTCTGTCTCCCTCTTTATGCAAAGCAAGAAGTAAGTGTCCCACAAAACATCGAATGATCCCTGTTGTACGGAGACCAGGCTGCCTGTTCAGACTTTTATGCAATAAAATGGACACTTTAAAATATACCAAATATGCAGTTCAGCCTCTTAATTTCTTTCTTTTTTGTTTTGTTTCCAGTTCTCAGGTTAGAAGTCCTTGCTCCACTCATAGAAAAAAAAAATCTGTTTTGGAAACCAAGGACTGGGAAGGACGGGAAAGGCTCCCTTTTCGCAGCTTATTTGAACAACCGGGCTGCAATGATGAGTGATGCACTATAGACCGTTTCATCACGGGCCATGCTGTTCTCATGAGGCTTCCTATTTCTCACAAGCGTCCCCGCTCACGGCAAGGAAAGCTCAAGGGCAGAGCTGTGGAGGGTGTCAGGCTCCTCTTCCAGTGCTGGATGGACGTCGGGCTGTGCGGTGCTGTCCTGTGAGAGCTCAGCTGGTTCCTCCTTTCCTCCCCTCTGCATTTTCCTTCCAGACCCGCCTGCGTGAGGTTTCTCTGTAGGACAGGTCAGGAAGGGCCAAGGACAGACCTCGGGGTTACACCGAGCGGTGGAGAGGCAGGAGGGTTGTCTCTGGGTGGGAGCGAGGGCGGATCGGAGAGGTTGGAGGCTACTGTCCAACTCCAGCTGCTTCAGCCAAGATCGACGCCAGGAGAAGAGTAGGTTATTTTTAATTAAACCAACAACAGAGAAGGACCCATGATATTGTTCTTGAATGAGAACTATTTAAAGGAATAAATCATCGCCATGGAAACGGGGAGCTTTGCCAGAGTGAGGCAGGAAATGAAGTTCGATGAGAGATACCCAAGGAATTTTCAGCCATGAGAACAGCAGTAACTGCTCACATTGGCGTTGCACCTTCAGGCCAGGGGACCTCAAGTTGCCTTCCTGAGCCCGCGAAGCACAGGGGAGTTGATGGACCCAGGCACTTGTGGTGGGATGCAGCACCTCTGCGAGGTTGCCCACCAGCACCACGTACGCCTGTCAGGTGGGACAAGTAAGAAGAGAGCCTGTGACAGAGCCTGCAAAAGGGCTTTGGGAAGTAAAATTAACTACACAGGGATTAGACCAAAATTAATCCCGAGGGCTTGAAAGCCTTGAAATGAGTTAGCAGCCTGGCTGCTTCTCTAAGTCCTGATTAGATCCAAAGGCCTGTTCTTTATCTTGAAGTCCTAAGAGGCAAGGACAAGAGCTTAGCTGAAAGGCAACAACCCCTTCAACCCCATTTAGCAGTTCCTTATGTCCCCCCACTCATCCTACCACTATAGGGAAGTTATGGACTCTCCGTTCCTGGCTGTTGCAATGGTTCATCAAAAATAAGTCTCCTAATTGCATAGGGTGGCTTATACAGCCATCACAAACCTACCGGCATCTAGCCTTCCTCCCTGCGCTGTCAGGGAGGCTGACTCCTAAGCAGGTATCTTTTCACTCTATACATTTTTGGCCTTTTGTGGGCCATTTCCATGCTCAGGAGTCCAACCTGGGCAGCTGTCGCCTCCTCCATTGCACTCAAAGTCAAGCAGGATATATGGGCAGCTGCTCTGTGTTGCTCTTTGTTGGGTGCCTCTGTTGCAATTCCAACCATGGTTGAGTGTGCAGGCAGAACCAAAGTTGAAGGCATAGAAAACACTGAAAAGAAAATCCAATTGCATAAAACAAGCTGGAGAAGTGACATCAGCAGTACTCCAGGCAACGATACGGTGGCAAGAAGGCTTAGGGAAGCCTGAAGGAGCAGCACCACCAACATCAGAGGAACCAGCAGCCTCCATCCTCACTTGAGAGCAAGTGCAGTACTTATCTGGCCTCCCTGACACTTATCCTAATATTTCATTTTGTGACAAGAAACTCCCATCGCTCCTGCATGACAGCCAGTCTGTGGCGAGGGTGCTGGTGACCTCGGAAGTGATCCCTGATTAAGTAGCAGTCATCTGCCTGCGAGTCAGCCTGGAGGCTTGCCGTCATGAACGTGTGTCTCTAGGCGCTTTGAAATCCATCCTGAGCAGCAGCTCTTGGGTGTGATGGAAAATGGTCTCTGTGGTCAACGCTTTCATGGGATCTAATGCCAGTTGGAGATCCCAGGATTAGTCCTTAGTAGATTAGTCCTCCAGGTGGACTGAAGCAGAGCTGGGGAACCTGCTGCACCTGAGAAGCAGTTTGTTAGGTGCCTAAATGCGGGGGGGTGTCCTCGACTTCAGCTATCTCGTTGTGCATCTCCTCTCCTCTTATGGGAGCCCCACAAGCACCCTGGAGACACGCTGCACCGCAGCGTCCGTGCTGGGCTGCAGTCGCCAGACCCAAGCCAAGAAGGCAGCAGACCAGACGGAGGCTAATATTACTCTTCCCAGAGGTTCACTAGGTCACTGCTTCATCTTGTAAGCAACTCCAAATTTCAGGGCAGTGAGAGAATTGTTTATATTGGCTACTTGTACGAATGCTGAAAAAAAAAAGGGTATTATGGGACTTCTGTTCTTTAATTCCAAAAAGAAATCAAACATGTCTAGACTGTTGCATGCATGTGGCTTTCTTCCAGGCTTCTCCCACCTGGAGCAATAAGCAGGCTGGAAATTCTCCACAAAAGAGTTTTCAACACCCATTTAAAAATGCTCTCACCCCATGCACACTAGCCGGTATCGACCAGCCAAATCCTATTAGGAGGCAACGTCAGATAGGGAAAGAGCTTTCAGGCGCAGGTCACAGAAAGCCTCTGTGGTTTCCTCGCTCCCTTTCCACAGAGGGAGACTGAGGAACGGGCTGGCAGCTCGCCCACGGCCAGGGCACAGGCAGCGCAGGGGACGTGGCTGCCTGCCCTCCTGCCGGGGGGCTGCGGAGCGGCAGCCACGCACCCACCCCACGGGGCACACGCTGCCCTCTGCCAGCCGCAGGTCCATCCCCAGGGACTCGCCCCTGCATCAGACCGTATGGAACAGGGCTGCAGTTCAGGCGTGGTTTTGGTCTTTGTTGTTATCTGGTGAACTTGAAATTGCTGCTGACAAGAGATGTCAGAGCTGGCTGTGGAGAAAGACGTTTTCCCTTTAGCTAGGAAGCGGCCCGAGTTCAGGCTTCATTCACGTCGGCTCACCGAGGAGCCGCGACGGCAGAGCTGGGGGAGGACCAGCAGCCGGGGAACGGGTGCTCTGCCCTGCAGCCCATCCAGCCTGTCCTGTTTGATAAGGCTGACGGCCAGGGAGGTAGGAGGGTTGTGGGAAACAATTAGCAAAAGAGACAAGGGAATTTCCATGCTGATTGAAGCCTGAGGTCTACCTCGTCTGGCAGCAGCCCCAGCAAGGTGGTTCAGAGGGAAGTGGAGAACTGTGTGGTCAGGCAGACGTGAGAGTCATGTACCTTAAGTCAGTCTTGGCCTTCTGTGAGGTTTCCTGAATCTCATAAACACTGAAGCTCAAGCTACCATGACCTATGTTGTGTTCAATCTTCTTCCAAGGTTACCAGTCCCAGACTTTTCATTTTTTCCCCCGTATAGAAGGGAAGATCCTTCTTAGCTGTAGACGTTTGTAGACACTGTAGACATTTGTCCAGCCGAGGCTGAGGTGAGACAATGAAGTACCTGCAAAACCAGTCAGAGATGGGAACAACTGCAGGAGCTGAAAGCCCTGGAGCCCCGCTCCCTCCCTTTCCTTAGCATAGCTACAGAGCTACCTTTAACTGGTTTCCCTGCTGCGTGTCCTCACTCACAAACCCTCAACGCTTTGCCGTCACCATCACCAAGCCTTTCCAGAGCTGCCAGGGACATGGGTAGAGGGTTTAGCCCCATGTGGAGAAGAGGGCCAGGGAAACGGGCAGTGGCTTTCACACTTCTCTAGTCCAAAAAAGCCCAGATCATGTAATTTTCTGGGCACGATGCAAAAGACAAATATTTGAGAGAGGTTTTGAGAGAACTGCTTATACAACAGTGAAGAGCTTCTGAACTCAGACAGCAAGTTTGGTCCCTGTTTGAAATATTGCTTAGCGCTGGTGGAATTTTACTACACAGCAGTGGGGTGTAAGTAGTTCTAGATCACCAGATAGGAATCTTTCTAAAGCTATAAAACTTGAAATAAACAGAGAGCTGGGGTCAGACTGGGTCAGTTCCCCAGGGCTGGGGACTATGAAAGAAGAGCCCCCTGCTCGGGAAGGGGGTGCTGAGCCCGTCTGCTGGCGGCGTGCTCTGCCTGACCCCGCGTGGAGCTGGCGGTCTGCACGGCGGAGGGCACCGGCCCTGCAGGTAGGTTGGGCAGCCCTAGTCCTGCACGTACACTTTACGGACCTGCTAGCAGCTTTTCACAAGGAATGAAGGTAAAGGAGATCTCTATTTGCTGTTTTTTGGATCTCTATTCTTGACTGTATCCACTGCAGACAGGTGAGGAGAGGGGCTTGGACCATGCCCATGTTCTGTGTCCAGGGTCCACCTCCACGAGATGAGGGCCACCCCTGCCTTGCTTCACCACAAACCCACTTTTAAAGTCCCCAGGTTCAACCTTCGGCCAGCGATGTTTTATTTCCCCAGAGAGTCTGTGCGCTCCATCCTGAGTGCAGAGCGCTCCAGCCCTGAGTTGGCTGTGGCAGATGGCACCGTGGGATGCAGGCTGCAAAGTGCCTGGGGTGAAAGGGAAGCCACACGCGGGTCAGCACCTGCCCGAACGCCGACACAGTTGTCGGGGAACAAGAGCCCTCATCCGCTGCCTGCCTGCCCAAGTGAAGGAGAGGACCGACACCATTCACCCGGCATTGCACATGGGCTGGCGTGGCACAGGCTGGCTCTGTCCACCCTGCCACCGATCTGCCACACTGGTGGTCCGCATCTCTCCTCCCTTTAACTATCGGAGCTGCCTAAAAGCGCAAGCAGCCGCCTCTCAGCAGGCCCCAGACATGCCCCTGCGATGGAGAGAGTCAGGAACCATCCTCCCCAGCTACCTGGGACCGCAGTGGTCCACGACCCACCGTGCCACAGCTCGCTGCTGCTCTGGGAGTGCCGCCTGTCCCCAGGGCCAGCACGGCACTACACACCAGGGGAGGCTGGCCAGGGAAGGAGGGAAGGACGGGAGCCCTCTCTCCCCCCCATGGGATGCTCGTACCTGAGCTTTTCCTCCTCCTACAGCAGGGCCAGCTCCTCTGCTGGGATGGAGGCCACACCAGTTTGGCCGTAACTTGGATCTCTGACCCAGGAGGAAGACACAGACCGCAAATGGGCTGTGCGGGAGCAGACGTTTCCCATCTGGCAGAGCCGACAGCTCTTAAGCGGATGGATAACAGTGTGGTTACACAGATACGCTATGTCCAATCAGCTATTCATATATAATTCAGGATGTATGTGATGACATGCTTTAAGCCCTATAGAAGAATCCAAGATACGTATGAGATTACCGAGTACGTACTTTGACGGGTTATCCCAGCCCACTGCCTCGGTGGCATCCTCGTGCTCAGCACCAGCCACATCCCCTGTCCAGCATCGCTCCCCCGCCACTGTGATTTTCCATGGCTGGGAACAACCTGGCCAGAATAAGGCAAGGAGCAGGTAATTATCATCATCATCATCTAAAAACGATTTCTTTGGGAAGCTGAGTAATTTGATCAGATCCTTCCATCTTCTTCTACCAACTGCCGAGGGCCAAGCACACTGCTTTCTTCACCAGCAGGACATTGTCTTGTTAATATTACATGAGTTATAAAAGGATGAATGAGTGATACCTATAATTTGATTCCATTTCCTGCATGGAAAAAAAAAAATTAGATTTATTTAAGAAAAGAAGAACAACTGAGTTATTATTCATCATAGAGCTCTCCACTGGGAAATGCTACAGAGCTAAGGAGAAAAAGCCAGGCCCCAGAGTCAGCTCTTTGAGTTCAAAGTAATAAAATTTCTCCAGGAACATTCATAGATCTCTCACTAACGTTAATTCAGCCTCTTCCTCTGTTTATGCAATGATGAATTCTCTGACTGATTAAATCAGCTCCCCCATCATACTTTTCATGAGAAGGGAACTTAAATCAGTTCAGTTTGTTGAAGTTAGTCAAGTACCACCTTAAACAAAATCCAAGTTTTTGGAGAAAGATCCTCAAGCTGCTACTTTTCAGAGATGAACCGATAACAAAGTGCATAATAAACTCAGCGAACATCACCACGACTGTTTAGTGAATTAGTTTACTATATCTCAAAGAGTTTGAATACTACTGTGCAAGTATAACACAGAAGAGCTTCTGTAGTCAAAATATCTGTATATCCCATCTTTCCTCAGTCTGTCACTGTATAGAACTGGACACCCCATGGGTTATTCAGAGAGCTGTCTGCATTCATAGATTTAAAAACATCAGTTAGAGACTGGAGTAACAAGAAATGGCATGGCCTCAGTGCAGTGCTCTGAGGGGCCCCTCAGAGACAGGATTCAATGATGTTACGATCAAATTTGCACTATTATCTGTCTCTTTCCCATCTCCTCATCTGGTCATCATTTAGCACCGGTGAAACTCCTGTTGCCATCTGGCAGGGTGCTGCCAGCATGGCTGGCTCCAGCTGCCCGCTCGGCAGAGCACGGGCTGAGCAGCACAAGGGGTAGGGGGACAGTGGAAAGAAACTGCAAAAGAGAAGAATCACAACCTGCATTAGTAAGAAAATGGGCTGAAAGGGGCTTTTGTCTTTGTACACAAGGCAAACGTGGCTTTTACATTCACCTAAAGAGCAGGTGACTGGACCAGCCAGCTGCAGTACCTTAGGAATGGCTCACATGGGCTTAACGTAGCTTCTGACGGATGCACGCAGCCTTGTGACCTGAAATGACATCTGAAATGCTTTTTCAGGAGTTCCTCTCTCTGCTTGCCTCTCCAGTACATCAGGCAGGTGAGGGTTCACCTCCACAGAGCATTATGCATCACACCATTAACTTCCAGCAGGAAATTGGGCTGTTTAATACAATATTTACAGGGACTAACATCTGTACTAACATCTCTGTGGTGCAGCCGCAGAAGATGCAGAAGAGTCAGCACCACCCAGCCACCCAGCCACAGCGCTGCATGCAAACTTTTCTCTTTGTGAGAACCCCCCCGGTTTGACTTGTGTTGCAGCAGCCAAGGTGATCAACCGCATGGCAATTAAATGCACGAATCGTTGAAACTGCTTGGAGTCTGGTTTCATTTAATTTTCCTAAAAGATGTTAGGAAAAGGTAACATGGAGTTGCCTGTTTTATAGCCCTCAACCATACAAGTTCCTGCTTTTCTGGCTTCCCATACCCAAGTCCGCCAGGTCTGTTTCCCTTTCCCATGCTTATTCCAGCCATGACATGAGATCCACGTTTTATGTCTCCTCTTACTTGCCAGCTTCCCGCACCAGCTCATCCCCAGCCCTGCCTGCTTCGCTAAGGGGAGGAGATACCTGTGGCCCGTCTGCACAGCGAGGCAGGTGCACCTTTCTCCCCAGAGTCGGAAGATGGGGCGAAGCGAGGCGTAGCATTCCCATAACCAGCTCCCAGCAGCCAGGGCCATCTCCAAACTTACACCTTTCCTCTCGCAGAAGCCTGTTAAGAAACCAGCACAAGCGGTAGGTGAGCGCAAAGAGAAAAAGCCTCGTGATTTATCTTTTGTCTAACAGCTATTCTTTTTCTCGAGAAACAGGCCCAGGTTTGGCCTAAATGAGCACTTATTTGGTCCCTGGTAACAAGCACCATCCAGGTTCTTCAGCATCAAAGTTGCTTTCCTTTGCCAGCATCAGCCCTATTTTCCCTTCATCAGTCCTGCCCAACCCACCAAGAGGCTGTTCCCAATTGAGCTGCCTCGAGTCTCACCGCTGTGTTGTACAAATCAGCTATTTAACCTTTGACAGGCCAAGCCTTCCAAATACCAGATCCTTTTATCACGTCTAAGATGTAAAAGATAGGGGTTCCTGCACCCTGCGAGACAGGCTGCAAGCACAGTAGTAAAGCTTTTCCATACACTTCGTTTCAGCTCATCAGGGCAGCTCCGCTCTCGTTGCTGTGAGCAGGCAGTGGCTTCGGGGTTTAACTGATGCTGCCACAGCAAGCGTGTTTAAACAGAGTGGCATGTGTGTGTGTAAATGTATAGCTATACATTTTCATAGAATATAAACATATACAGGCAAATGAATACAACCTGAGTCAGCTGAATACAGAAAACATTTTTTACACTTTTGCCTTCTCTCTGGAGGGCTGAAGGCTGTGCTGTGTTCAGTTCCCTCACGTTAGGGACGGTCCTGGGGGGCCTCAGCAAGGACGCAGCCCCTGGTTCAATGCCTCAGGTGTGGTCAGTCCCTCCACCCTGCTCTCGGCATCCAGCCTCGCACCCCGGCAATGACCTGAAACCCAGCCTGGCCAGGAGGGCGACGGCCGGAGGAGCCACCCGGGCAGCCTTGTGAGATATCATGGGATCTACGTGCAGGGGTGGCTGTCACTTGAGGGTCAGGACTAACGAGACCAAACCTTGCAAGGCTGAGCCTGGCTGATGATGGCAACTCTGGGCGTTCAGCACCGGTTCACCGCCCCAGTGCCATTTTCTTGGGTGATGCTCTTGGGTCGTTAAACATGTATGTCTAAGCGCTACATAGAAATGCCCAAGTCTTTGGTCAGTTCTCCTATGGCCCATGGGTGCCAAAATGGTCTGGGGTGCCCCAGGCAACAGAGCCTGATCTAGGGCAGGCTGCTGGGCACGGCAGGCTGAAGAGCCCCATCCTCACTGCATACCTTTCCTCCTTGTAATACATGCTGCAAAGGACATAGTTACCTTTGTGCATGTTGCCCAATTATTAATAAAGATATCAGTAATAAAGATATCAGAACCCATTTCAGGTCCTGCTGTCAACTAAAAGTGTCTCTAATGATTCCCTGCTTGGGGTTAACGCTGGAAACCTATCACTGAGCCAATGCTGAATGCACTGACCATATGTTGTTCCAGTTTAATAGAGAATGCTTGGACCTTTCAACACTGAAAACAGGAGCCCAAGCATTATTGCAACTTCTACATTTATCAGCCAAACCTGAAGGCTCATAAAATATGCTTAGCTCAACACAGTCCATTTTCTATGCCATTCCCTATCAGTTTGCACTATTAATTAGCCACAATGATATTTTCTTGCTTCTTTTTTCGCTCTTGTCCCATATCAAGCCTTCCATTGTTCTGCTGGCGCTGAAAGCAAGCTGATGGGACTAGAATTAGGTCATCCCGTTTCCACGGCTGCTTCCCAGTACCCCAGAGCTCCCCTGAGCCCCAAGGCCTATTAATAAAAACCCCCGCTGTATTAGCAGTTCAGAGATCTCTCCGTGAGGTTAGTTGAAAACTCCTGAGTGCAAATTATCCGCTCCTGGTGGTTTGAAGATACCCAGCAAGAGCAGCAGCTGCTTTCCTGCGCGGGGGCATCTCACCTAGGGATCTGCACCCCCGCTGTGCACTGCTGCCCACCCTGCGTTACTGCAGACAAACTGCACTGCCAGCTAATCCTGGGCAAACAACAGGTTCCTTCTGGTCTGGATTTAATTGAACACTCATTCTTGCCCTTTATTCCATTTTTTTTCCCGTAGGACCTTTGTTTTCCTCATTACTTGCCCACACTTCCAATGTCTAATTCATATTTATTGCAGTGAACTTTCCCTTTTCACTGTTTGCTAGTTATAAATACATATTTTATTACTACATTTACTGCCCCTGAGCCCAAGCTCATTTGCAAAGCACCAGTACCCAGCTCTCTTGGTGTGGCTTTTGGAATTTCTAAGAAAACGTCCTAAAACCGTTTTAAGTCAGGGCTGATGGGAAAGAAGCCACAGCTATGTTATATCCTGCTACTGGCAGCAGTGAAATGAGGGGTTTGCATCCTGAAACTAAAAGCAAGAGTGTCATATCGAGTGGTATCAGTGAGGGAGGGAAATGGAGTCCTAGTGACTCCCCTCTCCTCCCTTCCCTTCCTGGTAAATGACTCCTCAACAGGGCAACAGCCCACTGCCCACTGGTGACGGGAGGCAGAGCACCCCCCTTCCCGCCTGGCTCCTGCCAAACACTCCTGCTGCTCCTTCTGGGGTTTTTCTTGGGAGTGAACAAACACGCTAACCCAGGAAAAACCTGTCGGCTTTCCACCGGCTTCGGAAGTTGAACCGGTTCCCACGGGAAGCCCGAGAGTGCAGGACTGTGTGCCTCCGTCCCGGAGAAGAGGATTCCCTTCTGCAGCAGTTTCATGCTAAGAGATCTCAGCTACTCATGAAACCATCAGTCTCCTTTTCACTCAGAGTTTGCAGTTTAAATATTTTTTTTTTCCCCAGCTGCACACAGATGAAATCCTTTCTTTTAGGCAGTATAATTGTTGTGTAGTGTGATCAGCTGAGGATTTCATTTGGTTTAAACTTCACAAATGTAATCAGCTAAGCAATACACTCACTTTAAGTTCTGTAATAATTTTCATCTGGCAGGCGTAAGACTAAAACAGACTTGCCCTTGGGCTGGAAACAAACACTGACTTTGGAAACTACAGGATAAAATTGTAGAAACATCAAAGGTATTTCAGGGCTGGCAGCAGGAGACCTCAAGATGCTTCACTCAGACTGAAACCTTCCGACGTTTGTGCAGATTTTCAACTTAAGAGCATAGCAAAGTGATTAATGAGCCATTACTCCTGCTGTCTGCTGCAATTTGTGTGTCTCTAGCAAGGTGATCTACTGTCCCAACATGTTCATTAAGTGCTGGGAAGCTGGGCCACGAAAGATCTGTATCTTTTGCAGCTATATCATTAGTGGAGGGAATGAGAAAATACGCCCTTCCTGGCCAAATACACCGGAGATGAAAGGCAAAGAGCCCTTGTGTTGGGTGACAAACTGCAAAAGTTTTGACTTTAAAAGTATGTGTAAGTAAATAAAAATCTCCATCTAAGGCTGTAAATTGCTTCCACTGTTGCTCAGACAGATTATCCTAGTCGGTCAACCATTTAGGAATTCAAAACATTGCCACAGACTTTCCCAGCTTAAAAATAAGTCTTCCACATCATCAGAAACACGTATGAGCTAAAAAAAGCTCCTTCATGGAAAGAATAGAGATCTGCCCCATAGGACATACTGAATCAATTCTCAGTTCCCATGCTGCATTAAAAGGAAACACGGGGCTGCTGCTGCCGTCATCCCTGCGTGCAGGTAAGTACATCGCACAGCCATCGGCGTGTGTGAAAGGCAAACCTTGGGAATACCGAGAGCTTAGCGAGGGCTTATAAACAGCTCAAAGCACGTACTTCCTTTCATTCCAAGCCTGTTAAAGCCTAGATCATCTTTCCTTTCTCTCCCTCCAAAGCTTAGATAGGTGGGAAGCAGACTTTTCTCATGCTTTGGAGAAAATTGTATGCGAGGATACAATCCAAGCCAGGAAATGCCAGATCTGGCCATAATATACTGGAAATGTCACTGAAGCAAAGAGCATTGCAACATCCTGAACTGGGGACAGTTTCATTTTTGCTTTCTAGGCACCCAACACTCAAGTCTCTCTAGATCCTAGAGAGAAGAAAAGCGTACAGGGCTTCTCGAGGAGACGTAGAAACCTCAGGAAGGGGAAGAGGGAGTTAGAGGAGGCTCCTGCCTTGGACTTCTCTGTTCCTCCTGCAAGGATGCATTTGTTTTCTTTCCTCATTTTAATAGGCTGCATAAAGATCACCGCGAAAAGTAGCCCCAGAACTTCCCTCCAAGGTCCAAAGGCAAACATGAACTAAAACCAAAGTGCTTTCCTCTAGGGATCTTTCTTCAGCACGTCGCAGGCAATATGAAGCTAAACCAGCCAGCTGTACAAAACCGAGACAGAATCAGCCTGTCAGAGTCGGGGCAACCTTGCTGCTAACAACCGTTTGTTTCGTTCCCTGCAGGCTGCAGACCGAAGAAGTGATCCCTGCTGGGTAGCACACCCGTGGCCGGCCCCTTCCTTGCGTGCTGTGGGGCACGGCTGCGGCTTCTCGGCTTCTACAGATCAGTGATCTTCAGCTGTCCAAGCTCAAGTGTAATAAGTCACTTCTGTTAACATGCTGCTTAGGCTTTTAGAAGCCAGATTTAGAAACAGATGATGAACTTTTATTCAGAACCTAATTGGTATTTAGGGTATGGAGGTCTTTTTGTTTGCTTGTTTTGAAATACATTTAAACTCCTTTCCCTGACAGAATTCAGTTCTGAAGTTCACGCTGTTTCTCTTTCTGCTGTACATCCACATTTGAGAGTTCAAAATGTATCTCATGAGTATTTAACCTTAAATGCTGAGCTAAAGCCAAGGCGCTTTAAAGAGATGCATCAGGATTTCATTGCAGCAAGTTTTGCTTCAGAAAAGCAGAACTTGACCCTTTTAGTCTTTGTTCTGGAAGCAGGACACTTAGACACAAGACTTTGTGCACAAAGAACATATGGTTTGACCATTCTGAAGTGACCAGAATGCAAACTCTGCAAGTATGTAGGAGCTGGTGGTTTCAGCTGTTAATGCTGCCATAAGCAGCCGTGTTTGTGAAGTAAAATGCTGCAGACCACTGGCTCATAGTGATTTGGTCCCAGGGGTAGATTCTACCTAGAAACACAGGTAGATTCTACCTGTGAAGGACCTGGTCCCCCATCAAAAGTTCAAATTCAGGCAGTTTTTGCCTATTTATAGGAACATAGGAAATGTTTTTACTCATTCGCACCACCTACTTCCAAACAGCCAGCGTGCAAACGGCAGCTTCGGCAAGGGGGCAACTCCGATCGGCTCTAAAAGCAGCAACAATGCCAACCTACATCTGTGCAGCAGCTCCAGCGCTGCGTAGGTGTTGGCCGACATTCGAGACTAGAACTGAACAGAAAAATATTCATGAGACAGAAAAGCTGAGCCTGCCAGCCATATCCCAGAACAAACAGCTCACTGGCTTGGGCACTCATTTAGGAGGTTGGTATTATGTGTCTACAGGAAAATAAATTTAAAAAAAAATCGTACACATTGTGCCCAATTTGGAAAGGACAATTCTCCCCTGTTGCATGGGATGCATACAAGGCTGGGTCAGCATCTCCCTCTTGCTCTCTGGACCAAAGATCACATGAGGTGGAGAAGGAAGAAAGAATCCTCTAGCATTTTCTCAGCAAACTATAAACCGACAGAGCTGGGCTCCAGGCCCTGGTCCAGTATTTGTGGAACTGTTTCCGTTTCCTTTCCCCTTCGCATTTCAGACAAAAGGAGAACAAAGCCCACTCCTGAGTAATGCAATAGGCTGATGCTTAGGACACTCAAGCGAAAGGCAGGAGACCCAAGTTCTAGTCCTTGACTTGAATCAGGCAGAGTACAAACATCAAATTCAGATTGCTTGTTTCCTACTTGAGATTTCACTGCTTTTGATCTGCACAACCACTAAAGGAAACTTTGGCAAACCTAGCACCTGCCATAACCAGTGAGGTTTTTCGGTGGTTTTTTTTTTTCCCCTGAAGAACTGCCATTGTCTCAGTAAGTGTTTGAAACAAGAGTTCTTGTTCATACCGGTATAGCATTAGCTGGGCTAATTAGTGCACCCTGACACAGCTGCAGGAGTGCACTGATGTGTTTTATAAATTATGTATGTGGTAGAATTAGCTTATTAAAGAATTCCTGAAGAACTATGTGCATATGCATATAGTAATTCAGTTGTTGCAGCTATGTGCATTACTCTTTGGTACTCTGCGGACCCTGCAGCACAGCACTGAGCTTCCCAGGTCTGGCAAAGAGATTCGGAGAATCCGAGTGGGTGAAAATGAGAGAAAGCATCAGGTGTAAAGGGTACCTCTCTCCGTAGTACTGCCTGTAAAAAGAGATGAAAACTCACTAACATAGAGCATTTTAACTCAATGAAGTAATAACAAAAATCCTGTCTTGCTCTTGTCCATAAACAGCAAAATAGATTATAACTGCAAATGGAAGCATCCCAAGACCTTAGTAGTATCAAGCCACGTCAGCTTCTAACGGCCAGTGAGCAAGACACCTCTATCTGTTCACTAGGATGTGACAATGCAGGAAAGTACAAGACCTCAGAAGTAGACCTAACTGCATTTATCTTCTTTAAATATTTGAGGAAGAGTGATTTTCTAGCTACCAAGTGACATGGCTTACAAACAGAGATTAGGACCAGGTTTCAATCACTTATTCTACTATGAAACTTTGGGGAAAAGAAATCCACTGCAATTTCTGGAGAAGAAAAGGTTCTGAAATAAGTTGTCCTTCCCAATTATTACTCCAACTGAGACGGGCTGGATTTCAGAACGTACTGCAATCAACTGGTATGCCCACGGTTAAAACCCTGTGCTCTTCCCTTCTCAAGGCAGCTGTATCTTTCTGCATGTGCTTTGTCTGCGAGAGAGAGCTGCTCCTCAACAGCAAAGCGTGATCTCCATTGAGCCACTCACCTTGGAGAAGGCTCGCCAGCTTTGGCAAGAGGATCACTTGAGAGCTGGAAAAACCCCAGTAGAACTTCGGCTGATGGATCTCATCCTCCTGCATCCTTGGAAGCGGTTGATACCCCAGCCCAGAAAAGCCTCATGCTTGCCTGCTTCAGAGGAAGAGTCAGTTTTGACTCTCTGACAAACAGGTTGGTTTGACATTAATGCTTTAAACGCAGAAAGCTGAAATAAGCAAATACATAGCTTGTGAGCTTGTAGGAATTTAAAAAAGAATTTCCTTAAAGATCAATCTTTCTCTGTCCAAAGTGTTATGAAGAGACGTAAGGGAGAGGTTTTTCTTTCCCACTGATAAGGTTTTCTGGAGATGAACTGTACAACCTGGCCTAGCAAATTTCCTGCCATACCAAGTTGCATGATAAGTAAACAGCGGCTAACTAACAAGGTAGTTCAATATTTACGCAACCTTTTCATTTCTAAGTACATGGCACAGATTATTAGAAAAGGTGAAATCTCTTCAGATAAACTTGTAAGATTTTCTACTGAACAGCTTTCTCTCCCGCCCCAGAAACGGGGAGTGACAACCCCAAGCATACAGCAACACTCAGATCTAGCAGCCCAGGAAACTGCCAGCACATAGCACAGTTAGCAACCCAGTGTACGGGGGAGAGAGCAGATGCAGGGGATCGATGACAAAGCAAAGCAACCTACAAAGAGCAGCTCTTTTCATTGTTGGCTGCCTGCAGCAGACATGCTGCTGCTTGGTTGCTTTTTTTGGTCTTTTCCAGATGATGCAGCTGCCTAGTGCTGATAACATTTATTTATGTGAGAAGGTGAACCCACTGATTCAGAAGCTACAGTTCTTGTGTGCACTGAAATTTCCTGTGAACAAAAGGTTAAGATAGCAGCCTACCTTCCTCCTCCTGCTTGACAGAAACTAGAAATAACAAGCACGCAGACAGCATGGGAGGCTGTCTTTGGGGAAACCACAGCAAACCTTTATGCCCAGAGCCTGTAGAGGAGCCTTAACACCAAACCTGGGAGCTTTTATTCTGCTTTGGAAAACAAACAAAAGAACCAGAAAGTGAGACACAAGGCATTTGAGAAAAGACTGAGAAAAGACGACTATGTCAAAGGAGAGTGGAGATGCTCATTCACCAGCAATCTGGGCATTCAGAGGAGGGCAGAAGTGACAGCTGAGAGACTTTTCCAATGTAAAGAACTTTTGAAAAATAAAAATAATTAAAAAGTTTTGACTCAGCAACCTCAAGACTTTGGCTAAAAACCAGCATTTACAATAAGGTGTTTATACAACCAAGGAGAACACTCCTATAGTGATCTTGATGGCAGTGATCTAAAATATAATCAGTACAGAACAATGTTTTCAATAAGGTAACAATGTATCAGCTTGTTCTTATTGCCACTTTCACTCGTATTTGAAAACATCCCTTTCAGCCATCTTACATGCTTCTTAAATACTACATCATATGCTTATTCCAAGTTCTCACTTAGCAAAGCTGACCAAGTGTGGGCAAACAGACTATGGCACACAGTAGTCGCAAGAAAATTTTTCAGCTCATGTTCTTCACTCTCCCTCCCATACCCTTCCCTCCCAGCATCCTCTTCTGAAACATTCCTTTACTTTCATCATGTTTTAACAGGGCATCTTCCTTCTTTCCCCAGGTACCAGGTAGCTGTGCATATGAAATAAGTATTCTGAGACCAGTGCTCTACAGCAGTGTACTGCTAGAGTCATACTGAAAGCAAAAATCTCCTATTCCTTAAAATAATCTAGCCCTTCCTCAGTACTGGGCTTGAAAGCCTGTGACAAATACTGGGGTCAAAAGAAGGCTCTTTTTCTGTTGTCAGCACTGCAAGGCACAAACACATAGTTCTCATGTCCTTTATAGGTGGTTTCTTTTCCCTTCACACACTGACTCCTCTTACCTTGTTGCTAGGGGAGCAAGTGCAATTCTGCAAATTCCAGCATGCCAGAACTGAGAGGACTCACTAGATACTCCATTAAAAACAGAGCCCAGGCAAGAAAGGACTCCGTCCACCTGAACAGTATGCCAGTTCACGGCAGCCAGAGCTACGCTCTTTCTCAAGTTCCGATTGCCAGACTTGGGGTCCCAGCATCTTCACACATCCATCCCAGCATCCTCTGAAGCTCTCCTGTACACACACAACTCTGTTGAATCCCTCTACCCATCTGCAGTTTTAAATATTTGCAGCACAGTGGTGGAAAACCAACCCTGATTGCCAATGCCAACTGATTTTGAGCTTTGGGCTAAGAAAACTGCTAAAAAAGCAGTTTTCAGACTTTATCAAGTGTTGCTGTTAACATGCATCAGTTACATTATCCATCCTTCTGCTATTTTCTCTTTTGCCTACTGCCTCCCAAAAGAAAGCACATGGAGGAAAGGGAGCGCACAGTCAAGATACATCCCAACACTCAGAGCCATATTCTTAATAAATAATAATAATGAATCTCTATGTGTTAAGCTCACAGAAAGGCATGTTTCAATGCCTGATTTTTAATAGCCCTTGGTTAGAGTGAGGCCTACAGCATAATACCTTCCTCTTGCCAAACAATCACATTTTAGTATAGTGATGACACTGTGTTATTCAGTTCTTTTCTTTAAAAAAAAACCCACAAAATTCAATGTCACCATGGGAACAGTCTAAAGTTGATTTTGGAAAGAGGCTCATTTCCTATAGCTTTTCTGTTGGCATAAAAATAATGTCACTGAACTGCATCAGAAGCAAGTGCTTTATGAAGTATCATCTCTAAAGATACCATTCAGTTCTGAAAATATCCTCCCTAATGGTTACATTTCTTTAGTTTCTGAAGCAGAATAAAGGGCCCAGAAAGGTTTCTTCCCTGTTTTTCTCAACAAGAAACACATCACAAGCTACCACCAGCGTGATCTAATTCAATCATTCTTCAGCCTGTAATGTGTAATAAGCGTCAGTATGGAAAAATTCCTTCTTAGAAGAACAATTAAAACTTAAAGCAGTCATCCTGGTTGTCTGGCTGAACAAACGACACACGTTCACACAAGAATAATTCAGTCAACCGTCTTAATAAGGATTTACTTTAAACAGAACCTTGTATGGGTACACTAGACTCAGTCTCATTAAGGAGTAAGTTGGATTTTTATACAGCATGAACCATTGGCAATCTAAAACAGACCCACTGAAGAATGGAATGGAGAATCAAACGCAATGTTTCAGACCCAAGCTCTATGTGCCTTTAATACTTTCTTTTTCCTTTTCTCTTTTTTTTTTTTTTTTGAGAGTGCACGCTACGACAGACATTTGCATTTATCATGTTTTTAACTTCTTTTCTAAGGATGAACTCTCTGAATCTGCATCTTCCAACTCCGCCCTGTGTCTTTTCAGTCCTCCAAGAGATTGAGTACTCTCACTGCCCATAGGATGCAAGTCAGGAGTATCCTCTCTTGTGCTCACATTGTAGCTGTTGGAGTCCATTTCAGACAGGCAGCAGTCTTTGTGCAAGGTCACACCCATCTGTACAAGATTGCCATTATCAGCATTTGAGTGCACCTGTAGTCCTTGCGTCACAGTCTCCTGCTCTCCAAAACTCTGTCCATTGTTGAAGCATGAAGGGCGAAGATGCAAGTGGCCGTTATTGTGGTTAACACAGGAGGTGTCGAGGCTCCTCTCCTCACTGTCATCAGTCTGGTTTCTGGAGCAGTGACCCGACATGCTACAGATGGCAACAGTGGAGAATGAAGGGACCAGCGAGTGATGGCTTGATGCTGGTTGACAGTTCTGACTATTTTTCTGTTCCACAAGTCCTGCAGTCTGAATGCATGGTTCTTCAGTACAACTATTTAGCCCTTTGCAATTAGCTTTTCCATTGAGCTTTTTAGTCTCAAAAGAATGCTCTATACCTCCACTGCTAGTGTCTTCAGATGTGTTTTCCTGACCCTCCACCCGCCGCTGATTGTCACATTCATGAGCTTGACCATTACTAGAATTTTCTATCAAGCCACATTCTTTTAAAGTTTCTTTGTTGTGGCTTTCGGTAGAAAGAGCTGGGGAACCTTGAGGAACTACTGAACTCAGGTTCCTAGCATCTTCCTTATTTAGCAAGTGTGCTGTACTGTGCCTTCCACTAGTTCCCGGTTTCCCTTCGTCATTCTCCCCATCTCCTCTGGAGGACTCACCATCTTTACTAGCTGAATATGATATGTAAGAATAATGAAGCCATTTATAAGCTTTGTAAATCTTTCTCTCCACTGATTCACTGTCTGAACAAGGAGAGGTCCTTTCTTTGAGAACTTCTTTGTTGGCTGAACTCCTTTCTGGCGAAGAAGCCGGAGAAGACGACAGATCATCTACTTTGATCTGTGGGTAATCATAGATATCCTCACCTATGTAGGGGGTCACATTTTCCATGTTAGTACTAGTCCTTTCCTCCTTTTGCACCTTCTGTCGCCGTCTCAGTGCATTACGTTGCCTCATAGATGTGCGTCGTTCATTCAGTTCCTCTTCGTCTTCTGTACTGCTGCTGCTGGAACTGCTGGATTCATTCTCCTCCGGACTTGGGGACCGTGGCCGTGGGAAAAGGTCTGTATCTAGTTCTGCCTCACAGGTATTGTCATCAGAATCAGACTCATTAGAGAGGGCCAGGAGACGCTTATCCTGATACTTTCTCAGTGCAGAGAGCCTCTGCTGACGGGAAGCCACGTCTTCTCTGGCTGAGGGGGATTCAGTTGATCTTAAGGCCCTTAAGTTATAGGCAGTTTCGTCAGACTCTTCAGCCACATGTGGTGGGGAGTGATGCAAAGAGGCAGAGGACTCTGACTCGCTGTAAGCGGAGCGTTCACTTACTCCTGCATGGAGCTGCAGGATTGTGCTCTCACTGAGGTCGCTGTCCGAATCAGAACTCCAGCCCTCGATCTCCCGGCGCACCAGGGAGTCAAAAAAGGCCATCATCCGTGGATCTTCCTGGACTGACTGATTGGCATAATCATGGGACAAACCACTACCACTGTTCAACACAAGACTGATGTACTCTTCATGAGTGTAGAGGCAACGCGAATCATCCTCAATTCTACCATCCAGATCCCCTGTGCAGTCAGGCTGTTTGTAAGGACTCCAAATCTGTAACAGAAAATAAAAAAAATTATGTATGTCTTTGAATTCATAAACTATTACAAGCATTTGAAATAGAACAGTAGTGCAAATACCCAGGAACAATTGCAAGTTGCAGATTGTTTTTATTAATTTTTACCCCTCAGACCCATACTTACAAGTATTCCAGAGATTTTTTTTTTTTCCCTCCCCCTTTACAAATGTGTTCTTCCTGCATCTACTTCACCCATCCAGAACTTAAGAGCTCTCACACTGCAGATTATCCTATCCATCATTCCAATATTTCATGTGTAATAATTTATCCCAAATTGCAGGGCTCTATTTTTATGTAATAGGGGATGCTTACTCACTAACAGTAAGAATAGTTTGTTGCCTACAATACAGTCTTAGCACTAATGAAGGCACTTGTTTCCCAGGAAACTAGAGTTGCTTGTGCCAGTGATGTAGAGTGACATTTCATCCAGCTGCACAGTCAGTCACACCTCATCAACAGGCAGGGAGCTGAACTGTATGGAGGTGAAAAGCAGGCCTGCACTACTCCCTTTAGGGAACAGTCGTGAAGGAAAGAAAGCATCCAACATCCTCTCAAGACACAGCAGCAGTTTTAAATAGTGGGGAAAGGTGAAGGAGAAGAGTTTTACTGAAAGCTACTTTTGAAGTGGTAACATTGCAAAGTGTAATGATTTAATCGGTAGCAACAGCCTTGACTGTGCTGTCTATCTAGCCTTCCCGCAGTTTTTCTGGTGTGGATGGGAAAAGGGGAAAAAAAAAAAAAAAGCCCCAAAGAAAATCTACCAATATCCCTAAGAAACTGGTAATCTATAGCAAACATAATAGTTGGATCTCCTCACCTTTCTCAGTTTTACTCACAGATTCGGGGGCAATATGATTAAGGCACTCATTGGACAACCACTATCACTTTATTCTAGATCGATGGTTAATGGGATGCACAACACTTACTGTAAGCAGAGCTAGTATGTAGTCTATCCAAAATACTGCCTTAACATTCTGCTTAGAAAATATCTGATTTCAGTCACGCTTTGGTTTTACCACACTAAACAAGCTCAGGGAAAAAAATTCTATGCCAGCTGTCTATACCAGGTTGGCCTTTTGGGATAGACTTTGGCAAAAACATCTAACTCTTTTCCCAACAGAAATTAGACAAGTTTTGTTCCAAGTAGACAAAACCGCTAACAAAAAAAAGAGTGGTTTGCTTGTGTAAGTGGGATAATCAGCACTCATCTCACAGATGCATAGTTAACACATGCAACATAATCTGATACTACCATGACAAGCACTATAAAAAAAGCCTACGAGAATGCCAGTAATTCTGTATTCACAGAGATTTTCAACAGTGTACAGTAAGACCTTACACCTTTGATATTGGAAGTAAAACAAAATAAATTACTACTGGAAGTAAAACAAAATAAATTAATTACTATTACTTGTTCAGCACAGCCAAATTTAAAATGTACAAGTAACCTTTATTCTGGAATTCTCCCCAAATTGAATGCCTTTACTTTGCATCCTCTGTAATTTATGGTTAACAGAGCTTCCACATATGATCTGGCTATGTAGATAAAAGAGACACTATTTCAAAATTAAAGTGAGCTGCAGATATACCTTTTTCTGTATGGCAATCATCAAGCTGCCTCTCAGAGCAAAGGCAAAGGAATTTTACATTGCATTACATTAGCCTATTCCTAGGAACATGTCTCAATATCAAGGGGTATTTGCTATTTGTACTTAATTGCTATTTTTATTATTTGCAGTACTTAAGTAAATTCTCTTCCAGTACAGTTCTTTAATACAATACTTGAAATCAGAATGAAGACAGTCTCCATTGCTTGGTTCAAGCACTGCACTTACTAGACATATCACTCAAGGGATAAGCATGAGGTTTGGATAAAGATAACAAAACCCAACCTAAGCCCACTATGCACAGACTTCCATCAACCATTCGTAACCTTTTTTAATTATTCAAGAGAGCAGAAAGAATCTCTCTTCATCTAATTATTTCCCATGCTCCACTTCCTAAAGACAAGGTAGGAAAGAGTCTTCTCTCAGTGGATGCATGAGAGAGATTGTTGATTTGGGGATAGACCAAGTTTTTTAACAGAAAAATAGAACTCTGCTTGCTCAAAGGACTATTCTGAGTTGCTGCCTTCTTGATGATTTAACTAGCACATGTTCAGTACCTTCTCACAATTTATCAGATCTTTTCCCCTCTGTCCCACTACTGAGCATTTCAGCAAGAAATCAGATCTTTTTGTATTTAAGAAGCATATACCTTTTTGCAAATGCTTCATACTGTATGCCTGGACAAGCAGGCTGGCATGCCCCTTCCTCAAATAGTTTTAGCAGTGTTAGATTGATCACTAGGTTTTATAAAACTTTTTTAAAAGCAAGAGAATTAGAAAACTCTTAGATTCTGTATGAACCAATATAAATGGAAGAGAGGTAGTCTGCTCTGAAGTTCCTCTGGGAAAGGTTTGTTTTATAATGAAAAGTCATCTAAAAAGGTACATAAAGTGTGCACAGAGAGATTCCACATCCTTGTTAGTGCTACTAGATCTTTCTGCTCACTCTGCAAGCATCAGAGAAAATACAGCAGTGTTAAATATTGAAAAGATAGCTACAAAGAATCCATAGTGAGCCTTTTCCTTTCTGAGACAGATCTGTTCAGAGAGGAGGAGTAAATAATAAAGAGAAGTCAAGGGAATTCAGGATGAATACTTGTTTGAACAGGATGTCTCTGGAGATTGATATCCCTACTTATTAGACATTTTGCCATGAGGGAGTGCAAGGGCCTGCCAGAGTCCCAGAAAGAAATCGGATTAAGAATCTATCCTTGGCAGAACCAGGAAGTCTTTAAAGTGGCAGCAACTGGTCCAGTGCTCTCTGTGGCATCTGAAATGGGCTTCTTTGTAAATGGAATGCCTTTGCCTTTTTCTTATCCTCTGCATGATGCCATGTTGAGGAAGACTGAGCAATTTGGAGAAAATAAGTTGGCAAGTCATCCCACTGAAGCAACAATCTATCAAGAAGTTCTTTCTCTGTCAGAGGATTAAGGAGCTGAATATTACTCACTGATGCCCTGAGGACAGATATAAAAATAGGAACAATAACAGAAAAGGGGAGTACAAAACTGGTTCTCTACTTCAGCAGAGATGCTTCAGAGAGCATCTTTGAATTACTTGTATTCCATGGTGGCAAACCCCCAAATTTTAAAACAAAAAAGTAGTTATGCCCATAGCATGAGATTAATTAAACCCAGCTATATTAGATTCTCTGATTAGGCAGAGGCAGCTAGCCACAATGACATTAATCTGTCACCATAGCAACATGGACAAATACACTTTGCTATCTTTGATATACTGATGATTTTTAAACAAATGGGCCCTGCAACAGCTGTGCTCAGAACCACAGTTACAGAGTATTCCATTTCCAATACAAAACAGTATTACTTTCTGAAAATCCTTACACACTTTATCTATTTTATCTTTTCTGGAACTGTCTTCTAATTGCATAATTCTCCGTGGCCCTCCTATAAGCCCCACACATCAGAGGGAATGTCTCATTTACTTCTCCTGCTATGTAATTCATTTTCCTGCCAGCATATCCCAATGTCTCACACACTTAACTGAGGAGAAAGTGGTATTTTTCTATTTTATATTGCTTTAGCCCTTGTGGTGAATGCTTGCTGCAAATGATAATTTTAGTTCACAGCTGTGCTTTTCCATACAATTTTACTGAGGTTCAGGTTTCTGAAATGAAGGGCAATGAGCAATTCATCTAGGTTGACGTGTCCAGCACACACTGTCTGGAGTCAAGGCTTCTAGCATCCTTTATTAATGAGCTTGTTGAGTCTTATTTTAGGTTTCTGAAACCTCCTCACTTGAATATTCACACACACCCCCACTTTATCCATTGTATTCTCAGTCCTAGCAGAAATCAAACCCTAAACCACTGAGTTACTGAATTATATTATTGCAGGTGCTTTACAACAAAATAAAACTAAAGCAAAAAACCATAACCACAAAGGTAAAAATCATTCTTATGAATACTACTAATTTCAGCAGGGCTAGGCCTGAGATGAATTTATATCTCATTTGCAACCAGCATTAAAATAGCAAGTATGTTGGCAGAAGCACGTGGAATTATTGAATGGCTTGTCTGTATCACGCCTTGATGCTGGTGCTATCAGTTCCTCACTTCTAGAAGTACTAAATTTAGGCCAGCTAGTCTAAAAATTAAGGGCTCAGACAAACAACTACTTGCATCCACATTTTTAATTCATCACGGAGTTTCTACAATTGAGGGAATGGAATACCAGTCAACCACAGTGAAGTTATCTTCTGTGATTTAATTCCAGAAAGATTTTTAGAAGACACTTGAAGGACAGTAAAAGGAAGGACACTTCTTAAGGAACTGATTAAAACAAACAAACAAAAACCAACAACACAAGAAAACATAAAAAAACCTAACTACAATTTTTATTTATGGCTCTTCCTCTTGTCATCTCAACTTCTCCAAGCAAGCACATCAAGCATTTATATGGGGGAAAGATAGCCGTGCAAGGGAAGGACTTGTGTTCCCAGCTATTTTTAATGCAGTAAATAAGCCTTCAGAACTGCTGGTGTTGTTTTTCCTGTTTTGCCCTTCTGCTAGTGGTAGTTACTAGCCTCCAGCCTATCTGCAGAAGTAGCTGGAATGAAGAAACAACCACTCTTGTTTGGTCACCTGCAAACCACTGTTCACTAAGACAGTACCTTTAAAGAGTGAAGTCATGCAGATCAGACAAGATATGAGCCTTAAAACAACCTGATCCCCAAACAAGGCACATTACAAACTGAGACAAAATGACATACAACAAAAGGGTAAGAAATTCTGGCTTGCTAATAAACTTAATACATTAAAAACACCTTTCCCTTAATTTGTTTCCAGCTTGCAATGTTTGGGGAATTCAGTTCCTTCAAAGCAGCTACACGAGTTCCATTGCACATACTGCGACACAACAGGCGTTCTCTTCTAAGGAAGCATTCAAGCAGAGGTGTCTTTGAAAGAGTTACACAACCTGTGACTGGGGCCTTAATCGAACTAACCTTTTAATCACTAGGCAAAAAAACCCCCCACCAAAATCCTAGCAGAAGTACACAAAAGCAACACAGGGGATGTTTATACCCGTGCTAATCCAACAGTCTAAGCACACTCATGCAGGAAGGATTCATAGGGTGAAGGGTCAGCAGATCTAAAATCCAAAAGGGAGAATTCAGGCTGCATGAATCAAGTTCTGAAAGCAAAAAACTGCCTCTGGCAAAACTGTTGTTAAACAGTGGCAGTTTGACTGCTTGGAAATTGAAAAATCAGTGAGCTGCTAAGACTGTTCAATGCCTTTTTGTTCAAAGCCTTTATTTGATAGATTTGTGATCAAACCTGTCAGAGGGACACAGATGAAAAAAAGCAGAAAAGCAAACTAAAGTATCAGTGGAAGGCAGAAGAGAAGGAAAGCTGAACTACAATCAGAACCCAAATGCTGATAGTAGCTGTAATGCAAATGATGCATCTGGGCATTGGGCCACGGTTCCAAGGATTTGGGCCAGTTCTGGTCTGTAAGTTGCAGACCACTAAAACATTCCTTTGCAGGACAAGCTCATTCAGTCAACTTGTAGCTGACTAAAGCATTTACTAATACTCAAACGACCTCATTTATAGCCCCATGCAGGTAAGACTTTTATGAAGTCATTCAACAAATAGTTAGAAGCACCATCATTTCTCATTATCCTACTTAAAAATTAAATCGTTCTGGTTTCTTTCATCTTGTTGATAGACCTAAATTATAGCAAAATTTCTGTGGCAGCAGAATGCAAAGTTCATTAGTGTAGCATAATCCTCTGCCTCCCCACCTCTGCTATTAGAAATTACAAAAAAGTTTCTGCCTTGCTCCCACAATATTGGCTGTCTTTCCTTGAGGAAAGAAAGTTTCAGAACCTAATAAAGTTTGTTACCTCTTTACATTCCACATAAAAAGGCACAAACTTTCTAAAAATACTGTACATTGTTAGAGGATTCATTATGGAAGGTATTAAGAGTCCTGTTTCCTCTGGAAGCCACAGAAAGGTATGTTGAATTGATTCAATGCAGAAGTGTGTACAAAAATTGTAAGAAGGGCACCTGAGGCAGTATTTGGGCCAAATTCAGCTAGGTCAGGCTAGGCTAAGACGCAACAATACTCTTTGGAGAGATTTTTTATTAAATTTCAGCTCAAAGTATCAGAAGTCTTAGGAGATCATGTTACAGCTGTGACCAAACTCTCCTGAGAAAGACTGTTTGCATGATACTTCAGTTATGTACAGAACGATAGTGGAAAAAAAATTCCTTTTTCAAGGTGCAAATCCAGGAAATTCTGATCTTATCCCTTACCTCTAAAACCTTTAAAATTGAAACAGAGTTTAAAGTTTAAATGCCCAATTAAAAATTTGCATCAGTTTAGCCAGCAAATGAGACATACCACTTTACAAAAG
The DNA here is from genome assembly GCF_034638445.1 of Ciconia boyciana. Lineage (NCBI taxonomy): Eukaryota > Metazoa > Chordata > Aves > Ciconiiformes > Ciconiidae > Ciconia > Ciconia boyciana. Next base: position 33,654,640 of record NC_132939.1, on the reverse strand, counting down.
AATAAGGTGAGAAGACAGGATGGGCGTGGAAAAGAACGATGCAGAGCAAAACAAAGCATTTCTTCCTGAAATATTGAAAGAACACATTTTCTGATGATTAGTCTTACCTTTATAATCTTTTCAACACCAGAAGAACAGATCATGTAAGTGTGAGGATTAAACCGGACTTGGTTTACAATTGACCGATGACCTTTCAGTACCATAAAAGCACCATTGACGACCCTGCCAATGCCACCTAGGGGAAAAACAAGCACACACTGAAATTAATAATGAAAGCTTCATATTGCTTTCATTCATAATCATTTAAAGTCATATTATATTTGACAATGCAATTCAGCTTTATTTTGCAATATTTTAAGGCCTGCGTTGGCTGCAGAATTCCAATTTTATGCGCAATGCCCCTATGAAAAGCTGCAAGTTTGATGAAAAGCATCCTTCCTGCAAATTAGGACTTGGAAGCTAGCTTTAGTTCAACTATCTAAATAAACAATGAAGGTTTTTGACCTAATATGACAGGTATGTGAATAAGAACAACATACATACTTAATGAAATCACCAGTGAAACCATAGTGCCTTAGGCATGACACTACTCACAGTTTGTAAATTTGAAGCAGAGACAAATAAAGAGGCTGACTTTTTCAATAGCTACACTCTTTTTTAAATTTATTTTTTAAATCGGCAATTCATTACTGTCACAGTTGACTCTAGTCTGATGGGTAGGAATCTAAAGGAGGCAATCTTCAAGGCTACTAACGTGAGTTACTACATTACAACTGGACTTAGAATATCCTTCCCTAGACCGGGATCAGTATAACTTGTATTTCTGTGAATCAAGCTTAGAGAGGAACCTGAAACAACACATCTGACCAGTGGGTTATATCATTCTTTGTCACAAGGCAGGAATTAGCTGAAGTGGAATGCTTTTGTGCTAATGGTAAAACTCAAAAACAGAAGCCAGACAACTTTTCTGCTTGGTCATTGACTCTTACTAGGTCTATACACCAAAGCAAGAAACTGCCACACAGCAATTTTTTATATTCATAGATTCACACAATTAAAACCATAAATTTGTTAGAAAGCACACCTGTGTATCTGAATAAACAAGTGTCAATCAACATGCTATGATTAACATCTTTAGTGAAAGAAACCCAAACTTTTAAGAGTGGAAGAAAAAACTGAAAACCACTCCAGAAGAAAACAATCTTGCTATTTACAACTTCAAAGGTCATAAGCACACCTTATAGAAAGTTAAAATAATATAAGTAGCAAAGAAGCTAAAGAAAGTCATCTTAACACTAAACAAGTAAACTTTTATGTTCTTGCTGAAAATGTTTGCTATCCTCCTTTGTCCTCAACAGCAGCTCTTTCAGCTGAAATAGCTGCTGGTTTGAGCCCTAAGCCCAATGTTGAACAACTTGTCTTCCAAAACAGAGTCAGAGTTCTGCAATACACATTTCCTAAAGAAAAACTTGCATTAACACTGAAGAGTGGCAAGATAGAAGGATCACCCCCCCCCCACCCCCCCCAAAACCAAAGAAAAAGAAAAAAAAAAAAGGCATTCCTGTATCACCTTCCATTTGTTAGGTTACATAAATGATAAAGAACTACAGCTAGTGAGCTGGTGTTCAGCCCCTCTCCTGTTAGAAAAAGTACTCTATCCCTTCTGCTCATTATAACTACACTCTGAAAACCAGACTGATGTGTACATGGTGTACAAACCATGATAAGGATTCAGAAATGAGGAGTCATCCAACCCTAAAAATCCACAGACAGATCTTTTTACTGCTTCTGGAAAGCGTTCTGTTTGCACAAATCAATTTTTGCAGACCAAACTGCAGTCTCATGGCACTTTGGGATAGAAAGATAACATGCCTGAATAAGGGAAGAGATGGCGAGTAACTCCAAGGACCAAAAGGCATGGCCATTTTAAAGACTCTGTATATAAAATGAAGACTAAGTTAAAACTAGGAAAACTTGAAAGGGAGACTATCATTCCAGTTAATTTCCACATATATTCATTGAAACTGCACTGAGACTGAGCTACCTGGAACAGCTCCTTTATTCAGGTACACTTGTATTTTCTGTAAAGGTTCAGAGAGAAGTTCTGCCTTCAGCCATTGCAGCAAGATTTCACCAGTATAAGCAAAGTTGGCTGAGAAGTAACTGATTGGAGAACAAGTTCATTAAATGCCAAATTGGGCTCTCTTGATTTTCTTTTCCATTTTATGAGATTCCTCACATCCTTTCATTCTGCTCACCCTGACAGACATTCATGACCACATTTATGGCTGATGGCAAGTTGCCCTACTCCCACAGCATTCCTTCCAGCCAAATCACAGTTGTCAATCCAATTGCATCTATCAAGCTAACAGTAGATGGTTACATCAAGTCCAGTTCTCAACGCATTTATCTTGACCTAGCAGACAAATGTTCCAGGAAAGAGGGCCTTGGGAATGAAGAGACAATCTGCTTAGGAAAAGTTTCCAAGTCTGTAAGTAATGCCTATTACAAGTTTTAACTATCCATGGACTCTAAGCTGCCTGAATTCAGTACAAAACAAGAAATATGCCCCACAAAACACTTAAAGAGTCAGAAGTTAGAGAGACAATGAGCAAAGAAAGAATTATAATGGAAATTAAATACAAATTTAGGGGACCAATATCTTGGACTGCATTTCCAAGTCAGTCATTGGCCTCTTGTGGGACTCTCAGCAGTGTGAATTAACACATGATTATTTTCCTAGTAAAACAGTGGTAACAGTTATGTAGTGCCAGAACTGTCTTCTGGCATTAAACTTAAAATGTTTATCAATGCTCTAAGAGCACTGGATGACAAAGTGCACAGCATGCCACATCTAGAACACAGCTCTACCTAGGCTGTAGTCAAATTCAATTCAGACAGTGTCTGAAGCCCAGAAAGCCAATCTAATCCCAAGCTGCATAAAAACCAGCATGGTGAGCAGGTTGAGGGAGGTGATTCTGCCCCTCTACTTCACTCTCCAGAGACCCCACCTGGAGTACTGCATCCAGCTCTGGGGTCCCCAGCACAAGAAAGACATGGACCTGTTGGGGCAGGTCCAGAGGAGGGCCACAAAAATGATCCGAGGGATGGAACACCTCTCCTGTGAGGAAAGGCTGAGAGAGTTGGGGTTGTTCAGCCTGGAGAAGAGAAGGTTCCAGGGAACCCTTATTGCAGCCTTTCAATAAAGGGGGCTTATAAGAAAGACAGAGAGAGACTTTACCAAGGCCTGTAGTGGCAGGAGAAGGGGCAACAGTTTTAAGCTGAAAGAGGGTAGATTTAGACTGGATATAAGGAAGACATTTTTTACAGTGAGGGTGGTGACACATTGGAACAGGTTGCCCAGAGAAGTTGTGGATGCCCCATCTTTGGAGTGTTCAAGGCCAGGTTGGAAGGGGCTTTGAGTAACCTGGTCTAGTGGAAGATGTCCCTGCCCTTGGCAGGGGGGTTGGACTAGATGATCTTTAAGAACCCTTCCAACCCAAACCGTTCTGTGATTCTATGGCTCTATGAAGGAACGCCAAAGCTTTCTGCTTTAATATTCAAGTTCCTTAAATTCCTTTTAAGCTGTTAATAGTAAAATCAGAGGAAGCATAGGACTAGAACATATTTCACTCCTCTTAGAGTGAAGGTGAACTTCCCTACAAAGCCCCTTAAGACAACTAACTGCCCAGTTACAGGAAAAGTCCCCTAGGAGCAGACTACCGCAATCACAAAGCCTAGCAGTCAACTTTTTCCAGTAGTATGAGAGGTTTTAATAATTTAAACCAAGAAGTATTTACTCCAGCAATACTCTGATAACCTTTGTGTCAAATATAACAGACTGCCCCAGAATGTCATTTTTGGACAACCCCTTGCCTGATGCAATTTTATTCTATCACTTCCTATGCACTTAAGTGACATCTCTAATTAAGTGCTTAACACAGAGCCACCTTCTACATCCTTATCCTGACAGTGGTCCCTTCACTTTACAGTAGCCCAGCAAAGTTGGTATCATATTACATGAGTATCTGCGTGGCAGACCTTTGCTTGTGTCCAGACTTGTCTGGAATCCCCCTGGTCTCTCAGCAGAGGCTTAGCTGCAGACATACAGCTTCTAGCCACCTCACAGTGTGAGTTAAGTTTGCTCATGTCTGCTGGCAAAAAAAAGTGCATCTGTACATTAAGTGGAGGTTGGCCATAAACTGCTCAAATTCCTGAGGCCATCTTCCTTTTTTGCACATAATAAGCTCTATTTCTTTTTGCTGTCTTCACTTGAACCAGTATTTTTATTTGTATTGTTTCACCAGAACTGACCTCTGCCATCCCAACAAAACTCAGATTTTGCTTTTGAGGTTTGGGGATTTTTTTAGGGGATGGGGGTGTTGTTTGTTTGCTTCTGAAGTTAGTGGCATGCACAGGTCCTGCAACTGGTTTAGCATGGCTGCTTTTATAGTCTTAGATAGTTACCATGTATATAAGCAGTGTTTATACGAAGCCATTAGCTTACATATATGTTATTAATAATATTTAAAAAGTCTTAAAGTCTTCGGAGGCTGATTATGCTGATTTTAGAAGGTTTCTAACTTTCTAACCTCTAACGACTGGAGGGAGGAGATGGAGATATACTAGCTGGTTTTGCAATACTTTCCAAAAATTGCTATGCTTAAAGACAGTTCTGAGTAGTGGGTTAGTGTTCTAGCTGCACTGGTCGATGTTTTTTTGGTCTGCTTTTATTTGATACACAAAGTGAAATGTCAAGAAAATCCCTCTTCCTCTACACCCTGCCAATAAGTGCTCCAAAGAGGAGCAACACAAAGTCTTAAAAAATTCTTTAAATAATATCCTACTATGATATCTGACCAGCTGGAAGAAATAACTTATAAAAGGCTAAATCTGAAGTGTACACTTTAAAACAGATTTCCTCTACATGCATTTGACAAGAATACCATGGCAACACAAGGCATATCTACAGGCTCCAATACAGACAGAAGGAAGGAATAATACAATGCTTTGAAGTAGAAGATGTCTACTAAGTTGCCAAAGTGATTACTTCTTGGTTTGCTTTATTATTTTATGTTTTAAATATTATGCTAATGAAATCCTTGTTAATTATGCTGTTTTGTAAATATTTATGCAAATGAGTTGACATTGAGAACATGCCGGATGGTACATACCAACACATTTTAAAAAACATCAGTAAATCATAATGGAGTGAGATATTTGGACAGCAATCTGACTTCCCATGCACAAGTTCCACAACACGTAGCAGCATTGAGGAAAAGTGCCCTAGTGCAGAAATCCTGTGAGAATGTAGAACAGTCTCTAAACTAATGGAAACTGCGCTGTTACAAACATTTTAAAAACTGTCAAAGTGCTGGAGAACTTGCTGGGATAAGGAACAATCCTCCACTGGCTCTGTAACAGAGGAATTAAATGACCTCATTAAGAAGAAGTCCTTTCTATCTAGGAGACTGAAAAAGAAATCCCACTGGTTGTTCATATAAGGTAGAAAGACGTTCCACAAACTAAAGCATAACTTCATACAAGCCTTGTGAATTACTCAAAGTGCTGAAAACTCCTGAGAAGAACCAGATATTTGCAGCTGCTGCCAGTGTGCCATAGCATACCATTCCACTGTAGTACTTGGCACTACAGTAGAAAACTCATTTAAAATTAATTTAGTTTTCATTAATAACAATCCGGGACACATTTAGACCATAGGCCACTGCCCTGCATTTGAATCCTATGAGGTCATGATGCACTAACGGAAGAGAGATACCATAATTTGGAAAGCAAATGCACAGCACAATGCAAGCAAATATGCAGAGCATATAGGGCCTCTGCCTTCAGTGCAGCAGACTCCTTAAAAAGTCTCTTTCTGGTCACTCACACACCTGTATTTGTTTCGTATAACACACACCAGCAGATGGCTTTGCTCCTCAGAGACCTATCTGTAAAGAAGCTAGATTTAAACACAAGCACTCTTGCCCTGAGAGCCCAGGGCCCTGCAGCATCCCTTCTAGTGAGATCAGGAATCTGATTCCAGCTCTGGCAGCAGAGCAACTTCAAGGTTTCTCAGCAGCACAGGCAAAACTGACTTTGGTCACATCAAAGATGGGGTGAGAACAGCAAGGACTGGCCAAGATCCTTTCTCCTCCTGGCATGGTAAGAGCAGACAGTTTGGAGGAGACACCAGGGGACTCCGGCTTAGTATTTCTGCTACTACAAGAGAAAGTGAAAGGGAGTGTCTCCCCATAAGAAAGCAGCTCCAACTCCACCTGCAGACTGCTTCCTTTGTCACCTTCAAGCCCACCCTCCACCTCCCAGGCCAGGTGAAAGGATCAGCGTGGCCTTGCAGAGCTTTAGTGTGGCCTTGCAGAGCTTTAGCATAAGCACAGGGAGCAGTGGGCTGGCATCAGCGCCTGCCTCAGGCAACCTGCTCTTCCAGGCAATCACCCACTTTGCCTAGCCTATGTGTAGAACCAGCCCTGTGGCGGTCTTGTACCTCTGCAGAGGTTCCAAAAGACAAAGAAAAAATTAATATTTAAACATCTAAAGAATATGCAGAAAGCTGTAGTGGTAGTGGCTATTTTTGGATGTATATTTTCTCCCTTCTTTTGTTGCTGCTAAATATCTGCCATATCTATCTACGCCTTATCTATACCAACCCTCCCACCGTTGTTATCACCAGTAGAGCTGAACAACAATATGAAAGCTAAGACAAAATTACTATAGAAATAAACTTTGGCACACTCTTTCCACTCTGTCCCCACTCCTGGTCTGAGAGAGATTGCTCTTTCGGTGTGTTTAACTGCATAGGTCGCAATGGTTTTTACAATGTTATTGGAAGCATGCAAATTACCACAAACAACTATGCTTTCTGAACATAAAGGGAATAAAATAAGTGAAATTATCACACAACCGATACCTGGGGTTTTGGTTTTTGGTTTTTTTTAAATGGAGGTGTGAAAAGTGCTTGCCTATGCATTTATTTTGTACTGGTAGCTACAAACACATTCAATACAATAAAGAGAAAGGAGCTTTGGTACAATCAGATGGCTAGTTGCTGGGGACTAAGGTTTCTCCAGCCTCTCCCAGTGCTCAGTGTTATCTTCAGCTTTCTAGTGCTAAATTAGATATTAAACATGCTCAGGCTGGTGAGAGAAACACTCATGGATGCTGTCTTCCTCCAGTTGGCTACAGCGCTACAAAGCGCCCAACACTGCCTTGTTTTCTTATACATATCATCTAGCCGGGACACTTCCACAAGTTTCTGGTATTACAATCCATATGACACGGAAACCAGTCTAAATTACACTGAATACAAGAACCTCTTCTACACTGCCCCACCACTTACTGGCTGTGATAATCAAATAACTGTACCATAGCACACTATGGTCAACACTGACCTGAAGGAAGAGACAAACTGTAGTCCTACAAGTAAAACAGTTTAGATCCCAAGACCATGCCTCAGAAAAATCAATTTTTTTAAAAATACAAACCTTCCAGAGCATGCTCCCTATTGGGCCAGATGGCTTCCCCCCACCCCAACCCAACTGGTATATATATATATGCATGTGTGCACATATATAAAATTCTCAAAAATAGCTAAAGACATTAAGAAACACTTAATCATCTATTATTCATCTTCATGTATCAGCCTGGAACTTTGAGAACTTAAACCACAAGCTGTCTCCAATGAGATAACCCTGTTCAAATGTTGTGAAAAGATCTGTTGCTGAATTCTTCAAGCCTAAAGAGGTGTATGCATTTACAATGACCAATAAGGAGAAAAAAAGGGAAGAAAAGTTGCATCAGTTCTACTGAAGATTGGTGCAATTAGTTTAGTAACTGGACCACAATGACAGGCCCTTTCTTCCTAGCAGTTACAGTCAAAGACAGACTTAAAAAGCCGTTTTGAAATGCAGTTTGCTGTTCTGATTTAGTGAAGTTTTTCACAAGTCTAGTGGCAGCCTGCTCACGTAAACTGAAGGATCTCCAACTGTCTTCTCAATCACAAATAAATATCGTATCCCTCACATAGCATCTTTGAGCAATATTTCAAAAGCAAGAGACAAGCTCTGAGTTGCAAAGATGATTCAGAGTAGTGGGTGAGGAATGTAAATTCCATTTTGCAAAACATTTGGTCTCTCAAGCCCTCTATTACCCCACAAGACATGTCAAGTTCTGTCTTGAACAGGGATTCTTTACCAGCTAAGAGACCATGTTTATAGAAGTTAGGTTTAAATACTGCCTGAAGTGCTCATATGTTAACAGTCTTGCTGGGCAGGTCATGTAGGGCTGATGTCTCTTCTCACTTCTAGCTTGCCTTGGAGTCAAGTAAAAGCTGTGGAAACTCAGGACTGCTTTTCTTCTGCCAGACTAATGTATTAATTTTGCTAGAAACTCTGCCTCTGAAGAAAACTGGCATATATACTTCAAAGAGGAAATTGGCTAACAAATTTGCCAAACAATCGGCAATTACTTCTGAAGCACAGTGGAAAGCTGGGTAGTACTTGGATGGAGAAGAAAGTGGAAAAATGAGCAAACTATTCCATCTTCAAGAAAGGACAAAAGGGGGTAAAAAAGCAACCAACCTTCTGGCATAGGAAATCCTGGCCTATTCAGAATAATCTAAGATTGTGGATGGAGACAGCCAATAAAACTCTTCAACAGAATAGCTTCCTAAGCAATTTAGGAAATACCTTTCTTCACAGACCTCCTGCCCCGAAGTAAATCCTGTCTAATAACTGGACTGAACAAAACTGCTGGCAGAGTTTTCAGCTGAGGGGGAATGACTCAATGCAACCTACTGGGAGGACACCTCTAAATTATGATTATTTGCAAAAAACCAGCAGAATTTGTTCCATTTTCCTGGCAAAATACCAACACAGGTAACCGCATTCCTCCAACTTTAAATATGTTTGCAATTGTCTGACTGGTGTGTTCCTTCCCACTTTTCTTCATCTTTTGTGTAGTAATGTTGCTAACCATTAGATAACTAGTACTTGCTGCACCTGTACTTAAGCAAAATAAGGATGCATCTCTGTAAAGAGATTTACACTTGCAAAAAAAGTTGCTATTTACAAATAGCTGATATAATTTAAGGGAGTTGTATCGTAAATATTTATAGCAACACAATGTCTGAATTCAACCAGAAGGTAGAAATCAGTTAGAGAGATATTTTTATTTAAAATACCAACCAATGCTACAGGACATTACATCATCCTGTCTAGTTTGTACAATATTTTAAAAGAAAGACCACATTCCACCCCCTCAGATCACAGACCCAAAGACACTCCTATTTTAATCCAGAATATGAGAACAAGGAGTTTTCCATTGAAGCAGAAGCTTTCCAAGGTCTCCACATCCCTACAGCAAGACTCTTTCTCCAAGAAGGAAGCACAGCAACCTCTCTAGCTGAACAATTATTCTGAACCACAGGATGAGATTTAAGAAAGGATGTTTCATCACATTCAAAACAGGCACAACCCTTCAAGAAGAGCTGAATGAAGAAAAGGAGAGCTTCAATAAGCCTGTCACAGGTGATTTGGATGGCCAATGAGTTAGCTGCCACAGAAGCCGAATCTTTAGGTCTAACTCAATAAAGCTCATGAGTTTTGCTAAAATGTTTCAATAAAGAGAACTGCTCAAGTTACAAGAGACTAAGATATACACTTTCCTACTACAGGATCTTCTGATCCCATTAAGCAACCACTGAGGGCAATTGACATTAAGTAATTAATTTTGTAACTGAAATGTTGCAAGTTTACTGACACCCTTCCTCAAGTTACAAGAACCAGAAATAAGAACCAAAGCACATATGACATTGTTTTGTGGTAATTCTAGCTACCACTCTTTGTGCAAAGGTCCCAGATAAAAAGTTTGTCATCTGCAGCTGCCTGAGAAAAAAGTTTTCAAGAGCATCAGCCAAATAAACACAAAACCCCAAATCCAGAATTTACAAACGGAATCAGGACAAGCATAGTGACATGCATAGAATGTAATTCTACAGTCCACACATAAAAACTTACAGATAAATAACTAATCTAAATGTATGTAACCTTTGTTTTAACTAAGAGGAAATTCCATAAGTAGTAGTAAAACTGTGTCAAATGTAAAAGGAAATTATACAAATTAAAAGGAAAACAGGGAGAAGTCTCTATAAACCCTACACAAAGATAGAAGGCCAAGGTACCGGTATATTTAGCAGGAGCATCTTCAGGACTTCTGGACTGCAACATCAAATGTTGGTTAAATAAGCAATCCAAAATTAGAATTAGGCATTTTCCCCAAAATCCTGCCATTAACCAAACCTTGTAGAGGGTAGTCATCCTCTCAACTGTGGATTACACAGCTGTGATCAACAGCCTTTGAAAATGAAACAAAATATTTTCATTTTACCTCTAACACAGCTTGTAATTTGCTCTCACTATTGCTAAAGCACCTGAGACCGCAGGATAGTATTCAGTTGTACTTAATACCACTAAAATGTAAAGCTTAAACTGTCAGAGCCATTAAAAATAGAAACAGTAGTACATTTCCTGAAGTCTTGAGTCTTTCAATCAAGATTCAACACCCTTCTAAAAGAGCACAGCGGTTTGTTTCAACAGAAGAGATAAGCTGACGCTGTATGGCTTAGAGTGTCATATTGCCAAACCCTACACAATACTAGATGATATCAAATGAGGCACTGACCAACTGTGACATCTACAACACTACTGTTACATCCCACACACACTGCTGCTTTTCTTTACTCTAACACCCCTTTCCTATACTTACACACAGAGTTGAGCTAGTGCTATTTGCTTAGCATGTCTGCCCCCACATGGGAAAGGGGCAGAAATGAGTCAAAAGTGGTCACTTCCACCAGATGATAGTGCTGTTCCACCCAGAAAGTAAAAGAGTGTAACTGCTCTGCATTAGAAATCAGTGGGAGGGTTTTGGTGTAAGAGGAAAGAAAGAAGGGAAGAGAGGCCAATGCACTGGAGCTGTAAGGAGTAGCCTGTGAACCCAGCACCATTTTATGCTGCAAGCTTCATTATGAGATTAAATTTCTTAGTAACAGATCCTAAGTTCTTCAGTAAACTCAGATCAGCTTAGAAGCAGCAGAGTTGGTAGACAAGAGGGAGGAAAGACACACCCTGCTCCAGCCACAGCTCTTTCTCTTCATCAGCTCATCTGGAATATTTAAATGAACATTATATGATAAGAGAAATAAAATCAGTACAATAAAAGATTCAAATGGCATTGGCCATTGTTATCCAGAGACTGGATTAGGCATTTGTAAACTCACCCCATCCAGCTTTCATCAGAATTACTCTAGATTCAGAGGCTGAGTGAGAACAGCAATTTTTCAAGAAATCAAACTAGTATTTGTCAGACACCTGCCCCCCCTTCCCCAAATTCCAAAACATCAAAACTTACCTGCTTCTGGATCTGGAGGAATCCTCCACATATACAAATTGAAGTCATCAGAGCCCGAAAGGATGTACTGTTAGGAATAAAAATAAAAGCAGTTTACCACAAAGTATCACCTGAATCATATTATTTTATTGTTGATCTAGTTTATCCAAACCAAAAATGAGAAAAAATAAGATAATTTGTATCATTCTTTGCACCTCGCTGATCAACTTACCCTTAAATGGGGGTGAGGTACCAGGACAAAAATGTTGCATGCATATAAACAGGCCAAAATTCAAAAGCATGCTTCATGTATCTAATGCCTACTGCCTGAAGTGTATGTTTTCTTTGCTAAATAAGGCTATGGATTTTGGCTGGCTTTAATACAAGCACGTCTAGATCAAACTCTCATATCTTGCAGCCTGCAATTCTGGTCTTTTTTTAATGTCAAAGTTTTTCATCCTTTTTTCTCATCTCCTGAACTACCAAGGAAAACTCCATCAAACACATACCTAAGAAGAGAGCTAGCATGCACGTTACACACTACACACAAGCACATCTGGCTCATCAGTCTACTAAGACCATCAAAAATCAGTCACTGAGGATAATCTTGAACACTGAACAAAACCAAAGCTAAACATTGACCGTCAGCAAGTCTCAAGCGGTTTAAAAAAAACAAACCAAACCAAACCACATTTATCATACTGTTCATTTTTTTCCTGGTTATAGTTACTCTGAAGAGATGGAAGGCTGCCCTTTTTCAACAGTGCATGAATGATAAGCAATCTCTTTATGGTACAGAAGTTTAGGCAATATGCAATTTGAAGTAGCTTAATATATTACAAACATGCACTGGAATGACAGGTGACATTTGACACAGTAAAAAGCTTATGCATCTCAGTTACGAGAGGCCACAAACTGTGCCTTGTCTCCAAATATCTCTTCTCCAATAAACTGTACTCCCTGTCATTTCTCTCCCAAATTAGAGGTGAGATGACACGTAGTGGAACCAAGGGCAGATTCCAATTCCAGTTATATTGGTGCAGACAGTGTAAGTCTCTAGCCCTCAAGTGACTTAAGGCTTCTGCTTAATCAATACAGTCAAGAAGCCGGGGTTTTAATTTTATTATTATTATTAGGGTAGAGGGAAGGGAGAAAAAGAAAGAAATGGAGCAAGTTTGTCCCTTTTCTAACCTTTGATAGGAGACAAATTTGTCTCCTGTTTGGCTCAAATATAACTGGTTTCTGTCTTTCATTCTCCAGGGATACATAAACTCATCAGGCAAAGTAACATCAAGCAGTGAGAAGACAAGTCCTGGGATAACACAGGACTGAGAAGCAAATAAACAAAAAATATACACTAACATGGAGAAAACTCCTATAAGTTTGCATATGTTTTGTTTGCAATGCTAATTACATTCATGCACTGTTTGGATGTTTCCAGCCACAAAAACACAATAACCAACCACTAAAATCCCTTCTCTGGTTTCCTACTATCACAATCCAACCATTCTTTTTTCTCTTGTTTTTAAGGATGTAGGATGTGAGTAAGCACTTATGAATGCAATTCTGCTCATTTTCTGACAGATAAGAAGCACTGATCAAACAAAAGTTCCTTTAAAAACTTGTGCACACTAGTTCTGCATCACTCATAGACCCATCCTTTCCAAGCCAGAAAGTTAGTTCTACAAGCCAACATGTTCAAACACTTAGGCAGGTTACCTCTGCCAAACTGACCTGACAGTACCAGGAATATGTGCTTCCCTTTCACTTTACTGCTCATAAATGTTAGCCCACAGCAGGCTGAGCCACTGTGCCAAAACTATACAGATTAGGGCTCATATAGGCAACCTCCCAGCAATCAGAAAACAAGCACCTCTAATATGTTTTGTTACACATGAAATGTTACATGGAAAAAAGTGTATTGTTTAAAGTTATAAAGATGTTGCCAATTGTTAGCATTTATTACCAAATTGTGTGGTTGAAGCAGCAACTGGTTTGCCTAGGACATACAGGGAAAAATTGAGACTTCTAAAACAGCTAGAAAGCTCAGTATCTTGAATTTATCACCATAACGCCCTTTTTTTTTTTCTTTAAACCAAACAAGCTCTACCAACTCCTTAATATGAGAGTCATTTAGCACTTTACATCATAAACAAACCTACCAACAATGACCGGCCCCAAAGTGACAGATTTCAGATATCCTTGCATCAGGCACACAACACAGAAAAAAACCACGTTATGTACTTGCAAGGAATGAAGTGTCTGTGAGACTCTTCAAATCAGCTTCCAAACTGATTTGCAGAGGAACATACTGTGTATCCTGTAAGACTCAATGGCCAATTGTCTAGGAAATTTGGCACATCATTGCCCACTAAACAAGAACATACTACCTGCAAAGACCACTGATCTGACTATACTGTGTCTTGCTTTGAAGACAGCAAAATTTAGAGTGCCCTTGCAGTGATCTGGACTAACAGCAATTTGACTGCACTACCAAGAGTGTAACCAGGAGGTCAAGACAAGTGATTATTCCTCTTACCTAGCACTTTTGAGGCCACAGCTTGAGTATTGTGTCCAGTTTGGGTCCCCCGATACAAGAGTGACACTAATGAAGCAGACAGAGAGTGGAGGAGGGCCACTGGGGCTGAAGGCACATGACCTGCGAGGAAAAGCTAAGGGAACAGGCCTTATTTAAGCCAGAAGAAGAGAAAGTGAAGGAACAGAGTGGACCTCAACAGTCTCTCACTGTCTGAAGGAATACAGAGCAGTCAGGGACAGACTCTTCTCAGAGGCATGCAGTGGACACTCAGGAAGCAACCATCACAAGTCACAGCAAGGGAAATTCCAGCTGAGCACGAAGGAACAGCATGTTCAGGAGGAGCATAACAAACACTGCAACAGGGCCCCAGAAAGTGGAATCCCCACCCTTGCAAATCCAAAATTTACCTGGACAACTCCCTGAGCAACCTGATCTGACTTTGCAGATGCTCTGCTCTGAGAAGCAGCTTAAGTCAGATGACCTCCAGAGCTCTCTTCTGATTCAATTTTTTCAAAGATTACCAAAGTAAAAAGCAAAATAATTGTCTTGGTGGACTGGGGTTGATTTTGGGTTGGGGGGTGGGAAGGAGGGAGTGGGGGAGAGGCGGGCAGTGTCAGGAAAATGCCCATCTGAAACCTTTACACTCCATCACACATCACAGCTTCCTGAAAACTCCAATGGGAAGACAAACTTAGACCACATAGACAGAGGCATAAGTTGCAGTTCAGCACATGGACTTGCATAAATTCAGGTGGTCACAGTTTGGGGAATTTAAAGAAAGAAATTGGCAAAGTATCTTAAAAAGTAGTTCACAGAATCATAGAATGGCTGAGGCTGGAAGGGACCTCTGAAGGTCATCTGGTCCAACCACCCTGCTCAAGCAGGGTCACCTAGAGCCAACTGCCCAGGACCATGTCCAGATGGCTTCTGAATATCTCCAATGGCGGAGATATTCAATCCAACTATCTCCAACTGAGATAGTTCCTACCTACCTAAAAGCACCATGAAGTCCTTCACTTCATTACTATTTTCTAGCCTAATGACATTTGCACTAATCAAATACACTTGGCCAAAGTATTCTGGAGTGAATTAAGAGGAAGTAAGTAGGAATGAATAAAGCATCTGCATTGCAATTCATGTCTAGTCACAGAACAAAGCTCAGCTCAGGATCTGAGCTGTTCTGAAGAAGTGCTTACAGGTTTAATCTTGCAACTGACACAGCCATCAGTAAGTGTCGAAAGCATTAATTGATAAAGTCTTCTACACAAGTTTGATGTTGTAAGCAAAGGGCTGCAAGTTGCAAAATTTTTATATAAATTTAAAGTTTATTTCAATAGTTAGCTCTACCAATAATTATCAGAAATAGATCACATTCCACAAAATATCCAACTATTTGGTATCTCTGCCATTCCACTGCCGCCATGGTAGCAGCCAACATTGTTTTCCACTCTCTTTTGCTGTTAGGATACCTCTGGGGTACATGTTTTCCTGCTGTTCTCACAATATAGAACTGAATCCCCAAATGCATTCCTTTTGTCCTTTTCTGTAACACCAGGTGATAGGGTTCTGAGAAGTAGAACGTGGCTTTTCAGACAGAGACCAAGAGACTGCCAGAAGCACCACTTCATGACTGCAGCTATTGCAAGAAAGATGTGCCAGCTGAAGCTTCAAGAGCAGACACCCAAGCTGCTAAAGCCAGAAACACGCCTCTTCCATGACATTTGAAAAAGAAACTCCATTCCAATTAGTACTCGCTGCACAAGACAATGGGAACCCAAGGCCTCTGGAGAGCACAGCTGGATGTTACTAGAACATCTACATGATCATCTGTGAAAATTTTTCTTTGATGTATTCATTATTAGTATAACAATAAGCCAATAGTTTTCCACGCTAGTTGAAAGTTGGAGAATAAGGACTGAGAAAATGCAAAAGTCACTCCCTACTACTAGAAAATTCAAAGAAATAATTGCTATGAAGTGCACCAAGCCTTAGTTAATAAGGCTGAAATCCTGAGGGAATGGAGTAGACTTTTTAAAAGGAAGGAACAGAAAGGAAAGAAAAATAAGAGGTTGGGGTGGGGTAGATGAAAGAATGTCATGCTGCATATGCTTAGACTACACTTTAATTGTGGCCAAGGATTTTTGGTCCTGAGGGGATGTGTAAAACGTAATTCCTAGCAGAGTACCTTCTACTCACTCTCTTTAAGAACAAAAGCCCAGATAATCAAATCACAGAGGCTAGC
Source organism: Ciconia boyciana (assembly GCF_034638445.1). Classification (NCBI taxonomy): domain Eukaryota; kingdom Metazoa; phylum Chordata; class Aves; order Ciconiiformes; family Ciconiidae; genus Ciconia; species Ciconia boyciana. The sequence continues at coordinate 33,638,453 of NC_132939.1, read as the reverse complement.
CAGCAAGAGGCAAAAACATGTGCATTCAGAGAGACAAGTAAATGGCTAAGACAGTGTGCACTCTCCCCCCTCAAAAGACAAACTCCAAGCAGAACATAACCCCAAGAACCAGTGCAGTGCTGAATTCTGAATCAGACCAGACACTGCATGAAGAGCTCAAATGCTCAGATGTCTGGGGGCAGAGACCAATATTAAAACCACCTGTTTCATTGTCTGCATTTTTCCTGCTGTATCTGACCAGGACTTCGGAAATCAACATTCATAATATTCACATGAACATGAGATTAGACAGAAAAACAGTTGCTAATAATTAATATTGGAGGTTTTTTAGAAGGGAAGAATCAGCTTCTCTGTCTAGCTGTTAGCAACAATGACAGGAAAAGGCTTCCAGATGACTACAAGCTGCTGATTCAGAAGTTTGCCTTAGAAGGAAGAAAACTCTCAGGCATAGTTAGAGTCTGCTGCTGGAAAAAACACAAATTCAGTCTGAGCTTCAAGTACGCATAAAATGCTTAAAATGAACTATCATCAGGAATCTGGCAGAATTACTTCGGACTAGTGCTCCCCACTCATTCCACTGTAACTCTTCTCATTTTCTCTCTCCCCAAGGAAATTACAGCAGTTGATATAAATAAATGGAGATCTAATCTGCTGCTGCTATAGTCTTGTAACAGTAGCATTAGCATTGCATTTTGCAGAGTACTACCACTCTGGGGAATTTATTTTTGTTCTTACCACTGCCAGTTTGAAAGCTTTCAAAATCCCACAAGCTACATTTCCTCAGGTGCTACTGAATATGAAGTATTTCAATAAAATTGTACCTAAATCAAAAATTCTTTTACAGTTTCCAACATCCACATTTCCCGTTTCCATAAAATTTCCTCTTACTTATGACCTATATCAGAGATATTTTTAAGCTTTTGGACCTAGACAAGGGACCAGCAGACATGGATCATTTTTCCAAAAGTATCAGCAAGCCTTTTGAATGGCCCTACTAATGTAGGGGAGAACAAGAAGAATGTAGGAGAATTTGTCTTAAAAGCACAAACCAAAAAGCACCATCACCATATAATTATACATGGATGAATGAGACCATGTGTAATGGTACAGAGATGATAACCATTTGAAAAGTGATTGCTGCTAAGTTACTAACAGGAAAATGCTTGTTAGAGAGACTCAAATTCCATGCTGCTGCTCACAGCTTCACTAACAAGTCAGCTCTGAAAGAGACTAAACTTCTTAAATCTCAATTCCCACTCACTTGAGCATGTCTGTCCTTTCCTCAGAGGGGCCAATGAAACTTGGGGCAGAAAAGATCAGAGTAGACAGAATTTTTCTTGGGCTTTTAGCAAGCTGTCCCTTAGCTTCTTGAAGTAATGCAATATCCACATGCCTGGGAAGAAGTAGAGAGACATCCGAATTTGAAATAGATCTGCTGGTACTTTGCACAGCTCCTTTAAGAGGCATGATGTACAGTCCCTCCATATATTGCCTGTAACATAATATAACTCATGGGCGAGGTGTAGGCTTTTGCTGTTTTTCCTATGACAACAAATAAAGAATCTGGATTGGTGGCAGTCTGCTAGGCTGAAGTCTTAATTCCTCTTGAGCATATGAGAAGAGCGGCCTTGCACATCATCTCTGTGGTGGGATTATGCATCAAGGAAACCACAGTTTGACATGAAGCATCACTGAAGTCTGAAAAACATTGATTATTTGTCCAAATGAGATTGAAATTCATAGCAATCAGCACTTTGGAGAAGGAAACCATTTACATAAAGACATAAAACTGTGTATTTTTCAAAGGAGGAAAGGTTTCCTAAGGAAACAGGGCTTATGCTATTTTGTTCTTTGTGGCACCTCTCCGTCTCCAAGAACTTTTAAGTCTAATGGCCAATTTCAAATTTGATAGAGGACCTCAGGGTTCCAGAGTTATGGACTGCCTAGAAATATTCTTTTACAAACAGGCAGCCACACAGAGGAGAGAAACACCCTGTAAGTATCCACTGAGAGCAAAGCAGTACCATAATTACACCCCCTTACTAAACATCAGGAAACCCAAATGGGAACTCATCCTTGAACCCAACAAAATCCCAATAATATCACCACGATCTGCTTCTCATGGAACTATTTCAAAGGGGATAAGAACGTAAGCTATAAATAAATAGAAGCAAAAAGAAAGGTCACCTCATATATACATACCTATTTGTGTGCGTGCTTGTATGTATATATATCTATAAAACATTGCAACCACGAACACAGGTCTTGCTATAGATTACATATTTTGCATGAAAAATGTTTGACAGAACACAACCAAAATTTTTTTTATAGCTGCTTCTGGGCCTTTCGTGATGCCAAGACTGCTCTACACATCTTCCTTACAAAAGAGACTTCCCCTGCCATTTTCCCCACTTTAAAAAAATGACTGATACTTAATTTACCATTTGATCAGAATTTAGTGTTAAGTCTGCATTTCCCCACAGGTGAAAAACCCACAGATTTGTTTTCAAGTCATCATTCTATTGTTGAGTACCCACTGACCAGAGGGGAAACAAGGTGAGGACACATCTATGGAGAAGACTTTTTCCTTTTCAAAAAGCAACAGGAAGCAAACAAACATGGTATCAGCAAGATAATACAGCTTGTTTGAAATGGGCAATACAGGAGGAATAAAAGAAAAAAACAGGATCTCCCACAGAGCAAAGCACCCCTTTCCTTTCCTTAAACAATTAAGAAATAAACAACAGTCAATTGGTCAAGTATTTCCGTCTCTTCGTGATTCCTGATCTTTCTGTCGGGCTGTTACCTTTATGCTGATGAATCTAGGCTTTTAGTATAGAGTTCCCACTGAGTACAGCTTGAAAAGCTGCTCTAATGATCATCTGCTGACCTCCTCAGTAGGCACTTCCCACCTATATCCCTTGTGCCAACATCAGCGCTCATGACACAGCAGTGGTCTGGTTCAGTAGCTAGAACAGTAAAATCCCATACAAATTGTAATCAGTCATTCAATATATTTCTTCTAATTTATGTATTTCAACCAGCTTCTTTCTATAGGGGTCAGGTGGGTGCCAGTACAGCCCAAGTAAAGTACAGGACCTCCCCTCTCAATGGCACACTGCCTTGTTTGTAGCCTCAGACTGCAACCCCAGTCAGAGTGGCTGTCTTCTCCTTTTAGAAGTTCTCACTGTTACCAACTAAGAAGTTCCTCTCCCCACAGCTGTTAACCAGGGTGTAGGGTCAGGAAGATGTAAAGAGCAGTCACCTGTGCAGGCTATTAACCTCTTACTGTCTCTCAATGACAAAACCTAAAGTAAGAGGAGACATAACTGGGAAAGCTATTTCTGAAATGTGTTTTGGAAAACTTATGGCTAAGAAAATAATTTACCTGCAAGAAAGGATACCTATAAGTTCTTTTATCTTCTGCTCTGTAATAAACTCTGGGGTGCAAATCATATCTTTTGTGCAATATTTAATAAATTTAGAGAGTAATCTATAACTAGGGCTCACAGCATTGTGGTACTAAGAAACACATTTGTTTTGAAAACAGTCATATTTTTTCATACTAGCCAGGACAACAGCTTGCAACCTGTACTGTTTAAGACTCTTTTTCAGGAAGGTTGAAACTGGCACAAAAAAGAGCTTAAAAGTTTTCCGTCTCGGCCTGAGAATCAAGCAGGTATGTCCGAAGGCTTTTTACAACACAAACTTTGTTCCTCAGTAAGAAGCATGCCTATCTCATGAACTGGAAAAAGAAAAACTGTGACACAGCAGACTGGAGAAACGCAAACTACTTCTAGTACATAAAATTCAAAGCCAAAAATCTGTATTCCCACTCCCTAAATCCCTAATCTTATAAGCAGCCAACTCTGTGTGGGGCAGTTTTAAATGCTTACAGAAGCATCATCGGGAACAATCCATCAACATTTTTACAGCTGCCTTTTTGCCATGCAGAAAGGCCATAACAGTAATTTTATTCATGAACAAAAGCAACTTAGAAACCCTTACTGTGTATTTCTACGGCAGGGAAAATATTCCTATTACATTCCAAAGAAAGCAACAAGTTTATCTGAGCATATGAAGGGGACTCTTCTGTACATGGCTGAAACTGCATGTACCCCAATTGTTCCCTTTTGTCTTCTTCAGCCATCTGTTACTTTACTTTTACAAATACACATTAAATCAAATATTCTATTAGTCAAAATCCTCCAGAATCCATAGTTGCTTTTTCAGTATCTAGACAAGGCCTAGTTTTAACAGCTCAACAAGAAACAGTGTCAGTGCAGCACCCATTGTGTGTAATTTTTAGCGGTGCATTCCTGCTCACTCTCCCTTCCCTCCCCTCTCCCCAGTCGTGCAAGGGATGCTACTAAACTGCAGATCTCCTGTGATGCACTATGAGGAACTGCAAACCTCAAAGTCTCCTGAGTCAGGGTTCCACTCCACCAGAATTTAGCTTCAGTATGTGTCCCTTTGGGCTAATGCATTACTGTCCAGCGGTCTAAAAACCTCCCCCAAGGGCTTACAGGAATGCAGAAGAGAAGGGAGACAGGAAACAGGGCTGGCAGGATGCCTCGGGGAACAGGAGAAGAGGTGATCAGAATAAGGAGGGTTAAAGAAAACTCCCAGCCCTTTATGTCAAGACCCTGACTCTGAAGAGACATTTTCAGTACGACCCTCCCATGTCAATTGCCAAAAGCAATGGGGAAGAAATAAATAAATAATTTCATAGCCAGATAAATTACTCATGTATGTATTTTATATGTATGTAGTGTTATGCATATAGCTGGGATTTCAACTGCCATTTAGATAAAGTAAAAAACAAAATACAACCTCATCCGTAATTCTTGGAAGAAGCCAATTCAAGACAGCGTAAGACATTGATTTTCTTTTTATCCAAGTACAGCAACATATTTGCACACTGAGTGCTTTTCATATATTAAGAAATGCTGACTGCAATAAGCTACTATTCATTAAGAAGTCTTCTGAGCACAGGAAACTCACAATATATTCTTTAGAAGAATAATTCGCTTTCTTCTTTTTAGTTTTTAAAGCTAGACATTGATAAGTACTACTTCCTGAGATAAATGGACTTTAAGTTAGATGACACAAAGAAGAACACAGGAGAAAAGTTCTATTTCTTTACAAAGGCAATGCACAACCATGTAAGACCCCTGGCACCTATACAGCTAATCCTGTTCTTGGAAGGGTTACATTCAAGTAATAATCCTGTCCTGCTAAAAACTGGGTTGTCCCTAACCAGGGCTATTTAGCACGCAGACTTCAACATAATGAAGGCTGTAACTTTATAGGGAGCTGGAGCAGTCTGCAGTACCGTGAGCAGTGCATTCCTGAAACTCTCCTATACCAGTGTAATGTCAACAGAAAAGGCTGAGTGGTGATGTAATGTCTGAGGGCATGCCAGAGTCAAGACACTTTTTGTTTGATTCACAGGGTATAAGTTATTTCTCCCCACCCCCACCTTTTTAAAAAGGGCAATAGGCAGTTGATTTTACAGCTACAAGCATTAGAGAGCCTCACATTATCTGCACAGTGAAAAAAAGGAATGAGCTGATCGCATTTATCATTGTGACACAGGTAACAATTCTTGAGCACGAAAAGCTTTTGGTCTATTTTAGTTTGGAGGGGGGTTTGTGTTTTGTGGGTTGTTTTTTTTTTTTGGAGGGTCTTTTTTTGCTGCTGCCCATTACCATGGCCTCTGAGGCTCCTACACTTAAAAATGCATTTGGGTACCTGAAGCCCTTCAATACTTCCTGTATCCTCAGATCCAAGAAGATACTTTCCATACCAGTCTAGCAACTAAAAATCCTTAGTATTTAAACAACATTTCCCAAATTCTAATGCTGACAAGAAGAATGGAAACTCCCCCAGTACCCTCACACAACTTGAGATTCTCACACATTTTATGATTTGTATGTAAACAAACACTTGTGCACACTAGGGTAAAGTCAGTGGGAGTTAGGTGCATAAATGAACTGCCTTTAAAATTCTGGGCCTGGATGCCTGTACCAGAAGGATGGATATATTATGGTCTCACATAAATCTCTATAGCCAACAGAGGGAGTGGGCAGCTGAGAGTCACGCTTGATCCATCTAGCCTATCTTATCCTTCCTCCCTTCCACAGCTGTATGACTCAAGTGAGCTCCCGGATAACGCAAACGGCATACAATTTTGAACGTGTTTATCTACCAACATCAGAGCTCTCCCACAAAGAAAAGGAAAATTGGCGTCCTGTGAATGAGGTCATTACACTCATGACATGGACAAAAGACAGAGTTCTGAGAGGAGCAAATGAAGGCAATTATAAATTGGTACAAATAAAACACCCACTAAACATTGCCTCTCAAGCTTTGGTAGTTGTAAGAAACAAGAAAAGTCTGACTGTGGCATTTCTAGGAAAAATGCTTTCATATACTGTTCGCCGATTTTCAAACTGGGTTCACAAGGACTAGGGCAATAATACTTTTGGAGGAAAACAACAGTTTGCAAGGACACAAAAAGAAGCAAAGCTGTTCATCCTCCAAGATCCCTGTCACTTAGCTTGTGCTACAACCCACACATCCAAAATACCTGCAACAACTCAAAACCATCTAAGCAATTCAGAATGTGTTCTTTTAAACTTAAAAAAAAAATCATTGGGGTTAACATGTGAATCTTTCTGAGTTTTGTTCCTTAAAGCATAAACGGTATTTCATTCTTTGTTAAATGGTTTCAATCTACTTGCATTACAGCTGGTCCAACAAAACAAGCCGGTATGCAGATCACTGCACACCTGCTGGTAGCAGGCTCCCCTCTAGAGTGAGAAGTCAGGAGTTCTGGATCCAAGTCCTGTTGAGTACCTGTCACAATCTGTGGGCACTAAAAAGACAATGCTGAGAAAAGATTAGCGTACAAAGCCTAACTGCCATCAACAGACAAACCAATCAAACTGTTCCCCAACTAGTAGTCTGTGTTTGATTTGTGCAAAGAAATTGTATTAATTTAACACACGTACCTTGTCAAAGTAAGAATAACACATCTGATCATTATGGGAACTTAAATATTTAATTTCTTAAAATACAAGGGTGATCTCTAAGAGAACTCCTAAGTTTTGTGTGCATAGCTCGGAATCTGTTAATTTTTGCCATACTAGAATCCAACAGCTCCATATGGAACATGGTGTTATTTACCTTCCCTGTAGATTTTCACCACTGTGTTACAGCAAACTTCCAAAGGCAAGTACTAAGATACTAACAGTTGTGGGTTTTTAAACCCTGATGGTCATGATTTACAGGAAAACTTCCTGTGAGTAAACCATTTTCCATGTACAAACTTCATAGAAAGATTAGCAAAGGCTGTAGTTCTGTGAGGAGCTGAGTCTCACAACGATGAAAGGCCATCTCTCCATCTCTCAACCACTCCCTGATCCCTTCCTTATATTGTCATTCAAATGCTTGCCAGAGCTCTCTGAGTGTCAATATAAGTCATTAACCCAGAAAAAGTAGTAAATGCTTCTGCCAGGTTAGGAAGTTGAATCAGCGAAAGGTCTTGCATCACCTCTGCTGGATAAGAAAGGCCTCCCCCTTTCAGCAGTTCACTTTTTTCCCAATGCAACTGCATTCTAAGCACTCATGAGTTAAGGATATCCCTTTCTTGTTAGGGTTAAAATATAGAATCAAAATGCAACTTCATCAGATGAACTAACTGTGCAGACAACACATAATAGTATTTGAACACAGGAGAGAAGCATTTTTAAACTACTAGGATCTGTATGAAGTATTAAAACCTAACTATTTAAGACAGCTTAAAAGAAAAAAAAAAGATTGAGTCATCAGTTTAATAAAGATAAAAAGAAAAATCGAAGACAGAAAATCAGAGGTGCAATGAGAGAAAATTTCTGAAGCCTTCCTACCACAAGTGCCACGCATAATTTGAACACAACTTTCTTATCCTTAGATCCCTTCAAATGAGCCTAAGCCCACATGAAGTTTTGATCCTACAAAGAAATACAAGCAAAGAATGCTATGAAGCTCACTTTGCATGGATCTCTAATGAAAGACATTCTTTATTAAGGCAAAGGACAGCAATATTAAATGGGAGAGGGGGTTGGAATCAGATTAAATTGGAAACAGATTTATTTCTTTTTTTTGTGAATTCTCATTTTCAGGGGGAGTCTTGTATACATTATTTCATACTCACAAAACTCACCAAAAAGCAAAAGCACTTTAGTTGCATAGACAGGCAAAACTCAAAAAACATTGTAAATTTGTTTTATTCATCTTGTGTATCTTACAGTAGGTTCCAACTCTAACCTTCTTTCCTAGATTCACGTGGAATTGGAACGGGGTTCTCTGTAAAAGGCAGTCCCTAAGGACTATCCATAGTGTTGACAGTCTTAGACAGGTGAATTTGAGCATTACTGGACAGTTTCAGACATACACAGCTGGACCACATGTTGGCATTTTCTGCGACTTCATTATCTTTTTTCCTTCCAGTTAGAGGATAGGTAGAAGCAGGTATCTAAATATCAAGTTCCACATCTCTCTAATATTCCATATTAAACTTCATCTTCCCTATTAGCTTCCTATAGCATTTATAAGGGAATATAAATGCCTTTTGCTCTGACTTCCAACTGGTTAGTAGCATTATGTGCTGCTACTTATCTGAACAGAAAGTCCGTCAAGCCAAAAGAATATCAAATTTTTTAAAAATGCAGGGTTCTGAAGTACCACATCAACTTGATACAGAACAGCCATATTCTTCCCATTAAAATAAACACCACACCCATAAGAAAATGGCTTAGAAAGCACAACAACAGACACTGAGGCTTTTATCTAGATCTTCAGTAACCGATGAGAAACTGAACTATATGTCAGAGTGTACACAGGTCTACTCTGACTTCGAGAGGAGAAAAAGAGTGTCATCTTTAGGCTGTCTAAATAATGGACCAAAAATCATCAGCAGTTTTCTTTTTAAACAATAAAGAATGGGCAAACACATGTATAGTAAACCACTCTTTTTTTTACGATGGTTTCATTATTGCATTTTCACACTCCTTCTGCCAAAAACTACGTAAAACTCAGAAACACTGCTCAAGTTCAGGGATGTAAATGTATTTCCTACTTGCAATCTGAAAGAAGCTCAACTCTGCCTCCTGCAGCAGCAGCAATAGAATTAATGACGAAATTCTGACTGCAGGAATTTTATTGATGACAGCAAAGAAATTTTCAGATCTTAGTTCTATACTATCATGGCTTGAAAATACATTTTTTGTCCTTAAACAGTGTTAGCGGTTATTAAATACAGCTGTCCAAAGACAACATCCAGCTCTAGAATCATACAAACTGCTGTTAGTCACTTTATGTGTGACCTATCTGTTTGTGATTAGTAGTAGGGACAGAGTCCTGCCTCAGCGACTATTCCTTCCTAACCACCCACCATCACCACTTACAGAACACTGAACTATAAAGACCTATAATCTGATCCAGTAGTATCGTATTAAAGGACAAACATTATAATTTGAATTAAGAATCAATAACTCTATAAATCCACAATATTTATGTTTTGTGGGATTGCCTCTACTGCACTCAGTAGCAATATTGAAATGAAAGGAAGATGCTTCCTTATTATATGTAGATAATATTGTCTACTCATGGATCTTATATTAATTGGACTTTAAAAGCCTCTGCAAATATTTTTCTTGTGAATATCACCTTCCAAGTAAGTATTAGATCACATCAAACAAGAGGTAAAATTTATCACATGCTTTGGTATATGTTTTTCTTCTTTCAGAGCCTACATTGCAAAACAGTTCTGAGGTAAGCCTACACGTGTCCTGCCTCCTGTTTTATCTCCTGAATCAGAAAAAAAAAACCCAACCTTACAGAGGTGTTTTCAAACACTCATGGAAACTCTGGAGACTCAGGACAGCATAGCCTGCTTATTACCTGATCACGATCACCTGCAAAACAGCAGCTCTTCATAGTACATGAGTTGAAGTACCCTTGGTTGTCAAACTGGAAGACAGGCAGCCGGCAGTGGATGTCATAGAGGACCGGGGGAAGGCGCCGACGCAGCGCCAGCAGCTGGGTTCCATTGCTGTTGAATCGGACACTCATGGCACTCTGAAGGGAGAGGTTTCCACCATAGCGGAGCAGCGAACTGGGAAAAGACAGAGGGAACAAGTGAGATGGGCTGTGCATATGAACTGAACTACTTAAAGATGGAAGTCAGTCCTTAACCTTACTGAGTTATTTCAAACAAACGAGCCCAGTAAACTATAATCTTATTTAGTTTCTGCTTCAAAGCATCAATTCCTGAACAAACTTGATTCATAACCTGAATGACAAACTATCAAAATACTAAGACTATAAAGTCTTCAGAAGAGTAAAGTTAAAGACTGAGAGTAGCTTTGTTAATAACATATATATTTTCTGCACAGGAGCAAAGTCTCACAGAGTAGCTTTAGCCTTAAAAAGGCTGTTCTTGTATTTCTGGGATGTCTGCATTTGAGACTGACCCTACTAGCACTCAGGTCTTTTTGTTCAGCTGGTGCCTGAATCCAGCCAGCCCAAACTTTTTTTTTTTCCTCTGCTCTGGCATTTTCTCCAATTGTAGATACTCTGACCATTATCTCACTTCTGCTTCTATTTACATTTCTACAGGGCATCAGCAGATATTTGAATTCTAGATCTTCAGTATCTTCAGTACAATCAGTTCCAGCTGTCTTAAATAAAAGGCCATCTTACTAACAAGTTATTGCAAGAAATGCTAAAATAAGTCACTTAGCTAATCTCAAACTTGCTCCATCTAAAAATATTGCCAAGTAGGCAAGACAATTATGCTACCACATTACACTATTACCTAAAACTCTCACACTGTTGAGTTAGTTAGTTTCCTTGTCCCATATAAGGCTGTATGATCAGAGCTGGAGTATTTGTATCAGTTCTTATCGACATATACAAGCCAAAAACAAAGGGTCACAAGTTTCCAGGCTCTCTCTTTAAAACAATATATAACAGAATATGGAATTTGTTCCATCCAGGAACCTAAAGATAATCAAAGCATACCTAAAATTCAACTTGCATTGTACAGGCTCTCTGTTTTTTTCAAAGACTTAATTCAATCCCTGTACTTGAAACGATTGTGTGTATGGAAAGAGAGACAAAGAAGGAAGACATTTTATCCCTTTTTTGTTCAGTGATCACTGAAACGTCCCTAAGCAGTAGCAGAGCTCGACCTTTTGTTAACAGGTTTTGAGCAATCCCCATCAAATCTTGTTAAGAGCTGTGACTTTTATGCACCTTCTGGACCAGACAAGGCATGCCAGCATAGCATTTGCAGATTCTAGAGGGAAGTTTATTCATAGATTTTAATGAATTATACTTTATGATGTAGCACTCTGCCCCAACATTTGTGAAAAATGAGTCACTCCACATGGATGGGAAGCCACATTCCATGCAGGTTGAAGCACGCATCATTACATGAGATACTGTAAAGTTAAAAAACTATTGTTCCTAAGCCAAAGTTAAACAAAACCAAAAACAAAATAGAAAACTCCGCATAATGAATGCACTAGAAATACACTGCTCTCACACACACGCACTTTGTGAACTGAACAGTCAAAGCCAGGGTGCCACAAAGGAACCAGAAGTCACATTTTCAAAGCCAACTAGTAAGAGCTTCAAGCTGAGCACCAAAACTTCTGAACGCCTGTATCAGCATGAAGAGTCCTGCTCTCTCACATGTGTGTGTGTTCTCCTCCTCCTAGGGAAAGCCACTGAGCTTCTCTTAATAGTGTTTATGGTTTTTAATAAAAACATGAGAAAATTTAATACTAGAAACTCTTACCTTAGAGACAAGGATTTAGGATCTCCCTCATCAGCCCTAGTTTCTGTTCATCAAGATCAATAAAGTACTCAGCCAGCTCAAAATACTCAGTCAGGCATTTGAAAAAAAAAAAACAAACCCAAAACAACAAAAAAAACCCCAAAAAACACATGAGACTCTTTCCCCCTCCCCCTCTCCTGATAGGTTTGTGTAAGCCAAAAATAATTCCTTAAAACAAACAAACAAACCAAAACACACACACACAAAAGCACCAAAAACCACACCACAAAAATTAAACAAACAAACAAACAACCCCCAAAAAAACAAAATCCAGGGTTTTTTGGCTAAGAAAGGTCAATTTTTCTATAAAAATATATGAGTTCTCCACCATGGATAAGAACACCATAACATATATGACCAACCAGACTTAATGTTAAGGTGCAGCCACCGCTGCACCAAGACTAAGCCCCTCTCCTCATTATGAGTTCTTCTCAATTGAAACTGCAACCCAGAATTCTCTCCTGCCTACAAGTGAGCGAGCCTACCAGATGCCCCATCCTTTCAAATCTTCAAGCAAAGTTACCATGGTTACTATTATTATGCCCTGCCTGAAATATTTTGAGATTATATTTTATAGTAATAGTAGTGTAATATTAAACTAGCTTCCATTCTGCTTACAGATCTTTTCCTTAAGCTCCTATAGCAGTCAAAGCTATCAAAGAAAACACCTCTTGGAGTTGAATTCTGTATTGTGTTTCAGTAACTTTAGTGTAACAAAGCTCTAAAAGAATATTTTACTTCAGAAATTAAATGAAATAAGAAAGGCTAGAACTTCAGAAATTATGATCATATACACACACAAGAAGCCTAGAATTAAGGAGCTGCATGGTTAAAACCCCTCAAAAGATCCACAGCTTTGCCTACCTCATACCCTCACTCCACACAATTTGGCCACACGTGTAATGGAAATACAGTTTGTCCTGCAGCTGCTTGAACATTTGGCTCAAAGGAAAAAGAAAAACAAACAACCCAACCCCCAAACCCAAACCCCACACTAATAAAAATGGCAGTGGGCTAAGTTTGGCTGAGAAAGAAATGCTAAAATAGCCATTTGCCATTCATATATGAGCGACATGCTGATGACTTTCCCCACTTGCCTCAATTCTGTCCCCAGAAATCAGACTCTATAGCTCCAAGTGCAGCATTTTGCTGCACTAATCACAAGACAGTAGGTTTCTGTTTTCCCCACCCTGCTGTGTCCTGCTTGCTTCCTCTCTGCCTCTTTGAAAGGGTTTGTTAAATTAACTGACAGTGTTTTCCTTTAACAAGCTATGAAAAGAGGCAGCAGGTAGTTAGATGAGGACGAAGAGAGACAAACTGTCACCAAAATCCCCCAAACATCCATTTCCTGACCCAAACAGAGGAGAAATATTTGCTCCTTCTCTACTCCTACAAGAGAGCGTCAGAGATATGGTCAGAAATATGGGGGGGAGGGGGAGCAGGGGGCAGGTATGGAGGGAGTACAGCTCATGGCTCCATCTTGGTGGAAAAGCTAGGAACCTAGCTCACAAATAGAAGACATGAAGCGTTTGAGAAATCTCTCTTCCTCTGCCTCCTATTGCCGGCAGCGCACATGGTAGCAGTATTTAGAACTGAGTAACACCAAGACTTCAGTATTTTCCATTACAAAATTTAGTTGATTACAGAACAACCATGCTGGCTTTAGGAAGAAAACTAATAATTGCCCAAGATGTCTTCTAGAGTATTCCATCGCCATCAAAACTGCAGGAAAAAAGCACTCAGCCTTCTCCAAGAAAGAAGGTGGGGGAAGTTATGTTATTTTTTACAGTATTAAACCAGTACTAATACTCATTAGTACTAAAGAAGATGTCTGAATCAAGAAGCTCTAAAGATCTTCAAACTAATCAGAACCAGAGCTTTTGCTTTTTTTCCTTTTTTTGGGGTGGGGAGGGACGAGGAAGGGGAGAGCTGTGTTTAAGCATGTTCAGCGTTCAAATGACTACCTCCAGTTTCCCGGTTGCATCATGGTGCTGCTCTGTACCTTTAGTCAGTGCTACTTTTGGATTTTTTCACACAGGATTACGTGGGGCAGTGTAGACATGCTCGGATATGTTGCTCATGTTAGAACTGCCACTTCTGCCTGCTCCTTACTGCATGCTCCAGCAAAGGAATTTCAGAGGCAACACCTTCTTGCAGTTACTAAAAAGTTTACTGATGCATCAGACTAAAGCAATACTCTCCTCTCGAAGACACAGACCATGACAGCTAGTGAAATCTGAAGACAATTCTAAAAGGGCACCCCTGAACAAGATGGGTGCCCTTTCTGCCAGAGGCATTATCTTTATGAACCCAGACCCAGACTACTCTGGGATATAGTCTGCTTCCAAATTTGGCTCACCCAGCCAGCCATGGAATGCTGATGTTGCCAACCAGCTCTGGACGCAATATAGAGACACACACATTTCTGAGTTTTTAAAAAAGTCATCTTGTATGATTAAGAGAAATATTTAGTCCACAGATGGAACATTACAACCCAAACACACATGCTGGAGCTGGAGGGAGGCTGAGGACGGAAAGAATGGACAGTTATGTGCAATATGGTCATTTCCGTAGTTGGATATGCTGCACACAAGCAGCACTCAAGTGTTAACTAAATACCAGCTCAGCCAAACAATGGAAGGCTTTCAATCCAAGAGTAGCACCACTAATGTAAATAAATCCATTTCTGCTGGCAGCTAGTGGGGTGAGGGAAGAAGTAGTCTCACTGCACTCAGAACTTGCAGGAAAAGTCTATACCTGAAACAAGCGTTTTCCTCTCCTTCTCTCTCCCCTTTTCTAAACAAAGGGGTTGTTTCATTCTTTTTTTAAAAGTTGACTGCCTGAATGGTAACATAAGCTTAACCCAGGCTATTCAAAAGTTAGCTTGGCAACAGACAGTGGCCATTAAAACTCAGAGAAGATCAGTGTCTTGGTAGAAATAAAATAAAAGCAGCATGCATGACAGCATTAAATAGAACCATTAAATAAAACCATTGAATAGCTTCTCTTGATAAGCCACAAATCTGACAATGAACTGCAGTACAGACACTGTCCTTGGGAAATGAGTGTCATTTAAGACGGAGAAGGAAGGAAGGGAGAAAGTGTTGATATCATAAACAGCAGTCTGTGAAACTAACTTAATGAAAGAATGACCTTAAAAGGAAAAAATGAATTGAATGCTCGTAACTAATACACGCCATTGCATACAACTGTGTTTGTCAGCATTTCTGTAACCACAAAATTGAGGAACTTCTAACTGTGCAAAAAGAACTGGAATGAAACTTGGCAAACAGAATCTTGGCCTGGAAAACCGCAGAAAGGTTTGGGGTTTTATTTGGAAGAAATTTATTCTGTGTGTGTAAAAACACACACAATTCTTACTTAGTCTGGAGCAAACACTTACAAAGAGCCAAATTAACCAATAATAGAAAGGCAAGCACAAGATCAATTAACATGCTTACCTTTTTTTTTTTTTTAAAGTAGATTACAAGTCTCACAGAAATCTCAAGATAGTTTCTTTGAAAAGCAGGTAAGTCATGTCAAAGTGTATGGAGTTTCTCTATATGTATTCAGAAGTGTTAACAAATGTGAAGGACGTCTATCAGTGTCTTAAGATTAAAAAGGTACACAAGCCATACTCAGGATTTTACTATTTCTCAGCAACATGCTCATTTTTCTAAATTCTGTCATCACTATTTCTGATTATCTCACTACCTTTACAAGAACTCTCTTCAAGAACTACATCACCCAGAATCCTTAACAGGAAGTGGGGGGTATTTGCTTGGACTTTCAAAGAATAACCAAAGAAAATAAAGGCTGTGTATTGTCAGCAAAACTAAACACCTTTGCTTTCCTTTGAAAGGAACACACAAGTAAAATCAACTGCATCCACCAAGACTGGAAAAGTAGGGAATTTAGGGTGAAGATTCTACATGCTCAAGAACGTGTCATTCCTTCTGCTCTTTGCTGTTAGGGTCAGGAACATGTAAATTAGTATAAAAAGGAATCCCCCATCATTAATAAACTTTCATGTGTGGCAAGCTCGAAGGTGAACAGAAGCTTCACATTTCCCTCCAAACCAGGAGGGCAACAATTCATTATTTTTTTTAATAAGAGAGGTTCTTATCTGATAACTGACTTCAGCATCTGGAGCCTTAAGAATGTCAAACATCACCAGATTTACATACCCAGAGCAGCCAGAGCTCATAACAGCAAAGGCTTGCATGGTTTGGCCCTTATGATCTAATTGAATCACTGAATGCTAATGTTGCTTCACCAGTGATCTCAGGCAGTTCTCCAGAAAGCATTAGGTTTTCCCTTATTCTGCCTTCATTCACATGAAAAAACCTACAGAATTTCAGTATTTTGAGGAAGATGACAAGAGCAGAGGCATAAAGTATACGGAACTCTCCCCCTCATCTGTATTACTTTTATCCTTTTAGGACTTAAGGCTTACCTCTGCCATTACAGTGATTAAACAGTAGCAAATGACAACAAACAAAGAAATCCCCTATTTGTTTGAATGTTGCACATCCTCCTCCAGCTCTATCCCAGGTTTGTTTTGGTCTTATTATAGACCTGTTCCCAAACATTCTCACTGTCCTAGGCTTGCCCTCACTACAGATCTGAGAGTCAGCAGGCACAACAGTGTCCTATTATCACCCTCTGCTTGAACCACCTAGGTGTTACTGTAATGTAAGCAATAAATGAGATCCAGTAGACAGTAAAATAGTTTTGCAGGAAAAGAAAAAAAAACATTTAGCCAGATTAAAAAAGAAAATAAAGTAGAGAATACAAAGTAAAGAGCAACTGTCCAACAACCACAAGCAAGCTAGCTAAATCACCTGATCATTTTCCTCCTTTTCTAATCCCTAAATTCTACAGCTGGAGTCCATTATTCACCCTGTTCAGAAATAGTACCCTGTAGGATGGAGTACAGACTGTGAGAGAGAACACTGCTCAGCTGAATCCAGCAAAACACAAAGGAGTAGGTTCTGTCAGATAACCAGACAGAGAAGATGCAAATACAGCCAGACATGGCATGGGAAGATGACCTTTAGGCCAAATGAAGGAAGAGGAGCCGTTTCCAAAACGAAGCACACACTGAAGTCAGTATAACACAAAGAACACAAATACCAGAGAATGTTACCTCAGAAAAATAATCTCAGTGTAAATGTTGGTAATTCCTCCTGAAGAGTAAATCCATTTTCACACCTTAGTGTCTATGCAAAAGCAATCACATATCAATACTGCAGTAATATGAAGCATTTTTTCCTACACACATTTCTGTGCTGCGATTCTTGTATTGCATTAGGAAAGTGAGTAACATCAGCCATAGATTTGTTCTCTCATCCAATAATATACATACACTCGCCCCCCAATTCTTTTCTCTAGCAAAGCTGCATGAATTTTTAATTTACCAAAGCTACAAAAGCTGAAATTAAAGAAAAGAGCAGCAACAAGAAAGCAGGCTTTTCTTTTGACAGGAAAAGTGGCAAGATCCAAGATGCTCCTGCAGAAGCACGGTCCAGTCTTGAATCAGTAAAGCTGTTGCCTCTAATAGGTACAAGGTGAACAGAAATTATCATGTAAAGCTAATTGAATGCAACCACACACACAACTTTGGTCTCATCAAGTTGGTTCCACCACAGTTTCCCATAGACTGATGTTTCATAGACTAATTCCCTTATCTTACAATAAGGTTGAACTAACATTTCAGATGTTCTCCCAGTAAATGTACTAAGAGGATCTCTCCCTTGTATTCAGTCACCAATAATTTATTTTAAATGTTATTTTCTTTTTTTAAACAAAAAAATGGTATCTCTTTTAATTCCTTTCCTCATTTTAATTCCCTCCTCATTGAAATGAGGCATAAAGGTGATTAGGGCAAGGCTTATATGATCGGAGACCTATTTCCTTAAGAAAGCAGGCTACAAAAACCCATTAAATCAGAGCTTCTTTTCAACAACAGATTACTATTTTACACATTTTAAATTTGCATTGCATAGACAATATTTTGCACTTTAAATTCTTGCTTTAGAAAGACCTGTGTGTTAGAGAATTTCAAAGCTAACAAAAAGATTAAGCATCATGAGACTTTTGAAGTAGGCAGTATTCCCTTTCCTTGATACAGGAAAAACTGAGGGCAAGAGAGGTCAATCAACAGACCTACCCAACACTGTCAAACAAAACCAGGTTTCCTGACTTCTTGTTTACTGCGTGAAGCTACTTATATTCTTGAAAATTATAAACCTGAATACCACCACTGCTTCTGGGAGCAAGCTGGATCCCACAGAGCAAAGGGAGAGTACCTAGCTTAAAGTGCCTGGCCAGAACCAAACCAGGGCTAATGTGGGGACGCTGATAGGTGTGAAAGTTTAATCTTCAAATCAGAAAATCCCCATGCATATGATGGATGGGTAACTATCTGCAATGGATATTAATTAACGAAGGTTTGAGAAAACTACTAAATCAAGACAGGAAAAGCTGAACAGAAGAAGAGTCACCATAGCCCTGAGAACAACAAAGAATTAAAAGCTGAACTACTAAAAATACACATTTTTATTATACAATTTGAACCTCAGTACTACAAAACTCAGTTGTGTGTCTGATCAAGAGATCTGGGGATGCTAGAGGAAAGTCAAAAATCTTTCATTCCGTCATTGAAAAAAAACTTCAGTGAAAAAGTGAAGATCTTTCATTGAAAAAGATCTTCAGTTTGCACATCAGTGGACTAACCTGAATACACTCCACTACCTGAAGGATGCCAGCCTAAACATAGAAAAAGCTAAGCTAAATGCTCTATCCCAAGAGGGGCTGACAAGGTCAAGCACAAAGCAGGACTGCAAGTGAGATGAGGAATGTGTACATCTAAACCAGAAGCTAAGCGAGAGGGCCCTTCCTACAGTACCATCCTAGTTAATTCCACAATACGGACACGACATGAAGGTGGGAAAAAGAGACTACAGTACCTGCTTCACACACTTGAATACCAGAGAGTATTCGGCAGACTTGCACACTTAAGTATTTCTAGACTACCTATTAGTTGGTGGTCACACCAGCAACAGAAAAGAGCACTTGCTTCAGAGTAAAAGATATCTAGCAATAAATTCACTGATTTACATCTTTTGCAACTTTAGTGCAGCACTTTGCCTTTAAAAGGGAAAAAGAAAAGAAAGAAAAAAAGAGAAAAAAGCATCACCTGGCTGAAAGTGGCAACCATAAAAAAAAGGAGTCCAGGAAAGTGCTCTTCCCAGCAGAAATACCACTTAAGTCATCAGCATGACTAAAGCCTTAATGATTGTCACCATCTCTCTTTGCCCAAAGTCAAAAAGGCTTATTTGCAAGTACTCCTTTTTTTCTTCAGTGGCCCCCAGTAGAAAGGCAGAGGAGACTACCTTAGATATTTCTAACACTAAAGAAGTCATTTGATTTTGGCTAAACCTGTGGCAAACAGTTTGGAGATTTATTTATGATTACAATGAGGAAAACAAAGCCAAAAACCATCCCCAAAATACCACTCCCCCAGATGCCATTACCATTCAAAAGTTCCTTCAACACATCCCAAAGTTTTCCAGAAAAGAATAATTCAATCCCCATGAACTTAAGCAACAATCAGCTCACTTAAAAGGAACTTCTACGAAATAATGGAAAACAAATAGGGGAAAAAAAAATCTAAGTTTAGCTTCTGTGTTATTTGGGGCAAATATGCCAAGTTGGACCTGGTCAGGAGATCTTCAAATTCTAGGCTGAGACACAGATCAGTTGAGCTGCCTCAGTAGCACAGAAGCAAAATAGACAAGTATGGTACACCTGTGGGATGAGTTGTATTTCCTGAACTGCAAGAGAAGACAAATAGTTATTTGAACTATCTGAGATGGTGTGGTTGACCCATACTGGTGAGTGTCTAAATAGCACTTAAAATTTGTTATACTGTAACCTAGGTAAATTAATTACTTTAAGCAGCATAAAGTTAGTCAAAATTCACAACAAATGGTTCAGCTGGGAAGGGAAATAAATGAACTGCTAAGCTTGACAATGAAAAAGTGGTTGCCAAGATACACACATTTTTCCTGCAATCATTAATACAGTGCTCTGCTCAGAGCAGGACTGACAAACGTCTCCAAACAGAAACATGCAGCACACTTCTGTTGCACTGAAATAATTTAAACAGGTAGTTGCCAATTCAGTGATGTAGAGGACTCATCCATCTGCAGGAGCTTTGGCAATCCCAAAGCACATGCATTAAAAGTGATTAGAATCACAAGGTTCTTTCCTTTACATACAGAATCAAAATGCAAAACAGTCGAAGAAAAACCTTAAATCTCCACATACTATTCCTGCCATCCCACTCTTGTAGCCATCATGTAACATCTTATTAAAAACCTGTAAGGAAAAAATAATTACAGCCAAAGATGCTACTTTGAGAAAATTCCCAATGCACCAATTCTAGCCTCTAAAGAGCCCTGAACCTCACTAAACTCATTGTCAGAAACAAACCCTGTGGTTACCCCCCGGATTAATATCCCCTGCAACACAATCATCAACAATACTGGGTCCTATACTTGCACTTCCAGAAGGTCAGTATTTCAGCCAACATACCAGACATCTTGGTAACACACAGATAAAACCAGGCAACAGCTACTTTTTAGAGTGAGCTCAAGAACGTAAGCGAGAAAGGATAAAACTCAGGATGTGCATGAGCATTTCTCAGAAAATAACTGCTATCTCTATTCTTCTGGTATGATCTTTAAGGATCAAATACCTTCAAGGTATGAGCCTAGAAACTAAAATTGGCAACCACTAGACACCTAAATCTATGGACTAGGCCTCAGTTACAATGCTGGTTTTATGACCTTAGAATACCTTCCACATCACCACACAGGTTTTCTAAAGTCCTCTCTATGCAATAGGCTATAAATATCACCTGTGGTACAGACAGAGCTGCAAATACTCATCATCTCCCTTTCCCTTGCGCTCCCACCCATCAGCAAAAAAAACCCCCAACAAAATAAACCATGCCTGTATTCAGAGGTAATACTTAGCCCTCTCTTGCAAAGATGGTCTATTTGACATGCATCTAACTAAACTCTGAACTGTTCTCAAACTGCCTGTAGTTCTGGCAGCTACCACTTCTATTCTATTTCAAAACTGACAAAGGACTTGTGAACCTGAAACCTAGCTTTTCCAACTACACATCAGTGTAGCAATCTAACATAAACCACCTGCAAGACTTCTACGTCCTTAGATTATCATGAGTACAGAGATATTCCATACCTCTCTACTGAAAGAAGTCATGTAGTACATACAGTGTTTTCCTCTTGCCATCAGAGACCATTACACTGATCCAGAAACAAGAAGGTAATACTCATCAGGTCTTTAAAAGGCTGTGAACTAAATTAAACAAATGAAACTATAAGGCAAAGCAATCAGGAGCCAAGAACTGGATTTTCAGAAGTACTGAGTACCCATGATTTCCAATAGATTTTGACCAGAAGTTATGCATTCAGTACATTGTTTTAAGAGTTGAATTGTGTTTTCTTGCAGCACAATGACTAAGCTGAACACCTAGTAATTAGCACTTGGCAGAAAACACTCTGTTCAAGACAAAGACTTTAAAGAACACACTGTCAGCTGGAGACCAGCAGCACAGTACAGCCACATCCTTCAAAGTCCTCCACACACAGGCAAGATCAACATACCCTGACATTCATAAACATGCTAAGAGCAGCCCTTCGTCAAGAACCCCCTGAATCTAATTAGTCTATTACAGGGAAGAAATTTCCATCTCTATATTCTGCTTACTGACCTAATCACTAGGTGATTCACTGATATCTAACAACAGGTATTCTTCATCCACAGCTTGGGAGCTTGTTTCCTCTGAATTCTCAGTGCAGGAGGCAAATTTGATATTAGTTTGAAGTCCATTAAGAGAGCCTTCTTGACTGGTGTTTCTTGAGACACAAATATTCATTTAATGTAAGCTAAAAAAGTTTGCTTAAAAAGGCTCTGAACTGCCGTTACTCCTCAGCCAAGACAAAGAAAGAAATCAAAGCTGAATTAGTGTTCCTGTTTGGCTTTGTCTATAAGGCGTTGATGGAAAACACTGAAACTGACACTCCTTTAACTTGGGCTTATTATGACTTGTATGATCAAGTTAGCTTTTAAAATATGCCATAAGTTTTACAGTCACCAAGGGATACCAGGTTTGCCCTGGTGGTCAAGGATTTTTTTAACTAATCATTGGACTTTTTGAGTACATTGACTTGTAACTACACAGACAGCACAGGCCTCCTAACTTCCAGAAGAATCTTAAAAAAGGTCTATCACATGTAAGCATTTCTACCTCACTCAGAGCTTGAATCCGGTACTTGAGTTCTGGGAACAAAAGTGTTCCCAGAACTCAACACAAGACCAGGGTCCTGGAACAGTTTGTTGTACTGCAGGAACATAAAAAGTCAAGTGTCAAGCAGAAATACTCTCTGCTTATTGTTTATTCTCATGAAACAGGCAGCCTTGGAAGGTAAATCACCCCCAACTTTGGTCAGTTTCACCTCTTCTACTTTGTAAAAAGCCACCAGCTATGCTTGTAAAGGAACATGCTGATGAGACAAAAAAGGGGAAGGTTAGTGTAGCAAAAGAAACTGAAGCAAGTAAAACAGTAATGCCATGAACAGCTGAACATACCCAATAGTTCACTGCTCCCCAAATGAGGAAGGTCTTGCTTCCTTCTTAAATCCTCTTCTCAGCCTTACAGGCCTCCCTTTCTCTTATCCATCATCTATGCTATTCACTGGGCCCACCCTGAACCTAGTTCAACTTGCTAGGCCATAAGAAAGCTACAAAGCTTTTCCAAGTTAGTTTTCTAACTTCTCAGCATGATGAGTTGGCTCAAAAACCAGGTCAACCACAGAATTAGTGCAATGGACATAGCAGGAATGAGGGCCTGGAAGCTTTTAGACAAGCCCTTCCAAGCTCACAAAAATGGCCCAAGATACGTATTTCTGATAGTGACACAAGACTCAGCATTTTAACCCTTGAACTGGACACACAAATGGATCCCACTCTGTAAAAAGCACAGGCTCAACACTCCCATCACAAGCAGAAAACAATTCTGTAACAGCCTTTTTGTAGTATGAAAACCAGTTTAAAAGTATGTGATGGTCATTAATAGGACAGGAAAATAATAATTTTGATCTCAAAAACTTCCAGATTAGTTGATGTAAGGGGGGGGGGGAGGGGGGGGGACATTGATTCTAGTAAAAAGAAGGAGATGGGCACGGGGCTGCATGGAAAAGAGGAAGAAGGGAGAACATGAGTACCAAAAAATAGCTAGAGTTACATAGTTGTTGCTTGAAATATATATGTAAACTGACTTGCTGAGTTGCCCCCAGCAATTCTGTAACAATACATATTTGCAATACGTGTTTTATTGTAAATAGTTTAAGATGCACTGACTTGCCTTTTTTGATTTTCTTAAAAGGCACAGCTTCCAGACCCCATCTAGCGGTGTGAGTGCCTTACAACAGCCTCATTAATCAAGACCACATTCAAGCTTTTCAACACACTGTTTTTTTAAAAGAAACACAGTTGGTTTCAGTTTAACGTCCACCTGAAAGAATGGCAATACTCACACGTTCTAAAAATAGAAAAATAAGATTTCCAGAATCACTAGCCAACTTGTCATCATGCTGGACTTATATTAGTTCTATTTTAACAGTGCTTCATATGCTATTTTTGAGAAGCCAGCCCACCACATTCAGATCTTATTAGTATACTGCAGGAGAAGGGGGGAATCTCAATTGCTGCACTAAATCTGAGACAGAAGAGATATCAAGCTGTGAAGGGACTTTGGGAAAAAGCAAAATGAATCCGCCTCTGTATCCTGACTCAGTCAGCAAGACTAATCAAATTACAATTATTTGAAGTGAGCTAAACTTTTCACAATTCAGAGCTGTGCAACTGTCTCTAAATTTCCCCATGCATGCCAAGAAATGCTGGCTTTTCAATTACTTTCTTCAGTGTAGTAGCCAAGCATAAAGCACTCCCAGCTTCCCATTGGAAAGTTAACCAATTTCACAGTATATGAATCAAACCTACTCATAATCAGGACTATTTTCCTAACCCTAAAAATATTTTATTTTTAGTTTGTAGAGGTGTTTAGTGTTGCCTGACTAAAGAAGCAGATAAAACCAACTCTCCTGGCTGAAGGCATGTAACAGCAAGCTAGATGACAAATTCTCCTATAACCCAATAGGAGAAGAGCCAGGTATTTTGGAGAAAAATACTCTGGTGTAAAAATGCTCAGATTTTCTGGATAAATAAGTAGATGCAGCTCTTTTGATTCTGACAAGCAGTGGAATCTATATCTGAATTCTCTAACCTACTAGGATATTACTACTCCATTCAAGACTTTGAAAATTTAGAGCTATTAGTTTAAAACTGCACAATTAGCCATAATCTACTGACTGCCATACAAGTTTAGAAATTAACAGCAAATCACCTCTTTTCTGACAGTGCACCATCAAGCTGAACAAAGTTAAAGAGAAACTATACCTCACCTGAGAAGCCTCTGCTGATTAAAAGCAGAAATTCAGCATTAAGCCTGATCCCCTTCAAAGGAGGAAAGGCCAGCCGAATCCTGTGAGTTTATCAAACCTCACCTATATCTGTGAAGAGTATTACCACACCAGTGCTGTTGTCACAACACATTATGTGAAGGTGTTAGCTCCAGTACTGCTATTGGCCACAAACAGCTAGTCTTTAGAATTCCAGGCTTTTCATTTACTTTCTGGATTTTGCAGGAGAGCAGTAACAGGATTCCCCAGAACAGTCTCCAGTTCTGAGGCAAACTAAGTAGTGGCTGGATCAGTTTAACTCTGCTTCCATGTGAGAACCGACAGAGAACAGGACAGTAGTTGGAGTAAATGAGTTTTACAAGAAGTGTTATACTAGCAGCAAATTATTAACTACATATAACCATTTCACCTTTCCCGTATGGGAGGAGTGCTGCAGCCCTGCTTAACCCACTGGAAGTTACTATTTTGGCAATCCCCAGCAAACATCTAAAAGTATCTATACTTCTTCCGCTTCTTTCTACCCAGTTCAACCCCTAATCAAAACCCCACTACCACACATCGTGACAAAACAGCTAAAGTTTACCTGATCTAGTAATGTCTGCTAGCACCACAGGTGGAATGATAGGACTGAAAAACTCCCACAATGGCCACAGTATTATGAAGGATTACATCGATACTGAAGGAAAGGAGGAATTTCCCTTGACGGCTTATGGCATAAAATAAAGTCTCTCACGAGCGAACTTCGTGCACAGCAATGGAAATAAAAAGGTAGGCTAGGGAAGTAATAGACAGATCCTAGTTATATGTTGTGCTATTCAACAATCCCAGTAAGTTAATACTTCCACATCGTGTCCCCCAAATGCCTCTATTCCCTCATCCTTCCTACACCTCAGGCAGTGTTACATCTTCTTGGATACTGATGACACTGTAAAAGAGAGCTACAAAGCTGTAGAGAAGCAAGGATTTCCACCATTAGCAGACTTTTTTGACAATGAGAAAAGCAGCTGATGCAGTAGCCCTTCTTTGCTGTGCTAGTGTTCTGGCATGCAAGTTACACAGGCAGCTTCCTGTTTATCCCTAGATTATGGAGAACTTCAGGGCTGTTTAACCCATTCTGCCTAAAAAATTCATCAGTCAAAATGCTTTTGGCACACATCTTACTCGAAACTACATGTTGTACTTTATTATTAATAAGAATATGGAAAAAATACACAAACTCCCTCACATACCAACTTCAGTTCTATATAAAGTCTAACACAAATACTTACAGCATTATGTGGATTACTTCATCCTTAACAAATAACTTTTTTTTCCTGATAATTAAGTTCACAGTGTATTTTCCCCAGAAGAGACGGTAAAAAACTAAAACGCACAGATGAAAATCTAAATTCTGGCTTCCACCTCCTCACTGGAGTGAGGATTATATCTTAACAGATCTACAAATTAATAAAATTGTTTCCTCATAAGACAAAGTGAATTGGCCCCAAATATGTTAAAAATCAAGTTCCATACTTCTAGATTAGCAAACTAGATCTGCAGAGACCAGTGGGAGTTTTGGCAAATGCTCTGTTACTTTATTAAAGACTAAAAATGCAGTCTAATTTATTTGAATATGAGGGACTCCAGCTTTGGCAGCCCACTAGCAGGACACAGCTCACTCTTCAGAGTCCTCTTCCCTGAGAGTTTCCTGGGAACAAACTGCAGTGGCAGCAGAGTGCTTTAGGCCATTTTCTTTCCCTCAGCCAAGCGTACCCTTCTCACCATGTTTTGGGCGCATCTCTGATCAAGCAAAGGAGGAAAGCCGATGGCTGTCACCTGCATCCTGCATTCATTTATGCTACAGCTGCATGCTGTGTTAATTTACATGTCACCGGCATCCTACATTCATTTAAGATTCATTATCACCTGCATTCATTTAAGTTACAGCTTGCTCAGCCCAAGTCTGAGGCTTTAAATATCAGTCAACAGCATTTATTCTGTGAGGAGCAGCCTGTCTCTTACTATTCACTTTCGTGTTTCTGAGTCCTCTGGGAGGCACAGGCTGCAGGCAGGAAGCATGTGCCTATTTTATACAATGCATCACACCTAGTAGGTGCAAATGCTTTAAATTCAGTGCTTAAGGGAACAGCTGCGTGGTATGCGCGCTGTATGTTCAGCTGTACAATAAGGGTGTTGCACGCATTCCCCTATGCATGGAAAAAGGGGTGTGACCTATCGACCTCGGAATTTCAGCACTGTAGTTGCAAGGTATGATGTTTAACCATCACCCTTTAGCTTTTTAATTGGATAGATTTACTTTGATCACATTAGGACCAGAAAAGGGTAGCTCTTGTCCATCAGATGCATGTGTACAAGCTTCCACCAATTTAATTTATGCAAGGCCTTCAAGACAACCCAGAGGTTATAACATAAGGTACCCTTTCCCCTCCCCTTCCATCATTCAAGAAAAGACTGTAGAATTCAGATTTGTCAAAGGTTATTAAGTCTTTCACACTGGTGCTAAACCTGGAGAAATACAAATTACTTGCCAAGAAACATTACCAATTAAATTCTGTTATAGTTATATTTGGCGTTAGAAAGAATAATGCCACAATACAGCTAAAAATGTGTGAGCACAGACTATTATCCCATACACACACAGTAACCCCCAACAAGCTCACAGCAAGCACTCTGCCTTGTCGTTAAGATTGACAAAGAAGGCAGGACAGCATCTAGACTGGAGAACTTCTGGGTTTCCATGACCTGATAGCTGCTACCACCCCAAGCAATAGCTCATCAACACTTTCATATATAAGCTGAGAAACTTTTGGAGATCGAAGTCTTAATGAGAATAGCTAAAAATAAGAAAAAGGCACTATTTCTGCTATTAGAAAGCTGCTGTTACAATTTGTAAGAGGAGAATTCCTTACTCAAGTAATCTGCTCCTGCATTTATCAGGGTCAGTGCTTGTATCCTTAGTGACACTTACTTCCTCTCTCTATTCCTGCTAGCCTTGTACAACCTTTCCAGGGGTGACCCCATTTCACTTTGCTACTGAAGTGAAAGACTTCATCTAAATTTTGTATCCATATAGAATTTCTACTGATATAAGCTACACCACTCTACCAACATCATTCCTTTTACATTCACACTCTGAGAATAAATGTCTGAAGAGAGAAATGTTTTGGTGTAACTCCCTTTCGAAAACAAGACCAACTCAACCTGCGCAAGTTCTTAAATCACAAAATTGAGGTAGAAGCTGAAAAACAAAGAATCCTGCAAAACCAGTATGAGGACAGCTGGTTTGGCAAGACGAAGCCAACTTTGTCCATATCAGTTCACAAGGAAAAAACAGGCATGAACTGAAGTTAAAATGACAGAAATTTTATGGCAAAAAAACCAGGAAACATGTTTTGTAAGAGCAAAATAACCCCCTATTTCTCTCCCTCTATCCAGTAAATGCTGAAGTTAGTTTGATGTTAGAAAGTTACTTACCAAGACCTATACATAAAGAGTTTGACAAGGTAAGAGAAGATAGCTTAGACAACTTCCTAACTCCCTTCCAGTTAAATTTTATCAAACCTAAATTTAATAGCAGACTGTACAACAGCTGCCAACAAGGGCTCTGGCAAACTTTACAAATGTGAGCGAGTTCTAGAGCCACCAGCATCAGAATGCAAATTCTGATTCCAGCTTAAAAATAAAAGTCAATTCAAACAATTAATGTTTACAATTTAAGAATAATAAACCCTCCTGAAACCATAATTTGGCTGCTATTGTCACGGATGTCTAAGCATTTTAGAATTTTTTTTAAGCCAGTTTTAATTAACTTCATATGAGATTGCTTTTCCTCTCTGTACACTACAAACCCAAGAAGAATTTTTAGTGATATGCACTTCTAGATATTCCAAGAAATTCACCAATAAGGGGAGAGTCAAGTGTACACTACGGAAGATTTTAAATAGCTGAGGCTACTGCACTGTAAAACAAGTACCACCTGGTTTCCCCTCCTTTCACTTTTTAAAAAAATTTCCTTTCTACGCTTATACTTGTAACTGGAAACATGTAAACATGTTTCCCCCTAAAAAGGGAAACATTTACTTGAGGTGCTCAATTTATTTTTTTCTGATTATTATAATAAAAAAATGAAATTGCTTTCAAAATCTGAAAGATTGAAAAAGACTTCAACAGACACTTAATCTCTCATGCACGTGAAACTCTGGTATCAGACATTGCATATGTCCACTTCAGAACCCAGCCTAACCACACTTCATACTGCAAACTTACTCTCTTACTTTGCTTAAAATCCTGTGCGAATCTGGAAGCACATTATGCAGCCAAACTGATTATGCAGGTGTCCAGGAAGTCATATAAAACTCTTAAGCATTGAGTAAAAAGCTGCCTTCACCACAACCTCTAGTCAGCCACTGAAAACTGAGCTGGGTAGAAAAAAAAACCTGTAAACCAGGCAGTGCCCACCATGGCTTCTTCCAGTATTAGCAAGTCCGTGCTAAATATAATGATGCAAACTTGACACAACAACCCAAGTTAATCTGCAGTGGTGAGGCCAGTCAGGCTTCCAAAAAAACACTTACCTTAACATTGAAGATCTAGCCCCATTTTAAATCAAATTAGATCGTACAAACGAAGAAGAATGTTAATTATGCAAAATAACTTAATTCAGCATTACTAACATTGCTGTTAACTTTGTTCTGCATCTTTTCTTACCATCGTATGTTCTGACTTCAAAAAAAAAAAAGAGAGAGAGAGTGGCATGCCATCACCTCTCAAGGGAAAGAAATAGCACAGCATAAGACAAGGACAGCCAGATCTTACCTCTGAGGTTTACGAATATCCCAGAGTCCCACACCTTCCTTAGAGTTGGCAGTAGCCAGTAATCTGGGTTCTACTGGATTAAACATCACACTGTGAAAGGCTGATGGGTAGTGTGCCAGGCAGAAGGGCTCTGTTGAAAAAGTTGACGTTTCAGACATAAGAACAAACAATGCATACAACTGTTCAATGCAATGAGTTTGGCAGCTTAATACGGAAACAGCATAACGAGATCTGAAGATACGGAGACATGTTCAAACCATTTCTCAAGCTGACACATCCAAAGCAATACAAACACTGAGGTTTTAAAATCCACCCACGTGTACATTAACTTTGTCTA
This sequence comes from Ciconia boyciana, assembly GCF_034638445.1. Classification (NCBI taxonomy): domain Eukaryota; kingdom Metazoa; phylum Chordata; class Aves; order Ciconiiformes; family Ciconiidae; genus Ciconia; species Ciconia boyciana. Next base: position 33,608,833 of record NC_132939.1, on the reverse strand, counting down.
AATATGGGAAAGGACACATACTGGATTTCAAGACACCATTTTGCTTATGGAAGGTTATCAGAGTTTAAAACTAGCCACTTAAAGATCAAGTATTTGAATCTTCTTAAGGTTCATGACCAAACGGTCTTCTAACAAGGACTACACACGGCGGTGGGGGGGGACACTTCTGAAAGTCGCCTAGCAATAAATACCTGGAAGCTTCCACAGCCATTGATGATCACCCAAACTGTAAATGTAGCAGCAATTGCTTATATGGGAGAATAATATTACAAAAAGTGAAATAAGTTTGTATGGAACTCAGCTCAAAGCAAGCCGCCAACCCTGAGGAAAAGAGGCCTGCCACCTCTTAAGTGCTGTACAAGCAGCTGTACAAGTAGACAAGAAGGGTGTTCCTCTTGCATAAAAATTTTGCTGTTCACACACAGAGTTAAAAACATGCTCATCCAGACTCTCTCCCTCTCATCTTGATTAGTGTAACAAGACTGTGTTTGGCCTGCTACTCTGCCCTATTCATCCCGTCAAAATGCTTCCTCCAAGGAAAAAGCCTTGACTCTGTCATCCTTCTCTGTATCTTTCTGCTAGCTTTATGGCTTTAGGCACAGTCTAATTCTCTTTGTTGTGTGTATCTTTTGTGGCATGCTGCCACCCTTTCACTCAACTAAGAAACAGGAATCAATGCCTATTTTGAGCCAGGGATTATGCCAGACTTTTCCATTCACTGTTTGTTTTGATGCAACCACTGTGTTGCTCACATGCTTGGGAAACTCTCTTACTGCCCTTATTTGAGCCACTGTGTGCAGGCACATTCAGCCCCACAAGCACCTCCAAAGGTACTTCATTTTCTTTCCTCGTATCTCTCATTAAGACATCTAAAACATGGTTAAACAGACAACCCTCCCAAATTCCCAATACCTTCTGAAACTACTGCCCATCAACCGAGACAGAATTAACATTTACTTCTCCTGCCCCATCTGTATCTTCCTCTTATGCTCTATTTACAAGCTTTTTGACACAGGGACTTTCTTTTTAGTGTTCATTTACCAGTGATCAAAACAAAGGTCTGACCATGGCTGAAGCTCCCTGGTGCTATTAATTGTCATAGCAGGCAGAGGCAAAGGGAAGAACAGGAGCAAACTTTTGTTCTGCCAGCCTGCCCCAAGGCTTTAGAGATTGCTGTTGGTCTGCCGGCAGCTCCAAATAAGGTTTAACACCAAAACTGACCTTCTACATTTGCATCATCAAATCAGATCCCTGCTGGGACATAAAAGACTGTGTTATTAAAATGGCAGCCCCCACTGAGAAGCAATGGCCTGCATTAGCTGGGTGGAGAGACAACATCAGATTGCTAAATAAAGGAGTTGTTTTTTAAAATAAACTTTTAATTTGTGTACATTTGTTTAGTCAAATCATTGTCACTAATTACTGGTGTTTTCCTTCATCCCTTTATTATAAATAGCCTGGCCTGGTACCACAGTTTTCTTCTAAGATATCGAAAGTTGTCTTTCAGCCTGTCAAATTAAAGAGAGATTACAGGAGCTAAACTAATGAGGCACTAAGTCACTTTAATGAAAACTAGAGGGATTACTTTTTTATTGTTCTTTATGCTCATTCACAAGTGTAGCTCTTATACACTGGAGTATGAAAATGTTTTTCAAGGGAGAAGCTCAACACCATCTCTCTAACAAAAATTAAAAGTGGGGTTATAAAAATTACTGCATAAATCACTCAGCAGTGAAAGGCAGGGAGAAACAGAAGGGGAATGAATTAAAAGAAGCTTTTCCAGCTTCTTTTAATGCACTATTTTAAACTAGGAGGTTATTTGCAAGATTTTAATGAGCTGGCTGCTCAGGGTAACTAACTATACTTAACACTGGCAGGCATAGCGCCTATTCCCGTGACAATACCATCGCAGACAAGGGGATTACCCCAGTAACAAGCATTATATTGTGGTAAACATTGGCAGAGCTCACATATAAATGCTGACTCAGGACTCCTATATAAGCACGCAAAAGCCCTTTATTTAAAATTCAGAGAACCTAAGACACTACTCCAAAAAAGCCCCAATTGTACCACAGCCAATACTTCTTCGCTCCATTTTCACTGGTGAAGCCTTCTCATTCGAAGTCTCAGCAACAGTAAAAGCAGTAGCAAGGTTTAACTACAACAAAGAAGGACAAACCTCATTTCATACAATTTCAGAAACTCAGATCAGATTGGACATTAGCTTACAATACTGAGCAGCTTCATACAGATGCATTTAAGCATCCAGTCCCACCGACTGTTGACACTAGCTGTCAGCAACAGATCTGTCTCCTAACAGAGACAGATCTTTTATGGTGTAGAGTTCAGGAGAAGGCAATAAAGGAGCATTTCACCATTTCTAATTTTTAAGCCGTATTCGGTGTCTGGTCTCATCACTTGGATATTATGAAAACAGAAAAACAGGGATGAAGTGACACTTGGATTTACCAAAGGTAAATTAGTCACATCAGACTAATTTGATCTTTCTTTGATAAAGTAACTGACCTTTTATACAGGGGAAAAGTGCTAGATCTAATGAGAACTAAATTCACATGTGGTATAGTATCAAGCTTAACTACAGGCAGTTGGGATTAGCAAAGGGAGTTACACGGGGTATGAAACTGGCTGAAGGGAAGACAACAGTTCACTGTGCCAGTAAGGGACTTCTGAGCAAGAGGGAGGTTATTAATGAGTTCCTCAAAGACAGAGAAGAGACATTATAAGTATCCGTATTAAAGTCTGTGATATACATATACTGAGTGTGTGCATTGCTTTTCAGAGTGTTTTAATAAAATTACCAGATGGGAAAGAGAGAAAGGGTATCACAATTGCACAAGAAAATCGGAATTCACAGTAAGAATCAGACTACCAAAAACTGAATGAAGTGCTAGTATGTTTAATTTTTATTTATACAAAGGCAATATGCCTGGGGTAGGGAGGGCATCAATAAGCAAACTACTCTGAGTATTCTGGTGGGGCTTATCAAGAAAGACCTAATTCTGGTTACTCACATTCAATAAAGCCCTCATGATACTAGTGGCTCTAAAAGACTCCTATGAGACTATAAAGTATGTCGTTTCAGCTTTCATTTCCTAGTCAAAAAGGAACAGAATGGCAGTCTAGAAAGTTACCAAATTCACTAGGTATGGAAAAAGCTAATTCAGTTAAACAGCAACTTTGACCCAACAACAAATGTGTACAAATTGCCACAAAATACATAAGATGGATTTCAGTGCCATAAACAACTTTCCTATAAGATCAGTAGAAAATATGAGTTGAGGCAATTGCATTTAATCAGCTTACAAAAAAAGATGAAAGTTTATTTTAGCTATGAAGGAAGGGAACCAGATTCTGTACTGCTGCAGATTGCTCAGTTTTAAATTCTCAGCTTTATGTTCTTTAGGATGGGGTAAACGCACAACTTCATTTACTGAAGTATTACTTAAGTATTCGTATACTAAAATTAAATTACTGAAGTATTCCTCTCCAAATTATGTTCTAAACTGAGATTCTTCAGCTTTAAAACTGCAGCTGTAAAAACACAGATTGCAGTGTTTTGAGAAGCTGCAGGTTTGTTACATAAATCAACAGTATTCAGTTCGGTTTTAGAAAACAAAAGATTGAAGTAATAATTCAACTTCCCTGTTATCACATAAGGGCTCTAAGTTTCCATACAACCAGAAAACATTATGCATAAGAACAATTCTCAGTGTCACAGGGAGGTATATAAATAGCTTTGGAAAATTATTCAAATCAAAATAACAGCTTTCTAAACATCCAAAACTTCTTTATCCCAGGCTATAGACAAAACCAAAAAAAAATCCACATTCCTAATTGATTTCAAGTTTAGCAAGATGTTTTTATTGAAGAAACATGTCCTCCACTGCTTCTTTACTCAAGTTAAAACCTATTCATACCAAGGTCTATGGTAGCCTGCACTATATACTGGTACTTTATGAAGTCACTTAAGACAGTAATATTGAACTGTAAAGATCAGGGCTTGCCTATCACCGGCCACGAGAATTATGCCTCACTTTCACCCTTCTCTAACGCTCCCTGTCTCAATTGTCCCAGATAAATGTAACTTTTCCATTCCCTCCCTTGCCCAAATTCTTCCTAAATCAATGATCTTTTCCATCTAGAGATCTCACCTCCATGGGAAGACTCTCGGATGTCCCAAATAAGAACCCGGCCATCATCTGATGAACTGGCAAAGATGTTGTCATTTACTGGGCTCACTGAAAGGCCATACACTGCATCTTCATGGGCGAACACATCCAAGGTCTCAGTGCTGGAAAAAAGACACATAATACTATCACTCTTTCTTCTTTTGCTGTTGTTTTAAAAAGCAAAGTATTTACAGCTTTATCTACCTAGTAATACTTAGTGACAAGGTTTATGTAACTTTATAAGAAGACTCTTGTGTTTAATTAGAGTAAAAAACAAACAAAAAGCCCATGTAGAATTATCAAGATATCATGCTATGAGGAAAAAAAAATCCTCAGACCAAAACCCACACATTAAAAACTCCAGAAACTGCAAGATGCTATGGAAATCACGTTGTATCAGATTAAGCTTGGGAGGAGGTAATGGAAAGGGAAAGAGGTCTTGGGACCTGTGGACTACTTAATGTAAAAAGGAAAACAAGACAGAAGTTCATTCTTTAATACAGGCTTCTGTATCGTCCAAAAGTTCAGTTGAAGTTCACAAAAGAGCAACTTTCCAGCTGGCATTTTTAATAAGTTTTCTTGGTTCTCCAGGATAGACCAGACCTGTATTTTTTCCATGTAGAAAAAGCAGCAAAAAAGAACAAAATAAAAATAAGTCCCTCAAAAGTACCTAGATTTCAGCCATTCTGCAGCTATAAAAAAGAAAAAGCCCGTTCTCCGTTCTTTTCCCAACTTTCCCAAAAGAGGAAATAGTGGCATGGAGAGGCCAAAAGCTAAAATACTAAGAAAGAAGAATCTGGCGTTGTTCTCTTGCTTTGGCAAAACCCCTTTATTTCTTTAGAGAATACGCTTGTATACAATCCCCATACCTCATGGAAACTCCACCAAAGAGATCCCATATCAAATCAGTGTTTTGCTCACATGGCAATTGATGTTCTTAGTGACAGATCTACTAATTCTGTCTCATGGACCATTAATAGAAAGGCCAAAAAAGCAGTAAAAGAAAAAGCCATTTAAAAGTATGAAAAAGCAGTTGATAGATCAAGCGTTATCATTCAAGAAGATAGAGTAACTTTCTATAGAAATCAATCAGAACTCAATGTGTCAGACCAGTAAGGTCTCTTTCAGAAGATCACACAAATAGCCTTAGAGGAATTAATTCTGTATGCATTACAACTGGACTTAGCATACCTAAAAAAAACCCCCCTGATACCAAAGCACATTAAAAATACATACATATAAAAAAGATTTGTTAAAACATCTCAGCAAGACATAGCAGGAAAAAATGAGTTATATAGGAAATTGTCAAGTACAAAGATCTTGTGGAAGCTTGAAAAGTCAGAACACAATAAACACCAGCGTCTAAAATTTTGACATTTCTACATTTAATTAAAAAAAAAAAAAAACAAGAAAAACAAAACACTGAACAAAATACCCTTCCAAAAACAAACACCCCCCAAACGAAACAAAAAACACACAAAAACCACACACCTCCCCAAAAAACCCCAAAACCCAAAAAGTCAAACCAAAACAAACAAAGAAAACCACCAAACAACGTAATATTCCTGAGAAAGCATTAGAAGAGTGAGACAAAGTGACTTTTCCCCAGCTCTCATGTAAGATTTATACAAGAAGTAGATATAAGGTATGATGGAAGGCAGATGAACACTGATTAGTTCAATGCAAAAGGCTTTGGAAAAACCTAGCAAGAAATATGTCCAAATTATGTTAACCAGGATGCAGGCAACTCAAAAAGATTTAAGGTTTTATATTTCTCTATTCTTACATATATCTCTTCATGTTTTTTCTTTATACTTGATTTTCTTGAGTTCATGTTATTTAAATGGTCATTGCTTAAATCTGTGGAAGTTACTACTAGAGACCAAAATTTTAACTTTATCATTTTTCTACTTCAAAAGCAGTAAGCTCAAAAGACATGATACCTAGAGAACTCCAATCTAATACATTACCACTACTGTATTAATTATATTTTGACTAACAGCCTAATCTTGATGTAGCACAACAAAGCCTAATTCCCAACTGTTTTGCAGTTTTGGTAGAAAGTAAGTATCAAAATAAATATGCTTCATATTAGCGTGGAGAATCAGGCAGCTGCAACCAAGGTTTTAAAAAGTAGTTAGGTAGGCCCGAGCACTAGCTATCTTAAATACAAGTCAGGTGAGTGTTTCGAAAAACAAACTAAAAAGCCTGTATGTGCCACAATACTTGTATATGTGCCAGAATAATGTGGCTCTGAAGCTACTCAGAACTTACTATGCTGCCTGCAGGACAGCATATGTATTTAATAACCATTCTCTTTTCCAAGGTCAAAACGATGCAGAACCCAAGTGCTGAAAAAAAAATGGGGTGATGGGGAATACTTCATTCCAGATATGAATTTAGATAAATAAAAAGCATGTTTCAGGATTAAAACACTGTGCTCTTCTCCCAGACTATTAATTTAAAACAAAAAGTGCCTCCAGTGAGTTGACATTAAGCGAGCTCTTGAAGCAGTGGAAACACAAACTTTGTATTTACCTTTCAACATCATGGAGTATAACTTGCTCATCGTTGCCTATAAAGAGAAATATAAACACTTAACATCACATTCCAGTGGTTAAAAAGCATTATAGTGAAAAAAATAAAAAACAGTATATTTTTTTAATTTTTTATTTTGAAAACAAAACTGAAGCAGAGAGAAGACCAGTTCAGTTGCCAAGTGGTCAGCCCTCTGCTCAGTTACGTGAAAGGCTCCATGTGACATTTCCAGTCATGATCAAATGCACCAATCCATTCCATCTGCTACTGCTCAACAAATAATTCTACTTAACTGTGTTACTGATCATTGTTCAGTTTGAGCTTGAGTTTTGGGAAACTTGCAGTAAAAAGAATATTATGTGAAGCAGCAGAACACCTTTAACTCTCATGCGAATACACCTTTCTTCCTGCTCACAGGATGCTCCATAAAAAGATAATGGAAGGTGAAAAGAGATGCCATAAGCAAAACACACTGGGCTCCCAGCTCAAATGTCACCAGTTCACACTATCAGCATTCAGGGTTTTACAACCATTGAGAAGGCACGAACATGACAGCCAGTGTAACTTCTTTTGTATTAACAAAAACCAAATGAAGTAACCAGACAATCATGTCACTTTTCTTTAATCACGTCCATTGAATACAATGGAAATTAAACACATGCAGACTAAGAGGGTCACAGATACAAAGTAATTCCACTAGCTCATGCAGTGTTTTTCAAGCTACAGCAACAGAATATTTTTTTATTCTCTGCATTGAATATTAATTTATCTAATTTGGCACCTCCTTTTTAGAAATATTTAAGGAGACACACATTTATATTTAATTCAGAAGGAAAAAACCAGAAAGCCCACAGTCATATTTTTACGCTCAGTATGTCTTTGTAGTTGCAATATCAAGTTGAGAAGCTTTCCTAACGTACACCAAAGCCAGAGGTTCAGAAGGAGCAAGATTTCATGTTATGATTCTTAAGTGTTCAGTTGACTCAGTTTTCATTTATCCCATACACATTTCAATTTGTATTCTGTCCCAACAGAAGAAATATGAGAAAGTTTCTCTTTGACTAATGAGGTGTGAGATTTCTCTACATCCACTTGCTCTTTGCACAGGCTCCTAGTTAAATTGTGCCAGCCTTAGATTACTGCAGTAGCTCATCTTTTCCACAGTACAATAAACAAGTCACTTACGTGTAAATGTCCTTTGATCATTAATTGCAATGGAAACTGCCCATTATACATTACAGGCAAGGTTTATACCTAGTAGAACTACTCTAGTGCCTATGTACTTCACCAGTGAAAAGTGTAGCCTAGTTTCTCCAGTGACAAAACTTCCTCCAGCAGACACTGCTGCTCCTCACTCTCCATGCAGTATGAACACGAGAATCATTCTAGATGCCTGGCTTCAGGCCTCTAGTCATCATGGGATCAACCTTCCCTTCCATCACAAGCTCCAAAATGGGAAAGAAAGAAAAGGAGGGGGTGTGCAGAATAACCACTGCTTCTCTGTTTTATGTGTGGGAGGAGGAGGTGGTAACAAAAATCTAACCACAAACTGCTTGGTTGCTTCTGGTAAGGATTCATCCCTGCAGAAAACATCACTACTGTTCAGCCCAGTAGGGTTCCCACTAACAATGTTTTACTTTAAGACAGGAGAGTTCACTCTTCATTGAGAATAACTGGGTTGTAATTGTATACGCAACTCTCCCATTTACAATCTCTCTTGTTTTGATAACTGCAGTTACAATGATCAGAAAGACAAGAAGTATCTGCCATTCCCTTCAATTATACCTGTGAGGATGAAATACTGCAGAGCACATACAGAGGAGCACAGTTAAGGTGACCTAAACCCCATAGCTGTCACATCAGGCCTCTACAGAAACAAATTCAGTTCCCTGTAGGTTTATTTCAGCTTTTCATATATCTAACATTAAACGCAGGAAAAAAAAAAAAAAAGTCTGTGCAGTTTACTAGGAGGGGATCTTTCATTTCAAATGATGCTCTACTCTCAGTGTGTGTGGACAGAGAAGGGCAATAGTATTCTTCAGGGATGGGAACTTCTTTGGTATCTTGAGACAGTTTTTTCTCCAGCGATTACATGCAAAACATGGTCCACTCAGTTCCTGCCTTCCATTTTTGTAATGGCTACATGTGGTACATGCTACACATGCGCTCCTTCACAGGAAAGAGCTTTGAAATACCTTGGATGCAATTCAATTTGTACTGAAGTGGAAAATCCTTTCTCCTCTGCTATCAAGAGCTGCTTCAGGGAAAGGTCGTTAGATCCTAAGTCATTAGTTGTTGGCAGCTTTATTTACACAATGAACTGAGCTCTGTGCACCTTGTGCTAGTTTCCATACTCTAATTTTTAGTGGTTTTTTGAAGTATTCCAACTTCCATGATTTGAATACAACTTCAACTTCAGTATGGGGGGGGATGATGACCAATAGATCTTAGGACCCTCAATTCTTTCAGACCTTTTAGGAATCTCCCAGAACATTGTTGAGTGAATAAATATAGTTAGCCCCATTTTACCGACAGAGATAAAACAGATGGTACATCTAGGCCATGCAGCAAAATGACTCTTTACAAGGAATCCAAGAGTCAGACTCACAACCCTTGCAGATGAGCTCTGTGAATCTTGGTGGAGCAGCTGAAAGAGTTCCTGACTCCTCCAATGGAAATAATTTCTGGCAGAGGCACAGTGTGTTTATGCAAACTGGAGGAGGAAAAAGTGATGAGAACGGCCAGTTTGTCTGTGCATCAGCTGTCACAGCTCATCTAACCTGGCATCTTAGCAAAAATCCGCCATAATCAATGATGTAAATCTTTAACTGCAGGTGTTAACTGCAGTGGCAAGGTACAGTTAAACCACTCTGCTACCCTGATAGCAGGGCCCAATGGACAGAAGGTTGAGTTGGAAATGAGAAAATACCATTACAGCTGCTCCAGCAAGATTTGGCACAGTTCATTCCTTGAATATTCATGTAAGGTTCCATTTGTCTGAATTCAAACTAAAGTAAAACAGACTCCAGCCCAAAATTTCATTGGAATCACTCATGCAGATACATTCATTTGAAGACAGTGTGGACTGCTGTCTTTCTCATAAAACAAACAGCAGTCCCCAGAATCAGAAGATAAGCACCACTATTTGACATTTTTGGGCTTTTCTCCACCTGAGAAGTACATATGAATCATTTTGTCCTTAAAAATTGACACCATCTTAAGCTTTGTCATGCCTTTTTCCCTAAGGGTTGTTATAGTTTTAACACAGCGTTGAAGGATGGGAAGCTTCCACCATTCACATGCGCTTAGAATCAATTTATAGCATTGATTTGCAGTTCACAAATCTTGGTTCAAAAAGGTAATGAAGCACTCTGACCAAGTAGTCTCATAATATCCTAAAATAAGTCTAGCTGTATGTTAATGGACATACTGATGAAAGATACAAACTCCTGTCCATTCTATTATCATGTCAGACAGAGGAGATGAAATACAGCAGAAAATGACACTGCATTTTGACCGTCTTGTGCCTTTTTCTTCTTGACTCAATTTTCCTCCCTACCTCAACACTTCAAAAATCAAGAGGTGAAATGAACCTAAATGCTAGGGTTCATTACCCCAGAACAAGTACATATCCACTTTCCTTATATTAGTTTTAAGACAGAATTAAACTTTGTTAAAAAGTGGATTTATATTGAAAAAGATTAAGACTATCAACACTAATTAGAGCCCAATGTGCCAACAGTTCTAAAAGGCAGACACTTACTAGTGAGGACTGAAATGAGGACTGAGAACAAGTGATCCACCAATAGATGGCAATAGCCCTTCATTAGCCATCTAAGGGTGCATTAAAATCAGCTAGTAGCAGCAGGTATTTTCAAGCATCAGGCTTGAGTGCCAGAGAGGATGCAGGGTCTGCTCTCAGTACAGCTAAGACAGAATAACAAAGACCATGTTCTGCAGTCTGTAGCACATGTAGGGGCAGACTGGACCCAGGGTTCTCATGATAGCTCGAGACACGATGCGTTTACACCAGGGTTTGCGAAAAGGAAAAGCATGACAAAATTGAAAATGTTGTGTTAGCTAAAGAATTCCCTGTTCCCCAAGAACCTTCAGCTGCTGATTAAGATCCAGATCCTTAGGGCACTATGGAAAAGACCTTTCATGTGGGGCAGGATCTTGCTCATGACTTCTACTCTCAGGCATTCACAATGCAAACTCCTGTGAAATCAGGGTGCTCTTCCTTCCTTACCTCCAGAGAACACTTTTGTATTGCCACTGTTGAAAGCTAGGCAGAAGATATTAGAGTGATGCTCCCCCTTCAGCTGAACTGGTTTGACTCTTGAGTGGATGGCTTCTTCCATATGCCAAAGTAAGACCCGGCGGTCATCCCCTCCTAGAAGAAAGGAAGGAAATGTGCATTACTGCCCGAGCCATGTGCAAATTGATGACAGACAAGTTACTTAACTCTGCAGTTATTCATAAAAGGCTTTGCTGAAACCCTAATTAGCATAAAAAATTTTATACTTCGCAAGGGTTTGGATATATAGACACGCACTTATATTAAGGTGCCATGCAGGCAGGTATTCAATTAATATTAATGAAAACAGAGGAATCAGAAAGAAAAGTTTGGATTAAACAGCTGCCATTCTGCCAACACATACCGACAACCTATAGCAACCTGGAGACTCAGAATTTTACTGGTATGTAAAATTCTGTAGCAAGCTGCAGATGAATTACATGCCAAATATGCATGTTGGCAAAATGCTTCTACACCAACTCCTTGTTGCCAGTATCGCTTATGTTATTCATGAAACAGGAACTTTTTTCCCCTTTCACTGACAACTGTATCTCCTCTAGCAGTCTTTGCAAAGCCTTCACAGCATAGGCTGGCTACAGGAGTGACATGTGGCCATGAAAAGATTTTACTGAAGCATTCAGAAATCTTCAGCATGCACAGTTATGTCATGCTTCTAGATCTGTAAAGGTTAAGACAGACATTTCTGAGGTGAACTCCTGACAAAGAGAATAACTGGGGAGAAGTTGTTCAACTCTCCCTTGCTTTACAGCTTGCTGTACTTCTAATTGCTTGCCTAGGTGCAGTTCTCAGGTCAGAGCTCTCAGAGCTCTATGCACAAATATATTTAAGTGCCTCCTGCTCTGTCTGGTAAACAGTCAGATATAAATATTAGACACTGTTCATGCTTTAATTGCATAAAACTATTGTTTATTAGGAAGAGAAAAAAATTCAAGATACTACTGCATTGGACACTCTCAACATCAATTTTGGATACCTGTAAAAATCTGAATAAAGCTTTTTCAAGTCAGACTCAAAATATTTTTGGTATCTGTCTTTAATAACAAACAAAAGAGAATGGCATCACAAGTCAAAATTGCCACTAGAAACATGCTGATTTCAGTTAAAACATTTTACTGCTTCTTTGCACAACCAAAAGCATAAACTCAGTGCCTTCTGAGCTGCTATCCAGAAGGAAAAAGGCATGAAACAGAGACAAAAGGAAACTGAAATTAATTGGTCTGCAGTTTACTTCAAGAAGAGGCAAATGCATAAATAGAATTCATGACTACTGTTAATCAGATTTCTTAAAAATTTTCACATCATATGCTATTAAGAAGTTTTCCCATGGAACTGAGTTATGTCAAACATCCTTTAAGTTAACAGTCTCTCAGCCTTTAAGTCTCCTAACAGATTTTATGACAATCACTTTGATAGGCAGTACAGCTACATGTTATGCTTACCCATGCTCCATGAAATTTATTGTGTATTCCTCCTCCTGATTTTGTACTTTACAGAGCAAATAAGAAATAAACGATAAGAAGATTCGTGATGCATTTGATAACTACTGGGAATAAGAGTCAAATGTGATGGATCCAGAAAAACTCACCGTAATTTATGATCAACTAAAGTGATGGGAGCTTAGATTCCTTTCTGTCTAGAAATAGGTGAGAAAGTTATATTTGCACCCTAGTGACTGCAGATGAGCTAGTAATAAGGAGACATAGAAATACATGACTGCTGAAACATATGACCACATTAGTCACACTAAAATCAAGAAGTGATTGTCACACTTGAAGTGGTTACTTTCCAAAGCTGTCACAGACAGATCTTAATGTTATCACTACCTGGCAAACAATTTAAGCAACATTTAAGGCTGGTGAACACCAACATTGCTTCTATCAGACTACATTTATTGTCTTTCAAGACTTCTGTAAAAGACATTTCAGGGCAAAACATAATAACATACTGTTGTTAATTGTTACCATAGCAAACCAATTTGTAAAACCACTGCAGTAAGTCTACACATCCCTCCTACCTGACAGCACAGCCATCTAGGTGTCTCACTTTAACAGCAAACTCCTATTCATTGCCACTACCCACCTAGTCCAGATACGAACAAAATTGATGAAGATATCAAAGACAACAAACATGACTGTGGTTTCCAGCAGACATACAGTAGGGTAAGAGAAAAATTGCAACCTTTGCAGAAGAATCTTTGACAGTGTTAAAAGTTGCCACTACCTTATTTTTTATAAGTTCCTATACCTTAGTGCCTGTTTCCTCTGTCTCCAGCTTAGAAACAACTCTTCATACTGAATCCAAATGTCTCTCTCTTCCCAGACACCTAGATCTCCACGAGACCTTGGTACAAAGGGCCCCACTATTGAGTATCCAACACTACAGCAGTCTGAGAACTATGTTTGCCTTGGTGGTGGCACATGTTCCACAGTTTAGGAGCTTTTAAATGTTCCCCACACTCGTGCAATTCTGTCCTTTCTCCATCTATGTATTGTCTTGCACATACTTGTCTTTAAGAACTTCTACAACCCTGTTTCATGCCTGAGTTTTATTCCTCTCATACCCCACTGAGACATAAAAGTTTAATAAAATGGTAAAGTTAACTGGGTTGGAAGCATGCTCCCTTGTAACTCCAATTCAGCTATTCCAGAAATACTTCTGACTTAAGGCCAGTTCCACTAGAAAGAAAAAGCCTTACCAATGTGTCCAGTCACAGAGGAGGATTTATGGCAGAAAGACATTTTACCAGTCTCCACATGCTCATACAACAGAACAAGAAGTGTTAAGTCACAGGCAAATACACCCAAGAAAGGGCAAGTCTTATGTGACTGAAACCAGGAGAGGTGCAAACCAGCAAATGCGATCTCCACTACCAAAACCTGGCTCTTTGAAGTTAGAAGGAGAGGGAAGAAAGGAGGGAGGCACACATGTATGGACAGGTATACAGGGAGATAGCAAAGAAAATGTGAATATATAGAGCTTTTACGCTCTCTAGAAAGGAACCATGATTCATCAGACACAAAGTGTATGCACATTATGCAACATAAATTACAAGTCTGAGAATTATAGAAAACTCCAGGCCTATAGCATTCATTCTGTACAGCTGATCAGTGAATGCAGATTAGTTAAGACGCTTTCAATTTATGGTGGATTTATTTTGCACATACACCAATTCTACGACGTGTGAAGCAGAAGACACTCAACACTTCTCAAGAAGCACTGGGCCCACTGCACAAACTTGTGATAACTCCGCAATGCTCCCCAAAAGAGCATAACTGTGCATGGTAAGGGTATGTTCTTGACATGATACAGAGCATATACAAACAGCAACAGGTTTACTACACATCTGGGAAACCTGGATATATGGCCTCATATGAAAACACCTTAGCCACCAGGGCTCCACATGTGGATTTTCAAGAAATTGAAGTCCCACAAAGTCTTGAATTTGTAATTTTTCAGTTCATGGTGTCAGAAGTAATAAGTTTGACATCTACAAAGTGGAAATAGCTTCACTTCCATCTTATTTTGCTGATTCTGTTTAGGACTGCATGACTGACAATTTGAAGAGTAAAAGTTTGTGTGACCCAACTAAAAATCATACAATGCCATTCTACAGTTACTTTTCAGAAAGGAACCACATTTTAAAAGATGTAATTAGTCAAGTACGTCAGTGTTCATTATGGGTCAAATGTGCTTCTACATTCAAAATCAAAGTCAGACAGGAAGAGATGTCAGACCAAAGAAGTATTTGTGGTCAGAGACTGGAAATTTTATCACCTTCCCATATTACACTTAATGTAGAGAAGAGCAGTATTCCATTTTTTTTTACAAGCACACATGAATGAAAAATACATAAACACACATTTTTCTTCTCCTTCCCCAAGTCACTGGAAGACTTTGTTAATGCTTTGGGCCTTCTGACTAATGTTGATGAGAGACACAGGCAGGATTAAGGAATTCTACCTAGAAGATACATAACAGAACACACCTAAAAAAGAAAGCTTGCATTTCAAATCTTGGGATAGTTACCCTGAAATAGATTCTTAAGTAGACAAACACTTTGTGTTCACCCTTGACAATCTTCTAGTTGCTGTTGACCCAAAGTGGACCTCACAGAAGAATTAGAAGTGCCTTGTCTTCTTCACAGTTTGCCCGCTTCAGAATGGTTTGTGCATGCTGCACACCCCAAGAATCGGGGGAGGGGGGAGAAGGGCTTCCCCCAAAAAGTTATTTCTTTTGTTTTGGCTTGGCGGGGGTTTTTTGTTTGTTTTTTAAAGTAGCACAGACAAACACTATAGGTAAAATATGCCTATTCTAGATAACTGAACAGGTCCCAAATGACTCAGCATGGCATATATTTCAGCACAAACACTGCCTCCACAGTTCCTAAACCAAAGCATTCTAGGTTTGCCCTCCTTTTGGACTAGTTCTTCCCAAAAAAGTTTCCTGATCTGGTTACCTTCTAAATAGGTAATCACTAAATTTATACACAATTAAATTTGGAAGAAGAGTCTACCTGACAGTAACAGTGGTCTACCTGTAGTCCAGGACTGTTCTTATTAGTCTAAAATGGTTCGAAGGGGGCCAGAACATACCCTTGCCAAAAGCAAATCTAGTCTAAAGAGTGTCTGCACAGCTCATGAAACACATCTGAGCTTTTGTGTGCTAACAGAAGCACTTCAAAATCACACCAGTCAGGACTTAAACTGCAGTTTTAAAGTGCATTAACCTTGCTGATTGTGGACAAAGCTCAAGACCGCTACTCCTCTTTGCCTCCCATATACCAGGTCCAGTCACTGAAAAACCTACATGGCAAGTGGGCAACACTTCTAAATCATAACATAAAAGATTAATCTTATTGCCTGTATCTACTCAAGAAGTTGCACGAATCACAGAAAGTGGGATCAGACAGTATTTCAAGAAGTTGATCACTTAGCTGACCCTGGCCATCGGCAAAATGCCAGACTGTATCAGAATTATTCCCAGCAGATGTGTGTCTAGTTTGTTCTTAAAAAAACACCACTGAGGTAGATTTCACACCCTCCTTAGGAAGCCTATTTCAGTGCTTCATTATCCTTGCCATTAGGCAGATTATCCTAGTATCTAGCCCGAGGGTGCAGTTTGACGTTACATATAATCCCACTCCCCCTTGCCATGTGCTCCTGCTATTTTCCCTCCCATTGAATTCAGTGGTGATGCAGCCAGAGGTGAGCAGGTTAAAGAAGTTGACCTGACAGAAAATCAACTGTCAGACAAACAACCTCTCCCTCCCTACTCCTTCCTCGTGTTCAGATGCTTCCATCATACCACCTTATGACTTTAAGCTATAAAAGCACCACATTACAAACAATGGAGAGGATAAAAAAAGTGAGTCAACTACAGGATGAAGGGGACGTGTAAGATCAAATAGCATCCTAAAATCTTTCTTCCTATAACTTAAGACCATTTCTTTGTCCCATTCCCAGTGGACAAAGAAGAGTTTACAACTTTATGCAGTAATAATTAAAAACACCTTTATGCACCTTAAGACTTGCATCTCTACTCTGCTTTTCCTTCTGTAAAGTAAATGGACCCCTTTCTTTCAGGCTTTCATTTTTCTAGACCTCTGATCATTCCTCATACCCTCTTCTGAACTTTATCTAGTTCGGCCACATCCTTCTCAAAGTACAGTGCTCAAAATTGAGCACAGCACTCCATCTGAGGCCCCAACAGAACCAAATAAAGCAGGATTACTTCACATGCTTTACCATGCCTGGTGATACTTATGCTGTGATCTAGTATCACATTTGGATCCTCTTCTACATGACCATGGTCTAGTCTCCATAGTGTATTTGTAGAGTTGACCATTTTTATTCACGTGCTGTACTTTGCACTTGTCCCTATCAAACCACATGCCATTTTTTTCCAGGTAATGTCTCTTCATTAACTTTAAATTCAATTGAAATTATTGCTGCCTTTCCTGGTATCCCCTTTACATTTTGTAATTTCTCAGACATTAATGAAAACATCACATAGTAACTGGACCTAAGATCCCTCCTCACACAGAATTCTGCTTGATACAAAGAGACTAAGATCAAGACCACCCCTCTTTAAAACATACTTGATACACAGTCCCCTTAATTCAGAAGTAATATTCCACTACCTTTGCTAAAGTCACCTCATTCCACTGTTTTAGGCTCATGCGCCTTCACATTTACATGGCAACCAAATGACAGATTAATTTCCAGTACCTTCTTGCATCCCTACAAATTTACGATCATAGAAGAGCTATTAATTTTTGCATTATCTGGTGAGGGAAGAAGCCAAGAGAAAAAGAACATATGCATGGATTAAGTAAACCTCAGATTACAGTACTTCCCAGAAGTTATCTTGAAAGTGCAGTTTAAAGCAGGGAAAAAAAAAGTGGGAGGTTCTGAAAAAGATACTCATGTTTGTAAGAGATAGCAGGCATGAAAAATGACAGTCAGATAAACAAATAGGAAAACATATCCACCAAACTTGAGGATGGGAGAAAGAAAGCCTATTACACAGACTAAGTAAAGATTATTTTTAAGAAGTTAAATTGCAGAAGGAGATGCTTGGCATATCTGAGGGAAGAAGTCAGTTGCATATCATTGCATAGTGAATTTAATTTCCATGCACGGACAGCCATGTGTTTCTCAAACTGTTAACAGAAAAATACCACCACCTAGTATATAAAGTGATTTAAAAACACATTTTGTCCAATGAAATCTCTCAACTCCATCCAGCAGCTGGTTTTAACTAATTTCAGCCCACTTACATATTTCTTATATGTTAAGCTTTCCTCTTCTCTTGTGTCATTCTACAGATAGGTCTTTTCTACTTGTCACATTGCATCTTCTCCTGAGTATCCACCTCCTCCTTTCATTTCTCTCGATTTTCTTTAATTCTTATCCTTATGCCTGTCCCTTCTTCTAGCACTCCTGCCCCAAAACGTTAGTGTCTCTGTCTCTTTCTCCCCCTCTGTAAAGTGACACTGTTGAGTTCCACACAGGCATAGCAAGAGCCTACAGACTGGCCCCCAACCCAACTTGTTGACATCAATTTTTTTACTTCAAAACATGGTTAGGAACAAAATTAATTACTATTAAATCTGTAATCTCCAATACATGATTTAAAGAAGTTAAGATACCAAAAAGTTTCAAACATGCTTTCAAAAGGCCTGCTGAGGCTTGTCTACACTTAAGTTGTCTCCAAAATCCTAACAGGAAAACTATCTGGAATGGTAATGTAAACCCTGTTTAAGCAGTTTGAAATGTTTACTGAAACAGTAATCATTAGCCTTTACAGACTTGCTTCTGGGAGATACATTAAAAAAAAAAAAAAAAAGTGGGACACATACCCAAAAAAAGCATTCCAGCTAATACGGATGAGAACAGCACTAATTTGGATGCAGGCTAGCATTTAAATGGCATCAGTATAGCCACCACAAATGCACTGTATCAGCTGTACTTAAAACAGCTCTAACAAGGTCTAAGTTGTTAACAAGTCAATTAGCTGAAGCAGACTTCTCTAGGTTAAGAATATACATATTACTTAAAACTGAACGACTGAAGAGACTGCTTGCACTCTCCCTTTTCACATACTCCAATATCCCTGTTAACTCTCTTAGCTGCTATAAGCGCAGATGGAGGCATCTAACATCTCATCCTTACCTCAGCACTGACTATTTTGAGGGAGGAGAGACCCACATGCCATCTATTCTAAGGCTTTATCTGCATTTGGAAGTCTTCTGAAGCAACTCTTCTAGAAAACTTCAGATTAGAGGCAGCTTATACCCTTCCTTTATCTTTCATCTGAGCTCTCCTTCTTACTGTTTTTTCCCACTTTTGCTATTTCTCAGAGTTTCAAGTTTAAGTATGACCTTAAAAAAGGAGTGTTTTGAGTGTAATTTTAATGAAGCTTGGGCTTACAATGGCAAGAAATTTAACAGAGTATCCATAAATCTTTTGCCTTTTAATTTCTTATTCTTGAAGGAAGAACAAAGCACCTGCCTGCTTTTGCTATGTCACATAAAGCATTCTCGATCTTGTGGTCACAGATAACATAAAACTTTGTTAGAAACAGTTACCATAATTAGAGCTCTTAATTTTCTCGGGGCATCAATACAAGGTCAGACTTAAGGTAGTCTGTTCTTAATTACCCCAAATTTGTGCACTGCTAACACATGTAACTTAAGTATCCTCTTCCCAACCCTTTTTTTTTTTTTTTTTTTTTTAACTTGCTTCCTAGTCATTTTGTGAAATTTAGGACAGCAGAACTCTAGTACCATTTATCTCTTAAATACTGAGGATAAGCTTAACCCCTGTAAACATTCTGTAGCTTTAAGAGAAGTTAGGAAATTGAAAACTGGACATAGTTTGAAAGCCTTCCTTTTATCTACGGTTCTTTAGATGTCCACGTGATGGGAAATCTGCCTCTATTCTCTCACTGCACCTACCTTGACTCAGGCAGTTTAGACAAAATTAATTCTTGAAGTCCCTTCCAGCACTCAACTTTTTATGCTTCCACTTAAAGAATGGATGTCAACATAGGTAACTGCATCGATGACATGACAAGACCTGAAGTGCCTCCTAAGGCTTTCTTGAGCAAGAAGAACAGAAAATAGTGATGGTGTTTCCATCACTTATTATGGAAAATAAAAAAGGAACAAGAGATGCACTTGAGCTCTCTGTAGCACCTTATAAGTAGAAATACATAGCTCTGCTTACTACTGGAGAAGGTCCAGTACAAACCAGCATGACATCTCTAGCACATCTGAGAACTTCAGAACCGATGAATCAGCATCCCCTTCCAACACACACACATGTGTATATGTGCATGTATAAATATACACATGTATATTCACAAGATGAATGGATGCGTATCTCTGAAGTTGCGTGTGCATATAGATAAAAGAATCCCTGACAGTAACACCAAGATCCTTCATGGACACTTATTCCAGAAATCACTGGATTTAACAAGTTTCTTCAGGTAAGAAAGTTAAATTTAGGAAGGTCTCAGTGTATCAGCTTCCACTCCATGTTTATAAGGTGTTTTTATTCTGCCCTTGCTTAAAGGTAACCAAACAGCCATAATAACTTTTTATTGAATCTCTGTGTTATTTCTGGAGTTATTACTGATACCTTTGTGTGACAGAGCCCACCTCTGCCCAGGCACCACGGCAAGGCAATAAGCAGCCCGTTCAGCTATGGCCCCATCACCTTCCTGAGTAGCCCCTGTCGCTATTTACAGCCCACCAGAGGGTGGCCAGGCAAAACCAAGACCCTCTCGCCCCTCCTCCACCCCTTGTCTGGCAACCAGGCCATTACCCTCTTGCAAGCGGAGAGACCACTCTCAACAAAGCTGCTACGGCCTTATGCCAAGGAGCTCTGCAATACCCACGAGGGCCGTTGCCCCACACGGCAGGGAACAGGCCCTCCCCGCTGCAGCCCGGCCCCGGGGGAGGGAGCTGCCGGCAGCCCCAGCCCGCGGGAGGGCAGGGGACGGGGGGCCGTTCCCTCCAGCCCGCTTCTCCCGAGGACGTGGGGCGGCCGGGACACGACACCCCCCGCCCGCGGCCTGCAATGGACACTGCTCTCAGTGGCCAGGCCGTCCCCGGGGCGGCGCGGCAGATGCAGCCCCTCCCGGGCCAGCAGCCCCCTCCCCGCCGCCCCGAAGGGCTCTGCCCCCTCGCAGCAGGGCGCGGGGTCCCCCGCCTCGGCGGGAGGGGAGCGCCGCGGCCCCTCAAGGCCCGAGCCCCCGGGGCGCCGCGCCGTGCCCCGCCGCGGGCGGGATAGGCCCTCGATTCCCCGGCCTGTCGCTAAGAGCCGCTCGAGGAGAGCGCGGCCTGCAGCGCCCGGCCAGGCCCCGGCCTGAAGTTGCCTCCTTCCCCCACCGCCCCTCCGACCCCGGAGGCGGGGAAGGAGGAAGAGGCACCTGCGCCAAGCGCTGCTGGGGTGGGGGCAGGCGGGCAGCCGAGCCCCGCAGCCCCTCCCCGGCGGGGGGAAGGGGGTGCAGAGCCTTTCCCCGTCCTCGGTGTCGCAGCTGATGTCAAGCCCTCGCCTCCCTCCTACCTGACAGCATCCCCCCACCCCCATGGCTCCCTCAGCCCCGGGCTGGCCACGGGGGGGGACTTGAACCCAAGAAACATCACCACGAAAATAATCCCCCCCCCTCCCCAAACGCGCCCTGCAAGGGGAGGAAGGAGGAACAAAACAAAACCCTACTCCCCTCCCCCAAAAGAAGATGGGGGGGGGGGTGGTCCCAAAGTGACCAGTCCCTAAATTAAACCGACCCGGTTCCCCGCCCGACACCGAGTGGGACTGCAGCCCCCCGGCCAAACTCCTGCCCGCCGCCCGCCCCCCGGCAGCGACCGCTGACCCCCGCCCGTCCAGAGGCACGGCGCTGACAAATGTCACCCGGCGCCCACAATGCACGCCGCGAGTTTGTTTCTCCTCCGTCGTCGACCCCCCAAAAATAAGAAAATCCCCTTTTAAGGGGCAAAACAGGCGAGCCAGCAAATAAAGGGGCACCCCAGCTTCCACCCCCCGCCCTGGAAACACTCTCGTAAAAACTTTGTCCAGGGCTCCCCCCCCCCAATAATAGTAGAATTTAAAACCTGTCAACCATTTTAGATCTCTACTTGGGAAACATTATTCCCGGGCGCCGGTGGGTTTGAGAAATGACTCTGAGCGCCGCCGCAGCTCCCCTCCCCCCGGGCCGCGGGGGAGGCGGCCGAAGAGGAGGAGGAGGAAGATGCTTTCTGGGGAGGGGGTGGCGGGAGGGGGCGAGGGCCGGGGAGCGTTCGCGTTACCTGAGACCAGCCACTGGCCTCCATTGTTGGAGAATTCAATGGCATTGACACAGCCGAAGTGGCCCAGGAGGTCCTTCTTGTAGAGGTTCCTGCAGCCCCGCAGGCGTCTCCGCTGGAAGTCCTGGGTGAGCAGGGGGTCCCCCTCCAAGCCCCGCTGGGACAGGAACCCCACCACCGACCGCATGCTGCCCCCCCGGCCGCCTCTCCTCTTCATGCTGCCGCCTGCGCCGCTCCCCGCCGCTCCTTCCCCCGCCGCCCCTTCCCCCGCCGCCGCCTCCCCTCCCCCGCTTCCCCCCTTGTTATGGTTATGATGATTTTTCTTTAGCCAGCCATGGCAGAGAGGTGTTAGACACTCCGCCGCTTCCTGATCCCGCTGGCTCCTCCCCGCTCCCCTCAGCAGCTGATCCTCAGCTGCAGCCCGCGCCTCCCCGCCGCTGCCGGCCCGGCTCTAACGTCGCGCTGCCGCCGCTTTTTAACTCGCTCCTGTAACGGCGCAGGGGGACGGAGAAATTCGCAACTCCGAGGACCTGCGGGAGGACGTTTCCCGCCGCTGCTGCTCGCGGCCGCCTTGCGCTGCCTGCGGGGCGGCCCGGCCCGGCCCGGCCCGCCTGAGGGGCTTGCCGCCGCCAGCGGCCCCGCGGCCGGCTCGGAGGGGGCGGCGGGCGGGCAGGTGCTGCCGCCGCCAGCGGGCGTCGTCCCCGATTGAGGGGAATGGGAAAGGACCTCTGCGGAGCCACGGCCGGCCCGCCGTGGGGTGCGAGGGGTGCCCCGCGGGGTCCTGCGGACACATCGCCGGAGGGAGGATGAGGAAAAAACCCGCCCCAAGTGCGTGCTGTTGGCAGGGGGGTTTGCCCTCCGTCAGTGGTGAGCGACTTCTGTAGGATTTCCAAATACTATGTCTTTAGAATTTTCTTGATTTTTTTTTCTTTAAGACAGTTTTTATGGGGCTCTCTGAGGTTTTATTGCTTGCTCTCTCCTGCTCCTACCTGAGCAACACTGAAAATAGGAGGGTTGCCCCTTCTCAAGTGAGTAA
Organism: Ciconia boyciana; assembly: GCF_034638445.1. Classification (NCBI taxonomy): domain Eukaryota; kingdom Metazoa; phylum Chordata; class Aves; order Ciconiiformes; family Ciconiidae; genus Ciconia; species Ciconia boyciana. Next base: position 33,585,941 of record NC_132939.1, on the reverse strand, counting down.
GTAGACCTGTCTGTAGCCCTGGAAGACTGTTGGAAATACAGATGAATTTTCTTCTCTTACCCTTCAGTATCAACAAAACCCCAAAAGGCAGCCAGCTAAACAGGTAGAACTGATCTGTGTTGTCCTTCACCATTTTACAACACCCTAACCTATGTGTTTGTGGCAAAAAACATCTTTTGTCTTCACAGGACCCTGTCCCTCGTGCAATGCCTGATGCTGTGTAAGACACAGGAGTGTCATTTGAAGAGTAATGGCCATGAGGCGCAGCATGTAGCCCCAGTCCCCCCTCGCAGTGCCTGACCACATGCTCCCTGCGTACAAGGTGAGTGGTCCCAGACCTGCAGCTTGAAACTTTCTGGTCTGTATCTCCCCACAGGTGCAGGTGAACTCGCACCAGTACCTAGGGAAGATACAGTTTTCAGAAAGTGAGCAATTAGCCTGACAGTCCTGGCCTTCTCTGTGTGGAACTGTATCTGCTAGGAATTAGGAGTCTCCAAACTTTAAAACAAGCAAACAAAAAAAAAATCCTTCCTGACATAAACTGTGGTGTGGCAACGCTACCGGGTAGTTAGACTGCTGCCTTGTTCCCATGACAGCTTTTCAGTAGAAATTGAAATTATTTCATTATAGAAAGTCAGTTAAGTGCTTTGGGATTCTTCTTGGCTAAGATTATAGAAAGAACATGAAATCCTATAAAACATGCTTCTTAGTCGACAACACTATAGCCTTACTTTTAACATATAACAAAAGAACATAACAAACTTTTCACTTCTAATCAGAATAAAAAGAATGTAAGAAAATGTTAAAAAAAAAAGTAAGAACATTTCTTACATTTCAGCTTTGTATATAACTTTTTTCCATATGTATTATCAATAAGTATAAATTTCAGAACTTAATTAAAGGTATAATAATAATTTGAGAGGAATATCCAAGCATAGTCTGTTAACTGTTTTCTGTTAGAATGATAATTAACAATGTTAATATTGAAGTGAAAACCAAGAACACTTAACCTCTTCTGCATCTGGGCTATATGAAGATTTTTTTTCTAGTTACAGTTGTTGATGGCCAACTATTGCTATGTAACATGCCTAGCAAGCCTCAGTATAGAGAGGCAAAGACCCTGTCCATCATGATTTGTATTTATTACCTTAGCTTCAAACACAGGTAAATTGCACTGGAATAAATAATATTTTATAGCTCTTTTGCTTGCATGCCATCAAAATCTGTGCTGTTACAATTATATCTGAAACTGTTGCTCACTTCTGAGTTCCCAACATAGGTAAGTGGCATTACATTTTTCTACCTATAGAATCTAAACTGACTCCATCAGTTTGTATTCCATTCTTTCCTCTATAATTTTCATACAGTTCACACCACCATATGATCTGAGAGCCTTCCAGAAATACATTACGGAATCATAGAATCACAGAATCATAGAATGGTTTGGGTTGGAAGGGACCTTAAAGATCATCTAGTTCCAACCCCCCTGCCATGGACAGGGATACCTCAGGCTGCTCAAAGCCCCATCCAACCTGGCCTTGAACACTGTGGCTGTCACTTTCGTCACATCTGGTTCATTTCCTCCTCTTTCCTAAAGTATTGTTCAGGTTGGATATCTTTGGTTTCTGTATTGAAATAAATAGGTGTAGGAGCCTTCCGTTTGAAATGCAAGACAATAAAATCTTCGGTGCTTTTTCTCCATGTTCTGGATCCAGTCTCTAGGAAAGCTGTGTATTTACATAGACAAATAAAAATAAAATTATTTCCTAAACCCCCAGTCCCAGGATTTTCAGGAAAGATTTAACTGAGGTTTTTTAAAATCACATTTGTAAGCAGTCAGAAAGAAGATACCACGTTGTCAGAATTTGAAAGGAAAATAATAGAAGACTGACAACCTTTTCTGCTAAATGCAATATTCTCTCACATGACCATATAGGTTAAAAAAAAAAGTGTTGGCGAGCATTCTTTTTGCTTTCCAATTCCTTTGTTTGAATTAATTTTGAAAAGATATAACACCTAAGGAAATTATCATGACCTATCCTGGTAACATTTTCCTTTGAGAATAACTTGTTGCTGTGTTAATAATGCCAGAGTGCTGTAATCTCTTCAAAACACATACAATATTGGCCTGAGTCATGCTGAAGTAGCATCAGTGAAGCATCTTTTTCTGCTTAATAAGAATGTTCTACAGCTTGAAATGGGGTTGAGGCATGGACAGTACTTAGCCAAACAGATTGAACCTCATCAAGTTACTGTTCTGTTGGGCATGTTAGCTTAGCATGCAGGGTGCTGTACTGAGACTGTTTGAATGTCACAGACATGTGGATTGAGTCTGGCCAGACTCAAAGGACAGAGTAAGTCAGGGTCTGTATGCACTGCTTGAGCAGCTTAATTCTGTAGGATGTTTATAGTCTCCTCCATGCCTCAAAAGCAGCATGAAGTAAAGCACAAAAAAATGTTTTGATTGGAATTTCAACAAGTGGGCAACAGAGAGGAGGAGTCAACTGGAAAGGAAATGGGACATAATGAACAGGGTGGTGCCTTTCTGTAGATGCTCTTGGAAATGAAGATGAGTAAATAGTGTTTGATGCAATACAGAAGAGGGAACTAGCAGAATACTTCAGAGAAGTGATGTGGTCAGAGTAATGATCTATATAAACAATCTTGGGTTGTGGTTTCAGAGTTGCTAATTCCAGGGCTGTGCACAGCCCAGTCTCCCAGCAGTACTAAATTGATCTGGATCATGTATGGCTATGGTGTCACATTGCTCCCACATTAGCTTCTGCCCATGCTACAGAGTTTTTGTTCTGCCTCTGGAAGGACTGACAACACCTGATCTAGTTTTAAGGTCTGCTGGTACAAAATTATCCCTTTAACATTTTTTCTGAACAAATTTGAATTGGCAGAATGAGTTAAATTGTATTAGTGGTTTCCATTTGATGGCTGTGGCGTATTTGATCATTAATAGGAGGCCTAGTGTTAGCTTTACGGTATTGTCAGATCATGGCATTTACAGCAGGTAATGGCTGCATTGGTTTATGCTGGAGGGAGAGGTATTGGGGCAGTCTAGGTATGGAAGCAAGAGACCTAAACAAGAGTCTTAGTTCCACGGATGGATCAAAGGACCTTGTCTTAGAGATGCCATATAGAAGAAGTCTAAAATTTAGATGTACCCTGGGTACTAGGATCTACAAAGAGGTTTCAGTCAGAGCTGACAGTTGTCATACAAGCTTGAGTGGCAGGTAGACTGGTGATGTTATCCACAGATATGCACAAAGAAGATAATAAGAGGTCTTTCAGGGAAGAGACAGAACCATGTCCTAGCTCTGCTGAGCTTTAACTTCCTGCTAGTCATCCACAGAAGAGAGAAAAAGCCTATGATTTGAGTTTGGATAGAGGGAGATAGCTCTGGGGAAAGGCGCAGATCTGTAAATCGTCTGCAGAGAGATGTTAGTTGTATTTGTATTTCAGATGAGATAACTCAGTGATAATGTGGGAGAATAAAAGGAGAAGACCAAGGATACAGCTCTGTGAGAATCTGTCAAAGAACACTTGAAGGCTTACATAGGTAAAAGGAAAAGATTTTAAGTGAAGCATGGTTGATTGTGTCAGGTCAGAGAGGATGAGGCTTAAATACATTTTTTGAGCTCTGTTGAACCTTTGAATGGCTTTGGTTAATCCAGAGTGGAGACGGCAAAGTTTGGACACTGATAGTTAGATGTCTATGGAGTGAGTCTAGAAGTGAAAGAGAGAGCGCAGTTATTAGAGAGGAAAGTGAGGCTGAGTCAAGGCTTTTATTCATTTGTTTATTTATACTTTTTTTTTTTTTGAGGAGAAATAGAAACAAAAGGTGGGTAAACCAAGAAGACTATGTCATATTTTAGCCATATCATTTTTTAAAAATAATTTTGCTTGTGGAATTTATTCCCTCTAGTGGAAAGTAGATGGCTTCTGGGATTTTCTCCCTTTGCTTACTAATTTCACAGACCAGAAAGGTGGGAAGAACAAGCATTGTTCTCTCACACATCTCCCCTTGGGGCTGTTCAGCTAAAGATGTAGCTTTAACATGCAGCTGAGCCAATCTAATGACTTGCCGCCACTGGAAGGTGGCTTTCTTTTTTGTGGCTATGTGTTCTGTCCCTTTCTTTGTGCTGATGCTGCTATTCATTGGACCTGCTTGTCTGCGGTTTTACTGAGTTCATTTGGCTCATGGAAGTGTCCCAATGAGTGCCAAAATCAGCAGAGGCTAGTCAGGAGTGCCTAGCTGGGAGTGGAGTTTTGGGAGATGGGGGGATATCACCTTCTCAGCAGCCATGAACTGTGAGGCCAACTTAGTGTGCCTTCTGGAATTCAACCACTGGGGTAAGTGAAGCAGCTCTTCAAGAAACGGAATTGTGAAATTCCTCTCTATACCTACATAAGCAATGAAAGAGTTGGCGATTAATGAAGAAATATGTTGATGATGATGAATGTTAATACAACTCATCCTCATGGGATCAATCTGGCAGCTCACACCTCTGAGAGCAGTTTTTTCAGATTCTTTGCAAAACCTGCAAACTCTGGCAGATCCCTGCAGTGAGTTACCACTGATTCATCTTTTGGCTTAGGATGTAGTTTCATGGAGATCTGGCTCTATGGTGAGCTAATTCAAGGAGTTAAACCAGAAGAAAACTCTATTTGCTGTGCTAGCTTTCTGCTCGCTTAATTCCTCGAATCAAACTGGCACCAGTGTTTGCAGAAGTGAGGCAGTAGAATCAGGGTAATTCTGGGCAGTCTACCTAGACTTTAGTAAAGCCTTTGACACCGTTTCCCACAGCATTCTCCTGGAGAAACAGGCTGCTCATGGCTTGGACGGGGGTACTCTTCACTGAGTAAAAAAACTGTCTGGGTGGCTGGGCCCAAAGAGTGGTGGTGAATGGAATTAACTCCATTTGGCAGCTGGTCACAAGCGGTGTTCCCCAGGGCTCAGCACTGGGGCCAGTTCTGTTTAATATCTATATCAATGATCTGGACAAGGGAATCGAGTGCACCCTCAGTAAGTTTGCAGACGATGCCAAGTTGGGCAGGAGTGTTGATCCGCTTGAGGGTAGGAAGGCTCTACAGAGGCATCTGGACAGGCTGGATCGATGGGCCGAGGCTCAGCTGTATGAGGTTCAACAAGGTCCAGTGCCGGGTCCTGCACTTGAGTCACAACGACCCCATGCAACGCTACAGGCTTGGGGAAGAGTGGCTGGAAAGCTGCCTGGTGGAAAAGGACCTGGGAGTGTTGGTCGACAGCCGGCTGAATTATGAGCCAGCAGTGTGCCCAGGTGGCCAAGAAGGCCAATAGCATCCTGGCTTGTATCAGAAATAGTGTGGCCAGCAGGAGTAGGGAAGTGATCGTGCCCCTGTACTCAAGCACTGGTGAGGCCACACCTTAAATACTGTGTTCAGTTTTGGGCCCCTTACTACAAGAAGGACATGCAGGTGCTGGAGTGTGTCCAGAGAAGGGCAATGAAGCTGGTGAAGGGTCTAGAGCAGAAGTCTTATGAGGTGCAGCTGAGGGAACTGGGGTTGTTTAGTCTGGAGAAAAGGAGGTTGAGGGGAGACCTTATTGCTCTCTACAACTACCTGAAAGGAGATTGTAGAGAGGTGGGGGTTGAAGGTAAGAAGTGGTAGGATGAGAGGAAATGGCCTCAAGTTGTGCCAGGGGAGGTTTAGATTGGATATTAGGAACAATTTCTTCACCAAAAGTTTTGTGAAGCATTGGAACAGGCTGCCCAGGGAAGTGGTTGAGTCACCATCCTTGGAGGTATTTAAAAGACATGTAGATGTGGTGCTTAGGGACATGGCTTAGTGGTGGACTTGGCAGTGTTAGGTTTATGGTTGGAGTTGATGATCTTAAAGGTCTTTTCCAATCTAAATGATTCTAAGAATGCGTACAGGTAGAAGGGGGAAGCAGAATTGCCTTTTCAACAGGAGCTAAACCTTCTGTCCACCTTGTTGCAGTGTGAAACTCCACCTTTAGGATGTGGCTTCACAGTTGATTGATCTCATTCTGACTTTTTGATGAAAGAAACGGTCCTACTGTCTCCCTGGTATCAGCCCTGTTTGTTAAAACAAACCTTGCTCAGAATGACTTGTTTGAATATGTAGTCATGGGGTTACTAGCATCGACACAAGGAAGATAAATCACACCAGGAGTTGAAATGCTAGATTGGCTTTCTTCTGTAGCTTGGGATGGGGGCCCCAAATGGAGTGTTATTAATGAGCTAGTGGGGACTACACGCAGCTGTCTGCTCATTGTCTGCTAACAGCAATTTAAGTCTTGACTGGAGCCTCTTTCCTTTGATATTCCATGATCATTGATTTTTCCTTTGAACACTGAGTCATTTGCCCTAGTCTTCTCACTGTTAAAAGATGAGCTAATGTGATTATAAAAATAATTTTTTTTCCTGTGATCAGCAGAACAAGTGAAGCCTGGTTTCCTATGGACTTGTCCTGATGTGGCACTGCTGTGTGGATTCTCTTATATATATAAAGCAGTGTCTGCACACGCTTGCCACTTTATGAGTGACAGCTTTATGAGGGTCCATTTCATCAATTTGGCTTTGCATTTCACAGAGTTACCTTTGTACAAATTTAGATGGAATTGGGCAATGGCTTAAACATGCCTTTTTGGCAAGGAAAGGGGGGAAAGAGAGGAGACCGACAGGCAGAAACACCAACAGACAGTGTAATTGCATAAGCCTTCTTTCCTTAGGAAATCGGGCTAAAAATCAGTCTTTTGACAGAGACCTCTGCAGAGATCTCAGATCAGGCTACAGAGACGGAAAGAAAAGTTAATCTTGCTGTTTACCATGTAAGGGCTTCCAGGTACCTGCTGCAACAGATTTCTCATAAGTAAGGCTAAGCCAGCAGTTGGTGTTTACTCACTTGGTTACCTTCTCATCTTCAGCAATGTCCCCATCAGGCTTTGGGAACTTGTTTTTTGCCACAGTGCACTCATGCATCAATTGCTTTCATTTATTTTTAATTTAACCTTTATACTTGAATAAATGGCTATGTAGGTAGTAAGACAAGCTGTTAAAGAGACTTGTCGTTTACAGGACTCTGTTTGTCAGTGATGCCGTGAAAAATAAAGGCTTTAAATGCAGCCAAGGATACAATCCTGTTATTGTAGAAAAGCTAGACTTGTGGGTTTGATTATATAGCAACTTCTCTGTGAGACTTTCAGTGTGTAATAAATGCTGAGGTATTTTACTGTTTTTCTCTCTTGTAGCTTTACACTAAACTCCTATTACCTTAGAAACTAAAATAAACAATTTGTAAAAGGAAAAACTGGCCTATTTCAGATTTCTGGGCGGATGCCAGTTTATTACAAATGGGTCCAGCTACGAACAAACTTTGCAGATTTGTTCAGATTTGGTCACTGTTCTGAGCTCGTCTTGAGCTCTGATAGAGTTCTCTTACAAATGCCTTGGCTACCCCCTAACAGGGCAGCCGGATCCTGGAGCCCAGCCACATCGGCTTCTTGGGTCTTCTTCCAGTCACTTGGGCCTTGAAATAAGTCTGTCGTGTCCCCAGATGTTAACTTTTTTTCCTTGAACTAGTTCACAGCTGGATCAGTCCCTGATTCTCTGACCCTGTCGTTACAGAAATGCTGGTGCTGGAGCAAGGGAGCAGGGAGCGAGCAGTCAATCAGGTTGAACAGGAAATGTGGGACTACCCTTCCACCAATCTACCCTTTATGCTAGATTACAATGACCATGTAAAACAAAGCATTATACATTGGGGGGTGTGAAGGGAGGAGAGAGGGAGGGAGAGAAGGAGGGAGAACATGCCCATCTGACTGTGGGAGCTCAGTTATAGCCAGACCCCTCCAGCTTTTTCTCCTGAGCATGCATGTGATGCACTTTTCTCCTGAGCATGAGTCATGTGATGAGCTTCAGAGCAGCGCTGGCTCCTGCCCGGTGAACCTCCATTTCAACTGGTCAGCTGTGTCTGGTGCATCGGACTGTAGGGGATGGATGGAGAAGCTGTGGCCGGGTGGTGACTGTAAGGGAGATGCAGAGCTTCCCTGTAGAGGAGAATGAACCAGAGACAAGATGTGCGAGTTACTGCAGTGTGTGAGACTGCAGTGCTTTGTAACCCCCAGTGGATAAATACAAAAATGGATAAAAATTTCTTCACTGTAGAGCAAGATCAAGGATCTTTGTAGAAAGACTTACACAGAAGCTGTAACTCTCGGGTATAAAGCATTTATATGTTCAAAATACAGATACAAGTCAATAGAAAACAAACTGTTTAAGCTTTAATGGCCTGGTCATCTTATTTCTAATAGGGAGAGGGCCTTACTTGCTCAGAGAAGTGTTCTTCTGGAAACCAGCTGTGTTCCTTATTTGCTATCAATTAGTTCCTACCTCATTCCCGAGTTAAAAAAAAAGGGGGGCCGGGGGGGAAAGTGAGCATTCACCTACAGACATTAAAAATACTGCTTCTATAGAGATTTTATATGACAGCCTGATGACAGCCATTAGCTGCTTTGTTGCGCCCCTTGGACAATCTGTCTGCTCAATGCCAAGTCTCTGCTAGGGCGATCCTCTTACCCTGATGATTACATTACAAGTGGCAAAGTCAAAACAACATGAAATTTGATGCTGACTGTCAAATTGTCAGAACAATTAAAAGCAGTATTTCCTGTGGTTTCAGTGTCTCCTTCAAATATGCAACTAGCCGGGATTCTAACAGCACAAAAATTGGGAATTGCAAAGGAATTGGAAGGAATTGGCTGCTCAGATCCCTTTCAGGTGCAGTGGAATTTGGGCTGGAAACTTGTTTGCTTTTTGACAATCTTGGCCTCAAGGCTTGATGATGGTATGCCGAACGTGGCAGCTGGCTGTGTAGTCGTTGTCCATGTGCTGTGGTGTCACAGTTCTAATGCTCATATTTGTTCCCCACACGCAAGCTTTGCCGTAATTATTCCTCTGTTAAACTCTTAATCCTTTCCACTCGATTTGTCCCTCTGTTTTCTCCCAGTTTGCCACTTTGGAGATGGCTACGATTTGCCTTTTATTGTCCGGTCTGCCTTTGCTCTTTACCTCCCGTTCTCCCTGCTGCCCCTGTTCCCCAGCCCCGCTTCGCTTCCCCAGCGCTGGGAGCTCTGGCCGCCCCACTGGGTCCTGCTCCTGCCCGAGGAGCGGGCAGGGCAGCTGCTCCCCGCAGGCAACCCCGCTGCCTGCCCCGCAGGACTTCCTTCTGCCCGTCCGCTTCACGGTACTGCCCGGGTGCGGGTGGCTTCCACAGCCCGGCTACAGCTTGCTCATCAAGCCTTCCTAATTGCCAACAGCAAGCCTCTCTTTTCACTTCGAGCGTCTTCTAAAAGGAGCTCGCTTTTCAATATTTTTATTAATATTTGGTACCACAGTATTATTCTTTGAGGTGGTATCCCCCGGTTGAAGGCATCCTAACGCCTGTTCAGGGACTCAGCCGTGGTCACCGTAACCCCGCCAACTCCCGCTGCTCCCGCGCGGAGCTGCGAGCACCGGGCCCGTCCTGGGCCGCCGCCCCGAGCACAGTGCCCGAGCCCCCGGCCGGGTCCTGCCGCCCCGGGAGCGGCGGGACAACCACGGAGGCGCTCCGCGGGTACGACCGGGGGCCCTAAATGACCGAGGCGGCAGCACACGCTTCCCGCGGAGGATCCGGGCACGGCAGCAAGGCCGAGCCAGTACCGAGAGCCCCGCGCCCCGCCTCAGCTGCCCGGCCAGCAGCTGCCGTACAACATGGCGGCGCCCGCCTCCCGCTCGCATTGCCGGGAAAGAGGAAGCGTCCGCCACTCTAAGCCTCCCGGTGTGCGCGGCGACTACCCCGCGGGGGGTTCCTGCTGCCGGAGACAACCGTTCCGCGGAGACGCAGGTAGCGGGCGGGCAGGTGGGCGCCCCGGCGGGACGCCCGTGGGCCGGGTGGCGGCGCGGCAGAGGCCGGCAGGGCAGGGGAGGGGAGGGGAGATGCTGCGCGCGTCCCGCGGGCGGGCCGCGCCGGCAGGTGCCCTGGCTGTGCAGGCCGGTGGGCCCGCGGCCTCCCTGGCCGGGCCCTGGGCGCCTCCCGCCTGCTCGCTCCCCGCGGGGGCGGCACCCGGGCCTCTTCCCGGTAAAGCCCCGGCCAAGCCTAAAACGGGCAGCGCCTTCGCCCTGGTACTATGGGGAGCTGCGGCCCGCCTCAACCTGCCCCCGTCCCGCCGGGCCTGTGGGGCGGCGCAGAGGAGCGCGCTCTGCGCTCTCCGGGGGCCTGCGGCGGCCCCGGGTCCCCGGCCGGCCCCCGCGCGTCGCCCTCGGCCCGCGGCGCGCCGCTGCCCCCGGGGCGGCTGCCGGCCGCGCGCCTTCCCCATGGCGGGCGGCCCCACCGTGGCGGGCGGCCCCACCATGGCGGGCGGCCTGGGCCTCCTCGGCCCGGCGGGCATCCCCGCGCACCGCGCTGGGGCTGAGCAGGGGGCGGTGGGTCTCATCCTGCCGGGGCGGGATGGGGGGATCCGCAGAAGCGGGGTCACAGGGCCGCGGTCTGCACCTGCATCCCCCGGTTCCCAAAGAGGTAGCAGCCGTTGGAGCGCGGGGAAAGGCCCTAGGTGCGGGTGGCCCTCATTGCTGTCAGTGTCCTCGCTCAGTTTGAGAAGTGAGAGTACATTACCTGTCCCTTCACGAGCGTTCAGGCAGGCGTCTGTGCCCCTGCTCTGAATGCTGTTAGCGGTTGCGCAGGGCTGTAGTAGCACTGACACCGCAGCTTCTGCTTGTGTCGAAGAGCGCTTAAGGGCAGACCTTTAAAAATAACGCAGTAGGTTGGGGAGATGGGGATGCAGGGGCAGGACTGAGTTCAGTTTACTGAAGGGGAGCTAAGCTTTTGTATGATGGAGGGAAAGCTATGTTGTAAATATATGCTGCTTCTTTAGGGCTTTTCAATGCCTGAAGAGACGTTTGACCTTAGTACAGATGTGAATGTAATGGACAATGCCTATTATTTACTAATGCATGAATGGGCATGCTTATTCTGCACTAATTTCATCTTGTCCTTGTTTAGGTTGATCTGGTTCCAAACTGAGCTAAAAGATGTTGATAATAGCTCCAACTAGTTTATTTTTGGAATATCAGAGTTTGTGGAAGCATCCAGTTGCACCAGTATAAATCAAGGGATTCCCTTTCAGGTTTTGGTAGTGTGATCGACGGCAGCGTTCAGTCTTCTGTAACTGCCCAATCCACCACTGCAGCAGTCTGTCCCCTGACCCCTAGTCTATCAAAAGTGGGACCCAGTCCTTTTTCTGTCAGGATCGCAAGTTGTGGCTAGAACCTTGTTATGATGGGTGTATTTAATACCTCTAAGCACATTTCATTAAGTTGTCTTTAATTTCCATCTCTCTCATTTTTCTTTGCAGGCCATGATAAAATCCTACAATGCCGTTTTGAGTGGGTGAAGTGAAGGGGGGAAAAGGGGGATAAAAAAATGCCCAAGCAAACAGCAGTGACAATTACTTTGGCAACCCTGCTGGGTATTGCAGTGGGGGGCCTGGTTTTGTGGAAAGCAACCCAGCGTCGGAAAGGAAAAGCATGCTGTAGTAGTCAGCGAGAGGAAGCAGTTATACACTCAGGAGATGAGAAACTGATTAAGGCAGAGGATAAGGAGGTGCTTTCCTTCTTCAGATCTCCCACCTTTTCCTGGGTAGAGAGGACCCTTGGTGCAGACATAGTGATAGTTTCAGAGCAGGAGGAATGGGATTGTGTTGAACCTTTGCTGAAGAAGGAGCTGGAGAAGTGGCCAGTGCTTGGAATTGATTGTGAGTGGGTGAGTGATCAAGAAGTGCCTCTCCTTTAGATTGCAAATTGCAATGGGAAATCATGGAGGGTGGAGTGATTCCTTTGCTTAAATGGATACAACAGGACTGACTATTGAAACTGCCTGTGTGATTATCTGTCATGACAGCAGTGAAGGAGCTGCTAATTTTGATTGTTCTCACGTTGAAGTGTGCTGACCGTAAGTTTTTAATTCACTAGTTGTATTCGTTTACTGAACTCCTGTGATAAATCAACTATACTAAACATAGTACATAATTGTATGGCTAAATATAACATTATGTGTTTTGTATAATATCTCTTTAAAGGTGATTTACTAGAAGTAGCTTGGGTTTACACTATTTTAAATCCAGCTACATACTTAAGAAACAATTTATTAAGAATAATAAATCCAAAAAGGAGGATAATACTGATATGTAGATATAACTCACTGGGACTGCCAGAAAGCACAGTTCCTCTCCTGCTTGTACATTTGCCCATGTGAACTCTCCAAACAGGCTTTGAGTCATTTATAAAGCCTGGCTTTGCCGTTATTTTGGCTGGAAATCTATTCACCCCACAATCATTAGTATAAGCCACAGTTAAACAATGTGTTTGCCATAAACATTTATGTAGTGGGTGGCTTTGTGCTGATGCGGATTAAGAAATGTGTCTGATTTTTCCGCCAGCTTAGCTATGAGAGGGAAGGGTGAAAGGAGGAAAGTTTCTGTTGTAGGAGTATGGCAGGAAGTAGCTTGGGGACAGTAATACCAGTAATACTGTGAAACAGATTACATAATTTGCAGTAAAATTTTAGAGACATGTAACAATACTTGGCTGAATAAACAGATAGGTATTTCCTGTCTTCAGTGGCCTCTTTTGCCATTTGTTGCAGCTCCAGTATTGCTAATAATACTGTAACCCAGACTCTGATTTTTGTCTTTATTTCAGGTATCTGTGGAGGGAAAAGCAAATCCTGTATCCCTCCTACAGATGGCTTCTTCCAGTGGCCTCTGCATTCTTGTTCGGTTGCCCAGGCTTGTTGTCAGTGGACAGACTATCCCAAAGACCCTGTTGGACATCATGGCAGATAGTGCTGTGTTGAAAGTTGGGGTAGGATGCTGGGAAGATGCTTGCAAGTTACTTCATGATTATGGTCTTCCAGTCAAAGGGAGCATGGATCTCCGGTATTTAGCCATGAGACAGCGGTGAGTGTCTGAAGACAGAGGCAGCTCTGAGGCATCATTTGAGTTGGAAATACTTTAAAAGTAATTTGCGTATGCTGAATGATACCAGGCAGGTAGGTCTGGAGTTCTCAGGGTGGTTTTAGAGCATGGGCATTGACAGCTGCAGCCCAAGAACATGTCATGCTTCTGTTCTATGGTCTTAATGGAAGTGAAATCTTCATAAAGATTTCATAAGCTATTTGTGTCTGTTAGTCTTCTCATGCAATACCCATATGGACTTTTTAAAGTATCATACTTCAGCTTGCAAGAAGTCCAGGCACAGTGATGTAAGGCAGTGAGAATGATCACCATGTCAACAGATGTTTGAATACGTGGTCTAGAAGCATGGTGTAAACGTGCCAGGGGCACCTAAGTGGAACTGTTGAATTACAGGATTTCTTGAAAAATGACTAAAATACACCATCTCTAATTTTCTCTTCTAATAACAATGCTTCCATTAAAAGGTTACAATTATGATGCCATTTTCTCATCATTCATTCTTCCTAAAATTAAATGTTTTACTTGGGAATATTCTTCATGTAGAGTATATGTATGCCTGGGTGTGTTGTTAGTGATCTGGGGCATGGATTTGCTGACCTGACAGTGCCTTTTTATCAATGAGGATGGACTAATTGTCTCTAGTAGCCAGGATTCCTGAGTCATTCCTGGCTCTCATGCTCCTCATGAATCCCTGCAGCTGGTGGTCCATCATTCTGTGATAGACCTCTTTAGTTCAGAAGTGGGTAGTTCAGAGCCAAACACTTCAGCCTTAAATGTTACCAACTCCCAGCCATGCCTGTTTTGCATATTGCAGGCACTAGATAATTACTAAATCTTGAAAGGATGTTTTAGCAGAGGGGAGGGAGAGGGCCTGTGAAGCTGACAGGCAGCTGTGTGCTGTTTGAGTGGGAGTCATGCATCATGTACATTGTGTTCTGGCAGGTTCAGGGTGTGTGAGGCCATGCAAATTTGCATGGGTATATAGTTTTGGTTTTAATATGTTTGTTTCACTTTCTTTGTTAAACTGAAGGAAGGATCTACTTCACAACTGCCTTAGCCTTAAGTCTTTAGCTGAAAAAGTCCTGAACTGCCCGCTTGACAAGTCTCCTCATGTGCGTTGCAGCAACTGGGAGGCAGAAGAACTGACACAAGATCAGGTGTGTCTTCCACTTCAACTTAGCGTTTTGGGAGGAAAAGCAACCTTCTTAGTAGAGAAGAGACATTACAATAGGGAGATCTGATCTTTCTTCGAGTTTTGCCTCAAAACCTTGTGTGTGACTGTGGTCTGAAGTTAATTTCAGACTCTGTGCCCGCGTTTTGCTTCTTTTCCGTGAAGATAATTTTCTGTTGCTCTCCTTGGATTCTTCACCCTTGTTTTCCTTTAATCCTGAAAGGTTTATAAGGCAAGATCCCTTGAAGTGTTTGTGCACCCCAAACCTCACCTTTTTATTATTTTCTTTCCTCCAATCTATAGCAGTCAGTGCAATATAAGAGAGAGACCCTGTAAACCTTGTTCCTCACCATCTTTAGACCATTATGATTTCCCCGATTGCTCACTTTCTTTACAGTCGTGCTGCAGATGTCTACAAAATCAGTGACCAGTAGAGGGAGTGACAGGATAAATAACCACACTGAAGGTTCATAGACAGTGTATCAAAGGGGAGCTTTTTTTTTAGTTAGGGAGGGCTTTGGTGAGGCAGGAGGGTGTTTGAGGCCTGGCTGAACTGAATTTTTTTCAGGCCCTTGTGATTCCTGGGGGCACCCATGAGTATTTCAAGTCTGACTGATCCTAAAAATGTGGGGTGTGGTGATGTTATGAAAGTGTCACTCAAATGCCAGAACTTTGTGTGAACTTCAAAAGGAAATAAATCCAGCTTCTGGCTTTACTGTACGAAGTGTTAAAGACTGATAATGTTTGGGCGTGTTTGCTGTTTGTTAGTATCTCGATGTCTATGCTTTTCTGCAGGTTCTTTATGCTGCTAGGGATGCCCAGGTCTCAGTAGCTCTGTTCCTCCATTTGCTGGGATTTGCCAGCCTCCCTGCTACATCTGAAGGTGAAAACTCTGTTGCTGCTTGGGAAAAAGCACTGGGTAAATGCCGGGGCTTGGTGGATATCCCATTTAGAGGAAGAAGGAGTGGCAGCACAGGAGAGGAGAAGAGTGGAGAGGGACGCTCCCCTCAGAAAACAAAGAATCGGAAATCTTCAGTGAATGGCCAGGCCTCTGGCAGTCACCAAGTAAGAGATCCTCGGAGGCAGAAGCGAAAGCCTCTGGGTGTGGGATATTCTGCAAGGTAAGTCTATAAGCACGTTTTACTCCTTGCGTCGCAGATGGAAAACTTTGAATGATGCCTCATGCTCTACTCATTAAACAAAGTGGATAATATGAGCTAGGAAAGGAAATGCAGGACCTTACAGTCATGGGAGCCAGATCCTCTTTCTGTTTTCCCCATTTCCCTCTAGTGGTATTGAAAGTGGGGGCAGTACTTGGATCTGTACTAGGTCATGAGCAGGTTGAGGGGTTGTCTTCAGCTTTTGTCCTTCCTTCTCCTATGGAGGCATTAGCTAGAGAGCAGAGTCCCAGCAGGAGGCGGTTGGCTGCCCGGGTGGCATTTACTGCCCAAATAGCTGTGCCCTGTCTCCTCCAGGGAGGAGGTGGCAACTGCATAGAGCTTGTCCTATGAGCAGGATCTGCCTCATGGACTGCTGTTTGTACTGTGCTGCCCCAGGTCACTGTGGTCACAGAGATGTCAGGGTACTGAGCAGAGCTGAAAGCTAAGGTTAGGAGGGGTGAGAGAGATTATGTGAGGTGCCAGAGGGCTCAGGAAGGAACAGTCTGTGGCAGCATCAAAGCACTGCACTTCTGGGTGGGCCGGGGAGAGAGAAGAGGGAATGGTACTACTTTGGCCTTGCAGGGGCAGCTGTTGCTGGATTCAGGATCCCCATCCCACAGGCGATTTTTGTGGACCAAATCCTGAATTCTTACAGCCTTTTGCTAATGAAAGTTCAGTTGTTTTTAGATTAAAACAAGTTGGAGAAGTCTCTTTAAGCTCAGTGCAGTGGAAGACATGGAGAGCTAATATGTTTGGTTTTGTTCGGGTACAATCTGATAAAATGAATCACATGGGTGTAGGAACTAAAATTGTCTGTAATTACCATTTTGAAAGAAAACCAGTCGTTTTAGTATTTGTTTTCTCCATTTCAAGTTTATTGGATTGGCAATGAAGACCTTTTAATGCAATCAATAATAGTGATTTCATTAGCAGTCATTAACAGTATTGTGTTGGACACAGCAAGTCCCTTCAGATTTTTTTTTTTTCAGTTGGAGCCCGTGTCATACAAAACAGAAGGACTGCACCTCATGGGAGGGTTAAAATTTAAACAAAATTGCATTCCAAGCTAAAT
The DNA here is from genome assembly GCF_034638445.1 of Ciconia boyciana. NCBI lineage: Eukaryota > Metazoa > Chordata > Aves > Ciconiiformes > Ciconiidae > Ciconia > Ciconia boyciana. Next base: position 33,569,517 of record NC_132939.1, on the reverse strand, counting down.
TGAGATCTCCCTGTGTGTGTGTGTTTGTTTGTTTATTGTTTTTAACCATGCTTGACTTCATGAGAGATCTGTAGATTCCCTGTTTTTTTACAGTATCTCCAGCAGTCTGGCTTTGGTCTGTAATGAGACTGGATGTGATTTCAAAAGTCCATTTCCACTCTTCCTTTCTTTAAGCCTGTTTAGTTTTAGTGTTTATTCATTTAGAGTTGGGAAGTACTCAAATTATCATGGTGATTGAGCTGAACTGCTGATGCTCAGTGGAAGGAGACCTCCTGTATCTTTATTGTTTTGTTGGGTTTTTTTCCCCCATGGACCTCTGAAGAAATCCTTTTGTCAGATTACATAGCCTGTGAATCAACCTTTTTAGCTAGTAGAGCTCTGTTGAGTACTTATTTATACGATCTTGCTGGAAAGAACGGAAACTTCTCCACAGGGTATTGTGACATGTCTGTATCCCTGGCCAGTTCCTCCCAGGTGCTCCCTGAGCCCAGCCTGCTCTGCTCTTCAGTTTTGTTTGAAGGAGGTTGGCAGACTAAGGAAATGTTTTCTGCAAAACGGAGCCCTTCCACGCACTGCCACAAACCACCAGAGACCACTCGAGCAGGACTTTTCGCCACTGACTGAGGTTAGGTGCCTGTGTTTCAGAGGGTCTCAGCTCAGCTTCATTGTTCCCATGGACTCATGTGTTCGGGTTCCCAGTGCTCCAAGAGTTTTTTTTGTAGTATTTCTCTTGGATGAATGAAGTAATTGCTGTTCACACCGTTTTAGAAAAGTCATCTCAATAAAACATATTAAAATACAGGCTTAGGCAGCTGATCCTTGAACTTGCCTTGCCTGTAAATTGACACTGTCTTTTAGCTTTACTCTTAGCTCATTGTCCTTCTTGACTTCATTTCTCTTTTGTTTTCTAATGTAATTTTTTTTTTTAAATGCTGTCATCATTGATGGCATCTCTTGAAAACTGGGATTCAGAGTTACAATTCTGTTGGCAGCAGGAGAGCAAAGATACCTTTCAGTCAGTTGGTGAACCCCAGGTAAGTTTTTAGATGTTCTGCTTCCCTTAGCAGCAGCCTGTGCAGTGCTTAGCAGCCTTAAGTGTGTGTTTAGGGGCACTCGTGTGATTTGGAGGAGGCTGCATGAATTGCAGTGTGGAATTCATGGCTACAGAGAGCTCTGGTTTTTTGGCATGCTATTATAGTTGCTGTAATGCTGCCCTCGTTTCACAGAAAATCTCCACTGTATGACAACTGCTTCCTGCATGCACCAGATGGACAGCCCCTGTGCACTTGTGATCGCAAGAAGGCCCAGTGGTATCTGGACAAGGGGATTGGAGGTGAGCATACCAATTTTCCTGTTGGTATTTGAAATACAGAGCTTTTCAGGTTTTTTGCCTTGTTTCTTAGATAACTGGGCATGAATTTTTTGTATCCTTTCTTACTGGAAATACTGTTGAGGATTCACTAGGATGAATCCTATGTTTTATCATTGTTTTTTTAGCTTTTAAATACAAATTTGTCTTGAATATTCTCTATTTGCCTTTACCCTTTCAGAGCTAGTTAGCACAGAACCATTTGTTGTGAAGCTGCGGTTTGAGCCTTCAGGACGTCCTGAGTCTCAAGTTGATTATTATCTGACAGTCAAAGAGAACCTGTGTGTTGTATGTGGCAAGCGAGAGTCCTATATCCGGTGAGTTTAGTGGGATAGGAGAAAAATGGATCTTTTAAAACAGGACTGAGGTCTGCATCTAGTTTGTCATCTAGAAACTTGGTCGGTGGCCTGAAACATGCTTATGCACATCCTGGATGGGCTATCACTATTTGAATGCTCTGTAGTCGTATGTGTCTGGGTAAGTTTGACACTGAACAGGCCAACCTTCCCTCTTCTTCCACAGGCAGGAGGTATCAGTCCTTGGAGAGAACAAAGTGTATGGAACATGTACGTGCTGCAGTTTGAGTGACAGGGGGCAGCAGTATGCCAACACACACTGTTCTGATGGCATCCCCTTCTGAAAATAGCTGTACTATTCCTTCCACTACTTAATCCTTGTATTTTTGAAAGGTTTAGGTGAGCCTGAAGCCCATGAGATCACAAAGGGTGAGATTTTTGTCTTTGCAGCTGCTGCTGTTTAGCTGAGAGGTATGCTTCTCATAGTGCATTGCTTTACAGTATGAATCACTTTTTTTTTTTTTTTTTTAATTGAAAGCAATGAATTTTTGGAGGGGGAAAAGAAAGGGAAATGCAGAAAACCTGTGGAGAGAAGTACAGATAAAAAGAAGTTGCAGAACCTATTGCTGCACTGAGGGTCCTGAACCTGGTGATCTTTGTTTTCCTGGACTTTTAGTATTAGTTGACCCCTTGTGGGCCAGGAAGAGGAGGAACTGGGGAGTAGCAGCTCCAGGAAAATGTAATGAGCTGGCTGGTTTGTCTTCTCCAGGAAGAACATTGTTCCTCACGAATACCGAAGACACTTTCCCATCCAGATGAAGGACCACAACTCCCATGACGTGCTCCTGCTCTGCACGTCCTGCCATGCCATCTCCAATTACTATGACAACCATCTCAAGCAGCAGCTGGCTGAAGAGTTTGATGCCCCTATTGGCTCCGAGGAAGGTGTTCGTTTGCTGGAGGACCCTCTGCGCAGGCAAGTGCGCTCGGGGGCCCGAGCCCTGCTGAATGCAGACAGCCTGCCTGACCCCCGAAGGGCAGAACTTCTGCAAAGCATCAAGGACTTTTTTAACACAGAGGTAGTCACCCCAGAGATGCTCCAGGAAGCAGCTGGTCTGGAAACCAGGTATAGCCCATCAGTAGATGTAACATTTTAGTCATTTATGTTGACACGTAAGTTCAACAAAAAGTTGTCTACACACAGAGCCTTGGGTAAATATTACTGCAGCAAAATAAAAGAAAATCCAGCAGGATTTGCAGAGCTGAAGATCACGCATGCTGACTTCCCCCACTCCCCACCAGCTTTTTAATGAAAATAAGACAAAACCCATTGCTGGTCTCCTTGGGATATTGATGTATCTTCCCTAAAATAATGGTGTCAAGTTAAGGAGTGTCTGAATTTGAGACTACTAGGAGTTGATCTGCACAGGAAAAACGAGCCTCTAAAAGCATAACTTTATCATTTGTATAAGCCTGCAGAGTCTGGGTTAATAGTACTTTGATATATTTAACTAGAAAGCAAGGATAGGAAGAAGATAACTATCTGCGCTGTAGCCTAAGGCTCTAAGCAGACAAGCGCACTCTGTGTTTCTTACTGTGTTTTTGGTTTTGTTCACCCCCTTCTCCCCTCAACCCAGCAGTCGTCTGTGAACTGCAGCTCTTGTTTCTTCCCCTCTCTCCCTTTCTTTTCCATCAATCTCCTTCCATTCTTGCTCTCCATCTTCCCCTCCACTATTTTATACTTCTTTTGAAGGACAGACCAGGGAGGGAGACTGAAAGACAGTCATATCAGAAGTCTCCTCTCTTCCTCTTTCTCAAAGCCTTCCCAAATATCTTTTCTTAACGAGTATCTGGTCCATGCATGAAGTCAGTATTTTTTCCTTGTTACGCTCACTGTTGTTTGTAATGTGCCAGTGTTATCAGTCAGAACCTATCCAGGCAGGGAATATTAGTGGCAGGATCAGGGGTCTGGAGCGTCCTATGGTTCTTGCCTTGAGAAATTTGCAGTCTGTCTCCTGAGGAGCTTTTAATGGACCTTGAGAGCTTTGTTTAGTATTGCTATAAAAGAACACTTTCCTCAGTTCAAAGAAACCAGCTTCCCAGTGTAACTGTGTTCCAGAAAGCAGTCTGGCATTGAAGCAAAGCTTAAAACTCTCCCTCCTGGTTAGCTTACCATGTGTCTGTAATTAAACTCCGCAGCTGAAAGTATCTTCAGTGTCTTGCTGTTCATTGTAGACAGGTCTAGAGTCTGACACTGGGCTTGTGTGAAAATAAACTCTGCTTGTGTCCTGGCAGGATCTGCAATGAGAGCTACATGCCACATGGACTGAAGGTGGTGCAGTGTTTTGCTAAAGGAGGCCTGCGCTCCCTTATGCAGTTGGAGAGACGCTGGCGGCAGCATTTCTTGGACAGCATGCAGCCCAAGCACCTCCCAGAGCAATGGTCAGTGGACCATAACCACATGAAGCTGATCCGAAAGTATGGGGAGGATCTTCAGATCGAGCTGTCGTGAGACTAACTTCCTGGACTCTAGATAGTGTCTAATGGACATATGTAACTGAAGGTGGAAGGACTGTTTTTATTTCTATGTCTCCACTAACATCTGGGCCTGGCTTTGCAAACAGGCAGCAGTGGATCTGCCAGATTTGGCATTTTATAGAGTTAAATCCGTTGACTTGAATTTTCAGGTGGTTTGGAATTTTTAATCCTGGTCTGTCACTGACTAGTTCAGTGCAAGAGTGATATGCTAAGGGAACTTGTTTTCTCAAAGTGACTGTGGAGAGTTATTTTCTACCCCCTAGAATGGCTGATGCCTCCAGACCATCTCTCTTAACGCAGAGCACAATGTATGAACATTTCCAGGTTTTCCAACAGATACATCTGTGCCCTTAGCTGCACCTTGAGAGTCTCCTGATAAAAGTCTTTGCTTTCAATGCAGTTGTACTCATATGAGTTCTTCTCAGAGAAGACTCCCTGCCAGAGAGAGATTCCTTGTTTGGAAGTGGCAAAGAAACCTTACCTTTGTTTGCAGATTCTGAGCTGTATCAGCATTGCATATAGGCCTCAGTGAGTTCCCTGGTGGCAGGTGCCTGATGAGAAGTGACTCTCTGACTCTGGTGGTATGGAAGCACCATGTCAAGTCTTTTCTTAAACAGCTTCCAGCAACACACAGCCTATAAAAACTGTTATTTCCTACTTCCACTTGTTTGTCATGAATAGTTCTTGGTGGGTACCTTTTCATATCAGACTGAAATGGGGTCAGGTGTCTTAAAAAGGATGAGAGGAAATTTAAAGACCAGCATCTTTTAGGAGGTCAGACCATGTGTGGCAGAAAACTGGAAAATCTGGTGTTCTGTTCCTGGATTTCACGTGTGTGGTGGTGAGCAGGTTGTACTCTCTCCATGCCTGTTTCCCTGTCTCTAAGATGGCACTAATAATACTTACCTATCTCACAAGGGTGTTGTGAGGCTTAGTTAATTCATGTTTTTGTAAAATGCTTTGAAAATATAAGCTAGTGTGTGCTAATTATTACTGTTGTTTTTTAAAATGTGCTACTGTCTGACTTTCTTAAATATTGATGGTTTTTGCCTGGTGCTAGACCTTAGTTAAATATAACTTTTTAAAAATACATACCTTTTCTGCGAAATTGCTTTTGATGATTTTGATTGCGTGAGATGAGTGTGCTTCTCTTGAATGATGAAGCTATGCTCAACTTTTATAGGTGTCTGTCAAGAAGTTTCTGTAAAACCCTGAAATCATACTCACTACTGTGTATAGCACAGTTGACCCATATTTTATTATAACATTTGGGCAGAATCGTGGACCTGCTGTGATATGGCTGAAACTCTCCCTTACCAGATAATTCAAGAAATTTCACAGGCCAGGGTGAAAAACCTGTTTGTAGCAGAGACTGTTTGAGATAAGTGGGAGCCATGGTGAAATGGTACATTAATGCTATCCCAGAGGAGCTGCAGTAGCAGCCCGAGCACAAGGAATTAAGGATTCATAGTAAATACTACTTGTCACAGAGCTTCAAATGAGACCATTTTCATTATAAGGGCAATTTTATCCCTTTCCTGTACCACTGACAGGTCTTAACAAAAACTGATCTAGCCAAATGTATTCTGTCTCTGTGCTCATTCACACAGCTGATTGTAATCTCAGCAAGAACTTCCTGTCTACAGCAGCAGCTTGGATATAACTATTTCTCTCCAAAGCATTTTGAGCATGTGTTCAGATAGTGCTATCTCCTATCTTTAGTGCCATCTGATCAGGGTGGTGAGAGCTCTTTGTGTGACTCAGAAACTCCTTTTCAACAGTCAGGAGTACAAGGTGTCCATCTCACTTCTTCATTCTGCTTTCGTTTTCTCCCTTTGTTCTGATACAGGAACTCCTGATAAAGCTGTCCTTGTTTAATGGAATCAATAGGCTGACCACAGGGGTGCTGTCTTTTCTGTTTGTTGAGACAAGAAAATGATGTTGAGACAAGAATTGGACTACAGGTCCTCTAAATTTAAGGAGTCAGTGGTATCACTGAAGAGTTTGTGCTTTGTTGTTGTTTTTTTTTTCCAAATCACTTGTTCAGAAATAGAAATTTGCAAGGAAAACTTCCTTCATAAATATTTTCTTAACTGAGATTCTTTGTTGTTTGTAAGATATCCTTAACTTGCATCATTTTAAGTCAGCCTGAAAGAGGAGGGGAAGTGGTATATTTATTGTGCAGAAATATATTATTTTTATATGATTATGATTTTAAATTTTCTGCCAGTCTATAGATAAAACTTCCACATATGTCTTCATTGCTAACTGTTACATTCAGTAAAAAATCGGGTCTTTTACCAGACTTACCACTATTGAAGCTCTTTTTTCCTTTTTCACATGCCTGCTTTTTCTCTTCTTTCCCTGTGACTCATCCTATCCTTGTGAATCTGTCATTCTTTACAGTAACACCTGGACCTCATCTTCTGAATTTCCTTTTCCAGTGCCTTCCCTGATCTGTCTGTCAGAGATCAGCTGTGGAAGAGCCCGTGCTGGCAGCAATACTGTACTTCCAAGCAACGCGATAGCAAGTTTGCTCAGGTATACTTGAATTGTTGTTCTGAGGCTCTCGGTGGATTCAGGTGCTGTCCTTGGGCTGGTCGTTTTGGTCAGTTATGATGGCTACAGATCCACCTTTTTAAATAAAAACTTAGATTTTGCTCAACCTGAGCATTCATCTAGGTTGCCCCAAGTATCTTACCTATATTAGGATCCTCCTGCACTAAACCATGCACATGTATTTTGCCTGTGGAGGGAGAGAATTGCCACGCCTTTCTGTGTGGGCTGGCTTTCACAACATGGGATTTTTCTTTCCGTCTCTTGTCACTTTACATTTGTAAGTTTGCCCAAGGTACGCTGCCAGAGATAGGGGAGAGAAATTTTCCATTTTACCTGGCACTTGATGCCACCTGCCTCAAACTGGTTCTTGCAGGGGAGCACAGTCCAGCTGCTGAGGTCCCCAAACCTGTCTTGGTTTATGAATTCCCTGCAGAACTTGTCTCCATTCTCTTTGTTTCAGGTGTTTTGCCCATGTGAAATGGGTGTGCTTTTCTAAGAATATGGCTAGGTACGTGTTTCCAGAGACACTCCCCTGAGGCGGGAGTACCAACAGCCCCTGTGGTAGGTAGGTTAGCTTGCCTTCCCCCATGGGCTACAGACAGATTTCTGTCTTCCTAAACACTACAGTTTGCCTTTTTCTTGGCTTTGCAGTAACTTAGACATTATTGCAAGGTGCAGGAATTACCAGCTGAGCATTATTTTTAATAGTCTGGCCGTTGGAGGTGCAGTAAGTGCTGCATTTCTGAGCAGACCATACATGACATGTTAATTATGCTGCTGACAGACTTGGCATTTGGAGTGCTTTGGTTTTTCTCCTTTGACAGTCTTTAAAGGTCCCAACTGTCACATCCATGACTGACAGGACTGAAGACAACAAATCCTCATGGGCTTCTTGCATTTTTCTCTGTTTGGTATTTACTAATGGCAGGGATAGGAAGCTATCTTCCTGTTGCATTTCTATTGCTCTGGCTCCCTAGGGAGTATCTGAACTCTGCACTATCTGTAACATGTTTTTGGTGGGTTTTTTTCAGTGAAGGCAGCATGGTTAGCTATGAGAAGTACCTCATTGCCCTGGTTCTGTGCCTTAAATGCCTTTGAGTAACTTGGCCTTTTTCACATGCAGAGGGAGCTTCTGTAATAAGGAGTCACCAGGAGGCCTCGCCAGCGTGCAGTGTTCTGTACTGATTTAGAGGCACCTCCAGTCTGAACCAGTACGTCAATTCCCATCGCTGCTCCTTGGTCTCCTCCTTCCTTCAGGCCTCCACAGTAGTCCAGACCTATACTACCACCTTCATTCCCACAGCCTGACACAAACATGTCATCCCCTTGATGTTCTTTGGGACTAAGGGCCATTTTAAAGCCCTTTCTCTCGTTTCTACATAGTGCTGTGTTATTGGTATAACGGCTTTTCCCCACCCTCAGGGGTACATTGTTCTGGAGAAAGGGAGAGGCAGTTTGAGGTAAGTGCAAAGAAGACATATCCAGCTTTCTCTGTGAGTTATTAAGGGAGCCACAGTGTTCCCTCTTGTATTAGCCCCCACATCAAGGGAGTTTTGTTAAATGCTTTTACAGGTAGAGAGGGTAATGCAAGAGAGCCAAGATGGTTAAGCTTGGTAAAGAAAAAAAAAAAAGCCAAATAAACATGCGTGGAACATAATTTCCCATATTCAAAACAGATTATCACTGTGAATTCCATCATGAACAGCAGACAGCTGTGTCAAGGATTTTCTGCACCAAGGTTAGTGCTGCATCCTCTCTTCCCACTTAACTATCATGGTGCTTGTTTGTCTTGAATTAGCCAATGTGATACTACCTGGGGTCTCAGTGGTATTGGTCGCCAGGAAACAGAGCAAAAACACCTTTATTTTATTATTTTTCTTTGCAAGCTATTGGATAAGTTCAGTTTCTGAGATGGGGGAGTAACGAGAACTGGAAAAAAAAGAGGATGGAGGCTTTTATTGTAAAATAGAGATATCTTCAGATAACAAGAAACCATTTCCTTGGACAGGACAAACTACAGCTTCAGCTATAGATTATATAAAATATGGCTTCTATCTTTCTTTGCTTAAAAAAATGGAAAGATTGTGCAGTGGTTAAGGAGCAAAAAAGAGAAGAGAAGAATTTATATATCTCAGCACAAATGTGACAAGTCTGGGAAAAAGGTACTAGGCAGCTGTCAGAAATGCAGGCTTAAGAGAAAAACTGCCTGTCCAAACTCCCTCCACAAAGAACTGCTGCTCTAAGAAGCTGTTTCATATTGTAGTGTGCTCTGGGGGGATCTGACATGTATCTGTTTCACACTGATTAACAGCAAGTCCTTTCCAATTGATTGTCCTTTGAAAAAAGCCAAACAGTACTTTGCATCAGCTGAGATCTGCCGATTGCTCTCCCCTTTTTCCTCTGTGCCCTGACTCTGTCCAGGACTTTTAGCCATAAATAAAAGCAGGGAGACTGACTGCTGGTGGCAATTTGTGAAAATCAGAGTGGGACCTCCTTTCAACGCACTGTGAATAAAAAATCGTTATCCCTACTTGTCTAGCAAGGGCTATGGAGAGCCCAAATCAGAGCTCTAAGTATGTGTATATAGATTTATGTCAGATTTTTGCTATTCGGGTGATGCTTTCCATATGTTTTAAAAGCGTTGCACCCTCCTCTTCCCTCCTCTGCTTCCCCTGTGATATATGGGTAGCAATACTAGATGTTGTTCAGCTGCACATCTCAAAGCGCTGTGCTGATGTCTGAAAGACCAGCTCCATTTTACAGATATTTTCCCCACACGAGAAAAAAAGTCAGTCTAAGCTGTAAGATTAGAATTTAAGAAATCCTTACAGAGCCCTGGAAGATATCAAACTAGACTGCCTGTCTCTTGACAAATTGATTACGGGTCAGAAAACTGCCAAGTGCATGTTCTGTGCAGGATAGCCATAGGTGACAACCACTAGATGGTGCTGAGTATTAGACCCTCAAGAATACCTAAGTATCTTTTTTTTTTTCTCTGCCTTGTAAATGGGTGTTAGGACTCTTAATGCCGCTGGGCTCTGGACCCATTAGCTCCATGCCCCCAGTTCTTCTCCACTGCTTTCAAGGCTTCCAGTGTGTAGTGAAATATCGGAGGGTGCCCTTGCTACCAGCAGTGGGGAAGCCCTGCTGCAACTCCGGACAAAGAAACCAGGAGGTGGGGTAAGTACAGGTAGATAGATGTAAGAGCTAAAAAAGTGGATTATCTTAATTTCACTCAATTGGAATAATCACCAGTTAAAAACAGAAAGTCTTCCTGCTAGGCATCATCCTTTAGTTGGATGTGTTTCACCACCAGCTGTGGCTTGTCAGTGGGTTCATAGCAAAAGCTTATTTCTCATGATGGGCTGCAGTAGGGGAGAAGAAAGAGAAATTGCTGTAGCTAGCAGGTTTGCACTCGGGCAATAACCCCAACTGTCTCAGCCTGCCTTGCCCTAACCTTGGAGGGAAAGGAGCTGAGGGAAGCCCAGATGGGTCCTTGTCTTCCTCACTGCCTCTTTTGCTCAGGCCCTGCCACTCTGGAAGGTGAGTCCTGTGATCTGCAGGGGACACGAGCACGGAAAAGTGGCCTATGAGCAAAGCCCAGGGGAAACAAAGAACTGAGGGAAAAGGAGATAAATAAGAAAAATATTGTCGTGCAGAGGAGGGGGATCGTCGTGGTCTGCTTTCTAGTCTAGCTAGGACAGGAGGTTATGGACTTAAATGTCAACGAAGGAGATTTGGGCTAGTCAGAGAAAAGCTTCCTTATGGTACGCTTTGCTTCATGACACAGGTCACATTGCTTCCTTGCAGGCATGCTGACTGGCTCCCCAGCTGCAAACCATCTGTGCTGCCCACTGACAAACCTGGAGGTGATAAAAACTGAAATATTTTAGCTAACTGTCCATGGGCATTCTGCTCCCATACACACTACGTGCCCTTCAGTCACCCGCTGCCAAGACTGACACGCAGCGCTTCTCTCTGAACTGCTTTAATTAATGTGTGCCTGCTCTGGATTTTTATAGCTCTTAAAAAGTAGCTGTGAGTGGTATCTTGTATCAGAGGGAGGTTTTATATCACTGCTGTGAAGCTTGCCATTGCTACTGCTGAGGAGGTGACCTTGGCACGTGTTCCTTCCCCTTCGCTCCACACACCATGTGTTAGCATCACACTTTGCTCTTCCAGTCAGATACTTCAAAAAAGGACACGAGCCAAATGAGGTTTGTTGGGTTGTTTGTTTATTTGTTTGTTTTAAATGCAACTTAGTGGCTTTCCAAAAACCCCTGCTCCCTTGAGAAGAAATACAAAAACAGACCTCCAGACCTAAACAAACTGTCTCTTGCCAAATAAGGGCTCATTTTTTGAATCTCAGAACTTAGGGAAGACGATGAAGTCAGTAACCTCACCAGCCTTATTTTTCTATAATTACCTGTGAGGTTTCTGGGGGAAGTTTTTGTTTGTTTTTTTTTTTTTTCTTCCCTCCTGGGAAGTTAAATGGAGCTGCTGGACAAGGAAACAAATTGTGCTGGAATCAAGATGGGAAATTCATGCCAGTAAAACCAATATGATTTTCTCACTTCTGTCTTTACAGGGCTATACTTACATCCCGAACAAAGATGAAGGGGGAAGCCTGGAAAACACAATCAACTTGAAGGGGATTCCAAAAGCCATGAGGTGCTGTGTTTTCGGTACACTGTAAAAAAAAAAAAAAAAAAACCAAAAACAACCAAAACCCCAAATGATCCATGAGGGCAAGGACAAGGATGTAGGAGTTGCTGTGCTGGACTGAAGCCAAAGTCTAGCTAGTTCAGGATAATTTCTCTGAACTTAGTGGTCAGTAATGAGAGCTTAGTTCTTCCGAGATAGTTCATTTTTCACACTTCATATTTTCCAGGTGAAAACTGATTGATATTTCTTGTGGTAGTTTGAGGAGAGCTAGGCAGACTTTTTCTAGCAAGTCTCCGATCACCAAGACATGTGGCAGTGCCTGCCTTGCTGGGGATGAGCTGTATGGTCAGCAGGATTTAATTTCACCTTCCCCTTTCTAAACATCAGGCAGTGAGTAGACTCTCAATGAGTCAGCTGTCTGAAAAACGTCAGCTAAAGTGGCTGCACGTGTTTCTACCAACACGAATTCCCAAACTGCATTTAGGGTTTGAAGAGGGGGGAGAAAGACCCTGATTGATGCAACACTGCTTCGGTTTGCTTGGCTGAAAGGCTCCTGCGCGGAGGGACTGTCAGTTAGTTAACAGCATTTTTACAAGGAAGAACTTAAAAGTCTTCCCATGGATTGATCTTTGAAGTACTCTATTCTCTAGCTGGCTCTTTGTTTCTTTTAAGGATGGGAGATGCAGGGAGTAATGGTAAATGTAGCATGAGCATCTGTGGAATGAAGTGCTGGTGTTCAGGCAGATCCTGTGGTAAGCTACACAAGCTATTTTGCACATTTTAACCCCAAAGACTTCAATGCTCTAGGTGTGCTAGTTTGATAGGCAAGAAAAAGGCTTCTCCACCCTTCTTCCTATATTTGCCAGTGGATTGTGGTGGTAGTGACATAAAAAGATGTAGGGCAACAGTGTCAGAGATACGTAGTCCGGTTTCCCAATTACAATGCGTGGCAGAGGAAGAGAAACTCCCTCTACAGGTGTGCTAGCCTTGCTGCCCTTGCAGCTTTGACACGGAGGGGACAATGAAGGAGTTCAAGTTGGTTTTGTGGTCCTTATTGCCTCTGCTGAAACTGCTTGCCCATCTAGAGCTGCACCGTGCAAACAAAACCCTTGTAAGGTAACTTGATGATGAGCGAGTTGAGGAGATGGACCATAGTGGCAAGGAGACATGAGCAGATATCAACTGTTTGAGCTTGAGGAACACCTTGGCTGTGTCTTCAGTGGTAAAGTACTTAAATGTCAATGGTCCTTACTAGCTATGCCTATTAATGCCCGCTTCGATGCATCACGACTCATTCTCTAAGCTACTACAGGCTGCCTGAAGAGGTTCCTCTGGATGCATCATTCTCTGTAATGATAGCCAGAAATTTAGACCTCGCTTACTTGCCGTTAATTATTATTTTGATTGGGGGTGGATTTTTGGATGGTCTTTTTGTTTATCTAACTGACATTTGATCTGATGCTGTCAAAGGGGGGTGCAAAGGTCTGTTACATGGTTATAGTTCATTCCCCTGCCAATGCAGTGCTATAAACACCTTGAATCTGGCAGCTGTGTCCATCCTGAGGGAGCTGTACTGGTTTAATGCTGTCAGTGTATGAAAGCAGTATTGCTTGTGTATCAACAAGCTCCTCTTTCTTTTAACAGTGAAAACATGTAGCGAGTAAATGACATTTTTTCCATCAACAGAGAATAAAAGGCGTTAAATGTGTATGTCCCCGCCTCAGGCTCCTGGCTAGGTGTGTTTGTGCACTGCTAGCAGCCTGGGCTCCTGCTGCGACCCAGCAGACTTGTACAAAGGAGCCTGCTGAGGAACTGGGCACTGGAGTGCTGCTGAACTGAGGGGGGAGGTTGTCACAGCACCGGGGGCCAGCCTGCCTCACGAGCAAAGGAGTAAGAGGCAGTCCTGGGGAACGCAGCTCCTCTGCTTCTCAGCCTTTTGCTCCTGTTCCCTGTTAATTTCACATCAAGGAGACCCAAAACACACAGGACAAATGTAGGAAATGCGTCACTGCTCCTTCAGACAGCTCCCATGGGGAAGTGTGTTCTTGTCATTTCTAAAATCTCAAATCCCTAGAAAGGGCTGATGGTGCCCCAGTAGCTGAGCTCATATTCAGCAGGTGGGGTGGTGGTAGGGCATTGCACCTCAAGTGCAGCATAGCTGTAAAGGGTGTAACAGCGTTGGAAAAAATGGTTCCCAAATGCAGCAAAATAGTTTTGGGGAGAAAAAAACCAACACAAAAAATAGAGTGAGACTGGGGCATTTTAAGGAGACCAAGCTGCTGAACAAGATTTTCAGTGTTGCAGCTGATTGCTCTTCAGAGAGGGGAGGAAAGTGCTTTTCTTAAGGTGTGTCTGTCTGTCCCACTTAATTTCTGACCTCCCTGGTATCCATAAACTATCTTCTGAATCTCGTGGTCAAAGCTGTGAACTCCTGACTTCAATAAATCCACAGCAAAGCTTGACACATGGGCTGAGGTCAAGAAATGACAAAATCAGTGGAGGTGCAAAATCAGAACTACCTGCAAACCCTTCTAAATCTCAATGGAGTGGCTGTAGCACATGTATTGATTTCTGCCGAGTCCAGGGGCAAAAAATGGGCACCTGGATCAATGTGCAGAGTCTGCCTCAGTTCAGTCCAGGGAAGGCAGCGCCAGGTCGCTGGTTCCAGTGTTTTATTAGTGAAAAAAATGCATCTGAGCCAAAAATGACCTGCAAGTTTTCTTATTTATACTGTAGTGGCTGGTGGCCTAACTATGCATGGAAATCTGGATGAGTCCCAGTTCATGATGAATGGGCAATGACCTAATGGTCTGATGCCATCACAAATCATTTCTGCTGCAGATGATTTAAAACAACTTCATTTTTAGATGGATATGGTACTAATGCACCCCAGATAATAGCCAGATCTTCCGTCATCCTTATTCTTCTCCCACAGTACCCCAGATTTACCAGCCCTCAGTTTTGTCCTGCCTCATCTGCGGTATGATCAATCCACCTTCTGTTCTCCCTCTTCTTCCTTACCATACACCTACTTTCACTTGCTCTGGTAACTGTGCTCTTTTCTTTTTCCAGCAGGCATGTCCCGATGCAGCCAGGGCAGTGCTGAGCGTGCCCATGAGAGGAACAGCCTCCTGGCTTTTCCTTGCGATGCATGGGACGCCCGGCTGAGGAATTCCTGGCATTCCCCAAAATTGCTCCTCTAGAGAGTGGTCTCTCGTTGCGGCTCCCTCTGACACTCTGGGAGGCTGGACTTTAATTTCTAGATCCGTTGGACATTTTTCATTGTGATTCCCATTTGTCATTCTCACCTTTACTGGCTCAGACCTTTCATTTCCCACTTCCTCACATCACAGAAGGCTGTCAACCTGTGTTATTTAATGACAGAGCTAGTTTTCTGCTAGCAAGCAGAAAATGCTTCACTTCCTTCGCTGCTGATTACACTCTCACATTGCTTATTCTTAGCTCTTTTTTTTGATCCAGGTGTTACGAAGAACCTGAAGGAGGAGAAGGCAGGAGGAGGGAGATGGGAAGAAGTGGAGCATTTGCTTCTCCTTGCCCATTAAGGATTGGGGTTTTTCCGTTCCTGAGTGTGGTTGTCGTCCTCCACCTTGTTCTGCAAACCTCCATTGTTCTCCATCTGTTTGTTTTTAACTTGGTCCATCTTCCCTTGTGTTGCACTCCTTCCTCACTGCTCTCCCATGTCTGGTGCACGTACAACCTACTGAAGAAAACCCATGTGTTTCTGACAGCATCTCACCTCTGCTCTGCAGGGGAACGCACAAGATGGATTTGTCCCATTTAATTTTGCGCTTCATCACTGTGTGAGCTGGTCACAGATCAGCGAAGGCCACCTCCACGTTCAGGTGAATGCTAAGGCTGCAAGGACAGTGGTGAGATCATGGCCACACAAATCTGTACTCATTTCAGTCACAGGGCAGCCTTTAAGCTGGTTTCATTTGATGCCTTCAAATCAATTTAAGTACATAGCTCAACGCAAGAGGCTTAAACTCACTTAAATTATCCTTTACGCCGCTATGGGGAAAATGGCATTCAGCCCAGATCTGGAGGACTAAAGTCAGCCGCACAGAAGCTGACTTGGCTTCAACCTGCTGGAGCAGGTTGCTGGCCGTGCGTAAGGGGCGGCTGGCAGCCGTCCCCAGCCTGCCCGCGCTCTCCCTCCAGCTCCACTTTTCCACTTGGTGGGCCATTTGCTTTGATGTGTCCTCAGAGACAGGCAGCTAAAGCCAGGGCAATTCTTGGTGCACTATGCAGGGTCCATCTTCTGAAGCGCCACTGGAACAGACAAAAAACATTTTGGGATCTGGCTGAGAGCTGCTGAGAAGGCACCCTGGCCCAGGCCAGGCTGAGAACTGCTGCCCCTGCCCTTCAAAGCGATCCTCTGCTCTGTGCCATGGGCTCACCCTGCTCCACCCTGGGGATGTGGGCTTCCCCCGCCGGAGGGGAGAGCACCCGGTGACGGTGGCAGAGCCCCCTGGGCTGCTCTCAGGGCCTGCCTGTGTCGATGGGATAGCTTTCACCTGTATGTGGCTGGCAGCATCCTTTTAAATAAATCCTTTTTATTTATTTATATGTTATTAAAGGCAACGTTTGCCTATTTCAGGGCTGATCTCTCTCAGTGAAAAGGGAGACTGAGGCTGGCCAGGGATGAAGCCTAGTATTTCAAGGTGGTTCTTGCGTGTTGTATTGCAGTAGTGCACAGTCCTTCTCCAATTTGTCATTGTGCAAGCATTTTCCATCCCTTTGGGTATGTAAAGAGCCAGGCCTGAGAGGGTTCACAATAAACTTGTGTATGGGATGTGATGAGTGGACTAATATAGGGATAGGTCTGCCTATGGATGAAACGGGTAACCCCCCCATGGGTATAGCTGACTGAGCTTCTCCTTTCCAGCAAGTTGAAGTCCATGGGAAAGGTACAGGTCGCTCCCAAACCAGAGGGACTCACGGGTGCCGACACCTCAGGTTTTACCATCTCTCCACATCCCTCACATGAAGGAAAGCTTCGTCTCTTTGAAATCTCAGTTCTGTCTTCACATCTGACCCTTGCCTCTGTACTGAGTGAAACCGTACCCTCTTCAGTCCCAAATCCAAACCCCTGCAATGCCTTGATATGTCTATACCTGCCAGGCCCAGCTTTAGTATATTAGCTCCTCTGCAAGAAAAAGAAGAGCTGGAAAAGGAGGGGAGAGCAGCTGGCTTTCTGATTTGAAGATGCTTTTGTTGTAAAGCACCTCAAAAATGACAATTTACAAGGGTAGTTTCTGAGAAACAGAACAAGCCTCCTTTCCCATCCACTGGAAATGTCCATGTTTCATTTTTTTCTCCATCTCTTCCCATTTTTCCTTTTTGACAAACATTGTTATTTATAAGCTGTAAGAATAAGAAGCAGTTTTTTCCTTGCAAATACGAGAAGGGCTTATCTCAGGCCATTCCTTCAAAATTATTAGCTGCAGCACGCTCTGCCCCAGCTGAGAGGTATGAAATGTGGCTCTTCTCCTTGGGACCACTGCTCAGAGAAGAGTCTAATGACATTGGATCTTTGCTCTTGAAAAACAAGCCATCTTAAATCTGCGTCTTGGTCTCACTGCAAACACTGGAAGAGAAAGAAATGCTCTGGGAGATGCTGTAAAGCCTAGATGTGGGAACTGAGTTTTTAAGTTAGGCTTCAAAGCTGAATTTCATGGGGGTGGTGAGAGTGGCCTCGGGTGGGCCAGAGCTTGGAGGGCACAGCCGCGACCACTGAGGTCGGAGCAGCCACCCATCTTTGGACAGACCAAATCCCAAACACAGTGAGGCTGCTTGTACGACAGCCTTCAGAGTTTAATAAGGATGTGATGTTTGGAGAGCAGAAGAGATAAAATTAAAAAAAAATAGAATAGATAAAATCTATCTAAAATCTATGTTATCCTGGATTATCTTGGGAGGGTTGCAGAAGTCCCTGAGGGCTGGAAATCTTTCAGAGCAAACCCGTCCTTCAGAGCTTGGCAGGGACCAAATGGCCCTATGAGACGTCCTCTCCTGCCACAGCTGTCCTCCCAGTGAGCTCCTCCCTGGACCTGATGATAAAGGGAACCTGGTACCTCCTTCCCCCCTTGCTCTGTGCCTGCTGCCCTCAGCTGCACCTAGGGCTGCCAGGTAGGGAAGAGCTGCCTCCCATCCCTGGAGACATGGGTACAGGGGCTGCTGCTGCCCAGTCGGGGCAGGAGCATGGCACATGAGAGCCAGTGCGTGTTCGAGGTGCTGCGATGGTGGGGCCTGAGCTTGCCCTGTGCTGGAGCTTGGACAGAGCCTGCCAGGCTGAGACGGCTGCTTGGAGCAGGAAAGAGCCAGGCTATGGAGTATGAAAGGCTGGTATTGCACTGACACACGGTAGCGTAACTGTCTGCAGGCTGAGGTCGCACCCAGCTGTCCATGGGGCTTTAAAACTTGGGCCTATTGATATGGTTATTTTTGTCTACATAGATTTTACTGCGCTAAAATAACCTGTAAGTGTTCTTCAGCATGCCATTAAGCAATATGATTATAATTGTTGCACACAGGCTTTTTCATCGTCTCTCTGCAGAGAGAGGTATGTTGCAGCAGACACATTTGTAGAGTAATTACATGCGCAAGTAGTTATCTATTTGCTAGAGATGGCACATTTCTTTGATCTTGCTGTGACCTTCAGACAGAAATGGTCGGGCTTGTGATGGCTCTTAGCTCCTGTGGGAGATACCTTCCTTGTCTTCAGCTAGCATCAGATAAAGTAGTGCCTGCTGCAAACTTGAGTTAGACTTGAAACTAATCTAAGCACGTGAAACACATGTGCACACGTGTATATGCATGCAAGGATGTATCTCTGCATCTGAAATGCTGCAGTAATGTGCTGAGCATCTCTGCAGACATGGAAGCATTCAAAGAGTACCACTTAGACTCACAGGGCCCTAAGCAGTTTCTCCCATTTCTCACTCTGTTTTTCTGGCTGCTGTGCTCCCGCAGTGGCAGCTCTTCATTGCCAAGCCTTGCATTCAGGTATTGGGGACAATTATGAGCAAAAATGAGGGGTCATTTTTTAAATAGAGACATTTCTTACTTCATAATTCCCATCCCCTCTCCTATGCAAAAGTGGTGGAGGTCATTTTGTTCAGCACTTCTAAAGCATTCACCTTTAGGGGGGAAAAATGTTTGTCCTAAAATGTGAATATTTAAAGAATATGAATCTGACCTTCCCTATTACTATTACAAAGGTAATCACTGTTACATTTCTTTATTATACAGTGCATATTATAAAAGTGGCTTCCTAATGATGAAGCACCTTGCCTTTCAAGGAGAGACAGAAAGTCTGGGACTCCTCTATTTGGGGAAAGGGAAGGCTGGCTGAGAGGACAAATCATGGAGGTAGTGGATAGGGTGGATGAAGAACTCCCATGCACCAAGTCCCACTGCTCTGGGACCAGGCGGCACTTGGTGGAGCGTGTAGGAGGTTCTTTTCCAACAGGTAAAAGATAAAGCGTTGTTGCACAGTGAGTAGTGAAGTATTGGACCTTGCTGTCACAGGAGGTGGTGGAAACAGATGCTGTTAACGGGTTAAGGCAGCGATTACCTACACTTATCAGCTCTGTTGCCATCACCGGATCCTATGGGGAATAGCAGGACTGTACCCTCCAGCATCCCATACAAGAGGGGCAGGTATCCCAGGGGAATATGAGAGGCACGGACTGCAGGGAGAGGCCAGGTTTATGAGCTCTCCCTAGACAGCATCTCTTCTGACCACTGCTAGAGACGGGGTGATAGGGCAAAATGAACCACTGGTTTCACTCAGTAAAGCATAACTTATGTTCTTGCTAACTATGTCCCAAATGCTATATTTTCTAGCAGTCCTTTGGGATGTTTTGTAATAGACAGCCCCTGGTGTCAGGTATGTTCATGATGAGGCTGTCAGCTCGGGCACCAGCACTGGGAAGCTTTGGAGGAAAAATCTGCCCTCAGGCTTGCACCTCCAAATCTCCTTTCATTCTGATCAGCAAATCTGGCTGCCCATGTGCCTGCTACCGGACTCGGGGCTGGAAAGGGCCCGCAAGTGCGGAGATACCAAACAGGGATGATGTGAACGCAGCTCCCCAAAGCCAATGCCCTCAAACCCTCACCACCTCCACCTGGAGCCAAGGGCTCCCAGCACCTAGCCACATCAAAGTCAGGCCTGCCGCCAAGGAGGTTATGTGTACCTGCACTGAGATCCCAGCTGCCTTCAGGGAGGTGGTTCCTGCCAGTGCTTCTCTCACCACCCCGACTGTCGTTGCACTTTTTGCGCTTCATTAATTCTGGGCTGCAATACGGCGCGGGCCAGCCTGGCTTTCTCATCCTCCTGTGCTGCCTCGGTGCTTAAGCCCAACATGGGAGAGAAATGCTGAATGCTAACACTGAAACCCCGACAAAATGAATGAGAAGGGCTGAGCGAGGAGGGGTGGGTATGTCACACACAGGCTGCTGACCTGTCCCACCGCCGGCAGAGGCTGGAGTTGTGCAGGGATTTAATCACCAAGTCTTGCCAGGCAGAGCTGTCACTGCTGAGGGTTTCTCATCCAAAACAACTGGACCTGCACGATCCCAGTGCAAGGGGTTCCCATGCTGGATGACTTTATAAAGTCATGAGAGGACAGCAGCTCCGTTTCTGCAAGAGCTTCAAAATAAGTTAGCGGCGCATTTGTGGACGCTTAGCAATACCTGGATCGTTGTTTAAAGCTATCACAATGGCAAGGGACACTGCCAGGCTCAGACCGCGTACCTGATTCTTAAATCAGAAATGGTGATGTAACCGCTCGCTGGCCTGCTGCAGGTCAGCAGTTTTTATTGGTTGCAGTTCCGCTGGGGCTATCATTTCAATAAATATTCTTGCCATCCTTGAAGTCCCCTTCTCCCACCGCCCTGGGAGTAAAGATATTCCAGTATAACGCAGATGGAAAGGGTAGAAACTAAAAAATCTTTAGCATCGTGTTTATCTGCCTGGATCGTGCCCTGGACATTACAGGGATGCGTGATGTCCTCTGGGCTCCAACATCTTCCCTGACCTTTTTATACTCCTCAGTTGCCACCTGGAGAGAGATCTCAGTCCCAGCAGGCAGAGGTATGGGATCAGCCTCGCTGCGGGGCACTGCAGTGCCTCTGGAGTTGACAGATCTGTGGCTCCTGTTTCTGGGCTCCCCTCAGCCTGGAGTTTCTCACGCTTAGTGCCAGGGCTGGAATGTTTTGGAAAGTTTTCCATTAATTGTCTAGGCTATTTTGAGTGATACAGCTTCAAAAATAAATACATTGCTGTGACTTTTAGGAAAGTTAAGCACTTTTTATTGCATTCGACTCAAACCCCATCTGCTGTGCAGGGTGCAAGCCCCTTTTATGGGATGTGTGAGAAACTGGGTAGGATATTTTTCACAGGTTATTTCCCAGATTGTTGTGTTTTCACATGGAATTCCTTTGTAGTGGAAGACAGGAGTTTCATCATTTTGCCAGATGAGCATTTCAAGCTGCTTCTGCTTTGCAGCCAAGAGGACTGTTATGAGCACTAACCTGGTAGCTACATTGAGCTGTAAAAGCTTTGAATTTCTATGAGGATTAAATTGCAGTTCAGGTCGCAGTCGGCACTGTGGTGAGCTGCCAATAAAGGAGAGCAAATTGTCGTCAGATTGTAATAAAAAGATTTTATTGTTAATTAATTCTGAGCACCAGAAAAAAGTGCTACGTGCTTTACCATAAAGGTGGGAAATAAATCCATGTCCTAGAAAAGATGCAGCAAGGAAGAGAAGCAAATGATTTGGGGTGAGAAAAGGAGATAAGAAAAGTGGTAGGAGGGAGAGCAAAAATTTATATCAGGCTCATAAAGTGAATCAGCTTGATTATAAGTGGATCTTCTAGTTAATAAGTTGTATTAATATGTAATTATTACTACTTAAATATTTATTCTGTTGCTACACTTTTAAAAGATTGCACGATGGCGGCATGAATTTAGAGCATTTTTCGGTGCTGTTGATAGCTCCTGCCTGATTCTGCCGTAACTCCACTCCTCACGAAGGCTGCACCTGCTCTTGCGGTGGCAGACAGGCGAGTTTCCTGGTCAGAGAGGGTTAGTGGGACTGTGTCCCAAGCGGGAGAAGGGGTGTCCTGAATCCTGGCTAACCAGCTCTGAAGACTTTCCTGGCTCCTCCATGCTGTCAGAGATTCATCTTGCTGCTCTCCGCCTTTCAGCAGGTGTTTTTCTCTTTGTACCTGAAGAGCACAAGTGCAATGTGGAACTGTTAATTACAGCTTATCGGGAATTCTTCTCTATGCTCTCATTTTCATTAAGAAACACGCTCATGAAAATAACGTTAAGGTTACAGTGACCTTAAATAGCACTTACGACAATGTTTAACTGTACGATTTAAAGCAACTGAAATCCTAGTTCCCAGTTAACCATATGCTATTTGCCTTAACTTGGCCCTGAGTCACTCCCCTCCACCACCTTGCTGTTTGCACGCTGGCCAGAAACAATGAGCCAGAAGGTATTTCTGTCCTGGTCAGCAGATATGCCACCCTAGGCAGCTCATCTTCTGTTAAATGCAGAAATAATTGGCATCTGCCCTCTGTGCCTATTCCAGTTGGGCATCAGGATAAATTAAGGACAGAGCCGCTCGAGGGGGAGTGATACGTCTGGCCGGGCTTTCTTTCATGCCTGTGGCCGTGGCATTGGTGCTGAAGGGCGAGAGACCGCCTGAGCAGTATCTAGCTCTAGGCAGGGCATCATCAAGACAAGCTGTTGGGCTTCTGGTACACCTTGTAGTTTCCCAGTGGTGACTGAGGCCAAGGATGTGCAGGGTGATATATGACCTGAGGCACAGCAATATGGATTTTCAGAAACCCACACACATACCCACACCCCCTGACCGGCATGAGAAAGCTTTTTCAGACAAGGAGAGTATTTCAGGCAGTTTAGGAATTTGGCCAATGCAGATGAGTAATGCAGATAGATAACATTTTTCTTTTTCTTTTCAACAACCACGCGGTGGAGGACGGTGGCACACACTGCCATTTTGGCGTTATGGTATGGGTAAACATGTCTCGGAAGTTTACAGGGGTATGATTTGGATCTGGATGAAGAGCATGGTGAGATGCTGTGGTCATCAGAGGGGCCTTTCATCCATTCTGGGGAAAGGCCTTCAGCTCTTTCTGCCCATTGGGACAAACATTTCCCCTTCTCCCTCCTTTTCCTGGAGTTTTCCTGAATTGAAATCAGGGACGAGCTCTGAGTCCTCTCCCTTCAATAGGTAAATTGCTTTCACCCACTCCTACCCACCTATTCCTCACCTGGAAGCAGATCACTGACCCTGCTTGGGAAAAGACGGGGAGCTTCATCAGGGAGGGCGAGTGTCCAGCCCAGGGATGGGCCAGAGGAGGAGGAAGGAGCCACTTGGTGCCAGCAAGTTCAGAGAAAACCATCCTGAGATGTCTCGCTTTCTCCCAGGCACCCTGCTCTGCCCGTGCAGAAGGAGCTCTCTGAGGAGTGGTCCCTTGGGAAAAATCCCTGAACTGTGGCTTGTCTTCCCTTGCATAATGTAGCTAGGAGCCATGACAGAGGCTTAGCTAAGAAAACGATCATCAGAGTTGTCTCAGCTGTGTGTATGGATGGGGTTTGAAGTGAGAATTAAAAGAAGGAACTCCTGCGGCTGGAGGGCTATAGGGAGCTAAGCCATATTTACGTCCTTGTCCCTCGTGGCTCTAAAAGACATGGCTTTCTGGCTCTTCAGTCCATAGCACATGCAGCGAGCAGGCAGGAGCCAGCTGGGTGCACAGTACTTTCATGCAAGGTGGAGCTCAGCTCCCAGCCAGCGCTGGGCAAGCAGAGCTGCCTCTCCCTGAGCAAGTCCTCTTGTCCCAGCGGGACAACATGCCACTCTCGTTTCTCCCAGTTGACTGCTCTCCTCTCTGCCACGGTGACTGCTGATGGAAGCTCCCAGGCAGGGAAGTGTCTCCTGCCAGCCTAAAAAAATGAAGCCTCTCTGGCAAGGGCACAGCTGCACATCCCATCATTGCGTGACCGGCTCCAGCCCCTGAACCCGAATGCTAATTTTCTTTAAATGTTTTTAGCTAAACTCTGGATGACTGTTCAAACTGTTTCCAGAGATTAGACAGACCTTATGTTCATGTTTCAGATGGCACTTCCATGCCTAGAAGCCAGAAATATAGGGGACCTGATTTCTCAGATCAGAGTAGTGCTAAGAAAAACCTTTTGGTGTTCTCCAGATGTTTCACAGTTGAAAGCTCAGCTACATTTTATGTCAGATGACTGCAAAAACATGCATGTTGTCTCACCATAACTATAAAGCAGGCACACTTTGCTTTTTCTAAAGACTAATCTGGATTATGCTTGTCTTTTCTTCCCCTGCAATAAAGATCTTCTCGATTTTATGGGGGCAATGTGGGACACCAGATCTGCTCTCCTAGATGTTGTTGCTAAGGCTGTCAGCCAAAGACACAAAACTGGCTTCCTGAGAGCACTTTTTAGTATTCATGGTCCTAGGAGATCTCTTTCCATTGAAGATGATGCTGATTAGGGCCTTGGTGATTATAAATAAAATAAAGTTCTTAATCCCCTACATAAATTTCCTCAGGTCATATTCCTCTATCCCCTGTGTCTAGGTTACTCACCAAATACTTAGCCTATGCTCATGTTAAAGAATCAGCCACCTGCATTGTCAAGGGGTCCCTTATGCTATTCTACTGTACAAAGTTTGTCACAAAATAAGAAGAGAGTTAACATCTCTAACATGGAAGTAACAGCTCTGGAGGAAACTGAAAAAGAACGAATGTGGTGGCAAGACCCCATAATTCTGCTCTGAGGTTTGTATGATCTTGATTTGTTTAGTTTATTATATTATGTTTCTCAGCTCACTTCTCTTAGGGCATTTATGGAATTAGCTGATGCTTTTGCAAAGATCAGCAGTGAAGTATCATCACTGTTAATATTCATTGTATGTCTACATTGCAGGTTGTGTTGAGTAGAGATCTCCGTGCCAGACTGCTTCTGGTACTCATTATCTCTGATGAAGCTGGCTCTAATACCTGTATGCAACATTGCAGCTTACAGTATAGCTATACTTGAACAATTTATATTGTCAGAGATCCCTGTAGAAACATAAGGTTAGAAGTGTACTGTCTTTCAAAAGAAAGATTAGATTCTGGAGCAAAGCTCTGCAGTCAGAGGTGAAATCATTGCAAATTCTGGCTGCAGAACACCTCGGGTACGAATAGCTTGGACCTGGGAGCTAGTCATCCTGCAGCGAGGTATTTGCGCCCTGAAGATGAAACATTGCTGTGGAGACACTTTCAAAGCGTGTAGAAGCCTGGTGCTGCAAAAGTACATGTCTTTTCTGCTGGAGCTGTGCTGAAGGTTCTGTCTCCCTCAGGTCAGCCAGCTCTAGTCCCTAACCCTTTCCAGCTCAAATAGGTCGCAAAGCTTAAGCAATGCAAATAATGGGTGTATATTGGATTTGCGTGGCAAGGTTTTGGTAGCGGGGGGGCTACAGGGGTGGCTTCTGTGAGAAGGTGCCAGAAGCTTCCCCTGTGTCTGATAGAGCCAGTGCCAGCCGGCTCCCAGACGGACCCGCCGCTGGCCAAGGCCGAGCCCATCAGCAATGGTGGTAGCGCCTGTGATAACATATTTAAGAAGGGGAAAAAAACCCACCCTGCGCAACAGCAGCCGGAGAGAGGAGTGAGAATATTTGAGAGAAACAACCCTGCAGACACCAAGGTCAGTGAAGGAGGGAGATGAGGTGCTCCAGGCGCTGGAGCAGAGATTGCCCTGCAGCCCGTGGTGAAGGCCGTGGTGAGGCAGGCTGTCCCCCTGCAGCCCATGGAGGTTCATGGTGGAGCAGATATCCACCTGCAGCCCACGGAGGACCCCACGCCAGAGGAGGTGGATGCCTGAAGGAGGCTCTGACCCCGTGGGAAGCCCACGCTGGAGCGGGCTCCTGGCAGGACCTGTGGACCCGTGGAGAGAGGAGCCCACGCTGGAGCAGGTTTGCTGGCAGGACTTGTGACCCCGTGGGGGACCCACGCTGGAGCAGCCTGTTCCCGAAGGACTGCACCCCGTGGAAAGGATCCACGCTAGAGCAGTTCGTGAAGAACTGCAGCCGTGGGAAGGACTCACGTTGGAGAATTTCATGGAGGACTGTCTCCCGTGGGAGGGACCCCACGCTGGAGCCGGGGAAGAGTGTGAGGAGTCCTCCCCCTGTGGAGGAAGGAGCGGCAGAGACAAGGTGTGATGAACTGACCACAAGCCCCATTCCCCGTCCCCCTGCGCTGCTGGGGGGAGGAGGGAGAGAAATCGGGAGTGAAGTTGAGCCGGGGAAGAAGGGAGGGGTGTGGGGAAGGTGTTTTTAAGATTTGGTTTTATTTCTCATTATCCTACTCTGATTTGATTGGCAATAAAGTAAACTAATTTCCCCAAGTCGAGTCTGTTTTGCCTGTGATGGTAATCGGTGAGTGATCTCCCTGTCCTTATCTCGACCCACGAGCCTTTCGTTATCTTTTCTCTCCCCTGTCCGGCTGAGGAGGGTGAGTGATAGAGCGGCTTGGTGGGCACCCGGTGTCCAGCCAAGGTCAACTCACCACAATGGGTGTCTGCAAATCTGGCTTATCTGTGCTGACCTGGGTACCTGCAGGCAAGTGTGAGCTGCTCAGCCAACAGCTCTGGGGTGGGTAACTCGATGCTTTTGCCGGGGTCGTAGGCTAGAGCAGAGCTTCGCTACCCCACGCTCTGGCTGCATTTCTGCAGGAACAACCCGTGCGCTCCTGGGCTGACTCCTGAAGGGACAGGGGAGAAAAAGACATTTCCTCCTATGAGAAAGACCTCTTGAACTTCAGGTTGTCCTTCCTGCATCAGAGCTGGCTTCTGTTTGGGGCTTTGCTGAAGCGTGCCTACAGAGCTCTCTGCTTGTTTCTCACACTTACCTACAGGCCACCCGGTGAAAAGGGTTTGGGGTCTTCAAATGAAAGGGTTAAATTATCTGGGTTGTGTTTTTCTTGTAATTAATGAGTTGATTTAATGAAGGAAAGTAGTCATTCTGCACAGGAGGATTCCTGCCACTTGTGTAAGTTGTCAGCAGGCCACATTACCCAGTACAAGTAAACTCTGAGTTTTTGGTTTTCCTGTGCTGTTTTCTGAACTGCTGGCAATGCTCTGGGAATAACAGGATGTGATGGGGGCCAAATAGCAAAGAGGGCTCGGCAGCATGTTTTGCAGGCATAAGAAAGTGCTGCTGAGAGCTCAAGAGCCTCCTCTCCAGGAGCACGAGCTCAATAATGACTGGGAGCACCCAGCCGCACGTGGTCAGCTTTCAAGGCTTGTGCGTAAGGTGCTTCCAGCAATGAGGGCCAGCTGGGCGCAGGCAGCTGCCGGCTGAACCCTGCCGTGGGCAGTGCCGTCCTGCCCCGCATGGCTCCCTGCACGCATGCACGGAGGTTAAGTGCCAAGACAGCCCGAGCTCTCTGCTGACACGTTCCCCTGGGCAGTGACTGCAGCTCCGAAACACAGCGGGACCGGATTACTCCGCTGCCTTGCTCACCGGGCAGTTATTTGCACTTGCTTAGCATAGGGGTTGATGGCTACTCCAGGCAGGGGAAGGCTTGGGGCCAGCCCTAAGAGTGTGAGCCTGTACTGTAGTATGGACAAGGTGCTGGGATTTATTAGAAGATGGCAAATGTTAGACTGCACTTACAGAAGTGAAGTGTTAATGCTGTGAAAATATAGGGCTTCTCCAGCCCTTGTCCTGCACAGGGAATAAAATGCGAGGTGTCTTTGCCCAGAAGGTGGTATCTGCGCTGGAAAGGGAAGAGTGCTCAGAATGATGTTGTCCCTGGAGAATCTGAATCTGAAGAGTCAGGGAGCTGGGTTTCTTCTGAGCAGAAAAGGGGAGATGCTGGTCTGACCTTGCAGGGGACTTCTCAACCATTAGAGGCTTGGCTGAGGCCGAGATGCTGGTGGGGTGGGGATCGCCATCAGGATGCTTGAAAGTCGTGAAATGTGGTGTGGGGAGGCAATGGTGACAGCACGGCAGCTTATAGGGTGCGCTAACAGGGAGGGCAATGGAGGAAGAAAGGGAATGGCTGCGGTGCAAGGGGGAAGCAGCATGCTTGGAAAGACAGGAGAAGGCAGTCTGTTTAGTTCAAGTGTTGGGGCAGAGGGCTTTCTGTTTCGCACACATCTCTCCATCACTGTCTGAGTGATTTGCTTTTCTGTAGTGAATCTCACAGGATGGTGAGAACAGACTAAGAAGTAATCAAGCAAAGTCTGGTATGATCTGCACAGTGGTGAAAGAGGAGACAGTGTATGGGGCTGGCTCTGCTGTCACAGGGACATGAACACATCTTTCTCCCATGTCTTTCCCTTTTCTGAATCCTGGATACAGCTCCTCTGCCTCTCTTCACGTCCCTCTGCAACCCAGGCAGCTGCTGGGTCCAAACCCGCATAGGAGAGAAGCCGCCCTTTTTTTGGTAGGACTGTGAAAGAGAAAGAGACTGAAAACAGTGGGAGCCCAGCTTCCACAGGTTACTCGTACCACTGGGACAGATGTGGACTGGGCAGCTTGGACTAATTATGTTTTTGTTGACCCCTTGGAGGACTTTGCTTTTGCCTTGAATGTCTCAAACTTCCCCTTGCCACTGGCTGTGATCAGCCGGCCTGGGAAGCTGCGGGTGGTTGATGGGTTATTGGGAAGGGCACCTAGGAGGACGTGAGATGCTTTGTAACACCTTTCTGCATCAGAAGTGCAGTGTGCTTTGCAGGGAGGCTGGTGTGGAGCCATACGGCAGCCCTGGGAGGCGGTGGTCCTAGCAATAGCTTTCTGCCCCAAGTGCTAGCACAGTACAAGTCTGACGGATGAATTTCATACTGTGCTGTGCTTCAGGAAACAAGCGGTGTGCAGGCAAACCTGAAAGGGCAATTTAGCAGGGCAGGTTGTAATTACATTTAGAGGGATTTGGCCAGGAGGAAGGTAGGCAAAAAGTAATTTAGAAGCCCTGCTGCCATTTTCCATACTGTAATTCGAATCCTCTAATCCCCTCATCAGGTGCCTTGGAGGCACCCACATTCTCTAAGCACGCGTCTTCACTGGTAGTTTTCTCAGTACCTCCTCCTGCTCCCTCGCGCCCTTAAGCCCTAGTTGCACAGCAGCTGCACTGTGCCTAAATGTAGCTTGGTTTCACAAGCTGGACGGTCTGTTGCCTAAGCTGCCCACAGGGCTGGATTCGGTGAGCTTTTTACCGCTACAGCTTTGGCAATGCCCTGTAACGCGGAATTGTATCACTGTTGCCCCTCCGCTGCCGCGCTTCCACTCCTGCAGGGCCCAAAAGGCCTCATGGCTGTAGCACTCCGCAGGCGGCCGGCCCTTGTGCCACCGTGCGTGGCTGCACCGTGGGTGGTTGTGGGAGCGGGGGCTCGGGCAGCTCCGTCGCATCAGCCCAAGAGACCTGCTTCTGTGAAGAAGCCCCATGGCTTCAACGCGAGAGGCCTCTGGGCACGCGCCCATCTCCACGGAGCGGGTGCCTAGACCCTGTGTGCCACAGGGTGCCACGGCGCACCCTCGCTGGCCACCTGCTATGTGGCAGAGCACCGTGCGGTGCTGGGGCCACCAGGGCAGGGAGCCGGGCTAGTGGTGCAGGAGGGCGGGCTGCTGTGGCACCGCGCCCCAGCAGCTGCCTCGTGGGGCTGAGCCCATGTCACCCCCGCCCCGCCACGGAGGCCCTGCCGCCACACCGCAGCACCCGCCTTCCCGGGGCCGCCACCCCCTCCCCGCTCCAGCCGGAGCGCCGGGCGCATCCCCGCAGCGGCAGCCCCGCGGGCCACCGGCCAGCGCCGGCGCCCAGCCCCGGCCGGCTGCTCCTCCCGCCGGCCAGGCCGGGCGGAGGAGGAGGAGGAGGCGCGGCGCCCTCCGCCCCCTGCGGCGGAGCGGGGGGGCGAGGCGTTAGGACCCGGCGGCGGCGGCTGGGCGGCGCGGGGCCGGGGCCGGGGCCGGGGCCGGGGCCGGGGCCGGGGCCGGAGCCGGAGCCGGAGCCGGAGCCGGAGCGGTGCGGGGGGAGCCGCCGCGCCGCCGCTCCGCCGCCGCCTCTCCCCTCCTTCTTCCCGCAGCCGCCGCTGCCCGTCGAGGCAGCGCTCCCTCCCAGGCTCCCCCGGGGCGCTCGGCATGAGGAGGATCAGGGCCAATGCCATCGCCATCCTGACCGTCGCCTGGATCCTGGGCACTTTCTACTACTTATGGCAGGACAACAAGCCCCGCTCGGCGGCCGCCGGCAGGTCCGCCGGCAGCGGCGGCGGTAGCGGCAGCGCCCGGAGCGGGCAGAGGGCGGCCGGCCGGCGGGAGCTCCGCCGGGAGGAGAGGACCATCCCCCTCACCGTGAGTGAGGCGCCGCCGCCCAGCATCCCGCCCTGCCGCGGCGGGGAGGATGCTCGGGGAGCCGCCGCCTCGGGCCGGGGGGAGCGGGGCGAGGAGGGCTGCGCGTTGCCTTCGGGTTGCTTCGTATTTATTTTAGCATTCGTGCTTGTCACCATGGCTACAGCCGGGGAGCAGGGTGGGCAAACCTCCGGGGAATAGAGTCATGCCGTGGGTAAAGTCTTGGCGAGTTGTGTCCGCCGGCTCGCCGGGCTCTGCTCCTCCGGCTGAGCGCGGCTGCCCTTGGCTGAGGAGAAGGGCGGGTGAAACAGCTGGAAGGTTTTTGGTTCGCGTTCAAGAGGCGCATATATGCGTGTATATACATATGTACAGACACGTGTATGTATGTGATCGCAGTTTTTTCCCATCAGGACCAGGTAAGAGCCACGACCTCTCGCAAGCCCTTCCTCTGGCCAGCCGGCTGCTGGGCGTCGGGCCGGGGGATGCGAGCGGCAGTGGCCAGTGGCAGCGGGGGGCTGTGGAGCTGGCACCAGCCTCTGCCTCGGCTCCCTCCGCTTCGCTGCCAAACGGGGGACCTGGGCGCAGCTCCTGAGTTTTGCCTGGTTTAAGCCAGAGACGGCAGTCTGCAAGTCAGGCTCAGGCTCTGCAAGTCAGGCTCAGGCTCAGGTGCGGGCAGGGTGGGAGCTGGGGAGCCCTCGGGGTTCCTTGCTGACCCGAGGGGTGGTAGTGGTGCTCTGATGTGCTACTTCAAATTTGCTTTCAAAGCCCCACACTCTGCCCTCCCGGGGTATTTGTGGGCTCGGTAGGGTGATACAATCAAGATCCTCACTTAAGGATGATGAGGACCTTTCTGCTCTGTCCATGGAGGAGATTTGTCCTCCTTCAACCTGTCTAATAGCATCAGTAAAGCTCTCCCAACTCTAGGCAATAGCTTCATAAAAAATAAACCAGCCCCTGGAGCAAAAGTGGCCCAGCAAGACCATTCCCAGGAGTGATCCAGCTGAAGCAGTTCGGGAACTGCACTGTGTGTCACTCTTTGGCTGCAAATCCATTTATCAGCCGGTTACGCACACATGGAAGCGAACAAAAGCAGCAGCCTGGTCAGAGTCAGAGCAGGGGCCGGGCGCCGGGGCTCTCTGCTTCCCTCCTCGACTAGCACTGGGATTTGTGGCCGGTGTCTCTCTTTTCTCCACCTGTAAAGTGAGGGTGGCAGGTGTGTGTGTGGGCGTCTGGGAAGCCTTGCGAATGTTTGGAAAACGCTGTCAGAGCAGCCCCAGCCCTTGGGCAGCAGGGTGGAAACCCTTCAGCTGAGACTCTCAGCCATCGCTTGCAGCTGCCGAAACTCAAAAGTCAAAACTGAGGCTCTCGGGCAGAGCGAGGACGTTCTTTGCCGTTCATTAGGGTCAGGGGCTGCCAGCAGTTCAGGCTGCTCTGCTGTGAGACCCTGTATGGAGCAGGACTGTGGAGATGAATACAGTGCCTCCCAGGCGAGGAGCTCTGTGTGAGTGCTGCTATTGCTGTAGCCTTTCGGGGCGTGCTGGGAAGCGCTCTCAGGCTGGCCAGGGCCGACTTGAACAGACGGAGGATTTGGAGTGCTGCTGCCTGTCAAATTCCACCTTCGTGTCGGGGGGGAAGCTGCCCCTGAGCCCCTGATTTCTTGTGTGTGCTTGAACATACTGCTCTGGCAGTTTTATTTCTCCGTTCCCCCGCTTATCCCTTCCATTTTTTTATTGCATTTACTTTACTCCCTCTCAGAGGGCTTGTGAGGTTACATGAATCCGTATTGTCTGCCAAGCGCCTTAAAATCCTTGGGAGGAGGATGCTGTGGCAGTGCCGCACGTTGTTATATTGCTGCTCTTTGGGGGAAGGCGGTATGCGCTCATGGCTAGCCACAAAGCCTGTTGTTACAAGCTATAGCGCTGACATATAGAGCCGCTCCAAACCTGGTCCTGCTCGCAGAACGACGTAAAGCACCCCAGCTCTGCTCCACACCTGAAATCCCTTAGCGGGGAAAAATAATCATCCTTTGCCTCTCCTGTCCCTCTGTAACTGGGGTCCCATGATGGGCCAGCCCTCCCGAGTAAGTCCTGGTCTCCCTGGCAGGCAGCAGCTGGGATGAAGGAGGACCCTCTCCTGATGCACCTGACAGCGAGGTGTGGTGGAAATATCACATCTTGCCGTGATCTATTTGCATAGAGAAGGGAAACAGGAGGATTTTGTGGTGTCTGGGCTTCCCCTCGTGCGTGCAGAGCAGTTTCCCAAGGGTTTCGTGGGCTGCCATGGGAGGCGGGCTGGTAAAATGCAATATATGTGCTGCTGTAACTATGCAGCGGCACAGCTATCGGAGACCCTGACGGGCTTTGCTTCAATGGGAGGCGAATAACGAGCCTTCCTGGTCACGGCCTCTGCCTGCGCTCCTGGGCTGGAAGCAGGGAAGCGACTGCAGGCGAGCACAGGGCAGGAAGGTCAGCGGGGGGCCTGGGGACAGCACTCCCTCGCAGGGGGTGGCATCTAGCCGGGGGTGTGAGCAGTGGGTCTCGTGGGCTGAGTCGACGATGTGAGCCTGCGGGGCTGGTTACGCAGGGGGTATAGCTGTGCAAGCGGTCCTCAGCACGCATCCTTACCCCGGCTCCTGGGTGCATGGCGTGCAGGCTGCGGCACTGCCCACTGCCCTCTCCCAGCCAGCACGGAAAACGTGCCATTTCAACCACCCCGCTGGAGAAATGATGGATGTAGAGAAGTGGCTGTCCTTCTGCAGTGCAGAGCCCTCAACCCTGAGTTCATTCCCTGCGAAGTTAAATTGCTTGACTGAATAAATAATGGCAGTCTTGTGTAAGCAGAGGTGTGCCTATACTCCACATGCTTCTGGTGTCCCTTGGCCTTCTGCAGAGCCACTGAGACAAGCTGCCCATTTTCATCCAGCTTTTGGTTTCCTCTGCTCTGCATGAGTGATGGTGTTGGAGTTCAGGTTTGGGCTCATCTGCAAGTAAGGGTGACTCATGTGACTTATGGGTCTCTGGAAAATATTTTTTAAAATTGGCTGCTTTTCTGGGAAAAAGAAAAAATCTTGTCTTTTGGATGAGTGAGTCCAAGAGTTCTGCTCTTGCGTCTATGCGGTGACATTTCAAATCCTGGGCAAATGAATGTGAATTGCATGGGTTTAAAAAATGGAAGTGCTTTCTGAGCTTGTGGTTTTCTTCCTTATTCTCTCCTAATGTGAAGAATAAAAATCACCTCAGGTAAAAACTATAGTCGATTGCAAGTCTCAGCTTGAAACTGGCTTGTTATTTGTTGACCTCATGTTTATTAGCATAACTTTAGACTTAAAATCTAGATGTCTGACTCCTGGAGTTGGCAAGGGAAATCTTTGAATATTAAAGCTGGGGGGGGGGGGCTGTCAGAGATCAGTGTCCCAGAAATAGCTTGTGCATGAATAATGATCCTCCAGATCCCTGCTTTTTATCCAGAAATCTTGACATGTGGGCTCTCTGCAATAGCCTCTCCCCAAACAGGTCCTACAGATGCTTGAAATAAAAATGCAGAAATTGGTGAAGGGCAGGGCTGACTCAGTGGCATGGCGAGCCTCTGCACGCTGCCCCTTCCCGCCACGGAGGGCAGAAACATGAGTGAGTGCCACAGTCCTAGGAATGCATTTTTTTCTCTGGAGCACAGCATAGTTTCATATCAATTAGGAGGAGCCCTGAGACCTCTGGCAGTTGGTTTGTGTGTTGGGTGTTTCTGGAGGATGGACTTCTTCCCTGGGCTCTTTTCTGTCCCTCCCAGGCAGGAGGTTGCCTCCTGCTCCTTGGAAATTTCCCAGAGGCAGAAGCCGTGCAATGTGTCTTTTGGAGGGACTTTGGCATCATTTACACACTACGTTTGGGCGGTTAATCATTCACCATGTGCTGCTCGTCTGCTTTAGCATGGCGCTGATGGGCAGACCCCAGGACTCTGTCCTCCCGCCTCTAAAGATTGCAGTGTGGGAAGCTCACCCGGTGTACCTGTGTCCCACTGAAGAGAGCAAGGCCATCGCTGTCGCGTGGGCAAAGCTCGGTAGCCAGGGGGGTGGCTGGTAGGTAGCTCTGAAAGAGGAATTTTGCTGTTGGCTGTCTGTGCGTGCTGAGGATGGGGAGTCCCAGTCCCAGACTGGGAGACTGGTGATTTCCCAGTCAAAAGCTGGATATGAAGCTGCCCTTGGGCTTCTCCAGCTTGCTGACTTCTCTGGGGTGGTAGAAAAGCAGCAATGTGCCTGAAAGATGGAGACAGAAGAATATCGTTAGTTAAATGCTCTGGGTCATGTTAGACTGGCTCGCAGTTTCTCTTTGGAGCAGGTATGTCGTCTCTTATCTTTGTCCTGCCAACTTTTGTGACCTGTGTAGCTTCTCTGTGACCCCACTAGAGCCTGTTTGGCAGCGGAGAGACCATATATTGTCATACTGGCTCGGGTTGCCTGGGCTCAGCTCTCCTGGCTGCTCCCCACCTCTGTACTCAGACACGTAAAATGAGCACTGGGGAGATAACAATCAAGGCATCCTTTTCCCTTGTAGCAAAGGATTTCTGAATTCTCTGAAACATTGCTGAACTGAAAGACACCTGCCTGTTGAGAGACAGCGAGCGGGAGACTTCTCAGGGATGCACTGCTGAGAACAGGAGGTGTCTGTAGCATCGAGCAAGTTGGCAAGGAAAGATGTCAATTGTTTGACTTTTCCCCTCTTGTGTAGCCAGAAAATAGGCAGTGGCTGCGGTTTACCTGGTTCTCTGAGTATCTGGACTGGCGACTTTAGCCACACTTGCATTTGCCAGCATGTAAGACTACCCTGATGTTATGTTCTTCAGACCTTGGTAGACTTAACTTGGCCAAACAGTGCGCTCTGCTGCATTTGTCTTCTCCTGCACCTGTAGCAACCTGTAATGGGGTTGTTGCACTTTGGCTGTGGGTATCTGAATCCTGCAGAGCAGGTGCTGGCTGATGTTCACCATTCGTTCGTGAATGATTTTATTCCCATCCATTCATCACATTCCCTCTGTGCGCAGCTTTCAGGGGATGCTGTTTCCCTCACAACTGGGATAAGCTGAAGCTTTCGTGGATCGATAAGTGATACCATTTTTCAGGGAGTTGTATCCCACAGGGCTCCCGCATGTGTGCCTGCCTGGAGGCAGGTCTTGTAGCCGCGGGAATGTAACTCTGGGAACTGAGGTGGATCCTAAATAAAAAAATAAAATAAAACAACAAGAGAGGGAAGAGCACTAATTCCTTGCATTGGCATATTATCAGGCTCATGAAGTACAGGTTTGATTTCATGTCCTGCTGTGCTGTGGAGAGAGAAGGCCTAATATTTAATGAGGTGCCACAGCTCATTTCAGCAGCCTCTTGCAGCGGTGGAAAGCGGTGATTCCCTTACTGTTTGACTCTTGCCGGGTTGCTCACTCTTGAGTGTCCTGCCTTTGGGGGCAAAGATCAGGAATATGGCTATATAGGTTTCTTTCTGCTCTTATGCTAGACGACCACGTGTCAGTTTGCACACACGTGAACACAGCACAGGAGGCGGGACGGTCTCCCCAAGGCGGGACGGTCTCCCCAAGGCTGCTGCGCTGCCTGTAAGCCAGACCACCTCAGCTGCAGGCAGCAGGAACCCGAGTCCGGGGAGGCATGGTGAGCAAGCCGGTGAAGTCACCACATTCAACAGCTTATGAAATGCTCCTGTTTTCGTAAAACATCTTCCCTTCAAGTTAAGCGAAAAGCGAAGGGGACTTGTGCTCTCCATCATGGCAGCCTGCAGAGCAGCTCTGCTCCCTGTGGCTCTGCAAACATCTGGGGTGCTGGAAACGCAATGGAAAAGAAGCTGCAGGCCGTAGTGACGATGCTTTTGCAGGGGGAGGGTGCCCCCTCCAAGTGCTGGGTTTGACTGTGCCGTTCAGCCTGGCCCGTTCCCCTGCCAAAATCCAGCACCCGCCCGGCTCTGCCTGGCACCTATATGGCCTCTGCTCTTCCCAGTCAATTTTAAGGTGGGAGGGTGGCCCTTAACGCTTGGGGTTTTGTGGCAGCTGTTCCTGCTGTGGCCAGACCCCTGCAACACTCTTGATTTTTTTGGATCTCTGTGGGATCTCTCTTATAAATGCCAGATGAGGGGCTTGTGCCAGCTCCCTGGAAAGGATGACTTGGTAACTATTTCTCCAGGGGTATTACCGCAGGAGGAAGATTCAGTGACAGTTCGACAGCTTAATATTTTATTTACGGTGTTTATGTTTTAAAAATGTGGGAATGAATGCCATTTGCCTAAATGGCAGAAAACGATTTTATATTTAATTTATCCCAGTGGCCCATGTGGCACATTAAAAAATAAAATAAAAATAAAAGAAATGGTTCACAATAATAATATTAATAAAATCCAGTTGGAAGCACTGGCCTTAATTATTAATCAAAGTGACGAGGTAGCTCTAGCGTGGTCTGGGGCTCGGGGAGCGTGGCCATCTGGGCAGCCTGGGACGGTGTGTAGAGGGGTGGGGGGAGTGAAACGCAGACCTCCTGAAGATCATCTTTTACCAGAGCCTTTCCATTAAATACGTGGGTGAAGCAGCTGCAAGTTTTAGCGAGCTGAAGTGTTCTTTCAGTATGCAGCTGCTTCCCCAGTTAAGGTTTGTCTTTGTATTTACAAAAATGCCCTAGCAAACCTCAAGATTTACAAAAAATTTAGCAGTGTTTGCTGGAAACAGAAGGCTTTGAGAGACATCTCAGGTTGCTGTTTGCCGTGAGTGAAACTTGGCCCAGGCGCTTCATCCCGAGGTGGGCAGGTCGGGAGTCACTTGAAAGGCAAGAGGAGAGGATCTGGTTTTGTTTCAGTGGCAGCGAACTGGGGCTGCTCGTGTTGGAGCACTGGAAAATGACATAATTATTCCTGCAGAAAAACATGGAGCATAGCACAAAGGCAATGAAATAGAGGCGAACGTGCTGGGGATGAAGCATGTGGGTCAGCGGGGGACCCTGGCTCCCCTGTGCCGTGCATCGCCCCCCTCTGCAGGGAAAGCCCCGGTGCAGAGCGTGGCTGGGTGGGATCTCTTGCTCTTCCTTGGCTCTCCCTAGGGTGCCAGCTGGTTGTTCCTGTCCCACGGCATCTCAGTGACAGTCCCAGGACCTCGTTCTCTTTTTCCTGTGTCGGTGGTGAGGGCTGCTCCCCTGTGCTCCTCCAGCCCTATCTGCCAGCTCCTGTAGTTAGGGTTGTAGCTCTTTGGGGCTCGTCGTGTTGGTTGTCGCTGCTGTTTTGCCCGTACAGTGCCCAGTGCAGAGGCTGTGATCCACAACACATCCCGTACTATCGCATTAAGGTAAAGACCTAACTAAAGCGAGACCCATGGACTAGGAGTCGAGCTGGCTTACTGACTGAGCTACAAACTCATCCTCCTTACAGTCTTCTGTGCCTCAGTTTCCCCAAAGTCTGAAATGGAGATTTTTATCTGCTTCACAGGGCTTTTTGGAGGCTTAGCTTGCAAGTTTTGTAAAGGGCTGGAGATGAGAGAACCTTAGCAAAACATTTGGTTGAGTTCACCCTTTGTACCAAGGTTCCTACTTGGTTCACATTTGAACCAAGAAGGGTATGAGCAGAAATGCAGCAGGTCAGGGACGATCTGCTGCGAAAGGAAGGCGTTAAAGGTGCAGCACGGTGAGCTCTGACAGTGTGCTGAACAACAGGATTTATGAGGAAAGGCCGTGTCCTACCTGCTGCTGTCTTTCACTGTATTTTTATAAACGCATATTTCTGCAACTAATAAAAGTGATAAAGGAGAGGAGCTGGACTGTCCTCATCAGATTTCCAGGTCCAAATTGTGCTTGTGGCTGTGGAGACAGTGAGATATATAGGAGTACATTTAAAAAAAAGAAAAAAAAGTGGTCTCTTGGGCCCCATCTTTGCAGAGAAATTGCCCATGTTGTGATGTGCTTTGAGCATATGGGTAATTTCTCAGTGTTGGTAGAGCCTGAGTTTTTGATAGGCAGCTGCGTGCTCTCTTTGGAGCCACTTCAGGGGCATCGTCCTTGCAGAGACCTGCCCCAGCTCCTTCTGCGGTGGCAGTGGAGGTCCAGCAGCACTGTTGGCATGTCAGCTCCGTGCTGCCCCGGGACGTGAACGAGGCTGCTGCGTGGGGCTGGCCCGGGCAGGGAGGCTGTCTTAGCCAGTCTGATGATGGTTGGTTGGTCGTCCTGTCATGATGGAGGTACAGGGTTGACTTTGCAGTCCAGGCTTCAAGGCTGCCATGGTCAGGCTGGGTTAATGCTCCAGCTTCTGACCCTGTTATAGCACGGGCACTGATGACACTTGGTGAAAGCTGCAGAAAATGATCTACTTTAACCTCTTGTTTTCTTTCTCCCACTTTCCAAATGTTTCTTCTTTTAAGCTGAAATGTGGTCCTTGTGAGGAGGCTTTGTTTTAAAGTAGCAGAGAGAGAAAAAGCAACTGTGCTGAAACCTGCATCAGCTATTTTGTGGGCCCAGGAGGAAAGAAAATAGGAATATTTTTCTTGACTTTTTTATTTTGGACAGGCTGAATCCCGAAACAGCTGGCTCTTGGCTGGAAAAGTGCTCTTACCCAATGAAGGTGTCTTCAGAGGTTCTCTGAAAAAGTCTTCCTGCAGGACAAAATTGGAAAACACTGATGCTTTCCATCTGCTCGCATGTCGAGTGCCCCGAACAAAGTATTTGGTGCCAGAGTGTCATGGTCAGTAATGCCACACTGTACCTTTGTGCCTTTTGGTATTAAGCATGCAGTAAAAAACATAATAAATGAGGAAGAGCATGTAAGAGCTGCAAAAAGCAGTGCAGCTCCTCGGGTAACTGGTGAGTTAGTCCCCGAGCATGGGAACAGGGATACAGTAGCAGTGCAAATGGGAGCCATCACATCCACACAATGAAGTTAAAAAAATTCTGTGCTCCCTATGTAGTTTTCCAAAGTAATTTTAAATTGTAAAAATTAATAGTAAAGTTATTGGAGTTAGGAAATGTGAATGTTGCAAGTGCTCACTACAGACTCCTGTTGCTCAGTGATGTGATCATGCTCTAATTGCCAAGTGCTATACTATGTATGTATTTGTTTTGGTTTGTTTTTTTCCTTTGTACCTTTCTGGGAGACATTTTGGATCTAGTTGCATGGTAGGAATTACCAGCTACACCAGGCTGCTGATGGAATAAGCTGTATGTGTTTCCTGACTTTCTGGGATGTCTCAATTTGGCTGAAGTACCTGTTTCACACCTAAAAGTAGGGCACAGCCTCCCAAAGGGATCTCTGGGCAGGTTGACAGGGACAGTGACAAACAGGTAGCGCATAATCCTGTCCCCGGCATAGGGACGCTGCATTGCCACATCCCTGCTGGTGCTACACTTGCTTCTGTGATGCTAAGGCTCTTGGTTTTGTGTTCAGGAACAGCAGAGCCGGCTCCCCTGGCAGTACCAGATGCAGGTTGGGGTGAGCACAGTCATGTTTCTCCCCTCGCTCGGAGTGCAATGCGGTGTTTACGCTGAGCTTGGGTTGGCAGCAGAAGGATGGATGCTCTGCAATGAGGTAACACTTTCAAAAAAATCTGTTGGAGCAAATCTGAGAAAACTTGCATCTGTTGGCATCCTCTGCGTTTGGGTGGTCTAAGTCTGGTTGTGCCATGCCCTGGGATGCCCCATTGCTGGGCCGTGTCCGCTAGCTGAGTAGCCCTGTGGGGCATTTCCAGTCTCTGCTGGGAAAACTGGACCACACTGGTTGGGCAATCCCAAAGAAATTTTGGGAAGGGCTGGGAAATCAGTGTTCCTTCAGAACTAGCTGTGGTCATCACAGAGGGTCTGTCAGGTCAGGCAGTGATGAGATGTGGTCAAGTGAGGTCTGGCTTCGGAGAGGTTGCCCAAGCACCTATCAAAGCTCCCTTTGGCCAAGCGCGGAAGGGTTTTAAGTCAGCAGATGGACTGCTGGCTCGGGTCAGGTTCTTGAACAGACACAAATCTCATGCTACATGTTAGGCGAGCCAGGAGGAGGTGGTTTACAGTGAAAGTAAACAACGCAGTCCTTACAGCGCAGGATAAAGATTGAGTCACATCGGGTAGTAGGGGAAATCTGCTGATCTGCTTGCATCACTTCGCTTACAGCATTATTAAAAAAAATTATTAATTGTGAATTATTTACTCATTAATTTTCTTAGGCCCAAAGCCACACCTTCATGAAAGATGTGCTGGAGTTGAAGGGAAACGTGGGGTGATATAAATGACTGTGCTTGGTGGGCTAATATGAAAAATAGCTCATTTGGTATGTTCTCCTTTCTGCTGCTGTTCAGGCATTAATTGTGCAGCTCAGCCCTGTGTGCTGGGTACCACACTGACCTTTGCTGCCCCTTGCACCTGTGAATCAGGGGGGCTGCCTGGGTGCTCCTGCCACCCCATGGTTTTGGACACGCTAGTCTCAGCATGGCAATGCCCTGGCAGTAGAGTCCTCCCGCCCACTGCCAGCGTCCTTGGGGCACTGGGTCTCACCAACTCCCACTCGCGCTTTCTCACAGAGGAATTGGCAGGGACAGTGTACTGCGGGGACCTTGTTAGAGGCGTATGATATGTGCAAAGCTGAGCCCTTTAAATCTTGGTGCCCTAGTTAATGGGGATTTAGTCCTCCCAACCTGTCACAGCCCATCTCATTTTTCCTCCTCTTCCTTTTTAGTTAGAGGATTATAATTGTCGCATTGAGCTTAAAGGAGATTGGAATACTCTGTATCTTTCTTCTGCCTTTCCCCAGTATCTCTTAAGAGGCATCATAAAGAAGCAGCAGGAATGGATAAACAGTTATTAGCATCACTGCAAGCACTGAAGAAGGGATGAAAAAATTCTCCCTAACCGTTTGCGCCTGCCTTCTTGCAGGGTCTGCATGGGATGCTCTGTAACCTTCTGAGCTGTGGCAGCTCCCTGACACGCTGGCGTTAGTCCGTGTCCCCAGATCGCCTGGTATGCAGGAGCAGGGACTCCTGGCAGTCAGCTGGGCAGGAGCTGCAGCTGCAGGAGGGGAGAGTGCTGATGGGAGCTGGGTGTATGAAGGGATGCCCTTGTTATTCTTCTGTGCCTCCTGTACCTTAGGAGCCCTGTAAGGTGTTATTCTAGTTCCCCAGCTCACGAATGCACAAAAGGAACTGGTTGCTGCCCGTGGGTTGCATGTTCAGAAAACCCAGAATGCGGATGCACTCGGTTCCTTCAGCTGGGCTTCAGCAGAATCCAAAACTGTAACATCTAAAGTTTAAATGAAATGTCTTGCCTTTTTTTGGCGGGGTGGGTGAGTGGTGCTATTCACCGTGGAAGAATCCTTCAAAGCGTTAGAAAGCAGAAATGCACAGTGGCCATTTGAAGTCCCTCGTTTATATAGCAATGAATCTAAGAAATTAGGAAATAATGCAGTGCACAGCATTTATTAAATGTCCAGGAATTTGCTAAACCGAGTCTTGTGACAGATTCATAAAGACTAAGTAAATTTTGAAGATCCACATTACATTATCAATTTTGTCTAATTTTCTATTACTGCTTTTATAATTCCACTAGAAATACACCTCCCACTGCTATATTTAACTTGCTGGCACTGTGTGAAGCTTTAATTGTGGTCCACACCATTCTTTGGGGCAAGGACAGCCACAAAGTATGTTGCCAGAAGGTTATTTTGAATCATTAAAGGCAATTCATATCTTTCCAGTCTTGAGTAGGTCAGTTGAATCTGAATGGAAAATATTTCTATCTAGATCAGAATTTGCTTTAAGTTATCAATTTAATATTTTTCTGCCCAAGGTAAATTCCCATATCATTGTCATTGTCCCATATCATTGTCCCATATCTGATGTGGGTAAATTTAGATTCATTTTGGTCATTGCCTATCAGTTGGTGGCCCTTTGAGAGTCAGATGCTGCTTAGCCTGGGGTGGCCTCAGCACCTCTGCAACGCAGGGTTCAGATCTGCGCTGGGTCACGATCGGAGTGGCTCCAGCCATTACCGGGGTCTGCTTGGCAAGAGCTGGGTGAGTGTTGGCAGTGTGCTTAGGGTTCAGGTGCAAAAGGAGAGGCAGGGAGAGAAGCTGTGCTCTATGAAAACTCAGCCAGCTCTGGCAGCTGCCAGCCTTTCCCCTGCCCTGGCTGTAACTCGGTACGCCAGGGGAGCACATAGACCGGCTCACAGCTGGATGTGTATCTCCCTAGCAGACTCTGTACATGAGGGACTTGTTTTGAGGCTCTACTGGGATGGGAGAGTGAGGCAGGGCGACTTGTTGAATAATAAACTGTTAGGGGCTGCCACAAGCCTGCCTGGAGTTACCTTTTCATGCCATCCTTTTCAGAGTGATTTGCACATCAAAGTTACGCAGCCTGAGATCTCCCGTACGTCTGGCTCCTAGCCCTCACGTACAGCCTGGGCTGCTGAGTCCCTCCTGATAGTCTACACATCCCTCCTCGTAGGGGTGCTTGGGTATCTAGACCGGGGGCTCTTCTGTGCAAGGTGAAATGTGAACTGAAAAGACAGCCTCTGGCCCGGGGAGTTAATAACCTCCATAGATGAATAAGATAAAGGGTTGGGGAGAGAAAACGTTCTTCCCCCCATTTCCCTGATGTAGAGCTGAGATTAAGCCTCAATCTCTGCTGAAAGAAAGAAAAGAAAAAAAGAAAAAAAAAAAGGTATGTTCGTTATTCAGATCTGCTAACCTCTGGTTATTAACTCTGATTAAAACACCAGTGAAGCCAAGACAGCTTGGATATTAACTGTGTACCAACATGAATTCAGACAACTTGGTACTGGATTCAAGCTACCATCCAGAGACAATTAAAACTCCGTTTGTCCTGTGGTAGCTGCTGTTGTAACTGCCCATACCTCATTCTTGTTAGGGTTTCACTTGCCTTGGTAATTTGGATCACCTCCCCACCCTCTGTAATTTCTATGTGGTCAGTGATGGGTTGGCCACTTAAAAACTGCTTTGGCACTTCGCATAACCTGAGAGGGCTGAGATAGCTTGGGGGGAATAAATTTGGCTAGCGTCTGGGGAGGTCAGGAAACCCCCTCAATTACTCTGAGTGCCAGCTCAGGTTTTGATGTGCTTTTTTTTCTGCGTGTTCATTTGGGGGAAGAAGCAGCATTTGAGGATAAGCCACTGGGAGCGGGAGTGGGGACACAGGTTAGAAAAAGCTTCTAAAGGATTCCTGTATGTGCAAATGTTAATCATTAAACCTGTTACTGCTTAACAGCATGACTTCTTGTCATGATAAACTGCCCCTCCAGGCTGAACAGGAATAAATCTCAGGGTGTTTGCTGAGCTCTGGGAGCTGGACTTCAGGCTCTCCCACCTCAGCCCTAATACTGCATGCTGTTTAAATGCTCCTTAGCAGGCTGTGGTGGCAACCTGCGTGGCAGTGGGGCTGCTTGGGGCTGTTGCTGCTTCTTCGGTCTTAACTCTGTCTTTGGAGAGTTAAATTCTCAACTTAATCAGGGTAAAGTGAGGTTCCCCATGTTATGTTGTTTTTAATGCCGACTGACATCTGTGACCAGCATCTGGATTCTAGTTCTG
The DNA here is from genome assembly GCF_034638445.1 of Ciconia boyciana. Lineage (NCBI taxonomy): Eukaryota > Metazoa > Chordata > Aves > Ciconiiformes > Ciconiidae > Ciconia > Ciconia boyciana. The sequence goes on along the minus strand of NC_132939.1, from coordinate 33,526,130 downwards.
TGCTCAGACCAGTAGCCTGTGTGATTTGCTCTTCTTGGGGGAAAAAATACACCATAGGCACTTTAATAATTCTCTCTGCAGAAAAAAGAGTGTTTGCATCTGGGAATATGCTCCTGGCATTTATAGTATGTATTCGTTTTTTGTCTTGCTACCAAGTTCTTAAAGCAGATAGGTAACAGCAACGTGAGTCCCTGCATGCTGAAACGCTTATATTGCTGTCCGGTGGCACGTGGCACAAGTTGTATCGGGCAATACCATCTGACTGGGCATATGGCCTTTTTGCCACAAGTTATTAATAGTCAAATGCAAACACAAGCAGCAGCATCTACTTTTGTAGGAGCAGAATTTTACAAGGATGAATTCAGCTAGTTGTACTCATTTCCCCCCAAAATAGGAGTCTGAATGTAGGACATCCACTGCTGCGGATGTTGAGAAGGGTAGGTGGCTAGTTCAGACTCTAGCAGTCTGGACAACATCAGGTGGATGATGAAAAGTTACAAATGGATGACTAAGCCTTTACCCCTGTTGTTTTGGTAAGTGATACCGGGTAATATTTGTTGCTAGTAATTCTGTAATGCAGGCAGGGGAAACTTAGCAGTCTAAGGCGTGAGGGCCCTGGGGTATAGCCTGTACCTGAGCTGGATAACCCACTCTGCGAGGCACGCTGGAGACCATCTCTCCTGATCAGAGAGGTGAGGAACAATGTTTCTGGGGCAGCAGCAATATGCCACCTCAAGACAGCTCCTAACAGCCACAAGCAACTCTAAGTCTCTAGGGAAGTCTGTCCTGTTTGACGTATACTTGCTATTGCTTCTTGAACGTCTCCATACGGCACTAGGGGATTGGGACAGTATTGGTTCTTCAGAGTGGATCTGCACTGTAAGCAGAAACGGGCTATTTGGAGTTACTTGAGGGGGAAAGAATGGCCAAAGTAGACTGAAAACTCTGATGATGTAAAGGAAATACCTTTGCTCCTGAGAAGGGTGAGTGGAGAATCCCCACCTGTTTGCTAGGGCTGCTCAGTCTCCCTGTAGGCTGTGCTTCCGGAAGAACTCTTTGCAATTCTCCTTGCAAGTTCAGTACCTCCAGCAGTATCAAAGCACGTGTGAAAAAGAACTGCGTGGGAATGTCTTCAATGTCATTTAGAGGGCAGCTCAGCTATCTGTCCTCCGGATAGACACCAAATCTGGCAAGGAGAAAGGTGTTTATACTGTGCTTTAGTAAGTGTTGACCAAAAAGAACTTGTCGCTGTGCATTTCTCAAAACCCTGTTAATTCAAAAAACATCTCTCTTAGCTTTTATTTAAATTGATTTGGTGCATTTCTGAGAGTGTGAAGGTGAACAGCAATATGCTCCTTGGTTTGCTGAACTAGCTTACCATGAACTTGGAGGAGCTTCCTTCATGCTCCCTGCGGATGAGAAAGACGTATGAAGAAGCCCGGGGGGCAAGAACTTTTGTCTTTAGTATATGCTCCTAGTGTAGGGTGGGTGTGGAAGTATTAAAATACATTTAAAACATTTGAATGTCTGCTGAAATGTAGAATCTTAATATTGTCTGTCTTACCTTGTCCTTTCAGCTATTTGAGTTTATTAGGAAAAAAGAGGGTTTTTTTGTATTTCCTCTTTACACATATGGTGTTGTTTGCGTCAGTCACAGAAAATGGAGATGCTAAAATAACTGTATCATCCAGGCAGCCTCCCTGCAGATGCTGACTGCTTCCTGTAGTAATGGCCCACGCTATCTCTTGGAGCCTCTTGCTTGTTTGGGGAGGTACAGAAACCATCCGATAGCTCTTCCTTCCCTCCATCTTGTTAAATAGGTTGACAATATAACGCAGGATGCACAACGCTGTGGTTTTAGTCTGTATTGAGCCAGATTGAATGCTCAAGGTCCAAAACCAGGAGGAAAGATTACCTAAGGATGCTGGGATTATAGAGTAGCAGTCAATGTCACTGGGCTGGAGCTGGCTGCTCCTGGCTGTAGAAGGAGTTTGGCCACATCCCCTCCTTTGAAGATGTGTGATTTGGGAGGAGAGGACTACTGTTAGAGAGGCCTGTCTGCTCCTCCAGAGCTAATTTAAGAGCCTGCCTCCCATTCAGACAAGGGAAATGCTATCAGTGGAATTTTTCCTAGTATAGTAAGTGAGCTGGCCTAATGGTGTTACTGCAGAGAGGAGCAGATAGAGGATAATTTTCCTTGAACGTTTTCTTTGCTGCGTGGGAAAGGGGCTGCTCCCATCTGATTCAGCTGCTAGGCAGGCAGATTTCTCTCTGCTGGTCAATAAACAGAAACTGCTGTTTTATGCACCAGAAACTGGGGTACCGGCTGCTATAGTTATGACTTAGTTTCTACTGTCAGGTTAGTTAGGACTTAGCTATTGCACCAAGCCAAGGATCTATCTACTACAGATGTACAGGCTGAAAGTGAATCCGTATTTCTACGTTAAACAGATTTGTAGCAGTGTCTGTTCTGCCCAATGATTTTTACAGGGGAAACAGTCCAGAGACAGTAAGATTGAGACACTTCAGTTGGTACTTTTGGTAATAAACTTTTTTTTTGCATTGACATGTCTTGTGCACTTGACTCTTCAGAAATGTGGTAAGATTTCTGTGCTTAAGGATGTGCTTAAGCATCTTCTTTTACAGATCAAGAGTCTGAGGGAGGCTCAGAAAGGTTAAAGTCTTGATTTACACTGATTGCTCAGGCTCTGTTGACTTTCTCTTTGAATGTCTTTCCCACTGGGCATTTTGACTGGCATCCCTTTCCCTAGAGCTTCAGTGCATGTGCAAATAGTCACGGCTATTTTGCAGGGAGGGGAGGTGGATCAAGGAAAAGCGAGGTGCATATACCCCACTGATGCACAGTGCCAGCATGCTTTGCCCCCTGAGGATGGTGCTTCTCCTCTTGGGGTGTCTTTGGGATGAAGCATCAAGAGTGCTCAGGTGCCTGCTTGCAAGTGTGACATCTTGCATTGCTGCAAGGTGAAGGCCCTTGTAATGAGTGGCTGGAACGAGGCAAACAGTAATGAGTTGTCCAGGGATGGTTCATTGGCTCCTGCCTAGCAGAAGGAAAAGTGTCACTGTGATTTGTGCTTACCTAGCTATGCAGCTGAATTTTATCCTTGAACTGGGTTCCTGGTTAAGATAAAATCCTTTGGGTGAGATGCATTGCATTTGCACAGGGTTCTTAATTAGAAGAATTCATCATAAACATGGGCATCTTTCTCTTGTTAATATGGCAGGGGATAGAGATTAATTACATCAGCAGAAATGTGTCTGTTGTTGTTTACTATTTCTGTGAAATGTGGCAGTCCTTGGTGTCTGCAGACAGCGATGAGGTTCCATATGATATTGCTGTGCTGCCACTATTATGCTTGTAATTATTTAATGAGTTGCTGACTTTTGAGTTGAGGTAGCTCCACAAGGCTTGCTATCTGCTGATCAGGAGATGCTTAATACTTGCATATTCAAAAATTTCTAGATCTGCAGTGATAAAGGGGGAATATCATGGCATGTTTAAATTTTTAATAGCAGCCCTCTCCTAAAATATCTGTGTTCACTCTCCCATACTGCCACTAGCAAAGGAAGGGATAGAGTGCAAGGAGATAATTTACTATGATAATTTCAAAATTAACAGCTTCGTTTGGGGCATAAATAGATCTTGCATCCTGCTTCTCTCCCCTCTGTCCTCCCACCCCCTCCAGTTCAGCTGGCCAAGGGATGCCATTTTGAAAGCGTCCGAAGAAGAGAAAATCCATTGGCTGTGCAGAGCTCAAGAACTGGAGATTAAAATTGGTTATTGGGTTCTTCTGTGTGAAACCTAGCTTCCAGCACCAGGGATTAGTTGCTTACATTCAGGTTTTGAAGGGCCTGTGTCTCTCGCAGAGAATAATGCAAGAATGGCTCGCTGGCTCCGAAGCACGTAAGCATCATTTGAAATGCTTGCCAGTGGGGTGCAGCAGGGCTCTCCTCTGAAGCTAGCAGGAACAATTAGACCACTGGAGAGTTGGTTTTGGTGGGTTTTTTTGGCCAATAATCCCCATCTATCACCTCAGGGAAATTTTCTTTTTGTTGGTTTGTCTCCTTTCTTCCTCCTCAGATGGATTATCACGGTATAAACAGATTGCTAAGGAGAACCGTTTCCTTCCCCTGCCTAAAAAGGAAGTGAACATATGGAAACTGTCTCACAGAGACAAGTTTTGAGTCCTCTTTTAACTTGGCAAAGACTTTGCTCTTACCCCAGGAGCCTTGAGGAGCAAGGCCAGTGTGTCAGGCAGAGGCAGAAAGGGAAGCCCACATAGAGGGCTTACAGGAAGAACGGACAAAGTATGTTTCGAGGAGATCAGTGTTGTAGCAGCTGGGTACACGCCTGTAGTGTACTGGGCCAAATCCCACTCTGGCTCTCACAGTAGGTAAAAGTTGTGATTTTCAGCTGCTTCTGTCCTCTAAGCACAAAAGCGAGGAGATCCGTGGCATTACTAGAGAGGAGACGAGCGTTTGTCCATGTGTTTAATTAAGACCTGCTCTTCAGTGAGTGTGTTATTGCAGATGCTCTCTACGCACTTCTTGGGATTGAAGTGTTAAGAAATTGTCTTCATCCCCTTGTCTTACGTACTCTCATGTCATGAGTTAGGGATGGAAGTGCCTCCTCTGCCAAATATGATCTGATGGAAGGTCTTGCCTGGAAGATTTATTTATTTGAGTATGAGGTTTTTCAAGTTTAAGTGGAGATTAAGTTGGAATTTAAAGAAATATCTCAAAATGAAGGAGCGTAAAACAAGCATTTCTGCCTGACCTTGTTCTCAAGTGTGCAGTGCTTATCACTCTCGGAAGAGGAACAGACTGTTGTGGAGTGAAGATGCTTGAAGAGTCACTGACCTGTGGGGCTGTAGTGAGTTCTCTGTCCAGAAAACTCCCCAGAATAGTTTCTGTGCCGTTTTTTAAATGTCTAGCTTGCAGTTTGGGGCCCAGACATGAAGGATTTTAAGATCTGTCACATGTCTGAGGACAAGAGTTACAGACCCTTAGAACAGATAAGAATTTAGTTAAAATAGATAAGAATTTACTGACAATCCATAGCTTATTGGATTTCTCCATGTAAAATCTCATGTACAGCACTGAGGATTAATTGATTAAACTCTTCTCTAGCAAATTTTATTCTTTAAGAATACTTTAAGAATTCTTTAAGTAATGTAAAATTGCCTTACTGGCTAAAACAAACATAACAATGGGAGTTTAAAGTGGCTGTTGCCAGGCGGAGAATACTGTTATCTGCTTTTAATTATAGGGCAATATTTTCCTTAAAAAGAAAAGGTGAATCCAAGTCTTTTGTATCCTTATGGTGAATGGAAGCAGTTAATTAAAATAAACACTTGGGGTTTGAGATTTGCAAGGTCTTTCAGATGAAGGACTTAGGTAGACCTGGAAGTAAGTGTTTTAGGAAGCTGTTTCCTGCTTTGCAGTTCTCCCTTGAGCTGAGATGGAAAGGAGGTGTTAATCACTTCTCAAGGCTTCGGCAAGACATTGTTGCAGTCTTGTGAACATCATTGATTGTGTCCTCCAAAAGATCTCTCTGGGGCCATGCAGATGGAAGACGGGATGGACAGCTGTGGTAGCTTGCTGAAAGAAGCAAGAATATTTGATTTAAGAGCCTGCAGGCTCTTATTACTGTTCCTCTTGCTCTGTTAAGGCGCTGATCTTATATTTTGCTCTGTAGGTTACCATGAACAACTGTGCCATTCCTCCAGATTTTGCCAGTTGCCAGTAGGGACAGTGCTTGGGAGGTCAAGAAACACAGGAGGAACTAGTCTTACCAAGACATCCCTCCATCTGTCTGCAAACGATGCTTGTATTTCCTTGTCCCTGGGTACTGCCTCCCTTTTGGGCTGTGAAGGAGGCAGAGGCTGAGCCAGTACAGTCCCGTGCCAGCAGGAGATGGGGGCTCTGCTAGGTCATGAGAGGCCTGGGGGCAGAGGGGTCATCTCCCAATAACTGGACTGAGAAGACACTGAGGGATGCAAGAGGTGTATTTGGAAGGAGTCGGGGGGGGAAACAGGAGGAATGAAAGCTAATTTGGCCTCCACCAGATGCTGGCTGTGGTCCCTGGGAAAAAGCATTTTTGCTGTGTTGCCACTGATGCTTGTACTCAAGGTTACCGCACTTGGGCAGAGGTGAAGACACCATTCTGGGAATGTTTTGCTTCGGATGGGTTGACTGCAAAGGGAATTCTTGTTGTTAGCCTGGTATTAACCAGGGGCTATGAGAGGGATGACGATTCTGTCACTTCCCTGGTATCGTGGAAGTGTGCAGTGAAGGGTGACATTAAGTCATTATCAATTAAAAGAAGTTGAGGGAGTTCCTTTCCCTCTTGGGTTAAAAGTTGTTGCTTCATACAGGCTAACACGGTGCTCTGGGAAGACATTGAAGGGGTGACTGTGTGGGAAAACAGAGGATGGGGATGGGTTCCCTATATATGCTTTTCCCACTTGCTGCTTCCCTCCAAAGTTTATCAGTAACTTCGGAATTGGTTCTGGCATATTGCTCTTTATGTTATAATAGAAAGAGTCTGTTAAAGGCCTATCTGATGGGTGCTGGAGTACTTGTATGAGCTGTCATCCATTAAGATGTTATCAGGTTAAAGATGGTCGTTTGACCATCAGATGCAGATGGTTGCTGCACCCCCAGCTCCAGTTCAGCAGTGAGTGGAGGGACTGGGAGGAAAGGTGCCATTTGGACTCGCAGCCCTCAGTTCAGCTCCAAGGGCTGCTGGAGCAGCCTTGCTGGAAATATCCTCGCAGTTCGAGCCACTGGCCTAAACGCTGGCTCCATAACCCAGAGAGCGAATACTAACCTGGAGACAGAAAAGTCTCACAGCCTCTGACTCAGTGCTGGACGTGACAAGTGACATGGAATGAGGAGACCTTGCAGGGGGCCAGGCAGGATGGATAAAGAAGGTTAATTTGGAGGGGAAGTATATTGCAATGTGGCAAGATAGGACCAACTTTGTTTCCTTGTGCTTTTTTCTCTGCACTCTAGACTACAGAGAACAGCATCTATTTAAACATCCCTGTAGACTTTCCTCACTTTCAGATGAGGAAAGAAAGGGACCATAACTTTTTAGGAAACCTGAGGTGTGGCCATGTACACAGTTTCTGAACTGAGTTGTCTGGGAGATGTGTATATGTTATTTGTGTGGGTGTACATTGACGTCCTTGAGGTTCATGCAGCAGCCCAGCTATGAGTGCATACTGTAATGATATCTTAATTGTGATAACTTCTGGAGACTTTTTTTCAGTACAGAGGATTTTCATCATCTCTGTACTTGTTTTCCTGTTTTATTTAAAGTAGTAATTCAGATCTAGTGTTTCTCCTACTGCTCCGAGTGGTACAAATGAAATAGTGACAAGCCATTTGACCTCCTGAGCAACACCATTGGAGTCAGAGGGACACCTCCCTGTATCTACCAAGGGAACTGACATATCTACCTAATGAGAGACCAAACCTGATCAGTTTGGCTGGTGCACTTCTGTCCCCACCAAGCAGAGGTCCATCTTGGACACCTTTAGTTTAAAAGCCCCAGAGCCTTCCTGCAGAAAGGGCTGGTGGCAGGTGGCTCCAGGACCCAGCTGCGTTCCTTCCTCTTGGGTTTCTCTTGTCTGGGGCATCCCTAAGCAGGACTTGGGGCATCCAAGAGCTGGGGACAAGCCAGGTTACAGTCCCCTCCTGTGTGAGGGTGGGCTTGCCCGAGACTGGAGGACTCGTGCCTGCATCCTCTGATGAAGTCGCCAAGGCAGCAGTGGCTTGCAGCAGGTAGAGCCCTCTTTCGTTGGAGATGATGTCTGAGCCTTGCAGCAGAGGGTCCACCAGCAAAAACTAGTGAAGCACTTTCAACTCCGTTGATTAAAACCGCAATAAATGAGCATTTGCTTGTGATGGCTAAGTGAAGTTGTAGTACCTCAGCCCGTGAGATTTTGTTAGATGTTTCAGTGTTCCCAAGTTAATGAGCCTCCCTGAGATAGGTAACTCTTTTTCTCTTGACACCTATCATCACGTCTCAGGCCTGGCACAGTAGGATTTGAACTGCGTGACACTGGTTAATGCAGAGATATAAATTGCTATTGCATTACCTTCACCACGGCGTGTGGTCTGTGTCAACTGTCTCTCTCCAAGGCAGCCATTTTTGAAACAGCCCGTCACACGCTACGATTACGCTTTTGGTGAGGAAGATCACTTACTTTCTGCAAAAAGAAACATGATTTCTTCCCTAATCTATGATTAAAGATCAGTGGACTTTTGAAAGATACCTTTCTACTTTCCTTTAAAAAAATTATTCATTCTGTTGTTCCGCATGACTGACGATATATATCAACCACAGGCCTTTAGCATCGCAGTACAAACCTCTACTGCCTGCGTTTAAGGACTGATTATTCATTTGCAGGAACAGTACCAGGCAGTTATCCTCTGCGAACCGGCATACAGAAATGGGTAGTGTGCAGTCCTAGCAAATCAGGAGGGTAGGTTTGCAAAAATTGCTCCATTTTATGATGGGTATACCTTACAAAGATTTGATGCTGCGAGACAGTTTTCTATTGTTTAACTTAACTGCTAGTTTCTAATGATGAGTGTGCTGCTAAGCTCTTCTGCTCCCCTTAGTTTGGGCATTGGTTGCTAAAAGGTCAGCTTTACGAATTACCCGAATGTACCAAGTGTTTGGCTCTTTTAAAAAAAAAAAAAAAAAAAAAATCTTCTGGCAATAGGATACCTTTCTGCTTCTGGAAGGACTCTCCCTTGGGTATCCTTGACTCTGAACATGACCACAGTTAATTATATTTGGGGGGGTAAATGTCTGGCAATCAACTCGTTTCATCTTTTCTGGATTCCTTGGAGTAGCCCATGAATGACATGCTGAAAACCAAGCTGTTGAGCAATGTATGTGCATAATGGCAGTTCTGGAAAACACCCTTACGATAATTGTATTAAGGCTTCTGTGGATCACTACCAGACCCTGGAAGTAGCCTCTAGCATTGAAGGAAAATTTGGCTTTACATTATTTGCGCTGGTCTTGTAAGCTGCTTTTGGCCAAGCTGTTTAGGGGAGAAGCTGAAAGTGGATGCTCATAACAATCTGATGGTTGTTCTGAGAAAAGTTAATCACAAGAGCTCCCCGAGGAGGTAAGGAGGCACAGTAGCGTGGTACTCATCAGCGTGGGTAGGTAGCAACACCATGCTGTGTGCAGGCATCAGAAATGGCTTTGGTGAATGAAGTGGGCAGAGCCCTGCAATTGCAGTGGGGTGTGAGGCAGGAGCTGAGCATCTCCTTTTAGCACCCTGCTCCCAGGTAGCAGGCCCTGCTGCACCCGCAGCATGCTGCGAGTATTAATTTCCTTCTCACATAACTGGGAACTGGCTCTGTTTGCACTGGATAAGAACCTAGCTTTAAAAAAAACCCAAAAGCAACAAAACAAACTAAAAATTACTATGGTATTGCTATGGTAACAAACATCTAGAAATGCAGACAGATCTCTATATCAACAGCAGGCTTGGGCTTTATAGCCTGTGCCCTGGTGGTTGCATATGCAATCAGAGACAGAAATGATGCTGTAAAGGGAAAACAGCAGCAGGTTTATGATACCTTGGGATCTTTCCAAATGTGAGACCTACTGCTCCCTCTGAGGCAGGCTAGGAACAGTTGTAGGCTGTTGGCATGCATCTGTCATTGCTCGTTCATTACCCACCCAGGCAATGAGAGATGAGGGGCCAAATGCACTTCACAGCACTGTTTATGGCTAAGCAGAAATGGCTGATTATGGGATTGGCATTGGAATATCCTGCATTTTGAGTTTAAGAACACCGTGGCCTCTCATCGGGTTTTTGGGGGGCTTTGTGTGGTTGGAGAAGATGAATTCATTTTGCATATAGTGTTATTATTTGCAGCTTCTAGTGGCACGTTCAACGGTAGGCCTGGGAGAAGGCAAAGGGAGCTCAGCTTCTTCCCTGGTACGGTGTTTAGTTATGTGTGCAGTCATCCTGGGTTTTGCTTTGTTTTCATTCTTGTTTTCCATTTCACTCTGTTATGGGCAGCATTAAAATCAGCGAAGAAGGAGGGGAGGTGCCAGCAGCAGAGAGCTTTGAGTTTCTGGCTGAGATGGAGCAGGTTCTTCCAAAGCACCCCTAAAGCATGGGGTGTCTTGGTAACTCAGACAGCCATCTTCCCCTCCACAAGCATCTCCCCAAAAATATGGCAAGACTGGGCAACAGGGCAGGAGAAAAAGGGAAGGAACTTCCACCAGGGCAGTTACAGAGGTGTAGGGGACCCTGCTATAATTATGGAGGCTGGTGGTAGGAGAGAAGACGACCTGTCCTGAGAAGGCCTGGTTGAAGAGGAGAAAAGACCTCAAAATGCTGCCTCCTAAAAGAAGTCTTGTTTTCCTGCAGCCCTCCCTGAGGGATGATCCTGAAAGGATCCTGGCATGTGAAAAGAAAGCTGCCTCTTGTAATGCAAGGATTTCTCTGGCTTGCTGCTGCTCCGGCTCCCCTCGGGACCAAGTCACAGGCTGAGTCTTCCTAACTACCATTTCTGGCTTCAAATTAGTTGAAGCTACTGAGTGTGAGATATCACTGGGGACTTGATCTGGATGCTTTTGGCATGCCACTTGTTTCTGTTCTACTTTGCATGCGATTGCAGGGAAGCAAGGGGGGAACTCCAGGGAGCTCAGTCTCCTGTGTCAGGGCACATGTTGGCATGTAATTATGCACAGTCATGCCAATTAATGCTGGTAGTGGACATGCATGGTAAAACTAGCTTTGCGCTGACACTTGTAATTCAGGATTGCCCTCTGTGCTGAGTGCTTGACTCTACAACCTTAAATATGCCTTTTAATATTGGTTTGGGGTAGAGAGGGCAAGAGAGCGAGCTGGATGGAGTAATATATATATTGACAGGCAGTCAAGTGCCTTTCAACGAAGGTAGATAAAGTCCTGAAGGATGTGACCCTGTAAAAGTTTGGTACATCTCTCATCACTGGTTTCAGAGAGCCAGAGCAACTAATGCTGCTTAAACATCTGTTAATCACCGAGAAAGACTGAAAAATGCTGTTCTGGCAATTGGCTGGATCCTGAGCAGTGAATGTTACTCAATGGGCGTGAGAGCTCCTGTGCATGCTCTGGCTCACACCCTGAGGCTGCAGAGGTCTCAGTGGGAGCTGCCTGTGTGCTAATCAAGATTTGAACCATTAAATGCATTTTATTCAGTAGGAGGTGCTGCTCCGCTAAAGAGTTTTGTTCTTTATTGGCGTTGGGTGTGTTGCTGGCCAGACCACCTTCAGCAGCGGCAGGGATAGACTGCCACTATACAGGACACGCGGGTGAATACACGGCCTGGCTGCCGTCACTCCATCGTCCTGCCATGCTCAGACTCATTATATAGAATATATTACATCCGACCAGCTACAGTAAGAAATGCTTATTCCAGACTGTGTAATGCAGAGTTACAGGTTAATTCCTCTTTCACATTCACCTTTTGTCATTTAAGGGTAGGCCTCCCACATCTTGTTCCCTTTCTAACAGTTCTTTCAAGTTTTTTGGTTGTTGGTTTTCTGTTTTGTTTTGTTGGTTTTTTTTTTACTTTTATTTTGTGATATCGTTGGTGCTGTCTGTCCCCAACGCTTGCAACCACAGCTCTGCTTTTGGTTTTATGAATTTTTTTAAACCTGCTTTGAACAAACCTGTCAGCACATTTCCTTTGTTCATGTTTGTTCATCTCCATGTTCCCTTCTGGAGCCAGAAATGCTAAAACCCAACAAGAGCAAGCCAGAAATGTGAAGAATGTCTCAACATCTTTTTCTATTTGGGACAAAATGAATTGCGTTACAGACTCCATGTTGCTAACAAGCTGTATTCCATTTAACCTTTACCTCGCCACCAAAACCTCCAGCTAGAAATTTATACGTTATTTGTCTTCTGGGTAATGAAGGCTATTTAACAACATATTAGTTAGAATGGTTTCCAAACACAAGCCATTTTCCAGGGCAAATAAAGATTTGGAAGCAGGGGAAGTTCAGTGTATTAAACAGTTTGGTTTTTCCAATAGGTCATAATAAAATCATGAGTGTGAACAACTGAAAGAGTGGAAAACTGGGGCCTCAATGAGTACTCTGTGTGTTTGTTTCTCTCTGTTTATATTTTTGTTGTGGCTGAAATCCTGTCCCACTGATGTCACTGGGAATTTTGCCACTGGATTTCACTAGTAATTTACAGCACACTTAGATTTTTACATTGTGTTCTTCTGAACACAAACAACACCTCTGTGCTTCATGCTGCTGTTTGCGGAGAGGAGCAAGCAGACCTCACCGAGCAGAGCTCATCCTTCATGAGCAACCCTGTGGTTTTGGTGGGCTGTGACAGGACTGAAAGTATCTAGGTTTTATTTTTCATTCATATTTAGGAAGGCTGCTGAAAGCCCAGGCAAGATTCTTTGACCATCACAGCACTGGTGGCTTTGCGGAGCTGTACTCTCTCTTTGGTGAAATAAATCTGTGTGGTGAAAAATGCACCTGCCCGGTGCTCCTCAGCAATGGGAGCTAGCTGGGCTGTTCCGCCGCCCAAAGACGTGAATGGAGGTCACTCAGTCCTACTGGTTATACTCAGCTGTCATACTTTGGAAGAACAGAATTTAAAAAAAATGCATCCGGTGGATCTTGAGAAGGGAAAACTGTCTTCCTTGACAGCAGCAGTTACACAACACTCCTCTGGGAAGCAAAAGGTTAGGGGCAGAGCCCCAGCTATCAGAAGCAGACACCCATATTTTTCTTATGACACATGCATTAAGTTTTAGTTTGAAAACTTGCTCACAGAGTGGAAACGGCTGAGCTGGTGGCTGGGTTGTGGGCCAGCCAGCCGAGGTGGGGGAGGCTGTCAGGAGTGCAGTCTTTGCGTGGGGTGAGGAAAGTGGGACCAGACTACAGGGCTCTGGGAGCTTTCTGAAAATGAAATTTGGGCAAAAACTCATTAGTTGAATATGTGGAGAAAAAAGTCAGACATATCTTTTAATAAATGAACTCAAATCCAGCAGCTCCCCAAATCTGCCTGATCAGACTTACAGTTTAGCCAGGCCAAAAACCAGCTAAGGCCCAAGGTTTCTGTAGCTGTGTTATTGCTGACCACAATCATTCAAACATTACTTGATTTGAAAATCAAGTTTTGTGTCCTTTATCTTCACCTTCTGGGTTTTGAATTTATAGGTATCCACCTTTTTCTCTTCTGCAACTATGAAGGCAAAAAATTATCCTTTTGAAAGAAAAGCTGTGAGTTCTCCTAACAACATAACCCAGGCGTTGCATCTTTACGAGATGATCTTACAATACGAGACTCGCAACAGAACTGTGAGCACTGTATGTGCGGAGTCAGATGATGGCTGCCCTTTGTATTGGGTGGGGATTGACAGAGTAATGGGTTTTAAAGATCCTTGCTGGTCATTGCAATCATTGACTTTTTTTTGCCGCAGTTTGCACCTGCAGGATGAGGCGAGTGGCCGTGTGAGGGACTGTGCTGCTTTGTGCGTGGGGAGAACTGTGTTTCTGTGAGCAGTGGTTTTGGCCATACCAGTCCTGAGCGTATTTCAAGACTGTCAGATGCGGGCATTTTTGTGATGCCCGCTTCAATGGCTCTGCTCTTCCTTATATGCCCTGCTCTTTCTTGGTTGATAGTGATTAAACGGCAGAGCAGAGAGGCTGTGGAGGAGGCCTCTATTAATAATGTGATTGAAGTCTAGAATGACAGAGGCCTGCATAGCATAACACAGGGGTTTTTCATATTTGACAGGCGTATATGAACCCATTTCATGATTCTTCATTGGTATGCACCATCCTTGATTAAATTTGCTATTGGGGAGGTGAATTTAATGCCTTTGCAAATGGAGACCCAGGCAGGAGCAGAACGTGGCTCTGAGGGTCTTGTCAGTTCAAACTGATTGCTGAGTCCTGGAACTGGAGCAATGCAGTAACTGAAAAATTAATCAATTAAAATGGAATATCATTTGGCTCCTAAACAAAATGCCAACAGCCTGATATTCTCAAACCTTCACTGACAAATAGACAATGAGTTTTTCCACTATTAGAAGACAATGTTGCATGCCGCAGGGCTGAATGCATGGCAGAGAACATATCTGAGTGAACAAGGTCTTGTGCAGAAGGACTCATTTTCGTAATGAATCATGGATGCATATGCACTATCACTATTGTCACTACAGAAAAAGTACCAGTACAGTCCCTGGTGATAGATCTCATGGCTTCGAACCTCTGAAATACAAGTCCGCATTGTGAGCTGAAGGTCATTCTTGAACTTCTCTAAGAAGCCAGGTCATGATTCAACGGCGGCATGAGGAGTGATATTAAGTCACTCTGTTAAATGCCAGTTTGGTTGTTGGTTTACAGACAAGTTGCATTTTCGTATTGGGCCTGGCTAACTCCCAACCAACGGGTCCTGCCAAGAGCCTTTCGGTGTGTTCAAAAGCTAATGTGAGGAAGAGCTGTGCGGAGCATCGTGGTAAATTACCTGACTCGTCAAGGTCACGTCCTACCCAGCTGTTACTTCCTGGGAAGACAAGCTCTGTGCAGGCTCTGGGGCTCTGGGCCAGCCTCCAGGAGCAGCATGGTACCCCGGCTGGCCCAAAGGCAGGATCGTGGCTGCCTGAGGCCGCTCTGCCACCCGGCTCGGGCTGCAGGATGTGCCGTGCTTCCCGCCTGCGTGGTGCAGCTATCTGTGAGAGGCTGCAACAGGATCGATCCGGTGATTAACATGGGGAGAGAGGAGAGAGTTAGTGTGGAATTGGATAATACTCAAAATCATGACTGTTTGAGCAAGACCCATTAACAAAAACATGTTAGGGAAAAAATTTTTCCTTCCTGGAAGATGGGGAGAAATTCCCACCTCCTTCTGTGGGGCTGGGCTTGTCCCTGGTGGGGGTGTGAAATGTCCCCTTGTCTTCCTGGCTCAGCTGTGCGTGTGCACAGTATTTCTGCGGAGTGTGCATGTTGGCTAGTTGCAAAACCACACTATTTTATTCTTAATCTTCTAATCTCTGTTTAAAGCTCTAACTCTTGAGGTTGAATGATTAAAAAGGTACTTCAACTTCCTTTCTCTAGCCTTAGCAAAAAGCCCTTACAGTGTGATCTTGAAGGCAAAGAAAATGATCCCCAAGCTTACTATAATTAAATATTTTAATGCTTTGGGTGAGCAGTGCCCACTCCTCAGTGCTAGCTGACCTCTGCTCATCTCTTAGGTAGCTAGTTCACTGCTGACTACGTTAGCAGCTTATGAGGTCTAAAATTGCTTTCTCCTCTGCAAAAATATCTGTGGCGGCATCTGTCACTCTAGACAGTTGTGATTCACTGGGAGGAAAAGGCTGAATGTAGGTCGCTGGAGTTCAAAGGGAATAGATGAGTACATCAGCACAGGAGGCACAGACACGCGTTTTGTCTGTGCAGACAGCGTGGGTGGGGGAGTGGGCATAGAGAGGCACAATTTATGTGACTGATACGTTTCATGAAGACCTAGACCACCCTTATTTGAACTGTCTTATTGGCTTCATAGGTGCTACCAGGTAATCATGAGGGCATCATCTGTCTTGATACAGAATGCTATGTCAATCTGTCTTGATACAGATGCTATAAATCAGGGTTCAGGTAATGTCTAAACGGCCAGTGAGCATCTCACACTTACAAGACAGATAACAAAACATTGTGCCTTTTTCTTCTTTGTTTTAATAATTCAAAATCACTTAGAAACCAGGGACGTTCTTTACATATGTAAATGTCTATAAAGACCGGGATATTTTTCCAGAAGAAAAAGTGCAACTTCCTATAGTGCCTTTTTTTTGCTCTGAAGGACCTCAAAATGCACTTTTACAAACTGTGTATCTATAACCTTTAGCAGAGCAGTACTCCTATATACAGTGAGTAACCTAGATGGCTTTTGCTAAGGAGGTTTGCGATGTGATACTAAACAGATGTCTGAATGCAGACAGCTTCATGTCCATGTGACTGTCGTTTCTCTATGCAAAACCTTCCTTCCCAGAGGCACTGTGTCCCCAGCTACCCATTGGGATCTCTTTCTGACAATGCTGCTGTTATGGTGGGGGTGCCAGCATGAGCTGCCTAGTCCCTTAGGTATTCAAAGAGTGTGCTGTCATGTCTGTCTTCTCTCTGACCCCAGATGTTGTCATGGATATTTACGGATAGAGAGAGGTATGCTTGGAAAACAAGTGCCTTTTCAGGGAAAAACAACCCTACAGACCTCACACTCCTCTCTCACGCTGGTACTCAGTAATTTTGAAGACCGTCCCCTCGCTATTTTTCAGGGTTTTCTCCACATTGTTTTTCTCCTGGAGAGAAATATAAAAGCATAAAGGTTTCTATCAGCAAAAATGGCAGTGTTTGTGTCACAACAAAATTTGCCAAATAGGGAAAAAATGGCTTTACTCCAGGGAATGAGGTGAAGATCAAATGAACATAGAAGCCAGATGTATGCATGTCTGGACATGTGGGTGTTTATACAAAATCGATGTATGTGAATGTCATAAATATTTTTAAAACAAAAATTGTAATATAATTTTTCAGTTTTGCATAATGGACATCTGTGTGCATTGGACTTCAAACTGAGGAAAGAAATAGGCCTTGGCAACTGCTTCATCTCATCTGGGGTCTGGTTTTCCACGGTTCTGAGCAGGCTCATTTCCTCAAAGCTGTTTGGAAGAGAGTGCCCTCGGGCATCTATCTTGGAAGCCTTTTTGGCTTCCACTGCCTTGCTTTATTCAACAAGCAAAAAACAAAAGACTAGAAGGATGCCCCAGGGCATCATGTCCCCTCCCTCCAGTTATGGGCAACGTCTTCCTGCCTCTGGGCAGCTGGGCCAGAAAACTTTGCAGGATCCAGCCCTTGCTGACTGCTCAAGGTCTATTTGGGATTACATAGCTGGGTCAAAGATGGACCCAGAATTTATAGAATTCACCTCCTGCTATATATCTGTTTATGCTATATGTGTCTTGGCCAGCAATAGAGCATGATAACTGATAGTCTTGTGCACCTGTCACATGTGAAGTTGTATAATAAATTCCAGCTTCTCAGGTTACCATTCTACAATGAATATACATCAGAACTGTATTCAGAGGGGAATCCAAGTAGGCATGATTTATGCATGGACTGCTAATCTACATGAGGGCAGAGAGGGGTTAGTTCATGCTGAAGCCAGTCGCTGCATATGGAAGTGACTTTTTTGTGTGCAGTATGATGCTGAGCTCATATAACCGGCATGGCAGCGAGTACCCTGCACTCTTTAGGGCTGCTGTCTGCAAAACGAATGAGACCGATGTGTGCTGTAGTGCTGGCGCTTGTGCACTGTGTTACTGCTGGCCGTCCTCCAGTTGTCAACCCATGCTGCTTTGCATACCTTTGGGACCTGGGCAAAGTGATCCAGATGTGCTTCCTGGAAGCATCCCTCCCTTCTGTAGACAAGGCCATGCAGGATCAGGATGAAATATCACAAGAAGGATGCTTCTCCACAGAGTCACTAAAGAGGTGGCTAATAGGATCATCAGGCAGAGGCCACATGGCTGCCTCAGAAGCAAGATTGTGAGTTCTTAGACATGAAAGCAAGGAGTTGGGTCCATGGTAGGGCAGCCACGACCTTTTCTTATGCTGAGAAGTTGGATGAGGGTAGTGGTGTGTGAAGCTATCAGAGAACTACAGCTCATGATAGACAGAGGTAGTAACTTAGTTGCTCCTGGGGTTTTTTTGCTGCTCCCCCTGTAAACTTCCCCTGCACTGTTTTCCTCTCTTGTGTTGCCTACTTTCTTCCCCAAAACTGCCCAAAAGACCAGCTTGTCAAACCATGGCAAGTCTGCTTGAAAGGTAGTGGTCAAGCCTTGTCTATCAACACACTGTTGTGACCTGTAAGTCAGCAACGTCCTGTTTCTAAACTCTTCACACTAACAACCCATGTCTGCTTGTGACAGACATCACAGGAGAGCATGATGTTCACCTCATCCAGGCTGTAGGCAATAACATGGAAAACACTGTGCCATCTTCTGTGTCTCTTGGAGGAGGCTCTGAAAGTAGCATCCAAAAATTGATGGCTGTGGGGAGAACATTGCTGTGGAAACCAAACAGAGAAAAATAATTGCTTCTCCTTTCTTGCCTTATACAGGATTTCCACCTTTTCAGGCCAGATGCTTGAGGACACTTTCCTTGTCAACAGCTCAGTGTTTGGCAAAACTATGAGGGAAGAAGAAAAGAACAAAATAGAAAATGTTTTATGGAATGCCATGACTTCCTAGCCATGAGACAGGGATGGAGAGAAAGGGTTTCTCAGGGCTAAAACAGAAGAGAGCAGAGATGCAGTCTTGCAGAGCTGGCAGAGAATTGCCTCTGCATGCACAGAAGGCAATAAATGCCAGGAGACAGCGGAAAAGAATGGGGAGGTGGAGAGGCACCTTGGGCAAGCAGCAGTGCTGGGAAGCAAGCCCCAGCAGACTTTCCCTGCTTCTCACTCCCACCATCCCTTGGCGACTACAGGTCTGTCACAGGGCCTGGAGAAACCCCGTGAGCTGGCAACCATGGCCTCTTCCCAGAGGGCATTGAAAATAGCCTCTGCTGGGGGCCCACGACTGGTCTCTCCAGCCCACTCTGGAGCTGGCAGGAGGCCTCAAGAGTGTCCAGTACTGATGGCAGTAGAAAATCTCTTGTGACCAGTTAGCTGGTGCGGGAGCTGATCAATTCAAGTTGCTTTACTGCTTCCATTGTGTTACTCCAGCTTGTGCAAGCTACAAACAAAACATTCAAATCAGTCTCTGAGCTCCTCTGTCAGCACTTGCACTTCTCAAAGAACAGAGATGGTTCTATTTAACCGCAGTAATTATTAACATTTCATAATAGAAGTTCCATAAAAGCATGGTTCCTAAACCACATTTAAAATGCTTTACACAGCTGAACAAAGCATGAATAAAATAGGCCCTGTGCTGTCAGGCACAGCCTTTTCTCTTAAAGTATTTTGAGCAATTTTTCAGGGAAGTATACGGACTATTTCATGAGACATAACAAGAGCCACGTGCACACTGGGATTCCTAAACCCAACTGGAAATGCAACATACCCTCTGAAACAAATGCTCTTGGCAACAGGCATTCATGAGACGATCTCTTGCAGGTTCAGCCCATCAAGAGTAGCTTGCTCCCTGGGCAAGCAGGATCTCCTGGGAATTTCTTGGGAGTTGCTGCAGCTCTCAGTTCTGCCCCGTCTGTGCTCCGTGCCATTCATAGTCCATCCACGTGCCAGCATAGGGGTTACAGAGCAGAGCAGCACCTGTCTCTGTAGCACCCCAAGCACTGCTGTGCTCCCCAGCATCTGATTGCTGGTAGTGGTGCTTGCTGTGCTGTCCTCTCTGGGACTTGTCTTCAGGTCACTGGGACAGCGTATGGAGCAAGTGGAGTGAGCCCACAGAGAAAAATTTCACACCGTGGGGGCCTCAGCAGCTCCACTGTGGTTTACAGAGGTGACTTGGCCCTGGCCTTTGCTCAGCCAGCAAGGTTGTATCTCCTCCCAGTGGGTCGAAGCTGGCATTAAACCAGTTCAGAGGGGAAACCTCTGCTGAGAGGGGTTGGACCTGCAGGGCTGGTGGGAGGGAGGTGCTGGCAGGGCTGGGGATCATGGCAGTGGCAGCATGCGAGGCTGCGGCAGTGGGATCAATCAGAGGGGGCCTCGAGAGGGAGGAAGGTTTGGTGAGGTCATTACTCCCTGGCTTGCTTTGTGTCCATATTCATCAGTTAGACCTTCTTGGCCAGGTAGTTCTTCCAGGGGAAGACACTTACTGGGGATGGCTTGTGATTGATGCTTTTCTGTCCTGGGATTTGACAGAGCTGACACAATCATGAAAATGAGCTTAAAACAAAAGCGAAGCATGGCAGCCATCTGCTCCATTTGTTGTACTAGTGCTAAACACTTGTAAGAAGGATGTGCAAATCTGCAAAGTATACGTCCTGTCATATAAAACTGCTGTTGGACTAGCTTCACAGTAACCGTAAAATTATTAATTGCACTTACCTTTCAGAGTTTTGCATACCTTACTCTAGTTAAGTAATGATTCCTCATGACCCCTGGAGTATGGTTATCCTTTTTTAATTTGGCCAAGCCTACTGTAACAAAAAAATATCTTGGGACCCTGAAGTCCCCAGCTGCCCTAATTTTAGTGGCTGTTTGCACAGTGTTGGAGCTGGCGTGCCTGTATCTGGTGGCAGACAGTGACAATGCACAGAGGTGAGTGGCACTGTCTGTATTATAGTCTTGCTATTTTACAAGTGATTAGGCCTAGAGGAATATCACTGTGCTAGTCGAGAAATGAGCCTCTCAAGTTTTCATAGATATGCATGGCATTAAATCCTTTCCCTTAATCCCTTGCTTACAAAGTTAATTTCACTACTTAAATAGTTTCTGGTCTCTTGAACCATGTCAAAACACAAATAAGAACGTGCTTTCAACAGCAGAAGAGCAACTCAGTCCATTCTGTCGCTGAAAAGGAAAAGTGTATGTGAAAATGAGAAATGGTGAAATGAGATTAGGAGGTTTGCAGTATTTCCTGAAATTTTGGTATATGAATTGTGTTGGAGGTCTCAGCGGTGTTTGGGACAAACCTTAATTTGTGCAAACTACTTTGCTAATCCCTAGTCTAGACACTCACATTTCCAGTGCCTATTCATCTTTATTTCTGCTTTCATCTAGCAAATTTTTTTGCTCTATCACAGAGCATCAATCAGAAGGAACAGGGCTCTTCTGCTCCCATAACGCCCACTTGTTTTTCCAGCCTCAAGCATGGGGATACAAGGTGTGTAGCTTCATAGAGAACTTACAGGTATGAACTGTCCTGTTGATGTGGTAAAAGTCTTAACTCTGCACTCAGTTGTACATACTGTGCCTTTAATATACCCAAAGCTCATGTGTGCTTATATTGACTTCTTCCTGAAGTGAGAGGTGTTAATGTGAAGGGAGAGGAAAGAGGGGGTGGATGTCAGTCCACCCTCCTCAGAGGGTTTGGCAGAGGACTGACTACTATTTCATAGAGAATGTGTGCTGCTCCTGTCAAGTATGTTTTCAATTAACAGTGAAAAATATCCTGTAGTCAAACATCTATATTCTAGGAAAAGAATCTGATAAAGCAAGTCAGTCCTTAAAGATAAGCTTTATATTTGCTTTGCCAGGCTTGTTCGTAGCTGTCTGGGCTCCACTCAGGACAGGATGGTGTGTGCTCTCTTCTCTTTATTGGGCTTTGCTGTTGTGTGCTTTGTAATGAGCTGTAATATCTAGGTCTTTTCTGAGGAGCTGCTCCCTTGCTGTTTCTTCCACGTTTTGTATTAGCGCAGACCTGATGAACTGTAGAGGTCTATGGGGCCTTATTGAATTGTATTTATTGTTTTCAGACTTTTTTTTTCCCATTTGTTGAGATAATTTTGAATTCTAATCCTGTTCCCCAATATGTCTGACACTTTTGCTGGATTTCATATGGATTTAATAAATGTACTCTGTCTCAGTATCCAAGGTGCTTATGAAAATACTGAATAGCGCTGGGTCCAGAACAAACCCCTAAGACCTGCTCTCACCATAGCCCCTCTGCTCTGACAGTGAACAGCTGGTAATTCTGCTCTGATGGTGGCTTTCCAAACAGTTTCACCCATTCTGCATTAGTTTCATCTAGACTATTATTTCTCTAGCTTGCTAATGACAACGTCTTACCATCCCCTATCAAAAACCTTACCAAAGTCATGATGTATCTATCTAATCTACTGCTTCTCCACACCCTTAAGACTGATTACTCCATCACAGGAGAAAATTAGATTGGTCTGACATGATGCGGGTCTTGACAAATGTCAGTTGGCTCCTATTTATTACCTTGTTATCTTCTTGATGCTCACAGATCAGTTGTTTGATTACTTGTTGATTACCTGTTGATTAGCTGTCTGTCTGGAAGCTGAAGCTAGGCCCTCTCAGCTGTCAGCCCCCGAATCCTCCCTTTTCCCTGTTTGAAGAGAGCATGAAGAGATACTGGCTGAGATAAAGATGAGAAATGTTCTTAACTGACAATTAATTCCCAGTGCTCTTTTACCACTTTTTAAATGTGATGTTATAAGTAATGTGAGAACCATAGTATCTAGAGGAATTACCCCCAATAGTTCAAGTTTAAATGTGTCATGGCCCTGAGGGCACTAATGGGCTTTCCTGTCCCTGCCCACTCCCCAGGGCTCCCCCGACCCTGCCCACGGCCAAGGACCCCATTTCAGCCCCCTGGGGCTCCCTCCACCCTGACCATGATCCAGAAGGCCAGGGGCTGTCAGCCCCTGCCCCAGCGATGCTGCAGCAGGGCCGGTCTCCAGCTCCCCACAGCCCTGCCCTGCCCGGCCATGGGCCCTGCCAAGGTGGGCCCACGGCCTGGCCTCTCCCCAGAGAGGTGCCCGATGCCTGGGGCTGGGGCTGCCCCGGTGCCCCTGGCTGTCCCGCTCCTGGCTGGGGGGTGGGACAGGCCCTGGCTGCCAGGCCCTGCCCTGAGCCCCGCCATGGGGAGCCCCGGCCTTGCAGTGCCCTCACAAAATGGCTCCTGAAGACTTCTTGCTGCTTCCAGCTTTTTGCACAACCTTCACGGCCATATAAACCAAAACCAGCTGTTGTTTTGCTAGGGCTTGGGAGGCAGAGATAAGTAGTAAAGGGCAAGCGAGTGACCGCAAAATATTTGAAGGCGCATGATAAGCCGGGCTTTTGCTACAAATTGGTGTTGTTTTCTAGGGCAAGAGGAAAAAGAGAAATGGAAGCTAAGTTTGACAAAACGCTTAGTATGAATCAAAGGAGGAAAATAATTTCAATTTCTAGAGGTACTAAAGTAATTGTTTTCCTCCTCGTGCTGAAAATATAATTTCAAGGGAGAGTCTAGGCAGCAGGCTGTGAAACCGGCCGTACAGATAGCTGAGCCGTTGCCCTAACCCAGCGACGTGCCCAGCTGGTGCTGCGGCAGCGGGCGCTGTGAGGGGCAGCAGGGGACGGCATCCCTCATGGAGGGGCAGCAGGGGACGGCATCCCTCGCGGAGGGGCGGCAGGGCAGGGCAGGGTGCTCGCTGCCTGGAGAGGTGGAATGGAGGCAGAGTTATCTCCTGAAGTGTGCCTATGCGAGTCCTGCACTAGGGTAAATCCATATGCAGCAGCTTGGTTGTGCAGTGGTTGAATAAGTTTCTTTGTGTTGAGAATAGTGGCGCTTTTTTCCCCCCCTCATTCTTGTACGGTAAGAAAGGGAAATCTGAGCATTGGGCTGACCTTGGCTGTATTAGGCATAATTTTATGGGCCGCCTTCAATTTTTTTCTCGCTTCATTCATCTTCTCTCCAAATCAAATAGTCCTAACCTTTAATTTCTCTTCATCCTCCAGTAGCTTCCTTCCAGAGACCAGTTTGACAAAACTTGCACTCTGGCCATGGCTGCTGAGCTGTCACTGGTTTCGTATAACAACGTTCACCACAGTTTCAGTTTTCTCTGTCCCGTTTGCAGTGCACTCTATTTGCTATGTTTCCTATCTCAGCAGACCGAGTGCGGGATTTCATTGAGCTGTCCATGGGGACGCTCAGATCTGTAACTTGAGTGGTCACGGTTCATTTGAAATCCATCAATGTGCATGAGTAGTTCAATTTGTTTCTTCTAATGTTCATTATCTTGCATTGTCTACGCTGAATTTCATTTGCCATCATCTTGCCCAACTGTCTGGTTCTCCTAGGGCTGTCTGCACTGCAGGGTAGCCCTTCTTGGAGAAAGGTGCGGAGACATTTGTTCTTCTAAGCGCTCTCCTGCTTCAGGAATTTGCAGTGGTGCTGTGTCTCTTGAGTTGTTTCCCAACCCATTTAGATGGCTTAACCAAAATGCTGTGTGATATTGGGGACCAGTTCATGGTCTCTTGCCCTCTAAAACTCCTAGAAGGAGCCTTATGGCAGAGGGAGAAATGTGATCAAGCATAGTATTAGAGGGTATCCAAACTATTTTACACAGAAGGATCTCAAGATCTGGGGATTGTCCAGCGCTTTGGATGAGATTGGGATGTGCCACAATCTGCCTTTTCCAGCAGTTTTAGGGAGCTCCAGCACTCCTTCGTACAAAGCTGGGAGCGTTTTATGGCTTCTTCATTATTTGGTCTATCAAACGGCTACCATAGACAATTTGTTAAACTACTTTTATTGTATAAACAATCCTGATAGCTTTATAAGCCAATATTTTACAGTTTCTAGGTTGTTTCCAACCAAAATCTTGTATGTAAGAGTTCAGCATGGGCTAGAACTGTGCCTGTCCTCCCTCCCAGTGGCCCTAGTGAATGGTCTTCAGGTGCTGGCATCGCACTGACTCTGTGGCCTAGGAAAGCTGGAGGAAAATTAGGAGAGAAAAGGGATGGCCCAGGTGTTTTAGCTCTTGTATGGGACTGGGGACAGTCACATGCAGCTTCCAACTTTGTCATGGACTTCTGTGGGACTGGGCAAAGCTGGGCAAGGCACAACAGGAAACCTGTTAAATCAGCTGCCTCTGTGTTTGTATGTGATAGTTATTGCTGAAAAGCTGAAACTTTTTCCTCAAAATACTGTGTTTCAGCCACATTGGCTGGAGGCTGCTCTCAAACCCATGTTGACTGGAAGAGTTTCCAAATGTCTGCAGTCTCGCTTGTTCTGCATAGCAAGTGCTAAAGGGAATTTGGCTCTGCCTGTGCTATCAGGACGAGCAGCTTTCATCCCAAGCTCAGTTGGTAAGGATAGCGAGGCCTGCAGTTTTCCTTGGAGAAGGCAATTATAACACCATATCTGTGAGGTTTTCCTGCTTTCCTTTCCAAGCTCTTGCCTGTCCTGCCTTCCCCTATACCTGAGCTGCTTCCAGATGTGTGGCAAACAACCTGCCTTAGTGTACGCATGTCTGAACTTATTACCTGTGTCTAAACATGAGTCGGCTGCTCTCCCTGATGCTCTGATGCTTGTCTCTACTCTAGATGACAAGGGCTCCCCAAGGAGAGAAGAACAGCCGGAGGGGTTTTGATGAAAAGGCTTACTTGTCCTCAAAGCTGCTGAAGGCCGGAGAAGACCCCTACCGCCAGCATGCTTTTAATCAGCTTGAGAGTGACAAACTCAGCAGCGATCGGCCCATTCGGGACACCAGGCACTACAGGTACTGTGCAGCCCTTGCTCCAAGCCATGGCGGCTGCTTGGTGTGGGGAGTCCACTGCCCTCCTTTGCTGTTCTGCAATGTTGACAAAGGATGATTTGGGTTTTTCTTCACCGGCGTCGGTCCGTTCCTTCACTGTATTTCATGGTTAATCTGGAAAGGTCTCAAATGCGCAGAGACCCTTAACTAATTCGGCCCCAGCTTGCTGCTTTCCTAGCATCCTTCTCCCAGGTCCAAGTGTCATCTTGTTGCTTCAGGACAGCCCCTCCATTGCAGCTCAAATTGCTCAACTGACAGTTGTTTTTTGCACAACTCCCCTCACACTCGTGGCTTCTCTCAGTGACCCTCTGTCCTGGCTGCAAGGCTGTAAAGCCTTGCTTTACTCTGGTGTTCCTCATCTTCTGTGCCCTGGCTGTCTGAGCTGGTTTGGTGCCTTCTTTCCAGCCTGAGCATTATGGTGTGGATGAAGGCTGCTGGTGGGGATGAAACTAACGTGTGAATACAGTGAATATTTCATGGCTTGCAAAGTGCTCATCATTCTGTCCTTTTTTCACTGGGCGTGAATTTATTCTGCTGACTAAACTCATCTTTAAATTGCTAATCGTGCTCAGGTAACTATTTTGTGGTTTCTGGAGTACAAAAAGATAGTTGTACCTTGAAAACTGTAGGTTTGATAGTGATAGGATAGCGTAAAACAGCCTACTTCAATGGAGAAAAAATAGAAGCAAACTAACCATGTCTGAAATGCTTGTTTATCAGGACTGGAACCTAGACCCTACCTAGAGTTGCAAAGTAACACTTCACCGCTACTGGGAATGAGAAACCAGGCATCTAACTTGATTGAAACTGTGAAAGGGATGTCAGGGGATATGGAACTTTGTGAGCCTGCCAGCAATGACAGCCGTCAGGGTGCTTTGTGAATGCAACCAGTTGGGACTTTGGTTGTAAGATGAAAGTCTTTTGCTCCTGTTCCCTGGCACAGTACCTGGGATCGGCTTCCTAGTGACTCAGAGGCAGCGGTGCCATGTCCTGCATTACTGACAAGTCTCCCTGCCATGCAGAATTGCTGTTTTCTGTTAATCTGCTGTCATGTTCTGGCCTACAAACTGCTCACTTCAAAGGTGAATTATTGTTTATTTTGATCTGTGGTAGCAAGCAGAGCATGCTTTTTGTGAAAAGTCTCATCTATGCACTTCAGTCTGAAGACCAACATATATGTGATTCCCTGGAAATGTATGGCCATTTCAGCCTGAACTTTGCAAGGATTCCCTTCAGCAATGGGGAATCCAAAGCAGTATATAATCAGAGCAGATAAACCTATTTCCATGTTCCTTCTCTTTGCAGAGGTGGCAGTTTAGGAATGAGGGAGCTGTTTTTGAGTACCTTGTCTTGTAGCATTAGAATGGTTGCTGGGATGGCAACTTAGGATGAGGACTTATTTCAGCTGGTGCAAGTTAGATGTAGTTTGAGGAAAGCCCATCCTTGTGTCACAAATGGACCTGGCTCTCTGTTTAAGGAATGGGTAGTCAATAGGTCACTAACATGTCACTTTTTCTTCAGGCACCCAAGCAGAGCTTGGGCATACTTGACTCCCCATCCTACAAGCTCCTTCTGACCTAGCATGTGTCACATCCCACCTGTGGGGAAGGGGAAGTAAAATCGTGACGCCAAATATGTCACATTAAGGACATGAGTCTGACGTTTGGCTAAGGGAGAAGAGGTGGCCCTCCCATTGAGTCACAAGGTTCAGAAAGGACCCCCTTGCTTTCTAAACTCCTTTTCAGAGAGGAGTCTAGGTGCAGCTGGATCCAGTCTTAGTCTCAGACTTGGTCAACAGTTTGTGTCTAAGGGTTCTGAGGACGATAAGGGTAGCCACACGGCAGAGTCAGCGTCTGCCTGCTGGATCCCTCTCAACCCCACTCGGGAGTGACTCAGATTCGCAGATCCCCTTGGTGTGGATTGACGTGAAACGACACTCAAGGTCCATAAACAAACATCAACTTTACTAAGAACGAGAAACTCCTATATGAACAATATACCATAACTGTTGGTTATTGCACGATTCTATCAGCCTGAGCTGTGCGGCTTTGCTGAAAATAAGGTAGGCCTTTTGTTAACAAACCTTGAGAGAAAAGGGGGAAAGAAAGATAAAGAGGGAAAGAGAGAAAGAGATTTAGGAAGAAATATCACCGGTCCTGGATGCAGCGTTGGTCCTGCCAATGGAGGTGTTTGGTATACAAGAAGCCCCCGAGCCCCTGTGCGTGCCCCTATTTATTCTTCTATCTTTCCGGCCTCAGGAGTGGTTGAGACACCTCTTTTTAGTAGCATTGCACCCTTGTGTCGATTAGTGCCCGATTGCAGGACAGGAGCTGAAGGAGTCTTCTCCTTGTCAGATGCAGCAAGATGAACCTGGCAAGGCTGTCAGCGCAGTCCCATCTGGGTCACCAAAACTGTTATCCCACAAGTGTGAGGTTGTTTACCTGGTGTGCGAGATGCCAATATACACACAGGGCAGAGGCATTTCATTTCATGTCTGCGCAGAGATGGGTGCTAGGTGGTCATTCCACACCACTATCACAAAGTTCAGAACAATGTTTATATGGTCTAATTATACATATGCATAAGTAACCACACAAAGCCATTTTCCATTGGACTACACCTCTCCCATTTCAACTTAAAGCTACAGTGCTACTTTAATATTCTGCGCATGCTTGCAGGAAGTGGGGCAGTAGCTGTCTTGGGTCTTTAATTGAGTCGGTGGTCGTGATCTCCCCTCGCTGCCTTTACCTTTCTCCTAGTTACTGCAGTTTTTTTCTGACTTCATATTTTTTTGGTGCTCCCCCAGTCTTCAGTGCCTTCTAGGGCAGGATGTTCCCCTTTTATCAGTCCTTGTTGCAGTTTCTTCTTTGCAGGTTAGTGATTAACAAGGCCTGCATGTTCCCCTTTGACTGATTAGCAAGTATGCAAGTTAGTTAAGCCTATACAAGAATAACACATATAAACATACAAAGATACTTAAAGAAATCAGTATATCTATAAAGATATGTTAGTAATACTATTGTTCCCAATAATGTGAGAAGATACAAGAATAATTCCCCTTGAATACAATCTCTATGGGCTATACATTCTATTTGAGTCCAAGTACAGTTCATTTAATTCCGAGGCAGCCTGTCAAGCCAAGAGAAGTGACACTGAGCCACTCCCTGTGGCTTCCATTTTGTCTCTCAAGGCATCATCCATTATGTCTCTCAGGGCTCACAATACA
The DNA here is from genome assembly GCF_034638445.1 of Ciconia boyciana. NCBI lineage: Eukaryota > Metazoa > Chordata > Aves > Ciconiiformes > Ciconiidae > Ciconia > Ciconia boyciana. The sequence continues at coordinate 33,497,655 of NC_132939.1, read as the reverse complement.
GCCATTTGGGGCTCATCTCTTACAGCATGGAGCTGTTTTTTTGATCCAAAGCAAAGAGAGGGACAACTTTCAAGCACAAACTTTATCCTTGTCCTCTGTGATGCTGTAATAATTCTGAGATCTTGGGAAGGCTTCCCCAAATAACACATACACCAATCTCTGCTGCTTTTCCACTTCCTGATGCCTTAATACATTTTATATGTATTACATCATGGAGCTACTTTGAAACAATAATAAATGTGGTATGTCTCCTGTCTGGTCTCAGGTTTTCCACTTTAGTCTTTATCAAGGTTTCTTTATAGGTTTGAAAATTGCTGTAAGAAGCTGCTGTCCCCTTAATAAAATACTGCAATGAAAAAGTCATAAACCAGTAGGATTGAATGTGATGATAAAAACAGTAACAGTTTAGTAATAGCCATAAAAGAATAGTAAGTAAATGCGGAAGTACAAGCAGTGGCTGTAAGAACTGAATTGTATTCCTTCCCAGGATAGATTCAGACTATGCATGGCCTTAAGTTGTTAAAAACACTAGGCTACAATTTCAGATGTGAAAGTTAAGAAGGCAGACACTCTGGAGGAGCAGATCAGCCCACATCTGCCATTCCTAGTATCTGCCAGAATCGGATCCAGGATTCACAACTGAGAGTTGTTCTCCTCCAAGAATCCTTGTTCTCCACAGGGTATGAGCAGCCCTGGTGCAAGCTGATGCTGAGTTAAGCCTTGGTTCTGAGTATGAGAATGAATATATGTACCTAACATTACAAAGTCAGATGAGAAGATGGGAGGAACTGCTTTCCATTGCCAGCTGAGGTATTAGTGTTGAACCTCAGCAACTCCCTGATGCAGATGACAGCACTAGCTAGTGTTTTCCTTTCTGTAAAGTCCAATGTCCAAAGAATTTGAAGTGCTTTATACAGCAATGCCTGGGTGTACCAGCTCCATGCATCCTTAGCATGTGCATGTCCTATGCATGAATAAACAAGATTTTACAAGAATCACAGCCAAATCCAGGGTCCACGATGTTGAACCTTTGTTCCCCGTGAAACCCACGTGCCCTCCTCAGCATGCAGCATCATGAGTTTAGGTATCGCAGCATTGTGAGTTTAGTTATCACAGCCTCAAAACTTTGCCTTTCAACAGGCACAATTCTTTTTAAGCTCTGCCAACCTTGGTGCAGGGACTGCTGAGGCCTCCCTTGCTGCAGCTGAACTGTGCTGCTTCTGGTTTTAGGATATTACTCTCTTCTTTAAAAATTCTAGGTACATTGCTGCAGTGACTGCTACTGGGTGATGTTTGGCTTACACTTCTGCTCTCCCGTGTTGCAGGTGCACTTCTGTACGCTATGACACAGACTTGCCAGCTACCAGCCTTATCATCACCTTCCACAACGAGGCACGCTCCACCCTGCTCCGCACAGTGAAGAGGTGAGTTCAGCAAGGGGTACTGGGCCCAGACGATGGTGCCTGGAAGAGCACTGGTGGAGGGTTAGGCATTTTCCAGCAGTTAGGCAAGCAGGGTGGCTGCAGTCCCCAAAGTGCTTGTGATCTGCCCTCGAGCTGGCCCACTAGGACAGGTCAGGGGCTTGGATTGGCAGTGTGGGCATATCTTCAAAGACAGAACATATCTGCAGTTAGCCGCTATATAGCCCCCATGGGGGGAGGCAGCAGCAGCAGCAAAGGGGCTGCTGGGCCTGTGTTTACAGGTCGGAACAGTCTGTATGAGCTTGGTTTGGAAGAGTGAGGGGGGACCAAAGGGCACACTGTGGGCTGCTAGATGCAACTGAGCGAAGGGGCTTGGGAAGGACTGTGTTTCGTAAATGGGAATAAGCAGCCAGCCCCCTGCTAGAGCACGTGTTACAGGAGCTGGGGCTGGCTCAGTGAGGGCAGGGGGCACAGCTCACAAGTCTTTCAAGCAGAAGGTGATGAACTCGAAGTCTCGTGGAGACTGAGCCCTTGCGGTCTGAGCAGGTGCTGAGTCACTTGCTGGTAAACAGTTGCTGAACCTGATGGCCCACCAGATACTCCCCATGGCTTTGTGCACAGACTCTGCTGAACCTGCAGGACACTTGCTGTCTTGTACCAGTGTCTCCTTATATCTGAGTATTATCAGCAGTGGCCAAATCTAACCAAGTAAGTAGGTGGCATAGGGCCTGTCAGCATCCCCAGGTAGACAGGAGCAATTATCTGTACCACAAAGCAATGTTCCAGCTGCTCCTTCCCTTCCCCATCACCCCCGCAGAACCCAGGGAGGCTCTTTTCCTTTTAGTTTTTACACAAAAAATGCCCTCTGCCCTCTCTTGACTTATCAAGTTATTTCTCAAAGGGTCTCTGAAGCCTGCAAACAGGTCCAGGAGCAGCCTGTGGAGGCTGAAGGAAGAGTGAATTGTCCGGGTAGAAGGTTGAGCTGATGGTATCACTAACAGGAATGCATTATTCATCATCACCACTTCTTCCCCTGTCAGATTGTGTGGGCTTAGAGAAATGTGCTTTGTGAATAAATAACAGGCTTTTTCAAGCTGGCCTTATGGCTAGAAGGCTGGGTTTCTGTCTGCCAGGTTTGGTGCTACTGTGTTTCCAGAGACGTGTATATATTGCATTAACACATTTTGCCTTTTTACCTCTATCATTTCCTTTTCATTTGAACCATAAAATGAGTTCTACGGGGCCTCTGTTCAGAAAATGAGCAGATTTGTTTGGAACCACGGTGCTGCTAGGGCAACAGGAGGAGATTTCTGTCGATTACATCATAGGTCAGACAATAAACTGTTAGGTGCTCGGAAACCATGGTAGTAGGATCCTTAAGAAAATCTCAAGGCAGACAATCAAATAGCCAGATGCCATGATAGTTAAAATGAAGAGAAGATGACATTCAGAGCAGCAGTAATGCATAGAGAGATAAATTGATATCCAGATCCTATGGAGGTGATGTGTACTAATGAGCAGATGAGTGTTGCTGATGCATTAACAGGCCAGGCTTCCTCAAAGCAAGGTCAACTAGAATAGATTGCTCAGGGCTGTGCCTGGCCAGTTTTTAGTATCTTCAAGGATGGAGACTCTGCAACCTCTCTGAGCATTCTCTTCTCAAGGCTAAACAACCCTAGCTCCTTCAACCTCATCTCTTACATCTGATGCTCCAGTCTCTTAAATATCTTAGTGGTCCTTCACTGGACCTGCTGCAGCATGCCTCTCTTTTTCTTGTCCTGGGAAGCCCAGAACTGGTCACAGCACTCAAGATGTGGTATTACCAGTCTCTCAGATGTGGTCTCCTGCAACCCAGAGCCCCCAGCAAAGACCTTGAAAAATGGATGACCCATCTGTTCAAACTGGTCCCTGCAATCCTGCTGCCACTGGAGGAGTGCTGTTGTGAGGGACTGGCTGCACTCTGCTGTGAATGGTGGGGTGGATGGCATTTCCTCTCACACCTCTGGCTACAGCTGGAGTCTTCATTGCCAGATGGTTTACAGCCAGTGCATGTGATTGATTTACTCCTTGCTTACATCAAATGTCAGAAGTGTCCATGATTTATCCCTGTCTGACGAGGGATTCCAAAGGCTGAATTATTCTTGGGCTCTACAGTATTTTCAGTGTCACACACCAAGCTTTGGCTGGTAGCCTTGTCTTTGAGGCATGGGAGGTTTGACAACCATACAGAGAGGTGAAGGCTCAGGTCACGGCTGTGCTGTTAGAAGAGGCATGGGGCTGAGTCCCACTTGCAGGTTGACATTGATATTACAGAGGGAGTTGAAGATTTCACGGTGCTCTTCAAGGCCTCTTCTGTAACCCGAGAGTCCTGTCTTTCAGCAAAACGCATCTGACTGTGCCAGGCTGAGTTACTGCTGTGAGTATAATTGTTGCCCAATTCGCATACACAGTCAGTGCACCAAATACTGCGTAATTACTTTGCAGCACTTTGGGATGTCAAGTACCAAAGGGACAGGACTGTTCTGTTCTGTTTGGTTTATGGCCTGGCTGTGAGTCTGCAGAGGACCACAGTGATATTAAGCAACGGGAGGCATAAAATTGCACTGCTTAGCTGCTTAGCTGCTTACTAGTCAGGCTTGCAGGCTGTCATTATTTCTATATCCATAAGAGCTTTCTTAAGCCAGGTAGAGCAGGATTATTTAGATAATTAGAATTAACCATTTGAGATGCACCTGGTGAAAGTTAAATATGATTCCACTGTTATTATGGGCCTTTTCCCAAGTTTAGTTATCATAATTACACTATGGGGATGCTATAAGAGAAGAGGGGGTGGAAGACGACAACTGATGGAAATGAGCAGCACTAAGAGCAAAATTTTCTATGGCTGAAAACTTTTTTAGAGGCCCAGTCTTTAGAGATTAGTAGAATATGTACTACCAGTTGAAGTTTTCATACCTGAGGTCTTTGCAAGCCTGGCTGGCGAGTGCCTGAATTTGGGCACTCAAAAATCATCTGTAAAACTTTGGGAAATTGTAGGAAGAAATATATGAAAAGGGTACTGGGATTGAACTAATCTTAAATTAAAACTAGAGAGAGCCTAAATGTGCTCCCCTGAGCCAGATACCGTCTTACTGGGTTATTCTGACAGCTCTGCAAGGTAACTCAGCTGAGTGGCAATGCTGGTACCAAAAGGTCTTGGGAAGTGACCCAGGGATGAGACTCCTGCATTATGGTTTATTTCAGGGTGATCTAAACATGGCAGCTGTCGGGGCCAGGTCCTGATCTGCAGACCCTTCTGGCTAACCACACCTGCATGTGTGCACACGTGGACTCGCACAAGCACCTCTGGCAGCTCAGCAGCTGCCAAGGTCTCCCTGCTGCCCCCGGGATCTCTGCTGCTGGGTGGAAGCAATGGGAGTGATGTGCTGTTGTTGCCACTTGAGGATGGGAGAAATGTTTGAGGGAGAGGGGGAAATAGAGGAGTGACTGTGGGGAGGAATAACTTCTTCCCTCCAGCACCCTGTCACTTGTGCCTCCTGGTCCCCAGAGGCACCATGGGCTGCATGCCTGCCTGCTGCTGTGGGCTCCAGCCATTTTCCTCCTCTGCCCTAGGTAAAGGCAACAGGCAGCTGGACCTGCTGCCCAGCCTGCAAGCTGCCAGAGGGACCAGGCCAGCGCACCAATAGGCCATGCTGCCCCAAATCCTACTGGTCCCATGCAGGGAGTCCTTCAGAAAAATTTTGTTCCTTTGTTTTCAGTGTAGAAGGAGATAACTGATTAAAAATATCCAGCAAGAGACTAAGAAAGGGAGTAGGGGGAAAAAAAATGGGAAATGGGCTATCCACCAGAACCTGTGAACATGCCAGTTCAAATGGCTCGTTGCTGGCATCCTCGGTCCTCCAGGAGATGTTTGTCAGTCAAGAGCTGCTTCCCTGCGTGATATCTCTTCCTCGGCAGGACATAGCTGTCACTCTCAAACCAGTTACTTGCTTGGCATCCTGTTCTCCTTCAGAAGTAACTGTCACTCAAAAGGCATTTTGCGTGATTGATGTCTGTGCCTGATTAGTCGTTAAGCAACGCCATCACTTCTGCTGCGGTGACCATTCTTGCAGAAGGGAAAATCAACTGCTTTGGTTGTCTGCCTTTCTTTCTCTTTCTTTCTGATTTCAGTCAGTATGGCAGGTACTGTTTGGTTTTGGTGCAAATGTAAAGGTGAATAGTCAGGCTTTAAGTAAATGAACTTGAACAACTGTCTGGTTTGGTGCCTATGCAGAGAGCTTGTATAAATTCTGATTAAAAGGATGCTGTTGTAATGCTAGAGCATTTGGTACAGCAACTCATTACAATGACAATTTAAATAATGGCAAAAGAGGAGATTATTTTAGAGCAAAGGGAAAAAAAGAGATGCTCCTCTGCTAACATCTGGAATAAACAAGATTATCTGTGAGCTGATGAGGGATGGACAGATCAGCAGAGGAGAGAAACTCATTGGCAACGCTGATGTGGTGTCATGTGACAGAGTGACAGAGTAAGGACACTGATACTGAAAGAAGGAGGCTGTGAGAAAAGACAAAGGAGGTAAGGAATCCATAAGGTGAGGGGAGAACAGTCTGTGTTTCTGCTGTAAAAGGCAATCATCATTTGGATTTCGGAATCCTAATAATACATTTTGTGCCTAAAAGTAATCGATTGTCGTGCCACCTCTGCACCTCTTTGGAGAGAAATACTAGGATTACTGTGTTCCTTGTTAAAAAGACAGACAAGACAAAGTGCAAAGAAGATTAAGTACCATTCCCAAGGATCCACAGAAAATTATTTTAGAGCTGAGAGCAGAACTGGGCATTGAACAATGAGCTGTGAACTCCTCGAGGAATGTTTTCTCTCTACTGGGGAATCAGTGGAGAGGTGAGGAAGAAGGAACAAAGTGTTTTCCCCAGTTATGTTGAATTGGAAGACCTGAAACTTGTGGAGAAAATGTGAGCATTGCTAATAGTCAGGCTAGTGGGAGAAGGTGTAGGATACCATTTTACAGCCATTATACTGCAGGATGCAGCCTGTCTGGATTTGTTGTTTTGCATTGGGTTTGCACAGACAAGAATTTCGGTGCAGGGCAACCTTGTCTGTAAAATATGCAGTTGATAGCTATGCTGGGAGAAGCTGCACTTATAAATGCAAAGAGGAACATCCCCCACCTCCCACCCCACCATGCTAGAGGATCCAGAGAGGTATGAGCCAAGAGAAGCAAATGAGATTCAGCTTTGAAAAATGCAAGCTCAGTCATCTAGGGACATATAAGCTCAAAATACAAATGCTCTCAGAGACATGTGAAGCAGCATAAATCTGAAATAGAGCGGGATGTGATACTGAGCAGCAGAGCAGTCAGGATTTTGCTGTGTGAGACAGCAGAAAACTCTCCCAAACTGAGGAAACTTTGGCTCTGTATGGAAAGCCATCAGTGATGCTACTTAGCAAGACGGTATTTTATTTCTCTACAGCTCCATTCCTGGGAGTATGGGATTACTCTTGTTGTCTGTTTCCTGTATAAAAGAAAAAAGCCAAAAAAAAAAAAAAAAAAAGAAAAAGAAAAAAAGCCAACAATCTTTCTGCAGAATTGCTCAAAATCAGAAGAGTGGGTGCCACTGAAATGAGATGGGTTGCTAGAACCAAGAGGACAGTGTCTACCTCTGTTTTTTAATATTGAAGTTTGCATAGCTGTCATCATCACTGGGGTGACTAAATGCGACTGAGCAATCTTGTTGAAAGCAATGAGGACCTGCCTGCGCACAGAGGCATTGGAGAAGCAGGCTCGAAGGGTGAATATGCTGTGTGGTTGTAGTAGAGCCAGGGGAAGAACTTGAAGAAGGTCATGGAAAATTAGTTCAAGTGTCTTAAACGAATGAGAGGGACAAACAAGTCAGAATCAGACTGCTCTGACTCCAGGGTACCAGAGCGCATCAACCTCTGAGGAGGGCAGAAGCTTTTATTCCCCCTCCTTGTGTGTGAAAGCCCCTGTGTCCTGCGGATGCAAACCCACTGCAGTCCCAAGGGTATTGTGGGGTATGGTGCGACCAGCCCGAGGAAAGGGGGCTGCTCTCAGCAAGTGTGGGGGCTAGTTTGAAAGAAAGACAAGTAACAAGCAAAAGGGGAAAAAAAACCCCAAATCCAGAATATTGCCAAAGAAAATTGCCTTCGTCCCAAAGAAGTGAATTGGTGAGAAAGCTCCAGCAGGCCTCATCTGTGGCATTGAGACAGAGCTCCTTGCTGGGGAAAGTAGGAGCTCTCTTTCCACTCCCAGCAGTGATGAGCTTTTCCCAGAGCCTGGCAGATGGGAACAGCCGTTTGGCTGCCTCGGGGCAGGTGGTGCTCTCCTCTTTCCCTCTCTGTTTAGAGGCAGAGAGCGTGCAGCAGCATCCTTTGCTAGCTGCCCCCAGGCAAGTCCCGCAGTCAGCTTCCTGGCTGTGGGTCCTTGGTAAGGTCCAGCTGAGATGCCATAGCTCTCTGGGATATTCCTGCTTGCAGTTTGGCTCCTGCCAATGAACCCTGGTACAAGGGCAAGGTTACCTCTTCCATATTACTGGAGTTTGGTATTCCTGCTGTAATGCATAGCATAGCAGATTTGTGTCAGTCCTACCATTGTCGTTATTATGGCAGCTCACAAAGATTGTCTTTTTCCTGCCTGGGTCCCTGCAGTGTCCTGAACCGCACCCCTCCCAGCCTCATCCAGGAGATTATTTTGGTAGATGACTTCAGCTCAGATTGTAAGTATGGACCTATTTCCCTTGCATTTGTTTCTTCCCTTCTGTTTTCCCTCTTTTTGTTTGCTCTGATCAGTCCCCCTCCCTCACAGAGATTCCCTCTTGTCTGTATGCAAAAGAAAAAGAAGAGGGAGGAAGTTTTTCTGTGTTTAGTTTATGTACATGCATGGCAGAGGCCAGAGCTTCTTCCTCTTTTTTTCTTTCCATTGGGTCTTCCCTTTCTGTCAGCTTGGCAGTTTTGGCCAGGTTGCCAGAGATCTCTGTCTGGTTTCATTATGCACCATTTTGTGAGCTGTTTAGCACAGATTTTTATATAGCGATGGTGTACATGAGCAGAGTGGGTAATTACAAACCAAGAGAGAGCAGAGGATGCAATGGAGCCTACAGAAAATTGCTGCCTGGGGTCCTGCAGGCAGACTGGGGTGAGACTGTCTGCCTGCCTCCATGTGTCTGGGATCCCAGGCTGTGGAAAGGTTATTGCTTTGGGCAGCGCCATACCTTCTCCTGCAGCTTGGCACAGGGATGGAGTGTCTCCTGCAGGAGTTCCACCAGACCTGCAGACTGGAGGCTATGGACTCTCCATCTGTACAGTTGCTCTTGCTCCTGGCTGTTGTGTAGTAGTGGTGAGGTGGTGGGGACAGAAGACTTCTTGCTTCTCCCATGATGTACGCTAGATTCAAGGGCAATCTAGTTGTGTGCCACTTATAATAATTGATAATTACTCCTTCAGAACACTTTACAGATAGCTGAGAATGCCCACCTTGGCCTGCTGAGGTAAAGAAGCATTGCTCTTTTGATTCTGCAGCTAAATACTTATGTAGCTTTGACCAAAAACATTTTTAAAGGTGGATGCTGTGATTAGGGATTTAACTCTCTGAGGTCCTTAGAGTGTGATTTGCATAAGGACTGAGCTGTGCCCTGCTGTTGGAGTTGGGTGTTTCTGAGCACCTCCAACAAACAGTCCTAAATGTCCCATATTCGGCATCTAAAAATGCAATTTTCAATGGCTGAAGTGTACCAGATTGATGCTGATGGATCTCTGGGACCTGTACTGCACAGGGCTCAGCCAGAAACTCCCATTTAGGCTCCTAGGTAAATGGAAAGATTTTTAAAAAGCCCCATCCTATGACAGCTCTCATTTTTCTCACTGGCAGCTGGGTATTTGTGGTACAGCTACTCCCCGAGGCACCTGCATGGAGGCACTTCAGCACGTTTGAGGTCTGACACATTGCTTTAATATCCGCCTCGGTTTCTCCAAAGATACAGAGAGTTTGTAAGCTCTGGCAAGTAGTTACAGTCAGAGTGATGTGCTCCAATCCTGGAGTGTGAATGACTTGATAAGGATTCTTGTACTTACCTGAAGTTGTGACTTGGCCAAGATGAGTGTTGCCTTCTCTTGTAGCAGATGTCCAGCAAAATCTGGGTACTCTGTAATTAAGAGCACCTGCCACTTCGCTTGGATGATGCAGCAGCTGCCAAAGTGCCCACACAAGAGCAGTATTTCAGATTGCATGTATCCTTGAGAATGGAAATGCTCCTGCAGGAACATGCCAAGAGATGCACTTTGGCTAATGGCCTTTGCGTTCTCCCCAGAGTTCTCAGTCTGTGGGAGGATGACAGTGGGAAAGGGGAGGTGTAAGACATGAAAAGGAATGAGCAATAAACATGGAAACTGGGGTGAACTTGGTGGAGCAAGGGAAAAGAGCAAGTTAGAAATTGTTATTCCTGTGACCTCTGCTAGGGCAGGAATAGAGAGAGGATAACAGAGAACTAAAGACCCAGTGCTCATAGGTACAGCTGGGCTGGAGCCAGTAGCTGTTCCTCTCTGTCATCTTCCTTGGCAATGTAAATGAGGGATGGCACGAGCTTCTGGCAGGCTGCCAGCCAAGCCCTTGGTTAGGCATCCATGTGTTAATGTAATGGTGTCTCCAAGGAAGCGGGTCACATCCCTGTGGCCTTTTATTAAATAAAATCAAGCAGAAACTGCCCTGAGAACAAATGGTGGGAAACGCCCAGACGAGCCACTGAAGGCAAAGAGAGTGGATGAGATCACTTTAAATGACAGGACTCTCTTTTACTTGGCACTTTGGTGATTTGCAGCCCTGGCTCCCTGCGGTCCCTCCGTTTCATCAGTACTTGGTGCCACCTTGCCAGCGCATGCCCCGTTGTTCTTGTGAAATGCTGAGCGCGGGAGAGCAAAAGCCTGGCTGCTCAGAGTATCAGGGAACACAGGCTCAGCTGTCCGAGGAGGACAGCAAGCAAGCAGTGCTCTTCTGTGTACTCTTTAGACAACAGGATTAAGGCCATCAGGCTGATTAATGTGATGTTAAGTGAAAGCAGAATTTCCCCTCCCATGGAGAAGCAGGAGAACACTTAATTGGAGCGCTCTGTTGAAGCCAAATAATTCATGCATGTGTGCCAAATGTTTTTTTTTTGCCTTCCCTAAGCTGAGGACTGCCAGCTCCTTACCAAGATCCCAAAGGTCAAGTGTCTACGAAACACTCGGCGAGAAGGTGAGTGTGGAAAGCTTTGTAGGTACTAAGATTTTGCAGATTTTCCCACGTGGCCCTGTTTGCTTGACAGCTGCTTACATGTTGTTTCTTGTGGTTATAGTTTGTTTTTTCAGTATGAGGGTTTGGTGTCCTAGTTTGGAGGATCTGTGGAGGGAGAACCTGGCTTAGCAACTCTCAGGCTTCAGGGCTCTCATTTTGTACTTTAAATAATGAGACGTGGTGTCCAGAGGCCCTGGCTAGAACAAGGACTGCAGTTTAAGATCGTTATGAATATAGATGCAGGTGTAAGTCTTACCCTTTTAAACTCAGACTGCAAAATAACAAGCCATCTAGGAGCTATGGGAAAGGGAAAAACAATCATATATCTATCACAAATAGATACAATTAAGGAAAGTTATTTCTCATATATCTCCTGTGTGCATAAATGGTAATGCTGACTTTCCCAGCTGCTCTTCGGTTTGACTTACACGTGCTGGCTTATTTCTAAACCTGTCAGTGCACAGCAGGCCTGGAGTGAGGATCAGGAAGGGGAGCCAGGAGTCACTACTCAGTTCACAAAGGGCATCCCAGGTAGTGGGATGGTCTGTAAGAAAGTATGGAGACATCTGAGAGCCAGGTTAACATCTCTGACCACAGGGCAGAATAAAGGACAAGTGGGAATAAAGCAGATAAGCAGTAAGAAAGGCAACAAGCAGAGAGTAGAGCTTTGTCCCATGGAAGTTGTGAGAGAGGCAGCAGGGTGCTCTGATGGGAGAAACACCCAGCAGGCAGCAGCAAGGTACCTGTGGGGAAGGCTGGAAGTGAAGGGGGACATCATCAAGGCAGGAACCAGATGAAAGCTCGGTGGAATGGACAGAAGTGACAGGTGAGGTCATTCTTTGTCTGCTGGGAGGGCTCAGCTGGCAGTGTGTCCCCCAGGGGATGCCCTGCTCTTTAGCTCTTTAGCAGAGAGCATCTTTAAGGGATGCTCTCTGCTCCTGATGGAGGTGTGATACAGGAGAACCACTTGCTCTTCTCCCGTAATGGCCACACAAAGTATTTTATTTTCTGAAGGAGGCTCAGCTGTTTCCCTTCCTAATCTTCCTGCTCCTCTGCTGTGCTTTCCTCATTGTAGGGCTGATTCGCTCTCGGGTGCGAGGAGCTGAAGTGGCTACTGCTGACATCCTCACCTTCTTGGACAGTCACTGTGAAGTCAACAGTGAGTGGCTGCAGCCAATGCTTCAGAGAGTGAAAGAGGTGAGCACCATCTGCCCCTCTGGAATGGATGGGGCTGACCTGTCTTGTGCTGGTGGATCCTCTGCCCTCACATGCCATCAGCAGTGCCAGTGAGGACAGCATTCCCAGGTACTCCTCAGGCAGGCTGTCACAGAGGAAGGTGCGGCCTGAGCTAGATGGACCAGAGATCCCTGATGGGCTTCTATGTTCTCCTGCTAATGTGGCGGGGTAGGAGGTGCTCAGTGATGGGATGAGATGGTGAACACTTGAACCACTAACTTATATCTCAGGTCTCTGGTAGGTCCTGTGCTTCTTAGTTCTGTCCACCTGTACATAGGATAGCCACTTCAGCAGCACACACTGTGCAACTTTTCCATGGTTGCCATTTCCCTTCTTGTTGCTGGACCCCCCCCTCTGCCTTGTCACTGCCACAACTTTCCTTCTATTAATGCTCCTGCCGAGCTGCCAACACACACCACCTGCATGCAGGCAGCTTCCTAGCACAGAGGAGCTGCCTGTGAGTGCAAGGATGCCCCTTTGCTGGTTCACTTGGGAAAGGATTGACATGAGGCTGGAAGAGTGAAAATGAGATGGGAATATTAGCAGCTGTCACCCTGACTGCACTGTAGGGCTAGAGGGGGAGACATATGACTCCGCTGTAAGAGCGAACTGGGGAGAGGTGAGAGAGCAGTCACAGCCATGCTGGCAAGTGCCAGGGATTGATCCCCTCTGAAAGGAGGATTCCATGTAGTAATGGGCCCCAGGAGAAAGGGTGGAGGCTCTAATGCTGCCTTGTATTCATGTCTGCTTGGCTTAATATGAAGGAGCAGAAGATGGTGAAACTTCAGGATTGATGGCTTAAAAGCTTCTGCTTTTTATTCCTGCTCAATAAATCCTCCATCTCAGAAGCCCATAAATGTTTACTTTACTACAGCTCTTTAAGTCAAGCTGCAGCAGCAGCAGCATAGGGGTCCCTAAGCAGAAAGGACCTCACTAGTTTCTTTGGGAAGGACGTAAGTTGCAAAAGCTTGGGTGCTGACTCTAGTATTATTAGTGAGCAGATTTCAAGTCAGCCGATTTCTGACCTACTTCCTACATTTCTGATGTGCATCCTAGTTCAGATTTCAGTCTTGCCCTACCCAGTCCTAGCATTGGCTGGTTGGAGCAGTGGCTGGAGCACCAAGCTGCTGGCTGGGTGCTGGTGGACTCAGGCTGGGCAGGCATACTCTTACTGTGCAGCCATCACAGCACGGAGGTGAATAAACATGAATGATAGCTCTCACCTAGGATGTGCCTATCCATCCTGGCCAAGTGCGCTACGGCAGGAGGAACTATTGCAAGACAGAATGAAGGTTTGATAGGAAAGGCATGGAGGGTGGCAGCTGTCCGATAACAAGATGCTGTTTCTGGCATTGCCAGCTCTCTGTTTCATCATATATTTCAGCTATTACAAGACTGTCTTTAATGTCCTGTACTTCATTGTACTTGTTAGGAAGATGCTTTATTAGTGGGTTGATCATTTCTAGGCTGATGATAATGAGTTAATTCAAGGATGGCTGAGCAGAAGGTATGCTGTCAGTAGATATCAAAAACAAGCACAAAACCTTTGGGACAGTGATTCATGCCTTGTGACTTTGGCAGGAAATAAAGAGCTGTTTCTTAGCAGCACTCCTGGGTGTTGGGGTCCCAGGCTCTGTTCCCTACATCCGTGGCGTGCAGCTGGCTAATACCCACCATCTCCATGTTTGGATGTAGTGGCCACGGATCCCTTGCTCAACTACCAGAACTGTACTGGAGAAGCCAGACAAAGATTTACATGTGCAGCTTTGTGTTTTCTGATCTCTGGCAGCTTTGCCAGACATTCAAGAAAAGCCTGACTCTCCCTCCCCCCCCCCCCCTTTCTCTCTCTCCCTCAGGATTATACCCGAGTGGTGAGTCCAATCATTGATGTTATCAGCCTGGATAATTTTGCCTACCTGGCAGCATCAGCTGATCTGAGGGGAGGTGGGTATAATGAATGGCTTGTGTAAGTTAGGCCTGAGGGATGGTGCATGAAAAATAATTGATATTCTTTTCAGCTTTCTAAGAAAACAGAATGATGATCTTTCCTGATGGGTTCTCTGTCCTCTTTTTCCTGCAACTTGCAAAGTCAGATCTTTTGCAGAGTTACAGCAAAACCCAGCTAGTGTTTTCCTCTTGAGCTTGCATCACTGTCACAACATTTTGCAATTTCAGCAACATCAGTTAACTGATGAAACATATCGCCATGCCCTCCCTACACTACTTGTACACTGGAGTCTGACAGGCACTTCCAGTTGCTGCTCCTATCTGCCAGGCTATCTCATGGCATCTTCTGAAAAGCATTTTCAGCTCTCTCCTGGCAGCTGAACCCCCTTGCAGCTGTTCCTGTGGTCACCCACAGTGCCTGGTGCATTTCTCCCTTTTCTATGGCTGCAGTTTGCTGCCACGCTGCTTGCCTGCCAAAGGCTACTCATTCTGTGGCTACCCTTAACGACGGTATAATGTTAGTGACTGTGCTATGCTCAACTATCCACCACAGGCCAACTATAAATAAAGGTAGTCTTGAAAGAGGTGATGGTTACAATGATCTGCAGGCCTTTGTTCCCAGAATACATCACATCCCACAAAGTCCTTTGATTAAAGCATTGTAACTTTGGCAGACAGGGAAGTGTAAGACAGACTGGCCAAAATGCAATTACATCTCACACTGACAACACTGTCCTGAAGATAGGGAGTGGATTTGAGCAGAGATCTGTAACGCTAAGGGATTGAGGATGCCAAGACAGAAGCTGGTGACTTCTCAGCTACATTAGGATAGACTCTTGCCATTTTGGGTAGACCATGAGGGAGGTCAGGGAAGGAAAGTAGGGATAGCCTGTCATGTAAAGGTGGAGACTATCACTGAAGCTAGTAGAAAAACAATAACAAAACCCATTTGACGTGTTTTTTTCCTTCTCAGGGTTTGACTGGAGCCTTCACTTTAAGTGGGAGCAGATTCCTATAGAGCAGAAGATGTCCAGAACAGACCCAACTCAGTCTATAAGGTAGGTGTCTCTGATGGACTGTGTCCAGTCCTCCAAATGCCTTTACTAAGCCTTCACCTGTATGTCAAGGAGTGCACAGGGACTGCCTTGCTGAGGATGAAATGCCACAGTGTTCACTTGACGATGACAAACGCTTCATGTTATTTTCTGAATGCATTGAGGTCTATACCCTAATTCTGAGAGTATTACTCCCTGAATATTGTAAGAACAGCAATTATATACTATCATAGGCTTGTAGGCATGCCACCTCTACATGTCACCTCTTCTTCTATATATTTGTTTTTGTGGTCTCACTCAACACTCTGAATGCCTCAGAAATCCCTTTGGGGTTTTTAATTACCTCCATCTTCCAGGTGAAGAATTAAGGAATGAAGCAGCTAAACAGTCACCCAGGAAGTGTAAAGCAGACCTGGGAACTGAATCTTGCCTAGTAATTTGGGCACAGAATTATCCTTCCCTCCTAAATATGTGTGTCCATGGACAAAACAGACTCTGTTGGCTGGAACAGTTATTGCCAGCCTTGCTGCTGTGTACATGGCTCTGAGGAATGTAGAATGTGACAAATCCTGATATAAAAAGTCACAGTGTTTGTCTGTATAGGCAGACAGCTCCCTGTTTGTAACATAAAAGTATCATTCAATTCCTCTGTGTAATTTTGAGCCTCAGTTTTGTACTCCAGAAGTAATCAGCTTGCTAACAGCAGAGCAGTACATTCAGCAAAGTCTCTCACATTGTGTCTACTTGGTGAATACAGTCATCAGGCAGTGCCCCTGTCATTCCTTCACACAGTGCATTTTTGTATAAATACAAAAGACACAATAACTCATTTAGTGCTTGCAGGATCACCTAACAAAGGCAGGAGGATGATCTAGTGATGGGGATCTCAGAAGCCTGCTGCAGGTTCACGTCCCAGCTCTACTATTTTTCTCTTTTAAATGAGATATGATGTGTCAGGCCTGGACAAATTGTCCCCCCTCTAAAATGAAGATGGTGGTGCTACATATACACGTGATGATTTTGTGTGGGCTTGTGCTTTCTTTCCAGAACCCCTGTCATAGCAGGAGGCATCTTTGTGATCAACAAGTCCTGGTTTAACCACCTGGGAAAATATGATACTCAAATGGACATCTGGGGAGGAGAAAATTTTGGTAAGTTTAGGGTGTTTCAGGGGAATGACACACTAATGCAGAACCACTTCCCAGTCTTCCTTGCCCACCAGAACTCTCCTTTTGAGAGATCTTATCTGCATATTGATGTAAGGCTAGGGACATGGTCTAGTAATCCCCGTGTCGGTCAGAATTGTATCGCTGTCAGCTTTGTGCAAAGTAAATGGAGGCTTTTTGCGATCAGGGCTACCACTCTCTTACAGGCATATGCACTATTATACAAGTGCTTCCACAGTACAAGTAAGAAAGAGGAACCTCCTGATATTTAAATTGTTGCTGGTTTTTGGAGAATATTCCCCCAGTCCTTCACATGACAGTCTGTGTTGCCCCAGCTCTGAAGTGGACAGTCACTCCTATGCTGTCTTCTTATACCTGTTCCTCTTTCCCAGATAAGTCTGAGTTGCTCTCCCAGCTTGATAGGTCAGAAGGATGTTTTTCCTAATAAAACAAGCCTCTTTTGGTAAGTGGAATTTGGGTACAAATAGATTCAGAATGCAAACATTTAGAAGCAGATTAGGGCATCACAAACATCTGAGGAATTCAGAGGCCCAGGGTAGTCTGTACACTCAAGTGCTGTTATCTTACAGGGCATAGTGCTGAAACCCATCTCCTTGCACTTAATGGTGGCACAGATATTCCAAGCATCTCTCTTTGCCCTGTGTGAAGGGATGCTGCAATGTCACCAGGAGTTAGTGACAAAAGGAAGAAGAGTATTGAAAGTATTGTTCACAGAGACCTCAAGTATTCAGGGCATTCATTTAGAAATGATGCAGGTGGAGCCAAAGAGATAAAAGCCTTACTCTGTTTTGCAGTCAACTTAAATAGACTTTTCTGTAGCTAATGCTGCCAAAAAAATTATTCTGTTTCTACAGTTTCCATAAATGTAAATAAATCCCTTTAAAGAAGAATTTATATGGTGTTTTCTAGCACCTGGAGGACCAATTAGAAAGAAAGAAATAGTCAGGAAGAGGAAACTTTTGTTTCTCTGAACACAGCTGGGAGAGCTGCCTCTTTCTGAAATGATCTCTGAAACCAGGAAATAATATTTTTGGCTGATAACAGAATATCAAGGTACCACTTTTTTAAAACAAAGTATCTAATAATGAGTGCTTGTGTTCTCTGTTTTCTGAGGTCTTGCTTCAGTTTTATGATATTCATGATATTAAAAAGGGATATTAAATGGGACTTGCATTGGGATCTCAGCAGTGCTAGTAGGATCGGCTAAGCCCTGTAGGCAGAAGTAACAGGCAGCCTTTACCCAGGCATGAAGATCCCCTCTCCTGTGTCCCTCAGACTCTGCATAGCCAAACTCAGCTCCTTGCTGTCACTAGCCCTACTAGAGCTGCAGAGCCAGCCACTTGGCCATCCTGCCAGCCTCTACGTTGCAACTGTGTAAAAGCTGTAAACCCCAAAGATGGAGAAAGAATATTTCTTTAGGCTTTTGGTTGTCTGCTTCCACCCACCTGGGAGCCCAGTGTTGTTGTTTGGTGCGTATGTCAGTAGCTTGATGCTAAGCAGAGCTCTGTGCCATAAGTGGCAGTAAATTACCGGCACACCCGCAGCCTTTCTTGCATGTAGAGCTGATCAAAACCTCCACAGAATTCCTTCATTCTCCTTCATATTGCTCTTGTAAAGCCTGGCAGTGGCTGGGCCGGGCTGTGTGGGACTCGACCAGGTGTACAGGGCTTGCCAGTTTTGCCTTGTGTGGTTTCCCTGTAAATTTGTTGTCTCCCATCACTTGTCTCTTATCCTCCACCTCCACTCTTCACTTAAGAGGGCAAAGCTAAGTCCACAATGCTCGGTTTAATGGGGCCTGTCCCTGGGCTGCATTGCCACACCACCACTGTGATGGTGGCAATGGGAAGGTATTTTAAAAACAAAACAGACTACTTCTCTTTTTTAAAGGTAACTTTTGTTCAGCTCTTCAGCATAATGTGAGGCAACAAATCAACCAGTGGCTTCTACATTGGGCCTGTTGCCGTTGCATGGCAGAGGGGTAGAAACCAACCTGTATGACAACAAAAAGTATTAATTTTCCTTGAAGTGTTCAGAATGATTAATTTATGCTCTTAAAAAAAAGTTTTCCATACTTAATTGAAAATTAGATTTTGTGATCAAGGGCAAACGTTGATAATGTTCTGAAACACTATTTTTACTACAAATTACAATTCTGAGTGGAAAGGAACTGTTTGGATAAGATCACCATTTGCAGGTGAGGTGGGAGTGGTTCTGACTAAATTGGGTGGGTGAGATGGGCCATTACCTGCCCACGAAGGCCATTTTTAATAAACTTCTTATTTGAAACTTTTTTCCTGTGAGGAAACAGGGTAAGAGAATGTATGGGAGGGGCACAGAGCCAGACAAGCTCTACGCACACAGCAGGTACACAGAAATGATCAGGCAGCAGTTACCAGCTGCCTAAATGTCCTTCCAGCTGGATGTGAGCTGGTGAACCCCTTTTTTTCCACTGTGATGAGGAAAAGCCACAGTGATTAAGTCATTTAAAACACATAGGGACAAGGTCACGTCCTGGAAAATATACAGCAAAAAGTTCTCCTATGCTTTCCCTCAGAGGATGGATGAAAGTCCTTAATAAGCTATGTTTGATCTCCATTTTCTCTTCTGTGCCCAAAATGTACATTCTTTCACCCCTTCTTTAAATAATTCTGTCATTTACAAACCTGGACATGCAGTCTGTCTGTGTGCTTAAGATATCAATATGGCATGAGGAATCCTCTCTTGGGAAATGGACATCACTTGAAGTTACCCATGCTAGGTTGAGAGTTTTGGTTTTGTTATAGGGCGGAGTGAGTCAGAACCTCATTCCAGGAGAGCAAATGCCAGCTGGACACACCACCAGACAGAAACTTATGTCTTGGACTTTTTTTTGTTTTTAAAGCCCTTCCTCTCTTTGGAGCTGGAACTCCCTGTTGAAAAGAGACTGAAAATAATAAGCTCTAGGACAGAGTCAAGGAGAGACAAGAGCTAGTAAGAAATGTCACAAAATGCAGTCTAATAAAATGTTTTTTTACTTAGAAGCTAGATTAAATACACCATCTCTCCCCCCCCAACACTGTTTAAACAGCCTTTCCCAGGAGCTAGAGAGGAAAGCTATAGAGAAAGATGAAGGTTGGGAAGATGTTAGTGTGTGTACATGCTTTGAAACAGCCATTAGATCTGGATACATAATTTCTTTTTAATTTCTAAACATCAGAGCCCCATAATTCAGGCATTACTGGAGGGAGATCCCAACTGAGTAAAGTTTTTGAAGTAATCAGTCTACACAATCTGAAGCCCTTTTGGTAAGGACTACCAAACTACCCAGCTAATTTTCATTTTCCTTCTTCCCTCTTCTCTTTTCACCGCCACATGAAACGCGAGTGGAAAACCCCTCCGGTGTGGCAGTGATTAAACTTGTGAGGACAGACCCATAAGCTTGAGCGAGGTCACATCTCTTCTATGATGCAAATAAGCGCCTGTACATCAAAGCTCCACGTTCTTCTAATCCTTTAACAAAATGTTGAATTTAGCTTCAGGACCAGCTGGATTTCTTCAAGTAGCAGGGTTCTCTCCATATTTTTATACTCATACTATTAGACTGATTTCTGCTCTCAGTAGCTCCCCCAGCAGATGCAACTGGTGACAAACTGTAACCCAGTCATCCACTTTTTTTTTTTTTTTAAATTAACAGAGCCAAGCAGAACAAGAAAATCAAGATATTGTAGGATGGATAACATGGAGGTATGAGGGAGAGGACTTTGCTCTAGATATTGACTCACTTCCTGTGCCCTCATCTTGTTCTATTCTTTCTCCTTGTCTCCTAAACTCCCTTTCTTCCTCACATGATTTGCTTTACACAGTGAATTCTTCTTTTTTTCTTCCATCCGTGCGCAGGGCTGGAGAGTTAAAAAGTCTAAAAAAGTCTAAAACAAGATGGGGGTGATCTCAGTCTGTTGCCAAATGTAATCCTGGAGGCCTGACAGCAACCACAAGGACCTGGTCAAAGGGAAAGGTGTCTCACTGATATGCTCAGGGACCCAAAGAGAGGAGGGGGACTGGAAAAGGCTAGGAAGTCTCTGACCCACAAGGGTTGCCTCCATTTTAACAAAGCGAGGACAGTTTTTCCACTCTTACCATGGCATCGCTTTTCCTGGTTTTGCTGTTGCAGGCAATACATCTAGAGCAGAGGGGCAAGGTTTTCAGGCACACTGCTGAAGTTGCCCTTCTTGGAAATGCTGCCGATCTGCCTGCAGCTGTATGACTCTTGGGGTCTCTTCCAGAGCTCTCTTTCCGAGTGTGGATGTGCGGTGGCAGCTTGGAGATCGTTCCCTGCAGTCGAGTGGGACACGTGTTCAGGAAGCGTCACCCCTATGACTTCCCTGAGGGCAATGCACTGACTTACATCAAGTAGGTGTTGGGTAGTTCCTGGTAGCAGCCAGGTCACCTTGATGTTGGGCATGTCTAAATAAGCCTGAATTCTTTGTTGTCTTTCTGCCTGATGACAGAGGAGAACAGCTTGTGGCTGAGCATCTGTTCTCAAGGGAAGGATGAGTTGCTGTTTTCTGTGAACAAAACCTGTTCCCTTCTCTGTTGTTTGTATTAGTGCATCTTGTTCTTCCTCAGTCTGCAATGGAGGTGGGGAGCAGTACCTCAGAGAGAGACCCTGGCCATTCGTGGATACTGCCCTATGACATGTGCCTGTGTATCAGCAGTCCTTAGTCATCTCTGTTGTCTCTGAGCTGCTTTTGAGTCCAGAGATACTATTGAGCTGTATGTGCTCTGAGACAAGCCCTAAGGACAACTTCCACTGCAGGACAGATGGGAAGAGAAAAAAGATGAGACAAAGTGCTTCACAATGAGAGCGGTTAAGCACTGGCACAGGGCCCCAGAGAGGTGGTGAAATCTCCATCCATGGAGATTTCAAAACTCGACCAGACAAGACCCTGAACAACATGACCTAACCTGAAGCTAGTCTGCTTTGGGCAGGAGGTTGGACCAGGTGATACCTAGAGGTGCTTTCCAAGCTGAATTATTCCGTGGCATTATTCTAATCTGGGGAAAGGGATACTGTAAAGCAGGGTGATGGTGACAGTCAGCCCAGGTGTCTCTGCAGAGGGAGCATGTGTGAAAACATCACGGTACACTATGACTGGTAAAATTTTAACTTCTGAACTGAAGCATCCTTGCAAGCATCCTTGCATCCTTTGTAGACTTAACACATTCAATCTATATCCATCCATACTGCCCACAGTGTTTCATGTTTGGGACTGTCTCCCACTCCCTCCTGGCAGACAGGCCTTGGGTCTGCCCACCCAGTGCCTGCTCGCTGGGAGGGCAGGTTCTCCAGCAGCACTCAGCAAAGCATCTCCTCATCCTCATGCAGGAACACCAAACGCACAGCAGAGGTGTGGATGGATGAATACAAGCAGTACTACTATGAGGCCCGGCCATCTGCCATTGGGAAGTCATTTGGAAGGTAAGCTGCCCCCAAATCTCAGTAGGAGGGCTCTGGTAAGCCCCTTGCTAGCGAGAAATAGTTTTTGGATCTTCTCTGGGGCCAAGTGTGGGAAACAGATGCTCTGGATGGCTGGTTGCCAGGGAGGTTGCAGCTTGAGTGTCTGGCTAACAAGGTTTGCTTCTAATTCACTTTATTTTTCCCCCAGTAACCCTGCATAAATCATTTGTTAGCAGAAGGCTGAAGGGATCTGTAATGAAATTAAAAGGCCAGACATTTTAAGTGGATAGGTAAGAATATTTTCTAACACAGCACGCAGCTGGTCTGGGAATGTGAGCTATGCAGTTACTAGAGCTTGATCCAAAGTTCCTGTGTGGATGAAGCGTCCTGGGGCAAGCATGGCTAGCTGGCACATGGGGCAGGTTGCACTTGGTGCGCTCCCTTCTTTCCTGATGAGTGAATGGGTGGTTTGCCTGGTTTGCAGGGCAGGAGAGAGCATGGCCAATGGTGAGGCATCTCATTTAGAAACACAATCTGGTTGTGACTCGTCTCCAGCACCTGCTGATCCCCCTTCTGTGCAGAATTGTGCTCCTTACAGCACCTTTGCTAAAGCTGTCTCCAGGCCACATGGGATTCGCTGTTACGGGCTTAAGCATTCTTTGTGAGCCAGAAATCAGTGATGGACACCAAAACCTGGGATGAGGGGAGAGCTTGCTCTCTGTGTTAACAAACCCCTATAAACGCCCAAATAAACGTAAAAAATCCCAGGAGTGGTGTATATCTGTGGGTTATATATGCGGGTTATATCTGCCTGTGAACAAGTGACTATTGTTGTATCAGCTTAAGGACTTGGCAAATGTGATTGTATCTCAAACGTGTAGGTAAATGCACTGGGTACTGATGCATCTTCTGCTTATTTGATGACAAGCAGGTTTGGTCTGACCCCCACACACTTCTTTGTTATACATCGTGCTTTATTATCATGATACATTACATATTTTTGTACAAATAGCTTTGCCTACCTAATTTATCTGTCTTTGAGCTGACTGCAGCAGCTGGGCTGGGGTCAAATAGCAAGTAACCCTGCTGCTTGTGAAGGAAACCAGACTGTTGCATATTGGACATGGATATATTGCTAATGTGTTTTAGGGCCGAAGCCTGCAGTTCTTGTTCGCACAGACTTCCTAGTGGCTTTACTGGCAGCATTGGCTGAATAAGAGCTGGAGCAGAGCTATAGGATTTGATTTCAGGCAATTTCTTGACCTGTAGTAACAGCCCTGTGAACCTGCATTAAATCTAGATTTTGGAATACCAATGCCTCTGACACCATCACTGTCAACTGGGCCTAAAAGGGACCCTCCTTCTCCACAATTTTGATGTGAATATAGGATCTAAGTACATTCGCTGAGGTATGGGCAGTACAGTGGCCGCTGTGGGCTGAGGATGGCAAGGAACATGGGTACAATTGAAAGTCCTTCCCAACAGACAAATGTAGTGGTATAGCTTGAAGAGGAGAGTCCCTAGTGTCACTGCTTAGTAGGACTGCTTGACGGAAGTCCTCTTCTTCAGCCAGCTAAAGCCAAGCAAATCAGCAGTGGGAGGACTGCTGCACCAGACAGTTACTGGGGTGATGAGTTAATTTCCCCTTATACTCCTGCCCTTTCCCAAAACTGCCTAAGAATAAATAATTATGTTCTTTAGGTCTGAAACCCAACCTGAGCCTAGAGCTGCTGCCATGTTCCCTCACCTCTAGCACACACAGATTAACCATTTGTATATACCTGAGCACCAACACTTTCTAGGTCTTTTCAGGAGCTGATGGTCATGCAAGTTTCATGGTATGCCTCTACAGGGGCACCCAGAGGCAGAAACGCTTTCATGGTCCTACAGTAGTTTTTCTGCAATGTATTATTTAACACTGTAGGGCCTGGGCCCTGCCATTGTTCTGAACCAAAGGAAGTGCAAGAATTGCTCTCCGAAGGTGTTTATGTCTTCCTTTTCTATTTCCTGCCACTTGCCTCTCTCCTCCTTTTCATCTCAGGCCACTGCTAGTGCTCTGAACCCAGCAACAACTAGGTGGGAGAATGAGTAAGGGTGAAAAGTCATATAGTCTCCCTCAAACCTCCTGGCCAATCTTCATTGTTCCCCTCCCTCCTGTTCACTACCTTATCCTCAACAACCTGCCTGTGTTTCCAGTGTTGCAGATCGAGTGGAGCAGCGACGCAAACTGAACTGTAAATCCTTCCAGTGGTATCTGGAGAATGTCTACCCCGAGCTCAAGTGAGTCAGTTCTCCGCTCGTAGAAATCTCTGAAGGATCTGGGAGGTGGGTCACAGTGAGAAGCTGAGCCTTGGCGGCAGCCAGCAAAAGAGAAACTTATGCTTGGGAAAGGTTTTCCTCTGTTCTTCTTTTTGCTGAGAAACTTCCTGTGATTTCCTGGCTTGTATCATGACAACAACTCTGCAAAATGTTTGTTGCCCCTGCCTCTGGGAGCCTTCTGCTCTGCCCCATACAGCTGTCCCTCAGAGATGTGCAACAGCGGTGTTTTCGGAGGTGCGGGGTATAGACAAGTGCCAGAGCACTACATCTCTCCCCATTAAGGCTTGGTCTCTGCCTCTTGGATGGTCTGCCTGGAGATAACTGAGCCAAGTAGAGCTGGACAGCCTCAGTGCAGAGGTGCAGGTGGTTCAGAGAAAGCCCCGTTGAATGCCAGAACCAGCTGTGCCTGTGGCTTCCCCTGCCCCGGGTCAGGATGCAGTAGTGCTATGGCATTGCCCTGCTGGGAGGTAGCCTGGGTAGAGCTGTGTTGTTAGCACTTGCTAGCTAACACACCCTGGCAACACATCTTTACATCTCAGTCAAGCAGAGTCTGTAGCTAACATGGGTCAAGGCTAAAACATCCCGCTGTAGTCTGGCCTTGACAGATCTTTCCTGTATTGCTACCAATGAGACAGTGAATATGTGCTAGCACTGTGGGGAAGACTCTGGAAAAGGGGGAGGCAGAAGCAGGATAAATCAGTGTGGATATGGCTTTTTACTGGCAATGGCCTCTTTCAGAAAAGACATCACACTGAACCGCTTGGAGCGCACCTAAAGCACCTTATGCCTTCTGAAACAGAAGGGTACCAGCCCTCTGACCAAGTTCTCCATTGACTTTTGCCTCCTCCAGGCATTTCCAGTGGATAGCTAGCATGATATTTTTCATTTTCTGTCAAATAAAGCAGACTATGTTTCCATAAGGGGACAGTTATGCCCTTCTAAATGTGTGTGTGCTTTGGACGTTTCTGTGTATGAAGTGCCATGCAACTGTCATTTTACTTCAAGGGTTCCTGAAAAGGAGCTGATTCCAGGAATAATTAAACAAGGAGTAAACTGCCTGGAGTCTTGGGCACAGGATACCACAGGGAATACATTGGCTGGCATGGGAATCTGTAAAGGAACAGTGAACAATCCACCTGTCACTCAGGTAAGGCAGGCTTCAGCTTGGTGCTTTGCTCCTGCTTCTGCCCTTTTTATTACCGTTGAATGAAAAGGCATCTCTGGCCTTGGTGGGTTTGTACAGAGGTGAATGAAGGAAGAATTTGTCCCTGTTCATGATTTTAACAGTAAGCAGAAAAAGAAGCTGTGCTCATCTCTTAGAGCTCTGTTGGCTCAACAGACCCAGCAGTCAGGCATAGAGTGGGAAGGTTTTCATCACTCAAAGGCAACAGGTAGCATTTGAATGCTCAGGGGTGTGACTAGTCTGTGCAGTAGGCGTGCAACCAGGGTTTGTCATGTAGCTGTTCCCACTCAGACCGTTGCTTGGGTGTGCTCTGCTTCATCGTCCAGCCCATGAGAACCAGTCCTGGGGTGTGCTTGGCTAGTACCCTGACACGCGGGTAAGAGATTTTCCCAGGATCAGAAATGTTCCTTGGTCTGCCAGTTCAGCTGTAGCTGCAGATGGCTTGGATTGTGCTGTTTTACAGATGCATTTCAGTATAAAGCCCAAATAGAATTTAAATAGCCAAGACCCCAGCTGCAGTAATTTGGTGCAGCTCCCCTAACTGCAGTGGAGCTGTGCTGGTTTATACCAGCTGAGGATCTGCACTCAGCCTCTTTTTTTGGTGACCAAAAGCAGCAGGGAAGCAGCTTGAGAAAGTTAAGGGTCACAGTAGGATATTTTATGCCAGAAAATACATATTCACATCTGTTAACTGTTGGAAACCAGTTTGCAGCCAGCATTCAACATGCCATTTAATCTGACTCATTGTTCCATGTCATTACCGTTTGAAATCTTTGAAACTCATTGCATTTTGTATTTCTTCCTTGGGGAAAGTATAATAATAATAGTTGATTGGGTATCCATCTAGTGAGAGGAGGGAAAAATGAAGTGGCTTGTGTTTTATGTGTGCTGGTGATATATGTTAGCCCATGGATATGCTTGCATGTGTTTTGCTTCACTTGACAATCTATAGGTCACAGATACCTGTTACAGAACATGTCTGCTATGTAAAATATGCAGAAGCAGTTGCATGTCATGTAAATCAGGGGTCGGGGTCCTCCCTGCTTTGTAGGCCTAAATCTGTAAAGCTGCAGAGCAGGGAGTTGCGTGGGATCCAAGGTTAATCAGACAGCTCAGATGGTCAGGGGAGCCAGCTGCAGGCTTTGAAAAAGTCATGATGCACCAAGCCTGAGCATAAACTCTAATCAGGTGAAGACTGCTTGCCATAGTCTTCCCAGGGAACCTTTGGTAAGAGTTGAACAAAGGATACAAGTTTTTGAAATACCTGATAGGAAAAGCTCTTTCTCCCTCATCTGATCACCATTATGATCCTAACGGAACCTTTCTTTTTCTTACGCCAAAGGAGTGGGTATTCAGTGACCCTCTAATTAGACAGCAGGATAAGTGTCTTTCCATTACCTCCTTCTCTACTGGCTCTCAAATCACACTGGAAGCCTGCAACCAAAAAGACGGCAGACAGGTAGGCAACTGTGCACCTGTTTTTAATCCCTCCATTGCCACATACCAGTGTACCTACATCAGGGCAGCCTGCAGGGGCAAACCTATTACTATCAAAGTGTATAAAAGTCCCTTCCATCTTCTGCATCTGCCTCTCTGTTGTGTTTGATAAGCTTGGATGTATGAGATTGCCTGCAACCAAAGCAGGGAGCACAGACCACACTAGTGTGTGGGTGTCTGCTCTGCCTGGGCCCTCGGCAGCATGGTTAGCTGCAGCTCAGTAGCACCCCAACCTCGATCCTTGGATACATTTACGTTCAGCCAGATCGGTGCATGGATGGAGCACAGCATCAGAGAGGGGTAGATAACCAGCAAATGCTTTGAGATACCCAAGGGAAGGGCAGTGTGTGCTATCATTTGTTTACTTACTTAGAAGTGAGAGAACTGTGTTCTTTGTGCTGTCTTTGGACATGTGAACAGACCTTTAAAACTGAATGTGTGCAACTCATTTGAGAAATACCGACTGACATAAAGCACCATATGTTCCACCCAAACTGCTCCCTGAGGAAAAACACACAGCAGCAGCGTTCCCAGCAAAATGCAGTGTTCCCAACAAAATGCAGCTCTGTGAGTCTTATGTTGTTTCCAAGATGTGCACCCCTGATCTGTCAGGACACATAAGTCATTTTGCCTTGCAGCACAAGGTAAGAGATGGCCTCTGCAACAGCCAGGGTGCCCTCACAGAGATGTGATGTGCCTTTTTATCAGAACTGGGCAAAACACAACAGGTGACAATGTAGCACTAGCAGACAGTGGACTGGGTTTGTTTTATCCCTAATTCCTGTGCTTTCCTCTACACCAAGACAGAACACATTTTCTGTCATCTAAGGCTATGCTTGCTCTGTGTTTTCTGACACATCTATTGTTTTGATAGCCCAAAGGTAGGACACGGCTCAGCTTGCTACCAGTCCTCAGCAGCATCCTCTTTTGTCAGTACTTTTTAATGCTATACAAATCTCTGAATTTAGTTCTTCCTGAAAGAAAGCACTGAAATCCAGTCTTGCCCATTTATGGAAAGCCTGTGTAGACTTTTCTCTGGAGGGCTGGTTAATGCAGAATTGTCTTGGAAGAGTTGCCTCCATTAATATGCTGGGAAAACTCTGAGTTTGGATTAGCCTTGCAAGAATATCCCAGGTGGGCTGTGCTTGCCTGCTCCTTTTTCTTGCTGGTTATCACTCACCCCCTTGCTGTGTAATTAGGTCACTTAGCTTCCCCTTAGGTGCCTTGCAGCCTCCTTTTCCTCCCTGGCAGCAGAGAGGACTCTAGCAGCTGCCAAAATCAGCTGTCTTTCCCCGCCTCCCCTGTCATGGAAGGACAAGGGTCCCCTGAAAGGGGGTGGAGTGCAAGCCCTGTTAGCCAGAAGAGAGATTAATCCACACTAACACAAGCAGGCTCATTCCGCTGCTGGAATAGGGATTTATTGAGCCTTGATGTGTTGATTATATACAGGCTCATTATAAAGACATGCACACACACTTAAGGATGTGAGCTGTTGTATTCCATTACCTTATGTGAACAAACTGCACTTAAATCAAGGACTTAACATAGCAGATGATTTAGCCAACTGACTGTAAGCAAGGATTTTCTTTAAGCATTTCAAATAATTAGAGACTGATTTGAATCACAGCTGCCATTCCAAACCACCTTGCGGCTGAAGGGATGAGGTGGGGATGAGGTGGGAGAAGTGCATTTGAATTTTTAATCTGATTTGGGTTGAAATGCTCTGAAACGTTGGGGGTTTTTTGGAAGTCCCAAAATCCCATTTAAAATTTCTACTTATAAAGCCAGTTCTACTTGCAATGCTCAAGTTTGTTGTGTTCTTGGGGAATGTTGTTATGGTTCTTTCCTTCCATAAACACAACAGTAATTGCTGTTAATACTGACATTGGATTTTAATTAGCTCGAAGTCAGTCATCTTTGCAAACTATCCCATTCTCTCTCCTCCATTTCTTTTCTAGAGGGGCCACCTGCATCTAATGCAATGTTTTCTGCTTACTTTGGGAACTGAGTCTTTCTCTGCCAGGTCCTAGGTAGAGTGGAAAGTGAAGCTAACGACTTTTATGGGGGTCATCTGAGAGTGTATGTCTGACAAGGCATGTTTCTGGCAACAGAGAGCCAAGACAGAGAGGGAGTCTTGTTCTTTCTGGGTTGGCAGCTTGCAGAACCCCCTGCCTAGGATGTCACTCAAGCCCAGCTCCTGATATTCGGGAGGTTGAGTTTCAAGGAGATGGCCACCGCTGTAGAAACTTTAAAGTGTGAAATGAAAGAGCAAAGCTGGAGGGAACAAAATCCCTCAATTGCCCTACAACTTGCTGGTCTCCCCATGGGTACTCACAGCCCAAAGTGTGAGTGCTGGGGGGAGAGCAGTGTTTTCAAACTACATATGGGTGTAGCCACTCCTCAGTTCAAGTGGGCTTCTCAGAAAGTCAGAGAGGCTGAGTGGGAGTGGAGGAAGTTGAGTTACTTCAGGGAGGTGGAGGTGGCAAGCAAGATCCCCGAATAGGTGGTCTGAGTGGAAGGGGGTGAGCCTGGGCAACGTGCATCACACATACAATGTCTTAAGAGGAGACAGTGGCATGGTGAAAGCCCAGCTTTGAACATCTCTGGTGTCACTGCCATCAGAGGTCTGTGGTGGAAGACGTTTGTACTTTTCTGGATCTAGACTTCATGTTTATGTCTGAGTGATGCAAAAGCAAGATTTCTGACAAAAGATGAGGCACGTGATGGCTTCATTTTTTAGTGTCACCTGAGCAGATTGGTTAGATCCTTGCAACGGCACCATACAGCTTCTCAAGTTGCTTTCTGCTTTCAAACATACTGAATCTGTGCCCATGCTACACAGCTGTTGTGCATTAAGCATGTCCACAGGGCAGATAATTTTGTTGTTATTTTTGAGTGCTAACAACAGTCCATCTAACGTACATGTAATACTCTAGCAGAGGCTTTACAGTGTTATGAGCTGTATCTAGAGTATTACTTCAAAATAAGTCTAGAACTTTGCAAGTAGGACGATATGAGACAATGGTCAAAATTTAGATGATTTTTGGTTCTGTCAGACTATGCTCCCTTGGGTTGAAAGGAACCAGGAACACAATCTATTTGGCACCGTGATCCTGTTGATCATTCAACAGCAACAGCTGGCACTGCTAGCAGAATACCAGCCAAGAGCTATTCTGCATAATCAGAAGTAGATTTCAAACCAGATGGATGTTAGCCATAATTTTATTTGGAGAATAGCATTTTTTAGTTGAATACACAATAAATTATTGCCTTTAGCTTTGGTTTTGGCTCTGACTGACGGTGGGAGTGGCCTTTTAATTTGTATTATAGTGAGGACAAATAGAAGGCAAAGTGAGAGTCAGACACTAAAACAAGAGCATGAAAATGAGAAACACTGGCACAGTATTTCCCAACAGAACAAGAAGCATGCTGAGAAATCCTATTAAACAGCCATATTTCATTAAAATGGGCTGAAGGAATGTGACCCCAGCCTGAAAATGAGGACACTGAGTTTTCTTGTGAGACAAACAGTATTTGAAGTCCTGTGTGCCTTTGGACGTGATTGGGAAATTTTTCCCACCTTGCTTCTCAGTGTGTCATATTACCCGAAGTGCAGACAAATGCAACTTTACATAGACTATCAGAAAAGAAAAGGAGTGAAAACCTGTCTGTTCTGGAAGCACCTGACTTTTGATTACCCTGAAAAATTACATTAGTGTAAACACGTTCAGCTCTTGTATATATTGGGTAGAAGAGGATTGGCTATTTCTGACTTTTCTCTTAGTAATTGCACGTGGAGTGCTTCTATCCAGTCACCTCGAAGTACTTTACAATTATAGATAATAAAGATGGAGAGAGAGCTTTACAAAAGAGTGGGGAAATTTTTCGTCCACATGGGGGAAGAGGATCAAGACACAATATTTCAAAGAAAATATGGATTCTTATTTTTCCATCTCCACTCCAAACCTGCTGTGACCAGTAAGCTATATTATCTCCATCTGCACAAGAAAGAGAGACCAAGGAAGATTTTTCAAGCCAAAATTTTTCAGATTGTGCAATGCTTATATCTTCCAAAAGCTTTCCTTCCAAGTACAGGCCAGTCATAATGTCTGGGTGTAGGAGAGGAGAGGACTCCCTGTAATGTTTGGCTGCATATGCAGGAGGTGTCTGCTCTGTTTTTCCTAAAGATGAGCATCATCACTGTCACTTAAAAGTTAGCTGTCCAGGCTCCCCTTGTGGTCTGTGGAGAAAGCTGGGCCCTCCCAGAAGGTGCTTGTACCTTGGACCCCTCCATAAGTATGTCACCAGGTGACTAGTTTAGACTAAGTTGCCCAGCTCTGAGGGTGCCGATGGTGGGAGATGAGCATCCTATCTCCTGTTTCCACCCATTCCTACTGCCCACCATCCTCAAGGGTCTGAGATATGATGTGTCCCTGCAGGGTTAGGTGTTGGGCTGTCCTTGGTAATCCTGTGGTCTGGCAGTCAGGCAGGGGGGTCTTGTGAAAGGTTCAGGTGAAGTCAAGGGAGTTGCTCTGGTATCTCACAGAGGGCAGCAAAGCACAGTTTCTGAGCAGAAAGGGTAGAATCCATCATCCTGAAATTACCGCTTCCATGTGAGATGAGGAGCCCTACTTTGGCTTTTACTGTCAGTATGCTTTATAATAGCTCCATGCACGGCACTTCCCTGCAGCCCAGATGAGCCTTATATTCAACTCCATCACCTTTTCAGCTTTTCTCCTCCCACTTCCCCATCCTTGCCCCACTTTCTGTTGAACATAGGGATCCAGGGTGACTTGAAACGCTGGGCTTCCTAGTGGTGTGATTCACTGAGAAGCTAATTGGTTTGGTGTAGTTTGTCAGCAGCAGAAAATGTGCTCTGGTGAGTGTTTGCTGGTGTCCTGCTGTGTCTGTTGCTGTAGACTCTTCTTACAGACATCACAGTGGGTACCTGCTCAGCATGGAGAGATGACATGGCAGCAGGTCTCTGATCTGGAGGAATAACGTGAGCGAGCCTCCCAGCGATGCTAGTTTTCTCCTGAACAGCTAGGGGAGAGAAGAAAACCAGTGTCTCTTGGTAATTGCCCTTGTCCTCCATCTCAAATCTCATAACAGCATACTCCTTTACAGCAGGAGTGAGCTATGGGGTGTGTGGGAGAGACGTCAGGCAGGCGTCCTCTAGCACATGCACAGAGGAAGGCAAAGGAGGAGGCTGGGAATTCACAAGTAAAGAGAGGCAGGGGGAGGGTGGAGGGCAAGGAAGAGTTTCCCTTTGCACAGTAGGTGTGCTTTGGAGAAGGTCAAGAGGTTCTTTGCTGAGGTGTCTGTGACCCTGGGAAACAGTGGTGGGGAGGCTGTTGTGCAGAGATGGCATCAGCTAGGCACAGTGTGCTGCTTTCCAAGGGAGAAGACCTTCTGCTTTCCACTCCATCATTACAGCTGCTGCTTTATAGTATTAACTCTTCCTCAGCTGTTTGCAGGGAGACTTCTGCCTGATGAGAGCCAGATGGCTCTGGGACCTGTGTAGGCATTTGGTTGCAGCAGCTGGTGAGGGCATTGCAGTGCACAGACTGCATTGTACCTTCCTCTCCATCATCACTACATTCCTCTGCCCCTTTCCTATTAAAACCAGCTTCTTCCTCTTGCACAAACAGCTCTCCTTTACTGGTATCCTGTCAGTCAGGGCTAGCAGTGCTGGCAAAATGATCCTGCCTCCGGTATTTAGTCTTGAAGGAATATGTGAGACAGGAGCAACAGATTACTCTGGGCTTTGCAGCTGCCCTGCCCTCCAAGAAACATAACCAGTACACAGATTTGGAGGAGAGCTGCCAGCAATATGTGAACATAACTGGATGTCTTAAACCACACAGCATGTGGCAGTCTGTTTGCTGTATTACCTAAGAATTAAAATGTTGGTAGGTTTTGACATTGTCTGGGTATTGCTAGAATGTTTTTTATTCCCTTTGCATATCATTTCTGCAGCACCCTTGAGGTCCATCAATGCTGTCAAGCTGTTTCTTTTTCTTCATCAGTGTCACGGGTTAGCCAAAACATCCTCATAGTATTCCTAAGCTGTTTACTGACTGAGCACCCAGACCCTAATTCTAACTGGGTCATCTGTGTGACTGAAGAGTGATGGGAAAATCCCCGGAGCCTGGAGCACTCAATCCAATAACCTGCTGATCTCAGCTGTTCCCCACTGGAGGGAAATGGCACAGCCTCGCCTGGGAGATCCTAAGTCCACAGACTCGTTTCTACTTTTTTTCTCTTCACTATCAGCCACAGTGGTCCCAGCTCTTTCCAGCAGGGATGAAAGGTACAGCCCTTTCCCAGCAGAATTTGCAATTCAAGGTTAGGACGTATGTTTTCTTTCCAGGAAAGCAGCACAACCAAAGCGGACCTTCAGGAAAGGGTTGCATGTGGGACCTTGTGGATATGCTCTGAGGGGTGCAGACCCAGAGGATAGCACTGCAGGAAGCAGAGCAATATGTACTGAGAAGCTGTGAAATGGACACTTATAAACTGAAATGTTGGCAGGACAGATAAGATTACAAAGAAGAGCCCTCTGAGAAGGGTGCAGAGCCATGAAGAGCTTTCAGTGTAGTGCTGATAAAAAACTTGAATTTGATGAGAGGAGAGATGAGGGGACATGGAAGAGCAGCAAGAATCTAGTCAAGCAGCAAGAAGTGTGATTTTTGCTTTCTGTGGATGGATTGCTTTCCATGTTGGGAGAGCTTTCAATGTTTTGCTTTCTGTGGATTGGAAAGAAACCATAGAAGGGTTTCAGGTTTTGACAGGTATCTGGATGCCTAGAGATGCCAGACAAAGAATGGCAGGGAAATTGTGAATACATTAAGCTTTTGAAAATGCCACTAGTTGCTGATTTTTGTGTTGTTTGCCTTCTAGATGCTTCTGAATATCTAGCCTTATAATTCAGCTAAGCTCAGACCCCAGGTATCTAATGACACAGTAAACCAGTGCTTTGGAGATGCTGCCCATACCCAGGTTTTCAGTCTCCCCAGTTGTTGGGGTTTACCTGAGGTTTATGCTCAACCTTTCTCCTCCAGCTTGGAGGCACAGTTCCCTCATGAAATGGAAGTAACGGCATGTTTCTTCTCTATCTTCTCACAGAAGTGGAAGATGAAAGGCAGTTTCATTCAACACTTTGTCAGTGGTCTCTGCCTGGAAAACCAGACTGGGAGAGTGGTGACCAACCCTTGCCAAGCAGATGTACCTGGCCAACAGTGGGAGCTGCTACAAGCAACATGATGGTAGCACAGAGATCTCCTTGTTTCTTTGTGCATGAGACTTTGGGAACAGAGGGGAATCGGGAAGGGAGGAATGGTTTTGTATGTCTGACCCTAAATGTTTTCATTGTGCCCATCTGCAAGCCACCATTTCAGCTGAGCACTTGGTGTTTCTGAGCTTTTCAGAGAAGAAGCTGGGGGTGAGAGAGGGATGAGGAGAGTTGTTGAAATCTTCCCATCTGTTGTCATAAGTTCTCCTTTGTAGCTGATGTCTGTGCACAGCTGCACCCAGAGAGGGCGGAGGACCCAGCCCAATACTCGGAGTGACTAGAACTGCAGCTCTCCCCATCTGTTCCTTTCTCTGCATCCAGAGTCCACGACCTTCAGTCCAACAGCTTAAACAATGCTTACACAAACATTGGTAGTTCTTTGGCTTCCCTGGCTTTTCACTCTAACATCGTGCATAATTTATGCATGTGTGTCGCTCAGTGAGGACTGGCCAGAAGAAGAGTCATCATGATGAGCGGAGGGGCTGGGAAGGAACTAGCAGATGCTGGGGCCAGGTTTGTAACTTCTTTGTGGTGGGCCCGTTCCTTCCTCTGCCCGCAGTAGCTGCCCTACAGCCAAATGGGCTGAGGTTGGGAAATAGGGCACAATGCTGACAAGAGAGCTGGAAGAGGGACAATCCCAGCATAACCAGGGATTGTTTGGGGGACTTATTCCCTGTTGAATTCTTGCTTCCAGTTTTTTATGGGTGGAAGGCCAGCCCTGCCTCCATGAGTGATCCAAGCCCACAGGCAGCCCAGCTGGACCTGGGTTCAGGGTACCACACTCCTGCGGAGCTGGTCAGAGACAAGTGCCGACAGTTTTGGGATGCCAGGGAAACTGGGATTGTTCTCTGGCTGCTCTTCCTGGTGCTACCAGACACTGCCTGCTGCACTCCACACCGAAGGTGATGCACAGAGCTGTGTGGGCAGCGCACACTGACAGTGCCACTGCACTTGGCTCAGGCCTGTGGCAGGAGCCCACCCAGTTCCCCGCTGCAAGAGGGAGAAGGGGACAGCCCCTAGGTCATTGCAGGCTTCCTGCTGCTGGCTGGGCAGGAGCACAGCCCTCTCACTGGCTTTCCAGCTCTGCATGGCCCTTGTGAACACAGCCTGGCATGACAAGCCACCCAGTCCCTCTGTCTAGTTGCTTTTCCCCCTCTCTCTCAGAAAGAGGAGGTGAAAAGGCCTGGGGCTGCTCCACTTGTGATGCCCAGCTCTCCTCCCAGTGGGCACCTTGGGGAGGTTAGTTGGTGAAGCTGAAACTGCCCCCTGCACAAGTGCTGCCACAGTACAGGCCTGCCCTGAGAGCTCTCTCCTTTGTGTTCTGGAAATACTGAAGACAACTGGTGTCTCTAGCTAGCATCCCAGTCCTATTCCCAGTTACCAGTCAGCTGTAGCTGAGTGAGTTTTCAGACCTGCCAGGGGAAGCTTACCTATTCACATTAAAAAAAAAAATCCCCACCACATTACCTTTTCCTACTAGATCTGTTGAATTTTCCTCTTGGAGCTAGGTTTTGTAAACCAACCCTCCTCTCCAAGAGCCTGGCAGGGGAACCAGATGGTGGGGCCACCTTCAGTAGGCAATTGCTTGCCTGGATCCTTTCTAATCTGGTGGAAAAGAAACAGGATGTTCATTTGGATTCTGAACAGCTGGCTGCTTTTGATCATGCTTGTGTCCCTTTTCAATTCTTTCTCCTACCTCGGTATTAGCCCAAACAGTTGACAAAAGAACAGATACTGTTCTTCATACGTTGCATGTGCTCAAAAGTGCTTGTGTGAGAACTCGACAGTTTGTTTTCTGTTCTCGGTTCTTTTATTTAAAAAATTAAATCAGCCAGGTGGCAGGAGCTCTTTTCTTGTTTCCCCCATCACTTTGACATCAGCTCACCATCTTGACACTAATGACCTGCCTGCACTGTGAAAACTCAGGAGGCAGTTCCCTTTGGTCCCAAGCTTACAGCATGGTGCAGCCACACTTCTGTGTAGGAATGGGGGCACTGACTCTGCAGAGAGTTATCTTTCCCTATATAGAATTGCTTTGGGCCTGAACCACTGAGGCCAGGAAAGAGCACAGAAGGAAAGAAAATAGCCTAGGAACAGAAAGAGGGCAGGCAGACCCATTGGGGGGAGAGATGCCATGCTACTAGCAATTGCTTTTTTAAACAAGAATATGCAGGAGATTATGCTACTTCCAGAGCAGCATCATTAGGCAGTAGGAGACAGGAACAGTCAAGTTATCGCATACCTGGCTTGAAAAAAGTTGATGCAAAGACAGACGAAAGGCCATTGAGCAGGTACTGTACATAAGCTCTGTATACAATGAAGTGCTAAAGGATTATGATGTATTTTCATCAAAATGCATCCTAAGTGGACCATCTGAGCTTCCCCCATTTCACTCTCCAGCAGCTTAAGGGTTGCAGCTAACAGCGTGTTCACTCCTCCACCAGGTACTGCTTCCTTCCTTCTAGCTCCCACTGTGTGTGTGCAGCTTTCTTGCAGTTCCTTCTTCATAACCGTACTGGGACTAGGACCCAGCTCCTCTACAAACAATTCTCCTGACTGCTGCAGACCACAGGAGCCCTGCTTATATACAGGCTCTGAGCTTTGGGCCAGCCCTGGTTCAAAGGGCTCTTGTCAGCACGCTGGCTACTGCCCTTGACTTTGGGCTTGGCTCCGATGTTGGAGGTTAGTGACCGCTCCCGGAGCAGAGGTACCTGGGCTAGCTGTGTTGGTTTGTGCCTCTCTTCCTACTGCTCACCACCTGGCAGAGTGTGAACTGGCATCCATTTGGGGCTGTGAGCTGGGGCAGCTGAGGACTGGACACTCTCCTTCCTCAGGTGGCCTGGCCTGGGGGAGAAAAGGGAAAAGGTGGGCATATGCTAGACGTCAGTAACTTAAATTGGCCCTCGAGTTAGGGGCCAATTCTACCAGAGCCCTAACCCTACCTGGTTTTGGACATGTTCTCCTGAGGTCACCTCCCCACTGCTTACTCCACTGTCAGCCTAAAGCACTGCTCACAGGACCTTCCTGTAGGCCCAGTGCAGACCTCCCCCCACATCATCTTCTGGAAGCCATTGGTTTCCAATGGATTTTAGCAATTGCTGAAAAGGAGGTGCATACAAAAGGCTGCTTCCAAGTGTGGGCAAACAAAACTTCTCGGAATAAACAAAGTCTTGTCCAAACTCATGATTAGCATACTTTCCATTTCCCTTGCACTGAAGGGAAGGAGGAGCGATGTTACCTGTGCTTTTTTCCCCAAGGTCCACGCAGTGCCATGTTTTGGAACAGGACTCCGGTGGGATTTTTGAAAGCAAACTGACTGAGCCCTCAAATTTGGCCCAGTGATTTGTTTTTTTAACAGTCAGAAAAAGCAGCTGCTCGCCCTTGTTTTCCTGTTTACTTTAAACAGCCCCCTAGACTGTCAAGACAGAGCATTTGCATTGGTAATATCCTTTAAGAAAGCTGTTATTGTATCAGATCATCCAATGTAATTTTGTGTGCTGTGAACCAATGGGGGTTTATTTAAGAGGAGCTGAAACTACTGTTGTACAGAAATCAGTTTCAAAAGGTTTATTTTCCCCACTCAGTTGTAAGTTGCACTTTGCCAGATGTAATTTATGTGGAGCCCAGATTTGTTTTCCTTTTTCTTTAAGAAAGCATGTGCCAGAATCTGTTTAATGCCTGGAATAAAATCCACTTTGAAACAAGTGTTTCAGCCTGTTCTTATTCCCCCTTACTTCCCATCCGAAAAGAGCCTCCATCCTTTCTTGTCTGGTCCCTGCCTCTGTCTCTCACTGGGTTTGTGTCCCCAAACAGACATACCCCAGTTCTTTGCATGGGTTCCTGGGTTGCTTCTAGAGGGATACTGCAAGAGCTGGCAGAGAGATTTGTAGGATACAGTGGCATATCGGTTGAAAATGACTGAAGAAGCCCTCCTCAGCTGGCTAGGCAGGAAAGTATCCTTTCTGGCAAAAGTTAAGAGCAGTTAATGGACTGGCTTTTACATGCTGAAAGAAATAGCTGGGGTTGGGGGGAATTAATTCTTCCTGTTACTCCCTCCTTGATCTTTTCCTCAGGCTATCAGCCTGCCTATTCCTTACTAAGCCTCCCAAAGGCCTTTCTTCTGCCTCTAACTTGAGGACAGGGAAGCACCACCACCCACAGATGCCTGCTAGCCTGCGTGTTGCTGAGCCTCACATACTATGACTCCCCGAGGAGGCTGGTAAACTTTCCTAATCTTACCTTAAAAAAAAAAAAAAAAGCCCAGCCAGAAACATCAATTTGGAGGCTTTAAGTTTAAAATCAGGGCTTAACTGCCTGCTAGTTCACCTGAAGAGGCTTTTTCAGACTAGGATCAGCTGGGTCTGCCCTTACAGAAAGCGGCTGTGCCAGAGCCTCTGTCTAGGAAAGGAGGGTGAAGGTGTTCTGGAAGTTAGCTGGGGTGGGGGGAACCAGCACTTCCCCGTGCTGCCTGGTAATGTGTCTGGTGTTCGAGTGCTATGGGGACTCGATAAAAAGGAAAAGAGTTGGGGCTTTCTCTCTTAGTGCTGCTTCTCTAGCAGGACATCAGTAGGGCTGTGTCCCCGGAGTCCTGCCATGCACACCCTGAGTGATGACCACTGAAGTGCCCTAGAAACCAGGAGAGTCTCAGGCTGTAAAGATGGCTGGGAAGGCCTTAATTAGTCCTGTCTGGGAAAATGAAATATTGATCTTCTGAAGACCCAAACTGGGGGGGATGACAAATGAGTGAGGGATGGGTTCCCCTCTGAGGAGGATAGGGTCAGACATGCAGTGATCTGGCACATAAATGAGGCAGAGAAGAGTTTGGAGTAGAAACAGGTGCATCAAAGGGAACTAGAACCAAGTGTAGGGAAAATTACAGGGGAGTACTTTCTTTGCAGGAGTATAAAAACATAGAAGCACCCCATCCACAGCGGTCATACAGTTGGGTGAAATTTGGTAAATGCTTTGTCTCAAAAGGCAAATCAAGTGTTGTTTGGATTTGCTGTGGTTTTGGTTTTTTTTTTAAATACTCAGGTAGTTCATTTTAGCACTCACAAAGCAGATTATTTTCTTAGAAACAGAAATGTTCTCCAAGCGGGGTTCAGTAAGAACGTAGGTGCTAGGAGATCTTTTTCTGCAGGCTGTTAAAAGGGACTTGCTTGATCTAAAGACCTTATGTGAGTGTCTCTTCATTCTCAAAACCCTCTGCTGTTGGGCTGCAGGGTGTGTTGGGGTGGATATCTCTGTCCCTCTAATCGGACCTCTTCAGCATTTTAGAAGTACATACTAATTGCAGAAGACCCTGGAAACCTGACTGCTGCTCTTCCCTCGGGCAAGCATCCTAACACACTTCTTGCATCCTTTCTCTTTCGGTCTTGTACTGCTTGGCCAACACAGCCAAAGAGCTCCTGTATCCCTCCCTCTTAGGGGGTTGTCCTGGTTTCAGCTGAGATAGATAGAGTTAATTCTTAAGGCCTAAGATTCATTCCTTCGTTGTGACTTGTGAGCGTTTTAAACAGAAGCAAAGAAGCCCCGGAGAACTGCAAATGTTGAAATGAGATGTTTAGATCTACCTGAAACAAAACTTGTTTTCAGTGTGTTTGTTTTGCTGCTATGGTAGCAAAAAATCAGCAATGCACTGCCCTGTGACAATAATTGGGGTGTTTGCAGCATGCTGGGCTTCTGGCGCTGCTTCTCCGGTGGAGAACTCTGTGCCCATGTGTGGACAGGAGGCATTGCCCCTCCGCCACTCTCCCAGCTTGGGTGCAAGGTAGCAGGGCTGTCATCCACGTTTCTTCATTTCTCTGAGCTGTTTTGCAAACACCTGTGACACAGCCCAGAGCTGCGTGAAAAGTGTTTCTGTGCTGCAGCATGTTGCAAAGGTGCTGCTGGGCAATGGAGGCTGGGTACGGGAGGGGACTGAACAACCTTTTGCTTCTCTGACTGATCTGCATCTGTTTGAGAAATGCTGCTTAAATCTCACCTGTGACTGACTGGTGATTAAGAACAGGCCAGAACAGGGTAGTATTTCTGTCCTGGAAATGAGACTGGGTAGGTGTTCAGACCTGTCTGTCTTTGAGTCAGGGACATCCAATCCGAATGGAAATAGCAGATTCTGCTTGACATATCGATAAAACTTGTGCCTTACAAATCTGAGTCATTAAAATAAATCCAGCTTAATTTGTACTGCATGGTGCAAAAAGAAGAACGAGAGAAAATATAACAAAATAATCCACTTGGGACAAAATTATGTTTTAATGCGATTTTAGTGGAAACCAGCTTCTCTGGTTTTTATTTCCATGGAAACTAGTACCGCAACGCTGCTTACCACTGCCTGCAGCGGGGCTGAGCTTGGCAGTAACAACAGTAGCGTTGCGCTGAGTGATGAGCTGGCCAGTGCCTCGGGGGATGCTCAAATTCATGAGCATGAACTGAACAAAATGGGGTCACTGACCCAAAAAGCCACCCATGGGTCCCTCCGCACCTTCTGATCTGTCTCAACTTTCTTTTCTCAAGGGCTCTTCTCCCTGAATTTTGTGGTCAGAGTCAGAGCTCAGGCCTGCTTTGCCTTCTCCTCGTCTTGGTCTCCACTGATGTGTGGATCTCAGTATCGCCTTCTCTGCAGCAGCCTGAGCTCCCTGTAAGCGTGGTGACTGCTGGCTCCTAGAGCGGTCGTGAGCTCTCACAGGCTTCACCCCAGCTCTCGAGATCCCTCTTCACCTCACACCCTGGCATGTCACTTCACTGCCCCGTGGGGCTGCCATGGGGTCTCCTGGTTGTTATTTAGCGTTAACCTGTAGGCATGCTGCAGTCTGCTGTTGGCTTCTGTTCAGCAGCTGGGTGACCAGCACTGGCCCTGCAGTATAGCTGTATTTTGGAAGTGACCACAAAGGTTTCAAAAAAGTGGGGCAGCTGCATACAAAGTAGAGAAAACAGCTGATTTGAAGAGGTGACATCTTTTTATGTTTCACCAGAGTTTGTGTGAATTTCTTTACCCACCAAAACACCTTGTTCCCCAGTCCTCCCAACATATAATGAGGGCAAACCAGAAATCATGTCAATGCTGGTGTATTTTGAAGGCAATGGTTTGAATTTTGCCCTTGCTAAAAAGAAGCAGCGTTGTTCTCAGTGTTCTGGCAAGCAGAAAAGCAGTGAAAGGGGAAGTGCTGAAATAGGTATGAGGGCACTCAAATGTGGCCGTGGTTTCCAGAGTAGAAAAAAAAGGGGAAGATGGCTAATGAGTGCCTTTGAGCCCGAGCAGTAGTAGAGCAACAGGGTGAAGAAGAAAGGGGTGTGAAAGGAGCAGGAGTCTTCCTGTGATGGCTGGGGGTGTTTCTAGGACACAAAGAAGACTGTGGGTCAGGCTCTGAGGACAACATAGACCTGTCTCTTGTTTCTAATCCCTGCTGCCCCCAGCCCTTCTGCAAGCTGTCCCCCTTCTGTTTCAGGGGACAGCTTGGCCTGTGCCAGGCAGCTGGTGGGACTTGGAAGAACGGTGCTCAGGCTGTGACTTTCAAGCCTGGCTCCCACCGGAGGGACGTTACGCAGCCGGCAGTGGGGCTGCACTGGTATGAGGGTGTCTGTATCTCAGGCTGCAGCAGAAAGTGGGGCACCAGGGTGAGCTGAGGCTGTTGTCCCAGCCCAGCTGTTGGATCCCGTTGCACCCCACTTGCGTCTCGCCTTGGCTCTCTCTGAAACATGTCTCCTGTTTCTCAGGATCTCAGTGAGGATCAGACAGTCCAAGGCTGGCCAGGCCTGAACTAGAAGATCTTTTCCACCCCTCATCCCAGTGATTCCTTCCCTTTTAAAATAAACACAAGAGCCACCAGTGCTACAGCTGGAAATTCAGTGGAGAACACGTAATGGGGACAGTTGATTCTGAGGTTTGCCTCATCTTACCAAGAGACAGAGCAAAAAGGATGCTGTGATCCTCAGTGACTGCAGACCAGTCACATCACCTCCCAGTAGTCCCTTCCCTTCTCCAAACTGGGAATGGTTCCATCTGGCTGCCACATGAAGTGAAATTTAGTTCAGCCACCTTAGAAAAGCACTTTCTCCATGGCAAAGGGGAACCATTTTTGTT
The DNA here is from genome assembly GCF_034638445.1 of Ciconia boyciana. NCBI lineage: Eukaryota > Metazoa > Chordata > Aves > Ciconiiformes > Ciconiidae > Ciconia > Ciconia boyciana. The sequence continues at coordinate 33,455,689 of NC_132939.1, read as the reverse complement.
ATTGGTATTTCCTAATCAATCTTCTCCTGCAACTTGTTTAATTCTTTGCTGAGTTTTTTCTTTGCTCGATCAATCTCCGAGTTTGCTGCGCTTGCAGTGCAGCGTGAGAAGAGCAAGCCCTCCCTCGGGCTCCGGGCTCAGCGAGCAGCCACAATCAGCCGGTGCGGCCAGGAGCTCAGGGTGGGCTGCACCAGCTGCCTGAGCCACCGACCCAGCGCTGGGACAGCTTGCCCGTGCTGATCCCTTGCTCTGCTGACTACAGCAGCGACTACCCTGCAGCTGGTGTGTGCACCTGCACGTCCTACCTTGCCTTCCCAGCCAGGCAGGAAAACAAGGGTGAAATTCTGGATCTATTTAGTCTCTGTGTGTTTTGCCATCATCTTCACTTACATTTGCTTTTCTTCTTTCTGGTCTTAAAACAGACTTTATGGGTGAGGAGACGGAACAGAGAAACACTTTCCTTAGCAGAAATTGATGGTGGGCTTTCTCCTCGCTGCTGCATGTTTTCTTCTCTTTTTGCAGGGTTGTGGGGGGTGTTATTCATTAGTGCGTACACTTGTCAGATTTGGGAAACAGACTCAGTCTAAATCATTGTTCCTGCTTGGATTAAATTTCTGATTGTGCATTTTAATACTGTTGGCTTTAAGAAATGCAAGTGGCTGGGAGAATGCTGCCGGTCAGCAGTTGCTGGCTTTGTGGCAGAAGCAGCAGTAGAGAGCTGGCCCAAGGCAGGTGAGACGGAGGGCTGGGGCGAGCTCAGCGGTTAGCCTGCTTGGTTTTCCTTCAGCAACACAGGCAAACCAGTAATTTAACATTTAAATCTTGAAATGGCTACAAGGAAGGAGAGCAATACAGATAATGCTTGCAGCTGGTCTGCCTTCTGTACTGGCACTGCTCAGGGGATGCTCTGTACAGATCCTCCCTCGGTGTCCAGCATCACCTCTCTTCCCCTTTGAAACACCCTACCTATCTCAGGTTGTTCATCTGCAGTACTGCTCAATACACTGATAGTTCTCCCCATTAAAATCAGCTTAATGACAGCTGCTGTGTAGATGAAGGCTTGACTATGTGGGCTTTATAGTATCATCTGGACTGCCTCTGCTGCTGAACATGCTGCAGGGCAGGAACCATGTAAATGGTGTTTCAGCAACTCAGGCATGGAGGGACCTCTCTGAGGCAGAAGTCGTTTTTTCTGGGTAATTTCTCAGATTTTTGAGGAAAAGTAGCAAATTGTAGCAGAGACTTCATTCCAGATTGCTGGAATTGCTCAGCCTGGTGTTTAGGCTTGCAGGCTGCTTCGTCCTTTTGGCCAGCCCTGAATAGTTTTAAACCATCCCCTAAACCAGGCTTACTGGCACAGGCTAGCACAGTGGGCTGAGATAGCTGTCACGGGAGAGTTCCGTCCCTCTCTCAGGAGTTGCTCTTACCTCCTGCCATAGCTGGGATTTTCATGGGAGCCTTCACTTCCAAGAGTTTTGTTTAGTCTAAATCACTCAGCCTGTGAGAGCTGATGATGCTGCAGCTGTAAATATCTGTTGATGAAAACGGGCATTAAAAATGCGACAGATGTAGCTAAGTCTAAAAGCATACCAAAGGGTCTTATGCTTGGGGTTAAATTACAGAGTGCAAATGTTCAAGCTGGTTCTTTCACCGCTGCTCTCAAGGCTCCAGTGCAGCACTTTTAATCTTTTGTATTTTAAGTCTCTTAAACGCCATTGTGTGAGATTTGTTGTGTGCGTTTTTTTAACTAGAGGTTACGGGTTATAATGCTGTTGACAAGGACAACCAAATGATGTCAAAGTCCTTCTAATTATCCCAAGCTGAAGTGTCACCTCTGCTTTCCGTCTGAGTAGATGAAAGCAATGTTCAAAGAGACCCACTTAATACCGGAGCATTTTTCAAGGCAATCAGCTGCTCCAAGCTCTTTTCCCCCTAAGCAATCTAAATGCTAAATAGATCTTTAAAATAATTACCATATCTAAGACGAGGAGCCATTTTCCCCTGCAAACACCTGATGCTCATTAGCAATATTTAACGTGTCACACATCTCCTCTATTTACTCTAAACTTTTTTGGCAGGGGTTTATCAGGTTTCTGCAAGTGCTGAGCCTATGCTGAGGAGCTTGGGGAAACCTGAGCACAAACCCTTTCTCCTGAGAGAGAAGGGGTCTGGATTTCTGCGAAACTCTTCCTTCTTTCCCTCTCAGTTTCATTTTGATCTTATTAAAAATAAATAGTGTCAGTGAACAACACCAACCTGGCACCAGCCTAAGCCAGGTCCCCAAAACAGAGCTGAGCTTAGCACTGAGTTTGTGAGGGGCAGGGTGGTAGAAAAGGTGGCTTTAACCTCTCTTTGCAGCTCCTCTTTCCCAGGTCAGAAGAGGACACAGCTGGGTCACTGGTGGCTGCTTGCAGCATCCAAGAGCCCTTGTCAGGACCAGCAGCTGCCAGCACGGACGTAGCCCCTTTGCCCAGGCACATCTTCAGCACACACTGAACGACGAACCCCACGGGGCTGCCACAGCGGCTCTCCCGCAGCAAGTGGAGCCTCCTGCTAGGGAAAATCCACAGGAGAGGTCTGCTCACTGCACCTCACGTGGCTGTCAGGAATCACTCCCGCCCTGGTACCAAAGCAATATATTAATGAAGGAACAGACCCTCCGGGAAACTAGGGTTGCTCAAGTTGGAGCCGTTCTTAGCTCTGCCTGCCAAAGCTGCTCTACTTTACGCCTCGCATGATAAGAAAGCTTAATTTGGACAAAGGATGTATGATTCTAGCCTAGTGGTTCAAGAGCTTTCCGTCTCTGGAGCATGGCCTGGAGCCCAAGGTTGCTTTAGGAATTACTGTGAATTTTTATTCTGTAACTGTTTAATTTCAAGTTCATAAACAGCCTTTGGAGCAGTGCCTGGAATGCAGGACCTTCCTGCCATGCAAATGCCCCAGCTGCTGCTAGAAAACTGTAATTACTTTCCTTCTGGTGCAGGTCATCCTCAGATATTCCATACCAAGGATTTCAAAAGAGCCTCACACGTTCAGTGTTTTGCCCTCTAATCCCTCCTGCCAGCCCCAGACAAGCCTATACAGTTAGGTGAAACAGAGAAAGCAGTGACGGTTCTTTTATTTTTGTGTTTATTTGTAATGGCTGTGCTCTGGGAAGGCTTACCAAATCAAGCGAAATGGAGGAACACCTTGTTTATGAGTTCCCTTAGCACTTACTCACAGACATGGTCTGAACACAGCTGAGACTAAAGCACTTCTGGGTAGGTGTTGGAGCAGATCCTGGATTGTGAAGACTGAGATGCACATGTTTGAGGTGAATCCAGCTTTGGACAACAGCTGAATAGGGGCTTTTTGGATTCCAGTGTGAGATCTAAGAATCCAAATCCCACCTACACCCCTTTAGGTCTGGGCTTCTGGACACCATACATCATCTGGGGTACAGCCTGGAAAAGAGTCTGAAATCATCTGACTTTGAGCCCTATATTTTGGCTAGGATGCCATACATCCCTCTTAATGTGCACTTCTCAAAGTTCTTATTCAAATGTCTCATTTGAATAATGTGTGCTTCATTACCACAGGGGTTCTTCATCCTGTAATATACTGCAAACAAGGCTGAAGGTCTTGAGTTAGTGGAGTTCGTGGGACCCTTTCATGGGTGTGCTGTGCGTGGTAATGCTATCATCTGTGACCTCTGTGAACTCAGAGCCTCCAGACACCATGTCCATTAGTAAAACAGATTACAAAATCTCAAAGGGGCTTTTTGGTGTTGCTCAGAGGAGAAGAAAGTGCTGCTGTAGAAATTTCCTCTGAATTAGATAGTAATAAAGCCTGACCCAGAGGGCTCTGAGCGTGTGTGAGAAGGGTTATTTGGGGGCTCTCCCTCATACCCCAGGGCCCCCACCAGCTGATCTGTTCAATCACATCTTAATCTGACCATAATCTCAGCAAGCTAATGAAAGGGAACTGGCAGGAAAGGCTCGGTGCCTGCTGTAGCGATGAGTGACCAAGCAGGTCCTGAAAGCTGTAAAAGGTTTTAAGGGGATCAATATTCTCTGTGCTCTCATTTCTAATTGGGCTTTATTGCAGGGCTCTGATTCATGTAGTTCATTAAATGGACTCAGATGGAGTTTCTATAACCGAGTTTATACTCCCAGGGCATAGGATCAAAATAGCAGCAGCAAGCAATTGCTAAGGCCCCTAGAACTCATCTGGAGAAGTAATTGCAAGAGTGCTGAAGCATTAGACTTCAAAGAAACATGGATATGGCTAAATCAGTATTATTAATTTCATTTAAGTTTACAAAAAAAGTTATCATCTGCCATGTTAAGAGTCACTTTAAAACCCGCTCAGTGCCATGAAGCAGATATTTCAACTAACTTGTAGTACCACTTGCATTCTGGAGCAAGTATTTTCTGGGTCTTCATGAAGCCCATGAGTAAACAGCTCCTAAACAGTAACTATATCAGCTAGGCTTACATAATTTCCAGCTCTCCCATTCTCATGACACCATACCCAAAACACCAAACTAGTGGCAACAATGAAGAATATACACAATGGAGAAAACGCTGCCTATTGCACCTCCTTACCTACCTTAGGTCTGCACAGACACTTTGAACTTCCCTACAAAGCATCTGTGGAAAACATTAGTCAAGTAGGAAAAAAAAAAAAACAAACACAACAAAATAACCCCAACATAGAGTGCTTATCTGTATCTGATCAGATAAACGTGCCACCTAGTCCATTAACCTGTTCCTGCCAGTGACCCAAACCAAGCGTCTAGGGGAAAAATGTACGAACAGGGCAATTGCATAGTGCTACTCTCCCAAAACACTCTCAGGGCCCTCAGTAATTTCTGATGCATTGACACCCTGAGCCAGGGATGGTATCCTTGCATTTAACAACCATTGATGGATTTTTCTTTATGGGGCTTGTCTAAGTTAGGAGGAACAGGGGTGTGTCTCAATTCTTAGAGGATCTTCTGCATTACCTAATTAGCACTACTTATTGCTAGTTAGGGTGAGTGTCAGCGTTTGATGGAAAGTAGGGCAAGAGAGATCAGTTAGGTCAATGCATGTGTGAGGGAGGGAAAGGGGGAATTGGACCAAGGTGTTCAGCGTGAAGCTGGCTCAGCTAGTATTGGGCTGGGACCTGCATTTTATTGTTATATTACTCCAGGAGCTAGAAGGGAGCCTGGGCAAGTCACACAGGTAGTTTTTTCAATCTGAATTACATGTCAAACACCTTTGAGGCTGGATCTCCATTCTCCCTGCAACTAGATTTAAGTAGTGTCTAACTTCTAACTTCAGGTAGTAATGAATTTTCTACAGAAACAGTTTAAATGGAGAACTCAGGTTTATGAAGCTTAAAATGTTTTATTTGAGGTGTCTTGGGGGGCAGGTTGATAAAAATTCTTCTGGCTGCTGCTCCCCCACAGGAGGAATCTGGGGCTCCAAATGAGATGCCTAGGCTTCCCATAATTAGGGAGGATTGGGGCTGAGGAGTAAGACAGACAGAAGCCAGCGTGCTGAGCAGAGAGCTGCCTAGGTTATGCAATATGCTAACAAGATGATTAGTCCATTAATTATCAGATGGAGGGAGGTGCCTATTTTTCCTTGGGATTTTCAGAAGGGAAGTACTTCCTGGAGCTGTGGCTGACCTGATTTGGGTGCCTTTCTGCCAAGAAACAGAGCAACACAGTTTTGTGGTTAATGTAGCCCCTGCTCTGCTCATTTCAGACAGGCTTTGAGTCCTCCGGAATATCTCAGGTGAGTGTCTTCATTAAGATCAACTGCTTGGGTATTCTCATGTGTCTCTTTCTCAAGCTTTCTAGCTGAAGTTGTTTCATTTTGTATGAATAATGAGTGCTTTTACTTGGAGATGACAGAGGGTGCATTGAGTGATCACTGAACAATTAAGTGTGTTGTAAACACAAAAACAACACATGCAATTTTAGGAGGCATTAAATGATTCATTCTTGGTTAAGACTATGGAGATATCATTACCACAGTATGAAAGATTGGTAAACTTCATTTAGAGCTGCAGGTCCCCAGAATGATAACTATGTTCAATCAAAGACAAACTTAGACAGGAAAAGATGCAGAAAAAAGCTAGGATGAGGAGACAAACTTGTTGTACAAGAAGAAACTACCAATCACAGTTACTAATTTAGTGAAATTGAGATGGGGAATGATTGCTTTTCCTGGGAGATGAGGGGAGAAGTACTTGGAGAAAGAAAATAAAAAGATGCTACTAGCACAAAGCAGATAGAAATTGAAATTAAACTCACTTGGCCCAGAATCTAGAAGGATACTAGTGAGCTGAAAAGTGTGTTCTGGAATAGCATTACAAGCCAGGCAAGGAAAGCTGCATTGGTTTGGCACTGGCTAAACTTCTGGCGATGATGGGAGTAGAGAAGAAACAATTCTGGCTTTGAGAAATGCATTTCTTCGAAGAGAAGACTTGAATGCTGACTCTGCTTGCTACACTCTGGTTATGTCTCCATGCTTCTGCTATATTCCAGTGTTACAGTGGAATAGATGTACAAGCTAAGAATTCCCTCAGAGATGAAGTTAATGTATTGAGGGAGAACAGATTTCTCCCCTCCTATTTCCTTCCTGCTCAGAACCTGAGAGTAGGCATAGCTAAAAATGAAATGTGGAGCAAGGTTTATTTCTAGTCCTAGTAGTGTTGACTTCCTTCTTACCCCTGCAAGTACATTACTGGATATGGCATTAGGATGCCTTTGCCTCCCAATGAGATTAGCAGGGGGTGCTGGGGTGGAGGCAGGGGCACAGGTGTGATTGTTTTTCTCTCCATTGTCATGCATGGCCTGTTTCTTACCTTCCCCTGGCATTTTGTAATGTCCTTGCGCTTTCCCTATGAGTACATCACAGATTTCTGAGGCCTTTTATCTCTTATACAGATTTTTTTTTTAATTTGTTGAGGGCTGGAAAGGCTTGTTGGGTGTGGGGGCTTGCATCTGGGTGGCAGGTCTGATGACCTCTCAGGACTAAACCTCTACGACAAAGCATTATTCTCAGCGTCCCATGTGAACCTTCATTCATTCAAAGAGAATATCGGAACAAGATCAAATCTGGCTGTTCTGCACCCTGTCTTTGTCACTGGGGATTAGCTGCACTTTCTGTAGCCTGGTGAATACTACCATTGTGTCATGCAAACCCACTCATGAGTACTTGATAGCCTGCCATTTGCAGCACTGTCCTAAGCAGCCTGGGCAACAACGAGCTCAAATGCCTGCATGAAATTGGTCAGAGTAGGGATTCAAAGCTTAGGTTTCCCATTTTTCATGATATGTGATGTTCTCATAGTGAGTCCAATAGAATGATGGATAATTTAGGTTGGAAGAAAGCTCCAGAAGTCATCTAGTCAAATCCTGCTCAGAGCAGGTCTAACCAGCTCAGGTTGCTCAGTGCTGTGTCCAGTCAGGTCTTGAACATCTCCAAGGATGGATATTCCCCAGCCTCTCAGGGCAACAGGTTTGTGTTGGGAGTGTGTGAAACCCCATCCCCTAGGTAACTAAGAAGGTCATAGTCTAAACCTAGGAGCCTGTTTCCTGCACAGTCAGTGGAGCAATGCAGAAGCTGTCTGGACAGGAATTAAATACACTAGATGGAAGCACTGGTGCATTAGAGATCTGGGCCATATAAGTGTCATATTTAGCCAGGGGTAGAGTCCAGAAACACAGCCTCTAGGTACGCAGCCCAATTTTTTTCTCTCCTCCAGGTCTTGTTGATTTACATGGCACAAACACAAGGCATGCAGCAGCTACCCAGAGTTCCAGAAGCTGTGTGTACGTCACTGACAGCTGATGCTAGGCCGACAGTGCATAGGAACAGTCTTAGTTGGAAGGACTATGGAGACACTGCAGGGGCTGCAGCAGCAGCTTGACTAGGGTGTGCACACAATTGATAACAAAACCCTTGCTCCAGCAGGGATGGCACTGAGCTGGGATGTGCAGCATGCAAGTTTTACTTGTGTGTCATACGCAAACTCAGCACAAATAGTAGGAAAAAAAACTATGAATTGGAGCTGTGCCCAAACCTCATCAGATAAACTGTTCATACAGGTATAGTTCAGACTCGTCATAAGAAAATGAATTGCTAGAATACGATGCTTCCCTGTAACAAATCCAGACAGGGCTTACTTTAACTTCAATCCTTTTCAGCCAGAGTGAGGATGAAGCATTTATTAATGGGCCAGAACAGAGAGCTGCCTTGTACTACACAAACCCAAACATCTCCATTCAGTGTATTTCAGTGATTCCCCTGCTATTTCAGTGAATGATACGTTATATTCAGCCAACACCACTAAGTAGCATTATAGCAGAGAAGACACTTGGTGTAGAAAACCTCAGAGAATTGACTAATATGGCAGAGCTTTAAAATAATTTTCTATTTCAATAGATTTACTCTTGCAGTTTATATATAGCTAGTACAAGTTAGTTATCATTTTATCTTGAGACAAATACTGAAGTCATCACTCCAGACTTCAAGGGAAAATGGGTACCTAAGGCAAGTGGTTCAGATGCTCAGCGAGGCTGAGAATCTCAGAGTCGGTTACTGGCCTCAGCCATACCCTGTCTGCTGCTGGAGAGTTGCTAAATTATGCTCCCTGGCCCCGCAAATACTATTATCATAGGTTGGGGGGGAAGTAAGACAGAGAATTTATAATTTATTTGTTTGAATGCTCTCCAGGGTCTAGCAGACACTTACAGTTTCAAAACAGGAGTTTGAAATTACTTCGTACTTGTAATCCAGCTACCCTTGATTTTTCACTGTTTATTAGCTTTCTTGATGGATTGTTTTGAGTTTCCAACATAGCTGAGTTCCAGTACAATCAGGCCATTACTCAGTGGGAATTGTAAATATACGTAACTGTTTATGTACTCTGAAGCAAAGTAGCTGGAGCATTCCCCTCCTCCCTCTGAGAGTAAGTCATCGTAAGGAGCATCCTTGCTTTCAGTGCATCACGAACTAGCTCACTGCTTGGCATACGGTAATGAGATCACAACCAGCAACTTTGTGACTTTCTTACCTCTTTCTAATGCAAGTAAAATCTGGTGGTTCTTCCAACCTAAAAAATATGACGAGTGGTGAAGTCCCCTCTTGCTGTAAGCAGGTTTTTCTAAAGCACATATATTAGTTACTACCAAAGATAACAAGGTGGTCTTGGCTACTACTTCCTCTTTTTCCCCGCGGCACATGACAGTGGCGCTAAGCACAAGAACAGACGGATGTGATGACAGGGATGCTTATGATGTGTTGTGATGGATGTGATGACTTCAGTCTATTTTAAAAGAATGTGATGATGGAAGAAACTGTAGACAAGTATTTTAACTACCTAGCTTATTTCACCCTCAAAGCGGAATATAAACTCAATTTTGCTTTTCACAATCCCCTTCAGCCTATTGAAGGAGGCTGCAGAATGAGATTCCTGTAAGAGTGATCCTGTTGTTATTGTGGTGTCAAGTACAACTCAAATTCTAATCCTAGTGGGGTTACATCAGACCTAGGCCCTTGAACTGGCTGCAAGATTTTTGGCCTGTACCAAAGGATTAATTAAAGTAAGTGATAGAATAGTGTCAGGCATCCTCCCCTGCCCCAGTGCATTACTGACTGGCAGGGCAATGGTAAACCAGTCCTTTATATATACATATGTGACAATTTATCTACTGTTTTCTGCAACAGCATCTACCATGCTTGACCTTGTTCTCGAACCCTCAGATGAGATTTTTTTTTTAAGTGACTGGCTACTCTGCTTGTTGGTGCTGACTGGCAGTCCTAGTCCCCCCTTCCCCACAACACCCAATGTCTCCTTTGTACGTAGGGTGGAGTAGCATTATGCCTTTCAACAGCAGTGAACTGTTAGATCAGCTCGGCCATCTCGCAGAACTTCACCTTACTATTTACTTAGTGAACAGCCATACCAAGAAATGAGTTGTACCATTCTCGTCATGCCTCAACCTGAAATTAGTAGCAGGCAGTCCAGAGGCTGCATGAGGACTTGTCTATTCCATGATTAGAAAAGATCCCAAGCCTCCCCAAGCCAAGCTGGAGTCAGGCACCTCAGTTGCTCTGTACTCCTGGCAATGGATGAGGGCTCATACATCTCATTGAACTGAGGCTAGGCTTGCTTCAAAAAAAAAAAAAAGTATTAAGTATTTCCACCCTTGGAAATACTAGGTTCTCTGAATTCCATTCTTTATCCCTGTCTTACAATACTGTACCACTCTCCTGCAGAAAGAGCAAATATAATTTACTTTATCATTTCCTCCCACGCTGTAGCAGGTATGACCAACACTGCTACTTGTACCTATCCTTTATGCAGGAAGCACCGGACAGTCTGCCACAGAGAAAGCATGCATGGGATGACATTCTTTTCTGACATACTTTCTATAATCATGCAACTTGTTTATGGCTCTACTTGCAAAATGCTGCTGACAAACCTCACTTTTAAAGTAGCTGAACTCAGGCAAATGTTTGATATGTCTTAGTAGAAGTGCTGTCTTACACCTCAAAGGGCAGGTGCAACTGGAGAAAGTCCTAAATGCACTGCTGTCATCCTTTACTGGAAAGGAGCCAAGAAGCAAATCACCTGGTCTGCTAAAGCAGACTACATTGCTAGAGTGCCAGTCTACTAGCACATTATGTGTTTCCAAATGCTCATAACCCTCTTCGCTGTATTTCTGAAGGCTTTCCAGAGATTTCTGGAAACTTCTGGAGACAGCTTTCCAGATTCTTCTTTCTAACCAGTTGCACATCGGGTAGATGCTGCAGCATGTTTTCTCCTTCCAGTGTGTTCAGTCAGCTGCTCAGCTAAGCAACAAATCTGTTGTTTCATTAATAGTTAATGAAGTAAAAGGCAACTCTAAAGGAATATGGAGAACAGCAGCTCAAGAACTATGCACTAGAGTTTTAACTATGGCTTATTTCAGGAAAAAAAAAAAGACCTGTAGCTGGGTGACAAGGGGGAAAAGAGATGATGCCTAAGTCCCTTCTCTTAAAGTGGTCTACAGACAATATCTGTGTATCAGCAGAAGGCCGAGTCTGGCTCCAGAGGTATAAAAGGAACATTTACTTGCATTTTCCAATTCCATTAAAACTTCAATTACTGAGATGACCACACAAGTTTAAGTGGTTTTTAAATAAAAAAAAAAATTACTGTGAATTAATCTTGAAGTTAAAACTTGTTTACCTTCTGCTTTCCAAAAAACATACCTTCACAAAGTCTCTTTCATAAAGGAGAAATGTTTATTACCACCTGCTTTAAAGCACCTTCTTCCCATTTTCTGCTCTAACATGAGAAATTAATCTTTTGTACTTGTCTACTGGTCTTAGTTTGCACAGTTATTATACTAGAGCTAAAACCAAGAAAGAGGAATATTTTTTTTTATCAGACCAAACTTTAGGTTATCTTTGAAGGAAAAGCTGTATTGTGTTCCAAATTCCTGATTACTATAGATTCAGCATGTTTCTTGCACTTTTCACAAGGGAAGAGCCCACATTGCTGGTTTTCCTTAAACTGAAAACAAGCTCACAGAATGACGAAAATATTAACTCACTTCCTGTCGCATTAAAATAGTGATAAGGGTGTTTATTTGGCTTCACTTAAAGACTGCAAAATCGTATGCAACTTAGCACCTTGAATGATCCACTGTAAGAATATTGGAATTTTTTTTAAAAATTGTAAACATTTACCAGAAGTAAAACCCGAACATGTTATTTTACTACTTCCTGTACAGGAGGATAAGCTATACAAGCTGTTTAAATAACATTGGTTATATTAAACCTGAATGTTATTATATGGGGCAATAGCGAATTTTTTAAGTCTTACTTACTGTGTCAAGCTGCACTTGAATATAAAATTTCCATACAGAAGTATTCACAGATTTAAGTAACCTTAAGTGGATTAATACACTTCTGACCTACTATGTTTTGAAAATCACTATTTATTATAAAGGAAGCACATTTTTATGTTAGCCATTGAATCGATTCTAGGTCACTACAACTGTAGAGCTAGCAGGTCTAATTTCCAATTTGTATTTGCGTTGGGGAAAGAAGTTTAACACCCCCTCCTGATATGTTTCTAAGAATTTCTATCTCTTCAGTAATTTGATTCCAAGTCTTCAGCAGCTATTGCTTATCACTTAAGTGAAGCTATTTTCATTAAAGCTTTACTATAGACAGCCAATTTGAGATTCTTTTAAGCCAATACGTTTGCTGTGACATCCATCAGAAACTACTGATGTGTATTAGGAAGTTAAGTGCATTGGAGAGAACTGCATTCCTCTGTTAATCCTGGAACTGCTCCTGGTTAAGTATAACTGTACAGTCTAAGACTCAAATCTGTACCTATAGTAGACAAACTCCAGACTAACGCAAAGGTGCAAGGTACCAAGCCAGCCTTGCTTTCCTACCTGCTGTATTTTTTTGTCTAATGTGTCCTCCAATCCAAACTTTTTCAGTACAGCAAACTTACAAAGACATCAGTGTTCAAGATATCCAGGGGCAGATATAATTTTACAGTGTGTGCAGGCAGTTAAGTCCTTATCATTTGTAAAGAGAAAATGCAGCTTGGGGAAGATTCCCATGGAAACAATTTGCTTTGCCTACTCCTTTTTCAGGGGAAGTTTAGAAGTAGACTAATTCACGGGGTCTGTGATGTGATACATTTTGCCCTGCTCTTACCCGCCACCTAACCCAGAGCAGACACACTTACCTGAATATAAATGCCTTGTAGGAAGATCAAGTTTAGAGTGCAAGAGGGTTGCAGTGTTTCCCAAAGATCCCCAGGAAAGACAGTAGCCAAGACTAGGCCGGAGAAGTTAACTCAGCAGGCCAGAATTTGAGCCGTTCTGCTATACAGCAAACAACTGTTGGTTAAGTCCACGTAACCTTTCAAGCCCTGTTCTCTGGCAAACAGGCAAGAAAGATTTAATTTGTTGTTTGGCAGAAAACACAAAATTCAGCACTCAAGTTTAACTAAAGGGTAACTTTTTTATTCCCCATTAAGACTGTCTCAAGGACATAACTAAATGTTGGAAACCCCACAGAAGGGCACATACAGTGAATGTGGCGAAGTACAATGTGAACAGCCCCAGGGGTTCAAATAAGGTAGGACCATTAGCTAACCAGAGGGAAAAACAAATTAAAACTCTGCTGAAGATGTTGCACTTTCTTCTCCATTTACACTGAAAAAAAAGTCAAATCCAACAAAACCCTTGCATCTCTAACAATACATTCAGTCCTGGCTAAAGAGTTTAACAAGATGACAACAGGATGACTATAATACAAAACGTTCACTACTACACTCTGTACACACCTGTTGTCCAAGCCCTCCCCCAAACCCAGGTAATGATGGTGCCCCCATTATTTGCTTGCTTGCTGGGCCTGCCTGCGGAGGAGGACGTAGATCTTCTCCTTTATCCAGTCTTTATTGTACGGTTGGTATGTCTGAGTATCAGCACGGTAACTAGAGAGAAAAAAAGAATTCATGTACTATCAGTCTGTCCTGTAGTACATCTACCAGAAGAACTTCACAAACAATTAAGCGTCCTCAAGTGTATGAGGCAGAAAGTTGTGTATGGAACACAAGTAATATCAGAGTAGATGAGAATTGCCACTTATCAGAGATTTAGCCTGTTCCCTAAAAACCAGTTACTCAGCAGATCAGCAAGAACCTGAAATAAAACCAGATGCTCCAAGGACTACTGAGTGACTGGATCACAGTGTGTTCACACTTTAATTCATGAATATAACTACTTATGGGAGACAACAAATGGAGCACCTTAATATTCTGGAGCTCAGAATGAAGAAGAATAGTTCCACCAGAAAACAATCTAATTTGTCTTGATGACCCAAATACTTCTTCAACACTACTTCAAGCAAGTGTTCATGTGAGTTTTCAAGTGTTCCACTTCTGTTTGGAATTTTTAGAAAATGAATAAAAGCACAATTTTCCAGGAGCAAAGGTAGACTCGTAGATGGATGACAAAGGATTCTTTACAGTTGGCAGTGATGGCAAGCTTACATCTAACAAACAAGGACACTTCATAAAAAGCAAACTGAAAACAAGAACCCACAGACTCATTTTCTTTGCTACTCAGGGATAGTTGATAAAAGTAGTCCACTGGCAAGATTTCTTGCCAGGGCCAGAGAACTCAGTTACTCAAGACACTGTTGAATTGAAGCAGAATTAGACTGAAAAATGAAAGCAAATTGCATGAAGTTATCTGTGTACATTCATGCCCTCCTTTCCCCCTTAGTCATTAAAGTTGAATGGTTTTTTGATGAAGATGGTACTTTCAGTGAATGCTTCAAGAACTACTCAAGTCCCAGTCAGTCTTTAAATCTTGGTACACATATTTCTAATTGGATAAGAAGGGTGAGATGGTCATTGGTAAGAAGCTAAGTAAAAATCCAGAGTTAACTCAATCCAGAATAATTTGCAGTTCTTACCTAAGGAAAAAACCCTAAGCATACTGTTTTTAAGAAAGCCTTGTTATTTCAAACCCGGCATGACTGGTTCAAGGCCATAGAAAGTTTCAGTATATACTGATATAGTAGTAGTTCCAGTGCAATATAAGAAATGTTAGTTTTGGGAAAAGTTAACTGATTTCCACCCCTGCCCCAATCCATTCATAATGCTACACTGCGAGACCAAACAGCAAGTACTTTAGGAATCTCCATGAACACAAGACATGTCTGGTACACTATGTGCTACGTGTGCCATCTGGTGGAAAACTATAAGCTGAAGTAGAATTTGGCACGACGCTGTTTACAAGCCTAAGAAAGGCACAAGCCTGTACTAGCAGTACAGCTGCAGGAATGTCCACACCAGATACTCACCGTCTTAAAAACAGTTTCTGGAATTTTGAGCTTAGAAAGCCAAATACTATGTCTTTTGTTATTTGAATATGAGATTTGTATCCTTATTCCTACAGAATTTCTGCAAAGTTGATACCACTGTCATATCAAACCATTACCTTAAAATTTATGGCATGGAACGTACTCATGATCTGGACTAAGTGATTTAGTTACAATGTTAAGTTACATTCTGAGTAGTGAAATTTAACACTTGATTTCACAGTACAGTCAGAAGGGAAAGTACAGAAGACCAACCTTTGCTTGCCCACAACTTTAAGACACAGATGAGAAGTGGAGATAATGTATTCACAAGAACACTCAAACAATTAGCTAGGGCTCTCTGGAGGACTGATTTGTTCCTCAATCACTTCATTAGGATTTACAGAAACTTCCATCTTGCTGTATCTTGATAAAAATAAACAATTGGCTGCAATGTGCTTCTATACGCTTCTACCGTACCACTAGTACAGCTCTCACCTGAATAAAATTCTGTAATCATTCTGCCTCCTTAAGAATAGGACCAACTGCACAAAGGCAGATACAGCCCCAATTTAAATAGATTCTAGCATTAATAAAATATGTAGCTGTATGAAACTGTTGGACTTCAGTATTTGAAATGCTGGGAGCTTCAATGTGACTAAAATCCAAGTGGAACCATCAGTTTCCATGCTTTCTTTAGAGATATTTTATTCCAATGCAGTTAACTGGAGTGGGCAACGTGGCATGCCAGCTGCAATACTGCTGCCTTACTAACACAGTTATTGCAAAAAAACCCAGAATTTTACCAGATTTAACATAAAACATGTAAGAGTTTACATGGAAGACTTCTGACTTCTCTATGTCACTGAAATGGACTTGTACAACTGAACTTACACAAGACAGCTGAGGTCTGCCAAGTCATCAATGAAGTCAAACAATTGGCTGATATCATATGTAATGGATGGACTGTTGGGATTCATTCTCTTCAGATGCTCTTCATACATTTTACAGACTCCTACAGAGAAAAAAGATTAACAATGAAATATTAAAAAACCAACAACTGTATTTGCTGAAACTTCTTCAGCTATCGAACCACAGATATCAGGAAAGTTTAGAGATGACTACCACGAAAACAGAGACATAAACTTCTTACTCAGACTTTGCAGAGCTGAAATGCTTTTGTTCTAGCTATTTGCATTGAAACATAATACTAATACTATAAAATCAGGTGAGATGCATGGACAGAAGCATGTAGAGGAAAAAGTTTTAGTTCTGTCAAAGATGGAACTTTCCATGCAGTAAACTCCAATGGAAAGCTGAAATTCCTTCTAATGATTTTAAGACAGCAATTGCAACATATGTTCCTATGGTACAAGTACCTGAGAAAGAGAAGAACTAATGTCAAATAAAACTACTCAAATCTCAGGAGAGACGTCATTCTTGATGAGAGAGTCGAACAGGGCTACTGAGGTAAGAGTGACAGCACAAGCCTGTGTATGAATTTAAATCAGTTTTATTTAAGCTAGTCCATAAATAATTCAGATACATTTGAGAAGAATATAATATTAAAGTGAGCACAGAGTCTTTACATGGTCTTTATTACGCTTTTGTTTGCCTCACAAAACTTCCTGGAATTAGAATTTTTAATGCTAAGTGAACTTCCACATTTAAATCATACAGCTGTAGTATTCCAGTCTTCTGTCCAAGCTCACTATGTGTGTCTCAAAGTCATGCAGGACTTTTTCTCTGGCACACATGCCACAAGGCTGCCAATTATGTATCAATTGCACACATACTTTTATTTTATATATTATTTTCAGTAGCAATCTTTCCTTTACATGGCAAGCAGAAAAATTAGTGAGAGAGTTAGGCTCTGATCCTGCAATGAAATGCATTCAGACAAGTCTGCTGCATGGCCCCACTAAGAATATTGCCTACTCTCACAAACTGAATGTGGTTCAATCTAGTTAAAATAAAAAAGAGACATTTAATATAAAAAGGAAGTTTTAGAAACAAATAATAACCATTTTTCAGTTTGCTAAAACCTTAGTAAACTAAAAGCATGAGATTTTTGCATTTTTTTTGTGAATTACCTTGGGAAAGCATGAAACCTATATTCTTATTGAGTAAGTTTGGGAATATGTCAAAATGGGGTTTTAACAACAGTTTTTGACTACCATGTCTGCACCCACCTTCCATGCACTCATTCACCGATTCATAATCAGCATATGTTCTGCCTTCTGGCCTCTTGGTAGGCTGGACAAGTAGAATTGTGTGAGACTGAAAAACAAACACCAAGAAAACAGGTTACTTGCAAAATTTGAATGATTTTTTGTTTGAATTAAGTTATTTATCTGAACGAAGCACAAAAAAGAAGCATAATATTAAAACACTGAACTAGCAATTAAGGACACAGGCATTTTCCACATAGCATTTACTCTTTGTATAAGCTGTGTTAATAATTTTTGATTCCAGTCAGTCCTATCAATCCTTATGTAACTTTAAAATCACCAGTAAAGTAGCTATTATGTTGAAAAAATACCATGGAAATAGTAGTTTCTATTTAAACACAAAAGCAAACCAATAAAGTCAATGTATAAAAGCTATGCCTTTAGTGCATTTACTTATTTTATTCCAAACGCAAGCTGTTAGTATGACTTTAAATACTCCAATTAAAGAGCAAGGAGGGAGTCCAACTTAACTTCACTGTCAGTCTCACCTTAAAGATTTTAACACAAGTAGCTATTTTGAGTTAATTCATTCAACTTCAAGGGAACACAAATTATACAACAAATCCTCACTTAGTATTCAAGATTATTTCCTGCAAAACAGATGCACTGATTTTTCATACTTCAGTGAGTCTACTGAAACAGTAATTATGGCACAGATAACTGTTCCAAGTGTCAGAGTCTGTAGGCTTGTTCTTCTGCAGGAAGGACTTAGATGATTGTACAGTCTGTGGCTTGCATTATTTCTGAAATATTATTCACTTGGCTACAGCAAGTAATTTGAGCAAACAACAAGCAAGATTTTTGAAGTGTACACAATCTGTGACCTAATTAACAGGTTACACAGCACAGAAAGTTTGCAAGCACACTTCAAAACACCATTTCCAGTGCTGCTAATTGGATCCAACGTTTTCAATGCTAATATATGAGGTGAGCACACAACATGTAATATTCATGGAGGCAACTGCAGAGTAAGACACACCGGAAACAGATACCAAAGCATATTATTGGGCTTAAATTAATCAGCTGCTGATAGAAAAATCCTGACCCACACTTTGTGCAGATACCAGTTCAGTGTTCCAATGCAGTGACAGAAAAGAAAAATGGCAAATATTAGGATTTACAAGGAACATATAAGAAAACAGTACAAATTTTTATACCATGACTGATAGTGTTCCCATGCCTGGAATACAGTTTTCAGTTCTTTAAATTCTGTCTCAAATAACATGGTAGAAGGAGATCCAGAAAAGCCCAGAAAAAAGTTACACAGAGAAACAGAAGCAGCAAGACTTTTCCCAAACAGAAATGGAAAAAGAGGGGAATTCAGAGCTACAGACTGTAACAAAACTCATACAAAGGAGACCAGACCATTTAAGTCCACTTTCATGTATGCCAGGGGATACTAGATTTGAAAGGAATTCCCGAAGGGGGGCTGGTATCTGGCTGTTCCTAAGTGCATTGTGCTTGAACAGGCATGTCTTACCAGGGAGTCCAAACAGACTCTGCCAAACTTTATAATAAAGTACTTTTTCCAGCCCTACCATTTTTATTTGCTGGTCACTGATGACAAGGCTTGGTTCCAGGACTTGCAACTCTGATTTCCTGGGAGCATTTGACTAAGGATCCCTCATTAACAACAATGGATGAGGTGCATCAGACAGTTCAGTCAGTGTGTTCTAAAAAAAGCTGTGTTATTTTAGCATCAGAGTGTCTTGCAAACTACATTTGTGGTGTCTGATTACATACACATCTTCATCTCTTTCAACTAAACTTGGTATTTAAAAAAAGTCGGGTTTCTTTGACAAAACCTAAGATAGCATAGATAAAATGGAACTGACTAAGAGTTACAGAACTGTATTATAATTGAGTGAATTCTGTATTTGGTCTCTCAGAATCTTCCTGGGGAATCATACATATTCTGAAATTATCCCAACGATCAGATTATAGAAAAAAATATCAGTGAGCCAGGCATGTAAGCCAGTTCTTCTACAACTTCAATGTAGAAATTATTTGGGCTTCTGACTTTAAACCGTTTATCACTTCAGACACTTTACAATATCCATATCAGATATTGGCCTGGCATTTATTAAAATTAATGCCATTGGGACCATCTGTATTGTAGAACTAATGCATTACAACTCAAGCATTTCCTTGGGAACTTCCCGTTATTTTACCTTAAGGGAAAAAAAAATAGCTTGATTTGATAAAATTGCTCCCCCTCTCCTACCACAGAACTGCAAAAAAGTGACAAGTTCAGAAGCCTGAGAAAAGTTTCCTCCAACTATTACCTGCCCTACTTAATATGTGCCTAGGTGACAGGGCAAAAATCAGTGTGATTAATGTTTTCCTATAGGTATAAATCTTATTGTTAGGAAAAAGAAAACCAAAACAAGGTAAGATCCATAAACCTTCATGCATTAGGACCAGGTTATCTGGAAAAGCCCAAAACAGACTCTTATCATTCAGACGCATACATTGGGTTTTCTTGCATTTTCTTTTAAAGCACAGTTGTACTGGCTGCTGTTAAGCAGGACACTGAACACGACACCACACGGTTTATACTACACCAATTTTGAACTGCTAGAGAGCACTTTAGAAAGTACTCCAATTATTGAAAACACAACCCTGTAAAAATGGTTAAGGCAGCGCTGACAGCCAAACCAGCGGAACTTAGGAGCTAGGCAGCATCTGCCCAGAGAGGCTTCTACCAATTGTAGTCCATTCAACAATAATGTAAGAAGTAATTAAAAAGGAAGAGAAACAAGTAAGAATTGTAAGAATAAGATGTGCAGTGATGCAAATACAGGTAATTAATAACGCACTTATTAATAAGGTACTTAAATGCCTTTCAATTATTCCTGCTAGGCAGAAAAAGTGGTTTAAGTGTCTTCTTTCACTTCGGACAACAGAGACAGGGTTTGTAGCTGCTCATCCTAGCAGAGGCTAACTGCTTTTAAGCAAGTGCCAGACAGATGTAGAACTTCGCTGCAAACCCAGAAGCAGTCTTCCTTCCACTGCAGGGCAACAACTTGCTTCAGCATATTCAAATTTATTAGATGAATACAACAAAGTATTGTGACTGGTAGGCCTTTGTGCTTCAGCGTGCCATTCAAACAGCCCACCAGTGCAAGCTACCGTCTTTCCCTCCTCCAAGTACTGGGGAGCGGCAGGGAAAGCAGCACGGGCAGAAACAACTTCAATTAACGCAAACCAGCCATTTAAGATAGGCACACTCGACGGATCCGCGAAGCTAGCGCTCGCGAGGAAGAGCTGCACTTCCAGAAGCGCCCTGAAAAGGGGCTGAAGCTCCTAGGCAAGCCCGCTCCACGCCAGGGCCGGAAGCCTCCTCCCTCGCCGAGGGAAAGGGGCCTTTGTGCCGGGGGGGCTCCGCCGGCGGCGGGGCCGCGCTTCGCGAGGCCGCTGCCCCACCAGCACGTGCTGCCGCCCACCCGGGCCC
This sequence comes from Ciconia boyciana, assembly GCF_034638445.1. Taxonomy (NCBI): domain Eukaryota; kingdom Metazoa; phylum Chordata; class Aves; order Ciconiiformes; family Ciconiidae; genus Ciconia; species Ciconia boyciana. The sequence continues at coordinate 33,435,140 of NC_132939.1, read as the reverse complement.
GGAGCGGCGGCCGCGGCCTTCCCCACTACCCGCCGCGCCTTCCCGCCCGCGGCGCCGGCGACCGCCCCCTGCCCTAGGGGGAGGGGAAAGCAGCCCGCACCCCTCCCCCGAGCCGCGCCGGCCCCCCCAGGCAGGCGCGGGCTGCGAGGAGCCGCCGGGCCCAGCCCGCCGCCCGCCCCGCTCACCATCACGGCTCCCGCTCCTCAGCACCGCCGCGGATAAGAGGCGCGCGACGATCCCCCACAACCCCCCGCGCCCGCCGGAAACGCTGCGCTAACGGCCGACCATAGAGCTCGCGGCCCCAGAGTGCCGCTCGCGCACGCGCACGCAGGCCCAGGCCGGCTCCGGAGCGCGCGGCGCCACACGGCGGGGCGCTGAGGATGCCGGGAGCGGCCGACGGCGCCAGGCTGGAGGGGGCGGGGCGCGCGGGGGGAGCCGAGCGGCCGCGCGGCCATCTTTGATGAGGGAGCCGCTCCTTCCCGCCGCGGCCCTCGCGGGGCGCTGGGCGGCCGCGGCCTCGCCCGCCATCTTGAAGTCGGGAAGGGCGTGGGGGCAAGGCGAGCGAGGGCAGGGCGAGCGAGGGCAGGGCGGGGCGGGGCGTGCCCCGGAAGGGGAAGCGCTGGGTCGCGGAGGTGCCACTTGGCCTCCGAGGCAGCGGTGGAGGCGGGCGGGCGCGGGCAGGCGCGCACCGGTCTCACAGGTTCCCCGCGCCTTCTCCCCACGGACGCGGCTCGTCTCAGGCCGCCTCTCCGCGAGGAGCCGCCTCGGCGCCCGCTGTTTCCTCCCGCCTCCCCCTGGGGGCAGTGGGGTGCAGGGGAAGGTCCCGCTGCCTCAGGTGAGGGCCGGGCCTGCCTGCCCCGGGGCTGGGCCGCTCCCTCCCTCTCCCAGCCGCGCAGGTGTCTCCTCGCCCGCCCCCCCGGCCGCGCCGGGGCTCCCTGCCGCCCCCTCCGCAGCGGCGTCGGGCGGCCCCGGCGGGATAGCGGCTGCCGCACGCCGGGCCCGGAGGGGCCGCCGCTGGGGGCCGGCCGACCGGAGCCGCCGGGCAAGATAGACATGGCTGAAAGCCTTTCCTGGGAGCTCGGTGTCTGCACGGGTTAAGGAGTGCGGGGCGAGGTGGAAAAGTTGCTGTTGAATTTCACTTTAAGGGACCGGACAGAAAGCAGCGAAATGGATGACTTCCGCTCCATCTGCCTGCTGTCTCTGGCCATGCTGGTCGCCTGCTATGTGGCAGGAATTATCCCCTTGGCAGTTAATTTTTCCGAGGTAAGACAGCTTCGCCAAACTGCTCGTTGGTTGCTAAGGGAGAATAGCAGAATCTAGATGGAGAGATCTACCAGGAGGAGTTAGTGCTGTCCCCTCTCAAGTGCGGCAGTGCTGTTAGGAGTGATGTTGTAACTTTACAAGATTTTTAAGGAAGTTGTGAATGCGGCATTAACTTTCATTCAAAATTGCAGTGTAAAATTATGCTTATTCTACAATGTGTATAAAAGCTGTTTAAGCATGCCAAATTTGATCCAAGCGTCTCAGCTATAGATGAAGGAAAGTATCAGCATGTAGTGGAGGGATGTGATAGCAGCTGGACATAGTTATTCTTAGAAGCTTGTGTCAGAAACCTCTGAAGTCGGAGGTTAACTTTTATTATGTGTCTAAACTTATTATGTCTCAAATTATGGCTTTAGAAACAATTCAGAGAATGTTCTCAGAAAACTTTGTTTTGGTTCACAATTTTGTTCACAACTTGCTGCTGAAAAGTTAAACTTTAGCTCTTTGATTACAACCCAGCTTCAAGTTGTCCTTCTATCCCATGGAACTTAAGGCATTCTTTTGGAAAAATATCTTGGATACATAAGGTGTTGTTAAAGGAAAGGGAGACTTTTATGGATTGAATGAGTTTCCAAGTGGTACAGGAGTTCAGAAGTGAATGTATTTGGGTGCTTCTAAGAGATGATTGTTGAGGGGATTATGATTGCTACAGTCTTCGAAAGTCTCCTAATATTCTCTGATGCCCGAGGGTTTTAGCTTTCTGAGTGATGATTGTTGTATATAGGTGTGGTGTAGTGAGAGTTTAGTTGTTTGAGGTGGTAAGAGCTCTCTTAGGAGAGGTTTCCTGTTTCTACTGGGAGCAGTGCTGCTTTTGGAAAGTAAAGTTCTGGAAGAGAGATGTGATTTGTTCTTCCATCAAGTCACAGAGCTGGTTGCACCTGTCCTTTGGTCCCATTATTACTAGGAGGCTTTGGGGGTAGTATAGAAGGAAAGGCTGTTCGTTTTGGTAACGGTACCATTCAGCTAAATGGATTGAAACATGAGAACATACTCTGAAGTCTTTACACAAACATTAGCGTAGTTCTGTTTTGTCAGTGCTTCGTCTGATGCTTTGATGGACCTTCCCTTATATGACTCCAAGACTGTTGTTTCCACTGTCTCGCTCTTCAAAACTCACTTTTGCCCTGAAGTCTACAAAGGATGTTCTTGCAAATTTGCTGAGAACACTGCCTAGCATGCTAATATTGTCTCTTTTGTTATTTAATTCTGCATTTTCTCATGTATGTGCTTGATAGTTACCTGTTGTCTGTGACTTTATATTTGTGTTGTTTGGAGGTAGAGTTCTTGATCTGTGTTTATGTGGCTTATTTATATAGTTGGATCAGGGGGCTCCTAAATCTTTTGTAGCTCCCAACAGCTGCAGGAATACGTATCTATTGTGGAACCCAAAAACATAGTGCTCTGCATAAGCAGTAATCACATATTTATTAGCCTTTTGTGTGTGCAGTATCTTACCAACAGTACACACATGTGCAGTCAAGTTTATTGTGGTATCTTAAACTCTCAGAAATTCTTGATTCAGTTTTACACTTGTCTTAAATAGGATATTTTAAGGATCCACATGCTATGCTGGTTTAAAAGAGGAGCTGAATCTCTCTGCAAATTATTTGCAAATGCTAACTAATCCTGGAAGTGTCTAATTAGAAGTTAGAATCGCTTTGTTTAAAATGATTGCTTAGGCCTGTGCAACATGGACAATTTGATACTGAAATGACTGTTTGGACTGTGCATTCTATGGTTTGCAAAAAGCTTTGCAGATGTCCTTAGTGAGGAAAAATGCCTCTTCCCACTGGCTGCTTATTGAATGCTTTGCATAACATACCCCAGATGCTGGAGAACAACAGAGTTATTCATTAGTGTTAATATATTTCCTCAGATGAGTTTTTTGCTGTGGAGCCTATTGGTTGTGTTCTGATTTCATGCTGGTTTCTGTTCTTTTAATTAGACTTGCATATTCTTGAAAATATAAAACTCCAGCAAAGCCAGGTATGACTAAATATTAGTGGTAAAAAGGTACAGACTGCACAGGTCTTCACTTATTTCTGTATGCAGATGTACCCTTTCAGCTTAATCCTAATTTACAGTACTCTGTTGGGCTAACTTTGGGCTGGAAACAACACTATACCAGTTCTTGAAGCTATCTCCTAATTTGTAGCCTAAATGCAAAAAATAAAATAAAATCAAGTTCTAGCAGTTTGAATCTTTTGCTGTTGTGGTGTAACAGAGGCAGGCAGTGTTGACTGGGCTGGGACTGCTTGCTGCTGAAAGTAGGTGTGAGTTGTTGCTGGGTCCAAGTAAGAGTTTCAATACCATGCAGATTTAAAGCAAATACTGATCTTGCTAATTTGAGGAATTTAAGATTTTTCCCGTGCGTTTTTTTAACGCTATTTACTGTGTTGCTCTTGTTTTTAACAAGAGACACACAAGTGTTTTTGTAACTGAAATTGTTTGATTTCTTGGATCAAACTAGATTACTTTTGCCTGTCTAGGTAGGCTGCAATTATTCGATTGCTGTATTCCCTGTGTCTAAGTGTTTTGTAGTGAAAAGGAGATGGAAACTTCTTGAAATAGTAACTTCCTAGTGTGTATTATTTTAATGGATCTTCAAAATTCACAGATGCCCAAATGTAAGCAAGCAGTATTTGCAGTTGTAATAAAACAGTATTACTTCTGACACATTTTTGCCTGTGTTTATGTATGTAAGTATGTAAAAGATTACGGTGTTGCAGTATAAAAATAATCTTGTTTTTCCTTGTAAGAGACTATATTTTTGCAAAACAACTTTATGAACAGTGGGCGTTGAAGATTATCTTTTCATGTAGATTGCCACTGTATAACAACTTACTATGTATAATTGTTATATATGCCAGTGCACAGTGCATGTTTATGGAAACTTTACAGGCATTTTCATCTCTTGCATATTATTGTTTGAATTTTCCCCAGTAATGCTCTGATTGTTTCCTTCTGGTTACATTTGGCTTGCTTTCAGAAAGCTAGTTGTGCATCTCTCTGGAGCCTCCTATTTCTTCTATGCAAGTGTTGCCTATTTCGGTGAGATTAAGCAATGTGTGTCACTATGGTGCATGAAGGAGAATGGATGGCATAATAAGAATATGTGACAAGTATTGCCCTGTTAGTCAAACACCGACCTCTGTCTCCAGGTCCTCAGTAGTTAACATTAGTATTTTGGTAGTGTCTAGACATCTCTTTGTGCATGGAAGATGATGATGGTTCTGCCACAAAATGTATGTTACACAGTTGTTAGGAGGATCTAAACTCCCAGGGCTGCTACATGCAATGTGATAAGGGCTATTACAGAAATGATGAGAAACAGCCTCTGCAAGTTGTCATATTTTAGAGTCTATTAGATGTTTATATGACTGGATTTTCAGTACATGGCTTTAACTTTAGGCTGTTGATGTTGTAGTCACAAGGAAGCAAAAAATAATAGTAAACTGTTTTTATATTGGTAAAACAGAATTTAGCTGGTTCGGAAGGGGTGATATCTCTCTAAGCTTTTTGCCCCAAATTAGAATATAACTAGGAAGATAACCTTTACTAATAGTAGCAAGTACTTATAAACTCTTTGTGTGGTTTTTAGTGGTGTTGTAGAAACCTTCCTGGAATATGAACTAAACTCTTTTTCTTTACTGTACTATAAAAATGTTACATTTATGTATTTTTTTGTTAAAGTTTAATTGCAAATTTGCAATACTTACCCAAAAAAATCTATTTTAAACCCTATCTTTGCAGACAAGAAAGGGGAGTGCCATGGTCTGTAATTACCTGGAGAGTGAAATATCATTTTATATTGCCCTAAATGCCTTTACAGTCTTTAAAGCCTTTTAAAATGTTACTGGAAGGCTTAGAAATGGTTGTAGAAACAATAAGCACTGTTCTGCATGTGTGCATCTCCTAATCAGATTAAAAAGAAAAAAAGACTGACGTAAAATGTATATTGGTACCATTATTGGTTCGACTGGTGCAGTTCCGTCATTCAAACTCTAATTTGAGTAAGCCTTTTAAAATTATTTTTTTATAGTTCTGGTTTTGGACCAATTTTTTTGATTCCCCTACTAAAATATGGTCCCTTCTGCCATATTTTAGTAGCTACCTGACATTCTGCAAGTGCTGTGATACTGTCGTTCTAAAACTTCACTGGCACCTTTTTTTTAATACATGGAACACCTCATCAGATCTTTCAAGTACAAAAGAAGTATCTTTCTCTTAAATTACTTTTTTATCCACAGTTTTATGTTTTTAAAGAAAGTGTGTTCTTCAATGGTACCCTTTTAAATAGAAGGCCATTAAAGTATGGCAGTTTTAAGGACAAGCTTTTGCATGAGAGTGGCTGTTTGTTTTAGAGACTGAAATGTAGTTTGTCTATCATGTAAGTCTTATAACAGCTTAAGTTCATTCCTTGTGTCTCTAAACTTGTAGGTGAAAGTAGAGCTCCTGCTGCTTTTTTCTCTAAAATCTTCCTTTTTTCTTTCTGTAGTCCTAAAACTTTTCTTAGCCCTTTTCTGTGTTATATAAATATATCTGACTTAGCAGTTTATACTCATACTTGACCAATGTATTTGTGACTGTAGATACACTTACATTATTGGTTCTCTGGTCTTTCTCTTTTTACTTTGGTAGTTTAGTTTTCTTTCTTGTATCTTCCTTTGTTATCTGGATTGGCTTTTTTGGGGAACAGGCAATTTATCTTGTGCTGTGCCATACCTAGCAGAGATTTTAGGGAACTTGCATGTTTAAGATATGATTTCTAGTAGGAAGGATATATTTGAAAACAAACCCAGAACAGAGATAAAATGTAGAGTTGCAAACATGCTTCAAAATTCAGGCACTTTCAGTCTTTCTTTGTCTCTGCAGGCCTTACAGTTTGAGGCCCTAGAGGGTGAGCTAGACCCCAATAATCATTAGTGCCAAATATAGCAATTCTTGCTATTTTCAAGTATGCTACGTTTCATTTCTTGTCTGATGTTAGCAGTCAAATGGGTCATCTTTCATTTCCTACTTCACTTGATTGCATTGGACACTGGATATGTTCACTTTTCAGAAAGTTGATCATTAGAAATACAGGACTATGCAACTGGGGCTCTTGAATAAAAATCAGCAAGAGGTTTTGTGGATCATTCACCCCCTTCCTCCTGCCCCAACTTCTGTTAATAAGGGAGAGTAAAGAAAGCATTTTCATTCTTAAAGATGATACTTGTTTTGTACTTGCTTGCAGGAGAGATTAAAGTTGGTGACTGTTCTGGGTGCTGGGCTGCTGTGTGGAACTGCCTTGGCTGTCATTGTGCCAGAAGGAGTACATGCACTTTATGAAGACATTTTGGAGGGTAAGAACCAAACCCATGTCTGTAGATGGCCTTGTTCAAGATAACTTAGGTCATGGTGCCGTGATATACTGGGGCTTGTTTCTAGGGCTTTTAACATGAGATTGGTGGGAGGGTTTCACAGCAGCATGACATAAAGCCAGCATAGAATCACAAAACTGCCATAGATATGATATTGTATGTTTATGGTGATTTGACAGAGAAATGTGGTCAGGCTATGGATCAGATTACTCTTGTTGAGTGATCCAGTCATTGGCAGCTCCAGGTACTGTACTGTTCGTGGAACCACAGCCTTTTATGCCAGGTTATGTGTAGCGCTCCTTATTCTGGGGAGAGTTAAACTTTAACTTTCACTGGAACTTCAAAGGAGATGTCAGGATGCCTTTGGCAGAGAATGAAATTGTGGACTATTTGCTGTTGCTTTTTGTAGATTAGATCACTTCTCATTACAGCAGTTGCAGGAAGTGTTTTATAGATCTATATGTGCTTGCCCTCAAGAATTTCCTCCTTTGAAGCTGAAGAGCATCTTGGAATTAAGTTACTTTAATATACTTGGCTGAAAATTATGGTTATATAGGGCTAATTCACAGAGTAGGATACATTTCTTTCTTGGGGTGGTGTCCATTACACGTAGATATCTGTGCATGGTTCCGAGTTCAAGCATCCAGTTCTAGTCTGCTGTCGCTGGTCTTCAAAACCTCATCGTCTCTAATGAATAGCTTAAAGCTAACAGTGATTATGTGTCTTGTGGGGACTTGAGTGTGGAGCATATCTTATACCCAGAAGTCTTAGTAAACCTTGATTTGAGGTTATGACATTATTTTAAATAGGCAGAGCTCATTACCTCTGTTTAGAGTGCACTTTAAATCTTGCTTTAGTCTTGTGCTATTACATTACCATTTCATGTATGAGATTTTTCCAGTATGCTCAGAATCAGAAATTTGCCTTAAGGTAAACAGCAACAGCTTAGTGGTCACAGGAGAAAGGACTATAAAGTTGAGGCTGTAGAGAACTTCGCAAGCATCTGATGTACCATTGTTGCTAATCTGGGATTGAGAGATAATTGTAATACTCTGCTTTTCTTGTACTACTGTTTTTCCTTGTTTCTACAGTTATAAATTTCTTTTTAGTAATATGCTTTAATTTATCCTGTTTTAGTTTCCACTAAATTTATGTTGTTCTGCTTAGATTTAAAGTAAACAGAATATAATATATAAAATTATCCTTTATCAAGAAGTGAAAGAACCTCTGATTATGCTTTTATACTACATTAGAGTGCACTGTAATTTGTGCACTCTAATGTAGGCTGTCTCTAATAAGCTGTAGTTGTGGGTTTGCTCTCCATTCAATTTTAATTCCAAGTAGCCTAAATTTTTCTTGTCATGATATGGCTAGCAGTAAATACAATTGCTGTGTATGTTTGCATTTATTTTTTTCCACTAAATGGGTTATACTGTTCATGTATGAAATCTACCATAACACAGACAGACTGTAAAGATTTTTTTGTCTTGCAGAGAGGCAAAATTCATGGGTATTATAGAATTAACTAAAAAAATATTCCTAATATTTGGGATATTCAAAGTTAAGTTTAAGGTTCTGAGAACTTAACAGCTTTCAGTACTTTTTTTTTTTTTGCAACTTTACACATTTATGTAATTAAACCTAGAAAGGTGCCTAGGGGAACATGAGGTATATTCATATAAGCGGAGAAAAAAAAAAGACAGGGAGAGAGGTGTCTGTGTTTTTCCAGTTCCAAGTGCAATTTAACTCAGAGACTGGTTGCTTGTTATCAAAATAGGTGTTTGTCATTGATACAAAAGTCATTTACTATTACTTTGTTTTCCCACAGGCCACAGAATAACTAACTTTGAATTTTTGACCTTGTAGGCTGAGAGCAAATAGCATATCATGATTCAGATTATTATTTGATCATAAACCTACGTGTGTAGCAAAACCTTTATTTGAGTATTGCCAGCAAATAAAATTCCCTTGGTGACTTCAGTCCTTTGTTTTACCTGGTGAAACTGTGTAACTACTGTCAGAAAGATTTCCCTGAGTTACCCACCATGTTTTATGGCTTGAAATGATCTGAAGCAAAGTTAACTTTTTAATATAGATGGTAACAATCTTGTGGTCTAAAATTATTTTATTGATCAGTCTTGTTCAGCAAAGATATGTTTGAAATCTTTCAAGGGCTACCAAGCCTATTCTGATGAGATTTATCTGTAGTAATGGCATTGTGCCAACATTTTGTACAGTGGGATAGATGTACAATTGTCTCATCCAAGAAGATGTATGAATGTCCAGATGTCCAGCAATAAGATGACTTGCTACAGTAAGTCAGGTTTTTGCTGTTAATGTCTAAAACTTCTGAGTAGTTGCCAACCAAAAGACCTCTCCAAAATGACAAAAGTTTTACTTCTTTTACTTAAGCCACAGATGTTGGGAAAGCCCTAATGTATGCTGTATTCCATTTTGTTTGTTGCTATTCTTTTTTTTTATAGAAAGGTGCATGAAAGTTGCACTGTCACTTTAAAAAAAAAATCTAGAGTGAACTTTAAAAACGCAGGGTTGAAACAGGAGAGAGATTCTGTGTTGAATTGTAATTATTATAATCAATTCAGACATGTATATCCTTACCTTGATTCAAGCAGAACAAATCAGCAGCTGTGAAGTCAAAAAGCTTTCCAGTGCTGAATGATGATTCCTCCAAAAGCCTGTGTATTCTCATACTGAGAAAGCATTGCTTGCTGTTAGACCAATGAAACAATCTAGTTAATATCCCAGTTTCTTTTAAGTGCTGTGCACTAGTCCTGTTAGACCTCTTACCATAAAATGTGATAAAAAATAAACTAAAATCAGTAACACAGTTTCTAGTAAAGATTTTTTTAGAACTTTGGAAACTTTTTGCTTAATCAGTGTTGTTCTATATAGCATTGTCATCAAAGCATTGCTGTCCTGTGAAATAGCAAGAAATACAAAGTGAAACCAAGAAGAGATTGGTGCATGTTATTCTTTCAAGTCACTTTGGAAAAAGTCTTTTTCAGGAAAGAGAGAGAGTTCAGCTGATGGACAAGGTCAAGTAGGTCATTCCAAACTTCAGGAAGAATTAAAAGGGATAGGTAGGAACAAGTGATTAATACATAAGGCTCTGTCATCTTTACACCCTCCCATCAGGTATTTGTATACATTGATAAGATCCCTCTGAGTGTTCTCTTCTCCATGCTGAACAGCACCAGCTCTCTCAGCCTTTTCTTATAGTAGAGATGCTCCAGTCCCATAATCATCTTTGTGCCTCTCCAGTATGTCCGTGTGTCTCTTGTACTGGGGAGTCCGGAACTGGACCCAGTGCTCCAGGTGTGGCCTCACCGGTGCCGAATAGAGTGCAAGTATCGCCTCCCTTGACCTGCTGGCAACACTCTTCCTAGTGCAGCCCAGGACTTGGTTAGCCTTTTTTTGCCACAGGACAAACTGCTGGGTCATGGTAAACTTTGTGTCTACATGGACCCTGAGGTCCTTTTCTGCAAAGCTGCTTTTCTGATTGTAGGCTCCCAGCATGTAACTGGTGCCTGGGGTTATTCCTCCCCAGGTGCAGATCTTAAGATCAAGTCAGATCTTAAGAAAAAGTATAGTTCCTGATGAAGCATTTGAACATGACAGTCCTCTTCGTGTTCATAGATTATATTACAGTGCTAACTGTTGCTTTCTTCATGTTCATGGTTTATATTATAGTGCTAACAGTTGCTTTGTGAGGGAGTAGAAATTAATGTCACCTGCTTCCTTATATTGGACTGTATTTCATTTGTTCTCTAGGGCACTGGAGCTTTGCAAATGAGTTCTCTGTTTTTTATTTCTTATTCAAAAAACCAAATTTCTCCTGACTCCGCATGCAAATACAGGAAGGTTGCTTGTGTGAGTAACTATGTTCTCTAAGCGTAGGGAAAGGACAGGAGACTTTATGAAAATAATTACAATTAGAGATTGTGATACCATCATTGGGTCTAGCAGGGAAACATAGAAGAAGAAACATTTTCTTAGTAAAACATTAAAGAGATTTACAAATATTAATTGAACCTGCCAAACATGGTTGTAAGCATTGGCCCTGTTCTGGAATGGAGGCAACTTGTACTGAATGGTAGGTAGTTCAGGGCCTTGGAGCATAGCATGCAACTCAAACGTCTGACTTAGCTTGAGGTATCAGATGTGGAAGTAGGTTTACTGTATCTGTTCTACCATTGGAAACATTTGAGTAGTACTTATTGTGTGTAAAGCACCTTACCTGCTGTGGAAGTACAACTACTTATAATAAGTATGCCAAGGAGCATTAAATGCCTCTTCTGCATCACCCAAAGGGCTTTCTAGCCTGATGTCTTGTCTCTGCCAGGGCCTGTAAGGGGAAATATAAAAAAAGAAAGAATGTGTGATTCAGGTGAGCACAGAGTCTGAAACCAAGAGGTCAGATGTTTACTGTGCTCTATACGGTAGCTGGGAACTTAATTCAAAATTCCCTACTCCTGATCTTTGTTTGTACCTTTCTAACAGTGTATTTCTGCATGCTGTTGGCAGAAGAAGGCTTAGACATGATTCTTTGCTTATATCAGCTGGAAACAGTACCTAGAATTTTGCTTAGAAAATAGCTTTATTAAATCTCTTTCACATAAATGTACTAAAGCAACTCTTGCCAATGTTTGGTGGTGAATACTGAAAAAGCTATGTACTTCTGGACATTGTTTGCCCTCTGTGTCAGATGGGATTGCAGTAATTTCTTGTGGTCATGAGCGAGGTTGGAGGATCTCATGGATCTATTTTGGGAGCCACTAGGCCAGAGAATACTGAAAATGATAAACGCACATGCTGGAAAAACCTTCTTTCTCTTTAAGCCTGTGTAAATTCAGAGTAAGACTGATGTAATTTCTTTTGAAATTGGTGGGAATTTTGTGTGTGGTGAGTATTTGCTTGTGATAAAGACCACACATGCTGGGCAAATGGCAACCTGTAAAAGTTGGTAAAGTTATATTGTGTCTCTGCTTTCTAAAACTCATTGTAGGTAGAGACATTTGTCACTTACTAACCTATGAAATATTTGAAAATGTTCTTAAATTATGAACTGTGCACCAAATAAAGCTTTTTATACCATGGAAACTTAACTTAAAACCTGTTCAGCTGTTGTCTTTCCCCTTCTTAGATTTTAGAGTTGTTCCCAGCTCACCTAATTTCAGGGTGGCTCAGTGAGACAAAGTAAATGTCTTGGGGTGGGCATGGAATTAAAGCTTGTGTAGGGAAAGGAAACAATCACACAACATTCAACCCCAGGGCCTGGACTTTGGGTTTCTAGGATGGTACTGACATTTCTAGGACACTGTGCTGACTTAACTGTTGTTCTAGTCTGTATCAATGGAGTGTATCAGTGCTAACTTGTTTAACTAGAGACTGATGCTTTGAGATACAAAGTTCATCTTCTTAAAGATTGCATTAGATATCTTAGTGGATGGAACCTGTTTTATCTCCTCATCCTGTATTTTCTCACTTAAATGAAGATTATGACTTAACTGCTTGACAGTATCTCTGAATACTGACAAACTGGCAACTTCAATTAAAAAAGGAATTATTCAGCAATTTTTATCAATCAATTTGTATTTAAAATGCAGCATTTAAACAAAGTAGCCTGGCTTATCAAGTATTAATGCTTTCTTTGCTTTTCCATGCTGGAGATATATGGAGAAAGGCCAACCAGACAAATGTGTGTTTCCCTAAGTAAATGGTCTAAGACTGACCTTAAATGAGGACTTTTGTGTATTGTCCAAGAAAGCATGAGGAATGCTTTCGGCAAAGGAGGATAAAAGTGACGACGCCGTGTTTAGTCCCCTGTCTCCTAATCTGTTTGTTTGCCTGGCACAGGGAAGCATCATCCGGTGAGCGAGATGCAGCGTGTGATTGAGTCTGAGAAGGTAGCAGAAATCCCGGTTGTACATGAGTATGGCCATGACCATTCCAGGTTGCATGCCTACATTGGTGTATCCCTTGTCCTCGGCTTTGTCTTCATGCTGTTGGTGGACCAGATAGGCAGCTCTCATGTGCACTCTACAGATGGTAAGTAAAGATTCACTTCAGTTAGACTTGCTAATGAGTCTTAATTAGCAAGTTGCAATTTTTTTTGAATGCTACTGGGATTTAATTTGACCAGTCATGTCCAGAGTTCCAGTGGATGCTTTACAAACATAAAGCAAGGTCTGTGTGAAATGTTTGTGCTGGAAATCTATCCTGGAATTCAGCATAATTTGAGAGCTTGCTTCGCTAACATGAAATAACTGTACAAGCACATATGGTGTGGGGGTGGAGGGTGACTTGACACTTGAGTTATTGTCTGTTTTACAGTATCACCCATAGGGGGGTGTTTTTTTGCTTTCCAAAAAACTTGAGGTTGGTCTTACCTTTGTTTTTCCTACTTAATTGTCATACATGTAGGTAAAATCTGCAAAGAACAAAAAGTTATCCTAAGTAAGACTGCAGAAATTGCTAGATGTGAGCTCTGGTCCTTTACTGTAACTGCACAGCTAGACTCCCACACTAGTCTAGAGCCTCACTTACTTCAAAATATGTCCTGCTTAGTCCAAAGATTTCTCAGCTTCATTGCAAGACTCTCAAAATGCCTACAGTTGCCTACAGTTGCCTTTTGTTTCTTGCCTGTGGCTTCACGCTCAAACTGTAGCTTGACATGCACTGAAGTTGTTTTGTCATCTGAAAAGGTATTTTATTGCCTTTGGCTGCTCATTTTCTCCCACATAATCTCCTCTGATGGTGGAATTTGGCCCTCAAAAATTAAGGAATTGATCTTGAAGGAAAAGTAAAACACACACGCAAAGGAGGGGGGATGTGTTTTGGTTGGATCCTTGGCAGTTCACAGTGCAGCTGCGCAAATGCTTGTATGGGGTTAGTGGCGTGGGACAGATGGGAGGCCAGTGCAGGGGCTGTGTCACCTTTGTGCTCCTGGAGAAGCATAAATGGAGCCACAGCCGTGGCTAGCTGATTTTCAGAGCTTTTCAAAGGAAGCAGTGGCAGTGAGGATGACAAGGGGATGCAGGTGAGCAACTGCCAGGAGAATCCTTGGTTTGTACAGGTTATGACCCTTTCCTATGTCCCTGATCAAAGCAAATACCAGGAGAAAATTTACTATGATCTGTGTTAGAGATACACACAATAAAACAGGTTATTAAGTAAAGTTTTATCTAGTCTGTACCTCTGTCACAGGAAATGTAGTAGTGTTTTTGTAATGTTTTTAAAGATACTGAAGAAAAACATTTTTCTTATTTGAACCAATGTCTGGTAGTCTTGTTATCTCCTAAGCGGCTAGATTTTACTTGGTCTAAACTAGAAAAATTCTGTAGGTCAGAATGGAGGTACGAAATCAAATGTGAACTCTTTCTTTGAGTGTGTTTAGTTCTGGTCAATCCAAAACAAATTTAAAGGAAATGTTCTTTGTGAATATCTCCTATTTGACATGAGTATACCATCGCAGTCATCCAAATGCAGCTTATGCAATTAATTGCTCAAATAGGCTCCCCTTGATTCAGAAGATCAATCTGACCGAAGAGAATACATTAGCTTTTAGCCTGCTCATTTCCCTGATCTGACTCACTGGGCAACTATGTGGGTGCCTGGGCATGAAGAGAGAGACTGGAGGGTGGGGGGGACAAGCAGGAGGAAAGGAACAGGACTGGACTTTCCATTTTGGCAGCAGTGCAGACTTATTAAAGTAGCTGTGTAAGTGTGCTTGCAGTCAGTTTACTGACCACTAGTATAATTAAATAACGGCTATTCAATGGTTTGGAATTAAACAGTTGAATAATAAGTCCTATGCAAGTATAGAAACATCTTATCTGCCCTGTTCATTGCAGTGATTCTTCGTAACAGTTTCACTGCCACTTGTGTAGAGGTGGATGTTGCCTGGTTGTGCTGTATAATGAGGTAACCTGCAAATGGCCTCAGAGTAGTTGTCAAACAATTCCAGTCAAAACGCTGGATCTCAGGCAGCACTGGCTGCATTTCTCCTGTGTGGTGTATAATGTTGGGGGGAAATCTTTGCAACTGCTGCTGTGACAAGTAGAATTTATTGCTTACTAGGAATTGCCAGAGAATCAGTGCAACAGAGTCTGCCCCAGACTGTCACCTGAAGGAAAATGCCAACATTGGGCTACGTGGGGAAAAATCATCCTGACTCTTGGAGCAGCTCTGGATTCTGGGGATGCAAAACTAGTTGTTCTTTCCCTTGGTAGCACGGAACTTTAACATTTCATTTCAGGTTAAGAAAAACGACTGCTTCTGCCTATATCAATGATCCTGTAAATTGCAAAGAATTGTCTGTGTTTGTCACTTGTTTGTTGGCAGAACTTCAGGTGATTTGAAGGTGTTAAGTATCAGACTATTTTATGGTAAAGCTAATGCAGAAATACGAAAGCTGATAGTTTTGAATATAACTGCCTAAGCAACTGGTAGAGACACATGCAGTGATACTTAGAATTTTTCTTCCAGCATAATTTATGTATTTGTTCTCTTTATCCTAACTTTCCTCATGACCATTTCAGATCCAGAAGCTGCAAGGTCGGGCAACTCCAAAATCACCACAACGCTGGGACTAGTAGTCCATGCTGCAGGTAATGTGGGGCCTATTGTTAGCACTTGGCAAGGACTTTGGTTGCTGTGTGGCTTATCTTTAGATGCTATAGAAACACTTGGGTTTTGTTTTCGAAGGTGGCTTTTTATTAAGAAAAAAAGAGGCAGGGCGGGGAGAACTAACGATCTTCCCCAAAACCTATTTGGAAAACATACTCCAGTGCTCAGGATGTTCCATGGAGTTCTTTTTTTCTTGTGGAAAAAAGGACATTATAGGGTGAAGCGCAAAGATGTGACTGAAACACATTTGGGCTGACTTGCAAGGACTGAAAAAGTATGTATGTGTTGCAGTCAACCCATGTTCACGTTGTAGTTATTCACTATATATGTGTAGTATAAATATGATGCTTTTTAATCTCTCCTACTGCAAGTTATTTTCCAGACAAGTCATAAGATGTTGATCAAAAAGATATTTCTTCACTAAACAAAGTGTCTATATATTAAGGATTAATATAGTATCCATTTCCTATTTCATTTAGATAATATATTTATGTTAAATGGTAAAAAATTGTATTTACAACAGTATTTATATTTGAAAATTCATTTAAAGGGTAATAATTAAAATTCTTTTAATGCTTAGAATCTAAAGCAGATTTTTAAAATTTAGACAGGAAGCCACTTCTACTACAGAAGACTAAAATAACTAGGCTTGTTACCTGGTTCTAATATGTCAGAATGTGTCAATACTGAATAGATTCTCAGTATGGTTTTTATGGTCTTGGGAAATACGAGACGACTCCTGTTGAGGGTTGTCTGAAATCCTGGAATTATTGTGGCTTGAGAAACAAAGGGGAGTGAATCATGTGTTGGGTTGGTATTGTTAATGGCATTTTGGGTAACAGGACTTCTCAAATCAACGTGTTTTGTACTGTCAGCCATTGAGAGGGTGGGAAAGCTGAAACTGATGTGGAGGAATAATCCATGAATTTGCACTCCTGTTTCAGCTGATGGTGTTGCATTGGGTGCAGCAGCTTCTACTTCTCAGACTAGTGTCCAGTTGATAGTGTTTGTTGCGATTATGTTGCACAAGGTAAGTCATCATCCAAAAATCTTCTTTGTTCTTTAAAAGACTGTTAAAGCATACAGAAATTACTAAAGATTTTAAGTTTCCTTAGTGATGTAATCTGGAAATGTGTAATGCCATTGAAATGAACAGGTTAGTAGTACAGCTTCAAGGACCAAAAAGCACTGGTATGATGTATGACAGAATAGCAAATGATGGATGCTAAGTCTGAATGGGGTACGAATGAGGGAGAATTCTGACTGCCTACCTTGGTTGCAGTGGTTGGGAAAAGTCTCCCAAAAGTAGGGAGAGAAGACCAGCTCACAAAGAAATGTGGCAGCTTCACACTGACTTTTTCTGAAGCTAATGTGGTGTTGTGGTTTTAAAAAACAAAAACAAAACAAAAAAAAAAAACAAAACAAACCACCAAGTTTCTTACTGCTGTAAGAGATGTATTCAGAGAAGTTCTAGAGGATGAAGCACAGAAGTATATGCTAGTGTATTCAAGAAGGAAAAGCAGTTTTATGCTGGTTACAACTGTTTTTTGGTTCTGTGATGTTCTTAAGAAAATGGGAAGGATATTTGTTATAAAGGGTTTTAGTGTTTAAAGGGTTAGTCTTTTGAAACCACTTAATATCAGAGTACTAAATTACAACTTCTGGTTACCTCTGTTATTGTAGTAGCTTCAACATCAGTCATATGCCATTTCTGCACGAAAAAATTTTAAACGTTTTTCTGATGGTAACAGGCAAACAATGGCTCTTGAAGATGGGAAGATCTTTTTTCTTAATGTTTGTACAGTTATCTGTTAGCCATATAGGTTCTATACGTATGTATGCAGATGCATATTTGACTTACAGTAGCACGTGCATGAATTAGTCATGCATTCATCCAAAATCTTGCTTACATAATTGCATGTTCAAAATGTTAGGAAATCCAGATCTAGTATGTCTTTTCTTTACTGCTCATACAATAAATTGTGGTTTACGTAACCCCCTTCAAAGGTGGCAATGTCAATGTCTCATCTTGCTGTGAAGCTTAGTTTATGGCTATTGCGAAGTGAAACTTGCTTTTATTATTCTTAATGTTCAAATTAACTGACTTCTGAAATTGTACAATTTTTAGAAGAGAAAAATTTATCCTCTGAAAGATTATCAAGAAATATTTGGTATTGAAAAGAGAAATTTATTTCTTCTCTGGTGTCTTTATTTTTCTAGTCTTCTGATCCTGATTGATGCTTTTGTCTTTCTCATTTTTTCCTTCACTCATGGTTTCCTTCTAAGTTTAAAAGAAAAAATTCTGTGTATAAAATGCTCAATACATTTTAGTTTATATCTTATCTCAAAAATGTCAGGGTGGACTGCTATTGTCTTTATACAAGCAAAAATGTAGTAAATTCCATGAGTAGGACAGCTATGCCTTGTGGTTAAGAAACTGGATGCCAGCAGAGGGAGAAGATTAAGTCTTTGTTCATGTGGAGGCTGACAGTTATCTTTCTTTGGTAATTTCCCCCCCCTCCATGTTAATTGTGGAATTTTTCTGCTGTAGATGAAGAAACTGTCCATCTAAGGATGCATGGTAGTATCAGGATGAAAAAAGAAATTACATGAGTTAATGGAGACTTAGGGATTGTAGCAATCACTCAAGTCAGAATGAACATTTTAATATTTATAATGACTACACAAATGTGTACTCTGATAGCCAGAACATGGGTTTCCATTAGGTACTGTTATTAAGGTAGGGCAGCCTGCAGAAGTCTATTGATTTGGGTTAACTGCAACATACTGGTGCTCTCCCTGAATTTCTTCCAATTCAGTGCATTTCAATGTAGTAAGTTGTATTTCAACTTTATCTCAGATTTCAGGGGATTTTAGAAAGCATTGTATTACCAGTGAATATTGTTTTTTGCAGGCACCAGCTGCCTTTGGCCTGGTTTCCTTCCTGATGCACGCTGGGCTGGAACGGAATCGAATTAGAAAACACTTGCTGGTCTTTGCGTTAGCAGCACCTGTTATGTCGATGGTGACATACTTAGGGCTAAGCAAGGTAAGTCTGATTTTGTTCTGCCCAAAATGTAGCTTAGTGGTGGAGTTTGGGGAAAGGAATATCATATGAGTTTCATAGAACGTAATTCCAAACTGCTTGAAAAATTTAGCAGAATGGAGATTTTTTTAAAAAAGTGGATTAAAAGGTAGCAATATGAATGTGTGAAATAAAATAACCCATGCTTTCCATCAGAACCAGTGATATAACTCCTTTATAGAGTTTTCTATAGCTTTTTTTTTAGAAGGCTGATTTCTGTCTTTTCTCCTTTCTACTGCTCCCTGCTGAGAACTTAACAATTTATTCACATATACCAGATTTTATCTGATGAGTATATAAATAAGTAACTTTCAGTGTTGCTGCATGCATTTTTATTTTAATATGCAGGTAGAAAATAATCTTTGCTAGTTTCTCCCACCATCCCAGAATTGGTCCTGTATGTTCAAAGTCTTTTTCACGCTGTGTCAGAAGTTGAATCCTCAGCTCAAACAGCCAGCCTTTTTGCCTTTCATACTCCTGAAAGCATAGTCCTGGCTTGGCTCTATACAACAAATGGCCTGTGAAATGGGCCACTGTGCATGAGTTTATCATCTCTGTCCAAATTAAATGTTTCTGCTTCTCACAGAATTTCCTATCATGCTCCTGTGTTTAACTGCTGTGGGCCATGCTGGTGACACACTGTGGTGTTGTGTCATAGAGAATCTAACATGTGATCTCATGAAACTCAAGGCATGAGAAGAAAGATTAAGTAAATCATCTGGGCTAATCCCTTTACTTGCTGGAAAGGAGTTATTTTTGATACTGCAGTACAGGAGACAGCAGGAAGGGTTGGGTTTGTAAATAGAAATGAGAATGCTGTTTGAGCATACTTTTGATGTAGGCTCACTAAGAGTTGGTTTTGCATTTTGCACTTCAGAAAGAACAGAGAATTGATAAGGCATAAGCACTGTCACAGTGGTTATATACTTCCAGAGCAGAAGATGTATCTCTGCTCTTTGGAAAAATAACCTGAGAGTATACCAGAGAACTAACATCACACTTGAGTTGGAAATTGTTCAAGAAGCATTTTGAAAATGGTATGAGTGGGTTTGCATTTCATTACATTTAATGATGTGTAGCACGATCTTAATCCTAGTATGAATGTGAAAAGGTGCTCAGTTTTGATCCAGAAGATGCATTTCTTTATGAAGTTTGCATGGAAATTTTGGAAAAGTTTTGGGTGCTCACTTGTACATCCAAATTAAATATTGAAAGAGTGATGATTTGGGACTTAAATCTAGCAAATCTTGCTCTGACCAGCAGGGGACCGGGTATTTAAAGGCTAACATCTTGTTTGAACTCTTTGTTTAGGAAAAGGTGGGGGGAGGGGAAGTCAGTCTTGAATGTTCTTCCTAAAATTTGTGGATTTGCAATCTGAATTTTATTTTTTTCAAAGCACATTTTGTCATTTTGACATTTTGTATGTTGCTGTGAGATGGTCAAGCAAGATGCTTCTGCAAAGACTTTTTTTATTCTGTAAGGGTTCCTAGAAGTCTGAAGTGAACTAACTAGGATGAGAGGTATCTTTCTGCCCTCCACATCAATTTTAGAATGCCAGTTGCTACATGTAAGGTGCAAGACACAAAACAACACATTAAACCGTTGTCATTGTGAGAGAACGAGAGTTGATAGAAATCCTACTGTGTCTTGACACTTACAGAATTTTTTTATTATTGATTGAAGAACTTCTGCTTATCCTCATTTTTTTGCTCTGTTTGTTTGTTTTTTTCCCCATTTCAGAGCAGCAAAGAAGCCCTTTCAGAAGTCAATGCCACCGGAGTTGCTATGCTGTTTTCTGCTGGGACTTTTCTTTATGTTGCCACAGTTCATGTCCTCCCAGAAGTAGGAGGAATTGCTCATAGCCACAAACCTGAATCAACTGGAGGAAAAGGACTCAGTCGTCTGGAGGTGGCAGCCCTAGTATTAGGATGCCTTATTCCTCTAGTCTTGTCCATTGGACACCATCACTAAATGCTCAAATTTCACCGTTCTCCTCCTCAATCTGACATGAGCAGTAAATGTCAGCTGCTCCCTTTATCATTGTCTCTTACCCATCATCCATCCCATCCACTTTGAGTTCAGAGGAAACGTTGATTGCAAAATGAGGAATACTGGGAAAGTTTTTAGTGTAGCAAAGTGTACTTTGGCAACCGGACATAAATTCTATGTAACTTTTCTGAAGACATTTGCTATTTTAATTGTTACTTCTGGCCCTATTCTCAGGGAAGATGGAATTTGGAGTTTAAGAAAGGTGAGTGGGGAAGAACATAGCGACTCATCATGAAATTGCAATCACCAAAGTATCCTGCAATTCAGCTTTCACAGCTGAGAGCAAAAACAAAGGATGGCTGCCTCGGGAGAGGTTGAAGTCTTATGAAGAAAGGGGCTCTCCCCCATCGGTTCTATGTTGTCCTGACAATGTGACTGGTCTTTGTGATGTTTGTCACTAATTGTATTGCAAAAATGGGCTACACTCGGAATTCTGGACAACACTGCTATTGTCACAGAAGTGTCACTGATAGGAAAGAAATGATGTAGACAAAGTGTAGTATTAGAGTAGGAAATCAGCTGGTTAAGAAAGTGCAAATTAATTTTGCAGTGTATTCCATTATTTAAGATAAAGGATAGAAGCAAGGAGAATATTGTTTTGATTGTTTATGCAATTGTTAATAAATTTTAAAAAGGCAGTATTTCTTGGGAGATGGTCTTCTGCCAAGTCACTAAAGCGTGGACACCAAAAATGTTAGCAGGAGTTAGGTATTGGGTACTGTGATTACACTACTGCTACTGCTGAGAGAGATATCTGTAGTATCCTTTGAAATCGAGCTGTTCTGGGCTCTGAGGAGTAGAAATCTGATGGAGACAGCTGTTGAGGGACCAGAGAACTTTACTAGCCCATTTTCAAAAGTGAACTGCTGAAATCAGTGTGGGGGGTGTGGGGGTTTTTTCGTTAAATAAAAGGTATTAAGGCTAACAAAACAGATGTTTAGTTAAATATTTATGCTGCAGATAGAGTACAAAGTGTTTCTAAAGCACTTCTAAACAAAAAACCCCAACAAACAAAAAACCAAACTGGTGGGTTCCCAGCAGACCTGTTAGGCATTTTTGCTTTTCTTTTGGGAATTGTGCATTTGGCTCTTACTGATAAGCATCAGTTTGGTGAATCTACTGGAGGACTTATTGCCAACTGCTGATGCCTCTCACTGCAGAAGAGTGATAAAAGATCCCTCCCTTTCCAAGGCATAGCCTTCTCTTGTCAGGCACCATTTCTCTTATGCAAAATACATTATACTCTAATAATTGTAGTGCACTGAAAAGTCAGGAATGCTTGACGTGCACAGACTCAACATAAAATTCTTTCTTTAGGGGAAACTTTTTAATGCCGTACCCTTTTTAAGCTATACTCTGTCTGCACTTTTTAAAGATAACATTGCCAAATATATTTTTCTTTTGATTTTTTTGTTTGAAATGGATTTTCAGGGCTTGAAATATCTTAACTGAAGTGCTGCTTGTTTCCATGAGTGTGTCTTTTTCATGCCATTTATTACTTATATTACACCGGCCATTGTGCCTCTTAACGTCTTTACATTTTTGTTATTGTCCTGTTTGTCTGCTAGTTCAATAACGGGTATGGCCTGGCTCTTGGACTCGTGGTTGCTTTGTCTGTTGGCTTTGTAGCAATACAGGTGTATCCCAGGATTGAACCTAGTATTGATCCCCAGGAGTGCTTGTCCATTTGTGTGTTTTACTGTATAAAATCAATGCAAAATTATTTGAAAACATCTTTTCCCACAAGACGGTATTTTCAGATAGAATTAGTGTATCAGGCCTAAACAAGCATTTTTTACCTTAGACCTTCAAAAGTTAATTCTGTTCTGAAAAGCCACTGCAAAATTAGTAACATGGATGAGATCCTCTCCTGCACATTCTTAGACTTTTTTTTACAACATACATATGCAACTAGTAAGCTACCTGTTTAAAAAGTTCAGTGATACAGGTTACTGACACATGTGAATGACACACAGGGGTGTTTACACCGGAGCTCCCAGTGTTCTTCCTGATTGCCCCCTAATTACCCTCTTCCTTGGTAATCTCACTATTTTACCTTGCTTAATCTTTCCGCATAACTGAACTGTTTCCAAAAGCTGGAGGGTTTGCAAGATCTGCAGCAGAAGCAGGAGATAGCTTAGTGCAGCATCAGGTGCTCGCATTTTGTAAAACAGTA
This sequence comes from Ciconia boyciana, assembly GCF_034638445.1. Classification (NCBI taxonomy): domain Eukaryota; kingdom Metazoa; phylum Chordata; class Aves; order Ciconiiformes; family Ciconiidae; genus Ciconia; species Ciconia boyciana. The sequence continues at coordinate 33,412,495 of NC_132939.1, read as the reverse complement.
GGATTTTTTCTTTAGGCTATAATCTGTCACTTGCACTGCACCCCACTAGTTAAGCTGGCATCCTGACTGTGTTCCACTTCTGCCTTATTTTGTGTATAACAATAGCAACGGTTTAGGGAGGTATGTAGGTAAGGTCCCATTTCACACCTTTTGTCCCTGTGTTGGAGCATGTGGATAGTACCTTCCTATATGGATGAGTGTGTATTGATGAGGATGTGACAGCCAGTCTTTTCACTGCTGACATAACCTCTGGTGTGTTAATCATGGTGCTGCTGCTGAGAGGTCTTGTCATCTTTTCTTCTGTCCCTCAGATCATGTTTCCAATTTCTGGGGCAGCCACCAGAAATGGTAATACTCAGTTTAATGATTCATGAACTATAGGGGCCAAGCTCTAGCAGCAGGTGAGGGATTTTAAATGAAAACATTGGCAACTTAAAATTGGCACAAAAATTCTAATAACATGTACTTTTCATTTTGGCACTCGGTTAAGTGATAGAAGACTTCTGTGATATCCCCCCCCCCCCATTTAGAAGTAGCAACAGCATTTTCTTTTGGCTGTGTCTGTTATCTCTGTGTCGAACTATTATTTTTCAGTTCTGTAGCTGAAACTGCAGTGACTAAGGAACCTTTTGGTTATGTAGTAAGGAGAATATAAACTCTTAAATGATCAAACCTTTCCAAATTGTTAGTTCCACATGGAGGATTTTCTTGAGGCAGAGTATTTTAGTGAGTTAAATAAAATGGTCCATTTTATTATATCCCCTTTTTTTACCTATCTCCCCATCTGTCACAGTAAATCCAAGCACTGCATGTAGTAAGGGCCATCTGGTATCATTTTCTACTCCTCAGGGGACCTTGGTGCAAACAAATTCCTCTTACTCTCTCTGTAATAGCCATCTCTGCCTGTATGTTCTACTGTGGGGTAGGTGGCAGCAGGTCTAGCAGGTAATGCTTTAACCAAGTGCCAGGCATGTCCCCCTTTCCTTCTGTAAATCCCTCTAGGAAATCTATAATCTTCTCAGCTGTTTTTCAGTTAATGATTTCTTAATTGGCAATAGGAATTGAACTAAAGCTGTTTTCGCTGATCCCAGTGTGTTCAGGTACTTTCCCTACTGTTCTAATTCATGTATTAAAAAAAGGGAAATATTTCTTTTTCAGCACCTGATGACAGATGCAGAAGCTGCACTGACATCAACTTGAGTGAGGATGGCTGAGCTGTCACACCAAGATAGGAATTTTTGATAGTTGTGGCATGTCAGATGGCCAGGTGTTAAACACAGAAACCCAGTGTTGACTTGAAAGAACCATTTCCAGGTGGATTGTGTAAAAGGCTAATGTTATCCAAGAGACCCACGAAAACTACCCTGTTTATTCAGGAACTAGTTCAGAGCCTTTGAGGAGCTTTTGACAGTAGCAGATGTCTGTGTGGTATCAGCTCTATGCAGAATAAGAGAGATGCTGTGGAATCAGTGTTGCTGCTGCTCCCTTCCTGCTCTGTGCTGGGACTTGGGAAGAAGAGGAGGGAAGTGTATTTGTATTCCTTTGGGGTGGAAGGAGGAGGAGTGGTTGTGGTATGGTGGGAAAGCTTACGATGACTTTCAGATTCTTTATGATGAATTTCAGATTCCTGTTCACCTCAAACTTATTTTAAAAATAAAATCTTTTTTTTTCTTACTGTCCTTTTATTACACCTTTTAGCAGCCTTGGCTTTCCAGGGAAAAACATTTCGTGGTCATTGCTGTTTACCTGACTCCATGTATGGAACTGTAATTTTAATGTCTCTTTTTTTCCAAACCATTTGTACACAAAATCATTCCATGAATGGCTGCCTTATAATTTTTCCACTTTAATTGTGAATGGTTAAAATAATGTTGCTGTTTTCAATTTGTTTTATTATATTAAATTTTTACTAGGTGCAGTGCTTCAGAGTTGGCTTGTCATTTACTGCATGGGGGTTTGTGATGGCTCCGACAAAGAGAAATGACAATCTTAAATGGTATGCAGGCGGTGCAGACAGTACATTTTATTTTTGTGTAAGTGTTTGCTGCTTTTCTTCATAATGTCTGAGCACCTCTTGGAAACCTGAAGTGTGAAGCTGCATGTTGGGAGGCAGTCTAGCAGACTGATTTGGACATGGGTATGAATGGGTTTAGAGGTATAAATACAGAAAGGATTTGACAGCTCTGCTTGAGCAGGGCATTTGACAACTTCTGTCTCCCACAGAGTGTTTAGGAGTTGGCGTTGCCCTGAAGCTCTCTTCCCCCACCCCACCGCCAAGGAAATCTCTGATGCTTACAAGGCAGAGACCTCTTTGGAGGGCCATAAGGAGTTCACTGGCTCAAGATTGCTCCAGAGCACTGTTAAAAGGCTGGAGGACACGTTGGGACTAAAGAAAATTGAGAGCACAGGATGGAGTGAAAACAATCTTGTCAGCCCCAAACCCAAAATGCAAACACTAAGTCCCTCCATTCTTTTGAGAGACTTTGTGACAAAGTAGCCTTTCCCATATATACGTGCCTCTGCGTGATTTGGATTAAAAATCAACTTCGAATATGCATGCAAAGATGTGAAGAAAACTCTAGCCTGCTTTTTGTTCTTGTGTAATGGGGGAAAACTGCTGCTGAAATCTTTCTTGCCCCTGTTCTGTGCTTTAGGTTTGTTTTTTTTTTTTCTCCCATCTTCTTGCTGTTTTCAGGCACAGAGTCACAGCTCAGCTTTCCTTGTGACTGCCCTGTGATCCTACTGCTTACCTGTTCACAGCTCTTCAGTATTGCTCGTAGTCTTCACTACTGACACAGGTTTTCTTGAAGGCAGCTTACCTTCTTCCTGCAGTGTACAATGAAATGAAAGCCTGTGTTAAGCCATAGCTACCTAAGTTTTCTCTCTAGTGCCAGTCATGGTGGTTGTTGTAACTGAGAGCGGATTGTGTTCTTGCTGTGATGAAAAATTGGCTTCTTGGGCTCCTGATTTTCTCTGGAAGGGTTTTATTTGCCTCTAACATAATTTTGAGCTGCAAAGAATCGTTGGAAATTAAATTTTAGTAGTGGTTTCTAAGAGGTACTCAGGCAGGGGATATATGAGGAGAGCTTTGAAAATTAATTCTGTTTTGTTATCTGAGCAAAAACTTGCAGGACAGTAATTTTTTTCCTATAGGACATTTTAGGCCATATTTTTAGGGTTTGCAGATTTTATTAAAAGATTCTCAAAAAATCCAGTGAGTTGCACATTGTGTGCTATAATTGTAGAAGGGGCAAACTTTTCATATAAAACACTGAATTTCTTTTTTTTTTAAAATGCAACTTTAAAAAGAATGGCCACAGCTAGACACCTCTGACTAAAAATGTTACTTTACCAAACTTGGTCAGGACTAGATTTAACATCTTAAAACACATGTAGGGCACAAGTAAATGAATAAATTGCAGGAGTAAATGCTGTGTAAAAATCAGGTGCTTGTCTCTTGCCAAAGCATATGTAAGTTATGGTTTCTGTCCTGATGTGTGTATGCTTTTAGGGGTTTGTAGAAGAAAGTTATTACTGCTGCAGCATCCTATGGCTAACTGCCAGGATTTAGTGCAAGGATGAGAATCGGAGTTGGGATCCTTGCAATAACTAAGGAACAGCTAGGAAGTTGACTCCCTGTCATGAGGCAGTCCCTAAGGAAACACCTGCATAGGCTTCTCAGATCTGTGGGGCTTGCAAGGAAGTGGTCTGAAACTGTCACTTGACCTTCTGTGATAAAACTATCAGCTGGAGCCATTCAGGAAATGTTAATGGTTTAAAGTGATCTTAGAGAGTGAGGCAACCCCTTAAGCAGCTTGCGGATAGGTAATTAAGGACTCACCTTCACCTCCCTGATAGGGGGATGGTACCTGGCAGTGTGTCAGGTTCTTTAGCACAGGGTGGGAAGGCACTAATTGAATGCAGTCTAGAGCACTGATTGCGGAGTGGTCAAGGCTGGAAGGGACTTCTGGAGGTCATCTGGTTCAACAACCCCCTGCTCAAGCAGGGCTGCCTAGAACCGGTTGCCCAGGACTGTGTCCAGATGACTTTTCAACATCTCCGAGGTGGGAGACTCCACAGCCTCTCTGGGCAACCTGTGCCGGTGCTCAGTCACCTGAAGGGTGAAAAGCTTTTTCCCTTCTGTTCAGAGGAAACCTCCTGTGTTTCAGTGTGTGCCCATTGCCTCCGGGCCTGTCACTGGGCACCACTGAAAAGAGCCTGGCTCTATCCCCTGTGCACCCTCCCTTCAGGTGTTTGTATACATTGATGAGATCCCTCCTATAGCTGCTGAATTGACACAGTTTATAGATACTCTTGCTCTCCATACTCTCCAGCTGCCCTGTAAGCAGTGTTACCCACAAGTGCGAGGTTGTTTACCCGGTGTGCGAGATGCCAATATACACACAGGGCAGAGGTATTCTATTTCATGTCTGCACAGAGACGGGTGCTAGGTGGTCATTCCACAAAGCTAGCACACAGTTCAGTCATGCAGGTACAATATTTATATGCTTTAGTTATACATATACATAAGTAATTACACAAAGCAGTCTTCTATTGGTCTACATTTCTCTTATTTCAACTTAAAGCTACGGTGCTACTTTAATATCCTGCGCATGCTTGCAGGAGGTGGGGGGGTAGCTGTCTTGGGTCCTCAATTGAGTCAGTGGTCGTGATCTCTCCCGGTCGTCTTTACCTTTCCCCTAGTTTCTGTAAATCTTGTCGACTTCATGTAGTGCTGTATCCTCCCAGCCCGGCAATCTCCCTTATAACGAGATGCTTCCTCTCTCAGTCCTTGAAGTTCCTTGTCTGAGTTTCTTCTTCGAAGGTTAGTGATTAACGAGGCCTGCATATTCCCTTTTTATCAGTCTCTTAGTTTTTCTTCCAGGGCATGGTCGTTAGCAAGGCATGTGTTGTTTATACAAAAAGTGTCTTGTTTCATAAGGCCTCTATGGGCCTTACATCAGGAGGATTGGTTTTTAGACCTACATTTTCAGAAAAGAGAAAGCAGAATGATGCTGTTGGAGGATGGTGATGTATGCATTCCCAAAATCTTCATGCATCCATTTAAGAGATACCCTTGATGGAGATGGCTTATAAACAATTCATTAAAAAAAGATTTATTTTTCTCTCCTGCAGCTGCTATCTACAGACTTATCTAGGATTTTGTCACTAACAGTTAGTGTTTTAGCTATTTCACTCAAGCAATAAGCAATCTTCTCAGGTAATTGCTCACTTTTGATTTTTCTGGTAGCTCATAGGACTTGTGTGGTTAGGAAGAAGGATAATCTTCATACTGGCTTAATCACAAGAGAATATGATTAATGTAAAGCCAGTAGGAGAACTGAAACAAATGACACTGTTGCTGCTGTAGCTAGTGCAGGCAGATGCAAGGCATTAAGGATGGGAAGCCAGTACTTTGCCAGATAGGCTCTCAGTTTTTTGGCAAGTAATGCTTCACCATTAAAACTGAATTTTATGCAGTATATTAGCATTCTTTTAGTGTGTTTAACAAAAATGTCATCTCAGTAACTGGAGACTTAACCACTGCAGTCTGCTGTAAATCCTTTGGGACATGTGGGGAAGTGCTTTGGGTGCATTTATGTTACAAGAGTTACCACTAAAAACTTAAATATTGAGGAGCTGTGGTGTTGCAGGCTTCCTGATGATGGCTGTAGAGCATTCCTTCATTTGTTAAGCAAAAAAGTTTTTCATCAGCATTTTTATCAGAGACTCATTAGGGATGAGCACAGCAGCAAGAGGATGAGCTGTCATCTATTGTTCCAGCTTACAAATTAAGCCATTCTTCTACTGATATGTGCAAGCCTCACCCAAATATCCCTGCAGGCAGAATTGCACAACATTCCACCCTCCTTATCACTGCATTTCTCCCTCTTGTCTGCGATGTCTAGAGATTAACAAACCCTTATGGTGGATGGGGGGGTTAAGAAAAACACCTCATTCAGAAAACTTGTAGAGCTAATTAGAAGTAAGCTGTATTGTGATGACTGACACCAAACCTATATAATATTTAGAAAATCTAAAAGGCAAGGTGAAATTATTAGGGGGGAAAATGGCTGTTCTGTATCTGTATGCCCATCCAGTGTCCGAAGTGGTAATTACTTTATGATATATGATCACAGTTATCTTGGAGTTTGTGGAAGTTAGTGGGCTTCTGCTGTCTGAAGAAACACTTTAAATGAGATACTTGTTGTTGCACTGGGCTGAAGAGGGCTGCTAAAAACCCTGCTTACAAGCCTTAGTACTAATCTGAATGACCTGCTGTTAACACCTCTTAGTCAAGCTCTCCTTGCTTGCCTCCAGAGGGTGAAACTGTAAGTAGAGCGAGTCGCGTTTTAGGACTGCAATGGATTTCCCATGTTCTGTTTTCTCTTTTTGATGGAGAAACTGAGGGACAGCTGATCTTGAACAAAACTTTGTACTCTTGGTATCTGCTCTGTGCAGGTGCTTCACGTGTGCTTTGGTGTACACGGAGGGCTAAGCCATGGGTCTGTCTGGGAGTTTTTCCGTGCTTATCCCTGCAGCGTGGTGTTGCCGTGAAAAGCCGAAATCAGGACTCAATAGTCGGGATGACTATTAAGCAGGTATTCTTTATTGCAGCACTGGGGATCGCTCTGCCACAAGTGCTCTGCCAGGTTAGCACAACACATCAGTTCATATACAGAAACACCACACATATTCACCAGATTTCCTGAAAAGGGCAGTTTTATGGTGATGAGTTCCCGGAACTCATTTACATAGTCCAAGCATGCGCAGTAAAATTAGGGTTAGGGTCTTTTCACCCTCCTGGTAGTCTTCCATAGTCTTCCTCACGTTGTCCACTAGTTGAACTTTGGGCTTCCTTTGTCCATAGATAGTCGTTGAATTAGCTCATCAGTCCTTTGGCCTCGGAATGTCATAAGGGGGTCGATTTAAACTAGTTCTTTGGTGCTTATCTTTGGCACAAATGTCCTGAGTTCCTGTCATCAGTGATTTAATTAGGAAGCCTAACGAGCTTGCTCAAGGCCTGTTTAGTCCTATCAGGTAAGAAGTCACAGGAAATGTCCCACCATCAACTCTGCTCAGCAGGTAACTAAAACTATCTTTGCAGGGGAAGAAAACAAAAGAGAACAAGGATGCGAGTGAAACTAAAAAAAATGCAAATCCATGTATTGCAGTAAGGTCTTAGGAATTGTCAGGGATTTAACCCTTTCAGTGGACTTCAGCAGTATGAAAGAGGCCTTGTCTACAAAAGCTGTGTGGCAGCATGGCTCACAGGAGGGTAAATGGAGATGGGTGAGGGAGGTGATGGCCCTCTTAGCCTGCTGTATTTTGTGGAGAGCAATGTTTTCGGTGTCCTTCCTTGCCAGGCAGTTTATCTTTCATCTGGCTGATGGCTCTTCTCGACATACAGGGTTTGCAGTAGAGCTGTCATGGTCTCCTGCTGTGATAGATGGCACCAGTAGATCTTTGTGCCTCTGTATTTAGATAACCACTTGAGAATGCGGATAGGAAGGAGGCAAGAAGTATGTCTTGTTCCTGTCCTGAGTACGTGCACAGCATGAGCCCTGACCTTGCAGTGACTGGCTGTGAGCAGGACCAGGAAAGAGAGAGAAACTTGGAGTGGAGGCTGCTGCAGGTTAGAGCTGAGGCGTATAGCAGAATGTATAGGTGAAGGGTGTGAAGAACATTGGTGTTGTGGTCCCTGCAGTTTCCACTCCTGAATGAAGTCCTAATTGCAGTGTCCTTAGCTTTTTAAGGCCTTGCCTTCAATGGTCATAATAATGGTAGGGGTAAAGGGAGCACTGAAAAGGTATGCAAGAGCAATTATGGTCTCTGTGTGCATGTGCTGGGCATTTTATGGACTTTAGATTAAATAAAAACATGGTTTAGCCAATCCTGTTTTCTGGATATGTATTTATTGTTTAAAAGTTAAGCCTATGACTTCTTTCCCTCTTTTGACCAGAGGGAACAAAGTGGGTAGAAATTAGTGGACTGCAATCAATATATAAACTTTTGCAGTTGAGAAACACCTTGTAGAAAGTGCGTGTAGGCACCTAACCCTATTTTAGAAACTTGGTGAGTTCAGATCTACTGACTGGTGTTGAAACAGCTAAGGAGTGTGCTCCTCCAGAGTGGACAGCCATCAGCCCTGGATCTCATTTACTGTTCTGCTTTTCACTGGGCTGTTTTGTCAGATCTTAAAAATGTTGATGGTGCTCCAGTTGTTTGCCTGTGTTACTATGTAGAGGTATTACATTTTTTCCCCTTCATTATTCTTCCAAGGAAACTCTAACAATCCTTCTCTTCTGTAGAATTTTTTTGGCTGGCTGTTGTATCCAAACTACTGCACAAGTATATGTATTCTTGTGATGTTCTGGATTTAGTACCAGTGTCATAGGTGAGGAACTGTGGCTGAGAGAAATCAAGTTACACGCTCAAGTCAGGTAGGGATGTTGCCAGGGCTGGAAACTAAGCCCCAGTGTACCGAACCCTGCTTTGGTGCCCTCATTACAAAGGCAAAGCTTTTTCTGTGCTCAAAAGCAGGACTGAATAAGCAGTGGCACCTTTGAAACTCTGTGCTGGCCCCCAGAATAACGGCTCTAAACCTTGCCTCTGATCTATTTGCTACATCTCTGAGTGTCCTGGCACCACAGGGTACAAAGGGCAAGAAAGTCTCTTAAAATTGCTGAGCTGGCCTTTATGTAGCCTGTGCTACTCACATGGCATGTATATGCATGTCATAGGTAATCCTCGACTTCACTTGGGTGTTTTCTGTGCAGAAAGCTTCCTGCAGAGCTCACTAAGCTGTGTCACCTGGTCGAACCACGTGCTGGGTCACTCGCTACTGTTGGTACTGTCATGTTTGGGATCGGGTTGAATAATGTTGATTGCAAGCAGGTAAGACATGGATAAAGCAAAATGCTCTAGGAAAGCTAAATAGACATGCAGGTGGCGTGCATGCTAAGCTGCAAGCTTACCAGCTCTGAACACTGTTATAAAACCTTGTTGGGGAAAGGTTTGTTCTTGCCTCTCCGTGTGCATGGAGGTTCAGCTGCTCACGCGAGGAGGAATGCTCCCACTCCCACTGCAGCTGCCCACGGCCTCAGAAATGGGGCTGGGATTGGGCTGGCTGGGCTGCCCGAGCAGTGCGGCTGGTGAGGCACTGCCTTCCCCAGGGAGGAAGGGAAGGAAGTGTGTGCTGGTGGGTTCATAGTCTCAGAAAAGAAGGAAAGCAGAGCTATATATATTTACTGCTGTTGAACAAGCTGCTGGTTGGAAGCAGCCTGTTTAACTATTCCACTACTAAGCATTTTCTGTTTATGTAAGCCATATGATCACTTTGTGGTATTTAGGCTTGATGGGGGAAAAACTGGTGTATTGCAGGAAGCCTACAGGCTATCTTCTGGAGGAAGCTTTTTCAAATGTAGCTGACCACTCTGATGTATTCTAAAGTCCCTAAAAAATGCCTGTTTAGCAGAAACTTGTTTTTTTTAAAGCACCAGAGTGAATGAGTCTTCTTCCAGAAGAGATCTCTTAGTAGGATTGAAAAAAAAAAAAAATCTCCTTTAAATGCTGAGAGAAATGGTCATTGTGGTGTCAGCCCCTGAGCAAGCCACCCCCTAAAAGCCAGGCTGTGAGTGCTTACTGTCCACAAGGCTATTGGGCTGGCTGCTTGCTATCAAATCCCTTTGCTTCAGTAAACTGCCATCTTACTTTCCGTCTTCCTGTAAGTCTCCTGAAGTGGTGCTATGTCCACAGCTAATAGATTGATTGATGTGATTCATGGGCCATCCAACATGGATCTGGGTGGGTTTGAAGGGCTGGGACTGGTGGAGGGCTTTGTCTGGAACAGGTCACTGAGACCACGTCATTCTTACCAAGGGATTATGTCAGATGGGGTTATACACCTACAAGGATGATGTCAGATGAGGTTATACACCTACGAAGGCTCTTCACTTTGCCCATTTGCTGAATAACTCTTTTGTCTGAGCTCTGCAGGACAGCTCTGACTTCCCATGTGACACTAAAAATTTAATCATGTGCAAAAGAAACATAATCTATCAATGTCTCACACTAAAGAGATGGATTGATGGTGGTTGCTTTTGTTCTATTTATAATAGCCTCTGTGCACAACTGTATGGGAAGATGGATCATCATTTTGATAGGTACATGTGACTTTTTATCTTTGCAAGAAGGATATATCATAAATTAAGCTTGAGCTGGACTTTCTTTTTATTTCTCCACATTGTTCCAGGTACCTGCTAATACCTCCCATAATTGCAAATGGTTCTCTGGGTTGAAAACAGCTACAGAGCCTACTAGAAGCTGTAAGAGGAAAGGGAATCCATACTGGAAGGCAAAATCTGAATCTTTCCAACTCTGCAGCAGCTCTGATCCAAATCTCGATTTCCTGGCCCCAGCCCAAGGATTAGTTTGTTCTTTTCTGCATAAAGTACTATTGTAAGGCTGCCCAGAACATAAAGGTATAACTTTTCACTTAAAAAAAAAAAATACAAGCCACCTCATTGGCTGCAGTTAGCCAGTATGTGTATCCTTCAACTGAAAGGGAGCATCTTCCAGCTGGAGGGTGGCCTGTGATGATGGAGTGTTACTTCTGTGCTAGCTTGCACTGCTGTCTGCTTCAAAGGTGTTTTTAAGCAAAATTTTATTGGCTTGATGTGTAGGAAAAATAGGGAGAAGGTATTAGCAAAATAATTCTTGTATCAGTACAACTTGTCTCTCTTCAGGTAGGTTTTCTGAGTAAAGCTCCAGTGCTTTGTCTCCAGGATGTACAGCTGTGTTTCCCCTACAAGCCATCAAGAATGAAACATCCATCTAAAATCTTTAAATTATTATTATTATGGAACAAAAATCTTTCAGAGAAAGAGGGTGAGCCTAATCTGTATTCCTGGAAGGTACAGCGACCTCAGGTTGCTGTGCATGTAACGGATCCAACCAAGTAATGGCTTTTAGCCTCTGCTGCTCTTGTTGCGAGGCAATTCCACAACTCCCTTGCTGTCGTGGTTGCACACATTCTCATTTATTCATGGCCAATTTAGGCCCATTTGGGACCTTGACAGGCTTGAGAGGTGGGCCTATGTAAACCTCATGAAAGTCAACAAGGCCAAGTGCAAGGTCCTGCACATGAGTCAGGGCAATCCCAAACACAAATACAGGCTGAGCAGAGAATGGACTGAGAGCAGCCCTGAGGAGAAGGACTTGGGGGGGGTGGTTGATGAGAAGCTCAACATGGCCCAGCAATGTGAGCTTGCAGCCCAGAAAGCCAACCGTATCCTGGGCTGCATCAACAGAAGCGTGACCAGCACGTCGAGGGAGGTGATTCTGCCCCTCTACTCTGCTCTCATGAGACTCCACCTGGAGTACTGCGCTCAGCTCTGGGGCCCCCAACATAAGGAGGACACGGACCTGTTGGAGCAAGTCCAGAGGAGGGCCACCAAGATGATCCAAGGGCTGGAGCACCTCTCCTATGAGGACAGGCTGAGAGAGTTCGCATTGGTCAGCCTGGAGAAGAGAAGGCTCTGGGGAGACCTTATAGCAGCCTTCCAGTACCTGAAGGGGGCAGACCAGAAAGCTGGAGAGGGACTTCTTACAAGGGCATGTAGTGGTAGGACAAGGGGTAATGGCTGTAAACTGAAAGAGGGTAGATTTAGGCTAGGTATAAGGAAGAAATTCTTTACTATGAGGGTAGTGAGGCACTGGAACAGGTTGCCCAGAGAAGCTGTGGATGCCCCATCCCGGGAAGTGTTCAAGGCCAGGTTGGATGGGGCTTTGAGCAACCTGGTCTAGTGGAAGGTGTCCCTGCCCATGGCAGGGGGGTTGGAACTAGGTGATCTTTAAGGTCCCTTCCAACCCAAACCATTCTATGACTTGTTATTGCAAGCATTGACCTTTACCAACACATTAAGAGGGGAAAGAATGCTTGAAACTAGACAGCAGTCAAATTTTCCCCTTTGTTCTCATTTAAACAAGTGAAGTCCTTTTAGTTTCCTGTCATACTATGGGTTAACTATATCTGTGATCATCCCTCACGCCCTTTTCTGCATCTCTTCAGGGCTGGGGAATCTGTTTGGCCAGAACTGTACAGAAAGGATCTCATGTGGGTCTGGTAGAAGGGCTTATGTCTGCCTTTACTTGTAATGCAGACCACGACTGCATTTTTCTTTTTGCACTGGTGTCACATGATTGTCCTGCTAAGGTCTCATATACTTAGGTCTCCTTCCTCTGCTCGTATTAAATGATGAGGTCCCAGATTAAACACAAATGGATTATCTCTGTAGAAATGTCTATGTGCTTTTGGGCTGTTGGTTTTGCTGTAAGATCTTGGTGAAACCTAGGTCTGCTTGTGCTTCCCTAAGGATTTCTGTCCCCTGGAGTTTGGAGGAGGGACTTCTGCAGGATGCGACTCTCCCTACTCACCCTGTGGTGGACCCTTTCCTCCTGGCTGGGTTTTATGACACTGTTCTTTTGATCTCGAAGTTCCTGGCCAGTTGAAGTAAGTTTTGCATCTGTCAGAAGTAACACTGAAGAACCTTTAAGCTGGCCCTTATGCCGTTGCCTTCTGTTTGTGAGAGGCAAGTTGCTTAGACCTGTTATGTTGCTCTCCTGCTCTTTCCTTCAGACAGGCCCCTGGTTTATGTAGATTAGTACACACATAAAGGAAACATGAACGTAACCACTGTTGTTATAAATTACTTTGCCCAGACACCAACAGTTACAGAACTCACCCCATGGCTGTTTACTGCCCTAGTATTGCTGGCTCCTGCCTAGGTTTAACTCTTGGTGACTTTACAAAAGCAAGTTGCTTTTTCCCTCCCCTGGAGCTGCCCACTCCAAAGAATTTGCTGTGACTACTCAGTCCCTTGCTTGTACTAGAAGTTTCCAGAGGAGACAATATCTGCATGTTTGATGTTTGAAGCTGGAGACCTCTTTTGTCCTTTGGTCTCCGTGAGAGAAAATTAAGTAAAGAAGCAAAGGATGAAAACCTGCTTTTCCTCACTGCATGTTGCTGCTATCAGACCTTTGCATTGCTGGTGCAGTACGATGGCAGGGGCGCTGGATCGTCCTTACGCGGGAGCTCTGTGGCTTTTCATTGCGCATTTGTAAATTAAGGTGATGTTGGGCTCAGAATCCTTTTTACCCTTTGTGCAACATAATTCCAGGGAAACTTTTCCCTCTCCTGAAACCCTTGTTATGAGCAGTATTTTTTTTCAGTGCAGTGTGTGGAACGGTCACTATAGTATTAATACTTCTCTTCTGCAATGCAGGGTTGTATTCAAGAGTTGGGGCTCAGGTGAGACGGAGTCATCTCTGCTGCTCTCCCCTGTTCCCCACCCTCTCCCTTAACGTCACTCTGAGATAGGATTTGCTGCTGCTTGGGACATGTCCTGTCTGGGACCAAAAGGCTAGTCAAAGCCAGGGTGAGAGAAAGTAACAAAGCATTTTGAGTTTGCTGACTCCCTCATTTAGCGATCAATAGTGACTCTTATCAGGGACCGACTTGCATCTATAATTTCCTTTGCCTGTGAGCTTGAGGCAGGCAGTCTGCATTTCCTCATTTAAGATGCTTTGCAAGTGCCTGTGACCATGTAAAGCTAAGTGGGCCTGTGTCCAGTGCTGTGATCTAGCCTACGGCACATCCCAAGCTTCTAATCTCCGGAATGAGAAAGGACTGTGTGTCTGCAGTGTGTCATTTCTGAATAACTGCATTGGGAAGGGCTGACACTTGGCAATTGCAGCATCAACACCGATACACATAGGATGGCATAGGTCAAAACAGGAGCAGATGCCTCACAGCATGTATGTGTCTGTATTGGTTATAGGATACCCCAAAACTCCAGATGCTTTACCAGGCACAATGCAGGCAGTTTTTCCCCTAATCCTGGAAGGAAGGCAGGATGCAGGAAGGAACAATATGATGCTAACGTGTTTTCCTGTGGCCATTACAAAAGACGGGATCTTTTGGATGACTGTTCATATCTGTGCAGAGAGGGAGGGTTTCAAGAGATGAACAAGGATTTAGGGAATCGGAATAAAAAGCTTGTTGCAGGAGTACTAAACAGGAGATGAATGGACACTCACCTGAGCTGTGTGACACATTCCTATGTCTCAGTGCTGTGGCCAAGAAGGAGCTGGTACCTAGAGGCAGGGCAGAGGCTGTGCTTGCCGCATCAAGATGCAGCAAGGCACAGAGGCAGGCAGAATTTTGATCCTCCAACTCTGATCAGCAATGGCCCTTTAAGGCTGAGCAAGACGTGCAGCATGGACACTGCCCAGTCCAAACCCGGCAGCCACGTGAACTATACCCGGGTGGGCAGTGCCAGGCTGGCACAGCAAAAGCCTCCTGATGGCAGAGGGAATCTGATTGAACTTGCTGGCTCCCACCCACTCTGCTCCCCTTTTCCTTGGGACAAATGAGAAGAACCTGTCTCCAAGTGCAAGATTTTGGGTGTATGTGTCAGAGTAAGAGATGCCTGACAGTAAAGCATCCATCTCGCCCTGATTTCTGCCTGGGGTGCTGCAATGTCGAGTGAAATAACCTTCCGAGCTGGCTCTGGTGCAGAGGTATTTTGGCTTATGTTGTTGCTGGGAGCTTTCTCTCTGATGAGCTCTTTCTGCCTCTCTGTGTTCCTGATCTCTGGCTCTCTTAACTCTTTTTTTTCCTTGGGCTGGGATGTGTGCTGTCTGTAACGCATCAGGAAGTAATACGCAATGAGGAAACTCTCATCATCTGTGCATCAGGGAGACAGTTATTGACTGAGTGCTGAGCAGTCAAGTTATTGATTCAAACCATAGGCCAGTCTCTCTGTCTGCCGCTTCGAGTGGCTGGTTACGTCCTTCTGGTTCATTGCATTTAATCGGATTCCCTGAGCTGCTGTGCAGAGGGTGAGAGTTAGAACCAGATCCATCTATAATGTTCGCTTCAAAATCCAGCTCCGTATCCCCTTCTCCGTCGATGGAGCAGGCAGATTCAGATGCTCTGGACATCAGCACCAAAGTGCAGCTGTATGGCGTGCTCTGGAAGAGACCCTTTGGGAGGCAGTCGGCCAAATGGTCCAGGAGGTAAGCCACAGTTGCTGAGGGATGCTCAGGTGAAAATACAAAGCCTAAGGGTGCTGGGGTAAGTTAGAGCCTGAGTGCTTGGCTCTTCAAGTGCAGCTAGCCAGGCAGAGACAAGGGGTGAAACTTTAGGCATAGCTTCCCTGCTGTTCTGAGTCTGCTTTATGCACGTGGCACCCCATTGTGCTTTCTTCTTTATCTGCCTAGACCCTGTGCTATGTGCACTTCAGGGTGGGAATAGGAACTAGCTGCCTCCTCTGGATAATGATCCTATGATCATTTCATGAAAGAGGAAGAGTCAGCTCATATATTTGGCCCCCAAACTGCTTGACTTTGTTCATCGTTAGAGCTCTTTGAGTCCATCAGGTGTGAGATGGCTAGGCTGAACTGACTGTGGGTGTGGGACTGTGTGTGCATGTGTGTGGGCTGCAGGGGTTTGTGGGCCAGCACCAGTACCGCTGTGCTGCGTGAGGGTGATGGCATGCTTGGAACAGCAAATGCAGACTCTCGTCCCTGGGGGGAAGGTGGCTCTGAATTCTCTCCCATCTGGTGCTAGGGAGTTGTAAGCAGCCAGGAAGTTTGGAGCTGGAAAGCATTTGCTATAACCTTTTACCAAGGACGGAAGTATGTTCTATAACACCGAAGTGATGGGTCAGTTTGAGGTTTAAAGTTGGTGTAGTTTCTTTATGCGAATCGCTGAATCCCACAGGAGAGTTTTCTGCTGGCTGTCAAATGATGAGACAAGACTGTTTATGGATGGGTACTTGCACAGAAACATGGTATAGCGCTCTCTCATTGCTCACTGGGGGTACGTGATCCAATGGATTAAGCCTTCCAGCATTCCTGGATGGCAGATTAATGTCACTGCTGATAGACGTCATTGCCAAATGATTCACTTAGAAGACTAGCAGCCGAAGAAACTTGCATTTTCACCCTATCACTGCCAGAGATATGTTTTGTGACGCAGGAATTTGTTATGATCTATTAAAGGATAGTAGTACTTACCTGCCTTTAGTAGTTTGATATCTGCAGATGAAAAAGTCTGCCAGAAAAGTAAAGTAACATTTCCCCCCCCCCCCCCCTTTCCACTGGGGAAAGGCACAAATGAGTCATTAATGAAAGGCAGCACAGGAAGCCTGAGCTGCCTCTGGAGCTGAAAGGCAGTTTTGTAGCCTTTGTAGCACAGTGTGTCTCAAGGCTTTTCGGAAGAATAAATTAACCTGCAAATGAGCAACGTCTGTCGGCTACCTCTGGTACTTACGTTTTGTGGGTACCTTTGTGCTGCAGTCTGCAGTGTAGACACAAGGCATCAAATCCATTTCTAAACCCAGCTTTCCCAGTTTTGCTCTGTGTAGTAACCACGGTGCTGTCCAGTCTAAACAAACAGTTAAATGTTGCTTGGGAAGCACTTTTGTGTTTGTAGCCATCTTTGACCTGCATGCAGGTTTTATTCTGTACACCCCCTGCAACACCCCCTCTGAAAACAGTGGCCTTTTTTCACCCAGGAGAGAATTTGTGCTAATGCTCCCTACTCAGCTCCCAAACATTGATATTTAAATGAGTTATGTCTGGAAACTAATGTGACTGTGTTACGGAAAAGAAGTGGACAGAATAACGGAGGGGAAGGTAATTTGCCATGGAGGAGACGTTCTTAAAAGACTTTCTTCTTCCTAATCAAAACTTCTGGCAGGCAAATGGCCCATCTCTGCTCTCTCTGTCATTATTTATTTAGTGCTGTTCTATTCCTGGAAGTCACCCCCATCTTCAGCAAGTGGTAAATATTTTAGTGATAGCAGGTGGGAAGAGATGGGGAGGTGACCATGGGGCAGGGATGATTTGGAAGGTTAGCTGCAAGCACGGCGGCTGAGGGTCCTGTGGGACCAGAGGTGGGTCAGTGGGAGATGAACACAGGGAACCTGTAGGGTTTGGAAGGAAGGGGTTTCCAGAGTAAAAAGACTGGAACAGGAGGAACAATAAGATTTTTTTTTAATCACAGGAGAGATTTGCTTTAAAGTAAAACATCTTGCATGTTGTTATAAGTCAATCATTATGGGGGGATAAGGAGCAATTCATCCATTCCCCCCACCTACCCCCCATGCCCAGCAAGATACAGCTGGTCAAGTGCATTATTTTATGAAAAGAAGAGGCGTTTCCCACTCCAGTTAAATTAAGAGAAAAAAACAGCTATTGCTAGATACCGTTGAGGATCTGATCTCTGAGCAATGTAGATTTTGTCCTGAAATCTTGGATTACTACTTTTTATCTATTTGGTATTTACAGGTAGTACCTTTGCTGTGAAGTAATTTTGCACTGGACAATAGTACTACTCCCTGTCCTGTGGAAGGTCTTTCCAAGCAATGGGAGATAAACCAGCATGTAACAGGAGGATTGGTCGCATCAGGCCATCAGCCATGCGGATGGCTCTGTGTGGTGGTGAAGAGATGCATGATGCTTACTGGCTTGATCCTATTCATTTGCCTGTAGCAACAGTACTGCTGGAGACACTGAGAAGGAAAGCAAGTGTTTAAGGGAAGGATGGAGGCTGAATGGATAATGGATCAAGGAAAAAAGTCCAGGCATCATGTCCAGTGCTTTGGCGATTGAAATCCCATGTTTGGGGATTTCACAGCAGTAGAGGTTATGCAGGGAGCAGGGAGGGATAGCAGAGCCTTGTTTTAGTCAGGGCTGGCATCTGATGGCACTTGTGAGGACAGCAAGACTTGACATGAGGCAGCTGTCTGGAGCACTTTTGGTCCTTTCCCTTGCCCACACAGTGGCCTGTCCTGCAGCCTAAGCATTTGTGTGCTGCCTCAGGTACTGACCGAGAATGGGTTGGGTGCTTCTGGCACTGGACCAGCGTGGCTGTGTTCATCTGCCAGGGCTGACGTCTGAGCATGCTGCCCTTCAGAGCTTTAATCTGAAATGCCGTTAGCAGCATCCTAGTTCCTATCTCTCCGAGAGAAGAAGTTCTATTCCTAATGTGAATTTTCTTTCCTTGTAAAGTAATACCCTTCCAAGAGAGAGACAACCATCTTCTGAGTTTACTGGTGCCTTTGACCAGACTAAGCTTGGGTCACTGCTGGAGTGGCTTTGGAAAGTCATATTCTCAGCCCTTGACTTACGGTCCTCCTCTTCCCACCAAACTGCACCCCATTCTCCCTTCCAATTAACAACAACCAGTTTAGTCTCTTCCCTACCACGGAAGTGGTACTGGTAACGACATCAGCCTGGCACGGAGTCTGGAATGAAATGCACAAGGTACGTACCTGGCATGAACAGGGTGCTGTAGCTTTGCAGGTGGGAAGTGACACATCCTTCTCTACTGTGAATAATCCCAGCCCCGTATGGAAATGTCAGGCTCTAAGTTGACTGTCACCATTCAGGTGTGAGACTTTGGGGCTAAGGGGGACGGCTCCAGGAGGGCATCTGCTCGGTGGTCAATCAGAGTCAGAAAAGCAAGGTGGAACACGAGGAACTGAAAAGAGTAGAGAACAAAACACAAAATATGCTTATACCTCTGAGTAAATCCATCAGAGATGCCAGTTCCTGCTGGAAGGAGGGAAACACAGCACAGTTAAGAGAGGAATTTTATCTTCTCATGGACCAGTCCTGGCTGTTTTACTGCAAAGCACGCACGTAACCTTGTTTTCCAGCAGAGTGGCTACCAATAGTCACTGCACGTGGTCACAGGACAGATGGAAAGGATAATTGTTCAGGACTGTTTTCTGCTCTCAAAAAAACTAGAAAGCACACAGCTGCACAGCAGCGTGCGTGCAGCGCAGGGGCAGCAGGAGCTGCGGAGGCAGCGGGGCTGTGAGTCAAGGCTAGACCGTGTGCCTGCCTCTCGTCCTTGGAAACTTCCCCCTTGGCTGGCTGCTGTCAGGAAGCATGCACCTCTTCCCGCTCCCTGCCCGGCTGGGCACCGCTCCAGCTGCCAGGCAGGAAAGCCTGGAGCTGTCAGGAGAGGAAGAGAGAGGGACAGGTACTGCGGTCCCTGAGCCGACATGCTGATAAAGATCGCTTGCCCATCGTTTTCCTGAGCTGTCCCCAGGGAGAGAGAAGTGGGCTGATCTAGTAACCGGGATTCATGGCCTCTGCTCCTGGACTGGTGCCCAGAAAACCACCATTGGAAGGAAGGACCAGCGAGACTGCTGCAGTTTTATAATTAAATACCTAACATGGGCCATTGTCACTTCAAAAACTTTTACAAAGATTAGCTAATTAATCTCGTTAGCCCTCTGTGACACAAAGAAAGCACTTTATCCCCAGAGATCAGGTATCTCTACTTGTCCAGTATAGAGCTGTTGTGTCTAATCCTGGCAGATCACGTCGCTGGCTTTACATCCCAGTCACTTGGATTGTCACTGTTCCTCTGCTATTCCAGTTTAATTACACTGCGGTTTCAGTGGTTTTTAGTGCAGGATCTAGCGACAGGGGATGGGTGACCCAAAGGAGTTGACCATGCATTGAATGGCTCTTGTATTGTGCTGCATGTGGAGTGTGCATGGTTGTACCAGGTCTTCTCACCTCTCTCACCTTTGCTGCTGCTCTCCAGGCTTTTTGAATGCTGCTCTGTTTTTAAATCTCTTCTGGTTTGGTTTCTTGTTTGTATTCCAAATCTTCCCCTGTCTTTCCAGCACTCCCTTTTCTTCTGCTGGCACATCTGTGCCTAATTCAGATATGTGTTCAGTGTCCCCAGCCCTAACTGGGTGTCTCTCGCCGTTCTCCCTTGGCCATCTTTTCCCTTTCTGCTCTCACTCACCTGGCTGCTGCTTCAGTCTTCAACTTGCTCTTGAGTCTTGTAACCCTTTCTCCTCTACTCTTTCACTTCATCCCTCTTTCCATCATGCTGAATCAGTTATCCTTGTATTGTATGGAGACTTCGTCCTGAAAGTCAAAGTTAAAGTGGTGATCTTGGTTGCTTAGGTGTTGTCTACCAGGTAAGGATAGGTGAGGGACTATGATCTGCACATAAATACATTATGTCCATCAGCTAACCAGATTGTCAATGTTTTTCCTTCATTATTTGCTGTGGGGTTTTGTTGTAATTGTTTTTTAAACTCCTATTTTGTACATTTTCATTCCAAATCCCCACAGATTCTCTCCACATCTGTGAGGTCAGGGATCTAAAAGTTCATTAATCTACCAGAGGCACATCAATTCTCAGAGATCTGTGCTATGCTTTGTTCTTGTTTTTGTTTTGATTTTGTTTTCCACTGGAACATAATCTATAATATGGGGATTATCAGGAGCACTGAGCAGACAAAAAGTATGTAACAAACTAAAGCCTGGCTTTAACTGGGTGTTAACGTTTAGATTAAAAATCACATGTAGTTAAAGATCAGTATCTTTACCTATCTTGCAAATGTTTCTCGAGGTCGTTCAGACTGAAAAGACCGTTGAAAGCGATGAATAGACTTTCTCTGTTTCATGTGGTGTGCTGTTTTTTATTCCTTAGTTTTGTATTTGTGCCCACAGTATCTGGTTCACTCTGACCCACTGGACCAAGCACAGGCCATTGGCCAAGCAGGATTGTTCTTTAAAGACACTATTTCTGCATTTATTGTGCAGATGAGGCAACGTGTCCCTCTAAAACATCAAGTCCTCGTTGAACTAAGCATTAGAGACATAAAGTGAAGATGCAGCTCCTCATAAAGAAACTTTCTTATGGACTTAATGACAAGAGGTAGGAGGAAAAACGAAACAGGAAGGCACGAGGCTGCTGCTCACAGAAGTGATGTGGACAGGAGGAACCAGAAACCAGCCCCGTCTGCTCTGTGGAGGTCTCTTCCATATATGCCTTGGCCAGGGTCAGCTCTGAGCCTGCCGCAGGGGTCATGGCTGCCTTTGCCATTATTGCAAATATATCTGAAAATACCAATCCTTGTTTCACACAGAGGTGAGACCTTGATGAATCCACTCTATCAGTAATGTGTCCCACAGAGATGTGCCTAATGCATCTGCTAAATGGGCCGGTGTCTCAAAGTTCTGTGAGCAATTCAGCCTCCCACCTTCTCTGGGATGCTCCTTCCCGTCCCTGCCTACTGTCATGAGGAAACCGTTCCGGTCCCTGATCTGTGATGCTGGCAAGAGATTTAGGATGGAGATATTCCCATCACAGGGAAAGCAAGTTGTGCCCCATGGACAGTCCATCTCCCTGTCCACCTTAGGCACCTCTTACAATCACACAGAAAGAGTATGGACAGCCACCACAGGTGGGGTCACACATTGCTTTCCCAGCTGAGGGGACATTAGATGCAGCTCCTCGCGGAGGTGCACTGGGACACGAGCTCAGGCTGGAAGGGAGATGGTCCTGGGTGGAAGGTGAATAGCAATTGCTCCTACTCAAATAACTTGCTGGACAGGCTGCCCTGTGAATGAGCACCATTTTGGTCCTCTGCCAACTAAATGAACTCAGCGCAGAAGAGTGATTTTTGCACTGAGTCGTGCTGGTCTGCTTAGAGAGATTTTGCCAGGCTGTGGTCAGGAACAAGAGGTGAGGTTAGGCAGTCAACCATGATGTTCCCGGAGTATCAAACGAGAAGACAGTGTCCTGCTGAGGAAGCAAGCTGGCTGCTTCTCTCCACCTGTGATGGCAACATGAACAGGTATAGATGAGTGGGCAAGGAGAAGAAAAAATTTGGGGCACAATAATTGCTGCTGATGTTTGTGCATTCTGAAGCTTTCCGGATGTAAATACGCACATGTTCAGTGACTGTCACTTTTAAACATTTTGGAGCAGGCGCACAGTAGGTCCAGAGCTCGAGCTTGCTGCAGGCATTCAGAAGTTTAGCTCTGTTCTGTGTTTGTCCGTCCCTCTGTGAGCCCATGGCTCACATTTCCATGGCATGTGTCAACTTCATCTATGTTGCCAGAGCCATAGCAAAACATCAAGAGATGGGAGCTGGTGGAAGTGCTAAAGTCTTCCCCCAGGTATAATAATGATGATTATTATTAATATATTTATTATAATAATATATTCTATTATAATGATAATTCCCTGCCAGCTTCAACCTGTTTCTTTAGCTTTAGGAACTCAACCAGTACCCAATTGCTGTGATTGTCTGTACTAGAGGCAGCGCTTGGCTCCATCTGACAGGCCCTCTGCTTCAGGAGAGGACTGGGGTGGGGACAGGCACATGGAGGTATTAGAATTGCTCTTGTGGATCAGACCTCTCGTCCCGTAGCCCATCTCTAACGCTGGCTTCAGAGGAAGGTGCAGGACTCCCTGGGCTGCACAACCGGAAAGTGCTGCCTGGAGAAGTCTCTTCCCGATCCCTCTCAGTGGAGGCTTTCTGCCCAGAAGCAGGAGGCTTTCCTGGGGATGTGCTCATTATTCACTGACATGCCTTATCCTTTCCAGATTCCTCATAGCTCTTGTCCTCGGGACCATGTGAAAGTGATTTACACAGCAGTGTTTTGTGCAGTGTAAAAAGGCATTCTTTATTAATTTTGAGCTTATTGCCTTTCACTTTCTTTCCAAATCCCTCTCTTCTCACATCAGAAAATATGTACAGAGCAGTGCAACATATTTTCTTTGTTATTTACTCTTTTGAAACCTTCCTACTAAAGCAGTCCCCATCTTTTCAGCTGCTCTTCAGCATTTTTGAGTGCTGCAGAGATTTAGACCGAATTTAAGCTACGTCAGATATCTCTCCCCTGTACCGCTGCCTGCAGGGTAAATGCAACCTCGATTTTCAAAGAGAAGAGGGACTCTCCCAGGGGCATTTTGAACATCCAAATAAGCTAAAAGTGGCACTCCTTTAATCACAATTTTGAGGACATGCTCCAGTAAATTAGAGGCTTGGTTTACAGAAGCTGTGATATTTTGTGGCTACTGTACAGTGTTCATCAGAGCATACCTAAGGCTAACTGAGCAGAACAAGACACATTTTAATGTGACGCATATGAGAAAAAAAATTCAATTTCCTTTGTATTTACAAAGGTCAATGACAGGAGACTTTGTCAGGAGCTCTGCTTAAAAATATCTCTAAAATTTATTTCTGCTCCTGAGTGCTCTCATGGCCCATCTTTTGCCTTGAGAGTTGCTTGGGGATGCTAGCCTGTGACTCCTTGCAATATGGCTCCCTGTTATGGTGGGAACAATTCCCTTCTGGCTTATGCTGAGATGGGAGGAAAGAGGGTGGCAGGGAGTAAATTGCAAAAATAAGCTTTTAGTTGCTCTTAGCCCATGTAAGGGAGACCCTTTAAAAAAAGGAACAGCTCTTTTCCAATAGGTTGAATCCAACACGTGGGCTAGAAAAAGCCGACACAGGTCAAGATGCCAAAAGGCTTTGGCTGTGCTCCTGTCTTGGATGCAGACCACCATCCCATTCCCCTGTGAATAAATGATGCTACGGTTTGCTTTCAACGCTGATGTGTGCACACTGTGGTAAACTGCAAGCACAAAGCACTTGAACTCAGCGCTTAGTGTTAAGCACTAGCACTTGGCTATGAACAGGAGGGAGGCACCTCACCCTAGGCTTGGATGGGAGTAGTAAACTCTTCTGCTCAGAAAGCAGCTTTAGTTAGGTGGAGATTTTATTGTGCTGTAAACCACAACCTCTGTTCTAGCAGAATTTATTTCCTTTCTCTGTCTTAAAGGTTCTTCATCATTAAGGAAAGCTTCCTGCTCTACTATGCCGAGAGTGAGAAGAAGAGCTTTGAAAGCAATAAATACTTCAACATCCACCCCAAGGTGAGCAGTCTTTGCATGGGAGAGGGGGTTATTCTGTTTCTAGCCCCTCCCCGGGCCCAGCAAGTGAAGAAAAGGTAAGTTACAAACTTCTCATAGATGCAGGGAAGCCTCAAAAAAAGCAAGAATCGTGTCAGTACCTCTTCAGGCTCCATATTGATTCAGCAGGTACATGACTTTAATATTTGTTTACCTGATAACAGATGTATCCCCCAGTTTTCCTGATCTCCTAATCAACTAATCTTGTGGGTATGAGAATACTGTTGGCAAAGTCAGTGGTGGGGCTAACAGCTTTGGTTGCTGCTTGTTCCTAACCTGTACTCGCACTCGTAAGTGGTCGCAGCCAGCCCCTGCTAACCCACGTGCCCTCAGCCCCGAGAAGCAGCTTCTGTCACTCTGCTGCCTGGAGCTCTCACGGGGGGGGACTCTGTGCTCTGACTCTGCTTTTAGCCTCTGTAGTCACCGGAGGCTGATTTCACCCAGCCTGGTTAGGGGCAGCAGGCCACCCATCTGTCCCCAGCACGTGTGGGGTGTTGACGTACTGGTGGTGACTGCAATGGATGCACAGCCTCTCTCATGCTACCACACTGTGGCTCTGCAACATCTGCCCCTGTCGGGAGATCACCTCCTGCTTGATGAAAGAGCTCCCACTTCCATGTTCTAGCTAGCAGCCTTCCCTCCAAGCCAAATGCAGGAGAGCCATCTTTACCCCGTTTCAGCTACCACCTGGAGGTCTTCTGGTGGTGGCGGGAGTCCCTCTGCTTTTCAGGAACTGTGTGTATTGCCCCTCCTGGGATAGCCAAGGCAGGGCAGGGGCCCACAAGTGACCAAGGGTGAAAGTTCAGCTCC
This sequence comes from Ciconia boyciana, assembly GCF_034638445.1. Lineage (NCBI taxonomy): Eukaryota > Metazoa > Chordata > Aves > Ciconiiformes > Ciconiidae > Ciconia > Ciconia boyciana. The sequence continues at coordinate 33,387,873 of NC_132939.1, read as the reverse complement.
TGGTTAGTGAACAGTTATATTTGATTTTGATTGATTGGAGTGCCCTGTTTCATCCCTAGGGTGTCATACCCCTGGGAGGCTGCATCGTGGAGCCCAAAGAAGAGCCCAGCATGCCTTATGCCATAAAGATCTCTCATGAAGACTTTCATGTAAGTAGACTTCTTTTCTTGTCAAAAAAACCCAAACACCACAAAACATTTTGTTGCTGATGAGCAGGGCTACATTGGCAGTCTTTCCCACCCCACCAACGTGTGCCTACCCTCTCTGGGCAGACTATCCTGAGAAAGAGGGGGGGTTAGCATCCTAAGTCCCCTCAAGGCTTTGCTGCTGCTCCTGCTTTGACAACCAACAAGGAAACTTGCTCTTTCTGATGGCAGGTCTTATGATACTAGCAGACCAGTAGACAGATATTCATGAGCCCTAGAGCTCATGTCGCTCTATCACTTTATTCCTACCATGACCGCTTGCTGTGTGCATCTCTCCAAGCAAGAATGTGTGGTAGACCTGAGTCGTAATTGCTCCCATGTGATGTCTCCTGCGAAGGTGGAAGCTTGTGCGGGGCTCTCCTCCCGCCACAGCTGTGCTAGTTGTGTCCAGTTCGTGCAGAGGCACGTAAGGCACCAGCCTCTCTAATCCGGGTGTTTTTTCCCCCTCCCCTCCCCTCTTCTAGGGTAACATTGTTCTAGCAGCTGAATCAGAGTTTGAGCAGGCTCAGTGGCTGGAGATGCTACAGGAGTCTGGAAAAGTGTAAGCTTCTTTCTATTCCTTATTCTCTTTGATCTGCTCTGTAGATGTGTAAAGGATAAAGAGGAAAAAGCCTGACCAGAAGGACTACAGGGAGGCAGAGAAGCTCCCCAAGACTAGTGAGACCTTTACTTGCCTGCTAGAGTAGGCTTTCTAAATCTCAGCAGATGCAGGAAGGTGTAACGCTTAAAAAGGTATTTGACTTTCCTAAGCCAGGTAGAAACTTCCAGAGCTGTAGAGCAGAGCCTACTATTCAGCTATGAGACTTAAAGCAACAAGCACTTTGCTCTGCCCTACTTGGCTGCATTACAATGTGTGTATGTGATCTCTTGTGACTGTAGGGACAAAAGCTGCTCTTTCAGGCAAGTTTAACTTGTAATACCAGTGTGTGCATACAGGTATGCATGGTAAAGGAGGTATCTCAGTTAATTCCAACACTACGAGGCTGAAAATGTTCACTTCTAGTTAATGGGGAACACAGTGTTACAGTGGACCAGCCCAAGCCAAGCTCTGCGCTGCTGCAGTGAGCCTGGTTTTGGTGCTAGAGCAAGCTCAGTTACCTCCATAGTACTGTATGAATGGCAACACAAAGCTGCCCATTAAAGCTTCACCGGAGCATGAGCCCCACGGGACACAAGACTCAAGGCAGAGGTCTGTCACCCACTCCGCACGAGCAGGCTTGGCCACTGCAGAGGAGGAGGGACCCAGATTCAGTCCTTGAGTAATTTGGAGGTTTTCCTTCCATAGCACAGGTCTGCACCTGCCTTCACCAATGTTAGACTTAACTATTGCCAGGGGCAATAATTTGGGGGCCAAATTAATCTTTCAAGTGTGTATGGGAGGGAAGGAGCGTGGCTGCACAGCTCAGGAGGGGTGCTCGCAAGCAAGCCCTGTGTGGCTGCTCATGTCGCAGAGCCAGCCTTTTCTCTAGTCCTTGCTCCGATATGCCAGCACTAGTGTTTAAAACAGGAGCTAGAGAGGTGGCTGCTATCGTACAGCAGACTACCTGCACCTAGCTAAAAATCTGCCTGTGACACCCCCTTCCCTTCCCTCCCCTCTCTGCTTCTGTTCTTGCATCAGAGGAGGAGAGCGATGCAGCTCCAGTGCCAGCTTAATCAGTGCTGATGATAGTCTGCATGTGAAGAAAAGCACAGATTATGTGATTTATGTTAGCAGGGTCAGGTTGGGAGCCAAGCAGCAGCCAGAAAGGCACAGCATGGGCTGGTAAATTGATCTGCAATGAATGGTAAAGCTAAAAGGAGACAGCTGAAATCTTCTAGGCAACCTGTTTCAGTGCCCTGTTGTTCCTAGACAGAGATTGTACTGCTGATGGCACTGCAGCACTTAGTTTATTGTGATCATCCTATAGTCTCCCTCGTTATTTAGAAACAACCAAAGGAAAAAAAAAACCCACCCTCAAAAACCCCCAACTTTATAGACTGAGATTTTGTTAAATAGGAGAAAGATGAAAAAATGAACCCAGGATAGAAAGCATCCTCTATGCTCTCTCCTGTGTTTCAATTTTGAGTGCTGCCTCTTTACGTCTGGGGCTGGGCGGTGTGTGTGTGCCTGCACAACTGCTTATTACCCCCACCATCAGAGTGTGCTCAGTGATGCCTTCAGCTCTTCACTCCTTTCCAAGCCTCCTGGTTTGATAGGGAAACTGCTTTATTCAATGTGGAGGGGAGCTGATGGTCTCTCCACGTTTCTGATGTGTTGTGGCTTGCACTCATCACACTTGCCAGATCTTGAAAGCTCTTTGGAAATGCACAAAGCCCTGATTCCCAGCCACCCAGGCTCTCTTCCCACCCGGAGAGGCTTTTGCTGCTGCTAGTGGGGGAGAAGGGCACACATATGCTCTCTATGTCCATAGCGGCATTCCCTGCACTGGTTAAAAGTAGACTTGGTGGGTAATGGGGAAAAAGAAACAGATCACCAACTCTTTTTGACAGGAGAAAGGCATGAACTAGGACATGGTTGAACCCAGCTGAGAATAATACTACATGCTTGTTCTGAGGAATGTGCTAACAGTTGCCATACCACCTGCGTACCCATGACATGGGGCCGTTTTGTGATTGGCATAAAAAAAATAACCTGGCATTTGGGAAAGGAGAAAAAATTGGGTTGTCCTGGTTCTCTCTTGTTTTCTGGAAGATATTTGTGGCTGCTGCTGGATAAGAACTAATTCTCTATCTCTACTCCTTTAGGCCCTTGGCAAAACTACGTTCCTTCCTTTCTCAAACCTCACACCCTCTACTTAGGCAGCCCTACCTTCATATAGCCTGTCTCCTTGGGTGGCCCTACCTTTGTGTCCCCTCTTTCCTCATCCTCCATAAATATACAGATGATTATCCATCCTAGGCTGTTACCTAGGGAGAACTAGGTAACATAGTACATATGTCCTGTGGGCCATGAAGTGCTAAGCGTCTCCAAAAATTGGTTCTGGATGCTCCTGAGAAAGGTAAAATGCAGGCAAAGCTTGAGAGATGTTCCCAGTGCTGCAAAAGGACTGGAATAGACAGTGTTTGAGCTGTATAGCAAATGGAGATACTATGCAGCTTTGGGGTTTCTTTTCAGAAATTATTATACGGGTGCTTTCTGCTTGTCCCAAGAGCCTTGCTGACCCTCTGCTTTCAGCACTTTAAGCAACGTGGCTTTTTCTGATGAAAACTCACTTGGTAAGAAGTACAAAATAAAAAAAAGCACTTGCTCACCCCTCAGCTGAAGTCATAGCCTGTACCTCCCCGCTGCTGCGGTTATGCACCGGCACTGGTTCCAGCAGATAAAAGGAATAAAAGCTTAAATACTACACAGTGATATGGGTGCATCTTCTGAGTTATACAGCAGTGGGTGTAGTAACCTTTGAGTTACAGTCAGGGAAACATCTTGTTAGGCTGGGGAAGGGAGGGAGCACTGAAAATGTGAATCTAATAAATGGACACCTTGAAGGCTACAGCCATTTTGAAACCCTCCAAGTAATCATATGATAAACTCTGTCATATGCTCTCCCCCCCGCCCCCCGAGCTGTTTGCTGTTGGTTTCTCTGGGATCAGATTCATCCTGTACCAGAGAACGTTAATGGAAAAACACATTCACACCTACATGTTCTCACTCAAGTTGGAGATGTCTACCTGTGGGCAAACCATCAACTTTTTAATTAGCATTCTAATTTCCTCTGCACTTTAGAAATATCCTAGCTGCTCATTAGCTGAAAAGAAACCCAGCTGTCTGCAAAGAGCACAACGCAGTGCTTGGGCTGCTGGAGCTGTGAGCTGCCTGGTCCCTGGGGTGATGTGTGTTTAATATATTTGTCTGGCTTTTGTAAGAGACAAAGTACAGGTTGCCTTGAAATTGTTTTATAAGAGGTTGCCGACTTAACAGTTTCCAAAAAGCTACAATTTCAAATGGCTCAACAAAGAGGCCTGGTACAGGAAGGCTTACAGGTATTTAATATTAATAAGCTCCCTTAGGATTTAATAAAGATGGCAGAATTTCTGGGCAGCAATTGCTGTTCCTGTATGTGAATCTATATAAATAGATTGGGATTAGTTTTATGTATGCATTTTATGTATTTTATGTGTGTACATATTTTTTTCTAATGGAACATGAATAGAAGTGAGCAGCAAACTCCATTTCTGGTTCTGTTTTTGATTTGTATGTCCTTGTCCTTGGTATTTAATATCTGTGTTAAAGCCTATGCTGTTCATCAGCTCAATCAGTAACGGGCATCTGCTCCACAGGCCTTTTTTGCAGCTTAGTTTCATAATGTGTTCAAGAGAACTTGAGATCCTCTGGCCAATGGTCCTACAATAACACAAGGTACTCTTTGAATACGCCTGCTTCCTTTAACTCTCCGTACTTGCCAGCATCTTGTCTGGCTTTTATCTCTGGTTCTTCATTGTTTTGACAGGGAGAAGCACTTAACTCACAGTGTAGGGCCAGACACCAAATCCTAGTAGCTTACATGTTTAGCAGAGGAGGGATTGATTGGTTCCAGGATGGATGGGTGATGGATACCAGAAAGGCTGATGATAGAAGGCTGTGGGAAGGAGTCAATAAACAGTTAATGTTTGAAGGGGAAGAGTAGCTATAGCAGCAAAATATTGGAAAGGCTGCAGAAGACAATGTCACTGGCAGATGGGAAGTTAGTTGAGTTAAAAGCGAAAATCTGGTTCTAAACTCTGTCGGGATCCATTTAATAGGTTCCAGGTACATCCTGTTGCAGTTGGAGGCTGTGCATGTGCTGGGTTGGTCTGGAGAGCCCTTAAGACTAAGCTCAGTGTAGAAATCTCCAAAACACTGGAAAAAACATTTGAATAGCTGTGCAGTGTTGACATACAGCTCCTGTATTTACAAAAAAAAAAATAAAATTACTGAATGTCAGCGAAATTTCTCCAATTGACTTGTGGAGAAAAATTTAGAGAATCACTGTCCCAGCTGATGAGAGTCTGTGTGTTTGAATTCCTTGGTAGATTGCTAGGCTGAGTCCCCTGCCTCGATCTGTGGGACCCTTAGCTCTCTTACATTGTCTGTTTTGTGTCTGCTCTCCCTAGGACCTGGAAGAATGCCCAGCTGGGAGAAGCCATGATCGAGAGCCTGGAAGCCCAAGGACTGCAGCTGGCCAAGGAGAAACAGGAGTATTTAGGTAGGAAACTCTTACTTCCAAAAGCCATAAACTCCAAAATAGCCACTTTGCTTTTCTGGAGTTGTCACTGTGGTCAAGCCAAGCAGCTACAGGTTTTTACTCTTGACTTTTACTGGATGAAGCTTTTGAGTAGGCAGCAGCTGAAATTCCTGTTTTGAAGGGAGTCAAAATATGAAAATGTTAAGGTAGGGTCTGGACATCTGTGTGGAGCCTGAAAGGAAGAACGTGCTTTGGCCTGCATGCTGCAGTCCTGCAGCTCCAGATGGGTGGACTGTACAAATGTGTGCTGGCCCTGAGAAGTTTGGATGTGCTGATTTCAGCTGCTCACCAGGCAAACAGCCAATACCCTTGTGTCCCTGAATCACACAGGACTGGTATTTCTGAGGCTGATCACAGCTTTTCATGCACGAGTTTTCCTCCTCTAGCTGTTTTTTTTGGTCTTACTCTACTTGGTCTTTGTCTGTGTTTGCCCACACTGTTCATGTTGAAAGCGGGAGTATTTGCATGCGTTGTTTGAGGTGTCTAATGGCAGTGGCTAATTTGTCATTGCTCTCTCTGTGGGCAATGGAGAGAGAGAGAGCAGTTGCTCCAGACGAACATAGAAGGTTGGAGGAGACTTCTGGAGGTTATCTAGTCCAATCCCCTACTCAGAAAACAGCCTCTGGATGGCAGTACCCTCCTGACTGCCTCGGGAGGTCCAGCTGTCTCTCCCCACATTGCCTATAGCAGGAGACAAGGGAGAGCAGCCTCTTTAAGCCAGATGCCTCCTACGTTGGAGCGTTCCCCCAGACGGGCGTAACAGCCCTTCTGGCCTGGGAGCTGCTGGTCACATGTGTGAGCCCAGTGGTTTGCCTGGGCAGTCACCTACTCGAAACAAGCTAGCGGCACCTTTGTGTGCTTTCAAGTTGGTGATGCCTTGAGCAGGGGCTCCTGGTCTCTACTCCTAATCATCAAGCCACTGGAGGACTCTTGAAGAGCCTTTTGCATTTTTGCATCCATGCTGATCAGGGGTGATCTCAGTATATGGTCTCACATGTAACAGTGATCATAATTCAAGTATCGAGGCATGTTAATTCTAGCCATCTAAGCACCATTCACACATGTGAGCTGATGGGTGGGCTCATATGTGGGGCAGGCAAGGAGCAGTGCTTCCACTCCTGACAAAGGGATAACAGGGAGTGCTGAGAGGAGGATGTGGAGAGACAGGAGGAAAGTTAGAAACAGGAAATTTTTTGTCAAAACATTATTCTGCAACCCTCAGAGCAGACTAAAGAGCCTAAGAGACTAAAGAGGGCCACGGTAAGACAAAGACAAGGTGATGGAGGCATAGAGAAATACATGTTCTGTGGCAAACAGGAGATATTTGGAATACAAAATATACATTCCACTGGGTTCTTTAGTCCATGACAAGAACATTCAGAGCTGGTCAGTTGTCACAGTTCGTTATGTTCTTTTGTCTATTTATTCCTACATAACTGCTGAGGCTTCTACCTCATTAGGCTTACCTTCAATGATCTGTGTCCATCCTGTAGTTAAGTTTTGAGGTCAGGCACTGCTCCTGGCAGCAGGTCAAGGCTTTCTGGAGGAAGCAAACACTGCTCTGGGGAATTCCCTGAATCTCCCCAGAGTTACCCTCCACCTGCCCCCCACCCAGCTGGGATCCAGGTTTGTCTCTCAGGGTGGGACTTTGCAGAAGCCTATCAAGCCCTGGGCTTGGCCCCCCCAGGAGAGGCAGAAGAGGGAAGGTGGGAGAGCCTCTGTGTAATCACAGTGCAGCTGTGCTGGGTCCTGGCAAGGAGGAAGAGGGTGAGCCAGGGAAGCAAAGGCACAAGTGGTGGTCAGCAGAGCTTTAGTAACATAACAGGAGCCCTGCTGTGGGCAGGAGTAGTAGAGATCTGCATTCCTCCTAGCAGTAGTAATCCTGCCAGCAGGAGTAATCTCTTCAGGTGCCCAGCACAAAGGAAACCAGTAGCATCCTCCACACCTGATACGGGGAAGACTTAAGCATGAAGTGCTACAGTGAATCTGCCCCTGCTCACACGGCAGCTGGGTGGCAGAGCTGAGAGCTAAACCCCAGGCTTAACTATGAAGAATGTGCTTCTGTCTGTAAGCAGGACTAAGAGCTGCCTAAGGCAGAGCCTCTGTTTGAGGTCAGAGCGTAGCACAACGTGGGTACATCAGGTCACGGCGTAAGGATCAGAGCAGAGTGTCTGGTGGGTACGTGTCCTTCTCAGCAGACAAGGAACTGATGTTGAGGGGAGCTATTCTTAACAGCAAAAAGTTTTATGGCTAAGTTTGAGGATTGATTTCTGGGCTTGGCTGGGACACCCCAAGGTGACAATAGGGAGCTGGCAGTGATGCCCAGGGGCTGAAGGCGAGGGTGATGTGCCAGGCAGGTAGGGATGAGGCATTAACTGCAGGAGGAGAACTGACTGCTGCTACGCGTGTGCAGCTCTGGGCACCCCTTAACCTTTCTGTGCCTTCGCTTCCTCATGTGAGCAGCAGAGATAAGGGTATTTTCCTGACTCAGCTAGAGGATGGCGAAGGTTAGTTCATTAATGCTCTTTAAGAACGTTGAGAGGAAACCTTAGGAGGAGTACGCAGCAATATGGTTGTTTAGTTTTATTACATTTTTTGGCAGGAGGGAAATTACAGAACATCCCATCAGTGTCATCTCAGCCTTTGGAGCCTCCCAGACAGATACACACAGAGCAATAGGGAATGCTGCATTTTCGAGCTCCAAACAGTCAGTGTTTCGTACTCATAAATATCCTCAGGATATAAATTGCTTTTCTCTGCATTTGGCCGTGTGTGTGTGTGTGTTTGCAGATAAGCTAATGGAAGAAACAGAAGAGCTGTGTCTGCAGAGGGAGCAAAAAGAGGTGAGTGTTCATCACAAGCCAATTCCCTTCATCTTCCATGTGGCAGAACTGGGAGGTCGGGAGTTGCTGGTTTGGGAGCACACCAGGTTTCAGGGAGGGGAGGCTGCGGAGCCAAAAGGGTCTCCAGCCAACCTCTGGGCCCTGTGGACGAAGAGAAGAATAAGAGCCATGCCATGGGGTGGGTCCTGGAGGTGTATCCCTGCTCCCCTTCCCAGGCACTTTCCATGCAGCATGCTTGTGATTATGTCTCCAGGAGGACCAGGGAGGAAGATCAGATTAAATTCATATTCACTGGGTTGAATTAAACACTTGTTATTTGGTAGATTCAAGAGAACTCTGGCAATCAACTTGTCTGTCTCCCCAGTCAGAAAGCAAATAAACAGAGCTGACATTGCTCTAGTGTAGAGATACCGTTGTGAGAAACAAGGAGCAGCAAAAAGCAATGTGGTTTATTTTTTTGACACACCAGAGATGGGGAAAACAATAAGCATTGCACTAGCGAAAGCCCAAGAGAGCACTCCCTTAGATGTGACTATTATACCTTAATTTATCAAGTTTATTATTGTTTTCCAAACTATTCCTAACTTATATTTGCTTAATACAATAAAAGTAGCTCATTCTCTTATTCACACCAAATCTATACCGGTTTTTATAGCACCATCATAAAGTTATTGCAAAATAGCTTTGCAAATGGGTTGTGCTATTACACGGTATGAAATCCTGCATGGATGTAGGCCACCACATTGCAATCTTGCAAACTGCCACATGCTCTCTTTTCCAGTTAATCCAAAATGACTGTCACCCCTCTTTAGCAAAAGATGGCAATGCTGACCTAGGCTTCTCAGGCCTATGTTTTTCCTGTGTACATTTCTGCAGAGCTAAAGTCCAAAGGTGGCTTGGACACTCCTTTAGGGCTAAGCTACTTCTGCCATTGCAGGGAGGCATCCCTTTCTGGGGAGGTAGCCTGCTTGCTGCTTAACCCACAGCCATAGGGAGGGAAATGCCCTTGTCTAAAGACCCTGGAACAAATCTCTGCTCTTACGAAGCCATGCACAGTATCTGCATTGCCCACAAAGAGCAGATCGGGCTGGGTTAGTTTGAAGAACTTTGTTACTGATGAAGGAATGAATATGTAGCTCACTGAGCTGTGGCGGTCTGACCTGCTGTGAGTCTGAAGGCTTCAGAGCAATACGTTGGGAAAGCAGCTTCAACTATGTACCTGCACCACGGAGCAAGGGTCTTATTATGAATTTATCTGGCGTTGGTGCTGTTTTGTGACCTGCCTGGGCCTGCAGCAGGAGTTCTGCTACCAGCTAAAGCTGCAAGGGAACCTGACCGGGAGCAGGACCCTCGCTGTACTTTGTCCCTGTCTCCCTCCATCTGCAGTGGGTCTCGGTATAGCTGCTTCCTCCAGACTGGGGGATGAGACTGTTTCACTGCTGGAGGATAGCTTGTGGTATTCAGGGTTCTTTAAATATGGTTTTATTAGCACAAGGATAGTGACAGGCTGATTAAACTGTGCAAAGCTGTAACTGTGCTGTTCGTGTTTTCCTGTTCCCGTGGGGATGGGAAGCAAGGCTGAGGTAGTAGAAATATCACACTTCAGGCGCAGCAGTGCTGGGGCTGTCGCATTCCTGTCTGGGCTTTCTGTACTGCACGTGTGGGTGCCTGGTAATGGTACATGCATGTCGAGTCCAGCTTTCCCAGGGAGCTTGGGACCTTCTGTATATGTGCAGCAGAGCTGATCCGTGCAGGGAGCATGTCTGGGATTTCCACGTGCCTGGTAACCTGCCTGGGACTTCTGGATGTCTGGAAATCCTCAACCAACCTTCAATTCCTTCTAATTGCCCCTGGACAAAAGTGTGGTGGAATCGGACACCCCGTGGCTCTATATAGCTCAGGTTAAAAGTCCCAGGCATTGTTAACAGGAAAGCTTTTCCTAACTGTGAGTGTGTCAGCAGAGTACATTCTTGTCTTCTCTTTCGGTCCAGGAACTCGAGCGTCTGAACCAGGTCCTGGAAGCAGAGAAGCACCGGTTTGAAGAGGTGGTTCGGGAGCTGCGGCTGGAGCAGGAACAGATCAGACGGTAAGGCGGCAGACTCCGCAGGGCAGGAAAAGGACACGAACTCCCACACTGGGCAGAAGGGCTGCTCTGGTGGCGAACCAAAACAGTTCCTAAAATCCACCTATTTTGTGCATGTAGGAAGGAGATAAATGCTATATGGACCGAAACAGGAATGGTTGAAATGTGTTTACCTGCATTTGCTATCACTTGTGTGACCACTAGAATACAGCTTAGTTTCATTTTGTGTTCAGGGCTCCAGCAACTTCATTTTCAAAGGGCTGGAACATGAGCAAACCCCAGATTTGTCGGGGTAGCATGGCAATGGACAGGTGCTAGAAGATTTCAGAGAGATTCCAGACATGTGAATCTGGTTTTCCACCATCAGCTGAATGACACTGGGTGGATGATGAAGTTGCCTCACCAAGAATAATTTTGTCATCTTAAGAGTTACGCTATGCAAAATATGAACAGCAAATGTATTTAGAAAGGGAAGAATCAAAGTGCTTTGCCCTGAGTGTTGAAAGGGCATGATTTGCCATTGCCCTCTTTTTTTTTTCCCTTTTCTCTCCCTAAATAACATCTCAGAAAAGCCAGTGTGATTTTGCAAACCATTTTTGTTTTCATAGACCTACATCTGCTTAGATATGACTGCCCTGTCTGAGCTCTTCCAGTTGCAACCGTGGCCCTGCCCTTGCTAGAGAAGCACACGAACAGTTGGGTTTGGATTGACGATCAGGAGGCACAGTAAAGTTCCTGGACGCCCATAGTGTGTTCAAGGCGTGATGCTTCCTGGCAAGCTCCTGACTCTTCAGGGCTGCCTATACCAACCACTGGTCGCAGGTCCTGCACTAAGAGATCCACAGCTTGCGCAGTCTGAGCGCGGTCTGTGGGGCTAGTGTTCCCCTGCAATAGCTATCACCCTTTCTGCTTCTTTAGGGAGCTAGAGCTCACAGCCCGCTCCCTTAAAGGAGTGGAGGAAGAAAAGAAAGAGTTGCGAAGCCTGACACAGTCCTTACAGAAAACCCTAGAGGTGAGTGACCACTTCTCCCCTCCGAGTGACAGCATTTTGGGAACGATCTATGAGAACTGACCAGGGCTGGAAGCAATGCTGTCCTGTGGAATGAATCTAACATCCGCTAGTGCCGGAGTTAAGTCCTGTGTGGATGACCAGGTTCATTCAATAGCTGATATGAAGGCCAAAATCCCCTGCAGAAAAGGACTAGAAGTGACATGGAGCCCAGCCGAACCAAACTTTTCTCAGCAGTACTAGGTGATGTGATGCAGGACAATAACCATAAATTGCGGTTTGGGAAGCTCAGGTTGAACACTAGGGAGAGACTTTTCACCAGACAGGTAGGCAGGCGGTGGGAGAGGCTGAGGAACCTCCATCTTGGAAGGTTTTCACAACCTGACTGCAGAAAGCCACAGCTGACCGTATCTTGCTGTGCTGACAGACTAGCTCTGAACAGGAGGCTGGACTAGAGCCTACCAAAGGGTCCCTTCCAGCCAACATGGCTAGAAGTCTGTGATGGCTTTCTGATTTTTTCTTTTTTTTTTTTAACTGCAACTCCCTAAGTCTTGGTGGAAATTGGAGCAGCAGAGGCGCATTCATTGTTCACAGAAGGGAGCGTGGTTCCCAGGGAATCATGTACCACATGGGAATTTAGGAACCAGAGTGTTGATGTATTAAACCCTTTTCTTGCTTGGTATCACTCTGGTGGATTGGTGGAAAGCAGCTTTTCTAAACGTATATTGTTTGTGAAATTTCCACACAGCTGGCCTTCTGAAGCCTCAATGTCATCCTTAATGTTCGTGTCAGATCCTGCAAGTTCATTCAAAAATCTGTTGCTGATGTTCCTTTGAGCTCTTCTTGCCCGCAGTTATGGGTATGAAAAAAGAACTGGAAAGCTAGGGAAGGACCGTTCATGCCCTAGTTGCACAGCAGACCGAACACTTCACAGAAAAACAGCATGATATGTCCTATTGCCCCGCAGTTAGAAGTACCAGAGAGGGGATGGCTCTAGTTCACACGGAGGAGCAAGGTGAGGAGGGAAGGCAGGGAAGCTGCCTGCATCGGTGATGCACTAGGGAAGCATAAGGCTCCAGTCCCTGAACTGGGTCCTTACTAGCATACCATGTCAAAGCAGCCTGCAGGTTCTCACCCCCTTGCATAGCGAAGGCTATGGTGGAAGCTTGCTCCTCATGAGGCAGGTATGAAATGAAAACCAGATTTTGTTATTCCTGTTTTTTAACCTGAATGAGGCATGTGGATGTAAGGATGGAGGGACTCAATAGGGAGGAGCCAGGCGGGAACAGAAGCAGGAATGTTAGACCTGGCTGATACTCACGATCTCTGCCCTTCTTCAAGGAGCTCTCCCTGGAAAAGCAGCAAATGCTGGAGATGCTGGAAGAAAATGAGAGCCAGCTTCCACCTCCAACCAGCCCCAGCAAGGAGCAAAGCCCCATCTGGGGACTGCACTGCAGCCTGCGACAGATTGAAGAGAAGATGCAGCAACTTCTGGAGGAGAAACTCCTGGCAGAGAAGAGGTGAAGTGGGGGCAGGGGCTCTTACGGTGGTGCCAGAGACAGGGATGTGGGACGAGATGTGGTCCAGTGTGAAGAGGGTGGTGGGAAAAGAGGTAGTTTTCCCCCTTGCAGGTGGGAGGCAATCAGAAAGGGTAAGGCTAAATATTTGCAGGCTTAAAATTAGGATCACTTCAGAACTGTTTCCCTGTTTATCCTGAGACCTGCAGAGAGGCAAGATCCTTTATAATTTCCATTTTTGGGTGTGGTAAGGGAAGAGGACACTTCTGCCCTGCTCAGGCTTAGTGGTGCCAAATGATGACGTGACTATCTGCTGACTTGCTTTTTGGTTGCCAACGCAAGACAAGTCTGGAAGCTTGTCTGGTTCCCATGGCAGGAGTTCAGGTTATAAACGCTTCAGAGGGGACAGAGTGAGGCAGGGCAGCTGAACTCCTCGCTGCCGCTTGGGCCTGCTCCTTTCAAATCAGGACTTAGGCACGTGAATCCATTTGGTGTTCATGGACTTGTCCATAAGAAGTGTTTGGTGCTCCTGGACCTCATCTGGGTGTTGAGAGTGTTCCATTCAAGAACTGTCCACCTGGCTTTCTCCAGCAATGCCTGTGTTATTGAAGTGAAACACAGACTGCGCTCCTGTTAGCACCTCTTTGCTCAGGGCAGCCAGGTAGTTAAGCGTGCCCCATCACCATACTGAGCCCCTTCCTTCCTGTGAGTTGTGCTGGGCTGGGAACGGTCATCTTCCTTTGCTGTGCCGTGCACCAGGATGAAGGAGAATGAGGAGCGGTCCCGAGCACTGGAGGAGGAGCGGGAGTTTTACTCTTCCCAGTCGCAAGCGCTGCAGAACTCGCTCTCGGAGCTGACCGCAGAGAAGCAGCAGACGGAGAGAGACCTCAAGGTATCCCCTGCGTCTGTTGCATATTGCTGTCCCTGGGCCCAGAGTTCTCTCATTTTCCCTTTCAGTTCATCCCCTATCAAGTGGGAGACTTGGTTTTATTTTGTTTTCATTTTGTGGTCGCAAATCTTCTTTTGCTATGTTTCATATCATGGTAACACGTGAAGTTGCCATGTTGTATCTGTGTAGCACTACTATTTATTTTCTCATTCTGAGGCCTGATTAATCCATTCAGTAAAAGTCTCTTCATCTGCTACTGTGAAAGCATCATCTAAAGATGGAGGGAGGAAAAAAAAGTAAAAGAGGAAAGTAGACACAATCAAGAATAAAGATAATTTCAAAGAAATGCTAATATGGACATTGCAGAACTGAGCAGAAATCTTCCCTCCTCACTTGTGCTCAGAGAATCAATCTTAAGATTTGTAAATCTTCAGGAGCCTCTGCATGAACTTGGGTTCAAAAGCAGAGGAATGCAGGTGAGGTACCAGCCCTCCTTCGTTATCCCCGTAACAGAAGATACCTTAATCTACGCAAAGGTAATTGAACAAAGTATGCTATTTTATTTTAATGTAAACAATGTAAAGGTTATGCTTATTATTGGCTGTTTGACACTTAACCTCCTTCTACAAATATTTTGTCAAAAAAAATCCCCAATTCTTCTTTTTCCTGCATCTCCAAGATTTTCTTATCCTGTAACCTTCCACCTGGCCAAATTAAAGCTAAGTTGACCTAAGCTGTATTAGTTATTCTCATTTGCTAAGCTACGATGGATATTATCATTTATTTCTAACTTTTCTTGTGTTTTGTTTCTGAAACTAAGTACTGTACACCCCTCTGTGGGAACTGACTGCCTTTATCTCAAGTCCCTCTCAGCTGGAAAGATGTCCTCCTGTTCCTGCTCAGCTGCAAGTACTTGCATAAGCACAAATTCACATGTGGAAATACCATTTTTGATTCCACATGGTTATTACAATGAGAGGGAAGCTGTGAAAATGGAAGTCAGAGTAAAGGAGAATTACTAAAATAATCTGGACTTCGAAATCAGATTCTGTCTGAAGACATGAGGAACAACTTTTATGTTGTCCTACAATATTTCTATTGGTTTTCCTTACTGTTGTCTTTTCATTTTAAGCTGCTTGGTGGGTCCCTCACAGACCTTGTGAGTTAGCAGGATGGTAATTGAGATGCAAGCTGTTTTTCAGCAATGCTTATGCTCTTCCTCAGGCTGAGGTGAAGGTGCGCATGGATCTGGAGAAGAGATTGAGAGAAGCTGAGGAAGCGTTGCAGAGCTTGGAGCAAGGCTTAAATTCTCTGGATTGCAACAAGGAGAAAGAGGAGAAGATGAAAGCAGATGTCAGTAACTTGAGAAGTAAGTCAGTCATCTGTCCTCTCTACTGGTGAGCAAGCTCTGAGAGAGGAATTATTTCTACCCATCTTCCCAGACACAAAAAGAAGTTCCAAATTAGCAAAGCTGCATATAATATGCTCTCCCAACTCCTTGTACCTCAACCACACCTCCCTTTTGAGGAGCCAGAATGTGCTATGCAGGTACTTGGTGTTTTGTTCTCAAAGGAGGGCAAAATTATCCTAACCTTCCCTGTTGGGTGGAAGACAAACCTAGGGGCAGAGATGAGCAAGTGCTTTCCAAAATGTCAAAGAGGGAAGCTGTGGCAGAGCTGTAAAGACTGACTAGGTCTGAGTTACAAAGAGTCCTCTGATTCCTCTCAAGATAATATTTTCTCAGCCTTGGTTACGAGAACATCAGCAGTTTAAGGAGGACCGTGGGTGCTGTAGCAACGTGCTGGTAGGTGACCCAGCAGGTGAAGTTTGGATCCTTGCTCAGAGCTGAATCACTGCATCAGCCCAGCACTGCTGTGCTGAGATGACTGCAATCCACAGGTCACAGGTGTAGACTCAGGTTCCCCTCAGCTTATCCCTGTTTCTTTGCCTCTTCTTTTCTTTTTTTTTTTTAATATGGGGCATTACCCTAGCATTTGGCCTGAGTCAGGTTTGGGAACTGACATTAGCAGCTTCAATTGGGTGAAGTCTTGCTTGTTTTCCATCCTCAAGTATAGTGCAGGGGGAAGCTGTTATGAAGATGTTGTATCTCTGCAGTTAAGACTTCATTTCAGTGAAAGGGGGATGTAATGGGCCAATATAGAAAAGTCAAAAAGTTCTGTGGCGTTCTGAGCACTGTTACATATGTAAATACAAATATATGTATAAATAGTTTTTTCATATATGCACATATTTATAATTTTTATATATAAATATATGTAAATAAGTATTATTTAGTAGTTTCTACATCAGATTTCTAAACTGAGACAAAAGGGCATGATTCTGAGCTTCATCCCGCTGGCTCAGAGCCCTGGTAAGAAAACAGAGCTAAAGTGAATGTGGTGAGCTCAGCATTCAACTAGAGCTGAACTACCTGCACAGGGCATAAGTGAGTAACCTCTAGCACTGAATGTCTCCCAACACTCATTTCCAATCTGAGATTTTGGGGGATGTTTTCTTCAAGAGAGTAAAAATGTACTGATGAGCAAAACGCTAGAGAGAGTGAGGGACCAGCAATGTTTTCTTTAACATCAATCCCAGCACAGATTGCCTCAGTCCTTCCAAGTGATTCCTGCAGCTCTGCCCTGCCCTTTCATGTAGGAGTTGGGGCGCATTAGCATGTGAGCCCTCCTCAACAGCAAGAGACCAGCAACAGGCAAGAGGACAGCAAGACTGGAATGGCAGAAGATATGCTGGGTAGACCATAACAGGGGAAATGGGCCAGGAAAAGCAGCTTGTGTGGCAGATCAGCACAGAATAACGTTGTCAGAGTTTGGACATGAGGCTTTGCATGGAGCCTGTAATGTATGTATGTATGCGCTAGTATTTGCTATGCTATTAAGAAATCCCTGGCCATGTATGGCCTGGGTGTGTGTGCCCATGCCAGTGTTGCCAACACCTCCCTTTCCACTGTTAGACTTGACTGGTTTTAGAAGTCCTTCAAAGAAAGTGTGACGAACCAGGCTTCAGACCCCTATGTTGCAAGAGAGTTGAGAAGTTTTATCATAATATCAGAGGCTTTTGGCAGTCGAATCATGAGCAGTCGTGGGAACGATTGATGGGGAATGGATGGTTGCAGTTCTTTTTATAATTTGAATATGCATTTGTTGGGGACTGTGGGGTTTTGTCACTTCGAACTTGTTCATTCTGATGATATTCTGGAGCTTCATGGATTGTTGTTCATGAAGGTCTAGGGAGGTTTTGAACACCATTACCTGGCTCAACCCATCAGTGAGTGCAGTCCCTTGTGACTGGTTCATTGCTTGAAGTGTTTCTCCCGTCACTGCTCACAGTGGTGTCTTCTCCTCAGAGTTCTTTGAAGAGTGCATCCGCAATGCCGAGCTGGAGGCCAAGATGCCCGTGATCATGAAGAACTCTGTGTACATCCACAAGGCTGCCACTCGTCGCATAAAGAGCTGCCGCTTCCACCGCCGGAGAGCCAGCGCTTCATGGAATGACTGTAAGTATGGGGCAGCTTCTTACTCTACATCCTGCAGGAGCAGATATGTGCAGATGGGGCCGACAGAGCAGTAAGGT
Source organism: Ciconia boyciana (assembly GCF_034638445.1). NCBI lineage: Eukaryota > Metazoa > Chordata > Aves > Ciconiiformes > Ciconiidae > Ciconia > Ciconia boyciana. Next base: position 33,370,510 of record NC_132939.1, on the reverse strand, counting down.
CTGCACATGTGGTTCATATTTCATATTGCCTAGTAGTAGAATGGACCTACAGAGAAACTTGGAGCTTCCTTACCCAGCGAGCAGGCAGTGAGTCTGCATTCTGGTTGCCTGTCTCTTCATGTGTGTTGAAAGGTAACTGCTGTGATGGTCCTGGGCCCCTAAAAAAACATGCTCAAAGCTGACTTCATCTGAATGCTTAATCACAGACTGAGTTAGGTTGGAAGGGACACCTGGACATTGTCCAGTTCAATCCAGCGCTCAGAATGGCTACCTGCAAGGTTAGATCAGGTTCTACGTAAAACCCTAAATCAGAGGCAGCTGTAAAGAAGAGAAGTGTGTTTCCATGCTGTCAGCATTTTCCTCCTCTGAAAACAGTAAGGTGAAGCTGTTAGAGGGCAATGGTTAGCTCATCCCTTGCCAGGCTCTCAGCCGTGTTAATCGCATGGCTCGTGTGCTCTAGTGAAGGTTTGTCTTCGGTTTGTGTCCCTGACGGAGAGCGCTGACCTTTCTGTGCTGCTCTTGTTTCAGTGAAGCAGTCCCAGTCCTTCATCTTCTCGCACGCAGAAGCTGAAAACATCGAGGAGCTGAAAGAAGCAGCCAAAAGACTGAGCCGGGACCAGCGCTTCAGGGAAACTCTCTATCAAATCATGAGGTTGCAAACGGATTCTGCTTCGGGGGACAAAAAGTGACTCTTGTTGGGAGGGGGCTTCTGATCACAATTTGCCATTCAGCTCTGCAAAAGTTACGCCATTGGGCAGGAGGGTCAGAAGGGAGATTTGCCCTTTGGTGGGGAAAGTGGGGGAAAGTTGTGCGTAGGCAATTCCCTCAGTTAGTGGCTTTGTTTTAGTTTGAATGCTCCCTGTAGCCTGGCAGACCTTCTCTGCTGATCGCTCCAGATCCGTTTGCTTCAGCTGCTTACCTTAAGCCACGTTTTGCCAAGATACCACAGTCGGTGTTAAAGTGAACCACAGACCGTAGCTTAGGAAGTGCCTCTTCTTTCCTTTCCTGTCTAGTCTGTCTGCCAAACGCAAGTGCTTCTGAGAAAGCCCTTTATCAGCCTATGCTCCAGCCAGTGTAGCCTCCCCAGCTGGACACAGCTTACCCTGTTCTGCCTGATCCCCTCTAGCAAACAGCTCGCTGCACACCCCCGGTCAATCAGCACTGCGGTGGGACACATTTCCTGGGGCATTTCCTGAAGACCACAGCAGCCCCAGCCTCCCAAGCACAGGCAATAATATCAAACACAGGGCAACCTCTTGATGCTACATCATTTCAAGCAAATGGCAGCAACACAAGGTGAAGACAACCTGAGGATGCTGTGGATTTGGCTCCAAGGAGGATCATGGGCAGAGAAGAGCTTATAGGTAACTCATCGGCTTTGATGCAAGCTGGGGGGAGGGTTGCGTTGTGTTGACTGTGGGCAGAACATCCTGGGGCCACCTCTGCACTTTTTTTGCATTGGGACATCTGGCTGTGTCACTGCCAGAAGAAGGAGCAGAGCTATGTTCTGCAGAAGGTGTTATCTACAGGCAGATTTGGTGTGGAGGAGCCTTTGACTCAGCTCTGATGGCTTCCTCATCACCTCTGTAAATCAAGCCAGAGGACGGGTGGGTGAGGAGTGTCCAGCCACACAACCCACTACCACTTGGAGAATTAAACATTGTCAGCAGCAAGCTGTCAGGGCTGTGGAGGTGGGGAAAGTCATCTCTATGTGCTGCAGTGAATAGCCTGTGTCCAAGGCTTTGTACTGCTCTCTACCAGTCCTCTTAATTGCAATCCAGGCTGCCTCAGGCAAACCAGGATCTCTGGCAAGCCAAGGCTGGACTGGGAGAGGCACTGTGGACAGCCTATTCAGAGGTGGGCTTCTGGCTGGCATGCTCACCATGTGGTTATTGCAGGAGAGGATTTGCCCTGTGTGTGGTCATCTTGTATGTTACAGGAGAGGAATCACTTTGTTGTGGAAACCTTGCAGCCTCTTCCACCTATTTTAAGCAAGCAGCTGGCTAATAATTACCCATGCTACAGTAACAGCACTGCCTGGTGCTTACAGAGCACATGACAAGCACACTCAGAGTGACACTGTTATCCCGTGGTATACATTGGGAAACAAAGGAATAAACAATACAAAGGTGAATGAAGTTAGCAGCAGAGGTAGAGTTAGGGCTCAGGGGGTCTTAAGTGCAGATTTACTGGGGCTTTCAGGGCTGTAGCCCTCATCAGCACCCCTGCGTATTACGTATGTCCCGTGACAAGGGGGTTACCAGTGACACTGGGATTACCAGTGACACTGCATGGGCTTACCTGTCCCATGCAGACTGTGACACTGTCCAGTCCCAGGCTTTGGCTTCTGGCCACCTAAGTCATTCCCTATCAGTTCAGTGCTGTTTCTAGGGAGAAATCAGGGATGAGGCTGGGAAGGGAGCCCTGGCTTGCCAGCCAGAGGAGAGGTGTTGATGCTGGGTGGAGGAGCGTAGTGGGAGGGTGTGATGCTCCTGGAGGGAGTCACTCTGGTGTGACCAGAGGAAAAGCATTGAAGGCACAGCCTGTACTTCCCATTTCAGGCAGTAACTGACCGGTATCCTTCTGCCAGGCACGGGAGGCTTTATATAATCAGAGGGTCCAGCACTGAAGGCTGGCATTTTTGTGATGACAGGTGATGTGACAGGAAAAGAGAATTTGCATCCCTCCTTAGCATACCTGATCCTTCTGTGCTTTTTCCACTTGTGCTTGCATGCTAGAAAGCCACAAACGAATTCTTGCTCCTACAAGGCTGAAGGGCTGTGAGAAAGCAATACAGAGCTGGATTTCCCCTTTACACTGTCCTCACATCATCTCTGGCTATTTTCCAGTTACAAGGTCTATCTTATGTGATGCTGGAAGGGACAGAAAAAAGGACAGCCAAGGAGCATATCTGTAATTCAGGCAGTTAGGAAAATCACCCTGTGGCTTGTAAATGCAGCACCTTTGATCTATTGCCACCAAAAGCCACAATATCAGACTTTACAGAAGTATTGTACTCAGGAGGTAGCCACATCGGGTCTTCCTTTACTGTGCATATTGACAGCAATAAATAAATAAAAGTTACACTGACACTAGAGAGTTCCTGTGTGTTCTTGATACACTGTCACTGAAATGATGTTAAATTGCCTCTGCAGGAGTTGAGACAAATCATTGTGACACGCTTATTTACTGCCAGTGCTCTTCCTCTGCTTCACCGAGTTGTTGTGTTACATGCTTAACATCGCCTCTCAAAAGGACTGGCTGTATGTAAAACGCTTTCACTCTCGCTATCCCCTTCCACTTTTAAAATGTGTATAAAGTTAAAGCCAGGGTGTACCAAATCTAAAGAAGAAATTGCCCACTTGCTTCCCTGAAGCCAGTGAGCAGCTCTCTGCGTAACCAGCAAGGCATGCCCTAAGCCACCCGCGGCGAGGTGCTTGCCATCAGCCGCTCCTTGCTGCAGATACTAGCCCTGCAGAGGAATCTACTGCCCTGTAAACTCCCTGGCAGAGCCAGTGTGGAGCTGGGTCTATGCACCATAGCATCTTAGTGAAGTGACTGTCTCCTTATTCTGTTTGAAAGGACATGGAATTACTGATTTCAGTGTTTTCTCTGTATTTTTAATGCAATGCAGTAACAGGAAGATGGCTTGGGGAGCAACCCACCGTCAGTTCAAATAACCCTCACTAGTAATCCTGGGTTAGATTGCTTTCTCCTACTGGGAATGAGATGAGAACTCCCTCCACTGAGGAGAGTTCCCTAAATTGTTCCCTCACGTCCCAGGATAGGAGAAGATACAGGATGGTTTGTACCTCTAAGATTTTTCTTCAGAAGTTGCAGAACAGCTAGATGGGGTCTGAAAAGCCTGTCGCCATTCTTCCACCACCTCCACCTTCTGGCTATCATCTGGGAACTTCTCTTCCCTCTGAAGACTTTCCTTGTTGTCCCCTTCAGAGACACTTTAAAATATGGTTTCATTTGCAGACACTGCCAAACGTGAAGCCTGCTGATTCTCTTCTGTGCTGTCTTGCCTGCTTTTCACAGTGTGAATGGCGGCTCCCGCTCAGGTCAATTTAAGGGTTAATTTCATCCTTTATGTAAGATGCACGAAGCCTCCAGGCTGTTTCACTCCCTGGTGCAGAAGAGTGGTTCCTGCTGAAGGACAGGGCTCTGGTGGCTCCCCTGGTGCTCGCTGCCCCAAGGCTTTGCTCTTGCACAGAAGTCAATGGCAGAGAAAGGAAGGCAGCGCCCGCCCCACTGCCTCCAATGTGTGCTGCTTCTAAAGCAGAGAAAGTGGACAAGAAATGGAAACTGCCCTCAGGGTCGGAAGTCAATAATAAAGGATAAACGGTTGCTGGTGCGTATTATGCATTGCTGTGCACGGCACACAAGGGACACAGGCTGGTAGCAATTTTCAGCCACAGAGTATGGCTTGCTTTTAGCTCAAGATGGTAGGCAGGCTTTCGGCTTAGGACGTTAGTGTAACATCAGTGTATCTCTTTGGAGATAAGATGATAGTCTTTCACAGAAATAGTCTGTTTTGAATGCTTTTTCATGCAGTCACTTTCTGTGGTTAGTGGAAGGACAGAGGATAGCTCATGTTGTGTCTAGTAAGGAGACGTTTGTTCTCAAGAAGGTGGCCATACTCTGAAAGTTTTGTCCACGGCTTAGCTTCTGTCAGGTCCTGGGGCTTTCCTGGAGACTCAGTGCTTCATTGTGTTGGTGTGGCTGTGAAGGATGCTATTTTCAGCATCTTCCACCTGATACACTTGGCACAAGGATAATTCTGCAGTTTTCCACCTAGTCCACACACAATTTGTTAACCATCTAGTCTGAGCGTGGCCATGAATGGGAGAAATGACTGAGCCAGAGGAACCGGCTGTAGTCAGTCACCTGAGAGCTGTGTCTGAGGTGGCCTGTCGGGGTGACAGTCACCGTGAGCGGGGCCAGGTGGGACCATGAGCTCGGCAACCACACGTGGTTTGTTGAACAACCTGCAGTGCCTTTCTGCCCGCTGAGGTAACATCCCTTCTTCTATATTAAGTAACTCGTTTACTTCTTACTGCAGGCTTAACTCTAAAGCTGAAATGGAGACAGATCCAACTGAGTACTTGGTCAGGTCTGTGAGTCCTTTCTGCTCCTTTTTGTCACCAGCACTAAGTGCAGGAGATGCCATAGTGCTGGAAGCAACAGCTCTTTTTTTTCAACGTTGGCAGATCTGGCACTTCAGAGGAAGAAAAATTATAAAGGCCAATTTGTGGGAGTCGCAAAGGCACCTTTTGCTAACTCAGAGGTGTTGCAATAAATAACTCAGCAGGGTCATGTGTTCTTATTTTGCTGTATTATAAAAAGTGCAAACTTTGCATTGCTTAAAATAATAAGTGAGCTCATTTACCCTTGAGTTCTTCTTGACTGCGCCCCTGCCTCAGACCTCTCTGTGGAAACCACCCAAGAGCAGAGGAACAGGTCCTCTCCTGGAGCTGCTGCTCCCATCGGTTTCTTCATTGTTAATTCTGGGGGCAGGAGCGCGCTCCCGTTTTCCTCTGTACTATCAGTGGCTACCTGCAGGAGATGCCAGCCCCTGCTCCTCCTGCGTCAGGAAAACAGGTTCTGTTTTGTTGGGGGTTTTTTGTTGTTGTTCTAAGCCCTGCAAAATAGGAGTAAAAATTTTTAGCATCTCCATGTTAATAAGGGGGCTTGGAAATGAGATGTTTATGATGGGTGTGAGAAAACTGACTTGCTGCAATGGGATTAGGCCCTGTTCAAAAAAGGTGCTAGCTCTCCCAGCCCTGATGGAAGTATGGCTGGAGGCGTGTGTTAGAGTCACTCCTGAAAGCACAGCTGCGAACAGGGCAATAGCACTTACGGCAGAGTTCTGTCTTTGGGAGGGTTCAGAAGCACTCAAGGACCCCGGGTGTCAGAGGCAGGCTGTGCCCTTAGGTGCTCTCATCTCAGTGGCACGTGAGGCTGTAAGAAGAATTAAAACCACATGGCAAGAAGGTGGGAATGCTGTGGCTTTTGTAGCAAGATAGAGGTGCAGGCTTACTGGAAAGATTGCCAGAGAGGAGGGATTGTAACTCACTTGGGAATAGCCACTGCTTTAATTTCTCCTTTCCTTTCCTGATTCTGCCAGAGGCACAACACTTGTGCTTGCTGCAGGCAAGAAGAAGGTGAGGAGGCTTCAGCGGGAACGAGGTTGAAAGGTAGGAGTGCAGCGGATGTGACTAAAAACTAGAGCACTGCTGATAGTGGGTTGGTGTGTTTAAAAAACCAAACAAAAATGTGTGCTAAGGCAAGTGCATCTCAACAAGCAAAAGAAGCGGTCCTATTTCTCAGTAAGCAAAAACCACCGTGAGTCCCAACTGGAGTCCAGTCCCAGGTGCGCACAGAAAAGGGGTCTGCAGCCGAGGCCCTCTTTTCCTCGCTGCAGCTGCTGCTGAGCAAGACACTGTGAGAAAACACAGCCAAGCTTGCACTGGCATGGCCCAGCTGGGTTGCGGGGACACGGCTTATGTTTGTTCTCCTTTGCGGGTAGGTGTGTGTATGCAGCGGCTGCTCGGGGGGCAGAAGTCGATCTTGGTACTGGAAAGGTTTTGGGTATCTAAACGTTGACTGGAAGAGGCTGGAAATCCCTGCAACTCTCAATGGACTTGGATGTTCAGAAACTCCTCTAGCCTGGAGCAGCAGCCCTCTAGATCCCTCTCTGATCAAGTGTGCTGTACTTCAGACAGATGCTCCGACCCATGAAGGGATGCAGGGAACAGCAGTGAAGCCAGTGACTCTCTCTTTCGGCTTCTGCTCCTGCTCCTAAATTTCTCATGTTGTAGTTTCTCCCTGAACACAAATGCAGAGCAGGTGTGGTTTAATGTGGAACTTATTTTAGATTAAGAGAAACAAGGTAGGCTTCCTGTGCAGGCAGAGCTGGCTTTCTTCCCTAGGTAGGGGGAACGTGGGCTCCAAAGTGAGGACAGAAAATTCCCAGCCATTCAAAGGTACCTTGGATGGGTAAAATAGGTGTGCTTATCATATGTGCCAAGCTTGGATGAGGAGGACTAGCAGGGCACACTGTATTCAGAGTTTGAAGCCAGCCTGCAGTAAGGGAAGAATGAGTTTGTTTGGGGAGGGAGATGTTTTAGCCCCCTTGCTTTGGCTGACGCTGCGGGAGCTAGAAGAGAACACGTCCACTAAGCCCATGTTCTCCTTTTAGCTTGCGGCTGGCTCCTGCTGCTGGCAAGGGGTTGGGCTTGGCGACTGCTCACTACACAGAAAATCCCTCCAGCTGTGACCGACTGCTGCTGAGTAACAGCCTTGTTCAAAAGCCGTGGTGGTGGTTGTGGCTCCAGGGACCACCCTCAGACCTGTATGCAGCAAAGGATGAGCGCGACACCCTCCCAGCTAAACTCGCAGGGGCCCAATGTCATGGGAGCCTTTGGCTTCCCTTTGCAAGCAGCCACGAGCCCAGCTTGCAGCTCTGTGCGGGCACCCAGGAGCGGAGAGCCCCGTGCCCGCTTCTTGAGCTGCTCCTGCATCCCAGCCTCCCCACTGCCTCTGGCCTGTTGGATCCCAGCACGCCAGGGCAGACTTCTGCCACCAAGCTTTCATCCAGCAGCAGCAGCGTGGAAGGAGGGGATTTAATGAGCCAGCCTTAGGAAAGGCCATTGGGAGCAGGTGTGGGAGCCATCCCATTCACCTCCCTAAGGGAGAAGAGCATCTCCCTGTCCCTGCCCCTACAGCACTCTGCTGCAAGCACCCTGTTCGGCTCCTAAGTGCAGTGCAGGGAGGATCCAGAGGCTGGCTGTCAGAGGAGCTGCACGTGGGCTCTGCTTCATTCCCAGACCAGGACAGGAGAGAAGGGGAAGGGAGAACAGTTGCTTTCCAGGTGAATTGGAAGGAAAGAGCAGACCTCACAGGGAAGCAAAGAATAGCTGTTGTGGATAGTCCCCTGCAAAGGAATAAAGCGTCCTGATAACCTTCTTGTCTTTGTCCAGGCAGGAGGGACGAGGCTTGAAAGATGTTTCTGGACCTTGGTTCTGGTGTGTTCCCTCTACCAGGAGTTTTGGTCCTGTCTATACTTGAAGGGAGTTGCAAAGTCAGCAAACAAATTGCTTTATATGAGCACCATCCTCTCCGTCTCCCTCCCTGCTTCCCCAGCTCTGAGCACGATGGGCAAGCCAACTTCTTCCCACCTTCCCCTCCCACCCTCTCCCTCAGCTTTCCGTTTGCTCTTCTTTGGCTAATTGCAGCTATCTTCCCAAGGTGGAAATTAGCATCACCCCAGCATGCTTGGTGGGAGCCATGGGAGGATGGTGCTGCCTGAGGCGGAGGGGAAGCCCACCCCGCCACTGTCGCAGGCGGAGGGGAAGCCCACCCCGCCGTGGTGCAGCTGGGGAGCTGCTCCGCTTGGAAAGTGCAAAGGAGGTGAGACATGGCCTGCAGATGATCGTAGCTGCTCATGCCTTTTTCATAATGCTGGCTTTCTGTCTAGAAAATATTATTCATCCTACTCGCAAAGTCTTTCAGACTTGCGTGTTTCATGCAGAAAATGCGTAGAGATGGGCAGTGAACACCCCGGGCTGTTAACCAGGCACCTTCCTTCCCTATTTCACAGCCCACCTCACAAGCAGCTTTGGGCCAAGCAGAGGTGGGCAGGGAGGTGCTTGGTCCCCCCCTCGCCTCGCACCCAGCAGCATGGGCCCTTTCGGGGTCTGCACGCCAGGTCCCGTCCCCGTGTGTTTCACAGGGGTGGGGGGCAGGCTGAGGAACCGGTGCCTCCGCCAAACCAGTCCGAGCCTTCGCCGGGAGGCTCAGAGGGCCTGTGCTTTAGCAAGTTGGCTGGCATCATGTGTCCCTTGCAAGCTGCTAATGGGCACTAAATCCAACTCACCTCTGCCCCGCCATGTATTCACACACATATACATACATATGTGCACACACACACATAAAAAGATGATGTGTATTAAATGCATATCTCAAATATGTCATCTATCAAAATAAATATTTCATAATGAGGTCTTTTTTTATTTTTCTTGTTTTGCCTGAAAATAATTTGCCCGAAAATAATTTCTGATTTTTCCTCTGATTTTCTTTCCTCATGGGCAGAGAGCAGACCAGAACGTTTTACCTTCAGGTGAAACATGATGTGCTTTATAACTGAAGGTCACCCTGGAGGCTGTGTATCTACTGTAGCTGCCATTGCCAGACCCACAGAGAAAGCAGCACGTGGGCAAACGGCCCTGGCAAGGACAACAGCCTGCTAATCCTGCACGTAGGGACATTTCTGCTCCTCCACCGTGCAGCAGACAGGTCAACCGTGGCCTCAGTTTTTCCAAGTCTTTCAGTGACCTTCTCAAGACATGTAGCTGAGCATCTTTCCAGCTCCCCGGGATTGAGGGTCAGTGGTGGCAGCTCGCTGCCAGCATGGCTGGGCACGCAGCTCCCGTGTGCGGAGCGGTGCCGGTGAAGGGGGCAAGCAGCCTGTCCCAGGGCAGGGGCTGGGGCATGAGGTTCAGGGCTAACGCAGGTTTTGAAGTTAGCATATGGGAAGCCTGATGTGACCTTTTCCTTGCTGATGCCTTTCTCTGGATAAATAGTCTCAAGTCACGAGGGCTATAAAACTAGCACATTTCCTAGCGCTAGCATAATGTAAATAAGCCAGGTCAGACAGCTGGCGCGCCAGAAATTTCCTCAACATTTTCCTATCCGCGTGATTTAACAGAATACAACTATAACTTAAGAGCCCTGGAAACGCATCACTCTTACATACATTGGGGATGCTTTAAGTATCTCTGAACGTCACAGAAAAGATGACCGGTAACCGTTTCCCCTTGGAGGTGGTGTGTGTGTCCCAGACAGGGGGCCCGTGGGGAAGATGAAGGGAAGGAGCTGCTGCGTTTCTGTGGTGCTGCAGTGCAGCGAGGAAGAGATGGTGTTATAAAGAAAGATTTCCTGATTTAAGGCACTGAATACATTTGAATTGTTTTGCAGAATAATTGGCTTGCACTTATTACTGCTGTAATGGGATAGCCAGAGGAAGCAGAAGCTTCTGCTGCTTCTGCAGCAGGAGACATCAATTACGGAGGAAGGAGGATGTGTCGTATAAGGTCAGGAGACAGTAGGACAGGCAGGACTATATTCTGCTTTTTCCCTGCCTGTCCAGGTGATGTTTGCAATGGTAGGGTGTGAGTTCCCAAGGTAACATGAAATGAACCCTGTCTCCTTTCTAAGAAGAAATGGGACAGTGTTTGCCATCCCTACAGCCCTGACAACACAGCCTGCCATGTTACGGATGCTAATTACAGTAGTAAGGTCATGACTTCAGCTCACTTTGTGGAGGCTGCGTGGGGAGAAATGTGAATTATACAGAAGTGGGATGTGGGTACTCATCTTTGGATGGACAGCTGCGCCAAAGACAAATCAGATTTTATTTTATGGAATCTTCTCTCTCCTTAATCTTCAGAGATTTATTGAAAAGCTTAAGGTTAGAAAAGACCACTACAGTCTCTAATCTCTTCTCCTGTCTGCTACAGACGAGTACGTTTCACCTACTTATCACTGGGTGAATTTTAGTGTTATTCTAATCTATGGCAAGAAAAGCTTGGGAACGAGATCTGCGGCACATTGTCTCTGGCACTTTCTGGGGATTTCCCCACTTGCATTAATGCTGCCTGGACCGACACACACCTAAACATGCCCCAGCACGGACCCTCCAGGAGGTGTTCGGGAGCAGCAGCCGGCTGGGGAGCGCGTGGGCTGGCAGGCCTCCGTGGCTTGGCTGTGCAGAGGGAGCTGGAAGGCAGAGGGGTCCCCAGGGGAAACCTGGCAAACCCAGCTGGCAGTGCCAGGGCAAGGGGAAGGAGAGGAACCGGGGTGCTTGGTGAGGGAGCCCATCTCACACAGCACGAAGGATCTTCAGGCCACGCCATTTTTCATGGAGCTGGCACCACTAATAGGGAAAAGAAGGAAAGCAGTGACTGGCCCAGGCTCCTCAAACTCACTGCTGGAGGGGTTGTAATTAATTACGTACATTTGCCAAGGGCTGTTTGTATCTAAACATATATGGACCATTTTTGGGGGGAAGATGTATTATCCATGCTAGTTGCTGTAGCCTTTGGAGTCTGGGGGCCGGTGAATTCACTGAAAGAGATGATCCTGTTCTTGGTGGCCATGCTGTCAGCTGGAGCACAGTGGAGATGTAGGGAAGTCATGAGTAAAGTCTACTTGTAGGGAAGAGGTGAAGCTCAATGAAATGGGAAAACTAGTCCAAGCAGAGGTGCCAGGCTGGAGCTTTGTGGGAGGAGAAGGCAGCTCATGCCATCCCCCTGGTGAACTTGTGGAGCCATTGCCCTTCGTGGGGAGCAGCTTGTAACTTGGCCGGAACAAGTTCTGGGGTACGTACCCAGGCGCAGCCTGCCGCAGCATCCCTGTGAAGAGAAGCACGCAAAGGACAGGTAGAGCAGTGCTTGATTTCCGCATGGTTAAGAGGATTCCTTGCACATCTGTGCTCTAGAGCAGAGATTTGGTTTTGTGAGGGGGTTGTCCAGCTTTCTGCTATGCCCAAAGTGACTTTGAGGCTTGGGTTGTGGTGGCTGCAGATCCTGGGGCTGCAGGGACAGCGGCCGTGGGAGGGATGCTGAGGAGACAGGGCCCCTGCAGACAGGCTGCAAGCCAGACAGCTCTCAAAATGCAAGTGCCCCCCGTCTCTGCTCTTGAGAGACACTTAATGGAGAGAGGGTTCTTTTTTCCTAATTAGGAACAATATAGAAATATATGCAATGTCAGATTTCCCCAAAGCTGCAGAGAAATGCAGGTGGGAAAGGGAGGGGAGCTGAGGAGCAGCAGCCGAGTGGAAAATCCAAAGCTTTATTAGCGCTCCATTTTCCACATGGAGCACCGTGGGGTTTTGTCGTCTTCGCCTGAGATGAGAGGTGGCAAAAAGGACCTTTATTTGCAGCTAGCTCATCCAGGCCCCCTGCAGGGCAGGCAGGTTACTTATTCCACCTGCTAGTCCTGCCTGAGGTTTGTTTAAATATCTCTGCGTCTCTGCTGTGCTGTTGGAGGTGTGTGTGGAAAGGGCACTGACATCTGTGCCTTGCCCCAGGAGGATGAACAGCACGCATGTAACCTCAGTGAGCTCCTCTTTGGGGGGCATGTGCTCTTTGGACGCAAGGCATTAAGCTCAAAAAGCTTCAGCTTACCAACCTGCCCATCTAGCTTGCTTTCCTAAGAAAATGAAGTGCTGGCAGTTGCTGTCTCTTCCACCTCCCCACAGTTGTGACCTCTGTCCACCAAGCTTAATAGAGACACAGAGATCTCAAAGATGATCTGGCCCTTCATATTGCAGAGCTGAAAGTAATAAAAACATTTTTATTTTGATTTATAGCTGAAGAACAGTGGAATTTGCCAAGCAGGCTCCAGGCTAATCTTGTGCCTTGAGGTGGGAGCTGCTTGTCTCGTGTCCCACTCCAGTGCTGTGGGAAGCATCTCTTGGTGGGAAGATGGAGGAGAGCAGCACCTCTGGCTGCAGGGTGGCCCTTGCTGTTCACAGGTAAGGCACACGGATTTTGCAGGGTGTGGGTGTTTCCCAGACAACTGATAATAACCATGGTCTTTAGGGAGCAGCTGGACTGCAAAAGGCGAGACGTACTGAGGAAGTGGGAAAATGCCCTTTGATTGCTTAAGCTGCTTTTGAAAGGTGCAACGAGGAAGATTTAGCGTGTGTGTAATTTCAACCAAGAGTCTTAGGGGCCTGGGCTCTTGGCTGAAGAGGAGAGACAGGGGTTCCTCCTCTGCAGTTACTATCATACACGTGACCTCGACGGAGTCACCTGGGGAGCTGGGAGCTATTTGTATCACCCAGCTCTGGGTAGAGAGCCTCATCTTCTCAGCTTTTTTCTGTAATCTCAGTTTATGCCTTCCCCATCTATGAAACGGCCAATCTCAGGCAGCCACCAGGCAGGGGACCGAGGCTCATCCTGCCTGGATGTGCGCAGAAGGTCCCGAGGTTGCTCACAGCAAAGCTGCAGGGGCTGATGCCCTGTGTTAGTCTCTAGTAAGAACCTGGTTTCGTAGCTCTCTGTGTCAGGAGTTCTCCTTGCTCTTTTCTGGTGGCAGCAGATCTGGATTCTTTATATTTAAATCTTGAATGAAGAGCTTTATCACCGATGCCTTCAGTTGCCCTCTTGCAGGCCAGTGGGGCTGCCCCTGTGCACGCTGAGCTGTGGGGCTGGCAGGCCCTGCAGCTCTTCCCCGACAGGCTAGATCATGCGGGAACGGGACTGCCAACCTTCCGCTGAAACTAATGCATAGGAGCTGTGCCCTCTGAAACCGTATTTCTTGCTACGTGTTTCCCCTGAGGTCACTTCTTTTCTGACCCAGACTTAGTGCCTGGTTAGTTCTTCACAGTCTATTAAAAGCTCTTCCTGCGTAATGTTCTCTCCTTAGTACATGGTGCCAAATATATCCAACCATCAAAACCTTTTGCCCTCAGAGGGACAGGTTTGGCATAGGGGGTGTTTATGGGAGGGGGACATGTGTGCACAAAGCTGAATATCATTTTCCTGTGTTTATCTTCCCCTGCCACCAAGAGGCATCTCAGGGGAGGTGAGAAAAGTCACACTGCACTTTCATAGCATCTTAGTGGTGTTACTCTCCTAGAAACAGCACTAAAGCCGTGGCCTGTGGGCTTGCAATCACAGTTCAGCTCCTCATTTTGTTCCAAGCCTTGGCTGCGTTATCTGTCAGGAAGATAATTCCTTGACCTTGCGGTCAGGGGATGAGCTTTTTGCTTAGTGATTAAGCCACTGCAGTAGATAACAGGCCATGTTTAATCCCTTTGGTAGCTGGTCCTGGGGAGGGGGGGCAGGAGGGGCTGCAAAAATACATCGGCTTGCAATAGGTCTGGAGACCTCAGAAACAGTGGCAACAGTGCAGAAACTGCGGCTGTATATGCCCATCCTCCTAAGTTAATTTGGTGGCAGACTGGAAAACAACCAGCATATCTAGGGCACTACTTTATCAAGTGATAGAGCCATATGGTGCAAAAACCCACAGTTGTCTGAGGGCTTAGGCGTGTCAGAGATCAGGAGTCCCTTTGTGTATTGATCCTGTCTGCTAGCTGGCATATATAAAAAGAAGGTTTGTAATTAATTTTCCTTCACTCTGTCAATGGGGGAAGGGACTCCTGAATAACCAATTAATCCTGCTGACTCAAGCTGGGGAAGGATGAGATACAGCCTTTTCTGCTGCTTCAAAGTTGTGGCTGGGATATGGCTGTGAAGCATCCGGCTGGCACGCTGGAAAGCCCCCCAAGCCTGCCTTGATGTCCAAGCAAGTGCAGCAAATGCATCAGAGTGTAGATGCATGACCAGGTTTCAGGGTTGTATACGTCCTCGAGGGATGAAGCCCAGTCCCCCTGGTGATATTTAGGGTCCTGCCTGCAAGTGAAATCAGAGTGAGAGCTTTGATTGACAAGGTCTGACCTAGGCAGTTTCATCCTCCCAGCCAGCTGTCTGCCCCCTCCTTTCTGCTAAGAGTCTGCTTCTGGCCCCTGCCAGAGAAGGAGAAGATGGGGACGTGAGCCCACCTCCAGCCTGCCAGCAGGGAGGCACTATCTTTCTTGAGGGAGACACATTTTTTTTGAGCAATCCTCTCTTCCCATGCTTTCACTGCATATTTGAGGCTTATGATTCCCCTTTAATCTGGCTTTTCCCTTTCAGAAGGTTCCTGCCCTCCTTGGGAATAAGTCCAGCCTCAGGTTTCCTTTGGCTGTGGTGTCACCTCCGCTTGGGCACAGGAATGTTGTCACCATGTGCTTGCCTTTGGGCAGTTGACCTTACCAGGCATGAATCCAGCCCTGTGGTCTGGTGACGGAATCGAAATGGTTGCTTACAAACAAAGCCATGCGTGGATCTGGCCTTTGTCCGAAACTGCCAGCCAGCTCTCCACTTTCCTAACGAGAACTGGGCTATGGACATCTTATGGGTCTCTACCAAGCCCTGGCAGTTTGACATTAAATCTGGTCTTTAAGAGAAAAAAAAAAAAAGGCAGAATTAAAACAAGCGTCAGCAGAAATGTGCTTCCTCATCCTGTGCTTTTGAGCTGGATACCTCTCCTGCAGTGCATCCTCCTGATCCTAGGACTGACACACGGTAAAATCCTTTTAGTGCCAGCTCACATTCAAACACTAAGAGAAATGCTCTTCATCACCTTCTGCTTTGCAGGAGCCCCCTGGGCAGCCTTGGCTGCTGCCCCAGAGCCCAAAGGGTGGTGGGTTAGCTCAGGCTCCCTCCTAACATCATGGGATGCTGCCTGCCAGACCTCTGGAGCAGCACCTGTGCAAGTCTGGGGTAGAGGAAGCCACTGGGCTGGGGTGCTCCAGAAGGCATTTCTCTGCTACTGCAAGGGAGAAGCCTTCAACAGGAAGGAGACCTTAAAAAACAAAAAATTCATCATGACTCTCATGTAGGGTCCCAGTCCTATTTTCATTATATTGTCCACTCATTTAAGTCCTCCATGCGGTTATCCCAGCTGGCTTCTCTTTTCCCTCCTTACTTCCACCACGCATTCAGGACGTTTCTTTGCTGTACTGGTGTGAGAGCCATCGTTGTTGGAGATGTCCAGAACAGCTTTTCTACATTTCTCCACTCACTCAGCTTTCCAGCCAACCCCAACCCTTGTTGGAAACCACCTCTCCTTTCTTACCTGTGGTCCTAAGTACCTTCCACCATTCTTCATTCCCTGAGGGTATCCAAAATGTTGTGTGAAAGGAGCTGTTTGGCCATGCACATCTGTTGCATGAGACCTATAAACTGTGTCCCCTATGATTTGAAGGTTATTTACATCTCCCATTTTGCCATTTTTTCCTTCTCGCTCACATTCAGCAATTCTTTCCTTTCCTCTGGGGAGACATTTTGCCCCTTTGCATTTGTGCCTCCAACTTCCCATAGAAAAGACTTATGCTAAAATTATACTCCATACATCTGATACGTTGACTCCCTGGCCAGCCTTGCCTGCTCACAGGATGCCTCCCTGTACCTGAGGACACTGCAGTGTGTTGTCATGGAGAAGATTCAGCCAGTATTGCTAGGTCAGCGGGTACCGTACAGCATCTGAGTTTACAGAGCGCTGGCATCAGGACAGACGGAAAGGGCCCCTGCGGATTCCAGGAGACTCTGCAGAAATTCCCCTGGTAGTTTACAGTAAATTTTCGGTGCATTTGGGGACTCACAGGCTGTGACGGAATCATGTGGCATCTGCATAATAGTACAGTGTCTTTGCAGGGAGGGATCTGCAGGTTCCCAGAGACTGCAGGAGCTGCAAAAAATCTATAGAGTAGCACAGTGTAGTCTGATCAGAGACACTTATTGAGAGGACAGTAGCTCTGGGTGTGAATATCACTGCCTTCAGGAAACTCTACTTCCACAATTTTTTGATGGAACCGTAAATAAAATGCATTGAAATACCAGACTATGCAAAGAGGTATGTGCAGGTTCTTTGAAATGTTGTATGAATCACAGAAAACTTCTGTTACAAGACAGAGTGCCTTCTGCCTGAAAAATATTAGGACTTGCAGCACCCAGGAGATGTGAGTTGGAGTGACAGCTACCATGCAAAGTGATATGGAGTGTATCCACAGCAAACCTAAGATGTCAGGTGCTCTAACTAGTGTTGCATAAAGCCCTGAAGGCTTCCTCGGCCTGCCTACCTGCCTTGCATTTTCTGAGAGCAGGCAGGTCAGCTCTGGTTTACTGAAACAATCCTCCCTGGCTTTACTTCCTCCTGCACGGCAGTAGGGGAAACTGCTAGCAGAAAAAGCAATGTCATGACTCAGAGCTGTTAAGTTATGTCTAAAATTCCAGTCGTGACAGGTCATGCAGGCCTATATAAGCTAATTATTAATTTACCGGTAGAGCTCAGGGTGGGTTGAAAAGCACATAAGGAGAAGCTGGAGAATACTGGACCAGTTAGCCCATCCTAAGCACTGCACTGTTAAACTGCTAGTGGTGACTGAGCTAGTCTGTTTAACACTGACTTGGTTATATCCACACCTCACTGGCAGTCATCGCAGTGGTGATAGGATGGATGTATCTTAGACAGGCTGCCGACTCCACCCCAAAGCACAGGCGATGATGGCTGCAGAAAGGAAAGCTTCCCTCTTATGCAAGAAGGGGCACCACTTCCCATGCCAAGCACTGGTCTAAGCATGGAGGGCAAACACCTAATCACTTCTTCTGGTGCTGCTAGTGCTCACCCCATTCACGTTACACTGTCTGGGAAAGCAATGCAAGGGAAGCAAATTAGCAGTGGGGCTGCTATTTAAAAATCAAACAGTAGCATCCCTTTGCTATGCTGCAACATCCTAGTTCTTCTGTAGGTTTTCAATCTACACCACCCAAAGGCCCAAAGCTCAGATTCAGACGGCTCCTGTAGCTGCTCGTGCACAGGCATGCCTCAGTTTAAGGGAGAGCAGGGCAAATTAGTTGGCTTGAAGCCTCTACAGACAAGTGGAAACTTGGCTGCACCCTGTGGCCAGCTCCCCAGGTACCAAGCTGTGGGTGTAGGCGTGGGAGCAGGAGCCTCAGGGCCAAACTGACTAGGAAATAAGGACAACTTGAATCTGGTGGGAGAAGAAAATGGTGCAGAGGCTCTTAGACAGTGTCTGGGTGAGGGCTGCAGAAATCCCCCAGTGAGAGCAAAGTGTTACTCCTCCGTCGGGCTTCATGTCACACGTGGGCTGAGTCCACTCAGGATTGCTGTGTAGTGGTCCCGCTACAGTATTCTGTCTTTCTGTTCATGGATCTCTCCTTGTGTTTCTTTGATCTCACTTTTTCCTTCAAGTCTGAGGAAATAGCTGTCACTGGGAGGTAAATGTGAAGCCTGTCTCATTCAGTGTGGACAGGAGACATGCACAGGTAGCAAAGCTTGCGAACACACTGGGCCCCCTCCTAGGGTCTAACAAAATGCATGCAACTTGGCACTTAACAAAACTCTCAACTGCTGGCATAATGCTCAGGGCTTTTTTTCAGAAGGCAAAGGAAAATGTCTTTCTGCTTTACCTACACATCTGTTTTTTGAGCTCCCTTCCTCATTTATTTTCCCATCTCTTGTAAACCATTAAATAATTGTCAAAAATAGCACAGCTTACTTTGGAGGTGATTAAAAATGAGAAGAAATTATCCCATCACCCTCTTACAAACCAAAACATTCCCAATAGCATCTGACAGACACAGAGCTATATTTCTTACTCCCCGCTGTTTAGCTTGCTGTCTGACAAGGTGCCTCTATGCCAGCTGCTCTTCCCCTCGGCTGTGCTGTGCTGTTCAAGCAGACATTGCTTTGCAAGCACCCAGGAACACAGCGTGTAGCACGGGGTATTGACAAACTTGTAGCTGTGCCTAAAAATACCAACTGATGTGTGACCCTCCCATCCCGTTGCCCGGGTGTACCCGGGGGAGTACCCGGTGCAGTCAGGGGGAAATTTCCACCAGGCTCTTGGAAGCATAACCTATCCCAAGGCATTGTGATTTACATAAATAATGAAAAGGTTAATATATCTAGGCTGTATTCATTCCTGGAGTAACTCTGCTGGCTCTAGGGAGGTAACTAATGGGATGAACTGGGCCCTGTAACTTTAACGTGCTGAAAGCAAGTATTATTGCATGCTGTCATACATATAGATATAAGCAATTCTAGCCAGCCAGGATGGTATAAGGATTCTCACTCCATGCCTGCTCTTTCATTTAACATTTCCATCTGTAGCTCCTGCACAGTTCTGCTAATGCACCTTCCTCCTGCCCTGCCTCTCTCCCAGGCTCCCAGCGCAGCCTTATCTGTGCCACTCACCTTCAAGCCCTCCATTTGAAAGCCTAAAGAGAAATTTTACGGACACTTCAAGTGCTTCAAGGTTTTGGGGCAATGCCCAGAAGTGGAGGCTGGCACCTTAAAACCTTCATCCTCCATGAAGCACCAGCTGCAGAGCAGGAGCCAGAGAAGCTGCCGTAGCAGGGGCACAGGGACATCCTTCCCTTGCAACCAGGAGCAGTTAATTAGAGGGTTGCTTGGGGAACAGGCAGGACGTGAGTGAGAGCTCCAGCTCGATCATGGAGTGCCAGCATGGCCCTGGGCAAGTCACATCAGTTCTTTCTGCTTCAGTTTTCCCGTACTTAGGCTGGGGGCGATAACTAGTTTGCCTCACAGCTGGGTCCTGAGATTGGATGCAGAGAGCTGTGTAAAGCACGTAAGAACAAAATAGCACTGGCAGTTTGGTTTTGTAATACAGGATATTTCTTACTGCCAGAGTGGTTTTGTAATGCGGGGGATTTCTTGCTAAATGGCAGGGATGTAGGAGATGAGTGAAAAACTTGCCAGAGAATTATTTGGGTCCTTTTAGACTAGAATCTTACAATAACAAGGTCGTGTTTCACAGCGAAGAGCCATGCTCAAAGAATGAGCTAAGGACAAAGAAGTCAGACCTAGAACTGAATTTTTTATGCCCTAACATTGAGAGGCATATGGGATGTGGGGCATATCCCATTATGAAGGCTCTGAACTCTGGCCTTCCCCAGAGTGCTGGCTGCTCTCATAAATGGAGAATGTGTTTCCAGGAATCTTGTACAGAAGAGTTTTGCATTTTTTCCTCTTCCCAGTGTTTTCCCATCAAAACATCATCTAGTAACATTTTAACAAAAAGAAGAGCAGAGCTGCCTGGTGCCTTGAAGCAGAAGCATTATGATTTTTCTTACCATGTCTCAGTACTGGCTCTTTACAGTAGGTGCTACTTGCTTGCCAAGGGCTTGTGGGGCTGCACTCCTACAAGGAGTTGTATCAGGGCTTCACTGGCTCTCATTAGAACATGCCCGTACTGTGCTGCAAAGTAAATGTCATGGGGCTCATTTCCAGGGGGACTGGGCTAAGCCAGCGTCTTCCTCTTCTTTGCCTATGACAGCCTTTTACAACTATGACAGCTAAGTCCAATTCTAACAAACTTAATTCCCTAGGACCTTGACTCAGCAAAGCATTAAACGAGCTTAAACTTGCACGCTTTGAAGGGAGCCTGTGTGATCTGAGAGCAGGCAGATCCCTCCCAGAGCATCTCCGCTCTCCTGGATGTGCTGGCTGCTCTACTAGACAACAGCACAGTCTCAGGTCTGCAAAGCAGAACTGTGTGAAGACAGCCACAGTCATCACCCGTAGTGTGCTGCACCTAAGTTTTGTGTCTTGTCTTTATACCTCTCTGCATCTGCTTTAAGAAGAAGAAGAAGAAAAAAGATTTAAAAAAAAAAACAAAAAAGACTTGCAAAATGGCGTTCTAACTATTACATTTTTTACTTCACCACCAGAGGAAGAACACCCACAGTTGA
This sequence comes from Ciconia boyciana, assembly GCF_034638445.1. Classification (NCBI taxonomy): domain Eukaryota; kingdom Metazoa; phylum Chordata; class Aves; order Ciconiiformes; family Ciconiidae; genus Ciconia; species Ciconia boyciana. Next base: position 33,350,153 of record NC_132939.1, on the reverse strand, counting down.
AAGCAAATCTCTTGTTTTGGTGTAACAACTGGTGGCGATGAGAAGCTGTCCTCAGGTAGGATGTGATCAGCCTGGCTCTCTTTGAGGTCAGTAAGGGAGCAGAAAATGTCACTTCCCTGAAGCAGTCAATTCCCTGATGACAGCTAGCAGAGGTGGCTCTGGGGCTGTTCTTAGCAGAATTTCTGGAAAACTAGTTAGTGGTTGATGGACTTTGTATTGCATATTCTGTGATTCCCACTTCTCCCTGTCCAGGCTTGGCTTAGTAAAGACACGCACACTGAAATAATTCCCCTCTCAGACCTGTGTGCACTGCATATTCAGCATTTGTTTAGTGAACAGAATTCCCCTGACATCAGGAGAAATTTTAGCCCAGAATGAGCCAGGAGCTCCGTAAGCATCATAAGAGAAACACAGTAGGTAACCAAGACGAGAATCCATGCGGTGAAAGAATTTATGATACACTGGGTTAAAAAATACCAACTAGTGGTGGTGCAGCTGCTCCTCCTAATAGCTTTTGAACGTGTCTGCCAAATTCAACCTTGACAAAGATTGTGTTTTAGTGATGAATTTTATGTGAAGAGGCAGCATGCAGAAGAGATTGTTGGCACTCTCACTGGCACTGAAGGGCGCCAGCTTTAGCCCAGATTCTGTTAAAAACTGGACAACCCACATAAACAAGATAGATAGTCTGTGAACACTCAAAATGTGTGAAGGATTCATCCAGAGCTCAGGCAAAAGAAACTGCTCTTTAGTCAATGGTTTCCCACCCCCCCACGTGTGAGTTCTCTGATGTCTAATACAAGATGAACTAATCTTGCAGCCTTGGTTTCACTGAAGTGAGAATCACACCCAAGGAAAACAAGCTGCACAGTTCTGAGGCCTTGGAAATTACTTGTCTTATTCTGCCATAGCCAACAGTGTGACAGACTCTTCTTTTCTGATACTGTGTGCTTGATCATGTTGTCTCACTCTGCAAAACAGTACTATGTAACAACAGGAGTTTTACCTGAAAATGAATCCCAGGACTTCGTCCCGTAATTCTTTTTAGAACATTTAAATGATATTGGAGTCTTTCTCCCTAATGTTTCAACACCTCAACTTCTGAAACCCTGTAAACATTCAGAGTGGTTTCTACCAGGTCAGCTTCTAGCAGCAGTCCTAGTCAATGGGCAGTAGTAAGCCGTGCAGGGCTTTTCAAGTGGGGTCAGAGGTGTGTCCACATGTCAGTGTTTGGCTTTAGATTTGAATGTTTAGTGGTACTGGATCCAGATTTTGGGTTGTCCCGTTAGAGCTATGGGATCCAACATGAAACCTGGAGCTAGACTCCAAGTGTTTAGGAATTGAAACCTGGGAATCTGATGCTAGCTAGATCTAAGATGTGTTATCAGTCACAGAAGTTCCCTGGTAATTGTCCTTCTGTTGCTGTTGCTTTTAAAGTGCAGGTATTTCAAGGTCTAGTGGTCATTCTGGGGCATGCACGCAAATGGCCTAGAAGCAAAGTCTTCATTATAACCTTATGATTATAATACAGCAATAGCCTAAAATGTGTTTTCTAATCCCAGGAGAGGACCAGCCTAAGTTATCTTTCTGCAGGACCTAACCAAATGTCATCAGCTGCTCCTCTGCTCTAAATGAGCCGTAATCTACTTCTGAGCTGTGAGGTAATACGTTGCTTGCTTTGATTTTTAGTACTCCCTGGCCTGCAGCTCAATATCAAAAACACCAAATAAGGGTCATCTAAAAGTGCCATACTTTTTACATGTGTCCCAGGGTTTAATTTCTGTTCTCACAGAAATCCAGCAGTAAAACTCCTTCTCAAATAAACAGAAGCATAAGCAGACCCAAGAAATACCTCTCATGCCTCCACCCAACTTGCTGACTTAATTTTCCATGCCGCAATTTTAAACAACTTATAAACTCCATTGACTTTCACAGACTTTGGACTGGAACCACTACAGAAATAAAAAATATCCATACACAGATTAATGTCTTTTGAAAAAAAATATTTTTTTCTTAGATTTCACATTCAAAACTTGAGCTGCACACTGCACGGTAGAGGAACAGTAGTTTGCCAATCCAATTACCACCATGTAGGTGTTTTGATTAGTTCGGCTGTAGCCCCAAGGTGTCAAACTCAGTCAGCAGCAGGAGATGGACCCCAGGTGTAATTACAGTCAGTGGCCAAGACACGTCTCCTGGGCCGTAAAATGTTCTCAGTCTACACTGGAAATGCCCTGTCAGAGGGAGGTTTGGACAAAGCCTTCAGGTAGATTGCAGCAGACCTTTAGGGAAAAACTGCTGTTCCAGTTAGAGACTGTGCCTGCTCATTCACCCACCACATTTTGCCTTCTTTACACTGTTTCCCAGTTCTCCCCATTTGCCCTCTGCTAAATGGATCAAGCAGTGAACTTCAACCATAGTGCGACGTCGTAGAGAGCAAGAGCCCTCACATCCATGCTGGCAGGCTTTCTCTGCAGCCCCAAAGGCTACAAACAAGATGAAATGCAGGCTATGCTGGAGTCACTGCAGGTTTTATCCCAACTCCAGTGCTGCTAGGGAGCAAGGGAAGTTTTGCGCAGGCTGGATTTGGGCCACTGGGTATCTCTTTTCCAGGTCTTTGTAGCTACAAGGGCACACATAGACCACTGCGGCACGAACAACACGTGAAGATGACTGGTTTTTTATCAAGGACCTTGTCAGGTATTACAGCAGGATTGGTTTCACTGTTCAAACTGACTGCTGTTTCGAGGATGAGGGTGAGGGGACAGACTCCTAGCTGGAAACAGTAATGCAGCTGTCCTTCCCACAGCTACCGATATTTTTAGATTTTGGTGTAATGAGTACTTTTCACCAACAGATATGTTTTACTTTAATAACCACTCAAATAAATAAATAAATAATAAAATAATACTTTGTGCTTTTTTAGCATCATTTGTCCAAAGTCCTTGAAGCGTTCTGCCAAGCCAAGTGTTACTATTTCCTGCAAGTCCCAGCAATCTCAAGGGCCTGACTCTGCTTCCATTTGTACCAATAGGAGCGAGCCCAACCCCTGAGGACTTGCCTGGCGTTACGCAGTAAGCCAGTGACTGATGGAGCAAACATCGCTCAGGTGCCCTAATTCCTACTTTCATGCTGCCTGCCCTCAACAGCACCAATTGTACCGTGATTCAAAGAAGAGCAAGTTCCATCAAAATCAAAGAAAATCCCTACTTGCTTCATTTTCAACACTGTTTGTATAATGTCTCCAGCCTTGCAGGGCACCAGAGTGTGCTTGCTCTACTGTTGTTGTTGCTGTTCATTTAACACCTTCCTTAAAGCCTTTTAAGAGGTTTTTGACCTGCTGTCACCTCCTGGGCAATTCTGGTAAGCAATCTATGCATGCAGGCCTGCATGTCTGTGCCATATGTCAACCTTCTTCTGGTTTTCTCTTCTACTGTGTTGTATGTCAGAGACATCCACAAGGAAACAAGATCCTGGCTGTTCTTGCTGCTTCTCCCCCATGCTCCAGGTCCAATGCCATCACCACAGCAACCCAGCACGGCATCACGGATGGTGGAACAGAGAGCTGCCCAGAGCCAGAAGAAAACACCAGAAAGTGCCTGGTTTGGATGCGTGTTTGTAACTGCAACGCAACAGAGAGTAAATGTGGAAACCTGGAGCAGAACACTGTCCTTCTTGAATGCTGTGCACGGGGCATAGGTAGGCTTTTCACATTTTGAGTGCATTAACAGCAGAAGGACTCCATTCCCTCTAAAAGGTATTGAGTTAGCGTTATAAAAAAGCCGTGATCCTCATCTAAGAGAATCTGTAATGTACCTTATTTTGTGCATCTACTCTTTCTTGTGCCCTATATAAGAATACAACTGTTAGCACCAGTGGACAGATAAATGCTGCCCTGCTCAGTAGACGATGACAAGAGCTGGGTGAACGTCTCATTGTATGCAGGTCATAGAACCATTAGGTTGGAAGGGACCTCTGGAGGACACCTGGTCCAACCTCCTGCTCAAGGTAGGCCAAGTTGGATAAGGTTGCTGAGGGTCTCCTCGAGTTTTGAGAATTCCCGAGGGTGGCAATTTCTCTATGCAATCTGTTTGCAGATTTCCACTTACAAATGATCCACGTTTGCCACAAAGGCCAGTTCCACAGGTTCATTCATTTTTATATCTTAATGAACAAGTGGGTTGTGTGGGTGCCCATCAGTTTGTGGATTGCCCACAAACTTCTCTCTTCTTCCCCCTCCTCCAAAAGAAAAGAAGAAATTATACAGACGTTTGTAAGAGAAACTTTGAAAGGAGAAGGAGAGGTGAGGATACCTGGGAGGGGCAACAGTTGCAAACAACAAAAGTGAAATTGTGTTTGCGAGCGCTTCTAACAGCTTCTGCCCAGCTCTGATCATAATGTCTACTTACATGGTGTTACAAAGTCTTGACCTGTGTTTTCTCTTGCTCGGTACCAGCAGTGGGCGAGGGGCACCCAGGGGCGTATGGCATTCTGTACTCCAGCCCTCCTCACCTTCGGTGCGGGAGCGCAGTGGCTTTGAAAATGCAGTCCCATAACTTAAATCAAGCTGCCTGTCACTCAAGCCAGAATCAGCTGGGGTGGTTTTGGTTCTTAGTCAGTAGGCTCTAGTAGTCAGTAGTCTCTGTTGTCTGCATTTCCAACTGAAAAGAGTGCAGCCGTAGTCAGCTCCGGTGTAGACAATCAATCGGTAACTCACAGGCTTCAAGCAGACTTCTGCAGCCCTCTCTGAGAAAATGCATGTGCTTGTGGGGTGGAGGACAGAAAAACTCGCTTCCCCTCTGTAAAGATGACTGAGGTCAGTCCTTAAAACATACCCAGAACAAAAACACATTTTAAAAAGTATGTGAAATAGCTGCCATGTTTTTGTGCGGTACCCTGCTCCCCCAAAATAAGAAATTAGGGTGGTGGTTGGTTGTTGTTGTTTTTTAAATCTTAAATGTTAATGCGGAGGAACTTTCGATGCATTATGATAGACAACCGGCGATGTATTCCCACTCATCCATGACAAGATCTTTCATTTCTTATTCAGGTGGGCGTGCAGTTCTGCTTCCAAGGCCATCTTGTCAAAGGTGCGCATGTTCGTCTCCTCCCGTACCTTTTCCCGGACATGGAAGGACGCCCGAGCGACAGACCTGGCGTTTTCTAGGACAGTCTTCTTCTCCTTGAAGATCTGCTCGCTCCTCTCCAGCTTCCTCTCTATAGAGAGGAGAATCTCCCTGCGCCTTAAGTCCTCGTACTGTTCCACCTTTTGCTTGTTCATCTTCTGCACTTTCTCCTTCTCCAGACGGCTCAAGACCACCTTGCGGGCTTTTTCTTGGACGACCTCTTCGGCCACCTGGGCAGCATGCTGGAGCTTTCTCTCTGTCTCTCTAGCCAGGGCCTCCAAGTGCTCCTTCTGCTCTCTTTCCTTCTTCTCTGCTGCCAGTTTGGCTCTCTGGATCTGCATGTCCTCCCGCCTGGCCTTCTCCCTCAGCTCCTGGTTCCTCTTCTCCACTAGCTGCTCATAGTTCTCCTGAGCCTTGGTCAAACTCATCTCCAGGGAGGCCTTCAGCATTTCCTTCTCTTCTGCCTCTTGCTTGGCCAGTTCCTTGAGCAAGGCCTCGTGCTTCAGCTTCTCTGCTTGGTTGAGCAGTTTCTTCTCCTTCTGCAGCTGCACCTCCTTCTTCAGCCTCTTCTGCGCGGCCGTGGACAGCTTCTCTTGCAGGAGCTGCTCCTCTCGCTCCCGGTGCTCCTTCTTGCCCTCCTCCTTCGCCTTCAGGTTGTGCTCCTGATGGAGCTTCTTCTGCTTGTCCTCCTGGACAGCCCTCTCCAGCCTCTCCCTGCGCAGCCGCTCCTGCTTCTCTGCTTGCTCCCGCCACCTCTCCTCGCACACCAGGCGCTGCCTCTGCTTCAGCAGGGCGGCCTCCTCCTGCTCCTGGCTCAGCCTCCCCCGCCGCTTCTCCACCTGGCTCTCCCACATCCGCTGGCCCTGCAGGAGGGCCCTCTGCTTCTCCTTCTCCTCCTGCTCCTTCCGCTGCTCCGCCAGGCGCCGCTGGCTGTCCCACTGCAGGTGGGCCGCCTGCCGCTGCTCCCGCAGCAGGCTGGCCTCCTGGTGCTTGGCGATCATCAGCGCCGCGATCTTCTTGTCCCTCTCGGGCACCTCTGACAGGCCCTTCCTCCTCTTCACCTCCCTGACAATCCTCTCCACCCTCTGGGCCGTCTGCGGCGAGTGACTGAGGTCGCCCAGGCTGAAGCTGCGCCCCAGCAAGGAGCCGTTGGCAGCGGCAGCGGCTCCCCCCCGGCCGCGGCCGCCGGCCTTGCCCCCGCGCTCCCGCAGGCTCTCCCCGCTGTAGGAGGACGAGGCCCCCGACTCGGAGGAGGTCTTGCCCCAGCTGCCCTCACGGCGCTTCTGCAGCGAGTCCAGGGAGTGGCTCTTGGCCTTGGCGCCCCCCGACGCCCCGGCCTTGCCCCCGCCATGGGGCCGGGACCCGCCGGCGGTGGCAGCGGTGGCGGCCCGGGGGGCGAGGCGGGCGGCGGGCGAGGGCGGCAGGCTGCCGAGGGGGGCGAGGATCCGCCTCTTCTCCTCCCGGATAATCCTCTCCCGCTCCTCCCGGCACTGCTGCAGCTTGCGGCGGCGCTCCCGCTCGTAGGCCTCGTACAGGCCGGCGGCCACCCGCATGGAGCGCCCGGGGGCCTCCCGCAGCAGCTCCCCCAGCGCCCGCGGCAGCAGCTCCACCGGCCGCACGGCGCAGCGGGCGCAGGCCTCCAGCGACCGCGGGCTGGTCAGCACGTACCGGCTGCCCTCCGCCGCCGCGCAGTCGAAGTTGTACAGGTCCAGGTGCAGCAGCGGCGACTGCTCCCCGGGGCGGGCCGGCTCTCCCCCCGCTGCGGCCGCCGCTGCCCCCCCGGGCGCCGGGCAGGGCTGCGGGGGAGGCTCAGCTGGCGGCTCCACCATGGCTCAGCCTGCAAGGGAGAGAGCGGCGGCGGGTGAGCGGCGCGGCGGGCGAGCGGGGCGCAGGGGCCCCCTTTGTCTCCCCGGGAAGGCGCAAGGGCAGGGCGGGCAGGAGGAGCTGGGGAGGGGCGGCAGGGTCTGCGCCGGGGGGCCTGGGGAGTGCAGCTGGGGCGTGTTTGCAGAGGGAGGGGGCAGGTTGCCTGGGGTGTTTGGGGGAACACTGTGTGGTGGAGGGGGTGCCTGGGCGGGGGTGCCTGGGGCGGGGAACGTGTTTGGGCGGTCGGCGGGGATGTTGGGAGCGTGCGCTTGGGCACGGGGGTGATGGGGAGTCTTTAGGGTGTGTGGGTTATGCGTGCGTGGGGGCGTTTGGGGTGATGGGGGTGTTTGGGGCGGCGTGGGGTGCGTTCAGAGTCCCTGCGGCACGTTTGGGCAGTGGGCGCAGGCTTGTTTGGCAATGAATGGGGGTGCACGGCGTGCGTCTGGGACAGAGGTGGGGGAGTTCGGGGTGGGGGGTGGTCAGGCTACGAACGAGGATGCTTGCGGTGCACCGGGCTTGGCAGCGCGGCGGACGGGGGTGTTTGGGGGGGGGGGGGGCGTTTGAGCTGCGGACGGGAGTGTCCGGGCTGTGAATGAGGATGGGGGTGCACGGGGGTGTCGGGCAGGGCCGGGTGCGGGACCGGGACCGGGACCCTCCCCCCCGGGCCGGTGCCCACGGCGCAGGACGGAGCCCCCCGGCCCCCCGCGGCACTCACCGGGCGGGCGCGGCGGGCAGCCCCGCGCTTTGTCTCGGTGCCGGCGGCCTCGGGATCAGGCGGGCGGCGGCGGCGGCTCCTCCATGGCACCCCGGGCCCGCGCGGCGCCCCCACCTCCGGGCCGGCGGCGGCGGCGGCGGGCACGGCGGCCGCCCGCAGGCTGCGGCGCCCCGCGCGGGGGGCGGGCGGAGGCGGGCGCGGGGGGAACCCGCCCCGCAGCCCCGCGGCGGGGCCGGGCCGGGCCGGGGGCAGCGCTGCCGCCGGGCGGGGGTACCGCCCCCTGCCCCCCACCGCGAGGGGCCGGGCCGGGCGCTGCTGCGGCGGGAGCGGCGCCGGGGCTGGCTCGGGCGGTGGGCAAACGCCCGGCCGGGCAGGTGTGTCCTTCCCTGCAGGCATCCTCCGTCCCCGTGTGCGCATCGCGCCATCCCGGCGTCCCTCCGTGCACCTGCCCTCCGTGCACACATCCCTCCGTGCACACATCCCTCCGTGCACTCCTTGCAGACCTTCCCTGCAGAGCTTCCCCACATGAGCGGCGCTTCCAGGGTCGTGCCCCCTGTTTTGCACTGTGCCTGCACACAAACAAGCCCATCCGTATTTACATTTAATATAAGCAAGCATAAAAGGGGTGTAAGAAGGAGGAGGGGATGCTAACCCAGTTTTACAGGTGGCAAACCGAGCCGCAGGGAGATGAAGGTGCCTGCCTTGGGCCACCCAGGGAATTTGTGCCAGAGAAGGAAAGGAAAGGCACAGCTCTCAAATTTCAGTGCAGAGCAGTTTCCAGCCATGAAACCCTATTCCCTTCAGTGCTAATGCAAGCTATTGCTTGCTGCATGGATGTGTCAGGACTGACAAGGGGGGAAGCAGAGGGATGTTATAGGCTATACAGAGCACCTTTGCAAGTACCCACTTTGAACATGCTGGTTGCAGTTACTTTGATAGATCCCCCATTTCTACAGGGATGCCAGGCTCAACAGCCCCAGTGTGGTTGAGGAATGCCCAGCTCTAGAAATACTGTTCAGCAAAAAGGGGATTGTTGCTGGTTGTGGAGCTGCAGAGCATCTGTGCCACATAGTGGAGCAACTATGATCTTTGTCAGGCAGAGGACAGTAGTAGCAAATGCACCATTAGCCACTGCGTTACGACTTCAGTGCTTTTCAGCAATTTCTCATTTAACCTCTACAGGCGCAGCTTAATCTGCTTTGCTTTAATGAGGAAGGACATGGCACTCACCAAAGGACTTCCAGGATGGCCTAGGACAAGGATACAGAAAAACAGAGGGACCCAAGAAAGGCCTAGGGAGTCCTTGGGAGAAAGCTGAAGAGCTGCAGGTTGGTTGTGGTTTCATTTTGTACAAGCAAAGACTTTGAATCATGCTCATCCCTGTGCTGATGAATGCACACAGTAATGATGCATCCACAGTGACTGGGCAAACTCCACCAATAAACCATATTGACTAATCTGATCCCATTCATTCATCATCATCATAGTCTGCAGGGGATGGTTATAAAGCTTGATAATTAGTTACGTGAAAAATCCTCAGGCCAGCGAACAGCTCTCTGCTGTCTGGAGAGCCCACCTGACTGGCTGATGGGGCTAAGCATTAATACTAGCTGCAGCACCGTAGCTGTCAAACCATGGCCATGTTCCCTCCTTGTGGAAAATATTAAGCTGGTAAGCGTATATGCCAGGTAAGGTGTGGGCTTCTTGCGGCTTTTGGCAGGTTGCTGTTTCAGCCTGTGGTGGGGCTGTATTTGGGCCTTGATCTTTCAGGTTTCTTTGTGGATCTTTAGGAGTCTCTTAAGTGGTCTCCCAAATGCAACTGGAAGGGGATTTATCGGGAGATTTTAGAAGCAGCTGGGTATGACTTTAAGAGACTTTAACACGCGCTATCCAAACACGGAGTCATATCCCTACCTCATCAAGACTAAAGGAGATTTGGGATGGGGCAGGAGGAGATCTCTGGAGGAGCTGAAGAGGATCACTGCTATTGAGTCATTTTCCCACACACAATTATAAACCCTAATTCTCTGTTGGCTATAACTGTCTAGAAATCTACGCGCTTAGGCAGAGCAGTACTATAAGGTTACCCTCCTGCTTTAATAAACATTTTCCTTCTTTGCATTGCTATTAATGATAGCAAGAGATGAAGGGCAGTGGAAAATGGGGACTACAGATTGTGGGGGTGGAAAGATTTGTATCACTTCAATAAATTCTTCTGTATGCTCTTCATTGCGCATGCATTAATTACTTTCTTCCCATCCAACTTTAAAACTGCCCGTACCTGGGTTTTTCCCTGGTCTCCTTGTGAGAGCTATTTTGCAACCTGCTAGAGCTCATTGGTAAAATTTTATTAGTTACTTTCAGCTTCAGTTTTTCCTCTCTGTTTTATCTTCTGTAGTAAGTAATTTGCCCTCCTTCCTGCTTGGGTCTATGCCTTACAAATGTTTGCAAACTGTTTCCATATCCCCTCAAAGCCAAGGAAAGCATATGTTCGTTGCAAATCAATCCCCCATAGTTGCACAACAAGCTGTCGCCTTTCTTCTGACCTCCTCCCAGCGTGTCAGGCTCTCCCAGTAGCTGCTGCTCTGAACTGAGCAATGGGCTCCTGCCCAGCACTTACCTCCATGCTGCCTGGCACAGGGTAGCTGTGTGCACAGTCCTGGTGCTGGTGCGCTGCCTTCCTCCTCTCTAACATCTCATGTCCCCTTCTCTAATTTGCTAGCTCTCCTAAGGTTTCCTCAACACAGTTTGACCTTCTAGAACTGTTCCCCCCTCTGCCATAGGGAATGTTAGTTGGTGAATTATTTCCTCCTTGCTAAATAGCTTCTGTTTTCCACGTTGAATCCCATCTCCATCTAGCCTGCAACTTCTACTCTCGCTTTCTCATGCTGTGTTTACACCGTTGTTGGAGGTCAGGAGGTCAGGAGGACTGTCACCTAGCTATTGTGTAGCTACTCCAGCTCTCCGTCTACTCACTCCTGTTTAGACGTCTCCTGGCTTTGCACCAGAATACTCCCGCTCCTTCCTGAGCCCTGGGGACAGGGGGAAGGTGACAGCCTTGGGGAGAGAAGAGTAAGGAGCCCTCTGACACAGTTCTTAGGCTACAGGCTGCTGCATCTCCCAGGCACAGTGTCCTTCTCTTTCTAGCTGCAGATGGAGCACAGGCACCCAGTGCCTTCCCCAGGGGCAGGAGGATGAGCGTGTCCCTTCCCTGCCTGGAGGCAGCTCCTGCACCCCTCCCAGACACACCAGAGCCTCTCCAGCGCAGCCTTCCTCTGTCAGCTGGATGGTTTAAGTACTAGTTTAAAACTTTAATGAGGCACTCAGTCTAAGGTCTTACTGATCCCCATCCCCATGATACCCTTGGTCCCTTCCCTCTACACAGCCCCTTGCCACATGCCATAATCCTTTGTTTACAGTCCTGCAGCCCCTCCACCTGAGTGATTTTGCAGCCCACTCTGAGCTAATGCTGAACATAAAGTCCCACGAGACTTTACATGCTGGGCTTGCCTGGTAGCCAAGGACTGAAACCCAGCACACCACAATGTCAGTGTAACAACCTGACAAAAGCCAGAGTCCTCCTCCGGGAGATTTCAGTCTTGTCTCCTTTTATCCACTCCTGTGCTTTGCCTTTGGCTTTTGTCACTCCCTGCTTCTGCTCTGCCCGCAGCCCTGGCATGGCCTGCCTTTCCCTTCCTCTGCAGGCAGCAGGATGGGTGTTTGCTTTCCTCCTCCTGCTGCCACAAACTGCCTGCCCGGGAGGTGCGGGCAAAGCCCCCCTCCTCCCCTGGGTCACAGGGTCTGTCCTGCAGCCCCCTGCCAGGCTGCTCCAGTGAGCGCGCAGCACCCTCACCGACTTCAAGGTAACTGCCCAAAGCCGAGGCACCGTCCCCACCGCTCACAGCCCAGAGGCTCTGCTTAACATTGTCATTTGTGGCTGGGCCTCAGCCACTTCAGATGAGTCTCTAGAGAAATGGAGCTTCTTGCTGGGGCAGATGTGCAGAGTGGGGAAGCAGAGAAGAGACGGGGCGTGAGGAGGTAGCTGGAGACGGCAGCATATGGCGAGGGACAATGCAGAGGGCTACAGCCAGAAGCAAAATGTTTGGCAGCTAGTGGGGACAGACTTGCACTACAAATATTATGTCCTTCAGCCTAATATAAAGCTGGAGTCTGAGGCCAGCACATGAACTGTGCTGATAATGAATTCTTAGTGTTCAGCTTGCTGGTTAACGCTATGGTGCCTGCTGTTTGGTGTCTCACCAAAAACACTTGGTCCTCAATAACGAAAGGTTACGTTGGTCCCTGGCTGAAAGGATCTCCAGACAGTTGGCTCTCTATGTGTTAAGGACTGGCAGCAGTGTTGCTGCACTGATGCTTTCTTGGGGTCACGATGAACAGCTCTCTACTCAGCTTTGTGCAAGTTTGGCACATCTGCAGTAGTCTTCGTATTCGGGTAAAACCTGTTACCAGGGCTGTCTGAAAAAATATGGTAGGCAAGCAGAGAAAATTTTGAAAATAAGAGAAAAAACCTCGTCACTGTATATTTCCATGGAAACAAGTATAGATGTGAGAGTAGATTTTATTTGCTTTTGGGGATATTCCATTGTCAGTGGTTATTTTTGGAGAAATTAGAATACTGACATATTTTGGCCCAAACCAAATCCAAGACGCTGCTGCTGAACCCCATGCACTCAGTTCTCCTGGTGAGACTTCACTTCTAATGGAGAGCTCGTGGGTCGTGAGAGGGGATTATGGAGCCCTTGCACGTGGTGAATCATGGAGGATAGATTTGGCACCGGGGTCACAGGGCAAGCTTAAGATGGAGTAAACAAATAAATGAATCACTCAGAAATTAGTATGAGGAAGTCTTTGTTATATGAGAACTCAGAGTACACCATTGGAGTGGTCCATGCAGGACTACAAACTATGAGCTACTGGCCATATAGAAATACTGTGGCTTGCTTTTTTCATCAAAATAGTTGAGTTTTACTATTTTCAGCATTCACCAAAAACCCAGCTTGGACAGACCTCATTGTCCTGTGTGCAGAAGTATCCTCGATATAGACCAGGCCAGAGCCTGACAGTTCGTTTTGGGCAGGGAGTGCCTTTGTGATAGCTGTGTACAGCACCCAGCACAAGGGGGTTCTGATCCCCGATCAGGACCCCAACCATTACCCCGTTATTACTAAGATTAGTAGTAAGCATTGACCCAGAGTCATCTCTAATAAGCAAGTGCCATTGACTGTAAACTCAACAGGAAGATTACATGCTAACACTGGCTACATTTTCAAGCTGACGCTGAAAAGCAATTACGTTCCATTCATTTACTTGAAAACTGTTGGTTTTGAGCAAATGATCAGTCTTGCATGCCGCTTCAGTTTCCAGGCTGTGCTATTTATTCTAGCACAGCCTGGAAATCACAACGTGAAGCTACTGAAGAACAGTGGGAAATATGACGTTACTGGTGATGCTTTTCAGGGGGAGTAAAATGCAAAGTGTAATCAAACAGAATAAACTGTTAGATTAATACTGGATATTTTAAATTATTTTAGTTTTAACTAATCTGAGATGTTTATTAGCTGAATAGTAAGAGATTCTTTCTCTTCCTGTATGATTTCTACCTTGACCATGGCATGGATTTTATCAGTTAGTTATTTTTAGGGGAACTGCAAAAATCTCACATCACTCCTCCTTCCCCTATCAGAAGCCGCATTGAGACATAATTTTCCAGGGTATAGTATTTAAAGTTCTGGTCTAAATATGAGCTACTTTTGCATTCCTAGATTGTACCTGCTCTTTTCTAATGGTACTGTGCCAAGGAGCTCGTAGACAGAAGGAAGAGATTCGCTGTTTGCTTCTGCTCTCGTCTGGGAGTGAAGTGCAACAGAGAGCATGAGAGAGGGCTCAGCAGTCAGGAGCTGGACCCCTCCTTGCTTCGTTAGCTGTATAGCCACGTGTGTGGAGCGTAAAAGAGGTATATGGGGGCTTTGCGCTCAGCCTGCATTGACGTACATCACGGCCTGAGGAGAAAGGCAAAGAAGCATTAAGCCCATGATGCCTGCCTCCAGAATTCAGGAGAACTGAAAGACAAATATCGCACTCGTGGAGGCAGAGCGTTCACACACGGGCAGAGCCGCATCACGTACCCACGTGAGGCCATTGAGGCGGTTGCCCAGGGCTGAGTTGCCCCTGCTGTTTTAACACTGTTTAACAATAACCTGAGCTACTGAGTCTGCCTTGACTACAGCCAAACCCCCTTATGAATAATTCTGCTTAATTACCGGCGAACGTCTGCAGCTGAAGCCTGCTACCCATAATGATAGGATTACATTTAAATTCCTGAAAATTATATCTATATCTGTATGTTTACACTTTGGAAGGGGTAAACTCTATTATTCTTCTACAGCAAGAGCTGGGATTCCTAATTCCTTAGGCATCAGAGAGCATCCATCGTGAACTGCAGAGGCCGTACCAGTTCCAGTGCAGTTCAGATCCCGTCATCTGAGTCCCATGTCATCCAAACCTCTCTGGGAAGGGAAACAGTCCTACCCGAAGAGTGAGAGACTGCAGCTGGAGACAGTACCAAATAGATTTTTCTTTTCCATTGGGCTGATATCTGGGAATAAAGCCAGCTGGAAGGCTGCTGGAAGGAAATCTTCCTAACTCTGATCATATTTGCAATCAGTTTTTATGCCAGATGTTGCCTCAGAAAATATGAAAGTCAGCAGACAGTAGTTTTAATACGCAGCTCTGCAACTTGAAAAGGGCTCAGTTTTTATAGAAAGGAAAGAAAATGAAGATTTACTGCTTCCTTGAGGTATACAGAATCACTATACGTAGCCAAACAATGCAACATTATGTGGAAAGAACAGATGGGAATCCAACAAGTTAACAAATGTCCCGTAACAAAAACCTACTGTGTAATAGAAAGATTTTTACAGCTACCCTTCATTTTGAAGAATAAGTCAAGAGATACCTGACTTTCTTAATTTCATTTTCAAAATTGACAGTGAAAGGAGAGGCTGAGAGTAAATCAGGCTGCTTTTCACAGGAGAACCTGGAACACGAAGTTCTCCTTTGGAAAGAAAGAAGGGTTGAGGACAATGGGTGTTAGACAACAACAGGTTCAGTTCTTTGCTTTGTCACTTTTTTACCTAAGTAAATGCTATGACTGGGTATCTTTGGGGATCTGGGCCTCCCTCTTCCATCTGTGAAGAAGAATAATAGCACCTTCCCTAAGCGGTGCATAGCCAATGTGATAATGAAGCTGTATATTAAATATATTAGATAAATTTGGCAGCGGGAGGATCTCAAGATGGTTGGAAGGTAATTTAAATTAATCACAGGATTTTACAGTGAAGGAGATCTTGTCCTTCAGCCTCTTTTAAACATAATCCCTCAGACAAGCAAGAGGGTGTCCCCTGTACCCCTTTATTGTAGCACATAGTCAATGATACAGCTACTGTATCATTGAACAGATACTAAAGGGGGCAGGATGGATGTTTTCCCACAACTGTTTTGTAGAATTGGTGTTTCATATATTTGCGTATGTAAGTCAGATTCTGCAGTTTCTCTGCTTACACCAACAGTTTCACTGGACTCAGTAATTTGGCTTTTGTTGTACCTTTTTTCCCTCCACCTCAGGCTTTTTAGCACAGTGTAGGGATGGGATTAATGAGATGGTGCTGGACAAGCTGGTACAGGTCCATGGCACTGTAGAACACCACGCCGAGATATCCATGCAGGATGGCTGCTGTACAGCAGTGCTGCGCCCAGGCGAATTGTTCTGCTGGGACTGAGGTGCATCTCAAGGGTTAGGAGCCAACTGCAGGCTGGCAGCTCTGAGCTACCCATATGAAGCAAATGCTAAGAAGGCCAATGTGGTCTTCTGGTTTATTGGGCAAAGCGTCTCTAGTAGAGATGAGCGAGGAGACCCTGTCCAGAATACTGCATGTTATTCTGGTGTTAGGAAATCTTGCAGGTAGGACTTTCGTGTTAAGAAAGACTAAATGAAGTTTGAGACAGCGGAGCTAGTTAGGATGATCAGTGAACCAGCAAGCTAGCCTTAGGACAGGATGCTAAAAAAGCACTGGACGATCTTTGAGCCTGTAAAATGACATTTGAGGCAGAATGTGGCAGATCTTTAAAAATACGCAAGGGACCAGGCAACTTGCTCAGCCAGTGCCTTCAATGTATCCTGCATTTTGCTGTGCTAAACCAGAGGCATGTCACAGTCAATTTCAGAAATGCAGGCTCTGAAGAAGCCGCTCTTGTGAAAACCAGGGTGGTTTAGTTGTTGACTTCAACATGAGCAAGACCTACAGGAAACTCCCTTTTCCTTGCTCTGAACATGTAGCCCTTAAGTGAAGTGGAATTAATACCATTGTACTGTGTAGCTTGAATCTAGCACAACTGGAGCAGAAGTCAATTTGCTGTATTTGAAAGAAAATTAATTAAGGCCTTGTTTGTTTTCCTTGGAGAGAAAAGCTCTGGGTAGTTTCCAGGAGATGATTTCTTTTTTTTTTTCTGAGCTCCTTTGGAACAGGCCTATATGTACAGAACAAATGTTGTACAGCTTCACGTCCCAAATCCCTGTAAGCTCCCGGGCTGCGAGCTGGGTCTTCTGGCTCCCACGACAGCGTGACAGCCCCAGCGGCTGCTCCACAACTGTGCGCTGCTTTTCAAGTCACAGAAAGGGAAATTGTCTCAGTGCAGTCAATATTGGCGGTACTCCGAGAAGGGAAATGTCGTGGCAGGGACGATGCTCGTAGCCTAGTTTAGCCTCACCTGTCTTTTATCAGCAGGCTATGAACTGTGCAGAGAGAGGGTTAAAGGGATTTGGAGACAAGGGGCTCAGCATCATCCCCTCTGCTTCTAGAGTGCTTCAGCAAAGTGGGATGGTGTGCCAAGATTCCTGTTTTACTGTTGTTTTTCCCATGTTGCTTCAGTAGTCTTTTGGAGATGAGCTTCTCTATTTACATCTACTCTGAATATTAATAAATGAGTAATGCCCTGCTAAACATCAAAAATGTACATGGGTTCCAGTGTATGATCCTGGAAGTGTAACCGAGAGCTGGCAGAACAGGAGATGTGTGCAGAAGGAAGTGGGAGAAAACAAAGCAAAAGAGGAGAGGTAAACTGTACAGGAGGCTAATGGGCTGTGGGGATTTCAGGAGCACTTAAAAACTGATTTACTGCTGCACAAATTCCACTTCAAACAAGTTGCCAATGAATAGGTCACATAGTTGTTATCAGCAAGAAGGCAAAGGAGCAAGAGCGTGTGTGGCTGCCACATAGGCCCAAGTGGGAGAAGCCGTTTCCTAGAATCATGCCTGGCATGCTGCTGGCTCCGAGAAACAGAAGGCACCTCTGGTGTGATGCCAGCTACCTGCTTTCCCACTGGAATCTGGACATTGATGGAAGCAGCCAAAGGTGAGTAGCTCTCCTGCATCTTAGTAGTAAGAGTTTCAGAGCTGCCTCACTAAGGAGAAAAGGTTTGTGAGGGAGCCCTGTGAAGCGGAAAAGTCTTTGGTGACTGAGCTGGGTGCTGAAGGGTCTCTGTGGCAGCTTGCTTTTGGAGTGAAGCTGTCCCAGTCTTTCAGCTTGCTGGCTGGGCAGCTCTGCGGAGGAGAGAGCAAATGGCACGGAGCAGGTACAGCACTCCCTCCTTGTCTGCAGGAGCACATAGCGCTGGGGACGAGGATGTCGCACAGGATGGTGATGTTACCAGGGGCTCATGAGCAAGGATGGGTTGTATCGCAGCCTGAGGTAACGTTATCTCTTAGGCTATTTTTTCTCCTCTGATAGTGGTTAGACTGTCATGAGACCTTTTCCAACTGAGCACTACCATCAGGAATCGTATTTTATCTGTGGCTTCTCTCTCAGAAGGGAAATTAACTCGAAATTGGGGTCATGTTAGATATGTGGTGCCTGGACAGACATCGATAACCTGTGAAGTCCATCATGGGATGGAAGGGATGGGCAGGTGTGTGCGTGAGGGTGAAAGATACCATTTGTTATCACGAGGATGTGAAGGGCTTTCAGCAGTTTGAAGGACAGGATAAGAATTTCATGACTGGGATTAAAAAGATGTTTCTTTTATCTGAATAATCCAGTGGCAGGTCTGGATCTGGAGGGCAGCAACTGTCCCAGTGGGGGGAGTATCAAGGTGTGCAGAACAGCATGCGTTCGATGCACTAGGAGAGATGCTTTGCATTGCTGTAAAACAGGGCTTCTCCAGCCCAGCCTTCCCTGCCATCCCACTGCCACGGGTTTGCCAAGGGGACTGGGGCGAAACGCCGTACGGGCCGCCCTCTTCCCCCGGTCCCCTGCCAGCGAGTTGCAGCCTGACCAAATGCCCGTCGGTGTCTCTGCCAGGAAGGAACGTATTGATGGGCTGAGACTTGTGTGACAGTAATACTCCTTCTGTGGAATAAAAGCAACATCCATAACCACTGCATAAGAAATTAATTGTTTAATCAGATGGGGCTGCACAAAATAAGCGTGCTTCGACATTCTGGTGAAGTTTGGCAGCTTTTATGCTCTAAAATTTCTGCTACCCAAAATTAAATGTTTCAATGAATTATTTCTTTTCACTTCTATTCAAGCAACCTGAAAGCCTTTGAACATCAGGAAAATTGTGCCAAAATACCTGAGCTGAGACCATAAGCTTTTCGCCTGTGGGAGAGGTGCTCTGGTGGTGGCAGCTCCTGATCTTCCTTTATTGACACATGTGTAATAAAGGGAAAATGTTTCACCTCCCTGTTCAGAACCTGGAGCCTGCAAAGAATGGAACCAGTAGGTCACAGGCACTGGGCTGTGAAGAGGGAAGTATCTGTTTTGGGGGCAGTTGGTGGCGTTTACTTCCTCTGAAGCATCAGCTGGTGGCTAATGCTGGAAACAGGATACTGGGTTAGACAGATCGGTAGTCTGATGCAGTATGGCAAATCTGATGTAAAAGGCATTAGTTAATCTCTGTGTGACACTTTGGACATACAAGATAGTCTGTAAATGCTGATTTCTGTGATTCCACGATAAACAAAAAACCAAGCACAGTCCCATTAGTGCTTGTTGGGAAGAGGAAGAGCATAGTGTTTTTTATTATGGCTTGTGTTGTGGTTTAACCCCAGTTGGCAACTAAGCACCACGCAGCCGCTCGCTCACCCTCCCCCCTCCTGAAACCAGGAGAGCTTGATACAGTTATAAAGAGAAATATGTAGGAATGAGAATTAAGGAAACAAAGTATAGTATAGAAATGAAAAAGTACCTCTAAATATTTAAAAACATTAACTGGTTGAACCTGAAAATGTGAAGCAGCCTCCAGTGAGAGGCCATTTTAGTGAGGATTTGCCAGGAGTTGCACCTTTCCGTGTGCGTTAACGCTCTGAGCAGAGGGAGCAGCATGGCAGCCTCCTCACCGCTCTTTTTTTTCAGAGGTGTGTGGGGTTTCCACACTTTTCCTCCAGGTCCAGGAGAGATGCACCAATGGGTCAAACCAGAGCAAAATGCAAAGGTGGAAGGGACAGAGTGAAAATATTGGCCCACATCCAAGATTTCACAGAAAGAGCAGCTGTCGTGAACTGGCAGGTTGGTGTGCAGCTCTAGCTCCCGCTCATCTTCCTTGCTGCCTTCAGGCATGTTTTCCGGATGACTGTGAAGTTTATTCCTGCTTTTGGTTTTGAAGTGCTTACAAGGGAAGTATTTATAGGGAATGTTTTGTCATGTACCGTATTCATCTCCTTCATCTGATCAAGTGATGGTAAGCCAGTTCTATAGCCTATTATAGGCTTTTACTATGAACGATCACTGTGCTATTGCAGAAAAATAGGAAAAGTAAACTTCCCTCACCTTTGCAATAGAGCTACATATGCTTCCCCCCATATAAAGAGGGAGAACAGCTCACTCTCCATAGCAAAATATGAATAATGTAGCAGATCTATAGAAGGTAAGTGTTAATTCAAGGAAGAGAAAGGAAAGCAAAGAAAGAGATCCTTCTTGATTCCCTGTGTGCACTGTTGGATACAAAAGTGCAGTCTTGGGAGAGGCCGTAAATAGCAGCTGAAGAGAGAGGAGGCGGCAAGAAGGTGTAGAACTTCCCCCTACACCTGCATGCACCAAACCCCCGTGAGCGTGCTCTCCTCCTCCAGCAATGGCTCAGCCTTGGACCTTCCAGCCAACAACCTGTCTCTGCTGCTGCTGCCCAGCAGGACGGAGCCAAGTGTGGCTTGTGTTTCCACAGGCTTGTGTTACCAGCAGGGTCCGGCTGGGAGGGGAGCCGGAGGGGCTGCCAGCAGGGAAGCGGAGGAGACCTGGCAGGGAACGGGCTGGCAGATGGACATCTGAAATTGCAGCTGCTGAGGGGGGCTCAGCATGGCTTCCGTGCCGCAGCTGTGGTACGTTCACAGCAACATGCCAACGGCAGAGCCTCTCTCCCGCCTGAGCTCTGGTGTGATTCACAGCCACAGCAAAGGCAATGGGCATCTCACTGTGAGGTAAACCCCTCAGCCTGGGAATGAGGGGCTGAAAACGCAAGGAAACGGCTTGGATTTCGCAGCAGCGTTCTGCCCTGCTGCCGCAGAGCCGCTCCTGCTCCGGGAGAAGAGCAGCGGAAGGCCGGAGAGGGCTCCAGCTCCCTCCACAGCCGTTGCTCCCAGGCGTGGGCCGACGGCGAGCGCCACGTGCTCCGGCAGCAGCACGCCGCGCCGCGGGGAGGGGTCTTGCAGCGTTCCCGCAGGTCTCCAACAACTGCAGCTGCTGCTTGCGGTGGGGCTCCCGCTGCCTAGCTACGGCTCCCAAACCAGAAGCGGCAGCTGACGGTTACCTGGGCCAGGAGCTCGCCCGGCGGCGTCCTGCCCGCTCGCCTTCCTCCCCGCCCGCTCGCCTTCCTCCCTGCCCGCGCCTGCAGCCGCTCGCAGCGGGCGGGACGGCGGCGCTCTGCGGCGCCCCCTACCGGCCGCGTCGCGCCACCAGCCGGCGCCGCGCGGCCCCTTTAAGTCCCGCCCCGCCCCGCATGCCCCGGCCGGCGGCGCGCGGGGCGGGGCCTGGCGGGCGGCGGCGGCGGCGGCCGGGGCGTTGGGCGGGCGAGACGCCGGGGCGGCCGGGGCGCGCGGCCGCCGACCTTCAGCCCCACCGCTGCGGCACCGCCGCCCCGCCGCCCCTCCGCCGCGCACCGCACCGCCCGCCCGCCCAGCCGGGCGCCGGTCTCCGGTCTCGCGCCGCGACCCGCCGCCGAGCCGCCCGGTGAGCCGCCGCGGGGGAGGGTGTGCAGCCCGCGCCGGGGGCTGCGCCGCTGAGGGGCTGCCCGGGCCCGGCCGGTGCGCGGGGCGGGGGCAGCGGCCTGGCTCCGGCGGGGGCCTGCCGCCGGCGTGTGGTGGAGCGGGCGCCTACCTGCGCGGGAGCGTGTGTTTCGGCGGAGGGCTTGGCGGCGGGGGCAGGCGCCGGCTGAGGCGGAAGGTCTCGGCGGCGCTTCTCCGGGCGCGGGGCGGAGCGGCCCCCGCGGGGAGAGAGGGAGAGACCCGCCTGGCTGCCGGCCCCGGCACGCGTGGCCGGGGGACGGCGTTTGCTTTCCTCGGGGCTGCGGCGGGAGCCCCTTCCCCGCCCGGGAGGCCGGGGCTGGGCTTTCCAGCGGGGCCTGTTACATAATGTCACCTGTGGTACCTGCGTCGCCCTCGTGTCACAGCAGCGTGGAACAACAGAGCTGGGTTTTCTCTGAGGTCTGCAGTCTTTAAAGTGAGTGTTTAGGCTTGTAGATGCCTCCCTAGTGTGGGACGAACCTCTAGGATTTAAAAAGCCTGAGAGTCGAGTCGAAAGGCAGCCGAGAAGTACTCGTTGCTGCCTTCTGTTTTTCCTTTAGTAGAGCTTACGGGTGCATAGAGGGACTCGGAGGAAAAGTGGTGCCTGAGGTGAAGGTATTAGAGAAGGCACTCCTGCAGCTGATTTAACGGGAGAAACTTTGTGTTCACTAGGGCTTCATCTTTGCGTTCTTATTTACGGTGCCTTAACAGTGCCTAAAGGTCAGAGCTTCCCTGGCAGCTGCCTTTACACGTGTGCAGTGCTTAGGCTGAACCTGTACATGTGTGTAACAAATCTATTGTAAATCCCCCGGAGGACCTGGAACTCAAAAATAGTCACGCTGGGCTTTTGAGAACTCAAAAGCAAGAACTGTTGTAAGTATGCCTAAAATCGAGTAAAAGATGAAAAAATACCATAATAAATAGCAAAATACCAAATAAATTATTTCTAATATATTTACTTAATGCAAACAGTGACACGTTTTTCGTCTCTATAGTGTTCTTTTAAACAGATTAATGCAAATACAGTAGTTTCAAGTGGGCTTATTCTCAAGGAGGTTCCGTTATTGTTGGGCATGGACTTGATCTCAGTGTAGTTACAGTCACATAGGTTTTGTTGGGTGGAAGGAGGTGCGAGGAAGTGAACATATAAATTAGAAGTATCCTGAAGCCGTCTTTGGAATGGTCGAGAGCTAAACTGAGCTGATGGGCAGAGAGGATTTTGCACTTGTCTGGTCGTGCTTCCTGGTGGCTTTTTGTGTGTGTTCCCATAAATGCTATTATGTAATGGTGCTTCTCTTGGCAGGAGTCTATTGTCACCGTAATTCCTGAGGTTTCTGGAGCAATGCAGCTTGTTCAGGAGAGTCGTGGTCAGAACAATGGGAAGAAAAGTTCTTAAGAGGAGATTTTAACCTCTTTAATTTTTCATGCGGTAGGACTAAGCTCAAGATATCTGCATGTCTTCCAGAGTATCTTTACTGTCCTCTGTTTGTTGTTCAGCTTGTCTTTCTCTTCTCCTAGGCTGCGCTATAGATATCAGGCACTAGCTTGCCGCTTGCGTCCTGCGTCAGAGCTGGGAAGACATTCCCTGTCTCCTTTAATAATAACAATTTTTATACTTCTTTTTTGTGTCTTTTTTCTTTTTGCCTCTGAACAGAAGCAGAAAGGATATAGTTATTTTCAGAGCACTTAACTGTTGCTTAGAAAAAAATACTTGAGATAATGGGGAAAGGGGACTCTCCCCAGTCTGCATCTCTAGTTAGGACTTGTCTGTATACATCAAAGAAAGGCAAAATGCCGAAGCAGAGAGAGAATTTGCATATTAAATGCCAGTGCCCTAAGGATCAGTGCTTTTGTCTGCAGTTTATCATTGATTTCATCTGCTGCCTCCTCTTCAGGTGTCTGTCATAAATCTCTTTGCAAGTCTGCCTCCTTTTCTTCTTTTTGTGCCACACTATTTTTTGGGGGTATATTTCTATGTAGAGAGAATAATTCTTTCCAGTATTGTAATCTGGTGGCCAGTTGTGGCACTGGCAGTTTTACAGATCACACTTCTGTCTGTTTATAACTTGCATGTTGTTTCTGGTAGTGATTCTGTAGGAAAAACTTGGAGAAGAAAATAACTTTTTTTTTCTTGTTTGGAGTTTCACCTGCCCTCTTAAATTGGCTTGTTATATAAATTAGTGTTTTATGGACTGCTAGAGAAGAGAGTACTGTCCAAAAGTAGGAAGGTATGTTTCTTTAAGGGGCCACTGGGATGAAGGAAATGTGCCGGAAGGACCTGCAACCTAATCTAACTAGCTTTTAAAATCGAAGATGATTGTTATAACTTTATGGTGTTCCACCTCCTTGTAGAGCGGAGTAGTACATGACAAGGGAGCCATAACCTCCTCTTAGACAAGTCATTGTCGAAACCCAGGTGCCCTCATGTTCCTACTTTAAAGGGGTGTTTTAATATGCAGATGCTTCAGTGGAGCCCGGGTCTGGGAAAGTACTGATCTGGAGGCTGGAATTTCCCAACCACAGCATTACTGTAGCAGAGACTGGTTCTGTCACCTTCTCTCTGCTTGTCATGCAAATTGACCACCTGTGGTCTTCGAGGAGGGCCAGATGTCCTTGAGTTGTTCAGTGCACTGTGTCTCTGCTGAAACAGTTTCCAGACAGTTATCAGCAGAGTTTATATTTAGTGCAGCATGTGAAGGTGGACTGAAATGGCTGCTGGAGCTCCCGAGCTGCCTGGGGAGTCAGCAAGCAATGGTTACTGAAGTCACTAAACGTGTGTCCTGCCTGTAGTGTAGTGATTTTGATGGGATTAGTTCTGTCCTCTGATCATGGTTGTTTTCAGCTACTTTATTCCTGCCTTGAGAATTGTTTCAGCTCTCAGTAAGAGCAGTCTGCAGTGGTCTTAACCTCAGCTCCTCAGCTGTGCAACCTCTTAGCTGCAGACTTGGGTTTCTGTGTCTGCAGCTGTTCCTGTTGTGTCACTTCTGCTTTTTATCAGTGTACTTGCTCACACCACAGCCATCTACTGCTATACTGTCCAAATATGTCTCTTGCTTGGTTGTGCTTTCATGAGAAAACAGATGTAAGCTGCTGGCCTCTGTCAGTCCAGGAAGGTGTGACGCTGCACCCAGAGTCTGTGTCAGGCCACTGCTGTCTGTTTTTTGCCCTTTTGAAAGTTGCATCTCTTCTTGTTAACCTGAGGTCCTCCTGGAGAAGCCCATTGCCTGCCAATACCTGCATGAAAGGTCAGTAGCTTGGAAGCCTTGCTCCAGCGTTTTCTCGGTCTGTGTCCTGTCGTGCACTCCTCCTGGTACAAGGACTCCCCGCAGCTCCCCTGCCCTCTGAGCCACTTGTCGGCTGCTGCTGTAACCAGCTGATCCCAGCTGATCAGGCTTAGCTGGGAGAGAGGCGATCTTTCACTGGCAGGGCTGGGCTTGCCTGAAAGACTTGGGGTGCGGGGAGGGGGGCGGAGGAGAGGCAGCAGGGATTGAATTCTGCTTTAGGACTATGTAAATAGAAACACGAAGGCGTTTCCTAGAACAGGAAAAGGGAAAACTTAACCTATATGTAGCAAAGATGCTTGCTGATAATGTGGTATTGGTTACAGTAGATTTCTCTTGCCAGAAGTACGGTAGTCTGTAATTATGTTTATCTAGTTGCCATGACAAGTGCCATGTCTTTAGAAATGCCATCATGCATGTTTAATCTCTGCTATGAAGCTATTCTGGGTACAAACGGAATTACTTCAGATGTAACCCCAGCACAGAGGGTAGTAGTTAGGGACAAGTAGATGACTGAAGTGTTCTCTGTCTTTGCAAGCCCTTCAGTGTAATTCACCCAGCTTTGCTGTTTGGTAGTTATGCAGACAGTATTTTCCTTGACTCTGCTAGCAGGCTTTTGTTTGCTGAGCAGCTGCAAAAATTGATTTTAAGTTTAACCAGTGGAAATGCTTCCTATAAATTTCAGGAAGTGAGCTTTTGTATGTAGCAAGAAATATTTTCACCCGCCATTTGTGTGCTGTTTGTTTTGTTAGTGAGTAGTGGCAGCTAGTGCTCTCTCACAGGAAGCGTAGCGTTCTCGCACGGCTTGCTTTGTGATGCAGTCTGCAAACAGGGTATTTTCAAACTGAGCCTAGTGATGCTAATAAGAGACCAGTCGAAGCCTGGCCTGTTGTTTGCTTGCTTATTTATTTTAAACCGATGATATTTGTGTGTGGTAATTCAAGGCAGTTTACTGAGGAAGCTCACGTTGTCGAAGAGCTGCAGGACCTGAAGTCAGAGGTATAAAGCCCCTACCTCTTTCCTGCTGCTTCAGTCGTCCCCTTCCCCCAGCTTCTGGTTTTCTCTGCCTGCGTGTTGAACGGCAGGCAGGCTCCAAAAGCAGAGCGTACACTGAGAACCTTCCCCACAGCGCAAAGGGTCGATGTGTCTCATGTCGCTCTGTTGATTCCCCGAGGGGAACTGCTATCCTGGCAACCAGCCCACCCAGCAGTGAATTTGCTTTCTGGTATAAGTGAGTGTGAAGTGGAATGGGTTGGTCATCACCTCTGCAGCAGTAACCTTGTAGGCAAGGTAAAGTACAGCTTTTGGAGCTGGTACAGCAGGGTAAAGGGAAGCTGGCTTCTGGAAGCACTTTTATGTGGAAAATGAAACACTGCATCGTATTTATGCTATGGACTAGAATGGCTTTCAGGCTAGCAGTGCAAACTCACTTGCCATAGGAATGACTTCCTTGTAGACGCTTGAACTTTGCTAGGCTGAAACGTGCACCATTTTAACCTCATGCTCAGAAGTGAACCAGTTTCAATGCTCTGTGTCTCTGTGTGTAGCTTCCTTAGCTTACGCTTTAAAAGCTCCAGAACCATTTTGGAAACTTTAAAGCTGTTTACATTTTCCCTCAACTCATTTTCCTCCTGGTTTGTAATTAAATGTTGCTGTGGTTTGCTGCTGTTCCTGTTTTTTTTCCTGCATTTGTTTAATGGGGTTCTGTAATAAAATGAGTGGGAATTGAAAGAATCTCTGATCAAAACCAAGTTTGCATCTGGTTTGGGAGTAAAGATAGCTAAGAAGTTATGTTGAAGTATTAGATCTCTTTCTGCAGGACTCTTAAGGGAGCATGAGTTTTAAGAGGGAAATCCTGTTGTTACATCAGTCTTTTTAAAACAAACAAAAAACAAAAAACCCAAACAAACAAAAAACCCCTCAACCCAACAACACCCTCCCAAACTCCCAATTTCTGTAAGTGAGCTTGAGAGTGATGTTCTTATGCTATATAAAAATACAGATCTTTCAATAGCTAAACTTGCAACTTGATTTCCAACAGTAGCTGTTAAAGGCAGCTTGCTTTGAAAGGAGCTATAGTTTGTATGTGTAGTTTTAAATATATAGATTAGTGAAATACTTGAGTGTCTCTGACCTGTTTAAGATGTTTGGGTTTTTTTTTTTCTTCTTGGTAAATAACTTCTGGAAAGTCTTCAAGGAGTAGATATTGAAGCAGCCCACAGTAATACAATTATACTGTGGGGTGTGCCAGAATCTCCTTTGGGTATTGGAGCCCATTTGTGCCAATCACTCTCACAAGGCATTTTATTTGTTAGACCTGGTAAGGTGCTCTAATGTTAATTAAAACTCCTTTAAATGAGGGGTGGGGGAAGGTAAAGATGCATACTGGGTATGTGTTGCTCTCTAATGAGCTAAAAGGCAAAAGAAAGCTGATGTGCAGTGAAGAAGACTTATCAGTAATTTATCATCCTCTGCTGTGTGGGGATTCATTATACTTGAAAGCTAAGACAGAAACTGCCCCCAAAATAGCCTGTATAGGTTATCCTTCGGTGTTGGTACACAGCCTGAAGAGAACCCCTTCTGCGCCAAAACACCAGCCTGGAAGGAAGGGTGATTGACATCTCTGCTTTTCAAGAGAAGTGTCAAAATTGCAGAGCATTGCTCAGAGGGTATGAAAGCTTCACTTCTCCATCTGCTGCCGCATATGCCACTGCTGACCCAGCGGCCGTATGTGGGATCATCCTGAAAGCTTTAAACCCAGGTCCTCTCCGAGGGCCCCTCACTCCTTTTGAAAAGCCAAAAAAAAAAAGGGGCATGCTGCTTGCTTCAGGAGAAGGAGGCTCCTGTTTTCCCCTTAGGAAAATCTAGTAGTACGTCTTTAAAGCATTATTGCAAAGAGCTGTGTGATCCTGAAATGCTGCAAACTGGTTCTCTGATGTGCAACAAAAATATGCTGGAGACTCATCACAGGCTTTCCTCTGGCTTTGTGAGCAGAGACTGTAAAACCATACAAGCCTAGTAACAGAGATCCATTAAAAACCACTTCATGGGTATGGGGAGCAGGGTTGTATGATCAGGGGTTGTGTCTTTTGGTAAGCATATGATTATTTAAGTTGAATGAGAGACACAAAGAGGAGTTTGCTAGGTTTAATTTCATTAGCTGTGAGAACCTCCATCTCAAGTCTGTTTCTGGTTTGCTGTCTTGCGGGGCTTGCATACTTCTGAGACTCAAAAAGCTGACATTTAAATGTAACAATGAAATGTTTTAACAACAAAGGAGATCTTTAAGCAGGCTAGACAAAAATTCCTTTCAGCTGCACAGCCTTTTACTTTCACTTTTGGATGACCAGTTTGCCCAGTTTTCAGTTGGTTGCTGTGCTTTCCCAAGTGGAGAAGGTTATCTTATTAATAACCATCTTTTCTTTTTTTAAGTCTTGGAATTTTTAGTATTAATGCTGAATAAAAAAGGTATGTGGGGGGATAAGAGACAATAAAACATACCCATGGTTTTTGGCACCACAGAAGTAAATTTCCTTTCTCCTATGCTTGTTTGGGAAGTATGCAGTATTTGTCATCACTAGATTTTTATTTGTAGAAGTGTATGTGTATATCTAATGGCTGGACTTAATGCAGCTCTAATCTGTGTATTTCAGGTAACTTCTCAGAAGTTTCAGTCCCATTGAAAAAAAAAAAAAAATTAAGAAAGCTTGAGTGGTGCCGAAAAACATTTTCAGTAACACTCTGCTACGCTTGAAACTGTGATCTGTTCTCTTCTTATACTTCAAATTTTTAAATGGAATGTGTGAGGGTAGTTTTGAATATTCTTTGTTTTTGAGTAACTTGTGCAGTATATCTCAAACCCAGATCTAAATTTTGTGGGTAATGCCTGTACCTGAAGCACAGCTGTGCCTGTGTCCTAAAAACGTAATAGAGCTGCTCCTACCCCTCAGCCTTCCGGCTCTTTTATGCGACAGAGTTGCCCTTCTTATCCCCTATGTATTCACAGCTAATACTTACTTTTTTGTGCATTCCTAGGTGTGTGAATCAACCTGTCCTCACTGAATCATCGCTTTAATCATACTACCTTGACAACCACTGTATGCCAGCTTGTGTCAATACCAGGTAAGATGAAAGCTAATGCCGTTACTTTATTTTTCATGATTCTTTGCTTTTTAAACCTGCATTTTGTCCAAATGACGGTGATTCTTCTGTAGACTAAAGTCAGAATGTGCTGCCTTCCATGTTCTCCTCCTGCAGCAAGACAGCCACTTAGTGTTAGCATTACTTCCTGTTTCGAAAGCTAGTGCTCTGAAATGTTCTTAGGGTCTGACTCCTTTGTAGCCATGCCTTAGCCTTTTTCCGGACACCTGTTAACCTGGTTTTTGTGGTGTTCAGATACCACAAGCTGTTCTTTTTTTTCTTGTATTCTTCACCCCCTTACCACTCCCTGGTTTTTCTGTAGAAACTGTTGCACTCCTGCCTTCCAGAGTTAAGCATGCACGATAAGCCGCCTGTACTATCTGACCTTTTCTCTTGAACAAAAAATGGTTTTTGTTTTGCTTTGATTTTTTCCCCATACTTGCTCCCAAATGTTACCTTGTGAAACCTATCACAGAAGGGTCTTACTTGTGTATTTTAGTGGTAAAAAGCTACCTGGATATGTCTTTCAGAAAACTAAACATAAAGCTGTTTTTTGGACCTCACCCTTTTATTCCCCTTTAGAGAAGGGAAGTAGATTGGGGGGGGTGGGGAGGAAATCCCTCTAATGCTTTCAACAAGGTTATTATCCAGTACTCTAGGGGAGTCCTAGTGCTGACGAACTAATGTGAGCCTTTGTTCTGATGCTAATCAGACTAGGGATAATTCCTCTGACTACACCCTCTTCCCCTCAGATCCCTCTAGCAGTGATAAGGCATTAAGCTCCTTTGCTACCACTCTTCTTGCTGTGCTGGCCTATTGTCCTTGTTTCCTGCAACTGCTACCTTGAGTGCAAAGGCTTGAGTTTTGAGGGGGTCTCATTAGGAGTGCTTATTTAAATCTTTTGAGGTTTTTTGGGTGCTCCTTAGTGGTACTTGTACAATTCAGTTAAATAGATATCTTGGTGGATATATATGCATATTTACTTTTTGTATCATTAACTCAGAAAATAACTTTTTGTTGATGCAGAACACATTGGACTTGAATGTAGTGGTATCTTTTTTACGTGTTGGGACATGTAACTGAAAGAATGCAAGTTGGCATGTAGCTGAAACTTAGAAGGTATTTTTCCGTCTGTTTCTTCTTTCCTCCTTCCTTGGCCAGAGCAAACAAATATTGTTTCTCAAATGCTTTTAAATACCCTTAAAGAGACTAACTTCGGATCACTAGTCCAAAGAGCTCTGTAAGTTTCCTAGGATTAATGTATATGCAACCTATATATTGTTTCAGTTTATGCCAATGATCTGCTCCCAGTTTAAAGACAAACTGCACAACAGTAGAGCTTGAAGTCTAGGTATATAGTGAAATATGACTTCGCATGTAATATAACACAAAAAATAGTCCATTAAAACAGTGTCTCTTCACTAAATCTTATTTGTGGCTGTGGAGAAAGGGCGAGGGGTGGTGGTGAAGATACTGGTTAGGTCCAATGTGAAATGATCGCATGAGACAAAGCTGTTAAAAAATGTCTTGCAGATCAAGAAGAGAAGGGGAGTGTACCGAGCTAGTCTCTTTACCCTTTCCTTGACAGTACGAAGCTGATGAGAAGCTCATCCTTGCGCTTCTAAAAGCAGGTCTCCTAGTATAGCCATTCGGTTTGTGATAGTGGGTTCGCTGAGGATAGTTGGTGGCAATCCTCTGTGGATAATCTGTCCTGAGTCTGGCTGAGCTGGTCTTCTGGTGAATTTGTAAGGGAGTTTGCTGTCTGTCACTAGGGGCTATTCTCTCTGCAGGGTGGTTTGAGACCCTCTTTAGTATCAGTACGGAATAGAGGGACAGGAGGGATTTAGACAAGTTAAAGAACATCCCTAGAAGACAGAGATTGACCGAGCGCGTCCGCACAGCTAGCATCTGCATATCAGCGCAATGCTCTTGTAGTGTTTCATTTTGATGGAGAATGTTTTTTCCTAATGCAGAATTGGAAAAGGCCTGTAGCGACGATATAAAAATCTGATCTCTTTGCAAACTGCACAGTTTTTGGCTATGTAGACGTAATGTCTACATAAGCTCAAAAAAGTGTGTAAAAAGGTATTGGGGAGGAGGGAGAAAGGCTCCATCAGAAGATGCCGATGGGAGGAGACTGATTTAAAGTGTTTGGGGCAGGGCGTCCAGAGCTGAAACTTACCTTTCTGCTAGTGACTCTGCACAGGAGGGGAGTGTGTGTTACAAAGGCTGTCCAGCATGGCTTCCTGATGCGAACCTGCGTGGAAGCGTTAGCTGTGAGAAGGGGTTTATGAGCACTTCCAAACAGCAATTGTTTTTTAAGGTTGATTTTGTTGACAATATCCTGAAGAGACATCACTAATAGATGCAGTGTGACACATTTTATGTGAGTAAAATTATGGGCTAGGCATAACTGCCTTTGCCTAGCACTATTAACCCAACAGTTGTTAAATCCCAGGAAATGCTCATTTTCAGGGTGGTGATTGCTTTTATGACCTGAAAATAAAAACTGGCATGCGTGTGTGGTGTTGTTTTATTTTCTTTTCTCTCGATTGGCATATGCAGGGCATTTCCTGTGAATGAGTGCCCTGTACTTAGAGTTAGTCATATTCTATCACTTTTCAACATCCTGTTAATCTTTTATAATTGTACTGGTTTTGACTGGGATAGCGTTAATTTTCTTCATAGTAGCTAGTATGGGGCTATGTTTTGGATTTGTGCTGGAAACAGTGGTGATAACACAGGGATGTTTTAGTTGTTGCTGAGCAGTGCTTGCACAGAGTCAAGGCCTCTTCTGCCTCTCACCCCACCCCACCAGCGAGTAGGCTGGTGGGGGCACAAGAAGCTGGGAGGGGACACAGCTGGGACAGCTGACCCCAGCTGACCAAAGGGCTATTCCATACCATATGATGCCATGCTCAGCATATAAAGCTGGGGGAAGAAGGAGGAAGGGGGGGACATTTGGAGTGATGATGTTTGTCTTCCCAAGTAACCATTATGTATGATGGAGCCCTGCTTTCCTGGAGATGGCTGAACACCTGCCTGCCCATGGGAAGTAGTGAATGAATTCCTTGCTTTGCTTGTGTGTGCGGCTTTCCCTATTAAACTGTCTTTATCTCAACCCATGAGTTTTCTCACTTTTACCCTTCCAATTCTCTTCCCCATCCCACTGGGGGCGAGTGAGTGAGTGGCTGTGTAGGGCTTAGTTGCCAGCTGGGGTTAAACCATGACATGATTTGAAACAATTAGCTTGAAATGGTGTGTGTGTGTGAGAGAGAGGAAGACTGCAGAGAAGTTGCAGTACAGAACACAGGATTCTTCTCCCCCATTATTTTTATCCTGTGAAGTGAGAACAGAAGGAGGATGGCAGAAGCATTTCTGAACAGCTCCTGTGCAAAGCTTCCCATAAGGCGTTAAATGCTCTCTAACCTGCGCTTTCTTGTTTGTTCCCCCCTTGTCTGCTTGAACCATTTGTAATGTGGAAAGCTTAAAACCCAAGTGCTTGTAACAGTGGTGTCTGCTCTGGGGTTGGCCAGCATTCACCTGCATCCCTTCATACATATTGGGGTTTCTCCTTTGTGTATATTTTGACTTTTTTTTTTTGTCCGGGTTAGTATTTCCTTTTCAAGTGGTGTGCTGTAGCATAAAACTCCGAGGGCATACGGCATTGTTGGTATTAAAAATAAAGGAAACAGTACAGAATATTCAAAATTGATCTCTTTCTCCCCAAATATTTTCTTTCTGCTCCACTGATAAGAGGCCAGAGGGGACTTCCTCTGCCTGTTTCTTTATGTATGAACTCAGGATTTGGATTCTAGATGAGAGTGGGTTGGGTTTTTAGTGGATTTTTTTTGGTGTTTATTTTAAGGTAATTTGAAGACCAGCTTAACCCATGTGACTCTCTGGTTTAATCTCTGGTAGAAAGGAAGGAAGGCGCAGGTTTTAGCGGCCACCATATCCTGGAGACGGTATATTGTTCTATTTAAGGTACGACTATCACTTCTTCCCACTTCCTCCCCACTTCCCCCCAATATTTTGTGGAACAGACACTTCTTGATTTTAACTTTTCATCTGTATTTATCCCTTATTGTGGGGATTCAAGATTTTATTTAGCATAGCTTAGTTGTCAACTAACACACTGCAAAAAGGCTCTTTGACTTTTGACGTGACAAACAACTTGCTGTGTGTGAGATTGGGAAGAAGATTCCCCCTTGCCTTGTGCTCCCTGGCCGATTCCCCTCTGGCTCTGTTACCTTAACAGCCAGTTGTGTTTACGGGTAGAGCTTAGCATCTTGGGGAGTGCTTGGGTCAAACTCGCTGGTGATCAGTTATCTCACCTAACCTTGGAGCAGCCGGTTGGAACCCAGCTTTACCTGTGGGTGCTATTTCCCCTCGGACTGTAGTAGGGATCAGGCTCTGACCATATGCTGCCTAAACAGGAGTTGCAGGGAGGCAAGCTGGGTTCACGTGGGATGTATAGATTGAGGTACTTCTCCTTTACAAGGATGGGTCCTTCAGATGAAAATGAAGGCATGCCTGGGGGAATGCGTGTTGCCAATGTCCTTACTGTGGCTGTTCAAGGAAATTGGCATTATAGTTTGTCTACCATCTCACTTTCCAAAATCCTCTTTTTTTCTTTGCCTTTCCAACAGGAAGACGTCTGCTGTTCGTGACAGAAAGCAGTCTTCTCTAGTTCAGCAAATCTGTTGTAAGAGTCCCAAGAAAAGACAGCTATTTGTAATGGGCATCAAAGCTATTAGTATGTGACTTACTTTTGGGGCAGGGACTCGCCTCTGTGTTGGCAGAGTGGCAGTTTTATGGCAGCACGAGCCTGGGATGAACTCAGGAATAAGAAATACTTGTCTGAAAAACAACCTTCTACAGAAAATCTTCTGTTTGAGAGGTATGAAGATAGGCCTGTTGTAGAATAGGTTGAAATCTGTTAGTGCCTCTGTGTTTTGTTTTAAATGACTCACAGGGAACACCTAGATTCTTCAGAACAACTTGGGTGTGGTTTTTTGTTGTGGGTTTGTTGTTTTTTTTAAACTAAAACCAGGCTGCCCTGCATAAAGTGTGAGGCAGCACAGGGCAGTGGGAAAGGAGATGTGTATTGTACTTGCAAGACTTTTGAAAGGGTCTAAACACTGAAGTTAAAAGGAGTTTTGAAGCATTTGAGGCACTGCATGTTAACAGTTGGCACTAATGTGCTTCTGACCTCTGGCAGCATGGCTGAGAAAATCCTGGTTGTTCCTCGTAAGTTGATGTCTGTTGCCTTGGTTGATCTGTGTACCTGTGCCTGGTCTTTTCCACCATCTGCAGCAGTGTACTACTGTGCTGGTTGGTGCTGACTAAAGAGGAGGACTTGAGTCAGAAATACTGCTTCTTACAGAGTGATGCACATGCTGCAGCCTCTCCAAGTGTTGTTCCAGACAAGCATTGATGAATTTGAGATGTGTGATTTTTCTTAAATTTTTTTTTTCTGAGGTGCTTGGTGGCAAGCAACCGTATTTGCTAAAGCAAGCTGGTATTTTATAGTCCTCCTGCATTGTGCATTTAATTGCTGCATAACTGATTCCTGCTGTCTCAAGCATACGTTGATTTTTCTTTTTTTTATGCCAACTGTTTAACAGGCTCCCAGTACATAGGGGAATTTTGCACCCTCTTTCTACTTAAAGTAGTACTTGGAGCTGTTGAGAGATATTATTCAGCTTAGACAATACAGTACTGTGCCTTAACAAGGGCATGTGCATATTCTAAATTCTGTGAAGATATAGCTGGGCACTGTCTAGATGCTCAGAAGTTCAAGTCAACACTTTCTTCCCTTTCAGCACCTCACGCAGAGTGCTCAATTTGTTTAATCCCCACAAGTGATGAATTTTATAGGACGGATACAGTAAACAGTACAGAGGGTTTTTTTGTCTTTCAAGCCATGAAGATCAATATTAAATGTAAAATCAGTAAATTCTATCTAGATTTTTTTCTCTAGGACTCAACAATTATCTTAGTGTTTGTTGTCTTTGAGGTCTCCTCTGTCTCCTTTTTGGCTATGGAGCCAAAAATGTACGTGATGAGGGTAGAATTTGCTGTAAGTGTAGAAGGCAGCCTGTTTTTCAAGTTGAAGCGAATTTTTGGAGGTAGGTGAGATTAAGGAGGAGCCAATAAGTTATTTTAAGCAGGCTTTTTGAAGCTGGCTTAACTCATTAGTTACACTGGGATGAGCCCATGAATTCAGTAGAGTTATTTCAGACTTGCACTGTGAGGGTGATTGCTGTTACACACTCTGTACCTGACGTCTGAAAGACTACTGCAGAGATCCTCTCCCCTTTTTGGAGAAGGGAAGGAAAATAAGAATATTGCAGACATAGTACGTGGAATTCCTTGGCGAGTGTGAGTGTGAGAATCCCTGTGTCTGCTACCCAGGAATCAGATGCTGAGAAAGGCATTTGACTTAGACTGCCTGTGAGAACAGAGACTGACAGCTCTGGAGGCTGAGGCTCTATTAGCCTCTAAGAAAAAACCAGGGGATGTTAAAAAAGGTGATTAGTGAGGCAACATTAATGCAAGCCTTGTATAATGCCATGAATGTTGTGTAGCTGTTGCCTGGGCTTCTCTACATGCTTCCTGCCTATCAAAGCCTCTAGGATCTGCAGGAAATGGAGCAGAGAGCTAGATGAGCTCATTTTGATCATACATGAACTCTTGCACACCAATATGTGTGTTAATTTTTGAGGGTAGATCAGTTTCTTTAGGTGTGTATCTGTGTGTAATTGAGATGTAATCTACAGTGTGCTAGGTGGTGCTCTCAGGTGGGGACACAAATCACAATTAAAGGCCAGTAGCATGCAATGGAGGAAGGTAGGAAAAATGAAAATATTGAAAAATGTAATTATTTAAAACTGAACTAGGCTGTTTCTTTTATGTGAAACTACTCCTAGGAAGGTGATGATCTGAGTACATTTGGGAAGACAAGCCTCTCAGCAGTCTACCAGTCTCCTGATGTCCAGGAACTAGTTCTTGGAAGAGACGGTGTCGCTTAGCTTCCTGGTGAGAAGGAATAGGTTTGGTTGTGAAAAGTCAGAGTGATAAAGGTTGGACCTCTGCAGCTACTATAGACCCAACCTCCTGCTTAGAGCAGGCACTTGGTTTATGTAGATCTGGATACAAGGGGTGGGTCTGGATGTCTTAGGTAATGGTTTGGGCTATATGTAGTAGGTGAGTGTCCCTCATGGGACCTTCCCTCAAGAGAAATGCTGAGCTTGGTTCCCAACTAATGAAATCACTGTTAGAGAATAACAGGAGGCTCAGAAGAGGATTGCAAAGGTTTCTCTGTTCAAATCCACATGTTTAGGTGATACTCAGCTGGCTGCTGGGGTCTGGGCTTTGAGGCCCTTTATTATTATTTCTGTCTTTGGAGAATCGGGAAGAAGCAGTAAGAGGTTGTATGTGTCCTCTCAAGAGAAGTTGTTGCATTTGTTTAACATAGGGGGAAGGAAGATTTCTTGCCTTGAGTTCTTGTCTTGTATAAAGTCAAAACATATTTGCCTGCCTTTCTCCCTCCCTTCCCACCCTCCTTCACCCTCCAATGAAAGCATGTATTCCAGGACATATGTGTCTTAGAAAAAACATTTCCTTCCTTACAAACATGATGTTTGCAAACACCACTGCAGTCTCTCATGCTGTCAATGGTACGCCCTGGGGGCATGGGTGGTATTATTTGACTGTAGGTTTTTGCCTTTAGGTTGTGTTTGGCAAAAGAAGTTTTAAGTAAATTCAATCCAGTTTACTTTGTATTGGTATTAAAAGCTTAAAACCCATTCTTTTTCCTTGATATTTCTGTGGAGAAGACATTGCTGGAGTGAGACTTGCACTTGGATAACTTGACGGTGTTTTATAGGTAACCCTCTGTAACACAGGATGAGCTTTTCTGTCCTCTGGAGCTAAAATACAGAAGCAAAAACTCATCAAGTACAAATGATATGTGGATTTACTTCCACAGTAATGACCATTTCCAGTGTAACAGGGCGTAATGTGTGGCTGCTGCGTGCCTTGCGCTGTGGCGTGTGACTTCATTATGTTGTGGTTTTCCCAATGTGTGGCTGTAAGGTTGCCAAGCTTTCAGCTGCTGGTGTAGGTTTGTGTCAGCCACGCCTGGCACATGAGGAGGTGGTGACCTTGTATGTGTGCGGGGCACGGGTGGCTGTGGGGAGGATGAGAGTTTATGTAGTGCATGGGGCGGGGTGGCAGGTGTTGGCATTACTGTAGCCGGACACGGAAGTCTTTTTGTTTAGTCATTCAGTCTTGTGTTTAGTGCCAAATTCGGGAATGCAGGGCTGCTACCTGGCCTGGAAAGAAAAACAAGGTCTTAATGTGGAAATGCTGTTCTCAGGTGGAAAACGTTAAGGTAGAAAGAAGCAGAGAGGGGTGGCTGCTGCTGCTGCTGAGCCAGCAGTGGCCTCTGGAGTGCCTTGCTCTGCATTTGGTGGTATTGCAGGCTGTGGAGGTGCACATTTTGCTGTAGTGGGCATTAAATAAACCACTTGATTTATCTAGAATGCAAACATGCAGTGGTAGCTGTACCATGGAGGAAGATTTGTATGAATCTCTGTTGAACAAAAACCCAAGATACTTTGTCCTGCTTTTTTGGCTTGAAATACAAAATGCCTTAGTTTGGGGCTGTGCTTTCTTTGTTCTGCAGGAAGGTGAATTTGGGGATCTCTTCCCGCAGTAGCACTGAGCTAGACCTTACCTCCTTTTGCATCAAACGGAAGCATTTCCTTGGTAGGCTTTGTGGGGCAGGAGAGCTGAAATACTTGGTGTTCAGAAAACAAAAAAAAATCCTGTTGCTCTGGGGTTTCTGAATGCCTAATGAGCAGTGACTACTTAAAGGGAGTTGGTCAGCTGGGAAATCCTACCTTTGTGTGAAAAATTTCTCTGCATCTGTTCATGTAAGATTATGAAAAAGTTTAGAGGGTGAAATGTTGCTTTCTCCTTTCAGATCGTAGCATGCCCATTGACATAGGTATGGTCATTTTGATATCCCACAGAATAAATCTGCTCCTCCCAGGGTTGAAGGCTTGCTATGCTTCTGTTTTTCTTCTCTGTGCTGCATGAGGTAATGAGCAACTGAGCTATCATGAGTCTAAAGTTCAGACCATGGCAGAGCAGCCTGGAGACATCTCTAATACCTGAAGCTCCTTTTAATTCACGGAGGAAAAAAAAATCCTTTAATTACTGAATAGATGACAAATATGAGGATCACAGTGAGACTTTGAGGCAAAGCTTAACTGCTTATAAGCCTGAAGTAATCGTGGCTCTCCTTGCTAATGAAGTTAAATGTTGGGACTACAGAGCTGAGAAGGCAGACTTTGGAAAAGACAATGTGAAAGACTTATTTTTTGTCTGCCCTGTGAAATACCAGCCTTTCCCCCTTGGCCTCCTTACCCTCGGCAGAGGACAGGTGCCATGTGCAGAGTCATTTTGGCCACTGCCGCTTCCTGCAGTCCTGTGTGCTTGTGTTGGGGTCACCCACGTAACTGCTGGTCTGCTCTGACATTTTCTTCTCAGGCTTCCACTGCTTCATGCCCCAGAGTGCAAAGGGGACGTCATGTCCAGCTCTGGATTCAGGTGATCCTAAAATGGATAGGCTGTCCCAAGTTCCACACAGGGGAAAAAAATGGATCTTGTTTGTCCCCGCAGAATCTGCCTTTTCTGAAAACAGTAACAAGGTTGCTGTGGTTTGATCACTGTTAGCCACAAGCAGAGTTAATGATACTAGACAAAAAAGAACCCAGAAATGTTTGTTATGGAAGTCCATATTTAATCTCTCCCAGTGGCCTTTGACTTGCTTAAAGCTGTACTACAACCTTTCTGATTTCCAAGACTATTGATTGCCCCTTGTGCCTGAAAATGCATTTAATTCTGTGATGCTTTTGCTGGCAATAGGTCTTCCTTTTTACATGGAAGAAATGTAGACTATAGGTCATGCTAGAAATTGATTAGGAGTAACTTCTGGTGGATGGAAAATCTTATAAGAATAGTATAAGCTGTGTGCAGAAGTCTGAGTTGCAGAAGGCTTTAAAGTCAGAAGCCTACATCCAGCTTTCAGCTTCCATAAGAGGTTCCTACCCCACACGAGTGCACTGTTTCTGCTGTGCTCTGGTGCAAAGTGTATCCTTTTCTAGTAGGATGATCAGTAAATGAGGAGGGCAAAACATGGAAGAAAATGACGCTTCATTCTACAAACTTATCATCAAAAGATGGCTTCTATAAGCATAAAGATGAAGTTCCTGGTCCTAAGATGAGGCTGCTAGCCACCTCAGTAATTACTTAGCCTGGCAATAGCTAAAATTCAGATATTGCATCTCTTTTTCCCTCTGGCACTTTCTGGCTGTGAGGCTGTTAACCAGACAGTTGCTGTCTGTGTCTCTTCTGTGCTATATTGCTTTTCTCGTTACTGTTTGTGAGGAGGCTGAAAAAGCCTTGCTGTCTCAGCAGTGGACTTGAAGCCCACGTGAGAGCTATACACCAGGTACCTGGGAAAGTGCCTTTTTGTCTTCCTGTAAGCAAATGCTTGGCTCTGCTGGAGACCCTTGTGGATTACTCTTTTATGTAGGAGTGTTCATCTCTGGGTTTCTTGCCTGAATTCTCTTCCACGGGCAGAGAGCAAATACAAAGTGAAACATGTGGGTCAGGGCAATAATATACCTGGACTCGGACTGGAGTGTTTTAAAGGGATGGAGTGGGGATACTGGGACATGTTGTGACCTGGATGGATTTAGGAAGTAATGCTGGTTAATCTGGCCTGGTTAATCTGGCCTGTCATTTTCCATTTTATTTACTCCTGGCACTTGATTGTCAGAGCAGGCTTTTATACTGTATTCTCTTTGTGGCTTAGGCTGCTCAGCAGTGCTGCAAAATCCTTCTAATTCTTCTTGCCATCCATCTCTTGCAAGGAAAACTCAGTTGACAAAGTGAACACTTGAATTTCAGAGAGCAAGTGGGGATTCAGGTTTGGGAAGAATGAAGAATCAGCAAACATAGCAAGACCTTGTTGGGACTGAGGGACTCTTACAATAGGTGAATTCACTTGTATGCTATATCCTGACAGCTGTTCAGGAACTTTGCTAGTACCAGGGATCTTACCTCCTTGCACAAGACTTTCACAACTAAATGATACCCACCAACAGGTGCTCAAGTAGAAAAAGACCTTGTTGATCTGTTTTTTAAGAGGTAATGAGGATGCATTAAGATTGTCCCTCTTGACTTCTGTATCCTGTATTATAACTTTGCATGGCAGACCCGTATGTGGTATAGCACTGCTGAAGTAGAAGCTTTCTCAGCTAGTGTGCCTGTGTTCTGCAAGATATTAGAAAGTATTGCTGCCACGTGTCTGGCCTCACATTTGTTGAAGAAAGACGTGTTCTTGGGTGCTCTGATCTGAACCAACTGTGGTGGTTGCAATTCTGGGCAGTGCTTTCAGGAATTGAAGATGGCTTCAGGATAGTGGTTGAGATTTATTGTGCTAACCATGCTTACTGCAGCCAAATGCCTCACAGCTCCAGAGCGTTACTGTAATCTGCTGGTGACAAAACTGGCCTTTCAGTGTTGCAGCTCTGACTGGGCTGGGGATAAACCAGGCTCATGTTAGGGCTAAGCAAAACTCCTACAGGAGTGTTCTCATCCTCTTCATTCTGGCATCGTCATGAAAAGTGCTCTGAGCTTGACTGTCTGGGCCAGAATACTGGCAGCACGGGTTCTTTAGAAGGCCAAATGTGGACTGGGATGATGGGTCTGGAACAGTGGGAGGAGAATGGGCATTTTCTCCCTTATCTTGGAAGGAGTGACCTATTACTTTTGCTTTTAAATATGAATGAACTCATTCACCATACCTCAGTTACCGACCATATGGTATTCCTGGTAAAAGTAGCAGATGTTCCTCTCTTGCTGTGTTTTGCTTTGTTACACAAATTCTCTTTGTTTTCTTTCTACCCTGTCTGCAGTGGGCTGCAATAGTGTTCCGGCCCCAGCGTATCAGGTTATTGCCCTGAATTTCTAAATGTGCATTTACAAATAAGGTGGGGACTGCATAAAATGTTGCTTGGGTTCTGGATCTGATGCATATGTGTATGCAGGTGGTAACTGAACCCTGCATTCTGGGTCATTATGCTCAGCTGAATAGTTTCTCCTTCTGTTTTGCTGTTACTTATGGCCTCTGCACTTTGTTCTTCACATAAAACAAAATGTTCCACCCCACCTTCTTTGTGGTGGTTTGATTTGATTTTGCTAGTGAATGCAATTTCTTTACAAATCTGCATCACTTTGTATCCCAGAGCAGTGTTGTTTTACTGAGAGAATGGGGATATTTTTGCACGTAAGTGGTTGTTTTCTATATTCTCCCTGCCAGTATAGTTGTCTGTCCTCTTGTGTACTCATGAGCTGCTGTTCCAGTTTAGTAAGGGAAAGTAGGCATATGGTGGTGGACTGCAGCAGACAAATGTCTGAGTGCCAGATAAACCATGGCATCCCCCAGTCTGCAGGAATTAAAGGGTTGCACCCACAAAGAGTTGTTCTCTGTTGTGTCTTTATTTGCATGGGGTGTGAAGCACTTGACAGAACACCAAGAGAAACTTTGGTCCTTGCTGATGAGGATGACTCAGCTCTTCATAAATCTTACTTCATGTATTCTTAGGAATCCTCATGTGGGAAGGGGCACATTGCTTTGCCACCGGAGATCTGTGGCCCTAAGGCAGTGTCGCAGGCTGGCTGAGCCTGCACTGCCATGCTGACCTGCGTGTACTCTTTCGCGCATTCAGCTACAAAAGGTGGGGTTATGAACCAAGCCCTTCCGCGGGCTTCTTGTCTGGGCATAGATAGACAGTTTCTTCCCCTTTCCCTGTAAATCTAGCCGTGGTCAAAATATCTTTCTTTCCCCTGTCCAGGGACCCTGCCTGCTAGTCTTCTGTGTGAAGATAAATGTGTGCCAGTATTGACGTATTTACTAAGAAGGGTGTCAAACAAAGAAGAATGTGGTGGTAGATTTTTTTTTAAAGATTTCTGGAATGGGGAGGAGGATTTCATAGAATCATAGAATTGTTTGGGTTGGAAGGGACCTTAAAGATCACCTAGTTCCAACCCCCCTGCCATGGGCAGGGACACCTTCCACTAGACCACGTTGCTCAAAGCCCCATCCAACCTAGCCTTGAACACTTCCAGGGATGGGGCATCCACAGCTTCCCTGGGCAACCTGTTCCAGTGCCTCACCACCCTCATAGTGAAGAATTTCTTCCTTATACCTAGTCTAAATCTACCCTCTTTCAGTTTACAGCCATTACCCTTTGTCCTATCACTACATGCCCTTGTAAGAAGTCCCTCTCCAGCTTTCTGGTCGGCCCCCTTCAGGTACTGGAAGGCTGCTATAAGGTCTCCCCGGAGCCTTCTCTTCTCCAGGCTGACCAATGCGAACTCTCTCAGCCTGTCCTCATAGGAGAGGTGCTCCAGCCCTCGGATGATCTTGGTGGCCCTCCTCTGGACTTGCTCCAACAGGTCCGTGTCCTCCTTATGTTGGGGGCCCCAGAGCTGAGCGCAGTACTCCAGGTGGGGTCTCATGAGAGCAGAGTAGAGGGGCAGAATCACCTCCCTCGACCTGCCGGTCACGCTTCTGTTGATGCAGCCCAGGATATGGTTGGCTTTCTGGGCTGCAAGCACACATTGCTGGGCCATGTTGAGCTTCTCATCAACCACCCCCCCCAAGTCCGTCCTCCTCAGGGCTGCTCTCAATCCGTTCTCCGCCCAGCCTGTATTTGTGTTTGGGATTGCCCTGACCCATGTGCAGGACCTTGCACTTGGCCTTGTTGACCTTCATGAGGTTTACATAGGCCCACCTCTCAAGCCTGTCAAGGTCCCTCTGGATGGCATCCCTTCCCTCCAGCATGTTGACCGCACCGCACAGCTTGGTGTTGTCGCCAAACTTGCTGAGGGTGGCCTCAATCCCACTGTCCACGTTGCTGACAAAGATGTTAAGCAGCGCTGGTCCCAATACTGACCCCTGAGGAACACCACCTGTCACTGGTCTCCACTTGGATGTCGAGCCATTGACTATAAGTCTTTGAGTGCGACCATCCAGCCAATTCCTTATCCACTGAGTGGTCCATCTGTCAAATCCGTGTCTCTCCAATTTAGAGACAAGGAGAGACAAGACAATTTGCTGTTAATATAAAGGAAGCTGCCATGGTTTAACAAGAAAAAATTTTCCATGTTTCAGTGAGGTATACAGTGATGGGATTGCTTAAGGTGAAACAAATATTAGTTTTGTTTTTTCTTTTTGAGAGAATGCAGATACCAGCTTTCTCCATATATAAATGACTGTGGAACAGTTCGAAGTGTGTGTTTGTGCTCACTGTTAATTCAATACTGAGAAGAAGCACTAGCACAGGTATTGTGACCAGGCTGTTGATGTGTAGTCTTTTGCTTTACTTTGGAAGGCTTATGGCAGTGACATGGGTTGATTCCCTTTGGGGAAAGCATGAGCCTCTAGAGGAGGGATTCTTTCTGGCTTTCTGGTGAAGGAAGTAGAGTTGGGGAGGTGATTATCTCAGGGCCCGAGGGGTTTACCTCAGACCATGCACTGAAGAAAGATGCAGTACAGAACTGCTCTTCCCATCTGTGCTCAGAAACCACTAGTCCTTTCTGGCAGACTTGTGTCTGGGTGCTCTTGGGCTGGCTGGTTTCTGTTTGGGCTGTAAGTCACCTGTGATGTGTTTGTACAGTGCTTCTTAGCATGTGGGAGCTTGTAGTTGCTACATTCAGTGAGACAAGGTGGTCTTGCAGGTGGATTTAACTGCAAAATACTGTAACTTGCAGGTAGTTCCAAACTTAGTGTGGCCTCTTGGCAGAGCCAATCAATGGGCCACACTGTTTTAAGCATCTGCTCATGTAGGAGGCTGAAACCTAGAGGACTGTTTGAGGGAGGAAGAGTGCGTTTGAGGACGTTGGGATTAATGATAGTTATTTGGTTACAATAGATTGCTCTAAAATTTTAATGCTTTTCTTCGTAGAAGACAAAACCACAGCAGTGAAACCCGCTGATAGCTGTGTTTGGGAGCAGGCTCAGGTTCCTGGAGAATCCTACTGGGGCCAGTTACAAGGATGCAAGGAGGCAGCGATTTCATCTTTGTCCTTAATCAGAAGAGGAACAGCTGCACTGGGGGTGGTGAAATGCAAGGAAAGGCCAGATAAATGCTAAGACATCAAGAACAGACAGAGATCTCTTCTTAATGTTCTCGTTTGTATTACAAAAGTTACCACAGTCTTCGAGGTGCTGCCAGAATGTATACCCTTTAAACAACAACTGAAGAAAACTAACACCCCTGCCCCAAGTTAAAAAACAAAACAAAACAAAAAAACCCAAACAAAAAAAACCTACAACAACTTTAACCCAATAAAAAAATCTCCAAAGTTTTTTTTAAAAAAAGCTTAAACTCTGATGGACAAGATCAGTGTTCAAGATGGCTGGAAATG
Organism: Ciconia boyciana; assembly: GCF_034638445.1. Classification (NCBI taxonomy): domain Eukaryota; kingdom Metazoa; phylum Chordata; class Aves; order Ciconiiformes; family Ciconiidae; genus Ciconia; species Ciconia boyciana. The sequence goes on along the minus strand of NC_132939.1, from coordinate 33,306,220 downwards.
TTATGTAGTGAACCTGTGTTCTCTGTCCCACTGCTCTCAGTAGTTTACTCCCCACTGCCATTGCAGCACCCTGTTTTCCATGCTGCAGGCATGCTTTGGCTTAGTATCAAGCTTTGAAAGATATGTTCAGCAGCAGCTCTTGATCCCTGCCAAGGAGTGGGTATACGCTTGTGCATAAGTTCTGTCTCTTAAGGAGGCATGACTGAACTGGGGAACAGTTTAAAAAAAAAAAATCAATCCCAAAACCACCCCCCCACTCCCATCCCCCCAAAAAACCAAACCAAAACCCCCCACCACACAACCTGCATGCTTTCTGAAACTACATTTCTTATGGGAGAGGAGCCAGTTTGCTCCTTTTTACCTGGAGCAGGAGATTCCTGTGTTCCCAGTTGTGGCTGTTTAGGGAAACCTGATGCAGGTATCTGTAGGGTGGTGATAACCCCTTGCATGAAGGAACATAGCCTCCATTACCAGTGTGCAGCTCATCTCTGCACTGAGCTCCAAAAAGTGAGAGCACAGCTTGGCCCTTGTCGAGGGGGTGGTGCGCCCACACAACTCTCACTAGATTGCTAATGCTGCAGCTGCACAGGACCTTTGCAAAATGCACAAAGTAACTGCCCTCAAAACCTTACAAACTCATTCCTATATGCCCAGGGGTGATTTTTTTTTTCAGTTGTGGGCAGTCCTGGAGGCATTGTTAATGAGTTCAGCTGAGGCTGAGGAAATAGCACAAGGAACTGTGGAAGAGGGAAGGCTCACTCTTGCGTGCAAAGCATGAACTGGAGTGTGTGCAGAGAGGGTAAAGAGGTGTGGTAGTAATCTTAAGAAGGAATGAATGGGAAATGAAAGCAGAGGTGAGGCTATGTTAAGACTTGGATGAGGGGAAAGAGCTGGGAACTGGAGAGGGAGAGCCATTGGCAAGGAAAGTCTTAGTCTTTACCCCTTTCGTAAATCTGGTTTTATAAATTAGTAAGTATCAAGCTCATGTCAGTGACTGTAGCTTCAAAAATAAAAAGTGAGTTAAATATTTACTGATAAGAATTTGAGGGAAGCCTGTTTTCAAGCAGTCTTGCTTTTCAATTCTTCCTTCTGAGCTGAATTATTGTCATGTTCGGGGACAGAAGTAGCTCATGTATCTGAGTGACCTTTTAATTTCCTTTTCAGTTTTCTGAATCCACTGTAATGAACAAAGAAAGCATTAAGAACAGGCGTGGTGCAGATTTTATTGCGTGTTTCCAGTAGACCAAACAGCTCTGGATTTCTCTAGGTGTGACATAGCAAGAACCTGCTGTGAGAGTGAGATCACAGGGAACCAGTCGTGGTTCAGATTAAAAAGGTGGTTTCTCTCCATGTGATGGTAGCTCATGATACCTTTGTAGCAGTGGTCTTTTTTGTTTTGTTTATACAGGACCTTGCACAATGTGGTCTGATTCCTAGGCTCTGATTTCTGCCTCCCTTTGCCCTGCAAATGCTAATGAGACAAGAAGTGCTCATGAAGGGCTTTTTTTGTCTAGTCACATACCTGTCTTAAGCAAAAGTTTATCCTCTGGCATGTGCCCCAGGCTTCCTGCATGCATCTCTTCCCTTGCAGTGACTTCCTCTTTCAGTGACTTCCGTAGTGAGTCACAACTATCTGTAATGTATAAAAAAGGATGTTAAAAAGCATGTGCTAAGGAGAAGGGAATAAGAAATGACGTTTCAACCAAGAGGCTTTCATTGGGTGAGGGCATGAGGGAGGTGCATGCAGTGGAGAAAGAAGCAGCATGAGATCAGTGGGCTTTTTATTGCACAGCATGAAAAGATCCCACAACTAAAATCTGATCTAACGTTTTCTTCCTGTGTGTCTTACAAGAAATATTTTCCATGTAAGGCATAGGAGAGCCTGCTGTAAGGAAGTATGTGTCTGTTATTTATTTCAGAAAATGTGCCTCAGCATTCAAACATAAGAAAAGAGACTAGATAGACCTGTAGTAGTTGCAGCCTTTATTGCCCAGGTTTATGCTATTTAAAGACTAGCCTTCTCCAACTTGATTCTAGTGAAATAACAGGCTTGTCTAAAGTCTACTGGCTACTTGTAGGTGAGGAGAATAAGCCAAGCGTTGCTGGGGATTGGCCTGACTTTTCTCAAGTCAACATAATTGTATTACCCAGCTGACGGTAAGCCAAAACCCTTCTAGAAGTCCAGAAGGCTTCTAGAGCTCTGGTTTGACCATTAGTAAATGATTTCTTATGCAAGTCACCTATACAAAGCAGCCTGCAGTTCAGGTGTGGTTTTAAAAAGAAGCGTTGATTATGTTAATCACTTATCTGAAGTTCTTCAAGACTGGTTCATTCCCCTGATACCCTTTTTCCCTTGTACTTTTTTCCTGGCATATAATAGCAGAGGAAAAAAATTTCTGTCTAGGAAATGGGGGTTTAAGCATTTCTTGTCTGAAGAAGCAGAGGATTCCTTTTTGCCTCTTGCAATGAAGGTGTTTGCAGACCTTGGGTTAATCTTCTTAATAACTAAAAAATAATTCTAACCCTTAACATTGGCTAATTCCATGAACCGGACCCTCCCAATATTGATGATATTAAGGCAGTAACATGCATGTTTCCCTGTTCCAGTCTCCTCCTTAGCTTTTTTTAGGCTTCTGCAAAGTCCGAGGGTCTCAGTGTACATTGTGCATCCTTCTTTTGTTGCAGTGTCTTTCACGTTACTAGCATAGGTCTTAACTCACCAGTCTCAAACCTTTTCCATTTTGTGTATAGACCTTGGTCAACACTCATAGAAGTGAACTGGGATCCTTCTGCATATTGTCATCTGTTGATGAGTGGTTTGTAGGTGAGCTCTGTAGCCTGCTCTCAGGAACGTACAGTGGGCATCAAGAATTACTGTGCTCTGAAATGACAGGGCCCTCACAAGGCTGGTTCTTTCCTCTTTCTACATTTCTTCATTCTCATCGGATCAGGAGTCCTTCCTGCAGTTAGGAAGTCCGATGATCAAGCTTATTTCCCCAGAAAAGAAAGAAAGCAAAAATTTAGGGTTGGGCATCTTGCAACTGCTGACACTGCAGACCATCACCTGCTTTGCTCTTCTCCTTGCAGGTGGAAGTACCTGCAGTGTTTGCAAGGAATAGTTTAGTATTCCCTTGATGATGGTGGTGTTGAGGGTGTACCTGTCAGTTCTACAGAGGCCTCCTTCCTGAGAGCCTTTGCCTCTTGAGAAGAGTAACTTTTTATGTCATGTGAAGCAGAGTTCTGAGATTAAAACTTGCTGTTGGTCTAATGACAAAACCCAACAGCTTTCTTTGGTCAGATATAAAGATTTCTGAATGGGAATGCTTCTTCAGAGAACTGAAACTCCTGCCCTATGACATCTGTTTAATAGCAAACGTAGCCTAAATATAATTAGCTTCCTCAGATTTGGTTTGTTTGCAAGGAACTAGTGAAGACTGTTGATGCCTTTGATGTAAATAAAGCATGCCCGTGCTTGGCAGAGGAGATGAAACTTCACCTTGGTCTCTCAGAAGTAAGTGTTGGGCTGTGTCCTCACCAGCAGGTGGTCCTACCTTTCAAAAGGACTGGTAATAGCATTTCACTGGGATTTCTTTCCATTTGCAGGGGTGGTGTGAAGCAGCCTGTGCAGGGATTCCCAGCAGCTATACTCAAGCGCCTCTGAGGAGTGCAATTTGGAGGTGGTGGGGGGGCTGGAGAAGGGAGGTGGAGGCTGCGGGACTGTTGCTAGAGGCCAGGGAAGGGGATGTGGCTGTTGGAGAAAGGGCTTCTGATAGCTGTTGTGCTCTGTAGTATGCTGTAAGGAGGGTGGTTTCCTCAAAATGTGCCTTATAGTATCCTGTGGAGCCATAATGGAGCTATTTATTTTCCACAGTGCAGGCTTCTCTTTGTCCTCCCCCCACTGCCCTCTGCTTGTGAAGCAGTGACTGCTTCATGAGGAGAGTGCATCCTGAAGTGCAAAGGGAGACAAAGAAGATAATTTGTTGTCCAGAGCCAGCTGTTGCTTACATCTGTTAAATGTCATGTTCAGCTCACCCAGAAAAGCAGTTTTAGGTGAGCTAGAATGTGTATAAAAGCAGGCAGAGGCTAGCCTTTTCACAAAATGAAGCTTGCAAGTGGCCTTTTAAAAGATGCTGATGGAAGCCGGGACAGTTGCAAATGACAGACCACCAACTCCTCTGGATACTACTGCTGCACATGACATTCACAATACAGTCTTTCCCTGAACTTTGTAGGAGGAGCTACAGATGCCATCTGTGGTGGTTTTTGTGGGTGGTTTTTTTTAACAGTTGTTTCTCTGTTCATTTAGTGAAGAGAAGTGAGGTTAGCTTAAAAAAAATTCTTTGTCAGTTCCTATGCAGGGACCCTTTCTGGAAACTCCGCATAATATGGTAAGAATGAGAAGCTCAGTTAACTTGTGCATATGAGACAGTTGCCAATCTGTTGATGTTTAGACCTTTCTACAAGATACAGGTTTTCTTATTTGTAAAGCATGCCTTAATTTAAGTGTTTGCTCTGTTTCTTTTAAACTGTTGCTCCAGTGCTGTTACTTTACTGTTACTTCCTATTGTCTGTTCAAGAGATGACAGAGAATTGTTGAGCAAGTTTCTGATATTGGTATCAGGCTAATGGCTTCTCCCCACAAACCCCTAGCATTTGAAGGAACTAACACTTGTGTCTCTATGTTTTTTATTTAAAACGTTTGGCTTTAGAGGAAAAGGAAATTGGTAACACTGGAAGATGGAGCGAATGGATTTAGGTGGCTGTTTTGCAGCAAAGTCTTAGACTGCAAAGGCAAAAGGAGAACAGCTTTGGTGAGGAAGACTGCTGACTCTTGAAAGACTAAATAGCATGTCAGATTGACAAAATGGGGAAAACAAATTTAATCTTAAAAGTACAGTAATAAAGGGATTGGGTGAATTCCCTTTGAGAAACTCACTTGAAAATAGATTAAACGAACATGAAAATCCTCTGCTGTTGAAAGTCATTTTAAATCTTCATCTTGCAGTTTGGTGGGTTTTGCATATTAATTTCGCTATCCTGTAAGCTCTTGTAGCTGATCTCTTTCTGCTGCTGCTTGGAGCACTACGTTACAGGTAAAAACATGAGGAGGATGACTTTTAAACTAGCTTGCTTTATACTAATTCTAATAACCTTTATTTAATCAATTCACTCTGAGGGAACCTTGTCTCCAGAGACAGCAAGTTGCTTGAGGATTACTGGCTGTGTCAGGACCTTCATATTTATTTGCAAAATATCTGGAGGGAAAAAAAATCAGTTTTCCTTTAAAGGCAGTTGAAGCTGGAGTTGCTACACTTTTCCTGCAAGGCTGAGTAGAGGTCACTGGGAATTCTGTGCTAGAATGTTGTGTTTTGTTTTGGTTTTCTTTTCCTTGAGAAATAGTTTGATGGCTTGAGTGTACTCGCACAGGATGCTTGGAGATACATCAAAACCTCAAGCAAAACAGTGACCTGTTTCCTAAGTGAATGTACTACTCACTTAGCTGCTAATGGCTTGGCAGAGTTGTTTCCTACCCTGCATATAGTGAAGAGTTAAATGTGCCTGCTCTAAAATGCCCTTTTTAGGGGGAATGGGGAAGGATCTTTCACTTCTTAGTCGTGTGTGTGCAAGAGGAGTGTGGGGAAGAGGCGTCTGGGGCAGCATGTGTGGTATCCTTTATGTTCATGTGCCCGGCCTGTTGACATTGAATATAAGCACGCTGGAGAAGTAACAAAATGCAGAAATCCAGTGAAGACTCTATACTCTCTTCCTCTTCTTGCTTGTCTTTCACAGAAGCTTGCCTGGTAGCTGGCCCATTAAGGGGGGATGTAGGACTATGACTAGGGCCAGGAGGGAGGCAGCACCCAGGAGCGGTGTGCTTGGCTGAGGGATAGCAGGCGGTACGTATTGCTTTCAGGGAGGCAGCTGCCCAGGTCACTGGCAGGATGCTTCACTGCTAGCTTCTGGTCCCAGTGGTAAAGAGGCATTGCCTATGGCTTTATCCAGGGTTTATCTTTGCACATGTGAGTATTGGGAGGGAATCTGATCTTTGGGAAGGTTTTCCCTGGAGTTTTGAGGCAGACTGGACAAAGCCTAGCTATGCTTTTGCAGTCCTGGGTGGTCTACTGAAAAAGCCAAGGTGTGAGGCAGAAGGTTAAATTACCTGTATCATCTAACTTTTGGGTGTATCTTCTTCTGACCTCGCATTGGCACGTGTGTGATTCTTGCCTGCATGCAGCAGCACTTCATAGCCTTTCTCATGGTTGCACGAAACTGTAAAATTTACTACCAGAGCAAGTTGTTGATTCTTGCTGTCCTGCCTTGTACAACTTTCTCCCCTCTTTTGGCTTTGATTTTATTTGACTTCCTCTAACTAGACAAGCCAGTGTTGCCTTTGGCTATCGTGGAGCACTCTCACCCAGCTTTTTCTGGCTTTTAATCTGCATGGAAACCAGGATGCTTGGAGCCCTGATTTAGGGGGAGGGTTTAGACCTAGAGCATCTTTATGCATAATAAATTATTTCTGCCACACTTTAATGTGGACTGAAAATGGAGCTGGTTTTAGGAGCAAGAAGCCTGTGCAATTACTTGGCCCAGCATGTTGTACAGGCTGCTCGCTTAAGTCAGAGAGAGTGGTTCCACATACTATAGGCTTCGGCAGCAAAGCTGAGGTGGGAGTTTCTTACCTCTCTCCCACTGTTGCTTCCACTGGCCCCAGACCTGTGCCAGTGCAAAGACCCAGTTTCCCCAACAAGCTCCTGAAAGTTGCATCAGCATTGTGGAGGGGACGGTTAGCTGCAAAGTGGGCGTGGGAGCAGCAGTGTGGGGATGTCTAGTCACCAGGAGCAAGGAGTCATCCTTCAGCCAAGGTAGCAGTGCAAGCCTGTGAGTGAGTGGTCAGATAGTGGAGGGACAGGCCTCAACCCCAGCTGGCTCTGCAAAGGGGCAGTGCTGATGTACACGGGGCGGAGTAGACTATGGGTCACTAAAGGCTGAGGAACCATTGCTGCTATATAAACAAGGTGCTGAGAGCTGCTGAATGAACAGTTACTACCAGGCAGTGCTCCTCAGCTGCCTCAAGACCCTTTGCTTAACATTTTCTTTGAGTTTCTGTTTGGTAGCAGCTGGGCAGAGGCCCCTTCTCGGGGACCTGAGGAATGGTGATCCCTGTGACACTTGCAGGGTGGGTGCTGTGGAATGGGTGCAGGAGGCTGTGTGTGTGTTCCTCCTCCTGCTGCAGGTCAGAGCATCCTGGGTCCCACTTCTGGGCTGTCCTAGTTCCAGCAAACAGTGTCCATATAGATTTTTTTTAAAAATATTTTTTTCACTAATAGCCATGCTTTGTAAAGTGTAAATGTCACTGAGTCAAGTGAGGGAGAAGTTGAAGCTTCAAATTGACCTTCCATTGAGATGCAAATTACAGGTTTTATTTATGACAGGTTTTATTCTGCAGATTCTTAGTTTTCTACTCTTCTTTCTGGCATGCTTCTCTCCCACCCCAATTTAATGGTGGAAATCTTTAATGCACAGCCTTTGAATGGTGGTTGTAGGTCTCAGGAAGCCAGTTTGCCACCCTATTAGAAAGGCACCTGTCCTGGGCATTCTGCTTGGAGCGCTTCGTCTCCTCGTGGTGTGTGTGTATGTCCCCCGATGATACGTAATGAGCAGTGATCCTTCTTGGTGTGCCTCTCTGGCTTGATGCTCCTAGCTTGTGCTGCTCAAATCAGAATGTAATTACAACTGATCCCTTCTTAGAAAATCAAATTAAGCATAGCCTGTTGAGGGAAGCTAGTTAGAGATAAAAGACTGGGGGGGTCTTCTGCATAGTGATATGTGCTTTCTGTGAGCTGGGAATTGCAAGAATGATTTAAGAGAAAGGAAGCTGTTAGGACTCTTATTTCCCACCCCCTCTTCTCTCAGCCCTTGAGTATTGACTTTTGATATTAATTTATGGCACCTTGCCTGGAGTCTGCAAGCCTTAGGTCGAGTATTGGGGTAGATGTTGGTGTGCCTGCTGCTGGTGAGGGTGCCCAGCTGGGGAGACTGCCCGGGCCACCTTCTGCAGCTGCTCTCGACCATGGCCTCACGGGAGCAGGTCTGTGTGCAGGCGGTGCGCTAGTCGTCCTACAGTTTTAGTTGCAAGGGGTTTGAATGGTGACGCAAAATTTGTATTTTCCTTTTTCAGTTGTACGGTGGCAAGAGTGATGTGGCTGGGCTCTGGAGTGAAACGTACCCAATGCCACTGTGATCGGTCTCTGCCACAGTGAGGGTTTGTGGCAATACACGTGCATCTGACATTAGCACAGTGCATCCTAAATAGGAAAAGCAATAGGAAACATCCTGTGACTTTGTTGCTACTTAAAAAGAAAAGGGAAAGTATGAGCTAATAGATACAAAGCTGAGCCATGGTCCTGAGACCTTTTGAAGGCCTTCTCCCCACCCCCCCACCCCTTACTGAGATCTACTGAAGTAGTTGTCTGCTGTGTTAGAATCGCAAATGCAGTCTTAAAGTCAGAACCAGAATTTGAAACTGTGCTTTTTAACTTTCTCAGTTTGGTCAATAATACTAGGCTGTTGGAAGATGAAATTTTCAGAGGACTTAAGGGGCAGTCTTATTTCTCAGAGTTTTTGTGTGTGTTTATCTTTGAAAAGACTTTTGTGCTGACAGACATCCAAACATCAAGGATTTGTTAGCCTGGAAGGTTCTGATATTACATGTCTATTGTGGAGAACTTTTATATATAAACCGTGATACAAATAATAAGCACTGCACAGCAATTGTCATCGTCCCTTGGAAGTGGGTGAGTGGATGTTTTCATATCTGGGATGGCAGCTTCTAAACTTGAGTTGTGTCTCACAGCTGTGCTTTTAGGAATAAATGTAAGACTGCCTCCGTCTTCTAGTATAGTTCCTTATCTAAATGTCAGACTGGTTCACTGAAGTTTATATATAGAGGGCTTTGATAGGAAAAAGATGTCCCAAATGGGTGTCCTCTTCAAATGGCTGTGCTGCCTGGTGGTATTGCAGCTGTGTGTATAGCAGACTGATGTTTTTAGCCACATCAGTCGAAATGAATGCACAAGTGGTAAGGATGGGGGGAAGCACATTCTACTAGTGAGGGATTATAAAATAAGCCTTTACTGTACATGGGCCTTGTGGTGCATTCCCTGAAACAGATTAACACAGCTGCATAAATGAGAAAAGCATCCTGGATATACAAGTGACTTTACCAATCCAGTGCTGCTTCAAGAACCCTGTTCTTAGCCAGAGTAGCATTTCAAGCTTGTATGTGGTTTCAAGAGGTTCTGCCTTTGCACAGCTTTTCTTTATTCTCCTTCCCTGAAGCCATTTCAGTTTACTGTGAGTTTTCTTTTTTAGGACTTATTATTTTTGGAAAGCGTTCTGGAACATTTTGTGCATATGGTCCTCTGTAAATGTGCTGTTGTACTGATTAAGGCTGAAAGTATGAAACCTAGCCTTTCTGATGCAGTGCGGCAGGGGAAAAATGCTGAAACAATAGTTTCCAAAGGGAATGCTTTTCCAAATAAAGACATATTTAAAAAACAAACAAACAAGCCCCAGAAAGCCCCAAAGCTGGGAAAGATTGTGTGTAAGATGTATTCTCCACTATACCCCAGTCTCTACTTTCTCCCATAGATTGCACAGATGCTAGTATGCTTAAAACAAAACAAAACAGAAAATCCCTTAAAGCAGATCCAGTACTTTTTTAATAACTGGTTTCTCTTCATTCACTGGTGATGTGACCCCATTGCTATAAGCATTTTTGTAATAGCACAGAAATCTGCCATACATTGGAGTTGTGTGCATTACTCTAACTCGCCACCCGGTCCCTCCGCAGGTCTGCCTTTCCTTCCTACTGGTGCCTGGAAATTCACAGCCTGCCTGTAACTAGCTGCTTCTTCCTTATTTGGAAGGATAAATCGGATTTTGATCTGTTATCTTCCTCCTCCCAAGTAAAACAGAAAAAGTTTCCAGTGAAATTCTGTGACTTTCAAGGAAACTTCTTAAAATTTGGGGAGCTAATGATATCTAGGGCTTTCTCTTCAACTTACCAAGGCAAGGAAAATTGGATGATCCCCCCCCAGTCATAAAATTCTAATCTTCTGTTACTGTGTCAGACCTGGCATGACAACCACAGTACTTGGAAATGAGGAAGGGTCTTCACAAGACTGAGACTGTATCTAACAATTTGTCTCTGACTCTGTTTCTAAAAGTGTGAGAGTGATATCTACAGGAATGAAAACCAGGTCCTAGAGCAAGCTCTGCTGTGGTGCCCTCTTACAGGGTGGGAAAGCTAGTCGATTGAACAGAAAACATTTTATGGCTTAAAGGTTATGATGTGAAACAATGTGACTACATGTTGGTGTATCAGAGTACCTTGCTAACAGTCTGTCCTCTGCAGTTGGGTGTCTGATGCGGTCAGTCCTGAAGTGAAATAAATTTTTTGGAGGCCTACTCTGATGTCGTCTTGGGAAGATGGAATTTACTGCTGCAGTGCACAGATTTATTCAGAAGACCAGTGTGGCTGGTTGGTTGGTTCTTAAATCTTTAACATACCATGCAAAAGGATGGCAGTTTAGACTGTAGGAGATGCAAATCTGTGAACTATGACTGACGATGATGTAGCAATGGACTTTTAAAGTATGCAGTGAAAATATGCTTGCTCTGGTTTTCCTTGAGGGATCCAGGAGCCCCTCACTTACTTGGCTTATGCCCAGTGAATTCATACTCCATACAAAATGTCTTCAAAAGGCCCACATATGTCTTGTGGTTCTCAAGGGGATACTGCATAGAAAATTGTTGGGGGTGAGGGGTTGGGATCTGAGGTGTTGTCGTCTTTCTGGTGTTTCTTGAATGTCCACAAGTGTTTCTTAGAGGCTCTAGGCCTCTCTTCTTGTTCATTTTCATTGGCTGGATAATTAGGAACAGAGGAAGCTGGCAAGCAAGGTGTCCTGGGCAGCAGCAGCAGTGTGTTGGGGTCCTTGTTATGCTTAAAAATTGCCCTGTGCATCACACTGGGCTGAGGAATGGTAAACCATTTGGGGTTAACCCACAACTGACTTCAGAGTTTCCATCATGCAATGGACAGTGAAGGGTACTGAATACCACCCCTTTTCCCCCCTTGGCAACCCTGCACCTCTTCTTTGCACACCTTGAAAAGTCTGTTCCTTCCTTGTTCCTGACCTCTATGGGGACTGTTGGAGATGCAGCTTGTTTGGCCCACTCAGGAATATCTTTGAGCCTGCTGTGCATTCCTCTTTGGGCTGCAGCAGGGAAGAAGCTAATATACAAAGGCTTGCACCCAACTGCTAGCATGGAGGGGAAATAGATGGAGGAAGGAAGTGGTCCTTGCCTTTAGCCCACAGAAGAGTATGCTTGGCTAACCTCAGGATGACTTCTTGAGGAACGTCAAGTGAGATAAGGAGGCAAGCAAGGGAGGGGTGCAAAAGCATGATCTAGATGCAAACAGGTCTTTAGACTATGATCGGAAGGATAGAGGGGAGGAGGCTGGGGAATAAGTTATGCAAATTAATGAATCTTGCAGGTTTAGTCACTTGGGGTAGGAATGTTGATGTGACTTTCCCAGTTGTAAGGGACTGGTTATCCAGTAGTGAAAAATCCAGTTTCCTGGCTTAAAGCTTAAGTGTGCCTTAGTGGGGCTGTGGAGAGTTAGGCACATGCTGCTTATCAGAGATTAAAATGGAATGTCAGAATTCAGCCTGTCCAGCAAGCTTCTTTCTGAGCAAACTCTAATGTTCCCTCTTGAAAATGGGAGTTCTGTATCACCAAATATTGCGCTGGTGTGTTAGAAACCTTCATGAGAGAGAGGAGGTGAAAGCTAAAACAAGATATATATGTGAAAGAAACTGCTGAATTTGCAGGTCATAGGCCAAACCCTGTGGCACAATTGTGAAATGAGAGAGGAAACCCAACATTTCAGGTCCCACTACAGGTTGCAATCAGGTCTTGGTTTTGCAGGAGGATATGCGCTGATTCCAGTGTCCGGAATAAGCTGCTCAGTCTGCCCTAGTTATTCCACTCTGTAGCAGGGAATGTGTGCAGTTCAGCCCTCTGCTTTATGCTGTGCCTGTGCTATGCAGAAATCTGCCTTTTTATAATGCAAAAATGAAGGTGTAAAATGAAGCTACCAAACACACCTGTCCTAAATCATCTGGTTATGCTGCGCGTGTGGGCAGTGTTACATGGGTTGTTTGGTTTTTCTTATTTCCTCTCTTCCTCTTCCACCTTTTCCAATTATCCTGGATAATTGAGAGTGGGCTGTGCTGAAAAGTCAGATGATTAAGATTTTCTAAACTGCCTGCAGGTAACTCTGAATGCTTTGTTTTTTTCTTTGTGTCTAGTTTAACTGAACAGTTTAATTGAACTGTGGAGTTATCCCAGAATGTTAAAAATACAATTCTGTTTCTAAAAGCTTTCAATTAAGCTGGTTTAGCTACAGAAAGTAAGTAGAATTAGGCATTTCTTTCCTCTGCTGGCACTTGGACTTGATTTTTCTGTGATTTTTCTTATTAAGCAGCTAAGAGGATGACTTTTTTTGTTCTAAAGCTTGACTGCTCATTGAAAGCAGACAAAATAAGGATACAGCAAAACCAGTAACTAAGGGTGAAGGTTAAATTCTCTGAACTACACTGCTCACATTAGGTTCCACCTGCAGCGTGACCATGAGGCAAGAACAATCCTTGTGCTTAGCCTTTCAAAAGGTATGCTGTGCACACCCATCACTCATCACGCTGCCAAGATCTTTGCTGTGTGCATTCAAGAGATAGCAAACAATTTCTGATTATTATTATGTGAGAGAGAAGCTATGTGGATAAAATAGAGATTTCTGATGTGCATGAGGATAACTAATTTATTTTGGCAAGTTTCAAGTATGCTATTTAAAAGCAAGCCAGTAGCATTCCAAACATACTGAACACTTCCCTAAACAAACTGTGGTGAATCCATGTTGAAGACCAGTTTTCCAGCAATGGTGACACAGGGCATAGCTGTGCCAGGCATCTTGAGTAACTGGAGAGCCTCACTGTCCCGTCCACCCCCCTGACATCCCAAGTCCTTGGTGCACCAGAACTACATGAATCTGGTTCTTTTTCAAGTCCTGACCTTCCAAAGAACACTTTTTCATGGGAACCTAGGAGTCCTGCTGTGACGAAATGGGGAAAAATCAGAAAATTAGTCATAACCCTGGGAAAATGTACGTATGCTTACAAAGGGATCTTGGATCAAGGGATATGAGTTGGCAGCTTGTGAAGGTCTAGAAGATAAATGGCAGAGGTCCCCAAACAGTTTAGCTTAGAAAAAGCTCCTGCCCTATGCAAGTGCATCATCTTTGGAAATGGTTGATTGTGGTTTAAAAGTGAGCAGAAAGTCTGGCCTGCGTGGTTTCAGTGGAAGCTGATGCCTGCTTCAGGGAGTTCACATAGAAGAGAACTACTGCTTGTTGTGCGAGCAGGGCTGACCATGCAGCGAGGGGGACCAATGCTGAAGCATCACTGGGAAGGTTGCTTGATGACAAGACTTCAAGAAAAGGAAGCCAGGGATAGCTGTAACCTGGGAGCAATGAGTACTTTTTCCCTTGTTCATAGCATTCCCTGAGAGGGTGTGTGGCTATTGACTTTGTGGCCATAGAGGACAGTTTATTTTCTTATCTGTATTTAGTAGGTGTCTTTCAAAGTGCACATTAAAAAGAAAGCAAAAAACAAAAAACAAAAAACAAAAAAAAAAACACAAAACCCCTCTGTTGACTGACATACTGTTAACAGAGAAGAATCTTCTCTCCCCTCCTTACTGTATTTACGGGAACTGCTGGCTATAGTAAATATTACCTTTGAAAACATCTCTGTTTAAACTTAATCCTCCCATAACCCTTCAGCCTAGGCTGTGGCATGTGAGATGGGTCTGAAGTGTCCTTGCTCCATATATTCGTGCTACTGGTGGCTTCTGCCTCATTGTTTCTAGGATCCATTAAAGAAACCAGCCTGTTCCTTAATGCTATGTGTAAACAGGGAATTGCTTTGATTCATGTGAACCAATGAATTGTTAAGCTATTTCCCTGAGAGTATGTCTCTGACAAATGTGTGTGCTCTACAATGCACTCCAGTTAATTTCTGGAGGTGGGGGCCTGAAGAGTTATGAAAGCTGCTTCCCCCTGAGCTGTAGGTATAAGGAATGTGCTAAAACAATAGTCAACTTTCAGAGGATTGGATGTCTGTCTAAATAGCTTCCCAACCACCAGCTCCCCCCTGGGAAGAAAGGATACCGTCCTATCTAGCCAGAATCTCTTTATCTTCTAATTTTGCCAAGGAAAAGTAAAGGCTGGGAACAAGTTTTTTAACTTTGAAGCCGGAGGGAGGATCCTCACAGGGGATACTGTGCCCATTGTCTCCTAACAAATCTGTTTTATCGATGTTATCTTCTACTAAATGGTTTTGCTGCCTTTGTATCTCCTTCAAATCCCACACTGAACTAAATCAGCTTACTGGGATGTTGCTGTAGGCATAGCAGCAGCAATTTACAACATTCCTTGTGGGGCAGCCCTGTGCCTCTGACAGACAGGATCCCTGTTAACCTGGGACTCAAGTGACTTGGTAGCTGAAAAGAGATGGGGGAACTGTGCCTGACTAGAAGAAAGGAGAGAAACAGCACTGTGCTTTGGAGCAATCTATTAGTGAATTGAGAATAAGCAATAATTGATTCCCCCAGAAGATATTTTTGTTTTACATATCTCTAACTTGGTGGTTGTTCAGAGACCAGAATTGGACTGCTGGCTTCCACGTGTGATCTCTGGGAGAGGAAAATAGCTCTGGGCAAGGTAGCACACCTCAGGCGGCTCAGCAAATTCTGTGATAATTGCATGCCCTCTTCTCTACCTCTCCTTCTGGCCGCTGATATGTCATCCAGCACGCACTGTTCCAAGGGCAGGGAAGGCCACCTTTAAAAGATACGTTGGCAAGACTTGCAGAGTTTGTTATACTAAGGAGGCTTCATTAAATTGGAATGGTGAGGACAGACCTGTTTTGATCTAATCAGAAGGGCCATTTGCTGAAGATAGTGTATTGCTTTGTCAGAGCTGTAATTTGGTGTAGAGCAGTGACTCTTAGAAGAAAGCAGTCAGCTGTTGGCCTGGAGTATAGGCCAGATGCTGGCCTCTTCCATTAAATATGAACTTAAAATCCATGCGGGAGATCTGACTTGAGAGGAGGGGGCAGATGTACAGACTAGCTGGCTTGGCTTTCTTCAGAGAGGAGTATTTTTTCATTCCATGGTCTAATTGTTGCTGAAGGAATTCTATCAGGTGAGTGGCAGCATCCTTACTCCTTTCTGCATGGTAGGAGTTTGGTGAACAAAGCATTGGCTCCTTGTCTGTGGAAGACATGAGAAATCTACAGGCTGCGCTACAGGCATAGAGTGGGATAGCTTCACTTCTCTTCCTCCCCCTCCAAATGAAGCAAGAAACAAAAGGGGCAGACACAGAGTTTATTGTAGCATCAGCTCCAGACTTGCCACATGGCAGTTTAAATGTCATCTTGAAATGACATTTCAAGGCGGGGGTGTATGCAGACAAAGAATTCTTCTTTGGTAGAGACTAATTGACGTGAAGGATCCAAATTTTAAAGATAGCCCTTTTGTGAAGTAAATATGAGCAAAGTAGTGACATGGAACTAAGGAAACCCTCTTTTCAGTAGGATGACTTCCAGGTTTAATGACAAATCTACATGTTCCCTCCCATAATACAGCTTCTTTTTTGCCTGTGTAATTGGAAATGTGAGTTTTGGCTGTTTGGCTGAGTTATGTGTTTCTCTGGTCAGTGCTGGTGTGTTGACTTCATCTCAGAAGTACTTAAGGATCTGAAAGTCATATTGCCTTCCCTAGTAGTAGGAGCACTAACCCAGGTCTCCCATCTGTTCTGACAGAGTACAAAAGAGTATGATACCCACCTTTGCACCTCTCAGATTTGTTTGGAGTTATCCAGCAGTTTTGAATTTCTATGGGAAAGCAAAAAAAAAGTCCCCCTTCAGTATGAATATCCATTTAACTGAAGAAGCTGTGGCTGAATGGGGTTTCCCTCAAAATTAAAAGTATTCCTGTTGTCAAGTGTAAAGAAACATTAATTTCTGCAATTTTTTTTTCCCTGAGAGCTTTAGGTGTTTGTGTAAGGAATAGCATGATAGAAGTGTTGAAATGTGATTTTGTTGTTGTTGTTTTTGGGGAGTTTTTTGTTTGTGTTTGGTTTTGGGGTTTTTGTTTGGTTTTTTTGTTGTTTGGGGGGGGGAGGGGTTGTGGGGTTTTTTTTTTTAATCCATCACTCACCCAGTTGTCTTTATCCCAGTTTTCTCCTTCCTCCTTTGTAAAACCAGTACACACAGATCTTTTGTCCCAGCTTTCTTTCATGAGCATTGAAGTTATGCATGACATTGTTATTCATCCAGGTCCAAAGTTACCATTGGAGGTTTTGCAGGCTAAAACCATACTAGGTTGGTGGGACATGTATTCTACTGGGTCTTTTTCCTTCATTAAAAATCGGGGTTCAACTTTGTGCTTTCTTGATGTCCCAACTGTGCCTTGTGTGTTTGTGTACGAGTCTGTTTTTGCTGTGACAGTGCCTGATAGGCTATGGCTGAATCCCTCAGTCCTCAGGTATGAGCAGTGTCACATCCTGCAATTTTAATTGCTATGCTCTGTACTGTTAGAACATTATACCTGAGGTTTGCAAGCTGGTTTACATTCCTCCTCATAAGTGTTTGTTTGCCTGCCTGCTGGCTGGTTGTCAGGTTTGCTGTGCCTCTCCAGGTGGCTGGAGAAGCATTTGATTTATTTATCCTAGCTGTCTAGTACAGTCTGCTGTGTCTTGGAGACCTTCTGAAAGGTGGTGGGGGTGTAGGAAGGCTGTCTCTCGAAGTTATTTTGAAACAAATTCTCCAGATGCTATGTCCTCTGGGGTTGTCTTGAAAGGAAAAGCTAAAATTAATTGTAAGCTAGGCAGTCTTCACACCTGAAATATTAGAGGGTGAGTAGAAAGTTCTGGTCTCTCTATAATGCACCTCCTTTTAGTATTTCCTATGCGGAAGATTGCCTTTTCTGCTCCTGTTACCTTGTGAACTGTGAAATATTTGGTAAGATTCCTAAATGCTAGAACATATCAAAGGTCGCTCTTGTTTGTTTCTGAATTTCCCCTTTTCCTCCCCTCTCCAGATGCTGTAGGTGTTTGGCTCAACACTTACTGTTTCTTTCTTTGTCTTTGTTTTTGTAGACGGAGGTGCTCCTGATCAACCAGATATTTCGGGGAATTTTTTAAAAAGAAACTTTGGTGTGTAAAAGATGTGCCATGGAATGGTAGCACCAAAGAGCAACACAGGATCGTCTCTTGCCTTGACTAGCCATGGGTTATTTCTTCTGCTAGTTATCTTTGGTACCTTTATTTTGGAAGCACAGGCCACAGGTAAGTGAAACCTTTGCATATGCTGCAGGGAGGGGGAGATGTATAAGTATGGAGGTGGCCTTATATTTTTATGGAGAAGCTGGTGATGGTTGATGCATTTGTACACATCTTTCGGCACTCACAGGAAAAATTCCATCGCTGCTTGTTAAGCAGAGGGCAGTGAACAAGTCTTGCATATTGGTAAATAAGTGCTCGTCCTTTACCCTGTTGTTTTGATTCCCCTAGCTTTTCCCCCCTCCATTCTCTCCTTTACTGGGGCACTCGGGCACTTTACTGGGCAACTTTAACTGCGGGCACTTGGACTGTCTCAAGAGCATGGACCACGTTTTGGTTGAGTGAGATTCTCATGTAGACACTCTTATCTGTATGCCCTGTAGCAGCTGCTCATGTGAAGTAGTTTTGGAAGCACAGACTGTCTTCAGCTCTTTGTACAGCTGATGAATCTGTTCAGTGTTCCCTTGTGTGCTATCTTCTGACACCTCAGCACCCGCTAACTGCACCCCTCTATTAGATCCTCTTTGCAGCTTGAGTTTTTCCCTCTCCCCTTTCTAACTTATTGATGTTTATCTGATGGACAAGTGTTGTGAATAATGTAAATAGCAGTGCAATGGGATGATATGTAAAATCTCAGCAGAGATGAGAGGATCTGCCTTTTAGAAATGACTGGAAGAAGAAAATATACTGGATAGTCACAAGGTGGTACATGATGCGAAGTATGTGCTTGTTTTACCCAGTATACCCTGAAATATGTCTTTTCTCTCAGACCAGCCATGATGTAGTCTTTGTCTGTAGAGAGTTGCCTGATCATAAGTGGCATGGGTTGGAAGGAATAACTTTGTGTGCTCTTGCGCAGAACTTTGAAGGAGGTTAGTCCCAAAAAGGCATTTAGATTTGACTTCAGCAGCTGTTGCAATGTAGAACAATGGCTTGCCTTTGAAAACAAAACCTCGGTTCTCGGCATAACTCTAAAAAGTCCTATTTATTTGACGTATCATGGCACCTGAAAATGTCCTATGACCAACACTCCTCAGCATCAGTGAAGCTTGAATGGGCCTCTGTGTGGTAGAGCAGAATAAATGTTAGTTGCTAGATGGTCTCAAAGCCAAGGTGATCCTGTATGGGAAAAGTCTGCTGGTGCTGGAAACTGCTGGAGGAGGAGTTGATCTCCTTTTAGTATTTCTGGCTCTTCAAGTTGGAAGGGAGAGGCTGCTGAAATCAGATATCCCAGACTTGTATGTCTTCCTGGCCTGATTTTGGCTTTGTAGGTAATGAGGGGTGGGGGGAACACACATGAAAGAGTGACAAATTGGCAAGAACAGATAGTGAGAGTGGGAAAGGGACAAGGTCTCTTTGGATCTGGTCTATCCTTGTTTTTTCAGTCTTGCTGTTATTGGTGATAATGTCACTGCCTCATTTCAGATGTATGCCTGTCAGATATGCCTCCCAGCCTGGGGCTGGAGTGCACCATCCCTGTCTGAAACTCCCATTACACACTGCAGCACCTTCAACTGAATCTGTAATCAGTATGCAAATGCCTCCTGCTGCACGGAGCTGCTGGATGGGGAAAGGCAGCCACAATACTGGCAAGCCTTTTTAGTATCATTTTTTAAGGCATCCAGTCACACTAACAAAAGCACTAGTTAAGCATGTCAGAAGACCTGAGAGTGGTTCTGCATTGTTTCCCTTTCTGTGTTCCTTTAGCTTCAGGACCTGAAACCAGCTGTGGTAAACTGGTCAAGGCAGATGATCAGTTAAATAGGATTATAGTGGCTAGGCACGAACCATTTCCTGCACGGGAAGTGAGAAAGTGAGTGCATGCGGATGGGAGCCCAAGATCATAGCAGAGGACAAGACATGCCGGGGAAAAAATCCAGGGGGAGGGGAAGGGCTTGCTGAGGAGCCCTTCCATGTACAGGTTTTCTGAGACTGGGAGGTAGCAACCCAGCTGCCAATTGCTGGGAGGGATGGGGGTGCTCAGTGGTGTGTCATGGTCCCGGAGAGCTGCACCTGCAGCAGCACGCCAGCCATGAGTAACATTAATGAGCAAGTCAGCCGAGAAGCAGAGAGCCAGATGGAGAAACAAAGAATGCTGGCGAGGTGCTTGGAAAATCATCTTTCCCTCAGTTTTGTCCCCCAACCACCCCACCATCCTCACTTTATTACTTTACATAGCAAAATCATTCAGAGCAGGCAGAGCAAAGCAACATTAACATGAAGCAAAAGATTGTATTAAATCTCTTGGCAGTAATGCTTATCTTGAATGAGGGGCCAATGTGACATGCTCACAATTGCTACAAAAGCTGAAGAATGTTCTCATAAAAAGACAGACGAGCATGGAGACAATGACTGGCTCAGCTCTGAGTGAGAAAGCAGAGCTTGTGATTCATATGTTTAAAACCATATGATGTATATTGTATTGCAATAATTTTTGCTGTTAAGAAATTCTATTGCTTGAGTTCCAGGAGGCTTAAAGATATATTCATGTTCCGGGCAGGAATGTGTTCTCTTTGCCACGTGGTTAATGCAGAGGGCAGACTTATTTCCAGGCAGCAAGCATCTGGTCTGTCCTCTGGTAATAAATTGATTTTATTTATGCAAGGATTTTTAAGAAAAATCTTCAGCACTGTCTCAAACAATCTATTCAAATATCCTGGAGTGTCATGAGATGGGTATGATACGTTGCTTAGTCACTAAGCACACTGCAGAATTTGGGGAAACTGCTCCCTTTTTGCAGGAAGATATCAATGAATATAAAAATAACCGCTGCACATATTTTAACACAAAATAAATGCAGCATTTGCTGACGGGCAAGCAATGAAGCTATGTCAGAAGAGGAGGATTTATGGAAACTTCAGTGCTGTTCAGAAATATTTTTTGAGCTTTATCACTGTTGTGCCTTTCTTCCCTGTCTGGCAAGTTCTCCAAGATTAGTTGGGGGAAATAATGAAGGAATGAGCAGGCAAGGAGACTTGGAAAGCAAGGACCTGAAATGCTGAAGCTTAGTTCTTCGTCTGTCTCTTCTGTTTTCTTTGAGGGTTCATCTGGAATGTAGCTAAGAGCTGGGGTGCTTAGTAGATAGAAATGGGGAATTTTTGAAGGGTTGGAGAGGACCAATAACAAGCATTTTGTCTGCTTTTCTACACATAACCCTTCTCCATTCTTTTTTTATTGCTGTGATTTTTTTTTTTAAATTTTTTTTTTGTCCCTCCCATCTCTGGTCCTTAAGGTTATTCCCAAGCTCTCAAAGGCCTTGTGTTTATATCTCATTCACAATGGTCCTCCTGTCTGGCCAGACTATTTTTAGAATCAGTGGATCAGAATAAGTTGTTCATTAAATTTTAACATGTAATCTCTAAAATACTCTAAAAGCTTCCTGTCATTTGTGTTCCAAATGGTGTAATCTCTCTTGGATTCATAACCAGCTCTGTCAGAAACCTATCAAAATGTAGGTTGGGCCTTTCATTACTGATAATAGCATCACCTGGTCCTGGGAAATGTAAGTAAAGGTGTTGGTAAAAGTACTAAACATCCTGAATTAACCAAATATCAATACCCATAAAGGAGAGAGTTTAAATATTAACCTTTAAAAATTAATAATAATGCACGCTTGGTGAATCTAAGTCCATTTAGATTTAGACACAGCCTGATTTTTGTTGACTGATCACATGTGAAATGCTATAAAGCTAGCTCTTTAATTTTTAGGATTGCTGTTAAAGTGATAAATTGAGCTTGAATAAACTGAAACGACTTCATTCCTGTGTGTTGTCTCTGACGCAAATGCAGCCAATCTGCTGCTTGCCATTCTAAGGTCTTTTCAGTGCCAAGGTTATTCTGCACAGAAGCTCTTGGATACCGCTGGTATTTGTTTGCATTGCATAGAACAGCTTGTTAGAGCGCACTCCAGTCATTGAGCAGATTCAGACTTGTTCCTATTCTTTGGGAATCTCTGCAAAGCAGAGGTTTCTTTTGTCTCTAATTACTCAGCTGAAAGGAAGGCGTTTATACAGCTAGGGATGAACTCAATGGTCATGAAAACAAGGACACTATAACACTGGATGGCCAGACAGAAATGTGGGGAGGTGTTGTGCATGAATAGAGGATCTTGATTGTAACCTGCATGCTTCATGTGAGTGTGGGTTTGGAGAAATTACAGGGTCAGTCCAAAGAAGTGTATAGTTCTCCTTGGAGAGAAGGGGGAGCAGTTTCAGGTGCAATTCCTCTTTCCAGTCCCTTTGGAGAGCTTAGTAAGAGCAGAGTGGTACAGAAGAGCATGGTGAGGAGCTGCAGAATAATGGCCAGGCCACAAAGGTGTGGCTAGGAAGCAGATGCAGACAGGGCCAGAATTAGACTATTCAAATAATAATATTCACACTGTTACTACACTGATCCAGGCAGTGCTATTTAAGCAGCTGGCTTGAAGGGAGTAATAGGGATCTCAAGAAGCCATGCAACTTGTTCAGTTTTAACCAGTTCTAATGGTTGAAGGATGAATTAAAGCAAGCATAATAGTAATCCTGAATTTTCCTTTTTTGTGTCCTAGGTTGGCTCAGCAAATCCAAAGGACCTGCACGTGAGTAGACTTATATTCACTGCTGTACTATGAGAAATTAGTGTGATGTTGTACTGTTTAATATAAGTGGCCATGAGCTAGGATTCCCATTATACTTTTGTTGGATAGGCTGAGATCCATCTCTATACCCCATTTCCATTTTTGCCCCTTGTATTTGGGAAAGATGACTGCCCTCAGTTTGAGAGAGGGAGATCAACTTTGTACATTTCACTGTGCTTGAAGGGATCCCTGTGCCTTCTATAGCATTTAACTTCAAATGACTCAAGAAAAAACAAACAGGATAAATATTTCATTAAAACACAGAGGGATGCTGCTTGTAACAGTTTTGAGAGGCTGCCAGAGAGGACAGGGAGGGCGAGCTGAGGCAAAAAAACTTTTCCTTTAATCAAGAAAGGTGAACATCTCATCACAGAGCATGACTCTGGATATATTCCATTGGATACTCCTACTTTTTCACTTCCTGTGCTCAGAAAAAGTCTAAAATCTTTCCTGTGTGCATGTTATGGATGTATGTAACTTCGGGAGGAATTGGGAAGCATATTTGGCTTCTGTATCTGTTCTGTAATATATAAAATTTTGTGTAAATCTTTGTTGAACTGTGAAATTTGATCTTAGTCTGAGCTTTTCCCTCTCCTCCAAAAAAAAATAAGGAATACAGGAACAGAGTCTGAGGGAAATGGATTCATAATTAAGTATTTAAAGGTGTGGGAGGGGAATTTTATCACCTACCAGATTTTGGTCTTCATAGAGTGGGAGGTGGGAGAAGAGCTGATGGAATCCTCTGAATCCTGGATTTCTATTCAATGCCTGAATTTTACTCCTGGCAAGACTGCTATCGCATGCACCTTGTATTAAGGGGCCTTCAATTCTTGGCCATGGTTGCTAGCAGGAAAATAAGCTGCTTTAGGAAATAACTCAAGAATTGTCTGCTCCAACTCGCCTTAGCTTCTTGGGCTAGAATGAGAAAGATGGAAACTGCTAGGAGCTTCATTGTAGAGGGAAGCAGGAGGGGCACTATATGGCATGGTTTGTTCTTCAAGAGAAAGTATTCGTGAACTTCAGTCCAGGTTCTGACTCATCACCATCTTCGTGTCCCTTGATGACTGCTGCCCACTAGGTTGAAAATACAGACTTGTCTATTTTCTTATGCATCTGCCTTCTATCACTGAGCCCTTCCTCTTTATCTGCTTGAGCCAGTCATTTGGGAAGAGTTTGGGTTCGTTCCTAGTCTCATGGAAAAAGTCCCAACAGTGGGACAGAAGAAAGTTTGCTTGCTATCACCTTGTGCCGTTTGACAATTCCTTTTGCTGCTTCTGTCCCTTTTGAGTCCTAAACTGGTTACCATTGCAGCTGAGGCGTTATGTTTTTAGGATATGTTGAACAGTTTTCATCTGTGCAACCCACGTCCGCCATTGCTTCTCCAGCCCTTATGTTTAACTGTGGCAGCACAAGCAGTTAGCACCTCCTGTTTATGCTGCCAGCTATTACTGACTCTGCAGCGGGGATGGCAGAACAAGAAGTAAATTTGCTCTGGAACTGTGGCACACTTCAGCCTGGGCTCTTGCTGCAAATACTGCTGGAATAGCTGGTGTGTGGTATGTAAAGCTGTGGAGGAGACATGTCCTCAGCATGCTTACATGGGTGATAAGGGGGAAACAAGTGGTAGGGCAAGGTGGGTAGCTGTAGACTGTTGACTCTTCAGCTTTTGTGGCTGAATCTGTCAAGGCCCTGTGTTTAAACCCAGCAATCTGT
Source organism: Ciconia boyciana (assembly GCF_034638445.1). Lineage (NCBI taxonomy): Eukaryota > Metazoa > Chordata > Aves > Ciconiiformes > Ciconiidae > Ciconia > Ciconia boyciana. The sequence continues at coordinate 33,282,422 of NC_132939.1, read as the reverse complement.
GTCTAGATGAGGATTGCTAAAACACTGCTGGTAACAAATTGCTTAGTCAAGAGTGAAGGTAGGGCACTGAAGGCACTTGAACAGCAAGCTCAAAAATGCTTGTACCTTCATGAGAGTAACTGGAACCCAGTGATAAGATTATGACATTGTCCCAAGAGGTTGTACCTCCTTATCTGTGTGCACTGATCTGCATCTAAAAAAAACGTTTTCCTTTTAATGAGTGAAACCTCTGGGGAGTGTTTGTCTTCGTCTGTAAGCAGGAATTCCCCTGAGGCTCTGCTTTTGCAAAGTGTTGTATTGGAGGACTCGAGCTTGCTTCCAGATGTTGTTGAAAGGATTTGAAGTAACCCCTTAGGTATGGGGCTGCTTAGATGAGTTTATAGAATGTACTAGGTGGATTGGGCTAGAGGGGGCTTGTTGCTAAGCTGTTGAAGAATAAAATGAGCTTTTTGGCCCAGCCTAGTACAGTCATCCTTTTATTATGGAAGGGGGAGGGGAACTTTTGGAGTTCCTGTGCTGAGAACACTGCCTAATCTCAAGAGGTTGTGGGGATGCTCTCTCACTGCTTGGGTACCTTGGCCTGGCTGGTGCTGGATGGAAATGCCTCCTGTGTTCCTTCTCTATAGGGCCAATGCCGTGAATGCATGGATAAGTGTATTTGTCTGCTTGGTGTGGTAAGAAGCATTTCAGGGGAAGCAGAAGCCAAAGAATTGAACAGTAGGATAACAAAAGAACCTCTTTAAATCCTGCGGGCTCAGCATTTTAGGTCTAGCCAGTCATCTTAATTCAATGGAGAAAATCTTTCTTGTTTGAGAGCAGAAAGAAACATTGCTGCTGCTTTTGAGATGTATCTTTTACTTTGTCAGTAAAGGGAGAAGCATGTCTGATTTGAAAAATGTTGCCTTGCTGCAGAGTGAGATAAGCACCTCTGGAGGACGTTGTCTTGAGTTTTCAACCCACAGACAGGGAAGAAACATGGTAGGCCTGACACATGCAGAGTCATAACTAGAAAGGCAGAGGTGGCTGCTTTTCTGGCTTGAAGGGACATTTTCTATGTCCTGAGAAAAAGACTAACATGGTGTGTAATGAGTTACATGTCAGACATACCCTTAGACACCCATAAAACTATGCATCAGAGAATAAAACTGTTTTGTGATCTTACGGATTTTGTTGTTTAGGCAACTTTGCATTTTTTTTCTGCTGCTTTTTCAGCAGAGATGTCAGCTGCTGAGACAACAGGTGAAGTTTTTCTGTTTTAGGTAGAACTAGAATATTTTGAAGGAAATTGAGCTATCTGGAGACTCTTCAGGCATAGAAAAGGACTAGAAACGAATGGAGTTTTGTAGAAGGGGGGTGAAATAGCTTGAAGGCGAATGAGGATCAGGGGAGAATAAGATCCTAGGAAGGAGAGGAGGGGGACAGAGGAGTGCAGCAAAACACGGAAGTGAAGTTTTCCACAGGTGGAGTTGTGAAAAAGATCCTGGTGGTTTAAAAAGCCAATTAGAGGCTTGGTGGTTAAGTAGTGTAAGTCCTGAAAGAAGGTAGTGTTTTAGTTATGCAAGCAGATTAGAATGATTGAGAACAGTATGGCCTTGGGAAGGAGGACTCTGGTAGAAATATATATGTGTGTGTGTTTATTTTTTTTAATGGTTAGCTAAGAGTGTCTTAATGCAGGAGGATGCAGGATATGCCTTTACAACATCAGGCTTTTCAGGCTTTTCTATATGCAACAGGACTGACTAATGAGACACTGACAGAGTTTAAGAACTTGAAAGTTACAAAGTGTGTGCGCCCTCCAGGGACTGAAGCTTCAAGGCAGGAATCTCCTCAAGGCAGGAGCAGAGCAGGGTGAAGATGCCAGTTACTGGAGCACTGGCCGTGTCTGCCTACAAGTGCTATAACATCATGGTTGGGCATCTGGGGAGGAGAACAGCTGCGAAAGACCATATAGCAACTGTGTGTGAAACAACATAGGGAGGAACTTCAAGTGGAAGTTGCTGCCATGTTTGGAGGAATATCCATTACTTTCTCAGAAAGTTCTGCTTGTCTTAGTTTATGTTCAGTTTTATAGTTAAAAGCTGCTTTGCTTTTCTCCCCCATCCTGCACTTTTTTGGCTGCTACACCCACTGTAGAGGAACCCTTCCTGTAAACAAGATAAACTTATTAAAGCTGCTAGACCCTGGATCCTTGTCAACACCAAGGTATCACTCCCTGCTGATGGTGATGCTTTCCAGGTGGGGTCTGTGTGTCACTGTATATGTGGAATGAAGTTATATCAGAGTAGGTTAGGGACTTCTAGTGCTGCCTCTCTATTCTGGATCACCAGCATCCTGGAGATTTATCTCCAGGAGACTTACCTGATGCTGCAGAGGCCTTTAGGAACGTGCTTCTGGTGTGTCATACAAAACCCACAGCTGTTGATTTGCTCCTGGCTGGGAGGGGAGAAACATGGGTTTTTAATGTTGTTTCCTCTGGCCCATTCCACCCCTACCTTCAGAGCAGCTAACTTTGAAACTCAGAATCCTGGCGATGCACCTGCAGTGTAACCCATATCCAGTAGTTGAAGTTTTAGGCCCACTGACATGCTTCTTGAAAAGGACCAGTACTGTCAGAGTTATGCTGAGCCATGTGTTATGCTGCAGCACATTTTTACTTCTCTTTAGCACAGACAAAGGACCATAACTGTAATGCTGTGTATTATCCTGAAGCTAGTACTTCTGTTCTGTCGCTGGTTTTGCTTTCCCTAGCAAAAGTAGCCTTTGAATGCTCCTGGAGAACAACCTTCAGGCTTCATTGTAAACACTTTCTTGGGTGTAATTGACTTAGGTTATAAGATACTAAGAAAAGATAAAGGCTTTATCATTTGAGTGTTTAGGTTCAGCTGTCACTTTTCTCTCAACTGAGGAAATTACTCACTTTTAATATGTAAGCTGAAAAATCTGAACATAGTCACAAGCTGCGATGAGTTTGCCTTTGAGCACAAGTCTTAGTGAAATCCATGAAGATAGCAAGTTTGTTTTTCCAATTGTATTCTTTTAGTCCTCCACTTTTTTGTCTTTCCCAATGAGCTAGTCTTGTTGCAAACGTTATTGCCAGTAGCCCAAAGCAGAAGTGAGTCTTGCTGTGACGTAGAACTATGATGGCCTTGAGCTAGCATAATTTTAACCTTCGGGCCTTCCAACTTTGAATCTCTTTATTTGCATTTACTTCTCAGACACTGAAGTGTTATCTTTAAGTTGACAGTTTGTGCTTTGATGGTGGCTGTTTCCTCCATGGCATTTAGTAAGCTAGACTTTTGGAATAGTTGGGGGAGATGTACACTGATGGGAGAGCTGAGCTCTCTGTTGGTACAGGATCCTTGTTCAATTTTGTGTCACTGAAGTGATAGTGAAACGAATAGTTGGCAAGTTTGGTCTGAGGCAGATCACAAGGCTGGCAGTTAGGCGCTGTTAGTGCACTTCTGCTATGTGGGAGAGGAAGTACATGCAGTGGTGGCCAGATCACTGTCTGCTGGCGTAAGGTGATGCCTCTGGTGGGCGAACACACTTGAAGTGCAGTGTGGGTGCTGTGCTGGAAGAGGTTAGCCCCTGTGAGAAGTTCTGCCTCCTCTTAGCGCCCTGGAGAACTGACTGCCTTTTGGCACGTGCCTCCAGCTGTGGAGACTCCTCAGGGCTGGAGCACCTTTTCAGAGCACTGTTTCTTTTTTTTTTCTTAACTTTATTTTTCCTGTCAGTGTTGCCTTGGTCATGTTTGGTCCCACTTTAACCAGCTCTTTCCAGTCATGAGCTGATCCCATGTAAGAGTTGAGTCCTTGTGTGGGCAGTGGTATGACTGCATGGGGGAAAGGGGAGGTGGCAGCCTGTCATCCAGTACACAGGTAGGGCTGCTTTTAGTATCCTTGATTCTTGCTGTCAGTAAAACTAAGGGAGACCGGTGGAAGCTGCTAATTAGGGGTGTTGTGAGAAGATTCATTCTCTGACTACAGTCAGGGTGAGCAAAGACTTAACTATTTTACTGCATACCTCTGGCCACCTGATGCTTGTCTGAGACAGGTCAGGAGTATTTCACACTTGGCTGCGTCAGGTGCCATGGAGCGATTTGAGAAGATGAAAATTAATGTCTGTTCTGCATCCTCTGACAGCAGGGAAGCATCTATCACTAAGTCTGTTTCCATTCCCTGAACTCTTAACTTAATTAGTTGCTTTAAATGGAGGAAATTTTTCTCCTGACATTGGTTAGTTGGTAGCACCAAGGGAGGGTGCCTGCAGAACTGAAGCTTTTGTGGTTTTCATTTAAAAATTATTTGGGTTTGGTAGCAGCATTTCAAAGCTGCTTGCCAGTGTGCACCCTGCACAAACAAAACCAAACACATCTCCCTTTCCAGAGTGGTCTGTCACCTCTCTTCTTTCTGTGGCAATAGAGGCTGGCCTCTTCATTAAATGCAGATACTTCTCTCTAAGTAGGAGTTCAAACACCTAAGCAGCAGTGGGATGACTGAACTTTCAAGGTGAAATAGTTCCTGTTTCTTTTCCAGCAGAGAGATTTGGAGCTCTTATGCATTATTTCTGTGGTATTAGAGTAGCTTCACCCAGTCTCATAATGAAGTGGGAATTGCTGTAAATGCAGTAGTGTTTGTGAATGGTAAATGTTGTTTCAGTCTGTAGCTTGCTTTTCCAGTCAGCCTGTGTTTCACCTGGTGTGAAACTTCGCTTGATTTACTTCTCGGCCATTGTGGTGATGGTTTCCCTTTTGTCCTGTAGTGGGAGGCTCTCCGGGAGATAGTAGGAAATGGTAAGTTGTAGGAAACGCTTTTTTTGCGGCAAATCCTGTAGTATTTAAAACAGAATCATTACTTGAAGTTGGTTTTCCCTGGTGATTCCCTGGCTGGTATTGGAGGCAATGAAAACTGAACACTAAATTGAAAACAAAACTAGAAAGCCCTCTGGTAACCATCTGTCAGTTGTTACATATTGCATGGTGGCAGGATGAAACTTGGGGTGCCTGGTCTGGTCTCCGATCTCCCCACAGCAACTAGTTCCAGTTGCTTTTGCAGGGAAGTTGACTGCTCTCCATCCCTTTGGAGTAGCTTTCTCCATGGGAGGGATTCCTCCCCGAGGCTGAGCTGGTTCCTGGGCTTGCGAGGATAGATGTATTTATGTTGATTAGTTTCTTTGAGCCGTGCTGTCCTATACCAATATCTGTTGTGCGAAGTCTAGTGACCAGCTGTAACGATTTTTACTGTTGTGCTATTGTGTAGCAGTAGCAAGAGAGCAGCTGGGGGCCTTTTGCTTTGCCTTTTTTCAAGTCTTCCCCGAGCCCATCTTTGTCCTTGCGTGCGTGTTTGGAGAACACAAGGCTACGGCGTGCGGCTGCTGTGCCCCGGGCCCCCATCCTGCACGCATGAATTCATCAGCTTGATCTTTCCACCCCTGCTCCTCGGGAGGGTCGGCCGGCAGCTGCAGCTCCTGTCAAGCATGATGCCGGGCAGGGAGCTTTGGGGAGGAGAGTTACAAAAGGCCCAGCTTAAATCATCTGTGTAAGGGCACAGCAGAGGCTCTGTCACCCAGGCCCCACAGCTTGTCTTCTGGTGCTATGGTTGTAATGACATTAGCATTTCAAAAAGGGGATTACCACAGCCCCCACGTTCTGAGGGGAGGATATTTTGGCTGTTACTTGAAAAGCTGCTTTCTGGCTATCTTTGCTTTGTTTTTTTACCCTGCATGTGGATCCTGAAGGGTTGGTGAAGGTGGTTACACCATGTTAAAGTGGGTTGTTGCTGTTGTGAAGAAGCTGGTTGTTTATTGGCCTAAATGTGGGCTGGTAGATGTGAAGTTGTCACTGATAGCATTCTTTCTTGCTGATTTGGAGTGACAGTCTGAGAACTCCCTAATGGAAAAGTTAAATTAAAGGGTCTGTGTTGGGATCGCAATTGTATGCTAGAGAAGTATCCTGAAGTCATGCTTACAGGAAGAAGTTAAGGTAATTATACTAGTTTGTCTCATGTATTTCAAACAAAGGAAATGGGCAGCACATGCATCCTATTCATTGTCTGCCTTCCACACCTCTTGTGGTACCAAAAACCACTTTCTGTGCCCAGGCACAGGATTTCAGGGCGGTTCCTTGGGAAAACGATTGTATTTTTATAAGGTCTTGTTTAAAAACAAAAATTCCTCTAGTGAAACTTAACTCCTGACTCTTGCAACTCTGTTGCATTACCCTCACCTCGGACCAATATTCAGTTGATCTTGGTTTTTCACTAAGTTCACTTTCCCTTTCTGACGTTGCTTGTGCTGGAAACTCACGTTAAGTCCCTACATACGCTGGGCTCTAGTGGCAAATCCCCATGGTTGCTGTCTCCTCTTCAGTTCCATTAGTTGTAGAAATGACGGGCCAGGCCAGGCAAGTTGGTCTTCTGGTCCCTGGGGCAAGAGAACAAAGGGAATTGTCTTGTTTGCCTACCAGAGAGAGGCAAGAGTACTTTGTGCAACCTCTTCAAGCAGGCACGTGCCCTAAAATTTTGGACGCTATGGGTCAGCTACTAATAAGAGCCCATTGGCTTGACTGTGTGAGCACGGTTGGAGGGCACATAGCAGAAAATGCTGGTGATTGCCTGGAGCCTTGTCCTGAGCAGTTTTGCTAGTGCTGTGTGTATTGAACTGTTGAATAAGAAGGAAAAGGTGTGTTTTGAAGAGACGTTATTACATGGGTAGGTTGAAGCGTTCACAGACCTTAATCTTTGCGTGTGCCCTTAAGGACTTCTCTTGCATGTTCACGTAGGGCACAGTTCACCAAGTGGTTTTGCAAAGCAGTGCTGGCTTGAGTCGTGGCTGCCCCTTGCTCTGGGCGCTGCTGGGAGCAGCCATGAGCCAGGACTCCTGCGGTGAGTCACGACTCCTGCACAGGGACAAACAGCTGGAGACTCCTGCACAGGGACAAACAGCTGGAGACTCCTGCACAGGGACAAACAGCTGGAGACCGGCTGGAAGAACTGCATAGCTCTTGCTGAGAGAGATGGCAGGCCTGGGCCATAGATAAGTTGTCCCTCAGGGCATCAAGGAGGAGCAGAAGTGCAGTTTCCTCTGTAAACACGGCGCCAGGGTACTTGGTGTGCTGAGGAAGGGAGGCATTTAACTTCTCTGTGTGAAAACAGAACTGTGGAAGGCCTTCCAGGAGTGTGGTAGTTGCTGACAAGGTCTGCGTGCTTACTCAGCGTACTTCTAACTCTACCAATCTCCAGGCCTGTTCTAATCTGCTTATTTCTGTAGATCACACGTGTGTATAAACTTCAGCAAGGATAGTGTCCTGAACATTAGATGGTCAATTGAACCTGCACTGAGCAAAGGTGGAGCTTTTAGGTGCCCTGTACCTCAGGTGAGCTGAACAGAAAGCACAGGGTGGCAGAGCCGCAAGTCGCTATGGTCACTCTGCCTTGTCCCCTCCTTTTTTCTGTTTCTGCAAATGCATCGGCAGGCAGCTATGCAAATCTGCCAGCTGTCTCCTTGGGAAGTTAGTCACTGACTCGCTGTGCAACCAGCTCTAATTGCACAAGCTTTTGAATTTGCAGTTAAAATTAGCTACTGTGCATCTTTGTGTGGCTGGTTTTGGGATGTGTGAGTTTCTGCATCCTCTTTTTGAAACATCTTTTCTGGTAGTGACGATAGAAATTAAATATTCAGTATTGTGGTGGAAGCAGGCTGGAGAAAAAGTAAAACTGTAAATCTGAATGCTGGGAACTAGAAACCTGGGAGCTAAAGAATGCAGGAAACAACAAACAGCCTGGTTTCGGAGGGGCTGATCAAATTTTAAGTTTACTCGGGGGGGGGGGAACCCTCTGTCATTCTTTCCAATTTCAGGGCAATTACTGTTTTAAGGCTTGCAAGAGAAAGATAAGGGCAGCAAAAAATTGAATGAATAAGTGCTGGTCGTAACATTGAGTGGGATAAGAGCATTTATAATTATTATGGAGTAAGAGGAGGGGAAAAAGGCATGAAGGAGAAAGTAGTTTTATTTCCCTTGCTCCCTGTTTGGATTAATGAATTTAATTACTTGGAAATAGCTAGTAGCAAACTTGTGGGTTTTTTCAAATGTACTTTTAACAAGACTGCAAATTTTAAAAGAAGAGGAGGTAATTCAGTAAAAATAATTGAAGACATGAGTAAGAACTTAACTGCTATATCCCCTGTTGCAAGTGCTTTGTGTCTGTAGATGTTAAGAGAACTGAATTAATATGCCTCTGATGTACTGGGAGGGGAGAAACCAGGGCAAGAAGACTCAATTCTAAATGCAGGGAAGCAAGCAAGATACCGACTTTCAAATAGATCCTTATAATGAAGTTGTTCTTTCTTTTGTTCCTGTCAGCATAAAATAGAGACAAATATGGAAAGGAAATGGCTGAACAGAGTAATGGGATTTTGTGTAACAAGCAGCAAGAGTGCGTGGGGTGGGAGAAAGGAGATGGGGCAGAATGCCAGAAAAGGATCTTTATATAATAAAGTTTGTGTCAGAAATTCCTCCCTTCTTGATGGTATAGTTTAGTTTCCACTAAATTGTTTGGTCTTTTATCAGCTTAAACTGGTCTTTATAAAGTGATATGGCAGCTAAGCAAGTAAATAGCAGAGAAAAATAGCACTGCATCTTCTTTAAATGAGGGAAGATATCTGGTGGGATGGCTCTGACATCAGATACATTTCCCATCAAATGAAATTTTCCAAAGTGCTTGTGTCCCACTGGTGATCAGTTGGGAGAGGATGTCTCAAGTCATACAAGCACTGCTGAAAATTTTGACCAGTGTGTTTAACAATCTGAAAGAGGGATTTAGTATCCTGCTGCTTAAATTTGCAGGCAATACAGTACTGAAGGAGAGCTGCAAAATTCCCATGACAATTGAGTAACATGAGATTACTCTGAGTAACAGAGCAACTGAGTAACATCTGGAAATCCATGACGAGAGACTGAAGATAGCTTTCTCCAAAGGTTACTTGACTAGTAAGCAGATTGAGGCAGCATTTGGAAGAAGGCACAAATCCATTCCCTTAAACAATTTGCAGTGGTGACAGCCAATTCTGAGTTGTTTCAGGAAGGCAGGGTAGAGCCATATGCTTGTTCATTTCCTCTTGGTGGGTAGGTACCCCCAGACAATACTAATTATCTGTACTAAAAGTCTACCAGCAGTAAAAGAGAGCTTCATATTTCCAGCTTGTCCAATTCTGTGATGAGAACAGACACGTTGCCAGAGCTGGCTGGGCCCTAAATACTGATGGAGGGAAGCTTAATTCTCTAGCTGCAGTTCTACCCGGAAGATGCTTCTGTGTTCCCAGTTTGCCCAGTAGCAACAGGCTTTTCTATTATCTTCGGTATTAGCATGAGCCCCAGCGTGAGTGCTCCCCAGGGCATGACTTATTAGAAAATAGTATGCTGAATAAAGCAGTTTTATGCAGCAATGATGAAGCAGTTTCTTGTGGTTTTCATAGTGACCCTTTTTGTCAAGTCATCAGGAGGAGTGTTTGAAAGCAACATGCCACGTTTTGGTAAGTCTCATCATGTGCTCAACCATGGAACAAGCATGTCCCCTGACTGGAGCCAACACAGATGCTGTAGGACAAAAGTAGCTGTTCATTGTTGTCCTAGGAGCACCTCTTGCAAAACCATCCTTCCTGTTCCTGTGGGCTACTGCAGCCTCGGAGATCTCCTTGACTACAACATAGTTCTGTGTGTGCAGGTATTTTGCACTTCTAGACAGGAACTCACTTCAGTCTAGTAGCCTGTGATTGCTCAAGAGGATTTCCACATTATGTTCCCATTGCTGTGAACTTTGTTTTTGAATGTTTTAAACAATTTTTACTGAGGAGTGCCAGGTCCCTTAATATGGCCTAATTTTGTACCTGCAGTCACATGACCTCCTCTCAGAATGGAACATTATGGAAAAACTACTTTTCTGGGAGCTTTTTGCAGAGTTTAGACTGGAAATCTGTTGCCAGTCAATGTGTTAGACTGGGATTAGAAGTGTCCAAGCAGTGGTCTTCAGAACACATAATCATAGTATGTGTAGTTCTGCCTGCCACACGATGACAGCTTCTTACTTTCAAACTGCTTTAATTGTGTTAACATGGAGCTTGAAATGTGTTTTTGCTTTTCAGTGCAAGCAGTTTCTATAATTGGCAGAGGTATGTGCCCCTGAACAAGAAGGTATATGATCACAAACCGCCTCTGTTATGGAGGAATGCTCTTGTTGGAGTGTGTTCTACACACTGGGGTGACTTTCATTGCTGATAAGGAATTTAAGAGGAGCAGGAAGGGATAACTTGAAAAAGCACAGCTATTAAGAGGAAAGCACAGGTGCAGTTGGGTAGCTTGCTCTTCCCTGTGGAGTTACTGCAGAAGGGATGCTAGGCCTGGCAGTGTGGTTGTTGCAGGATAGTGTGGTATCAGTGTCTTTCCAGAGCAGTGGAAGAGATATTGTGACTTGGTTTCTGTTTACCCTGTGAGCTAAAGAGTAAATGTCAACTGTCTGATTGTCTCTTCCACCCTGAGAATAAGAGTGACAGTGACAGCTTTGATGTGCAATAACTAGGTTGCTGTGATTTGTGTTCATGGCTTTAAGTTCTGATGCTGTGGGGGCAGGGCTATGAAAGTAGATTATGGCACTTAATATAAGACAGACACCTCCACCCACCTCATTAACGGTGGGAATTTTCCCTTTTCCACTCAGCCATACTGACTAGGAAGAAAAATGGGGAGAAAAGAAAAATCCAGTGTCATAATCCAGGTGACCTTTCCCAGGGCTTGGGAGGCCTTTGCCCTCTTTGTCCTCATGCAAGATACCAAGAAAAAGAGGGTGGAGAAGGGCAGTGGGTCTGCCTTTTGAGGAACACCCTCCTTTTCTAGACCTTAAATTCTGTTTCTACTTGGGAAGTCACCTTTACTTCTGGTCAGAGTTGACACAGTATAATGTTGTGTTTAGCCACAAAATGGCCTTTTGCACAATGGCAGCATCCATTTAAGAACTGAGAACCTATTTTAAAGTTTGTTGTTGGGTAACCCTTTGGGAGAATGAAAAATCTATTTCTTGGCAGTGCTAGGTCTTGAACATGTATTTTAGAAACAGTAACATTGAAATCCCTGGGTACTTGGTGAAAAGATCTAATCCAGAGGTTTTGGAAAAGGGCTTTTTGTAGTTTGATCCTAACATAAGATCCTCTTGTGAGATTTTTAGAAGGCTCTTCAATTGTACACACAGAGGGAATGTGGTGTTTGCTGGAGGATGTGTAGTCAAACTCCAGTTGAGTGCTCTGACTTGGGAGGAGGAGCACTGATTTGGGAGGAGAGGGCACAGAGAAATTCTGCATTTAGATTGGGCTATTCCATATTTCATTAATCCCTGATGAAAGATACAAATTATTATGAGGAAGTCTGGTTGGGAAGTAGATACTTTTAACACTTCTCCCTTCTTTCCTAAACTTGATCTACTTTGCACTGAGGCTGAGCTGTCTCCTAGGTGTAGGGGGCAGAATAAAGGATGGTGCTGCAGGCTAACATGATCAGCCTGGTGAAATTGAATGCAACAGCCTTTGGACAGTCTTTGACTATAATTGTGTTGGCAATGGGAAGAAAGTTCTGACAGTGTCTGTGCTTGATGGGGTGTACCTGGTGAGAGGGAGTAACTCCTGTGTGCTGAGCAAATTGTACAGGGATGGAGGAGATTGGAAGAAAGGAAAACTACCAGAAGTTTGAAAGAAGGGGCCATGGAATCGTTATACAGCTTCTTGTCCTAGTAGCTCTCTGCTGCCTGTGAAACATGGCTCTGCAGTGCCTGTTGCCTTACTAGTAAGACAGTGGGTTTTCTGTTATTTCCTTCCCGTAAAAGACTTCAAATCCCATTTTCCGCAAGCATATGGAGGAGATGGGGAAACGAACAAAACCAGGAAAGCTCTGAGTAAAGGAGATACTGTTTCTGTCTTTAGTATCAGAATGGCTTTGTAGTAATAGCTGCTGTTGATCCACAGGCTTCCTAGATGGTATATGTTCAAGACACCACGTGTTCCTAGCAAATTCGACCTAAGTGATCAAGTTTAGGTTTGGAGCTCTCCGATTTCTGTTTACGTCGTTACCCCTGTAATGCTTATTCTTCCTGATTAAATGCATGTGCTGTTTTCTGAAATTCTCTATATTGGTGTGAAAAAGAGATCAGTTACAGAACAGTAACTGATAGGTTTAGTAAATGGACTCCTGATTTTTTCTCTGGAACTCTGTTTTACTGTCTGGACGCTAATTTATCGGCATCAAAATAACCTTCCTCCCTGCTGTTTTTTCCCACTAGTTCTCAGGCATAAGACATCCATATCTGTTATTTAAGTGTTCTCAAGGAGTCTGCATACATGGTTGAGAGAGTTCCCAAGTGCGTGTCTCTGGGGGGCAGCATTTCTGCTATTTTTAGCATGATTTCTTTGGGGCTTCCATTTCCTTTGTGTGAGAAACTTCACTAACTGGCAAGAGGTTGAACCATACAGTAAATGTATCTCAAAGTTACGTGGGAAGCTTTCACTCCACTACCAAAAAAATGATAAGCGCTGTCTGGGCATTTTCACCAAACCCTCTGATAGACTGAGCTCCCCTGAGCAGCTGAAGAGACATCATTGTGTAGCCTGGCATAGAATTACTACATCTGGGAAGCAGTTGGTGTAGGGGCATTATCTGTGTACTGTGTATTTTTGCTGTGTCTGAGGTCTTCATTTGTGGCAACTGGTAAACTCCATCTGGCCATAATGCTTGGTGGTTTATTGCCTTTCTGCTGAACTACAATCCAGAGGGTGCGATGGGAGAGATTTGAACATCTGCTGCAGGGAGAAAGACAACTTTCATTAATTTGTGAATCATCTATTTAAGTGGGGAGGAGAGACTTTGCAGTTCAGGGAATTCATGGAGCATAGAGACACCCTGAATTCTAAAGAGACATGGAGGTAAGGCTGGATGATGGTCTAGAAATGGCAGTAGGGATGTTGAATTAGTTAGCATGGGAAGTGTTCAGATGTAGACACGGTGATTGAGAGTGGGTTGGAGTCAGTGGCCTGCACATCTGGCCTGCCCTTAATCTGCCTTTCTGGAAGGGCACAGGTCTCCTGAAAGCCCTGTGCCATATCTACCAGCCCTGTATGGATGTCTAGTGCCTCAGGACTAACTGAGCCTGAATTGAACCCTCTGTCTGGGGAGCTCCATGCAAGAGGTGTTTGCTTCAACTTCCTGAAAAAATGACTTGGGAACATGCATGGGGTCAGCTTTTAGGATAGAGGGTGCCCTGTGTGTTGAGGGATCTTGTGGATCTTGCCTTTTTCTTGAAAGTGTCAGATGATCTGCTTGTGAGCTGCCTCTTTGCAGAAATAGGGCTTACTGAATCAGTTCCCAGGGCCCATAGATGTCTGGCTTGATGGGCAGAAGCCCAGTGAGACCTGGGAACATGTGTGTAAGGCATGTTCAGCAGTTGGATCTGTGGGGGGGGGGGAATCTAGCTGCAGAAATTTTACCCTATCAGTGGTAGTAACACTGAGGCCTCTGGTGAGAGAACACTGAGAAAAAGAAAAGCAAAAAGCGTAACCTCTGTCCTCCCCTGGTTTAAGCTTTTGATAGTATAAGCACTCTTACTGGAAGAAAAGATACTTTTTTTGCCTTTTTTTTTTTGATAGGTTTAAGGGGTATTAGATGGGAGCACTGATACTGGGGAAAAACTGGGATTTGAATACTTGCTTCCTACCACGTGTTTATGTGATGATGTGGGAGGCAGATCTGGGTCCAGCTGTGCGAGCGTGAGGGCTCCCCAGGGTGTTCTCAGCATTCCTCCAAGTTCGGGCCCCAGCTCTGCAGAAGCTGGGAACAGTCCATGAATGTTTTCCCTGTTTGTGCTCAGCAGAGCACTTCCTGTGGCATTCAGGCATGCTGCAACAGTTTCCTCTACTGCATTCTTCCCTGGGGAGCATCTGAAATGCTCTTTTTTTGTGTAAGGAACTTCTTGAAACTGCTTTGTTCTTGCATGGCTTGGGAAAGCTTATGTTGTCGTTTTTAGCTGACAGGCTGTAACTTCTCCTACAGTCTTACAACCATAGAATGGTTTGGGTTGGAAGGGACCTTAAAGATCACCTAGTTCCAACCCCCCTGCCATGGGCAGGGACACCTTCCACTAGACCACGTTGCTCAAAGCCCCATCCAACCTAGCCTTGAACACTTCCCGGGATGGGGCATCCACAGCTTCCCTGGGCAACCTGTTCCAGTGCCTCACCAACCTCATAGTGAAGAATTTCTTCCTTATACCTAGTCTAAATCTACCCTCTTTCAGTTTACAGCCATTACCCTTTGTCCTATCACTACATGCCCTTGTAAGAAGTCCCTCTCCAGCTTTCTGGTCGGCCCCCTTCAGGTACTGGAAGGCTGCTATAAGGTCTCCCCAGAGCCTTCTCTTCTCCAGGCTGACCAATGCGAACTCTCTCAGCCTGTCCTCATAGGAGAGGTGCTCCAGCCCTCGGATGATCTTGGTGGCCCTCCTCTGGACTTGCTCCAACAGGTCCGTGTCCTCCTTATGTTGGGGGCCCCAGAGCTGAGCGCAGTACTCCAGGTGGGGTCTCATGAGAGCAGAGTAGAGGGGCAGAATCACCTCCCTCGACCTGCCGGTCACGCTTCTGTTGATGCAGCCCAGGATACGGTTGGCTTTCTGGGCTGCAAGCACACATTGCTGGGCCATGTTGAGCTTCTCATCAACCACCCCCCCCAAGTCCGTCCTCCTCAGGGCTGCTCTCAGTCCGTTCTCCGCCCAGCCTGTATTTGTGTTTGGGATTGCCCTGACCCATGTGCAGGACCTTGCACTTGGCCTTGTTGACCTTCATGAGGTTTACATAGGCCCACCTCTCAAGCCTGTCAAGGTCCCTCTGGATGGCATCCCTTCCCTCCAGCATGTTGACCGCACCGCACAGCTTGGTGTTGTCGCCAGACTTGCTGAGGGTGGCCTCAATCCCACTGTCCACGTTGCTGACAAAGATGTTAAGCAGCGCTGGTCCCAATACTGACCCCTGAGGAACACCACCTGTCACTGGTCTCCACTTGGACGTCGAGCCATTGACTATAAGTCTTTGAGTGCGACCATCCAGCCAATTCCTTATCCACTGAGTGGTCCATCTGTCAAATCAGTGTGTCTCGAATTTAGAGACAAGGATGTCACGCAGGACAGTGTCAAATGCTTTGCACAAGTCCAGGTAGATAATGTCAGTTGCTCTTCCCTTATCCACCATCGCTGTAACCCCGTCACAGAAGGCCACCAAACTGGTCAGGCAGCATTTGCCCTTAGTGAAGCCACGTTGGCTGTCACCAATCACCTCCTTATTTTCCATGTGCCTTAGCATAGTTTCCAGGAGGATCTGCTCCATGATCTTGCTGGGCACGGAGGGAGACTGACTGGCCTGTAGTTCCCTGGGTCTTCCTTTTTTCCCTTTTTAAAAATGGGGGTTATGTTTCCCAGTCCATGGGAACTTCACCGGACTGCCACAACTTCTCAAATATGATGGATGGTGGCTTAGCAACTTCATCCGCCAGTTCCCTCAGGACTCATGGATGCATCTCATCAGGTCCCATGGACTTGTGCACCTTCAGGTTCCTTAGATGGTCTCGAACCTGATCTTCTTGTACAATGGGTGGTTCTTCATTCTCCCAGTCCCTGCCTTTGCCTTCTGTGACTTGAGTGGTGTGGCTTGAGCCAGTGAAGACTGAGGCAAAAAAGTCGTTGAGTACCTCAGCCTGCTCCATATCCCAGGTAGCCAGGTCTCCTGTTTCCCTCTGGAGAGGGCCCATGTTTTCCCTAGTCTTCCTTTTATCACCGACATACCTATAGAAGCTTTTCTTGTTGCCCTTGACATCCCTGGCCAGATTTAATTCTATCAGGGATTTAGCTTTCCTAACCTGATCCCTGGCTGCTCGGACAATTTGTCTCTCTTCCTCCCAAGCTACTTGTCCTTGCTTCCACCCTCTGTAGGCTTCCTTTTTGTGTTTGAGTTTTTCCAGGAGCAACTTGTTCACCCATGCAGGCCTCCTGGTGTTTTTGCCTGACTTCCTCTTTGTTGGGAGGCATCACTGCTGAGCTTGGAGGAGGTGCTCCTTGAATATTACCCAGCTTTCTTGGGCCCCTCTTCCTTCCAGGGCTTTATCCCATGGTACTTTACCAAGCAGATCCCTGAAGAGGCCAAAGTCTGCTCTCCTGAAGTCCAGGGTCATGAGCTTGCTGTGTGCTCTCCTTGGTGCCCTAAGGATCTTGAACTCCACCATTTCATGGTCACTGCAACCAAAGCTGCCCTTGAGCTTCACATTCCCCACCAGCCTATCCTTGTTGGTGAGAACAAGGTCCAGCATAGCACCTCTCCTTTTTGGCTCCTCTATCACTTGGAGAAGGAAGTTATCCTCAGTGCATTCCAGGAACCTCCCAGATTGCTTATGCCCTGCTATGTTGTCCCTCCAACAGATATCAGGGTGGTTGAAGTCTTCCATGAGGAACAGGGCTTGTGAACATGAGGCTGCTCCTATCTGTCTATAAAGGCCTCATCCACTCAGTCTTCCTGGTTAGGTGGCCAGTAGCAGACCTCCACTATAATGTCACCTATCCCTGCCCTCCCTTTAATCCTGACCCATAAGCTCTCAGTCAGCTTGTCATCTGTCCCCAGGTAGAGCTCCATGCACTCCAGCTGGTCATTGACATAGAGGGTGACACCCCCTCGTCTTCCCTTTCTGTCCTTCCTAAAGAGCCTGTATCCTTTCATTCCAACACACCAGTCATAGGAGCCATCCCACCATGTCTCTGTGATGCCAATAAGATCATAGCCCTGCAGGCGTGCACATTTCTCTAACTCCTCTTGTTTATTCCCCATGCTACATGTGTTTGCACAGAGGCGTTTAGGTTGGGCCCCCAGTGAAGCTGAGTTACTGGCTGGAATTCCTTTGTGCTGCTCTTCAGGTCCTCTCCTGCTAACCTGTGATCCTTCTCTGGGCTCTGGGCATCTATTGCTGGAACTGGCATCAAACTGGTAGGAGTGGGATGGATTGAGGTTCCCCTCCCCCGGCAACTTTAGTTTAAAGCCCTCTTCACCAGCTTGGCAGGCCTATGACAGAAGATGCTCTTCCCCTTCTCTGACAGATGGACCCCATCAGCCCCTAGTAGACCAGGTTTCTCAAAGCGAGTCTCATGGTCTAAGTAGTCGAACCCCTGGCTGTGGCACCAGTCCTGTAACCATTTGTTGATTTGCCAGATTCAACTGGCCCTTTCAAACCTCTTCCCTTTGACCGGGAGGATTGTGCTCCAGAGTCCCTTACCACCGCTCCCATGGCTCTGTAATCCTTGATACTCCTCAGACTGCTCTTGGTTGTATCACTGGTGCCCATGTGAAACAACAGCAGGGTATAATAGTCAGTGGACTGTACGAGGCTTGGTAGTCTCTCGGTGGCATCCCTGATACGAGCTCCGGTAAGCAGCACACCTCTCTAGAGAGTTCGTTGGGTCGGCAGATGGGTGCCTCCATACCTCTCAGAAGAGAGTTGCCTACTACTATCACCTGTTGCCTTTTCTTAGTTGCACTTGTTATACAGGGAGCAGATCGGGCTGCCTTACTCAGCTCCTGTGTCTCTCCTGGTGTGGTCGGTCTTTCCTCTTCAGTCTACAGAGTGGTGAAGTGGTTCTGCAAGGCCACCTCAGGCTTTGGGGGAATTCTCTTCCTCGTGCTGGTCCTTGCTGTTGCAACCGTCCGTTCTTCTGCATTATTGGCCCCCCTCCCTTCTGTGCATGCCGGTGCGGGAGCTTTTGGCTGTTGGACTGTGGGCTATGGGTCCACTGCAGACTGCGTGTGGAACCAGCTAATTCCTCAGGCTCCTTGATGTTACACAGCTTTCTTGCTGCCTTCTGCAGCTCAGCCGCCAGCTGCAGGAAGTCCTCCACCTGGGCACACCTTTTCAGACAGGTCTGCTGCCTGTCCCTGCTCCAGGAGAGAGGTGTAGGCACTTACTTCCTGCAGTCTGAGGTCTGCACTGCAGCCTCTCCCTTCAGCAGCTCCACCTGGGTGGAGGCATCAGCCACTGCTGGGGTAGATGGTGCAGACAGACCCCCCAGCCAGAGCTGCAGCCTTTGCTCTCAGACAAGTGCCCACCATTCTGCCTTGAGGGTCAGGTAGGATGAGTACCCTTGACCTGTGCTGATGGTCACAGAACGGTGCCCGGTTGCTGGGTTATGTGTACTTCAAGTCTCCCACTTGGCCCTTGGAATGCCCCTCCTTCAGAGAGGTGCCCTCCCATGCAAACTGCTGCATTTGCTGGGGCTGTCTTTTGTGGGAGTGGAGGGTGGCTGCCTTTACTCCTGCCCACGCCTTGTCAGCTGCTCTCATGAGAGCTGGTGGGTCTCTGTGCTGATCACCTCTGCGAGTGGCTCTTGCTTAATGTTTCTTTTCCAAAGCCTGAGTCAGAAGAAGGTGGTTGTGAAATCTGCCTGCTAGATGAGTGTCTATAGATATGAGATGTATTCTGTGTTGACCAGAGTAGTGGAAGGGATTTTTATGTTCTAGGGAATTATGAACATAAAAAAAAAAAATTTCTTTTAAACAATTGTTTGTCTTTTGGAATAATCCAGCCTTCCCACCTCATCCTGTTTCTCAGAATATCATAGATGTGAGCTATTATAATGGCATTTTATAACGTAAAGTTAGCATTTCATTCTGATAAGTCTTCTGTCTCTCCCAGTGAAGATAAGATGGTTCTGCACCTCTTGAAAACAAATTTGAAATGTTGTCCTGCTGTATTGACAATGTAGACAAAAAGGAGCAAGTAGTAATGTAGTGGATACTGTTGTTATCCACTAACACTTTTACTTAAATATCACTGAAACGTACAAAAACTGTCCTTGCAGGTAGGTGCTTAAAAAAAAAACCAAACAACCCAAAACAACAACAAACCCCAAACAAAAACAACACACACCCCAAAAGCCCAGCTAACCACACCATCTCTTTTATGGAGCTAGATAGTTGAAACGGGAGTTGAAATTATTGTCTGATGTGAGGGAATGCTGGAGCTGAGCAGAAATTTTCTCATGCATGTTTGGTGGAAGATGGCTGTGAGGAGGAGCAGTAGGACTTTAGGAAGGAGGAGGCAAAACTGTAAGAATCTGAAGAAGGACTTTAAATTTCTCCAACTTGATGCTGTAAATGCTGGCTGGAAAGTGCATAGGACAACAAGCAATGAAAATGGTTTCATGTTGTTTTGGTTCTTGTGGTATTCAAGGAAACAGGATTTTGTAGCAGCATCTGCAAATCAGCTGAGTTGTATGGAAGAAACTGGCCTGCAACAGTCTCTTCTTTTCAATAAGGCAGTGTCCTAGACCCCAAGGTCTGGCTGGCAAGAAATGATCGTAGTATCATTCGGGCTTGGCCTGTCGAAGTCAAGAGTGATCCAGGTAAAATGCTATTGTCGAGGTGTGATTCTGGGTACTTTGTGCAGCCAAAACTCAACTAAGCATTTTCACACTGTTGTTATCCTGTTAACTGTATGTTGCCCTGAGAAATACTCTTGCTGGTTTAGCAAGAGCTGCTCTGACATGACTGATGATGCTGTATAGATAAGATGTAGCTGAAGGAAGCCACTTGAGAGAGCTGAGCAAATAAGTGCCTCAAAATAATAAATGAAACTTAATGAAATGTCACAAATAACATGAAAAACCAGCTGGCACAAAAGGAGCCTCCTTGAGTTAAAACCAGATGGTAACACTGCAAGATGGTAATGTAGCATATGCGTTCCTAGCCATGTGTTAGTCCTGTTTATGGCAATAAAGGTTGAAGTAAATGCCTGGCCAGAGAAACCTGTGTCGAAGAACTACTGAACTGTGAAATCCTGCATCTGGGTTGGCTTTCCTCATATAGAAAAAGAAGACACAAATATTAAAGCAATCTAATTAATCTGTAAATCTTTGTCACTGAAATTAATTATATTGGTGACAAGGACCCTTAAATCATCACATAAGGCTCTCCAGATCACCTGAAACCATATATTCACAAAGGTAAGCAGGAGAGCTCTCTGAAGAGGGAGGCAAAACATCAGGTTAGCTATTGGTGGAGCATGTCTCTAGGCCTAGGTCCCTTGTGCCTCGGCCTTAGTTCCAGCTGCTAAGCAGCAGTGTCTTCTGCTTCGAAATTTCAGCCTCTGGTGTAAGGATCCATAACCTCTAAGTCAGCATTGGGATGTGTTTTGGCTGGCTTTGTGGCAGTAGGTAGGAGCTGGAGTTGTGTGTCTCCAAGGCTCTTGAGCATCTGTCAGGCCAGCTGTGCTCCAAAAACACCAGGAAAGGAGCAAAAGCAACCCCATAATAAAGCATTATGAGAGTGTTTGCTTTCCTTTTTAAGCTTTAACTTGGTATTTTAATTGTTACAGAACAAAGAACCTGTCTAGGTTACCAGGGAATATAAATAAGAAGTAAATAATATGTACAGTCTTGTATTTCTTGTTGCTCAAAAGCAGTGAAGTGCAGAGAGGCGGGACTGAAGTTTAGCAGTCCTTGAGGAGATCTGGTCTCTTTCCTGAAGATTTTGTTTTGAAAATAGTTGTACTGTGGGGTTTTGGGTTGTACGTTTTATAATATCTTTTTATGTCAAATGGAAGGAATGGTATTTCATCTCTTCTTATGTTTTTGTCAGGCATCTAGGACTACAAATGGGTCCTGTCTTGGCAGTTGCTACCTCTAACCTTTTTTAGTACGTGCTTTTTCAGCTGGATATTTTGAGTTGCTGTGCTTTGATTCCAATGGCTATAGTGAAAGTGTCAAAGGGCAAGTAGTATTTCAAAGGGTGAGAACTCCTTCTATACATCTTTTCTGCCAGCTGTGAAAGGAGCTTGTTTTTTGAATGGTTTCCCAATCCTGGTTTGTTTCAGCTCAGCTTTGTTTACCCTGTGGGTGTTTGGGATGAGGAGCTAGAAAGACAGAAAGGAAGATTTCATGTTTGCTGCTAGCTATGCTTTTGACAATTTGGTAATACATCTTTTTAGGTAGTTTGCTAATTCATATCCATTGAGTTGCTTAGAGCTGTTGGTAGGTACTGGGAAAATGGAGGTATGAAAACAAACACTTTGAAGCTATTACACCTGTATAATGAGACAGTCTTCTCAAAGGAGGTGGCTGAAAATCTGAATTCTTTTATACACTGCCTTTGTAAGGATTATGCTAAGTTGCCATTTACTTTCCATGTGCCATTTGATCCCCAGCAGAATCTGAGTGGGTGGAATGTGTGGGACTCTGCCTGTTCTGCCAGAACTGATGGTGTCTTCTGTGACTGGTAAATCAAAGTAGCAGCAGCATCCCACCAGACCTTGATGCCTCTTGCTAGTCATGCTCCAGGCACAAAGCAAGCTGACTGATAGCTTCACTGGGTTACCTCCCTTCTTTCCAAAAAACACTCTCCAGTTACTTGCATTGCCAGTAAATAGAGAAGACCACATGCTGAGTAGCTGTTAAGTTTCAGTGCAGGTTATACAGGGTCCGACACCACCTTTCCTACTATCACCTCACTAGCTCTTAAATTGCCTGACACTGTTAAAGTGTCGGGCAATTTAGAAAGGTGTATCACAGCTAGCTCTTAGTAGAAGAAATGTCTTTCTTTGTTTTGAAGCTTAGTTCTCCAACTTCACTTTGTGTGTCTTAGTGTCTTGAATTATTAGAGTCTGGATTGAGTCTGTATCAGCTAATCAGTTAAAGGAAATGTAGCTGAGAATGATTGAACTTGCAGCATAACTGGGAGGCTCTAAGACTTTGGTCTCTGGGAAAGCTAGGTTTGCCATGTGTAGTACTTCTGTCACTCTAGTCTGAGGTGCCTTCCACTTTGAATAAGATGACTCGAGGAGTGTTCAAGTGGGGCTATTTTTGTTTTCCTGCCAGACTGCAGAGAAGTTGCTTGCAATGCTGAGCTTCTGTAAAGCTGGAAGAAAAGATGACTTAATATTTACAGCTAACCTAACCACATCTAGAGTGAAAATATGAAGTGTGCTTAAGAGAGGCTTTCCAGCGAGACAGGACTAATAACTCTTTGCAGTTCTGCCCAGCCAGTGGTAAATGATTTGAGTGCTTGTTCTGACAAGTCCCATGACAGAGATGAGTCATTCTTAAAGGATAAACAAATCTGCCCAGATACTAGATTCTGGTATGTTCAATGGTCCTGAACAGAACCAAAGGTCAGAAGAGAAATGGCATGGCAGGATGACAAAGTATTCTCCAGTGTGTGTTGATGTATCAGATCGAGGTTTCAGGATTGCTGTCCTTACCCACCTTTCCCTAGCAAAGCTGTCCACAGATGTACTGTAGAGGGAAACTTCAGTAACCTAGGGCTTTGAGTGTCCCAGTTTGGTTTCCACACGGATGAAAGTGGAACAACGCTTAGCACAAAGTGATCTCCTGTGTGCATGCCATTACTAGATCAGCCTTGGCCAAACTTCCAAATTAGTACTTTTTGGATAGGCTGAGTCAGAGGCAACAGCTGCTGCTGCTGAAAGGATGAAAAATGAATCAGCTGCAAAAGGCTCATTAATGAACGAAGGAGGCCTACCAGGGCAGAGCTTTAAAGTGACTTGGCTAGTGTAGGGATCTTTCCATGCACCTGTAAGAAGACAGGGCTCTGTTCTAAACTATAAAATTCTTACTTCAGAGATTCCCATGTCCCCTTGGAGTTTAGGACCGTCTCTTGACCAGATTCATGACTGTGCAATGACCTGTGTCAAGTCTCAGAATAAACCATAGCAGAACTGGGGTTAGAAGGTAGGCACAACCTGGCCTCTTGGGTAAGGGGGAGCCAGGTGTTGTGTAGGTTGGTGGTGACTGCCTGAGTTCCACCTCCTGGTGGAAAGAGAGCAATGGGCTCCTGCTGCTGCTAGTGTTACCAGCCGGGTGACGTGTCATCCAGAGCTTGAGTGGCCGTGCTGAAGCCCACAACAGGGGCATATTTTGGGAGACTGCTGTAGCAAGAACTTTTACGGCCTTACCAGAGAAAGGAACCTGATTATTGTACTAGGCTGAAGTTGAGGGAGTGGAAGCATTTTGTGGTCATATGGAAATTCACAAGCAAGTTAAGCCTCCTGAGACACTGCTAAATTGCAGGCCTCTTGTCACTTGCCTGGTAGAGATGACTTTTGCTCTGCTGTATCCTGAAGGTATGTTTCACCTATGTCCTCACCTAGCGTTAATACAGGGACTGTATGTATTTCAGTCTGGACTTACAGACCAGTGAGCCAGATGACCAGACCAGCCAGATTACAGACCAGCTGATGACCAGACCAGTCAGTCATCTCTGTCCTGTCAAAACCTGGTGTCCAAAATCAGCATGAACATCTGATAGTTACATGTTTTCCTATTGTGTCTCATTGTTTTTGCTGAAGAGCCAGGTGGTTTTCCTGAGACCAGAGCCTATAGTGTGTGTCAGGCTTTTATCCTAAAAAGACAGCCTTGGGGTATTACTATATCCAAATTGAAAACCCACCTAGGAACAGCCAAGGAAACAGCAGGGTAAATGTGCAAGTTACCTCTGAATTGAGACCAATTTTTAGTTTTGTAGGTTTCTGGAAAGAGGCAAGCAGGGACAAGATGAGAAATCAAAGTTGTGTGAAGAGTGAAGTTGAAGTTTAAAACTAGCACCAGTAATTGAGGACACTGGATGTTATTTGAGTTCAAATGCCATGCTAATACCTTTTCTACTAACCTGCCCCTACACAGTAGGTTCTGTAAGTTCCTGCACAGCTGCCTGTTCCTTTTTTGAAAGAATATAAAATTATTTTGACAATTCTTTGTTATCTTTTTAAATAATGTCCTCCTTGTTGCAATATAAAGTAAGATTTAGACCTGGATGAGCTGCCAGTGAGAGGAAGAGAGGCCCCTGATGAGTGTTAGCTGCCTCTGCCCAGTGCAGCCAACACTTTTGGACTCTATATTTCTTAATAATCAGAATTTCAAACTGCATATGCAACTTTCTTAGGGGGGCCCTTTTAATCAAACTGTTGAAGGTGGAAGAAAACCCACAAAACTAGCTGGCTGCTACTTATGACAGAGGGTTTGGGTTTCAAAAGCAGAATCCAGGACCCTGGTGATCATACAAAGTGTTGTTACAGCACTTGCTTAATTTCCTTCTCCAAACATGTGGAAGTAATTATGGAGTGGTTGGAAGAAGGCATGGAGAGGCCAGAAGCAGCCTTTGAAAACAAAAGCAAATGAAACATGTGCCACTTGGAAAGCTGCGCTGTGCCCATGGGGGAGAGCAGGTTTCTGCGTTAAACTGGCTGTTCTGCAGCCACTGTATCGCTTGCTCCAACTGCAGCCCAGATGCAAATTGTTTATACTGTCCTGGCAGTATGAGATGCTGCAAAGTACTGGTCAGCTGGTCTTCATCCATACTGGACCTGAGCAAGCTGCATGAGCTTCCACATACATCACCAACAGCAATATTTATTTATTTATTTGTGTATGCGTGTACAACAATAAGATTGCTTTATCAGAAGATCTTAAAAGCACTTCTGCAGTTGTTCCTGGTTTGTTTCCCCCTCCTTGTTAATGTTTCCGGAATTAATTTACCAATCCTGGCTTTGTTTAAAAGCACCAGGATTTTGTCTTATGATTTGTTGTTATCCTGATGTCCAGAATGCCCAGTGCAGAGGAAAGCCCCGCTGCAGCCGGCCCCGTGCAAACATAACGCAGAGCCAAGTCTGAAAAACTCGGCAGTGTTAGTCTCGGAGCCTGTCAGGCTGAATCATTTGGGAATGTATCTGAGGGAGCACATTACAGGTGGGCCTATTATGGGGAAAATAATACAGTTGTCATAGTGAGTAGCACTCTTCTAGGGAGGCAAATCTGCTGCTGGAGTACAGTTGTGTTTTGATTGCTGCTTTCCATCACAGAAATCTTCCTTTCACAGATGTGGTTCCTGTTAGCCCTGGATTTTGTGTCTTGGTTTTCCCTGCCTAGCATACAGCAAAGTCTGCACTCCTGTTTTGGAGAGGGAAAGGAACTTTAAAGGCATAAAACTTATTTTTCTGCTAAAATTTCAGGGAGAGAGGGAGTTGTCTAACTGAAGCAAAGCTTTCTAAGGGGCAAACAGAGAAAAGTACATTTTATATCAAGACAGTCTGTAACACTCTAGAAGCACCAGTGGCAGCTTCATATAGCCTAAACATTTTGACTCATGTAGAATGTAAATAGAATTTGCGTTTTAGAGCAAGCTTTGATGCTAATGGTTTTCTTTTTAGGAGAGAGATAAGCCACTGGAAAAAAAAAAATCGTATTTCTAATAGAAAGACAGACAAGACCCATAATTAGTGTTGCACTAGCAGGCTTCCTCCATGGTTGGCTAATCACAGCTGAGTGTTAATAAGCATAGAGTTTTTTTAAATACTGTTGTAACGTGTTAATTAAGATAATTCTGCTCCATGTGTCTCTTGAGTTACCAGATGGTGACTGCATTGGTGGAAGGCTGCAATTAGAGGCTTTTCTTTCTTCCTTTTTCTTCCCCTGCCCTAAAAAAAAAAAAAGAGGGGGGGAAAAAAGGCAGCTTTGGTGTGGATGGGATGGCTGTGTGAGGGGTGCCTGTTACTGTATACAGTGTAAGTGCTTGTGTCTAATTATATAAATGCACAGCTATATGATTATATATACAAATCTCTTTGCTTTGGTTTCTTCTCATTTACCCCCATTATGACATAAAGAAAAATAAGCCTCCTCTTCAGAGTATGCCCTTGCTAGCGAAACTGTAATTTCCCTGTAAAGGCTCCAGTCCTGCTCAGTTTGCTCTTCTGTCATTGACTTCAGAGTAAGCAGCATCTGGAGCCAGTAAAGACAGAGAGCTTATTTGTCAGTGGACTTTGGCCTCTGCTTAATACACAGAGCCCAAAAGAGGGTTATGTTTTGCAGTGTGTTTTTAGGAAGGCTTAAAATATTCTAGGGGCAGGGGCAGTGAGAAGTGTGTGCACTCACAATGGAGGCCTTTTATTGACTTCTGCCTCCTGTAAGTAAAATATAAAGAGGTCCTTTAGCCTCAGCTGTTGTGCCAGGGCATCGGCAGCAGCTGCCGTCTCGGGTTTGTCCCTCTGGGAAATGACCCATCTGCTCATGTGCTAGAGAAAGCCAGAGTGCTGAAAAGGAGAAGGTTCAAAATCTGTTCTCCTGGTTCCAGTCCCCATCTCCACCCCAGAAATTACAGACAGTGGAAAACCTGGGCATCTGGTAATCTGTCTTTTATGGTGTGAATGTCGTCTCTGGCTAGAAACATGCTGAATTCTCAACTGTTTCCAGCTGGCAGAGGTTAGCTTTGGTCTGGGTCCCTTTTCAGATGTTGTATCTGCAGCAGCTACTGTACTTGTATAGTTAAAACATGCAGATTAGCACATGTGTTGGCAATAAGCAAAAAAAAACCCCACCACCCCACTAACACCTTGATCTACCTGAAAGGGGAGCAGAGCATACTTCAGCTCCACTGGGAAGGACCCACCAGCCCTCTAGGGAGAAGGCTTTCTAATGACTGCAGGAGACATTTGTGTTGTAATTTAATTATGTGGATTAAAAAAAAATGTCTGCCCCAAATGTCCCCAAGATGCTGGATGTCAGGAGAGGGTAGAGTCTCAAATATGATTCCCAGAGCAGGTCATTGCTGTGCTTCTTGGAGCCAGCCTGCCAAGAGAAACCCTGGTCTAAAGCATGTGGCTCTTTGTGTTCAGGAAAGACCTGCTGTTACAAGCAGTGACATTTATCCATGGAATACTTGATGAGCCATTTTCTAGCCTAATATTGGTATTAATTCAAATGCTCAGACTGGGGAGGACAATGCAGGAGCAGAGGGTGCATAGTGGGAAGCTGCTGTGCTGAAAGCTTTTGAGCACATCCAGACAAACATCACTGGTTGGAAACCTGAAGGTATTTAGCACTCAGAAATGGAGCTGGCACTCTGACTAGCTGGAGCGTGTGGGTGGAGGTGACTGCTTTTGTATCTACCACTTGTGCATCTACCACTAAAGCGCATCCCCTTGTCATTGCTTTCTCAACAGGAAGGAAGGTGTGGGTGGGGAAGAGGCAGTACTGTTGATCAAAGCCTAACTAGGTGCTTTTCCTCCGCAGACCAGCTGCCTGGGAAGTGGTTTTTGCTTTGGTAAAAGATGGTGTTTCGTTGACGTAGCTAGTCTAAAAAGAGTATGAAGTGATACAGACTTGCTGCTTACTAAAACCAAACTGTTGCTGAGGGAGGGGCTTCCAAAAGTGGCTTCTGCTGTTTATAGGCTGGTTTGTGTGCACAAGGGAAGAGACAAAAAACTAGCATGTTGCCTGTCTGGATTTCACACTGAAAGGAAAGCTGGCACGTCTTCTCCCCCATCATCTCCCTCTCCGCAGAAGACTCCTGGAGCCAAACACCAGTCCTGCCTCAGGCAGAAGGAAATGTTATGTGTGCCTGAAGGCCCTGTTTAAGAGGAAAAAATCCTGACCCAAAGAGAGGAGCTTGTGGAATTTTTTTTGTCCTCCAGTCATGGTGTCACTGCAGCTGTGCTGGTCTTCCCCTGCTCCCCTAGAGAGTGATGCAGCAGGAGGCTTGGGTTAGAGGGGCCTGATAGGTAGCTGTATGCTCTTTGAATCAAATAGGTGTATATATATTTTTTACTTTTTTTTCCTCTTCGAGGCAGTAAACCACCTTTATCCCAGACTCTTCAGGGTATAGGGGTGAAGTTCTCATGAGAAAAGAAGCTAACTTGGACAGTGAATTTCCTGTCTGCTAGTTGGGAGGGTTTATAAAACAAGCGCTTGCTGTTGACAATGGCATGTATGCCAGTTGTATGCATGCCTTTAGTTTTAGTGCTGCTTTTCTAGTTTTTTCTCAGTAGGTATATAGTGGTGTCTGAGTTCATCATATGCTTGGTAGGGATCTGTCCTACCCTAGCAAATGTGGGAGGGTTCGAGGCAACCACTCCTCTAGGAGGAAGAGCTAAGTTTAAAAACCACAAAAAATTTTACTTGCATGAAAACTTGGACAGTGTGTTCTGTTAGGTGTAAGCTGAGGCACTGTAGTCTGTCTGCAGGCACTGGGAAGCTGATGTGTTGCCTTTGTTGTTGCTCAAGAAGCTGCTGAGTTAGCTTGGCAACTCTGGCTGGTTACCCTGCTGCTGTGGCTAAGGACAGTAGTGACACTATTATCTGGTTGGGTCACATTCATGCTTCTCTGAGTACTGGTGACAGAGGTTGGGCGTATATCCAATAAATAGAAGAGATCCAAGAGCTGGGCTAAGGGAGGGGTAAATGATTTCCTTATTGGCTTACCAAGCAACCAGGAGATTAGGGGAGAGGTTGGGTAGTGCCCTGCTGGCAGGGACTGAAACTCTACAAAGAGAGACAACAATGTCTCTTCTCCTATTAGCAAATATGGCCAGAGCTCTTGCGAGCAAATTCATTCAGTTGCTTCCTAAGGCGAAACTAATGTTCAGTGTCACCCCTGAGTGGGATCCATGGGTAGCACTCTGATAGAATTGCCAGACCCTCTAGAAGCCAAAGTGAGCATTATTGCTGGTCTCCGAGTTGCACTTCTAGCCCTCTGTCTGGCTGCATCAGGCTGTCACACCTTTATTGTGAAAAAGCATAAGACGAAGCCCTGCTTATGAATTTACAAACAAATAGCAACTGAAAAAAAAACCCAAACCCTATTGCTGCAAGCCTGTTCAGGGCACTAACTGGAGAGAAAAGGTGAACCTGGCTCTGTTTTCAGCATGGTGTTAATTAAACCTGAACCTCAGGTCTGAGATGCTGAAAATGCACTGTTTCTGCAGAAGGCTTCAGATGCAGCTGGTGTTTCAGACCACCCATTTAGCTGTGGCAGGACCCAGGTTGAAGAGAGGAGTAGAGAGGGAGGATTATTCTCAAGGGTGCCTTAGAGAGTTTGGGGCTTTTTGAAGGTCCTTGCCAGAAGTTAGTAATAGCTTTTGCAGTTCCATCTGTTGTACTGAAGTGATGCACACACACAAATTATCCAAGCTGAAAATCAGAGGCCTCCATAGCAGGGACAAGTAACTGGAAGATGGGGTTATCTTGTGTTTATTTTGGATGCTTTTCTAGATGTGCTATTTCTATGGCTAGTGGCAAGACCTGGCTGAGAGAATAAAGGTTGCAGTGTTTTGGAGAACTGGAGACTTGCACAGAGAAGTGCTCCTTGCCACCACGGAATGCGCTGGAACACAACTTGGAACAGAGTACATAGGCAAAGGCAGTGATTGTGACCAGGAGGGAACCTTCCTGTGTGACAGGAGATATGAAAAGAGACAAAAAGATATACTTTAAGGCAAGGCAACCTTTTTTAAGCTGCTCCACAAAAATCTTACTGTACAGAAGTCAAGGTAGCACAAGAAAGTTAGGATGAGGCTTCAGAGGGAACAGCATGAAGGAAAAATAGTATGGCCTCTAGTACCAGGACAGTTTAACTGGGTGCTTATGTGTTCTGCTTCACAAAGATGTTTGCTCACCAGGCAGGACCTGCTGGCATGAGACAATCACGACAGGTTTAACCAGACTAGCCACAGGAATGTTCATCTTGTTAGATCAGGAAGGTGGTTTTTGTTTGTAGGATGTTTTTTTCCTCTGAGTCTTGATAATATCGGTTAAATGGAGTAAATCTTAAAGATGAGGAAAGAGAAGTACTGAGCTTAGGATCTTCCATTTCCAGTCTTCACAGCCCACAAAAGTTGCGGTATGTCTAAAAGGCCAGGAGGTATTAACATATCTGAACAGGACGTGTTCAGGGGATCCAGTGGAGCAGTTACTGTTTACCCAAATTGCTTCCAAAATGCTTCAGCACTGACACTGCTCGGAGGATTGTCAAACGTGCTAGAGCACTTGTGTAGTCAGTGAGGAATTTCCCTGAGGCTCAATCCAGCTTCCTTTTGAAGCTGCTGGGATTTGGGCCTGACTCACATAAACAGCAACTTTAATTTGTCAAAACTGTTCCTGTCCTAGCTTTAGTGACCTTTGTGCCTTGCGGTGGAGAAGTAGAAGAAATGTTACTGGATGTTCAGTGCAAAACATCCCTTTGTTAAGCAATGTTATACCCATCTGTCCACCTATGTAAGGTGAGCAATGCAATGGTTTGTTCTCCCTCAGTTACAAACCTACAGTTACACACTCTAGCAGACAATGATTAGTAGTTGTCTTGTTCTGTTTGGGTTTTTTTCCTTATAAGAATGCTTTCAGTTAAGGAGGATTTGTTTTTTATCTCTGTGTGGTCATACTGCCCAGCAAAAGATGTGAGTGACTGAAATACAGGTGCTTGCTGCAGAAAAAGGGGTGCAAGACCCCTGCTAGGATCCGGGAGTCTTACTAGTTGAAAAAAGAAACACACAGTGCCAAGCAAACAAGACTGTAGAGAGGTGTCTTTTGGTCACCTCTTGTACGGTGGTGTGCCTGTGCAAAGAAGGTCAGTACTGGGGATCTTTTATAATTCTGTGGCAATTACCCAGTCAGATTGAACTATGTTTTAATCTTACATTGTATGTGTAAGTGGAGTGTATTGTACTTGGTCTTTGCTGCAACAGGCTCATCCTGCTTGGGCTTTGGAAATCTTCTGCTTATCTGTGAATTTCACACACAGAGACCAAGGCTCAGCTGCGCTTCTGTGGTTTATGTTCTGAGTACATAAACCCCTCATTTTTATGTCAGCACACAAAATACCACATACTTCCATCTGTGGTATTATCTGTGACCATGGCTTGGTTTTGTGTTGTTTTTACATTATGTTAGAAATGCTGTGTAGCTCTGCATCAGGTCAACGTTCAGGACCATGGCTCAGCTTCAGCTCAGCCAGGATATGGAAGATCCATTTCATCCTTTGGTGATTAGGTTAATCAGTTTGGCCAACTGACATCTCTTACTGTCTCTAAACGAAGCCATGTTCCAGCCCCTTGCAAGCTGTCTGTGAATTTGGTAGAAGAGAAGGCAAGTGGAGCTTGCTACTACTAGCAGAGCCATGGGAAAGGGACCCACTGAAAGTACAATGTGATGACACTGGTTGCAACAAAAAAGAGGTTCCTTAGTGTTGTGCTGCTTATTGTCAAGTTGGTAACAGCTATTCAAAGAACATAAGAGCAGTTAACCTTCCTTGAAGGAGGACAGTATTTTCTCATGTGACCTAGACACAGAAAAATATGGTGCTTACAGATGATTTGATGGGATACTGGGTGGAGGTGCATACTGGCTTAGTATTTTTTCATTTGTGTATTTAAAAAATTGCCTATATATTAAATACGTAGTATTTTGGAATGGCATTTGCAGAAACTTCAGTACATAACTTTATTTGTGCCTGTCAATCTGGAAATGACAGTTTCTTTACCTCTGAACAGAGTTCAGTGATGTTCAAAATGTTTGGACTTCTTGTCAGTTGTTATCTCCTTCCTGTTTTCCAGCAGTGTGTTCTGGCAGAGAACCAGCTCTCTCGGGAGATGTCAAACTTCAGTACCTCTTAGAAACAGGGTCTTTGGGAGTAGAGCTCTGCCCCCTTCGCACACAGTGCTGCAATGTTCAAAACCACTGTTTCTGTCTGTCCCCAAAGCTTAATGAATCAAGATGCTAGGAATAGCTTTGCAAGCCTAGGATGTAGGTAACCCCATAGGAAGTTGATAACTTCTGTAACTTGGCTCTCTTTCTTTTCCTTGCCTGGTGTGAACATTTGTTTTAAGATGTCTCATAAGCTCTGGGATACTTCCAAGAACATGTGTTTCAGGGAGGGAGTTGATTAAATTCCTGCATGTTTCTTTGTATTTCAGATATAACCCAGTGCCATTGTGAGTCTAGGCTGATGCTATTGGGAAGGGGGTCGATTGTTACAATATATTGTTGTGGTTTAATCCCAGCCGGCAATCAAACACCACACAGCCACTCGCCCACTCCCCCCGGTGGGATGCGGGAGAGAATCGGAAGAGTAAAAGTGAGAGAACTTGTGGGTTGAGATAAAGACAGTTTAATAGGGAAAGCAAAAGCTGTGCACACAAGCAAAGCAAAACAAGGACTTCATTCGCTACTTCCCATGGGCAGGCAGGTGTTCAGCCATCTCCAGGAAAGCAGGGCTCCATCATATGTGATGGTTACTTGGGAAGACAAACACCATCACTCTGAACGTCCCCCCCTTCCTTCCTTCTTCCCCCAGCTTTATATGCTGAGCATGATGCCATATGGTGTGGAATAGCCCTTTGGTCAGTTGGGGTCAGCTGTCCTGGCTGTGTCCCCTCCCAGCTTCTTGTGCCCCCCCAGCCTACTCGCTGGTGGGGTGGGGTGAGAGGCAGAAGAGGCCTTGACTCTGTGCAAGCACTGCTCAGCAACAACTAAAACATCCCTGTGTTATCACCACTGTTTCCAGCACAAATCCAAAACATAGCCCCATACTAGCTACTATGAAGAAAATTAACGCTATCCCAGCCAAAACCAGCACATATATGTACTTAGTGTCCCACAAATTTAAAGGAATTTTTGTAACCTTTTGGAAGCTTCAGTGTATCCACTATGTGCCACATACCTTTGAAACTTGGAAGGAGTCAGTCTGGGGGTCACAGTTTTGCTGTGTCCCTTGAAATCTGCCCAGCTTTAATTGGGGCTGAAATACTGAAAAACCCTCTCCATGGTTTAGTTCAAGTGCCTCAAAAAGCAAAAGCAAAGTAATATCCAAACAGCAACGCTCTAGCCTGGGGCTGGGCCACACAGCAGCATGCAAACACTGCTGAGGGTTAAGCGCACGCAGCCCACTTGGGAAGCGTGAGCTGGAAGGAGAGCTGTGTCAGGCTGCTCCCAAACCCAGTACCGAACTGTCATGACACAGCCACGCTCTGGAGTGCTATAAACAGTTCATGCAGGCAGCTATTCCCATCCATCTGTACCTCTGGCTACAAAGCATAGCCGGGAGCGGGCTGCTCTGGACATGCATTCTGGCAGCAGTTGTCACCCAGCTCTCCTCACCCCTGGTGTGTCAGTGGTTTATTCTGTCAAAAGTGGTAAATGGGCTGCTCTGCCTGGTTCTGCATTGCTGTGGGTATACCAGTGCTGCAAACTCAGAGCGTAAGCTTTGCTACTTTTTGGTGAGATAAAGGGTTGTGCAGAATCAGACTTTTTTTCTGTTAGCCTCAGTTTAGAGTACACATATGGAGGCAATTGAAGAAACCCATTATGGAGCATATGAAAGCTGAGGGTACTGAAAATTTAGGAACAGGTCGCCGTAGTGAAAAGCTGCATCGTCTGTCCCAAGCTTTCTGGGTGCCTGTGTTATGCTGGGCTTGGGCCATGGTTTGCAGAGGTGCTGAGCTCTGTCAGAGATGCCAGGCAAAGGGAGCTGGTCCAGTAGGGAGCAGAGGTGTTTGACTTCCCCAGTTTTTCAGGCACCAGCAGTCCATCATCTTACCCACCCAACCCTTGCCTGGGCCACCTCCAGCAATCTTGAAAGCCATCAGTACTGTCTAGTAACCTTCTCCAAAGCTGCAGGCTCTGAGATGCTCTGTTCCCCTGAGGCAGCCTTGCAAAGGACAGTTCAGGTGGTCTTCCAGGGGAGCTGGGGTTGCCCAGAGAGGCTCAGTCAGGTTGAGGGTGTTGATGTTCTGGCTGCCTGATCCAAATCTTTTTCATCTATTTTGCCAGCACATAAATGGTGTTCTTCCGTCACAGTGAAGGTAGCATTTTAAAATCTTGTGATGCTCTTGGATGCTGTGATGGCAAATGACCTATAGTGGTGGGGGAAAAAAAAAGGGGAGGTGACTAATTCTGCAATCTCTTCCCTGTGTGAGGCGGACAAGTCAGGGACAGCTGACTGAACATGCGTATCAGCTGCTTCTCTCCTTTTGTGTGCCAAGTGGCCTGTGGAGGTGAGGAGGAAACCAATCTGCAGTTGTGCAGCTGAAGCCCTCATGTGAGGAGGCCAAGTGAGGGTTCTGTAGGTGACTGATGTGGTGGTATTTCCACGCCTTTAAGAGAGCTACTGCAGTGTAAATGAGTGCTTGTTTCTTGTTGGCTGGCTGATTTTTGTCCATAACTCAGAAACCTCATCAGTGTAGGTGGCACTTTACGATAGAAGGGGAACCAAAGTGAGCTGCTGCTTGGTCCAAAAGGGCTCCTGACGCAATGGCCATGCATGGGTACGGCTCAGGAGAAGAGGGAAACAGAGGAAACGAGCTCTATTTGCTGCAGTCAGTTAGCAGAAAGGTACTGTGCATGGCTCCCAAGCAATTCCAGGTACTTCCTGTGGCATAAAAAGGTGTAGGGAAGTTGTCCTCTCTGCTCCTGAGTTTTGGCAACTGCTGTGGCAACAGCAGCTTTTCCCCACAGCTCTCTACCATTGCCTAGAGAGGTACATGTTAAACTGCTGAGAATGTCTGGCGCTCAAGTGGTCATTGCAACTTAGCAAGAAGCCCCTCTCCTGGGCTGCAGATGAAGCAGGGCATGTGCCTGAATGTGAAATGTGCCATGAATCTCTTGCTTCAGCTGATCCCAGCTGACCCTAAGTGTTGGACAGGCTTAAAGTGAAAGCAAGTTTTAGCCTCATAAGGCGAAGGGTTAAAACATTGATTACAAAATGGGAAATGATTGCAGAAAGCACAAATAAAGAAACACAGAAGAGGCAACAGTTCATACTCATGAGGCATGGGACAGTGGCTTCTCTGAAGCTTATTTAAGAATAAATCTCCTCAAGAACAAAGTCGTCTTGAAAAGCTGCTTCTTAGACCCCTGTTAACCTTTTCTCTCAAGAAGTAAATTGAACTGCAGTTATAAAGCTGGCAGAACTCATACCAGAGGGTTTTTGGCTTCACTCAGCACTTCATCTTGGGGTTTACTGGCATTTACAAGGCACTACCTATGATGCATTCACACATGTGATTAGGTTCAAGGGTCACTTGCACTGCAGTAATGTACCAAATTTTTCCACAGTGGAATGAATATCTAAAGTTTTCTTTTGCTTCTTAAATCTTGCCCAAAATCCAGTTACTTGAACTTTGCCTAGCTGTTTCTTGCTGTTTGTCCCACAGTAAGTGGGACCTTTGGAGGTGGAACGTGGGATTGTGTGCTCCAGGGTTTAAGGGCAGGCCTGGATCACCACGGTGGGTTGGTTAGTTTTCCATGCCCCAAAATATCTCAAGAGGGATCTTTGATGTATTTTCTTTTGTGAAGTTTGGGAAGTTGATGTGGATTTAAAGGGAAAAATCTGGATTTTTCCCTTTTGCGGCCAGGCAGATATGTGGCATCAGCAGGGGGTGTTGGGGCTGTTCTGCAGGGTCACTGTGACTTGCTACAGGAGAGGAAATTCTAAGCAATACAAATATCCTGTTTTCAGTGCAGTTTCCTCATTCGTGGTTTGTTGTTTTTATTTGAATGGCTATTGAAAATTCTACAAGAAAATTTCTGGCATGTACTATGTCTACACCCATTAGTCAGGATAGGGGAGGTGCAAGGAGAAATGTAAAGTGCCTTCAGCACTCCAGACGTCACATAGGTAAACAGAGGGGTTTTTTAGAAATGTCTCTGTAATATAACTAATTCCTTTTTAAAAATAGGCTGGAATACTTGGTGCTACTGTTTCCCTGTACTGTTGGTGGTATATCTATGTAAAATAGCTAAAATCAGTGTGCTCTTACAGGCTTCCAGGGTGCCTTACGGGGCAGCTCTGTACCTTGACATTGTACCCGAAGTACAGTGGGGTGTTTGCGTTCTTCATTCGTTTCAGTAGGAGGTCTCATGCTTTTCCTGAACTAGGCTAATAGGAAAGTCTGGTTGTTAGGTTCCCCACAGTCTCTAGTGAAACAGCTGTGGGGGAAAGATAGCACCAAGAATTTTCTGGGCCCCTCTCATATGGAATCTCTGTTGTCACTGTTCAAAAATATCACCAGTTTGATGCCTGCCAACTGGATTGTACTACTAGGATAACAAGCAGTATTTAGCAATCACAGAAGACATATCAAAGGTGACAATGAGCAGTGTTCTCTGCCGTTGTGTAACAGTCTTTCTTCTCGGTTTTGGTAGTTTCTTAATTTAGTGGGTGTTCGTAGGTGGAAGTCTGCCTATGTGCTGTATCTGTTGTGTAACAGATGTCTTTCTCTGAGATATCCTCTGTGATGCTTTCTCTTTTTTTTTCCAGATTGTCCCCAGCCACCACAGCCTGAGAATGGAGGCTATAAATGCCACCCTAGCCCCTGCAACAACCCTCTGACTTCAGGCAGTGTCATAGAGTACCTGTGCGTCGAAGGCTACATGCTGAAAGGAGATTATAAATACTTGACCTGCAAGAATGGAGAGTGGAACCCAGCCATGGAAGTCAGCTGCAGGCTCAGCCCAGGTGAGTGCTCCCTGACTCCAGAGGGACAGTCAGAATTGCCCTTGCATTGGCTTTTCAGATTATCCTTAAACACTGAATCAGTGTAGTGCTGAGGAAGTCTATACAGCTGCCTCTCATTGCTGCAGCAATTTCATAAATATGGCTCACAATCACAGCTCTTTATTAAAAACGTCATCAGATGCAGGCTCAGAGTCCCTCATGCAAGGAGACAACCCATGGAAAGGAGTATAAAGGAGGCAACTTGTTACTTATGTGGAGCCTCTTATTTTGACAGCTCTCATCCCAGAAATGGGGGAGGCCCTAACTAAAGCATTTTCCATGCTGTCTGGTTTTGCTCCTGATGGGTTTGACAGTACATCTCCGTCAGCGGTGTACCTGTCTGTCCACATGTGCGTGTGTGTGTTGAGCCAATCTTCCTTGCAAACGGGTTAAGTAACTGTTGGCCCCCTGTGGCAAAGAGCTGGATGGTGCTGCTTTTCACTCTACTGGCAGGAAAGGACATTGCTGACAAATGATTTCTGCTTCTCTCCAAGTGGAAGTGGACAGCTTTTGTTTTGTGGGGGTCTCCCAGCTGAACAGGAATTCCTCCATCAAAGCAGGAAAGTAAAAAGGTTTGCAGGAAGATGTTCATCATACAGCTCTTAGTTTGCCTACAGCTCTTCTGGTTTTAAAAGCATGCATACTGGATAAAGGGAGAACTCCCTCCCCTCTTCAAGTTTGGCTTGTTGATAGAGTCTTACTGCTCAGTCATCCTGAGTCAGCAAGATGTACACTCCGGAATTAAGTCTCGTAATCCATAAAGCAAAATGTGTTAGCTTAATTGGAAGGAAACAGAGAAGCACCTTCTTGAAGCTCTTTATGGAGCTCACTGCATACCTGTGATCTCTGGAACATTCTGTCGTGTCCCAAAGACACTGTCTTCTCAGTGTCTTTGTCACAGCCACTCCAGTAGGTCCTTCCTGTGATGTATAAGGAAGGAAACCAGGAGTTTACCTGGCAGCAACTAGATCCTGAAGAGGCTTTTCAAATTCAGCATAAGCTTCCTTTCCATAGTATTCCCCCTTCCCCTTGCTGCACCCAGGCTGCAGAACAAAGCTGTGCTATTGCAGGTAGTGTTCCCTGGGTGGCATTCCTGCATGGTGGCACTTGGTCTACATCAGGACTGAAGGGATTGTGTTGTGATGAGCAGAAATCCCTCAGATTTCTTTAGCATCCAGAAGGATCAGTGGCCTTATCAAAAATATGGGGCATCAAAAGTCTGACCCAGTGAAAAAGCCATTGCTTTCACAGCACAGGGTCAGGGTCAGAGACAGCTGAGGTTTAAGGAGTGGGCCTCTTTCACAGGGCTAAAAGGAGGAGGAGGTGGGAGACTGTAGAGAAAGGCAGCAGGTCTTAAAATGATTGGTAATGGGTAAGATCCCACCTGCTCCATATAAAGTAAATGAAATCCAAAGCAGTTATCAGATGTTTTGTGCAGCTCTGAGCCTGTCAGCCCCATAGCCTTTTGACATTTTATTGCATGAATTAGTGAGCATCTTGTTGGAATATGAGATGGTGAATGTGCTGGAGTGTACCTTGAGTAGTGAGCAGTTTTACAGCATTGTGTACTGATGCTGAAAATGGAGCACCCCTATTTGCCTACCCTCTTGCCTGTCAGCGTACTCAAAGTGCCCTGGGTAATGTTGAAAATGGAAATCCGTACTCAACCCTATTTGCTATAGGGAAGAATGTACCAGACTTTGTGTTTTGTTTTTCCCTGGGGAGAGGTCAAGCTGCTTCTGAAAAATTTCAGGAAAACAAGTTCGAAACAACTAAACCAATAGGTTTGACCCCAAGAGAAGATGCAGAAAATGCAAACTGGCTTTCCAGCTTACATGCCTGTTTTGGGCATAGATTTCAGGCTGTAGGCTTAAAAACAGTGGTCCTCCAACTTTTTTCTTCTGTTTGCATGCTCTTCTTCCCCCTCATCCCTACCTGCATGTGTGTCCTGTATCCCCCTGCAGTTTGAGACCCGTGCTCCCAAAGAATGTGTTGAATGTAGCAAAAAGGAATTGAGGAATTGAATACTTGGGAATGTCCTGAATGTGAAATGCACGATGGTATTTGGCGATGGGGAGGTGAGGTTTTTCAGATCTCTACCAAAGACATAAATTAGGGACAGAGGCAACACATATACAGTTATTTGCTCTAGGGAGGTGAAAGAACTAGTGTAGCGTTCTAGGCATGATATGCAGTGCTCAGCAATACCAGCTCCAGGCCATTCTCTCTCCACTCCCAGTTTATTCCTGTCTTGCAAGGGACCTTTAAAAGCCAAATTGGTTCCCGTACAGTCATACAGCACAGCTGAGGAAGGGTAGGAAGGAGTAATGTGAACAGGGCACATGTATCTATCACTGAAAACTCAGCATCCTGAAGCAACATCTGCCTTCCCTCTCTGTTCCCTGGCATATGTTTGTGTGAGAAGCTGAATACTTGCTGTGTCTTAAATATATCCAGCCAGGTGACTTCCACCCCTTCCTTTGGGAGGCTGTTCCATTAGCCAAGAAAAGCCATTATTTGGAGCTTTTCCTATTGTTTGGCCTAAAATATCCTGCTTATTTTGCTAGACAATTATTGGCCTTGCTGGTGACATCAGAACATATTTTAGCTTTTGCTCAGCCAGATCTATATATAACATGACCCTTACCACCATCTGTCAGTTCCCATGGCCTGCTTGCACTGCTTTTCTGTTTGCCTTGTGTTTTTCCAAAGGACCCTTGTATGTGCATGTTTTAGGTTCCCTTTACAGCTGATGGAGAGGTGTCAGCTTGAGCTCTGAACTGTCCTCTATAAGAGATAGCTGGTGTGCCTTGACTGTATGGGAAACTTGGGCTCCTCACATGTGCACCCAAGTGTAACTCCTGGGAGCAGGCAGTGTGGATGTTTTTCCTTCCCCGTGGCAGTGATTTAAGGGAGTGGATCATTTTACCTTGTGTTCCTCTTGGTTTTGTAGAGAAGGACTCTCCTCCAACAATTGGAGTACCCACGCTGTCCATAGTAGCCTCCACAGCAAGCTCCGTCGCCCTGATTCTGCTCTTAGTTGTGCTGTTTGTTTTGCTGCAGCCAAAGCTGAAGTCGTTCCATCACAGCAGGTAAGTGTAGCTGGGGTTTGGAGGGGCTCAGAGGCATCCTGTTTCCTTGCAGCAGAAACCCATTAAGGTACTTGTTTTAGGCCTTCATTTTGGAGCAACTTACCTCCTCGCTTCTCTGCTCTTATTTTAATCACCTCAGTTGCACTTCTGCCGCATGGTCCAGCAGTAGTCTGAAATCGTGGTCTGTGATACCCAGCTGTGGTCCCCATTCTAATATGTCATCTGATGAGTGGTTTCCTTGTTCTTTTTCCTTGGCTTTGAATGTGAAAAGTTATGATCCCTACTAGCCTGGCTGTAGATCAACCTCCTGCCTCTTCTAGCCTTGGATAGCTACTAAGTATGGGTCTGGGTATATATATGCATCTCCCCCAGTCTGTTTGTGAGATCCTATGGATGTGAATTCAGGCAGTACTGCTGATTAGATACACATGCAAATCTGCCACCGTTCCCTGCTGTGGGAGGAGAACACTCCTGGCCTGGGTTTGTGGATGAGAGGAGGGACCCAGCCATAACACTGCTGCCGGCTGAGGTCAGCAAAGTCACTGTGGACTCCCTGTTCCAAACCAGCTACTAGTACTCCTTAAATAAGAGCAGAGACATGGCTGTCCAGCAGCGGGGAGGTTGAGAGGTGGGGCCCTGGAGTCTGCCCTTTTCTGAAGAAGTCCAAACCACTGGAAGAGAAAAATTCAATCTCAGGACTCTGACTCATGAGCCTAGGTGATTCACACTGTGCCAATTTGAGCTCTCTGCCCCACCCCACCAGAGGTTATCTCGCCAGCAGCAAAGGTGGCAGAACAGGCAGCGCTGGGTGTTGCAGAATATAGCAGTGTAACAAGCTGAAATCAGTGGTGGTCAGAGCTCTTTTTTATCTGCCGGCTGCAACAGCAGAGTGCTCTGAGTCATGATCTTTGTCAGATTTAGCTGTGGAGGCAGGTGAGGTGGGAAGCATTGTAACCTTTTCAGCTCTTGCTGCTAAATCCATTGGGCACTGTGAATTACAGCCCCTGCTCATTTTTATGGCAGTTCACAGTAGGGCTCCAAGGCTATGCTTGCTTGACCTTGTTAAACCACCATTCATGTTTCTGTTCTCCCTAAATAAGTCAATGGTGAGTATTAGAGTTCTGTTGTGGGAGGTTACTGGAGTTCTCTGTAACATATATATAAAAATATAAATGCTCAACTTGATATTTTTTTTCCCCTCCCCCCTCTTTGTTTCTTTTTTTGAGGAGAGAGCAAGGTGTGTCTGGAGATCAGGTCTCTATCATGGTGGATGGTGTCCAAGTGGCCTTGCCATCCTATGAAGAAGCGGTGTATGGCAGCACAGGGAACTGCATTCCACCCTCGGACTCCCGAGTGCAGATCGTGCTCTCGGAGGGAGCTGGGCAGAACGGAGCCAGAGAGATGCAGCAGCAGGACCAAGGGGCTCACAATAGCTTTGAAAGAGAAGATGAAGCCCCCGGACATTCTGGACTGTGTGAAGCCAGTGGCTCTCAGCGCTCTGAAACTGTTCTTGTGCATCAGGCTGCTACCTCTTCCTGGGTAGCTGGCATGGCTAGCAGTAGACCTGTACACAAAGAGGTCCAAGATTCAGAAAGCAGTGACATACAGAGCCTTTTATCACTCACTTCCTCTGAGGAATACACAGATGGTATGTGACTTGGGCAAGGAGCACTGAATGAGACCCTTATAAGAGTAGGTTCTGCAGTTGATTACCTAGGATGCAAATGGCAAGGAATGCCCCTATGTATGTCAGGCACCAGAGGAGCTTTTGAAAAGAGGTATCCCAGTCTCCATGGCATGTTTTACAACTTAGATGTACAAGCAATATTCAGTGCCTTCTCCTGAAGTATGCGATACTCTCAGACTGGGAGCCTGGGGCAGTCTTTCCAGACTGTTGGGGTTCTGCTGCTCACTCTTGTTGTCTTAGCAAAAGATTTGCAGAGAAATGCCAGCCTCTAGCATCATAGTGCAAATGCAGTAAAATATCTGTGTTTGTGGAAACCAAGTTGGTGGGAGTGGGAGGATATGCTTGGACTACAAACCCTTTGTGATATTTGGGCTTCTTCATTTGTAGACTGTTTTAGTAAGCAGCTTACTGCCACAGTGCATGCAGTGCTGCAGCCTTGGCATGTGAGAAGACCTAAAAGGGATGTGGTTAAACTTACAGTACAGGGCAGAGAGGCAAGTCTGTTAAACAGTCAGTGCATCTTGCATTCTTCACTTTTGTTCTGCCCTGAAGGAGTGGCTTTACAATGCCAGAGCTGATGTGAAGCTGCGGCTTAAGGTTCCTTCTGCAGAGAATGCTGTGTCTTAGGCAAGAAGTGTAACTGGCTTGTAGATAACTCAGGGCAGAACTGCTCCTTTCAATGGTGCCAAGCCCTACAGCCGTAGTAATGCCACCCAGAACCCTTGCGGTAAAGAGGATTTCCACTGTTGCGGAAATGGCAATGTCCTGAGATGAGCATTAAACCTCTGTGTAAACAGCAGAAATCCAAAAGTGAAGCTTAACAAAAAATGTCCGCAGTGTAGAAATTAGAGGATGTTGCCTCTGCGCTGTGTCATTTTTATCACTGCCTGGAAACATGTATTGCCTCTAAGGCTTGTTGTACAGTAGCAGATTGCATCTTGCAGCAGGAGACCATAAAGCTTGTGCTTATGGCTCAAAGATGAAGAAGCTTCAGCTACTGGAGGAGGTTGCATTTATTCGAGTTAGATAAGGGCAAGTGTGACCCTTGTTATTTCCAACCATCCCTGTCACAGTAAGAAACATGTCTTGGACATTTTGAGGAACTAAAGGATTGATGAGGTTATGGGAAAGACAGAAACTGTCATTCTTAAGGGGAAGGTAATAACTTCCCCTAAACAACATTGGTGAGGCTTTACTGGGAATACTGTATTTTGTTGTGGGACCCCCAGTTCAAGAGAGGTGTAGAGAAACTGGACAGGCTCTGTTGGAGGCCTGCCAAGGTAGCCAGGGGCTTGTGGGGAGTGCCTGAGGGAGCTGGGCTTCTTTAATCTGGTGAAGAAGCAGCTGAGGGCCAAGTTAACAATTGACTACAATTACTTTACAGGGAGTCAAAAAGACTATGGAGCCAAACTCTTCTCAGCCAGATGATGTAACATAGGGCAGTGGCCACAAGCTGTAACTTGACAGATTCAGATTGGGCATTAGGAAAATATTTTGCACTGGGAGGGTAGTGCAGGACCAGATGGGCACCCGGAGGGGTGATGGAGTCTCTGTCCTTGGAGATTTTCAAGGCTGGTACTGGCGATGGTCCCGCTCGCAGGGGCAGGTTGGAGCAGAGTCCTCCAGAGGTCCCTTCTGCTGTGTTGTGATGACAGGAAGACCACTGAATTATCACATTATAGAAGCGGGAGCCTGTCTTGCTTTCAACAGTAGTTTTTCTGGGGTGTGTTGAACTGCAAAAGTTTGACTACTATTTCTTTTTTTTTTCTCTCCCCACCATTCAGATATTCCCTTATTGAAGGAAGCATGAGGCCTGCTGTGTTTGTCTAGCCTTCTCCCTCTTGGATTTCTTCCTCCTCCCCTCCCTCTGCCTTCGGGACAGAAGCACTCTGTGCAGCCTTCCCCGTCCTCGCGAGCTGTGCCCTGGATACCTCCAAGCAGAGATGCCCTCAGCTGAAGATCCAAAGGATGTCGCCAGGTTGCCTCCTGGATGCACCAGTGGAGTTGGTGCAGCGCTGGCTTCCCCATTCCATCAGCATCAGGGGCTCAAGGAACAGAGTGGATTTGAGCTCTCCTCTCCTCTTCCCCAGCCAGATGTTTGACAGCAGTCTCTGAAGAGCTGCTCTTTTCTCGTGCCTTTCTCCTCCTCATACCGGCTTGTTGCAGCTTATCAGCCTCTCTAGCCCTTCTGCTGCCCGGAGAGCAGGGGTTAAAACCGCTTGCTCACTGGGTGCAGACACAGTTTATATATACTAAAATATGTTATATAGGCTCTTCTTCCAGCATCCTCTTTGTGATAGGGCAGGACAAAACGCCTCACTGGGACTGAAGCTGGGCTTGGGAGGGATCCCAGTTAAGGGGCAGCTTGTGATGTCTAGAAGCACCTCAGATGAGATGGGCTGTATGACAACTTAG
The DNA here is from genome assembly GCF_034638445.1 of Ciconia boyciana. Taxonomy (NCBI): domain Eukaryota; kingdom Metazoa; phylum Chordata; class Aves; order Ciconiiformes; family Ciconiidae; genus Ciconia; species Ciconia boyciana. The sequence goes on along the minus strand of NC_132939.1, from coordinate 33,238,841 downwards.
CTGTGCAATAACAGTTCATTGAGAATTGCTAGAGCGTTGAAGGCTGAGAAGTCCAATGCGTAGGAATGCCCTCTGCCCTTTCTCAAAAACCATCTCTGCAGGAGTCCATTCCTGAAAATCACTTTTGTCTCCTCCTCCCTTCTCTACTCATGCAGCCCACTTGATTATGCTGTGTTTCTAGAAGCTAGGACTGGGACTGTACTGCCAATAAAACAACCCTGTCGGCTTTGGTCTGGTGCCAGAGCAGCTCCTGGTGTTAGGCTGTAGAAGAGCCTTGGAGAATAGCCAGTGGTTAGCAGGGTACAGAAAGCTTGGAGGATGTGACTTTCAGTTAACCAACCCTGTGTTAACTATGAGTTAACCCCATCCACTGAGGCATCAGGACTGGAAGCAAATTTGTGACCCTACTTTTCTGAATAAGCTGTGTGTTGCAAAGCTTTTTCAGTTAAAGTGGTTCTGCACTAAAGCTTAGTAGGTTGCTTTGGTCAGATCTTCAGGCAGAGGTAACACTTTTGAGATGTAATCTAGAAGTGGTTCAGGTGTTTGAAAATGTCAAGAGAGAAAATGCCTGTAGGTAGTGAATGCCTAGTGCCATTGGTGCAATCACAAATTACCTTTCCAGCCACACTGGGTACCTTGGTACTTGAATCCTGGGTAGCTACCGTCTCAGAGGCTAGTGCGTCTTCCTAGCTTCATACAGCACAAGTCTGCTGTTTTATCCTAATGGGCTTCAGTGGGCCCACAGAGAAGGGCTTCTTCCTTGTGGCTGGGGGTAAGCAGCATTTATAATGTCTCTCCTAAATACAACGCAGTTGCCTGTTGCTGTGAGGGAAGGTTGGCTAGATTGACAGCAGTGCCAGAGGACACCATAGCTTATTCCTGAACCTAAGTTTCAAAGATTGTTTCAAGTTCTGGTATCAGGGAAAAGAAGATCCAAAAACATGTATACCCCTTCTCCTCCCCCCCCCCCCCCCCCGCAGTTATCTACAGCAGATCAGAATATCCTGGTTGCTGCTAACAGGACTTTCTTTTTGCAGGAAGCCACATTTATCTGGGGTAGGTGATACAGTCACAAAAGCATTGTGGTGGTTTAAGGTTCTTCACCGGGGAAGTCTGGACACTGTTCTGTGGGATTGGTTTCAGCAAGAAGAGTTGGCTTCTTAGATGCATGTACCTTGTCATAACTGTCTTGAAGTAACCAGGGAAGTGTTTGCCCTGTGAGAAGCTGCTAAATTTTTGAGTTGAAGGAGCAAAATGTCATGGCCTTACACATCATGGGGTAATGTACAGGTAAATAAGGATGCCGTCTGTGCTGCTTTGCTTTTGGTTTATGATCCTCACCATCCTCATCCTTGTTACTCCAGGAGCATACTGTCACAGCACTTGGTAAAAGTGACACAACACCTTTATATATAAAATCACTATGGCTTAGCTCCAGTTCCTGGAAATGGGGATTGGCCATAGTATCCAGCCATGTACCCACTGCGCCTGTTCCTGATTAGCTGTTAAATCCCAGGACACCTGGGACAGCGCGTGCCTGTCGATGGAAGAATCCTATTTTCCCTATCCTTGTTTTAGAGGGATGTTATTAATTTAAAAATACAGTATTTTAAACTTCCTTCCCTATTGGTCATGTTACCTTGCATTAACACAAGGATTTGATAAATCCCATTTGGGTGGTTTGGATGGTGAAAATCTCACGTTCTTTTACAGTGGGGTGTGGTGTCTCAGCTTCAAGCACTGTAGAGGGCAAATGTTGTTTACACATCTGCTATTGGAATTTTAGAAAATAAGCATGGGAACGTTTGTATTTAGTGTTTAACTCCTACCTTGGAAGTGGTCTGAGCTTGAGCAAATTGTCCCATTCACTGGTTTCTCAGGGCAGATGGAGGGATTGAGCGAGTGCAGTGGTAAGGGAGTGTGGAGGGAAGAATATGTGACTTCTTTCCTGCTACCTAACCAACTCGGAGCAGGAGGAGTTGCTCTTTATGCATTTAAGGTCCTGTCTACTCAAACTGGTGCTCGGCAGTCGAGGTGTAGAAGTCAGGTACATGCTGACTTCCTGCAAGGGACAGTCCTTTAACTCGGTGTTAGCACCGGCTTGGTGGGAGAATCCCACAATGAAGCTGGTCCCGAGGCCTGACCTTGCCCTGGACCAGCGCCTGCTCCACCAGCAGAAAGCACGTACTGAGTGGCCCTGCCTCCCCTCTCTGCTATTGTAAAGCAAGCAGCTGCCAGTTTGGGAGAGAAAATTCAATTTGGGTGGGGAAGAGAAGGAAGCAAGCTGCACAGAAGAGGGAGTGCTTTAATTTTGTTTCATTTATAGAAATTGTGGGAAATGGCTTTACTAAGGAGGGGGGGGAAATGCGGAGGTGGAGGGAAATATGCAAGCATAGATCTTGTGATCAGGCATAAACAGGCAGCTTCTGTTGGCTTGCTGAGAGGGTAAACCAGCAGCTCCCAGGCCAGTCTCTGCTGTGCTGGCTGGTAACCCCAGCTGACTCTTCCAGCGCTTGAAGAAGAGCCTGTCCCCTGCAGCAGCGCTTGTAGGAACAGGCCCTAAGGACCTGTGCAAGCCAGAACATGGAAACAGTTTGGGGGCATCACATTCCTCTTGCCCACGGCCTCAGCTTTAGAGTTTATTTTCCTATAAAATGAGGTAGAATGGCTGGGGAGGAACCTGAGAGATGTCTGCTTGACAATTTTTTTTCAAGGGGGAGGGGGAGCAAGGCCTCACTTTACTGATTATGAAGTGATTGTTACTCATTTGTCTTTGTGTTAATTCTGTGGCGGCTGAAGGATTGGGAAGTCTTTTGGGCAGAGATTTAGGACAAACTAAATTGCACAGTCCTGTCTTTGCTTATGGGAGCAAGGGCTGAGGCTTAAAGATCCCTCAGTCGTGAGCTCCACTCTATCTCAGGAGTGTTCGTTACCTCTGAACAAAGAGTGTGTCCTCTCTGGCTGTTGCCGTAGGTAGATGCAGCCTGGATCTCGGCGTGGTGGATGGGGAGCACGGGGGCTCAGCCTTGCAAGATTGTAACACAGTAATTTTTTTTTTTCTTTTTCTGTTGTTTTTTTCTGATGGGGCCACAGCCTCCTTACCTTTTTTTCCCACCTATGTCTGGCAAAAGAATTCAAAGGGAGGCATTTTTTCTTATTTAACACTCCTGACATAATCATCTCATGCTCTGTCATACATGCTGGATCCTGTGATATTCAAGAACATTAAAATGATTTAATTACATTGGAAAAATAAAAATAGCACTTATTTTAAAGGTTTATGTTATTTTTGGAGTTTGATAGGTTAAAAAAGGGCATTTCAGAAATTCAGAATATTATGTGCAATAGAAAAACTTCCTTGCTCCCTTTCAGTTGCATAGTTTTTTAAAAAAATAAATAAAATGCAACGTACTGCAGTGTTTACAGCCCAAGCACTGCAGAACTGGACCAGCCTGAGAGAACCAGAAAGTGAAGCTGACAGTAACCCATGGGGAAGCGGGGCAGTCTCCTGTCAGGATCTGCACCATGAAGCTGAGCTCCAACAATTGTGTCAGAGCCTCCTGCCACCTTGAAGCAGGTCAGCAGCATTGGTGAGAGAGATGGTTTTGTGTGTCCTGGTTTTAAATAGCTTGCATGTCCCCATCATTAACTGCAGAAGAGGTTAAAAATGAAGTCAGGAGGAGAGACATGCTGCAACGTGTGAGCCTGTGGAGTTGTTGCTGAGTTAAAACTTCATGAGTTCGGGAGGGAGAAGAGCTTAATGCATTTTTATCCTTTTTCTTAACCACCAGGGAACTTGCTGTGTAGAAGAATGCTTACTCAGCAAGCATGCTGCTTGTTCACCCCTTGGATGTCTCCCCTGAGGTTTCTCCTTAGCCTTTCAGCTCTGGTGTGGTGAATCGTTTAATGCATCTGGAGCCTTTATTTGGCCTTTCAGCACATGGAGAAGTCAGGTGTGTTAGGAAGAAATCTGTTCCATGTGTTTTGGGAGGAAACATCCTAAGGTGCTCCCAGAGGTGGATGACTTGGGTCAATACTGAGGAGTGGGGCTAAGAGAGTGACAGGCTCAGCCATTGGAAATAACCTGGGATGGTTAAGTCATTTGCAGCACAGAAAAGGGAGCACAAGGAGGGGGGCAAGGAAGAGCTGTGACTGAAAACAGAGGTATGCTGCAGGCTAATGAACTAATGTGTTCATGACCGGGTTGTAGGGAAGCTTGTGCTTTGTTTACATGATTTAGCAGACACCAGCAGGCTTGCTGTATAAAAGAATATTAATGTACAACTGGTTGGACACACTGAGATTTCCTTGGTGACCTTTTTAGAACATATTTGCAAAACCTGGTTTTACTGTTCTGATAGCAGTTATTTAAAAAAAAAAAAAAATTGCCTTATTACTCTATCCAGATAACTAACTAAATCAATTTCACTTTCTGGTTTCTGTATATAAATGCAATAAACCCCATCCATTTTGCACATCCTGCCTCACCCTTCAGTCCTTACCAGGGAACTGCAGATTGAACTTTCTCTTTATGAAAACCTTTGTTTGCAGAAGAACTTCATTAGAAAACATTTATGCTCTATGATACACTTCGAAAGCACAGAGAGGTTTCCTAGAGCAGGCTTCATTTTAAGGCATATTTTTATACAGATGATAAGCCTTTTTCCAATCCTTCATCCCCTCCTCCTGCCCTTCCACACCAGGACAGAGCATGCCACTTCCCACACTTCTCTTCAGGGCCCTGTGTTCAGCACTGCTTCCAAACTCGACCCTCTGCAGATGATGTACGGACAAGCGTACCCACCAGAACAGGTTCTACTGATGCTCTGCATATGCTTTCCGTAAGCTGTGCTTTTGCTTCTGTCCTCGAGTGAGCAAGGACAGAGGCAACTGAGTTGTGCTGGAAAATGTTTTAGTTCTGATTCTCAAATTTGCTTCCTTCCAAAAGAAGACAAAGTGAAGTTGTCTGTGAAGCAGATGTCCTATGATGCGGTGGGTAGACTGCTGGTAGTTGCTGATGCAAATGCAAGGGGAGCTTGATTGCCTTTGTGCATTAATCTTTTCTTCTTTCCTGTATATGTTTTCTTTTTATCTGAATTGCACCACTATGGAATTATTTGCAGAATGGTACTCCATATATATGTGGGATTTAAAAGCAAAAGCATAATTGATGCTGTGCAGGATGTCACTCAGTCAGTTTTATTTTGCTTTATTTTATATATATTTTCTGGTATCCTGTACATTGCAGTGGGTGTGAAGATAGTATTTTAATATTTGTACAAAGTTTAATTTAATTGTTCTATGTATATAACTGCATTTCTAAATTAAAAAAAAATTTCTTTTGAAGTGAAGCTATAATCTCCTGTGTATTTTTTTAACTGCTTGGACCTTGTGGACTGGAAATCTAGCAGACCATTAGCAAATATGTTGTAGTAGTGCATCACCTTCCATGTGAAGATTAGGGTGAAGCTAAAGCTGGGGATGCTCAAATGGCTTGGGGAAGGAGGTACAGAGTTGGTGTGGCCTTAGAAGGATCATCTGTTTCCAAAAATACCCTCCACTCTCAGAAGCAAAGGCCACCCTCAGTGTGCCTGCATGCAACTGCATGAGAAATTGGGCCGGGCTGGTTCAAGGGCTGTTCTGGGAGGGCTGTGATCGCTCGAGGGCCACCTGGACCTGTTGTCTGGTCTTGGCTGACATTTGTGGCAGATGTGTTTAGCAGATGCTCCTCAGCCTGCCTGAGAAGTCTCCTGATCTAACGTGCAGACTTGCTGCATGAGGCTGGGCAAGGTACTTGTTTGCCTTTACTGTGTGCACGCATAGCAATTTACTAATGTGGTGCAGAAAGACCCTCACAAGCGCTCTGTCCCTTCCTCTGCTCCCCCAAACAACGCATAGTCTGTGCAGTCTGAGTTCCTGCAGCAATGATCGGTCAGCGATGGAGAGGAAGGAAGTGAGCTGGGAGGAGGACGACACGGTGGTTACCTAGCTCTCCCACGGCAGCAATAGGAAACATGTGCCCGCTGGGTCTGTGCATGAGCAAAGGCAATAGCGATAAAGCAAGAAGGGCTGAGTGTGTTGGGAGACACGGGCTGGATGAAAGCCGTGGGGGGGCCTCAAAGAGGAAATAAGGCTGGGTCTGGATTTGACGTAAGGAGAGAAGAGGCATTTTGGGGAGCATTTGAAGCAACTGCTGCATGGTTTTCTTACAGTCCCCTGCTTGCCAGGCTTGGAACCTGCATCGATGACTGCGGCACCGATGGCTGATAGCTGCTGCGGTGTCTCCGTCCATTGGTGGGGCCCTTGGGAACAGTAAGTCGGGAGACTGGCCAAGTTGTTAACGATGGGAAAGGGCAGGGGGAGAAAGGTTTAAAGAGATGATGTATGGCATGAGAGGACTTCAGAGACGAAGAAGGGGTGAATATAATAAATGGCTAATTAACCTTGGAGACTAGATGAGGAGAACAGTATATATAGCAAGAGGATGTTATTTTTAGAGGGAAGATAGCTCTGATTGGCAAAATACTAATCCAAAGCAGATAGCAGGACAGCATAGGAGACATTGGAGAGATCTTTCAAATACGTGGGTGTAGACAGTGCAGGTCCAAGTGGAGAGGTGAGGCTGGGTGCAGGCTCTGCTCTTCCCTCTTCTGGGTAGTCGTGCTGCGCCGGGAGGATGGCAGAAGCAGAAACAGCAGAAGACCCCTTGTTCTGTTAGTGCTATATATGGTCCTTTTCTATTATTATTATAGTTTGCTTTGCTTCGAAGACCTAAGGTAACGTTGCCCTTTGAAGCAAATGTACTAATGAGTGTTCCTTTCGTTTAAGGAAATCTATTGGTAGTGTAATAGGAAAGGGAAGGAGAGAGGAGGTCCTTCTGGCCAACTTGTTCAAAGCAAAGTCCTTAAAGATGTTACGAGATTTTTGTATGCTCACATATATGATTTTTGTCCTCTGTAGAGGAACAGGCAGGTTAAAGAGAAGGGAAGGGGTGACATCTATTTATTCCATTTATTCCTTAAATTATTCCCACACAGCAAGCTGATCTTACTGTAGTTTTGCCACTGCGAAACTGGAGCTCTGTGGCCTGTGCCCACCCTCCTGTAGCAGGCAGTTGGCATGTGGGAGTCGTGGCCTCCAGGAATTGCTTTTAAATTACGAGTATTTTTCACTGGGCTGTGGTCTCCTGCCACAGCAATTCTGGCAGCCAGGAATGTGCCTTTCTTGTTGTTCTGCAGCTCTTATCTATTAGACATGTTGGAAATAATTTGTCATCTCTGGTTTGTGCCTGCAATGAGAAATGACTGTGGGAGCCAAGCCCGAGGGAAGCCAGCCTGAGGTGGGTGGTCTGGGAAATCCTCCTTAACAGTTGGCCCTTCGGCTGAAGGGTGGAAAGGCCAGGGCACGCAGGAACACCTCTGCTTCCAGAAAAGTGGCCTCGCTACAAAGACATGGACCCCGCCACAAAGCTGCTTTGAGAAACTTGCTCAGGAAAGGGGATAGATGGGCTCCTGCCCTTACCAGGCGTCCTGCCAGCCAGCGCGCTGTACTGCCCGGCTCCCAGACAGGATGTTCTGTACGTGTGGATTTTCCAGGAAGACAAAGCCACGGACATACCAGCCCCATTACAACCACGGGCTTTAACTCTTTAACAGGACCGAGCGCATCTGGAGCCTTTCCTCACCACCCCGGCTGCTGCACGCCACAACGCCACTGTTGGAAAGCTTTGCGGTGGGATTATCAAATCATCCCTTGATGTGCTGTAGCTTTGGCCCTGCCGGAAACCTCCCCTGCATTAACAGCTCCCCCAGCCTCTGACCTGTTTTTAGGGGTGTCACGAAATGCAAGATTCCCCCTCCTGAAAGCAGAAGGATGCCTGCAGCCTATGTGCCAACAAGCCCCGTGCTTCGCAAAGCAAGTGTTTGCACGCTCCTTCTCACCTGCCAGGGCCATGCAGAGGGCCCCTTATGAGTGCTGTCCCTGGAGAAGAGAGCAGGGTCTGGCCATGACGCGCTGCCGGCCCCCATCCCTCATCGGCTGCGGTACTTGGCAAAACTGCAATGGTGTCTCTCGGCACTAAGCTGGCATCCCAGCACACAGGGGAAGGGATGGACAAACACACTGTGCTGGTTTTGTCTGGGATAGAGTTAATTTTCTTCATAGTAGCTAGTATGGGGCTATGTTTTGGATTTGTGCTGGAAACAGTGGTGATAACACACTGATGTTTTAGTTGTTGCTGAGCAGTGCTTACGCTAATCAAGGACTTTTCAGCTTCCCGTGCTCTGCCAGGTGCACAGGAAGTTGGGAGGGGACACAGCCGGGACAGCTGACCCCAACTGGCCAAAGGGCTATTCCACACCACATGACGCCATGCTCAGTATATAAAGCTGGGGAAGAAGAAGGAAGGGGGGAACATTTGGAGTGATGGCGTTTGTCTTCCCAAGTAACCATCACATATGATGGAGCCCTGCTTTCCTGGAGATGGCTGAACACCTGCCTGCCCATGGGAAGTAGTGAAGGAATTCCTTGCTTTGCTTTGCTTTGCTTGTGTGCGCAGCTTTTGCTTTCCCTATTAAACTGTCTTTATCTCAACCCACGAGTTTTCTCACTTTTACCCTTCTGATTCTCTTCCCCATCCCACTGGGGGCAAGTGAGCGAGCGGCTGCGTGGGGCTTAGTTGCCAGCTGGGGTTAAACCATGACATGCACACAATGGACTTTCCGATTCTCCCTATTCCCTTTTGCAGGAGGATGATGTTTACCAGCAAACTCCTCACCTTAACCTTCTAGTAAGACCTGGGCCGTGCCACCACAGAGCTAAGGAGCCCAGAGGGTACCTCGGCATAAGGGTGTTGTCCTTTGCAGCTCTCTCTCATCTGGCCCGCACTGAGCTCAGGGTGGGTCTGTGGGACACAGCTCGGCTTTTCATGTTACATTCATGAAAAAAAAACAGATTTTGGGCAAGAGGACACAGACTGGTGCCAACATGCTGGCGTTCAGGGCACAAACCCCCTTGTCTCCTTGCCTGCTTCTCCAGGCATGCTGCTCACATCTCCTTGTAGCTACTTAAGGGAGTGGTGTTAGAGACCACACTGTGTTTAGCAGCTCTGCCTGGCAAGCGGGGTTTGTCTTCCAGCCCACGGATCCCAAGTGAGGCCGGGGACCCACTTCATGGAGAAGACACGCTCTCCCTGTCCCCACACATGCCAAACCACGGTGCCCAGCAGCCCTGCAGCAGGGGCAGTCGGACACTGCTGGGCACAGCGCTGATGCTCTCAGGGAAGGAGGAGGGAGCCGTAGTGGGCTGGAGCGTGCTCTGGGTACCTGAGAGCACCAAGAAGCCCCTGCAGCAGGTGGGTGTCCCTCCTCTTGCCGCTGCTGTCTGACAAGGCGTGCGTGTAGTTAGACTTGCACCTGCCCCTGTGCCTGGGGCTGCCACCTCCCTGCGGTTCAGCGGCAGCTGGGGGTGGGAGAAGGACAGCTTGGGAGGCTGGCAGTGGCAGTGCACGTCCCTCCTTACAGGTCAATGGCAGCTGGGGATGCTGTTCGCAAGGCTGGGGCTGGGCTGGGCAGAGCTGCTGGCTGCAGCTGGCACACAGCTGGATTTGCTTCTGCACTGGCTGTGCCTATCAGGCAGGCCCTCCCTTAAGAAGGGCTAACGTGTTGCCCATATTTAGAAAGTATACAATGTTCATCTTCAAGCCCAAGTTTAAAGTCTCCTCATGTTGAGGAGACCAGGGCCAGGTTTGGGAGTCGCAGAGATTTCCTGGGGAGGAAAACTCAGGCAGCGAAGCCCTCTTGGACAAGCCCGATGGGAGTCAGAAGCAGAAGCCTGGCACCCAAGGGGCGACAGCGCTGGGTTTCCCATCTCGAGCTCCCGTCCCTGGGTGCTGCAGGGCAGTGTGGGGCTCCCTGCAAGTGGCACAAGACAGCAGTCTTGCACAAACTACTTCACTTTCCTCTATCTTCATGAGCTGCCTGCACAGGATGGCAGAAATGTCCCTGTAACAGCTGTTTCCAAGGGATTTATGATCCTGGGTTCAGCTCTGCAGACAATGTTGTTACCATCCGACAGTCCGTGTCTCCCCCCATAAACGTAACCTGGCTCCAAATAATTGCTTCCTCCGGGAAGCTTTAAAATAGTTGATTTGTTACTGAAACTGTTCAGTATTTCTCTTGTGCTTCTCTGGTGCATTTTCAACAGCCTTACAAATAACTGGGAATTTATCTTCATGGCATCTCAGTGGGTGGGAAGGCCCACGCTGTCCCTGTTGATGGGGAGGGGAAAAAATAAAGCATGGAAAACTGAAGTAACCTTCTCCAGGTCACACCAGGGGCTGTGTTGCAGGTGAGGAAACAAACGCTCCTAATGACACCTTCAGCGTGTCTTCTTCCAGACCTCTGCTTTAGCTGTGAGCTCCTGTTTCTTCTGCTCGTGGTGATCCAGCCGTCACCCCGAGGGACGGGCCCTTTATTCCAGCACAGGCTGTGCCGGAAGGGGATGACCGAAATGGTAATTCAGAGATATTGATTCTCCTCATCCTGGAAGCGTAATGCCAAGGGCAACACCTGCTACATAATCACCCTCTTCTGGTTCTGCCTTGTGGCTAACGAGTTTGAGATAAACCAGTCAGGGCCGTGCCCTGGGAATCAAATGGCGGCCCTGCTGTTCCCAGTGCAAGACAGGTCAGCAGGGGCTCTGGGAGAGCCATACAGGAAGGGGAGCTTTCTTCTTTCCTGCATTTTGGCAGCAAAATTAGGCATTTCAGAACAAGGTGGTAAAAATGCAACTGAATGGAGCATGGGAGGGGTCTGGCTGCAGGGGCACGTCATGCTGGGGTACCTCTGAGGTGCTGGAATTAGGTTTTCTTGCTTACTAGTGCAACAGGGAGCAAAGTTTTGGTTGGTTTATCAGCTGTTGAGCTGGTCCTGGTCCCTGTGAGTTGAGGACCAAGGATTCATGCCTTGTAGTTTCGTCCTGCAATTGGCAGAGGCAATTACGAGAGGTCCAGGGAGATTAAATGTTTGTTCCTTTGTTTCGTCCCTGTTCTGCATTTATACAAAGCCATCCCAGTCATTTTATACCGGGGACTTTTTTTTGGTCTGTTTTTGAGGATGCAAATTACCATTGCATCTTGACCTTTCCCGCAGGAGGAGAACCCTACGCAGCGGCCGCTTACCCCTACTCACCCAAGCCGCGGTGGCAAGGAAGGGATGCCAGTGGGGCGGAGAGCAAGCAGCCTTTCCCGTCTCCCTCCAGCACTGCCGGGGAGTGACACACCGCAACCCAAACGTGATCTCTTGGGGTGCGGGGGGCTGCTGCTCCACCCGCTCACCTCAGCCCAATGCCACGAGGATCCCCTTCGGCCCAGTTCCTCCTGTCAGACCCGCCTGCCTCAGACCTCGCCGGCAAACCCCCCCGGGGAGGCACCCGGCGCTGCCCCACACCCCCACCTAGCGCCGGCCCGGCAGCGCCGCGCTCCCGGCGCCCGCCTCGGCAGCCTGCGGAGGGGCGGCGGCCCCGGCGGCGGCCCCGGCGGCGGCCCCGGCGGCCTCGCAGCCCCGGCGGCCTCGCAGCCCCCGCCGCCCCGGCGTGCCGCCGCCGAGGAGCCGCACGGCGCGGGGGGCAGCGGCGGGCCGAGTGCGGCTTCACGGGTGGGTGTCTGTGCCCACGCCTTCACAAGTTTCGCCTGTGTCCTCTGGCAACGAGACGCTGATTAGGAGTTGCAAAGGAAGATGTGTTCCTCCGACCAAAGAAATTATTTGGGGGGGGGGATAAAGGAAAGGTTGTTGGTATTTAAGATCAAAATAACAGATGTTTGGGGAAAAAAAAAAAAATCACGACAAATCTACTTTAGCAACACCCACTGCAATGGGTCTAAACTAGCCGTGATGGACATGAAGCAGAAATCGGCATCACCACCATCAGTTAGACAGCAGGGAAGGCTCGTGGCAGGGTCAGGGAAGCCGGGAAGCTGACTGGTTTTGAGATACAACGTAATCGCTTTATGAAATGTCAAAAATTATTCTTGCCCAAGAGTGGGGCCTTGCAAGTGTTGTTCCCAAACTGGACTTCCTTATTATTAAAACAACCCTTCATTAGCACTCCAGGATGGCTTTAATGGTGCCAGCAACGGTGATCAAGTTGAAAAGGAGCTGGTAAATGCAACTGCCAGGACACCTAAGCCAGAACAGACTCTCAAGATGACAAAGTTTGAAAGAGCGGTGGCTTTGGTCTAAACCGGCCCGTGTTCTGCCGTGACCGTGGACGGTGCTGCAGCAGGGCCATTGCTACCAGGGCACCCTGAGAAAGCCACCTCGAGGCGTGCACTGGGAGGCCGCTCCTCTCCATACGCTCTAACCTGGCACTTGTATCTGCAGAGGGTCACAAGCCCATCCTAAACATACTCACCTGGCTTGGGCCAGAAACTCCTTGGCAGAAGACTTGATGGTGGAATGGGGTTTTTTTTGCTTTGTTGGGCAAAAACCTGCTGATTTCTTCAGTGTGAGGCTGTCAAATTTGTTTGTGGGACCTAATGGCCATTGGGAAAACAAAGCTCTGTAGCTGCTCGGGGTGATCCTCTGCTCCCTGCAGTTAGCAGAACTAGCTGCTTTCCCACTGCTGTTTGCCAGAGCAACGTAGAGTCATTTTCTTATAAGAGAGGAAACAAATTCTCCAGACACGATGCCCTTCTGGGCAATTGTTGCAGTTTCCTCTGAAATTTTCAAAAACACAAAATAAGATTTTTTTTTTTAAATGTCCAAAGCCCCAAATATTTTTCTTCTTTTATTGGGTTCCATAACCAAAAAAAGGTTATTTAAAACTTTTATATGTCTCCTTTTTAGTCTGGTGAGGGAGCAGGGGGATATTAATGCTTGAGGGGGATTCCCTCCCTCCCCTGCTTCTCAAAGAAAGCTTGCCTTGTTTTAAGTGTTTTCTTTCTGCCTGTCTCCATAGAAAATATTAGGGATATGGGGTCTGGTATTCATTATAAGCTCCCAACAGAGTAAGATCAATGAAACTTTAAATAAAGCAGCTGCGAGCCAGTATGTCATTTAGCTGTTGAAGTTAAAAGCATGTATAACAAAAATGGAGCTTGATGGTGAAGGCCTTTATTCCCTCTTCCGTAAGTTTGCATGATGTTGTCTTGTTGCTGATGCTTCACAGTCACACAAGGTAGGTCTTGCCGGAATTTTCATCTGTGTACCCACCTGTCTACTAGAGCATGAAACCTAGATCATGAAGCACTCGGCTACTACACAGCCATGGCTACTTTTACCTTTGCAATCAGGGGTATCTGATGGTTTAACCACAAAGCCACCCTTTCTTGTCTTGAATGTGAAAATAATTAGGTAAAACATAAAAGCTTACTAAAATTGTCTGTTCTTAAATAGGGAATGAAATTTTAAAAGCCCTTTTTGTTCCCCCCCCCTTTTTTTTTCCCCCTAGCCTTTGGAAAAAAACAAACCCAATACAGGACCGAACGAAACCCCAGTGCAGTTGCCAGGAACACTCCAAGCTTCCCTGCATGCACCATTTGGTCACAGCGTGTTACACACCGAGCGCAGAGCCCGGCCGTATTTTCCCCAGGTCACCATCCTCCTTCGCCACAAAGCTGCCTGCCAGAGCCAGTGGCATAAAGTCCCTACTTCCACCTTAGTTGGACGGCTGAGCTAAGGTCACGGAGAGCTTTTTTCACCCGACAGGTCCATTTTCCCCCACCTCTCAGCAGCACGGCCCGGAGCGGCAGAGGCTGACCAGGTCAGCCCGTAACACGAATTCAGCCCTGCCTGAAGAAAAGCGCCCGGGCTGCCAGGAGGTTCACTCTCACCAACAGATGGGAAGGAGGGGTGGGAGGCACCCAGGGGAGCAGCCACTTATTCAAGCAGTGTGATATTTATCATTTTAATCAGCAGTATTGCAGTTAAGTCCAAGACGCAGGAAAACAGAGGAAAGGTCACACAAGAGCAGTGAAATTATCAGAGGCTGGAAGGAGTTACAAGAAAAGATGAAAAGGGCTAAATACGTGTATCTCAGCTGAGCAGGGACAGCTAAGGAAGGCTGATATTACCATCCAAAAGGAACAGTCCCCAGGGAGGAAAAGGGAGTCTTAAGCTTAGTTCAAGGGCCTGTAACTCAATGTGACAGGAGGAATTTTGAAAGGAAAATACGGGTTAAACAGAAAAAAACGTTACTCCTGATCTTATTTGTTAAACTGATTTCCCATGGGGAGCAGTGGAAACCCAGGCTCTCGACTTGTCTACACGCGGGGGAAGGGACATACTTTCCTGTGCTTTAGGGAAAGGCAGGAGGTGGTGGCGAGGAGCCGGGGTGAGTACCGAGTCATGGACCAGCCTGCCGGGCTCTTTGTCTTCCAGCTTTCTGCCTGCCAGAAATAACAGCCTGTGCCTGTTGCTTATCCTACATGTCCTCCGATGCCTGAACTTGACAATAGTAATAAAAGAAAACTCTTCTGCCGGTGTATGTGCTGGGAATTAGCAGCCGGGGAGGTTGGAGGGTTGTGTGGCAGAATCAGACCCCTGGAAAAGCCGGTGCAGCTTTATTTAATGCACTGTGCAGCTCAGGGGCTGCATGAGCAATGCCTTGGCTGTTTCAGAGCTGCAGAAATGATGCCAAACAGAAAAGAGGTCTGCATAATCATGTCTCCTGTTGCTGGCAGGCACATGGTCAGGACATTGCGGTGGCTGAACACTTAATTCTAGAGCGATAGGTGCAATATGTGCTTCTGAATGGTCTGGGGGGAAGAACAAATAGACAATGTGCCTATTCCCCAAAGCATTTAATCTTACTAAAACAATTTTAAATGTGATTTAAACAGTAGGCTTTCTAGCTCTTCTGTTCATGAGCAAAGCTCAAAAAGTATCTGAACAAAGAATGTATTTTCACCCAAAGGGACATCTTCGGCTCAATGTTGAAAAAGTCGCAGAGCCACTGATCTGAGTGCAGAATCTGGGAAGGCAGCTGCCCCGTTGACATTTCCTTATGAGAGGTGACACCAGCTCCTGTGCCAAGCGAGTAGGCGTTTTGGAGCAAGAACTGCGGAAGGAGCAAAGCTAATGCCAACAGATAATGATTCACTGGCAGGAACCAGGCACCAGCACTCCTGGCCTTGTCCTCTGCAGTGTCCCGACAACCCCAGGGTGCCTGACTGTGCATTTGGTTTCTCAGCTGCAGCAGGAAAGCCCTGCTCCTCTCTGGCTCTGCAAGGAGAAGCCACCTCTCCAGCTGGCCCAGCACATGGTGCCAGCAAGCCCAGGGAGGTACAGGTGCTGCTGGTGAAAGGTCTGGGAACCGAGCTGCCTTCTTCTCTGGAGTGGGCAAGCCAGGCAGCAGCTCTGCCATTGCCTCGTGATGGTCCTTGTGTCCAAACTCTGAGGCAGAGGAACCCTTGTCTCTGAGGCCAAAAGTTTAATTAAGTTCTGGCACCAAGTTAGCAGGATGGCAGATAACTAACGGAAAGCACCAGACCCAGATGGATGTGGGTTTGTGAACCAGGCTGAGATACCAAACCACTCCATGTGAAACTAGTGGATGACTGTAAACTTACTGTCAAATCTAACCATGTTAGTAAACTGCTGACGGAGGCTGAGGCTGCCAGCTCCGTGTGCTGCCTGTGCTCCCCTGGTCCCAGCTGGGTGACAACCGGCCCCTCAGAGGCCTACTGAGGTGGGTGAGAAGGGGAGACAACGCTTGAACTTGGTACGAGCTGACCCTCATACCCTAATATTGGCCTTTAAAGTCTACACAGAGAGTAGCGCCCTTCAGCCAAAGCCGGATGCTTAATGATCACGAGATGCATGTGAAATCTTCTCCTGAGCCTTCCAGCTGCTGCACCCCGAGCAGCAGCTGGACTCTATATTTGCTGGTGTAAATCACTTCTTAATGCCTGCAGATGAGAGTGCTTTGTAGCACCAAACACACGCTGTGCTGATGGAGTGCTTCTTGCAGAAAAAGCCCCTGTCTGAGGAGGATATAAGCCAAAATCTGCTGAATCTTATCTTTCATTTAGACAACCCTTCCGGCATTTGTGGCTGAAAGTGAAATATTCAGAGTATGAATTGCTGTCTTCTCGAGGGCTTGGGTGGCTATCGCTATGGGCTGGGGGAAGGGTGAATTTCCTCCCTAATTATACTAGCTCTGTGCTGTTATACTTGCCACATGGATCACAGGATGGTTTAAAGCTCAAGGGCCTGATATGTGGTGGCACGGTGCCCAGCAGGGAAAGAGCACTTGAGAGGTAAATTCTCTGGTGCGGACACCATGAGATGTGGAACTAGTTACTACTCCTCTGACAGCAGAGCCCTGTCAAGGGGGAGGAGCGATTGAGAGTTTGGATTGAAAAAAACAAAATAACTGGTATTATAGTCACCCTGAAAGTTGAGTCGGTAAAACCAAAGGAGAGAAAACAGCAAGTGGGGGAATCTGGGAGCAGAAACCTCCAGAACCAAGACTACCACTGAATTGACTTGTAGCATCAAATCATAACTATAGAAAGACCATGTATTCCTGTATCCTTAGGCAATATGAAGAGAAAGATCTCTGTATTGGTACAAGTACATTCAAAGATGTATAATGCTTAAATATACCTTTTCGAAGTAACTATAGTGGCATAAAAATTCCGTGCATGCTTGGCATAATTCTTGGGTGGTTAAACAGTCGGTGAAATTGCAATTTGTTTTCCAGCAGGATCTATCAGAAGGTTGGAGGAACCAGGATGTCATATAGATGTCATATATATACGTAAGCTTTGTCCTTTCTACTTTGTGTTTTTATCTGTGTAACGTGACAACTAGTTTAAACAGTCTCTTGTGATTACAGCTTAATGACAGTTTTCCTGGATTGCGCAACTATGCAGTATATTGTTTTAATGTTGTTTTTGCTTAGTATAACAGATGCCTAAAAAGAAGAAATGAAACCACTAGTGCTGGGACGTGTACCATTCCCCCCCGACTTGAAAAGAATGTGAAAGGTAGGTGATATAAACATGGCAAGACACAGCATTGATAACACTCCAGCCTTCTGCAAGGGTTTGACCTCTGCTTCTTAAAGATACCACAAAGCTCTTCATGAACTGCATAGCAGCCATATGCATGTTGGAGTAGTGCTGTGCTGTAAGAAAGCTGAGGTCATTGTTAAATCTTTCTTACCTTACTGTCATTAAGCAGATAATCACTTGTCCCTTAAGTATCATACCCTCTGTTGCCACATCCCAGAATAGGTTTTACCTGTTTCTGCAACGCCAGTGTATTTGTTGAGTTATTTTTTTAGATTGCAATCTACTTTAGCGCAAGCCTTTATAGATGTTACTATTTCCTAAATGGGTATTTCTGATTTTGTACTGGCAGATTAGACTTCCTAAACATAGTGTGCCCTTGTTCTTGCAGAATTTCATCTTGTTGTTGAATCATTCCTTTGGTTTCTGCAACTCATTTTGAATTCTGTTCTTGTCTTTGGAGTGTTTGAAACTCTCCCCAGGCTGATTCATCTGCATGTTTTAACACTGCCTGTTCTAATCTGCTTAGCAAATTATTAATGCAGGTGTTGAATGGTCCTGTGCTAAGAATCAGATCCCTGATTCCACAAAGGAATTGTCCCCATGTTTGTCAAGGAGCTATTTTGAATGCAAAATCTGAAAAAGTTGTGCTCCCAGCTTACAATGAATTTTACCCTGGTATTTTCCTGTTTGCTTAAGAAAAAAATGGACTAAAATCTTTATTATAGTCAGGTTTAACACATCTCTATTTTTTCCCCTTGCCCGCTAGCTTAGTTATTCCAATAAGTATTGGATTCATTTGAAACAGCTTGTTCTTGATTGCCTGCCTTGTTGACATGAGCAGTTTACCAGTTTACTGAATGAAAGTGCTTATAAATTGATGATTTAATCTTTTGTTCCACTGCCTTTCTGACCTTTGAAGTTAAGCTTGCCAATCGAAAAATCACTGCACTGCCAGGAAGTTAGGCGTTTGGGATGGTGCTAGAGATTTCTTGGTGATGGTTCATTAGTTACTTCAGGGAGTTTCTTACGGATTAAAAGTGCTGGCTGCTTGAGAATATGTGAACTTTCTTCACCCTATTCTTCCCCTATTACGACCTATGTCCTTCACACCCTTTTTAAGATGAATACTGGGTCTCAATTAAGCAAAAGGTGAAGATGACATGACATGATCAGTGTTTGCGATCTGCCGTCTGCTGAAAACAAAAACTGTTGCCAGTGTTAGTCCCTGGGTCTGTGTAAACAAAGATGGCTTGTCAAAACAAAGATGTGGTATGATTTGAGCTGCTTGGAAATGTAATGGCAGATCATGGCCATGAGGGCAGTGGTTGCATTTTGGGGTACATCTAACGCCGAGTTAAATCAGAAAGGGGCTCAGGTGGCTTTCAGGAAAGACCTGGAAGGGCCAGCCAAGGAAGGACACATGATCCTGCAGAAGCTCTCCCGTTACCCTCTGAAGGTTTATGAATAGCTTTGACCCAGTAAAGTGTTTTTGTAGCAGTCTATAACTTGGTCTCACAGCATTGTGAGATTTCCTCATGAGTTCACATTCAGTGTCTACAACTAAACACGCTGAGCTGGTGTAAACTTGTTCTGATGATTCAAATATTAACCCAAGGAGGAAAAAAATCTTTTTCACTTTGTACCTGTAAGCTTCATGTTGGAGCAGGTACCACCTGTCCTTCTGCAGCTGTAACAAATTCAGCATAAAAACATAAAGCTAACCTAAACTTTGTTGCATATACTAGATAATGTAAAGAATGTGATGGTGTGTAATGCTTTGTCGGTATTAAATCTCTATTGGGATGTGATCTGATGTGATGATGCCTTAACTGCCTCACACAGTGGCAAACTGCAGAGACATAGGCAGTGCCTGCTCCATATCCTAGGGAAGAAGAGGTGACGGGCTCCTGGCTCTGCTACTTTTTCCTGAGCCACAGTCATTAGCACAGCCCCGAATAACAGACTCACCCAAACTAAGAGCTAAGGTCTGCAACTTCAGTGATGAACTACAGATCCCCCTGTTACCATGAGGTACCCCTGGGACTAGCTGAATATTGCTGCTGAGCCATAATTAATAGGATGCTAATTATTAGGTTTGGCTAGGAAAGACAAGCGTGAGGAACCGTATCCAAGGGGTTCTAGCAGGAGCCAGCTGGAAGAAGGCCGGTTAGGCAACGAGGATCCATTCGGACTGTGGAAGAGTAGCCCTCAGTCAGGCTCCCTAACTCTACTTACTACTGAGTAACACGGCCCTGCAGCAGCACATTTCTCTCTGAATTACAGTCTAGTGGAAAAAGGGTGCTACAGCTAAATATGTTTCTGGTTGGTGGGCAAGGACTCTCAGCCTGACACTAACATATGAGAAATCCATATATTTGGATTTAAGCAATTTGAAGTTTAGCTTTCCTGAAAAGTGGAAAAATGGAACAACCCAGTGACAAACTTATTTCTGAATGTCTGTTATTCTATTATTTCTGGTCAGTTTTCATTTTCTTTCTCCAAATATTTTGAAGAAAAGTAATTGGTGCTGAAAGATTAAATGATCTATTTAGTTTTTGCCTTCTCCTTGAGACTTTCACAAAGCAGCTCTTGAGCCCTCATTGCTGCCTTTAAGAGACCTACACTTAGCATAGCAGTAAGAGAAATACGTTAGTTTACAGAGCCTTGGAAAAAAAGGACAGAGGATGCAAAGTAAAGAAAGATAGAGTAGATTAACATGGAGAACCATAGTGAAAGTAATAACAAATACATTCACCAGCAGCAGAAGAGGATGCTAGCTACATTTCTGCTTCCATTCACTGAACTGTTGCAGAACTGGGCAAGTGCTGAGTCTTTGGCTATATGGCTTAATACAAGCAGCTTCACTGTGGATCTGAGCAGCAGTAGTTTTTGCAGAGGGTCTTCAGCAACAGCAGGTAGAGTCTCTGAATTGGAGTCTCTCTTTTTTCCTCTCTCCCCCCCCCCCTCCTTTTTTTTCCTGTTCCATCTTTCCCCCTGGTTTAAAGCTGTCTGTAGGGTGCAACCATGTGCACTTCTTGTATTCAGAGCATCCTCCAGCAAGTTATTCCAGAGGTCTACTACCAGTTGGTGAAGAACCACCTCCTTTGACATGTTTTGAACTTGGGCTTCATTAGTTTCATTTGATGACATCTAAATTTTGTATTTGGAAGGGACAGTGAAGAGTTAATCCCTATTGACTATTTTCCACAAGCAGTACCAGATAGCAATGGTGGCTGGGGGGGACTTTATTTCTGCTTTCATTTAGTCTTCTGCTGCCTCATGCCCTTTCCACTTCCAAATAGTGACTGTTTTTACCAAGTTACCTTGATGAATTAACTAGAGGGATTTCAGCCTGCTTCTGTGGCTTTCAGCAGCCCAGAGTTGCAAGGAAGCTAGGGGTGTGGACATTACTGAGCTAGCCAGCAGCAAGAATATTAACAGGTCCTACGTGGCCTTCAAACAGCCTCAAGCCAGAGGGAGAAATACTCCTTCCGGTTAACATAAAACTTGGAGAAACTGGGTGGGAAACAGATGTGCCTATTCATGACCCTCATGTGGGAAGCCCATGTGAGTAAAAGAGCACGTGGCCTTTATGTCGGTAACACCCTTGGGTAACACTGGAACCTTTTAAAGAGTGATTGTTGTCTCCTGGATCCCCTCTTGACTTTTGCTTCTCTTCTCCCAGTGGTCTGAAAAGGAGATGCACAGAGGAGACTACTGCCTTGCAGTAACAAGGACAACGCTTTTTAGGCTGCAGTTTCACACTGCTAAAATGAACAGCTCTTCCTCAGTGGGGTACTCCTGCCCCTTCCCTTCCTCTCTGTCCAGCGCTAACCCTTGTTTTTATCCCACTGCAGGCTGGTTTTCAGGGAGTTAAACCAGCAGAAATCTGCTTGCTGCCTTTTCCAGGGCTAGTTTTTGCTGGTTTAGCTTTGTGAACCAGCTCACTCCACAGTCAGAAGAGTCCCAGTGTTGACAGGAACAGGACTGCCTGTTCCCATGGCACCTGTTAGAGGACTGTAACTCATTATGAAATTAGCAGTGTTAAATGTTAGACAGCACATCTGAATGTATCTTCCTCAGCAGGTAAAGGTTATGATCCACAGGGATAATCACAAGTGTTGTCTTTCATTGCTCAAAGTCCTCCCTCTACTGCAGATTCTCCCATGTGTGCATCATCCTTGCTTTTCTCACGGACCCAGATGCTGTGCAGAATGGAAATACGCATCTGTAATCCAAGAGAAAAGCAGGCAATGCTGCCAGTTGCCCTTGCTAAACCTTTAGCTACACTGTAGCCTCTCATCATTGCCTGCACATAGCAGAAATAACTTTCCCAGTTTGGGGACTCTGCATACTGTTGCAGAATGCAGTCATATAGACCTATGACGTCAGTGGCATCACGTGTGGTATTCTTCCAGGGAAATTTACTCAACGTCAGTGACTAAGCATTAAAAAGAGAAGTTCATCCCTGTAGAGCTGATTAACAACAGACGCCAGCTGTAACAAAGATGGCATTTCACAGTCCACAAGGGGAATGGGTAGGGGGTAGGACTTGAGGCAGCATGGGACTCCAGGTGACAAGTCAGGGAAATGCTATCAAAAGCATCATACTGTCCTCAGGTCAACCCGATGTAGCTATAATTGCCGTCTAACTCTCTGTGTAAAGCCAACTGATCCAGCAGTGCACAAATCCGGCAATGACAGTCGCAGAGCTGCAACCTCCATCTGTATTAGAACACTAGTGGGCGTATCTTCAAGATCCAGATGTCTTCGGCATCTTGAATGCCCCTTGGGATAATTTGTTGCCTTTACTGCAATCATCTTGAAGCCAAGCTGTGACAAATTCTGCAGAGTTATGTAAAACACAAACAAAGCTCAGCTCTCTACCTTGTCATTACACACTTGATTCCGAATGAGGGTGCAGATAGATCAGGTGCTCCTTACCTGTTTTTCTCCTCTTGTTCTTTGCTTGTCATGGCCAAGAGAGAAACAGCTGTTCCTGCAAGACCTTGCCCACCCCTGTGCCTGCCTGGCACTCAAGCGCAGCACAGTTTTTAAGTCTGTTATGTCGCGTTTAACCCATCACCTCAGCTTTAATGACAGCCCTATGCTACGCAACACCGTGAAAATCCAGGTTTGTTTGTGCTTTTACTGCCTTCTCAACATGGCTTCCAGATGCAGTAACACACTGTGCTTTCCACGCTCCGGACCAGCATTAACGCCACTGCCCGTTTTCTTCCCACGCAGGCAGCTCCAGCACACTGCCACCGGTTACCTAACCCAGGACGGCTGCGCCGACGAGCAAAGGCAAGTACACCAGCGGCCATCCTCCCTCCGCGCACTGAGAAGGGCCTCGGGCAGGCCCGGTTACAGGGGGACAGGTAGCAAGGGGCTAGGGGGCGTCTGCTCCCGCACTCCTCCGCAGGCGGGCTGCTGGGCGGCGGGCTGCTGGGCCCCGGGCTGCTGGGCCCACGAGCGGTGCCAGCCTCGATGCGGCGCGCCAGGGCCGGGCCGGGCCGGTGATCCCCGCGCCGGGGCGCACCCCTCCCCGCCCTGACCTACATTCTCCGGGGAAGGGGCGGGGCCGCCGCCTCCGCCAATCGCCGCGCCGCGCCAGCGTCACGCGGGGCGGCGGTGACGCGCGGGGCCGCCTCCATTTCGCAGCGCAGCGGCGGGGCGGCGCGGCAGTCCGGAGCCGGCCGTCGCGGAGGGAGGAGGGACCTGCCCGCCAGCCGAGCGCTGACTGCCCCGTGCGCCCGCCCGGCTCGGCCCTCACCGAGACCTGCAGCCCAGGTTCGTGACAGGCCCGGGGGCCCAGCCCGGCGGAGCGTAGGGGCCTCCTTGCGGGGCGCAGCGCCGCGGGCGGGCGGGCGGCGTCGGGGAGCAGGGTCGGTGGCGCAGGGAGCTCCCGGCTGCGCAGCCGGCCAGCCTCCGACCGGCGGCCGGTGTTTTTCGCCGCTCTGTTTTGCTCTGGTGCCCTCTGCGGAGCGGGTGCCGTCGGCGTCGCTGTTGGGCGCGGCCCAGGCCGCCATTTTGTGGCGGAGCGACGGCGTTGGCTTTTCTTCCCTCGCTCGACGGGGACGGCGCGCATGCGCTGGCAGAGCGGGGCGTGGCCGCGCCGGGCGTCGGCATGTTGTGGGCGCGGCTGCAGGAGGAATGTCGGGTTCCTATTGGCGCAGGTTAAGGCGGAGTCCACCTGGCTCCTTCCTATTGGGCCGGAGCGGGGGCGAGGCCGGGCCGCGGGCCTGCTGCGGACTGCGGCAGGGAGGGCGGCTGCGCGGGGCGGGGGTGTGCTGAGTCACCGGGCGGGGCCGGGCCGGGGCGGCGGGCCGGCCGGCGGCGCTGACGGGCTGGGCGCCGTGTCTCCCTCAGCGAGCTCCGCGCCCACAGCCATGAGCGGCTGCCGCGTCTTCATCGGGAGGCTGAACCCGGCCGCCAGGGAGAAGGATGTGGAGAGGTTCTTCAAGGGATACGGCCGCATCCGGGACATCGATCTGAAGAGGGGGTTTGGGTTTGTGGTGAGTGCGCCCCTCTGCAGGGCTCTGCGGTCCCTCTCCGGTCGTGGTCGCTCGGGTCTCATGCGCGTTTGGTGTGCACGAAGCTACTTTTAAAGATAGTGCCATTACCGTGCTCAGCTAAGTATGCTGTGTGGCAAATGAGTATTTGTTAATTTCTTAGGGGTGTGAATTTTTTACTGTTATGGTTTTGCTGTGGTGGTTTTGCAGGAATTTGAGGATCCGAGGGATGCAGATGATGCTGTCTATGAATTGGATGGAAAAGAGCTTTGCAGTGAGAGGTGCGGTACCCTATTTCATGAATATATAAACTTGAATATCTAAAATAAGAAATGAATCAATTTTAACTTGCATTGTGTTATCAGTACTGTTCAAACTATTTTGTGGGGTTTTTTTCCCCAGTAACTATAACTGTGAAGGAATATGTAAGAAGAAAAATGTAAAAATGTATGGTTTTCCATTTCTTTTTTTTCCCAGGGTTACAATTGAGCATGCAAGAGCACGCTCTAGGGGTAGAGGCAGAGGGAGGTACTCTGACCGTTTTAGTAGCCGCCGTCCACGTAGTGACAGGAGGTATGTATAGCTTTGACCTGGCATAGTTTAAAAGAGAATACTGTGGGCTCATCTGATCTGAGAACTTGAGCTAGAATGAGATATTAAAAGGTATTATTTGCCTTTTTAGTCAATCATTTGATGTGGCAGTAGGATAGGAAGGATTACAAAACTTCTCAGATATGCTTGTCGTCTTGATGCTCCCTCCCCAAAGTACTTAATGCTTGTCCCAGATTACTCAGGGCATTACATAGTTAAGTTGTAGTAGTAATGGTGATGTGCTGATACCGGTTATTGGTACAGCCTTTGTTAGTATTAACATGCGGTTATATTTTAATCACTAATAAAAGTCTCAATTGTTTCTTTCCAAACAGAAATGCCCCACCTGTAAGAACAGAAAATCGCCTCATAGTAGAAAATTTGTCTTCCCGAGTCAGCTGGCAGGTTTGTTGAAACACGATTAACTATTTTGACTTCGTTTAATGGGTATGTAATGTAATTATTTTGTAAAATAATTAAAATTAAATCTAATTTATTAAAAATGTTTATGTAATTAATGTAATTTTAAATAATGTAATTTAAATAATTTTGAATGAAAACTAGTTAATTTTAATTTATAATAATAATAAATGTATATATTTGAGGATATATATTTATTTTTTTCTTGTTTTTTAAATCCATTTTAACCACATATTAAACCCTTTATTTGCCAGCCTATCTGTGTCGTTGGCCTTATGACGAGGAGTGCCTGTGGGTTATCCTAATCGTTCTGTCTTGGTCACTCTTGGTTGGGCCTGGTTGACTTTCCAGTCAGCTCCTACAATGTCACTTGGCCACCTCTAGATCTGTGTTTGCCGGTCTAGACGTAATCGATGCACTCCTTAAAGTGCCACATTGCAGCGATCCCAGAGCGTTAACGAGATCTGATTCCTAAGTTGAGAGCTGTTCTTCCTGTAACGCTTCCGAATAAAGAGGTCCTGGTCGAAAAGAGTTGAAAGATACGAAATTAGGTGGTCGTTGGAATCCTGATCGCAGTAAAGTGGTCCTTGGTAACATCAAGCATAGAGAATGTCTGGATCCATCAATAGTCTCCTAATAGGGAGGGCAGTGCGATTAATGGCTTCCATCGACTGGGTAGTGTTCGTCAAGTGGGTGGCGAAGAGCCAGTCGGGCATATATCATGACGGTATCTCCGGTCGCTTAATGCAGTTTGCTGCTTGGCTAGCCTAGGGAAATGTTAATAAAGGTAAAGTAAACTATATTTTTAATGACATATGGGGCACAAAATAATTGGTGTTATGTAAATGTAATTCTGTATGCATATAAGACTCGTAATGTAAATGGAGACTGAAATAGTACAAAAATATATGGGTAGTATTTCACACTCAGTCCAGAATATATATACAAATGTACTTTTTATTTCTCTCTCTCTCTGTCTCTCTCTCTCTTTCTTATTTAATCTATATAATCTTTGTAGACTAGTATTTTCCTTAACATTAAGACACTTTATTAGCATTTTGCTTAAAGCAATATGCTTTTTTCATTTATTTCGTGCCCTGATATAGATAATTCAATTTTGATAGAATACAAGTATGGCAATTGCCATGTTTGTAACTTATCTAACATCTTCTCTTTCAGTAGTCATAAGTTTCTTTTGTTTGTGTTTAACTATTTTTATATAGATAAGTATTAATTTCACTTCTTTGCATAACATAACTGGTCTTGTGTTAGGATCTCAAAGACTTCATGAGACAAGCTGGGGAAGTAACCTTTGCAGATGCACACAGACCTAAGTTAAATGAAGGGTAAGCCTCTAAAGTCATCTTTTGAAAGCTGTAGAGTAATCTTTGTATGTATAATATTTGGGGAGGGAAGCTGGCTACTTTGAGTGCTCAGCAGCTGTTCATGGTTTAATTTAGCTACCCTTTGAAAATGCATTCTCTGGTATTTGGGGAGGGGAATTCTTCAGTTCATGCTTGGGTTATGACAAGGGATGACTACACCGAGCAGTGTGAGGTTTTTTTGAGTCGGTGTTTTTTTCCCCCAGGGTATGTTTTACTCTGTCATCAAAATTATAACCTGTAATAGTGAGCTCTGTGTTTTGTTTTTTGTTTTATTTTTTTTTTCTGTAGGGTGGTTGAATTCGCCTCTTACAGTGATTTAAAGAATGCTATTGAAAAGCTTTCTGGTAAAGAAATTAATGGAAGGAAAATCAAACTAATTGAAGGCAGCAAAAGGCACAGGTATGGATTTCTATTCTCGTAAATAATGCTTAAATATTCATTGAGAAAGCTTTGAAGTCAGTGACCAGGCAACCGAACTGGAGACCAGCGAATTGCCTGATTATTGTCGTGGTCGTGATATTCCATTGCTGACACTGATGCTCTTTGTTTCCTCAGTAGGTCCAGAAGCAGGTCACGATCTCGTAGCAGAAGCTCATCCAGATCTCGTAGCCGTTCCCGTTCCCGCAGCCGCAAGTCTTACAGCAGGTCAAGGAGTAGGAGCCGTAGCAAGTCTCGATCAGTTAGTAGATCTCCAATGCCAGAGAAGAGCCAGAAACGTGGTTCTTCCAGTAGATCTAAATCCCCATCATCTGTGGATCGGCAGAGGTCTAGATCGAGGTCCAGATCTG
This sequence comes from Ciconia boyciana, assembly GCF_034638445.1. Classification (NCBI taxonomy): domain Eukaryota; kingdom Metazoa; phylum Chordata; class Aves; order Ciconiiformes; family Ciconiidae; genus Ciconia; species Ciconia boyciana. The sequence continues at coordinate 33,212,125 of NC_132939.1, read as the reverse complement.
CTGACAGTGGCAACTGAACTATAAGTAACTTGCCCTGGGGGCCCTTTTTTAAACCATACTTGCTAAAACTTGTGGTAAGTATGTGACTTTCTGTGGGGAAGGGTTTGGATGGGGAGGGGGGGAGGGAGGGATGGGGGAGCTTTGTAGATGTGGACCATGGTGGGAAGGGTTATTGACTAATTGTATGAAATGTTTTTTGATAACCCTTTTCTTGCTCACATTTTTTTGTGAATGTCTGAAGTGTATAGTTTGTGTATATTGGCAGAGCTCTTTATAACTAAAGCAGACAAATTTTTTTGTACTCCAAAAAAAGTCATCTGAACACTTAATTCCTAGTATATTCAACTGTGAATAGCAACTCGGGACATTAGTTTAATATCTCAAATTAAACTAATAGCTTTAGGCATCTAAGAGCTCTACATGTGCTGTACATAAAGCTTTATTTCAGAGGGTATTTTTTTGTGCTTTTGAACCATTGTTTCAGTTATAGGTCAGCAGATTAAGTGCTCGTCAGTACTGGTAATAAAACTATTTTAAAAGCTTTTCATTTAATATGACTTGCACTATACTAAGAACATGCCCATTTCACTGCCCTGTGGTAATAATATTCTATAAAGCACCCTAATTCTTGATACTTAAGAATTAAATAGCTGAAATAAAATATAAAGAAACATGTCTTTACTTCTAGTGTGTTACTGTTAATAAAGTGTGTGTGACCGCGCCTCATGTTGTTGGACAATGTTAAAATGGTTCTTAAAGATGGGTCTACAACAAAGCTATCCTTGAGTGTTTTGGGCGTGCGGGAGAACTTCCTTTTAAATACATCACGCTATGTCCTTAGATATCTTTATGTTCTGAAATAAGACCCTTGATAATAAGGAGAATTGTGCTGTCATAGTTCATAGCAGAAAGTGGAATGGACAAGTCATTTGGGTTTTAATCACTGTTCAGACAATAAGCATGGAATATAAAAGATGGATGTAGTCAGCATACTTCATTAGTGTGTTTATGCACATGCGTATCGGAGAACATTGAGGTGTGGATAAAGCATTTTTATAGGCATTAGTCCTCATTCTGGAGGAAGAGGAGGGATTTTTAAGTTGGTGGGTGGGAGTACTGCAGCAGTGGCACCCCGCAGTTCTGCGTTGCAGTGTTTGTGCCTTGCAGGGGCAGCAACCCTCTGCAATCGCTTTGTTTCTCAAGCCCTCACCCATGTTACAAGAGAGAGCTTTAGAATTTAATTTTAAAAATAACGTGTTTTCTTATAAAGTGCTTTACAAAGCTACCCTAATAATCCACTGAAACCTTTAAAAAGATCTCTGGAGCCCAGGATGGGCTTTGGATTAGGTCCTAGGAAATGCAAGGTGGTTCTGTTCAGAGCGAGGTCTGGCCTGGGGGGTGTCAGTCGTTTGGTGTCTCTGCAGTCCCTGCTGCCTTTTCTGTGTACGGTTGCAGAGTTCTCAGTAAGCATGTTCCAAGCTAACCAACTTTGGGTTTGTGCCTTGTGAATCTGTCCGTTAAGGTAACACTGCACCAAACTGCCAGGGTGCTCCTGGGAGCAGGCATTGAGAGGTGGTCAGACTGATACGCACTTAGTGGGATTATTACTAGTCAGCTTTGGGGAGAGGGAGGCTTCAGTCTCAGAGGTTAGTAGTTCAGATGCTGGATCATCTTAAGAGGTGGGGAAGAAGATGGCTTTAACCTCTAGGGGTAAAGGCAGCACTGACACTGGGTGTAAGGTTAGCTGTGTTAGGTCAGTTGATCCTTCCTGCTTGCTTGAATGATCATGGGCATCTGTGTTCAAGTGGGACTTGGCTCCAACAAGAACCCAGGTGGCTGAAGGCACCTGATGATCGGAAAGGGGTGGGATTTCAGACACTTCCCTCCCTCAGGCTACATACGAAGTACTGCCTGCTCCATAAATAGCTGTTCCGAATTCTCTTTCTAAACCACACCACTTGCCTTGCAAGCAGCATGAATAGATTTCTGCATTTCACTTAGGGAGCTGGCTGCCGTGATGATGAACTTTCAGTTTAAAACAAACTCCCAGGCTTTGCATTATGGAGGGTTACGTTGACTTCTGGCTGCAAATGATTCTGCATTTATGAAGCACAGGTTCTTGGTATGAGCCTGTTTATTCTTAGTTAAGATGGATTACCTCAGGTTACAATGCATACTTAGCACATTGGAGGTGTTAATGCAAATCTTCCTTCATAGTTGTAGCGTGACAATAGCTAGATGGTGTCCTCTAGAGGTGGTGTGTTTAGTTCACTGACTCCTACAAAGCAAGGCACATTCAAGGCTCGTATTTTCGGAGGTACAGCTTGCTGGACCCAAACTTGACCTACTAAGGCAGTTTGCATAGCTGTGTTCAGTTTTCGTGGCCTGTCTCCGTGGAGAGCAGTGGTACACTGCACAGTGCTTGGGTTTTGGAAAAATGGGAGTGACCAGCAGTCCACGGGCTGCTCAGCTGCATACTGGGTCTTGGTGGCTCCTGCACTGAGAAACTTTCACACCTTGTTTTGGGTCTTTGTTAGAGAAATTACATTAATCTTCAGTGACGTCTTTGGGAGCTGCTTCCACCACGTGCGAGCAGGACAGTTACAGGTAAGTGAAATTAAAAAAGGGAACTAATGTGGACAGTGATTTTCATATGGGCAAAACTGGGGGCAGTCGCTTGGGAGCGTGGCCCTAAACTGTCCCAAAGGGTTGTCACAATGACTTGGAAGTCACTGGACGTGTCCCCCACGGGCAGGCAGAGAGCACCTTAGTCTGTGGAGCAGGGTCTTTGGGGAAGTAACAGTGAGGGTGCAGATAGCTCCGTGGCGATCCCTTTGTCTGGCGTAAAATGAGAACGTAGACAGAGGTCTTGCGCAGAACTGCTGGCGACCTGTAAGCCAGCTGCAGAAGGTGGAGCTTGGGGAGGTTGTGATAGTGGCTGCCGCGGAATCCGTCTGCACTGTTTTCCTGGTTTCCCACTGTTTCTGCAGGGTCTTGACACTGGTTTCATTTCTTGAGCAGTAACTGTGTCCACCCCTGCACAGATCATCTTTGCTGCATCTGAAAAAAATGTAGTAAGAATAGACAGTTCTGAACCCAGGTTACGGACAGATTGTGACACAGCTACAATTGGTGGTGGTGGGTGATTTAAAGCAAAACGAAGGAACTTGGAAGTCCTGCCAAAATATTTAAGCCATTTCGTTTCCTGTCATTTATGAATCGGAGCCTGGAAAGCCACCCTTGTTATACAGTAGTCTTGCAAGCACCTGTATGGCTGTATCCAATATCAACTGCTTTGTGCTGAAGGCACACCTGGGGATACAAATTGAGTGGGTTTTTTTCCCCCATTAACAGCCATCCTTCAGCTATAGCTATAAGGTATGGTAAAGTGCTCCTGTAGCAGCTGCTCAGCTGCATCTCTGTCCCAAGGGACTGGAGAAAGCTGGTCTGGAAGCATCAGAGGGATGACTGGTGGAGAATCTCATTCAGCAGTGCATTTTCCAGCCGTCTTCGCAGGCACTCAGCTGGACCTTGGCATTATGGACCTGTTGAAGCTGGAGAAGAGTACCTCACATCTATACCAATAGTGTATATATTTTTTAATTAAGCTTGAATCTATGCATGTACTTTACTAGCAAGAGACTCGCGTTTCCTTCCTTCAGCTGCAGTACTTGACTGTTCTGTCCTTTCCCTGCCCCCCTCCAAAAATGACAGCCTTCAGTGAATCTCTTGGCAGTTTACAATGAAGCTGGAATTTGTTGCATTAAAGAATATCTGATGTTCTTGTGTAGTTTTTTTGAGGGGTGTGTGACTGTTCTTTGCATGTGCTCAGTGCAAGTCATAGCTTTTGCAGGATGCCCATCCTCGTTTAAGCCCAGGACTCTGAAAACCTCTGAGCACTGATAATATAGATAGTATATAGCTATATGAAATGTTCTGCTGATACAAGAAGTCATAATTTCTAATGTCTTCAGTTACCTATGAATTTTTGACTGTGATTTGTATCTAATGCATTGGGTATGGTAACTGAGTTAAAGGGCAACCTGATTATGCCTCTAGAAAGCAGCAATCCATTGATAATTTTATGTAAGCTTATGTGGTTTGGATTGGAAAGTGTTAAGAAATACAGGAGCAAAGCTGTACTTGCCATTTGGTTTCTTTATTCTGTCATGGATCCTAAAGACCAGGACCAGCAGAAGTCCCTCTCCAAGCTGGAAGAGCAAGTAGAGCAGTGGGAAGAAGTACAGGGGCCCGATGATTTCTGGGGCAAAGGTGACCTTGAGGATAGTCGAGCAAAGCTGCACGTTCTGGCAGCCAGTTTCCATGCACACTGTCCGCCTGCATCTGAGAGAGGAAAAGTTAAATGGCTCACAGATTTAATCCACTTTCAAACAACTTAAAAAGAGCCCTGCCCACCTCGCTGTTGCAATGCTTCATGTGTTTGCCTGTGCTAAAAGCTCTTTATCAGGAGCAATACTGGGATCCCTGGAAGGTTTTGCCTCACGCTCCCTTTGCAATGTGCAGGTAGATTGTGTTATAAATGTGGACTTTGTGCTTAATGGTATTTGGAGACCTTGTGTCCCACTCGGTGCTGCAGCTTCCTGCAGGGAAGGAATCTGCTTCTGATGTGAAAAGAGGAGTCCAAGGTGTGAAGGTAAAAAATAGTGAGGACTAGTGGGCTTCCTACCTGGATTAGGTAGGATGAGAAAGGGAAGGAGTGGGTTTTATATGCAAGGTTTCCATCCCAAATTCCTGGGGCTGCAGCTGAATGCACTGACTGGTTTGGGGTAATTATCAGCTGAGGAACAGTTGTGTCACTTGGGGTTTGGTCTCTGTTGGTATTCCCTAATTCTTTGTTGTTCTTTGGTGCTATTCATTCTCTTCTTCCCCCAGCTCTGTTACTGAAAGCAGAGGCTGGTAATGTGTGCTTAGCAGGTTACTAGTGACCTTAAAACCATCCATCTGCTTGTTCAGTGAACCTGCATAATGGACTTCCACCCCTTCCATGGTGGTCAGGTACCTGTGTCAAAAACTGCTCCAGCTGCTCCTCCCCTCTCCGCTGAGCTGAGCGGAGGTTGAACTCATTCCTCTCCCTACTCAAGGTGTGGGAGCATTGACTTGGGACCAGCCTGCAGCGTGTCTTCTTGTACTCCTAGGGCCCATTTTGGGAGACTGCAGTCAGTGTTTATTTTACAAAAGTACATCCACATTGAAACCTGTGTTTTCACCCATTCATTGCTCCCCAGACCAGAGCTGTTGTACCTCTCTGTTCCTTCTGGCTACGGGGGGGTGGAACATACCGGTCATTAAGCTTGAAGATTGCTGAGAGAAAATAGCCCAGCAGGAATCCAATAAAAGGCATCAAGGCAGAAGATCCCAGGAGGGATGGTGAGAAGATGACCATGATACTGCTTCCCACATTGGCCACAGACAGAACGATTATTGCAGCAGATGACAGTAGAAGCACAACCATCCCTGCCTAAAATAAAAGTGGTCAAGACATGGACAAGATAAAAATTCCCAGCAAAAACTGGTGGAAGCGGCCGCCTAGTTCCCTGTCCATCACATACATAAGCATATAGTGAGAGCGCGTAAGCGCCTTTCATGGACATAAGTGTTACAAGTAGACGTTAAATAAAAATGTATATTTCTGGTCTATAGGCAAAATGACTGGTGCTTGCTCCAACAGCCACTTGTTTCTCAGACGTTGCAATGTGTGTCTCTGTTGAAGTCCCTTTGGGGATCTAGGGTGACATCCCTTCCACCCACGGCAGGTGGGGAGGAAACCCCTTTACTCACAGGTAGAGCCTGCATACAGTGGGTGTGGAAGGTGGTGGCTGCATTTCCAGATCACCTCACAGGTGTCTGGTGATTCAGCAGATGAAGGACCTGGGGAATTTTGGGAGGCAGAATACACAGCTCTCCTGCTTGTCTCTCCACTTTGGAGTCCAATTTGGGTGGAGTTCCCCAGGTGTTTTTTTAAAAGCAACTCTACCTGCTTCCTCTTTTGTAGAGAAGATAAATGGAAAGGTGGTGTTAGCAGAAAGGAACGTGAGCCAAGGGTCAACTGGACCAGTGCAGGTCACCTTCTCACGCCAGGCTTTTAAAGCTTCTTTTGAAACAGGCCAGTCATCACTGCCCTGTGCTGGGTAAAGGAGCCTTGGAAGAGCTCTGGTCCTCCTGCATCTGCTCTAGCCTGACTCCTGGGTTCCCATGCTTCTTAGAGGTTAGTGATTCCTAATGTCATTTTATCAGACCTGTTATTAAGCCTTGGCATGCATTTCTTGCCATGCTTGGTCCCAGTTTCTCTGAGATGAGACCTTAGCGAAAGAAACGATGAAAAACAGGCTTACAAAGTTGTTAGCAGCTCTCTGGGTACTGCAAGTGGAGCTCTTGAGTTAGACAGTGGTGTAGTTGGTCATCCGGAGTTCCCTTTTGCTGTTTAAATGCCTGATGTACAAAGGAGGCAGGGAGATGATTCCAGGCATAAGTGGGCGCTTAGTGATCTAGTAGTGTCTACTGGATAGGTATCTCATTGATGTAAACAGCAACTTTGTGATGCGACTTTTGCCCTGTGCTAGACCTCTGAGAAGAGTGGGGTGGTTTGGTTTTTTTGTGTGTGTGGTGGTTTTGGTTTTGTTTTTTTTTTAAGTCTGGGGTCTGCTTTGGTTACGGCAGTAGTCGGGGCAGTGCCTATGAGGCTCATTAGTGCTGCTTGTAGCAAAAGAAAATGAAGTTACAACTGAAGCCAACAAAGGAGAGCAAGGTAGGAAGCTGCCTACAAACTGTTGTTTGTCTGGAAAAGGTGGAGGACTTTGGGCAAATATTTTGATGATTAAAGTGGTGAAGTGGATGTCTTGAGTTCTGTCCCCAGCCCTTTCACTGATTTGTGGCATGCCTTAAAAAGTTAATATTTCTGTGCCTCTATCTTTGAAAACTTTCTTAAGGCCCTTGGTTGAAAGGCAACTAGCACAGGATACTTCTTACCTTGATGATAAAGCCAGCATACTGTGGTTTCTTCTCATTCAAGATGATGCCGATGGCACAGGGGATTAGCATTAGGACCAGGGAGGTGATTATTCCTTTGTAAGGCACCTTGCCCTCCAAATCACCCTCGTATAGTCCTCCCGAGTAAAGGTACAGAAGCAGAGGCATTAGTCCGATCGCCAGGACTGTTGAGCATGTGGTCATTACAATGCTGGGATGAAGAAAGGACTCTTCAGTAGAAGAATGGTACTTCTTTATGGAATATGCTCATTTTTCTTACTAACCTGGACACATGGTTTTCATATAAGACTTTACCTCGCTCTTTCCCAGCCTGTCACTGAGGTTTTCCTGTCACTATCAGGTTGTATAAGGATGTGATAGGAACAGAGAGGGGGAAAGATGATTCAAGTTCTATACCAGCTCAGAAAGGACCCTCATTATGGGTACAGCTCACACTTCAGAAATTCACAAGTGACAGAAAAAGTAATACGTCACATTTTCCCCCTGGATCTTGTTTTATTGCTAGGGTTTGTTGGATTGTGGGGTTCTGCTAGTTCAATGTTTCTCACTGATGCAGCCTCTTCAGACAGTGTGCTCAGTTTACACAACTATATGCTGCTATATGGATAGATGTAGTAGATATACGACATGTGTACTTCTATGTGGAGGCAAAAATGTGTTCTTGCACCCATCTCATCAAGGGCAGCATGCCGTGTGCTTCACAGAAAGGTACAAAATCCTGTGTTGTAAAACAGGGACAAATTGGCTCATTGAGCAATACGGGTGCTTTAAAAATATTCTAGACTTAGTATTTCAGTCTTTGTCCAGCTTCTTAGGGATTGATAATGTTGATTAAGCTAGCTTCTGAACAGTCATACGACTGGTTTGGCCTGGGCAATGCACACGTACTCAGCTTGCCTTACCTGAGGTTCATGTCCCCTCTTAGTGCCAGGCTAAAGATGTTGGAGAGGTTTCCCCCTGGGCAGCAGCCACAGATAAGGATGGCCAGGGATTCTGTAGCACCCAGCTGGAAGAGCTTGCCCAATACGAATGCTGTCAAGGGCATGACGCCATACTGAGCCATTACAGCAATTGCCACGCCTTTGGGTTTCCTGAGGTGGGTTGTGATCTTGGCTATCTCCATCGTACACCCCAGGGATACCATGATGACGAAGAGGACCACAATAAGGATTGCATTCAGCGCTTTGTCTGTGGCCTGCTGGCTGAATGCAAATGGTGGTGCCACACTGGTCAAGGAGGTGCTCTGTGTGGGACCTGGGCTCCAAAGCTCTGGGCTCTCAAAAGCTGCCTCGGTCTTGTTCATCCTGATGAAGAGTTTAGAGGTCCCTTCTTCTGTAAGTGGCTGGGAAGGTGAGGAAGGGATTGCTTCAGAAGTCCAAATAACATCCAATTAATGCAAGCAAAACATGAGCTCTCCTTCAGGCCACCACTCTTATCGTTCACCAGCTGTTGAAACAGAAATCCATCTTTGAGCAATCAGCTGTGAACCCCATTCACTTCAGTCATAAGTTGTGCAGTTTGTGTAGCTTCTGCTCTGGTCCCTCACCTCTTCCAGCGTCCGCTCTCACCATGAGAATGAGGACATAGCTGGTGAGAGGGAGACTTGTTCGGAACTGGTAAAGACGGGTACTTCATACAAAGGAAAATGAACCAGAAGAACTCTCGTCCACAAGATACTGCTGAGGCCAACACTTAAAAACATGATGCATGCAGCGTACTTTATTTTTAATGAGGGTTATAAAATGCTTATGCTTCTGGCCATAAATCAATCTCTCAGTAGGAAGGCTAGGAAGAAACTTCTTCCATGGACAAGTAGTTTTTCTAGCAAACTCTTAGGGGCCTTCACGTCTCATTTCCTGATGCGATAAGTCTGACACTGTCTAGAAATTTTTTGATTGCATATAAGAATGAATTCTCCAAGCCTCACCAACATCCAAAATATTATTGCCCCATAGCATCGAGGGGAGGTTCTGTGTGGCAGGAGCCTCAACAGACCTCTGCAGCGCAAAGCCGTGCTCGCTGCAGCACAGCAGTGTTGCTTTCAGGGCCTGAGGTGCTCTGCATCATGATCCAGTGTGCGGTGCAGGCATCACCCAAGCTCTCCAAGCAAAGCCAAATAGACAGCTTTTACCCACCCCAGACTGTAACCTGCCTTGTGCTTTCAGTACAAGGCAGCACAGCACGACATGCACGCAGAGCTCTGGTGTGCAGGGAAACGGGAGCTGGGCGGCTGGTGCTTGGGCAGGAGGAGGGACCGGAGAGGTGGCTGACGAAGATTGTTCCTCCAGCTGCTGCAGAGGTGACCTCTGCTCATCCCCCTGCTGCTGCCTGTCCCCTGGCTGTACAGGGGATGAGCTTCCCCATGTCTGCCATGCTGGCGACTGGCACGTTGCCTGCCCCGTCCCCAGGTGCCATGCTCCCTGATCCCTCCGCAGGTTTTGCCTTCATTTAGGCATTTATTGCCTTCAAATTGACCTGAGACAACCCCTAGTTCCAGTGTGGGACTCTAGAAGCGTACAGAGCTAAGCACATTAAACTAGAGTGAGGTGAATGCCCTTACCTGTGAATGCCTGTGGATGCGGCTGTAGGAGGCTTCGGTGAGATAACCTGCTGCTCCATCCCTTCCTGGCCGAGCTCGGTGAGCGATAGCACTCTTTGGTCCTTCTGCTTCAAGAAAATCTTTCCCCCTTGGCAAAATCTTGTCCTCTGCTCGCAGAATGTAAAGCCTGGGTCTAAAACAGCCTTGTAGATAGGGAAGTTGTTAATTGATAGTTGTGTTATAGGACTGCAGACTTTTCCCCTCTGCTTTAGGACTGGGGAAGGGATTTTAACCAGGGAGGTCTGCTGTGATATGGCTGAGCTCTAAACCCTTTGCTGAAGGGCATTACAATGCTGCAGTAATGTGTCCATTGCTCCTATTCATCTGGGAGCTCAACAGCCTCAACCTCTCCAGCCCCATTGCTCTGGAAACGCCGCTGGCAGCAGGCAGGAATGTCGGAGCTGTTCTTCCCCACTTGCTCTCGCTTTGATTGGGAACTTTGTTTTCCAGGCTGGCAGCCAGGACGGAAAAACACTGACAACAGCTCTGGAGCCCAGCACGGGCATCCCCCATCGGGCAGGGAGGAGCGATGCCTGCAGCAGTGCGGGACAGAGCCTTGCCAGCAGCTCCCGGTGGCTCTGTGTGTCCATGCCTGCAGCTTCTTCTGCGCCCGTGGGAGCACCACACGGCCATGCTTGGGAACAAGGGTCCTTCCTGTAAATTGCAGGTGGTGCTCTCTGTCACCGTGGTGGCAAAGAGCACTGCCCAGCCTTGTTGCCCGGGCCCTGGCTAAGCAAGCAGGAGGAGGTGGCCTGTAGTACTGCACGCGTTTCATTTTTCCTTGGGCATCTGCAAGATTTCCAGGCACAAGTGAGGGCTGCCCAAGTAGCGCATGGGCAAGGCCCATTGGAATTAGGAGAAAACACAGCAGCAAAGCCTACAGCAATCCCTTCTCTCTTTCTCTCCCTCCCTTCAGGTTTTTCCCCCAGTCATTCTAAGGAAATGGTTGTTTTCACTGTTTGCCTTTTAGCTGTGCGCTGAATTTTGTCAGAAGATGCGAGAAAGGTCAAAAGTCAAACAATTAAGTGATTATAAAGCATCACTGCCTCAGCAGCGCTCAGACCCCCCTGGCAAGCTCAGTGCAGCTCAGCGTTTTAAAACAAGGATGTTGTAATGCTCTCACCCTTTGTCTTTGCAGGGCTGTAGAAGAATATTTCAGCTACCCCGATAATTAAAAAAATGTCTGCTGGTTGTTTGCTCTTCGTGTTCCTGCTGGTTCCCAGTAGTTAACACAGGAAACGCCACAGGAACCAAGGGAGAGACTGGTTGAGAGAAGCAGAATAAATTAGGCTCATTATTTCACCCTGATTCATGCTGGGGACATGCAGTTGTTTTACACAGCACTGGAGCTGGGGGTTTGCGTTCAGACGTGGCCGAAGGGCCGCATCTCAGCTCTAAAGCCACTACTCGCTGCAGCGGGACCGGGGAGGTGGGACCACCGAGGAGCGTGGCTGGAGGAAGGAGCAGGCCCCCGTGCCAGCAGACAGCGGGGCCGGGTGGTGCACGGGCATTCTGCTGGTAGCCTGTGATGGGCTGCTGCTGACCTGATGGCCACATCATCTACCTCGGTTCAGAGAAGGCTTTGCCCTTGGAGGAGCCACCTGCTCGACAAGCAAGCCCTTAGTTTCATCCCTAAGCAAAGCGAGCCTTTTCCTTCCTTCGACCCCTTTCCGGGCTCAGTTCTTAAAAGGTAAATTTCTAGATGTTCTTTGAATGGTCTCCTTTTTTTCCCCTTACGGCCCAAATAGCTTTCCCCCAGCGCCAAGGCCTCTTTGCCTGTGCCCTTGCCCTGCGTGAAGCTGAGGAGCTTCGTGAAAGGTCCTGCACAGCTCGTGCCGCTTGAGGGCAGTGGTTGCATGCCCAGAGCCTCATCGCTCTCTCGGGGTAAAAGCCCTCATAAAACAACGAAGTCTCACCGTAGGTGTCATCACTTAGATCGTTTTTATTGTCAGATACTCCCAAATTCAGAGATATGGTCTAATACAAAAGGCATCATAGGATGCTTAGCAAACGTGAGGCAGTAGAGGAGATATTTAAAAAAAACCCCATGTACGCGTTTGCAGACTTCCTGTTGGAGCTTGAAATGAGCTGTGTTGTGGACTTTTTTTTTTTTTAAAGACACCAAAGGAGCCAGTGCTTCGTGTTTTCATAATGCAGCTTCATAAATTCACTGGATAAATATGAAATGGCTCACGTGCCCCTTTCACTGGTGGGGAGCTGAGGTCCAGTTTTCCAGTTTGCAGCTGGGATCATCATTTCTTCTGTGTTTTTGCAGAATTTAACGTAACTTGAGCTCAGCCCAGTTGTTACTCAAGGGCCATACTTCAGCAGACGTGCCCGATAAGAGCAGCGGTGACCTGATTTGTGCCGGATTTCACACTATGCTGGCCCACAATCCGAGGCATAACCTTGGCATCTGGTGCCCATATTGTGCTCAGGTAAGGTTTTCTCACTGTACGGTTATGTCCTTGGCTAATCAATTTGCTGATTTCTGTGTGCTTTTGAGGCAATTTGTCCACCACAGCCCTGCCCACACGAAAGGCACTGTGCTGGAGCGGCCGTCAGGGGGTTGAAGAGGGAGGGCTTCTGCAGGGACAATCACGACTTGTCATGACTTGTTCCAGCTGTGGCTCCCCCATGCCACAGTTCTGGTCCTGTCTGTGTTTTTTCACTTCTGTCATCACCTGAGGATGCAGCCCACTTAAATGGGATACCCCCCCCAATTAAAATCTAGGTCTAAAATCTAGGTCTGGTCTGCCCTGTCATGGAAAAAGTTTTGTGTTCGGGGTGGTGGTTAGCTCCGCTTGTGTCAGCCCGCTGCGATAGGGTCAGAAATGAGAACAAATCGAACGGGCTTGTCTTGAGATGCAAACCGCTCACCACCTGGCGTGGAGCAGTCTGGGCACAAGCTGCCATGTACCATTGGCCGGGGCAGCTGTAGCCTGATGCCACGGTGATGGCCACACTGCCCTCTCCTCACCCCCATGCCGGGTGCCATCGTGTTGCCATGCCAGCTCCATGTTGGGGATGGCTACCCGGCGTGTCACAGGGAAGGGGCACATCTGGAGCGGGACAGGGTGAGGGGGGCTGGAGAGGCTCCCCCAGCTCTGCACGGTCCTGCCAGCTCCCTGCAGCGGGGCGGGAAGCCCTGCCACGATACCAGCCGGGATGTGCCGGAGATGGGCGGCAGTGCGATCTGCGGTTCGCTGCCCAGCTGTGTCTGCTGCAGCATCCCGGCACAGATGGGGGCCCCATCCCGGCGCCCTGGGACGGGCGGCTGGGACCATGTGTCCCTGCCTTCCCGGTGGCAGCCGTGCCCTGTCCCCAGCCGCTGGGCGCTCACTGGCTCCCTGTCCCGGCGGCACTACTCTCTTAGCGGTCCTGAGCACAGACAGGAACCAAAGTTGTTTATATTTATTCAGATTCCATTTAGCATCCATCTGGCTTAAAAATCCCATAACTACCCTCTTATACAATTTTGTTTGATAGGAAAATAATTAATTTTACAATTAAGCTGTGCCCAGAACAAATGATGTAAGAGCACTCCGTATGGGCTAAATTAGTGCCTGCTGAGACACAGCGCCAGCATCTGTCTGGTTTAGTGACACTTATTTTAAACAGCCAGAGGAGGGGACACTGCACCCTCCTGTGATTTTACTGACGGCTTCATCTCAGCTGGCGACCCAGAGAGGACTCAGCTGTATCAGCTGGAGCACACGCTGGTTGGTCAGCCATGAAAAACAAGCTTATTCTGATGCCTCTTCTCCATTTTAGGGAGGTTGTTTTAAATTTGAGCTTGCTGGCCAGGTGGGCATTGCTTATGCCTCGAGCGATGTGGGGAGCTTTGGAGAAAGGAAAGCTGCTCCCAAGAGCGCGAGTGAGGCACTTCAGCCATTGAGACCAACATTTCAGTAGGTGGCCTCTTCCTCCTCACTTCTGGAGCAAGGCTTTCCACCAGCACCATGAAGTGCCGAAGGGCCTTGGCGGTAGGGAAGGGTCCTGCCCCGGCCTTTCCGTGGTGTTACTGCCCTGAGGGGTTGTAAGTGCCTCGAGACAGAGCTCCACTTCTGGAGAGGGGTGATTTTTACAGTTAGCAAACACAGGTTGCTGTGGATTTCTGACCGCTGTGATAGCTGCTTGGTTTTCTTTAAGGAGCCCATTGCAGCCAGTGCAACATGGTGATACATGGCAGAGGCTCAGTTTTCCCTCGGTGGGGAGCAGTCTATAGGTCTAGGGCAGAAACCCCCCTGCTGATGGGAGGGGGATCCTTGCATGGGTTGAGGGGAGCATTGGGGGCACCCCACGTTCCCCGATACAGAGAGTGGTTCTGGCTTTGCCACCCGTGCACGCAGGAAGGGTGTCAGTGTGGTGCTGGAGAAGGTTCACCTTGGGGGCGGGTGTTTTTGGGGGTGAACTCCACAGAAGGAAGTGTGTTCATGTCTGATGCTTATTTTTCCCTGTGGGAAAAGAGACATTGTTTATTGTCTATTGTAGTCACTTGTTAACTATGTAATTAGTGGGTCTAGTTAATCTTGACTGTTTCATTTCCTTAGGGACCAGATGTCAAAGATGGCTTCATAAAAATTTGACAGCTTAAGTTTCCTTGAAACTTCGGTAAAATGCTGTCAGCAGGACCCTCCTTAACCCTGTATCTGATCCATATAGCCTTGACTATTGCTCTTAGCTTCATGGGAGAAACGAGCCTTGTCTGCTGTTCTTCCAACCTTTGCAGGGTGATAACTATTCGGAAAATGCTGTGTTTTCTCTGGGTCAGGTGAGAAGCCTCTTTGGCACAAGCTTGGGAGAGCTGATCTGGGTGGCAGAAGGTTCTAGTCCCTTGCCCATCTTCCAGCTGTGGATGCTGTACACCTGTGAAGGGCAATTACACCTTGAGCTGAGGTGAGTGCGCTTTATTTGCATCAAAGCTTATATTTTGAATAATTTCATTGGATAGATTTTGCTCGAGTTCAGCCTCCATAGCTTTAAACTGCTCCATCAGTGACATGAAGTAGCTCTTCTTCCTACATGATGAATATGAAGATTTAATAAAGGAGACGGCTAGGAAAGTGGGAAGTAAGAAATAAGGTGATCAGGAATAGCCAAGGATTACTGAAAGAGTCCAAGATCCTTATGCAAACCCCAGGGGAGAACCAGGAGGTCTATGAAAAGACAGACTCGTCACCCAATCTTTCCCCTCCTGTTGCTCCCCAAGCTCCCATCTGAAGGGCAGCCAAATTGCCTTGATAAGAGAGAGAAATTTCCATGTCAAGGAGAAGGCATGGAAACTACTGCCAGGGTTTAAGCTTAGAAATAAGCCCCCAGGTGGCTGCGTGGGAGACTTCTCCAGTGGGCGCAGAGCAGCAGTGCCACAGAGCCACTCAACTCGGTGCCTGCATGCGTGGGCTCGGTGGGAGAGCCAGGGGTTCCCTTACAGTACGCATGCAGTGCCGGAGGAGAGCATCCCATGCTCCTCAGTGCCTTTGCAGGTGTCGGTGGGATGCCAGCAAAGCCTAGGTCCTGACATGGCTCTGGAGACCATTCTCAAGCTGCTGAGACAATGCCCCAGCCAGCGACCAAGCAGCTTTAGCCACCTGGAAACTTTAATCCTCACCTGAGAATCAATTTGGGTAAATTATCTGTCGACAGGCTGACCTCCATATCCTCTTGTCCCTCAACTCTGTTGTGATGCTGTCAGCCACCATCCTTCCCAGCATGAGGAGGAAAAATCTCTCTTTTGGAAAACAAAAAGAAAATATAATTTAAGAAATGCAGTCTGAAACAGAGCTAAGTTTAAGTGCATACCTGGCTTTGTAGGACCAAGCTGATACTTTGGAGTTACAGGGCCAATAAGGAGGAAAATGGTGCTGCCTCTGTGGAGTCCATGGCTTTTCCTGGTTCTGGTCTGCTCCTTTGGCATCCTTGCACCACTGACTGCGGTGCCTGGAAATGATCTTGTCTCTCTTCTCTCTTCCTCTTGTGGTTACTCACAGACATTGCAGGAAAGCTGTAGGCTGTGCGTATTAGAAGATCAGACTTCTCTCTCTCCCATAGGTGTGTTAGGAGCTTCAAGAAGAGGACATGTTAGCTTGCTTAGCAGCGAAAAGCTCCCTGAGAGGCAGAAATGGCTGCAGCAGCCCCATGGCACCTGTTCATGAGGCTCAGGACCAAGAAGGCATTGAGCGGATGGCTGGGTTTGGTCTAGGTCTTGCACCCTGCTTTATCACCGTCTCTTGTGTGGGGAAAGCAGTAGGGAAAGCTCCTGAAGCGATCCGAGCTTAATAAGAGATGAGCATAGCACATTGCAGCTACGATGCTACACAACAGCTAGAAACCCTACAGAAGGGTTTTCTTTGAAGCCTGCTTTGGTTCTCAGCAGCCACAAAAAGGCCAGCGTGCAAGCACGGCTCCTGTAGCCCGGCGGGGTGCCCCAAGCGTGCAGCCCGAGGGAGCGCCCTGAGCGGGCACGGGGACAGCAGGGCTTCGCAAGGCAGCGCTGCAGCTCAGGTGGGGCACCTGAAACCATCTCCCAAGGCATGTTTGGAGCCTGGCCGCCGCTGGCTTAGTCCTGGGCTATCGGCTAAGCTCTCGAGTGATCCACAAACAGTCAGTGGAGTAATCATAAATAAATACCTGGGTGTAAGCTCTGTGAGTGCTCAGTGACATGGTTACGCCACTGCTTTTTAGTTTGGATTTGGAGACTTTTGTTCTTTTTTTCCTCCGCTTATTTTGTTCCCTTTTTCTTCAACTGGCACCCCTTGTGATGGGACTCTGATTCAGACTGAAGAAGCAGGACATGCAGAGGTTATGGTGCTCACTTGCGAGGGAAGAGAGCTGGACCTATTTCCTTGCTTACCCCTGCTGTAGGACACAGGCAAGTGAATTTCTGTCTCTCTTCCACCTCTGCAGGCAGGGATTGAAGGGCACATTTTGCTTCCTGGTGGCATGCTGAGAATAAAGACCCCGGAGGATGGGAGATGTGGTACTGGGCTCCACTGGGCCTTGATGCAACACTGGGAAGGCCAGGAGCCTAGTGTGATGGGCTCTAGGTGCACCCTTTGGTCCGAGGGTGTCTCAGGGTCCCCAGCACCCTGGGAGCCGGTATGTGCTATCCTGCTAAAGTCCTGTTGCCTCCTGCCTGAACTGAACCATTGGCCTTTCTGCACGGTGCAGATGAGCCACGAAAAGTTCAAGAGGAGTGTTGAAAAACCTTTGCTTATTTGTGTCCTGCACCATCTGCCTTCACCTTTTGCAGCTCCTTAGGCCCAGGTGGGCTGAGCTAGAGGAGCTCCTAGAGGAGCACCTCCAGGGGCTGGATCCCTGTCTGGGCGCCAAATGTATTCCTCGTCCTCCTGGATGTTTTGCTGAGTTTCTGGGCTGGTGGAAACCTCGTGGCTTTGAGCTCCACAGATGAATTAGGCACCGTTGTCTTTTGGTTATTGGCATTCCTGTGGTCATCCCCTGTGCTCGGGCTTGCCTGAGCACCCAGACAATGGCGAGCCAAACCCAGCAGTGCAATGCTTTTGTCTTGCCTTAATTAGAGTAGGACACAATTATTAGCGGCATGTTTTTATTTCCATTTGTTCTTTCTGACGGCAACCAAAGGAAGCCATTGTCTCTGCAAGAGGATGCTTCAGCAAGTGTTACTGTAAATAAAGCTAACAGGATCAGTGCAAAAGAGAGTATCATGTTCTCTTACAGGCAGCAATCGATAATCAGGCTGTTACAAGCCAGATCCTTTCAAGAGGCACGATAGTGAGTCTGCACTCAGATCAGCCTTTAATCTTGGAGGATCACGAAGCTCTTTACAGGCCGATACATTTGTCACAGTCAATCTGAAGACATATGGCCGTTCTTTCAGCGTCTTTGGAAATGAAGGAAGTAAGTTGGATGGTTCCCACCTGCCCCTTTTGGGCAGTAAGTTTCTGTATGGATCAGGCTAAAGATGGAAGGTCATGTCTGGGTTTGACCTTGGATAACGTTTCCCAACCTTCCCCGCTCTGTGAACAGCAGCAACCCAGAGCACACAACATGCTCTTGGAAACTGTGTGCCCCTCTGGTCCCCTTAGCCTGGGACAGCAGCCTCAGTTTTAACTTTTCTACAGCCCTTGGCTGCAAGCAACTTTGTTCTCAGAGGCAAAATGTCACTGAAGACCTGCTCTTCACGCTGGCGAATAAAGTACTTAAGCAACGTGATGTTTGTTAAAACAGCAAAATATCTTCTAAAAGTGTTTTTGTGCAACACTGGAGAAAAATGGTAAGAGGCACGTATACTTCAGGGTGTTCGTTCTTGAGATCTCCAGTATTTCCTATTCTCCTCATTTTAGCATAAGTCTTTTGATCTTTGCTGTTTGCCCCAAAGCTGTGGGCATTAGGTGAGCTTCTCAACTTTATTTTATAATAAAAATGTAGAAGTTTGTAGCCCTCAGGGATTTGGAGAAAAGTTTGAAAATGCGATCATAAAGTTCAAGAAACCAGAGTGCAATTAGGAAAAGCTCAAACATTTGTAATTTTCTTTAAAAACCAGAACAAAAACGCTTGTGACTTTTAAGCTGTGATTCTCTGGAGCCTGATGCCTAATTTTTGACTATGTGGGGTTGGCAGTGCTGGAAAGGATGCTTTTCTCTGCCCAGACCATGTTTTTCTACTGAGAATTTTATTTACCAGCTACTTTAACTGTTTCTGCCCCTCCTTCTTGGCTGGCCTGTCATGCAGCCAGCAGCGGCTGAGGAGCCCTCTCCATCTCTGAGGGCTTGGAAGGGCAAGCTGCAGGAAGGTCTGCAGCGGCAGACGCCGGGCTGCCCTGCATGGGTGCATCTGGCCACATGCTTCAGACTTGCCAGGCAGCAAAACCTCCCCGAACCTCCTCGAAGCCCGCTGTTCTGGTGGGGAAGGACCCGGGGAGCTCACCAGGGACGGCAGCAGCACCCCTCGTCCCTTGCTCAGTCGCAGCCAGGGTGTGCAGCTCCTCCTCCGCAAACCGACGGCTTCGCTTGGAGGATTATCTCCAGCCTGCGAAACTTGTTGGAGGGATGCGATCTCCCCCGAGGGCTCATAAAGGAAAGGAACTCTTTCCCTGGGGGGCTTGTTTGCACGGCACGGTGGCTTCTGTGAGCGGGGCCCCCAGCATGACCCTGCTCTCGGCGGGGCACGGAAAGGCACGGTGCCTTCCTGAAAATCCCGCGGGGATGCGGTGACAACACCGGTCTCTTCCCTCTGCTTCTCCCACCCTGAGCTGCCCTCCCTCAGGCACCGCTCTCTTATATTTTTAGAAAGCACAGTTTATGTTTTTCAGCGCTAGCTTTGCACGCCAGCAGCCACTGCACAATGAACTCTCAGGGGCCCGTTTGTTTTGCAAGCAAGGGTTGTACCCTGCGACAGTGTTTTCGGCCACGTCGTCATGAGCACCCTGGGCTCTAGCTGCTTCAGAATGGCAGCTTATTGTTCAGTGTCCCAAGCCCTGCTTGAAGCCAGGTCCCTGCTGGACCTGTTTTAATAGCTCCTCTCAGTGATCTGTTTATCCCCCAGAGCTTTCAAGGGGAGTGGGGAAGGGCTCATTCCTATTTTAGGGACAGACGCAGCAACATGCTGCAAGCAGCCCCTTTCTCTGCCTCCCTCCCAAGTTTTTGGGGTAGTCCTAGTTTGGGGTAGTCCCAGTGTGAGTCCCTTGCAGAACCGGAGGTTTTGGGGGCTGGCCATGCTTGCTACGCCAGGCTCTTTGCTGCAGGGGCACAGCCCAGCGCAGCCTTTGCAGAATGATGCCTGCAATAGGGAAATTATGCTTTGGCCTGCTCAATCAAAGACAGTTTTGAATTAAAAAAATAAAATATCATTTCTCTGGATGGAGAAGGGCAGTGATGAGCAGGGCTTTGTTCTGCAGCTTATAGGATGATCGTGGAGACTGACGGACCCATTTATCACCTTCTATCAGAGAAGATAGCACGATCAGTAGAAAAGTGCAGAGTGTACAGCCTGGCTGGGCAAGGCCACGATCTCCCTCACTAGCCAGGGTCTCCTCCCTTGCTGGCTGGGCTTGGGGACTCTGACAGCTCTCCTTAGAAATGACTTTGCTCCACCTCCCCCTGGCCCTACTGTGCACACCCTTATTAACATCGTGTACCCATCATTTCCCACAAAAATAGCTTATTACGGGGAGCTTGTTTCTCCACCCCCCTCTTGTAAGCACCTGAGAGTCGTGTGGCCGCTGTGGAACACCCTTGGCTAACCTGTATCATCTCCACATAAGCTCTCAGGGCTTTGAATTTTTTCACTTTTTCCTAGCTGGGCTGAGCGCCCTTCCAAATCGTCAGCCTGACGCCACCCATGCTGATTTATGTTCCCTGAGAAATGCAATTGTAACTATTTCCATTAAGGGAGCCCTCAAAACCGTAAATGGCTCCAAAGTTGTGAAGAATGCCCCGGTCTGGGACTGCAATGCCCCCAGCTCCCTAAAAATTGCCCATTATATTTTCCTGAATTTGGCTATATCTGGTGCTTCAGTTAAATGGTGGTTTTGCTTCCAGCACGTGCATGCGTGCAAGGCACACTATCTGCTTACGCTGATGTGGTGGCCACACTTTCAGACTCTACCAGGACTACCTTCTCCCGCTAAGGCTTCTCCCCAGATAAATGCCTCTTTTGGTCCTGTTCCCTCCTATATTTGCTCATCCCCTTTGAAAACGAGCTCTCCAGAGCCTAGGATATTATTGGTGTTTATTTTGGGTTTGTTCAGGGTTTTGCTAGCAAAGAGGGCACAATTCTTGCATGGTTCTCGGGACAACGCACTTTATTTCAGACACAAGCAAACCCTAGCTCGCGCTTAGTGTGTGCAAGCCACTGTGCAGCGCTGCATTCACCTACGGAGGTATATAAAGGGTAATGATAATGTTGCCCAGAAGGCTAACACATCAAAGGCCAAGGAACAGTTAAAATGTATTACGAGCTGTTGGCAGTGATTGTGGGGGGTATTAGTGTATTGCTGGTTTGGATGGCCTGAGTAAATGAAAACCCTCTGGATTAATTGGTACACCAAAGAGATTTGGAGGAAAATGGAGGCTGACGGAAAATGACAAACAAGGGAAAATACAGATAGCTGGGTGTGCTGACCTACGGCGGGGCACTGCTGATTAACTTGCGGCTCCCTCCTGTGCCCTGGGAAGCTGAGCAGAGCTGGGGGTGCCCCACCAGCAGCTCGCGCGGCGCTTCGCTGGGAGCAGGCTGAGCCCCACGGGCAGCATCTGCAGCGCTGCTATTCCAGCACAGCCGAGCGGGTAGTTAGAGGTGAGACTTACCAGGTGTCTTGTGACACCTGGACACCACGGGACAAGAGTTTAATTATTTTTAATGATGTGGGGGCTGGAGGAGGGAGGGGAGGCCATGCAGCGCCTGGTGTCACAGAGCGACCAAAGCTGGGAACTTCAAGATCAATTTGCAGAGAGACCGCTGGCTGAATCAGATGGTGGCCAACATGGGGAATATTGAATGATACGATCCCAGCTTTTACCAGGATACCCATATTCCAACTACTCTTAGGTGTTTTACTACTAATGCTTCAATTATATGCAAACGGCATCTAACCTAAGCGTTACAGCGACAGCCATACAAACCCCAATCATACTGGCTCATTCACGTGCTAATTGACTGGCTGGAGCCGGACCACCACCTCTCAACACAGCATGGCCACACAAGGTAAGTCGTGCCCTTGCAGACCACCCGACTGGTGATCGGGGCAGGGTACCCCTGCTGATGACAGTGGGCAACTGGCGCTGACCTGGGGGTCTTTCACCCGTCCACAGTGGGGCTGCAAGGGCAGAAGGTCCTTGTCTTCTCCCTGATCAGCAACTGGGTTCACCAATGGGTTTCCAAAAGAATTTCCCCAAAGCCAACCTGCCACGACTTGTGCTTGTATCAGTGATCTCTCATCTGGACATCACATAGGTCATCCTGTCGGGTACGTCCTCAGTCCTCTTGCCACAATCTTACCTGGTCATCACTGACTCTGGTGGATCGCTCTTTTCTACTGTTAGTCTTAACTAGATGCCTTGCAGTTTGGGTGGTTTCCTATTCTGTCACACCAGTTCTCCTGCAGCTCAACAGTTCGCTTCATTCCTGCACCCACCATCTTAACTCCACGCTTCCCATATTTGTCTCTTGCAGACTTTAGGAATCCGTGTTTTAGGAAGAAAAGCACAGAAGGTGGTGTGCTTCTGGTCACCTGGTGATTTACAAGCTCTCTTTCTCCTTGCCACAAGGCTCAGTGCAAGGTCCTGCACTTGGGCCACAACAACCCCATGCAACGCTACAGGCTTGGGGAAGAGTGGCTGGAAAGCTGCCCAGCAGAGAAGGACCTGAGCGTGTTGGTCGACAGCCGCCTGAATATGAGCCAGCAGTGTGCCCAGGTGGCCAAGAAAGCCAATGGCATCCTGGCTTGTATCAGGAATAGCATGGCCAGCAGGACTAGGGAAGTGATCGTGCCCCTGTACTTGGCACTGGTGAGGCCGCACCTCGAATGCTGTGTTCAGTTTTGGGCCCCTCACTACAAGAGAGACATTGAGGTGCTGGAGCGTGTCTGAAGAAGGGCAACAAAGCTGGTGAAGGGTCTGGAGCACAAGTCTTATGAGGAGCGGCTGAGGGAACTGGGGTTGTTTAGCCTGGAGAAAAGGAGGCTGAGGGGAGACCTTATCACTGTCTACAACTACCTGAAAGGAGGTTGTAGTGGGGTGGGGGTCGGTCTCTTCTCCCAGATAACAAGTGATAGGAGGAGAGGAAATGGCCTCAAGTTGCAGCAGGGGAGGTTTAGACTGGATATTAGGAAATTTTACTTCACTGAAAGGGTTATCAAGCATTGGAACAGGCTGCCCAGGGAAGTGGTTGAGTTGCCATCCCTGGAAGTATTTAAAAGATGTTTGGATGAGGTGCTTAGGGACATGGTTTAGTGTTGGTCTTGGTAGTGTTTGGTTTATGGTTGGACTTGATGATCTTAAAGGTCTTTTCCAACCTATACAATTCTGTGATTCTGTGATTATCTGTTCAGTGCATGGAAGAGGGGAAGGAAGAGGCTGCTGAAACTGGCAGGTTCTCCCGATGACTGCATCCTTCTCCTGGCAGTTGTGTGGGTGTGATGCAGATGGAAGGTAAAACAACACAGGGTGGGGGCAAATTCCAGGGGGACCTTTCTCTGTCCTTCCCCTGAATATACTTAGGAGAAAAATTATGTGAGTAAAGAGTTGGCAGAAAGAAAGAGAAAAAAGCCGAGATGTTGTATGCAGCAGTACCTGCGCAGGTAGGATCACTCATGTCCCCAGAAGCTTGGCTCCTGCTGACTCAAGCTTGACAGGCTCCCATCTTGCCTCCCAGCTCATTGTCACAGATGATTTAAAGCATGGCTCAGCTCTGCAGCCTCCGTCACTACCCATCCCACTGTCCTTCTGCTGGCAATCTCCTTCCTTCCATGGGTGGCCAGGAAAAGCCTTGTTTTCTGCTTGTGCCAGGGAGCATTGTAGCAGGGGGGGAGAAGCAGCGATCTTCTACACTTTTTTTCATATAGTGAGGGCATAAGAATGAGCATCACCAACTTATTTCTGACATGTTCCTGAAAAATTTCTTGCTTCTCCCATAAATCCGAGACATATATAAAGAATCTGTTTTCAGTCTTACAGCTAAAGACAAGCATCAATTTTAAAATCTATTTTTAAAGTGAATTGCATTGTAATTTATAATCTTAAACTGAAGTTTTTGAAGTGGTCTCATCCTTGAAAAAAAGAGACCATTTCATTTTTGATGACTAATGATGAAGTGTTTTCTAAAGGTGACTGAGCATAGCACAGAGAGTCCTAAATATATTTATTAGCTTATTAAACATAATGAATTGAATCTGGTTGCTAATATTAGCTATGCCTTTGCAAGTGAAAAGCACTTTTGGTTAGCTAGACAGTTTCTTATCAAAGAACAAAAACCCAACACTAAAACATATACAGCTTACTGAATAATCATGTTATTTGTCAGACAAGCAGAAGAATCATCACTGAAGTGCTCTCAAAGTGCCAAATTGGGTAATATACATAATTAGGCCCCGTTTGATTAGATATGTGCCCATGGTAACAGCCACACTCACGATCCACATATTAGTGCAGCCTTGAAATAATCTTCAAGGGGGATGATGGCAACAGAGCACATCTGAAGCTTCTCTGGGGAGACTTTTGGAACATAACCTACATGCTGATTTCCACTGTTCCTCTGGTTATTCTTTACTTTATCTTATTATCTTTTATTTTTAAAACAATGCATGCCTTGGTTCTCAAAGGTGATATACTGCTTCCACGAAATGTCACTACACTTTTATCCCTAAAAGGAAGATCTCTTAATCGTCTGCATCACATTTTACAGCCTAAAACCTTCCTATATTTAGGGATGCATCCTGGCAATTGGCAAGGCTGCTGCAAGCTGTTCCTAGGAGGTGGGAACAATCATCACCTGGAAGCCAGCCCATCTCAGATCCACTCTCCTCTTGCAGCCCAGGACAGCCCAGTGATGGATAAGGCCTTCTGGATGTTGTTTTAGGCTTTTGCAGGAGCCTCGTGAAGAGGCTGCAAGGTCTCAGCGAGAAGACTGATTTGGCATCAGATCCAAGCCTCTGAGAGAGCCTGCAAGTGCTGAGCTACTGCCAACCCACAGGGAGCGAGTCCGGAGGGTACTGTTTGGGTAACAGTGGAACCCAAGAGAGTTTGTTTAGCCATAGATGCAATACGAATTGTTCCTGCAGTTTATTTTTACATGCTTAGAGGGTGAATGAGTTTGGAAAAGTCGGAGAGAATCGGAGAATTAGCAGAATGAATTATTAGGGGTTATTTATACAAAATGAGAGAAATATATCTCCTGGTGCAACAGTGTATGTCCAGGACTGATGAGAGTTGCTGCTTTTGCAGTAATGCCTACTGGGAAATATTTAAAAGAAGATTTTTCCCCCAATATGGAAGAGACCAAGATACGGAAAAGTTCCCCCAGATGAAGGCACCGGGGAAAGACTGGTCTGTAGCAGGGAAACCTAAGCAAGAGGTGCTGAGAGTCTGGCAGAAGAGGAGCGTGGAGCCCCAGTCCTGGCCAGTTTGGCCCAGAGGGCTAAGGTAGACATGGCTAGTCTGGCCATGTCAACTATCTCACCAGTGCAAGAGAGCCATGGCATACCCACGTGTGGACAGCTCGCCCCTTGGCATCAAGGGACCCTGTCTGGGGTATATGACGGAGAGGAAATCAACACCGAAAGACTGTTTAAAATAAATGCACAAAGATGATTTAGGATGCCTTTTAGCTTTTGGGAAAAAGAGGGCTATCCCAAGTGTATGGGGAACACAGAACAGCTAAAAAGCTTCGGCGGGGCTTAGCACAGGAGAGGACTTTACTCCCTGGTTTGGCTGTTACCTGGCAGAGAGAGGGGAGCACTTTCTCCGCGGGGCTGGTGACACAGGCAGTCACGTTTGCATCCTTCAGCTGGAGGGCAAGAACACTGTAAGTCATGTCCACACAACGTCGTCGAACTGTTACTAGATGCAGTGTTAGGATTACACCTACTGAGGCGAAAATAGACCTGTGGATCCATCTTGGGCATGCAGCGTGTGATTAGGAGTGTGTCACCTTTCTCCATATTAGCATGCTCTTAACCATGCTTGGGGGACAGGATCCATAATCCTCAGCAATACAAATTAAGATCACTGGTCAAATTATACTAAAGTTGTGAAACTCCCACACCCCTCCCTCTTCTCTTTTAATAAGCGCTGTTTTTAGCATTGCTCTCCAAAGCAGAGGATTATTCAAACCAGTTCCTCGCTATCACCATCGGCACCAAACTATTAGGTCTGAAACAGGTCAGACCAAAACCCGTATCTGCCCTGGCTAAGAGCAGGAGGACTCTAAAGGGAATTGGGTTGTGTGTGAACCCTGTGGTGATGGTAGTGACGGCTGTGCCAGCCCTAAACACCCTGTTCTCAGGGTACCTTGTGGACAGCCACCGCTTGTGTTTGACAGCACACTTACACTGGGTATGCCCAGGCACTTGGGACCTCCTGCAGACTAAAGGACGTCCTCCGGTCGTGGGCTGGAGGCCTGGCAGCCACATGGGTGGTGAAACCAGTCCGGAGCGAGGCCTGCGGGTGCCACTGAAAGGCACGGTGGATGTACCGTGTGTGCGAGTAAGAGTGCTCACACACACATGCGTGTATAGACAATATTGGTCCCTCCTGTGATAAACGGCTCTTAAGTAGAACTCTGAGAGATTTTGAATTTCCGCCTCTGTTTTCCAGAACAGAACAAACTGGGGCAAAAAAATAGGAAAAAATTGTTTCCTGGAATTAAAACAGTCATGTTCAGAAATGTCTCCGTGTTCTGTTTTGACATTTTTTGGATCAAAGTGAAGCATTTTGACGTTTCTGAGGTAGGAATGTTTTGTTTCAATTTGTTGAACTGACATGAAACGTTTCGTTTCAAGTCTGCTTAACATTAAAGTAGGCAGCGCCTTTCCTTGGGTTTGGGTCCCATTCTCTCCTCTGGGCTGTGCTCCCTGGGAGCTCTGCCCAGCTCCCATAAAGCTTGGGCAAGGTCCACGTTGTTCTCAGTAAATGCAGCTCAGCCGCAAGCCCCATGCACAGGAAAGAAGAGAAGACTTTTTGGGAAAGTTAATTTTGATGCTGAACTCGACTAAAATGAAAAATTTGGGGGCAGTTGAAGCAAAGCGCTCCATTCCGGTTCACCTCCAACAAAACATCATTTCTTGTCAGCAGCATCCCTGTCTTCCCACAGGCACTTTTTGTGTTGCAGAAGCTGTTTTCTGGTCAAAAAAGAAGGACATCTCCCAGTGAGTGCCTGCATAGGTGTTGACATGATCTACATGAATAAGCTCCCCAAGGGCTGCAGACTGGTCCCCTGGACTTAGCGGTGAAGCTGTCCTTTTGTGTCGGTTGAGCAGATTCTCCAACAAGCTAAAGACCCCTGCTCACCTGCTTGGGGGCTGGCTGGAGCCAGGGCAACCTCTGGCTGGGCTGTCCCCAAGGGGGGTGAGGGGGCTGCAATAGGAACAGGAGCTTCTCTTAGGACATCAGCAGACCTTGCTCTTTTTATAGAAGTGGCTGTAGGGTCTTCCTGGGATTTCTGAAGAATTTTGCCTAAAAGTCGATCCAGAAGTTGCTTTGGTTCATTCTCAACAGCTCTCGATAGGACGGGGCAGATCCTACTACTTACTGTGGGGGATAATTGAATCCTTCTCCCTCCCCCTTTCCCAGGCAACAGCTTCAAAAGATCTCTGATTTTGCCCACCAATCAAGCAATCTCATTTGCAAAACAACTGCAAGGGCCCTGCGAAAGCAGAGGGCCGGGTCCTTTGTTAAATAGTCCCTTTTGGTGACACAAAGGAACCATAAAGGTGATGGAGCTGCAGCCTGGACAGCCGCATTTCCTGGACTGTGCAGACTGGCCTCCGTCCCCCCTGCCCTGCTGTAATTTCAGACTCCGAGCCTAAGGATTATGCAGGGCTTGAGCCCAAGGAGAACAAGGTGCATTGCAACTATTCTTAGCTCCAAAATTATTCCTGGCTTTGCTTTGAAATCTGAACCAGGGTTAAGTTCTCTCCCCCTTCCCCCAGTCTGTTTCCTCTCCTCTTTCATGTACCTATTTGCATAGACTGTCATCGTAAGAATCTCCATTAAAATTGAAAGCCTCCTTCCTGCATGTCACCTCTTGCAGCCCCCTTCCGCTTGCCCTGCATGACTTTTGGAGGGCTGGAGAGCAAAGGTCCTGTGCTAGCATCGCCTCCCCAAGCCCTGCATTCCCCCTGCCATCAGCCCTACTCCTCCGTTGCCATAGGAACGTCTATCAACTGGGGAGTGCCAGAGAAAAAGAGCAGAGAATTATCTTAATTATTTAATGATTGATTAATATATGTTTATAGAGCACTTCAAAACCATGCATCCTTCTGTAAATTGTTTATTAACTGGGCAAGCAGTGTAATTTGCTGAACATCCTCCACTCTCATTGGTTTCAGTGGGAGGAAAGGGTGGTAGGCAGCTTGCAGGACTTGTGATGATTATATTATTAAGCGTACTAGTAGTTCTGCTTCAGGAAAATAATTTCAATATGAGCCTTCTCTTCAACATTCGTAGGAAGGGCTGCTCCCAACACCTGCCACTGAGGTTGCTCAAACGCCTCCATTATAAAGACCTGTGTTCAGCTGGTTTTTGGCAGATTTTACTCACCTGGAAAGAAGGGTCAGGCTTGCTTCTCCTTGAGGCTGGATAAAGTGATGAGGCCTGGGAGAGTGTTTGCAGCTGGTGGTGCAGCATGGTTGGCTGGTATGGGGAGGCTTCTGGCTCAGCCGCTCCTCTCCTGTTGAGTGACAGTGTTTTTAATAGGAGGCTGTTGCTAAAATTTGTGTGCTCTGTGCCTGTAGTGTCAGGCTGGAAGGACTGTACAAGCGGGCTGTGTTGGCTGGGTGAGGAGGTATGGAAGCAGGAGCACAGTGCTGATGTGCTTGTTGCCTTGCTCCTGTGTCCACTTGATGCTAGCTAGACTCACATCTGCTGCCCATGCTGGCTGTGAATCCTGATCTCTGACCCAGGTGACCTGCTGAAGCTGGCCTGCCTCTGCTCTCTCCAGCCCCCAGGACCTTCTTCAGATGCTGTAAACTGGGAGTGAGCAAAATCAGCCCGTACTTGTGCAGCATCCTTTCCCTGATGGCTGGCCTCCCTCTGGCTTCCTCATTGAGAAATGAGACTTGCAGTCCGAATGGCTTTGGCGTGTGCTGCCAGGCACCTTGGAGACCCACAGGGCTGGTATAACCTTGCTGTCAAGCCTGACTGTCCTTGTAGGTGCAGGTGGTGAGAGGGGCTGATGCAGTAGGATACAGGCAGCTGCCAAAAGCTGGTGCTCTCTGTCTAAGGCAGACTCCTTCCCTGAATAAGGCCTGCAGGACCATGGCTGCTGTGATGGAGGATGATTAGGAGGGTAATAACTATAGCTAGGGCATGTGGAGGGGCTGCTTTCCCCAGGTACTGCTCTGTATGAAGCACCAAAGACCTGTGATGCCATGGGACGGGTGTCGATCAGGTGCGTGATGTGCACAGCTCCCTCGTTTTCAGTGGAAGTACAGAATGAATAAGGAGACTTGCAAAACAAAACAGATTTGCCCTGGATTCACATTGGCATTTAGGAGGTATTAAAACTTTACTGATTTCAAGGATTCTCAGGCTTCTCAGTCCCTATGAATCCATCTGCTGTAGAGCAGTCATCCCATAAAGATGCCTTCACATGTGGCAGCCACCTTCCTGGTTCATTTATGGGGCTTAATCATGGATCGCGTCAGAAAAGTCCATGCTCCAGCTGAAGAAAGCAGTACCAGGATGAGGTTGTTATTCAGTAGTGGTTCAGCACTAGAGGGAGATGTAGCATGTGCTTTCCAGCACATTTCGTATATGCATGCAACAATATTTTACAGCAGTATTTATGAGGAGGCTGTTTCTTTAATTGCTGAGACAAAGATTTTCCTCTTGCAGGGGCAATTTTCTTGCATAGGATAAAAAATCAGAGAGGCTGCTATTTTCCAAGTCTTAAAGACTGTGCTTGTAGCCAATGAATTTTGTTACGTTTAATGTGTCTTGGATATTGGGGCCTCGGAACTTAAGGCGATTCTCAGGTCTTTTTTTTTTTTTTTTGGTCTGACATGAACAAACAGTAAATAGAGGCTGCTCCTTAGCTTGGCTGTAGCTCTAGTCCAGGCTGCTGGCTGAAAGGGTCTGAGCTCTGCCCTTCTTGCTGTGGGGACACTTAGGGTGCTGTGCTGGAGGGCTGCAGCCCGATTGTGGTAGTGAGTCCTGCGAGCAGCTGAACGAAGGCGTGAAGCCAAATCCACCCGACTCGGAGAGCTGCACGTTTCTGTTCTGAGCAAAAATGGCTCTTTGACTTCACAGACATCCCAGTAATAAAAACCAGTTGTCCACTTCACGCACGAGCAGAACTCTTTGCAAAAAATACTGCTGCCTCATGGAGGTTTTGCAAAAGCTGGTCAAATTCCTGTCCTTTTCTCTTTTTTCCCTCCTCCTCATCTCCAGCGAGCCCTTCTCATTCCATGTTTTACTCCACAGTGCAGCAGCATGTCAGTGTGGGGAGGTGATTTAATAGCCTGTTAGCCCAGGGAATTTCTCCTGGTGCGTCTGGGTCTGGTGTCTTGGGAGAATGCCACATATATGTGCAAATACAGCTGTAGCAGAAGGTGGGAATGCCACTTGCTGAAGAAAACCCGTATTCAGGCCAGAGGGTACAGACTCTCGCAAACCCGAACTTTGCCAGTTTGCTCTGTCTATGGGAGACCTTCACACACAGCCCCGTGCCCTCCTCTCCTCCTCGTACCCTGGACATCACACGGGGCTGCAGTTCCCACCTCGCGCGGAGGGCAACATCAGCTAGCCAGAAAAGATGTCCCCATTCACACTTCCACATAGAAACTTTTCTTCCCCTACTTTTAGTGCCTGTAATTACCTCTTTACTCCAGTGCCAGCAATCTTCCATCAGGCATCGTTATTAACGGAGAGAAAACAGAAGAGGAGGGAGGGAGGGAGAGTGAGTGAGAGAGCCACAAAACTTAATTTAATCGCAGCACCCCATGCTCAATTTAACAGACACAACAGCTCAGAATGGGGTCCCTGTGCAACGGGAGGGCAGGCAGTGGAGCGTCCCTGGAAAGAATTAATTGTGGATGACAATGTGTAAACAGTGCAGATGAATAGGGCACGCAGGTGTGAGGCACCGGGGCCATCCCGGGGACTTTTTCACACGAATTTCAGCTCCTTCACTGCTGACCTGCTCCCGAAAACGTGATTAGTGTCGGCGTTGGGAAACCATTCAGGGTGTCAGGATTTGGCACATATTAACTAGCCCAGGGGGAGAGGGGAGGGAGCACATGAGGGCTATGAAAGGAGGAAGTCTGGCGGACAAGGGGATTGTTAAAGGGCCAGAAAATCCTCATTGCTCCGAGGTGCCCTCGCTGCTTGGAGGAAAATGGAAGGGAGCCGAAGCAGAATAGCACTCCGAGGCATCCTAGCCCTAACTGAGCTATGTGGAAAACAAGGCATTGCATCGTGGAATATTTTTCTCCGGGTGTCCATCATAAATATTGATGATGTTTATATTACTGACTTTTTCTTGGCTGTGGCTTTCATGGTTCTAGACACTTCAGCTCGAGAGATAAACAGTCAAAACAAGCAGGAAAATTAATGACACAGCACCACTGAGAACAGGAAATATCTCCTGGGTAACATATGGATGTTATTCAGCATGCAAAAATCCCCCTTCATCAATATGTACTCTATATGTAAGGTGATACATACAGACAGGGGGTTGTATAATGGGCCCAATTTACCAAGCACTAGGCTAGACGCTCTTAAATTATGTTCCCCCTGCCAGCCTGGCCCTCTGCATCCAGACGGAGGATTTAAGTGCAGAGAGCAGACAAGGTTACTGATCTTTTTTCCTACTCGGGAGAATGATGTGAGGGGAAGGGCAGAACTTGAGGAGGACTACCGTGAATACCAGTGCCTTTGCTGGACTCTGTTATGCTCTTTCTCCCTTGCTGGGAACCCTTTCCCTGCCTGTCTTGTGGCTTGGGCAGCATGGCATGGGTGCTGTGCAGATGCCTGCTGAGATTCCCAGCTTTGTACTCCCTAGACCGCTGCAGCCCAAAGGCTCTGGCTTCACGTAATATAACAATAATAAAAGTTATTCTAAACGCAAACACACCTGTGGATGTGAAGATGAGGCTGGATTCTTGCTGGCCTGGTGAAGAAAAAGGGTATTGCCACTGGTACTGGTTTGGGAGTGTGGACAGCTGTGTGGGAGGGAGGGCGAACCAGCCCCTTGCTAGGCTGTTTCGGCTCGGAGAGGTGAAGTAGGTGGTGAGGAGGGGGAATGAAATGTCAGCACAGAAACCATGAAGGCCTGTAGAAATCTCACCTCAAATTCAGAGCTGAACTTAGTTAATCACTATTGCAAAATTAGCTACTTATTTTGCTCAGTAACCTACACATACGTGACAGTCTAGCTAAGCATCCTTTTGTGAAAAGTCTGGTGGTGGCTATCGCTGCCTTCAAGGGGTGTTGTGGGGCTGAAGCAAGAAATAATGCCACAGGCTTTATCCAGTGTACATCTGGGGGAGTCCAATCCTGCAGCTCTTGAGATGGGACTCTCCCTGCCTAACATGATTCCCAAAAGCTGGATACCCAGCTGAAGCCATTCATCTTGATTCTCTCTGGGACGAGGAGGACTCCAGAGGGTGCATCACCTCACTTATCTTACATGCCCTCAGCAGGTATAAATGACAGTTGTTCCATTGCAACCTGCTTGACTGACTGCTGTTTCCAAAAATGATGATCAGTGCTATTATTATTTCTTCCCCTGGCCTGCCCCGAGCCAATTGTTCCTGCCCCCCCCCCCCCAAGATATCACAGAATGGTTTGGGTTGGAAGGGACCTTAAAGATCACCTGGTTCCACCCCCCCTGCCATGGACAGGAACACCTTCCACTAGACCAGGTTGCTCAAAGCCCCATCCAACCTGGCCTTGAACACTTCCAGGGATGGGGCATCCACAGCTTCTCTGGGCAACCTGTTCAAGATATCTTCTCTCTCGGAGTGCAGCTACTCTTGGGAAAGCTGATGCTGAAAGGACTTTCTTCCTATTAACTGTGCATGGTGATTCTTTTAAAAACCATCAGAAATAAGTTAATTCTCTAATGGCTATTCTTGCCAAGGTGAATGTGATGTTTTTCCAAAGAGTGAGTTAGCCTTCTTGCCCCAGACAAATTCCAAGACACTGGCTTTAAGCAGTTTTAAAGGAAAGGATGTTGCACTTGCTGCAATGTTGCTGTTTCTCAGCATCTGAGTTCCATGCAGTGGTGCCTGTGCTTGGGCAATTGCTGCTCATGCTTTTAAAGCCCTCTTTTTTTTTTTTTTTTGCCTCCTCCCCCTCCATTTCCACTCAAAGTTATTACTTTGAGAGGCATTTGCTCATCTTTCCAATTTTGCTTTTCATTGAGGGAGGGTAATGTGCTAGACATCTCAGCGGCTAGACAGCTGGTAATTTACCTGCTGGAAGGGAGAGGACTGTAGGAGCCAAGGAGATCAGCCAAGGACATCACCTGACCAGACCTAAGGTCTATGGCAGGCAATGAAGGACTGTCATGAAGGACTGTCTCCAGGCAGCCTCTGTGTATCCTACAGTATGAGCTAGCTGGACCTTAACTGATACACCAGCAAAGACTGGTTTTTCAGAAAGGCTGTAATACTTCATCAGCTAGAGGATCCAACAAATGTTCTTCATTTGAACTTACAGTTAGATCACTGGATCTTCACTTGCACTATATTTAAGGTTCCACCATCTATCCATGCCCCTGCCATAACTCCCTGTGGGAAGCTTTCCTTGGGGCCACCCCATCATGACAGTGCTGAAGCCCTAAGGCACTCTGGTTCACAGAATCACAGAATCGTATAGGTTGGAAAAGACCTTTAAGATCATCGAGTCCAACCATAAACCTATGTTCAGAGCTGCCTGGGTAGCAGGATTGTGCTGGTTTGTTCCTGGGCCTTGGTCCTAGCTGAAGGACCTGGTGCCACGCCACCAGCATCAGCTCTGCTGATGTTTGTTAGCTGAGGCAGCTAAAATACTGATTTTTCATTACTTCCTACATTTTTTGTGGAAGATCTTGCTTTACAGCCACTAGCTGCCATAGCACGAAGGAAGGCTATGTTGAGTTGGTTTAGTTCAAGGGTGGAGGAGATGGGGCTAATGGAAGGTCAATAAGTTGCAGGCAGTGAAAATGGGACAGCTGAAGGAAGTGAGGTTGTGGCTCCTCAACCAGTTGTGTTAAACGTAAGACCATAGCTCTAGCTCGAATTTTTACAGAATCCTCACACCACTCTAAACTGATATTGCATGTGAAGTATGCTCCTTTGGTGACAAATCCCCCTTTCTTGTAGAGTCTCCAATAATTGGAGACATTCTCAGGCTTGGTGAGAAATCAGTGCAAGGAGGGACTCTGGGAAGTTTAGAAGTCATACTTGGATGTGCTTGTATGCACAAGCCAGTTCCACTGCTGTATGTGGTACTTAGCATGGGATCAGAGCCTGGCCAGGGTAGCGGTGAAGGGGATGGGCTGCTGGGCACTGTGACCTTTGCAAAGGTGCTGATCAAGTTGTGGTGCAGGTGGGAAGATCTGCTGCCCTCCCAGGCTGCAGAAACTCTTGCATACAAGCTTGTTGTGGCTGTGGATTGAGTGATGGATTTGCCTACAAAAATCTGAACAGTTTACATCAGAATTCCTGATGGTATTCCTAAATTATTGTGCAGTTCATGTTGCTCTTCTTCTCACTACTTTTTCTGGACATCAGCAGCCCTTTTTCAAGCCTATTAGCTTGTTGACTGAGCCTAGGACCCATGTGCCTCCTGAGCCATGTCTTCAGATCTGTCCCACTGGTTACCCAGGGGAAGAGCTCTGCTCTGGAAGCAGACGTGACTGAAAATGAACCTGTCTGCTTGACATTTCTCTTTTATGTGAGAAGGGAGCTTGATATGACAAAAGGAGAAACCTGCCCTTCCCCCAAACCAAGGCAAAAATATTGAAAAATCTCCTTAACAGTGGGAAAAAAACCCCTGAGGTGGCCAAAAGGGATGTTTCTTACAATTAAATAAAAAGGCAACTGGATAAGTAGTTCAAATTGTGGAGAATTCTTCATGGCAGTTCCCTTTGCCAGCTGTAGTAAAGGTCCCCAGCTTTCTCTTGCTTTCTCATAAACACTTCTGGAGTGGATATTGGTTATCATATCTGATGAATTTGATGATATACTGAGTCCAGCTTTGCACATGTTTCTGTTCTGCAAGAGAGCATTCAGCAAAATATTTGGCTTCTTTCAACCCCCTGCCAGTGTTTTGGCAACACTGGAGTTTTCCAAAGTGCTCTTAGATACAGACTTGGAGTAACTTATTGTCCTTGTAGTGAGGCTGGAGGAAAGGCTGCCTTCAGAAGAGGTTACAGCAGAGGGCAATGAAACAGGAGCTCCTAAGTGACAGAGGGCAGTCTCCCCTAGGAAAGAAGAGCTGAAGGTGCTGAAGGTGCTGAGGGCTACTGGCTCCCCTACACAAGGTCCAAGCTAGGACAAAGTCTCGACCTGCCAGGGGAAGGAGACCAGGGAACATGGAGGAAAGGCTGTGGGGGGAAATTCACTGCTCAGTATTCAGGCCAAGGAGAGATGTCTCACAGCTTAATCTCCAGGGGGTCATTCATCACTGTAGCTTAGCCGGTCTGCTCGCGAGTTGTGCTGGTCTGGCTGCAGCACAGAAATGCAGTGGTATGGCAAAAACCAATACGGAGAAATTATGAAAAGCAAAGTCTCTGCTGGTTTATAGGTGACCTGAGGGATGGCGAATGAAATGTTGTGGAGCTTAAAGTCAAAATGTATTTCTTTTAAGTTGAAAATGGGTTGACTAATTCCACTAAAATAAGGCTGTATCAAACTTTCAGCCAAAGCTCAGATTAAGTAAATTCTGAGTAATTTGCTTCTCCTGCTACATTTTTGAAGTCTGCATTTATAGATTCTGCTCTGAGTGCTTGCAGAACTGCTAAGTATCACTTCAGAGACAGACAGGCTTGTTGCATATTTTATATTTCCTAATCGGTGCCTGCACTAAGGCAGGGGAGAGGCAATACTGATTTATCAGTGCAAATTATTGTCCTGGAAGACACTTTCCTTGAGTGTAGACCATGAGTTTGAAGGTAGACAAGTCACTTCCTTTAGTCCCGAGAGTTTATCTGTATTAACTGAGCTGAAAATCAAAAAACCAGAAACCCCCTAAATCCTATCTGTTACAAAGTGGTGGGCAGCTGGCAATGCCGTCAGACCTGGAAAAGGCACCAACGTGGTGATGCTAGGATGCTCAATCTGTCTGTCTGGGTGTTTACTTGCCAGCAAGTGAAAGCACCCCCTCTGCACTGCCAACCCCTGTCCTCTGCCTGGGGCGGAAGAAGGTCTGGCTCTTCTGGCATGGCCAGAACAAGGGGTTTGGTTTATTGTCTGGCTCCAGCAGTGATCAAGCATGGGGCTGCTTGACAAGTGCCCCCAGACACCCTCAGCCATATGAATTACGTATCTTATTATCCATTTCTGTGTTTCTTGACCCCTCCTTTTGCCACTCTTGCATCTCCCTTTCTTTGTCTCAATCTCAATCCAAAGAGACAACCTTCACCTAACTACTTTTTCCTAAGTAGTCCTAGTTTTGCCATATCCATGAATTTGGTATTTCTGATACTGCCAGCCAGGTTATCTCAGCCTTATGTGCTATTACCGGTATGGTTAGCAGGCACACTGGCCTGGCAAGGTCCTATTTCCCAGAATGTCCCCAAGTGCTCCCCTCCAGCTATCTGTGTGGTTTGGCTGTTTCTCACACATGTCCCCCTTAACCACCTGAGGGATCCAGCCAGCCCTCACAGCACCATCTGTAGCTTTTGCCAGCTTCTCACAATATTCCCTCTCACATCCAGCTTTCCACATCACATCCACTCTCACATCCATTAGTTTCCACACCCTTTCCAGGTAGCTCAGCCTCAGGCCAGGGCCCAGCTGACAGCCTGGTGCCTGCAGTGCTATCACCATTCCTATCCTCCAGGCTGCAGCATTATTATTTGCTTGTAAATGATCTATATGAAGACTTTTAATATATTTATTTGACAATGTACATCTAAGTCTTCACTGAAAAGGCTTGCCTTTTTGAGGATATATGTACGATAAGAAAGTCAAGGCAGAGGTCGCCTCTGAGCAGTTGCACGTTCAGCTTTCCAGCTAATGCCAAAACCCATGGCTGTTTAATAACAAAGCAGACTCAAAGAAGGTGGTCGTGAAATGTTTGTGGATGTCCTTGCATGTTCCTTGGCAAATCTACGGTATCACCTCTAGTACTGGGAGGGTGGTGAAACGATTCAGCTTGGTTGTTTCTTTCACACCTTCAAGAATGTGTGAGGTGTCGTTTTGGATCTGCTAAGCGATGCTGGATGTCTGCCCAAACCAAAATGCTGGACGTGGGAACAGTTGAAGTCCTTATGAGAGAGACTTGGGGGAGAGGAGGTGAAAGCAGCCAATGGCAAAAGGGGAAAGCACTCGTGAGATGCTCCCTGTGTCTCTGCCCTTCCTCTGGCACTCCAGTTTTGCTCCTCTGCTGAGCCGCGGTGGAACCGGTTCATCCTGGCCAGCTCAGGGCAGGGGGATGTCTTCTCCACTCAGGGGTGCCGGGTGAGATGAAGCCACCTGCAGCCGCACTGCTCGCTCCCAGGAGGACCGTGCTGCTGCCGGGGGCAAAGCCCTGCCCCAGGCGGCTGCCGGGGTTCAGCAGCCGCTGCAGCTCTGCTCTCGCCCTCCTGCTACCCACCTGCTCCGCTCCCGCTCCGCCAGCAATGGCAGCCCTCTGCCTGGCACCGCTGGGCGCTTGGTGTTCTGGAGGCTGGCACACCTGGGGAAAGATCCTTTATGAGACTGGCTCTCGTGGATCTTGGGCATTAGCACCACAAAAAATTGTAATAAGGTAAAGAACTTGTTGTGAAGCCACAGATGCGACACATGAGTAGGTAACCAAAACCTGAGGGGAAGGGGTCTAGTTCAGGCTACTGTTTTCTACCTCAAGAACTAAGTGAGACTATCCTAGCTGCGAGTGCCTGTTGGATCTGTATCTATCCATAGGCTACAAATGGATTGCAACAGCATCATTCGTTAATCTTCATCTTGCCTACTAAAATTCTGCTGGTTTAGGCCTACAGAATATGAGCTCTTTGGGCACAAATCATCTGTTTGTCCTCTGTTTGCATGGCAAGATCTTGGCCTGTGATTATTTCCCCAGTGTGCTGGGCTACTGCGTATCCTAAGTAAGAATAATATAATTTACCCCACTACTTAAAAAAGGCCAGAGAAATGGGATTTTTTTTTTAGAGGAGCAGGTTATGTTTAGAGAGGGAGACACTGAAGTATCTGAAAGCACCCACTAACAGAGCTACACAGAAAACTCTGTTTAACCACAACAAAGAGTCCCATTCTTTCCATATTTTGGGCACCTTTGTCTTCTTTTGCGTATATGAAAGGTGAATTATTTGGCTACTTCCCAACTGAGATTGCACACCCAGGATTTCACCCAGCTTCTCCCCTCCAGTTGTGCACATAGCTTTACCTGCTTTGCCAGCAAAGGCACTGGTGGGGTGTGCAGCCTTGGCTGGTACTAATGCTTGGCCTCAAAAATTTGAGTGGTTAGTTGTTGGTGGCCACACTCTGGGATGGCTGCAGAAAGTTTGACTGAAAATATTTTCCAAAAAATGTACAAGGATCAGCCCTCTGATAGTATACATATACATGCTATTCTCTTCTGATCTACTAACTAGCTTAGCTTACTGAAGAATCACCTTTTTCTTTGATGTGTGGTGCCTGACAATGTATCTCAATCTTTGGGTCATGTTCAGGAGACATTACTACTGCAGGCAATTAGAAATGACATTTTACAGCAGGCCTGCTGCTTACACAGGTATGCAGGGGCCAGACCAAGAGACCAGTGCCAGCATCTGACTCAGCTGGGACTGCCATACCTGAGACAGGCCCACAGGTACCCCTACCAGTGATGCCCTATCTGTATTTTGGAGGCCAGAAGGGATTTCTAGGCTGATTCAACCATCACAGGGTCACCCCACCGTTAGTAAAAAGGGATGTGTTGCACATTTAAGTGGGGAATGGCTGTCTCTTGCTGCTCACAGTGGAGGGCAGCAAGGAACCACTATGCCAGGGAGCTGGCACGTGAACAAACTCTTTCTGTAGCTCGAAGGTGCAGAGAAGCCTGTGGTTCTAATATAATGCCTAACCAAAAGCTCGTTTTAGCAAATGGAGAGCACTCAGAAAGCTTTGTTCCAGGCCTGAAGCAAAAAAGCTCATGCTTTGGGGAGGACCTGCATGGCCCAGAGGCAATGGAAGCTCTTCACAGGAGTGGGGCAGGTCCTGTGCTGCCGGTCAGTCCCTGCACCCACATGGTTGGTGTCACCACCACCTACTTGCCCTTTCTCCAACAAGCAGCTAAGTGGAAGGGAGGCCTCTGACTCTGCTGGAGTGGCATGGAAGTGTATTCCTCCTGCAACCCAGGAGCATTTCTGCACACCTTCACGACCGTGTGGGTCAGGAAGAGGCTGCGTAATGGGCGCATTTCAGGAGACCTGCACGTTCTGAGGACATCATAGATATGCCCCCAGGAGGTCTTCTCTTTAAGTCAAGTTGCACATGCTGTGAGGACTCTTGTTTTCTCAGCAGGGGTGGGACCAGCCTTTGGCAGAGCTGTCATATGCATGGGGCTCTGGCATCCACCTGCAGTGCAGTTAAGGCAGGTCTGTGTATTTGGGAGGTGTTTCCACACACACACAGGAGGGGTGCTTGTACACAAATGTCTCTCTCTCTCTCTCCCTCTCTTATGTGGCTGTGTTTCTTTGAACTGATCCGGTATCCCACTGAAGTGAATGGGAGGTGGGGAAAGCCTACAAGCCTACTCATGGGAGTACCAATTTGCATGAGCACGTCCTTGTTTTTGAAGCAGACTACCGTTCTCAGCAGACTGCAGCCTTTTTCCCATCTCATTTTGTATTTTTCAGTATGAAAAATACTGCATATGCTTTGCCTCTCCAAAGTCTTCCCGTGCTACGCAAGAAACGCATCTCTGTCAGTGCTCTATACAGCCTCAGCACCTGAGGAAGCAAATGGCAAGCAAGAGGGACTGATGGTGCTCAGCACTCCGCTGGGAAGTCTTCTGGATTAGCCCCACAAGCTGTGGTCTCTCTTCCTGCTCTCTGCTTCATCCCCAGTGTGTATTACACTTGCCCCAGCTTTGCAGAGATAATTTGCACTCTCCTAGTTCATTAGCTGCTCCCCCCTCCTGTCCGTGGGCAAAAAAAAAGCCCTTACTGTTCAAAAGAACACATGCAGCAATCATTAATGCTGACCCTAATTGTGCCAATTCAAACCACTCAATAGCTCTAATTAAAACCTCTCTTGTGCAGGGCACTGAACAGTAACAAACCTGTCACCCCGAACAATCAAATCATGGAGCTAAGAATTTTTTTTTCCCCTGTTGTGTTCAAATGTTGTTGCTGCTGTCGGAAGGGTCATCTGAAGGGATTAAGTATGGGGCTTTTGTAGGCTGCAAAGGGAGGGGGAATATCTAAACCCAACCAATGTCTTTTGGTCACAGTTTGAAATAGAAGACCCCAACTCTTTTCCAGGTCTCCTTTCATCCACTTTACCCACCCCCACGCAGCAAGCAACACCTGCAAAGTAGACAGGCACTTGGTTATGAGACACATGGACACCACAAGTCAACTTAAACATCTGCAAAGGAGGGGGTGAGGGGGAAACCCAGGCGTTCCTATCCCTACAACCTTGTTTCTCAGGGTCCCTGACTACACTTTCCTGTGCGCCATAAATAACTCTGCAATTACATTAATTGGTTGCATATTTGTTGACACAGGGGTGGACTAGGGTAGGTTATAGTGGGAGGATTTTTGCTTTCAGTGCAATTTTATACTACTTTCTTCAGATGTCCCTTAATCCCCAGTCTCCCCTCCCCCATTATTTAGGATTCGCATGTCTTCCAGAATAACTTTATAAGCCTGTGGGTGGGTGGGTGGGGAGAAAGAGCGTTAAAATTCATTTGATGGCACCCATGCACACACATCTGTTCTGCCGTGTTTCCCTAGCAAAGTCTATCAATCAAAAGAAAAAGGTTGATATGTATCACAGTGGGATATTTCAAAAATCTGGTTGCAGGCGATTGTGTGTTAGAAGGTTTCCTTCTGCACCGCGTTTCTGACAGGGGTCAGAAGAAGGAAGTGGTACGCATGTACACCTATATTTTTTTGCACATTTAGCATTTTTTTAAGAAGGTAGCGTAATTAATAGAGCAATAGCTTTAACTACTGAAATTCCAGTCTCAGTATCTTTTGCTCTGTTTATTGTCAAATGTGTTCTGAAGCCCAAATCTGGGATCAAACGTAAGAGCCTGAAAATGCTGCAAGCACTTTTGTATCTGTGGTTCTAGTTTAGATCATTACAGATGCTAGCTATGATATGTAGCTCTGGGTTCAAACCACCATCTCAGAGTATTCTGTATGGGGTACTTGAGTGAGTCTTTCCTTCCAGTGTCTCCTTGGCTTGCTTTCTTTTGCTAGCAGTAATCCGAGTTGCAGTAAGAAAGTTCATGGCATGTTGTGTTTCATCTTTCCTTCTTTCATCTCTCCTGAGCTGCTGTCCCAGCTGAGGACTAGGGAGTAGGATGATACCCGTAGAGTCCTGGCAGTCTGCCTCTTCAAACACCCTGAGCGCTTTCTGCTAGAAACCACCTTCGTTGTTTCTTGTTCCGACTGCTGGGTTGTGCCATGTGCCGTTACAACATTGCCTTGTCTCAGCAATGAAGCCGTTTCATTTAGTGATGGGTAAAATAGCCCACATTTAGAGTACGGCTTGACTCAGCCTTTAAGTATTTAGTCTTGGTTAGTGACTAAGCACAAAATCTTGATGTATAAACATATAAACACACATTCTTTATGTATAGAAGCAGTGGGACAAAACTTAAGAATGTTTTTAAAATGCTTTGAGTTGAACAGTCTCTTTTTGTGCAAAATCATAGCAAAGTCAGCCATCTGAGCAGATACGTTCAGGATAAGGTCGATTTTCACCAGTGTGCCTCGGACCCTGCGAATCCTAGCCTAGGGGTCAGCAGAAGGGCCCTGCTCTTTTCTAGAAGCGGGGGTGCTGCACTGTCATGTGTGACAGTGCTGACCTGCTCCTGTCTTTGTGTCACCACTGAGTGCTATTGCAACACTCTCTAGTTTTCGATGATAAGGTGCTCTTACAATGGGATGAAGAGGAATAGGTGACGCTACTATATGGCATTCAAACGAGTGCTTTTCAGAGCAAGGTCCCTTCAGCAGCAGCACTGGAGAGAAGAAACCAGAGCTCTCTGACAGTTTTACTGTCTGTCGGGGGCTGTGGGAGATAGCACAACATTCACGTGAGGCTCTTATACTTCTTGACATTTGTTCAAGAGGGGAAAATAAGGCACAGAGAGTTTTTTTGACTGGTTCCAGGTCCTTTTAGCAAGCCAACAGCCAAGCTGAGAACAAACCCTAGGACCCCAGTATCATCTCTAGTCTCTGGAAAGCACCACCTCCTTTTCTGAGCTGCTTCTTGCCTGTCTTCATATGGGAAGCTCTGCGTCTCTGTTGATCTGTGAGCTGAGGGTAGGGGATTTCTGTAAAATATGCTCTGGTGTAGATTCCCATCGCTTTCTGTACAGATCTCCCACGGTCTCCATCTGCCCTTCCATCCTCATTCCTTGCCCCCATTTTCTAGGCAGCAATGCTGGAGCCTATCCTCTTGACTAAGCTGTTGCACTTTAATTTTCAACAGGCCTCTATTGCTCTTGCACCTTGTGTGTGGTCTTTGAACGTTATGTGGCTCGGCAGCTGGGAATAGTGAGTGGGTGGGCAATTTAAAACAGAAAAGGCTCTGTATCAGCACAGGGCTGAGGTTTGAACTCTGCTCAGCTTTGGATACATGTAGCTGGTTCTCAGGGTGATTTAAGTGCAGTTTTGCTGATTTCAGTGTGAAGCCTAAATCGGTGCTAAGAAACTGGTAGGGAAGAAAAAACAAACTTTGCCTGTCCGATAACGAATGTTACTCTTGGCCCTGATGAAAAATTGCAGGATCAAGGCATTTTAGAATTTGTATCCCACTGTTTTGTCACCATTTTGCCTCCCCAACTCAGAAGACAAAGAGTGTCTAATATGATGCCAGGGCTTCTTTGCTGAAGTATGTTTCTGAGCTGCTTTCATGCCATTTAGGACACAATTCTGATTCTGAGTTTCCTGAGGATAAGAACTGCGGATGGAGGGAGTCAGACGAAGGGGGTGCCAACCTGTGACACAGAATACTTTATTCCATTCATCTGAGCATCTCTCTGAGACAAGGTAAATGTGCTCAAGTGACAAAAAATAATTCCAATATCATGACTTGTTGAGCTCACAGGGCCTGATCCTCAGCTGCTTCCTCCTCCTTTTTGCTGTTGTCTGTGCTGGTGGAGGCTCGCATGGAGGGGAGGTCAGGCAAGAGACCCTGCCTTCCATGTGCCCTGGCACATGTCCCCCCCCACACATTCTTTTGCACTTTCGATGGTAAGCCCACTCTGCATGGACAGAGAGTACTCATGTATGGGAAATTCACCACCTCCTCTCCCTTGCATTTGCAGCCCA
Source organism: Ciconia boyciana (assembly GCF_034638445.1). Lineage (NCBI taxonomy): Eukaryota > Metazoa > Chordata > Aves > Ciconiiformes > Ciconiidae > Ciconia > Ciconia boyciana. Next base: position 33,169,179 of record NC_132939.1, on the reverse strand, counting down.
GAGTACCCAGTCCTCAAAATTTCAGCGTGGAGGTATTTCTTTCCTCACCCACTTTCCATCCATCCCACCCAGGTAGACAGGATGAGCAGAAAGAATCCTTGCCTTGATAAGATTGATAAATGAGGTTGGAACAGAGCTCCTCTCTTCTGGAGTCCATATGGAGTCCAACCCAACTTCAATCTCATAGCTGATTCAAAATAAAAAAAAATTGGCAAATCCCTAAGTACTTTTAAAGATTCTAAAGGTTAAAGATATGGTCGATTGGCATTCTTTTTAGAGCCTGAAATGATATTATATTTACTTCACAAAATTCAAAAAGTGCACAACGAACATTAGAAATCTGTTAGATAGATTATTGGAAGAGTCATTTAATTTTCCAGTGCCACATAAATATCCATCATTCACCACCACTGCACTGGGCCTCATACCGATTCTCAACATTATACTCTAGAATTTGCAAAACATAAGTAAGAGTAAAAAGGCAAAAAAGGAGAATATCCTTGTTTTCAAGGAACTGGCAGATTACAGACTAACAACAGCCAGGTCATTGTAGAGGTTCCATCCTTAAAAATAGGTATGTGCTTCAGCACCATGAAAAAACATACTGAAGCTCAAATGGGCTTTACTGCCTCTTTACAACATCTTGCACTTCACTGCATTCCTTTTTTGGGTTTTGTTTAGTTTTGTTTTCATAATAATACTGGTGTACAGCCAACAGCCTCTTCCTGTGGTGGAATAACATAAGGGCATGAAGGTATGGCTGGGTAGTAGGATCAGATGGACGGGCACTAGTGAGAGGTGAGGGTTTGGCAGCGATGGGGAACTAACCAGAACTACTAGCAACTCTTTGGGAAACCAAAGAAGTGCAGCCAGGACCCACACAATTTAATATGATTTCTAGAGAAAAGTTCTGCACAGAATTTCTATATGAAGCATAATGAATGAAGTGGTGGACTGTAGAAGGATTTCATGGAAAAAGACTTGCAGTCCTGTCATATTTTTAACAAAGCTTTTTGTTCAAGTAATAGTGAACATTCTGCAAAGAGCTTCCAGGATGAAAAGCCCAATAGGACACTTATTATTACTAACAGGATTTCTGTTTCATTCAGGCATATATATAATTAGCTTTCATAAGAAGCTGAGACTCCTTTTTGTTGACATAATCCAGCAAGTACACCCCAAGACATGCTAACAGCCATGTGTCTCTACATCTTAACAAGTGTGAATACTTTGCCCACAGCAGCAGCTGTGCTGACAGGGGGATGGCACTGTAAAATTGCTGTATGCTGTGATGTGAAACCTTTCAAACCCATGGACTTTTGATTTCCAGCCTCATAATCACTATGAGTCAAATTTACTCCTCCTCACTACCCCCATATTCAACCTGTGTCTAGGAAGCTGGGGAAATTGTATTCTACCTCATTTTAGGGTGACTGAATAGAGTCTCTCATCCTGTGGCTGCTATTCCAACCTGTGCAGGGTCATGAGTGTGCTCAACTGTGGCTTTTCAGTCTTTATTCTGGGCTGCCCTGAACTTGCCTTTGGATGGAGATTTGGCGGTGTCAGCATAGTAGAAAAGGCTCTTCCACTGCTGCAGGTTCTCTGCAATTAAGGCCTGACAGCAATGGATAATTCTCTGATTATAATTATGCAAATGATTCAATAGGCATGATGTTCAAAAAAATAGCTCTAAATTCTGCATCGTTACAACCTACAACAATCAATCTCACAGCAAATCCCCCATATTCTTCTTTACTCCTTTTGAGACAAAAAGTGAACTAAATCTAGACCTGCTGCAGGAGTGATTGTAGCATCCACTGACTTAAAAAGGAACCACTAACATTAATTTGATCCCTAAAAGCAATTAGCTCATATTTGGAGGCAGCAATTTATTCTTTATTGAAAGTGTGACTAATCATTTCTGCTAAACATGTGCAAGAGGGAATATGTTCCCTGATGGAAGCTGTGGCAGACAGATCACATCACGGTTCTGTTGTGAGTGCCAATACTGTTCAAAAGAGGGCAGCGATCTTCTGAATCTTGTCCGAGGACAAGACAAGTAGATGCAGAGGCAAATAATCAAAGCAATCAAACAGTTCTCCCTGAACAGTTGTCAAGACCACCAATATATACGTCCTGTGCCATGGGCTTGCGGTGGTGTGCATGATATGCGTGCACCATAGCAACAAGATATTAATCATCAACACATACAGGCACGTGTTGGGGTAAGTCTTCAGAGGTGCAAGTTGTAGGCTGTATCTGGTATACACAACAAGCCCCAACGGTACCAGTTTCAGTGCTACCTCCAGCAGCATTGCATAGTTGAATTCATTAGGGCTGGGCTTACATCTTCCTCGGAAGGATCCGAATGTTGGGCCTGGTGTACAAATGCCTGGACATGAAGAACAACTTCTCTTCTAGTTCTGTACCCCTCTCTCTTTGTAGTTTTCAGTTAAACACCCTGGGCAAGTTCTTTGCTGGTGAGACACCACTGACTGAAGTAGCACTGTGCCAGCGCAGTGTTTGGCACTGCATCCTCAGAATGATGGCAGGGATTTTTGGAAGAGCTCAAGCGAGAAGGTTAGGTACCCAATTCCTCTTATGTTTGGACACTGGCCTCCTCTCGGCTCATCAGCATCTCTGCAATGCCACTGATGCCCAAGGCAGGCACTTCCCACTTGCCAGCAACGTGAAGAGAATTAACAGACAATTTAGTGGCAAAAAACTTTCTGTTTGAGCAGTTTGTTTTATTTACCTAGATCTTTCTTTGAAGACGACACACCAGTAAAGTGCACCTACAGCCAACTGGAGTACCAGGCCCAGTATGCCAAAGAGTTAAGCACGCATTTTCAATGGTGAAGGTGATTCACCACTGGAACAAAGACACATATTCTCTCTCTTGCTGGTGTCTTTAAACTGGGGCTGGATGTCCTCCATCCACCTGGATGGTGCTTTGCTAAGATTCTTGGGCTCAGAACAGCTCAGTGAAATTTAATGGTTGTGATACATAGGCCAGGCTATGGAGTCTCTTCTGGTCTGGTTATTGCACTAAGACAGTTACTATCTGCAAAGGCAATATATGTCCCTACAGAGAAACACCTGGCCATGGGAATATTGGTCAAGGCTGGAAATACATGCTGCAAGGTTATGAACAGCTTTGACCATACAGGAGTCAAAGCATTCAGTTACTGGGAATTTCTGACCCTCTCTGGAACTTTTACTCGGTGTTAAGACGCTGCTGGTGTCAGGGCCTCATAGGCATTGGAGGATAGGCTTCCAGTGTAGCTGGTATTCTCTGTTAGGGAATAGGAAAACAATAATTTTTTCATGGTGGTAATGAGCATTTATATAGCAGAGAGATCCTGGTATCCATGGGTTTGTCTGTGGAAAATACACCAAAGAAAGACATTAATGTTTAAAGTGCCAGTGATAAAGAACACATGAAGGCCCCACACAAAGTAGGTCAGATGCAAAAAAACTCCCTATGAAATTGGAGAGGGGAATGTAGGCAAGTGGGATATTGTTATCTGGACTGGAATTTAATCAAGACTTAACTATAAGGTGATGTGGTACTTCAGTGGTGGGATCACTGCCTCAACAAAACTGTACTAGATTCTGCCTGTCTTTTCACAGATGTCAGGTGTGCACTGGTATAACTTGTCCAACCTCAACAGAGCTGATCCTGATGTACACAAGGACACTCATATTCAGATTTCCCAGCTCTCCCCCTCCTCTTCCCCTCAAGGTCTCTCTTGCTCATGTCATGTGGAATGGCAGAAGTTCAGGTCTGGATCAGAGAGACTTTGAAATGGAAAAACAGAGGATACCGCAGGCCATATTGAAGAAGAGCTGGCAAAGCTTAGGACCTGGATAGCAGGGTGGTGAGGGTTAGGACTAAGGTACATCGGTAGGCTTGTATGGTGTGCTGGGTTTGGAGCTCCAGAGAGATCTGCAAGCCAAGAATAATGAATACTGGCAGAGCTCCGCGTGAGTAACAAACAGTTTATCCTGCCTAGGCTAATGACAAAATGTTACGTACTGGCATTTTTTAAATAAATACTTTTTTTTTTTTTAAAGAAAAGAAAGATTAAAGCAACCGCTATAGCTAAACACCCTGCTTTGCTCTGATAAGATGCCAGAATTATATGACTTCTACTGTGTAACAAGGTTCTTTGTGTGGGCGTAGCAGCCCCTCCCCATACCTAGCGGATACACTCTAGGGAATTTTTACAAGTGTGAGTATTGCCTCTTGTAAGGTCACTGAGTAAAGAAAGTTAAATACATTGTATGAAGAAATTGCATGTCTTGTGTGTTTCCACAAGAGCACCACAGAACAGTCCCACGAGAAGGTTATTATCACTAAGACGTGCTCAGCAGTGACCTCCCATGCATATTATGTTGCAAAATGTTGGGCCTCTGCCCTGCTGTGCCCACCATCAAACTCATGCTTGTAATTTAAAAATGAAGCACTGGACGTAAATGCAAGTCAGTCCAGTTCACAAGACACCTCCATCACTCAGTCAGCAGGTAGAGAGAGGCTTGGCATTGCTCTCCGCCTCCATTGCTCAGGGTCTACAGCTTGCCGCCATTACACTGCCATGGTACTGCTCTCTCTTTAGCTCCCAATTGGACAGACATGCCTGCAGAGACTAGGCCCTGCTGGTAGATGCATCTCCATTTTTTCCCTGCTCCTGCTCGACAGCTGCACCCACTTGCATGTTGTACGACTCAACACTCACCTTCTACCCAAGCTTCCCATAACCGAGTGCCTGGTTATGCTTGGACATCCTGGGACTCACATGCAGCCTAGAAGGTCTTGTTGTCTCAAGAGATGTCAAACTTGATCTTGGGATGGTAGGGCTTGTTGTCTTGAGAGATATCAAACTTGATCTGGGGATGGTAGGGCTTGTTTCAAGAGATACCAAACTTGATCTGGGGTTGATTTTCCAGGTGCAAGGTATGTATTACCAAAGCCCCCAAGCACATCACCTCCACAAGGTCTCTAGGCTTTGCTGGGCAAGGTAGAGCAATGGGCCGTGGGGCTATATTTGCACTTGGGAAAGCAGGCGAAGGTCTTCAGGGACCAGTAGTCTCTGCGGCTGTGGGTCAGCCATGCTTTGAGCCCTGGCATGGAGGTGACAAGAAGCCCTACACTCCCTGCGACACAAACTTGTTGCTACAGCAGCCTTGGTCCACGAGTGCCGAAGCAAAGGAAAACGGGGGTGGCCCACGAGGTAATTTCCTATGCCAAATTTACTTGCTCATTGGCCCGACCCGACTGCACGGCTCAGCTGTCACTGCCGCCGCCAGGGCCAGCCACCGCCGCGGGCCTGGGGCCGGGGATGCGCAGCTGGGCTTTGGGGCGGGCGGAGGGGGCGAGCGGCGCAGGCCGGCAGCCCCCCGGCGAGTGCCGGCCGCGCTGGCTCGTCGTCTCCCGCAGCCCCGCCAGGACTGCCCGGCACCCGCACACCCCGGCAGCCGCTGAGGGCGCGGCGGCCGCTCCAGGTGCCGCCGGCACGGGGAAGGTGCCCGCTTCTCGCCCCTCGCCGGGCCGCCGGCGGCACCGCGCCGCCCGGAGCCAACCTTCGCCGCCCGCCTCACGCCCGGGAGCGGCGGCGGGGCGGGGTGGGGCGGAGGGCCCTGCCGCCCCGCCATTGGCTGCAGCCCGCGGCGGCCGCGCTGCGATAGGTGTGCGCCGCAGTCAGTGCCGCCCGGTCCCGCCCCGCCGCGGCTTTATAACGGGCATCCCCATGGCCGAGGCGGGTAACCTGCCGCGGCGGGAGGGGGCAGAGCCGGCCGAGCCGGCCCGGGGCACCGCGCGCGCGCCGCCCGCCAACGGACACGCCGCCGCCGGGCTGAGGGGCGGCCGCCCGGGAGAGCCGCCTCCGGTGGCCGCAGAGCCCCGCCGTACCGCCGCTGCCCCGCCGCCGCCCCCCCCGAGGGACGATGGTGCCGCGGGCCTGGCGCAGCGTGGGGGCTCGCCCGTTCCTGCTGGCGCTGCTGCTGGTGCATCTGCCTCAGGGTCGCGGCCACCGAGCCACGGGGCCCCGGGTAAGTGAGCCGCCGCCCCGGCGGCGGGACTGGCCCTCTCCCGCCCGCCCCGCGGCGGCAGGTTGCCCTGCCCCCGGCCCGCCGCCCCCGCGCCCTGTCAGCGCCGCAGGTGAAGCCCCGGCGCTCGCCGCCGCGGAGCCCCGGCCGCCCCCGCCCCGCGGCGGGCACGCAGCGCCTCCGGCCCGGCTCCCCGCGGGCGCAGACCCTCGCAAGGGCCTCCCCGCTCATTAAAAGCCGGGTACCGGCTGAATGCGTGAAGTATATACATCGGTATTAACTTGTTGGTATTTATTGCAGGGAAAAAAGGGAGGGGGGAGGTTGGCAGGCTGTATTTTTATATTGCTCGTCTTGCATTTAATGTAGCCTCGGTTCCCAGCACATAGCTTTAGGACTTTTCTTTTTTTATGTTCCCAAGCAGGGATTAAATGAATCCCTGCAATAAAGCTAGATGCCTTCAGCCCAGACTTCTCCCTGTAGGAGTCTAGCTCTGTTTTTTTAATCTGACAATGTTTGACTCTTACTGGGGCTGTTAATTTCACTTACTGAACTATTACATTGCTCTGGGGGAGAACCCAACATCTTTTCTAAATATGGTCCTCCCAGTGAGCTAATGTTACCGCTGTAGCACCACTACGGAGTAGCATGAGAGCTTTCAATTATAAAGCTGCAAAACAGTAGCTGTTCTTCAGCCAATGCTGCAATAAAAGCACAGCTCTGGATAAGTGGAAAAACTTGATCTCTCTGCAGGTGTGTTGGATGCATTGACCGTGTGCATTCTTGACCCATCAGTCTGAAATGCTATGAAATGTAGTACTTAATTAACTTACATCATGGTTAGGTAAGACCAGGAGTCTTTGGAATCCCTGCTCAGCCGAAGTATAACAATAAGGGTGTTTAGTGCAATGTTCTAGTTTTTTAATAGAAGTGCTGTTTGACCATGATGGCTGTTAAATGCTTTTCAGAGCTATGGGAAGTGTCCTGGCTGCATTGGTGTCCTTTTATTCAGCTGTGCCGTGTAGCCTCTTTTACAGCCAGATGTGTAACAGCAACTGTTAGAACGTGGCAGATCAGAACTAGTGTGTGCCATAAATTCTTGGAGACCTGTTTTAAAGGATGGGAAACACAGGGGTGCTTATGCATATATATGTATTACCTGATATCGAGCATAAACCTCAAAATTGGAGTGGTGCTAAATAGAGAGGAGCTTTGAGGTGGTAAGTAAGAGTCTGGCTGGATGATTAGGGCCCTTCATCAGCACTGGTATCTAAATGCTTTAACGAAGAGTAATTGAAACAAAGAACAAAATAAAAAATCCTGATGGCAGTGCATAATTGCACAATGAGCCTATCAAACAGTTTCCATATATGCCATTTTTATATACTGTACTTTACAAGGCAGTTTAATTGCTCCCTGTGCTGTGTCGTCTTTGGAATGGGAGCTACTTCAGAAAAGCGGAAAACCAAATACAAAGGATTACTGACTGACTTTTTGCTTGAAGTAAGTGAACTGACTTTGCTGTTTCTTTGACTTTGCTATTTCTCCCTTCATGACTGGGGGGACAATGTCAGCTGTGAGCACCAATGTCTACAGTTCTGTAGAAAGATGTGCCTTAAAGTTTTAACTTATGAGCTCTTAAATGGAAGGCTGTGAACTTCTAGGATGTTTAACTCATGCAGCCTGTCTTCTCATCCTTCCAAGTGTCATGCTTACGTTCATGTGAAGGTGGGGAGTTTGGCTTACTCATTTGCAACCATGTTGATCGATATGATAAGTCCCTGAGCATCATCTCTTCTAGTGATTAGACTTTGCCGGTAAAGTTGTCATTAGTATAAAGGTGCCATACTTTATATTCCAATGTACACAAGAAAATTCTTTATTATTCATTTTTTAAGGATGATTACCAAGTTACACCAATGTTTCTCATGCTGACTTGTCATCAAAAGCGTATTCCTGTCAGGAACCCTCCCTGGATGGAGGAGTCGTGTTGCAGTTCTGGGGTCTGATCCTGTAGATGTTCAATTGCTAGGTGTGATATTTACCCTTTCACACTTTTCTTTTCTGTATGGTAAGCACTAGAACTACAATATTTGCAAGCTGAAATGCTTTTAAAGGTGAACAGCAGTTTTTAATCATACTCAAGAGTTTAAATGAGCAGCAGTAATGCTTGAAGCAAGTTCTTGATCTTTCTCCTTGCATTTCCATCTTACTACTGTAGTGTTGCTGCTAAGCTAGGCAGCCAGCACTGTCACTGAATACATGGGCAGAGGAGTATGGCTTGCTACTGTTTGCAGAAAATTATGAAAAACTAAGGGTATTGAAGAGAAATAGGTATATCTACATCTCTTGTACCAAAAAGGGATCAAACTTTCAGATGAAATGTGTTAGTTAAGATGATTACTTGAATACCAAGGTAAATTACAAGTGTAGCTAGTATCTATTGCTCTGCTGAGGTACTTCTGCTAACAAAAGGTGTTGTACAAAGCTTGCTGTTTCCTGTTGTAGGGGTAAAACTATGAGCAGTGACATGAATCCCTTAGACTTGGGACGTGTCAATGACCTGTAGGAAACATCTGGCTTTTGTACGTATGCTCTGGCCCACTGACAGTTAATAACTGTCCCAAGTGAAGCCCTGTAGTAAGTCTAATATCTTGGGTGTCCTAGAAATAACTTGGAAGCCCAGGGCTGTTGTGTGACTTGTTTCTTCACTTGACAGACTCTAGAAAAGCTTCTGCTGTGTTATGCAATTACTTGGTCACTTCTGCTCTTGTAGGTCTAAAGAGCACTGTGGAAGTGATCAACTGACTATACTTGGAAAATGTCTGTCTGAAGGATGTTGCCTGCTGGAAAAAGATAATCAGGCTTTACTTTCTATTCATATTCTCTTCCTGTGTGCCTCTTTCTCTCTGCTGGCATGAGATCTGGAGTTGTGTGACAAGCCAGGTCTTGCTGTTTCCCCTCCTTGACCCCAAAGTGATAGATGGGGAGCTTGACTGGGCTGGCTTTTGCATCTCCTACTGTGTGGTGCATTTGAGCAGTAACCTTTCATAGCAGATTGAATAGATTGTGCCACTAAGCTCTGTTTTCCCCCATCTGGACAATAAATTGTGACCTTTGTCTTTCTAGTTCAGAAAGATAGATCTGTGTAGGCCCCCTGCTTTTTGAGTGTAATGCCTGACCATTATGAACTTGCTCCATGTATGGCAGCGAACTGTTGGTGGCAATAATGACAAATACTAGCACAGGAAAATGGTGGGTGCTTGCAGAAGGAGCAGAACATGACTGCAGCATGTTCCTAGGACAAAAGCTGTCCCAGGAACAGGCTTGGATTTCTGGAATATTTGGTATCTGTACTCCCCAGTGACTGCAGAGGATTAAGAAATGGGAGGGGAGTGCAGGGCAGTCACTATAACTTTCTTCCTAGTTTCATGCATGGAAACTTGTCATATCCCTCTTTGCTGTGTATCCCTGCATGCTGGTTGGAGATGGGGGACCTTATAGTTCAGTGCTGTTGTAAAGGGAAGGTAGTAGATAGTAAAACTATGAAGATACTCACAACGCATAAACTGGAGTGCCACGGAGCAATGCAGCTGGCTACTAGTTAGAACTCCAAATAAGAACCTTGATTAAAAAGTGCTGAAAAGGCTTCTGCAGCTTTGCCATTCCCTCTGGAGGAGCAAGCAGCATTGCAGCTTGTGCCAAGGAGCCTGTGTTCTGCTGTGTGTTCTCACTGCAGCCCCACTGGGGGGGTTCCACAAAGCAGGTGTCTTTACATATGCTGTACTAAAATTAGGGAGACTGTTCTTAATGGTGGGAAGAAATTAGAAAAGGACATATGATAAAAATATAAAGTGAAGGAGATCTAGAACAGAAGAGTGAAACTTAGGATAGGTTTTCAATGACTGAATTTTGTTTCTTGGTTTGAGCTTAATCATCACTCTGCGTTGCAAAGGTCTATGCTGATAAGTAACAACTAAAGCACTTCGAAGTTTTAGATTTCCTTACTGTTGGAGAGACTCATTTTACTGAAGGAATAAGTACCCAATGGCAAGTCTTTAGAAAAGCATCCCCTGACAGGACAGATTTGTTACTCTATGGCAAATAGCTTTTGGTTACAGATACTGTTTTGGTTGGGTGAGAGGTGTTCTTGCCGAAGTGGAAGCTCTAATCATATATAGAGCTATACTAATTATTTCTTCCTCTCCTTGTTCCAATTTAGACCTTTAACATTAGACAGCTGAATTCCTTGATGTGTACCAAAGAAACTGATCTGCTTTTTAAACATTATACAACTGTGTTGAAGAACAGGATTAACTCTTGTGTGGAGAAGTATTAAAACATTATGTTCCAATAAATTAGTATCGGAACAGTGGGTCCTGTTCTAAACAGGAAAACACTGTGGGATCTGACTTGCTCTGTGTAGTCTTAGAGTTGGTGTTTTAACTGCCTGAGCTTCCGAGTTGGCTACAAGAATATTTCACTCATGTTAATGACCTGCTGCTAATGAAAGATTTCTGGCCACCAAAAGATTTGATACAGAAAAAGAAACTGCTCATGTATTTCTGCTGGTGGTGGAGCAAGCTCTGTAGCTGGTGGAACACCTACAATGATAACCCCTTGGACTAGTTTTCAAGTTTCTAGCACTAGTCATGTGCTAAGCTAATCTTCACTGCCATCAGTGCAGTGCAGAGCAGATGCTGTCTTGGCATCTTTCATTTCCAGATGGCCTGAAGCAGTTGGTAAGATGACTGTAAACCTCATTTCAGTGGTATAGTAGCTCTGAAATATTAATACTGCTGTTTAAATATCTTAGATGTTCTTATCCTGCCATCTCAAACTAATTGCGACATTACTATGTCAAAAAACCCCAAACAAACAAAAACCCATTTGTCTCCTACTTGGCTGCTGAATCCCCAGTTCTTCTAGGGCTGGCACATCTGGCAGTGCAGTTAAGTGTTACAAAACAAACTTTATGCTCACATTAAAAGCTAAACATGGAGGCAATACAGGTGGAACTGAAGCTAATCCCTGAAAGCTGCTGTGCTGACTGTCACACTTAGCCTCCTGTGTGACAGCGTGATGGTTTTCTGTCAGAGCCCCCAGCAGCTGACACCAGGTTTCTGGTGCTGATGCAGCATCCAGGGACTTTGTAGTACAGCAGACCTTGAGCCAAGCTTGGTGTGCAGTGGTGGTAGTTTACTGCTTTGTCGCCAAGTTCTGGCAGAGAAGTGGATGTTATAACTTGTGAACTTATTGAACTATGAAGCCTACTTTTTTGTTGTGTTACAAGCTTAACTACTGTCGTTGCATTGGTAGGACTCTCAGCTTCCTATGCTTGTTTGTGAGAAGCTCTTCCATTTGTGAAGTCCTTGCCCTAACACTGAAGGCTGCCATTGCTGTGGGTGAATCACTTCCCTGCTGGAGCTTTCTGGGTAAGGTGTGAGGTGTTTGCTTACACAGAGAACCTACCAGAATATGATGAATGTGGTATGTAACTGTCTCCCTCTTCTGACTGGCTCACATGAGCAGTTAAGGCTTGTGTTCAGCAGCTTACATGTGAGCCCTATGAAGCTTTCTGTGTGTAGTGGATTTACTGCCTGTAGGTATGAGGAGGGAGTATTCTGGTACCAAAACCCTTCTGGTGATGACTGAGAATGCGACTCTGCCCTCTTTTTTTGGGAGGCATTGTAACTATAGCAGAGAAACAGCAGGAAAGTGTAGCTAGTCACACAAGAGTGTAAAGCTTGCACTCAGGGCAGTGAAAACAACCACCTACCATACAAAGAAGCTCTTTGTATGTGACCTCATGTAGGCTATCAGCAGCTCTTCAGCCCAAGAGCAGTCAGCTCTCCCGGGATGAGGCTTTACCTTGAAATCAGGCTCATGGCTCCTGTCCTGTATGGTTTTTCTCCTTATCATAGTAGCCTCCTGATGCAAGTTAGACTCCTGTGGGATGCTGCAGTAATACTGTAGATAGCAATATTCAAGAGCATTAGAGAAGAATCATCTGCTTGTTTGGTGAGGAAAACATTGCCTTGTATAGCAGGCCTGCCCACTCAGAAATGCTATTCCTTACGAAATTGAGGAGACAAATATGGTTGTTATGCTCCCCTACAACAATTGCTCTGAGGGAAGCCTGTGCTTCCATCTGAGTAAAAGGCCTACATGCTGGAAGCACAGTCCCTACAGTGTGGGGAGGGGTGATGGAGCAAACAGGCTTTGACTTCTGAAGGGATTCATTCTAGTCTGTATGAGCCTTCCAAGGTAGCCTTAAGACTGGCCTGGGCCTGACTGGATGATGCTAAGGTGGCAGCAGCAGCCTCGAGTAACAGAATTGGTAGAAGGCTGTCCTTCCAGATGTTTCTCATGCTGGCTTCTCTGGGGCAGTTGTGCTTCTGTCCTCAGAGCAGTGGCCTGGAAACCCCCATAAGCCTCCAACTGCCTGCACTGTCAAACTCTTCCCTGGGAGTCTCCCAGCTGTAGCCTGTTTGGGAGGACGTGCCTGCATGTTGGGTTTGTGCATTTTTGCTTCCCACTGGCTTGTGGCTGAGGCAGCTGCTTTTGAGGGCCCACTGACAGGTGTTCTCATTTGGAGTGGCATGTAGCAATGCAGTGGGGAAGTGAGTGGTAGGTGTGAAATGAGAGCAAACTTAGACCTTGAGGGGAAGCACCTGTGCCTAGAGATAGGAAAATAACACTAGTTACTATAGGAACAGAGGCTGCCTCAATTAAAGCTTGGCTCAGGGTTTTGTCAAGTAGAGTCTGGCAGCAAAGCCTAGACAAGCCACCCCACCAGTGCTGCTGGCAGATGCTTCCATGCAGGTGGAGGAAGCCATACAGAAACTGGTGTGTGTAGGCAGATAACTTGCTCTGCCGTGGGCACCCAGGCTCCTCTCCTGGGCTGGAGCTGGAGTTCGTAAGGAGCAACTACTGCCTCTGGATGAAGAACATGAATGAATGTGAGCAGGACAGTAGTACATGGATAAGTGCTACAGAGTACCACACCGCTCAGTACTTGAGCAGAGACCCCAGACCATGTACCATGGTTCTGTAAACTGGGTTGCTTTACCCAAACACTTTGACTTGGAGTGGCTAAGGGGAAAGCAGCAGACTGCATGCAGCATTCTTTCTGTGCAAGGCATAGACTGAATCTATTGAGATTGGCTCCATAGGCTACATGGCAGCCCTTGTCAGTCTAAAGTTAAATTTGATCCACTGCTGGAAGAGCATTGGCCTAACATAATTTTTTCCTATTCTGAGTCCTATGGCAAAGTGAAAAAAAGTCATTTCACCCTTTTCAGAGTGGGAGAAGCCTGCTGTTCTGTGCCACTGAGACATTTGATTAAAGCTGGGGTTGAGGGGGTGGTAAAGGTGAGGGCTTTCTCATGGGTGAGCTTCTCATAGAAAGAATCACAGGAAGTGGAAGGGAAGCTGTGTAGGAATAAGGAAGATGGGGAAGTAGGACAGATGAAAGAACTTGCTTTTCTGAGTTTTTTCTTGGCCACTGGTCCAGTTAATGATAGTTGGAATCGTATCCAGAGGGAAGTGCTCATCCTCAAATAGGGAGGAGAGGTTCCAAACATTTAGTGGGCAGATTCAGTTTCAGAGTTTCTTTTGGCTACCAGTCCTCTGTTACCATTAGCTGGGTCACAGACTAGAAGGAATGTGGAAAATGTTGTCTGTCACTGTTCTCTTCCCTGTTCCATGACTGAGATCAATCACTTAAATTGCATGGGGAAGCCATACTCTGCCTTCTGGTGGGAAAAGTCCACTAGCTTAGCTGCTATACTTACGCTTGTTGTGATGGAATAGTGCTTGTTCTATACTCTTGTGGAGTTCCAGAATACTGGGTTAAGAACTTTTTCTTTGGTTTTACAGAGAACCTGAAATATGAGATCATCTGATTCTTCACTTGTAATTCTAATACTTTAGGGTTTGACACTCCAGCAAATTAAAACAATCCAATACAGTCTTAATGTAAGGGTAACTATCTTATGTTCTATGGCCACCATGAAACTGAGTGGACTCATGGCTGCTCCTTGGGCTGTAGAAGCAGCAGCATGGCTGCCTCTGGTATAGAGGGAGAGTGAACCAGGAATCAAATAGATAAGGAAGCTTCCTCAGGTGAAAACACCTGGTAAAGGTAGTGGTATCCTTTAATGTACAACAGGGACACATGCCTAGGAAAGATGTCCAGATGTACACTATCTCTAGATCTTGCTTCTGTGTGTACCAGATACACACTAGTCAGAAGCAGGTAGGATGATAATCTTTTGTTGCAGCATAGACTCCCTTGAGTAGCATGAAGATTAAAGAGCCTACTCTAGCTGGTACATCAAACCATTTCCCTTCCCATTTCTTTGAAGCAGATTTACATGCAGTCTACACTTAGCCTTAAACAAATAATTGGTGAAATGACGTGCAAGTTAAGAACTAAAAAGCCAGAAGCTCTTGGGTGTAATTTCCAAGTGGAGGATATTAAATGAGTTGGAGTTTGTGGATACTGGCCAGATAAAGGGGTTTCTGCCTGAGCCAAGTAGCTACTTCTAATTTGGGTCTAGTTACCATACAGAATGGTGGTAACTCTTGTTGGCTTCTGCCTGGAGCTTTGCATTTGGCTTATTCCTCTGCTCTTAAAAGTGAGCAGGCAAGTGTTGCAAAAATAGATAAGCTGTGTGCAAAAGTAGCTTTTAAAAATGTGTATGTCTGGAACACTAGAGGATAATCTGCTCCAAACTTGTAAGGGAAAGCTGAGTTTTAATGTGTACATTTCTTAGTCTTAGTGGAAGCAAAATAATTCTAAGGTAGAAGTCCATAAAAGACTGATATGTATAAAGTGAACAGGGCTGTTCATGCAATGAACACTGCTTTTTTTTCTATGCAGTTCTAGAGATTAACTTCACTTGTTTCCCTTTGTGTGTCTTCATCTAAAAATATGTAAATCTAGAAGAATTTGCTCCAACCTTTAAACTTAAACAATACCAATATCTACCTCAAGGCTCTGGAGTTCTGTTAGGTAAGGGATCTGGTGTAAGGCAGTAATGCAGCACTGCTGCCATATCTTCCTGCTGTTGTAAACTGTAGCCAATTGGATTCTCAGCGCTGCTGCTGGTGGTATTTGCCCTCAATTACAGAATCGTATAGGTTGGAAAAGACCTTTAAGATCATCAAGTCCAACCATGAACCAAACACTACCAAGACCAACACTAAACCATGTCCCTAAGCACCTCATCCAAATGTCTTTTAAATACTTCCAGGGACGGCAACTCACCCACTTCCCTGGGCAGCCTGTTCCAATGCTTGATAACCCTTCCAGTGAAGTAAAATTTCCTAATATCCAGTCTAAACCTCCCCTGCTGCAACTTGAGGCCATTTCCTCTTGTCCTACCACTTCTTACCTGGGAGAAGAGACCGACCCCCACCCCACTACAACCTCCTTTCAGGTAGTTGTAGAGAGCGATAAGGTCTCCCCTCAGCCTCCACTTCTCCAGGCTAAACACCCCCAGTTCCCTCAGCCGCTCCTCATAAGACTTCTGCTCTAGACCCTTGACCAGCTTTGTTGCCCTTCTCTGGATGCGCTCCAGCACCTCAATGTCTCTCTTGTAGTGAGGGGCCCAAAACTGAACACAGCATTCGAGGTGCGGCCTCACCAGTGCCGAGTACAGGGGCACGATCACTTCCCTAGTCCTGCTGGCCACGCTATTCCTGATACAAGCCAGGATGCCATTGGCTTTCTTGGCCACCTGGGCACACTGCTGGCTCATATTCAGCTGGCTGTCAACCAACATGCCCAAGTCCTTTTCCACTGGGCAGCTTTCCAGCCACTCTTCCCCAAGCCTGTAGCATTGCATGGGGTTGTTGGGACCCAAGTGCAGGACCCAACACTTGGCCTTGTTGAACCCCATACAATTGACCTTGGCCCATCGATCCAGCCTGTCCAGGTCCCTCTGTAGAGCCTTCCTACCCTCAAGCAGATCAACACTCCTGCACAACTTGATGTCATCTGCAAACTTACTGAGGGTGCACTTGATCCCTTTGTCCAGATCATTGATAAAGATATTAAACAGACCTGGTCCTAACACAGAGCCCTGGGGAACACTGCTTGTGACCAGCTGCCAACTGGAGTAAACTCCATTCACCACCACTCTTTGGTGTGATGCAATTAGATGCAATGCATCTGAAATATTCCTGAAAATTATGCTAGATGCAGAAATGTATCCTGCTAGAGCTTTAACTTAGCTTCTGAAAGTGGTTGCCATGGGATAGGATATCTTAAGTGCACTGCACATGTGTACAAGGCCACAGGTTTACTTCTTGACTGTAAAAGAATGGTACTTCTGGCTGCTGTACCTGAAGGATGCTGTCCTGCAGCTTTATAGGTAAAATCTAAAGTGATGGCAAAGTGGCTACTGCTTATATCAATAGGTGATACCTAATGGTGGAAGACGGTATTTCAGTGGTGGCTGGTGGCCATGCTACCTAATGAGTGGCTCATACTTTCCATAAGGGGGTAAGCATTGAAGGAATTTCCTGTGAATTTTTCAGGCTTGCTACCAGCATTTCTCTGACTTTGTCAGTGTCTGTTGGCTATCTTTCCTTCTTTACTATTACACAGGCACAGCCAGCATTTTTAGGAGCAGGAATCGTACCCTTAGGTGCAGGATTGAAAGTCAAAGCTGTCCTCTATAGGCTTTACCTTGTTAGGTGCTCTGTAGAGCCAGTGATGTTCTGCTGCATTGAGTCAGGATGTTCTCTCAGTGGCAGTAACTGGTCTTGCACTCACTTTACTCTTCCTAGTTTAAGCCTGAATTGTAGAAGGAGTAGTAGCTGCAATTTCTACAGACTTTACAAAATGGACATAAACATACTTTGCTGGTGATAGCATGTCACCATGAAAATGGGTTAAACCCATTGTCTGGAAGTATGGGGAATTGTCAGCCCAAATTTTTTTTTTGGATGCTTATCTTCAGGAACTTTCAGGGAGCTGAGCATTCTCTTCACAGTGAACTCTGAAAGTACTTTATGCTCCAACTTGGTGGTGGTTGTTTTTTAAGTTAAGGACTCTTATATTGAGGCAGGCCAGTTGGCTCCAAAGTAGTCTGGATGTTACTGGCTGTAGCTGTTGAAGACTTAAGTTTTCCAAGGCTGCCAGGTTTTTTCCTCTCCTCAGTTCCTCTGAAGTAACAAGTGTGTTGGCAGAAGAAAATTGTATTCTGCTGGACTTGAGCTGTCACCTAAGCTACTACTCTTCTTAAAACTTGCAGAGTTGTTAAAAACTAACTGCAGGAACTCTCCTGAACTTCACAGCTCTCCTATCAGTTACACACACCCTGAAAATCAGGATTACATTTAAGGTGGCTGATGGAGCTTTAAATAACTAGTCAAGTTAAACTTTTGTCATGTTGCCACTAGTATAGGTGCCTCTTAAGGGTGAACAGGATGGGGAGTAGGAAGCACTCAGTGTGAAACTAGGGCTGCTGATGCTTTTCTTGTCTTTGTCCTCAGTTGTCAATGAGACTATCTAAATTTCAGGATTTTTATTGTGAATGGTAGATACCTAAAGGAGTTCCAAGCTGGATTGGGAACAGAAAGAACTTGAGCTCTTCTTTACCACAAAAGTGCTTCTTTACCTGAAGCACTTTGGCAGTAGTATTGGAACTGAAGCTAGCTGTTGCTCATCAACATACTGCAGCGTGTGGTTTGCAGATTTCTACTCTGACTGATAGGACAAAGCACCTTAATGCATCTGCTCTGTTCTGTAAAATGTCAGTGTATAAACAGCTGTAATGTGTAGCTATGTTAGCTCTTATCCTAGAAGGATGAAGCTATCCTGGTTCATGTGTGTGGCTCTTGCATGAAAGTAATGAGGGGAAAAAAAAAAGCAGTCCCAACTTCCAAATTGAGTTTTGCCTGTAGGGTTAACTTCAGAAAAACTCAGTATGTTTTCTAGAACACTAGGGTTTTTTGGTGCTGAAATTGAAACTGAGTGGGAAGAAAAAAATCTGCCACACTTCAGTAAATTTGAGCATTCTTAAAACCTGCCCTTCAACATCTCTGGAATTGACCCAGTTGTATGACAAGTACATTTGGAGCCCAAAGATTTGAGACTCTGATCTAGCTCGAATAGCTGGTGAGTGTCTGAAGTAAACTAAGTTTTTAAGTTTCCTGTTGGAACTCTAAGAATTTACCTGAAAGTCTCCAAGACTTGCTTCTAGTTCTGCTGGCATGAAGACAAACTAAAACAAAAAAAGCCTCCACAATTGCTTCACATAACCCAGGGACTTCTCCCCCTAACCCCCCCCCCCCCCCCCCCAGAGCCCCAGAACAGATGGGAAGAGTTCAGTAGGACAATCCCATGCAATTTGCAAAGAGAAGGATTTGATTTTAGTTGAAACTTTAAAAACCACAAGCAACACTTGTGCTGTTGGGTGAATGACAGTCCCAAATAGAAAGTCTAACTTCAGTTGTCAGCATGTTTTTCTCTGTAACAAAGAATATTGAGTTCCAAAGGCATATCTCTTTTTCCCCCCTATGTTAAAATGTAGGTATCTTATCACAGTAACTGTTCTTGTTAAACTTGATACCTTTTCAGGTGTCCCCTGCAACTCTTAGCTCATTATTGCTTTTCTTAGGAAAATGTCCACATCTGACACTAAATGGGGAGCCTCCACTATAACTGCTTCCAAGGTAACCTGCCCACTGATAGTGTCAACTCTAGAATAGCTATAGATGAAAAGCTTCTGACTAGCTTTTTCCTTATGTCCAGACTCTTGTCAAACTCTGCCTCACACCCTCCAAGATGTGTACTCTCTGTGTGCCTCTCTTTAGGCAGGGCAAGGAGAGTGGGAGAATAGTTCTGAACTTGGTAGTTCTTGCTGAACCCTGCCTGAAGTCTTCCTCCTGGCAAAGGTGAGTCCAACTTCAGGAATTCATGCTTTTCTTTGGAAATCACTGGGGCAAGTAAATCAAATTAAACTGCACATACCTTTTCCATCTGACATGCTTTCCTTCAGTTTGTTCAGCTTTGATAAACTCTTCTCAGGTGTAGAGATGTAACCAACTTTTCAGTGCAGTGATTAAGTGCAGCATGTTAGAGCAAAAGCTGAAGATGACTTCCACTTCTCTTTTCTTGTCTTCACCTCCCATGAAACCATGGAGAATACAAGCACTTGTATTTGGGAAGTGCCAGAAGGCTGATGATAGACATGATGAGGTCACCTCAGATTAAGAGGACAAAATAGTGTGTTATCTTTGGCTTGACTCTGGTTAGTATTTATTAGAAAGCAAACCTAGGGGTTACCACAAACAACCTAAGCCAAGCATGTCAACTGTTCACTGTATGGCAGACTAATGTTCACGCATATCCATGTATTTCCTAAGGCAACCGATTAGGATCAAGTGAGAAGAGATAATCATGTTAAATCTCATGCCAGTGTTCAGATGGGTAGAACCATACTTATCTAAAATTGCTTCAGTGGGACTTGCTAGTGGCTTTAGTTTCACTGGCAGATGCTGATGTAAAAATACAAGACTCTCTTGGCATCTGTTTTGTTGTGAAGTGATTGACACCAGTGGTAGGCATTGTTTACACAAAGCATCTGAATGAAGTCACTACTGGATTCAACAAGTTACTAACTGAAGACAGCATTTATAAATGCTGACGCTGATGAAGCTTGCTTACTTAATGCCCTGTACTAAATTGCAATCAGGATTTGATGGCTCTGAATAGAGGAAACCTCTTAAAATAGTCATGGGACAGGGTTTGAGGAAGAATTTCTTTCCCAAAGAGCAGGGAGTACTTTCTTCCTCATTCCCCATCTCTGTCCTTATTTTTGCTGATAAAGCAGTTGCTGTGCTGCAACATCAACTCTTTAACTGAAACTCTTGTCAAGCTGCTGTCTGGCTTCTTATTTATCTTGAGCACTTGGCTTGGAGCTCCAGATCTCTGAAGTGAAGGGAAAGCACTGGGAAGCTTCCCTTTACTTTACGGAGAGACATGCCTCTGTCTTGGGTATTTTCTAGGGAGGAAGCTGATGGTACCCAGTGTTATCTTGTTCTCAGTTGATGATGGTTAGAATGTACAGCTGGCTCTTGGGGATCTTTCTAGATGTATTATAGGGCAACATCTATGTTAAATCTAGTGCTGTATGCAGAGGCTGCTCAGCTTGAACAGTTTTAGTTGAACCTACTGCTTTCAGACAGTGAGCCTGACTCTCTAGGAGGCTTCCCTTTAAGTGTGATTTCCCCTTTGGGGGAAGTCTTTGGACATTGAATAAGATTATAAAGTCATCCCACTTTAAAACTCAAATGGCAGTGATTCAACAAACACTACAAGCTACTAAAGAGGCAATTGTGGAGGGCTGAATGAATAACTGGCAAGTGTCTGTCTTAGTTGAGGCTTGGAATCCACTCTGGTAATTGCAATATAAGCTCTTAGGCTAGAAAAGAAAAACAAAAGGCAGATGTTTCTTTATCAGCCTGAAAGGTCAACAGTTTTCCTGGAAAGACAGGAGAGCTCAGAACCTCTGACTTGGTGTCAGTCAATGTGACAAGATTAAACAAAACTGTAATTAATTTGCATTCACTTAATTCCCTGTTCCTTCCCTTGGTTGATTTATTTGCTGGCTTATTTATGCCAGGGAAAGCTTCCTTTCTAGATTTTGAACTACCCCTGTATTTCTTAGATCTCACTTATGCTACAGTCACCTCTAATGACAAGCAGGAGGGCACTAAGTTATCCACAGGACCAAATGGCATGGACAGTTCATAGCTGAAGTGTGAGGACGGTGCCTAGAATCTGCAAACTGGAAAGATTTCTGGTTTTTTTGCTGGTTGACCTTGCCCAGCTGCCAGAACCCTCCTCACTTCTTCCCCTGCTTCAGCATGGGACTTTCCCATGGGCTGCAATCTTTCAGAAAAAATCTGCTCCATTGTGGCCTCTCTATGGGCTGCAGTTTCCTTCAGGAAATGTCCAGCTGCTCTGGCATGGCATCCTCGATGTGGGCTGCAGGGCAATACCAGCTCCACTATGGTCTCTTCTATGGGCTGCAGAGGAATCTCTGCTTTGGCATCTAGAGCACCTCCTTCTCTGACCTTGTTCGTACTGTGGCTTTTCATGCTTCCGTCCCCTGCCATGTGACATTTTGTCTTTTACGTATGTTTTCAGAGGCACTGCCAACTTGGCTGATGGGCTCACCTTTGGTCTGCAGTGGGTATGTTGTGGAACCAGCTGTATCCAGCACAGGACAGCCCCTGACTTCTTCTCACAGAGGCCACCTCTGCACTGTGCTGCTACCAAAACCTTGTGATGTAAACCCAACACAGCTGGTCAGACCAGGTTCTACACTGTTAGTCTATAGGCTGAATAAGCAATGCTGCCTTGGCTTGGAAAGCCTCCATTAGAGTCAGCAATGGGTGTGCCTGTGCTTCTGGAAGTACCACCAACATGGAGTTCACATGTCAGTCAAACTGGATGTGCCCTGAAGTCAACTGCTTCAATCTTTTCAAGGCAGTGTAGATGTCTTACAGAGGTTGTGTATGGCTTTGCTGTGAAAGGTGCCAGTGCACCTAAACAAACTCAGAAGATGTAGCCTAACATATTCTACTCTCAGTGTTTTTCATTTTATTTTTTAAGGTGTAGCCTCACATTGACTGAGTGCTTTCAGATTTTGTTCCCATATGAATGTAGATTTCAGTATTGATTGTGCTACTCTGTTTTTTCCATATGAGTGGCTCTGCTTCTGGAGTACTGTAGTTCTGTACTGATTGTGAACAGCTGCTTTGCAGGCATGTGTGACTTAGGGAGAGTGAGTCACTTCCATAGTAAGAGAGGGGGAAGCCTGATTACCTTACTTGAGAAGTTCTTTGGGATTCTATCTTCTACACACTACTGATGTTTCAGATCATGGGGTACTGATGCAGGTTCTCTGACAGTGAGTTGGGTGGGTGATGGGTGCTAAAACCCACAGGAATTCAAGCACCTAGATGCTATTCATTTCTGTAAGTTCTGGCTCCTTGAGGAGCCTCTAAAACTCTTGGCATTGCAAGGCTGTTGCAGCCAAAGCTAGGGATTGGCTTTTCATCTTCCCCTTTTGGAAGGAGAAGAGAGCACTCAGTGAAACATGGCAAGAAGTGTTATTACTGGTCCTGGTACTGAATAATTGTGAAAGAGGAGTGCCAGATATTGTAACTCCTGACAAACTTCAATCTGGGAAACTTACAGGAGCATCTATATAATACCTGGATCTGGTATTCTGCATCCTTGGATGTGGACAAGTCCCCATGCTTTGATTCCCTAATGAAAGTATGTTTGGCCCTTATCAGCAAAAAGCCCAGCTACAGTTATGTCAGTGCTATCCAGTGAGGCATAGGATCATGATAAAACTTTACACCAGTTTTAATTTGTGAGCAATTTTCTTCTCTTAGAGTTCAAATTGCAGGTGCTGAAACTTGACATGTAATAGTGCTTGATAGTGGAAAGGAATATTAAATACTTGAATGGAAGTAGCTTCAGAGAAAAGCTACTGCCCAAATACTTAGGTTGTCTGCTTAAATATCCTATATGTCAAAGACCAAAACTTCACTTCTCTTATCTCTTAACAAGTTGTTTTTTACTGTTGCTTGAGGCTATAACCTTTCTCTCATAGTTGTCTTTAAATTCTGTCTTTTGCTGGACAGCAAGAAGTTAGTAATTTTGGTCACAAACGGTCTCCAAACAGGATAGAAATAAACCTTTTTAAGTCTCCAGAATCTGCCAACTTCTCTAACACTTTAATCTGAGGGTTTAAGCCTTTACCAGATTGTTTCCCAAAGCTTCATGAAGGCTATGCCACTGCAGTAATTCACAAGCAGTTACTGACCTTACACTTCAAATTTGTAATAAAACTGTACTTCCTTTCTTGCACTGCTTGCTGCCTTTTGGTAGGATTTTGTGGAAGTACAAGCTTTAAGTAAAATAAAGCAATTTATGAAAAAAAAATGGTCTGTCCTAGCTGTAGAAGCACCACTGCTTGAGTTAAGATTCTTTGCAATTAAGGGCGACAGACAACAAGCTTAGTTGGGTACTCCCAAGCTGTAACAGCATCCTGTTTCCAGTCTGTTTTTTAAACCCATAAACAATCATTTATACTGCATCCATACTGTTGGTTTGTGTCTCCAAGCTCATGTCTGAGTGTTTTCTGATCCGCTGCTGTGTGAACTCATTGCTTTGGCCTGCTGTGAGCTACAGCCAGACAACTCACTTCTGTGGCAGGACTGACACTTAAATTTTGTCTGCCAGTGTATGGCTGGAGCTGGATTGGTGGTCAAAACTGGATGAAGGACAGCTACTGAAGGCAGTCTAGACAGCTCTAGCCTCCTGGTTGAAGCACTGACATATCTTGGAAGTTGAGCAACATTTATACTACAGGAGCTCTCGTGATACTGCAGTTCCTGATAATCAGCCTGTGCTGGCTGTAGGGATGGACCATGCTGAAAATGGGCTCTTTCTGTTCCTACTGACTTAGCACTTTGAGTTATCAGGCAATTAAGACACTTGGAAGGGCTTCAGCTGTTTCTTTCATGCAACATACTAGTGAATTGAGTAAGGTTAACTTTTGAAATAGCTTCTAAAAGCACAGTAATTAAACTCCATGGCTGCTTGCAACTTATCTTTTGGAGACTGGACACTCAACTTACACTGATAGTAGGTGCATCTCTCCTGTTTCAGAAGCCCAGCTTCTTACCTGCTCTCAAAGACTATTTTATTAACTCTTCCCATCACCTGTAGTTGGACTGCTTGCACATCACTGGATTGGAGATGTTGGTTCAGTAACAGTATCTGGTATTTAGTCTTAAGCAAGAGTCAATAGCATGACTTAAGAACACTGAGTAGGTACACAATGTGCAGTAAATCCTAGAGTTGTACTGAAGAGCTCCAGGCAAAGTCATATTATGAACTTTAATGCTGTCCCATTATGTAACCCCTGTGAAAAAAGGAGTTACAGCTCTGAGCGTCTGCTGCAAGTTAAACTATAGATAAAACATTGTTTTCCTTTCCTGTAGAGTATACTTGGGAGCTATGCTAACTTAGTTATGCCTCCTACCCTCTGTTCAGAGTAACAGTCTTCTTTTTTTTGGTACTGTTCATAATGCAAAGTTCTTCATGCTATCTCCTTAGCAAAAGCAGAGCTGATGTGTGCTCACCATGAGTTGTGATAGCTGAGAACAGGAACAGAAGTTCATGTCTACAAAAATGACTCCTATTCCACCTGGATTTGTGCTAGTTGCAGTGTTGTGGTATGATGTTCCAGTCAAGTGTGAGAGCAGTCTTACATGCATGAGGAGTAACTTTACTTCCAAGGAAGTGTAAGACAAACGATTTCTTCAGCTTTTTAAAGGCAGAGTAGGCTAAGGGTCTGCATAAAGCTTGTTGAATAGGGAGGATTTATTCCCCCTACCTTAAATAGGGTATAAGTCTCAAAGCAATAGTAGATTATTTCTTTGCTAATGTGAAATGAGGCAGACCAGTGCGGTGTGAGAATAGTTAAGGCTGTCTGGGCTAACTTCAGCTCAAGGCAAATCTCTCTGCTTTTAACACAGGAACACTTTGCTGGTGTCCTGTCCTGGCAGAGCTTTCTATGCTACACCTAGTGTAGGTATAATTGAACACCAGAATTGTCTGGGCTTGCTTTAAACATCCATTGGCTATCTACAAGAACTTATCTGCTAAAAGAAAACTATACATCTCTCCAGCAGAGATCTGGGGCAACTTGTATGTCCCAACCTTGGCATTATAGTTAGTTTTATCCTGCCACTTGTCTGGAAGCTTTCCCTGAATACCTGATATAGTGGTGGTTGGTAGATCCCAATTGTTTACGTGTACTTTTGAACTCTGTAAGGATGTCCACCTTTGCCAACAACTGTAGAAGACATGCCTATGATCTGTAAGAGCATTGCCTGGACTTCATGGAGCTGGGTGAATGACCTGGAGATGCTCTGAACTGGCATACTTTCTCATGTTGTACTCCCACTTACTGAACTGCACAAGGGCAAGATGCAACCCCTGGAAGAATGTGGTTGTATCACACTGGTTATGATACTGCTGTGTGATGCCCTGGGCAAGCTGGTTTCAAACTGGATGTGGAGCAGCACTTGAAGGGATGACATGGATCCTCAGAACCTGGAAGAGTTATCTGCAGTGCACTAGAAACTGAATTTTCAAGAGGTTTTGGTGGATGGGTTTGGCCCTGTGTATACCCTGAAAGGCCTTTGTCTGAATAGGGGAGGGAAACTCTGAGCCCTCAGGTACGGGTGTAATGAACTAGATTTAGCCTAGCTAGGGCACACTATTAATTTGGGCTTTTAATCTATATTCTCTTTGCTATTAAGTCCCATGGCCAACCTGTGCAAGGTTCTTGACAGCTGCTTTTTATTCTCCATTGTCAAATATTTAAGTAGTTGCTTGAAATAGAACAGTGAGATGATTCAGCTGAGTGCAGGGCTTCTCTGCTCATCTGTTGCTTGTTAAATCTGAATGCAGGATTGTCAGTCACCTTCTGTTCTCCTTGTTTAGGTTTGCAGCATGCGAAAGTGAAAATCTGTCATGGGTCTATGTAAACACTGTATGTTAAAGCATTCACTCTGCAACTGTGAACAAAGCACTTGATGGGAATGAGGAAAGTAGGTCTGGAATGTGTAGCAATGTTGAACTTAGCCTAGAAGGAAAGAAGAGAGTATTGGTGTCTGCAGATGGGGCAGAGAATGCTCAGAAATCCTTTCTGCCTTCCAAAGTACCAAAAAAATTGAAATGAGATGGCAAAAACTTGACCAATATACACAGTGGTGTGCCAGGGTGGGAAGATACAGGTTGATGTGATTTGTGGCTTGATGAGGTGAATTTGCTGACATAAGCTAAAGGCTCAAATCTTGCATTAAGGCACTTAGGATAACTATGGGATGTCTTTCATGCGGTTCTAGGCATGAGCATCCAAATGGTGATGTGATCCCTGTGGACAGAGAACTTTGAGGAGAGAAAGCCAATATCAAAGTATTTGACTTCCCTATAAAGCATAGGGCAAGGCCTGTCTCTCACACCGAATCCTCTTTTCAGAGTAAATTTCAATGCCCTCTAGTGGCTTTAACTGTACAAGGAATGGCTGGCTTACCTAGAACACCAACCTCGGGTGTTTTGCTCAGCAGGAAGAGGTAGCTGGAGGTGTGTGTTCTGGGGACACAGCTATGCTGTAATTGTATGAGGAGGAACAATGGAAAACATCCAGGAAATACTTCCCAACTTGAATTATTTAAATATTACGGAATGCCAAGCATTCCAGAAGTGAGATGTGGGGGTACTTTTGCCTTTTTAGGCTGGGAATAAACTTTCTCTGAGGAGCCCAGTGCAGAAGAGTTTCAGCATTCCCTCCTGTAAGAGCCTGGGTTTTAAGAAAAGAATCAGATGCTCTGACACTAAAATGGGAAGCTAGCCAAGACAGACTTTCAGAACTGCACAATGCAGAACCACATCAGCAGTGTGAGGTAAAACAGGTTTAAAATGCACACCACTTTATCTACAGTGCAAGAGCCATGGAAGACTGTACAGGCTTGGGGACTCAGAGCAGTTGGAGGTCTGTATGGGCAAATCAGCTACAGGTGTGAGCTCCTAACAGGTTAATCTCCTAAAGTAACTGCTTAGCTTTGAATGCTGTTGCCTGTGTGCTCTCTAACACTGTTTCTTTTTCTTTTGAGGGGTAAAACCTGGGATGTTCAGTGTTTGTGTGGCTATAGAAGGTAAAAAGGTGTTTGGCATAATTGGCTGTCTGCACTTGCTTACTACCCAGAAGGAAAACTGGAATATGCCTGAAGGAGTTTTCAAGATCAAAACTGCTTGCAAGACTCTTGCCTTTAAATCTGATCTTTAAATTTACTGTGGCTTCTAATAATGATGTAGTAGTTCAACTTTCATTCAGTGTGTTGTTGGTGAAAGTTAATTAGATGCTTTAATTTCACTTGAATAGTCTGCCTGACCAATGATATAATTAATTGGCTGTTTGTGCCATTTGGAGGTGTATGCATTGGTGTGCAGCATACTGATAAGGTGTCTCAGAGATGGCTTTCTTGCCTGCTTAGTATAAAGTGCTTTGAACTAGAAATTGAGCAATTACCCCTGGAAGCAACTAATAAAAGCAGTGGAAGTTGTAGTTAGTAGATTGTACTGAATGAACAAAGATTGGGTTATGCATCTGGCTTTTGAAGACTTAGTCTCATCTGAATGTGCTTGTGGATTGCAGAATCTCTGTTCTGGTAATTTGCTCAGATTGTGTTTTAAGTTAGAGAACTAAATAGCTTCAACATGGTAAAAAAAATGAGCCTAAAATGCGATAAGACTTGTCCTTTCTCTTCAGATTGTGTTCTTTGAAGTGGTGCTCCTCCAGTGCGTTAAGGCTTTGTCCCAAGAATTGAAGGATTTCATTTTACTAGGCTTAGGAACTTGAGCAACTCTTCAATGAACTAAATCACAGCCTTGTTAAGAACTTTGTTTTAAGGACACCTTATACTAATACAGTGGATGTATAGCTGCCAAAATACTTGGCCTGATCCTTCTTTTTTTTAAGTTCAGTGGTTTGTTTACTTCAGTAGGGAGAGAATAAAGCCTCTGAACAAACTCAGTGTGGTGTCTCTTTTCCCCATCATGCCTACTGCAGCTTCATAATTCCTAGTTCTGAAGTATCTGAAGTTACTTTGCCATTTAGTACTTCTGCACAGATATGGCTAGATGTCTGAGGGGTTAGGTAGATGCTGACTGCTGCTTCAGTCAATGGGGACTTGTCCAAATAAGAAATAGGTAAAGCTAGAAACTTGTCAGGCTTCTGCCCAAGGCTAGAAACTGAATCATTGTTTAACAGGTGAGGATATCCTTTAAGGCTCTCAACCACTGTTTCAGCAGATCTGTACTCCAATGATTCGAACTGATTTGAATTGGACTCTTCAGCTTCTGGTTTTATCATGGATACTACACTTGATTACAGTTGTGTTGCTGAGTTTATCCAGTCATTCCTGTTTAATACTGAACTTGGTGGACATTCCTGTGCTGGACAGGGAGGAGCAATACTGAGATGGCAAAACAGTTGCTAAAGCTGGTGTGCAACTTCTGAAGCCTCTTTGAGCAGTTGGCTTGAGTGCATCTGCCAAAGCCTATAGCTGTTGGTCTCCCACAAAGGTACACACCTTAGATCTGATATTTTTAACTCTGAGCTTGTCAGCAGCTTAGTGGGTTTCTCTGTGAAAGGGAATGTTAACAGCAGTCCTACTTGATCTTCTCCTCATATTGTAAGTATACTAAGCTGGATTGTCAGCAGCATGTATGTTCTGCCACAAATTTGCAGAGTGGGAACAGTCCAAAGGAATTGCCCTGGAAGTTTTCAGGAAGAATCTATGCGAGCTGTGAGTCATCTTGAGAATTAAGTGCCACATCAGACTGACTACTTTTTCTGGCTCCTTTCTTGTCTGCCCCTCGTAAATTAAGAATTTGAAGGGGGTCTCTGCCTTTTTGCCTGTGCTGCCCCATTGCTTGTTTTGGGGTGCCTTACCATTTTTCTATTCCTAGTTAGGTGGATGAGTGATTATTTTTCCTTTTACAAAGGAGCTGCCATGTGTTTCTAGATTTGCAGCTAAGAGGAAGTGCCAGCACTGGAATAGAAAACAAACTCATCCTTCACTGCCTCTCCCAATGCTTTCTATCCCACAGGCCAGTTAAGTGATGGGAGGGGACAGTGCCTGGACCTCCTATGTTGTGCTAACCTCTGAGGGCACAGGATACTCCTTTGAGATCCTAGATGGTACTTGGCTCTGCTGTAGTTGGGTTGGTGCCATGTTTACACTTAGCTTGCCCCAAAGGTGGGGAAAGGGAAGGGAGGAATGTCAAGTATCCTCAGCTTGCCACAGGATGTGATTAGGTGACTTAAGAGGATTTTCAAGTCTTTCAAACAACAAGTAAACGTGTCAAATGTGATGGAAAGCTCCTGAGTCTTATATGGACAATCTAAGTCTCTGTCAAATGTGGAGCATCAGGTTAGTGTTGAATTTCTACTCTGTTTTGACGCCTCTCCTTTGAGGTGGAAGGTACCAGCTGTTGTGGGAGGGGGAGCAGGCCTTTGCAGGCCAATAAAGAAATAAGTTGCCCCTTTGCTACTGATGGTTAGTATCTTATGGCTTTGGGTAAGCTACTAATGAAGTTATAACTTAGTTTTATACGAAAAACTGTAGCATCTTACTCTTACAACTGCATGGGTCTGAGTCTCAAATTCCACTTAACTCTTGGACTTGGGTTAGGACATACGTAACTTCTGTAACAGTCCAAACAAGTCATGTAACTCCACAATAAGCAAGCCATGTGTTCACTCAACTAGACTGACTCTAGCTTTTGTACCACCTTTTTGTGTGTTTCTACCTAGCCTTTCCTTGACTGGTGAAAAATTTCAGACAACGCATAGTGGTGTTCTGTCTTGTCCCCAGTGCAATACTCATGCAGCGGTATAAAAGAACAGTGATAGGTTCTTGCTTAACTCTTCCCTATTGAAGGGTGTTTGCTGTATTGGTTAGGTTAAAGTAGTAGCACTGCTTCATCCACTTGTCTCCAATATTATTCATCCATTTCCTATGTTGGATAGCCAGGCTGCATCAGGAAGTGCTTCCCTGTAGTTCAAACACTGCATGTAAGTGAAGCCTGTGTTTTCTTCACAGCTGTAATTCTTCAGAGGTAAGAGGAAAGAGCTCTGAGGTGTAAGGAGTTAACTACATACTGCATCTGACCACAGTGATGCATTATTGTACTCTTTTCTTGGATATGCTTTTGGTGAGTAACTATGAACATGACCAGAGGCTGGGGGAGAATAGCTTTCCAGGCATTAAATGCCTGGAGAATGGTGGTAGCTTGTGCTCTCTTTTATGTTTTTCTACTGGCTTGTTTTGTGAACTTGAGTGAGTTACCATCTCTAAAGCTTTTCACCTAGAGTGGGATAATGCCTGCCTTACAGGTATGTGGTGGAGCCTTTTTCCTAGTAAATATGCTGTAGTCCAGATAAAAGAAGTCTTAGAAGTGCAAAACCTCTGAAGCTGCACAGCATGCTTATACCCCATTAAACAGCTGTTTGGCAATGTCTAATGCAATTTCTAGTTAATGAGGGATGTTTTCAGGCCCTGCCAAGAGAACAGGTGATGTTTTAAACTGGTCTTTTTAAGTCGTCTTGATTTCATAAGAGGCAGCCAAGTATATATCCTGTTGCATTTGATGGGATCCTGGCCATTCTTGTTCTTAAACAGGACCCCAAATTATTCTTGTTCATGTGCTGCACAGCACCTAGAGAATCCTTGCCTTAAAGCTCAAACGAGCGAAGAATGTCTGGGGTGCTTTTGTGTCTGTATTGGTTTGGGAACTGCAGAGAAGAAACTCTTCCAATATCATTCCTGCAATCTGGGAAAACTTGAAATAAGATATACTAGAGGGTCTGGTATGTCCTCACTTAAATTTAAGAGCAGGAATGTGCTCAATAGGAAAAACTGTTCCTCCAAACAGTTTTCCTTGTCACTCATGTGGCAAGTGCTTATCTCATGCTTTCTAATGAATCTGAGTAAAGGGTGGGGAGAGTAGAGGGGTGTCAGGCCCATTTCATTTAGGGAGAAAGGTGAGTTTGGCATTTAAGGAACTTGATAAAGATGCTGATGTAAGTAAGCATGCTCCTTTGCCTGTAATTCAGGGAGCAAAGAGGATTTTGGACTGGACAGGTTGGAAACATATGGCAGGGGGGTGAAGGCTAGTGTCTGGGAGAGAACTGGGGGAGTAGTATCTAGTGAAGCCACTGGCCATTAGGAAATGGAGAAGAGCTTGAGGGTGGGGAGAATGAGAATGGGAGCATGTCTGGTGCATAAGGCTTTGATTGCCTGCAGGCAGTCCCACTCTGGTGCCTTGAGGCTGGTTTGCAGCCTCTGAAATAGCAATGCTTTGGGATGGAAGTGTAGATGTGTCCCTCCCCTTTGCTTCTGGGGTACTGGAGCTGTTATTGGGAACACTGTTTCCATTGCATCAGTATACAGCAATGCTTTTTCACTCAGAGGTGCTGATTACTCAAGGGACAGGCTAATATGGTAGAACTTGCCCTTCCCCTTAACGCTATGCTCCTGTACCCCAGAGCCCCGGTGCAAAGAGTAGGCTTGCTGAGTGGCAAGAGATTACTTGGCTGTCTTGGGGGCTGAATGCAGCCTGTAGGCTACCAGCTGAAGAGTCCTGAGAAGTTATTTAAGAATGCCTGAGATGGCAGTAGTCTCTCGCTGTTTTCTGTAATCCTCAGTTATTTTGGGCTGCTTATTTATAGGCATTAAGTGTCTGAAACAGAATTCATGCTAATTGCTGTATTGGTTTGCTGCAGAAGCACATGCTTGCCATGTAAGAGTTCTTATGTAGGGGGAGGGAGGTAAGAGGTAGAAGAGGGATCCTATCTGTGAGCTGCCTTGGCACTAGATGTGTTGTCCTCACTGCTTCTAAAACATCTCAGAAGGGAAAACACTATTCTTGGCATTGTTTCCTCTTTATTGTAAAGTGCAAGGAGATAAATCTTACAGAAGATTGTGGACAAGAGATTTGGACTGAAGGACTCAAGCAGATAGAGATCATTCCTGATAAACCATATTTGGGTTGGCTAGAGATGAGAGTAATTAAAACAACCTTTGTGATGAACATTGTTTTGAAAACTTCATACAGTCCTCAAAGATCTTCACAGTTAAATATTCTATGACTTCTGTACTGGGCTTTCATTTGACCCTTTCCTTTGCCATTCTGCTTGCTGTCCTTATCTTACTGCTCTGTCACTATCTTTTCTGATGCTCGGTTTGTTTTTGCTGCAAGTTTTCTTTGCAGGTATCATGCTTTTTCCTTAAATGCTGAGTTGAAGCTCCTTGCTGATATGCTTAGCCCCTAAGGCTAGAGTACCAAGCTGGTGCCATATGTTATCGCCATGTAAAACAGTTCTTAAGACAGTCGAAAGCTACAGGATTTCTCTAGTCTTCCTGATTTATTACCAATATCACTTAATTAAGGCTAAATAACTTACCTTTCTCAGGCAACACTGCTCTGCTCTTCTTGACAAGGAGAACTTAAGCTTGGTAAGCTGAAGAGGTCAGTGGACTTGAGAATCCTAGTTCCCTGTGGTTAGGACACAGATATTCTCCCAGCACTTGAACCCAGTGCAGACAGTTTAGTGTGTGGGGAGGAAGTCTAGAGGTCAGTGAATGGTTCTGCTAATGATGACCATAAGAGTAAGTCGTCCCACAAGCAAGCTGTTAGAAAAACCTCGAACTGATTCCCTTGTTAAGTTTACTTGTTGCTGTATGACTACTTATGGGAATTGCTTTCCATGCAACTACCTACTGTTTTCTTAACTTCTGTATTTGGATAAACATCCTTTGCATATGTGGACATTGCTTAAGGGTAAGACAAATATGTGGCTCAGTAGTCAGAACATCTGTGAAGAAAGTTGTTGTAGGAGCTTATGATCAATTGCTTATTAGGTGTCTTGAAACAGACCTTTAGTGATACTTCTGCAGTGCAAGTATGGTATATATTTGTGTTGGGACAGATTGCTTGTGGCTTTTGCATCCTGTATTCCAGTTAGTGAAACTAGACTGTGTGAATGGGAAAAGCAGTGTGTTCAAGACTGGTACTGGTGCTTTTGGTGGGCTGCTCCTGATCAAAGGGGTGGGGGAATCTCTTATTCTTGGTGCTTATGGGGAGAAGTATGACTGGTGTAAACCTAAAAGTAGCAAACTTTATCAGAAAATACAGTTATGCTGGGGGAATAAGTAGAAAATGGAGTGAGATGCCCAGGGATAAGGTGATAAATAGAAGTCAACAAGCTAGCTAGAGTGAACCTGTCAGATCCCTAGCTATGCATTGCCTGCATTAATCCATCCTGGTACAATTGCCTTTGGATATCTGTTGCTATGGATGTTGACTCCCTTTTTTGGGGAGTCCTGGCTAACAAGTACTGAGATGAAGATAAGCAGTTCCAGTATCATCTAGTTGTGAGTCTATTGTGTAGCACCACCAGCAGGAGTAGAGCTACTGCAAACCAGTAATGATATCTTTCTGCCTGAACTATTTAGTACCATGTGGGAAGAATTTTATCTGAAAGTAATGTTTGGCATGGGCTGCTTCTGCTGTTAAAGACTACTTCTGCTTAAGTAGAAAAAAGATGAAGAAAAATAGGATTAACTAGTAAGATTGACTTGGTGGGTTTTTTCTGTGTACTTACTATGTACCTAATGAATTTGACCAATGAATTTGGGTTAATTGCTATCTGTGGAACAATATGGTCTAGTCTGTAAAATGTTGTAAAGGCTAGCTATTGATTTATACATTCTCCTATAAAAGCAATCTCCTGGTTTTGAGCTAAAAAGGAGTCTTTTACATCCTCTTCCTTGCAGGGTGCGGTTCTGGAGAAAGTATGCTATTTCTGCCTCTTTGAGTTGACCTAAGTACTGGACAAGAGCTCCTTTCTGCATAGAAATATTAAAATCAGAGCTGCCATCATTTCACAGAATTTTCAGGTCCTTGAATTTTCCTGGGAAGGCAACAGTAAGACAACCATCTTCTAACAAAAATCTCATCTCTAAATTCACATTATACTGAGTTTCTGTGAGGAAGCTGTGTTTCTGTTCCTTGGCTTGATCAGTTCAAGCTGAGGCCTTTTTGTAAGTACGTAGCCACCTGAAGCATTACACACCTTCAGAGCTTGCCAGTTCACAGAACTGACTTGAATAAAAATGGTTGGGGCAAGTGTTGTTAGCGCATGGCAACCTGTGATTTGGGGAGACTAGACACTCCAACTTTGTTTCCTGCTCTTTAGTAATTCATTCAGTAATGGGTCTTTAAGGATCCATACTTCTATTTTGGCACTTCTTCAGAAACTTTTTTCTGTACTCAAGGATATATGCAGGTCCTGCTTCAAGGCTTTCTCATTAAGTTACCACATAGTAGTAGTCCTTTTGTTGATTGCAAACCTGGGGTTCATTCTGATTTAGAGGACTTTAAGTGACTCCATTTTAGGAACAGTGCTCAGCTGAAGGTCTCTGCTCCGAGGCAGTCCTCATACTCTTTAACAGAATCCACTTCTGGGTATGAACATGGAGAATGATGAAATAAGCAAGGGATATAAATTTGTGTATTGGAGCCAAATAGTGCTGTCAATCTCTTTGCGTGCAAACTGCAGACCTTCCTTCCCTTAAACCTTGCTCACAGGTGTTCAAAATCTGGCTCTGCTTTTACCTACTGAAACTTTCCCTCCCTTTTACCTAGGGATTAATGATGACTAAATTACCCTGCAAACTTTTCTAAGAAGTTTGTGTTGGGCTCCACTTAAAAATGAGGAAATTCCAGTGTGGGGGGAGAGGGAAGAAGGAAGCTCCTTGGCACAGACTTCACAGCCAGACTTGGGAATTGCAATGAGTCATAGTCCTGTGTGAGCCCTAACATACCTGTGCTCTTAGCAAGCTCTGGGTACCCAGGGGGGAAGGTAGCCGAATCCAGAGATGGATTCTCTGCAGGACAACTTAGTATTGTTTTCAGATGGTTTGTATTTTCTTAAGGATAATTTGAGTTTGCATTTTTTTCTTGCTTTTTTCCACCTGCTTTTATTTTAGGTAATGCTAATGCTTTCTCGGCACTGTCTTGATATCCAAGTGTAACTGTAGTGTGGTGCTTCTAAAAGATCTTTGCAAGAAACTGAGCTACTGCTTTGATGGCCTGTGGCCAACAATTATGTGATATTCAGGGGCTGGTTAACAACAGGAAACTAGGCTATACTTATGTTGCTCTGTCACTGAAAACTAATAGGAATAATATCTGCTTTCAAGATTTAAAATTTGTCATCTGGCTTGATGGATCAAAAACGGGGCAACATTGAACTGACTTATTTCTCTCTAGTGTGGAGTCAAAAGTCCTGTGAAAACAAAGGAATATGCTGATACTTGAGCTGTAACCAATAACAGAGGACTGGGCATTGAAATAGTATCCAGTGATGGAGCTGGATTACAGAGTATAATTAGGGTTTTTGAGGGTCTGGTTAATAACTTCCTTTTTCTCCTTGAATTCTAAGTGAGAAATTGGCTAATGAAGTTGTATGGGTTTGTAACTGGTACTGGGAAGAGAGAAAAGGTCTAGGAAGCTGGACAAGCTGAGAATGGGAGGGGAGGAACTGGAACAATGATGAGGCATGGGGATGAACCAGCAGCCTGGCATGTCAGTAAACCTGGGAAGAAGATGCCTGGTGCATGAGCTGGTAACAATATTTGTATATGTAAGATGTTAATATAATTGCTAAAGGAAAAGAGTCTTTCAAAGTCAATTATAGGAATGGTCTTTCTGTGTGCAAGACCTGGCAAACTTCAGCTGGGAGGAGCAGAGATGACTCTTCTTGGCTTTAATGTTTTCTCAAAGGTTTCTGTATTTTCCAAGTAGGTACTGGAAGAGAGCTGATTAAATGTGTAGGACCTCTCTGAATCTTAAGAGGATTGGAATTAAAAAGGAGCAAAGACAAAGAGTGAGCAAGTAAGAGTGAGAAACTGTGAGTGTCTGGTTACAAGGAGACTTGACTGGAGAAACTTGTGGAGCAGACAGTCATGGCAAAATCAGTATTGACAAGGATAAGCAAGCCGATTCAGACAGAATTAGGCTGGTATCTCTACCGGTGGCCTCATCTTCAATTTTCAAAGGTCCATGAAATCTTACAGCTAGGCCAGGTACACAGCCATTTCTCATGCACCTACAAAACCAGTTTTAACGTGACTGACAGTCCAATTTCTTAAATCAAAACAGATATTTCCTCTTGGGTCACAGTTGACTTAAACTGACTTAGTATCTGCCTGGAGTCCTATCAAACAACATAAAATCAATTTTTTTCTAACTCTTCCATTCCTTTTTGTAAGGCTGAATTTCCCTGGATTTTTTTAAACTTGATTCCCCCTCCAATTATTTCTTGCCTCCTGGTGTGGACCAAAAAGCTCATAAGAAGTGGGATGATATGTGATTCAGTGTGTCAAGATGGTTTTTTTAGGTGAAACTAGGACTTCTCAATGTTTGTTAGGACAGCTAGTGCCTGGGATAACTTTTCAGCTTGAAGAGGTTGTTGAGCTCAGGAGAGGGGAGAGGAGAAGGGTCTTTTGCTTCAGAACAGGCTCCTCAACCAGAAGCCCACTAAGGGCTGGTTGCCCTGGATTCTGCTGTCACTAGTCTTGCTAATATTTAGATAGCACTGAGCTGCTTTTTTGGGGGGTGGGTGCCAACCACCACAGTCTAGGCCTTCATTGTTGCTATCTATCTACCTATTTTTATACAAACCTCAACTGGAGTCTGCAGCACTTTATAGCTATAGTGACTACAGCTCTCCTGAGGCTTACACTCAAGCAGGGTGAGGGAGTGTGATTTGCTAGTGTCTTCTTGTTTGGATGAGAAATGCATGCTGTAATTCCTACATGGGTGGCTGCAGGTGGATGAGAGAAGTGATTACTGATAATTCATCTCCCTTGCTCCCTGCCAATGCATTAGCTTGCCCCTTAAGCAGTATAGTATCACATGAACAGTAAGCACCCTACCCTTCAGTTGTGCTATTCAGTGATAAAGCAAGTCTTGCTTTTTCTGATCCTTCCTACTGGTGCCACTTTTTCCTGGGCTCATCTTCTTACAGGCCATTGTCCAGGCTGCTGGAAAGGTGGGCAACATCCTCCAATGAGAAGAGGAACCTCAGTCATTGAGGTCAGAAAAGCAAAGATGAGATCAGGCCCAGCAGCCTCTTAGGCTATAGAAGGTATGAAGAAAGAAAACTGCTTAACCCCATGCAGAAGCTCCCTGTACTCTTCCAGATGTGTTGATGGTATGAGTACTACTTACTCTTCACAGTCTGAAGCAGTCACAAAAAACTGTATGTGGAAGCTGGTATCACAGCCTGCTTTAAGTCTGTCAACTAAAAATGTCCGTTTGGTCTTTGTCCACTCAAAGTCTGACCAGTGAGCCTGAGTATGTGTTTGTACTGAGGCCAGGTCTTAGACCAGACAGAAAGAGATCCAGAAAATCTGAGGAATCCAGATAAAGCCACAGCTGTTTTGCCACAGCTTTCTCAATAACATGCCCTGAAAAGGAAGATGAGAGACTGCAATAATCTTGCCAATTATCTGTGTCAAAGACTTACTGTGCAAAGGTCTCATATTTGCTTATATTAAGACTGATACCCTGCTCCCTTCAGGGAGGCAGATAGTAAAAATAGACCAATATGTATGTTAGGTTTTTTGCTAGACTTTAATGTTTTTTGTCTGCTAGAGACACATATGAATTGCAGCACAAAGTTAGCTGAGCACTTCTAGAACCCCAGTGAGTGCAATTGGAGGAAAGTTAACCTGGGGCATGCTGTGTGAATTTGGACTAGAGGTGGCTGCTTGTATGGAAAGCTGTCAGACCTGGACCAAATGGCTCATGTATGAAGATACCCCACTGGCTTGGATGGCTTTTAACTGCAAGGATCTTGGTGACAATGAAAGTTAACTTCACTTGTGTTTAGGGTGAAATACTGTAGAACTGTAGAAATGCTCTAAAACTTATTTCCACAGAAAATAAGGAAAGCATGTCTGCCTTTAGCAACAAGGAATGAGCATGAGTATTCTGCAGCTCCTCACCGAAAGTGTGAAAAATAGTTCAGTGTAGCTGGAATCACCCTTTCTGCAAGTTGAAAGTAAACACACTAAAATAAACAGTTCTATAGTACAAAAT
Organism: Ciconia boyciana; assembly: GCF_034638445.1. Taxonomy (NCBI): domain Eukaryota; kingdom Metazoa; phylum Chordata; class Aves; order Ciconiiformes; family Ciconiidae; genus Ciconia; species Ciconia boyciana. The sequence continues at coordinate 33,131,345 of NC_132939.1, read as the reverse complement.
GTTGTGAAAAAGCTGTCAACCTGAGAGAGTGAACAGCCTGTATGAAGATCAGTCACTAACATCTTTCTGCTTGGGTGTGGGGATTAAGTGTGTGTATAACATGGTGGGGGGGAAGGGATGTGCTTTGATGGAAAAGGAATTTTGTAGCTTGCTGGGGAAACTCATACCAACAACCTGGGGCAGCATCAAGATACCTGTAAATGTTTCTTCTTTTGAAGACACCCCTGTCCTTGCTTCCCCTTCTACATATCAAAAACTGCAGACTGCATAGCAGCAACCCTGACAGCTTAGTGATGTTCCCCCTCACTACAAGAAAGACATTGAGGTGCTGGAGCGTGTCCAGAGAAGGGCAACAAAGCTGGTGATGGGTCTAGAGAACAAGTCCTGTGAAGAGCAGCTGAGGGAACTGGGGTTGTTTAGTCTGGAGAACAGGAGGCTGAGGGGAGACCTTATTGCTCTCTACAGCCACCTGAAAGGAGGTGGGTGTTGGTCTCTTTCCCCAAGTAACAAGTGATAGGGCAAGGGGAAACAGCCTGAGGTTGTGCCAGGGGAGGTTTAGATTGGATATTAGGAAAAACTTCTTCACTGAAAGGGTTGTCAAGCATTGGAACAGGCTGCCCAGGGAAGCGGTGGAGTCACCATCCCTGGAGGTATTTAGAAGATGTGTAGATGTGGTGCTTAGGGACATGGTTTAGTGGTGGACTTGGTAGTGTTAGGTTAATGGTTGGACTCGATGATCTTAAAGGTCTTTTCCGAACTAAATGATTCTATGATTCTGTTCTATGATTCCTTGTAGATCTCAAGCGGGAGGGGTTCTGCTGGGAACATCATACAAACCACGTCTGTCACTTCAGTATGGAAAATACTCCTGACCTGTGTAAACAGATTTTCATGCTAGTGTAATAGTAATATTGCTGGGTAGTTCAGCAGTAGTGATAAAATGCAACATCTTACTCCCAAGCTATTGGAAGGCGTGTGAACTCTACTTGAATAGGCTAGAAAACCTTGCACACTAACAACTTGCTAGTTTGGCGTTGCCTAGCTTGACTCTGCGGTAAATGTCAGTGCCATAGTAATGCTTGACCTGTTTTTTTTTTCTTTTTTCCTTTCAAGTTCAGCAATCAGCAGCTAGGTTACTGCTGCAACTCTGAAGAAAGACACAAGTAACTACTGTAAAGGAATCTTATCTGCAGAAACTGGAAAATGTATTTACTCTTCAGTGTATACAGTAACACTTTTCTGAATGCTGTCTATCGCTGACTGCAGATGATGGCATTAAAGCTAACTATGGTGCAGCTAGCAAGGATTCCTCATTCTTGCCTCTCGCACGAGCATTTTGTCTTAGAACTGTCTCTCTGTAGCTCTTCCAACTCCTGAAGCAACCAGTACGTGCATCTTGTCTGTTACGGAAAGGTTTTTATCATATATTTAGATAGTCACATTGAGTGACTTTTTTTGAGGTGAGAGCAGGGAGCAAAGAGTTAGTTTCATACCAGCAGAACTGAAGTTCATATCCTGAGCCTTCTGTGCACAGCAGGCTCTTCCATTTGTGATCCAGAAAGACTTTAGTAGTGGAGAAAGCTTCTCTGCTACTGCCTGTGCTGTCCCACAAAGCTTTGACTGCCTGACAGCCTGAGGAAGCATTGCCCAGCACTTGATTTGTACAAAGGGCTAAACTCTGCGGGTGGTTACCCCTACAAAACTGAGGGAAGCATTTGGTTTAAATGTAAGTAGAAAGATGAGAGTTATTGTAAACACTGTTGTAAAATACAATACAAACAACTGCAGAACAAAGTAATGAAACAATGACTCTTTCCCTTAGGGAGTTAAGGGGAAAAGGTTTTTTTTCTGACTTTTGACAGGAGTTTCCGTTCTGTTTCATACATCCTTTCCTGATTCTTTCCCTCTTGCTCTAAATTCCTGGCTAGCATATTTCTTTCCTTGGTTAGCAGGACTATTTTTTTGTTTTGAATTTAAACCTTGCCTTAGACTTAATGTGTCTGTTTGGGTCACTGTAGAATCCACCAAGGTGGGTTTGGCACTTGAAGCAGTGAGTGTTAAGAAGCAAAGCCTGGGATCCTTAGGATGACAAAAGCACCCTACTGGCGGGCTATTCTGAAGAGTCTCTGCTGGTCTGCTAAAGCAAGAGTTTAAGATTTCTAAATGGTGTCTTTAAATGTTACCATTTGACTTGTATAAAGTTGAGTCTCTGAAACTACCTGTCTGCAGATCAGACATACATGATCTTAATGTCAAATGCCTGTATGTATTGGTAGGTGGACATCACTACTGCAGTGTTTTGTAGGGGGAGCGAAGAGTACCTCATAGCTATTAACTGAACAGTTAATATCTCTGCTAATGAGAATGTGTCTTTATTGTTGCTGCTTAATCCATAGGCTGAAAGTCCAGGGATAACGCAACCTCTATGATATTAGGAAAAACCCCTTTCTTTTTAAGAGTGCTGGAATAATGTTAGCCATAAATGTGAGAGAGCTGCTGCTTTCACAATATTTGCAACATGAGCTACACTGTATTTAATATGGGAACATGATATTATGTATGAGCAAGGTGAAATGCCTGCCTTTTTTCTTCAGTTTCACTGTCTTTGACACTTTAGAAGAGTAATAGAGTAAATAAGGGCAACCTCCTTTATTACTCTGTATAGTTGATGGGGCCAGAACCCAACTCTAAACATCGCTCTGGAGATGGCAAGGTAGGCCTATAGAAGGAGACATGTCAAGATAGTTATGTACCCAGACAGAAGTAGTAATAGTGCTTCAGAAGCTTTGACACTGAAGCATTGATGATAGTACATGTAGAGTTAAATGAAGTGGGGAGAAGCCCCTGATGCAGCCATCTTCCCCTGAGAGTTATCTTTGGTTAATCATTGTCTTTGGGTCATGTAGGGGTAAGAATATAGTTAAGAAAAGTGAACCCTTTAATGTTCGCAGTACCTCCTTTTTTAATATCCCTCCTGTGTGATGGAATTTCAGTCTTGGCATTCAGTTAGTATACCTCTACTGATGGGCAGCCAGCCCTTGCTGGGTTTTGAACTAATGAGCTCAGCTATTTCTAATATCTACTTCTTGGTTCCGCTTTTGGCAGAGGTAACAACAACCATAATGAAGGCTGGATGCCAGCTTCAATTTGAATGCCTCTTTCAGCATTTTAGAAGAATTGATTTAAGAAGGACTGAAACTTGTAGAGCTATGGAGTTTTAATGGGTGGTATTTTCCATCCTGGAAGATCTACAAGAACAAAACATTTGTGGTCTAAGAAGTGCCTTTGTACAGTTGTATTTCCATTGGAGCTCAACTTCAAGATATGACTGCCAAACTGTGTTTGTGAACTGTGTTTAATCATGACGTCTCCGCATGTGATGATCTCCTAGCAGAGTAGAGCAGTTCGAGATGGTAGTCCTCTTCATACACCTGCCTTGTTTACAATATGTCCAATACATATGGCTGTGACTGAAGTGAGACATTTGCTGTGGTGTAGACTAGACAGTGGGGAAAGAGTATCTGGCTTGATGTAAGCTCAGTTGTATCTGTTTTGCTGTCTGTGCTATGTAATATGCCTTGTGTGCATGCTAAGGGGAATTGATGGTACTCACCTAGGAGACATGGTTAAGGGGATTTCAAAGCTGTCTTTGGTAAGACTTGATATCAACTTTTTGCAGGGGGAGGTCTCTGGCATGTACAGAAGGTTTTGTCTTATTGGGGAGAATGAGTGATGGGAGGAGAGAATGTGGTTTTTATCTTGCCAGTTTGGGTTGTTTAGAAAGCTTATCAACTGACTTGGAGACTCCACTTAAAGTAGGTGCCCTGCTCTTCAGCAATAACACTGTGGAAAGGGCAAAGTACATAGAGTTCCTGAGAGGAAGACAGCCTGAGAAGGTGCTTAAGGATAGAGGGTCTGGATGAGTTGATGTCAGGTGATGAAACCAAATTTTAAGGGCTTTGGATTTAAAGGGAAGACCTTTAATAGCTATCAGTCTACCTACAGAAATTCAATGGAGAATTTGTACTTCATCAAATAGATTATTCATTTAAGAATGCTTCAGCAAAACTTGCTTGTAATCAGACATGCTTGCAGTTAATGTGTATCCCTGCATTACATAGCAAAGACTCATGTGAGAAGCTTATTTGATATCAAGACTCTTCTGCCCTTTGAAACAAGGAAGAAGTGTTATGCTGTTCATTACAGCATAGTGAAAGGTATTACTGTAATGTTGGCAAACTTGCATTAGTAGAAATTTTGAGACAAATTCAAGGAGGGCCCAGAAGGGTTCTAGTGGAATTATTAGGAAGGAACTAAATATAGGTGGAGGGGAAGATTACTGTGGATTACACAGGTGGATCTAATTAGGTAAACTTCCATTTTCTAACACTTCAAGAGCTCAGAACTCATGGCCCTACAGCTTGCCCATTCTGTCTGCAGTACTCTAAGCTCTTGTAAATGGGGAAGAAGCTTTCCTAGTCTGACTGCATAGCCAGTCCTACTAAAGGTAAGTACAAGGGGGAAAATAGGCTCAAGAAAGTATTCTTTCATAGCCACTTTCTGTATGTGGCTAAACTTCCCAAGTGAGTGCACAGAACTCTACAAATCCTGGAACTGACTTTTAGTGGTTTATACAGTAGAGGGTAAGAAAGATGTACTTCGATCTCCTCCATGATTCAAGAGAATCAGGGGCAAGAGGGTTTGCTCCAGATCATGAAGAATGCATGCAGTGGTTTAAAGCATTCAACATGATAGCATTTGTGTAAGGATAGGGATCACTCTTCCCAGAAATCTTGCTTGAGATACTGTCCTGTGTTAAAGTATACACCTGACATTACTTCAACCCTTCTGCTTTCCTGAGAGCCTCTTTTGAGGAAAACCTATCCCATTACAATGGAATAGTTGACTTCTCACCTTCTAGTGACAGCACAAAGTTGTAATCCTGCTAATTTGCTAGGGGAGAATAACAGCCTCAACTATCATTATGACAAACTAAAGTCGGGGATATGGTTACTCAAGAGACTAACTTGGCATAGAAGGATGTTTTGAATTTGAGTTATGCTGAATAAGCAGAGGACTCCCTAAACCAGAAAGACTGGATCAGGTTATTAATATCATTTACTAAAGACAAGATTCCACCTTTTTATGTCAATGGAAGTTTTGCCGTCACTTTCTTTGGGACAAGAGGTTCATTGCCTGATTATGCAAACGTCTGGATTTTCTCTTTGGTTCAACATGCATAGTAGCAAAGCTAAAGAGAAGAAATAGTCCAAGTTAAACATGCCTTCTCTTGTCAATGTGTTTGACAAATTATATTTAATCTCAGGTTTGTTCTAGGCTTACATGTCATCTTGGCTGCAAGACTAATCTGAGTAGGAAAGTGACCTTTGACAGAAGCTGAAGTAATGTTATTTCAAAGGAATTAAATCAGTCTCTAACTTAATATTGCCAAACTTACTAGAAAGGTTTAGAAGTCATGTGTTAGAAATGTGAGACTTGAGCTGAAATTTCTATTTTGTATTTTAGAGTCTTGGTTTCCTCCTTTGTTCAGTTGATCAGTATACTGATCTGTGGTACAACTTATGAGATGCTTAAACAAACGTGATGTTTATAAACTCAAAGTCACCTTTTATAAAGGTGATACAGGCATGTGGATAAAAATTCTGTGGAAAAAAGGATAAACTTAAAATCTGAAATGAACTTCTTGTCCTTGATGTCTCTGGCATTTTCCTTCCCACAAGTCAACTGCGGTTAAGCCCTTGCATAAACTTGCACCTCAAAAGCAAAAAAGAGATATAATTTTAAAAGTTCATTCCCTGACTGCAATGGCTTTCTCTTTTTCTGTTAAAAACAAAAACACAACAAAAAACCCAGTAGAGCTTCTCTGGGGATGAGATCACATTCTAAGGGTTTCTCCTGAACCATTTGTCGTAGCTGGGCTCTTCAAATATGCTGTTAGGCAACTTCTTTGGATCTAGTACCTCATCTTCTAAAAGGAGAGCACAGCTGCTGCATCATGTTTGGGGATCAGTTTGTGAAGAAAACCGAAGTATTATTTCCTAGCTAGAAGTCATCCATCAGATGAAGCACAATACTTAAGCGCTCTCCTTCATTGTAGTGGCTTACACAAAACAAGATTGAGGGAGGATGGTGGGGGGAAGGGAGAAAAACGCTGTAGAAAAACAAGGTTTCTAGCCTGTAAGGGCAGAAAACTGACTTGAATTCAACTCATACAAATACATCTAGAGTTTGCCTGCTTTGTGGTGTGATCCCATATGTTTGCCCAGCCTTCCCCATCCTCAAGCACAGGCTGTGTGCTTTGAACCCATTCTTGTTTGCACAGCTGGGGGACTGGGGTTGAAACGTAAGTGGTGCTTTAACTTAGGCTAGACTCTTCACTTTGCAGGTGGGATGACTCAAGGAATAGAAGTATTACAATATACTTCTCATAAGTCCCTCTTGTCTGGGGAAAGTGTTGTGCCCTTCTAAAACTTGTTGGGAAAGTCTTAAGTCTCGGTATAAAACAGTAGGATGCTAGAAAACACCCACACAAGGACTGGAACTTGTTAAGGCGCAGGACTTCAAGAAACTTTGGTTTAAAAACGTATTCTTAAACCAAAGTAATCCAGATGTGAGTGAAATACAAACTTGTGGACATTTCCAAAAAGGGAATATTAAAATAAATCAATCTCTTCCTCCCCCTGCCCCAAAACACATGACAGACTTCCCAGGAAGCTCCCTTCGAAAGCCTTTTTTCACTAGATAGGTTCTGAGGCTGCATGGGCACTTTCAGGACAGAGGCTGGACACCCTGGCCAGCTGTTGGGACTTGTGGTGGTTCTGGCTGGTTGACATCTTTGTGCACATGGAAGACTGCAAGCCCTGACAGTCCCATCTTTGCCAGAGTTTAAGGCTTTCAAATTTTCCCTTTGTATTTCTAGAAGCCAAACATTTTGGGTCTCTGGCTTAGAGCAGGTTCTTTGACACCTTTGAGGCCTGCTAGGCTTCTGGTTCCATGGCAGGAAACTTGGCTGAGGTCCCAAACCCATGGTTGAGGTTGAAGTCCTTGCGCCCTGTAGGCAACCTGCCATGGGTCTGAGAGTCTAGCTGTGATTAAAACTGGGACTTGGCTCCAGCTCTGCCTCCAGTATGGCTGGCTGTACCAGTTTGGAGCCTGAAACCAAGGCATAAATCTGTGAGGTTAAAACTAGGAAATGTGAAATGATGCTTTCCAACAGCAACAAAAATGTCCAGAAGTTTATAGTCTCCTCTAATGTATAAAATGGTATGGTTTTCCTGGGGAATTCTCCCGGGGCAGGACTCGCTCATTTGTACTTAAGACCGGCCAGTCTGAGTGCTTAGACAAATGGGTGGTGATCTGTGCCATAGGAACATACCTAGATTGATCACGTTTTCCAAAGTTATGTTCTAAGGGTCTTCAGACTTGAAGTCTGCCAAAACAGGATTATGGCACTGCATGTGCTGGTTTCCCGATCCTCTACTCAGTTTTGTTAGGCCGCAGCCTGCAATACTAATGGGAAGCGAAGCCGCTAGACAGCAGAGGCACCTCTGTTTTGATCTGTAGCGGACTCTTGTCTTGTAGACTTGTTCCTTAATAGACGTCCACTTTCTCATGTTCAAGTCACTTGTGTTCCTTGCTCCCTCTTTCCCCTGAAGCCTTGCTAAAGCATGTTAGTCTGGTACTGCGGTGCCTTGGCCATTTCTTGTTACCTCCATCACAAAGGGCTGTGCTGTTCTGTTTGTGCTTATAATGTACCCAGATGGTGAATAGAATGAGTGACCACCAAGCTCATTTTCACTTGTGGGGTCAGACCTTTCTCTGCTAAATAACACAAGTGTTCCCAGCTGCTGTGCAGCTGCAGGGAGTCTGCTTTCCTTCACAGGCATTAAAAACCCTTTAATCAGTGTTTGTTGTTTGTCAGTGGTGGTGTTGAGGTGTGGAGAAAAAGAACAGATATGCTTTGTTGGCAAAGTTAACTTCATTCTGACCTCTTATCTTTCCTTTTTCTTTTCAAGTCTGAAGAAGCAGAAAGTAGTTTGGGAAGTGGTTTCTGTAAGCACCTGTGTAAATGTATTTGCTAAAGGAGGAGGTTTATGTCCTTATACAGATACAACATTTGACATAAAAGATGCTCTGAGAGCTGCATTGAACTGGAAGCTCTTTAGGACAGGGACTCAAACTGACTGGTGTAGGAGCTGCACAGGCTCCCTTAATGTAAGCAAATGCTACAAAAACACAAATATGGTTGTCTAATACTAGTGTTACTTATGCTTATTTTAGTATTGCATCTACATTCAAGGGATCCCATTTACAATCTGGTCAATTTTAACATTTCCCTAGAAAACAGATTGTTCCTGCTAGATTTTGTGGGGGGTTTTTGTGGGGTTTTGTGTGTGTTGGGGGGGAGGTTGTGTGTGGGCTTTTTGTGGGGGTTTTTGTATTTTTTTTTAGTTCTGCTTTTAGTAGTTCTCCTCATGGAGGAAAAGGGAGGGGAGAAAAGAACTGATAAGCCAGTGACACCATCTCCAGTCCCATTTGTTTTGGATGTAGTCTGTTCTGAAACAAATGGTAACATGGATATCAAGAAGAGGCTTTGAGAAATGTCAGAGCTAAGATAATTATTTCCCTCTTCTTCCTAGATAAAGCTTGGAAACCTGCTGGTGCTGCACAAGTTTGCATGGTTACTTTTTCCCTGAGTCCAGATCTGTTCATGTTGTGTGTCTGTGTGTACAGCACCAAGCACTGTGCTGTGAGTGGTGATTCTGTTGTTTGCAAAGCCTGTTTGTGTGGGTGTCTTAAAGCTGTTAGGACATCAAGCTTTGATTTGAGCTTCAAGGGCCATGATAGGACATTTGGTGTTAAAGGCAGAATACTTTATCTTGCTACCCTTCCCCTGAAGGGACCAGAGAATCATGTCTCTCACAACCACTGTCTTGGCTGTGTCTTTGGAGGGTTGGTAGCCAGGTGTCAGGGCACCTGGTGCACGTTGCTCGCAGTCCTCTGCCTGGCTCAGCAGTATCTCCTGCAGTGACCAAGGTGCTCTTTTGGAGCAGGGCTATGCTCCTTGGAAAAGGGGTGCCTGCTTGCTTGAAGTGGGAATAAAGAACTGGGAATGAGTAACTTCCGAATCATAGTTGTAGCTGTTAAAATGATAGATTCAAGTGCTCTCCCCATGGGCAGACACGTATTTCAGTGTTCATCCAGTGTTTTTCTTCAAGTGGCTGAGGCTGCTTACAAAGGAGGGCAGTTGTGCTCTCAGACAGGCAAAATGCTAGAAAGAAAACTTTCTATGCAGGAGAGGATGGGCACTCAAAATAGCTAGTATGTTAAATGTCTCTGCATGGTCTGTGTTGATGATCACCTCTGTAGCATGAATGCTTACCAGCTAGAAATGGGACAAAATCACCATTTTACTGTCTGAAAGCAGGCAGGGCTGCTGAGGAAAGACAAGGGCTCTGAGCTACAGTGGAGCCCGTGTCCTACTGTAAGGGGGAGTTTTTAAAGCTCTTCAGTAATATCTCCAGGAGATCCAGCCTTTCTGGCAGTGCTGTCTGATCACATGAGAACAACCCTGATCAGACAGGCATGATCCTGGATCCTTCTGGAAATTAATGCAGACTTTTACAATTATAATCTAGCAGAACAAAACAAGCACCATCTTGTGCAATTACGTAAACCATAAACTTTTTTGGCAAGGCAGGTGTGGCATCTTCAGTGTCTGGAAAGCACCTAACATGCTGTGTGGGCTCCTTACTGTAGTCCAAATTACAAATGCTAAAAAGGCTTTGATATTTTTTTATAACGTGGTTCTTGGCTTAATTTGGGTAGGCAAGAACTTCATAGACTGCATTGGGGTGCTCTGCATGTTTCCTCAGGCCCTCATAATTAATCAGTGCCAAGCTGTTCTTCTCCATCCCTCTGTGAGGAGGCACTGGAGGGAAGCTGTTCCATAGCCTTAGGTTTAACTCCTTTGTCAGCCCTGAGAAGGACTTTCTATTTTTCAGAGATACCCTTTCTGGAAGGAGGGGTGTTCCTGGCCCTCAAGGCCCCTCTATACTAAGTATTTTGGTACAGGCTGCAGAAGGCTTAGGTGAGTTTTCATGATACAAGCTGAGTTTTCAATAAGTTCGTAATATGGTTTGATGCTGGGAACCAGTATTCTAGCTTTTTCAGTGCACCTCTGGATAACTCTGATCTGTGGAACTCTGCTTCTGACACAAGGAATTTGCAAAAAGTTTAATGCCAGTAGCTCAAGCCCTCAAAGTTGTGATAAATGGCAGATGCATGCATTCCTTCTAAACCAGAATGGCTTCTGTGTTTAACTGCACTGTATGTGCACCATACTGTGCTATCAGGCAGCCCTGCTTTTAAAGTGTGTTTATACAGACAGCTGGAAAGCCTTGTGAGTCTTTCAGGGTCTCCTGACATGCTGGGAGGAAGCTTCAGCATCTTCAGTCTGCTGCTTTTTGCTGTATGTTTACAGTCACTGGTGATCTTTGCACCTTGGGGGCTACAGAAAGACATTACTGTAGCCAGAGCAATTCCAAGCTAACTTGTGATAGTCCAACCTCTGACAAGAACTGGGCAAAAATCTGGTCTAGCTTTACAGTGTTTTTATAGTCTAGTCCAGGTCTCTATAAACCATTTAAAATTGCCTTCAGGTTTAAATTTTCTAATTTCCCATTTGGAACAGGTGTTGCCAGGTTATAGAAAGTGTTGCAGAAAAGGAACAAAAACATTTTAAAAACTGTGCTGTTACAAATTTTGGCAAGTCTCTGACAGATGAGATTTAAAAAAAAAACTTTGCCCCACCCAAATTAAAACAAGTGCAGACCTTGCTTACTTTTCCCAGCTGTCATGTTTAAATAGGGTTTTTAGTAATGCATGAGTCTTCAAAAGATCCAGCAGTACAGAGCTAATATGTTTTTATATGAAAATATGCAACTCCTCAATTGTTTTTCATCTCACTTAATTGGGGAGAGAAAGGGGAGGGAAGAATTTATTTTTAAATGTCAAAAAAACAAATTTCAGAGATGCATGTTCTTGGAGTGGTTAAGAACCAACCCAAACTAGGCTTCAGGCAATGTTTTTTCAACAGCTTTAACCTCAAAGCATAGAGCAGACAGCTTTGTAGGCAACTGTAACACCAAGGTGATTATGGCAATGACTCACACTTCCCTGTAAGGCATCCAGCTATCAACACACTTGGAGAGCCGTGGCTTTGTGCATGCAGGCAGGGTGTCAGTCAGTGCCTGCTTGCCAGCCAGCTCCGAACTGCTGAGCTCATAACTGCTTTGACAGCGAGCTGGGATATTAGTGTATTAGAGAGCAACCCTGGTCCCCCCAGGCTTGAGAGGCTTAAGAGATGGGAGCTTGGGAAGGGGAAGTGCAAGACAGGTTTAACTTCCCTTTTCTTTGCTTAATCCTCATGGGACTTGTTTCAAGAGTCCCCTGAAATCTTCCTGTGAGCAGGTGGTTGGGTTTGGGTAATAGTTAAAGGTCTGACTGACTAACCACTAAGCGGGGAAGCATGGGAAGTGAAAAGGGCTGTTACTATCGCGTCTTGGTGAAACTCTTCCAATGGTTATGGAGAGGACTGGCAGTTGGGGTCCTCAGGAAGACAGTATGAACTTGGGAAAGAGACCTGGGTATCCCTATAGGCAGCTCAGAGTACAGCTGAGGGTACGACAGTAAACTACTGCCAGATGTGGGATTTGCAGGGAAGAATTGGACAGAAAATGGGGATTCATTCATGTGCACTGTGGGTTTTCCCATCTCCAAAAGATAAGGCAGAAGCCAAGCTGTCTTCAGAGAAGGGAAACAGCAGTGATCATGGTATGGATGAAGTCTTCTGGGCGAGGAATTGGGACACTGGGGTTGTTCGCATGGAGAGACTGACAAGAAAGGAGTGCCACGTTTATACAAAACAGGCTGTGTCTGAACTGAATGCTTGGGAAGAAGAGGTATTCAGAAAGATGACAAATTCAAATTTCTGAAAGGAAATAGCTTTTCACATAGTGTGCAATTAGACTGTGGGATGCATGGAATGCAATTGCCAGCTAGACAGGATGTCATTGGAAAGGAACAAAATGTGGCTTTGGGAGTGTGCAGGTATGCTGTTGCAGGTGGTATTCACAGATAACCTAAGTAATGCTTTAAAAACCAAGTAACTGGTGATACAAAGCTGGCCATGTCCATGGTTCAACTACCAAGGCCAATCTTGATAGGTTGTTTGGGTTCCTCTATCCTCGGTGATAAGTTTCTTGCACCTCTGACTAAAATTGTCTAGTACCAGATACCATTTGTGGCAGGGCGCTGGGCAAGCTGGGCTGTTGTGACTCAGTATTGCCCTTCCCATGTGGGTTGTGTTTGGCTTTGCACATCTCATGTTTTCAGAGGTGAGGCAGAGTGAGTAATGTTTCCTTTCTATTAAAGAAGATGGAATGGCAAAGACTGTTAATTTTTTTTAAGATGTACGTGTTTCATTTTAAGTTCCCTTCAGCCAAAGTCAGCTTTGGTAGGCAGCTTAAGCTGCATTATAGACCATATTGCTATTGTTGTAAAAACAAAATACACTGTGCTGTTTTGGGAAACCAAACAAAACCAACATTTTGTTTTTCTCCTTCCCTCCTTTTTTCGCTTCCTTCAGTTTTTAATAAGTGACCGTGACAGAGACCCTCAGTGTAACCTGCATTGCTCCAGGTCCCAGTCCAAACCCCTCTGTGCCTCTGACGGCAGAACATACGAGTCAATGTGCGACTACCAGAGAGCCAAATGCCGGGAGTCAAGTCTGAGCGTGACACATCGTGGCCGGTGCAAAGGTAGGTGGATTTCAAATGCCTTTGAGGGGAGGAATGGGAGTCCTACCTCAAAAGAAACTGGATTCTTAGACCCTTTAGTACCATGCTCTGTGAGTAATCTGATTGAAATTGTGCATTCATGTGAGCATGGGTATCTGAGTCTGCGTTTAGGTGGCAGGAGTCAGAATCAACTGAATTATCAATGAAAGAAGGCAAAGGAGCCAGAGACATCACTGAAAAAGGGCCGAAATACGTGTCTGCAGAGCAGAAGGACCTGGCCCCATGGAAATGCAAAATCAAATCCTGAAAGAAGAGATCTTCCTTGCTACCTGTGCTGGTGAGGAATTGAGATACCTTTTGAGTGACAGGAATGTGGAGTGGGGAAGAACATGCAGTGCACATTAGATGTCTAGCCCCTTTTCAGACGTAAACAGCCTTTCTGTGCTGAACTAATAAAGACAGAATGCATGCAAGGCTTTACATGGCCTCTCTTTTGCCTGTTCGCTGTTACACATCTACTTAAAGGTGAGAATATTGCTTCTCTTTCAATACAGCTGCTCTTCAGCATAGTCTAAAGATGAAGTTGCAACTTTTTAAAGGAATATTGGTGTCTTGTCACACAAATGGTTTGCTTCTGCAGTGAAGTGAAAAATCAAGTTGAGTGCATTTTCTGAGAGCATAATTGACTCAGAGGGCAGATGGCACAGATGTTTTTAGCAATTGGTTAAAGTGATGGGAGAAACTCATTAAAATCCCTGTGCAAGGATAAATAGGCATATGTTTAAGCCTGACTTTTGTTTATGAAGGTTTTTTTACTATTATAAAAATGTATCTTTGTCAGAATTACTTGTTCTAAAACATAAATCCCTTTTCAATGTATTGACAAGCTTTATAGTTTAGGTGAATTATGAGCACGACCTCAAATATTGCTCTCGTTTAAACAGTTTCTCACTAGAAAAAAGCTTACTTGTATGTGTGTTTTCTCTTTTTTTTTTTCTCTCACCACTGCTGGGTTGCTTTATGGCAGCTTCTCCCATAGCATAGAAAAAGGCCTTTGAATCATGCTGCTTTCTGAGTACTAGAAACCCAGAAGCTTTCTTCTCAGGGCCCAAGAGGCGGTTGGACTGTTCTTGCAAGTGATGCATTTTTGAGTATCACAATAAGAACCAGTAGGGTGGGAGTCCTGCTTTTGCTTTTATCGCTTGAGCAGAGTGGCTTAGATAAGCAACTCTGTGGCTGATATTGGCATGGAAACTGGCACTGTTCAGTCACTTAAAACATGGGATCTGAAATGTGGTACATCCATATGCAAAAGTGTCTGTTTCTGGAAGTGGAGAAAATGTTGATTGCCAAACTACACAGACTACTGTGTATTGTGATTACAAAGAGTCCCAAAGAAGTAACTAAACACTTTTTTGTCTTAAGCACAGGTAAAGTATACTTCCTTTTTGCTCTCTGACACAACTGAAATGTTTAGCTGAAACTACTCGCGTTCTCCTTTCCTTTTTCCTCTTACCCTGTGGTACTATACTGTACCTGATAACCTGGGAGTGTTTGACAACTGCAAGTCTTGCTTTTAACCCACTAACACTCCCATGAATCCCTGGGAAGTAGGAATATTCTTTTAACTATGACATTCAAATTTAACCTTGCTGGTAATTTCCATGTGTGCTGCTATTGAAAGGTATTTTTTTTTTTCTGGCTGCATTAGGAATATGACCTCTTGGCACATACAGACAGTTGGGAGACGTGTGCCTAACTACAGGCGGTTGACGAGGTCTGTATCTTGTACTCGCACAAAGGAAGGTACCACCAGCAGTTGTTAGAGCACCTTCTACTTCTGCAGTAGGGCACCAGGTTTACCCTGAACAGCCTTCATTCCTTCTGTATGACAGAGATGCTCTACAGGGGAACTCCCATAGAACTGTAAGGGATCCCATGGGCCATCGAGCCCAGTCACATGCAGTTGTGATAGATGCTGTATCCAAGAAATTATCCTTATGAAATTTTAACTTGTGCTTCCTTCTGGGGGTGAATAGGTAACTAAAATAAGGAAAAGAGGAAGGATATTGTGGACAGCAAGGCATAGTTCTGCACCCCAGATTACCATAGGTTTCCAATTTCATATGTCGATAACTTGAACTGTGCTTGTGCCAAGGCAAGCAGGATGGTTTCCATAGTGAGAACAGAACCTTTTTGATTCAGCTTAGCGTTCTGCTTTCTCTCAAGAAGCTAAGGACCTTTAAAGATGAAATCTTGCCAGCCCTTTGGGAACTGTAACTCTTATTCAGCTCTCGCTCCTTGCTAGCTTCCTCACGTGCTTTTCAATGAAATTCCTTCAGCGCTAAATTATCTGAACTCCCACCGAACTCTCACTCACACATCACAAAGGGTTAAAAGTCAGGGGTAGCTTAAAATGATCAAGCTACGGCATCCATGACAAATGGAGCCTCATTGATGAGATTCCAGAGAATAGTTCCAGATGGCATAGCTGTGTGTAAAATACACAGCCAAGGACTCCTACCTGGATCTTTTGTCAGCAGGCATCTTAAGATCTGATGTCAAATAAGAGTTCTGCCTCAAAACTTTGCAGGGATGAAGGACAAATACTTGTTAAATGAGTCTTGGCAAGCTGTCAAGATTATGGAGTGATTGTTAGGGTATATTGGATATCTGTGGCTTAAAACACATTTAAGTTCTATGTTAACTGGTTGGTTTCTAGGAACTTGTTTGGCCTATTTTATTAAAAAAAGAAAAAAAGGGGTGGGAGTGTTCTAAGAACTTCCCTTTAGATTTATAATGGTTGGTTTTGAAAGTCTGCTGGTATAGAGCTTGTTCTTAGATCACAAGTCACTATATAGAACGAACCTATCTGTAAGTTACTGGTGGGAATTGTAACAGGGGTCTTCAGCCCATCTTCTGGGACACCTGGATGAACACAACTTTTGGGTAATGTGCTGGAAAGGAAGGTCTCCTTCTGACTAGTGATAGGTTGTTTGAAGGTAATCTTTCTCCTCTACCTACTGTTCTTGTTGGACAGGAGATAATATTTTGAAATCACTTTTTAAGTCCACCTTGCTAGATCCATGTGTTTTGTCTTTGAACGTTCTTATTCTTAGTCAAGGGAGAATAAAGTGGGTCCCTCCTTGGCAGCAGTTAGTTAAGAAAATCTGGAATGATGCTTTCAATCACTCTGCAAATTTAGGCATGCTTTTAGGTATGCTCCAAATAAATTAGGGAACTCTAGAGTAGAAATGGTATGTGGGTATCAGAGAAAGAGCAAAGCACATGAGCATGAAGAGAAAAGTTGGAGATTGCAGGTATAGGACTTGTCAGAAATGAAGTGGAAAATAGAGTGGAGAATGATTGACACCCTGTGGGGACAGACGGGCATGTTTTTGTAGTTTGCTCAGGTTCCACTTTTGCCTCTTTTATGCAAAGACACAGATCATTGGCCGGAGTAAATGGGTATAAATCTGCTGACTTCAGTGTAGCTGGACTGCTTCATGCCTGATGGGGACCTGGCCTGTATGTGAGACAGTTACCTAATGGAACTAGAAATAGTTCAAAAGCTGCTTGGATCAATTTTTGTCCTTTGAGCTTTTGATAAAAACAAAGTAGAATTAAAATTAAATAGCTAGATTTTTGTGGTTGCATTGTATAGATTTGCTGCTAGTGTTGTGTGGATGTCTGGAGATGTTTTACTTTGTATTATTAGGATAGCTTGGGTCTTTATACCATGATGTTGTGTGGTGTCAAAACTGCCTCTGCCTGTGGAAGAGAGGATGCTGGAATTCTTTAGGCCTATTCAGGAGTGCACTGTGTATATTATGAGGGACACGGTGGTCTCATTTGAATAAACTGTTCATGGATAAGATCAACCATGGTAACTAGCCAACTTCATTGCAAAATCCAAAATTATGTGCACCTGCATTCTGCAGAGTAGGCCACAGATGTCAAAAATGTCACTTGTAGCTCACAATCTCTTAGTTGCCAGCTACCAACTTGAGAATGAATTTTCTTTAAAAGGCAGCTTTCTGAGCTGCAGTAAATCTGTCCTAATTTTGAAGATATTTAAAGTCAAATTATTAAACAGCTATGTATTTTAAAAAGTCATCTTGTTTTGGTTTTTCACCTTATGTAAGGGAGGGGAGAAAGTCCCATTTAGTATGTCTGGACCATGAAACTGGAATGCATTAATGCCGTTCTGTTTTATAAGCTTGGCATTTGATACTCCAGAGAACACTTTTAAGAAGGGGGAAGAAAAAGTGCTGAAATACTCAGGTAAACAATCAAAATACAGAATAGAGTATATGAATCTACATTGTAACATCAGGCTTTAGTAAAATTTATAATGCATCTTATTTGGGGTTGAGCTATTTGGCAGCTACTCTTTAACACTTGGTACTTATGTAATATTTTGCTATTTTTGCTTTGTTAATTAGAAAATGTAAGGTGAAGTCATCCTACTGAAATCACATGTTGATGCAAACATTATAAAAATACCAGCCTGTGGAGTGAGGAAGAGAAGGATTCACAGTTCTTTTAAAAACAAACTGGTAAATGTTGATATTAAAGGCACTGTTTTTACTGGAACTGAACTGTGAAATGACAGACAAAAAGATAGTGGCATGCACACACCTCTCCAGCCAGCATGGTATATAGGTGGTTGTTCCAAGTCAAGGCTGTTAAAGGACTGGCATGACCTTTGGAAATCAATGAGGGAGGATGGGAGAAGTAATCAGGGCCAAGTGTTCATGAACAGGAGAAAAATTGTCTGTCTTCTCTGCACTTCAGCAGCAATTTGTGAAGAGGTATCACTTGAGCCAAGGGTTGCATTTCAAAAGAGGATGCTGCAACAACGATGAGCTGTTAAATGCTGTGGTGTAGTGGTGGGACCATGTGCTACGCAGCATGGTCTACTGGGTGGTAGTAGAGAGTTCAATTTATAAAGGCCAGTTAAAATTGCTAGGAGGGACATAGTCACCTTAGCAGTAACATGTTTATATTATCTTCTCCTTATAGTAAGGGCTTGATTGTGTGCATGTTTGTCTGCTCATTAAACAAATTGGGCAAAGGTCTGAGTTAGTATCCCTTCTGCCTGGGCTCCTAATGTATTTGTACTACAGGGGATGCCACAAAATGTTTGTTCCTACCAGCTATGTGGTGAAGCACCCAGTTCCAGTCATGTAGTTTTGAGTGTGCGAGCACTAAAGCAGATGCTATGTGGAAAAGCTTTATGCTTCTGTTTTATGTTCAGGAGAGGAACCAGGTATGCTTGTCTGTAGTTCTCTATCCTCAGATAGAGAGACTAGAAAACACACTTTTGTTTGTGAATCTGTTGCTTTGATTGTCACATGAGAAATTTGCAACTTTTTTCTTTCCTTATATGTGCAGATCTGCATAATCTATGCTGATTTTTTTGCTACTTAGTTGTTTCCTGTGAAGCAGAACTTGAAGGTGTTTTTAGTCAGACAGCTAGCTATAAAACAGAAGGTGCCGCCACACCACCTGGTTTTGTAATAATGTCCTATGTCATGCCAAGCAAGATTAGACTCTTAAGCTTGAACAGGAGATGTGCAGGTGATAGGTGTTCCACTTAACAGCATTGCCAGTGCTTCCTTTTCAGCTGAAAGAAAGTGTTGGAAGGGTCAGTACTGTTGGCAGGACTGTCCTCCAGTGGAGGTGTGCAAACAAGGTCTGATCATCTGGTCACTTTGGCAAGCAGGAGGGGGGAAAAAGGAAATGCCAACTTAGAGGCTATATCATGGCCAATTAGGAAAAAAAATACTGCTCCTCTAAATTCAGTGTAAATTTTATTCAATAAAGTATATTCATTCTGTGAGTAACAATCTTGCTCTTTATACAAGCTAATAATAGGTCCACCTGAGATCAAAGCTCCATGTGCTAAGAGTATTGTGCAAACACCCCACAAACAAATTACAGTCTAAAGATGAGTGACATAGGATCAGAAGGGACACAAGGTTGTAGGGAGGTGAGGTGGCAGACTTGTAGTCACTCAGTGGGTCAGTGGCAGAGTTGATATAGGCAACTCTTGGTTTCTAACCCAGTGCCTGAGCTACAGGCATGTGTGCTGAATACTGTTGCTATGAATAATGACTTTTTCCAAAGAGAAGGGTTTGACTTCCCTAGTTTCAGAAAACTTGTGAAATCCTTCTTGGGGAGTAATGTGATATGTTTAAAATGCAACTGTGTTGGCAAACTGGAAACTTAGTCTCTTGAGTCATCAGTTGTGTAAATGAAGTACTCAGCTTGAAAGCTTTGGTCTAGGTCTTTACCA
This sequence comes from Ciconia boyciana, assembly GCF_034638445.1. Classification (NCBI taxonomy): domain Eukaryota; kingdom Metazoa; phylum Chordata; class Aves; order Ciconiiformes; family Ciconiidae; genus Ciconia; species Ciconia boyciana. The sequence continues at coordinate 33,112,223 of NC_132939.1, read as the reverse complement.
AAACTATTTACAGCATTGTCATTGGTTTCTGCATCTAGATATGGTTAGATGGAAATCGCTTCTATTGCCATGCAATGTGAATTCAGTTGATCTGAGAACCCAGACTGGCTTTCTAATTTGGTGCTGACATTAGTGATTCTGTTGTTGAAGTTCATGTGATCTGTGAAGCGGAATACAGGATCTTCAGGGATCCAGTGGAATTTTTTTGTTAACCAATGTGATTTCCATGCCTGGTAGAATGGGGATTCAACCTTGATCACTCTCTATGGTGCTGTTGAAAGATTCTGATCAGATTTTACAGTTTCTGCACTGAAAATCTTTGTCAGCAGATTCATGGGGAAAAGGAAGAAGGTGCTAGTTCCTGTGTTAGTCCCATGGAAACATGTTTGCTGTTGTTCTCTTTCTAGATGGAACAGCAGTACTGTTAGACATCATGTTTTTAAATGTAAACGCTGAGTCAATCTGTCTCTCTGCAGGGTAGAACTCTCCTTTCTGACCCATCAGTCATCAGTGTTAGGCTTATCTGGGTCTACACTCAGTGAGCTGGACCTGGAAGGGATTAAGGTCATGCTACATGCTGCCATCAAGTGAAATAAATGCAGGGCTGAGATCTTGGCTGCTTCAAGCTCTGCTTGCAGAGCAACATTTTTTCCTGGCAGCAAAGTGAGTAACTGATATGAGAAAGTATAATGCACACCTGGCTGTAAGCACTGGGACTAGAGGTAGAAGCTGGGTTTCAGGAAAGCACAGGCAATGGTATATCTACCTTATCTGAACCACATAAAGGTGGAAGTTCAGATGGGTGGCTGGTTATTTTAGCATCTTACTGGGAGAGTTGCTCAGAGAAGCTTTTCTGGGGCCATCCTGTCTTCCATATTGCTCACTTCTGGGCCTGAATTACTTGGCTTATGCTCAGCCATCCAGTTTCAGGCTGTTAATATTAACACGTACACAACTCCCTCTGGGAAGGCCTTTCACTGCGTGGACATTGTGCTCCAGCACTTTTTGAAGAAGCTTCCAGAGCCCTTGGATGACCATAAAAACTATTGCCTAGGAAATTAGGCAGCTCTTCATTAAGTGGCTTGTAGTTTGATTGTCTAGGTTCATATTTGTCTTTAGGATCATGAGTGCTAACTCCATAGCTGCCTCGTTAATGTGCAGGTAAAGGTCATTGATGCCTTGTTTGTTTGTTTGGGGTTTTTTCCCCCTGCAGCTGCACGGTGCCTCTGGTACCTTTCAGAGGCCAAATGGTGTTTGCAGTCTAAGTGGGTTTTGATTTTCTCTTTGTAGATGCTGGCCAAAGCAAGTGTCGATTAGAGAGAGCTCAAGCACTGGAACAGGCAAAGAAGCCCCAGGAAGCAGTCTTCATCCCAGAATGCAATGAGGATGGATCGTTCACGCAGGTAAAATTTCTATTGGCTTCCTTCAGCCAAGCTCCCAGTGGCTGCAAGAGGTTCACTGTTAAGGCGTGAGCCAAGTGATGATAGCAACATGGGTGCACACTCTGAATCATTTACTCAAGTGAAAGTGTTGAAAGCTGGGGACTTGTGTAACTAACTGGAAGCTTTGATTCGGTCACCATACCGTAAAAGACACATACATATGCAATGGCATCCATGTCCAGTGTAGCACAGAAACAAATGGCATCAACCTCCAGCACAGCAGAGAAACAAAAAAAGTTGCAAGGGAGGCTGATTTTTCCCTGAAAAGAGAAAAAGAGAAAAAAGAGAAAAAGAAAAAAGAAAAAGCTGCAAAGAGCTGTGGCTCACACAGAACAGAATGGGCCAAGCTGCTTCTGCTGTTACCTGTGCTTCATCTATACCAGCAAAAAAGTGGTCTGTTGAGCCTCTTCCCTCTGCAGGGTACTTGTTAGTGACAGACTCTGCTTTCCTATTCTATGCCCTATTGTGGTTTGGGAGTCTGGCAGAGAGGCGAAGAGACTTCTTGCTTTGGATTTTTGATTCTTCACTGTTCACTTGCTGGAACTAAACGATGTGCTGGGATGGTAGACTGTTTCATAATGCTGCTTCTCTGGAGAAGCAGTTCTCAGGAGGTGTAGCAGAAGAGGCTTATGGTTTGTTGGCATTTAACATCTGTGAAAAATGAATAGCCAGTCCTGGTCACTGAGCATCCTTCAGAAATAGTTGGACTGGGAGAGGTCCTACAGAATTCTAGAGACGTTGAAGTAGTTATGGCAAAAAGGAAGCCCTCATGAAGGAGATTTTGAGAGGAAGAGTAGTTTGCTGAGGCAAGGTAGAAATGAAGAGTGATACTTGGTTCTGTTACCGCTAGCATATTGAGTAGTGTCCCAGTGCTAACTGAACTGGGTGTTAAAAATGGCTTGTGCAGTTCCCTAACAGGTGGGAGGGGTATGCTGTCTGCTCAGTTTGGCATGCATCTCAAAAGCCAAAATCCTGCAACCCTGATGTCTTCTACTTTGTGAACTTAAGTAAATCACACAACTTTTTTTGCCTTAGCTTCCCTAAATCTAGCACTGTTCTAGAGATCTTGTGCCTCAAAGAAATTTTAGGATTCATTAGTTGTTGTTTGCAAAGTCTTTTGAAGGGTAAAAAAAAAATTCCAAAATATAATCAATATTGGCTTCAAAAAGATGAGAAAGACAAAAAGCTTTGGGGTTGGTTCAAATGTTTTGTGATGCCTGGGGGAAGAGAAGAAAGACTTTTTTGTGATAACCCACCAAAAATTTTTATTCCCCCCCTCAGCCTTACCTGCCCATTATCTGGTGTGTGGGAGTGTTTTTTGTTTTGGTTTTGTTTTTTAATGGTGAAGTGGGAAAAGTTTTATCCATCCTGCCAACTTTGCATACTTCTTTGGAGCAGCATCATATTTGTGTACAGTGTGGACCATCTTGGGAAGGTGGGAGTAAGAGAAGGTGACTGCAGTTTCTTGCAGTCTAACTATGCTCTCAATTGTTGAAATTTGATTTTGTGTAGAGCTGCTCAGTTTATGTTGGTACTGGAGGGGAATACTTACAAAACCTAGCACAGTGGGACAACTAGGTGTTCCACGTTAAACTTCATAGTTCAAGAAAAAAGGGGGAAGGAAAGCTGACTTTCCAATGTCTTGTCAGCTGTCCTTCAACCTCTTGGAGAGTAAAGTAGGGGGTGCAGGTGAAATTTCTATTCTAATAAGCTGGACTGAGTGCAGTTGATAGTTTTGTTTCAGACAGGTTTATTTGGAAGGTTGGTACCAGTGTCTGGATTGTGGAGCAGTTGCTGGGCTTCTTTCCTGCACATTGCCTGGCCAGTGTGGGTTGCCAGTGGAGGGGCAGCATGAAACTGCTTACAAAAATTGTGTGTTTTCAGCTGGCAGCTAGGCAACATTTCACATTCTTCCTCTGTTCGGTCCTATCTGAACACTAAAATGCTTTTGTTTTACCTGGCATATGAAGGAAGCCTCTGATCCCTTTGTCGCTGGAATTAACTGAAATTCTTATCATTCCTTGGATTGTAAAAATACCCCATGTTCCATATACCTCAGGAACCAGCTTCATTGTTTATATTGCAGCATTTAAGGTCATTGTCCCTGCATAAGATGTGAATGAAAAACAATGTCTGAGGAGGCTAACTGGTTTCAACCTGCATTTGAGACAAATATTTCCTTTATCTTCTGGTCCAAATTAATTAAACTTTGATTTTTAAAAGGATGTATAAAAACTAGAATTCTGGTGAACAGTCTAAACAGTTTTTGCTTCCAGCAACTCATTAATAGATCTCATCTGGTGGAGGTGGTTTGGATACTGCATCTCTTGTGCAGAGAATTGGCACCCCTGGGTTCTGCTCTGCAGGGAAGCTGTGTAGGCCAGTTCTTGAAGTCCCTGAGGCCTTGCTGAAGTTGGCTCTGAACTGTTATTAGTTTATTCTGGTTCAGTACCCAGAGAGTTGCTCCATCCAAACTGCAAAATACCAGTTGGGAAGTCCAGAACAGAGCAGCATCTCTCAATGAAGTTTCTAGGAGAAATACCCACCACACTCTTCAACCTTGAATACCCATCCCAACAAGAATTGAAGCAGATGCATACACTTCAGGGTATGTGCTGTATGTAGAGTTGGTTAGGGAAATTTTTTCAACAACTTCCACCCTTCTATGTAACTGTTATTGGAAGAATATTTTGGGTAGAAGAAAAATTCTGGTCAGAGGGGAAACAAAGATGCATGCATAGATTTAGAATATCAAATGTCTTAACTGTTACAGCACTCACTCAAGATGTGGATGACTTGCTTTCAGGTCTTGAGCCGAGCCTCTTTTTTTGTAGATGCATATACAGTAGGTGTTCAGGCCCACATCATCATCCTTGCCATCAGACTTCAGAAGATCTGGGGTTTTGTCTAATTGTTGGAAATTCTTTAAAGTTTTGCAGGAGTGAAAAACACGAACAGTGCAGGTTTGGGAGCTGCATTTGGTAGCAGTAACTGTATGTTCACAGAACCTGCTTGGTCTTAACCAGATGGAACTGTTGCTTTTGTGGTTTATCATCATCCTCTTGACTAGAAGCTAAATTGCAGTCACTATTGGTAAGCACTGAAAGCAGCACTAAGTGAGGCTGTTCCTCTGAAAGCAGCTCAAGTCTGCCCTTTCCAGCTCCTGGAATTGCATGCAGTACAAAACTGTGTGAATTTGGGGCTGGATCCACTGCGAATTGGATGGGGCTATAGGGTGGTGAAGAGAACATAGCTACTCTCCTGTTCTATGACCAGCAGCATGTGCTGCATGGGGCAGCAGCTGCAGAGGGGAGACCATGCTTGCCTTATCTCCTCCTGCTTCCCTGCAGGGCAACTGGCTCTGACACTCAACAGTTAGATGTGGTAACAAGCGTGAAAGGGAGGAGGGCCTGAAGGGAAAGACCTTGGTTTGGCTTGCATTTAAACCCTGCGTTGGAGAGACATCCTGTGTGTCTTAAAGACTTGTATAATCTGTCTTTTTCATTGTCTGTAAAATATAGACTGAAAAGGAGTGTTGCCACTGATTCTATTGCTTGGATGGCCAGTTTTCCTAGGCATGGCTAGTTATAATGGGTTTGGTGTATTGCATGAAGAGGAGCAGGCACCTGTCAATTCACTGTTTTTCATAACTCTTTCTATGTATCATGTGTGTTGCTTCCCTTATTCTGGGAGCTTGTGTATTGCAAAGATCTTATCAAATCCTTTTTTAGCACTGCTTACACATCTAAAAATGTGGCATGGATTTGCTACATGGAAAAGGTGGTGGCATTGTAGGCATGATGGGATGACTGTAAATGGGAACAGACCTGGTGAATTGCTCTGGAATTGCTCTTTCTTTATATTTCAGTCTGTGTGGGGAATATTACTTCCTATAACAAAAGCTCTCTGCACTTAGCCCACAGTAATATAAGCATGCAGATAAAATTTGAGTTATTCACAACATAAGAATGTTTGTTTGCTATGAGTAATTTGATTAATTGTATAAAACTGAGGTCATGTACTGTTGTGCAAAATTGGACATGACTAAAACCAGTTTCTGTTCCCAAGACTTGCTCTCTCCTTTTTGCTTGTTATGCTGTATTTTGCATAAATGCCATTCCCTTTCCATGCTGCACTTAACCTGCTGTGATCTCTTCTTCATAAACAACAGGCTTTATTGGGTAATCTGCACACTTTCTTTTGCTGCCTAGTGCCGTTGGGCTTGTTGCCATGGGCTGAGAGAAGCTTGCATTCTTCATAGTTTTTCCCCAAGCAGTTTTTTAGAAAAGGTTGCTGAGGTTTGAAATGGGATCCATTTCAGTCAGACTAATATGAACATGAATAATGTTAACCCTGCTTTGGGGGTGTAGTCTCATGGGGCTTTGTGGTGTCTTGCTATTTGCCACCACCTTCTGTCTAGCTGTGGCTTATTTTCCTTGCAAGTCTACATACAAGTGGCTGAGAGCAAGTCTCCTTGGAGTTTCTTAGAGTTTAGGGCTCTGAAAACTGCAGCTGCTGGTGCAGTTACGATGCAGCACTGAGACTTCTCTTAAAGCGAGTGCATCAGTCAAACCTATTGACTTATGACGGGATCAGTGAGTGGGCTGACTGTCACAGCAGTTTTCTGTTATCAGATAGCTTCCAGAGCACTCCCACATCTGGTAATACAAGTCTGTTTGGAAAGAGTGATCTATCTTACGGTCCACAGCAAGAGTTTCATTCTGTGCTATGCTAATGCATGTGCAAAGTACTGCTTTCTCCGAAGTCCCACAAACAGACCCCTTTCTAAAGACAGGGGGAACCCTCTCAGCATTCAGTGTGACTTAATGTCACAGACCTGTGATCCAAGTCTGTTCCTCTGCATTGGCTAGTGTAGCATGATGCTGGGCAGAATTACAAACTCATTTCTTAATGCAGCACGGTGCTGCGGGGCACTGTGTAGACATGTCCCACATTCCCTGGATGCTGTCTATTATTCCATTATTCAGTGCTCATACTCTAGCAATACTAAGCTCTCAAGGACTTAACCTCTCCTTTCAGAAGGAAAGAACACAGTCTGTCTTGCTAGATTAAAGAAACTCTTTCTTCATAAAGAATCTGGACTTTAATTAGTAGGTGGTCCTGGCTTTTTTTTTAAATTAAGACATCCGTTCTATAAAAGATTGTAGTTGGAGCTGTCTCTGAATACTGCTGTGCAGATTTGTCTCCTACTTACACACTTGCTTTCTTCCTGCAGCTCTCATTGTGCTTCTCATTTGCATATTGAGCTAAAGATAACCGATGGATGGGTAAGGAGGTAGCAACTTTAGTTATATACAGCATTTCTTCAAAGAAGTACCAGTCAAGAGAGCAAAGGAACAGATTCTCGAAGCAGGAGTGGACATCCCTTAAGGAAAGTGGCAGTGTAAGATCATTCTCAACTTCAAAGGGTCACATTCTGTGTTGGAAGCAGAGAGCCTCTCTTGGGAATCCCTCTCCTAAGCTAAAAATAGTGTGTGTGCCAGAGTGTGTTGGGAATGCCCTTGACCGTGGCTAAGATTCTTTTGCCACAAATCACTTCTTTCCCTGGTTATATGAATAGTGAAATGCCTGTGGAGCAAGCATTTCTTGAATGGTGCATAGGCTTGAGGAAGGTGGCTGCTGCATAAAGCCCTGGTGGGAATATTTGTCTGCACAACATTGTTTGGGAAGAATTAAATGTGAGCAGGGAACAGAAAAAGTGACACAAATGTTTTAATGAGTTGCAGTCCCAAAGAAGCTCAAACTTAAGATGCAGACCAATTCATAGCTCCCTAAAATTGTCTGTAAAGGCAAGGCAGGCTTCTGACAATAGTCAGCTGACTTAATCTAGTAGAAAGTATGACAAGATCCAGGGTCTAAGCAGTACAGCAAGACAATCCAGAAGAGAGGCATCACCACTTAGGATAAATAGCTGTTAGGCCAGTGTGCCAATTGTGTGCCACTAACTTGGATTCAGAGGACTTTCTAGATGAGCCTCAATGGCTTGAACAAAGGAAAGGCTTGATTAAAGAATTGCTGGGTGACACTGTGGATTCTGCTCTCTGGGTCAGACCAGCTAACCTACTGGCTTGGAACAACTTAACTGTTTTTACAGTGTTTACAAGGAGCACCTGGATGCAGCCAGGGTTTGGAGCCTAGCCTCTTGCTGTGAGTGCAGGCAGTAGCTCTGCTGTCTGCCCTCCCTCACCCTCAGCAGAGCCATTCAAAAACTGGATGTGTTTTTTCTTTTCTCATAGAAGTATTGTTTTGAATGCAGAAGGAATGTTTTTCTTCCCTTCTCTCTGCCCTCCATTATGGAAGGAGCCAGGAAATGTTTGTCTGATCTGTGATGGGATAGGAATTGGTTACCAAACTCTTCATCTGAACAGCAGTGAAAGACTAGTCTGAGTGTTGCTGTTCCTGTGCTCAGCCCAGTGCCTGTCCAAGGCGGTCTCCAGCTTCTTGCAGCAAACTTCTGCTTTCTGTAACTCCTTAGAGACTGGTTTCAGCCATCACAGAGTTACTGCTTTGCCCCTGTTCTCTCCCTCATACATGTGCATGCAATTTCTCTCCCATTTCCAGTTCATCTTTTGGAAACAACCCCTTGATCCTCCGTTGTCAAATGGCTGTAAAGGGATGCTGCTGCTTGCTTGTTGAGAAGCTTTGGACTGCTTGGGAATCTGATTCTGGCATTGCCAGTGAGATACTGAAGAAACCCAAACAGCAGCAGCTTTTTCCCCTCAGGAAATTAAGAGGCAGAGTAGTCTGCCAGTGACTATAGTTCTAATGTTTTCATATTGTAATGAACTTGATGAGAGCAGGTGTTTGTTCATGTGGCTGGTGGCTAGTATGTTAGCTGCTGTTTGATTTCACATGTCGTAATGGTGGGGGGGGGATAGAGGAGCTGCTGCTACACTCTTAATTTGGGCAATGGTGGCAGGGCAGCTTTTGCTGGGTTTGTCCCTGATACGTTTCATCCTTTGGTTGAGGGACAGTCGAGATGGCATATCTCCCACCCCTGAAAAATAGGAACAGTGTCGTCCTGCATGATCAGGGATTCGGGTGCTTGCAGGGCTTTAAACTGTGGTTTGATTTTTTTTTTTGAAAGTGTAGATGTTAATGGGGAATCTGTTGGTAGACCTCAAATGATTTGCAGGTTTTATTTCTCTGATTCCCTATTATGTAACTTAAAATGTTCAGCTGTTGGACAGGTGTATGTTAATTTGAGATGTCAAATTCTGTCATGTGCCTTTCCAGCAGTAATGAGTGTTCTGTAGCTGCAGCTGAGTTAGCAATCAAGTTGATTTTATATAAAAAATTGATAATGTATTTTCTCTGACACAGTGCTTAGCTTTAGAAGACTGAGAGCCAAAAGAAGTCAAACACACTTTTTGTAACATGTATTTTGGTAGAGCCTAAATTACTCTAACTGAAGATTAGATCTGTGCAGTAAACAGGTGTCACTTTTACATGGTTACTCTTCTGATTATAACAGCATTTAGAAATCTTGCTACTATAGGAGTAGGTCTAGAATGAGGTTGAATTTCAGGTAGAAGATTTAAATGTGATTTAGAAACAAACTCAAACCTAAGATCATTGGAAACTCATTGGAAAAATTTAAAGTAAACCCCTGAATTTTCAAGATTCCTTACTGTAGGTGCTCTGGAATTGCTGACACATTTTACAGAATTTCTGTTTACACACAGTGTTTAGAAATGGTACTGGATCCAGCTATTGCCTTTACATTTTTTTCAGTGCCATACCAGTGCTATGTAACTGATGAAAACTATACCATTTTTTTTTGTTCCCAGCCTTTAGGCTGCAAACTCTAGGCTGTAGGCCACTATTGTTATGACACCTAAATATGCTGAGACCTGGTCAGGTATCATGGTGAAAGGTAGTATCTCTCAACATGAAGGTGTTCAGGAAAGCCAACTGCAGTGATTTTTGAGGTTTCTGAAGTGTCTGTTCTTCATGGGTAGCTGTCTGGCCTTTAGGATAAGTGCTGAGATTTTGTTGCTGCTACTATCCGTAGTAGGGGAGTCCTTTGGTGCTGCAGTGGAACATGTGGTTGTTGTGAAAGTGCTGTCAATCAGACTTTTTTTTTAAAGGCAGCAGAGGTGAGAGGGTAATGGGATACCACTCCACGGAAGACCAGCATTCATTAGCTTAGTTATTTAGAAAATTACTTCACTTTTATGGATGTAATGTGCTTGGCTTGCATAAATGTGTGTATGTAATTGGTAGCTCTCCATTGAGATGAGTTGCATAATATGCTCTTAGTTAATGCATCTATCCTAAATTTATGTCAATACATTTTTTGGACACCTCTGCCATGTAGCTTGTTGTTTTCTGAAGGCTTGTCTGAAGGACTATCAAGTCACCAACACTTGAATTCTTTAAATGCTGGGTATGCTGGTTTTTTTTTTTCTGTAATGTAACATGAAATGGTCTTGCTCTATGAATTAGAGACCCTATCCTGGAATTTGGCTTCATCTCTGGGTAAGATTTTTACAATTAATGCTCAGATGTAAAGACAGCTTCTTGTGCTGTTGGGACTGCAATAATGTGTGTGTGATCAGCGAAGAAACATTAAACACAGAAACCTAAGCAGTTCCATCACACTTGTTTTGAATATGCAATTGATCAGATTGAGCAATAAGAAATACTTTGCAACTTGATTATTGCTAATTATATTCATAGTGCTTTTGAGTAATTTGCAGTCAATTTTGTGATATATTGAGAGAATAAAAACGAAAGTGTGCAGATAGCAGTGACAGTGACTTTAGTAACATGGGTACATGAGATTATTGTTGATTTTTGGCTGCTAAAAGTGAATTTGCTATAGGCAAAATGATCGCTTTGCACTTTAGTAAAACCCAAGATAAACACATGGTACAGTGTTATAATTGCTCTTAGATCATGTTTTATGTGATACTCAAAGCCTTTTAAAAAGACTGTTGTTAAGTCTCTGAACAAACTCTGCTACTTTAGGGAATCGGAGCCAGCTGTCAGCAAAGGGGAATGACTGTTCTAGCTCTGAAGGATCCCAAATGAAGGGAACGGTACAAACACTCCATCACTCTTCTGTGTGGAGAGGACTGGAATGGGAAATCAGCGTCAATGAGCTTGCTTGGAAAAAAGAGAGAATGGACAGAATTCAATTTACAAGTAAAATAAAAAGGCAGTTTCTGAAGTAATCTCATTTCATGGCTTTTTTCAGAAGTGTGTTGAAGAAGCTGTCTCTAGCTTATACTAATGTAGGCATTTCTATACCATTTCAAGGTGCTGGAAGTACTGATATGCACACTCAACCACAACTGAACGTGTGGCTAGAATCCTAGAAAGAATTTTGGAAACTGTTAGTATTTACACAGATACCTGTATGATGATAACTTACTTGTGTCTCAAGGGAAGTCAAAAGGCATCCTGAATTTCATCTAAATGCTTGATCACTCTGTGAAAGCTGAGGCAAAGACCGTAATTAGATTTATTAAGCTGGATGAAACTATACTGCCACTGAACTAATATCTGCATAGATGTTACTAAGACCAGTCTGCTAGATTTGGATTTATCTATTCTCACTTTAGAGGTCCACATCTGAACTAGTCATTTGGTGTCCTTCTGTGGTGAAGGAAGGAACTGGGTGACTCTAGATGTTCAGTTCAGATGTAGAGCTTTAAAGTTAAGCAAGATAACTCTCATGCTCTGTACCTTTTGGCTCATTAGAGCCTTCATCGAATGTTCTTAAGTCCTTGTCAATACACAAAGAGCAAGCATGTTGGATCTTGTTCCTACTGCCTAGGTTGACATAGTAACAGGAGAGAGCTTAAATCTATCTGGAGAGGGTTTGTTAACGTAACAAGTCAGTGCTGTGTTTTTCCAGCCATGTTTACTGAACAAAATGCTTTCGAAATGCCTGCAGAACACTGTTCTCAAGCAGTGGCTGTGGAATTGGGCCAGGGTGGCCTTTCCTTATCCCAGCTGGGATGCAGTGGGACAACTATTTAATGGTAAATAGTAAATGGGATTTAGTAGAGGGTGGAATGAGCTGAGACACAGCTGCTGCATCCCCAAATGGAAGTGTTCTCAGCTGACTACTTGTAATTTCTTTTGCCTCCTGAATTGCAGCTAAGGGAGTTGGAATAGGGGAAATAACCTTTCTTTGGGGAGGGAGGTGAGGGGAAAAAGAAAAGATAATGATATCAAAGATACTCTTCTGTGTGACCTCCTCACTCTGAAGCACGTGTTTGTGATGCGTCTGGGTTGGGACTTCCACTAAGATGCTGGATTATAATAAGTGATGGGTGATAGTGTGAGAAATGAAATGCCTGCTCTTTGTTTTATCAAACAGGTGCAGTGCCATACCTACACTGGATACTGCTGGTGTGTGACACCTGATGGCAAGCCTATTAGCGGCTCTTCTGTACAGAACAAAACTCCTGTATGTTCAGGTACTGTGGGAGTTGCTTCAACAAATACTAATTTGATAACTGAAGGGGGCTGGGGAGAATGCATCCTGTTCAGAGTGCTTAATCTTTTCAGGTGACTCGGCCAGTTTACCAGATTTAACACTGCAGTTGTGCTTGTATCTCCCTGTGTGCTTGCTGGCATTTGGAAGCTGCAAGAGAGCTTGGACTGTGGGATGCCCACCCTGCAGTTAGGGTACACTAGACACTCCTGCAAGGCTCACTGAGAAAAACCTGAGGTAACAGCCTGTGGTAGCCAAGGCAAGAGTTGCAGTGTTGCTGTGTACACCAAAACCAAAGATTCCCATAACAGATGAGAAGTTTTTCCCATGAGCTGTATTTTAAAGAAGTGGTTCTCAGGCTGTATTGAGTAAGCTATGGAGTCATTTTGCTTGCAGAGTGACTTCAGTTAAGTTAGATAAGGTGGTTCTCTGAGAAACTGGTAGTTGACTACTAGCCCCCAAATCTGGGGTCCTGCTGTTGTTATGGATTTGGGTCTTCTGATCATGTTGCTCAGTTCCAGGATCCCCATGTTTGTGTCATGGGGCTGGACAGCACTGGGCTTGCACCACAGCTCGCAAGAAGGAGGTCCAGAGCCAGGCTGTTACTCATGGGTTTATTAAGTGATGTGCTTCTGGGCTCGCAGCCTGACACTGCTCTGTTACCCTATGGTTTACTGAACCCAAATCCATCATTTTCTGTACTTAAAACAGAGTGATGTTTGGGTTTTTTTCTCCCCACCATTCAATATGGCAGCCCACGGCTCAAATGGGATGAGGCTGGGCTCTAGATTTTCATATGATCCTGCAGTGTTTGCCCTTCAGATGTGAGCACGACAGCAGTCAAACTTTTGGGTTTTTTAATCCTTCTCACCTTATTCAGTGCCCTCTTGGCTGTAGGGCGTTTTGTGGTAATAAGCAAACATGGTGACTTGCGTGAGGGTTTGAGTTGAGTGGGAGAACTGTCTGGGAACTGGTGAGTCAGTGTAGCTTGAGGGGATGCTTGGTGTTTCACAGGTACATGGAAAGAAAATAAGATTAATATCCTGGTTTTGTGTAAGGTGAAATGCTACAGTAATTTGGCTTAAACCTTAGAATATTACTTTCTTCCACTATTCCCAGTATATGGTTTTGGTAGGGCATGTTTTAGAGTTTTGCTAATCTGTTCATTTAGTCTTGAGCTGTTTATAAAATTGTGTTACCAGGAAAGTAAACTCATGGTGTATTGTAGGACACGCAGATGTTAGGCCTGTGACGACTAATATTTGGTATGTGCTTCCTACTTGTAATTCAGCAGTAGATCTGTGATGAACTGATCTGCAAGTGAAAGTGCCTGGGCAATAGAGTTTACATTTAGAGTTTGTCTTGACCAGACTCTTGGGCCTGTCAGAGCTGCCTCCTTTGGACCTGACTTTTGATCCATGTTTCCTGAAGGATCAGTAATCACTGGAACTGTTTAGTAATGGTGCATGGAAGAATCAGCTTCCTGGGAATAAAGCTATTAAAAAAAAAAAGCTTGTCATAGATTTTTGTACACTTTTGTAATGGATTTGTTCAAAAAGCTTATCAGTTCAAGTTTTAGTGGAAAACTGTGTGATGAAGTACTAAAGCAAACTGCAGAAACAAGTGTAGGATCATATCTTATGTGAAGATCTAAGTTATATTAAAAAGTCCAAGATGTGTTCTATTCAAGTACATGCTGGATCTTAGTGTCCTTTTTCAAACAGCTGGGGATGTTCAGGGGTTGGTTGAAATCCATTTTCTACAAATTGTCCCACTTAATCCCTTTCCTTTTCCTTTAGAATACTGCCCCTTGCATTCCCTGCACACTCTCCCCACCTGTCTTTGATTTGTTCTTTCTGACATTTGCAAATGAAAGAAGTGACTCTTATTGATCTTTCCTTCTTGCCCTTGGATTTATTCCAGGTTTCTTACTAGCACACTGCTCTGAACTCTTTAAAATCACTAGATCCAGCTACTAAAGACTTCTTGTTTACCCTCATCCTGATTTAACATCTTAATGCCTAAAACCTCCGTATGCTATCCCAGAGAGCCACAGGCTCTCTGAATCCTAAACTGAGCTGTTGGCAAGTAAAACAGACACTTTGTGGGTTGAGATATAGACTGTATTAATGTAACATTACATGTTCTGTGTGATCATGCAGCATCTAAATAGATGTCTTTTTTCTTTTTTCCTCCCCTTTAGGTTCTGTAACTGATAAACCATCAAGCCAGGGTAATTCGGGAAGGAAAGGTGAGTGAAGTCCTGTGCTTCAGCAACTTGTTTATAATAACAGCTGCCCAGCCAAGTCCTTGAGATAACTCAGAACCTGGGTTCCTAACCAGCTTGGTGTGTGGGAGGTTTATGTGCCTTTAGACCTCCCCCTTCAGTAGGAGGAATAAGATGACAGTCTCTTTGTGCACCACCCTGTGGAGTAGAAAATGGTGTGTTCTGCTCTAAGCTGATCAGCTGAGATGTAGTACATGAAAGCAGAGCTTCCCAAAGGGGTGTCTGGCACAGAATAACCTCTGCTTGTTCACCTTGAAGCTAACTACTGAGCATTTCTCAGTAAAATCCCTAGAGATTAGGAAGGCTATCAATATGACTAGTACACTGGGAGTCAGGAGTGCCAATGTCATGGTTGTGGCTTTATATGCATTGAAAGGCGGGTGTTTTAACAGAGTATAAAACCCTCTGGCCAGCTGGAGCAGTGCTGGATTAAACCCTAGCTGTGCTTGGAAACCTCACTCTTTTGTGTGTTAGGCATTGGTCCTCCTTCTTTACACTCCTTTCTTCAGCCCTTGCCTTTCCTGAGCAAGGCACTAGGTGTGTAATCATTCTCCTTCTCCTTTGTTTATTTGTAGCCCTTCTCTGTGTCCTCTGATTCACATTGATTGAAATAGTCTTGGGAGGGGTGACCACTGAAGTTATACATTGAGCAGTCAAGTTTGTCTTTTAGGCCTTCTCCACACCCCGATTTTCAATGCTTCTCCCCTCTACCCCTCATTCAGAGTCAACTTTGTCTCCTTACTACAGGAAAACAGTGCTGAATGCATCCTCACTTCTGCTGGTGAGGATGAAGACTGTTTCCTGGGAGAAGTTTCTGTTTTGGTATCTGAAGCACGATTTTTACTGCTAGCTCTCTAAACCAATTATTCCTGACACTTCAAAACGCAGGAAAATGCCTACCTTGATGCCAACACTTCAATTTGAAGAACATCTTCCATGCTGGAACTGTCAATCCAGTCCTGAAAACATTTAACAGGAATTAGATTGCTATGTTCAGAGCAGTGATTCATTTTGAGCATATCTGCTCTCCAGTCTATTGGTTGTGTATAATAGCTTAGGAAAAGGTAGGGAGAAGAAAGATGCAAGGAAAACTACTTAGTTAAGACTGAATGCTAAAGCCTGCTTCTTATTTTAGATAAGGCTATGTCTCTGTAAACTTGTAATTATGTCTTAATGTATAATTGGCACCTGAACACACTGTTGTTATTCTGTTAATGTAGTCATTGCTGGTCTAGCTTGAAGTACAAGCAAATCAAGTAGCTCTTAATCTGCATTGTTTTTGAGTGGGGGTTGTTTGTAGGCTTCCTACCTGAGTAGTCCTAGTCTGTTCTTCCAGAACTGGAAGCAGCTGACATTGGATTTCATAAGAAACAGGAGCAAAAAGGGAAAACATCTGAACTTGTTTTTCCCACTTCAGTCCCTTTAACTCAGAGGTTGGAACATGCAAAAAAAGAGAACTGTAAATGCAATGAATTAATCTAAAATTTGTAATAGAAATTGGTTCTCCTTGGTGCTGCCTGTGGCATCCTGTTTCAAGAATGGTACACTCGGTTACATGGCTGCAGAAACATCCTATGCAGTAGCTTTCAAGAAAAGGAAAATGTTTCCCTTTGGGCCAGCATGCTTCAAGCAATCGTGTAAACTTTCTGTCCCCTCCAATTCCGAATGTGTTTATCTGTTGGAAGCCCCTGCACAAGCCACTTTTTCTAACATGATGAAGAAAGGCCAAATATTTGTGATCAATAAATAAATAGGTCTTAAAATCAAGAGGGCTTTTAGAAGCTGAAATAATTTGGTTTAAAATTTGATGGACTTAGCATTACTTTCTTGGCTAGTGATGAATGCCTAATCTAAAAATGAATTTGGCTTTCTTATCAGTGTTTTTTCTTGACTTAAGCTGCCTTGATTCAAAATTCCAATATTGAGTCCTGTTGTTAAGAAGTTGGAACCAAGAACAGCCTGGCTTCCTTGAAGCAAGGTGGTTGCTGGAAGTCTGGCTTCTCTGAAGACTGGTGACTAGCCAGTGTGCATATAACCATCCATTCTAGCTGAGTGTTCAGACTCTTTCTGCAAAGATTGCTCTTTGCAAGAAGACAAAAAGGGCAAGATGAGGAGGGGTC
Organism: Ciconia boyciana; assembly: GCF_034638445.1. NCBI lineage: Eukaryota > Metazoa > Chordata > Aves > Ciconiiformes > Ciconiidae > Ciconia > Ciconia boyciana. The sequence continues at coordinate 33,095,903 of NC_132939.1, read as the reverse complement.
AAGCAGGAACTGGGTCAGTGATGACCTTTCTGTTGCAGAGGCATGTCTTGGAAGCTTCTGACATCAACTTTGAGCTACTGCCATCTAATTCAGGAGCTTTTGGACTTTTCCCACTGCACAGCAGACTCCTCTCCATCCCTGGATGAGGGTCTCTGAGTCAAAAAATATTATCTGGCACAGAATAGGCACTCTCAGGAGGAAGAGGAATAGCTAAGACTCTCAAAAGTGATTTCTTTTGTCCCATTCATAAAGGAATGTAAAATATGGAGCTAATAAACTTTGTGTGATGCTTTCAAGTCTTCCGGGCAAAATAGTTTTTTGGATGGAGGCTGCTTTGCCTTAGAAACAGTGCAGATGGGTAGGCTTAAGCTATTGGGTAATAAATGAAAAGGAAGATGTTACTAGCATATTAGCTCTCCTTTATAAGAGACAAATTAATGTTGGAAGGAGAGAAGGGCTGGTTATCAGTAATAACTCTTTCTCCAAATATTTTGGCCTCTCTTCCATCCTGTTTAGCCCTAGTTTCTGGGGTCAGTAGGTATGATGGGGTCACCAGAAGATGTGATTCCACTCACAGGCGCTCTCACTACTGATGAAAAGAAAATGAAATGGCTTCATGGTCATGTGGCTTGGCATGTAGTTCCAGAAGTGGCTCTGTGGAGCTTTCTGCAAGAAATCCTTTTTATTTTTAAATCCATGCTCTGGTTGCCTATGTTTACGTTGCTGCTATTGCTGTATGATGCAATGCCAGTTACTCATACAATTTGCCCTGTAAGGTAATTTAAATCAAATTAAATTTGCACCAAACTAAAAACTTTAAAATAGAACGTATTGATTTGTTCTGTGTATGAGAAGTGCTCTGCTGGAAGGCAGAGCAGACCTGGGCCTGGGGAGATGGAGGCGTGTTTGTATGAGGTGGAATGGAAACCCAGGTTCTCCAGAACATGCTCAGTGTGCAGACTTTGCAGCTCAGACATTTACCACTGTTCTTTCTATGATGAATTCAGCCTGCAAGTGACGAACAAGTTTCCAGGACCTTTGTCAGGGAGTGCAGTTATTCTTGGGTGGTATTAGGATATCCAGAACCTGCAGACTTCTGTTGCTGTCTATTCCTTATTCCAGCTTGTTCCTTATACAATACTTTTTTGTAAGGAGCTTCTTGCACTAATTTACTCCAGTTGCTGCTTAGTTTGAAAGGCCTGAGAGACTTGGAAGATGCACGCTGTTCTCTAGAGCGCTGGATCTCCCCCTCCCCCGGGAGGTTCTTAATGTTTTAAGAAGCAGTGAAAGGCATCCTTGGAGCCAACATGACTGGATTTTTTCCCTGCCTAAAGAATGCAGAATGTTCTTTTCCAGGCAAAGGGAAATTGTGCCACACGTTTGAAACAAAACAAGCAAACATGTAACAAAACAAAACTTTATTTTCTTTATCTGAGGAATGCTGGGGCTTTAGGAGCTCAAAGCTACAGATTTGGCATATTGCAGGCATGAGTAATGTCTTTCGCAGTCACCAAGCAGGTTTTAAAAAGTAGGCTGGTCAGGAGACAGAGGGATGTAAAAAGCAGCCATGTCATTGCTTATCTCCATAAAGTCACTTGGTCTTCCTTCTTAAAACTAGAAACTGAGTGAATTAAAAGTGGAGAGACTGGAAATGAGTGAAGAGGAAAAAAAAAAATCTGAGTGGGGATACTGGTTTGTTAGTGGTTGTTAACTGTTCTGGACATTGTGAGGTGTTTATACCATTTTTTTAAATCAACTGAATGAAGGAAATGGGAAAGGAGGTTTGGTTCTATAATCTGGGATTAAAAGATGATGCAAGTACAGGGTAAATATGGGCTGGACAAACTGTCAGTGTCAGTCATGAAGAGTCTGGAGTGGTATGAACTCCCTTTTTCTTTCATAAAGTCTCTTGCAGTGCATAAAGTTCCAGGCCTGTTTTGACTTGTTTTGTTTCCCTATTGCAAAAGCTGGCAATAGCATCTGCAATTCCCAGAGCGTGGGACAGGTACAGTGATGTTGGTGAAATGTAAGCTCTGATAGTCCCACAGAAGGCAAAGCCTGGGTTGAGCTCGTCTTACACTTACTATCTTACATGTAGGCATGACTCTTGTATGGAGTTGCGAAAAGCTTTGCCCAATGAGTTTGCAGCCTACAAGAAAACACTGAAGCAATTTGAGGAACCTAAGATGAACTACTTAAAACTCCTGTCAGTTAAACATCTAGAATTGGCTTCCTTTTTGTGGGTTTAACTGCAAGAAATGGGCTTGAAGGCAGGCTTTGTTGCAGGGAAATTCTCCGCTGTAATTGTGGGCAAGTTGGCCCATTCTGTGGCGCTCTTCCTGCTGGTTTCCAAGAGTCTTACCTCTAGAAAATGTTTAATGGCCTAGTTGTGCAGCCAGTAGACTAAGCAATTTGAATCAGTAATGAGCCATTAGTCTGAGTCAGTAATTAGACTGAGCAGTAAAGGGTGAATGCTCTCCTCAGGCAAACCCAAGTGGAGGACAGCTTGTGCTGATGTAAATAATGGAACCATTTGTACATTGAGACCTGGAAGCTTTGTCTGCTGGTGGTAAGAAGTCAGGTGCAGCTGGCACTAATTCACCTGCTGTCTGCTCACAGGGAGGGGAGCTTGCTGCCTCCACAGTGGCTAGTATGTCTCAGAAGACAGGTAATATCTTGATAAATGTCAAGTTGAAATGTGACCAAGATCTGAGACTGGGACTTTAGTCTTTACCTTCTCCAGTTCTTTCTGGATTCAACCAGGTACTGATCAAATCTGAAACAGAGCTGTGCTATTACAAACCAAGCTTCAAGTGCCCAATTATTCCTGCCTCTCCAACCTCATAAATACTGGGAAAATGCTTTGTGATGTCTTTAGCAGCTTGTGGAGGATACAGGAAAGATAGAGAAATATTGTATGGCCTTCATCAGTAATGTGAAAGAAATACAAGTTTACTGGGGCAGTATGAAGTCAAGTGGTGGTTCTAGCTGGTGAACACCATCTTATGATGAATTTATTGCAGAACTTTAGCAGGTACTAAGTCTGCAGTGCTACCCAAAAAATTCTTCAGGATCCCTTATGTTGCGTATTTATTTTTCAATAAATAATATATTTATAAGTCTGGATGAAGGAGAATTTTCATGCAAGAATTGCTTTCTGAACTGTTTAACTTTGTCATGTAATATTCCTAGACCAGGGCTGACATGTTTGTTAGGTCTCTTCTGGGTAAAATATACGTGTGTACACAAAGTGTGCACATACAATTTGATGGTTCTGGACAGAGTTGCGTGTGTAGTGTAGCTATATGGAAAGTAAGACTGTTCTATGCATATAAGCAGCAGACTTGCTGTGTGTGTGCTACATGAATGCTCCAAGTCCTCTGGTTGTGCAAAAGCTTGATTTGTCCTACCATGCACTGATGGTGACAGATTCTCAGTCTACCCTGATAAAATTTAACAGGGGGCAGGAAATGTCTGGGAGAAACATGAATGTGTGCTGCTTTTCATGAAACTGGAATAAAAACTCAGGCGACAGAGAAGTAACTGGGAGAGATTAGTGCAACAGAAGCAGTGTCCTGCAAAGGCATGAGTGGGCTGTGAATAAAAAATTTTGTAGATGGAATTTGTAGCACATAAGATTTTGGTTAGCTCATTTATATTTCCGAGCAAACTGAGCAGTGGAATTGAAGTTTGCTTCTCCTATTATAAAAAATAGTTCTGTAAAAAATACCATTACTTTAATCAGTAGGTTTGCCAGTTTGTAGATATTCAGAATTCTGCCTGGTTCCTATTGCTATCCCTATACTGTACATAATCTACAAAATTGTTTATTAAATTCCAGTTAAATGTAATTGTAGAAAGCAAGTGAATTTCACAGGTATGGCAGATTGTAGTTTGCCAATATTACAGATTTTAGAACATAGAAAACACCCAGCTTTTAACTGGGAGTTGTGATCAATTTTTGTGAGAAGAGGAATGTAATTTTACAATACTGTGTATACTGGATCAGTTTTCCAGAGTAGAGCAATGTTCTAAGAAACACTTAGATATATCTCAGAAATCAAACAGATTTTTGAAATATTAAGGTCTAGAAGAAAAATTCAACCTCAAATTTGCTACATAAACAGTAGAATTAAAAACAATCCTTTTGGGTCCCCACATCACTGACTTGTCTGAAATGGTTTAGTTTTCGTCAAGACACTTTTTTGTGGGCCTCGGAACATATGTATCAAATTTGAGGCTGAAGAAAGTTTCATTGGCAAGTTTAAGCAGAAGGCAAATTCTGTTTTAAAGTGTATTTTGTTTGATATAATGCAAGAATGCTGCTTTCATCCATAAAGCAACAGTTCTAATCGGTAAGTTAGTCTATATAATATGACTTAATAAAATTGTAGTTTACAAGTGTTGTTATAGCAATCTACAGACTGCTCAGGTCTGTAATATCTTAAGGACAGCTGTAAAGGTTTTTAAATGATTAAGTCATGGTATTGAGCAGCCTGGTGAGTAGATCTAATAAGCAGACCAACAATTGATTAAGCAACATCTGTTAAGGTATCATTAACTGTTTATGTGCTATACATGGATTTCTGGTGTCTGACCAATTACAGCTTGCAGAGAAATGGAATAGTTCTGGGGTCTGTGGGTTGTTTTTGTCATTTAAATACTTCATAGCTATGTGGCCGCAACACCTTTTCTTTTTTAAAGAGTTGTTAAAAAAATTCTTCCCATGCTCTTTGAGTGTCTGGATCAGCATGCCAAGATGTTATACTATAATGCTACGTAGTTCTCTAGATGCTTTAAAACAGCATCATTATAACTTTGAAATTAATAGTCCTAGACTTCCTGTCTTCTGTAGCTGTTTCTTAAAAATAAACCTGAGGACAAATTGGAGAAATTGCTGGGTTTGCAGATAAGTGAAGCTAGAAGTTGTTTTCTTGTGCCAGCCTAACATGACCCTATTTTGTTTGAGTATTTGCATCCTATAAAAGAATCTAGACATCTGAACGTTAAATTTTCTTTCAAATCAATGTAATGTCCCAGGAAATGTGTTTTGTCGTGGGTGCAGGGGTTTGGTTGAGGGACTGGAAGTACTTTCCTTTCAACTCCTTTGCCCCATGAGCTCTGTCAAGATTTCTCTGTAAGAGAGAAACTATGAAATTGTGATGGGAAAGCTTGAATGCATGCAGAGCATGTGTGCTTGTAAATAAGGTAGGGGGAAGCTGGATAGGCAACCACAATGTTTGTTCAAGTTCCTGAGATGGCACCTATGGGAATTAAAGCTTCTTTAGAACAGATTGAGCTGGAAGAATAGCTTCCCTCCATGTGCTCATCTGGGTTTTTGCTTTATGTTGACAGCAAGGGAGATGTATTGCAAAATTCTCTGATGAAGGCTGGGGGTGGGAGAAGTCTTCCCAACAGACTGAATTTCTCTAGGCTGTCTGTGTCTTTTATTACATGTCACTGTGCTCAGCTTGGTGCTCAGATTCTGATGGGACCTTTAGGTGCTGCAGCAAAGCAATTCTCAATGAAAGGACTTGACAGGTTTCATCTTGACTGTTCAGCTGCTCACAAATATGCCTTTAAATGATGATGGTTCTTAAGATCAGTTGTCTTGGGCTCGTTTTGAACAGTCACTCTGTAAATGTCTGGCAGTCTAACTTTGAGGAATGACCTTCCTCCTCCTAAAATAAAAATATTTAAATTTTGAGAATGTGGTGTCATTTGTACCCTGGGTACATTTTTGAGAGGTACTTTGTTCTGTACATACAGGTTTCCTTCTGAAGCACATTAGATCCTTTGGAGGTCCTTCCAGCACTACTCAGTTACCCTGCCTATCTGCCTCCTTCCATTCTTCCCCATTCCTTTCCTCATGAAGAAAAAGTATTCTTTCAGTTTCATAATCAAGTACAAAAATTCCTTTAGATTAAATTCAGATCCTGGGGTGAACTAGCTGGGGTAGTATAGTTAGAGAGCAGAGTTGTGCTCACTCACTAAAGCTCTGAACCTCTACTCTTAATGATCCTGGGGGGAAAAAACCTGCAGAAACAAGCAGTGAAAAAAAATGTAGTTAGGTTTTTTCCCCTTTCCCTCCTTTGCACACATGCAATACAGACATAGCAGCGAGGTATCCATTCTCTTTGCCTGTGAGGAAATGAAAAGGCGTATTGTAAGCCCAAGACTAGTCTGGTTGTCAGCCAGGAATTAGTCCTCTAAAGGAGAAAGGGAGAGGGGCTGGCGAGAGAAGAGGCTGGGCAGGGGGAAGGGGGTGCTGGAAGAGGAAAAGTACACTTTGAGATAGGTTCAATGCATATGGTTAGAGATGGAAGGGGTCTTGTGCTTCCTCAGCATGCAGGTGCTGGGAGAATGGAAGGGAGCTTGTGTTCTTATACATGGGCATATGTCTGGGGGAGCAGGGTCAAAAATTTAGACTATTTACTTAATCCCTTGGAACAGCTTTTTTCTCTTCTGTTTTCTTTTTGTGTTTAACAGACTGCTTTACAGGGGACATGTGTGGTAATTAACACATGCAGCTGTAGGGCTTCAGCCATATGTCTGAATTTCAAATGGCCATTGATCTGGGAAATTTGCTGCTGTCTCCACCCCCCACTTATAGGCCATATTCCTTGAAGATATGGGGGAATTTATAGAGTCTTTACCTTGAAGAGACCAGAGCTGGAAGGAGAGGAGCGAAAGGGAATGTGTGTGATGTTGGGGAGAGAGGGAAGAGAGACTGTGAGATTCCAATCACACCCTTCATGCCCCTTGCCCCAGGCCACCATATATTTCAGGTAGCTTCTGAAATGTTCCCAAAGCTAGGGATCTGATCATTACTCATATGAAGCTTGCATAACAATTGTTAATTATTTTCCTAGTTCAGCAATGCAGTCTAAGATCAGAATTGCAATGTCCTTGCAGGCTTTTCACATGTGCTCCCCTTTCCACAGCTGCAGGTATCTGGCCTCTTACACAGCCTAGAAGTGGCAAGGTGGAGTTGACTGTGGACTCTGAGCAGCCTTTTGGGAGAGGTAGTCAAGGAGGGGGGGGTGTGTGTTGGGGGGAAACAGAGAATACTTCACATCAAAGCAGAGGCTCCTGAAAGAAGATGTGATATATTGTAGGTAGAGTCAAACCAGAGAGGCTAAACTAAACAATCATATGGTGGTTGTTGCTTTTGCCAACTGTAATCAGGCAGCTGTTGACAGTGCTATAGAGCTTTCTTCAAACTTCTCTCCAAGTCTGGGGCAATGTCAAGTGCTAAAATCTTGCTATGAGATATGGTGTCTGAAGTGAAATATTTCTTTGTGCGGAAACTTTTTTGCTCCCTGTTTTATTTCAAATGTCACTCAAGGCAGTGAGCCAAATGGAAGATGGTTCAAAATTAAGATACTGTGGTTTAAAATCCTGCAGTATCTATCATACTTCTAGTGCTTACAGGGTGAGATAAAAATGTATTCTACCAAGTAGGAAGCTATAAAAAAAGTAAGCCTCTCTTCTTCCTCTTCCCCTCCTTCAGTCTATTTTTAAACTTTCTCAATGCTGGCTATTGCTGATTCCTTGATCTCATCACTCACTCCACAGTGTAAATAACGCTGACACTTTGGAGGTGTTTCTGCTCTGGAAAAAAAAACCCCAACAAACATTCCTAATAGTGTGTACTCTGACTCTTGCTGAAGGGGGACTGTGATTTACCCAGCCCTCATAATATTGCTGCTCTGTTTTTGTGTTCTGCCTGTCCTCTCCACTTTCCCTGTGAAAGTCCTTAGTGCCAGGACTGTCTGGAGCAGCCATGTACCATACTGCCTCTTCTGACTCGCCTTCCTTTTCTCCCTTTGTTACTATGGGCAGTGCTCCTTCTTGGGACAAGATGGCCTACCACCCCTCCTATGGATTGGCATGACCTTTTCCAAATAATTTGGTTGTAGCCTATATTGATATGCACTTGATATTCCAATCACACCCTTCATGCCCCTTGCCCCAGGCCACTGTATATTTCAAGCAGCTTCTAAAACATTCGCAAAGCTAGGGATCTGATCATTACTCATATGAAGCTTGCATAGCAATTATTAATTTTTTTCCTCGTTCAGCGAAACAGTCTAAGATCAGAATCACAATGTCCTTGCAGGCTTTTAAGACATGCTCCCCTTTCCACATATTGGTATGCACTTGGACACAACTTTTGTTACATAGATGCAGGGCCTAATCCTTCTTTATTCACTTTTTATTACAGCTATTTTATTTCCTTTCAATTATCTTCCTGAAGAATAAGGTTATTCCTGTTCTTCCTCTTCTCTTCATTACCTTGATCCTTTTCTCTAGAGAAAAAGGATAGTGCTGGATTTACAGCCATATAATTGCTGGGTTGGATTTACCACAGCAAGGCTTTTCTATGCTAGTTGACCTGTGAAGGTGCCTGCTGGTCAAAATGAGCTGTGGAGACTCAGTTTTGAAACTGAGTGCCATCCCCACAGCCAGCTGCCATTGTCCATTAGGAAATATGTCATGATTTTTCAGCAAGCATCAGGTAGTCATGATTTTGGTAAGAGGTGTAGTTTTTAATGTTATGTGTTATGACCAGTCTCAAAAGCCATCCAGTCCCCTTGGTTCTTGTAGCTATCCCTCCGTTTCTCATTGGGTATGCGTTATCAGTAGGGGGATGACATTCAACTTTTTGATTCGGCTAAGTATGCGGCTGAATGAAAAATCTTTACTTCCATAGGGAGCCTCTTTCTGCAGCCTGTATGAGTTCTTTAGGTCTGAAGGTATTCCGATAGCCTCCCTATGCGTCCTTGCAGTTGAGCTTTTTACACCACTGAAATTGCTGCTGGTATGTAAGGAAAATAGCCGCGCTTAGCGGTAGTTACAGGTTCTCATCTTTAGCCATGCAGAACATTGCTAGAAGCTGTAAAATCTTGGTCTGCTACAACAGGCAGGCTGTGATCCTGTCTGGAAACTTACCAGATGACCGAAGCAGAGCCAGAAACTGAGCTGGGGCTCTGAGCTTTCCTCCACTTCTCACTCTCAACAAGTAGTTGAACTAGCATTTTTTAACCATGCTCACATGGCTGGTGAGGATGGGCTCGCAGCTTGTGTGCTGCAAAATGCTGTGTTCTGAAATTATCTGCTGTGAAATAGAGATTTACATGTAAATGTATGGTATTTACATGTAGCGTTTCTAGGCAAGCTGTATGGTGTGGCCAATGGACTCCAGGCCAAAGAGGGATTTTAGTGTTGTCCCTGCTGCTGCCTAGCTGATTTCATGAGATATATGAAAAATACAAAGGAGGATGAATTCTGACACTGTGGGGTTGGGAATATGCTCGTTTTTCAAGATGAGAGTATTGCATAATTTATACAGTCATTAAGAAATTACTTTTTTATTATTATCTCAGCAGGGGGGCAAGAACATCAGCAGGATAGAAAAGATGCAGCAATACCAGGGAAATACTGCCTTCTTCCAAAGAAGTACGACCCTTTGCCTATGAGGGAATGGAGGAACTCGGCTCAAAGGGAGAAATGATCAAATCTGATACAGTGGAAATGGTGGATTAACAAAAATATGATTTGCATCTTAGCAGCTCCCTCAAGAGCCTTTGGGGAAGGGACATAACTGAAGGAGTTAAGGTTTGGTTCTGTAGGTCAGGGCTGATGACAACAGGGTGTATTTCCAAGTCATACAATGCCACGTGATTTCTGTCTAGCTTCACAAATGAAACTGCTGTGGGGAGTGTTGGGGGAGGGTGGGAATAACAAGTCTCTGAAGATGGCAGGGGGATGGGGGGGGGACGACAATGCCTTCACAGCTTGAGAGTGATTCCACATTGATCAAAAAAAAAAAGCTTTTTGTGCAACTCTAAACTGGAGATGGTCTCAAACTACCCTGACCTTTATTACCTGCTTCTCTTTTTTAGCATATAAGGTTCAAATCTGGCCTTGGGCATTTATTTTTGCATTACTTCCAAATATTTGAAGAGACCTGTTTTGCCTTTTGGGTAGGAATTTGGCTGTGGAGTCTGAAAATTGTAATAAGGCAAACCTATGTGCTATGACAGGTCTTCTCCATCCAGGCTTCCTTGCATTTGACTTCAGAGATGCTCTATTAACCAAACTGAAATCTGATCATCTGCTTCTCTGCCCATCTCTTATGGACAAATTGCTTTGATAGAAAAGAAAATCTCAGTGTTGGACTTTTTGCCCAAAAATGAACTGAAAATTCTAGTTAAGTTCAAAACAGCAGGACTGTGTGCAGGTTCCTTGTTCTGAATTACTTCTGTATCCAGGCTACTTGAGAGATACTGCTGCTGCTTGTCCAAAACTCCAAGCCTGCAAAATTGGTTGAGACTGTGGTTTACTGTTTGCAATTTGGAGAGAAACTGGCTGAAAACCGAGAAATCTTATTTCACAGATTTCAAGGTTTTGGACCCCTCATGTGTTACTCACTAGAACAAAAGAGATATTACATAAACTTGAGGCTCTCTGCTGTCCTCCCAAATTAGTGGATAGCACTGTAGGTGGGATCTTAGCTTGAGAAATGGGAGGGCAAAGGGTGGGTCTAAAGTTTGAATTAAGTGAGTGCTCTAAATGCTGGCTTTGATTATTTTAAGGTTCTTGCTTTGTCTTCTGCTTGGAAGCATGCCCATATACCTGAGGAAAAATATTATTTGGAATGCTACATTTCTATGAGTGGGTTAAACCACCAACTTTGCACAAGTACTGAAGTAAACTTACATCACTAGAAAGTTCACAACCAGCTCAGCTTGATTTTCTGAGCCTTCATGGCTGCTGCTTGTTCCTAGGACAACATGAATGTCTCTCCCTGCATTGGCACCAAAATCTGTAAGAGTTTTGCCATCAAAATGATAAAGTGTAATGGCTTAGTTTTCAGCTGCATTGTCATCCATGCAGCAGTCCTAGGAAGATATTTTTTTTTCCCCTCCCCAAAACGTTTGCATAACTTATAGAAGTGAGTCAGGTATTTAAGTGGTAATTACCATAGGGCTTGGTTCAACCTGCAAAGTTCAAATCTGAATCTGGATCTGAACTTTCCCAGAGGCAGGGGGTGTGTTTGGACATTGTGTTGGTTTGACCTATTATAGTGCAAGCTCTGAAATGCAGGTCCAGATGTGGACTGGGATTCTGTATCTTCCCAAGTATGAGATATTCAGGGCCACTTGTTTTGTTTAAACTGACTTCTGTTAAATGATACATAATTGAAATAATATAAAACTGGATCTCATTTTGGGGAAGGTGTCTACAGCATTGTGTCTGAAGGGTAATATCTTGCTATGCCTTTATTTTTCAAAAGGAGCCATTTGCTGAAAGCTACAAAGAATGAGAAGTTAGAGGGCACGTTTGTTTTGGCTAATTACTGTAGAAGTACCTTGAACTTAAGCAGTAAATGAGGACTTTGGATTTTAGAGAGATGCTATCAGAATCTCGGGATTCAGCAATTTTAAAGCCGCCGAATCCCAGAGACTAGAGCATCGCTATTAATACAGAGTGCTGCTCCAGACCCCTTTTGACACGTTTGCTTTTGAAGGACCAGGCCCAGGAAGAGAGAGCTCTTTGTTTGTGGTCAGAATAAACTCATTGTACACCCAGACAATTAACTCTTCAATCGACTTGCCAGTCTCTGTAAAGCACTCCGGTCCCCTCTCTGTCTATCTCCAGTTCTATTCAGACACTTAAGCACACCAATGTTTTTTTATTATTCTGAAAAAGTCCTTCACAAGAATAGTCAGAGCGGATCAACATTGTCCTCCCAGCAGCATTTATCTCCGCCTGGCAGTGAATGTGTCAATCAGGAATCAAAAAGCCAAACAGAGGAGGCTTTGAATTGTGTCACGGGGGTCAGAGTTACTTCCAGCTGTCTGTGCGTGGGATAGGCTTTCTCGCAGGGCAAAGAATTGTGCTGCCATACAAATGCACTGACTACGTTGGACCACATTAAGTCCTCGGGGCTTGAGTGGCTTCTTTTCATGTTGACGCACCTGCAAGGGAGATGTGAGGAGGGAGCTGGGGGGGGGGGGGGGGGCAGGGAAAGAATGTCTTCCAGAAGGCATAGGGGGAAGGCTCCTTGTCCTATCTGGATGATGCCTGGAATGCAGTGTTGCAGTAAACACTGCCTGTGTCTGTACGGCATACAGAATAGTTGATGTAGGAAGGGAAAAATCACTGCAGTGGCAGTGCAAGTCAACCTTTGCAGTTAAGAGCTCCTTAAGCCATGCAGAGCCCTTTCATGTTCAGCACTTAGGCACTTTTTCATCTTTTTAAGCAAAACTCTTCCATACTTTGGTCCGTGTCCAAGTGTTTGTGGGTTGTTATATCCAAAGGGAGCACATTGTTGCTGTTTCTTAAAATGAAGGCAATGAGGAATGAGAACTCGCTTTTGCTAATTTGGTTTAAAAAGTTGGTTTTTTTCTTAACAGCTGTGGGATCTCCATGCATAGAACTGGAAAAGCATGTGAAAACCTGGCAGGGAAGTCTATTTGCACTGATGCATTTCCATTTCAGCTGCTTGGCAAGAAATTATCTTGATTTGGCTGGATTATAAGAATTTCACATTTTTTTGGCATGACTGCTAACTTTCTCCATTTATATTGGCAATATATGTCTCTGCATAAAAGTTGCATAGACTATTAAATTATGACTTGCTGAAACTGTTTCACTTGATGTAGGGAAGGATTGTGATTAAGGCAACAATTTGCTCCACCCCTACAACAGTGGAAGGGACATGTATCTTTGTGTAAGACTCCTATATAGTGCAAACACACTTTTTGTTGTCTTTTTCTAATACTTAAGACAACACCCCCCAAGCCAAGGGATAATACATAGAAATGTCAAAGTTGTAAAAATGCATCTTTAAGATTCAGGAACTGCACAGATACAGGGAGCTTGAGTTGACTTGGCAGGTCTTTGTTGCATCTGACCAGAGTTACTAAAGCCACAGAAAGGTGTATGTATGACATAAGACCCTCAGGAGTGCTCAAGCCTAGGAAAGCTCGTCTCCCTTCCTGTTGGTTTGACAGACTCACTAAAGGTGGGCTTTGCTACATCAAACAGGACATGCTAAGAATTTCCTCATTGTCCTGGCTATCCAGGACAATGTTGCCTATTTAGCTCCAAGTTGCCTATTTAGCTTCAGCTATGCTTTGTAATGTGTCACCCAAAACCAGATGATGGTAAGTGAAGGAACCACTTGACGCTGGACAAAGGCTGCCTCCTCCCAGGGCATAGCTATGCACTTAAAATTGTCATTCTCTTATTCTATCAGGCTGACTCAAAGTCTGGGAACTCTTGATGTTCAAGCTGAAGCCTTAAAAAAATACTAGATTTTGTACAAGGCCTGGATGGTTGACCCCATAAACATTAGTGCTCTTTAAAATGGTAGAAATGTTTACTGAGTGTCTCATGGATTCCAGTGAGAACACAAAGGTGATGTACTGAAGGTTGAGGTTGCTTAGGAAGAGTATAGATCTTAGTCTGTTAATGTGGTGATGCAAGTATACAGATGACTTTTGCAGTGGGTATATTTTCCTGTGGAAAATATTTTTATATTTTGCAGTGGGAGATGCGATATAGGAGGTTAATTCTATCACCTAACTTTCCTCCTTTCTTCAGCTTCTATTAGGTGGCTTGAGGCAAGAGCAGTGGTTCACAGCAGCAGGCAGTTACTTCACATTTTTCCATAGTAACTTATATTTTTTATATGTCAGGGAGTTTACTTTTCCCCAGACGTAACTAGAGTTGCTTGTGGCCTTGGTGCCTGTCGTTCGGAGTAAAAAGGTCACTTTTTTGCATTAACTGAATCTCCTTGTCCCTCAACCCCAGTGCACACTGCAGTCATTCCAGATGTGGATGCTTGCTAGATATTCTGCAAGGATAAGGGTAAGGGAGGGAAGTCCTGCTGGGAGCATAAAGGGTTCTTGCCCACCACTAGCAATAGATCTGAGTTATTGGCAGGCTAACTCAACAAAAACTGTTCTTAAGCTTAGGAGCCTCTAACAGTGGTAGTGCGAGTGAGCTTCTGGCTTATAGCCATGGTATCTTAAAGTAAAAATGGCTTAGGGAGAGTTGTTTGGACCTGCCTGTTTCACTCTTACCAGTGATAAGATAAAAATACCATTTTTTAAGTTGACACTAGTTGAGCCAGAAAAATCAGTTCAACTTCTGCAGGTGTACCCTAGGAAAAGGAGGTTTACTGGAAAGGAGTTTTATGGCTTTAAAACTATGTCCTATCAGAGGTATTCTGTTGAGTGATGCTGTCTGTATTCAGTGGTTGTCCTAGAAAAATAAAGTGGATATTCATGCCAGGTTGTAAAACATGGAAGAGAAGCATGCCAATGCACTCTTCATCAAGGCTCTGAGAATATTCTGCAACCAAGGGAAATTATCTTCAATGGTTCTGCAATACGTGAGTTCCTGATCTGGAAGCATTGCCATCTAGAGGGATTAGGAGGCACATACGTGACATCTTTGATCCCTCTGTTTGTGACATGTTCTGCATGAGGAACTATTGCAGTTGCATGCCGTTTCTGAAAGTGTGGAATTTAATAGCTTTCTGAAGAAAGGAATAGATCATACTTGATGAACGTATTTCATGACCTTTGGCTCCAAAGTAACAATATCCTGTAAATCTCTTATAATATCACAGGAGACCCCAGGTCTCTCAAATAGCTTGGTTTTTCTGTTCTATGTTAAAATGCTTCTTCAAGGAATACAAAATATTTGTTCAAAACTTTCAGGTATGTAAAATAGAACTTATTCCTTGTTTACCAGGAGCAAACAGGCCAGTGGAACAAATGTTCAGTGTGATGAACAGTGTATTGAGCGAAAGGAAAAGTCAAATGAGAGTAGACAAGTATTAGGGTTGTTCTTCTGCCCAAAAGGAACGGCAGCGAAATGTTTTGCCATAACCTAATTTGAAACACTGAGACCTACTGAGAATTCTCCAGTTTAAGAAATAGATTTGGTAGTTTCAGAGTAAGAAGCTGGCAGCTGGGAAGTGAGCATGGTGTTTTTAATAAAATGCAATTTTTGTCTTTTTGTAAGTGACTATTTCATGACCTTTAAAAAAAAATCATAAATATCCCTGCTTTTGACTTTTGAAATATGGTGAATGTAATTACAGGGCTCTTGTCTATTGCATTTTTTCTTGTATGTGTGATGAAAGAAATATACTTGCTCGAACAACAGAGGAGTAATTATACTTCCCTCTATTTGCAAAACCCTTAACACTGTACTGGGTGTGGCTACAATGTGCACTTAGTGACAATTTGGCTTTAGTAACTCAGTGAGGAAATGACTGTGAAGTTCACAGCCATTTTAGAGATGATCTTAAAAATAAAACACAGTTCAAAGGTTAGTTTGGTATTTTTGTGTATTTGCTGCATTTATTCTGTCACTGTTTAATACCCTTCAGTAGCTTAATGGCTAACTTTATACAAAAACTGCTACAAAATGATCTTTCTTTAAGAAGAATGTATTTCCCAAATTGTAATTGCTACTGTCTCTGTTCTTCACACACACACACACACACGAGCCTAAAAGAAACCCTCTGAACCTGAAGCGTCCCAAGTTCTGCCAAAGTTCACATAATGGTTTGGATAAAAAGTGTTGTGGCTCAGATCCACTTCTAATTTTTCTCCATTGTTGGCTTCTGGATTGCTACTTTAAATCTGAAAAGCAATTCTGTAATTACTTGGTGCAGAAGCATTCATGAGAACAATAGGAATAAACTTATTTTTTTTTTAGGCCAGGTCTCTTCCTATTTTATATAACTTAAGAATTATTCACCTTTCTAGTTGTTGTATGAGTATCTTTTGCATTTTTGGGTTGTTTCTCAATCTGTAAAGCCAATCATGCTGATTATGTACTGCTCACTGCTTCATTACAATGTGAAGTGTCATCCTAAATAAATAACGTGTCATAGCTGTGGTTTCTGGGATCTTGTAGAAGCAGAGCAGCCTATTCTGACAAAAAAAGTGAAGAGCAACTATTTATTTTTATCCAGAGATTTCTTTAAAGGGCAAAATCTTCCTTCTTGTAAATTAAGCAAAATTTGGGACATTTTTACAAGTAATCAGTTGGTCAAACTTTTAAAGAAAAATACTGCTTATCCATATTAGTGGTAATACCCAATAACAGGAAAACTCAGAACAAGAGTTGACTGAGGAATGGTAAGTATTTTTTCTTCCAAATATTTTTTGCTATGCTTATAATTAAGCATAAAAGCAAATACTGTTGTCATTTTTCCTCTTGATCAATGTATCTGTTGCATGTTTCTGTCAACCTCCTTTACTTCAGTGGATCTCTGAGGTTGAAATGAAATTACCAGCATGTTTTTTTCTTTCTCTGAATTAGATTGCTTTCTGTGGAAATCCATAAAATTAATGATCTGTTGAAGAGGTGTTCAGGCTTTTGCTCACTTTATAAAACTGCAAATACAGGTATTGGTGGAAAAATAGTTTACAAGCCTCTGTTTTCTATCTCTGCCCTTCCAATGGTCTTTTACTTTTGCCATTGGAACCAATATAAGGGAAGACTGAGGACAGTTATTGCTAATTCTAGGAGGGGCTGTTCCATGGACTTTTCCTCCAAATGGCTTCTGCCCTGTGCATCTGATACAGGTGTGGAGGCGGTGGCAAGCCTGGCTTTTCTGGCATAGACTTCTCCTTCCAACCAATTTTTGCTGTGCAACTTTCCATTTTAGGTTACTGCCAACTTTGCTGGTGCCTAGTGTCATCTTTGGCCATAGTATATGCAAAAGGAGTTGTTACAAGTTGTAAGTTTCTAAAGCCACTGTATTCCAAAAAGGGGGGCAAAAAAAAGCAATTCTAGGCTAATCTCATCTTAGTTTACATCCCAACAATGTACTACATTCTTATCTCGAAATGTAACAAAAGACTTTCCTCTACAGTTTGTTCCAGCTTAGCTTGCCCACAGTCGAAGGTTTTGCCTCACTTAATGCTATGCTACTGTCCTAGTGCTGTGTAAAAATGCTCCCAAACTAGGGTTTGAAATCCAGATCACTCTGAGTGCTGAGGAAATTAGACTCAGCCTGAATCCACGCTGGGTATGTAGATATGATGGATAGGTGTACTAAGCCAAACAGAGTGTAAACTCAACGCTTTTTCCTGTGGTCCATCTATAAATTTTGAGATTTATATTTCCTGTAGAATCTTTTTTGGTTGAAGCTTTTAATTATGCAAGACTTGTGGTCATAAGACATGGAGCGCTCTTCCACATGAAAAACCTAATCTAAGAGAATTTCTTTTTCCACGATTTTGCTATTAGAAGGCATTGCCACAGCATTGCAATTAGAGAATACCTTGATGCAGACATTGTAAGAAAAAAGATTTGCTATTGACCATCCCTTTCTAACAGCTCTGCAGTGAATGCTGGTGCCAGGTTCTGCACAGGTAAGTTTCAGAAGAAGAGTTTTTCTTTTGAACAAAAGGAATAAGGAGAAAGACACAGTGGGACAGCAATCCCCAGACCTCAACTGTCTCAGGAAATGTCCTGGATGGATATATAGCCACCTGAAACTAAGGCGGCGATTGCCGGATCAGTGCAACAAGGGGAGACTACTAGGTGATGCACACCAATGGTCTGGAGAGGGAGAGGGGAGGGAGGCTTCTTTTAAGTATAGGGATAGTGCTTGATGCATGCTTGCTATGTAAAATGTTATTGCTGCTAGTGTAAACTCTGAATAATTTGTTTTCGTTCTGTCTGTCTTCTCTCTCTTCTGGACTTGGCCGGGCCATGTACAAATCCCAATCATTCAACAGTACTGGAGAGTAGATAGTATTTACCTCAATAATGGTAGTTTCTTTTCGATTCTTTTTAACCCTCAATTCAGATGATGGTTCGAAGCCAACGCCTACCATGGAAACCCAGCCTATTTTCGATGGAGAAGGTAAGAGCATCCCTTACAAAAAAAAAAGCTACTTCCCTCTCTCTTCCCTAGGATTTATGGCTCAAATGCTTTCTTTATCCTGCAAAGCAGAAAAGCCAGTAAATCTCATGAGTTATCCAAATTTCACAGTGCCCTTGGGACCTCGGGCATTTTCCCTACATCCTCCCCTCTTCCCTGGAATCCAACAATAATACCAGTTGATCAGATTCCTGGGGTAACCTTGGAGGAAAAGGTGTCATGGCAAAAAAAATGTGCACTGAGTCAGAAATGGCAACTTCCTTTAGACTGTCTTTACCCCTTCATTCTCTCCACCCTTGTGATATCAATGCTGGGAGTTTCATAACCTCTGCAATGCGTTACAGCTTCACGAAGGCGGGGTAGTGCTAAACCACAGCTTGTGAATGTTGACTTGGAAGAGAATTCCTGGGACATTTCTTTATTTAGCAACTACTTTCATTGATGCATATACTATTTAAGCAAATGAAGTCAGTGTCCTGGGCCCACTTAATTCATGGCCCACCAAGGCAGTTTCCTCCTCAAATGGGCTAATCTTGTGATTCTATTATTTTGGAGAGGGAATATCAGACTTTAGTCCATTGGAAGCCTTGAAACAAGGATAAAATGGCTATCATCACAGAGGGTTCGAGCCTTTTACACATAAACGTAAATACCAGTGGGGATAGTGGTCCTTGTGTACTGAATGGGCCTATTAACAGCTGCTTAGATCTTGCATATTGTTTAGAAGTAGTGCATGTTTTCCACAGATTTAAACCTGCAACCATTATAGTCAAGCTATAGGCTGAAGTCCGAACCACTCTGTGACCCACCTGAAACTGGACCTTGAGGCAGTGAGGGAAAGCCTATGCGTTTTGGTACTGAACTGCTGTACTTGACATTTTTTTTTAAACTGGATCAAAGGCAGAAATGGAGCCTACTGAGCAAGAGTAGGTGGTGCTGTTGATACCTCCTGCCTTCTTGTAAAAACAGGTGATGAGGTGGGTTTTTTCATTGCTAAAATAAGCTTATTTAATGGCCAGATGCTGTAGTCCTGTAAGTTCCATTTAGTGATCATAGGTTTGTAAGAATCTTCTTGTGAACTTTAAGAAATAAAGCAAAGCCCTCAGAGCAAAGAACATTCTCAAATAAACAGAGGAGACTGAAGCCATGCTGACTATTTCTTGTTTATATCAAAAGAAAGTTCCTCCTGTCAGCAAGCTGATGTTGTATTAAATTGCTGTTTGTAATCACAGCATGCTTCTGGCCTTTGTTTTCCCCTGAGAGGGTGCCCATAGATATTCAAAGGAAAGAATGCACTAGTAAAATGCAGGAGTGAGGCGATCTGGTTAATACAGCCTGTTCAGAAGCTCCTTCTAGGAGACACTCAGCATTTTGGTCATTCAAATAGAACTGGGCAAAGTTCTTGAAATGGTGTAGTGAACAGACCTTTTCTGGTCCTTCTGGTGACAGGCAGAGTCTGAAAAAATCTTGTCCTTTCTTCTATGCAAAACATTTTCAATCAAAAACCTTTGATTTGTAGGTGAAATCAAGTCTGATAAATGGCCTTGGACTGTATGATGAAAGATTGCCTCTCACAAATCTTGCAATATACTATGCAAGACCTTATCTCCTGGACTTCTAGAGAGAATGACTAATGCAATGGCTTCCTGTTGTATTAGCAGCGTCCCTTATGACTTGAGAGAAGAGAGTACGAGTATGACATGCAGGTTAATCAAGCCTATGCATCGATGAATAACTTCTGCTAAGTTTGTCACACTCTATTTTCGTCATCCTTATTAGTAAAATAAGACTAACTAGATTTCAGTGGTTGTTGTAGTGATAAGCATAAAAAAATCCATTCTGGGTCTGACCAAAAGTTTGTATATCCACTACCTTTGAGCGTACCGTCTCCAACAGTGGCTTAAAGTGGGTACATCAGGAAGAGCATAAAGCGTTTAGGCTGGAGAAGAGAAGACTTGAAGGTGACCTAATATCAGCCTTCCAATACCTACAGGGAAGTTTATCAAGAAGATGGAGCCAGACTTTTCACAGTAATGCATGATGAGAGACAACAGTCATAAATTGAAGCAAAATGTTTGGACTGGATATAAGGAAAAACTTAGCCACCATGCGAACAATGAGGCAGTGGAACAGATTGCCCAGAGAGGTGATATTCTGTCCTTCCTTTCTGAGCCAGCTGGATAAAACCATGAGCAACCTCGTTTGTCTTACAGCTGACCCTGTCTGGAGCAGAAGGTTGGACTAGACACCTCAGGATGTCATCCTGAACAATCCCTTGATTCTATCTGAGCAAACTTCATGATACTTCACTAGAATACTCTCCCAGTGTCTTAGGTCTTCCTGAGGAATGGCTTGTACTTGGTGTCTGACACACGTCAGATGACAGAAAAGGGCAAAACAGTTATCCATTCACCTTTCAGGTCTGGACTCTTCATAGATGTTCAAAGGAGTTAAAGCCCAAATCCCATTCAATTTCAGTGGATTTGAGATCTGCTGGGCTCCTGAAAACCTGTGTATTCAAAGTGAGGCAACCAGGGTGGAGCTGATAGTAACATGAATGGACAATAAAAATCTGGAATTTTTTTCATGCTTTGTTTTTAGGTGCCTGTCTTCAATCTACAAGGGGCTGACTTTTTTCAAAGGGCATTAAATACCATCAGATGCCCCTGAAATGTGTGATACCTCTTGGACCTCAGCATCTCCAAGATGAAGGTTCACCTTTCTCATGTTTTCACCTACATTAGAGGATAATGAAAATTCAAGTTTCAGGCATAATAAGTTCCCCTCGCACTCCCTACCATCATCCCTGAGGGCATAACAGAGCAGTGCCAGAGATAATGTAGATCAGATAACTTAAACTGTCCTGTCCAAGGTTTGAATCATAAAGTAGCCATCTCTTTAAAAATGATTTCACTTCATTGCAATGCAGATCTCAGTGATGTTTATAGTGAGTCTCCTCTTAGGACAAGATTCTCCTCTGCAGAAGACTATTTTATTAATGGTCTTTGCTATAGTTTTAAATTTTAAAAAGTTTTATTTCCTCCTGCACTTCTAGGCTCTGTTTTCTTTGCATCCACCCTCTATTTAGTTTCAATGTGCAAGTTGTATTCATTTCCTAAAGAATAACTTCCTTAAACATCATCTTATTTTGGTAAACTTCACCCCTTAACTCAGTGGGAATCTGCTCTTTCCACAGATCTGTTGTTTGGAGGAGTCTACGTTGCTTACCTTATTCCAAAAAATGTCCAGGTTAACTGGATGGAAAATACATTTTTATGGTAGATCCCAAAGGATTAATTTCCTTTTCTTTTCCTTTCTCCTCTTTTCCCACAACTCCTTTTTCTGAACCTCTCAACCTCACTTAAAGATATGCACTGTTGTGTCTCTAAAGGCCCTGACCCATTCCTTGGCATCTGTTGACTTTGGTTGTCCCTCCTTTTTCAGCTGTAGACATACCTAGTCCATACAGTGCAGAGCCAGAGCTAAATTTCATCCCAGATTTAGGAGTTTGGATCCAGCACTTTGGTTTATGGACATTTTCTACTTTTGTGCTTCTCCCCTTCCTACCTCTCACCCAATGTTTAATTTGATGTAGTTCTCCCCCAAAATGGCCCAAAGTACATAGGGATATGTATTTGTAGGAGCACATCATGACTGAGTGATGAAAAAATAGTGTAGTGAAACCTGCAGATAAAGCAATCTTTGTTAAGCAAACTTTTACTACTGCTGGAATATCCATGTTCAACCTATATTTCCATAGGAAAAAATGCCCTGAACATGATTACAATAATGCATACAATCAACGTAGCTGAAAACATTTAGGAAGGAAAAATTCCCTTTCATTTTTCCTTTGTGCTCTTATAATGTATAATCAGTTTCTCTAGTAGTCAGCCAGCTTCTCCCTTGCTGAGCAGATCCATGAACATGTCAACAAGGGAGCAGGAAAACTCTTGTAAAAACTTCTTAGAGGAACTTAAGACAAACTCCAGGATCTAGTATTTAAAGCATACTCTTGTGGAGACTGAAATTTTTTCAGAAAATATCAGTTCTGAAAATGTCACTTTAGGAGCTCTAGCACATGGTATCGAGTACTGCTTTGCTCAGTTCTAATCAAATGCTGATGTTGTGTCATTTCTGTGGCTTAGGGCAGGTTCTGCTGTGTTTTGAAGTTGACTGTAACGCCTCAGAGGAGATGCTCTAAGCACTTTTTTCCCCCCACAAATTTATGTTTGGATGTCTTGATTGTAGTGCATCAGACATGCTTTTCTAACCAGAACTTGTTTCTTTAAGATATTTCTGGAAAGACTTGAAAGGAATTCTGTTAATTTCTCTGCCTATTTATTTCGGATTTTGTTGTTGCTTGTTTTAGGGAACCGACTGTGGTCAGCTCTTCTTGGGCTGTTAAAGCAATATTTAAGGTCTGGATTGACTTTTTTTAATCTGGATTTCATACATACTTTAGTGGAAACCAACATATACTATAGCACACAACATAACCTTTGAGATCTCTAAGTCTTGAGGAGAAAGGCTTTAGACTTCAGAATTTGGGAAGTGGGGGGTAGAGGGAGGAAAAAAAAATGTTTTGCCAGCAGACAGGTATTCTCTGGAATGGGAAGATAATGAGATAACCTTGTGGAAGATTTACAATAGTGGTTCATAAGAGGTGGAAGACCTCACCAGGAGATGAGCCGATCTCTGCAAAGATGATGGATCAGTTAAGGCATGATTGTAGCAAACATCTTGTCCTCATGAGTAACAACCACATGTATTCACTAGTTGCTGTAGTTTCTTTAAGGCAGTTATTTTTTCTCTTTCAGAAATCACAGCACCCACCCTTTGGATTAAGCACTTGGTCATCAAAGATTCCAAACTGAACAGCTCCAGTATAAGGAATTCAGGTAATGTTCCATCTAAAAAAAAAAGTTTCTTTTAACTAGGCTGCAGTCCCTCACCAGCTGTTCTTGTTTCATTCTTTCTTCGTTGTAGCTATCCTGCTGCTTTTCAGTGTTGCAGGACTTGAAGTGCAGGCTGTGAAATAATTTCAGATAGCGTCCTTTTTTGTGTCCAGAAGGCCACAGTCAATGTGTGATGAGAGATGTTTCTGTTTCCCCAAACCATAATGGGGGAACCTCTCATTTCTTCATCTGTTAATTCATCCCAGCCAGCTGTCATCTTTATTCTGTTTGCTGTTCAGCAGTCTTTCATGGATGTGCAAACTGATGCATTTGGCTCTGAGACCTGGGCTGTGGTTTTGGTCTAAGTTGAGAAAATACAGAGAGGGGCTTCTTTTCTAGCAACTTCAAGATTCTTCTCTGCAGGGGATATGTTTTGATAGAGAAATGATTGGATTATTTCACAACCGAAAGTAGGTTACTTATGTCTGGGCCTAAGTAAATGTTGAGATTATTTTTGTGGGTAATAGAGTGGATGAGGGAACACCCAAGCATAAAAAAAAAACAAAGAAAAGATCATGAACATGAGTGGGAAAAGGGGAAGCAGGAAGATGTGAAGTTAGGATGTAAAACTTGAGATTGGAGATGAGGGTGAAACTGTGTGGAGTCACTGAAATCACAAGAAACTGGAATAATCTGAAGAGGAAAGTTAAGGATTCCCTGTAAGAATGGTTTCTATCTGATATATTTTAACTGAAGTGGGAGAAAGGAAGAAGGTAAAGGGAATATCAAAAGAAGAAAATTACCTTAAGAAGCCATGGGTTTACTTTGAGGTTTAAATGGGAGCTACTACTATTGCATATATTTTATGAAACAATATATGGCTAGAACAGCTGTTAGGAATAACTGCAGTCCCCAGAACAAATAAATTGTGATAGCTTGAAGCACCTCGTCACCTGGTATTTCTGGATTAGCCAGAGAGCATTCAGGGCACTCAGCAGTTCCCTTAACTTTCCTGTGCTACTTCCCAGCTGCAGGGTGAAAATCAGTGCTAGGTTAGGTGAGATTCTCTTGCTGCAGAATGGAGAAGAGCTCTTAGCAGGAGGACATCCATCATTGCCCAGACCCCATTTTAGCAACAGTCTCCTGTGCCTCACCTCCTGACTGTTTTTGTATCAGGGCGGTCTGTGTAGGAAACGCCAGTGGGAATCATCCAGAAGCTTCAGATGATGTAGGAGTATCAGCATTCTTCTTTATGGATGTCTTTCACGGGAGAGCAAATGCAGCTTGTGTTTTGTGAGCTGCTGGGACAACCAGCAGCTCACAGCGCAATTGAAGGTGACAGTTTAATATTAAAATCCTATGTGATGGGTTCTACCTATCTTGGATACCAACTTTCCTTCTAATGCAGCAAACCTGGTACCTGTGATGGAAATAAGAGTTCCTAGATCTGTGTTCTAGGAGGCTACAAAGGGACTTGGGAGCGGGAGGGTCTTTTACTTGAGATCCTGTCTCCCACCCTTTCTTGGCCCGACAGAGCCAAAGTAGGCTGGCTTTCATGTTGTAAAGGCAATTGGTTTGTTCAGGTGTTTCCTCAGGAAGCTGCCTGATGTGAACTGGAGTTTTATTCATGGAAGAGTTCCTTTTGTGAGTTTACTCCTGTCCACTTTTTTCAGTTGGTTCTGATGTAATTTCTGTTATTCAAATGAGATTATTGTGGGTGCATGCTATAAATTGAAAATAAATGATCTTCTGGAAAATTCAAGAGTTCCATAAGAGGTGATTTCTACAGCAAGCTAAAAGGAGATGTATGGTTCATCTGACTCAGCCTTACTGATTGCCCTGACAGACACTCATTTGCTCTAGGATCTCATTAAGAGACTGGGTTGCCAATTTTTAGGCCCAAATTTCCACATTAGGCCATACAAATACACAGCCATCTCCGTTTCTTACACTGAACTATTGATATCAAGAAATGCTTCATCAAAATAGGGCTATGGTTTAGCTGATATTAGGTGTGGGCTACTTCAGTCTGTTTCTTTCAATGAGTGAAGCCTAGTCCTCTTGTTTGGTACCTTTCATTCCTTTCATCCCTTGTCATACATGTTAAAAGGCAACATAGGGTAGGTGGGATCGAACAACAAAGAACTGGGGAGGATAGTTATTTAGAATCACGTTCTTCAAATGTCTTCAAGTCTGTCTTGGCTGAAGATGATGAAACAGCTGTCATAAGATGGGCATGGAAAATTAGGGGATGTTTTTAATTGCTTTTGGCCCTTGCAGCTTGAAATATTAATGCTCAGCACATTTCTCATTTTTCATTTATTTTTAAAGGGTTAAGGTAAGTTTTACTAGTGCAAGATTGGATTTTTGGTTTTGGTATTTGCTCAGCTATATTGTCTCTCTGAGCTTGCCCTTACTGTTTTGAAGCAGATACAGCCTGGTATCCTCTTGCAGCAATTTAATGGGACCACTGAAATTAGAGGTGAGAAAAGACCTAGTAGGTCATCTAATCTACTGCCTTAGGGCTAGAGAATGTTTGTACTGTATGAAGAGCAGCATTTTCTAGTGTAGCATAAATGCCTTAGGCAATAAAGATTTCACTTCTTCCCATAGGAAGCTTCTCTGCTGTCTGAACTCAATCTCAGGATTTTTTTTTGTAATATCCAGCCTAACTCTTCTTTTATTTCTGTTCTTTTTCATTAGTCTTGAGTTCTTAAAAGCCTGCCCTGTTCCTTGGAGTTTGTATACTGAAACACTTAACCCTGGTCTCTCTCCTCCCTGCAGTGGTTATATAGCCCTGTCCTTTGCAGTGAAGAGAAGTCCAGTAGATACTACTGTCAGAGGACATGTGCTGCTCTAATCAGCACTGACATGCGACATCTTGGAAAGCTAGCACCATCACTATATCAACCATGAGGAGAATATGAGCCAGCAGTGTGCCCAGGTGGCCAAGAAAGCCAATGGCATCCTGGCTTGTATCAAAAATAGCGTGGCCAGCAGGACTAGGGAAGTGATCGTGCCCCTGTACTCGGCACTGGTGAGGCCGCACCTCGAATGCTGTGTTCAGTTTTGGGCCCCTCACTACAAGAGAGACATTGAGGTGCTGGAGCGTGTCTGAAGAAGGGCAACAAAGCTGGTGAAGGGTCTGGAGCACAAGTCTTATGAGGAGCGGCTGAGGGAACTGGGGTTGTTTAGCCTGGAGAAAAGGAGGCTGAGGGGAGACCTTATCACTGTCTACAACTACCTGAAAGGAGGTTGTAGAGAGGTGGGGGTCGGTCTCTTCTCCCAGGTAAGAAGTGGTAGGACAAGAGGAAATGGCCTCAAGTTGCAGCAGGGGAGGTTTAGACTGGATATTAGGAAATTTTACTTCACTGAAAGGGTTATCAAGCATTGGAACAGGCTGCCCAGGGAAGTGGTTGAGTCGCCATCCCTGGACGTATTTAAAAGATGAGTAGATGTGGTGCTTAGGGACATGGTATCGTGGTGGTCTTGGTAGTGTTAGGTTTACGGTTGGACTTGATGATCTTAAAGGTCTTTTTCCAACCTATATGATTCTGTGATTCTGAGAATTTAAGAACTGCTATATGGAGACAAATAGGCTCTGTAATTTGCTATCATTGTCTCTGGTCAATGTTAGGCTTCAGAGTGAACCAACCACCAGGTAGCTGAGCATTGCAGAGCTGGTGACACCCTGTGTTGCATACACAGCCTGTATCTTGTAATACCTGCATTTGAAATCTGAGTGTTCCACCTTCCATTTAGTGTTGACAAACAGAAGAGATTCTCCTGAAACAGTCCTCTCTTTTGGAGCATTTACATTTTGCTTGGCATGTGTAAATACTAATTAAGCTAGGGATCAGGAAAAGCAGAATGACTCTAGCCTGGTGATTAGAGCTCTTGACTGAGAAGCTATATGTCTCCAGGCATTTTGCCAGTGAATTTTTCTATGCTAAGTAAAACAGCATTGCTAGGAGAGATTGCTAGTGCTGTTACCCCAGCCTGCCTTAAAGAATTAAATGACGACTGGATCCCTTTCTCAGAAGGGTAAGATGCAGGTTCAAACCTTGGCCAGAGGCAGGAACCAAAATATGAACATGCTCTAACATCTGGACTGTTGAGTAGCAGAAAAGTCATTGTTTTTCTACACTTACAAAGTAAGTCTTCTGCCTTTATGAATCCTAAAAGCTCAAAAGTCAGTTTTTCTTTTCAGGGCAAGTGAAAGATCTAGATAAACACAATATTTTGTTTGCTGTGGCAAGATGACAAAAACATTTTTTGATGTTTGTTTTCAACTGATTTTCACCTTCCCCAAACATGCACATCCATGTGTGCACACACGGATACCCCAAACTAAGTCTGTTATTTAGCACTGCCCTCTGTGATGTGTCATTTATTTTTAACACTGCCAGAGCAGGAGGTGATACAGATGGGACCTTTGCAATGGCTGTTCTCTAATCAGCATGAATGGGAACAGTCTTTTCATTCTACTTTTACTGTTTCAGCATCCTATTTTCCTACCTCCTCCCCACAACCTATTCCAGCCTGGAACAGTCCAAATGATTATTATTTTACAGTTCTTAATCTAGGGAAACACTTGATAATGTATCCTGCTTCCAAGAAAATAAATCTAATGGCTGCCTGTTTGGGAGCACCCCATCTCCACTGAGGAATCCATGGTTGTTCCTCATTTCCAGAGTTGGGTTGTCTCCAAAACTATTTGTGCTACTTAGTGATTTGGTTTTAGTTAGCAAGAGATTCCAGCCTGTATCCAGCTTACCCTGACAACCTTTAAGAAAACCACAGAGTGATGTAATGAGCTCATGCATGGAAAAATAAACAGCTCTAGAGAAACCAGCAGTAGCAGCCTCAAGTAAATATTCTGCAGTCACTGAGGTTTTGAACATGATGTTATTTGAAAGGAAGAATGAGTAATATATTAAGGTTAGCAGCTGAAGACAGGTTTGTGTGTGCCTAGTTAAAAAAAAAAGAAAAAAAAAGAAAAAAACCCCATAGCTGTTTATTTCAAAATCTTGCTTGTTGAATGGGGGCCAACTCCATGTGGCCTATTCTGTTCAGCTCTGGCACCCAAGCATCATGCAGGCATCTTGTGACAGGTTTCCAGTGATAGAGCTTTCTGCTGTTAAGAGCTCTTAGTGGACAGAGTATAACTGTAAATGAGCTTTGAAAACAAGAATGGTGGTATTCACATTTCTTTGTGTTAATTGAATTCACTTGGAGCCCAAACTTTAGGGCTTCTCAAAGGGAGAACCAGCTTGAAAGCTGCATGTCTGTATATACTTTTGCAAGAAGCAGAAGCACACCCCGCATCTACCCCAAAGGGAGTCTGTGTACTCTTGGGTGCAGTTTGTCTCCAGAGATTCACACAGTGAGGTGGGATGTGATTATATCAAGTGTACTACCAGGACCTGGGTTCTCTGTTTTGTCTGTGTTTCTTCCTTAAGTTTCTTCTCGCTTGCAGAAAAAAAGGCAAGAAAACTCATGTGGCACCCCAGAATAGCTCCCTCTTTCTAGTACTCACCTAGGAAGTGATACCATTTTGCTACATGCCTTTCTTAAGGATCAGGGATAGTGATTGCTCCTAGGGGGAATGTACTCATGGTATATTGCCTTAGCCATATGGAGTCTTTCTAGGACCCCATACATTAACAAGAAGTCTGCTTTTAAGCCACCTATATTGATAATCAGTGTAGTTCCTCCTGAGTCAGATTGTCAGGTGAGACCAACCAACATGGAACAGGGCAGGGCCTGATGATTTGCCCTTAAAAAGGAATATGGCAATTTTGGGATACACCAGAAATAGCCAAGGTTAGACAAAAGTTTGATTTGTTATTAGGACTTTCCTTTTTAGCAGTGAAGACTAACCCCAAGGAGCTTGAATGCCTATATTTTCCAGAGTGAGATGGTGCACCCATTTGAGTTGAATGTATAGTTATTTGGAGTTAGAGCAAATTTTCTTGTGTCTTGGAAATGTGGAACACTGCCGAGACCAGGGAGCTGCAGGTAGATTCAGATGAGGCTCTTGAAAAGCAAAGCATTGTTTTGAATGGGGGCGGTTTCTCACCTGTCTTTATCCCGTCTTCTCAACCTTATTCCTTAGCTGTCTTGTCCTACTCTTGGTGCACAGCATCCCCCACCTCGCTGTTTAAAGACATGTGAGACCATGGGCTTCTGCTTCTCCTGCTACTTTTCTCCTACTTTCTGCTACTACTGAACTAGTTGTGTTAGTTCCAAACTGACTGGCTGTCTCTCCATGCCAGTTCTGTTAATGTTACTGTCCAAATGTCTTATTACAGGATTGTAGGCTCTTCCCCAAAATCTGTGGCTGGTTAGCGTTAGTCAGGACACCAAGTGGGGGAGATGAGTGGAAGCAAAAGTTATTCTTACTTTAGCAGGAAAGCAGGTTGAGAAGGGGAGGTAGCTGGGCACAATTGTGCTTTAGTGACATCTGAATAAAATGTTACAGTGGCATTGGAATTGGAGAATTTTGGTGCCTGGAAGTGACATCCTAATGATGACTGCAGTCCTCCTTGGTGAACATTTTGGTGCTTCCATCTCCTCTGGGCCTAACACCTGGGAGTAGTGGCTTTTGAACTTCCCCATAGCTGAAGAGGGAAAAAAGTGTCTGTGATGTCAAGAACAAGAGTTCATGGAGGGAACCAATGAATGAGAAAGCTTTTGCCTTTTCTACTGTCCTCTGTTACTATGTCCTCCTTGGCTCTTGTCCTGCATCTTGGGTCAGTGCCTCCCAACACAAGGAGGCACTGACTCTGACCTGTCAAAACTATTGGGCTAAAAATCTGTCACTTTACTGTCCCACCTGCCAGAACTATGTATCTTCAGACCTTTGTATTAGTCCTCCCATCCCTTCTTTTTGTGAGGGTTTGTTTTGGTTTAGTTTTGAATTAATTTTAATTTAGGTTCTGGCTTGATACCAAATGAAGCAATCTCAGGAGAAGCTCCTGTTGAGTGTGATATGAAAACTTACTAATTCTTATTTACATTTTCACAGCAAACCTCTGTGCTCTTCTCTACTGAGTTCCTGCTTCCTTGCAAGCCAAAATGTGATGTTTCTTCCTTACTTTCTATCCTTCCTTTCCCTCTGGCTCCATCTGTGGTTAAACCACCCCTTCCTGTCTTGACCACTGCTTGGGAGGCCTCTGTCTCTTCCTCCCTCCTGGAAGTTCTGAGAAGGTACTGTATGTGATGCCCTAGTGTGATTCTCCCACGGTCTCAGTGTGACAGGTGTGGTGAAGAAGGGAGTACATAGAGGAGAGCAGAAGCAGGGAGAATGGAAGAATCTAGGACCAGGACCCTTCCCAGACAGCCAGCAAACAAAGTAATAAATAACATGCCACTAGGGACCAGTTAGCCTGCTCTATGAAAAGGTGCAAAGTATACAAGTGGGAAAAATAACATTGTATAATAATCGGCATGCAACCATAGGTGTAAAACCATATGCAGCTAGGCAAATAAATGAAGCTCCCCCTGAGTGCTGTGTGATAAATCATTCCCAAAGAATCCAGTCACTTCCCCCTCCTTATCCCCCACAGAAAGAAAACAAATTACTCTAGACATGGAGTCATAACTGCTGCTCTACAGCTGCCAGTTAAGGCGGGTGGACAGGGAGCAGTAAGAGAGGGGCAAAGATACAAGAAGCTGGGGGAAAAGGGAAAAAAAAAACAACCCTGCATTTAAAACCGCTGAGGATTTGGAGGGGAAAGGAAATAAGCTCTAGCACCAGACGTTACCTGGACATACAGGAACAAACAGAGAGTGGAGAGGTCAACTTCATGGAGTTTGTTTTGCTTTTTAGCAGAAGCTGGTTCATATTGGAGGGGTTGCATTGATTTGCTGAAGTAATTCCTTAGCAGTAAAATGCTCCTTGCTGTATTTAATAGCTGCACAAGGCTTGCATGTGGACCTGCACTTCAGACATCCATTTGAACGTATGTTGGTGCCTGCAGATGAACTACACGTATTGACTCACCTTCCTGCCTCTCTTGAAATGTTCCTGTAAGCTTCACGAGAAAGATTATAACATTTCTAAGGTGCCACAAGTAAGGAGGAGTTGTTCCAAAGTAACGGTTTGACCTGCGCTCCTACCTTCCCTCTGGAAAAGGTTTAGACCTAGGCTTCTCCTGAAACCAAAGGCCCTAGTGGGGCTTACAAGTGATTTGCAAGGAGACAACTGAGGAAAAAAAGGGTTCAGTGGTACACAGATCAGTGTATCCCTAAAAGTGTCTGCTGCCCCCAGCTTTGTCTAAGGAGGCCATGGGTATCACCTAGTAGAGCACAAGGCTGTGAGGGAGCAGACCTGCATTCCAGAACTGCTGGAAAACCCTACCCCTCCCATGAAGGTTTCCTTCTTCTGTTGCCAGACTTAGAGGGAAGAGGTTCTCCACTTTGGTGGGTCTTGAAGATGGAGTGAGTAGATGATAACAGAAATGTGTGAAGTCTTGCAGGAATATCAGTATGGCTTGTGGAGCAGCAGCATGGGATATTTGAGGAAAATGTCATAGAATCATTTAGGCTGGAAAAAACCCTTAAGATCATTGACTCCAACTGTTAACCTAACACTACAAAGTCCACCATTAAACCATGTCCTTAAGTGCCACGTCTACACGTCTTTTAAATACCTCCAGGGATGGTGACTCCACCACTTCCCTAGGCAGCCTGTTCCAATGCTTGACAACCCTTTCAGTGAAGAAATTTTTCCTAATATCCAATCTAAAGCTCTCCTGGTGTAACTTGAGGCTGTTTCCTCTCCTCCTATTGCTTGTTACTTGGTAAAAGACCAACACCTGCCTCGCCACAACCTCCTTGTATGTTGATTGTGTTATCTTTATTTCAAACTGATGTCAACAGACCTGTGAGCTGTGTTGTAAAAGTCCTGTGTATATTGGGGGTGTGGGGGTCTGGGTGGGGAGCAGGCATGAGTAAAAGCTGCCATCCTCATGTTCCCTTTCTCTTTGTGGCCATCTCATTTTTGCATTTTGCCAGACCACCGAAATAAGAAAGTGGTCAATGGGAACCAGTGAGTACATTCTGTGGTACGGTTCAGGGCTGGCTTAACTGCATGCTTTTCAGGCTGTTGAAATGGTGCGTAAGTGGCTGGAAAGACCTCTTGGCAGAAGGTCCCAAGGGTTGTCTCTGAAGAGTCAGGAAAGAAGGCTGGGCAGAGAACCCACCTTCAGAGCCAGGCAAAGAGATGGGAGTATGTTTAAAAAGCAAGGCAGCATTCAATCTCCTGGAACATGTGAGGGAGGAAGATGTCTTAAACTGGCTACGCTCACTCTGGGTGAAGGGAATGGCTTTTCTCTGGTTTCACCAGTTATAATGCAGGGAGGTCTGTGATCCTGCTGGTGTCATCGGTCTCCTACTTCATCTTAGGCTCATTGAACAGGCTCTGATAGCATAAAGCTGCAGCTTGTCTCTGGAGCTGGGACACCCAGAATGCATGGGGTCCTACAGCTGGAGGGACTGTTGCCTGTGTAAGGCTGCACTTCGAGAGATCCTACTGGGAAGAACACTAACCTCAGCTATAGTATCACTCTGTAGTCCTTCCTTTGCCTTTCAACCCGGAGCGTGGAAGAGGGCTACATCCATCTCATGACACTGATGAAGTGGGTGCAGTTTCTCTGTCCTGTGGCTGATGTCTGAATCCCACATGTTATGTCATTGAACTTCCAAAGCCTGAACATTTTGCCCAGAGACAGCTGGCTCAAGCTAAATGTCCAAGTGAGTGCTAGCACTCCTGTCAGAGGCAGTTCCCTCTGCCTCCTCATAAAGTGCTAAATATTACAGGAAAAAGCTGATCTGTCATTACATGAAAAGACTCATCACACTATAAACCTGTCTCTCGTTCCCCCTTTTACTCACGAGCAGTAGCATAAAAAAAGAATGTTACTGTAGTTAGGAAGACCAGTCTGAAATACTTTTTACCTGCCTGTGACAGTTTTTAAAAGCTTTCTATTTTGTGTCCTATAATTATACACTTACAATACTGTAAAAGTAGTGTGCTTGTATACTCCAGCCAGCAGAGGTAGGCAAGTTCTCCAACAATTGCTGTGCTAGTTGTTCCAAGCACTATTAAAAACAGGTGTGGAAGTGAAAATAGTTTCCCAATAATGTTAAGGCTCCAGTGGAAACACCTATGCCTTCTCATTTTATTGACTAGCATTCCTCAGTGTGGAAAGAGTGCAGCGAGAAAGGAGTACAGGGAAAATGAATGAATGTGTTCAAAGACAGGTGGCTTATCTCAAAGCTAGGTATGCCACAAGCTAACAGTGCTTAGAAACTATGTGAAATGGAAAAGAGGAGTTAGGGAAGAAAAAACACAGACTCTGGGTAGCTTCCTCTCTCAAAATCACAAGGGCAGCGTCTAAGGTTGAAAGCTTTTCTACTGCTGAGGAACTGTCCTGATGTAAAGAACTGAAGAGGGCTGCATTTTGGTGCCAAACTTTCTCTGCTCAGACTGCGGAAACTGTTGTCATTGTGAAGGTACCGCACAGCTACAGCTGTCATACAGAATATATAAGCCAGGTGCATTAGGAAGATCAGACCCCAAAATCTGGAAACTTAAACCAGATCAAATATCTTCAAGATTTTAGGCTGTGTTTGCAAAGAGGTTACCTCGGTCATCTAGGATCTGCTGGAGCTTCTCAGTCTGTGTGAGGAGAGAGGAAAAGACCTGAAGAGGTCGCATAATTTTTTTTTCCTCCCCGTTTCAGCTTAGGGTCATATCCAGTTAACAGCAGCTCTGATGTAACCTGTTCCTAATGCAGCGACAAGGATCCCACTGCTTCTTCCAATGAGTGAACAGTTAATCACCAGGGCTTTTCTATATCAAACCTAAATCTCCTTTCTCCAAGTAAGCTGACTGCTACTTGAACTACCCATGGGGAAGACAAAAAATGATCTATGACCATCTTTTTTTATATAACAGCTTTTATGTCTCAGAAGACTGAATGTCATCCCTAGACTAAACAAATGGAATTCTTTCAGCCTTTTCTCATAGATCAAGTTTCCTAGACCTCTGCCTGTTCCTTTTGCTCTCTCCTGCACTCTTGCCAAACGGTCCACCTCTCCCTCAAAGTGCAGTGCCCAGAGCTGGACACAGGGCTGATTTAAAAGTTCACCAGTCCTTAGTGCCTGTTTCTTATATGAGGCCTCTGTCACTACATCCCACAGCTAGATTTACCTTTTTTGATGTTTTTTGTTGTTGTTTGCAACGTCATGAAGTTGTAGACTTTTTTGTGGTCTACCTAAGCTCCTGACCATTTTTTTCCAAGTCTTGCTGTCTCACCAGTAATTTCCTCTCCATGCACTGGATTTTCTCCTTGCTGGTTGTTATGCTTTGTACTTGTAAGTTGTGATCACACTGATTTAAAACCATTTCTCAAGATGACTTTGAATTCTTTCCTGAATTTCAGTCTGTAAATTGGATGCTATGTTCCACTAGCCAAATTGGTCATTTAATTTGATACAAGTCTCATGATCGCTTTCAATACTAAAGAACTGTTTCGCACAACTTTTGAGACCTCTCCTCTTGGAGCATGTTTTTCTTAACCTGCAGTGCTATAGGTAACGATCTCATTGTAACTGTGTGTAGTCTACATTTTCCTTGTTTGCTTATGAGAATGAGCAAATTATAATATATTCTAATGAACCAGAATTTAATCAGAGCTCCGTCTAATGCATTGCGTATTAACATGTAAATGTTTGCATTTTTTTGCCAGGATGTTGTACTGTAGCCATAAAAAAAGTATTGTTCTCTTTCTGCCATCCTTCAGCTGTCTGGCTGGCTACAGCTCTAAGAGGGCCAGGACTGTGTGACTGACTGCTTGAGAGATGGGGTGGTAGAAAGAGTCCAAGCCCTGCCTGAAAGACAGTTGAGTTAGAATTGCAGGGACAGGTAGCTTTCAACTGGCAGGTTTCAAGATGCACAGGCATGGAGCTTTATTCCTGTGTGGTTTGGAAACCCTGTGGTGCAGACTCCTTCCGTAGCTGGGCAGCACCCAATGCCCACAGGTTCTTCAAAGTGAACAAAAGTTGTGAATCAAAAAGTCCCTCAGCAAGTTCACTCTAATCCCTGGAACAGTGCTCCTTTCAGCCATTCCTCCTCATTTCAAGCTAGAGAGTAGATATTGAATAGGCTTCTCATCATGTAACACTGGTGGGAATGCAGTGCCGCTTTATCGCTTTGAGCAGAAGGAAAATGGCAGGGGAAGGATGTGTTCCTGGATAGCTGAAGTTTAATGAGCCACTTGGAACAATCTGTTTTTTTAAATTATAAGCCACCTGTTAAACCCTTGCATTGTACTTGTTCAGCACTGGAACATGTAGTAGCCTCTGCTTCATCTGTAGCCTATGCCTTGAGAAGTGAAATTGAGTGAGTACCAAGGTAAAGCAAGGACTGCTCAAGTGGTAGAGTCTGGGAGCACCTGCAAGGTTTGTTTTTCTCTTTACCTTTACATTAGCTAGAATACCCTGGAAGGACCACGGTCCCAGACAGAACAGGGTGGAGCGGGTAGCAGTGCTGATGACTCACAGAGGTGCGGAGAGATTTATGCTATCCCCATGAGCCGTATTTGCTCAGCTGTTATTGTGCTCCTAGTAACACAGAAGGGGTTGTTTCTCTCCCTCCACCCACAGCCCTGCTCGGGGGACAGGCAGCTAGTGCCTATTCACCGCCTTGCTTTGCTAGTCCTGCCAGCCCTTGCGCATGCGCATACGCAAGGCTTTTCAAATTCTCTTTCCCCTCCACGGTGGAAGGGATGCCGCTTTGGGCTGCTGATGCAACCTGTGCCGAACTTTGTCTGTGGAATGAGGCTTTCTGCCCACAGCTTTTGTAATCTCTGTGCTGGGATGAGGCATCCATTCTCGCAGAGCAGACCTGGGTCCTTTTCATGTTAGAGCTCCCTTATGCAACATAAAAGCACCTTTAAGCTGAGGTACATGCCATGATAAAATAACCAGTTCAAGGCTCCTCTTCTCTGTCAGAGCAGTGTAAAGACAGGTTAAATAAAAACGAGAAATCAACCCTGTTTGAATTAAGCTTCCCTGGGAGACAGGCAAACACTTTCTCTCACTGAGAGGAAAACTGAGGCACAAAGACACTTAGTCCTCACTTTTGGGTTGGCATAGGATGTCAGTAGGAACTGGGCACCAGATATCCATGCTGCTGCCTTTTGTTCTGTGCTGCACTCGTTCCTCACGGAGGGGAAAGCTGGGAGTTGAACAAAAAAAATTTGGGAGAGGCATGTGTTTGATTTTTTTGAAATGGTATTTTGAAGTCAGGTCCCCGTTGCAGCACTAACAATGGGGATTGGTCAAGAATCCTTCAGTAAAAGACCTTTTCCTCCCTTTCTGATGAATGCTCGTTCATTAAAACTGGAGCTTTTTGTGGGAACTCCATGGGAAAAGTTTCCCCAGTCCAGACAGAATTTCTGGTCAAAAGAAATGAGAGAGGGAAAGAGAAAGAAATCTGCCCTGCCTGGCATAGCCTGTAGCTCTGGGGTTAGGCTATTCACATAGGTTCCTTGGGGCTGGGCAGAAGCATAGAGGGAGGTTAGACCCTCTCCTTTGCCTGCTTTGGAAGAACTGCTGTCTCTCAGAGGTGTAGGGATCTCTCCAAGGTGGTTGCTTTTGGCGTCACAGTCTCTCTCTTCTTTTAATAAGAAAAAAATTGGGTGCAGAAGAGCAATATTAAAAAAAATAATCTGCTGTGGTTGGATGGCAGATCTTCCTTTTGTCCCACCCTAATCATCCACAGTATCCTTGCAGCCCCAGTGATTGATGCTTGGTCCTTTGGCTCTGATAGTAATCCGAGTTGTTATGTGTCAGGAGAGCAGCTGGGGGAGGCTTCCTCATCCCCAGAGCTGCGCGTTGGCTGCATCTAGCCCTGCAAGCTGAGCATGAGAACTGTCAAGCACAAGCCTTTGGTTAGATGCTGTTAGACACCCTCTCTTCTCAGCTTTGTAAGGTAAACAAACAGCCCATCTCTTTAATAACCATCTAGTTTATTAGACAGTCCGATGAGTCCCTTACCTCATCCATCATTTTTATTTTTATTGTGCAGGCACTAGATGTATGTTTGAATGTGTGTACTTAAGGGACCAGGAATGAGAGACCTTTTTATGAATCTGACCATGTATTTCTCAGAAGGACATTACTAGGGGAAAATTGTTGCATAAATAATGTACAACTGCAGATGTCCAAGCCCTGTTTTCCTGCAATAGCTCATGGCTTCAGAGACACTACTTTTAAAAATGTTTTAAGGAGTGTTAGAAGCAGTCAAGAGTAAGAAGGAGCAAACAGCATGTTAGAGCTGAGCAGTTAAGGTAAAATGGATATTTCTGCCAGTGATTCTCTTCTGTGTGTGTGCATGCATTCCCTATCTTTTTTTTGCTGTCATTGGATTTGTTGTAATCTATATTTGCTATCTCCCGAAGGTTTCGCTCCCCAGCAACAGCAAGTTGGCAAGTGTTACTCAGCTTTTTTGCTGATGGTTGTCTTAAGTCAAAGCAGATATGGCAGAAAACAAGGGAATGTGACAGTGCCTTTTAAAAAAAAGGGGGGAGTGTGTGTGTAATATTATTGTTGGTCTTGGGAAGGCTGTTTTGTGTCCCACTGACTTGCTGTCTTAAATGTTCTTCTGTCTCTAAATGTTTAATATAGGGAAAGAAGGAAAACCTTTTTTCTTTATCTTTCTGTGCCTGCAACCCCCATTAACTAAAACAGGGAATAGGCTTTTAAGTACCCTGCATGTATAATAAATATATGCTTCTTTCTAAGATGACAGCTTAATTTCATAGCTGGCATTAAACCTTCCAGCTTGGCCATAGGCTTTCACTGTCCTCCATAAACCTGGCCTTGGCAACAGCAGCAACATTTCCAGTAAGCAGTCTGACTGGAACAGGCTGACTTCAGTGTCCTGGAGCTGGGATAGCATTTGATGGTCCCTTCATTACTCATGAGACTGTCTTTCAGGGTTAAAGTGTATGCAGTGCATGCCAAGTCCCATACTAGGGAGGCTGATGGTATGGATTTCCCAGCTGATTTTGCTGGCTGTTGAAATACACCCCAACTGTTAATATTCATGTTTATTTTCTGAGGGAATTAAGTGCTGTTAGAGTGGTAGCCTGGAGGAAAGAGCCTCTCCGGGGGCTAGTGCTAGTTAATACTTTCTTCTGCTTGGTAGACATATGTCACTGAAGGAACTTTCGACAGGGCTGTTGTCAGAGCCTCTATTTAGTGTCAATGTGTTTGCTGTTCTGATGCCCTCTAGCTCAGGGAAGCTATGGTAGATCTGGAAAGGGTTCAGAGAAGGAACAACTGGGTCAGCTGGGACTCTTCAGCATGTAAAAGAGATGAAGTAGGAATCTGTAAAGCAGTGAGAGGCAGAGAGGGAGTGACTGCAAACTGTTCGTTGTTTCATCCTCCAGAAGAACTAGGGTCAGCAAGCAAAACTAGTTGGAGCCAGGTTTAGATCAAACCAAAGGATGTGCTGTGTCCCACACACAACATGTAGTCAAGCCACAGAACTAGCTGCGGGACGTCATAGTCAATAAAAGTTTACGAGGGGAGACATGGCAAACTGGTGGAAGGGAAAAACCATTGCTACTCACTAAATACAAACTCTGCGTCACTAAATACAAACTCTGCGTCTGTCTCTGCGAGTTTCTGATCCACAACTAGTTGAGACGTGAAATACATGGGGGAAAGAAGTATATGCTTGTCCTGTTCCTCTGTTCTCTGCTAAGCATCTGCTTTTGGCCTTGGCTGGAGGTGAAACAGAGACAAGTTGGGTCTTTGGTTTGCCCCAGTACGTCTGATTTATGTTCTTCAGGACGTAATGGAATAGATGGGACTTTCATAGTGGCTACTTGTAGATGTATGCTAGGAACGAGAAAAATCTGATCTCCCTGCTATTTTAGTTGTACTGCTATCATCGCTAATGACAGGCCACTGAATACTGGTGCTGATGGGAGATTTTGCATCATTACATCTATTTCATGTCAACTGAACAAAACCTGTAAGATTTGTTTCACTCAGCCTTTAAACACCCTTCAGACAAAAGCGACTACCAATCAGTTCTGTATTCTGTAAATGCCATGACTATTCAATTCCGACAGATTTCTGTTAATATGTGCAGAGAATTTTTTGCCATTTTTTATGGCATAGTACAAACGTGTGTGTAAGTTTGTACATTTATTCTGTGTAATTTGCATACCTAACTGCAAATATATGTAAAAGAAGATACTAACTCATTAAAGGACATTTATTCTTTTTTTTTTCTTTCTTGATTTCAATAAAAGTGGCATATTTTTTGTCCTGACACACAATAAAAGCCCACTTTATTTTTTTCAGAGGCATTTTTAGTGCTAGTTTTGCAAGCCTCCAAGGACTTGAGAGATCTTAGTTTGACTTTGTGCACTCAGGAAGCTTTGGGGATTTAGATAGAAAAATTCCTGGAATGTAGTTCTCTTCAGCAGAAGTTTTTTTTCTTTTGCTTATTATATAAAATGATGATAGGGAATTCTGCCCCTGTTTTTCCTTCTCCAAGCTACGTGAATGATCCTCCTCACCTGAGGGCCAAGGTGTGAATTGCTGTCAGCAGACGACGGGCAAGCAGGGGCCCCTCGTGATGTAAGTAGTTTGTTAAGGAGCCTGCAGGCCTCTTGCTCAATGACTTCTCTGTCCACGTACAGCTTGGGAACAGTCACGGGGCCTTTTTTTCAGATGTGAAATCTGTCAGCAAAGTGAAGTCAGCTTAAATATCAGCTGAGGCTTGAGCTCCCTTTCAATTTTTGTTGACTTTATCCCCTTCTGCTCCTTCCCGATCAAGTTTCTCTCTGCTTGAGTCAGACTTGCTGACACTTAAAAGTTTTTATTCTGTGTTTCGGTTGGGTGGATTTGTGTGTGGCAAAGTTCAGGTGCCTTTCACATTCCCAGCCTCGACAGTGATCTGAAATGCTGAGGAGAGGGAGACCATTCTGGATCTCTGAGACTCTTTAGCTGCTACAGTTCAATTAGAAACCAGTAAAAGTGCTTCTGGTACCCAAAGCATGCTGTAGTCAGGTGATGCTGTGCAGACCTGCTGGAGTTTTTTGTGTTGTACCTGCTGCTACCAAGCTGAGGAATTCTAGTTGTGAATCAGCACCCCTTCTGTTCCCCAAATATGGAACAAAAATTACTCTCTGCACCAGAATTTGTCACCAAAATATAAGATGTAACTGATGGGGTACAGACAGGCAGGCAAAATGCACGGAAACAGTGAGTGTGTGTTAGTTGTGCGCTGAGCCTGTCCTGGGGGCAGGATGCTGCGGTCATGCCATGTCTGCTGGCTGACCGTGCAAACATCTGCAGGTTTGGGATGAACCTGTGGTGTCATTGCCTGACAGTGTTGAAGCATTTTATGTATTGAAAGCTTGAGGGGATTCTTGGCTGTGGCAAGAAATTTCAGATGTTGTGGCTTATTTATAAAAAGAAAAGAAAACATAGAGTAAACTGCAAGGGAGAGGAAAGCTAGGGAAGGAGAGAACAACTGTTCCTGCTTCTGCTTTTTGCCACTCTAAGTATAAAAGTTAGGAGTTATATTGTTGTCTTTTTTTACCCTTAGACATGTTTTAAATCCTGTGATCAGCTGCTTTGACTGCTTTCTGTCCTACATGCATGCTTTTTTTCCTCTCTGTGATACCTTCAGTGATTTCCAAAGTTGAAATAATTTTCCTACTCCTCAAAGGGCCAGAATGTTTGAAGACATGTAATTGAGAACTCTGGCTGTTGAGCCAAATAGGTCTTAACATCCTGAGGGTACTCGGTGCATCTCTTCCCCCTTTAATGGCTGGTCCATATACGAGGCAGCAGCCTGGCACCTCTCCATGCATCCATCACTCCTCTGCAGGCAGTGGTCGAAGAGGCAGTGTTAGGGCTGAAAGTGCCAGGCTGGCTGCAGAAGCCACTTCTGGGCTTCTTCCTGTTCTTTGGCGCGTGCCATCTGTGTACTCTGTTCTGTGGTTGATGATGTCTTTGGAAATAACCTTTTCTGTGAAATAAGCTATTAAGGGACAGGGTCCTACCCACCCTTTGGTAGGAAGCAATGTTGGGTGCCCTCTGTTTTCCAGGTGAGGACAATGGTGGAGTGTGCTGGAGAGGTGATGGCAGTGTGGGTAGAATGGGATATCCCATTCTGTTCCCTGCCGAGGTGTGTGCAGGTGCTCTTTGCACTGAATAAGGCGGTGTTAAAACATAACCTTTTGCTCCTCTTGGGATCGTTTTGGAGAGATGCTATTGAGAGGGAAGAGTGCGTTGCAGTCTGGAGAAAGAGACTGGGTGGGGCAGGGCAGGGTGTTTGTCTCCTTCATTTAAGTGGAAAATACAAGTCACAATTTAAGATCTCTCAGTATGCAAAAACATCATCTGGGAAATGCTTACCCTGTGGCTGCAGTAATAGTGAATTATTGTTATCTGATAGCTCTGTTCCAAAACCCAGGTGAACAGGAACAGTTTTTCCTGCTGTTCCTGGCTTGCTGGGCACTTGGCAGTCAATGTCTATAATCCATAATCTTGTTGTGTCACAGCTAAATGTAGGAGGAAGCTCTTGACCCATAAGTCCCTGAGTCCCTAGGGATGTAGACATACTGGTGTTTGCTGAGAAGGAAAGAGACACAAAGGTCTCCTGGTGTGAAGGATACCCATATCCTGCTGAGCTGAGGAAGGTGATCTTGATTTGACTTTTTTTCTCCACCCCCTCCAACCTCCCTCCCGTCTTCCAGAGAAAGTTCACTCCTGCGACCAGGAAAGGCAGAGCGCCCTGGAGGAGGCCAGGCAGAACCCCCGTGAGGGTATCGTCATCCCCGAATGTGCTCCCGGAGGGCTCTACAAACCAGTGCAATGCCACCAGTCGACTGGGTACTGCTGGTGTGTCCTGGTGGACACGGGACGCCCGCTGCCTGGTACTTCCACTCGGTAAGAGCTATAGGCCTGGTGAGATGCGATATAAAAAAATACTGTTGCTATATCAGATAAGTTCCTACTTCTAGAGCAGTCAACTCTGTACTACCTTCCTTAGAGCTAGCAATGCCGAATGTGATGTTCCCTATTGAATGTTACTATGCAGCTCCCTCTCTGTAGGTGCTGGTGCATAGTAACTACTGCCCTTACCTTCCTCTGTGTTAAGTATTCATGCAAAGCAGCCTTTTATTCTCTGGCTTGCAGCTTTTGGGTGGTAGCAGGAACCAGGGCTTTGCTCAAGAGTACAGATCAGGGGCATGAGCAGTGAAAAGACAAGTGGCTTTGCTGCATTGTCCTCTGCTTTATACTCCCATGCTGCAGCCACTTGGATCCTGACCAGTACAGATTTAGAAGACTGCTTGGTTGTGCGTTGATAGATTTGAAGCCAGTGATAGGCTTTTCTTTAAGTTACTCTGTATCTTAAAACTACCTGGGGAATCTTTTCTCACTTGGGGTTTGGAAGCAAATTGTGGGTCTGGCAAGTTATAAAAACAGGCCAGTAGGAGTTGGGACCTAAACTCTGCTAGATACAGTGATTGTGCAGAGCATGGACAGCTTTGAAAAAAAGCTCAGCCTCTGCCCACAAGAGTTGGAAGAAGGCCTTGTGCTGTTTGTGGGTTTGGGTTGGTAGCTGGTACTGAACTTCAGAGTATGCTCTTCCTTTTCTCTTCACTTCTGCTGCTGTTGCTGGCTGTCCATAAGCAGACAGATGCTTGAGAATAATATTTATTTTGCCAGTTTATTGGTTTCCCCTGCAGTAAGCAGATAAGACACAACCCCTTAGCAACCATCTGATGACACTAAAGCTATATCACATAGTTTAGCATCTGCTGTTCTCCTTTTTCAGCTATGAGACCCCAGTGTGTGAAAGTGATGCCAGATCGAAGAGCACAGAGATTGATGATCCATTCAAGGACAGAGAACTTCCAGGTCAGAGAGGAACAAGATCCTGTCTCTGCCTTCTTCCTTTGTCTCACCCGGGGACTCTTAAGAGGCCAAGAATATTGTTGAGGGGGATTTTCCTCAGCATGCATGTTTTACCATGGGTTTTATTCTGTTATTTTGGGTCACCTCCAGTTTCAGCAGTGAACTGGAAAAGGCTGGGAGTGTCCTCAGGGCCGGTTTATTGCCTGTCTGCCCTTTGAAAACA
This sequence comes from Ciconia boyciana, assembly GCF_034638445.1. Lineage (NCBI taxonomy): Eukaryota > Metazoa > Chordata > Aves > Ciconiiformes > Ciconiidae > Ciconia > Ciconia boyciana. Next base: position 33,052,888 of record NC_132939.1, on the reverse strand, counting down.
TGTCTGGGATCAGAATTTTCAGGAAAGAAACCTGGATGCCTGGAGGTCCCCTGGGGGAAGAATGGGCTTAGCATTGAATGATGTTCTTCAAAGCCTGACCAGGACAGGATCCTTTCCATTCAGCAGTGCTTTTCAGCAGCTTGGTGCCCCCTGAGCAACAAAAGAGGACACAGCTGGCAATTGTCAGTGGACCAGCTGGCTCCCTGACACTGCACTGACCAGGCAGGGCAGCATTCCTAGTACACTAAGGTCCTTTAACTAATGCTGGCCCCTCACTTAGCTGGACTTTATCCCTCATTTTCTGCCTAGGACCCGCTTTATCTCCCATTGCTGCTTGTATTATATTCTGCTTTTCCCTCTTAACAGAGTGACAAGCCATAATTTACTGTTTGCATAGCTTGTTTCTGCTAGGAAGATGTGCTGGGCGTAGGTGTCTGTGCACCTCTTAAAAATGCTGTCCTGCCTGTGCTCAGGTTTTTCCTTCCTGCCACCTTTCTAAGGAGCAGAGTCAGGGGCCCTCACTGACAGGTCAGCCATTGTTCTCCTGGGTGGGGGCTGACTGCTTGAAAACAGAAGCTACAGTGGGTCCCTCTCCACCATGAGGGAGTGGTAGAGATCAAGAACTCTGCAGAAAGAGCTGGTAGCTCTGCATGTACTTCATTTTCTCCTGGCCCTTTCTAGGGCTAGCATAAAGTGAGTTGTCCCTGAGCAGGTTAGCAAAGGAAATGAGATTTGTTCCAGATTTGCCTTCTGTGTCTCCTAATTCTCTTCCTGCTGGCTCCTGACCTCAGGCCCCGTAGCTTTCTGCTTAGCAACTGTGCCCTCAGCAGGGCTCTCTTCTATCCAGCTCCTCATTTTCACAAGTCATGTAGAATTTCCTATCTGCCTCCCTCTCACATTCAAATGAAATTGGCCAATTGGTTCGAGTATTACTTTGGGGGCTAGGGGGAGGGAAACCAGCTAAATGATTGCATTAAGGCTCATTTCCTTAGGAAATCATGCTAAAATAGAATAACCTTACTTCCTTTCTTCCCCATCCCCTTCCTCACCTTGCTTTACCGCCTCTTCCTGCACTTCCCCCTGCCTCTCCAGGACTCCTCTGTGAAAAATCCTTTGCTCTTGGGCTTTTTCTTTGAGACTCTATTTCTGATCTCTCAGGAAGACAGGGTGGTTTTGTTTCCCTTCTCCCTCCCCTTCTGCACTGCAGCTGCAGCTGGACAAGGGGACAGGAACTGCTTGACACAGAAGATGACACATGATGCTCTGTAGCTTAGTGGTCTGGTCCCAGCATCAGACTCCAGGGAGTTCCCCTCTCAGCCTAAGCCACTCTTCTGTGCCTGAGTAAACTTTCAGCTCTGTGCTTGGCTGCATTGGCTGGCATGATCGTTCCTGTCACTGAAAATACCCTTGTCTATGGAGAGACTAGGAGATGGAGGATCTGATCCTGGTTTGTCTGCCTGAGAGATGCTGTGCTGCATGATCTTTTGATGCAGACTTGAGGTTTGTTTGATTAGCTGCTCTTGTATGCAAAGATTCACTGCTGAGCCAGAACTGCAGGGGGTGAGAGAGGATGTTTCTTTTTACCTTTCTCTGCTCTTATTTCTTAGCAGAACTGAATTTTAAGAAAAACCCCTGCTTTAATTTGAGACTGATCATTCCATTTGCACTCAATTCTGTAAGGGGGACTCCTTACCTTATTCCTCTTCTAGAGGTTTGCCCATTCCTCAGACTCTCAGTGCTGCAGGCAGTGTGCTCCTGGGCCTGTGTGAAGAGACCCTGCAGAGGCCAAGGTCGGGGAGACATAAGTCCAAATCCTTGCACACCTACACATACCCTCTTCACAAACTGTGTCATGGCTGTGGCCAGAAGAAAGAAAGAAGGAAGAAAGGTGTTGCTTGCACATGGCAAATGGCAAGCTGCTAATTCCTACAGACGGCGAGATGCTGAGACCCCAGGGAGATGACTTTTAGCAAATGGTTTTTCAACCTTCTCATTACTGCAACAAAAAGCTCCTTTAAGTGAGTGGTCTACTCTGGCTGCCATAGCAGCTTACCCATTACAATGCTGACATTTTCTGGACCATGTGCCAAACGAGTGCTGAGGGGTGTGCGTGTGTGTAATGCACGTAATATGGAGACAGGCGAGGGACTGTTGGTTAGCTATTGCAGAGAACAGATCCTGTAATACTGGCAAAGGAGGTAGTTTTGTCAGATCAATTTGCAAGCTGCTTTCAGCTGTCAAGGGATTACAGTAAGTTTCTGGTGCTCTGTTTGCGGTACATGTGCTTCTCTGCTTGTCCAGGAAAAGCAGAAAGTGTTGACACTGCTATATGTTGCTAGGGGGAGGCTGTTTTCTGATGTCTGCTGCCTTAATCAGCTGACTAATTGGTAGTGAATGTTGTTTTTGGGAAAGAGAAGAGGTAAGGGATGAGGTGATGGCTTCTCTGTCACATCAAAAGAAGACAATAGGATGGGAGGTGATGGGTTTTGGACAACGGTTTTGGAGATGGTTGGTTGAAGTTAAGTATGCTTGTTCCTTGGTAGGCTAGAGCAATTATTACAGTATTAATGTGGTAGTAAATGAAGTATGCTTTTGCTCCTTTAAGAAGCAAGGAAACAGCATAGATTGCCTCATAAAGGTGAGGAGATGGAGAATTTCATCTCAGCTGTGTCATAACAGGCTGGCACTGTTAAGGATAGGAGGCTCTGTCAGTCTGTGGTTATGACGGTGGGGAACTAGACGGCCTCAGGACTAGGTAATGGAAATGGTTACCGAGCTCGTCTTCAGCGCACTTTGTCCTGCTTAAGCCAGCAGTGACTGGGGGCGATTACCACGTGTTGACTTAGACTGACGTATTTCCCATGCAGTGTAATCATGCAAAGAATTGAATTATTGTGGTAGCTGCTGGCAGGCAAGGCTCTCTGTGCCTGAAGAGGAGAATGCAAGCAGTGGTGCTGGCTTTGGCCTGTGCTTTGGGAAGCTTTAAGCTGTCAGTTAGGACCTCAGAACAGCCATGTCTGCAGAGGAAGATGACCCAGGAGGTAATGAGTTGTTTTGTAAACTTCTCTGCAAGTGTCACCACGGGAACTCCGTCTGCCAGGCGCTTCCAGCACATCCCTGTGGTTATGCTGGTAGGGAACCATAAAGCAGGGAGAGGCCATAAAGCTAACCACACAGCCGTCCTGCCAGATATTGTTAGTGACCCTGTGTGTGCCTGGACAAAAGCTGCAGGACAAATTGCCACGCAGAGAAACCCACTGAGGGATTCTTCTGCCTTTCCTTAGGGACTGATGGTGGCTGCCATGTTACAAACAAAGGAGGTTCTGGCTGATCCTTGCTGAACTGGGGTAGGAGACCAATCCTGTGTGTTCTTGCATTAAACCTCCTCTTTTCTTTCTGCAGGCTGCCCAGAAGGGAAGAAAGTTGAATTTATTACCAGCTTACTTGATGCTCTGACTACGGACATGGTACAGGCTATTAACTCAGCAGCACCTACTGGGGGTGGGAGGTGAGTCCGGAAAGCACTTGGGCTGAACGCCACCAAGGTGGCTGCAGAGCTCTGGGTGCCCCTGCGGCAGGGGTGGGAGGGAAAGGTGTAGCTCTGCGCCGATTCGGGTTCCTCTGGGTTGCTGAGAGAGGAGCTGAGGCTGCCTCTTCAGATGCTGCTCTGTCCTGTCATCCTAGCCCTGCCTGCCTCCTCCCGCCCCTCCTCCCTGGCAGCTGCTCCACCATAAAGGTTAGTATAGCCCATTTGAAGTGTGAAATGAGAGCTCAGTGGGAGGAAGTGGCTTGTTCTTTTGTCCCCCGGTGCATGAAAAGACCTAATAAAATGCAAATGGATTGAAGGAGACCGTGTGGCCTAGTGGATACCACGGGGAGTGAAGAATGCGAACCGAATTCTTGGCAGTACCAGCGCTGTGGTTTTGCTGTGGGGCGGGAGCCAGCCTGCCGATGGGGAGAGGAGCTGGTTTGCATGGCCCTCCCCTCTGACCGGCTGCCTGCTCATCCCTCTTGGAAGGAGCAGCAGGTCAGGCCTGTTGCAAGAGGTGGGCAGAAGTCTGCGGTTCTGGGGAACTGGAGAAAAGCTGAGGTCTTGTCTCCCCCTTCTGCTTGATAACAGCAAATCCCCTCAGTGCAGCAGCTGCAATGCTGTGGCAGGACAGGCCGTGGAGAATGGACGTAAAAAGTGCTATATTGCCTCGGCTAGGCAAGGCTTCCACGCTTCTGGATTCCCCCGACTATAAAAGGAGTCGGTGCTAGTTTAGCACGCAGGGATGCCACAACGGATACTGTGCTCATGTTCATAGGGGTGTAGAGGTGAAGGAGGTGCCTCTGTGTATGTGTTACTTTTGTGGGTAATACTCCAACGTATTGGCAGTGATGCTGATCCCCTGCTTTCCTCTTCAAAATGTAGAAGGAAGCAGTGCCATCTTTTACTCCGGACAAAAAACTTCCTGGGTGGCACCTCTGTGCCCTCTTGGTTTCAGTATGGATTGCTTGTGAACCCTTATGGTTTTAACTTCACATTTGGACCTTACAAATCAGGCCAGTGGTTGAGTGCCTGCGTGCTGAATATTCTGTAACCCATCGAATTAGCAGTATACGCCTAGCATGTCTGTATTCATATAAACAGGATGAAAAATGCCCCAAGGATGGGAAATACGTCGTTCTCTCCCAGCCATAAGCATTCCAATGTCAATTCTGTCTAATTTGCATGGTTCAAATGCAGTGGGTAGGGGTGGTGGGAAGCCCTGGAGAGTATTTGATATTTATTTGGCATCTTTGGCACAGGGACTGAAACCCAGCCAATGTAATCATCACTCTTAAAATAAAGCTTAATATAAACCAATATTGTAGAGACCAGAGATGTATGCCCCCACTGCACTTCTATAAACCAGCAGGCTTGCTTCCTAATGTTCCCCAAGCTTTGTGTATTTCTCAGCTTTCAATAGAGGCCTTTTTGGTACAATTTTTCGCTGCCCAGCTCTTCACACAGTCGTCACGTTGATTTATTTTCAGCTCCAGTGTCGGCAGCCCAGTTGCAAGGGGAAAAAGAAATCTTTTAGCAGGCTGTCCTTTGTAAGGCAAAAGACTGCTACCACCCAAATACTCTGCGGGCCCACAGCCATGATTAAATTCAGGAAACTGCTTTGGCGTAAACTTCCATGTGCATCAGCTAGGCTAAGCACATACCCTAAAGAACATGCGTCAAGCTTTTCCATCCCACCATGCCATGATCGGACCATTTATTTTGAAGAAAAAAAAAAAAGGCATTTCAAGGAATTTTTGGTACTTATATAAAAAGTTAATCAGTACAGCTTTCATTTCATATGAGTTTGCAGAGTTGGGAAGCTGTCTCTCTGCAATGAGTCCTGCTTTCCAAGTTTCCTAAGGGGAGGAATGTCCCGAGTCCTCTCTTCAGGAATATCTGAATTGTCTGGGTGACCTAACTTGACTTTGGCACTGGAAGTGAAAGCTCTTTTCCAAGATGAAGGGATATTTTACCTATAGGGTTAATCATTTCCAGCCTCAACAACTAACAAAATACTGTATTTATGACAGTGCTTATCCTGTATCTCCCTGGCCCAGGTTTGCTGAGAAGGTCATGTTGAAAAGAAAAACTAGAGATCTGGCTATCTGATTTTTCTTAATGTCAGTCATGTCAGTTTTAATGTCTTAATGTCAGTTTTCTTATTTGTGAGGCAAGCTTCACTTATTGCAGGCTCTTCTCCATCTTTGCCGCAGTGATGACAGAACAGGTTCTGTATTTAAACATGCACTGGTTCCCTCTGTAGCCTCCCTCTTTGTGTTCCTTTACAGTGTTCAGCATTTCATCCTCCTGGGCCTTTTTTAGAGTCTGAACAATGCATCCAATGATCTAAGGTAAATTTGTAACATATCACCAGCAAAGCTTATGCCTGTTGCAGAGGGCATGCCAGCCAGACAGCAAGCCGTACCCCCATGTCAGTTGGCCCCCTATATTGCCCTATGTATTTTAATCAATCAGAGAAGCAGCAAGTAGGATTTCTAGGGAAGGGGGGAAGTATTACTGTTTCTCCGTGGCAGCAGAGAGATGATACTGGCATGCAATATGCATCTTTAGTATCAACATTAAAATATGGGACCAAACCTTTGGTCCCAAGAAGTACCTTTCCAAGGTGTCAAGGGCTGAAAAAGCCTAACAGTGAGAGTCTTAAGGAGCTCAGCCTTCCTTAGAGTATTAAAAGAAAGGAAAAAAAAAAAGCTTGAAAGGCTTTCATATAATCTGAGCATCTCCATAGGGACAAAAGCTCTGCAGGCTCTTTAGTCAGTGGGGAAGAACATGATTAGCTGAACATAAACAAACTTGTGATCAAAATTTTTTTAAAGTGAGGGCAATTCTAAGGCAGAATGAAGTCATGAGGGAGGTGACAGATTCCCTCTCTCTAAGGCTTTCATCTTAGGCCTGATGCCTTTCAGAAAGACTTGCTTTAGTCAAACCTGAGTTACGGTCCTAAGAGTAACTTGATTCACATTCTGTGAGTATGATATACAGGAAATCAGATTAGATGACCCTGCGGCCTTCAGTCTGAATCTGGATGTGCGGAGTGAAAACTTCTTGCATTTGCTGAGTGTCTTCATCTTGAAGACTTTACCTATTTATGCTGCAAAGCTATCTGGCTTTGCAATTAATGTCTGTATTAGGTTTTTTGGGGGGGAAGGAGGAGCATGGGGAGAAATTATAGAGATCTGCATTTACAATACTACATAGAGCTGTGCTAAACGGCACACTTTATACTTGGCACACACAAAAGCAACCTAGTAGCAGCAAAGTGAGGCTGTACAACTTGGATTGCCGTAGGCCATGTAAGTAAAACCTGATAAGACTTTTTTTTTTTTATTGGGCATGCTTAAAACAACCTTGTAATCCCTTATAGGTCTTGTCTCGTTTAAGCAAGTTCAAAGCTATTGACTTTAATTGAGTTACTCTTGCTTTACAATAATGTAAATGAGATGAGAACTTCCCTTCCTCGTGGCCCTGGTTTATATTACAGCAAAATAGCCAAGTAGACTTCATTTAGACTTTTGAAACAGAAAATCTCTGGTAAAATTCATTCTTAATTTTAAGTTTATGTAATAACTCCAAGGCACATCTTGTTACTGTATGTTTTCAAAGTAATTAAGGGAGCGCTTGTAGGAAATTGGTTTATTAACCAGTGTTTGGTATCCTTTTTGAAAAGATGCATAGCTGAAATTGTTCACGTATAAATTCTATATAATAGGAGCAGCACTTTTTACAATTTAGACTTTGCTTTAGTACTTTTTAGTCTGTTTTTTAATTCGGACATATTCCTATCACACAGGGCCTAAACTAAAATAGACCAAAGGGGATCCCGGCCTGGGTTTCCCTGATCTGAGAAATTCTCTTTGGTCCCTGCCAATTCAGAAATTAATTTTAGTTGCCAAAATGTGTGCACTATGGCTTGCTACAGTATCATCAAAAATATTAATGCCCTGTGGAATTTTGGGTTAAAAAGGCAGCTTGCAACGGCCACCCTTATCATGTAACACAGCAGCTGTGTGCCTTCATTTTAAGTTGCCAATTATTCCCCATGTAATAGCCCTAAAAAGTACCTCAGAAGATTGCCCCCGAGGTTCCCTTTCATGCTCTAGTTGAGCAATTTGAAGCAGGCGAGCACAGCTCAGCACATCTCCAGGGTGTTCTGAAGCCAAGCCATGTTTTAATAAAGATTGACACTTTCAAACAGTGCGAGGAAGTTAATGCCCCACTCCTACTGCATTTCAATTGAAGTTGGATACCAACTTCTCTTTGTGCTCCTATGGAAATTCTAGCGTAATTAAAGATACGGGAGAGTTCATGTAAGAGGAGGATCTTTGAACAGTCAATGAGGAGTGAAGGGAGGTGATTTTCAAACCTTCTAAATGATTTATCCCACAATCTTCAGAAAAGTTGTGTTCAGAATAATGTTTCATACACAGCTTTGCCGGAGGAAAGGAAGAAACTGGACTGTAATAGGAAGATAACTTAAGTTTTAACTGTAGAGGAATTATGCATTCCCTCTAATGAATTTGGACTGTGTAGTACCCTTTTGTTTAGTCTGAACACAGCTTAGGTTTTTGTTGGCTTCTTGACTCTTTGGCTACAGGAAAGGGAGAATAATAAAACAAATACATGATCCTTTTGCAATTCCATTAGAGTAATCCTCTTTGATTCAAGCCATGTTCCACCGTTACAGCTTTTAACTTTAGAATAGACAACTGCAAAGAACAACAAAAGGAGAGTAAGAAGTGGAAGCAGAGTAAGAACAATTTGGAATTTTACCTCAGCTTGTTAAACTCTTATCACTTTCCACCACTCCCCCAGGCACCTTGGTGGACATCATGAATGCTGTCATAGGCGTTGACTGGCAGGGTCAGTCCTGTCATTTCTTTAGCTTTGCTCTCATCCATCCTTCATTCAGCGACAGCACCAAGCAAGGTGTACATCCTTGCAAAATATTTCCAAGTCATAGAAACTTACAACTTTAAGTCCTGTAGACATCCTGACCATAACCATGCCTTGTGTGTTAGGAGTGGAAGCTGGACTAATTTTTTTTTTTACTCTTGCTTCTGCTAGCAGCTTCTTGTCCATCAGTGTTCTTTCATCCTGGAATAGCTCCCTCTGGTTTATAGTCTCTGTTTGCAGTCCAGAGTTACATGATGTTAGGCTGGTCTTATTCCCCTTGCCCTCTCCTGCCTCAGCTACTATTGTTGCTACATAAAGTTTGTATTACAAAATAATAGGTTTTCTAAAGGTCTTCAAACAGGTCATCATCTGCTGGGTACTTCAGAGATTGCAACCTTGCTTTCCCTCAAAAAGGTATTTTGTATTAGGATTTTCTGTCACTGCAAAAGTACTGTGGGTCCGTGCAGCCTGTGCAGTGGGATGCAGTGGGGCTGCAAGTGTTCAAGGAGCAAAGGATAAGCTTTGGTAGGAATGGACTTCAGTTTACTCAGTAAAATTTAGTAATGTCTGACGTTGCTGCTCTTGTATACTTTACGCTATATACCTCCCCTTCTTCCCTGCTCCTTCCCACTGAGTTAACTCCTGCTTTCTTGCAAGGTGCCTCAAGGGCTGGAGAGCATTACAGACTGCATGCAAAGTGCATATTCAAGCTGTCTATTTGATATTTTGGCATATTCTTCTCTCTCTGCTCCAGAATCCAGGGCAGCTGCAAAAAGTGCATGCCTATGTTTTTTCATAGCCTCTTTGCTTTCTGCCTGTACCCCAGTTACACCAGATGATATGAAGGTGTTCTGTGGAAGTGTGTCTCAACTGGAAAATAGTATTGTTAAAAGTAACAGTACCTTAACTCAAATATCTCCAAGCATAAGCCACCTAAGAAATAAGTATTGTCCTCCTACGAGGGAGCTGATAGCACATTATACAGGAGGAGGAGCAAAAGCCTACTTAAAGAAGACTATATACTTGATGCCAAAAAAATTAGTAAGAATGCTGAGAAAGCAGGTTCCCTGTCCTAAGCCATGCTTCTCTTCATTGTTGGACTGTGGGTGGGCTTATGCTGCATAATGGAGCTAAACTTGCTGGCTCGTGTACGGAAGTGATCCAGCAATAGCAGGGTAGATTTGGAAAATCAGCTAGCACAGAGCTCTCTGCTTCCCCAGCACTCATTCTTTAGGATTGATTGTTTTGCCGTAGAGTGATAAAGAGGAACGATTAGGAAGAAAAGTAAGTACAGCTGTAATGTAGTCAGCATGAGAAGACCGAGAAGTCTGTCTGCATTTTGGTAATGTCTGTCTTTACTAGGTCTTACAAAGCTGCTACAGCACTGGAGTGAGAGACTGGAATTCAGTGGATTTTTGTGTGACTGTGTTAGAACAAGAGATGATGTTTTGCTGGGAGTTGAGAATGTACAAGGCAGCTTTGTTCTCTCTTGGTTTTTCTGATTCCTTTATGGTCTGAATGAGTAGAGAGGCAGCCCAACAAATGAAGTTTGCATCTGAGGACTGATTTATTTCTCTTGCAACAGCAATGGAGAGATAATAGAGGGAAATTCCCCCGGAATACTCCTGCAAAGTCTGTGCTTGCAGGACAATTAGAGCCCCCAGATTTATTTCAGCTGACCTGGCAGGTATGGTTGTTGTCATGGCACATCATCAAAGCTAGGTGGCTTAGCAGTGCTGTGAACTTGCATCAATTCATGTTTCATGGATGGTGCATGTGTCTTGCATGGGCAGGCGTCCAAGTCAAAATAGTTAGATACAGTGTTGTAACCTCAGCCTTCTTTAGTGTATCATGTAATTTCCTGAGCCAGGGAGATATGGCTGCACTGAGATGATGTGGGTCCTTCCTGTGCTGGGATTCTGGATGATCATCAGAAAGGGCAGGCAACCAACTCACGAACTGCAGTCCCACTAAGCCAGCCAACAGGAAGTGGTAAAAACTCAGAGATGGCTGTATCTTCCTTCCTCCTACAATCACAGCAGTTAAACTAACTCCCTTTAGCTCCATTAGCATGCTGCAGTTTTCAGCATGAGCTCTCAGCATGTTTGTAATGGCAAAAATTGATGTATCATCACCTCACGAGTCAATGTATTTGTATTAGCCTGTGGATTTCCCTGATTTACTTTATGGAAGTGCTGAAGAGAGCTATATTGCCCCTCTCGGTAACTCCTAAGAGCTCTTCCTTGGTGTGCCTCTGAAAAACAGGCACTTTTAAGTCCTGCTTCTGAGTGTCTCTTCAGCAGGTAGAGAGAAGCTTGTGTTCCTGTCTGTTGTCTTTCTGCTGTTGGTTCTAAGATGCTCTGCTATTTTTTCTATTTCTGCCTCTCCAGTTGTGAGCCTTCAGGAAATAAAGGGCAGCCAAGGCATGGACAAGGGGAATCTCACAAGCAAAAGCTCAGGTTTTACTCCTCTATCTCAGCAAAAGCAGAATAATGTCCTTTGCAATACAGAAATTCCCTGTGGCAGTTGGAAACATGCTAGTCTTCAAATGATAGCCAGCTCATTTCCAAAAGGGAGAGAGGCCAATGACTGTGTTCATAAATGTCATAAAAACAAGCCACAGGATGTGTTTTTATTCTCTCCTGTCATCCTGGTCTTCACATACAGTTTCAAGGCTCTGAAAAATCCGGGCACTCCCTTAGCTTCCTGGGGAGATTTTTGCAATTTCTGCTTGTCCATAGGTGGCTCCAGGGGCTTGCCTTGTATTTTGGCTCCCAAAACTAAGCCAAACTTATTCCCAACCTCTTCTTCCTCCCCCACAGTCTTTATCCCACTGTACATTGACCAGACTCTGTGCCTGAATGCCAGGCTGCTTCTCAGCTAAGAATTAAATGATGAAGGAGATAGTTTCAAGTAAAACTTTAGGAAAAATGTTGAGCAGTTTATTTGCCTCTCCCTACTGTGTGTGTTTACTGGTTTCGAGGATCCAGATGTCTGGGGATAGGGGCTACCTTTCTAAATTGTATCCTCATTTGTAAAAGCTATCAGAGAAGGTTAATGGGGACCTCTGTTCTCCACCTAAGCTCCAGTGCTTGCTTTCTGCATGTTGTAGGCTCCCCTTCACTAGTGATTTAAATTACCATGGTGGTAGCATGGGGGTTTTATTTTTAAGGCTCTGTAGCTGCATTTTAGAGGCAAAACTGGTCATACTGGAAGGTCAAAAGAATTTTCTCCCTTCTAGTTCCTAACAAAGAAATTTTCAGTGACCATTTAAATATATATCCTACCAGTTTCTGAAACAAGGCTGGTGACAGTCTTAAAGTGCATTTTGTAAGGTACCTGGGTTCATATTTCCCCCTCAGCTAGAATGCCCCAAACTCACACCAGAATCTGGCCGCCTGCAGCATGCAACTGTTCCTCTCTCACTGCTGGGGAAGGAATTAGGCAGCAGCTGGAGGTGTCTCCTGGAATAAGTCAGAGCAACCAGTGCCAGTGTAGCGTGTCTGACTACCTATCCACTAATTTCCATGCACTGACATGCTTTATTCTTGGGAGAAAAAAGGCTCAAGTCTCAGTCTCATTTCAGCTTTCTCTGTTGGCACGCTCATCACATGGAGAAAAGACGGACTAGCTTAGTGCAGTTTTTAAAGAATTCTTCTTTAGAAAGAGTTTCTTCCCTGGTTTTCTGTATCACTGAGGAATAACCCCTTTCCCACTGCTGCTGTAGAGCACCAACATCGCTTGAATGGTATGACATAACAGTGCTTGTTCAGTCATGGCTTGATGTTGAACGGCAGCATTCTCTATTCGTGCATCTTCAGCTGTTGCTTTTCCTCCTGCTCCTCTTCTCCTCCTCTCTGATACTGTTTGTTGTTGTCCACAGAAAGAAAATGTGAGCCAAATAACATTAAACTTGTAATATCACAATGAGTAAGAAATGAAGCAAACTGAAGTTGCCAGTTCCATAGTATTGCTTTTAATGGATTTGTGGTGCTTGTCTGCTGTGAAATTCTTGTGTATAAATCAACCATGTGAAGAGCATTAAATATGCTGAAAATACAGCACAGGAGTTCAGATTGTATAAATAGATAGAGCAAGAATGTTGCATCTTGCCAAGGACATTTTCAAATAATGAATGTGTCTTGCATGAAATGAATTTGTTCCTTTTCTGAAGTCTAGATGTTGCTATCACAGAAACTACCATGACAGCTGACACTCACAGGTCTCCTGCTGGTAACTTGAATGGGAGCGCAAGGGTCAAAAGGACCATGGAGATTGCCTCTTGCCCTCTAAAGGGGATACTTCTGGGATTAGGCAGTTTCAGCAACTGGTGTGAGGAGAACCAGAGCTACTGAAGGTATCAGTCTCCAGGAATCTCTTGGCACCACTTATTAATGCTAAAGGACATTTTTAGAAAAATCTCTCTCAAAAGAACCCAGCTAAAAGGAGGAGATTGTAAGACCTGCGTATTTTGCCTGCTTTAAATTATGGCATAGTGCATGTCTGACTGGGCGAGCAGCTCTGGCTCCTCAGCATGTGCTTGACAGTGCTGGTGAGAGCACCCACTTGTTGGGGGGCCTGTGCTTCCTCTGTTCCAGGTTCTCTGAGCCAGACCCCAGCCACACGCTGGAGGAGCGAGTGGTACACTGGTACTTCAGCCAGCTGGACAACAACAGCAGCAATGACATCAACAAGCGGGAGCTGAAGCCTTTTAAGCGTTATGTGAAGAAGAAAGCCAAGCCCAAGAAATGTGCCCGACGTTTCACTGACTACTGTGACCTCAACAAGGACAAGTCAATCTCACTTCAGGAGCTGAAGGGGTGCTTGGGAGTCAGCAAGGAAGGAGGTGAGTGCCTTTCCTTCCCCGTTGCATGAGAATAAAAGACTTGACATGGAGTTACAGCAAACTCAGGAATCAGTTTTCTCCCAGGTGATTCAAAAGTGCCACAGTTTGTGTGAGAAAATGAGTGGGATTAATACCCTGCTGTGCAAATGTAGTTTGTTATTTGTGTTATGGCTCTGCCTTATATCCCTTATCATAGACCTTTGTGCTAAGCACTATACAGAAACAGGGCAAAAAGATGAGTCTTGCTCAGGAGCCTGCTTGTACTCTAGAAGTCCTTGGAAACTGTAGTTCAGATCAGGTCCCTTCTGAGTAATACACTGCTAACAATATTCTGTTGTCTCAACCATGTAGGTTGGATGATGTATGAGCCAGCACAGACCCAGTCCTTCTCCAGAGACCCTGTTGACTAACAGAAATAATATTTATTTTCATTGCTAAATCCAGCATGCAGGAAAGTGGGTGACGCAGAGAGAGCAACTCAGAAAGAAAGTGCAGGGCTGTACTGTTGCCCTTTTTCAGAGTTAAATTGCAGACTTTTCTAAATTGCAGACTAATTTCAGACTTTAAGACTGGGGGAGAAATAGGGCATATGAATAACGTATTTTCCTTTCTGTTTAGCGCCTGAGCAACCAGCCCACCCTCCTTCCTTTTCTTCCTCTTTCATCTTCACCTCATCTTCTGTTGGGATCTGGACCAAATTGATATTTTTGGAAATTTTATGAATTGAAACTGTTCAACCCAAATTCAATAATTATCAGTCATTCTTGACTGTGGGCAGACTTGCTTGGCAGGAGAAGGCAAACAGGGAGATTCCAGGGGACTAATTTCCTGTGCAGGTGTTTTGGCTGTGTGAACAGCTCTTGTTATAACCGTGTGCCAGTTGGGAAGGGTGGGTAGCTTTCTTTCTCCAGGCTTAACCTTTCCTTAGTTCTTTCCTCAGGTTTAGCATGAGCAGGAAGGGAGTCGGTGCATTTGGGTGTTGGGAAGTTGCCTTTCCTAGGTGCTTTGCAAACTTTGCTTGGTTATCATAATAAGCCTGTTGCATTACTCGTCAGCTGTGAGAAGCATTCAGCTTCCCTAGCTCAGTGGAAGTTTTTTTCTTAGTCATCAGTACCTTACTGAGGAATGACATACCAAAATAGCAACCCTGTTCCTTAATTTTATTACCTTCCCAATAAGACGAATATGCCAAATGAGTTTTATTGCTATTTGGCCTGGAATAAGACTCTCTGGAATCCGCTGCCTTGGCCAACCAACTGTTCAAAATCTAGTTTATGGAAGGGGGCGGGGGGGGGGGGGGAAGGAAGAAAATATGAATCTTTGAGCTTGTGTGAAGGGGAAAGAAAGCAGCAAGACATTGTTGTGAGTGCCTGATTGCCCAACTATTTGCCAAGAACACAGTCTTGACCTTTCATGGTTTCTTCCATTGTATGAGGACAGGACTGTGTGCAAAAAGGGGGTCTGACCTTGTTTTATCACACAGGTCCACATACCTGCTAAAGGCCTGATAGGCCTTGAGGATCAAAGATATATGGGTAAGTTATGTGGAAGGAGGACCGAGGGGGGCTAAAGGATGGTGAGGGCTAAAAAGTAGTAGAGGGTGCAGTGCAGGGAGCAGGTACTAACATGTAGGAAAGAACTGAGGGAGAGTACTCTAGAAGTGCAGTAAGCAAGTTCGTGATGGTTCTTTTTTAAGAAGTCATGAATTTGTGAGGTGGTAGATGACACGTTTGCTCTACTTTCTTTTCACAAGAACTTCTGAATTAAGAAATAACTGGTAGCTTACCTCTTCTCCAACTTTCCCTTATCCTGATCCATGGGTGCATGCAGTCAGTCAACTAGCCTATGTATTTGCTCTCTGTTTCTTTCTCCTTACCATGGCCTCCAAGCATCTGCTGGGGCTGAGGTCACTGTTGGTCCAAGCCAAGAGCTTGTTGGGAACCTTTTTGATGATGTACTTTCAGTTGTAAACTGCCAGTCAGATGAAACCAAAACTTTTCATGGAAATGTTTCTGTTTCAACAAAAGCTTTGCTGGAAAGACTTTTCTGGTCTGGATTGGATGAGGAAGGGTTGGAGGGAGGCAAGGAAAGTTATCATTTCCCCTTGGTATACTTCATTACAAATTAACTTGCCTCAGATATTCCAAATCCTGGTTGGGTATCCAGCAGCATAAGGACTAAAATGAAGTGGGTCATTATTCCAGGTGAGTGTGCCTCCTGCTAGGCAAACTGAATACTTGTAATGATTTTGAAAATAAAACTTAATACAAATTTTGTAGGGTTTGGGATGCCGAGGAAAACAAATGTTAAGGCTTCTGCATTTTTGTCAGTGTTTTGCTTTTGGGGTTTTTTTTGTGGCCAGTTCCATCCAAACATGGAAATAGTGTTGCTTGAAGGAAGCACAGGGCATAGCTAGATCAGCACTGTTATATGCCTCTTGGGCACTAGATAGTCTAAATAAATAAAATTTATGTGGGAGGATTCAGCTGGGATATTTATAAGGACAAACCTGAATCTGAGCTCTTTCCAGCTTAGGATCAAATCTGTCCGAGATGCATAGTTCTGTCTGTCTTCCCCTCCTCAGCAGGTTCTTGATGCCTGTGGTAACCTAGTTGTGTGGGTGCTGCCAGCCAGTGGTTCTTCAGTGAGGAAAATAGCTGTCCAGTCCGCCAGCAACCCTTCCACTTTTCCATCCTTATGATGACCGAGAAAGTTGCTGGGAAATCTGCTAGGTCTGGTGGCCACTTTGCACAGCTCTTGCCCCTCTGCTTAAACTAGATGTGTTTCTATCAGGGGCAACTAAGGTGGAAAAATGCCATTCCTGGATCTCAGAATCAAGTAGCCACGAAGAGCCAGCCTTTGAGGGCTTGCAGAAGCCTGCAAATGGTTTCTTAGACTAGGGCAGAACAGGCAGAGAGGGCTTGAAGCTCAGAGGACACCAGAAACAGTCTTTGCCATCATTTGATCTAGGATTGTCTGTTTGAGGAATTGTGGAAGGAAAACAGACTGATTTACAGCCTGTTAAAAGTTAGCATTCATCAGTGCAGTCTGCGCAGCCTGAGTTAAGGGGGGAACCATCTGTGATCAAAGAACAAATTTAGCTCTATGCATTAGTCAAAAGGCAGGGTCCTTGAGAGGAGATAGACACACACTGTAAAGCTTTGCTGAAAAGTTACTGGACCCAAGATTAATAGGAGTCCAGTGATCTCAGAGAGGAGGACTGTAGCTCTGAGCAAGGCTTTTACTAGCTGTGCTGGCTGCAAAATGCTGGAGTTGAGTTTTACCTCTGTATTCCTCCAAAGTCAGAAGACAAAGTCAGCATTTTGTGCACGCCCAAAGAGGAGCTCAGGGATTAAGCAGCGAAGAAATGTCCCTCCACCACCTGATGGGAAGTTTCCTTCTGCCAGTTCAGATTCCGTGATTGCTTTGCCATCCAAGAGCTTGTCAGATGGTAGGTGTTGGGCGCACTTCACAGGCCGTGAGGACTTCTGGGGTGGAACCCAGCCACTGTCTGTGCCAACAGCCATCTACCAAGAGCACAGTCCCGAAACAGGATCAAAATGTCTTAATTGAAAAGGGTGTGTATGTGTGTAATTAAACAGGATGTCACTTTCTACTGGAGCTGAGCAAATACTACAGAAAGAAGGAAAAATAATGGGCAATCTAAATAGCAGATTTAATTCAGTGATGTTTGGGACCCTTCTTATTGGTATCTGCAGAAGTAACCATCTGCGTGCTTGGGGGGCTTCTGGGAATGAGTATGCTCTATATCCCTGCTGTGCAAGCAGCTGTGTGGGATGACGGTAGAAAGCTGACAACAGTCTGAGAGGCTATGAGAAAACTGTAACCAGGTAATGACTGGCTTAATAAAAAGGAAATTCAGAGTACATCTAATTACAATTAGATTAGAATGTGAACAAGCTGCACTGGTTCAGTGCTTTTTTTTTTGCCTTGTTCAGATACCTCCTTGGAACTCAGTAGAGATGCTGTAGTTTGTCGCCGTTAATCTTGAGGAAAGTTACTGATGGTTAGTGTGGATCAGGACATCAGTAGCATGTTGAGGACACAAGATAAGGCTTGTGGTAGCATGTTTCTCCCCCATCAAAGGTGAGAGCTTTGCTCAGTAAGTCTGAGGAGTCATTTCTACCTATAAAAGCTGCCGGGTTTTCCTTGGGGCTTTTCCTTTTGAAAGACACCTGGCCTAATCCAGTGTGGCTAGATTTATTACCCAAAATAGTGTACTTGTGAGGCTGAGCAAATACTCTGCATTGTGAAACTTACTGAATGATGGGATGTTACCCTATAATACCCAAGGGCTTCCCAGGTATATGTTAGTAACCCACTGTCACCATCTGCCATATTCCTTCCTCTCTTTCATGTCAACTTTATGCTCGGTGCAGTGTTGTTTTGGTGGGGTTTTATCTTCTGTAGGTATATGCGGCTGGCCTGTGTTTATACTGAAGGCAATACTCTCTGCCTTTGGAGTGACAGGTGATGAGCTTCAGGGTAGTTTCCTAGCACGGATGTATGGGGCCAGACCCACAGAAAGCACAGAGCCCTACCAGGCTGCTGGCAGGGCACGCCTGGAGCATCCCTCCCATTTCAGGGATGCTCCCTGCCTTTTCTGTCAACGTACCCGGAGCTCCTCGCCTCTTTCGGAAGACAAAGAGGCCTCGTTCACAGCACTGCACAGTGGTCTTAGCTGCGCTGGGTGCCAAAGCTGGCGTTTGTTCGGATGCCTTCCCCCTTCCCCAGCCAGCCGGCCGTGCGCGGCCCGGCAGCGCCCTCCAGGGGCCCGGCCCCGGGAGCGGCCCGGCCTCCGCGGCTCCAGCCGGCCGGAGGGTGCCGCGGCTCGTAAAGGCCCCGGGTTTTTATTGCCAGCCCGCCGGGAGAGTCCCAATTAGCTCTGGAGGAATCTGCCTCTTGGCAACAGAGCTCTGCTTTTTATACACGGGCGCAGAAATAAGCGAACGACGGTTCCTCTGATCTCGCCAGGGCAGATGGCCGATACGAGGCCGGTGTTCGGGGGCCTTGAAATAACTTACCGTGTTTACACAGTTTCTCTTATTAACGATCTCTAAAGCCAACAGGTTGTGCTTTGCGACCCATTTCAAACCCAAATCTTATTAACGATCTCTAAAGCCAACAGGTTGTGATTTGCAACCCATTTCAAACTCAGCCACCGCCACCTTTCTTTCCCTCTCTGTTTCCTTCCCAGCAGTTCCTCTTCTGTCCTGCAGAAGCGTCCCGTCCTGCAGGCTGCAGGCTGTCCTGCCCAGCCTCTGTCCCCTGGGGCTTCCCCAGTCTCACCCCTGCTCTCTGAGCTTCTGCTTATCTTGCTCTTGCACAGAGCTAAGTTTGCTGTAGCTGTGAGTGTGCAAAGTACTTAATGTGCAAAGCAAGCTGTGCAGTCAGGTCAGATGCATGCACAAATCAAAGATAAGTCTTGGGCTAGGCCGGAGTGGAGGGTGGCAGCAGGCTTACTGCTTCTGGCTGGGAGCAGAAGTTCCCATTTCCAGCTAATACCTCATCTGAAATCAGACCAAGCAACTAGCAGGAAATGTAACATGCTTTTGAGAGCTCCAGTAATCCCTGAGCTGTCTGTACCCAGCGCATGGTAGGAGCAGGTTTGTTGTTGAGGTGAGAGCCCTTGTCATGAGCTCCATCTGGTGTAGGGTGCGCGTGCCTGTATCTCACGACGCAGTCACAGCTCTGCAGTCTGTCCCTGCTCTTCTGCCAGGTATGAGTTCAGGTCTTTGATTTTAGGCACCAGCTTGATTGTTTGGTCCAAGCTGAGGATTTAGTAAACTTGGGCTGGCTGTATTGCTGACACCTTCACTGTTCTGGCTGCCCTCTGCTATGTGATGTTATTTTGCTTGCTGTTAGCAAAAACTGCTTTGGGAAAGTTCACGGCATTTTGCCGGAAACTACTTGCATCCTTCCTTTCTTCTTACTCCTTCCACAGTTTAGTTTAACCTTGTAATTGTTGCTTCTTGCCCTCTGGATTTCGTGACGTTCAGATACTACAACACCAGGTATTTAACATCTCTCATCTCAACCACATAGTCTGACTCTTGCATGTGAATCTTAAGGAGTGCTGGCAGGACTTGCTGTGTGCACACTCAGAGGAGCTCCTTTGAACCTGGCCTCCGGTAGCAGACAGTGGGGAGGCTCCTTTGTCATGCCACGGCATTTATTGCCTTTAATATGGTTCTTGGATTTTACAGGTAGCCTGAGCAGTTTCCCCAATGGAAAAAGACAAGGCCTTAACCCTTTCAGTGAGTATCTTGTCAAAATGTTTCCTTTTTTTCCCGTGATAACCATGTGTCCCAAAATTCATTCTCTCCTGCTCTCCTGTGTTCACAAATATCAATACAGAAACAGCTGGAAACCAAAGTTGTTCATAAGGGGTGTGAATATAACAACATGCAGCTCAGCTGCGTCATCTTGAAGTCCAGCACTGTGTCTTCAGCTGGGGCAGACAGGACATTGCTAAGGAATTATAGTAGGATACAGCAGCTATGGGATGAATACTCTCCTACCCTATTCTCCCTGCTCCTAGCAAGGAATGATTTAGGTGATTTGTTGTGTTTACGTTACATTACTCCATGGACAAGTTCCCATGAAGACTCTTCTCTGTCCCCGTGAAGGTCTGCTCTCCTCTGTATTTTGTGGAAGTGAATCACACCCTTTCATCAGGCATGAAGAACAACTTCTATTTGTTTTGCTTTTAGACCTGCTGCCTCATGGTTTCATTGAGTTGTTCTCATTTTGGCTTGAGAAACAGTGAGCAGTTCTCCGCTGCCTGTTTTTCTCCTGCCACTTGTTGTTCTATAGCCCTCCAACATATATCTCGTTAGACTCCTTTCCATGTTGAAAAGACCTAGGCTATGTATTTGCTTAATGACAGAAATCTTCCCATGCCTCCTGCTGTCCTCCTTACCTTTCTGTGTACCTTATCTGGTCCTGATGAGATGGGCTGAACAGAGAACTGAAGATAAAGATCAGCTGACTGAAGATAAACATAATCAATCACTACATTGATGTAGTGATGTTTCCTGGTGTGTCCTCAGTTCTTACCGTGTATTTGATTTTTGTCTGCTGCTAAAAGCTGAGTGGAGGCATTCGAAAAATTGTGTACTGTGGCTTCAACCTCTTTCCTGATCACTCAGAGTGCTTCGTGTAGGACAGGTCATCCCCGCTCCCCACTCACGCGCTGTGTTGCATGTATAGACATTGAAGTCAATCCGCTGTTTTTATAAGCTGGTCATTGAGCACTGTGAGTGCCTTTTGCAGAGCTGTGCAGTTGATTTCAAATATGACTATCTGGAATAATTTTGCATTTGGCAATATTCACCCGCTGTGGCAGGGCATGTCGGTTAGCACCAATCCCAGTGAGGCCTGTTTGGTAACCTTTCTCCTTTCTGAAAACCAAATCCATACTTCTGCCTTCTCTTCGCCATATTTTCACCTGTAATTAATCCACAAAGCTCTCGCTCTGATCCCATAAGAGCTTTGATTCTTTAAGAACCTTTGACGAGAGACTTGACAAAAGCTTGCTGAAGAAATGAGTGCAGGGGTGTGCGCACCCATCTGGCTCACTAAGCAGCACCCTTGCATCATCCACTGGAACACTAATAGCCCAGCAGGGTCCTGGGACACCCAGCTCCAAGTATGCTGTATCCCCGCCCCAGATTCAGTAGCTTGGTAGGCTTCAGAGTGCCTGGTGCAGGCAGGTCTCTAGGAGCTATTGAGCAGGGAGACTGCTGCATTGTGCTGCTGCAGAGGTGGGGAGAGGTGGCTTGCCCTCGCCCTGCATGCCTGCCTCCTTCGAGGCCTGCTTGCCTGCTAGGGAAGGAGGCAGCTGGCTGTAGCTCACAGGGGAGGTGGCGGCAGGGCAGCCTGGCAGCAGCAGGCTTCTGCATCAGCCGTGGCAGGCGGAAGAGCAGAGGGAGAGATGTCGGACCAGTTGTTTGCCCAGACTGCATGCCCATTTCCAAGGAGGGGGAGGGAGAGGAAAGTAGTGGTTTATGTTTAAAAATACGTCAGTCCCTCGGGCTCCGTGTGACTCATTCAATGCTTTTTTCAGCAAGGCTGTCTCATTAGCCCCTGATTGTTTTCAGCCTCACAGCTTACTCTGGGATCTCAGCCTTCTGGGGCCTTGGCTGCAGCTGAGGCTGTACTGTATCTTTATCAGTCAGGTGCCCTTTTGGTTTTAATTTGCCTTTTTTCCTCACTTTTTTGGCTTCTGTTTTGTTTGTTTTCCTCTTTTCCCACCCCACCCTTTCAGTAGGTCGCCTGGTGTAGCAGCAGAAGACAGGAAGGGAAGGCAGGAGCCGACCCAAAGGAAAGAAATATCCAGCAACAGGCGGACAGACACCTTTGCTGCTTGTGAGCAAGCATGCAGCATCAGCAACATCCAGCGTAGCAGAAGTGGCACCCAGAACGTTTGCACTTTTTAATAATTGGTTTGGGTTTGGGTTTGTTTTTAATTGCTTTTCAATGCCATTATCTAATACTTTGGAGAGCGGGGGAAGCAGGATCATGACTTTTTAAAATTGGAACAGCTACTGATGACGTAAAATTGAGTTCACTGGGACTCAAAGAAAGAGAATTTTATATACTGTATATAAATATATATGTAAATTGTACAGTTGTTTTGTACAGGGGTTGGAGTCACTCTTCTGTTCCTCCCTTTGCTTTTGAAGGCTGTTAGGGTTAGAGGGACACTTTGCATTTAATGGATTACAGTAATGCATTCATTTCTGCCACCAAACCATCATTCAGTTGCAAACCTTAACACCCCCATGCAAAAAGGAGCAAGTATATCATGCTTGCAGATGTGCACACAGTGCCCCAGGTACCAAATGCTTCTTGGGAGCAGCTGAACCCCTTCTTTTCTTACTGTAAAGCCCTGTGCAACTTACGGGCAATTGGGCTTTTGAGAGAGCACAGGTTGCACCTAAGTATTGATGCACTGCAAAGCTGCTTAAAGTAAGGCTAGAAAAGGGTTGTATTAAGGACACTCAAAAGTAATTTCTGCACCTGTTGCAAGCTGGGCAGAAATGAATTGCAAATGCATTACTATCCAGGCTCAGAAGGTGTGCTTAGCTAAGATGTGCCATGCCTCGGGAATCTAACGCTGTAGGAAGGACGTGGGAGCTGTAGGTCTAGTAGGGTCTGTGGAGTGAAGTCTTGCATCTTCCTCTCTGACAAAGTGTTCATCTATATGCTGTACAACAATAAAAATATTGAGAAGCCTGCTAAAAGCAGCATCAGCCTGCCTGTTGCTTTGCTGAAGAGCAAAGAACATATTTGTCGGTGCAGAAAGACACAATCACGCTGCTGGTCCCCAAGAGTCTGGTTTACTCACGTTTCAACACTGCAGCTTGGGCCATGCTCACTGGTGAAGGTCTGTCTGCAATGACTATTCTTGTCTTTGGTGGCTGTGAATCTCAAGCTCCTCTCCTGCACAGTGGTGTGCCTGCCTCGCTTAGAGTATCCACTTCACCCGATTTGCTGTTATCAGTACCTCCTGTGCTATCACACTCCAGTGTCACATTATAATAGCAGTGAAGACTTGGATTGAGGAGCCTGGTCTCTTGGAGGCCACAGGAGCTGTTTCAACTACCAGCATTTTTTCCAGAGTTGTTTCTTACTTAATCTCAGATATAATTGTAAAGTCAGCAGTAGGGCAGGGACACCCATATCAGCAATCCTAGGTTTGGGCAGAGTGTGATGGGACACACAGTGTTTTGCTTTGTGCATTTCCAGCCACTGGCAGCACTTGCCTGTTCATAGGAAATGTTCTGAGCAGCCTCCCGCTTCAGACCTGGTGATCCTTGTGCCACTCATCTGTGGACCAAGAACCTGTAGTCAGAGATGATGACGTGCTATGCTAATATGAGATCACACCAACAATTGCTTGTAACAGCATTGCGTTACTGTAGAGACTGGGCTTGTCCCTTGAGGCTTTGTTGCTTTGGTAAAAGATGTTGCAACACAGCATCTTCACGCTGTGGCATGTCATCATGACAATAGCATGAGATAAACACATCACAGCAGGAGTGTCCTGATGCAGTTAGTGCCTTGTTGACAAAATGGAAAGCTTAAAAAAAAAAGAAAAAACAAACCAAAAAATCTTTCTATAAATAACTGTTTAATAGTAGTAATACCTCTTCCTCTGGAAAGTAGATTGGAGCTAAGTAAAGCATTTGGCATGGTTTAAAACACCTCTGGTAATCTCTGAAGTATACATCACACCGCCATAATATAAAGAAGTCATCTCTTTAGCAAGAGCAGATCCTGCTGCTTGATCTTCATGGTTTCTCGCATACAGTGTATGTGCTTTTTTTTGGCCTGAAAGCTCCCATCTTCTTGATTGCATCTTCTTTTTTTTTTTTAAGTGCCCAGGGCACATCTTTTGTGTGTTGAAATTATTTGATTTAGTGTATAGTTAGAAATGTCCTTGTCACTCATTAATACTATTGTAGGAGAAAAGAATTAATCCAACTGTATAAAAAAACCCTCTCCTTTTTTAATATGCTAGTTTTAGGAATTAAAAGCTCTGGCTGCTGGGTTGGTGTTTGTTTGGTTGGTTTTTTTCAATGTATAGTTGCATCCAGCAAAAGCAGCCACTTGGATGCCTATAGGAGTTCTGTCAGCCAGCCACTGGGGCCGGGCAATGCCCCACAAGATTGCGGGGGGAGTACAGAGCTGCTAAAAGTCACTGCATCTTTTCTTCTGGAAATGTCAACAAACCAGCCAGCCAGCGCTCCTGCCTGTCACATAAATCCTTCTGCAGCCCTCCTTTTTCTCATCCTTGTGTCCTTCCCCTCCAAAAGGCCTGCACTCACATGTAGTTTGCAATTAAAATTGGGTCAGTTCTTCAAGGAAACAAGGGGTGGCTGTTGATGTTAGCTTTGGTATTGGTGGGTATTCATGTTGCTATGCTAGAGCTGACTTTATGGATGGATTGGGGTCCAAGCATTGTATTGCTTTCCCCTTTACTTTCACGAGACAAGTCCAAGTCCCTGCATCCTGACTTTCTGTGTTTGCATGGGTCTCTGACCAGCTTCTGGCAACACTTGTACATTGGCGTGCAAGACCCAATCAGCATGATTGTGTAACATCTGGATAGAGGTTGGGTTACTTGTTCTGGGTTTGTGTGTTGGAAGATCATGCAGACAGTACTGGTCCTGATTCTAATAACCCATCCTGTAAGTTGTCCAAACAGCCTGTACTCATCAGAAGAGAGCAGTGCCTCAGCTCCCCTTTTCCCTTGTTGCTTTTATTGCCAGATAACTGACCAGTCCACCTGGCTGCCAGGCCAAAGATGTCCTTATCTGGCAGTGGTAAGCATTCTTTTGTTCTGCCTTGCATCAGTAGCATCCTACTGAAGCTGGGGCATGGGGAATGTCAGCGTTGTGCCGGGAAGCAGACCCTGGGCATGTCTCTCCTCATCCTTCAAGTCTTCCTGGGCCTCTCCAGCTCTACTTTGAATGAAAGCTGAAAACAGCTGGGACAGAGAAGAGAACCAGGGCTCCACAGTGCAAGTCATCTGCTCTTCCTGCCAGAAGCAAAAATCTTTCCTTTTTTGATGATCCTCCAAGGGCGTAGTGTGTTGGAGGGAACTGCATTATGGTGGGATTCATCCGTGTGAAGGCACTGCTTTCCATGGCCTTAGTTTATATTGAACTTACCCTGTCCCAGCACATTTCTGCCTGTGGCATTGTTTGTTAGACTGAAAGGCGTCTGTTTGATTTTGATTTTGTAATAAAATAGATAACTTTTGCTCCAGTGTCTTGTGGTGGTTTCTTGCTGAATCTTTATGTCCAGAACTTACGTCTTTCACACACTATTCTGTTACCTACACAGTGCCGTAGGAGAGGGAAGGGGACTTTCCTGCTCCCGGAGTCATGTGTCAGTCTTTGGTTGGGATCTGAGGTCCTTGGATGTTTCTCTCCTGTGTGTAAGCCTCCAAGTTGAATTGAAACATGCCCCAGAGTGCTTCTCTGCAGTTTGATGACAGCTGCCTGAATCTGCCCAGGCTCCTTTGAAAGGCTGTGAAGCTTCAGCAGGAGAGTAGAGGTGACCGCAGAAGGTGGGACCCACAGCCAAGTGGGATCTCATAGCACAGTCTCCTAAACCAGGGACAGAAGACAGGCACTGTACCTCATGTCCTCATCCCCACTCACCTTGGGAGCCTTCATGCTTTACTTTTGCAGGTCAGGCCTCACTACATGGGAGCCTGAAATACTGTCTTCTAGGTGTTGGCCAAAACCTTTTAATCTTCAGAGGTGACAAGTAGCAAGCTATGCTGGGAAGCTGCTGCTATTGTAAAACATGCTATTTCCTAGGCTACAGGGCGGTGCTATTCATCAGAGGCTGCAGTACCAGGGCCATGACAAAGGAGGCCACACACGTTTCCCTATCAAGCAGATACGACCAGTTTTCTCATCACTGTCTATGTCATTTCACTTGATCACATGTAAATCTCTTGCAATTAATAAGGAGCCAATTCATTTATTGCACATTGAAGGGGAGGCAATTGCAGTCCCAAAGGGAGGTTTTCTGCTTGTATGGTAGATGGGCAGAGAGGAGGTCTGCTAAGACTGGTGTCTTTAGATGCAAGTTCAATGATGAAAGGGGAAAATGCAGAGATGAATGACAGCCAATGTGGATTTGTCAAGAATAAAATGTCAAACCGAGCTAATTTCCTTGCATTACCAAGGTAACAGGTTTTGGGCTAAGGGAGAAGCAGTAGTTGTCATCTCTGGAGTTCTGCAAGACTTAACTAAAAATAGGAAAATAATATTAAAAGAAAAAAAAGCAATTCTTTGGCCATGTTTCCTGTTTCTGGGGTCAACATAAGGTACTCTGAGAGGCCTTCACCCTTCCTTGGTGGTGCAGTCATTCTGTAAGCAAGTCAAAAGAACTACAAAGAACTTGCTTCTGCCTCTGCTTCCAACAGCGATATTGCCAGAAGACTTTTCCTCTTCCCCCACCTCTTTCCCCCTTATCTTTGACACAACTAACAAAATCCACATGCAGAATGCCGACCTTCTGACTTCTCAGCAGCCAGCCCTTGCAAGCCATTTCAGGCAAAATAACTTGGCAACCCTCCAAAAGCTGATATTAAATTGGACAGTGGGATCTGCAGAAGTGGCACTCCTCAGTTTGGAAAACACCTTGAAAACAAAGTGGGTTAAAAAAACACACCTCAGGAACTAGGACTATAACAGCAAGTATTTTCTATGGAGTGTTTGCCAGAAAACCTGGGGCTGGCTCCTTTGGGAGGCAATGATGCTGTCTGCTGTTCTGTATCCAAGGGCCTGCTTACTGATTTCAATGGCTGTGTTTGTTTTTCAAAGGTGCCTTGCCTGTGCACACCAGGAGGTGTCTAGCTTTCGTTCAGAAAACAACACCAGCTCTGTGCTACATGTTGCAGCACAAACCTATATCCCCACCTCCCTCAAAAGCACGAATGAACATTTATTCCACATTATGTTGTTCTTTCAGCACATGAGGACTGGGCTGAGGGTCTTCTGGCTCTCAGCCCAGGCAGAGGAGCCTGGTCTTGCTGCGTGCTTAGCCAGTTGACATCCCCTTGAGGACAAGGCACTGGCGGTGGGTGGCTGTGCTCACTGCCTGAGCTAGACCTGCACTGTGCTGCAGGCAGAGGGGTGCCTGTTGGGTGTTGAGGGAGGCAGAAGTTTGTGGCTCCCGGAGGCTGAGGTTGCCTCCTGTCTGGTGCCAGCAGGACTGGCAGGCCCAGCTCTCCTGCATGCAATTCACAACTAGGTGGCCCTAGTTTGGAGCTCAGAGTAGCTCCTCAGTGCAAGTTCTGGGAGTCTGGGGTGCAGATGAATTCAGCTCACCTTACTAGAACAGACAAATTCAGTCCCAGCACAAAACAGATCCTTAATTCATTGCTTTTTGGTATGCGAATGAAGGACTCAAAACCGTGCATGACCTTCGTCCTCAGTTTGGTGAAATGAGTTCTTCTGTAGCATCTCAGTGCTGTGCTTCAAGCAATAAAAACTGCAGAGTTCGAATGGCCATTATACAGGACAGCTCTGGCTTTGCATAGCACAAAGTACCATTGCTGTCTCCATCAGTCATGATTTTGGCTGAGACCACTCGAGTAATCCCTGCTGACTTCACCATGTCAGAAAAGAGTTGATGCAGCATTTGGCTGAAGAGATGGAGCTATTTCTGAAGTTACTTGGATGTTCTCGCTGTGAGCTGGCAGGTTGTAACAAGCAAAGCTGTGTGAAGGTGGCTGAAGTTGGATGTGTTCATCTGCAGCCCAATGTGAACGTGAATTTTTGCATCTCTTGAGCTGTTATGATTGTTTCAAGTGTTCAGATGTTTGCTGCAAGCTTTTTCTCCTCGAAATGCAGTTGAATACCAGACCTTTGTAAAATGAGTTAATCTGAAGTGCTCAGACTCCAAAAATAAATATCAAATATCAATGAATTCAGAAAACTGGTGGGCAGGCTCTGTGAAGAGGTGCCCTAAAGGATAAAACAGATCTGAGAACTGATAAAAGAGCTGGGGTCAAAGTCCCATTAAGAAGCTATCCTGCTGCAAGGGAAATGAAGTAGAGACCAATAAAGGGGATCAAGAGCTCTTCAACATCCTGAAGCATGAAAAGGAAAAATATGAAACATGGGATTGGTGTTGGAGCATTGTAGACTACATGTGAGGTTCCAGGGGACTTACTTAAGGATGACATGGCAACATCACCTAACTAGAGATGAAGAAAAACCTAGGGAATTATGGACCCGATGTCCTAAAAAATCTCTCTGTGAAAACTTAGAAGAGCAAGCTACTGACCAGTTATTCTCTAATCCCCTAGACAGATTTATAAATTTGTAAAAAAAAAATGGCTGCAATGGCTTTGTTGATGTTTTGCTGAGGACAAATCGTATCAAACTAATTTGATTCCATTCTTTGACAGGATAACTGGCCTCATGGCTAGGGGGTCAGCACTAGATGTGATATGTCTTGACTTTGGTAAGGCTTCTGGCACTGTCCCAGAAGACATTCTCATAAGCGAGCTGAGGAAACACAACATATTTAGACTCACAATACATTGAGCTCAGCGTCAAAGTCAGAGAGCTTTCTGGGGAAATCTTTCCAGTGGCTGTCCAGGTCCAGGTCCAGGTCTATTGAGGATTTTCATCAGCAGCTTTAGGAAATTGCTTTACTATAAAATTTCCTGGTGATATCCAGCTGGGAGGGGCTGTGAGTACCTATGAAGGGTAGGAGCAGAATGCTTCATAAACTGCAGAAATAGTCTAAGTCAATAGGATGAGTTTCAGCAGAGAAGCATGCGATGAACCTGCCGTGAGGCAGCCAGCATGAATGCGCAAAGACAAAGTGAGACCCAGCAGGCAGCAATCCAGCAGAAATGACTGCTCAGAAGCTGGAAGAGGAGAAAGTGGAGAACCTGAAGGGCTTTACCACATACAAAATGCTCATACGACAAGGATAGTAATCAGTTGTTTTCCATGCCTTTGTGAATAAAACAAGAAGGAAAAAAAATAGCAGGGCCAAAAAACCCCCACATTTGGGATTGCTGTTATTTTTCTACCCAAGATGCTACTGAAGAAGAGGAGACAATCGAATCTCTTTTGATAGCTTTTTAAAGAGCTTATTGGACAACCGTGGTGTTGATAGAGGCACAGAGGTGCTCTGTACAGCATGCCTTAGTGCCAAGGAGGTGCCCGGGGGACCTTCTGAGAGGACTGTTGAAGCTTTTATGTTGAGATTTTTTTTTCCCCCTACATCTTTTCCATGCACCCGAGTTGTACACAGATAATTCTCACAAAATGGGACCAGTGTTTCTGTAATGCAAGTTTATTTTCTGAGACAACAGAGGCATCTTCCTGGGAAGGTATTTATAAGTTCACATCTTACACCCCCCCCCAAAAAAAAATCTTGCTTGGATGGTTTATTTCTTTAATTCACCTAGATTTCGTACTAGTTTCAAAGTACTTCCTAGACCTGTGTTATTTTTTATTGCATTCTTCAAACTGGGCCAATTTCTGAGTGCTTGCCCAGCAATGAGTAGTAGGTAGGTCACAATTTTTCCTTTAGCCACAGCTCCCACTCAGCTTGCCACACACGTGGCAATAGCAGCGGTACTGTCTGGGACACTGGTGAACGCTCACATGTAGGTGCAGTAGGAACATCTGATGAGCTCATCAACCTCACATCATGCCTGCAGCCTCCATGTCTAAACTCAAATTGCCACCTGAGGCCAAGTGTGGGGAAGGGCCGGGTTTCCCAGTTCGACATGGAGAGGGGCCAAGGGTTTCTGCTGCTGGCAGCAGGGGCAAGCGTGAGTGACCCCCCCGCACCACCTGCTGGGATGCCCCAAGGGCCTGGGGTGCTTGTCTCTACCACCGCATGCTGCCGGGCAAAGCACAGACCCCCCCCAGGCGAAGGGAAGGTAGACATGTATGTGTGTGGGGTGGGTAAATCTACTCATGGTGTTAATTATCTAGATATTTTAAATAGCTCATTTAAATACTGGGAAGTCCTTAATCCCTTTCCCCTGTGGAGGCAAGTTGGGAGCCCTGTCTTCTCTGCTGGGCACTAAGCGGCACTGGCACACATAGCTCTGTTATTAACAAGCTGGCTGCCGCTGGCACACGCACACAGATGACAATGGTCGTTAAAAACTTTTTTTTTTCCCATATAATACTCCAAAGTTTATTCTTGGAGACAAGTGCTTTTTAGCTTGTGTCCGGGGCTGGCCAGGGCTCAGCAACTGCTGTTCCCTTTTGTGCGGGCTGGCTCCTACACCGAGGTCAGGGCTGCGACCACTCCCTGGCAGAATTAACCCAAAAAAGCTTTGGTCTGTTTGTTCCCACAGAAAAAAAAAGCAATTCCAGGTGAATGATATGAGGAACGACCTGCCGCCAGCTAACACCAAAGTGCAACTGAGGATGGGTTGAAAGTTCCTGGCTTTGAATGGTGGCATGTTCAAGCGTGACCAGATCTTCTTCTGGATACCCTTCTGTTACTATCTATATCTATCCTATTGTGCTGTCAAGAACTGGATGATGGTCATTCCTCAAAGGTCTTGTTACCAACCCTTTGTCTCAACAGTGTCCGGTTACAACAATACCAGGCGTCCTCCAAAATGCTTTCCCAAAGCAAAGTGCTATGCTGCTGGAGACCTGTAGCTAGTCATCGTCCCACCGCAGCAGTGGGCCAGGGTGGTTGAAGCCTGAGGGCACAGGCAGCTGATGGGGGCTTCTCCTTGCAGATGGTGCTGTGAGGTGAGGTCATGTTGGTGCTTTGGGATGGAAGGTGGTGGTGGGGTCCTCCCATACCAGGGGCAAGTGGCTTACAAACCAGTCCAGAAGCCCCAGCTGTGGAACCAGAGGCAACGTGCAGCACAGACTATTTTTGTGTTTAATTTGTACTTGTCCAGAAGAGCCTTGATTGCACCAAGAACACAGTAATTGCCAAAAAGGTGACAAAGCCCATTCTGAGAGCTGGAATTGCCTCCTCCCTGGCTTAAAACCTCTGCTCAATGTCTCTAGCAAACACTTTATTCTCACTGTACCATACTGCACCCAGTTCCCTGATGCCTGTGTGCTCCTGTCACTCAGCCCAGCTCGCTCTGGGATGGCACCCTTCGGTCCCGGACCTAAGCCTCGGCACCTGTGGGGACTGGGATGCTTCTGCACAGCGGTGGCAGCCAGCCAGCCCCAAAGGGTCGCAATGCCCCCCCACCCCCCCAGCCCCTTCACTGAAGTCAAAGGCAATAGGTCCTTTTGCAGAGCCAGAGCACGTGTGCTTCCCCTGGGTCAGGGCAGGCGAAGGGGTCATCCCTGGGCTCCCACTGGGGTTGTGGGCTGCACCAGCTGCCCGTTTGCTGCAGAAGGGCACGTGGGGACAGGTCTGGCACAAGGCTCACAGTAAAGGGGATTTTTGGGGTCAGGGGCCCAAATACAAGTGGAAAAAGGCAGCCAGTGACGATGCCGGGTGAGGAGGCAGCATGGGACCAGCCAAACCCGGGGCACAATTCCCGGCCAGCTTGAGGGGGACGGGCGAGTGATGCCTCTTTGCAAAACCCAAAGGCTGATTTTTGACTGCCATCTATGCAGTGCAGCATCACCTGGATGGCAAAACCCGTGGGGTGCTGGGGGTGCCCCCGCGGCAGCGGCGGTGGGAAGGCAGCCAGAGGTACCGCTGGCCCCACACCATGCATGGTCCTTAGGCTATGCCCCCGTGCCATGGCAGACCCCAGGGACAAAGCAGCTCCTCTGATCACCTCTGCTTTTCCCTCCTGATGTCAGGGTGTGTTATTTATCCTCAACCGCAGCAGCGAAGGGGCCTCAGTGAGGAGCGGGGACGGAGGGGAGAGGGAGGCCAAAAATGTAAGCGTCTGCTGCCCAGAGCAGGAGGGCTGCTGCGAGAGGCCAGCGGCTGTTATTGCAGGCTGCCATGGGAAGCTGAGGGGAGACACAAAGGGGAAGGAGCAGTGACAACAAGAACACCAGCAAAATCTCCTCTCTGCCAGTCAGCCACGGGCAAGTGCTGCGGGTTCCTCCCAGAACTGAACCGGAGGGCTGGCGTGGGAGGGGGAGCAAACCAGCCAGAGCCAGTGTGACCAAGTCCAGGCACCTGCCCAAAGGAAAACAGGAGCAAGCAGATAGCTAGACCCAAAATAAAACATAAAAGCCTCAGCAAAAAAAAAAAAAATCTGCAAAGGCACCAAACTTGGTTTTTTTTCAGCTTGCATATTTTTTAATGAAGTAAAAAATAAAAATAAAAGAAAGAAACACTCCACAGACGTTGTCGGCCTGGCGCAGATCGCCCTCGTGCATGGAGGGCACCAAGGTCCCCGTGCAGCCGGCACTCACAGCAGCCAGTCCTCCCCGCGCCCCTCCCCGAGGTCAGCAGAAGAAGGAAGCGGATGAAAAGCACATGGTGGATACAGCACAAGCACAGACAAACAGCACTGCAGCTCCCCAGGCCCCGCTGTAGCCAGGGGTGGATGAGCTGGCACGGGTAAAATAAGAGCTCAACAGACTTTACATGTCCAAATTAAAAACAGCAATGATAACACCCCCCCTCCGCACTTTAAGCCCCCACAGACAGCTTTTGTAATTTTTCTTTCAGTGTCACACGCGTGTGCTCTGGGGTCCCCGGCTGGCGGGCACGGGCAGCGGCAGCAGCTGCTCTCGGTGGCTGTTGGCACGGCCAGAGGGACTGGCAAGCTTGGTGGGAGCCTGGCCTCGGGGTTTCTTGCCCGTCTTTTTCAGGCCCCTTCCCAAAGGCATGGCGAAGGGAGGGTAAGGAAGCAGGAGGTCAGATGCCTGTGGGCTTCAAACCCAACGGCTTCCACCCACGGTCGGCTCCCACCAGCAGAGCTCCTGCTGCTGCTCTGAGAAGGAGCCTTCTTCTCTGCCTTACATGTATACACATTTATATAGAGCTATAGAGATCTGATTGATAAACATTTTGTATGAAAATAAATACTTCATCTGTGTGTTAAGGACCATCGTCGTTCTCATCTAGTCACCTGCTATAACGTTACATCTCTTTTTTTTGTCCGTAACAACCTTGTTCCCATTGCTTGTTTCCTAACCTGCGGCCACCTCCTCCCTGCCTCCTGGGGCAGCAGAAAGCACTGCAGCAGGCAGAGACGTACCTTTTGGCAGCCCCTCTCTTGCCGCCTCCCAAGATTTGGCTTCTTATAGGGAACTTTATGAAGAAAATATTTCCCTTTACAGCACCTGTTTCTTGATAGAAGAAATTACCTTCATCTTGAAAACATTTTACAAAGAGTAAGGTTTTAACATCCTCTTCCAGGACTCTCAATTAAGAAATATGTTTCTAGATAGCACTGTTTATATAGATATAGTTTTTATTTATTTTTATTACCAACCCAACATTTCAATTTGCAGCCATTGATGTAATTCATGACATACTCTCATGGTGTTTATGTTTTTCCTTAAAAAGAAATGCACTTCAAATGAAAAGGATGCCTTTTTGTCTGTCTGGTGTTCCTAAAATGTACTTGAGATGCTACAGGAGTCCTGATGCGGGTGGCAGTTTTTAATCCTGTACCTTTCAATGGCCTGAAGACCACCAGCAAGATGCGGGCGCTGTGAAAACCAGGGTAGCAAACAAGGGAAAGGGCAGCCACGCCACAGGTCGGGGTGGGACGGCACTGGGAACATATGGGCATGCTATCCGGGTTTTCCTGAATTCACTTCCACCTCTGAGCAGGAGGACCACGCAGCAAACCCACCACCCCCCCCCAAGGAGCAGGCACTGCTTTCCTTGGCCCCCTCGCTCCCCCCAGGGCAGGCTGTTCCTGGGTAGCCATTTATTTCTTTATCGGTTGTAAATTAACATAATTATCTCTCCCTGCAGTACCACAAGCTCGAAGTTAATTGTACAAAGAGAAATGCCATAGTCAAAATATACATTATACGTCTTATATTAGAGGGTTGGGGTTTGGGGTTTGGTTTTTTTTCCTCCTTTTTTCTTAGCCCAGGCAGGTGATTGAGATGCTACATGCTCCAGCCTTTGTCACTGAATGTGTGTGTATCTGTGTTTGTATTAAAAATATATCAGTCTTGTGATGTTCTTAAAAAAGAAAGAAATGGAAGGCGGCAAGGGAAGAAACGAGTAATAGTGAAAAAGTTCTCTGACTGTGTCACAGTCTTTTGTGGCTTCAAAAAATACACATGTTCAATTCCAGCGCTGACAGCAGCTTGAAGCTTTAGAGTAGATTTTAAACATTTTTCTGTTTTAGTAGTAAAAAAAGAAAAAGAAATAACCAAGCAGTGTGCCCCCCCAACCAAAAAGCAACAAGCAAACAAAAGGAAAAAAAGGAAAAAAAAAAAATCAAATTCCTGATCAGCCTTCTACAATTCCCAACCAGTAAAAATAAGAAAACGTCTCCTTACAGCGGAGGGCTGCTCAAGAGGAAAGCAGACAAGCCCCTATGGGAGAGGTGGCCTTTGGAGATGGCTGAAACTTCTGAATCTCATTGAATGGGGTCAGTGGCTGGGTCTGTTCTGTTCTGTTTTATTTCAACACTTGCCATTGTTGCTTTCTTTTCTTTTGTATCATTTTGGGTGGGTTTTGTTTGGGTTTTTTTTCACTCTGTGATGGTTTTGCCCTTCTCGGCGCCCAGCCGTCCAACCGTCTGGGCCGTGGCGGCCCCCGAGGGACAGCCGTCCGCTCTGGTGAAACCGCACTTACAGGACCGGTGTCCGGTGAGGTAACGGAGGAGGGGGTCCCTCCCCCCGGCGGCACCGTCCCTCCACCGCCTAAAACCCCTTGATGTAGCAATAGGCCTCCAGAGTGGCGAAGAGGATGTACAGCAGCCAGAGGCTGATGAAGAGCAACGTCGTGGCCAGTTTGCACCCCCGGGGGCCACCCAGCTCCCCCCCGATGTGGGGTCGCCGGCGGTAGAGGAGGATGCTGATGCAGATGAAGGCGAAGATGGTGAAGAGGGTGACGGAGAAGGCCAGGGTGCCTGCTGACACCTGGAACTCCTGCCCCTGCGACGCCCAGTAGATGGCCGCCACTGACCATGCCAGCCCGATGCCCAGGAAGACGTTGACGGCGTTGCTGCCTGTGACGTTGCTGATGGAGGCGTCGGCGTACACGTCCTGGATGGCTGCAGCTTTGCTGGCGAACGTGTCTGGGGTTGGGGGAGGAGGGAAGGAGAAATCACTGGGGGTCCAACAGGAGAAAGGGGCAGCCCTTCATGTCTGGGGACGAGGGAGGCTCAGGTGTGGCACTGGCCAGGTTGGGACACGGATCTCTCCTGGTGCACACCCCCCCTCCCGGGTCCAGGGACTCCATGTTGCCACCAAGTGGGGTGACCTTGCCTGGGGACAGGGCACTGCGGAGCCCCTTCCCAACCTGAACCCCATCCCCATGACGGAGCTGCTCCCCTGGGGCAGGAGAGCTGCCGGAGGACTTTCCTCCCACCCCGTCCCCTCCCCATGGCCACCCGACCTGGTACGGAAGTGCCAAAGGCGACAAAGACGACGGCGGTCACCGAGTCTTTGAGGCCGATGGTGCAGCCGAAGTGGGAGGCAAGGTCGCCAATGACGGCCGTGAGCATGCCAATGATGAGGATGGAGACGACGAAGCAGGCCCAGCCGTTGCAGTACTCGGTGGGGGGCACACAGGCAAACAGCACCTTCCAGAAGACGGTCAGGAAGTGCATCACGTAGTCGAAGCAGGACGGCAGGCGCTCCTCACCGGACTCATCCTCATCTTCATCACCCGCTGCAAACAATGTGGAAGGAGAGGTCCGGCGCTCATGATGGGGCTGGTCAAGGTTACAGGGGTGGGCTGCAGCCCGTGCTTGGCCTCTCACCCCAGGGCTCCAAGGACACGGCTCTCCTGGGACAAGGTGGCGTGGTGCTGGCCACAACAGTGGGCTCAGGGCACACCAGGTCCCTCAGTGATGGGACCCATCACTGCACTGCAGCCCCTTGGAGGGGTTCCCTCCTTAGCCTGGTGGGCCAGGTCAGCCCCGAGGCTGGAAGCACTGCTAGTCTTTGTGCAGATACAGGACGATGGAAATAAATTGGTAAAAGAGAAAGCAGGTAGGGAGCACGGAGCAAATGGCACGGGAAGGAGAGAGATGGAGGAAGAGAGAAGCAGGCCTGCTTGCTACAAGGATGGAAGTACTGTTTCCACAGAAGTAGTTTCTCTTAATTGCTGGAAAGAAGAAAACTGAATACCCCGCACCTCTTCTTTCACTTCAGAAGAAGCCTGTGTGGCCACTGGTGACAGCTCCCACTCAGCTGCCTGCCTGCCTGCTTCCCGCACTATGGCTGGGTGGACAACAGCCCTTCAGGAGAGATGCCAAACCATCAAGAAAAGGTTCAGAAAGGTGCCTGAGTGTCATTAATGGCATGGACATGCCTAAAATGTCTGGCAGGTCTCTGGGCCTTTCCCTCCACCAGCTGCTGCCTCGTGGGGCAACATCTCCTGTCCATATCTGGTAGCCCTCCCTACTCTCAGAGACTACTGGCCGATGGCTACAGGACATCTTCCAGCAGCAGGAGCTACCTGAACAGGACAGCACTGGGCACACCAGGAGCCAGCAGCCCGGCCAGGATGGGATTTTGCTGCCTGTATGCTACTCATCAGACCACTGAAGCAGCAGGAGCACCGCCAGCAGAAGTCAAGTCTGTGAAAACTGGTGTCGTGGATGGCTCTGCACCAAAAGATGGATCTCCTGGGCTCCCAGCTAATGCATCTGCAAAAGCCCAGTATATTTGGAGCAGAGGAGCTCTTTGGACTGGCTTTGCTGACGACCACCATGCACGCAACAGCTAAGCATCACTGACCAGGTAGACGCTGTCTCCTGAGCCCAGACAGATCTCATCCCAGGCTGCACAAACCCTGGGGATGCTGGTGTGGGTTTTCTGATGTCCCCTCACCTGCGCTGACGGTAATGGCCTCCATGAACTGGTCCCTCCAGGAATGTGTCCCTACAACCAAAGCCAGGTTTGTCTTCTTAATCAGCTTGTCCACAGTGCTCTGTTGTGGGAACAAAGACGCACAGCAATTAAACTGGCAAGGCTGACAGGCAAGGCTGATCTTGCAGTGGTCTCACAGCCCCTTCCCAAACTGTTGAGGTGCCACAAGCACTCTCCTACCAGTCAGATGAGGTCATGGAGTTGGGCCCACCTTCCCCCTGGACAGGCTGACCCAAACCTCACCAGAGCCTGCTTCTTTGCCACCCCTCACTCCAGAGGAAGCTCCTTCTTCCCTCGCCCCTGCCTCACCAGAGACAGCTTTGCTCCTGCCCTCTCCTGCACACTGGTTTCTTCTGCCTCCAAGCAGGGCTCCCTTGTCTTCCTTCCTTTACCTCTTGCCTACCAGCAGCTACGTCCCCCTGGCAGTTCTTGTAGGCTTCCCCTGTACTTTATTGCATTGCATACTCCTTTTCATCTTCCAGCAGCCCCTTCCCTGCACATGTGGCCACGCCCAGCCCCCTCAGTTCTGCTTTCCATGGCTGCTCTTCAGTGCCACATAGCTTTCCCCTCCTGGAGGACACCTGGGACAACTACTGACCTTGAACTCATAGGACTCCTCAATGATGACTTCTAGTTTGGGATGCTCGCCAAGTATTGGTTTGCCCATCTCTGCAATTCTCTTGGCTTCCTCCTCTTCAACCGTCAGCTTCCTCTCAGCCACCTCTGTGAAAGCAAAGTCAACACCAAGCTGTAGACAGCAGCCCTGGAGCACTGGGACACCACGGGGGCTTGTCTGCAGGGCCTGAGCATGGGCTTCTGCAGCCCCTTCACAGCTTGCTAAGGTCATGCAGCGATTTGGGGGGCAGTGGTGGGGTGCTGGACTACAGAAACAAAGGACCAAGATTTCTGAATATCGGTTAGTCACCAGGAACATACACAACATGGTTTTAGTTTATTAAAAAAAAAACCCCAAATGTTTCTTTGGCCTGCATTGGTGCTCTTGGATGACATAGGCCCTCCCATCATCCCTGCAGCAGCCACATCTTTGGGGAGACCGAGGAACCGATTCATTCTGCCATTTGGCACAAGCATCCTTTAAGACAGCTTTAATGCCCTGGCGTGTTTCCTGGTTTGAATGAACAGGAGACAGGATCTTTTTATTCCCCTTTGATTAGAAAATCACTGTTGGCACTCCGTGTCACTCAGTGCTTGATCTGACTCTCACATAGACACAGGCAGTCACAACCACACACGCACATGTTCCTAGCATTCAGAAAAATGAACAGGAAGAAGTAAGTCAGGAGCCAAGTGGGTTTTTGCTTTCCTGATACTGGACGTCTAGTTTCTGCTGGAGGAAACTAAACCAGGACCCCAGGTCAGCAGATGCCATCGTGGGGCAGGAGGGGTGCCCCGTGGGACTGCCCGGGAGGTGCAGCATGCTGAGATGACGCTGCGTTGGGGTTACCTTGCTGATGCCCCAGCAAACCCAGCAAGGTGCCTGGGGAGGTTCTGGTTGCCCGGACGGGAAGAAGCACCCCAACCAGCAGGAAGGGTGCCCTGGCACTGTGTCTGGCCCTGACCTAGGTCTCCTCTCCCACCCACACACCCAAGTGCAGGCACATGCCAGTGGGCTCTCTGCAAAGCCTTGACATCTCAAGAAAGAAGCTGGGTTTCCCTTGGCTTTCCTGTGCCTGACCAGTGAGGGCATGCCAGCTGCAGCACGGGGCCGAGCTGAGCTGGGGAGTGGGAGCTGGAGCTCTGCAGAAGCTGGGGCAGTATCACAAACGTAGAGCATCTTGTCCTGGCTGAGCAGTGGGTCAGATGTTACCCAGGTTTTCCTATAGAGTTTACAAACACCCCAGGTAATGCCTCAGATGTGATTAATCCCATGTGGGCTCCAGTAGATCTCATACTCCGCACCAAAAATCACACAGAAATTATAAAGTCCCAGTGAAATCTAGTTATAAACTCTGCCTTCTCTTCATCAACCCAGCTAGATTGACTGCAAAGACTGTAAACCTTGCAAGTCCTGCAGAGTTTATAAAATATAGAATAACTCCTGTGGCAGGTGACATTATTATAACCCATCACAGAAGCATAAGCAGCTACATCCATCATTTGAAATCAGTGATGTACATCAAAGCCATCACTGCCCAGCTCAAAGACAGTGTACCCTGGATTTGGGAATCCCAAAAGTTTACAAATACTGAGACAGGGAAGCACAGCGCCTGGAGAGGAAGGCAGGCAACGCAGCTGGGCAATTCAGGATGCCAGAGGGCTAAGAGGGCAACTGCAGGCAAAGGCCAAGCCAGCAGAGAGGGGAGGAGGCAGCTGAGCTGGAGAAGTGCAGGAACAGGGGTGGACTTGGACAAAATGTTCTGCCTTATGCTACACTTGGAGACATGAACTGATGACCATCAAGAACAAGATGCAAGTTACTTATATTCGCTTGAGCAGGGAGTTAGATGAAATCTAACATCTACATCTCTTTTTCCAAGACAGAGATTGAGAAAGTCCAGTCTCTGCCTCTACCTGGAAGTGTATGAAGATGACAAGCTGTATCCATCGTTGAAAATGCAGGTGCTTACACATTAGTTGCCGTACCACGTACGTGGCTTGCTTCTGTCTGAGCTCCCCCATAACCTGAAGCTCAGGGGAGGAGGCACCCTCAGCTCTGCAAGGCTCAGCTTGGCAGATGAGCTGAGTGCGTGCTGACGTGTGCGGACAGTACTGAGCTGAGCAAAAGCGCAGCAGCCATCCCAGCAGGGTTGCAAAGCCCAGAGTCGAGGACAGTCTGGCTCACCACAACCTTCGCTGGGAAGTAACTACATCAGAAAAGCTGCGGTCAGAGCTGGCGGCACGGTCCCATGGGCTCTCGCCCACTGGCTGCAGTTGGATAGCACAGAAAGCAAACGTCTGGAGTCAGAAGAGCTGCCCTGAAAGTGGGGAATATGGGGCAGAATTTCCTCAGCTTAACAAGTCCAGGAGAAATGACGTAATGAAGCCTTGGTCCCCACTTCAACTGATTTGGCAAAAGCCTT
This sequence comes from Ciconia boyciana, assembly GCF_034638445.1. Classification (NCBI taxonomy): domain Eukaryota; kingdom Metazoa; phylum Chordata; class Aves; order Ciconiiformes; family Ciconiidae; genus Ciconia; species Ciconia boyciana. Next base: position 33,013,063 of record NC_132939.1, on the reverse strand, counting down.
TGGCATGGTAAGGCAACACAGAGCCTCACTGGATACTGGCTATCTAGGCAAGGCTGTGCTGCAGGCAGGTCTGTAAGCACACGCAGTGCAGAATGCCTTCTCCTCCCCATAGGGAGCGGTACCCAGCACGGCTTTATCCCAGAACCTGGCGTCTTGCTCATGCTGGTTTATGTACCTGTGTGCCAGGCGGGACAGCACAAGACCCTACACCCTCCTCGGAGGAGGGAGACCCGCTCCGTCTCTTCCGACTGTGCGCCAGGTCCAAGGCTGTCGAGCAGGCTGCGTGGGAACCCCCGTGTCCATGGCCGGAGGCAGGACCTTCGACTGCTGGCCAGCGACAGAGACGTGCAGCCTGCTGACAGCACATCCACTGAGACATGAATAATGGAGGCCCTGCTGTCACCGCACAGCTCCTCTGGAGTCGATACAGTGAACTGGGGCGCAGAGAGAAGAAACACGGTTGCCCAAGAAGGCACGTCAAGGATGTCCTATGGGGGCAGCTGATTGAACGCCACTGCCAGGGTAAGTCTTTCAATGTCAGCTGCAAGCAAACCGCAGGAGAACAGGCACAGGCAGCATCGCCAAATGGGTACCTCGCAGAAATGTTAATAGAGGAAGCTTGCAGATAATGAAAAAAGGAGGTAATTCCGTCACAACTCATTAAAAAGCAGTCACATTTGTGAATGTGCTACAGGAAAGCAAAGCAGAGAAACCTAACAAACTTCAAAGGTGCATCTGAAAACACTGAACCTACCATTATATGTTCACTGAGCCTCTATCCTAATATAGGAGACAAACAGAGTTTGAGTCTCATATCAATATTGTGCTGGATCTTGCTCAATGCACTTGTGCAAGTGACCCATAAGTGCCACATACCAGGCTGCTGATTGTCCTCTGAAGTTAGAGCAGTGCCATTTGTGGTAGGAAGGACAAGCTTGAGAGCCCAGTTGACATGTCTCTTGCCCCAATCTATACTCACCATACAATTAGAGTTAAGCACCTTCAAAGAGCAATACAAAGCACCTACATGAATCCGTCACTTCTCCCCACCTACCATTTAGGACACTTGAGCACCCTGTAGCATGAATCAGTGCCAACCTCTGCAAAACACCAGACCCCAACCTGAATCTGCTCCAGGCCTGCTGGGTCTATCTGTTCCCATGGGATGCTGAGGACTGAGTTGAGCCTCATGTGTACAGATCCAACAGCTGAGAGGAAATAAACTCTTGCAACATCCCGATGTCAGAGCACACTCACGATGCTCCTGCCTTCCAGAGAAGCACTTCAGCCAGCAGCATGGTGCACCAGCCTGCCTTCGGAGCCGCAGGAGACCACTGTCCCTGCAGCAAGCGTGGGGCATGCTCCCATGCGGGCTATGGTAGCCACAGGCCTCCCATCGCCTGACAGACCACGTGTAGGGATGGGGGTCTTGGAGGGCTCCGCCAGAAGCAGGGACAGGTGAGGTGTGTCACACATCACCCTGCTGCGTTAGCCTGCAAAGACGACTATCAAGGGCTGTGATAAATAAAACGCAGGGGGCAGGGGGGAGAGACAGACTTTTAATTTGGAAGGTCAAGTCTGCCAAGGTGAATGCTGCCAAGTTGCAGCTTAATTATTAACTAGCCTGATTTCTGTTTGTATCAGCATCAGTACCTACTTTTCAATGCGGATTGCACCCTGGACTCCCTGCTGTCAACCCCAATTAAGCCTGATAAGGTCTGGCTATGCCCAGCAAGAACAGGAGCTTGCCAGGACCTCCTGGCTGCCTCCACCTCCTCCCTGGGAAGGGAAGGGTCCCCCAAACCCTGCCTGCTCTGGCACATAGGTGTGTGCTACCACTGACTGCTAGCAACCTATCTGGGCTACAGGAGCATGCACAGGCTGCTCAGACTAGGCAAGCTGGGGCTGCTGCACCAAGGTACTCTGCTCCTCGTGGCAGGGAGTCCACAGGTTAGAGAGGAGATGCTACAAGCAGGGGAGACAAACAGGTCTGCTAAGATCAAAGGCTGGGCAAAAGATCATCCACTTTTGCCCAGGCTGTAGCAATGGCCACAGCTGACACCCACTAGGCGCTGGACCCAACACTTGCTTGCTGGAAGGTTGGTTAAAGCACTCCATGTTCTCACGTATTCTGCCCCATTCAGGGTCAGTTAAAAGTAGGACTGATGAGGGCGGCCAGCAGCTCCTACTTATGGTCCTGCCACTGCCGTGCTCGCAGCCCTGCTGGGCACGTCCCCACGTGCCCACTCGGCGCTCTCACCTGCAGGAGAACGACTTACGCCTGCAGGGCCATCCTGGGACTCCACCTGCAGCTATTTGCAAAGCGCTTTCCCACCTGCACATGATAGGCAGTTTCTTAGGCTCAAAATTCTGTAAGCAGATCCCCTCCTCCTCTTACTTTTTCCAGGGGAAAGGGGAGCACCGAGCAGTGTTCCCACGTCATGCATTGCTCCTGGAAGGCTGGTACTCCATGAGTGCTTGCTAGCTCAACCTCCTTCAGACCGGGGGGACCAAATGGAACTGGACATTGCCTGGGGCCCTCTGGACACATCATAAATCAAAGCTGGATAAAGCCCATTTCCATGGGGTAATCTGGCCACTACACCTTCTGAGCCAAAACGGGCAATGGGAATGCCCTGTAACACCGCTACCCATCACCTAGGCAATGCTGCAAGACTATCAGACAGCCACAGACCAGTTTGTATTCCCTGTCACTTGCTGAATAAATTGAATTAAAACCAGCAATGTATTCATGAAAGATTGCTATGAAGGCCACTTCACACCCCTCAAGCTACCTCATCTCCACCCATTTCTAGAGCGGGCATGTATCTGCATGAAGGTCACCCCTTCTGGGGACTGTGCTGCTAGGAAGAAATTAAAATGACAATTAAAATGGGATTTTTTTGTTGCGGCTCAATAAAATATAATCCTGGCTAAACAAAGTAAACGGTGAGCATGAATGAGTTCCTCTCTCCAGAGTGCTGTCAAGCTGTCAGTCACAACTGGGGAAGACTGCTGGCTAAAAGACGCTCTGGCTTTTGAGGTTAGCATATGGATATGCCCTTTACTGAAACACATGCACATGCACAAGCACCGGCAGCCTGGGCTGCTTTCTAAAAAGGGAGGAATCTGTTTACTTAGCCCTGAAAGCTATTTTTGAGGCGTGATACATCCCATATACATGCCCCAGTGTCCTTAACGCTAACTGGGAAACGCTGCACAGTCATGAGAGGGAGGCTAAGGCACAGGGCTGGGAACTGCACATTATTCCACTGCTGGCTCTGCCTTGAGATTGCTGCTGACACGACTGTCCCCGACAGGCCAGTCAACTGGCGTCTCTGCTCCCCAGTCTCTCCCAAAGTGGACCCAGGAGTTTTAATGCATAAATAAAGAAACATATTTAGAAATATTTTCTTTGATCTGGCTGAATATGTGGAAATGAGGGTAGAGAAGTAGCTACCATTTAGGTAAACCCTCATCCATTTAAAGATCTGGACCTCCTGAGCCCAAGAACTTGCATGCAAAGGCTCTGCTCAGGCTTTCAGTGACTTTTGCAAAGGCTGGAAAGACCACCAGAGCAGCTCATCCACTGCTGGCAATGGCAGGGACAATTGCAGTAGCTATGCACTTTGGTATCAAGTATTTCCCTCTATGAAGAGTATATGAGGAGATCACTGCCAGTGCCAAAACAAAAGGTTATGCATCAGAGAAGTTAAAAAAACCCCAGGTTTGATTCTCAAGTCACTCCCCAGCCACCCCATACTACTGTAGTCCTCTGCAGCCCCAACAGCTGGCACTGGACACTTGGCCAAGCAAGGCTTTCAAAAGCTTTGCACAGCCTTGCAAGTCTGGCTCGGAGAGCCCGTTTGGAGGAAACAAATGCTGAGCTGAACCTGTGCCAAAGGCTCTCCCCAGCCCGGTTACTTTGCCTTGTGTAAAATTCACAGCCCTGTTTTCCCAGGGAGGGCTCTGCAAGGCAGGGAGCCAAGATCTCCCATCTACCCCCAGGAAAGGGCTGCTGGGACAAGAGAGGTGATTTCTCTTGGGCTCATCCATAGGAGCACCCCACGGCTTCTGCAAAGAGACAGTGCCACCGCGGGGGCTGCCACAGAGGTGCCGTGGGAGGGCGAACACCCCAGGGCTGCGGAGGAGAGCCAGGGTGCCCAGCGGTCCCAGCCCTGGGGAAAGGGGTGCTGCCTGGGAAAAGCCATGTGAGCTGCTCCGGGAGGGAGGGACGAGGAGCGGGACCGACAGATTCCACTGAAATGTTCAATAATGCAGTTTTTTTACAAAGATTCCTGCATGTCCATGTAATCCAAATCTAACATGACACGGACTAAACGAGGACGTCACTTCTCTCCCCGCTGATTAGCCGTGATTGCTGCTGAGTGACACTCCAGCACATGCCTCTGCGGCGAGCGGGGCTCTGCTCGCCAGCCGGCTGGCCACTGGCTTGAAGCGTGTGTGGGGGCCGAGCAGAGAGGGCACCCTGGGGGCACTCCAGGACCCCCCCTTCCCCTCACAGGCAGGCTTTTCTTTATTAACTGTTTCCATAGCTGGTGACCAAGCTCTCCAATAACGGCTGCCAAAAGCAATCAGGCTGGATCACAACAGAGGGAGGAAAGTTATGTTATTTTAATAGAAATTATTTGGTTCCCGGGGTTCTGATCAAATTAGGCAGCTACTGAATTAAAGCAATGAAATTACTGGGAAGGAGGCTGTGCTCAACTTATTTCCAGTCCTCTCGGACCTGAAGAAGTAACAAAGGAAAACATCCAAACCGCTCCGAGGAGTTCTCCATAAACACCCTAAGCTGATATTTGGGGAGCTGGGGACTTTTGCCTGCCACTAGCAATTTCCTAATTAGCCCAATATCCGATGGGCTCAGGCCATCCCCTGCACAGCAGATTTGGCATCCTCCGAAAAGGAGCAGAGACTGAAGCTTGCGTGGCAGATGCTGCTCCTTTGATTTGCAGCACAGCTCAGGCGTGATGAACGCTTTGGTTTTCAGCTCTACTTGCAAACCTGTCAGACTTGAGCTCCTCTCTGCACCCTGCGTGCCCACCCTTATCTTTTGACAAATGTTTCTTTAGTACAAATTCAACTGTAATCATATCTGGAATTGAAGGAATAAGAAAAATACAGGAGGTGTACATCACTCTGCAGTGGGATCAAGAGAGACCGGTGTAATGGGGATTTCAGGCAAGGAAGGGGGGGCTCAGCATTAATATACATAAAATCCTGCCATGGGAAGAGGAGGTGAAGAGCGCAGAGCCAGAGCTGAGGGTGAGGAGGGAAATGGTGCTGATGCTTATCGTGCCCTGGTAGCACTGCCCTGGAGCTGGGCTCACCCCGGGACCCCCCAGGACGGGAGGTGGAGAGCACCCGGGTGCATGCACTGAGGGGTGACGCATGGCCTGATCCTGCATGGGACGGGGACACCTGCGCAGCCCTGCACCCTCACCACCCCAGGCAACACCACCCCACGCCCCAGGAGTGCCACCCCCCTGCAGAAGAGCCCTGTGCTCCCTGGTGCATCAGAACAACCCAAGCCCCAGAGGTGCCTGACAAGAGGGTCGAGTCATGGTCCCGGACCAGCCAGAGCTGCGTGTTCTGCTTTGCAACCCTGGCTGGGCCATTTCCCAAAACCTCGGGGGAAAATCTGGAATATGGGAAATGCTCTTAGATGACAGTCAATCACTGTCATGTTCTTAATGTGTTGCTCTTAACTAGTTCCTGCTGGACACAAACACCGTGAGCTGGGGTTGTCTACAACAAAGCAAACACAAACACAGGGGCGCTGACCGAAGGGGACGAAAACAGAGCCAGAGCAGGCAGAGGAAAGGAGAAAAAGCACTTACCTTGGGTGAGCAGCAGGGCTGTGGGGAGAGAAGAACATGAGAAAGACAGGGAGAGAGAAGAGAAGAGGGAAGAAGTTAATATCCAAGGGGGAAAAGCTGTTTTGCAGATAACGGCTATCAGTGAGCAATGGACGTGGTGCAAGGCGGCGTGCAAGCTCGCCGGGGTCGCATGCCAGGTGCAGGCGGGGGAGCAGACCCTGCGGCAGCGCGATGCAGAGAATGCTGGTGAGCACCAGGGTGCTGGCCCCCCAAAGTCACACCCCCCAAGCGAAGGCAGAGGGGTGGGATACAGGTGGGGAGTAGTGAGGAGGGGAAGGGAAAAGTAGGGAGGGGACGGTTACGCTTGCCATCGGGGCCTGAAGTGACCCAAACTGACCCAAAGGCATGGTGGGTGCCCTCACTTCAGCAGGGAGTATGTGGTTGTGGTGGGGCTTGGCAAAACCAGAGAGGTCCCGGTAAACCCGTCGGTGGCTGAGAAGAGAAGGTGGTTGGCGGGCAGCTCACTGAGAAGAACATCGTCAGGGGGAGGTGTTGATAAAACGGGTGCTGGCCTCCAGTGTGAAATGGAGCGGGGGTAACGCGGCTGAGCATCATCCCCCGGGATGCCCTGCTCGCCTACGCCTGTCCTGCGCCCCACAGGTACCACTCCCAGAGGGTCAGGGAGCCGAGAGGAGCACAGGCACATGTAAAGCATCACCACTTTGAGTCCTCCTGGCTCTCTCTGCTCCCAATTGCGGGTCTGCCCGACGGCGCTGCACGGGCACGTGCCGTGCAATGTCATCGCAGTGGGACGCGACTGCCTCCCAGGAAATGTGACTGCGTGGTCCTGTGAGATTAGAGGTGGAAGAAAGGGAGGAGAAGGGGGCGAAGGTCCTTGCAAGGGATGACCTTACCCTGACTTTCCATACGGGCACAGCCCAGCCCTCTTGCTGCCTTGGGCAGTGACCTCCTGGCCCTCCCCTGCCTTGATTTTCCCACTCCCTAGAGCTGTCACCAAGAAACGTCCGGCTGGATCCCTCTTAGGTGTTACCCCTAGAAAGCCACAGCCTGCATCCAGGTTTCATACTAACTACAGGAGAGTCCGTATAGCAAAAAATACCGAACCCTCTTTGAGACGGGCCAAGCACCAGCTCTGTGCCTTAGCTTTGACTTCTACCTGTCCTTCAAACAGCAAACTGGTCCCCGAAGACTTGGTTGCATGCAATGACGGTATTGTAATTACTAACACTTATTATCATGCACTTTTAGTCTCAGAAGCTTAAAACTCTGTACAAAGACTGAGTCAGTATTAACAGCCCCATTTGACAGATGGTGAAGCAAGCAAAGGGAGGCTAAAGGGAACATTTTGCAAACTCAGAAGTGGGCTGGAGTCCAAAAGTGCTAATTTACCCAGGCTTGCCAGTTCAGGCCTCTGAAAAGCAGGCACTTTTGTACAGAGGCACCTAATTGTATCCATGCTGGCTTGAAAGTGATTTCCTAAGCAATTCGTCAAAGGTCGCACAGCACATCAGTGGCAGAGCCGGGGAAAGTAATCCTGAGTCCTGGCTCCCAGTCACGGCTCTGCTCCGTCGAGCAGCACCCACGGGCACAGCTTTCCCAACAGCCTGCGGGGAGTCATCGGCCCAGCCAAGATCTTCATCCACCTATCCATGTCCCTGGCTGGAAATACCCTGGGCACTCGCGGAGGTCTCCCGTGTCTGTGCGGGCAGGTAGAGGCACAGAGAAAGGGGAAGGGGCAATGAAGAGGCTCCTTGCTGAGCATCCCTCGTGTTTCAGGGTCAATTCCTTTTGAGAGTCAAAAACTTTTGGGGGAACCATTCGTGAATACGTTCTGCAGCACGTACAGTGCCACAGAGCCCCAAGAAGCACACAACCTGCTCTGCCTGCACAACCTCCCATCCTCCATGGAAGTCTGGAAGTCTCCAGCAGGCCCATCACTGCTCCTTGTAGGACCAATCTTGAGTCTCCTTGTAGCTCCATCCTGCGTCAGCTCCATGCTAACCTGTGGCCTCCTTACTATTCCATGGCCTTCTGGTTCTCCAGACAATGGGGGAAATTTAATTTGCCTTTTGCAATTACAAGAATTAGTACAATGGGTTGATTCGGTGTTCAAATTTAATATAATGAAATATTACTGGGCCCCTAAGCTACTGTGGTTATTAAAAAAAATCATTGGTTCCTCATGTTTTTTAAAACTGTTGTTCTAGTGCTCTGGGATTTGAGCTTATTTTTTTCCCCATTTGCTTTTGAGCCTGCAAAAGAACTATTTTTCTCTCTTTCACTTATGATATGATACATGAATATTTGAAGAAGCCTATAAGGCTATGAATGAAACATCAAGAATACAGCATGCAGAAAGCCAAGGGATTATTTTATCTTTATATTTCTGAGTGAATGCTGTGCATGCAAGCAAGAAAATGATTTCATGGACTAAAGCCTCCTTCCTGCACATGCATCTGCTAATGTGCCCTTAGCCCTGACCTGTAATGTTTCCTGACAGTCCATCTGGGGATGCTGTACCTGTACCAGCCCCACCGATGGTCCCCGTGCTGTTCCCATCCCACAAGCCTCCTTCCGCTGCCCCCAGCCCAGGCTGCATCCCTCCATCCCTCCCCAGGGCACCTCTCCTCCTCCTGCACTCCTGCTCTGCACATCACGCTCCTCATGGGGCCAAGCCAGGCCACCTCATTGCTGTTGGCATCTCAGGTAGTCTCAGAGGCTCGACGTGCCTGTTCTTACAGGGAGCTGCTAAAATTAGCTCCGCAGTCAAATCCAAAATAGCATTTCCAAGTACCCCTCACCTAACCCTTGCACGGCATAAGCACAGACACACACCCGTGCCCGCAGACAGGGTAGGTGATGCTGACGCTCTCAGGAGACCCAAAGCCTTCAGCTCTGGATCCCAGTTCCTCCTTTACTGGGGTTTCTCTGCCCTGCAGGCCTGGTTTTTACTCAGCAAAGTCAAAACTGTGTGTATGAACTCTGCTTCCCCTGCCACCCCTGCAACTGGACAATTTAGACCTGAATTTAGCTGCTAAAAAAAGCTAATTACTAATAAACAATTTCATCTGCATGTTTTCAATGTACTTTGGGGTGAAACCCTGCTGTGACGTGCGTGTTGGTGTGGGGTACAGATCAGGAATTGAATTCCTGCCTGCTTTAACTCTACCGAGGCCAAAGAAGGTTAAACCAAGAGGAACTGGGCTTGGGATGGGAGCAGACGAGAAACCGGGCAATCCTGTAAATCCTGTGCTAAATGTGTGTCCCAGCCTTTTTCTAAACAGTTAAATACCTTTTTCTGCTGTTTACCTCAGAGAGAGATTTGACCATGCTGCATGCTTTATTCTGGACTCATTCTTCATTAACATAAATCTTCTCTAATCAATATCCCTAACGACTCCAGGAAGCCACTGCGTGGATAAGAGGATCCTTGTTAAAGGCCTGGGATTTACAGAGTGAGCTGAAATGAGGGCGAGGAGGCTGGATTTTGGAGAGACCCTCAGTCACACAACAGGGCAGTCACAGGCAGCAAAAGGCAAGGAGAACACATTGCCTGCACCCCGTGCACACCCAAAGGAGCTCAGTGACCATGCAAACGGCGGGCTCCGTTCCCCAAAGGGGTAAGGATCCCCCATCTTCCAGATGCAACTCTCCACAGGCTCTGCCTCCGCATTTGCTCACTGAGGTGAGCAAACTGTTTCCCTAATGGACTGTGAAGAGCTATAAATATGGGGTTTTTATAGGCTAAACAAGGCAGACATTTTGCAGCATTAACCTGAATGCTGTTATTATTGAAGTCAATAGCAAAGCTCTTGCAGACTCCAAGAGACTCCTCTCCATCAGGAGAATCAGCAGCGTTCAGCTTAATCACAGAGCTGCGAGCAAATTATTAAACCTTCGGGGAAGGAGGAAACAGCAATCTAACATTGCTTTGCTATTCCCATCAGCAGCTGATAGCAGGAGTTTCTCAGCGTTTGCCCACACTTCAGAAAAATGCAGCACATGCGCTCACATATCGATGCAGCTTATCTTATCCAGGCACTGACCTTTGTACCAAGGCACATCATTTCATCAATATTTTGATATAGATAACTTGCTGGATCAATCCAGGCTAGGAATCCTTCTTCCTTGGCAGTTTAATCCTTACTCTGTGACTCCCAGTCACATCCTCCCTCTGGGGCACGAAGCTTTCCCATCAGGGGTGCTGACACTTCATTAAAAGGAGATGGGTTATGAGATTTGTCCACACCAGTTGACTCTGTGCTGGGAGGGCTGAGAGGACTTCAGACAAAATCTTCCCAAGCCAGGTCATGCCAGCAAGCTGTTTAATAGTGCTTGCCAGCCATCTGTGCTCCTGTTTCCAGTGAAGTCGTATCTTGTGGGAGACGTACTTCCTGAAGCAAAGTTTTGCATGAAGGATGTCGGTCCCTTTTGCAAAGTGTAACCCTCAAGACTCAGCCTTCACGCACCAGCCCTGAGGTTGAATCTTCTACCACTGTGCCACAAGCTGAATTCTCATGAGCAGACTCCCAATTACCCTCATGAAACATAATTTTCCCAAATGCTATTTTCACCATTATCTGCTATCAAATGAAATCTTCCAGTGAGTCAGTATCGGTCTTCATCACAGACTGGGCTGGCAAGATACCCATCTCAGATCTATTCTCATCTCTTTGAATTATTGGAGCACATCAACAAAACGAGCTGCTAAAGTAAAACTACTTGATGTGATTTGTTTGGATGATCAGAAGGGCTTTGAAAAACTCCAGCTGCAGAAAGCAATTGGTGAAAAAGAATAAATGGGCTGCAAGACAAAGTTTGGTATTGTGGATGTAACATTTATATAGGGGGAAAGTAAAGAACAGGAGCACGTGGTCAGCTCTCCTTATGGCAAGGGTTAACAACCGAGTGCCGCAAGGCTCAAAGCAGCACGGCACTGGTATAATTGGGGGTGAACAGTGAGGAGCAGCATCTGCAGATGATGCAAAATGTTTCAGTCAGAAGGCTGTTTCAGTGGCTGTTAGGTGTTGTGCAAGCCCTGAGCAACCTGGAGACGGGAATTTGTGTTTGGACCACCATAGGTACCTTCCTGAGTAGAGATGTTTTTCCCTGGTAAGGTGCTTGTAGGTGCAAACAGCAAGGGCAATAGGATGAATTTTCTGCTGAGCTCTGGCCCTCACAGAGACCCTCCTGGAGATACACAGCCTCACCTAATTGTGCAGCCCAAGACAAGGTCACTCCCCTCTATCCCACAGCTCTGGTCAGGGCAAGCAGACGTTCCCTTGACTGGTGGCGACTGCTTTGTACCGGCACATGTACGGGACAGCGCAGCCAGTAATGCAAATCAACCATATGGTAGCGAACTCTGCTCCCGCCTGCTATCCTCTTTCGCTGTACGTCTATCAGAAACCGCTGCCACTGCAGCCAGCAGCAGTGTGGATACCTGCAGGGACAGCACAGGGGATTTTAATAGCATGGGGCTCCAGATCAAGATCTGCATCCAAAATAAACCATCCAAACTCTGTCCCAGGCTGGTTTGAGAAGCACGCATCTATGCCCCTGGCCACCGGCCCTGCCGTCAGCTCTGCCTGCCCTTCAGGGCACCACATTTTCTCACTGATCTCATCACTGCTACCTAGCTCGTGTCCTTAAGGTGAGGTCCTGGGGTGAGCGCAGGCCCTCGGCACGAAGCTGTGATAGCGCAGGCACGACTGCGCTGGCTGTCTCTGCGCGACCCGGATCGCAGATTACTTCCAAACACAACTGCCAGTCAGCTGAGGCACCCAACACTGCCCAGCTCCCAACAGGACCAGAAGAGATGTTCTGAAGACGCTACGAAGAGCCGTCGCAGAACATCCAATACTCCTGCAGCACCCTAGGCACCAGCTCAGTGTGACAGAGCTAAGTGGGGAGTAACTACAAAACAAGGACACACTGTCAAGAAAACCACGTCTTTTGCAGTACTGGAAACAAACGCGTGGGTAGCCAAAACCCAGAGAGACTCTTCATCAAAAGCAACCCAGCCTGAACCTCCCAGGAGAGGCAGGAGCTGTGCTTTGCCCTCACCGTGTGAGTCACAGGGGGGCCCACTCATCACCGCAACAAAACCAAGTGAAGTCCCAGCTAGGCGGCTGCAGTTTGGGATTTTTTCCCCCGTCTGTGGATGCAGGGCAATGGCAGCATCCACGCAGGTGGCTGCACTGACCTTGAAGCCCACGGGGCTCTATCGGTCATGCATGTGCTTTGCAATAAATAAACCATCCGAACTCTGCCCCTGCAACGGCGCAGTGGTGGCAGGAACGTGTGCGCGGGAGTCAGTGTGAGCGTCCCTTCCCGACGCCGTACGGCAGGTCGCACACCTCCCCAAGCGTGTACAAGCCCGTGCGCGTCCTGGGCTGCCTCGTCTCCACTCCTGCTCACACCTGCACCCCATGAAGCTGCTGGCGACAGCATCTGCTGTCGATCAGCCCCGATGCTCTGCGTGGGAAAGCCTCACGTAGCTCCTTATTCTTCATCCCAGGCACAAGGTACGCTCCTTGGAGATGCCACGGCGTGCAGCACTAGGGAGCTGGGGATCTTTCCAGATGCCCTGGAATTAGTGTAGCGACTGTGCCACCTTGTGCCAGCAACATTTACAAATGCATTTTAATCTCCCACCTCTTAGATTTTAAAACCATGGTGCTCTTGCTCTGACTTTTCTCTAACGAGGCCAACCAGGGCTCCATATCTCCTCCTCAGCATGGTCCTTCACCTCCTCTGGGTAAAGAGGGTCCATCCTTACGTGTTGGTGAGGGAAGCCGCTGGCCTGCAGGCTCTGTGCTGCAGATCATTTAGTCTGGCTCTGATCTCCTCTCTGCCTGTTGCAAATCAGACAGTCCCGCTGACTCCAGCTGATGCTGGTGTAAATGAGACACCCACAACATGGCAAACTGGCATCGTGGTCCTAATAATGAGGACATTTTACAACTGAACCGCCTTAAGGGCTATTTGGATTTTTTTCAAATACATGTTTTTATTCAGCCAGATGCAATATGGCCTATATGGGAAAAAGAAATGCAGAACTTCACAAAAAGCAGCCCGATCCTGACCCTGTATCCTGAAGCTCACTGGTTTAGAAAAGGATGCAGGGCTCACAGGGAGCAGACAACTGAGCAGAAACTTCAGTGTGATGCTCCAGGCTGCTGAGTGCATAAGCAGGAGAGAGCCAGAGGCAGGTGATTTTCCTCCTGTACCTGCTGAGATGGCGGTGGGAGCCCCGTGGACAGGAAGGGGCACACGCGGAGAGGAGACACCGGCGTGATTCTAGGGCTGAAGACTTCGATCTAGGGCTGAACACTTTGCTGACACAGATTCAAAGGCCTTAATCTCCTTAAACTTCCAAGAAGAAATCTGAGTGTAATACGGCTATAACGAGCAGGTACCTACACAGAAGGTATGGCACACTATCTAGTTCTTTCATCTCATGGAGAAAAGTAGGAAAATAACCAGTGGCTACAAGGTGAGGCCAGACAACTTCTAGCTAGAAGCCGTGCTCACACCTTTAGCCTGGAGGGTGATTAACTGCTGGGACATACCCCCATGGGATATGGCAGGTTGTCCCTGCTTCCGCTCAAGGTCAGTTGGACTTCGGTGAAACCTGAGGGCCTGTGCTCGACACAGAGTGAAACCTCATGTCCCTCATTGCCTGCAGGCTGCAGGAGATGGTCTAACGGCATTAAACTATGTATCCTCTTTGGGTTTACATCTTACAAATCCATGGATGCTATACGACATTGCCATGCTAATGCAAGCTGTGTCTATCCCGAACGTCCTGCAGATGGGAGCTCGGACTGGCCAGAGGGCAGCTGCTGTGCGGGCCAGATAAGAGACAGGAGACATTTCAGCAAGGGAAGGCTCTGCGATGCCAGGTGTTCCCATCACCTGCAGCAGCACACGGGAGCAGAAATAAGCCTGTGGACACACATGTCTGTCTCTGCTCTGTATCAGATACCCAGAAGGTGGATTTGAATTCCGTTTTGTAAAGTGCTTCTGTTTAAAGCTTGGCCCTCCCGGGCCACCCCAAAGCTGGTGAAGCCAATGGCAAGACTCGCTCAGTGACAAAGGGGTGAAACATGTACAGGACAAGGACAAAGATACATCTAGGCAAGGCACAACCGTAAGTCAGGGTTTATTCCCACTATAATGCTGCTCTGCGGGGAGATCCTGGGTCTCACTGCTGATGAAGTAGGACCTCAGCAGAGCTCCACACCCTCTGCACAACAGGCTGTGATTGTTTGCGATCCATTAAGGGCGTTTTCAGATGAAATGCATGGAAAACCATTTTTAAAAATAAAAGCAAAACGAGATACCTCACACCTTCCCTCCTCTCCCACGGGCTTTTCACCACACCTCAGAGGGACCCAAAAGCACCAAGGCAATGCCACTGGCAGGCAACAACGGAGGGAAGGACAGCGGGGCGTACGGGAGGAGCCGAAGGGGCAGCCATGCATTACCCCCTTCTCCTGCCTTTCACCTTCCCCAAGGTCCTGGCAAAGGAGCAGGAGAGGGGAGAACAGCAAAGGTGTGCTCAGAACAAAAACAGGTCAAGACAAGGAAAACCAATCAAAATAATACAGCCTCTGAGGCTCAAGCTTTGCACAAAAGGAGGATCAGGAGTAAGCTGGGCTCTAAAACGCAGAGATGACACCGAAACAGGGTGAGAGCGAGAATACAGGAGGGCAGAGAATAAAAGTCGATCCATCTACAGGAGGAGGAGAAAAGGAGGGAGGGGAAGGAGGAGAAAGAGGGTTATATTTTCTGGATTTGGGGTTTGGAGACTCGATTCTGATTTTTTTCTTTTTTTTCATCTTTTTCATAAAGGATCTCACACCTGATATTCCTCGTTCCATCCATTTCGGTTCACCAAGGGCAATGAAGAAATTCTCCTGCCTTTCGTATTCCTCCTCATCTACTATCTTAACCCTTACGGTCTTCCTGTAGGGACAACAAGAAAGACAACCGTATGCAGCAGGTTGGCCGGCCGGAGGCGAGGCAGCAGCGGCGGCGGCGGCGGCGCGGGCTCCTGGCACGCAGCCCCTTCCCCAGCGGGGCGGTGCGCGTCGGCCTGCCTGTGGGACACGGGGCATCCGTCGCAGCTGCTCCTTGGGGAGCGGGAGGGTGTTAGGGAGAGAGGGGGCTGGCGAGGGGGTGAGGAGGGAGAGAAAGGCGGGGGTCGGACCTTGCTGATGGTTAGTGGGAGGCGACTTCTGCAGCACGTTTTTTTCAGTGTCACATGGTAATGGAAAGGGTATCGTCTGCCTGGAAATCACCAGGGACCACCCTGGGGTACCCACTGCGCTTTAGCTGGAAGATCAATTGCTTCTGCTACCCTCACAACTAATAATAAATCTGCAGGGACTCTGGGCTGGGAGCCTGAGGAGAAGGGAGAGAGATGGGCACTCACGGACACATTCCCCGGTGGGGTGAGGTGGGTCTCTGCCGGCAGGCTACAGCTCTATTAGCTGCGAAGGAGGCTGATATTTCTAATTTCCTTTTTTAAAATGGCACATCTTACTGCTTTTTCTCCTCAGTAGTGTCTGCCTCTTCCCCCAACCTGTTCCCTGAGCAAGGACGCAGCTTTCCCTGGGAGCAGACAGCTTTGCTGGGACCTCGAAGGCAACACGATGGGACTAAAATGCCTCCGAGGATCGAATGGAAATACCCTGGATGCTGGAGCGGGGCTGGCCCCTTCTCCCTGCTGCCAGCTCGCCTGGCTCCCTCCAGCACCCCTTCAATGCCAAAGCGGGGCGTCAGCTCCTCCCTGCCCTCACCTCCCGCTCCCAGAGCCACTCTGCAGCAACCGGACCGGGGGCTGCACAGCCTTTGCCCAGTCCTTCTCAGAAATTACAGGAGCTGCTTCTCTGCCAGGCCTCGATTCCTGTCTTTATCTGACCAGGACTCCTACGGGTGGACCAGGGCCGGGCGATGATCTCCGGAGATGCTGGATGTGTTTCTAGCCAGCATCTTCCCACTGGCGCTACAAAATTTGCTTGGACCGTCCAGCGGGGATGGCGGAAGGTCCCTCTCAAGCCGCCGCAGAAATACGGACAAGCGGGACTGCTCTCCATCCTTCTCTTTCTGCCCCCCTCGCCACTTTGCCTCTCCTCAGCCCCAGCATCGCTCCCCCCACCATGGGTACCATGTGACACGGTGTGTGCGCACAGCAGTGTGTAGGGCAGAGCGGTTGGAGACAGAGAGAAGAGGAGGAGAAGAGGAGGAAGGAGACGGAAGAGAAGAGGAAAGAAGAACGTTAATGTTAGTCTGGAGGGCCAGTACTACACCTTTCTGTAAACTCATATCCACCATGCGGGGGCTCATCAGCTCAATGAAGAAATTCTTGTTTTTTTCATACTCCTCATCATCAATTACCTTGATGTGAACTGTTTTGCTGTGGATGGAAAAATAGTAAGTGTCATAAAGGGGAGAAGGGAACAGAGAAGCAACAGTGGAGGAAGGTGAAGAGTTGAATGGGGACATTAGAGAGTCAAAGTTTTCTCACCCACTGAACAAGCTCAACATGGCCCTTGAGAAAGGCTAAAGCCCCACTCCTGCAAGTGACACTGGCCAATTTTCTGTTTAACCCAAAGGCATGATGGCAGGCCACGCTGTGCAAAGCAAAGTTAGACAAAAATAGCTCTGATCCCCCGGCAAACCAGCGAGGGGCTGAGGAGCCGCCAGTACGGTGGCTGGCGACTCAGCGTGTGGGCAATGAGGTCTGATGGCCAGCGGAGAAGCAGGCATCCCTCACCCCGCTACCCACTGCACACACACACACACACGTGCAGAAGCACAAGCACACACGCCCCGCAGGCACCGTGCTGCTGCCTCCCTGCTGGCAACACCCGCCTGCCGGGCAGATGCCCGCTGACTGCACGGGCCATGGGGAAACCCTGCGACCTGCAGCTCTGATATAATTCACATCAGAGGGAACCCTAGGGGATGTGGGTTCATCAGCTGCCACAGGGACAGCTTCATCAGCCTGCTCTGAGAGGTCCTGGCTGCTGGAGCAGCCGGGCAGCACATCCTACGTCTCTCCTTAGGCAAATTTCTTATGAGTTCTTAGAGCATTTTGTAGGAACAGAAGGGAAGAGCTCACTGTGCCATCGTTTCTTTCACAGCAAATACATGCCTTATGCAGAGGTCACCATTCCTCGGCTTTCGCACGCAAACAGAACATGGGAAGTGAGCTGAGGGCTCTGCCAACCCACCGCCTCCTTCCAGCCAGGGCTGCGCTGACTGTCGTGGGCTGGAAATGACCCCTGCGCTCCCCTCGCCTTCCTGGTGGCTGCAAGGCTTCATGCAGTCTCATCCCTCACTCGTGAGAGAAGGGATTGGTGCTTTTATTCCAGGCTGATCTCACACCCTCTGAAAGGCAACATTGGCTGCATGTGCACTGATAAGCACATACAATTACATGCTCGTATAAATGCAACCACTCTAAAGAGGCACGCGCTTGCCACCTCAGGGCTCCTGGACTTCCAGTCAGCCCCAACCCCAAGCTGGAACTGCATTTTTTAAACGAAAAGTCAGTTCCACTTAAAAAGCATTTCTCTTACCCCAAAGCAACTGCCCGAGAGCCACCAGGCCAGCTGCCCCTCCTGCCAGTGAATGACCCCTCCCTTCCCACAGCTCCAAACCCACACGTGGCCCTGGGGCTACGACCTCCCCTCGCTCTCTGCCCATCCTCAACGTTCAGATCAGTCCCTGGTGCGTTTTGTGCACAACCGGTATTGGCTGGGGATGGAAAGGAGGAGGAAAGTGGGACTGGCAATCACAGAGTCTGGAAAAATAGCCCCAAGCTTCAAATCCCTGTGAGTCTCAGCCGGTAGCCCTTGGCATTAAATATACCCAGTATCTTTGATCCCACAGCACTTCAGAGAATGAGCCGTCCATCCCTGCATCCTGGGGATGCTGCGATCCCCATCCTGGGGATGCTGCTACTGCCAGCAGCCCCCTGAAAAACACCATTTCACAACAGAGAATAGGAGGGTTGATTAACTGTCATCACTGCAGCTTGTACTCCTACGGATATCACTAATGACCACAAAATTATCCAGCCCTCCTCCAATTTGACTCTCAAGTCATAACTGCTCCTGCACTCTGACTATGGAAATCCCATTCCCCGTGCTGGCTCTCGTTTTTGGCTTGGTCCCAAACCCTGTCTTTCAAGTGATGGCATACGGGATTAGGGGGAAGAGTTTGGACAACCTCTGCTATATCCATTGGTGCAGGAATATGCAAGAAAAATCACCTCTAATTCTTCTTTCTAAGATAAATCAGCTTTATTTTTGCCAGTGCTTGTTCTACCCATATCCTGCGCTAATGCCAGCAAGCCTCCTTTCCCTTCTCCAGACCCTTTCAATCTCTGCTAATCCAGCCTGAAGGATGTAGCATTTTAAATTACATCTCTGGTGTAAATGTTGGTGCTCGCGTAAGACTTCATCACGATGATTTTGTTGCATTTTCTTTGGAGGGGTGGACTGAATTTGGCTTTTGAACCAGATGTTGTCTGGGCCCCTGGTACTTTGCAAAGCTTGTTCAGTTTGCTGAGTGAAACCTACAGCTGATTCATAGCTCTGATCTTTTCCTTGCTCATATACTACAAAACAGAAGGTGGGATTTTTAAAAGCAGCCAGTGCTTCCTGCACATGGGTTGCTTTTTAAAATCCTATTCATAATTACCATTGCTTATGGTTTTTCCATTCTAGGAGCTCCAAATTACTCAGTATCGCTTGTCTGCAAAAATTTGGAAAAAACCCCATAGACCTCATTTCCCGGGGGCCAGCTTAGGTATCGCGACAAAGCTATTCTAAGGCTTTATGCAATGAATATTATGCATGCACACCATTTGAGTTTGCTTTCATACAGCAGCTTTCTTTTCCTTTCTTTCTTTCTTTCTTTCTTTCTTTTTTTTTATGCGGTGGCTCTCCCGTCTCCGTGAGTGGTGTGTGCGCACACCAGAGAAGAGGAGAAATGCTCATTTAATGAGGATGCATGCCCAGCAGATGATCTCCCTGGCCGTGTGCTGTGCGTATGGAAAGTCTAATTTCACACAAGCCCCTCATCTGTGCGATGAATACTCAGAGCTGTGGACTTGAGGAATAATGGGTTGCTGCTTGCGCATTTTGTTAAGTTCAGAGAGCTCTATACAGCCTCCTAAGTAGTCCCACAGTGGTGAGCTTTCCTTAGAGTAGTCCTTTTTCAATGTTTTTTAAAAGAAAAAAAGTCAAGAAAGAGGAAGAAAACGTGGTAGGGATCCACAGGGAGGATGCACGGTAAAATGCTGGCTTTGCAAAGCAAGTCCCCTTGGGACAAGAAACCAAGAGAGCAAACCCTCTGGACTCCTAGACCAGCTCAGCTCTGCGGCAAACTGGACCGTTACTACACACTCAAGCCTCAGGTGGCTTTTCAAAAACGGGTGTCTGAATTTGGTGACCAATCCAGTAAATTCCTGGTTTCCTCCTTCACTACGAGCCACAGGGAGAAAAGGACCTTTTACCTGGCTCTGAAGCAACGGGTGAGGGGCAGAACTTCCACAGAGCAAAGCTGCAGGTGCCCTGCAGGGACACAGGCAGGACCTTGCACCCCTCGCCCAACCTGACTGAGTCCCAAAGGAGGAGGAAGAGCCTGACCTCCCCAGCTTTGCTGAGGGGTGGTGAGAGAAAGCTTTGGAGACCCAGCGCAGGAGCCCCGAGGTGTGGGCTGTGTGGTGTGGGGACCTGGCACTGCCCGCGCTCGGGCGGTGGGGATGGAGGGCTCCGGCTGAACTGCAGCTGCTGCCCGCTCTTGCTGCAGAGCCAGCGCGTTGCCAGACCTCCCCGTGCAAGGAGAAAAGGAGCACGGCAGAAGTTTGCAGGGACTGTGCAGTGACACCGGGAGGTGGGTGAGGGCTCACAGACCCAGCGCCAGATAACGGGGAGCAGTTAACCTTTCGCTGGGATTTTGTGGCAGAGGGAAGAGCAGCATCCCCGCTCCCGGCTTGCTCTGCAGCCTGCAAGGATGGGGGCATGGGGCTGGCCTTGCTCCCTGGCGGGGAAGTGCCGTCTCTCAGCTGGCTGGCTGCTCCGGTGACTGTTGCTGCGGAAAGGTCAGCGCTGATGGAGGGCGGTTGCGGTGGCCTGATGGCCACCCCTCCCAGCCCGCCGCGGCTGGTGGGGGCTGCCCCTTCCCGGGCTCTGCAGCTTCCCTAGCCACTGCGAGCAGCTTGCTCCTCTCCAGGGCTATGAAAGCAACCATAACTACAGCTGCGTCCTGAGCTGTCGCAAATCGTCTGGAGGCCAAAACACAGATTGCTCCCGCGCAATCTCATCTCTCACCTGCAGCCACACTGAGAGCTACCTCCTCGGAAGGCATGGAGAGCAGAGGAGATGGATGGGGAGAAGGGCCGGAGCGTGACACCGCCCCGGGAAGACATCACGTTAATGCGAGAGATGTGACAGGAGGACACCGAGAGGCAGAGAGCGTGCGGGAGCAGGAGGCTCGGGAACATTTTGCTGCAAGAACATCCTGACAGCTTCTTGAAATTCATGGAGGCAGAGGCGGGCACGACAGGGGCTGGCCGTGCAGCAGCCCTGACAGGCACGGTCACCGTGACGGGAAGCGAGGGATCCGAAGCCCACCTTGCTCAGCTAAGCAGCTTTCATTCCCCAGCCTTTGGTTGCTCAGCATGGGGAAAGGAGGACACTTTCCAACCTCCTCCTTTCTCTCTGACAGCCTCCTCATGGCCAAGACGTACCTCAAACAGCTCGAAAGCGGAGAACAGCAGAGGCCATCCAAAAGCCTCTCCTGGCAATCAACTGCCTTTGTTAAATGCCACTGGGAGCTGGCAGCGAGGAGCCACTCTGCAAACCCCAAAGCCCCACCACCAGCACCAAGCCACGGCATAGTCCAATCTCAACCCCTGCATGAGTACATTGGTGGGAAAAGATCTTTAATTCAGGCCTCGGTGGTGTTTTCAGCAGACTGAGCAATGCTTTCGGTTTGGGCTATGACACAGCAGGGCAAGGCGAGAGCCGGCGTTCCCGGGGATCACCTGGCCATGCAGAACTCAGGATAGCTGCTCGCTCTCTCCTTTTTCTCTGGGGCCATTGCAAGCTGCCATCAACAGCCCTCAGATGATGGCGGTCCGGGCTCTCCTTTCAACATGCACTTAGAAACAATCACTGGTTTTAAAAGTTAGGGATGGGAAAGCTCCTCTGGGGAGCAACATCAAGTATGAGATTTCCCTGAGTAAGCAACAGAAGATGAAATGAATAGACATCGATCTTCTCCTAAAGGACTTTGTGCACATGATGTTGCTAAATTCCCCGTCTGGGAAGTAAAGAGGATAATCTATAAAATCATTTTATTTGACAACACGTCCGCTTCCAACACATAACGCAACAACTGGATGGTTATTTGATTAATGTGCTAGAAAATATTGAGTATCTCTCTGTGTGGAGACTCTCATTTGCAGGAATTATTGCCAAGGAGGTTAAGAGGATGTGTCTGCATGACTTTGGAATGTGAAATAAGGCTCAGCTCTAAAAACAGCGTAAGTCAGGAGATGTCACATAGTGTATACCACTGAAACAGGCAGGGCTGCGCAAGGGCAGGATTTACAGTCTCCGGTGGAATGCTGTTAGCCTGGATGGAAAGCAGCCAGGACAGCAAGGTAAACATCCCTGGGACAGTGAGAAGTACCAGGAGATCTTTAGTAACTCATTAATGTGAATCATTAGTGCATATACCTTGGGTCAAGCCACAGCATTCTTGACACATCTTGATATATCCAAATCCTCATCTGATTTGCGGTGGGTGCAGGTCCCTGCAGCATGAATTTCAATGCACGTAGTGCCAGTCTGACTCTTCCCCAGAGTTCTGACTTGGGCTGAGATTTCAACATGAAACTACAGATAGGACCTATTTGCTCTGCCAGAAGATCTCGTTGAGAAGCCCTACTGCAGAAATGCTGACTAGGTAAGATGTCAGCATTTGAGGCAAACCAGAGGGGATTAAATAAGGCTATGCACAGTGGGGAGCTGTCTTTGCCCAGCTCGCTGGGAGGTGGATATTTAACAGAGCAACGTGACAGTGCTGGCAGACAAGGTGAAGAAGCCAGCAAGAGAAGCCCTGATATAACGCACATGGTCACATGGAGTTGCGCATCAAGTAACCCAGGGTGGGACAAGCTGAGCTGTTTTGAAGCAAAGGATTAGGCTGTCACATAGCACAGACAAAGACGGGAGGTGTTTGAAGAGGAGAATCATTAGATCCCAAAGCAGAGTCACTAAACTCACCAAGGAGATGATGAGTGATCTTAATTTCAACAGGAAATCATGGTAATTTAGGAACCTATCCAGAGTATGACCAAGACAGACAGGTTGCACATTGGGCTTAAGCTCATGCTCATGAAAGAAGATTTTTGTCTCCCATGGGGATTACGGAGGGAGGAACAGGTTTTGAAGCATCCAGCTGCAGCCACCGGTGATGGTCACAGTTTGTTCTAGCAGCCAGGTCAGACTTGAAGGTGCTTCTAAGGTCAGAGCAGACGTTGGTACCAATTACCTAAGCACATGTCAACAGGATAGATGAACTGTCAGGATAGAGTTTCAAAGCAGATCATTGATGTGCAAGTTGCTGATGTAAGAGTTACAGAAGAACTGGTGCTAGTACAGGAGCTGGAGACAAGCCATTGCGGGCCAGTTTCCAGGAACTGGCTGTGTCATTCATGAGGACCTTGGAAGAGCAGCTGTGCAAGAGCCATCCCACTCTGTGCAGAAGGCACATGGGGAGCAGCCCGGACCACCTCACTACCAGACCAGTTGGCTGTAAAGTGTCATAGACAGAAGCACCTCCAGAAATGGGATTTTTTTCTCTTTTGTCTTCAAGTTAGCCTATGAGATAACCAGATGATAACTAGTTATCATCTTATCATTAAAACGGAGTTCTCTGCAGTGCTAATCACTATGTACTACTATTCTACACATAGAATACCTATGTATTTCTCCAGGCAAGCCTGAAGCCATTCAAGCAAGTCATTTGATATTTCTGTGCTTCAGTTTCTATATCCATGCAGTGGCTGTGATCCTTATTTCTCACAGGGATTTGACAGGGGACAGTCCCTACTTGTTTCAAACTCCTAATGCGGAAGATGTTACAGTGACGCAGCCATAAGGAGGGTGAGGGAAGAGAGCAGAGAGAGCTTGAAGTGGTGGTGGAAGCATCACTTATTCACATGAGTATCAACTTATTCCGCTTCATCTGATTTGGTTCTCATTTGAAGGGAGCCGTGCATTTCTCTAGGGCACCTCCTCTTCCTTGCTAAAGTTCCTTTATGCCATTAGGAAACCAAAAGACCTCAGAAAACAGGGCTGGAAGCAACTGCTAGCACTCAGCTATCACCCCGTCTCTGGGCAGGGCCAGTCCCACCAAGCCATTCCTGGCAGGTAGGTGGTTGCCCGACTGGTTTTTGAAAGCTTCATGGTAGAGATGGTTTCTTTCCCCATATTTCAACTCTTTACCCCTAGAAAGTCCTTCATAATGTCCACCCAGACTGACAAGGTATAACTTGCTTGGGAGGGGAGGGGGAAGAAACCTTTGGCACTGCCTCCCGGCACACATAGCAAGGAGGGCTCCCTATGTCTCTGCTGTCCCTTCCCACACAGGCAGGGACAGCAGACACCTGGGACCTGTCCAGGTGACCTAGAGTCCTTCTGCATGCCCCTACCCCTGCCATGTGTGCAGCACACGGGGCACTCCACTCCGTTCCTACAAGGGCCAGGGCCAGAAACCTCCACCTCTGCTACAGCAGGTCACAGGGAGGGGGGAAAAGGTCTGCTGAGGAAGACACTGTGCAAGAAGTGGCTGTACCCCGAGGCAGAGACCGGGACCCCAGCCCAAAACCCTACATGCCCCTCCATGCCCGTCTCCCTGGGACTGCGTGGGACTCTGCTCGGGATTGCCGGGAGCTCAGGAGCTCTGCCTGGCTGGCTGTCAGTGGTGTGGTTTGGTCACGTCACACCAGGTCTTCAAAAGGGATGGAGGAGGAAATATTGACACAGAAAGGCAATTTCCCTTTGTGTATTCCGCATGTAATCTTGGCTAATTAGTAAATTGGCTCATGTTTCAATTAGAACTATTGAAAATGTTTTAGTAGCTGACACATGATAATTAAAGGGACACAGCCAAGACCAAAGCCGTATTTTTAAAAATCTTTACTTGTATCAGAAAACTTCAAAGCGTTACCAGTAAAAGATGTACAGGGATAGCTGGTAAAAAAAAAAAAAAAGGTAAAAAAAAAATTTAAAAAATTGCCTGTTATACTCCCTCCATCCTGGATGGCAAAACTAAAGGGGTCACTTTGTGCTTGTGGTCAGCTTCACATTTCAATTTGTGCTTGTTTCCTGCCACAGCAGCCCAGCCCTCACTTCCCACTGCCACCCAACCCTGCAAAGAGACATGAAATGCTGTCAACTTGACATGACCGTTTCACACCTACTTTGCACTGGTGCAAACAACTGCACCAGCAATGAGAAATCAGAGCTGCTAAGTTGCAGGCAGGTGAGCCCATTAAGCACTGTCACACCTTGCAAAAAATCCTTAAGTACATGGTACATTATTCAGGGCAACTCAAGAGATGCGGTATATCCACATGTCTCAGCCATGGGAATCAGCACTGGAGCTAGTAAATGGCAAATATCTCACACTCAACTTGGAAGCCCTTAAGAGCTGGAAAAGGCTCAGTAGGGAAGCACAAAAAAATGCTCAGGGAGTTTCCTTAATGCAGTCAGCCCCACCAGACAAGCAGGTTTCCAAAGCATTCTGTATTTCACTTTGTTCAAACATGATACAATGCTCTAATACAGAGAATTCTTCAAGGAAAGATGCCACAATGTGGTTTTAAGAATCTCTGAAAAGAAGGGAAAAACACAGTTTGTTAAACCCCCTTTCTCTCAGCTGAGTCCATGCTGCGGATCAGCTGAGTTGAGATTTTTAAGTTGGGTTGTACAAGCATAATAGCCCAGCTCCACAGGTTTCTTTCTTTATTCAGTTTAATAAAGGTATTTTTTTCCATTAAACATTTTCAGGTTCAGCTATAATCTTTGTTTAAGTTCCTCTTAAAAAAAAGAAATCTAGGCTGATCTGTGCATCACCTTCCAGACTGCTGGCTCCAAATACTGAAGCTGTGTGTACAGACACAAGCGGGCCCTTGCCTGGCCTGCTGCAGGTCAGCTTTTTCTTGCTGACCCTACAAGACTCGATGCTTCAGGGCCAGGGGAGAGCAGGCAAAGTCTCGACAGCCTGTGGAGCTATTTGTTGAGGTCTGTACAATAAACACTTGTCTTGTACAAGTAATAATTCAACTTGGCAGCCCATGAAACCAGACAGTTCTGGCGGGTATCAGCCTGGTGTAGGTGAAAAGCAGTGCCAGGGCCCTGGGCATGGACATTTCTCTCCTCCCTATCTTGGGCAGGTTCCCAGGGGAACAGCTTCACTGAGAAGATGCTGTGCCTTTTTTCTCTCAGAAAGGAATTTTAAAAGGAGCAAAACCTCAGCCACAACCCCACTGTGGTCACACAGTACAAAATTAAAGAAAAAGTAGAGGGTGGAGAAAGAAGGAAGGAAGAGAATTTATTCCTTACTAAAGGTCTTTGAATTTTCCTGCTTCCAGCTTAGTCTAACACACGGCCACAAAAGCCTATGATGTCAAAACCCGTCATGGATGTTGACAGCCAAACAAAGAACTGGAGATGCTTTTGTTTGCTCTAGAGAACGGCTCCAGAACTTGACAGGGTGCAGGAGTGGGAGCGCCCTGGACAGGAGAGGGTAGGCTGGGCTACCTCAAAGCCCCTTGAGATGTCCTGAGCAAACACAAAACTGGCATTTAGCTGGAAGTGACCCCTGTCCCACCATAGCGCTCCCAAATCCCACCTGCAAGACACTCTTCACTGGCTGGTATTAGCAGCCCAGTGCTTCAAGCCATCGCCCCTGGTTTTAGACTTTTCGCTGAAGGCATGGAGATTTGGAAGCTATATTTAGATGTCTTCTCTATTCTCCAGCAACAAGGTTGCCATGGAGATGCTGGCACGGATGAGAAGGTGGGGACAGAGGGGGACAGGAAGTTGAGGAATGAGAAGTGCCAGATTCAAGACAACCCTCACCAGCCCACGAAGGCTTTAAATTCCTCGTGGGGCAAAAATTGGTGAAAGTTGTTAGCTGAAATGAGCCCCTGACACTGCCCGATGGTGTGGCCCTGCCATGCATCGCTCAGTGCTTTGTCACGACAGCTTTGAAGAGACTCAAGCCTTTGGGCGCTGCTCTTTCGGGAGAACACGTCCCCATCGACCTGAGCTCGCTGCCCCGGGGGCGTGCGCTGAGCACCGATCCCTGCCTCAGCTCATCACTCCCGTGAGTGCTGATAAGCACCTGCAGCCGCAGGTCATCCACCCCCGGACATCCTGAGGACAACCACCCACGTCCTTCTCTCTGGGCACAGCTCTGGAGGGGCTGCATGCCACCCGCTGCTGGCTGTAGCTCAGCTGAGCTCTACGCAGCTTCTTTGATCTCTCTTCAAAATTCAGTTCTCTGAACTCCCAATGGATTTGTAAAATCTTCTGACGTGGGGTGCCCAAAACCAAACCTGCACTGCCACACTGCATCCCAGCAGAGACACGCTAGCCGCTCCTGTCCGAGTGCCAAAAGCAGCCCTCTGGGAGCTCCACTCAAGTCCTACTGCTGCCGTGCTGCTTCACAAACTCATATTGACTCGCTACTCGGCCGGCTCCTGGCACAGCTGGGGTGGCTTTGTCTCAGACAGGGAGCCACAGCTGGGGACAGAGCTGCCCAAGGCTCCCCGGCAGGGCGGGCAGGGACACGCTGGCATGCTGGGGACGAGCCACTCAGCACAGGAGGGGAGGCTGATGGCCATGGAGACCTCAGCTTGCTGATCCTACTGCTACGGGAGCCAGGCCGTGGTGGGAGTGAAGGCAGCCACTGCCAGCAGGGATTAGGGACCACCAATTTCCCCCATGACACATCCACATCTCCTGGGCTGGCATCAGCCGCAGGCACAGCCCAGATGTGCAGCTGCCAGCAGATTCGCACCTACTGCCCACAACACTGCTCTTTCCAGCACAGACAAAGCAGGTGGAGACCAAGGGCTCCTTTTAACGTGGCTGTTCCCAAGACTTGCTGTCCTACACTTAATGCACTTGCAATGAAATCTGGCTTTCCAAGAAAGGTCAGAATTGTCCCCCCAGTTCCCAGCGTGGGAGCTGGCATACTTCAACCCCCCACACCTGCCTAGACCTCCTTCCTGGCTCCTGCACGTGACAGCATCCCCAGATTTCAGCGCTCAAAGCACATCAAAAACGGTGGGGAGCGAAGCAGACTTTCCCATCGCAACCCTCTCCAGACATCAGCCTCGCGAGTCCCTCTCTCCCCTGCCTCGCCCTGCTCTTCCCACACGCACACGCAGACGGTGCTTTCAGCTCAGCAGGGCTGTGTTCAGCCCAGCCATTGGAGTTGCGCTACATTCAACAGAGCAGCAAGGCAGCAATCTGTAGGAAATTAATGAGCTGCAAACAACGCTGTGCAGCTGCCAGCCTGAAACGAGCCCGCTCTGCACGCCGCAGATACAATTATTATATATGAACAAAAGGAGCTGGAGCCGGAGCCGGGATGCTTTGGCTCCGGTCACAGCCTTCCTGTGACCAAGATAAGGGACAGCACGCTGAATTGCCACAGCAACATCGGAGTTGCGTATACAACCATTTACACAGAGCCAAGATATTGCATCTTTATCCAAGGCCCTGTGCATTTGACCGGGCTCACTGTTTTCTTGTCTTCTGTAGCACTCAAAATAGGGTAGAAGATACTCAGTTACACCATTTCATTTCACTCTTTGGGCTGTTTTAATTCTATTTCTTACTGAATAAAAACACACTGGGAAAACCAAACAGGGCCATTTGTTAGCTTCCAAGAGCTAATGCCTCGGGAGGAGCTGCAGGCCCAGGAGGAGGTCAGCTCTGCTGGGCTTGTACTTCCAGAATCCAGCGCTTTGGACCATAAAAAAGCCACCCCCTTATTCATAAACTGAACAAAAATCATGTCATCAGGCAGCTGTGCAGCGAAGAAGAGTGTTTCAGAAGGGTTAAATCTAGGAGTGGGGCAACCTTCAAGCCTTGCTTAGTTCTGCCAATGACCCAGCTTCAACTCCCAAAGAGCCGGGCCGCCGGACGCCCTCCTGCCTCCCCACAGCCGGTCCTCTCGCCGGACAGCCCAGCTCAGCCAGAGATGGGAACAAGTGCTGCATGCTGGCACGACCACATCAAACAGACCAAACAGACCACAGCCTGTGCAGCCCTCACCCACCCAAGTCAGTCTCCTTTAATCAACGTAGTCCTCTGTCATTTTACTGCTATAATTTCCACCCTAACACTTAGCCCCATCTCAGCCTTCACATGTGGATCCAGCTTTGTGGGAAGCGCTTTTGGCAACCCTTTCCAACCAGTCCACATCAGAGACAGCTTGAACTCCTCCTGGGGTCCCGGGCTGACCGACACGTGTCTCCTCCTGCCCTCTCTACCTCGTGGCAAGAGTTAGCACCAAGGCCCTTCACCCATCCTAAAAGCTTGCCCTACCCTCATCCCAACACGCTCCTCAACTCTTGTTCCCCTTCTTGCTGTCTAAGCCGTCCTATTACAGCTACCTCAACACCTCAGACCTTAATAAACGATGCTCTGTCTTCTCCCTTCCAAGTTTTGATAGCACCACTGAACAACTCTTTGACTTGACCTGTCCTGACAAAGCCCAGCCACGCTCCTGATGCACTTTGGCGTATATCCTATCAAACTCCCACTGACTGTTGGGTTTGCAGGCTGGTCTCACACACTTCTCTCCATCTGGTTAGAACCATCACCTGATAACGAAAAATAACCATTCTCCCAGCCCTTGTCTTCCACCCAGCTTGGTGGCGGGTACAGCACCCTTCACCCCAGCATCAGTAAACATGTCCTTGGAGGTTTAGCAACATGATAAAACTGCCCTGAAGGCTAAAACCTCATGCAGACCTCTACAAGAATCCCTTGTGGTTTCAGAGGAGGGGCTGTTGTTTAATGAGCTCCCCGTTTGCCCTCCTAGCCCTCTCACCTTAAAAATGTAACTCCCTGACTCTGTCAGGAGTCTTTCCTATTATGGGACCTAGAAGACTTTTTAGGACTTGAAATCCCAAGATAAAGAGCTTCTGAAAAAAAAGGAAAAGGTGCACTTGATTTTTTTCGAGGTGATTTTGATTTTTTCTGAAAGGAGGTCCCATCCCAGCTCTCTGCCCAGCCAGAACCTAATTGGGTTGTAATGCCATTGGTGCCTAAGCGTTGCTCCCTCCCCACTCCCTGCTCCAGCCTCCGCTTTCTTCCAGCTCGCTTCACATGTGCCCTGCAGTGCGTGTCAGCGCTCCTGCAAGGAAACTGCTATACACCGGGGAGACTGTCAGGAGCGGGAGCCTTCTGCTCTGTCTGTCTGTTTACAGGGGTGTCTGTCTGTGTTCATCAGTGGCTTATTCTATTTTTCAGATGCTGTCCCTAGCTCTGCTCCCTGCCATCATGCCCCCCCCCCCTCCCGCTTCCTTAGCCACCCCAGAAAGGCACTGGAGTAAAATGTATGCTGAGAAATAAACTCTCTCTAAATGCTAAAGGCCCCCCAAACTGATGCTGATTGCCCGCAAACTGGATCTGAACATGCTCCTCGTTGGTCTCAGGTTCTCCCCCGGCTTCGCACCCGTGGGTAGGCTGCGCTTATCTTTGCTCCCCAGAAGCAGAGCTGAAGCAGAGACGATATCAAAGACTTGCTTGGCTTCATAGGCAGCCATCAGCTGGAGCAGCTGGGAATGAAACGCACAAGCGAGAGCCCCGCCGGTCGCTCCCCGGGCGCTCGCCCGGCCTCCCTGCTGCCAGGGAGCACCCCTCGCACCTGGGGCTGCCGCCCGAGCGGTGCAGCGCCGGCTCCACGCCGGAGCGCAGCAGCCTGTTTCTGTCCCCTGAGCCCTCTGCAGCAGCCTCGCCGGTGCGCAGAAGGGGCTGCAAGCGCACAAGAAGAAGTGCCCGGGGCCTCCCCACGCGTGCCCTCCTGGGTGGGTGGGCAGTGCCAAGCAGGGAGCTCACCAGCTTGGGTCTTTGAATCCAGAGTCAGGGCCTGAGCGAGAGCTAGAGGAAGACATTTCGGGCTTTCTGAAGTAGTCTAGCAGCCCACCTCAACTCAAGCTGCGCAAGACTCAGAATCATGACCCTGGACTAGGAGAGATGAGGCTGCCTGGGCAAAATACCACTCGCCCTACTCTCACGGCAAGACTGAAGGCGAGTTGCACATCCTACAACGGTAGAGGAGAGCCTGTGAATGCCTGCAAACCACAGGCACTGACTTTTTCGGGGTCCTAATGTCGAGAAGGGCCTGAGAGCCAGCCTTGAAGCTGGAAATAACTCCCCATGGAGGACGTAGAGATGGTCTACGGCAGAGATAGCCTGCAGCTGCAAAAGCTGGCTTTGTCAGGCACACTCGCCTTCAGAGAACCAGGTCACATTCCATTTCCAGCAAATTAGAAATAATCCTGGGTTGGTTTTTTTTTGTGTGTGTTTTTTGGGTTTTTTTGGTTTTTGGTTTTGTTCTGGTTTTGGTTTTTTAATGTTTATTTACCAGTTCGTGCCTCCTGCAGAGACAGACATTTGGAGATCTGTGACTGTGGAAAAAGGAGGAAAAAAAAAGCTTCTAATGATATTGCCATCTCTTTAAAAAGCAATGATAGTAACAGTCCCTACTAGCCCTTGGAGCTTCACATATGACTCTGCTCTGATGGAGTGTGACTGTACAGGATGGCAGCGCTGGGCTCTATTTTAATTTTAGCCCAACTGCTCCAGATCAAATTTTCACAGCCTCCAAAGAAAGAGATGGCTTTTATTAGAGACAAGAGTTATTAGTTTACAGTCGAGCTGGACTCTTTCCTTCTCATGCCTCAGCACAAATAATAACAGTTTTGCAGGCTAAACAAGGCTCCCCTGGCCATCTGTGAGACCTACTGAAGACTGAAAGATTGCCCAGGTGTAATGCAGGATAAAATCTGTTTTTTTGGAGCATTTAGTACTGCTGGGATTCAGAGCTCAGAGAGAGAGAGGGCCCAGGCCCATGTTTGAGCCAAGAAATCCTGATAGTGCTAAGGCACTAAAACCTCCTCTTTTTTTGTCTTCCACTGCCAGCAAATCTGATTTGAATTGACCAAGAGTGAACATGAGGGGTGCTTTGGGGGGATTTTTTGTTTTGTTTTGTTTTTACAGTAAGTGCAGATTTCAAATCCTGCAGTGCCTTGTGTTCCTCAAACAGGGAGCTGGGCTCAAATTGAGTCCTTCCAAAAA
This sequence comes from Ciconia boyciana, assembly GCF_034638445.1. Lineage (NCBI taxonomy): Eukaryota > Metazoa > Chordata > Aves > Ciconiiformes > Ciconiidae > Ciconia > Ciconia boyciana. The sequence goes on along the minus strand of NC_132939.1, from coordinate 32,981,781 downwards.
TGGAATTTTTGCAAGATTGCACCCAAGACTGGATTCACCCTGAGCACCTATGGCACCATCTAGCTCCATTTCCTTCTTTTTGGGGGCTATGCACTTATATATGGTATTGCTTTCCCCAAAAATATTCACGATGAGGAGTGCAGTGCTGCCCTTCAGCTGAGCTCAGCTGACTTTCTTCCTGCCCCTCCAGGTGTTAAGGTTTTGCTCAAGTCAAGAGAGATTTGATATCTAATCTAAAGAGACCCCCGTTCTCTGGAGCCCCTGGCACTCTGCAGAACTACGCCACCACCCAAAAGCTTGCTTGGCCATTAAGGCCAGCTCCGTTTGCTGCATCTTCCCCATGCTCAGCTCTAGCAACACCAGGGGCTGCCAAGGGCTGCCCGGCCCGAAAGAGCTTTCCCAAGCAGGACATGTCTTTTGGCTGCTGGTGGTTCCTGGCAGGCCTCCATCAAGGCGAGATGCAAGGCACATCCCCGTCCCATCCCGCCCCCTTATGCAACCACCTCTGGCTAAAAATACAGCTGCAGCCCCAGCGAGATGCAGATTTAATGAGGCTTCCATGGCAACGGGCTTCACTTCGGCAGGGACTGGGATGCAGGGGACAGGGATGCTTGGAGGGAGAGGTGCTCCTTGGCCAGGGGAGAGCTGCACGGTTAAAAGCTTGCGGCAGTGGGGTTTGAGGTTTTTTCCTTGCTGGTATTAATAAAACTGCCAAGCATTCGGTTCAGTTAGCTGCAGCCAAAGAGGCAAGCTGTGTAGTATTTTTAACAGACAAACCTGGACCTATTTCTGTCATGAGGATAAATATTTAGTAGTCAGCCTTAATTAAACTCAATCACCCACAGGCAGAAATGTTAAAATAGGGATAAATCAAGGAGCCTGTTTCAGTCTACCAATACTATAAACATCCTTTTCAGTAAAAACAGGCTCCTGCCAGAGCTCACAAAATACAGTGGCAGAACTGGCCGATATGGAGCCAGGAGACCTGAGGACAGGTAAGGTCACGGAGGAAGTGGCTGCTTGGGTGATGTTTCATGGATGATGTCCTCTGTGCCAGTGCAGGGGGGAAAGAAAAAACCCAAACAGAAAAAACCCCCACAGCTGATGAAAAATCTGAGATAAAAAGACATCGTAAGCCTGGCTTTCCAAGAAGAATAAAACTGAGACTATTGCCTCCTGTCCTCCATACTGATCCTCCTACTCTGTGCATAAGAGTAAGGATACATGCCAGCCAAAATCCCACTTTGGTGTGCATAGCTCTAAGTATTAGATCAGCAGGGGCTGTCCTGTGGCTGACAGGTGTTTAGGGATGCATGGATTATTTCTGTGAAATGTGGAAAGTACCTCAGAAAAGCTAGCCTCTTACTGGTTGGCTAAATTTGCTATTCAGAGGGTGACACCTTTGCTGGAAAATGCTCACGGGGCCACAGATCAAAGCTCCTGTTTCCATTATAAATGTACAGTATTTTTCCAAAATGCTGTATTTCTTCTCGTTTCATTCACAGAGTAATGCACCACCCTGTACTGGGACACTACTTCCTATCAAAGGACCAAAAAGAATAGAAGCAACTCAAAAAATAAAGGTAAATATTAACATTTGCACTTCAGTCATGAGAAACTGAGGCATTGAAAAATTTAATGGGGAAAGGGAATGCCCAGCCTCCACCCAAATCTATGTATTTGGCACTGGGAACATAAAAATCAAGGCCCTCAGAATTGCAGCTTGTTATTGAAAATTCTGGCGAAAATCAAGTGCCTATAAAATAAAGCACCCCTAAAATCAGGCAGCCCAGCCAGGTGCCCAAACCTGGTTTGAACCCCATATATCTGAATGCTAAAACCAAAAATCACTGTTTCCTCCTTTTGGCTCAGTTCCTCGTATTCAGGCATCCTTCAATTCAGAGAAATCTACCCAGTACCCTTCTCCAGAACAAGCCATTCCTGTTGATTTGAAAAATCATCACTTGGAGGCACCTAACCCTTGTATAAGCTGATTTTGTATACATTAGCTCCCATCAGTTATGTCTCTCCTGCTAAACCAGGTTCATGTCCTGTTACAAGCCTACTGAAACACCACATGAAGCATTTAACAAACTATAACAGAAAATAATCTCTCCGCCCCACAGGAAGTGCCTGCTGCTAGGATGAAACGTGGCGCGTGTTAAAATAACACACAGCACCAAAACCGATGCCACAAATTGAGATGCCGAAGCCACCGGGGAAATTTAGGGACATAAAATGTCATTACCCATGCAGAAAACTGGCCACCGCTGCTTGCTAATGCAGCGGTGTCTCCAGCACTGCAGCAGCCCTGTCCTGACCACCCGTGGTCATCAAGCTGGAAAGAAAAAGCCACCAGTTCAGGCATCCCCCTTCCTGCTTCTCGTGTCACAAGGCTGCTTGGCTGCAGCCTTGCCATCAATGTCCCCCCGAGCTGCACACAGAGGGGTTGACGGGACGTCCCAGCCTCCGTGGCACCAGGCTCACACCGGTCCAGTAAAGCCCGTCTCTGGAGCTCACTCTGGTCTCCTCTTTGGAAAGGTGATGGATATAGAGGTTAGCTCAGACAGACCTGCTTTCTCAGGAGACTGCAGTCTGAACCGTAGCGGTCACATTTCCTCAAGATTTCTCTCCTTTCCCCTTGAGAGCTCTATTAAAAATAACTTTTGACATGAAATAGGCCTGGGCAGTCATTTTGCCTTGTACAGTGATGCAATTCAAAACCCAACCTCATTGCCCCACTGAGTTGTGACATAAATGAGCAAACATCATGGCTCTGTATGTCCTTCTACGGGATGATGGATGACGGTGCGAGGGAGGAGCTGGTGCAGCAACTCCTTGATCAAAGGAGGTGCCTGGGCTGCTGGAGTGCAGCACTGGTGGGGAATGTGGGGAAGTCAGCCATGTCCACACCTTCACTTAGATGAAGGCCAAGTTCGGTTTAAAATTACAGCACAATCCAATATCATTCCCCATAATGTGGAGTTAAAATATGAATGGCACATAGTGAGAGCATAGACCTCTTCCATTTCAAGCTCCTTAGCTTAACCTAGATTTCCTAATCAGAGGAATTGCAGCACTGGAGATGCCACCATGCAGTCCTTGCTCTTCCTCTGCTGGTGTCCTCCTTTGCAACTCCAAGAAAGTAACTTCTTCCCCCACTTGTAAAATGGGAACAAGCGCTCCTTTTCCTCTGAAGCATGTCATAAGCATGAATGCATTAATATTTCAAGATGCTTCAATATTATGGGGGAGAGAAGGCTTGAAATGCATAAATAAATAGAAGCAAGGTTTTAAAGAATATGCTTTACTAGCTCAACTAATATTGCTGTACAAGCTTCTGAGCATAAGGGATTTGTGCCCAAAAGTACTCAGTTTCAAATTTGAGATTTCTGTTTAAGCTTGTAAAAAGGTTTTCATTGCCTCAAATTGCCTTTTCCTGGGTACTCACACCAATCAGCTGGGCTCATATTTCCTCTCCCTAGAGACTTTGCCACTCTCATATCCTTAGGCCATCACAGTTTGCAACAACATAAATAGCTAATTAACTTTTTACTTAAAAGTAAGAAAGCAATCAAGCCGGCATCCTCATTAGGTTCTGGAAATACTTCAGCTCTCCACCACGGCTCTGGCTTCAGACAGCCTAAGATGCAACCTAAAATATTTGCTGCAACAATATATTCCATCATTATTGCACTGTATTTGTAGCTCCAGTCATAGGGAAGGCAGCATGCAGAGAGATAATTCGCCCTGTAATCCCCCACCTTGCTACACAAGATCATACAACGTGGTTAAACAAACACTTACAGGAAATGGCAAGACATGGAACTTAATAATAATAGGCCAAACCCTTAAGAAGGTTCTTGAGCATCTGTTCAGTCCTCACCAGGACTGAGGAGAGCCTGCCTGAGAAAAGTTCCTGTGAAAACCGACCTCAGTCTCACAGCAAGGGTAGGTGTTAGCTTTCAGGAAATACAAAGATGCTCCCGGTCTCTTTAAAAGAGCAGAGCCCAGGCGAGTCTACCAAGGACATCAGGAAAGCACGGTATGTTTGGAGATGACCAGTCGTGCTGCCGGAACCAGAACCATGTAAGCCATCAGAGAGACTCCCCTGCAGAGCCAAGGGCCCTACCCTGGCGAGCAGGAGTGCAGAAGATGCCCCAGAGCACCCCCAGAGCACCCCCTCTCCTGCCTGCCCTCCTCCAGCCATGCTGCTGAGCCCCGGCATTCCCAGACAGACTGGAAATCCTGCTTTACTATATATACAGAATGAGAGAATGCCTTTGTTGGCCTCAAAGCAACTCTCACAGGCTTCGCACGTGGGTTGTTTTCACGCCTCACAGTGAGGCAGATAACTCTGGCAGGTTTCCACCTCACCAGGCAGCTCAGCCACCTGGCCTCAGACATCCTCCATGCTTTTTCGTGTTCTCTCCCTTTCCAGGATTCTTCCTTAGGGATGCTCTTAGCAGGACAGTCTTCCTGGACACTGGCCCCATTTTCCTTCTCTTCCCACCCTTCCTGGCTCCGCTCCCAGCGGTTCCTGTGCAAGGCTCTCTGGATCCCCAGGAGGACCAACGCCGGACCAGCCAGCAGCACAGAGGCAGGCAGGGAGCTGCCTGTAAGGGGGATGAAGCTGTCAAGAGGGGACAAGCTCGGCTGCCGTGGTCCTTCTCTCTCTGCTGGCAGGAGGGTGTCCCGCAGCGTGACACAGAGGCAGGGACACGTAGCACATAACCCGAATGAAGGCCGGGGTCGGCTCGGCTCCTTAGTCCACTCAGGAGCCCTGCTGCGTCCCCAGCTCTCACAAACCAAAAAGTCAGCAGATCTGTCAAGAATGACAAAACCTAGTCACGCACCCTTAGACCTCTGCTTGTTATCAATTATGAGGCTCGCTGGCAGAGCTTACAGGCTTGCTAGCAGAGCTTACGGGCTTGCTGCAAATAGGAAGGCCACAGCCATTTCAAGCAATCTGGTCTCTTACAGGACCCTCAGCGTCCTAATGTCTCGCACGCTTTCACGCATTTACCCTTGCAGCATGCCAAATGAGATGGGAACCAAAGGAAGAATTAAGGCAGGAGCTGTGGCTCCCACCCACAGTGCCCAGCAGGCAGTGCAGAGCTCCTGTGGCTCCCATGTGGGGAGAAGAACCTCCCCTAGACAAGGGTTCCTGTAGATGGCAGCTGGGGATGGAAAATGATGCCTGAACACTGCCAGGGTCTGATGCCTCCAACCAGATTGTCCAGAGAGATTTCAGTGGCTGAAACTCCCACCCCATAAAGCAGAAGCGTGCGTAGGCTGCACCAGCCCATCAGGAATGAACCCCTCTGAGCAGGGCCATGTTGGCTCCTGGACAGAAACCCAGTGTAGCCAGGACCACCAGAGTTAGAGCTGAACTTATTGAACAGGCATGTCTTTACACCTACCAGCTAAGAACTAGGCAGCCTGCTTCTTGTCTGGAGCACAGAGAGAGCGCTCAAAGCGGGGCCCAAGGCTTGGAGAACGTGCTATGGTTTTCAACCGCTTGCAAATGCATCTCTACTACTTACTGCTCTTCCAACACCAGTAACGTGTGGGCAAGAAGGAGTCAAGCTTTGTGTTGTATTTGGCTTGATTTTCAAGAGCTCGTAAGACAAGACTACACCCAAAGATAGAAGTATTTTTTTTGTTATTTTGTCTTATGAATAGGCACACAATCTGGTGTGCTGGCTGCAAAGGAAAGTCTGTAGTAGATTACACCCTCCTTGCAGGCTGTTGTTGCATTTGGGTCAGGCAACAGCAGAGGAAAGAGGGATAATAAAATCATCACACTTTTTTTTTTTTAACACTGTATTTTAGAGACTGAGCTAGAGATGACGCTTCTGTTCAAGTATGCTTAACGAGCAACTCTGGTCTGCATCTCACACGTAAGTGATTCTCTCATCTGAGTCCTGATCATCTCTGGATGATCTGTGGATCTCTGGAGAACAGCCTGCCAGAAGTACCAAAGGTGACGGATTTGTAGTGAATGTCTTGGATAAAAGCCTATCTTCTGCGTAAGGTAGCTAAGAGATGATGCTTAAACTGAGCCTTGTCTTATTACCCAAAATGAAAACATCTGTAGGCAGAAGAGCCCTGCTAGCTATTGTTTTGTGAAAGGGAAGGAAAAATAACCTCTGTGATGGAAGAGGAGGAAACATCAGACAAAGAATAAAGCAGCAACAGCAGAAAACCTACAGGCTGAGTGGGAAACAGGATTTGGTCTATGCAAATACCTGGCTCTCGCCATGTTCTCTTATCCCAGCCAGCTCAGTCCTGGGCTAGGGACCGAGGGGAATGGTCGCTTTTGTCCTTTTGGGTTTTGTTTTTCAATCTAACTGCTCAGGTTAAAAGGGGCACCATATATCTAAATTGTCAAAAGGGAAATCATTAGCTTGAAGCCCTAAAAAAGACACTCCTGAGGGCTTGTAGCAGATCCCACATTACTGCTAGCGTGCCACGCTCACTTCCCACCCCATGTTAGAAACACAGCCCCTGCTTTAATGCCATTTTCTGAAGAAGCTGAGCATGAACTCATGAAAGAGACCCTGTCTGTTAAGCTCAATGGGAGGAAAAAAAAATATCTCACAGAAATGTAGTGAAGTTGCGTCCACTCCTACATACACCCAAGGAGCCTGCCATGCTCCCCAAGAGTAACTTCTGTTTGTCGCAAGGTGGATCTGCAGTCTCTTTTCTCCTAAGCCCTGACACAACAGGCTGCAAGGCTGAGTTTATTGCTCTGTCTGGTATCTTCTCATTTGGCTCTAATCCCCTCCAATATATATGCAATATTTCAAATGCTCTTGCAGAGATGGGGCTCTTCTGAAGACCTGACATTTTTATAGTCCTGGCAAGCCATCCATTTCTATTTAATTTAGTTCTTGACACAAATAAATATATGCACTGAGATTTACATATGGGTAGACTGGCCAATATTTTCAAGCTTGCATGCTGAGGGCTGCATCTGTACTGCAATCACTGCTGTAACTACAGGTGGTGTCAAGCTACTCATGTTGGCTATCACCAGCTAGATTGGGAGCTGCTAGCAACATAGCCACAGCAGTGCTGAGCTCCTCACAGGCTAAAAGCTACCTGCAAATCTGAGGAAAAATTAATTGACTGTATTGCTCTCCGACCTACTGCAACTGTTTTAAAACTCTCAGGTCTCCTTCTACAAGCAGCAGTCACAGCAAAGACATGTCTAGAATTAAAGGCCTAAAATAGAGGTTTTATCCTTTCTGCACCTCAGCCGCCCCCCAAGATGCTGCGTAGACACAGCTCCCACTTCCTCTTCACATTTATAGTCTTGTTACCTCTGCTTGAGAGTTCTGGCAGTAGCTCCTCCAGACTGCTCACTAGAGTACACAAAACCCTTGCCAGCCCTGGATGGAGGGGCTCCTTGATGTCAGGACCTAGCTAGTGCCTACACCACCATGGCTGCCTCTCTTGTCACTGTGGGAGGGGAAGGGAGGGCTGGACCAGGCAGCATTTGATCTCTCCCCAGCTGGCACCAGTTTGGGCAGCCCCTGCCTGCTCCAACCTGGGCTAAGGGGTGAAAATCAGCCTTCAGGGAAGCAGTGGGAGGGTCTGCTCAACCTCTCCTCACTCTATGGGGCTGTGCTTGAACTCTTAGTGGGTGCTCTCTGGGTTGGTATTTTCATTTCCTAGCTGGGTATAAAATTGTTTCCTCACAGAGCTCTGTCATGGTCCCAAGTGCAGAGCTCCATGGCTACAGGCAGGAGTTGACTTTCCTTGTTAGCAGCACTGCAATGGAAAGGGACAAAAGCAAAGGGAGAGAGAGGGTTCAGGAGGCTCGTGGCTATGTGGAAAATGGGTACATAAGTGATTTCCTAGGAAAAGTGCTACACTGGCTTTGAGAAAAACAAGGAAATAGAGCTCAAAGCTGTGAAAGCAGAGGCCTGATCAGCACACTGCTTTCTATACCTATCCTGTGCCCCATCAGCCAAGCCCAGGGCTCCAGATGTCATCCTGAAACCCCACCAGTGCGATCCAGAGCTGCTCTTCTCCCACAGCTCCTGGAGAGCACCCTCCAGGCAGCAGCCTTGAGTGGGATGCTGGGCACTGGTGTGCCTGGGTACCAGCAACGATTTCTCTTTGCTTTGTGACCTTTACTGGGGACAACAGCGTAGTGGAGGGTGACCAACTGATGAATACTTATTTCTTACTCACACGCTGAATGTCTTTACCCTGGCGTGGGTGAATGTACTGAATGAGACTGAAACTGCACCTGGGGAGAAACAGCCACAGGCACCAGTACATGCTGGAGGCTGCCCGGCTGGAAAGCAGCTTGGCAGAAGAAGACCTGGGGTCCTGGTAGTCACAAAGTGGACCATGAGCCAGAAATGTGCCCCTGTGGCAAAGAAGGTTGATGGTATCCTGGGATGCATTAGGAGGCGTATTGCCAGCAGGTGGAGGGAGGTGATCCTTCCCTTCTGCTCAGCACTGCTGAGGCCACACCTGGAGTCCTGTGTCCAGTTCTGGGCTCCCCAGCACAAGAGAGATATGGACATAGTGGAGAGAATCCAACAAAGGACCATGAAGATGATTATGGGACTGGAACATCTCACCCATGAGGAAAGGCTGAGAGAGCTCGGACTGTTCAGCCTGGAGAAGAGAAGGCTCAGGGGGATCTCATCAATATATATAAATAACAAGGGTGGGAGCAAAGGGGATGGAGCCAGGATCTTTTCAGTGGTGCCCATAGACAGGACAAGATGCAACGGGCACACACTGAAACACATGAGGGTCCCTCTGAACATCAGGAAACACTTTTTTACTGTGAGGGTGACTGAGCACTGGCACAGGTTGCCCAGAGAGGTTGTTGAGTCTCCATCCTTGGAGACAGTCAAAAGCCATCTGGACAAGGTCTTGGGCAACTGGCTGTAGGTGGCACTACTTGAGCAGGGGGATTGGACCAGATGACCTCCAGAGGTCCCTTCCAGCCACACTGTGATTCTGTGAAACCTGTGAATAAGCAGGATGCTAAGATGTCAAGTGGTCTACAAATGAGCAGTGCGAGACTCCTCCCTCCAAAGGCATAACCATTCCCCAAAGAGCACAACAAACCAGAAATGGCCCAGCAATGGTGGCACACACTGGAAATACTGTGAGAAAATGAATACAAGCAGAGTATGTGCAAGCTGATGCTGTGTCTGGGACTTGTGCAATGGCCTGTAAGACTCGAGGTGATGATAGTAATAAGGTCTCTGGCTGCGAGCTCGGTTGCACTGGCCTGCATGTGTGTAATCAACACATTGGCACCTACCTCCTTCAGTCCTGAAAATGCTTGCTATCCCACTGGATAAACACAGGGAATGGTCTCCCCGCTGCTCCCCTGATTCAATGACATGTCCACAGGGGAAAAAGGATTGGTGACCCCTGTTCTGAGATGGATTAAACCACTGGCTGGACTTCCACTAGCAGATTATGGGAAATGACTGCCTATCCCTCTGTTCTGAAGGCTGAAAATTGTTGAGAGAAAAGTCAAACCTTGCAGTCCTGGGATCTTGAACTAGAACAGCCAATGCAGAGCAGTAACAGGATGATAAATATTTCAGTGATTGAAAGACCACGAAGGCTAAGTTATTAAAAATCCATATGGCAGACAGTGGCTCTTAGACCACGGTCTGTGGGGCACCAGTGGCCTGCAGAGCGTCCCTACGTGGTCGCCAGACCGGCTGCTGTCTCAATGGCAAAGCATCTGTCACTTTGTAAACAGTGACCTGCCCTGCTCTTCCTACTCCCGTCCAAGATTCACAGAGTTTCCCAAGCCTATTTTTGACCAGCTGGGCTAAAAGAGAGCCTGAGCCTTTCTGTCTGCACCAGGCTCTCCTGTGGCTCCTTTTGATGGCTGATTTGAAACGTGTAAAGGGAGCCACAAAAAATGCCAGGCAGAGGACTACAAACCATGCCAGGGGCACTGCAACTCACCTACCAAAGGGTCTGTAAGGAAAGTAAGCAAACAGCACAAGCGTCATGTTGGGCAGGGTGCTCTAACCAGGCAGCTGTGCCCATGGCACTGAAAAGACTTTCACCTCATACTCTTCCTATGATGTTTGCTAATATTTCCTTTCTAAGTAATTAGCCTTGGTATTGTATTTACTTCAGGGAAGGAACGGGGTCAAGAACTGAGTGGCTGGAAGAGGAAGATGATGAGGAAGTTAAAAATGTCAAGAGGATCAGCTCAAGGAAAACCCCAGTTGCCATCCTGGTGGATGATTTTCAAAAGCAAAAGAAGAGGAATTCCCAAACCCCCTTCATTTCCAGCTCACTTTGAAGAGCTCCCTTACATGGTTATCCTGAATAGATGCATCTCTCATAGAAAAACCTGACCTGAAATCTTGTAAGAACAAGGTCTCTTATGTTTCTTTAACTTCAGGGCCAGAAAATCCACATGAGCAGCCTTCATCTATTCAGGGCCTGTGGTCTGTGAGTGCCTTCTAGCCCTTCATTAGCAACGTGACTAACGCTTGTCACGTGTGCTTTATCACTCCCATCCTCCCCGCAGCCTCTGGATGCAGAAGGCTGTGGATGCAGCACAGAGTTTTGTCTTGGTAGGGTTTAGTGGTTTGCTTTTTCCCAGGTACTTGCTTCTGTGTGGTCCTGTCGGCCGCAGCAAGCTGCAGGAAGGTACCCTGCATTTAGAGAGGGAGGTGGCAATGTCTGGGGAGGTCCCTTGCTCCTGTGGGAAGTCACTCCGTTGCCTGGCACGGGCTGCGCCTCGCAGAGCAAATGTCACAGCACCTTGGCATTTACAGTTCAAGCCTGGGGAGAATTAACCACAAGCATCACAGTCACGCGTTACTGATCCTGAGCATGGGATTAGAGTGTGAGATGCCTCTTGCTGGAAGAGAGGACACCTATGCCTAACAAACCAGAGGGTGTTCCAGGACGCTGTGCCAAACACCTCATGTGCACAACCGGCAGTGGGCTAATCTCACCTGGCACATCAAAACAGGCCAGCTCAACACTAATTAATTCTTGAATCTCCCTCCTGATACGCATAGTTTTAAATCAGGCATCTGAATGAAGTCAGGGCTGTTAAGAAGGGGATCTTCCATGGGTAGCATGTAAAGGGTTTTGTTTCTTTCTTCTCCACGTGGGCAAACGACATCGCGAAAATCCCAGCTACTTTGATTTGGTGACTGGAGGCACTAGGTGACCTTCTCTCTCAACCAGTCTTTGCAGTGGCTCCGTCTCCCTCCCCCTCCGTGCTAGGGATGGCAGAGCAGTGCCGCTGGCATGCACAGTGAGTCAGCAGCCCCGCAACTCCCCTATCATGGAAATGCTCCCGCTCCCACCGCCTTGCTCCTCGCAGCTTTGCAACTAAGACGGGGCACCCCAGCTTTGACAAAAAAGTGCCTTACAAGGAGGCAGGTCCTCTAATGCAGCCAACACACCAGTCAAAATTGCTCTGTCTGCGCCAGGGCTGTATGTAGAGAGCTGGTCCCGACGGCAGGCAGCCTGCAGGAGCCTCGCTGCAGGTTGCCCTCTCCAGTCACCAGAGATGAGCACCTTTCCTCCTGCTCGCAGAGCCTGCAGGGCTCTCCAGGCAATGGTGGGACGCTCACGCAATATTTCTGAGAAGTTGAAATTGGTCAGTGAATGAATGGTGTTTTTTGAGTTTCTCAGCCAATGCTCCTGGGAGTAAAATGTTATTATAGCAAGAAAAAAAACGCTCTCTGAACTTCTGTTGCTAGCATCTGAACTGAACCCCACTCCTGAGATTTCAAAGGAGTTACTTTAGCTTTTTAACTTTTCACTGCTCTTTGCATTTCCACACCTGGACAGTGAAAAGGCTAAGTAGACTAACGCTGTTTTCACAGTGTGCAGATCGTGTTCAGCACCATCCTGGCAATGCCAAGCCTCTTGAAGTGAAGTTCCAGCCTCAGCCTCTCTGAAGAGGTCTGAACTCGTTTAAACACTCCAATTCTGGCTACGCTTTTAATCAAATCCTTTGAGATCACCGTTAGGGCTCGCTGCCTTTGTTCTGCAGCCCGGAGCACGTCCCACGCCTTTATGCCGCCCTGACTTCAGCCATAGTCAGTGGCTCTTTTCAGACTGAGCAGCACTACCCAGTAAGGACCAAACCCAATGCTTCTGTATTTGCTTTGTATGGTACCAGCTAGTCCTGCAATAATGAGCCCTCCACTGCATTTCCATCACAGCTCAGCCACTGTGTTATCCCTGGTCCTCTAATGAGGATATTTCTGAGAGAAGGTGGGCTGAACTCTGCCCCATCACTGACAGTGGTGGTGTGGCTTTTTGCCTACCTCTCTCAATGTCCCCTATGAGGTCTGGATACCTCTAAAAGGAGTTAAACCCCCTGATGGACTACTGTGGTTTCACCTCCTCTCCAGGCTGGCAACCAGGCAGTGTCCTTTACTGGCCACTCACCTTCTCACCAACAGAGGTGTCACCAGGAAAGCACACTCCTTTGTATCTTGCATAGGAGGTATCGAGAGTCTCATAACATTGGCTCAAGGAAATATTCACCACAGAATTACATGTACTACTTCCAAGTAGTTTGTATTCGTTCTTACTGACTTTGTCCACACAAGAAATTGTAGTGGTTTAACTAAAATGGTGTTAAAATCTGACAGCCTTAAACTGGTGCAAAACACAGTAGAGACACTAGGTAGATCCTTGGGTTACACACGTTTAAAGAAACAACATAATTAGTTAAAATTTTGTTCCATAATGTACAAACAAGCTACAAAGCTAATCTAGTATTAACATCTGGATTTGCAAAAAGCAATAACCTGTTTAAGGGTTATCTGTGCCAGATCTGACTGTTGATCAGCCTTTTAAACAACAGCATATTATGATCACTATTAGCAGAAATGGCTATATAAAATGTAAAAATATTAATATATTCCCATCAGTCTTTAAAGATCCAGCTTATACTTTTGAAATTCATATTGGCCTCAGAATTATACTCTATATATCCATCCCCTGCTGTAAATTCACTCCTGAAATCAAACCTGTCAGTGGCATGGAGTTTGATTTGATCTTGTGACTCTCTCCGGTATTTGCTACTATGCTAACACATTACATTCTGGACAACATATTAAGCCGTGATATAACATCAGGGTCACACAGAGATGAGTAAGAAGCAATATGGGAGTCCGTGAGTACCCTGAGCCTTTGCTGCTGCCCGTGCTTTGAGATATTCATATTCTGCAAGGGCAGAAAGATGATACGGATTTCTGCTTAGAAGCCTGAACCACGGAGTGATAATCAGACACCAAAGGTTAGTTTTAGTCCAGCAGAGAGGTAGCTGCTGAGAAATCACCCAGAAAACTCCGACCCAGAGGGCTGGGGTGGAAAAGAGAGAGAGATGCACCTGGTGTTCAAGTACAAGCACCTCGGTGGGCTGCACGTACGAACCTTTGGCAGCTCACATAAAGCAGTCATCTACACATACGCCTACTCATCCCTGTGGTGCAGGCTTCCAGATAAGAGGTAGTTCTGCTCTATAGTACAAATGATAGGTGTGGAGATACACGCAGCAATGCATGCTAACAGAGTATACCAACACTGATACCTACGTGCTTAAACATCATCCTCATCAGGAGACACAGGATCTCCTGCCCACCCACGCTGTTTCCTCCAGGAGAGGATGTGCTGGTGTGCCAGCCTGCAGTGCAGCATCCCCCACTGATGGGGGAAGGATGGGCCCAGCCTGGGGCGGGGGGTGAACATTAGGCAGAATATCTTCTTTCCTCCTTGTTCCTGCCGAGGAGGCCAGGGTGAAGAGGAAAGGAAGGGAGGAGGAGGCAGAAGCACCCTGGATCCTTCAAACCAGGTGGCCTCCACAGGCTTGGCCTTGGACACAGTGATGGGAAACTTGCATATTCAGAAAACCATCCGTTTGGCCTAAGGTCTGAGGATTGAAACCAACAGCAGGAGAGAAAAATGAAGGAGTCTGTGAGGTCTTTATGGTATAGACCCATCCATGCTGCAGTTACACTCAGATGGAAGGGCTGAAAGACAACAGCTTAGTACCACCGTACAGATGGGGCTCCACTGCCACTCCACCCTTCTCAGTGCGAAGGAGAGGGACAGGTCTGAGCCACAGAAAAGGAACTATACCTCACAAGGGGAACAGGATTCAATTCCCACAAACAAACAAAAAAGAAAGAAAGAGAAGAGGAAGCCTTGTCCCCAGTGTCTACATCAGACAAGAGTTCAGGCAAAGCTGGGTTATTAATAACTCCAAGAAAGGGCTCTCAGAGGGCTCCTTCCATGAACTTTCATCTGGGATACCTGCCCAGGAACAGACAGCACTCATGCAGATTCTTCCTCCCTCCTATCGTCATTTATTTAGGACTTCTCTTTGAACAACCTATCCTCAGTCACCCAGAGAGCAGGGCACTCACAGAGATAACCATGGTGCATTTTCCAGATGCAGACCCAAACCTACTGGAAACTCAAAGAGACTGCAGATCTCATGTTTTGATTCCTTATTTCAGAGCAAGGATGCTCAGATCTGGATCTAGAGCGGCCAGAAACGTAGGGCTGTTGGTCTCTGGGTTGCTCTTGTTGGAGCAGCATGTGACAATACTGGGTCACCGCAGAGTGAAGCAACCCTGGCTTGCGTGGCACTGGACACAGCGACTGCTGGAGATCTGGGCCAGGCACTGAGGGACAGACCTGAGAGCACTCTCTGGAGCATTTGGCACCTGGGAGACTAAGAAAAAATTTCTCTTAACTAGCTTTTTGCTAGCTTCTCCCTCCTGGACATTTTTGGCTCTCATGAATGTGAAATAAGCCTTTTCTATAAAGATGCAGATGATGCAGCTGGCAAAATCCTTCCTTGAACACAGTCAGGGAAAACTAAGGAAAGGGAAAGAAAAGCCATTTCTGTAGGCTGCTTTGGTCCTCTTTGCATTGCCCACCCGTGCAGGGCCCGGAGCGAGCTGCCCCACCTCCCCATGCTCCAGGCTGGCTGGCTGATGAGACCTGCTGTGAAGGAGCAAGCTAGAAGCAGCCTCAGTGGAGCCTCCCAAAACCAACTCTCCTCCAGAGCCTCAGGAGGGACCTTCATCCTCTTCTTCATCGGGGAGCTGCTTTTCAGCTGAGGCGCTTGCCCCTGGTCCCTGCCTGAGCTACACGGCAGGCGTGCGTGCATCGCAGCTGTGCCTGGCTGCACATACCCCACTGACGCAGCCCAGACCCGGCGCTGCTCTGCATCCCTGTCTCATCACCGCAGACCTCTCCTCCTCCTGCACATCACCGCTTTTCCACCGCCGGGCAGTGCTCAACCTGAGCAGCTGATGCTCACCACTGACATTACACACCACCGAGCCCTCCGGGTCCGGGCACATGCAGGCAGCTTGTTCTGCCTTCTGGGCACCAGAAAGCAGGATGCTAAAACATGTATGGACACACGTGCTTTCTGCTGCATCCTCCCTCATGCCCTGCCAGATGACCACCCGCAGCGGCAAGGCAGCCCTTGCAACTTAGGCTTGATATTACTCATCCCTGGTTCCCAAAGGTGATGTCCAGTCTGGGAGTGGGTGAGTCTAACAGGTCAGTAAGGCATCCCAAGGTGCCTTCAGGAAAACAGGACATTTATAAAACATAACTGCGTGGAATATCAGCTGCACATCATCACGCTAGCTGCTTCTTGCTCACACCCAGGTAAACAAAGAAGCCAAGAGTGCACAGCCATTTCATTTTATTAATTAAAGTGACTGGCATTTATACAGCACCAAAGCACTTTGCAAATCTTAATTAAGCTTCGCAGCAGCCCTGTGAGGTGAAACGTGTTCCCATTTACAAACAGCAAAAAATGAGACACAGTGAAGTAAGCAACCTGCCAGTGCACTCAGGAGCTCAGTGGAAAAAAATGGGAAAGAATCCAAGATCCTGACACCTTCCCACCCCTTTCCCTAGCCGCTGCTCCCCACCCCATGCTGCCCCGTGGCTTTAACCCGGACCAGACACCACGAGGACCTCTAGCCCAAGCAGCCACATGCGGGTGGGAGTAACACCAGCACAAAAAGCTGCAATGTTTTCCCACGCCTAAGAGATGCCTCAGGGATCTGTAAAAATTTCATTATTTTTCATATATTGAAACAGGTGGAGAATCTACAGCCAAGGCTTCAGCATGCGTCCAAAGTTCATTTCACACTGCCCAGGGCCACTGATTTTTATTGTGCTAACGCTGGAGAAGACTAATACTGTGTGTCTGGGCACAGAGTTATTTCTGCTGAGGAACGTCCCCGGCAGCCAGAGGAGAAGCAGGGAGACCCTGTCCTCACCAGCTTGCCTGCCTCGTCCCCGGGAGGAGCCCCCACCTGTGCTCCCCACGGTCGCACCGGTGCCAGGGCAGCACCGGACCCTATGGGGGGCTGCCCGCAGTGGCCCTGCCCAGGCGCCAGAGCCATCTGCAGCCATCGGCATCAGGGGACGGATGGCAAGGTGGCCGAGGTGCAGAGGGGTAGAGGGGAAAGGGAGAAACCCACCACTTGAAACAGCACTGGGGGAAAGTCTCGTTGGTTCGGGGGGAGGAGGAGGAGTGGGGAACAGGCAGCTTGATGCTCTATGCTGTGGCAGGGATCTGTTCCCATCTCTCTTCAGGTGGGACCTTGCGCTGCGAGAGCAGCACTCTGGAAGCGAACGCCTGCCTGAGGGAAACAAGCCTGACAGATATTTTGCACAAATAATTGAATTATTTTTAGATGCTCAACACATCCATTCGCAAGACAGCTAGCCACACAGAGACGTACAGATCTCGCAGCCCCTTACTAATCCACTGAAACAGCTAATCTCCTTAACCTTTGCAGCTCATGAATAATGGGAGACACATGATTTCCTTTGCAAAGGCATAGCACCTCGTTACTTCTACCCCAGATGCTGTGCCCAAAGGAAGGAGACCTGCAGCAGGACCTTTTTTATTTTACCGAAGGGAAAGGCAGGTCCAGATAGAATGCCAGCAGGGAGGGACCAGGACCAACCATGTGGGGAAGTGCTCCTACAGGAGAGAGACCTTTCCTTCCTTCCCGCCTTTGCTGTTTCTTGCAGCTTGACATATGCACAGGCATGATTCATCCCTGCCAAAGCAAAACAGGGTCATCAGCAGCCATCCCAAAAGCACGATAGCTGGGTTGAGGGAGGAGAGGTTATTGTCCAAGTGTCTCTAAGAGCCCCAAGCTTAAAAGCCAAAGGCTTGGTTTGGCTGAGCATGGAAAAGAAACCCCTGCAGTCACCTTCTGTTTTTCTTTGACTTTTCATTACTTTCGCTAGAACAGTCTGAAGCATCTTATTTTGAAAGACAGCTCTGTCTCAGTGCTCTGCGTATACCATTTATGCTCAGTTCTGCCCTCACCCTTCCCAAGAGCAAGGGTAGGATCCTTCACACGAGCAAGGGTAGGGCCTGATTCCCAAAGGCTGTATCGTCACCTTTTTGTCTACAATGCATGCTTTAAATGGCAGGTCTGTAAAATCTTATCAGTTGAAGTAAACCTGTGAGATAAACAGCATATGGAAAAAAAGATCCCTAAATATGTGCATATACACACTCACACAAAGCTCAGGGGAGACAGGGGCTGTATCTTGGGCTTTCTTTTCTCCACATAGCCAGGACACAAAGATAATATCCTGATATTTCAGTGCTGCTGATGAAATATCCCAACAAACATGTGTTTGGTTGTATTTCAAACAGCTCTATCAGCAAATCTGCAAATCTCCTGGAATTGGGACAAAAAGGATCACACAACATATTCACAGGGGCAAACAGATGTTGCTGCGTCCAGAAGAGATGCAGGAATTGCTCAGCCATGGATGCTGGTATGGCTGTATCAGTTCTGCTGCTAAATGCTTTGGAAAAACCTCTCAACTGCTGCAAAACAGAGAGAGTTGTGCTTTTCTAAAGCCCTCGTTGCATAATACTTCCACATAATCACATACCTGGGTGAATTTCTAGCACAGTTAGGGTGCAGAGGCACGGGGGGGGGGAAGTATTTCTATGTCTCATGAAATTTGCATAATGGATCCACAAAGGGCTACGATTTATTTTAACAGCATGCCCCGACCTGAGCATATCCCTGCTCTGCTGCTGGGAGAACCTGTGCCGAGTTCGGTCAACCCAGCCCTGCAGTGGCCCAGCAGAACTAGTAATGAGCCCTGCCAGCGCACACCAGTGTACACCAGTGCAGAGTAGAAGGCCTGGCCCTTCCCAACATCTGGCCACAGCACTGCAATCCTGCTTTATCAACAAGCATCCACCAAAAAGACTCAAAGTCCAACCTCAGGCCAAGGTGCACTGAAGCAAATGCCAAAGTTAGCCCTGACTTCTGCAGAGACAGCACAAGTCCCATAGTTGGCAGTGGGTCTGCAGCAACAAATCTAATTTATAGATTACTTTTCCAAATTCAGCAATATTTTCAACATAATTACAGCAGTACAAGGCTCAGTGTTCAGGTCTTGGAAGATCTTTAGGCATCCTAGTATCCGTGTATGTCTACTGCTACCCCTGCTGCTGTGGCAAGTGAATCCGGTTTTGCTCTTTATGGAGAGCCTGTTTGCCAACAAGTGGTTTTACCTACTCCGGAAACCTGGACCTGAAGAAAACCCTCTGAGATGCTGTACCAACAAATTAAAACTGTTCCCTCTGGAACTACTACAGCTTTTTTTCCTAACCTGGAAAAATAAAAGCTACCACTACAAGATGGTGGTGGGTTTTTTTTTCAAAATTTTTTCCATACTATTCAAAGAATCACCAAAATGGGTGAACAGTCTAATGAACCACAGATTTTCCACCAGTTTCCAGAAGAGCACAGCAAAGCATCTACTCTGTCCTTCCATCTCAGTTTTGTAAGACTAAGGCATCTAAGAAGATTTCAGCTTGTTAGGAGTGTCACCATAGTACCTCTTACCAGCAACAAAGTAAAAATTAATACTAAATTAGCATTAATATTTAAAATAAGTTACTCTATTCCATGCTTCTCTGTTTGTGAGGAGATCAGGGTAATCTCTCTGAGGATTTCCAGTCGGCTTCCCTGCCAGGGCATCTGCTAGATGGGAACTGATATTCTCCAGCACTTGATCTTGTTCAATATTATAGCATCTGGAACATGGTCAGGAGGCATGGTTTCTTCAAATAAGTCCTTGCCTGGGGAACGTAGTTGGATTATAGCTACGTTCTATAGTATAGAAAAATTACAGATTTTGGAGCAAGGAAGGGTCCTTTTTCCTGCTTGCCCTTTCCAGCAGCCTGCCCTGTCTGGGGGTGTCCAGACATGAGTGCTGCTCCCCCATCTGACCGCACACCCTGGCTCCTCACACCTCTCCCTCCTGCTCTGCCAAAGCTGTCCTGACAAGCACGAAGCCTCCTCCCTGCTGCCCCGCTCCCTGCACAGGGGCAGCTCGCCGGGAGCCTGGGCTTCTTCCCAGGCCTCCCACTGACCACGGCACCGCTGACACCTTCTGACCTTGCCCGCAGCCAAAGGAAATTGAAATGTAGAAGCTGTGACTCATGGGGAGAGCAAAATGCAACGCTGCCTGCAGCTCACTGCTTCTCCAGCCTTGATGCACGGCTGGGACCACTGGGGATCAACGAGCCAGACCTTTCCTTCCAGACCTTGCCTTATATTACTAGGTGTCTCCCCTGTGAGACTGCCATGTTTCCCCCCTGGAAACATTCTCCCCTGCAGCGAGGGGGAACAGTGCTGGTGCACACCAGCCACTCTAGAAAAGACCCTGGGGATGGTCTGGCAAAGGTCCGAATAGTCCTCGGCAAAATCGATGCTTGGTTGAAGCCATGCAAACACCCCTTTAGTATAACTGCTCAGCAGCATCCCTAAAAGCAAACCTCCCCTGCGTGCTGCGTCCCCTCAGAGGGTGCCCCAAAGGCAACCTCGCATCTCCCCCCTCCCCGATCCCGTTAGCACCCTACGGAGGCAGTGAATGCTTGGCCTCTTCCCAGGAAGGACCCCCAGCCAGTGCCAACTGAAGGTCCCCTGCCTGGGACAGCTGGACCCCCACATCTCAGGCACCCCAGCGCGGGGACAGCCCCAGCCCCGGCACATCCCCAGCCCCGGCAGCCATGCAGGTGTCTGGCACACAGCAACTGCTCTACAGTAATTAGGTTGCAGTCAGAAGCAAAGCGATGGCCTTTGACTGGGGGCGTCGGGGGCCAGCTGGTCAAGCTGTGCTAGTGTACCACTGCACACTGACCCTCTCCCTGGCCCGGCGGCCACGTGGCCCGAGCAGCCGGCTCCGCGTAGGTGAGAGTTAGGGGGATGCCCTGGAGGACACTGGCCCAGGAGGGGAAGGAGAGAGGCTTCCATGGGGTATGCAGCAGAGGGACGCAGGGACCTGCACAGCCCCAAGCAGTGGCAGAATGTCCCCTCCTGCTGGCCCAGGCACCAGCATCTGGTGGCCACTGCCACTGCACAGGAGGCAGGTGAGGAGCAGAGACACGCAGCTGCCAACAGACGCCACGCCACGCTGCAACAACCACGATCCTGAACGGCGGTGGGAGCCAGACGCAAGCCCCTCGCAGCACCTGGCGTGCCGGGGCGAAGCCGCTCTCCAGAGAGACCTCCTCCCACTCACACCCTCTCTCCCCAAGCCCCTGTATGAGCTCAGGTGGCCAGAGATGAAGGTACAAGGCCCAGGGTGTCACCACACATTGCAGCAGTATTAATCAAGCCGTTGTCACATTGTACTGGAAATGCAAAGCCTCCTCCCCTGGCACGCAGCACTGCCGGCGAGGTGCCTGCTGTCTTCACAGCCCAGGTGTCCCCTGTGAAAAACCCCAATGCATCAGCTCCTCGGGGTTAAACAGCACCAGGCCACCAAAGGGTTAAAGCCAGAGGGGCTACTGCAAAGTAGATATGAGATGAGACAGAGCTCAGCCTGAATACACTGGAGGGTAAAAACCTCAGGGAGGCTTTTGCTGAAAAATCTTAATAGGATCAGCCTACGGGATCCACTGTCACTCCGAGGCCAGTGCCCACGTACCAGCTAGCAAAGGGGCCAGGTGCCCTCCCTGCACCAGGCTGGCTACAAGGAGATGTCCCCTACGGCCCTGGGGAGCCCACAGCTTCGCCTCTCCTCAACCTGCTCTTTCTCAGCAGGGCCAGGTAGCTGCTCCCAGGCTCCCGGCTGTCCCTGCTCGGCAGGCGGGCTGGCTGGCGGCCCAGATCTCACCTTCACGCTGCCCGGCGTACCAGCTGGCCCTCGTATGGGGCACCGGTGAAATTTCATTCATTGCAATGGCTGTTAAACAAGATCCAGCAAAGAAGCTCCACGTGCACTTCTTCGTCTCCCTCCTCATACCCAGCATTAATGTATTCCATGGAAATAAGCCTGCAGGGATCATTTCATTTGTGCTGCTCAGTACCACCAACTCCAGTAATGTGATTCCTCACTTGCATCACCAAGGGATGTAAATTTGCCCCAAAGAGTCCATGATCCACCCACAAAACTCTCCCCTGAGCCAGACAGAAGAGGAGCAGAGGGAAGAAGATAATGGCTGCCACAATCTAGAATAACAGGGAAAAATCCAGGAGGAGAAGAACTGTTCAGAAAGGGAGCAGGAATAATCTGTAATGCTACCTTACAGATTCTTCAAGTAAAGCTGAAAAATGCCATATTTCAAAAATCCCCCCTGACCTGGGCACACCTCTAGCCACTACATTTTGCCCCTGGACCCCTGCTGCATTCACAATGAAACATGAACAAAAGCGTAGAGAAGAGGCCTATAGAGCTGGGATGCTGGAGTGTCACAGCTTATCACAGGGAGGAGAAAAAAACACCCCAGAGCTCTGACAGCTCAGCTCTGCATGTCACATCAGTGTCCATTGAGGAAAGCAGGCACAGGAGATGTCTTGGTACAAAAAACACGCTACACAAAAAAAGCCACGTCGGGGGGGGTGGGGGGGAGCTCAAGGGGCCAGTGGAGATATTTCAGAGAGGAATGAAAGGTTCAGGTTCAAGCTACCGAGAAGATTAAATTTAAAAAGACCATGTCTAGTTGTACAGCTTCCTACCAAGGACTGAAATTCCTTTTCCGTCACATTTTCCGCAGTGTTGGTGGGCAAAGTATCATGCATGATATTTGTGTTGTGGTTAACACCCTTCCAGGAGGTGGGGAAGCACTCAGGTTTGGAGCAGCAGGCTCAGGGCAATGCGTACATCTGAACAGTGACACCAAATTTTAGTGACCCAAGCCCAAGGGAGAAAAGAGCATCCCGTGGGCTCGGGCTCACGCAGAGCTTGCTCCTGGCTAGGAGCCGCTGATATGGTGAGTGGCATCAGCATCCCTTTTTTCCACAAAACGGCTGAAAGTGGATGCACTCAAAACCCAGCAATGCATGGTACATTCAGGACCTGATGAAGGGAGAAAAGCTGGGACTATTCCTCACCACTTGCAATTTGGGGACCAAACAGTTACAGATCCATTACAGCATCTCTCCTCCGGCCTGCAGCTCCTGGTCTGACTGGTGCCATTACAACCGCTGTACAATGTTGTCTCCTCTGAACTTCAGGCATTCACCACGTAAGAGCTCAGCATGAGAACTGGGACAAGACGAGTGTTTTCAGAACAGTTTCCAGGGCCTGGGTAGTTCAGAGGGTTGCCAGCAGATCTGGGGGACTTTCATCTTGAAGTTGCTGGTTCCTACGCAGCCTCACTAGGAAGGCACACTGATAGCTGATGGCCAACTTGGGGTCCATCTCACATATGATAAACAAGTATGACATCCCAGAAAAAAAGAGCAAGCTTCAAAGAGGCCATAGACATGCTGAGCATACCAAAGATATGCAGTTAAAAATAACTAATGCTAGAAATGCTGTGTAAAGCAGACATTACACCAATCTCCAAGCGTGACGTTTTAGAAGATAGTCATGGAAGCAGTCCTGTATATAGTATATAGCTACAGTGAAGTTTTGTGCACTTCCCTATGTCTCAGAGGGGTGGAAACAATTTTGAGATCTCTGCCTGATATTTGCTGTCAAGGTAATGTCTCCTACAAGTGCCTCCTGAGATCTTCAAAAAGGCAGAGAGTGAAGGCATCCCAGGCAATCACTCTACCTCTTCATCTGCGGTTGTCACCACCAGCTGTGCCTGCTTTTCTGAGAGGAAAAGCCAGCTGGAATTCCTTGCATCCCAGAACATGCTAGACGGGCCCTGTCTTCACCCTGCCTCCCCTATGGAACAGAATAGCAGACGTCTGCCACACGGAGCAGGTGACCTGTTTGATCCACCTCGACATCCTGGCAGTGCCCAACTCCAGCTGGTTCGGGCATGGAGCCTGCAGCACACCCACCTGTGTTAGAGGTCTCTAAACAGTCTTCGCTTTCTCCTGGCACTGGCTGGCATTCAGCTCCTGTCTTGAAGCTTGAGGACTCCCTTCCATCCTAATTTATACACCTGCTGATGCTATTCTTATTCAGAGAAATGTCTAATTCATAGAAACTTTGTTCACAAATGGAGCAAAAGGTCTTGTGCACTGGAGAAGCTCCTACCCAATACAGGGTCGCAGCAGAGCTCACCCTCCCTTCCCGCTGCAGCCCATCTGTCATGGCTTTGCTACCCTGATGCTATTATCTGCCAGACCATATCCACCTATTACGTCCTCGCCATCCTTTTTCACTAGTCTCTTTCCTCAGGCTATCTCCAGGCCCCAGGCGGATCCACAGACCAGTCTAACCCATTTGGTTTGAGAAAGAAAATCTCTTCTCCCCAACTCCTCTCCCAAAAGCCCCAATTCTCTCTCCAGTCTCTTCCCAACTGTCTCAGTGTCTCTTCAACTGTCTGATTATTCACGTTGCACAATACCGAAGCCAGATTTGGCACCTAAAGACCAAGAAATACCCAGCCCCACCACCTCACTCAGGTAACCGCAGGAGAAAACAAGAAACTCTTGCTCCATTCCTTGTAGGATCTCTGGAGAGTTGTTCACACATCCCTTGCTGACCCCAGCAGTGACTCTCGGCAGCTCAGAAGATTTTCAGAACAGATTAGTCATAGCCAGTGCCTCAGGTACTCTGCCTGCATGCAGCTTTTTGGGGATGGAGGACATGGTTAAGGGATGGCACGGCCATCGGAGTTATCAGAAGACCTACACAGCTAAGTCCAGGCTGTGTCAGCAGCACAGCTAAACCAGAGGTGGCAATTGAGCCACCTCCTCCAAGCTACCTCCAAAACCTTCATGGACACAGACAAGCAAGGGTGAGACAGAGAGTGAGAGGAAAAGTGGGAGGAGGGAATAAGGAGGGGTGAGACACAGGAGAATTTAGGGAGTTGCTTTGTGCTGTTCCCTGAAGGGAGCATCACATTTGTCCAGGCTTACGTTACACTGGGAGGCAAGACAGAGAAAAAGAGACGATAGGTGATGCTGGCCTGGCCTCACAAGGCAACCCCTCTCTATGGAGCACCGCTAGCATGGGGACAAACTCTTCTGATTCCATGAGCTGTTGACTCAGTCATGACCCCATCGCATATGGATGGAGGAGATCCCACAGCCAGGGGAGGAACTGGGAGGGGATGCACCCTGCCCACCCCGTGAGCATGGCTGTGTGACATACCAGCATCACCACTGCGCGGGGAGTCACCAACAGCTCTGCAAGCACGCAGGGCACCGCAGTGCCTCCCCACACCCCTGCCATTTGCGGCTGGGGAGAAGTGTGTCGTGAATGGGCAAATGCCAGCCCCAAGGTCTCCTGGGTCTTTAAGGGGACTAGTGCCAAGGCAGCGCATGTGACAGCAGTGGAGGGCATGTCCTGTTTGATAATCTCCCTCCTGTCCTCCATCCAGGGAAGAGCATACCTCTCTCCTTACTCCATCTTCAAACCAAGGCTCGGTAGGAATACAATGTCCCCTCAGACACACCAGGAGGTTTCCGAATTAGCCAAATGATCTTCCAAAAATAGGATTGCCTGCCCCAAACCAGTAGTATATTTCAAAATATTATCTGGGTATGAAAAAGGATATTTTTAGCACGTAACAGACTTCACAGTTCTTCAATAAATTTAGAGAGCTTGAAAGGCCTTAGGGAAGTCCTTCCTCCCCCAGCCAGAGGGGTGACAAAGACAACTCGGATGCAACAGGAGGAGAAAGGCAGAGGGATCATTTGCAGCAGCCAGTTGAGGCTGAACTCAGGTATATCAGGATAGATGGATCTCCAACAGCTTCGTAACAGAGTGTGTATTATAAAGTATGATAAACAGTCACCTTCTCATAGGCAGGGTGTGAAGTGAATAGTCCTCAGGCCTGAGGGTTTGTGCTCACCAACCAGTGCACCCTGGCAGAGGCAGGAAAGCAGATGTCCTGGAGAGCATCGGGAGAGGCCAGAAGAGAGGACAAGGAGGACTTACAGTGGGACAAAGCTGAGAGGAAGGGGTGAGAGCAGGAAGACCAGCCACAACAGGCATACCTTCAGCCTCAGCGAACAGGGAAGGTTTTGCTGACCACAGTGCTAATTGCAGAGACAGGTGAGACCCACTTTTAACTGGCCAGGAAAGGAGGCAGAAATAAGGGCTGGAAAGAATGATCTGCCAGCATGGGCTGGCAGGACCTAGAGAAGGTGGCAGAGACAGTCATGGACCAGTGCTCCTGGGACCCAATCCACATACCTAGATAACATTTTTCTATTATCTAGGGATATTACCCTAGATAATATTTTTCCAGTGTTATTCCACACTACCTAGAACTGGAAAGGCCTCAGCTGGAGTACAGGGTCCAGTTCAGGGTGCTGCACCTCAAGAGAGATGGACCAAATGGAAGAAGTCCACAGAAGAGCAAAGAGAACAACTGGAGGGTGATCAGGGCTGGTTTATTTGAATAAATAAAGTTAAAAGGAACTGGGATTACCCTACAGAAGAGGAGAATATGGGAGGGGAAGTCCAACTTTCAGGCACAGCATTCAAGGATGTAAAAGGCTTATTTAGGAAGAACCAAGAGAAGAAAGGAGCTGGAAAAATGTATTTTCCATGTCCCCAGTGGTCAGAATAAACAATGTGAGGCTGGAGTTGGAGCAAGGTCAACTTAGCTTAAAAATTAGGAACATCTTTCTAAGGAGTTAGGATAGTGAAGACCTACAAGAGATTGCCTAGGGATATTGTAGATGCCTCTGCACCAAAGCTCTTCAGGAACAGGCTGGAAAAACATGTCAGAAATGACATAGGTGCAAGTGGATCTGCCTTAGGCTGAGAAGATGTTGCATGGTGCATCTTTTAGATGGCCATGTTATGCCCATGTTTCTCAGCTGAGCAAGCAACAGTCATTGTGCTTAGCTTGGGACAGTGAAAGAGGGATATTCCTCTCTTCAGATGGATCATCTCTTGAACTTTGTAGGCTGTTGGCCTCCACAAACTGAGCTTTTTCTCCATGGGTAATTCACCGAGAGCCGTCTCCTTGCCTGCCTGCCCCCCCCGTAAGACAGGGCACTGCATTGACTGCAGTTGTTGGGAGGCAGGCTGGCACCAGGGAAGCGAGAAATCTCTTCCAAGTTAAAGCAGGCATTAATATTGACTGCTGATGGTAAACTACAAGAGCAGACTAGTGGCATTCTCCTCTATAAATACCAGAGCCAACAGAGGATGAACAACAAGGCTAATTTGAGAGCTGGCTAGTTGGGAGAAGAAAAAGCCCTTTGCTTACCTGGCTTGACCTCAAAAAGCCAGAGCACTACACTGTGTGCACTGTGGTAGAGATGCTGTCAATCACCTCCCCTGCCAAGACATTTGGCCCCACCATTCAGGTGAGACAGACTGTGAATTAAGGATGTGAGAATTGGTTTCACAGAGCTGAGATCCATGTCCATTTTTGTAGCATCACCAGTTTTAGAACATCGTTAAGAATCTGACGTTTTTTACATTTCCCTCCTATTTCTTTTCATTTTCTCTTGCCAACAAACTGCCAGATCCTGGCCAGAAATGCAGTCAGTGTACTGAAATCTAATTTGAAAAGATATTCTTGCTTCTAGCTGAATTACTGTAAGAAGTATCCAAATTTCACAAGAGAGACAGGAATGTCCCTTCTAGGTGTGGAGCCTGCATACAGGCTTCATAGTCCAGCATTTACCTATGGGGAAGAAGAAATGAGAGGAGCACAGGGAGGGGATGCAGACCTCTGTGTGGGTCTCTCCTGTCCAAGGATGGGGGGTCAGGCTGCAAAGGATGCTTCGTTATGGGTGCAGAGCCATGTTCTGAAGGGTTCCTTAAGGTGGTAATTAAGGGAAATTAAGGCCAGAAGGATGAGATACAAGCCACATCGATACCTTTCATGCCACAAGTTTTAAAAGCTGGGCTTTCTAGCTTAAGTACTAGAGAGGCCCTTTGCTAGAGTAACATTTTGCCTCTACTGCTCATTTGGACACCACCAGAGGAAGAAGTGACTGTCATTACCAAAGGAGCCACAACTACTTCTGTCATCACACTGAGCTGGGGTTCACACTCCCTTCAAAAGAGAGCAGGGAAGAGCTCACAGAAGCAGACATGGAGATTCTCGTCTAACCTGCTGGACTTACGGTGGTGGGGTGGGTGGGAAATTATATTCACTGAGAAACCCAAGGAAAGGATTTCTTACAGGCAGACCTCTCCATTGCTTGTCTGACCTGAGGTTTTGCGATTTACCAGCAACTGAGGACAGCACTCTAGCCTTACCCTAACAGCAGGATGTTGCTAGCTGTAGGGATCTCTGGACTTCACCTTGACCACACAGTTCTGATGGGCCATGGCAAAAACAAAAGAGACGAGACATTGTCATTCTTCCCAGCCCAGAGGAATCCAAGTGACGCATATCCCCTAGGATGTTCTTACTGAGGAGCCTGAGAAAGCATGTCCAAAAGAAACTCAGAGGGGGATGTAGTTGTGTATGTGTGTGCTCAAGTGCAAGTGTTACACTGCAGCCTTGCATTTAAATGTGACAAAGTGGGAAGATCTGCATAGAGACCCCGGTAGCTTTACTGCCTAATAGCTTTTTTGAAAAAAGCTATTCATAAGTATTTCAAATACTATTTACAATGTCTTGGTGGGCATTAAATACTTGTTTACTACAAAATGATAGTGTGCTCTCTCCGAAGGCTGCTGGGAAGGACTGTCGACACTTACACTCAGAGCTGACACCCATGTGATGACCCCGAGGCCTGACTGCATTAATGCTTTCTGCAGATAGCCAGGGCCTGCGCTCCAGCTGCGGTGCAGGAGGAGAGGCACGGCGCAGCACTACGCATAACCGCGTCCCCTCCCTCCCACCCCTCCAGCTGCCCAGGCTGGACCCCACAGCACTCTTGAAGCCATAGCCCATGGCCTTCCAGGACACATGACTGCTGATGCCGCTGCCTTTGCTCCAGCTATGACGGCCCCCTCTCCATGCTGCAGGAAGTCCTGGTGCCAAAGGGCAGGAATCTCATGGACGAAATCTGGGAGAGCCCCTTGCCAGCACTGCCGGCCACCTCCTCCAGGCAACACGAACTTTACCTGTGACGCTCCTTGACACACAGCTATCTAAACTATTTTTTTTTAAATCCTCCAACAACAGAGACTGCACAAGCCCCATAGACTATCCACTCCGGAGTTTAAACATCCCAAAGGAAGCAGGGGAAGAACAGGGATTTCATCGCTATCACAGCACTGCTATCACCTCTAATGAGATGCTGCCGTGTGCTGCGGCACTGGGGACTGCCAGGGCCAGCCCCGCTAGGCTGCAGGGAAATGTGCCACGCACCAGCCCCACCGATTACATACCCTGCTTTTGAGAAACACAGAGAAGAATTTTTTAACAGGAAAATATTAGTAAGCCTAAAAACAAAGATAGTTTGGGCTTTGGGGCTGTAGATTAAAAAAAAAAAAAAGGCTAAAATGAAGCAGCTAGCTGGTAACCTCCCAGAAGCCAGGCGGCCAAGCATCGCATCGGTGCCAGCCAGGATGTTTCAGGGTAGGTTTTTCTTCTGTCAGATTTATATCACTCCCAGATTGCTGAAGGTCTGCAAAGACACACTGACCCAAGCCCTGGAGAAGCAGATAACCCATCTCGCTCAGCTGCACCAAGGCTGTAAGCCCAGCTCCGTCTCGAAGCTGAGCTGCTGGTGGGTCTGTGGAGAGCAGTGATCCCACGGGCACTGGGCTGGATCCCCACCAGGGACTCGGCGCTCTGCTCACCGATGCCAGCCCACCTCCCGCTTCAGATTTACTGCTACTTCTGGCAGTCAATAAAAGCCTGCAATGCACTAGGCAGGAAACCTCCCCTCTCCATCCCTCCCACCCTTCCAGCTAGAGAGATCTGGGAAGATTTATTACAGCAATAAAAACAAAAGAGACGGAAAGATACGGGGGAGTCTCCAAGCCAGGCAGTGCTTCGATAAAGCCCAACCAGGCTCTTGGGGGGATGCTGATCTCCAGGAGAGACCACACCAAACGGCAGCAAGCAATTCATCTGCTGGAAGGGGAAATGTCAGCCCACACTCATGTGATACCCCAGTGGGAGGGCAGGAAAGATCATTCAAACAGGAGGGAGTATCAGGCTCTGGGTTTTTAAAGCCCCTGAGTGGAACAGCTACCAGATGGGATGGGAGATGCTCAAGCAGGGGAGCCGAGACGTGGCCACGCAAGAGCACTTCCTCCCTCCTACTCCCATCACTGCATCTCAGGCCCAGGCCATGTTGATAACCATTGCTCTGGTCCCAAAACTTCACCCATGGCACAGCACTGCCTGCTCTCTCCCAGGGCAGGGTGGCTCTGAGGGACTGCATGGTCCCCATGTCACCATGTGCCTCGCACTGCTGCAGGCAGAGATAATATGGAAACTCCTCTGTGGGAGCCTTTTACTCACCTCTGCTCCTACTTGGCAGGAGGGGCAGTCAATAAAACCAAACTCCAAGTCCTGAGTCCCTCAGGTAGATAGGACATGAGATCGGGTCTCCCTGGCTCAGGACAGGCACCATGCAGGGCTCGCAGCTCCTTGCCTCCCTTCGCAAAGCCCCTGCAGGTCCACATGCTCCTGTGCTGGGACCTACCCACAGGCAGCCTGAAATTCCCTGGGAAACACGCTCCCCACCTAGGTCTCCCATCACCCTCAGCACCCAGACTGGCTCCTCATTGCCAGGCTGGCACCCACCAGCCTTCTCCCTGGACAGACGTCATGTGCGGTGTAATGCCACGGCAAGGGCTGTGCTTTTGCATTTAAGGAGAAAGGAGAGAAACCCTTTAAGCCTGAGAAAGAAAGAAGGAAAGAGAAAACGTGTTCCTTCAGGAGGAAGGAGGGTTTTGTAGAAGAGAAAAGCCCTGGAGACCCTGGAGACTTCGGTCCCATTCTCCCCTCCGCAGAGTGTCATGGTTTAACCTCACAAAACCGCCTCCTTGCCTTAGCATCTGCAAAATGGAGTGTTAGATCTGTAAGGGATGCTAGAAGGTGCCGCTGAGGAGCAAAGTTGCTGCTCTTACACATGCTGTAAGGCAGGCTCCCTCCCTGCCTGCAGTAGGTCCCTGCCCCGCTGCCTCCCGACCCAGACCGGGTGGCTCCATGATGGGACATCACACTGGGGCTTGGATACTTTAAGTGTCCTTTCACTGCTTGGGATTTTCACACCCACAGAAACAGATGATCCCTGAGATTAGCCACCAGTTACCCTGAAATTACTTTTAACTCAAGCCTGGATTTCCACAAGGTAAGGCAACACGCGAATCTCAGTTAAAAGCTATTCTGTACCCCAAATCTTGCCCCAGATACAGATGTGCATTCACACCTGCACTTTCTGACAACACAGAAACAGGATTTATGCCTGCACGTAACCAACAAGTACCTCCTCAATGACTCTAGATAAAGCGGGCCCAAGGGTCTGCACTGGGGTTGTGTTGACCAGCCCCCTGTCCCATCTCAAAGATCTCAAGATACAACAGCAGCTTCACTCCAGGACCGCTGCATTTCAGGAGAACAGGAGGGAACACAGGGTACTCTGGAAAGCACAGCACTAAAATACAGTAACCCCTTCCAACACTGATTTACTTGGTACTGTTGACTAGACAAAAGCAACTACCAAAAGTCAGGTAGAGAATAAAGGAAGCGATTTTCAGTCCTCATTTTCAATAAGTAAGTGTATCTGTGCTCGAAGCTTACTGTGCTCTTAAATGATTGGTTAATTCTTTCCCCCATGCAAAGCTCTTCAGTTCACCTTTAAAAGAAAGAGATGGATGATTTAGAGTCTAGCATCCCAAAAGCAAATCTCCGCTCCCCACGCAAGAGGCAATAATTCAGCACAGCGATGCTGCCATCAGTCATGCTTCTCATCTTCCCAGTGCACCTTTCCTGTCACTCCCTGGCAGGGGGAAATGGATGGCAGATGCTCCCTGCTATGCCAGTTTTGGGGGTGGGAAAGGTAGGAAAGGGGTGACCTTGCAAACACTGCCAGGAAGTCACACGTGTCTAGCTCAGAGATGGCTGGTGGTCTCCTTCGTGACTGCCTGGCTTTGCTAATTAGATGCTGTGAATATTAGAGGGAGACATATTTAGCTCCCCAGAGTGTGGTCAGTGTTAGAGGGACTCTGTAATTTGTTTTTTGTTGTTGCTGGGCTTTTGGTTTGGGTTTTTTTCCCCCCAGTGGTTCCCACATGAAATAGGCTCACTCTTCAAGTCAAAGGATTATTATTTTTATTTATTTATTTATTAACTGCCACTTCTGCAAGCCCAGCCTAGGATCTGAGAGTCAGACAAGGCCTCGTCTGCTTTCCCCAGTAATAAGGGCCTTGTAATTATGCAGGAAAGCCTGGTGCTGATAGACAAGCCAGAAGGCATCCCAGTCTATTTTTCCATAGCTATCCTGTTTGTGGAAGACTGAGAATAGCTTACCCATGCTGGCTGTGCAAACAGAGGTGATTCACACTGACAGACCAGGCCTTGGATAACATTAAAGCTGCAAAGTTGGTGGAGAAAGGGATAGGACAATTATTTTTTTAAGTCCTGTATCCATCATGTCCCCTGTGGCTCTGTGTATGGCACAGCTAGGGAAGTACACCATGCCACGCAGTCAACATCGTGTCGACAGCTCTCCCACAGTCACCAACCCCACCTCTAACAGCATCCCAGCACCATGGTGGGAAAGCCAGTCACCGAGCCTGGAGGAGCCAGGGCACCATTCCCCACCATCCTTCCAGAACCGGCACCTGATGGGGAAGGGGCAGATCTCAGGAGCTGCGCCCTCTCCAGCAGGCTGGAGCAGGACCCCTCTCTGCTGGGGGAGAACTCACACCAAACCCTACGGGGATTTTCACAAGGCTTTGCGTTGCCACATTAGTCTCTGCTCACTCTGCCCAGCTGTCTATTTTAAACCAAGCACAAATGCGGTCCTTCAGCAAAGAAATGCTCCTATTGATCAAGCCTCCATCTGAAGAAAAGACTATTCTTCTCCCCTTACCTCTTCGAACAAGCCCATTAACTTTACTCCAGTTATCAAGAGACACCTCACGCCTGTGGACATGTCCAAGCTAGGCAGTATCCATACCAGGAGAGTGGGGAAAGTACAGGTGCTCACAGTAGCACATGACCTCATGCAAGTGATGAGAAGTTGCTCAGTTTTCAAAAACTATCTGTTTTAATTACACACAGTGAGATTTATAACACAGGTAGGAACATTTAGATAGTGGTTCAAACATTTCTTTCTTTAAGAAATACAGTATGGGGATTGCTAAGCTGGCAATCCCCTAGAAGTAAAAGATCTTTCCTTCCATCTGAAAGAAAATGTTCTTCTATGCTTAACATAGAAATAAATACATTAGACCCAGGGGTGTAATGCAGCAGGTGATTTCACTCCATTCAGTCTAACGCCACATGATAGTTTTCTGCATTACTACTGAAAGATGCTAAGCTGTGAGCTAATGTGTAGCTCAATGAACGTACTCGAAAAACCTATTTGGTCCCCAGAAGGAAGGATGCTCAGTCTGGTGTGGACCATGCCACTGAACATGCCCTACCTTAAACAAGTTTTGGATTCTGCATTCCCCTGATCTGAGCCCATGCCACTGGATATGTCTAAGGACCTGATCCTGCACAGAGCTCTGCTGAAGCCAGTGCCCTGCCATACAGGCACCCAGTGCAGGACAGATGCCTTCGGTTTCATCCATACCTGTAGCTGGGCAGGCTGCTAAGGCAGCCGTCTCTTCTGACTTGGTTTCAGTCTTCAAAAAATCACTCTGTCCCTTATTAGGGCAGAGATGTTCTGTTCTGGGCCTCCCTGGAACAAAGCAGTGCAACAAGCAGTGACCAGGGACAAGACCCAGGGCAAGGGACTTTCCATGGTAATGCAGCATTAGCAGAGGTAATGGCTGCTACATTACCCCCATTTTGCATGTGGGGAAACTGAGGCACAGAGCAGTGATGTGGCTTCCCCACAACTGCACAGCAAACCAGAGGCAGGTCCAGGAGAAGAAGAAAGTTTCCCCCATCTTATGTGTTACAAAGCAATGGTTGGAAAAGGGAACCAGCGAGGCAGGTCTGCAGTAGCCACAGGCATGTTAGCAAGAGAATTTAAACAGATTTTCCTGCTTGCAGCTGCCTCAGCTGCTCTTTGAGCACTCCCAGCTCACCAAGTCTGGCCAGTCGAACCACCACTGCACAGCCTTTACACTAAATCAGCCCCTTGGTCCTGGGCTGGACTAGGTGCCCTCACACACCCTTTCACCACTGTTTTGCCACAGGGACTGCTAGTAACTGAGCAGAGCCACTTCCTAAACTATTCCCCTTAGAGCTGCATCATATAAGGCTGTTAAGCATGGGCAAAGTGGGAAAAGATGCTCAACTGTATCAGTGTTGGGAAAAAATACCAACAGAAATTACATCTGATCTAATACTAGCCTACTCAGTTCTGGCGGACAGAGACATAATAAAGGTCCGATTTCCTTTTTTGCCAGTGAAGGTGGATTTTGGGAGTGCAGCACAACAGACCCGTGTCAGGCTGAAATCCAAGCTGCACCTGTACCGACTGCCGAGAAGCTCTGCCATTGCCAGAGCTCGGGCGTTCTCCTGCGTGCCCCGGTACAACAGCACAGTCCTGCATGGCAATTCAGAGTGGCATTTGCCCGTTTGTTTGGGGACCGTAGACTTACTGCAGCCTGTCTGCTCCCCCCAGCTTCTAGGTTTAGCAGGAGGAAGAACACATGCTCCAGACATCACATATGAAAACTGCAATCCAGCAACACTGGGAAGGTCTCATGTGCCTGGGGACGCTCCAGAAAATTAAGCTGAATTAATTAGGAGTGGGAAGTTAAGGCATGAGAAAGCCCTGTGTGGATGCTCACACTCTGAAGAAACATGACCTCAGTTCAGTTTAGCTTAATCTTCCTGCAAAGGCAATTAGGCTCGAGTAAGGCCCCGGGAATGAGATCATCCACACAAGGATTTAACAGACTTTAAGCAACGTCTGCAGACAATCCCTCAGTCAATAAAAATACAACTGGCCCAGCCTGGCTTTGAGAGACTCAAGTCTGCCTGTGCTCAGTGCATGGCCACCAACCTAGACACCAGTGGCACCACACTCTGGTTTTGTTCCTTTTTCAACTTTCCCACAGTTTCTGGGCACATCTTCATCTCTACGCTAAGAACCAAGTGCTGTAACAACTACCAGAAACTTAATGTCCACCATCATGGCAGAGGCCAGAGCCACCATGAGCTTCCATAGCCTGGACTCAACCACTCCAAACTCAACCACCATACCTGGAACTCAACCACCATACCACAACCACTCAACCACCATAGCCTGGACTCAACCACTCCGAACATACAGTTGCTACCGATACAGCTACAGGGTGTTTAAATAGCTATGAACCACTGTGGCCATGCTCTACCCTGCCAGCTCTGGCCAGCAGAGAACATTTCCACATGCCAGCCTATCACTGTCATTTGGATGTTATTTTATTACTTTGTTGTGCTAAGATAAGCACTTGTTTCTTGATTGCAATAGTAAATCATGAGAAAGACGTCTGCACTCGGCCATTTGAGGAAAAAAAAAAAAAGCTCCCCACTAAAAAGCATGATTTGATTTTGCTACGGAAAGTGGTGCTTGAGCCTGCAGTCTTAGCTCAGCAGTGTTCTGGCACACATACTACATCAACCGAATTAAGGGGCAATATCAAGGAGAACACTATGATGGCAGAATTAATTTTTTCCCATGGCATGGCAAAGATGCTTACCCAAATGTAATTCTTTCTCTTTACACAGGATGCAGACATCAACAACATAACCACCTCTCGTTATTTAAATACCACAAAGCCACATTTTATTGGTAAGTGCAATACCTCTCAGTACAGCGCATCTCTTTATGTATTACAGACAGAACTTCTCAGAGTCATTCATGAGAAAAGTTTAGTACACTGCTCGTACACAACATACTAGAAATTAAATATAACAGCACATAATAAGAGAGAACTGCTGCAGGCATATTTAGGCCACCTAAGTTTCGCAGCTAAAATAGCTGTGAAGTTAACTGTTTCACCCTCCAAAGCGGAGTGCTAATGGACAGTGAATGGCATAATACACAGCCATTGACTTGGAAGGGAATTTTTACCTAAAAGGCTTCGAGCAGCAGCTTTCAGCCTGCCATTTTGATGGCAGACGGCAGACTGCTCCTGAGCAATTCACAAAAGGTTACCGCGAAAAACAAGATCGCTATACACTATAAAACAAAGTCAGATGTTTCTAAAGGGACTCATATATCCCCCCTAGAATATTTTGAAGGTGCCACAAATTTAAAAGGGCTGAACACCCCTGGGTGAGGGACAAACTCCTTATTTTATTCTGCCTGCTTTGCACCAGGGTAACTCTCTCTATGAGAAGGGAGTATCTTCTGATGTATACCATTTCGGCAGAAATTAAGAGAGAATTAGGCATAGGTCAATTCAGCTGCACGTGGCAGGATCAGGGTAATCAAATTGGTGAGAGTACAGTGGACTGCAAAAATCCGACAAGATGTTTCACATATGAAGCTCTGCATGTAGAAGACACTGAGAGTACATTTGATTATCAGATAAACAGTTTGCAATTGTGTAATTAAATATAATTTTATAACTATACACACAGGGGCAGAATTAATGTTCTGCTTGGCATTATTGACTTCTATGACTTAATCATGCAAATGGAACATCCTCTTAACGAGATTTTTTTAAAATAGCCTCTCTTGGGTTTAAATGGAGAATGCAAGAGAAGAAAGGAGGCTGTCCAACCCAGGGAAGAATTTCACACAAAAACACCCTCCGTTGGATGTGCCACACGCTCGCCCCGGGCAGCTGCGCTCAGCAGGGCACGGGACAGAGGTGCACCCCTGCAGATCCCCGAAGCGAGCATCCTGCCCCAGCTCCCGCTTCAGGCAGCCTGTGCAGGCGTGGGTTACTGGGGCACAGCGTAGCCACGCTCAGCTCCGTGCGGTTTACTACAGAAAGAACATAATCCTAACAGTGGAAAGGAAGGCTAAGGAGAAGCAAAGCAGGAAGGGCTGTAACACATGGTATTCATGAACATCTATATCGGAAACTTAGCTGTGTCCAAAAGTCTCTGTTTCGTGCAGTTCCCATGGCTGAACACAGTTCAGCAACCACTAGTGCAGAACAAAGCTATGTTCCCTGCCTGATGCCAAAAGTGCCATCAAATGTCTGTCCTGCTTACGTGTACTGAGCATTAAACACCATTTAGCC
Organism: Ciconia boyciana; assembly: GCF_034638445.1. NCBI lineage: Eukaryota > Metazoa > Chordata > Aves > Ciconiiformes > Ciconiidae > Ciconia > Ciconia boyciana. The sequence goes on along the minus strand of NC_132939.1, from coordinate 32,945,112 downwards.
GGGCCCGGCGACGTCCCAATTTGCCACTAATGGTCCTGCGTCAGGGTGCAGCACTCCGTGCTCTGCACGGCTAACTAGCGATGGCAGGACGTAGCTTGGCCCCCCAGCATCAAGCCTAATTCAGGAAAGAGCAGAAGGGAACGCAATGGTCTCACCTCCGTATTCCGGCTTCCAGTCACCAGGAACTTAGGGACCATCTGCGCCCCAGTCTGTATCCACCACAGCATGCTGAATACAAGGGGCTGTATGAGAGGCTGCCCTTTCTAATCTCCTAAAACTCGCTTACTGGAGGTGACACCAACATTATGTATGATGTTCCTCAGCTTTTCTTATATTTGCATTACTTGTCAATCCTGGCTCCTGTCTCCAAGGACTTTTAAAGCATATGAAGCACGAGGTGCACTTGGAGGTGAAAACACAAGCCAGTTGAGAAAAGAAGAAGGGCTAGAGAAGGAGAGGAGATAAAAGATGCATATAAGAGTATACACAGAGAAAAAGAGAGAAAAAAGAATATGAAACTCTATCTGGCTTCTTTCAAGAAAAATGGAGGCTTGGTGCTATTCCCAACAGCACAAGCCCCTATTGTTTAATGAAGAATCAGTATTCGAACAGTGAGGGGAGTCAGCCCCACTGTACAATACCCGGTTGTTCTCCATCCTCCCAGGGCATGTTTGATGAATTCAGTCAATGCTGCTAACCTTAGGCTGGAGCGTGGGTGGCTCTGTCACAGGATGGCACAGCTTACACAGGGCCAGTGCCAAAAGCACTAATTTCAAGACTGATCTCTTCTAGCATTGGTCTGACAGCACAACAAGCTGCCATGCCAATACCCAGGGCCCAGAGCATCCCCTCTGGGATTTGCAGGCTGCAATTAGCAGGTGAATGTGCCACCTTCCCTGGGGCTGATGAAAGCACCTCCGTCTCTATTGATTGCCAATCAATAGCCACTTCCCATCTCTCCCTCTCAGTTTCTGCAGTAGCGAGTGTTGGTAATCAGAGTGGCAGGCTGATAAGATCCTGTTATCAGTGCACCAGCAAAATGGAATTCTAGATCTAATCTCCGATGTCACATTTCCAACCCTGATCACTGAGATTTAACCGCTCCCATGACTGAAGTATGTAGCCACAGCTGTAAGACTTGCAAGAAAACTTCCCAATCTCTATCCAGGCCAAGAAAGCCAATGGAAGAGCCAAATTCCTGCTCCCACTGAAACCCAGGGAGAGCAGGAACAATTGCAGGAAAGGCCTCTTATGGTAGGGGTTACCGTTTACTCCATCTCCTCATTGCTCCTTATTGTACTTCCAACTTACTGCAAGAAACAAAACTGCTGTGCAGCCGAAGGGGTCTAAACTGCTGGTTTATTCCATTTTTCACAAAGAAACACCACCAAAAAAATTGACGTTCCCAAAGAATATCTCACACATTCATCTTCTGAGCCTGTGAAATCTCCACACCCTCTCAGCTCGGAAAAGAAAGTCCTTCCACTCCATAGGGGACTTAAATATTTCAGTGCTTACTTGCACTCCAGCCCTGGCAGACCTTGGTTAAAATCTCATGTAAATAGCCCAATTTCATGGCTATTTACTGACATGTCCTCATGGCACACAGCCATCTAGAGACACCTGGCCTGCCTGAGAAAAGAAGCTTTAAACAAGCTGCCATGACTGCATGGCTTCTGCGCTTCCAACCGATCAAGTCCAAATGACATAGAAGTAACTTTGCCAACAAAACAGCAAATACCAGCAAAGAGACGGTTAACACAATTCCCTCCACCCTCTAACTGCAGGAGTCTTTCTATCACATGTAAGAGGCTTGAGCTCAGGCCCTCAGAAGACTACTCTGTTTAAAATTGAATGTTAACAGAAAAAAGAAGAAGAAATCAACCAGACATCAGGGTTGAAAGACAGCCAGGCTGGCTGTTATGTTACTCCACATGAAATACGTGATATCTGAGATCAAGAAGATGGTGCTTCTCCCCCCTTATGATTAGAACTTTTTTTGACTATTATTTCTGGAATGTTTCTCCTGCTTTTTCTCCCTTTCTGCCAAATCTCTGTCAAATCTGCTACAATGCCAGTGTCTGGAACAGAAACATGCTCTGGGGTCACTACTGCTGGGCCCCAGCTAGTTTCACACAACGGCGTAGCCCAGGGGCACTTGCTTCTGCCCCCACAACCTCAGCGTGTGCCAGACTCTTAAAATTTAGAAACACCACCCGAAGGTCAAAACAACAGATCACCAGGAGAGTACGTTGCTGCATGTCCTCGGCCACTTCCAGAAGACAACATCTTCTTACAGCTGTGCAGGTAGAAAATCAACAACACACGGTGAAAACATACCACACGCAGCCATCATGCAAAGGGATATCCTCTAACGCTGCCCAGGGGGTTCAGCAAGGAGGACACTTGCTGGACCGGGATATAAGCTGCTACCGCAGGGCTCTGCTCTCCCCAGGAGCTCTGCTATGTGCCTAGTAACCAACACCTCAGCTGGTCAGCATCTAAGAGCACTCGCCTGTTTCAGAAAGGCAAAAGGCACAAAATGGACATTGGGTGGGAAATTCTAGCTCACCAGCTTTGCCTGGACATCCCCCAGAGCAGGAGAGAAGGTGGGCAGCTGGGGGACACCTTCCCTTGACATCCCAGTGAGGGCCAGAGCTACTTCCATCTTTACTCCTACCACTGCCTGCAAAATCCCAAGTCAGTAGCAGTGACTTGTTGGGCTAATATTCAAGACGTGCTATGCTGCTGACTGACATCCACAGGGACCTCCAGGTCCATGGGGTCTCACAGGGCCCACCCTGGGCAGCAACAGCCATTGAGACAGGAACACCATGGAGGCACATAACTGTGTGCGTGAGCATCACTTCTGGGGATCAGTTAAACTGATGTTCAAATTTGTAGTTGAACATCAGCATCACGCAGGTGTCCAGCACTGTGGTTTCTCCACTGCCTTGCTGATATTGATCCTCACTGATTGCTCGTTAATTATACGTCGCTGATAAGTCAATGCACCACTTCAATCCTGATTTGGTTTAAACTGCACGAACCGAGCAGTTGTTCCCTGCAGCACAGCTCCTTCCCTGCAGAGCCACTCCCAGCCAGCTGGCCCCCAGCCCGCACCTGGGCAATGGCTGACCCCATCCCAGGCACTGGACCTGCATTTCTCTTGCCCAGCTTCCCAAGGCCCCTGTTGGCCCATTTCTGCTGCACACCGAGGCCCCTCCAGCCAGCAACCCACACTCCAGTGTACCAACCTTCCCCTTGGACCACGGTCCCCATGGGCTCACTGGGGCAGGGCTGCATGTCACCCCATCATCCCTGGCGTGGATGAAGATGCTGAACTGTTCAGGCCTTATGTTGACTCCTCAAGGTTGTGACTAGGAACTGGCTACCTGTTAAACCTCAAGGCACTGACCACTACCTTTTCAGCCTGACAGACCAGGCAGCTTTTTAATCCACCTTGTAGTCACCTACCAAGGTCGTTTCTCCCAGTCTGGCTATAATGATGCTATGGGAGAACACATCAAAAACTGAAAGCCAAGGTAAATGACACCCACTGCTCTCTCCATGGCCACCGACTCAGGCATCTCATCACAGAAAGCAATCAGGCTAGTCAGGCATGATCTGCTATGGTAAACTCATGCTGACTGTTCCCAGTCACCTTCCCGCACCTAGAAATAGCACAATCTAACATATATCCACTCTGAGTTGGTTGTCCTTCACTTTTCCTTGCAGGTTCTCAGGCTGGTCAAGCCTAAAAGCAATTTAAAGTTGCTAACGGACCCTAACGGTCTCTGGAGAGAGGCTCGGGTGAGTAAGGGCTTATTGCACAAGTTGAGATGGGCAGGTACTCACATCACACGCCCTGACATCAGCTAACGAGCAGGCTGTAAGCGAGACCCTGCCACCTTTATGGATGGGTCTTCAGTCTCCACAATTCACAGAGGGACTCACCAGGGTCTGGGAGCAGGTCCTTATTGGGGACAGTATGGGCAGCATGAGTGGAGGAGACAGTGGCACCACCTCCTGCCCACAACATACGTGGTGTGCATGCGACAGAGAGGGGACAGTGTGCCCAGCTGTTACAGACAGGTAAAAACAGATCAATGTTTCCACAGCTGCTGAGGGGCTAGCAAGAGGTTGATGCTTTAAATGGCAGGGCTCTGGTGAGGCACCACATCCCTGCAGGAGCCCCGCAGCAATAGCTGACATTCAGATCCAAGCGGGCTCCTCGGAGAGGGCTGTGGAAGCCCAGGGTGGCGGGGGCAGCAGTGCCACAGCATGACGCAAAGCCCACCAGTCTGTCTCTGTTCCCAAAGAGGATCGACGTGCCCCTTCTGGGCACAGCGACTGAAGCATCTCAGAGGCGACCCTGGACAGGCCACCCCAGGGAGGCTTTGTCCCCAGCGCCTGGTGCTACTCGGCGGCCGTGCGGGAAGGCAGGCTGTGATTTCTGCAGCAGCAGTGCTCTTGCCGAAGAAAAGCATGCATTTTGAGTCCCTGCATCCCAGCCCTGCTGACCACCCTGCTCTCCGGAGCCTGTGTTTTCAACCGAGCACCACACAAACTCTCTCTCTTTCCTCACCCGTCCAGCACTGAAGGATGCTCAGCGTCCAGGCGCTCGCACCTCAGTCACTGCACGCTCCCCAAGAGCGGCACACCCCTCCTCGTGGGACAGGCACGCTGCTGCCGACCATGCCAGCCCCAAACCTGCCCGACCCGGGCACTGCCTGGCCCCGATCACCCCCTGCCCTGTGGTACCACCGCGGCAGGCTGCCAAACACAGCGTGCCCACAGGCACCGGCTTTCACCTCGTAGATAAAATGATCCTCCTGCCCAATTTGTTGAGCAATTTGGGATCCCTCCATATGAAAGGGGAAATATAAACACAAAATACCTTTAATTGATACAAGAAACTGCCTGAAGTAACCAAATAAATATTACCTCAATATTCCACAGGCACTCTCCATGCTCTGTCTACAGGAGGTCAGATAACCTTGGGCGTGCTACTGTCCCACCACCTTGTTACAGAAAAAGCATGTAACTGTTTCTAAGGCCAAGTGAAGCACAAGCCAGCTGGTAAAAGGGGCTTCCCTAGGAGCAGAAAACCAAGGTGATCCTCCACAACAATTCCCCTGTGCAAATGCAGGTGAGCAGTGAGAGTTACTCCAGAGCTGTGGTGAGAACACAGCCCTAACAGAGCCAGGGAAGAGCCTGACACAACTGTTTGCCCAAATCTCTCTCCTGTTCCAGACAAGGATATGGTCCTTGAGAGCCGCCAGGATTTACACAATGGTTCAACATTTTCTTTCATGCCAAATCTCTTGCTTTGCTGCAATGTTTGGAGTTGGGGGATCAGATTGTCAGTACAGATACCTAGATGCCAAGAGGTAAGGAGAAGATGTGCATGGGGAAGGATTCTGCTTCTCTCTCCGCTCCAAGTCATACTCAGTTAAAGGCAGTGCTGCCTGAAAAAGATCAGATGGCTTCCCAGCGTGACCTGAAGCATTCACTGGAAATAGGTAGTGGGAAGAGGTAGGCTCCAAGGTGCTATGGTTTTTTAGGGGGCAAGGGGGGCAGGGGCAGAGTAGACACAGCAGCAGGGAAAGAGCAGGAAGCAGAAAACAGCTCCTCCTTCCCTTGGCTTGCCTCAGAAAGGCTGAAAGTTTCTTCTCCTAGTTCGTGGAGGATGAACTAGGAGATACATTTCAATCCACCTCTAAGACATCCCCACTGACTGAAGTCCTGGCCTTGCAACAAGAAACCAAGCCCCAGCCCCACGTTAGGGGAGAAGACCAAGCCCCTGTGGTTCTCGGCAAATAACTCTCATCCATTTCTTTTTCTCATTACAACCACCTTGTTCTCTATCTGCCTTTCGCCAGAGTACTTAGCAATTCACAGCTAAGCTCCTTCGAGCCCTGGACATACCCCCACCAGGGCCCTGCTGGCCAGTGATTCCCCGTGTAATTGTCCCCAAGGAAAGAACAATGCCATCTAAACACACCTCTGCTCCACCTTTGGTGATTCACCCCCAAAATGCCAGTCAAGGACACGTATTGGAATTCAGATCTGTTGCCTTCAAGGTCAGCACAATGTTCTCCTGTCTCCTAACAGAAGCAAACCTCACTCACCCGTTGCCTCTGTCATCTCTCAAAGGTCCCTTCCCTGCCCTCTTCCCTGCTTCCATCTTGTATTCCAGAGGCGTCCAGCTCACTCGGAGCTCTGGGATTCGAGGGAAAAGAGACACCTTGGCGCTGACAGCCAGCAACGCAACAGTACTCACAGCAGCTACAATCTTGTGACAGTTAGATGGGTTTAATTATTCGTGTGGGTGGATGAACCTTCTCGGAGAACCGTCTGAAGCTGCTGAACTACAGGAGGGTCAGGGTCAGTACAGTCTCAGCAGTGCATTGTCAGACCTCTACGGACTAGGGGTATCCTTCCATCACGAGGCAGCCGACACTGTTTCCCAGTGGACTTCTACTGTGGGGAAGGAAATTCTTCCATGTGATTTCTTTAGGTACTCAAAGTCACTCCAAGGCCCCACCCTGCTCTCCCTCTCTAGGTTTCTGCAGATTGATTTAAGCTGATGCCTCTCTTGAGAGTTAATTGGAATCGCAGTACCCCACGGAAGTTCCCTATGCTGTGGTCAAGTTTGGTGTTTCTCACTTCTAGCCTTAAACCATTTCAGATGCTGTGATGCTGCGGTTCACACCGGAGGTGGCTGCGTTTCAACAGGCACTACAATTATTTCTCTCTCCAGAGCATATCAACTTGTATCAAAATTTTACAGGGTATCAGCAGGAAGGCAGGACACTGCCTATTATGGAGCTCAATCCCTTCAGCACACTGTATCACAGGCTATTACTACCCAACAAGGGGCAAAAAGACAAGTTTAAAGGATTAAAGAAAACTTCCCATCCTTCAAAATTCCCAGGAAGCTTCAGAGACCAAACCAGTCAGAAAGGATGGCAAGGGTGGAGGCAAGCAGCCCCAGCTGGAGTGGTCTGAGGGTGGGGAAGAGGGATGTGGGGGCAGCGATGCTCACGTCCTGCTACCAGGTTTATTCCGCTGGCAGGGATTCCCTTCAGAAGCATTTGGGTAAGCACTGTACACTGCCGAGTTCAATCTGCGCTAAGCAGATTAGTTCCTTACCGGTGAAAGGTTCTGGGCAGCAGCAGAGAGTTGCTCACCATGTGATACAAGGGGGCTGTCATTATGTTTCATAGATACGATATAATTATATGCTCCCTGGAGGGTACTTCTAATTGAATTATAGGGTGTCTCACAAGCATTCTGGGCAGTGGTTTGAGGAAGCTCTCACCGCCCAGAACAAGATAGAGATACCCTATAATTCCATTAGATGTACCCTCCAGGGAGCGGGCTGTCACTCTATGCAGTAATTCACTTAAAAAAATCATCTCCCCCCAGAACTGGAAGGGAGGTGCCCTTAGCAAAAGTTTGTTGTTGCTGCATACTTGTTCCTCGGGCCTCTCCCCCGCAAGCTCGCAGCCCCGTGAAACTCCCTCGCCCGCCGCCCGGGACAGCCCCGCACCACAAGGGAGAAATCCCTCGACGAGGGCAGTCGCTGTCCCCTGCCCGGGTGGCTGCTGGGCTCCCTTCCCAGCACAGGGTCAGGAGATACAGTGCCACATGAGGTGTCACATGCCAGACTGTGTGTATGAGGAACGTCTCAGCCTCCTTAGAAAAGACCCTGAGAAGCAGTCCCCAAAGGCAAGGCATTAATAATCCCAGGCCAGACCAAACACGGGCTCCAGTCATTACAGCGCATGCTGGCGAGGTTCCCCCCTCCGCTTGCCCATCCGTTCGTCCTGCCTTCAAACGCCCCAGAGCTGCGAACGGCTACCCTGGTCCCTTAGAGACAGCCAGAGTGACCTCCGGACAAGGCAGCTCGCTCCCCCGAGGCTGGTCATGCCGCCATCACTTGGGCACCCAAAGCTATCCTCCCAGGGGCCTATTTCAACCCTTGGATTTTGCTCTCTGTTTTAGTCCAGACTCATTCAGTTTTTCCTTGTGAACTAGATCTTCCCAGGGGAGCTGCAGCACCAGGCTTGCAAAAGCAGCTGCCCTGCTGTCCCAGTGCAGCCTGCCTGCAGGCAACACACCGGGGACCAGTACCCCTAAACCACCAGTAGCCACCTCTGCACTGTGGCACCTCACCTCCTCAGGCTCCTGGCCAGCCAGAAGCACCACACAGGGACACATGTGGGACCTACTGCTGTGGGGACAGAGCTCAGGGAAGAAAAAACCCACCTGTCCACATACTGATGCTCTCCCAGCACCAAAAGCAACAGCTCCTTTGCTCTTCGCCCTCTCCTCTGGCGGCTGTGCACCAGGGAAAGCACCCAGCACTTCTCAGGGAAAGCACCCAGCACCTCTCCTCTCCTGCTCCGACACTGCTGTCTGCAACTTACTGTCAAGCCAGGGGAGATGTCACATCTGTTATGCCTTTTTTTGTTGCTCTGTACCATACAAACGATGGGATAATCAGGCCCTGGAGCCTTTTTTTTTTTTAGTCACCTCAACAGAAAGCCAGCACCAACTGCCCATCACAAAGTCTAATGACCTACTGAAGCTGCCATCAGCTCTGACTCCCACAGACCACGTCTAGCACCGCTCCACTCGTCAGGCTGCAAAAAGACCAAGACAGACAGTTATGCCAAGAACTTGCTAATTAGAGAAAATTAAGATCTTCCTACAGGACAGGCACTACAGTCGCCGCTGAGATAAAGCGCACAGAGCTCCTCACGCTTCCACAGCGCTACAGCCTCGCACACCAGCAGTAGCCAGGCATCTGACGTGCTCCACCCTGCTACAGCTTTCAGGTATTGCTCTGCAGGATACAGCTAATCAAACCCTGGGAGCCTGGCTGCTAGGCAAGCAGTTATTGCTCATAAAGTCCATTCGCTGTGGTTCTGCATTATTCACAGCCCTGCCCACCTCCGGTGGTGTCAGCTAACAGGACACACCTGAGAAAAACTGCCGATTCACATGTTCTCCCTCCCCAGCTCCACTACAGAAGGAGAAAACTAACGTGGGCTATCAAAGCTAACCACAATCCACCCCAAAATAAAGCAGCATTTCTGATGTCTTAGAAAACAGAGTGGTCAGTGCTTATTTAGTCTTGCACAGTCAATACACTGGCCCTGGCACATCCTTCCTAAACAGCGTCATGGTCCAGTTGTCTTTACTAAGGGAGGTGGAGATAGTGGTATTAAGCCAAAACTCTCAAGCAGATGAGGTAAAGGTGAGACCAACCCAGGAGGGAAGACAGGTAAAGCAGTGATAAGCGGAGCAGAATTTCTACATTAAATATTGATAGCTTTATCATGCCTTTTTCTCTAAAGGATAAAAGCAGAGCAGCACAGTGCTCAGGGGGGGATTTTTATGAGGGTAGGACCCATTTGGCTCTCTTATCTCATGGAAAGGAAAACAGAGGCACAAAAGGTAATCCCCATTTCACTTTAACAACATACTGTTACACAGAGCACCAAAGAGGCGCAGCAGCAGCACAGCCATCTACGACACACTCAGCACGACAGCTGCAGCACAGGCAGGACCAACCACTCCTGGAAACTCCGTTTGGAGAGGCAAACAGGGGAGAGAGGAAAAGCCTCTTTCCTCCCCAGCACCTAAAAACACCGAAGGACATCTTCCACAATCTAACAGAAGGACCAGGAGATCAGAGCTGTGGCTTTTGCTCACAGGGGGTAGAGCATCCAGCCCTTTCTACCCAGAAGGACTCCACGCCAGCCCCTGGAAGGAGAGCAGCGGGACATAGTGGAGGCTGTCAGGGATGTGATGTCCAGAGGAGGGTTTCCAGGCGCTGCGGTCCAGCCCTGGGGCCGCGCCACGTGAGGCTCCTCAGGCTTCGAGGCAGCTCGGCGGACGTCTCAGTTGGCTTCCTAAGGACTGCTCCTGCAAACCCTGGCAGGAAGAACTGGTCCTATCTGATGTTCAGCCTTACACCCCGCTGCCCTTCCAGCACAACCCACCCAAAGGGCCTGACTCGCCGAGCGGCCAGGGCCTGCTCAACACCAGGACTGGCTTCAGCTGAAATGCTCGCAGCAGTACGTGCTGGCACCCAGGCGGAGACTTGAGGGGCCTCATCTGTCAACAGCCCATCTGCTAAGACAGCTGTAAATATGTACCAGTCCACATTCCTCCCAGCTTTAAATCTGCTGTTTTCACTGAAGCTAAACGGAGGATGAACTTGGTCCCTGGTGCTTCTATCAGCTAGAATAGCAAATTCTCTTATCACCTTTTATCCTGACATGAGGTACATAAGAAACAAGCCACACTGCTAGCAACAGGTAAATCATCTCTTATTTGAAACAGCTGCCACCTTCCACCAGGATTAGCCACAACAAAAACGTGCTGGAGGACCTCTGGCTGGGGAGATTTTAGACTCCGCTGTTCTCCTCATCTCATTTAGGAAAGGATAAGCCCGTATTTAACTCAGAAACTTTGCTGGTACTCTGATCTGTTAGAAGTCACAGACACAGTACAATGATGCTGTAAGTAAAAAAACACCCAGCACGTACTTGGGGTGATATATGGTCTATCAAGCCTTGCCACCAGCATCTCTTCTTATCCCCTGAAGCTGTATCATTCAAACTGTGCCTTCTCCTCCTTCTTACAGGTGGGAAACAAATACCACCTGTGCCTCTGCAAACCTGCATGTAAAGGGCATGATATCTAAGCCACCCATTTGCAAAGGTGCTCCACACAGTAATGCATGAGTCAGTACGAGTAAAGGAGGCAAAACTCACCCAAGCCACAGCAGACTTGTTTTATCTTGGATCAGTTCTGGTCTGTTGTTTGTTTTCACACCCAAAACTTGGTTGTGCCATTTGGCAGGGTGAATTTCGCTGTGTTCACTCTAAACTAGGAATATCACTGCCCTCTCTGATACCTCCCAGAATGTCCCTTCCAAGGGCCTCCTACTTCAGGAACCCATGAGCTTCCCAGGGGCTCCTCTGCTAGATGAGAGCACACACCAGCTCTGAAGAGGCGATCTCTACCACATGCCTCTCCTTTGAGCTGGGGTCCCAGGCCTCCCCTGTTTAATGCTGCCACATAAACTCATACAAATGCCTCCTTTGACGGGCAAGAAGTCACAGTCTCCAAGACAGGATGTCATTTGTCCTTCTTCATGCACAGATGGCAAGTATGTCCCCCCAACACCTGCCAACAGGACTATCTCAGAAGGTAAAGGTCAGCTCAGGGCTTCTCTTCTTCCCAGGATGGTGCCACGGTCTCACATTTCTGCAGGCTGATTTTACATACGCTCCAGGAACAGTCTCCTGACACCTTACACTAATCCCCTGCAGGTCACACCACCTAGACTTCACAGCGGGACTACAGCATAAACCCAGAGCGTGCATGTGTGTGTGTAAAGGACTTCAGCTAAATTAGAAACTGGTACTGTTAAGAACACTGACATGAGAATTTCACAGCAAGAAGCAAATACAACAGCCTTTTACCACTGGCAACATAGTGGGGGAAAGTTTTTATTAACTGGAGGACAGCTGCTGCTGTTTTCCCTTAATCCGAATTAAAATAGGAATCAAGAACTTCTAATTTATCTGAAGGTGTAGGAAGACAAAGCCAGAAGGAGCTTACCCACTGACAGAAACAATCTGGAGAAGAGTTTGGAGGATTCAATCTCAAGTTCAATCTCAAGAAGGCTCTAATGGGAAGGAAGCATGTCCTGAGAGAAGGAAACCATCAGCCTCACACAACAAATTCTCATTGCCTGGAGTCTTAATTTTCTGAGGGATGATCCCCTTCAGAGCCCAGAGCCTTAGGATCAGTGCATGGTGTATGAGAGCTGTTGAACAAGAGATCAGACTAGATTACCAAAATAATTTTGTTATGACCTCGGTCATTAATTGGAGTCATCACAGCTGATATAAATAAACCAAGGTCTGCAGATGCAGCACACCTCCATGTCATGTGACCAAAATTTAATTTGGGAAAATGAGCACCCAAAACCACAGTTACTGTTGACAGTTTTTGGGAATAGCGAGATATTGCAGCTACTGCCTATACCTGTACCAACCTAATTCACAATGGCTGGGGAGAGGTCAGTGCATCTGCATAAATTCACCGTGGTCCTGACTAACATGAAATTACAAGCTTGATGTACGCAGACCGTCTTCTGGATAGAGCACAGGCCAGCAGTTCAGGGAGATCAGTTTTATTCCTGTCTTTGCCTCTGATCTGCTGGGTAATCCAGAGGAAAGAGAAGTCACATTCTCTGTATTTTTTCCCCGCCATCTGCAAAATGGGGATAACGTCCCTCAATCGCCTTTGCAATTGAGATCTTGAGTGCTATGAGATCTACTGATGAAACACCATGCAAAAGAGCTAAGTATCATTAATAGCATTCCCCCTCAAAATGCCACAACCATGACTGTGTAGGTGATCAACTTAAAAAATTAAGTTGACAGCTTCCTCAAGCGCTGAATGGCAAAAAGGCAGGACAATTAATTACACCAAACCTCAGTACGGCGTCCTTCAAACAGAAAACCGCCATTCACCTTTCTCCACTATCACTTTCACCAGATCTGCTGGGGGAAGCTAACAGCCACCACAGTGGGACCGCGAGCAAGGGGCTAGGGCTCAGGTGTCTCTGTGTCCAAGCGTGGGTGGACAGGAGAGGAAAATGAGGAGGACGGGATACTGACCTTCCCACCAAACAAGGGTGGCACGACACACGGGAGGGAGGGCGGCAGCAGCAGCAGTGGTGGCCACCTGGGGCAGTTATCAACCACTGGCCTTGGGGCACAGCTCCAGCCTGAGCTTGACCCAGACAGGACCACCTCTGGCACGGCTCTGGCCTTCACTTGCATACGTACATGCACGCTCCATGAGCCCCCCTGCCAGAAAATGCCTGAAGCCCCCAACAGAAAGAAATGTATGTGGTTTTCCACTGCCCGGTGTCATGGCAGCACTTTGCAAGACCAGCCCGACCGGGCGAAGCACGCGCTCAGAGACAGCCCAAGGCTCACGGTGACTCCGTGGAGCAGCCACAGCCATACACGCAGCAGCCTGGGGGCTTCTCCGGGGAGAAGCAGACAAGGAGAGGCAACGTGCAACTCGCACACAACATCCTGCCCAAATCCTAAAGGAAAAAAAACACCTCACTGCCTAGCAAGGCAGGCTTAATATGTTTGTCTCCAGCAGTCTCTGTACAAATGGAGGAGACAGCCCTTCTGTTATTGAGAGCTCTGCCTAACACACACATAGATAAGTGACTGCAGGTTTCCACGTGTTACCAGAGCTCAGCCATGCTGGCTTTGCAAAGAGGCTTTGCAGGCCATTTAATACCAGTTTAACACCACAGCATCTCTCAACACCCAGTTCCTTCCTGAGCCGCAGGCAATACTCTGAGAACTACGGACTTGGGGCAGATGGCTATACCTCTAGTAGCCTTCACGTCCTGCAAGCAATTGAGCAACCAGCAAAGGCAAGTAACAAAGTAAATCTCCTGGCCTAAACCTTAACAGTATAGCTGCTGCAAGTGACATGGCCACAGCAGAACTTCTCACTTTATTTTCTAGCTGGCATATCAATTAGCTACTGGTAACTTGCTTTAGAAAGTTTAGGAAGATACACAAGACCTAGACAAATTTCCATATGAATTTAAACAGAGGAAACAATTTAAAGAGAGAAAATTTAAATTAAATTTAATGACTTGCTGGGAGTTCCCTTTATTATGCAAAAAGAAAATCCTTTAAAACCCAATTCACATTTTGCTGCTGGCTCTTAATGATTTCTTTATTGCTTGGACATGATAAAGCAGCTGGGTCAATCATTCTTCTACATTTTCATACCTCCAAGAACCTAATATTTATTTCCATACAAAATCATTTAATAGAAAAGCATTTGGTCATCTTGCAAAAAAGTCTAAGTTTCGGACTTAATTTTTTTTAAGAGTTTCCTTTTAGTCAACAGGAGAGCTAGGATTCTGCTTCAGCTGCTTAGGTCATATCTGACCCTCACTGGAGCAGGAGTTCAGAAATAACAAATGCATTGAAAAAGAGGCAGCATAATCAAATATGTGAGACCTGATCAATTCCCTTCTCAACAGATGACAGCGTTCAAGATTATATGGCTTGATTTATAGCTATCCAACACCCATACACACACACACACTGCATGGGACCATCTTTCAGTAATAATGGCACTGTTTCAAGCCTCCTCATCTCAGCCTGCTTTCTCTTGTGCTCCCACCCAAACGTGAGTAAGGAAACTTTGACCGTGTTAGTCTAGAAAGAATCACAGAGGCAATAAGCAAGACCCGGCGGCAGGATCCATTTCCCTCTCATTCTGTAACATTTGCATCAGCTCAGCTTTTTTTAGCCCCACATATTTTAGGGAAAGCCTCTTAAAAACAACCCTGCAATAAATATAATGAGATAAAATAAACTAAGTGAAGACTCCTTCTCCATTTAGTTTTCAGGGAAAGTGCTTATCCTTGGCTCTGGGGATTTGGTAGATGGCAGCGCCTCTCCTATAGTTTAATCTCAAGGATGCTGTGTAATTCAGTGCCCCTCAGATTAATCTAGCCATTGCTACACTTAAGGAGACCGACCTACAAACTACTTACAGATCACCTGCCACTGCAGAATGCAAGCTGAAGTTTTTTAATTCGTGTGTCAGACAATGGGCTGAGAGCGTGAACTGAAGCTTTTGCTCTCCTCCGGCTTACCCTGATCAGTGCTGCTTTGTGGCTGCAGTTCTGCGGATCCTTAGCATACGTGAGTAGCCACAGCAAAGCTTAGCACCGTCTTACGTGTTTGCAAGATGCTGTTAATTAATTTCCTTCCTCCATGAGTCAAAAATCTTTTCAAAGTGACTCCACGAGGAGAATGACAAGGTTAAAGCAGTGAGGTAGGCAGGACTCCATCCACGAGCAGCTCCTACACCAGCATGGAAACGAGAGCCCAAGTTTCACCTTCCCTAAGCACAGGCCTAATCAGTAAGCTGAAGTGGGGAGCACATACCTTCTCACTGCTTTCTGACCCCCTGTCCTTAGCATTGTCTACTGGCCATCATAGCCTTCCTGCTTTCCCCTCTGCTCTGCACTGGACTTTGTGGACCCTTGGTCCCCGCTTCAGTGGGCAGGGGATATCAGTACCTCGTGGTGGATCCCCCTCAGCGGCAAGGCATTTAAGAGGCAGGGCCTTAAATATTCAGCCAGGCAACCCCCTGGCTATTTGGTGACCCAGTGTCTTCATACAGCCTTGTACCAAGCAATACCATGACCAGTCACTCATATGCTGCCCTCTGGGTCAGCACAACTGTCCCAAACACCCTATCTACCTTTCCTCCCAAACTGGGCTGACCAAAACTACATAGTGTTTGTTGGAATAGTAGCATTATGGGTCTGAACTCCAAATTCAGACCTGAATCACCTCAAATTTGCTTGCAGTCTAAATATTTGCTCAAAATTATTTTTCTACATTCAGAGTTAGAAAGCAAAAAAGGGAGAAGAGATTAAATCCACGCATTACTGCTTCCAGATTTCTACAGCTGCTTCCACCTGCACTTCAGAGAAGAGCTGGCAAAGTACAGCAACTGACCTGTGTTCACTGAATTTAAAGGCCAAGGGCTGATTACGGAAAACTACCTTCACATGTTTCCAGCCCAAAACTCCATTCCCAGGAGACCTGGAGATTTAAAATGAAAGCCAGGAGTGAATAAAGGCAGCCTGCTAGCTGACATGATCTCCCTCCTTGTTAGGCTTATTAGTTTAAGTGCTACGCTGAGCCAGCTACACTAATTCTAGCTTCAAAAGAAATTAATCTCTGCTAGCCACATGGTCTCCATGGCCACTGTGGCTAGCAGGCTTTGTTCCCAGCAGTCTTCTGATGCGGAAGTGAAAGTCACATTAATTCATTAGATGTGGGCACAGTTTTAAGTACACCACAAATGTCTCATCTGTGCTCTAGGGCATCTTCTCTGGGTCACAAATCACAGCATTAAGCAACCTACACATACTTGTTTTTTGGACTGCCTTCATTCTCATTAGAGTCTGTCCCACAAGGATGCACATGGTCCTGCTGAACGTGATTTGTTTTAACCCAAGTGAAGCAACTATGTGGGTATGCTCTGACCTTCTGTCACACTTTTCAAAGACAAAAAGAAGTGTTCCATCAGCCAGAAGACGAAAGAAAGGGAGTACAGTTGGGAGTAAGATGGCTCATGGGCTTATTCTCTGGTACTCCAAACCTGCTGGCCTTTCACTGATGGGTCTTTTTCAAGCAAGAAAAGTCTCTTTTCTTCAAGACCTGGCTGAAGCAAGGTAGTACCCGTTATATTTTAGGTAGTCTACTCACAGGAGACTGTAACCACACAGCTGACATTCTTCTTCACTTTTTCTAGAGAAATCAGCTTGTGGCTCAATTAAGGAGACTAACCTGCATGGCCCATCTCCCTGAAAAAGCCATACGAGGACAGCCGATCCTCTTCCATCTCTGATAGTGGCTGGACCCAGCCAACCAGGAGCTTCTCTTCCTTTAATAGGAACAACACGTACTTATAATCAAGCATCAGGACTGTGGATATTAGCTGGATTAAATGGTTTAGTGGGCTAAGGCAGAAGGTGCTATTGAATTAGGGCATCCCTACTCCATAGCATTTAATATCTTAACATCCTTTTGGGTACTGTATTGGGAGGCTTGGTACAAAGTTTTCCTTTCTCTGATGCCAGTTGCAAGCCTGCACAATTCTTCCTTTGATGGCTCAAGTGATTAGGTGTTAACAAGAGGAACCTAGGCACTTAACACTAGGGAGTTTTAGCACCAGGTTCACACCCCCCTCCCTCTCCCTACTCAGCTAAGGGATTTTTCTCATTCCCCACTAATGTTAACAGCAGGTACTTAAAGCAATTAGACATTATCGCCTGTCTGGTCTTTATTACTTCCTAGCTTCCTATCAGCTACTTTGTACGCAATAAAAGAGCTGAATTAACAGGACTGGTGCAGACTATTCTGCTTCCCTTCTTTATTCTGTATGAAAACACTGGGTCATGGAGCCACATGGACAGGCTGTGAGCTGCAGTGCTTTAGACCGTTATTGCCAATTGCCATGGTATTTTACAAGGGGAAAAACCACAGGTAGTAAAAGAACAGACATAGGGAGATCATAGAGAAGGTGATGTGGGGAATATGGGTAGACCATAGGGACATAAAGGCTGGAAGGATTTCACAAGTCCAGCAGAACAGCTTGCAGCTGTGCCTGTGCTGTGAATTAGCTGCCACAGGGACCTGCAAGTTGCACAGGCAGCCTAGGGACACAGGTATGATGTGCTGCTCCTGTGAAAATGAAGCCTCATGTGTACTGAGCAGGTCTTGCTTGCCTGGAAATAACTGTTGTAAACTTTTCGTCTACAGCTTGCAATAAACTCCTGTGCGCTCTATGTTTTGTGTGCAAAAAGAGGCTTTCCCGTATTTGCCCAGCCAGGTAAAAGCTTGCCCTTTTTCCTCTCTCTCTACCTTAACTCTCCATTAACCCTTAGCTTTAGTACAGGACCTCAGAGAATGATATATTTTCCTCCTATCTCCCCCCCACCCAGTATTTCTAAGCGTCACTTTGTCATTCCCAAGAGGGAAGGGACAAGAGCTTTGAGCTCTTAAATCCTGCTGTCGGTTCTTGCCTGAAAGAGGTAAGTAGGGAAACTGAAGGAAAGCTGAAGAAAGGAGCCTGTCCCTTGTCAGCATTCACCTGTAATGGACGCAAAATGTGGGGTTAAACACCAAAACTAGACCCAGGAACAGAAATGAATGGGCTACTTACACAGTTTCATCATTCTTGAACTCCAGCTCCCCGTAAGTGTCTTCAAAGTCTTCTCCACCTCCTTTCGCTGTCCCTTCTACTGTCCTAAATGGCACTATGACTGTACCCCGAGCACCTGATGTCCTTAGGACTTTGACTTCCATCACACCAATGCTCTCACTGACATGTATAACATCACACTCAAATGTGAAGATGCCAGCATGGTCATCGTCCAGTATAGTCACTGTGGCCACACAAGGAGAAGCCAATATGGCCTTTGGGTATGGCGAGTTACTGAGCTCTGGAGGTTCCTCACTCTCCACCACACGGAGGTTACTGAGCCGCACAAAGAAATGCTCATCTTCCTCAAAGATGTCATCATCAATAATTCCCACTGAGAACTCCTTCTGGGTTTCCCCTGATTTCAAGACAATAGTCCCCTCTGTGAACTCATAGTCAGCACCAGCATTGGCAGAGCCATCCTCTGTTTTATAGTCCACATAGATGGTCTTGGACATGTCCCCTCCTTTCCGCACCACTGTCAGGAGAACGGCACCACAGTTCTCAAGACACTGGTAGGAGCACGGGTCAAAATAAATTTTGGAGATGAATTCCTCAGGTTCATCTGGTCGCACCTCATGCAAGCTGGTGCTCTTCTTGGCTTGCTCAGCTGCATGCTTCTTCAGAATATTGCCAGCTCCCGTCATCATTCTGGTAGCTTGAATGCGATAAAAGGCTCTGCTCTTTTGCTGATGAGACAAGGCATAGTAGTTAGCCATCTCTACCAGCTGGTCCAAGTCCTTTTCTGGGTGCTTTTGCTTCAGGTCCTTAAGGATCCGGATCATCTCTTTGCGAGATTCATCTACCTCCTTCCCCTCCACAGTCACTAAGTTTCCATCCAGAAAGTGGGAGTTCATCATCTTGCCATCCATCTCAATTCCCTTAGGGTGATCACCTTCTGATTCTATGATAATGCCCCTGTGCTTGTCAGTACGGTACTTTTTGTGCATATACTTATAGAAAAGCAGACGTCTATCTGCTATCCAAGCCAGAAGGACGCAAAGTGGAAAGAAGAAAAGTGTGAGCAGACCTTCCCAGACCTGAACCACACCTGGAGAGAAGACAGCAAGGATCATGTACAACCAGATGTAAGCAAAGATGCTCCATGCAGCTGTGACAAAGAAAACCCTCAGGTGTTTTATCTTTCTGGTTTCCCCATCAGGGATCACATAGACACAGATGGCAATGATGATAAACATATTGAAAGCAGCGCTGCCAACAATTGTAGACGGCCCCAGGTCTCCAGCTATGAATCCATGCCCACACACTTCTATCAGAGACAGAAGGATCTCAGGAGCAGAGGAGCCCAGAGCCATGAGGGTCAAGTTGGAAACAGTTTCATTCCAAATCCGAATGGTGGTCGTTGTGGTCTCTCCATTGGGTTTCTTAATTGTGATTTCTTTCTCTTGCGATGTAATGACCTCTATAGATGCCATGAAACGATCTGCAATGATGGAGACTCCCAGGAACATGTAGATCAGTGCTACAAAGTATACGATAACACGGGCAATTTTGTCCCCAAGGGATGGGTTTTCTGGGTACCATATTGGCAGGATAACACCTTCCTTGCAGTCAAAAGATCCTGAACACGAGCTGTTTTGTACTGAACTGGTTGAGTCTCCCGTCAGGCCAGCATCCACCTGCAAACCATGCAAAAACAGCACAAAAGTAACCAGCCCAAAATGGAGGAAGGCCGAGGTGACAGGCTGCAAGCTTAACCACGCCATACACAAGATGCAACTTCCACTGTGTAGATCCAAAAAGGCCGAGAACCTGAAACAAACAAAACAGAGAGGGGGGAGGGAAGCATGAGAGAAAAGGAAGATGCAAAATTTACCCAAACGCACTTCAGTATCTCACCACTGAAGAGTACTGGTAGAGATGCAGGGGTTGTCTCTCTGTCACTTTGAAGAAGGTATTTAGCAGGGACTCTAACAAACTGCAGCATTTACATGCCCAGCAGATGAAGATCAATTGCTAGAAAAGTAACTCGGAGGAAAAGTGTATATATATAATAGCCCACTCTTGACCTACAACATGTGCAACAGGAGTACTGAGTGCTCAGCTGCCACTCACCTAATGATGCCATGGTGCTCCCCAGCCCATAGCATTCAAGTCAGCACAAGAAACCAAATCTAAAGGCTTCCCTGTCTCACCACCCAGGGGATAAGACAAGTCAAGGAATCGCTAGCAACACAAGAAGCACCATTAAAGGCCAGTGAGCAATCTCCAAATTAAGTCCATTTGTTGGACATAATTCAGTTACGAATTACGGAAGTACCTTGGTGGCCAAACCATCCCCACAGGCAGCCCCTCCTAATAGGCTGCAGAGTCTCCAGAAGGGTCCTAGGGCTCCCCTAAGCTTCTAAGGCACAGGGCCCTCCACATTAGGGGGTAAAGATGTCAGCCCAGAAATAGGGCAGAGGACTCGTGCTCGGCAAAGTGCCAAAGGCCATTTTCACTAGCCTTTCCATTGTGATCTGGACAATCACATTTTACATCAATAATCCTGCTTTTAAATGGTCACAGAAACCTACAAAACCACCACAGTTAGAAAAAGCTGTGCTCGTGAACCTAGAAGACAGAGCAAAATGCATGTACCCACCAACATTCCCTCTGCATCCCTAAGAAATAGATATATTTTCAAATACCCTCTGAAATTAAAGTAATCTCTAACCTAAAATACCATGCAAAAACAAAGGAGCTGGTCAATGTATCACATAGATTTGGCACATTACTGCCCAATAATGGCTTCTGTTGCTTATGGACTACATTGCTGTAGGGCTTGCACCACTTAAAATTGGATTCTGAACTGTCGTGGTTTAACCCCAGCCAGCAACTACGCACCACACAGCCGCTTGCTCACCCTCTGACCCTGGTGGGATGGGGCAGAGAATCTGAACAGCAAAACTAAGAAAACTCGTGGGTTGAGATAAGAACAGTTTAATAATTGAAATAAAATCTAATAATAATAATAATTTGTAATGAAAACAATGAGAGAGAGAGAGAAACAAAACCCAGGAAAAAAACCCAAGCAATGCAACCGCTCACCATCCGCCAACCGATGCCCAGCCGGTCCCCGAGCAGCAGTCGCTGCCCCCCGGCCAGCTCCCCCGGTTTATATACTGAGCATGACGCCATATTTATATACTGAGCATGACGCCATACTGAGCATGACGCCGTATGGAATAGCCCTTTGGCCAGTTTGGGTCAGCTGTCCTGGCTGTGCCCCCTCCCAGCTTCTTGTGCACCTCCTTGCTGGCCAAGTATGGGAAGCTGAAAAGTCCTTGACTTAGTATAAACATTGCTGAGCAACAACCAAAACATCAGTGTGTTATCACATTATTCTCATGCTAAATCCAAAACACAGCACTGTACCAGCTACTAGGAAGAAAATTAACTCTATCCCAGCTGAAACCAGGACATGAACCCTTCAGTTGTCATGGATCACACTATTCTCCCTCTTTTATAACAGGCCACTGGAAGAATTTGGTCTCAGGCTTAGCTGACAAATCACGTTTGTGAGTCCAGACACAGCCGAGTATCTCACAGGAAACATCAAACTTAATAGTGGCATTATCTACAGCACTTGGAAGGTTCAGGAGCCTTAACTCCCACTAAATTTCATTGAGGTTTGTACTGCCAAATCAGTAGGGCTGGGATTCATTTCCTCTACTGTAACTATCTAAATCTTGGGCAGTAAGTTAAATGAAGTCACTTAGGCTCCCTTTGTAGTCAGAGGAAAGAGACAGTCCCTTCCTGTCCCACTCTGTTCTGACCCAAAAGATGTATTTAAGACACACATCTCCAGAAGGGATTTTGTCCCTTCCCCTCTCTCTCCACGGTCTATAGAGGGTGCCCAGTCAGCCAATTTCGAGCAGATGCCTAACGTTCAGACGGTGGCCGTTTGAAGAGATGAACTGGCCCCTGAGCACCTGAGGAGGTCCCTCCCCTCTCCCTTGCACTGTAAATATTCCAGGCAACATTTTAATGTTATCAGCATTAGCAAATGCATCTTGAATGGCTATTTTATCATCATGTTGTGTCGCTCGCCTCTTTCCAAAAGCAGGTGCAATCTTCCTGATATCAACAAAAATATTTTAAACTTTCAGATAAAAATCTATAAAGACAAGCGAAACAGGAAGGAAAGCATGAACAAAGACTGCAAATGAACAAAACCGCTCCTGACAGAGCACAGCTGAGAGGAGAGAATTGATTATGCAGTATCAGGATCACAAATCCATATCTGACACCCTTGATATGAAAAAACAATATGCTGCTTCATGCTACCTGGACTAATTCAGAAGAGACAGATTCTCCCGCATTAGCCTACTTATCTGCCTGTCTACCCCAGCCCCGGTGCCTGACCGAGCCCCCGGGGATCAGAGGGACCTCAGCCCCAGTGAGAGCTGTTAGCCAGCCCCAGCCCCAGCCTTTGAGGTCTCGTTAAAACGCCTCGCTACCTGCTTAGCTCAGGGTCACAGGGAAGACTGAGCTACCCAGCACATACCACTTGGGTTCAGTTTGACACTCCCATTGTGTCTTCCCTCCCACTCTGCATGGTATTTTACCAGATCTCTGGCTGCAGGATGTTGGGAAATCCCTGAGAAAGGGCCAGTGAACATGTGCAGAGGGACTATGAGCAGCAAGCCTCTCTGGGCTGCAAGGTAGATGTGGGATGCACAGTGAAGATGACACGTTCCAGGTGCCTCTGACTCGAGGTGCACACAGAGACCAACTGCACAAGCACAGCTGCTCCAAAACCACCCTGGGCACATCAGATCATCCTTTTCTGTACTGCAATTGCTGGCAGGTATCCACCAACCTTTTGACACTTCCAGCTCCCAGCTCGTACTTAACTGTACAACAGCCAGTAGGTGCTGTGTCTTCCGAGATCAGCCATGTAGAAACGGCTGACAGAAAGACAGGAGTAATTTCAAAAACATCTATGTGACTCAAGAACCTAAATTTGGTTTCAAAAATGACTTAAGAGTCTAAGTATCACTTAAATTCAGAGCCTTGTCTAGGAATAGTACAATGACTAAACTGCCCTCTGAAATAAATCACTGCTACCCCCAACGTCCCTCTCTGTGGGACAACTACCTTCTGTAATTAACACTGTCTACCTTCGTAATGCCATGACGGTTTCTATTGCTAGCCATTCCCCAACACACTCCAGGACCTTGCCAGTCCTTCTTAAATTTTTAATTTGATTTTAAGCAGAGGGTAAGTTTATTATTATTCCTCAAACTAATCATATATTATTTCAAAAACAACCTCTACCAGAGTAGCCTCTGTTTATGTGTTCAGACCTCCAAACTCAGGCTATGGGTTGTAGACTAAAATCTCAGAATTCGGGAATACTTTTTTTCACTGGTTTTCACTTGCTTTGACAAACATTTTAATGTTAAGTGGAGGTCACAATCATTTTCTAAAATGATACAATAATGACCTGATCCTGCAATTCTTTGACACAGAGAAAAATCCCCAGTGGGATCAACAGGAACTTTTCCTCCCCACACACTGTCTAATAAGATCTTAATACATGTTCATTAACATGAAAAGCATTAACCTAACCGATCTGAAAAACACAGTGAAGCACTCTTACTGTCATCCCCCCCCGGGAACTGGTGCAAAAGTACTTTACAATATAGAATAAAACTATTAAGTCTCGAAACTGTTGTTAATAAAACATTGAGGTAACAGTTTTAACATTCAGATGACAGAGGATAGAAGAGTTAAAACTCACTCTGTAGCTCTAGGTCACCACAGTTGCTTATACAAGGTGCAAGTTTGCTCTCAGATACATCTACTAAACTCAGTCCAGAAATTACTGGAGGGGATCTACATAGCTCTGGCCTGCGCAGGGTGAAGTAGACACGTCCCGTATCTGCTCCGATGCTGCTCTGTGTAGCAGCACTGATCTCAGCAGGGCTAACTGTGACAAGAGCCACCCTTCAGCACGAGTCCTGCTCTGAGGATCGAGCCTCCAGGCAGGCTTGCAGCACAGTCCTGAGTCACTGCTAGTCACCCAGGAGGCGTCACGGTGTCACTCCTCCAACACCAGTGCAACAAAACATGTCCACATCTGGCGCAGAGAGGTCTCATTCCAGCAACACCACTGCCCTGGCCCTGCGGGATGCAAACAACAGGAGGCTGCAGCAACAGTGAAAAGTATTGGGTGATCTTCAGCTTTATACCATTAGGATCATGATTTCCACTAGCTCTTTGCTATCAGACATCATTTTCTCCCACAGGTCTCTGCCCCGCTATTACCATCACATTGAATACATGCAAATAAGGGCAGTGGTAGTGAGTGAAGCGTTCCCTATCCGGTAGGATAAGTTCAAAGCATACAATCAATGCAAAAGAGAGACAAAAAGCTGAAAGCATCCATGCAACAGAATGAGCTAGTGTTCACTAGCGAAGCTCTGGGAAGATGCATAACAGTTATTTTAGCAGGGGGAACTCCTTCTTCTACCAGAGTTGACAATGGCCATGTGATCCATAAATAGCACCCATAAATAAAAAGATCAGTTCTTGAAATATTGCTGGAGACAGTCCAGAAAGTAGCATGGACCATGCTTGTCACAATTAAGCCTGCAAGAGAAAATGACTTTTAGACAACTATCAAGCTGCTTACATCTTTTATAATAGCTGAGTTTCAGAAGACCGATGGTTTCTCTGCTGTGGACCTATAGCGAGGTAGGAAGCTGGGAAGGCTATACTGATCCCTTATAATTTAGCTTTTTGTATACAGCTGCTCACATGACTCTAATGGCAAGGATACGTTCAAAAGGAACCATTCACAACAAGAAATCAAATCAAGAGGCAGGATAACACAGTGATGGCTGCTAACACGTAACCTCCACATACCAAGTTCCCAAGATGACTGCTCAGTAAATACAAAACCAAAGGCAAACCTCTAAGTCCCTATTCATTTCTAATTTAGGCAAAATTCCCCTTAAACCATCATAAAAACTAGAACCTTTGGATTTGACCTGCAAGTAAGATTAGGTTGTCTGACACCTCCCTCTCCTTCCCCTCTCTCTCCCACCCCCCAAATAAACCAGACCCACTGAGTACATCTGTGGCCATATATCCTCTCTCCCCTGACTCGAGACTGGCCAGGAAAGGCTGCTGATTAGATCTGAGCGTGGGGTGAGCCCCGTTCAGGTGCGGGTGCTGCACGAGGGCCAGAGACATCTCAAGATCGAGGGTTTTGTCTACTCGACAAGTATCTGTCCCAGAACAGAGCGGATACAGCGCTGCTATTAGTGTCATCTTATAGCCCTGCTCTGAAGAAGCTGGAGGAGACAGAAATAAGGTTCAGCTTAATAACAGGGCCTCACATTCCTCAGCTCCAAAACACATTAAAGCTTTTTGATTGAGCACACGATTTTTTTTATAAGCATCAGCAAAAATTTAAATTATAGCCTTTCTACCAAAGAACACAAATAACTGAGTTTTAACAGAAGAGGTATTATACCTAATTCACACTCCTCCCTCTCCCAGAATAAAAGCATAACAAAATATTTAATATGAAACAAAGCATATTTTTCAATCGATCGTCTCCATTCAAACGCTATTGAGCCCTTTGCTTATCGCTACAAGAGTACCCACAGTGTAAGTTAAGATTTACCTGCAAGCCAAAAGCCAGAGCAGTGTAATTAGATCCATTTTGTCAGACAAATGCAAATTTCCAAGCACAGACCTGGCCTTAAACCATCACACTGATGGCACGTGCCTATCTGATACGAGCACAGCCACGGACCCCAAGCTGACTTTACACAGGTTATTGCACAGCAATAGGTAGTTTAGCTCCCTACGAATGCACCGGCTAGGTTTTATGAGGAAAAAAGCACTGTAACTCATGCTTAGGCCATGACAGATCCCCGCAGTTCGGCTCTATGGAAAACTTATGGCAGGGAGCCGTAGGTGCTTGTTGCTTTGCACTTCACAGTAAACATGCCAAAACCCAGAATTAGCTGCCTACAGAATAACCCCCTCGGTATGTGTCAAAAGCAGCCTTTTATTCTCTCAAGATCATGCAAAAAGCTACCATTAAAAATCCAGCTCTTGTAGCAAGTCTTTTAATATTTACAAGCTGGTGTCTCTACTAATTTGAGTAGTTCCTACCATTCTAGCATAGTAAATGGGTGTTAATTGACATAACGACTCAAGTCTACTAATGCCTTATAGAAATGCTGCCGCGATGGGATGCAGTTACATTCGGTGATCCCAGGGGCTGACCCAAACAGAGCACAGGTCTGTGTACGGCTAGGAGCAGCCTCCCAACATTCAACTTGCCCCGGGGAACTGGTCCATGATGTTTTTTCTGTATTTTAGTATCCGTGATGCTCCTGGAGAATCAGTGCCATAAATAGCTAACCCATAAAGATGCCCATACTTAATCGTCCCCTTCCAATACCGCACCAGCTGCACTTGACTGGCCAGGCATTTTACATCCTCACTCTCACCCCAGATGAAAAATAACTGTACAGGATAGATGGATATGTATGGATATAGGAGCTGCGGTTTTCATTCTGTGCACAGATACGTAAAGGAGGAGGAGGCAGACACTGAAGGAAACCCTTCAGCGGGTGGCCACAGCCACGCTCCTGAGAGCCGTCCTTATTTATGGTGCAGGCTAGCACAGCCTCCCTGGGAGCCACAGCGCGCTTGCTCCTCCACTCCCCATACATGTCCGTATGTCTGAGATTTCTCAGGCTAAGGGACAGCGAGGTTACCCTTTTCATTTTTTTCCCCCAGAACTGTAGCCTTTTCTACATTCAGAAAACAAAACCTGGTATTTAGGCTGACATATAGATTAGTAGTGTCCATCCTCCTGCTTAAAAAGCAGTATTATCTGCTCTGATATAGACGGCTTTTTTTCTTTTCATTAATATTACACAATCTCACTGTTGTTTTTCTGAACGGTGTTTTGTAGTACTTTAGAGTGGCCAGTTCACACGGGAGATATAAGAGACCTCCGGAGGTCATCTGGTCCAACCTCCCTGCTCAAGCAAGGCCACCTAGAGCCAGTTGCCCAGGACCACATCCAGTTGGCTTTTGAATATCCAGAGGATATTCAAGGACGAAGGATGGAGTCTCTACAACCTCTCTGGGCAACCTGTGCCAGTGCTCTCAGTAAAAAAGTAAAAAAGTGCAGGTATGGAGTCCAAGCCTGCCCGTGACAACCACGTCCAGTGTTAGTGCACTCAGTACAAACTGCACTGGGAGCTCACTGTAGCACTTCGGTGGCAACCGCATACCCATTTGGCAAAAAGTCACTGTCCTGACCTTTTGGAAGTTGCTGGGAAGCCTCCATTGCACACTTAGAGGCAGATCTTCAAACATCAGTCTTTTTATTGCGTTTAGATGTATTTCTAAACACGATTAAAGCCTTTGGGTGCTTGAATACCGATGCACGTCTGAAAACACCATTCTTCGCAGTCTGAACGGCCCCAGATTGAGAGGGCAGGTACTTTCAAGCACCTTCTTCAGACCCTTGATTGTGTGCCTATGATGTGAAAGGCCCAGTGAAGAGGCCGAAAGTCCTTCCTTTGAGGTCTAGGAGGCTGAGGAAAACAAAGAAGTGGAGTTACCGGGTCACCCACTCAATGGCCCCCCCGCCTGCTCCACAGACTGCAGCTGATGGAGACAACCCGGAGCAGCCACCCAACAACGCGTGGGGTTGCGACAGGCGGTGACTCCTCTGCTGCAGCCTTCAAGGCACTGTTTTTCATCACTCTCTTTCTTGCTGGTTTATAAAGAACAGCAAAGACCATGGGGGGGGGGGGGGGGGAGGAGGGAAAAAAAAATTATTCCAGCAGTGTGAGGAAAACTTCTTGCCAGTAAAAGACATTTTATGTACTGCCTGTGGCAGCACACAGGGTGTGTTATTTACTGCACCTGCTTCACGGACATATTATACTGCTGGTTCAGGTGCCACCATCAGAGTGCAACTTATCACCTAGTGACTCACAGCATCCTAGAGGAAAGACGACAGCGGCAACTTGTGACATTTCTTTAGCACTCTGGTGACAGATCTGCAACAGCTTCAATTAAAGACCCTAGGATTTGTTGTCAACAGTGCATTTGTGCTGCAGAGCCATTAGTTATTTGTACACAGAGGCCGGCTAAGTGGTAAATAAGAGGGGAAAAGGTGGCGGTGACATATCTCACCCTCTTTAGATCCAGAATTAGTTAAGAAAAATACAAGTTTTCTGACAGAAAACACTCATTCGAGGCAAACAAAACAAACCATGTGATGTGTGGGATTTGATGCAAAAAGTAGCCAGGCAGGGAGCCCTTCCCCTGCCAGCTCACAGGCTCCTGGGGCAGCCACCAGCCAGCCACGCTGGGAGCTAACCCCAGCAGCTGGGGCACACACTGCTCTGGTCCTCCAGAAATGGGCCTGTTTCTTTCTTAACTTCTCCTCCAAGGAAAAAGAAAAAGACAATTTCTGATTTTTTTTTTTTTTTGGTCCGAATATAGCAAAAAATATGTTTTTACCAAAAATGACACATCACGCGCAACAGAAATTATGAGCCCTCCACAAGTCTATTCAGAAGGGCTCATTGCTGGCTTGGTGAGAAAGAAAATATTTAAAAAGTGAATGGAGGCAGAAGCAGCACAAATGGGGCAGTGGGAAACTGGGCAGAAAACAGAGGGGATAAGAGGAGGAGAAGGCTACGCTTCAGAAATCATCTTCACCGCTGCAGCGGAGAACAAGTGGCTTGTCATTTGTCATGTTAGACTGAAGACTTCTACGCTCCTCTGTGCAATGGGCACAGAAATTGCGTAGACAGGAAAGGCTCTTGCTTAGCCCAATTAGCACAGGATTCACAGAATTAGTCAGCCCAGAGCCAGAAGAGGTGCCCGGTCCATGCCTCAGGGGCCACTGCTGCATTGTTCCCCTTGGGAACATTATTTCCTAACGCTTTGTCCAGCCCAGTTTTAAATTACCCAAGTGATGGCATTTCCACAACTTCCCATAGAGACTCTCCCATGATGTAATTTATCTCAGAGGTTTTAGCCGTCTTCCTTATATTTAGGATGAAATTAAGAAAATTTATGCTGCTAGTTCTCATTATCCTGTCCTTGGAGCACTCTCAGCCATTCTCCTCCCTGCCTGAGATTTACATGCCTCAGATACTTGTAAATAGCTGTTCTCCTCCACAGTTATTCTTTGGCCAAAGCACACAAATTTATTTTAATCTTTATAAATGAGCCCAGGCTGCCCTTTAATCATTTATCTTGATCTCCTCGTGGTTCTCCATCTTCGAGGCGGTCAGAAGCAGCTGGGTATCTGCGAGCATCGTATCATACCTCAGTGCCTGTTCCCATCAAAACCAGCAGCAGATCTGCTCTTGTTGGAGCAGGCAAGCCGAGCCTAGGCAGTGAAGTCTCGCCCCTCAGCTCTGCCGTACAGCAGGTTTTCATGAGGTGCTGGACTGTTGCGAAGATTAAATCCAGATTGCTATACACAAGCTTGCTGTGTTGCTCACTTTCGAAGGTCACTCTGCCTGTTGGCTGTGTCCCCAGCGTGGTGGGGCTTGCGTAAGGAGCGCCGTGCTGACTGGCATGTGTAGAAGGAAAGCAGAGATTTCCAGAGTTTCAACCAAAAAGTCAGGGTCTCCAGCTGAGAGGAGGGAAATACACTGTAACGCGCTCACTGCTTCTGCAGATCTGAGCACAGCAGGGGACATGAAAAATGCACTGAGCTATGGGTTGTCCTCAAAATACCTCCCACTCCACTTGGAAGGTGCCAAAACCTGTAAATTCACCCATTTGAATACAGTTATCAAACAAGATTTCACACAGCACCCCCACCCTTTGCTGACACATGACACGTATCTCTTATTGACAATTTAGATATCTTAATCCTTCAGTGTTTTTTCACCTGTTAATTCTGCAGCTGCTTAAAAAAAAATAAACCCTCGCATCTACCATGATTAATTCATTCTTCATAAGTCCAGGCTGTTTATTGCTCTTTGTTCATTTATGCACTAGCTGTTTACAGATTCTCTCTTAATATTAGCTCTGTTATTTGCTAGAGACTCAAGTCATATTTACCATATGGTAATTGCAGAGATGACACGGACAACAAACAGCGGAAGCTGAGCTGCTACAGCAATTACAGTAAGCGGCAGCAGTCTCCAGGCTATCTGCTGCCCCACCTTCATTTCTTCTCCCCCCACTCTCTGCCGGCTTTCCTTGTGGGCTGTATAAAGTCATATGCCACTCTGATCTCTATAGCACAGACAGGCAGAGATTTGTTCTTCACTATGGCACTACCAGACAGGATTATTCGCCTTTTTCCTTTCAGTCTGTGTTTCAACTGCAGGTCTGCCCTCCTGGCTGGCTGCCCCACTCTGTCCTGTCAAGGATAGGCAATCCGAAATATCGTCTGGAGCTAGTCACCCTCAATACCCAGATTTTCTCTCTCACTGTTACAACGGCACTAACTTCCTCCTCTGCCCCATCCATGGTCTCAATGTGTCTCAGATATTTCATTGAGTGAGTCGCAAAGGACCAGATTTCACAGGGTCGTTAGAAGCTTAATGGAGCAGCTCTTTAACCCACTTGGACACCTTGACCCCACTGAAATAACAGATTTTCCACTGGACACCTAAACATGATTTAAAATTCCTGCAGAAAACCAAACAGGTGACTACAAGAGGCCACTGCTGTCTTCTCCAAAGAAAGACATGAGGTTTATTTCTTGGGTCCTGCCAAGAGCACTGGGCAGGTCGCACACCCAAAAGGCATAGGGCTAAGCCAGGTAAA
Source organism: Ciconia boyciana (assembly GCF_034638445.1). NCBI lineage: Eukaryota > Metazoa > Chordata > Aves > Ciconiiformes > Ciconiidae > Ciconia > Ciconia boyciana. Next base: position 32,914,446 of record NC_132939.1, on the reverse strand, counting down.
TATGTGACTTGATCCTTCAAGAAAATTCAAAAAAATCAGGATTACCTATATGGGTATGCCAACTTGGGAGTGGTGCATACAACAAAGCACCTTCTCCGAAAAGGATGAGACTCCTCCCTTGCCATTTCTAACATGCCTGCAATGATACTCCTCTAATTCCCAGCAGTCAGCAAGTCTTAACTTAGATACTGGTGAGGAACATTTGAAAACTGGATGCAGGGCATCGTGTATCAGAAGAATTTCCTAGCAAAGTACATAATAACCACGCTGTTGTTTATCTCCAAAGTGGAAGAAACAGCATTTTCATTGTATTCAGAGCACTACTTACACCAGCTTCCCTCCCTTGACCCTCCGCTCCAAAAGTCTCCTTTTACACAAAGTCATCTTAAAAGTGAGGCCTGTCTTTCCAGCCCAGTCAACTTGCATACCATCAGCTGAAGGCTGGCAAGAAAAAAGAGAGAGAGGGACCTTAGGACCAGATTTTCTCTGGCGTAAATCAGCATAGGTCCAATGAGCCCAAGTCAGCAGAGCCAGCTTATTCTACTGGAAGAGCTGCCCGAGGAGCTTTGGCAACATTTCATATAACATAAACCTTCAAAAGGAAAGCTTCATCTATTTCCTCTTTGCAACTCATGTCACACACATCAGTTGGGGGGCATCTTCCTGCTTCCTCCATACCAACTGCATTCCTGTCCATCCCGCCCTGGTTCCTCCCTCCTCCCAGTGCTCCATGCTGGCCCTGGATTTGCTACAACTAGTCCTGCCAACAGGAGCAGCTGAGTCATGGGAGATGACCACATCAGCCAAATGCACTGAAACGAGACAAGGGAAGGAGAAAATCCTCCTTCCCCCCACAACGCCAGACCCCAGCAAACAAGGCCTGGAGTCTCTCTTCTCCACCATGTGCCCTGTGTCACCTTGGATCAGCATCCTGAAGTGCCTCATCCTGGAGGTACAATGACAGGAGTCACTGGCTTAATGCAGGTGCTTGGATAACATGCTCATCCCATCGGCCACCCACCGTACGGTCTACTTAAGCCACCGAGGCAAAGAGAGAGGACAGCCTCTATCCTGCCACTGAGGGGCACAGCCTCTGTTATTGACGCTAGTAGTCCCACATCTCCATCAGTTTTACAGAGGAGCTCAAGTCCCCTTCAGGCACTGCAGAAATAATCTTTCCATCCTTTTCTGCAAAGAGAAGATTAAAACTGAGATGTGCTCTACTTGCTTTGAAGTCCAAATCTCTCCTAAGACAAGGCTAAGGCAAGAAAATTGCAGGGTCCCTGTCTTACTGGGAGTTTCAGTGGAGGACTGACTTGAGCAACAGCTAAGGCAGGAATGAACAGCCTGTTTTCACAGCCTTACTCCACACTCTGCCCCCGTCCCCTGCTCCCTCCGCCCAAAAAGCCTCTCCTGCCCAGCTGTACTTCTGTGGTGATGCCCTGAACCCAGCCCTCCCTGGCAGTGCTGGTGACAGTAACTCCTGTCATCTGGGAAACTGGTCACAAGTGACGGAAAAACCTGCTTTTCCCAGAACAGGAGCAACAGTCCCCAAACATCAGTGGGTGAGGAGCAGGGGGACGGGGAGAGTGCTACCCCCGGCAGAGCCATCATTACTATTTAGTTCAGGTCAGTGACACAAACAGGTAAAAGAACAAGCACAAAAGGTCTTTGACAAAAGGACGGTCACTTTTAAAGACAAGCAAAGCCTTGAAATGAATCTGTTTTGCTGTGGGAGCTCAATGAGCAGACAAATGAATAAAAATGGGTTTTCAATGAATTTGAGCCCTGTATCCCAACACCCCTTCCACTCTGCAGTAATCCTTCCCCTGCCCATTCTCCCTGCCCTCTGCTCTCCCTGCAGACACGCACACAAACACTTCCATGTCCCTTCCCCTGACCCCCTCCTCCCGCAGCAACCCCTGTGGTCCTTCCCATACCCAACTACCAGCCAAGCACGAGGCAGCACGTACTGCAGCCCCTTCTGAGCCCCCTGAGCTGGCCAGCCGGACAGCAAGCCACCAGCAACACTGGTGCATGTTTCGTGAAGTGCATAAGAACATGGCACCTGAGAGACCACCACGCTTTGTCCGAGGTGATTGCAGCCAGCCTGCCGTGCCTGATAGCTGTTGGCTCCCATACAGATACTTGCAAATTATGACCATGCCACCTCTTGGTGCTCTCTTTGCAATGGTAAGTAGATGAGGTTTCTGGAATCCTGCATGACCAAGCACAACTCCCATGTCCCCTCCCTCAAGCTTCTCCGGGAAATCAGCTTTGGTCAGAGGGACAGAGCTGGTCAACCAGGCCAAAAGAAGTTTGAGGCTAACACCAACAGAAAGCTCCGAGACTCAAGGTATTTCATCTAGTGAGCACGGGAAACTTTTTAAATTCTATGCTGTCAATTTGTACAATCTGTGGAACTCAATGCCATAAGAAACAAATTAAGATAAGTACTGGAAGACTCAAAAGAAAACTAGATGTGCATGGAAATACTCAAAATATCCATAGGTTCACCAGCCAGGATGCATCCCTCCTCTTGCTCCAGGGCATATTTCAACCACTTGCTTACCAGTTTTTGTGAAACTCGCTAATGTGCATGTATGGTGAAAGCTGGAAAGGCCCCTCTCAGCTGAGCATCTGCTTCCTGGCTGGGCCAACCTCTTCCTTTGTCCCAGCAGCCAAGCCCATATGGACCCAAGAGACAGGCAGAAAGCCACACAGAGAGGATAAATGGGGCGTTGAACACGTGAGGCATGCTGTTAGAAGACTGGGAAGCTAGAAGTCATGGAGTTGTTGCAGGAAGTGGCGAGTTGGGACAGTTACTGGGGAATCATGAAGAAATCTATATATTTAAGAAGGCAAAGCAGAGGAGGGAAAAGGCCAGAGTTGGGGAAAGGAGGAGTGGTTGTGACTCACTGGGATGTGTGAAGCAGCAAGGAAATGGATCCAGGCAGGCAACAGGCAAGCCAGCAGATTTTTGGGAGTGACGTAGGTGCACCAAGCGCAGCTGAGCATCTTCTCCCCTTCAGTCCGCCGGTGCGATTCCCCAAAGGGGAGGCAGCTCTGCCGTGCTCTGAAGGTTAAGCTGTGCCTTCTGCCTGGCACAAGAGCATAGTGCAGCCAATGGGTAAAACTGCCTACCTCCTTAAAAGCAAACCCCAACACTGCCAGGAGGGACAGGCTTTATTCTGAGCTGGGACACCAGCAGGGTCACTGCTGGTGCTGCATTTCCCCACAGAAGCCAGGGTTTCATGAAGTGTGCTGTGTGCACAGGGTCACTGCAGGGGAAACATCTGTCAGGTCAGCTTTGGGGAGATGGATTATTTAAGTTAGAGAAAAGGAAACTTTTGCTAGAAGAAATGAACCTGAAACTATTCTGGAAGGTTAAAATGGAAGGAGAAAATGATGCTTAAAGCGTGAGAGCTTAAAGAGAGGTAATTTACGTGAGGGCAACATCTAGTGCACCCATCTCCAAGATGCTCAAACAGCAGAATACCCTGTCACCTCTAACTCCAGCAGCATCCCCTCTGCTTGCCTCCTACAACTCCAGCTTTGAAAGGCTCATTCTTGTCTGGGGGCTGCCAAAACAAAAGCAGCAGCATGTCATTATCCCTCATCGGGATCCTTCACCAAGGAAAAGCACACACAGAGAGACCCACCTTGCCTTGCACCTTGAAGACAACACCACTGAGACCTCTACCTCACTCTGGTCCCCAGGTCCTCCCATGGGGGCCCCCAATTAGCCTCGAGGCAGGCAGCTCCCCCAGGACTCACGTACTGGCTAAGCACAGCACCCTCAGCAAGCGCAGGGCAGCAGCACAAACTTAGCCCGCTGCGGCCTCATGAGGACAAGGAGTCAGGTCCTTCACTGCTAGTGGGTTTCATGGGTGCAAACCTAATAAAACAGTTGGCACCGCTCCCACTTGCACTGCCAGGGAATGCAGTCTGGAGGCTTCAACATGGAGAGATTGTTGTTGATGAAGTGCTGAGTGCTAGTGTGAAGCTTTCAAGGGACTTGAAGGAATTGAGAGCAGAGGGGAAGTTCTCATTTTATTCTCTTCTTGAGGAACCTGAGTCCATTTGGCATGTTGCATCTGAGAAATAGCTTGGCCTAGAATCTGATTTTTTTTTTTTTTTAATCAGGATCAACCCCTGTGCATGTTCTTGGGAAGATTTTATATTAAAAATTATTTTGTCTTTTTTTTCCTGCTGATTCTTGTGCCTCTTAATAGCTTAAGAAGTGCTTTGCAGACCCCATCACTCTTAGGTTCTTTGTAACTAATTTGCATTCAGGACTATCCATCTCATCAAGAGCAGACTTCAAGGCTGAACCAACTCCAAGCCTTAACTGCTGCAGGCAATTCAGGCAGCAGCTTTACAGGTGGAAGCAGGGCTTCTTAAGCCAACCTGAACATTTTCCACCTCTGGTCGTTTGTTCCCACTCTGCACTAGCTCTCCCTTTTTTGTTGGTGTAACTGTTTGCGTGGCTATGCCATGAATAAGGACCAGGAACCGATGTGGCTGAAAAGCAAGATGAACCCACCACTGGGCCACACATGCCACTGCACCAGTACCCTGCAGGGGGTGGGACAGGAGCAGGAACAAGCAGCCAGGGTGGGAAGGCTGTAGAAACCAAGGTACAAATGACAAGCACGGCAGGAGCATTAGCTATATGGGCAGGGGCAGGTGTGCCTCTTGCAGCAGCGAATCCTGCAACACCTCCTGGACTATTTAACAGCCTTGTCCTGCTACGCAAAGGCAGAGACACATCTCCACCTCCGTTTTTCCCAACCAACATGCATGTTCATGGGTCACTGAGTAATCCCAACCAAAACCACGGAAGAGGATAAAGGTGCTTGTTAAGGTGAACTTTAAGCTCAACATCAAGGTATTACTTCCCACCAAGGAAGGTCCACCTCAAGATGGTAAAGCAAGACATCCAGGCCTTAATGCCCCAAAACAAATTTTCCTGACAGCAAACAGTATGGAGGGCAAAAGGATGGCCCTCTTCACACAGAGCATTACTCCGAGTCCCCATCCGTCTCCAGCCGGGGTGGGCCAGCAGTGCATGGCGGAGGCAGCGCTGCCTTCCCCAGTTTGCGTGCGGGGAGCCGTGGCACTGGGGCAGCGGTGGGTTTCACAGCCTGTCTGGACCCTGGTGACAGACTCTCTCCTACCGCTGCTCGCGTTGAGGGGAGCTGGGACACATCCAGAGTGAGCCGCAGCCTGACGGCAGAGCAAGGTGCAGACATGCTCCAGCTCTCCCTGCTTTTGCCCCCGCTCTGGCCCGGGGATGGAAACCAGCTTTCACCATCACACAGCATACGAGCACGCTGCCAGGGCACCTTGCAGTGTCGGCACTGGAGGCCCCTGTTCACTCCTGGACATGTCACCTTCAACACAACCTCAGCAGTCAGATCTAAGTGCCCTCTCACAGGTACATCCCTGCATCGCTACATTTCTTTTGATTAAAACCGTATTCTGCTTTGCTGCTGTTTGCTTTGAGACAGCCTCCAAGTACCAGCCTGGGAGAGGGTGACGATGAAAGCAGTGGCAAAGCAGTCTCATGTGTCTATAGTTTCTAAAACTCTTTGACACCTCCCTGGTTGCAAAACATGCCCAGCAGCATAGGATATTTAGTACTTCTGATTGCTCTTGACCTGGCTGTCTCTGCTGCTGTCCTGAGTTAGGAGGCTTAGGTAAAAAGACAGCAGAGTAGGGGAAGGCAGCAAACAGAGCAAGTCCAGTTTTGCAGCCTTGAAATAATCTGCTAGTGAATGGAAATGCTGAATGGAAACAGAAGCTTCTCCCTAAAACTGAGTGCTCTGGAAAAGCTCCCTTTTTTATTATGATGGAAAATCCTCATTGGAGTGTTTAGTTCGAAAACAAGCTATCATAAAAGAAATGTTAAGAGCCCTAAGCTCCCCTCTCTCCCATGATGTCAACTGTCAGAGACATCAATGACAGCTCAGCTGTGTGATCAAAGGCTCCAGCAAGCGGATTTAAAGACAGAATAACCAGAAAATTGAGAGTTGAAGGAGCACGGGGGCATGACCATCACCTGTTTACAAATGTGTCTTATGGGGTGAACTAATTACTTTACAATGCTGTACCACAAGAACAACGTCACCTGGGTCTTCTCATTGCGACACTGGCAAGATGGGGTGGTGGTGGTACATTCAGAATGGCATGACCCGTCCCTGCCGCCAGATGCCTTGCTATTCCTGCAAAACCCTGTGACAGAAATGCCTAGAGGGGGGATTGGGAGGCCATCGTGCTGAACTTTGTGCACGCACATCCATGATGGCCCTCAACCAGAGCTTGCAGGTTAAAGCATTAAGGCAGAGAGAGCAGAGGGGAAGGAGGGAAGCCAGCTACTGTCTGTACCATGTTAGTCCCCAGGCAGCCCAGCAGCCCACTCAAGCTGCAGGAGACTTGAGGCAGTTCTCAGATTCCATGCTGGAGGTGAGCAGGGACAGCAAGCTTGTCTTCAGCCTCAAACCCCACAGCCTCACATCACTGAAATGAGCAAATGTAGGACCAGTACGGAAGGTGCTTTAAAAGTGCCCCAAGAACAGCTTGTGATCTCAATGCATAAAACTCTTCAGGACAGAGACTATCATTTATTAGACATCTGTATGGCAGTTCGAAACACGGGCCCCCAACCAGGCTGATGCCTTTAGGAGTTACCGTTATCTAAACATTAAATCAACAATAGTATTAATCTATGCCACAATACCTAAACACAGTGAGTGATGGTAGACGGAGCATCACAACTATCAATTTCCTGGCCTCAGACTTTTTTTTTCCATATTTAGATTTTTTTGTCTGTGTAATTTAATTTCCTTCACTTTTTTTAAAATACAGAATTAGATATTACTGCCTGATTTAAAAAAAATAAAAAAAGAAAAGAAAATTGGCCAGCAATCAAAGCCATCTTTTTAACTGTTGAAGCACATGAAAGGCATCTGAAACATGACAGCAACAAAGAACAAGGAACTATTTGTCAACGCCACTTGGTCATTGGGGAAGCTTAGGGGAGGAGACTGATGCTGTTTGTTTAAAACAAGCAAACAAAAAACCTGACAGACAGACCATTTATCTGTACAGCGAGTGCTTCACTTGAAAATATTGGTGGAGGGAATACATCTTAACTTGGTTTCTAATAAAAGTGCTGACACACTCCATTACGGCACTTCCCTGCCTTGGGGATGGAGGATGCCTGTCGCAGGAAGGACCCTCTGAAACCAAGGGATACATGCGGGATCAGGCATGACATGGCAGCAGGTCAGCCCAGGACCTTAGAAGAACCCTTTCCTGTCCTACCAGCAATACCATAGGATCTGCCACGCTCAGACCAGCCTCCTCTGACTTCAGCCCCACCAGCTCCAGAAGAAAGCAGAGGAAGCAGGGAGGCTGGGTTTGTCCCTGGCTGCCTCTTTCCTTCCTACAAGCGAGCCAAGCTGAGGAGCAGTGCCCCGCGTGCACCGTGCAGAATGACTGCCTGTGAGTCCCAACGACAAAGTGGTCCCCGGCTGGATGGGGCAGCTCCTGCTCTCACATCAGCCCAGCAAGAGTCTATGGAGCACAGCATGGTGCGCGACCCAGGCCACGCTCAGTATCCGGCTCCACGTGCACTCTCCTGTTCTGCACGCTGGTGTTCAAGACAGCGCAGAGCATGCTTCCTGCGCTGCCCAGTGCGATGGAAAGGACTATCTCGCCTGACAATGGCATCTGCAATCCCAGGTGCCATCCTCTCAGGTGGCAGCTTTGCAGAGGAAGGGGGCAATTTCTCTGGAAGGGACAAGTGCTACACAGAGTCGCGTTAGGATGGCTACCCATCCACCTTCCCTCTTGCACCCTGTCACCCACTAGTTATCGCAACCATGTCCTCACCAAATCCCCATGCAGGTAGAAAAATACCATTAATGATACAAATGAGACCCAGGGAGATGAAATGATGTACCCAGCAGCACGCTGGAGGCTTGCCAGAGACTGGGAGCCTACCTGCATTTCCAGTGCCCTCACACAGGGCCTCAGCAGCGGGATTACCACAATCTGTCAAACCTTGGGCATTTGGGAAATGCTGGAACCACCTACTTATTAGAATAGGACTTACGTTTGGCTTGGGGAAAAAAAAATAGACTGCTATACTGCACCTTCTACCTAGGGCTCTCTATCTATTCACATTCAGTCCTCTTCTTCCCCACTCTGGCTGATATTACACCCTTTTATTTACAATAGGGGGGTAAGCAATTTGGCTGCCATCACATTGCATGCTTGCAGCAGAACTGAGGACTCCTGGGCTGCTCTCGCTCCTCCCCAGCTGGCCCTCGGCAGTAGCTGGACGTGCTCTTTTCTAACATCACTACTTCTGCTCAGGAAACAAGTCTTGTTCCAGTTGACCACAGAAGCCTGAACGTAAGCACCAAACATGACTTACTTTCTTAGCTAAACCATGATCAGGGTAAACAAACGCCTGCAACAGCAGTGGATGGAGCAGGATCAGGGACTCCCTAGAAATGCTTGTGCCGCGGGAGAGTGATGCCTCTCCCTGCTGCACCAAACCTACAGAGCACCTTCAAGGCCTCTGTGTCTCAGCAGTCCCCCAAAGCCAGCTCTGCTCTCCCGGGCCTCCCGCCAGGCTCCCAGAGAGCACGGGATGAGTGCTCTTGAATGGGAAGATGCCGCTGACTGTTACCTAAGTCTTCCAGCCCTGTCCTCTCCAGAAATAAAAAACAGCTCAACAAAATCACTCTTTTGCTCTACAAAGAGATGCGAGGAATTAAAGGAATATACATATAGGCACAAGGAGGGGGGGATGTGCAGAAGGCACCCCTTCTCACCCCCATGGTTCCTCCAGTGTCTCACCTTAAATCTGAAACAGATTTTTAGGGTGAAATCCCCAGAACAAGCCTAGGAACAAACCAAGAGCCAGGAACCCAACCATTACACTACAGCTCCACTTGGGGGGGAGGAGGGGGCAGTGGCCATAGTCTCACGTTTTAGAGGAACAGTAAAAAAAAAAACCCAAAACCACTTGCAACGGTTTCATCTCCCACCCAGGGCGATCGATACTTTAGACACAGGTGACAAAAATAAAGCCCTGAAGCAAGGCTGGGAGGGAAATGTATGAAATTACCCAACATTTAGGTCAGCTGGTATGCCTGTGTGTGTGTGTGCGTGTGTACCATTTCTCTCCCCCTGCCAGTCGGGGGCTGCGGGGGCCCCGCAAGCGGCCCCGTGCCCTATTTAGGGCAGAGCCTGGCGCAGCAGCTATATTTGACACCCGGGGTAAACAAGCCGGCCCCGGCGGACGGAGCGCGACAGCTGCCCGGGACGGCGGCCCCGGTGCCCGCGGCTGGCCCGGCCCGGCCCGGCCTCCCCCCGGGGGGAAAGGAAATTAAAAAAAAAAAAAAAAATTTATAGCACTGCATGAGAGGCGCTCCCCCCGCCCGGCAGCCCCGGGCAGAGCCGCCCCCCCGGGCTCCCCGGCATCCCTGCGGGCCGCGCCGAGCCGGGGCACCCCCGCCCGGCGGCGGGAGGGATGCCGGGGCCACCGCGCACGGTGCCGCGGGCTGGGGCTGCTCGCTGCCGCGCACGCCCCGCCGGAGCCCGGCGGCTCCCACCGCCCGCTCCCTCCCTCCGCCAGGCCCCGGCCCCGGCCCCGCAGCGCCCGGCCCGGCCCGGCCCGGCCCGGCGCCCCTCCCCGGCGCGCATCCACCCCGCAGCGCCCGCTCCGCGCCGTATGCAAAGCCCTCCCCCCGCAGCACACACACGCACCCACACACACACAGACACACACAGACACGCAGCCGCCGCGGCTCCGGGAGAACGGCACGAATGAAGCGAGCTCCCAGCGCCTGGGCAACGTCAAATCCCCTTCCCCCCGAGCCCGGCAGCCGAGGCTGCGAAGAGCCCTCCGCCCCCCGCAGCCCCGGCTCCACGGCCATTCGCATGCAAGGCGTGAAGCCCCGCTGGATAGCAGGAAACTTAACCGCCAGCTTGCGTCTCCCACGGAGCAGGGGGTAGCACCCTCTTACTTACCCCTTCTGGCTGCTGTCCGGACTTTGTTTCGGAGGGTCGGGCGGGGGGGCTCCGCTCGCTCCCCAATACAAATCCTTCCGGTTCCTAAAGAGAGCTCATCGCATCTCCCGGAGATTCACCGACGGTGTGTGCGGGTACGGGGGGGGCTCGCCTTTGCATGTCAGTCCAAGTTGCCTTGCTGGCTACAAAACCTGTGCTCTCTTTTGCAGCTGTCAGGGTGAGCGGGGAGGTGCATCTGGAAAAGGGGGTGGGGGTGGAGGTAAAATGTTGATAAATCCACCAGCCTGGATCTTCAGCTCCGTGCGGCGGAGTTTGGGGAGGGAAGGGAGGTCTGGCGAAGGGGGAGGAGGGCGCGGAGGACGGAGGTGAATGGGGGTCGAGGGAGGGGGGAAGAGAAAATGGATTGTACCCCAGATTGCCACTGAATCTGCTGGGCTTCCCCCGCTCCCGCTCTCACACCATCGGGGCTCGGTCCAGGCTTCCCAGCATTACGGTGCACGGCAAAGCGCTGAGCCTGATTTCTGGGAGCCAGCGAGGTTTGCACAACTGCAGCAAGAAGCCAAATCAAAAAGCCAATCTGCGAGCCTCCAAACTCCACGTCACCCTATCAGCTGGGAGCGAGAGCTGCAACAGAATTACAAGCCATGCATATTTATTCTTCTGAATCCAGGGGGGGATTTTCAGATCGGTTGAAGAAAGGCACGACGAAACCAGAGCAAACCCTTTCCAAAATAAATAAAGGCATGTAACGTGCACGCAGTCACACGCACGCACGCACACACATCTCTATGAGATCTCCGTGGGCATGTATAGATAGACATACACACTCACTGAGCGGTGATCACTCCTGTACCCTCCAAGTATATTGACTTGACTTTGTGTATTTCAAGCAAGGGAGGGGAAGAACACGGTAGTTGAGCCTCAGAGCAGAAGATATTGATTGCATATCTGAAATTTAAAGCATCTGCCAAACACTTCTGAGAGATTAAATATAGGCAATGTAATTACACAGGCAGAGTTGGTCCTGGTATCCATTTGAAGCTGCATGCTTTGGTTTGTGCTTGCAGAAACCACCCAGTCATTTTTTTTTAACCAAAATCAAATACCACATTGTGAGACAACAAGTCATTTTAAGGTAAAAAATGCATGTTGCCTCCAAAGTTGCTATTTGACTTTGGCAGAAGATGACCGGGGGCTGGTTTCCATGGCCTTGGGACAGAACGGTAGCTTTACGCCTTACACAAGACACATCATGATGTTTGCACACAGGTTTGTCTCTCCTTGTGATCCCCTCTGGTTTTGCCACAGCAGTTACGGGCAGACATGTGCCTCCAGGAGACTTACCTTGTGGCAGGGCTTCTCACTTCTTTAAAGAACCAGCAAGCCCATGTACTATAAGGCAATGATCCCTGACACAGGGCCATTCTGCCAAAGGATGGGCTGTTTCATCCTCCAGAGAGCAGCTGTCCCCACTCCGTTGTCCCCAGTGACTCCCCTTGCCCCATGATGTGATGAGGGAGCAGAAGCTTTCTGGTGAGACCCAAGCACATGTGCAAGTGCAAACCATCCCTGTCAAAAGCAGCTGTGTAAACTGCCATGAGAAACCTGAGCCAGAGTCCTACACTGGGCAACAGCTTTTACCTCAACCAGGCACAGGCAGGAGATGTACAAAGAGGGAAGGGGAAACGGCAGCAAAGCAGTTACTGGGAGGGTGACACGTGAAATAGTTGCATCTACTTCATGCTGGCAAAAATGGGTAAGGAAAGGTGCAAATGGGCTGTGGTCCCCTGCAGGAAAGTGTAGGCCACCAAGTCCCTGAAACTCAGCTGGTACATTGTGGTTACGGCTCCTCAGGGCAGCCCCTGGCCCCACACCTTAGCATGGAAGGGATCCAGAGACCTGGAAGAGCAGTTACCCATTCCGGTCTGGCTACTCAGTTATTACTTAGAGCAGGGCATGGAAAGAGAGACAGAGGAGCAGCTGGAGGAGGCCACGAGGGGACACAGTTGCTGTCAGGTGGGGTGAATGAGTAGGAGATGGCAGCACAGAAGAGTGCAGAACATCCCATGGGTACCAGATTCAGCCCTGTATCTCCCCAGATGCCACCTGCCACTCCTGCTGTCCCCAAATAGCCCAAGAAAGGCAGTGTACCTGGTGGGAACATGGCATGGGATACATGCAGGCCAGAGGACAAAGTGAGATCTAACATGTGCCAACATGCTTGAGCTCGGTGTGCTGGCCAAGCCCCGCACAGGGCTGCATGCTTGGATGATGCTTCTGTGTGACTTCAGGGTGGGGAAGGGCTTTCCAGTGCCCAGGGGCACACAGGCACACGTGCAGGTGTGGGCCAAGACATTATAGTGCCCAGCAGTCTCACTGGAGCTGCGGAAGAGCCCTTATTGACATCGACACATAAAATCAACAGCGCAGCATCAATGGCTGAAGCCTAAGATTGGGGAGGATGCAGGGATGCTGGTGCTGGCCCACGCCACCCGTTCTCCAGGTGGCCACCTCCAAACCTCACACCTCTGCCGTAGAGGACAGACCCCGAGGGTGGCAGCTCTCCAGTCCCCTCCAACACCAAGCAAAGGAAACTACCCCGGCCGGCACGGGGAAACTCCCAACCCACAACTCATCGTCAGGCGGTTCCAAACAACCGCTTGCGTTTAAGGCTTGGCGAAAGTGGGTCTGGAGTCAAGGAACGGTGGTACAAACTGCTCGTCAGCGGGAACAAGCCTCGAGGGCGACACACAAATTTACAGTTGACAATAACTTAAGACAGACAGAGCTCTTTATTGTACACAGATGTTTCATTTCACCTCCCCTCCTCAACTCAGTACATAAAATCATGCCTAATACGTTTAAGAAATACTCCCAGGCATTTCCCTCTCTCCTTCCCTTCCATAGCGGCCTGGTCTTACATTGCTCAGTTCTGGCAGAAATTGTTCATCACAAGAGGTAGTATATGGATTTTATCATCTCCTTCATCTTAAAAGTGTGCTTGCAAGGTACTAACCTGGGATGAAAGCATCCAAACCTTTTATATAATAATACTGTAAAAAAAACAAACAAAAAATAAACCTTCTTCTTTATGTTAGCTTTAGCAAATAAAATACAGGGATTTCAAACTCCTGGGCTGCTTAGCACAATCGCGCTAAAAAAGCCTGGATGTCAGTTTTTAATGAACACCAAGATCACTTGATGTTTCAAGTGTTACCTCACCTAAACCAAAACCACTGGAAGACTATCAAACACTAATATATTAAAGGAACACACACTATTTCTTTCATAAAAGCTTTTCTCACTCTCTGTGAATGACAAGCCAAATTAATAATTACATTGTGCAGCAACAAAAAAATATATCAAATTTGTAAAGTAAAACCCATTCCCCTCCAGACTCCTCCCTGATCACCTGAAACCAAATCCACAGGTAGGCAATGTTGCTCATGAACCAGAAAAGCATCAGTTGGGTGCTTTTCCCATGAGCAATCAGGACCTTAATCTCACTCTCAAACCTGTCTCCAAGCCCTTGAGATTTGGGGTGGAACAACAGATCCAGGCTTTGCTCTTCTTTCCTTGTCCACCTAAGACTAGAGAAGATTTTTCTACCTTAATCCATGGTTTCAACATCCCATGGCTTCAGTCTTCTGCTGGCAACCATGCTGATAATAAAGATGCTGACACCAGAACTTAGCCGATGGCAGCACTGTCGATAAAGACAATGTGCGTAACAGGCATTGACTTGCTCTGCCAGGCCAATATCATCTATCGACATAAAAAACCTGCCAGTGTCCAGAAGAAACTCTGTGAGTGTGTTAGCTGAGTCAGAAAGGACCCATTCCTTCCCCTTCATCCACCAACTGTGCACTTAACACATACAGCTAAGAATTTCACACAGTTGCCATCCAAAATTTCAGATGGATATGGCCATATTACTGCTATATTATGGCAGACATCACAAGCTGCAGGTTTGGCTCCTCCTTGGAAAATTTCTAGCTGAGCAAGGCCATAGGAATTGCTCCCACCATCTTGCTGTCCTCCTCCGATCTTGGCCTAATGACACAAGAATGGCCACAAACACTGTCTACATTTGCCCTTCTGCTTGAATACAAGCAGCCCGACTGCTCCTGCCCCAAAGTTTGTATCTAGGAGCCTGGCACAGCCCCCTTTTCTCATTCAAGATTTGGTCTCGGTGCACCTGGGTTATGCATCAGGTTATTTTTTCATAGCTTTGCTTTTCCTCCCTCATCAGCTTTCATCAGGTGCCTGCTCACGTTCGTGTCAGAAGAGATGGGATAATGTGACATTTATTAGTATGATGCATCTGCAGAGCCTTGAAATGAAGTTCCAGATCTGAGAAAAAATTACTTTCTAGGGGAAAAGAGGAAAGGAGCCTCCATGTAGGAGGCAGCTTCAAGGCTATCCATGATTACAGAGCAAATGAACCCAGTTTAAATATTAAAGTCTGTGCTTTATTTTTTCCACCATAAAAGCCTGCTTTGCAAACATGACTGGGGCTCTGAGAGCCAAGCTGGGCTTTACACACACAAGATCCTACCAGGCAAGCCATGGGACACCTGGGACAGTCCATGATCTCTTCATGGCGCTTCCTGTGACCAGTGGGCAATTTCTCCACAGGTCCTACCTAGCAGATGGGTTTCTGCCACAGATGCAGAAGGAAGGATGAAACGTTGCTAATTCTTTGTGTATCCTTTGTGCACTCATCAGGAAGGAGTGAAATACGGGTTTAAACTATCTGATCCACAGATGTGGCTGGGACAGGTGTAGGGAGTGCTAAGATCCTCTAGTCTCACTGAAGACCTTCCCAGAAGGTTTAGTTTGGGGTCAGAGTCTGTGTTCCTCAGGTCTGGCTTAGAAGGAAGGGCAGTTCTTTGCACATCTGTCCTCACCATTGCTACTGAGTGCACAGCAACATAGAGATGAGCCCACATGTAGGTGACCAGTACCACAAACGTGTCCTGGTCTGGGCTTGCCAAAGGTATTCTGTGTAAGTGAACATGGACCTAAAGGAGCTTAATGCAGCATTCAGACACTGTGTACAAGCCCGCCCAAAAAATTAAAAAAAAACAAACCCTAACTAAAGATAGCAGCTAGTCATTGGGAGTTTTTTCCAGGAAGGACCAGTGGGTCTCGGTTGCTTACAGCCTCAGGGTATGTGCCGGGACAGAGGTCACAAGCAGATCCAGAAGGTCCCTTTCAACTGCAGTGACTAGTAATTAGCAACCAGCACCAACACTGCTGGCGATACACCCATTTTCTCAGCTCCAGAACGAGTACACAAGGCTCAGACTACAGCTGTGGACTGGATCTGCTCCTCTCCCCGCTCTCACTGAGGACCAAGGAGCCTGGCCTCAGAGGAGGAGGTCTGGCATGACAGATGACAGCAATAGATATTAGCATGGCGAGAAGCCTGAAAGCACATCAGCATGTTCTGATGGGTTCTCATATGTGTCTTACAAAGCCCTAGAAGAGGTTTTGGCTCCCAAAGTTGTCAATTTATTTAAGAGCTTCCCAAAATCACTTTGAATTCCAAAACCCAATGGGAAAAGCTCATATTTCATTGATTTTGAAACCCAACAAAGACAAAAATCGATTGTACCTCTACTACTCTGGTTTCCCTGTTAAACACTGGCACCAATATTTCTTTTTTCTGCTTCCTGCACCACATGCTGGCTAATGACATGAGAAAAATCCACGTTTCTAAAACTAAGCCAGCCCTTTGTGGAGAGGAGGCTTCACAGAGATTCTCGAGCAGCAGCTGGTGCTTCGGCCACACGCCGGCTTTCTTACGCCTCTCTCGAACTCTTCGCCCTTCCTCCTGTGTCTGTAGCTTCCAGTTCTGGGTAAGGTACTCCCTGGCCAGTGGGCTTGCTAACAGGCTACATTGTGCTGCTATTAGTAATGAAAAATGGTTAGGGTTATGTTATATTGTAGATAGCATATAGGTAGCAGGAGCATGTTATCCCCTATATTGGCTTCCAGTTCCTAAGGGTCTTCTACACCATCAGTGATTCAAACCCTCCCACCCATTTTGCAGCCTGGGTGGCCAACGGACCCACAGCCACCCTGCAGCCACCCGCCTACACCAGCAGTGCCCAGCACAGGGTTGTGGGTGCTCAGCTCACAGGCAGAAAATGTTGGTGTGGCTGCGGGTGCCCCTGCCCTTAACCTCACAGCAGTTTCTGTAGGGGCTGCAAACAAGGTTTCATGCTATGATTTGTCTCCACTTTGAGCATGCAGGATGCCAAGCTGAAGGCCCCGACCTCAGGGGATGTTACCAGACGGCACAACTACAGCCCTTGATAGCACAGTCCAATGGGGATAACAATAAATGCTGGATAAAGATAGAATAAGATTTTACTATTCCCCTAAGGTCAATGTAATAATTTTCTTAGCAAAACAGCTGAGACCTACTAAAAAAAAAAAAGTCTCCTATGCAATAGTGCCTCTTCCTTTAAAAATCTGGGACAAAGTGAAGAGTGCCAGATTGTCTCTTCCCCCTGAGCAGTTAGAAGAAAGCCGTGCTTCCCTCCAGGAGACTCTGATCCTGGTTTATAAAAATCAGGGGAAAAAGGAACTATAAAGTCAATTAAGACCAACTGTTAATGAAAGTTAACAGTTTAATTAAAGGAGTGAGAGGCTTGTGCATGGAGAGACTGGAGAGATGCATCCCTCTCAAGGATACATGTGGCCTCTGAACAGGTCCAGCAGGGCCCAGGAAACACATACGGGATGAGCGCTCCTGGTGCAGGGCCTGACCCCAGACTGCTCGGGTGAGGTACAGGGGCAGAGACAGCCTCCCTGGGAAGAGGCCTTCCATGGGGCTGCACCCAGGGTCTGCCACCACCCTCAGCACTGAAGCCTTGACTTTAACTCTCCAGTTACGTTGCCAAACTGTCCTTCTGACGTGTGTCATGTTTTTAGATGAGGTACGTGATACTGAATAAAACATTGGTTATCCCTTAAAGTATTAATTTATTCAGGTTCTCCTAAAAATTAAGTTTGAGAGTATTATCCATTGTTTCAATGTTTAAAAAAATGCACAGCCACAAAAGGACGTAGGCACATGCACCATATAGCTATATATGCTTAGATCCTGCTGAACACAACCTGCTTGCCCTAGGCACGACACCGCAGCCCAAATCAGTCTCACGGTATTGCTCTGACAACAGGATCCCACCCTCAGAGTAGTCAAAAGGATTCAGATAGCAGGAAGTTAATTTGTGGAGGAGAAAGGCACACTCAGCCATATGCACAAAAGACAGGGTGGTCTTTCAAAGCCCAGCTTTTCTTTCTAAAGGGGTTTCTTTTCCACACAATATGTATTTTGTCCTGGACTTTGTACACAGTCCTACATTCAGCTTCTGCCCCGTCCTCTGCCCCTTTCTCTACACCACCTCCCACCTGCTCATGCCTCTTGCCACACACCCTCTTTAAGCCCCCCTTTATGTTGTTGCTGTGGGGATGTGGGTTTAGCTGTTGCTCTTTGTCAACATATCATATAAACTGTGAGCTTGGAGTCTTTATCCCCATGATAACTCATTTGCATCCCATAACATGCAGAAGGAGTTTTGCTCTGTGGATAATACATCAAATAACCCGGAACGGCAGAAGCACTTCAGCCTGGAGAGTCTCGGGCTGCCCACCTCCCCCTCTCAGCACCCTCCTGGTGCTCCTGGCAGAGGGAGGCTGTGGCCATTTTGCACAGTCTCTGGTCTGGGCGGTTTTTCACATTCATTTTTGCACTGCTGGCCATCTTGCAGCTACAGGGAAATATCTCCCAGTCACACCGGGCTGCTCACAGAGTTGTTTTCCAAATACACCAACCTACTGGGTGCTTCCCTCAGCCTGGGCATCCCGAGCCTCTCCTTCCTCCTCCCACCTGCCTAATTTCTCACAACTGGGAAATTAAGATTTTGGGAACCGCTACCTGGCTACCAAATTTCCCTGCAGTGGGCTAGCAGGTCCCACAGCTACGAGAGGCACTGCCAGATGAGCACAGGTAGGTACCTGCTGGCAAAGCAAGACCACACAGCCTCCTTGCCTCAGGAACCCAGCCCAGAAGTCACAACAGGGCTCTCAGCAGGTATCACACAAGCAGATTAAATGCCAACCCCACAAGCCCTTTACAAAGGCTAAACCATGAGAAAATGCCATTTACCTTAATGGCAAAAGCAGCAAAACCTCATGCAAACACCAGAGCTTGGGGGAAACCAAGCCCCAAAGGCCAAACGCCAGCAGCACGCAGGAGCCAGCGGCAGAGCCATGCTCCCTGCAGTGCTGGCAGGGCTGAAGAAGTGGCTTTGCGGTGCCTGGGGAGGCCCAGCTGACCTGCGCAGCGAGCGGGTGCGTGCTCAGAGCAGGGTGCCCAGCACGGTGGTGACAAGCTGCAGGTGGGGTCCAGCCCCCTGGGACCGTGGCTCCCTTTCCAGCTCTGCTACCTCTGTGGAGGGCAACGGGGGATGCCAGGGAGCAGGTCCTGGTTCAGATACCCACCTTTTCCGTGCCCTAGGAGTGTCCTGCAGGAGTCCTTCTGGGGTGGCAGAGCCCTCACCCCTGTCCTGCCACCAGCCCCCCTCCTCCTGGGGACAGGGAGCATCTATGAACAGACATGAGCTCCACAGCCTCCACGTGCTGTTCCCTGCCCCAGCCTGCATCTGCTGCATCCAAGGTCCTCAGAAGGGCCTGGATTTACTCCTGAACTGGAAGTCAAAGGTACCGACGATGCCGGAAGCAATTCCCGGGTACATCTCCCCGTCATTACCCATGCAGCAGAACAGGCTCCTTGAGACCCAGCGGCGTGCAGACCAAGTCACTTGACAGGGAGCCAGGAGACCTGCTGCTCCCAGCCCTGCCATATCTTACTCCGGGAGCTTCAGCCGCACCAGGCGACTTCTTGAATTCAATGGGGCATTACTCATCTCCCAAGGCTGCTGCAAGGGCTAATTGCTTGACACTTGGTTGCAATGCCCTCCAGAGGATGAAGGTGTGGTTCAGCACACTCATTATGTGGCTCATTACAGAAGTTAGTATTTACCAGACAAGGGAAATGGCATCCCAGGAGTGGCAGCATCGCAAAGCAGCCTCCTTCCCTAGCATCGTGTGTTTTTGCTCATGCTGCAAGAGCAGCAGGGCCTGCGGTGCTTGGGTTCCCTTTCAACGGGATCTGCTATGAACTGCTGCGCTCCCCCTTCAGCTGCTATCCCTACTGCCATCACCTCACTGGTTTCAGCTCCATTTAGAAATGGACTGAGCCCTTACTTACTCAGTATGGTTATATTCCTATGGTGCTCCACTTAACATCTTTCTAGTGCCTCTTCCTTCATTACTGAGGAAGAGAGGGGAGGGATGGCTCCGTGTCCTACAGGACATGGGCAGAGCGCTGTGACTGCTGCTGGGGGACTAGGGATAGCCAAGCCACCACAGCCACCCCTGGGTTCCCCTCTTCTCCACTGGCTGGTGGAGCATTACCCCCTCTGCATCTCCCCTCTGCCCAACACTACCCTGCAGACCAGCATGCCTCCAGGCTGCTGCCTGTCACTCAGAAGCCTGAGTGACACTACTGCACACAGAAGCCTGGCAGCAAGTCTCTGGCTCCCCTGGGCTGGGTCACTGCCAGACCCACCATGAGCTCCCAGGCGAGGTGAAGGGCATAGCTCCCCCTCCACATGCTGTAAGGGTTTTAGTCACACCCCTATAAGGGTGTGCAGGGACAAGAGCATGCAATAGAGCCATGAGGTGAATCTCATTTCATCATGCCTCAGAAAGACAGAAACCAGGAAACACCCTTTATCTAGCCCCTGCACAGACACAATTTCATCCTCATTTATTTATTGGTGGTTTCATGGTTTACTGCCTTCATGAGACAGAGAGCTGCTGCCATGTGGTCAGGGGACAGGCTGCAAGAGCAGCTCCCTTGTTGGACTTGTTTGGTGGGTGTATTGAGATTTTAAGTCCTTTGCCAGCTTCCACAAACAATGAATGCATGTTAAAAAAAGTGTGGGGGGGGAAGATATTATTAGAAGGAGCAAAGCCTTCCCATCACTTCCCCCAGCTGCTGCTGTGTCTAATCATTTTCATAGTGTATCAGGAAGTGTGAAATCACCGATTAATTTTATGACTGCGATTTTCATCACAGAAGGTGGGGACATGAAACCTTTCTCTCCTGAATGCATTTACAGCTGCAGGTTCATTCTCAGCTACCAAGTCTCCCCCCTTGCCCCAGGTACCACTGGGGAAAGCAATGAGACAAAACATTCCAAACCAGGTCACCTCTTTTCTTTGACAGAAACACACAGACGAGCACCAGTCCTTGCTACAGAAACCTCACAGAATGCTGAGATGCTGAGCAGGGGAAGTTCCCTTCACAGATTTCTCACCAGCACACCGTATATAACACACATGCGTGCTTCCTCCAGGGCTCTGCTGCCTGGAAGGGCTCTTGCCCCTCTCAGCAGCAGCGAGGGTAGAGCTCTGAGCCTGGGTACCCTGGCTGTGAAGCACCGAGCACCCAGACTCAGTCTCCAGGCGCTGCCTTAACTGCCTGAGCATCTCACTGTCCTTGGCCAGGTCAAGGTCTCTGCATCTTGTAGGACCAATCCAGAAAACACAGACTATGGAACTTTGGACAGCCTTTTCTGGGCTGTTGGAGAACCTGAGGACAATCTCTCCTCACCCCATCCACACCTGCCACTGTGGGACCTCTCTCTCACCTGATGCATTTACAGAGACAAGTGCAATGAGGTCCTGACCAGCCCAATGTTACTGCAGTGCACAGGGGGGGATGCAGAGAGCTTCCTGTCACTTCAGCAGAGTACAGATTGTGATGAGATCAAGCCAAATCCTGATCCTATGGAAATTAGCTGGAACTTCATCACTGTGAGCAGTATGGTCCATGCTGCACTATGGGAGCTGCTGAAGAGCCTGGAGAAGCAGTGCAGAGCAGCAGAGGGCAGGAAGCAAAGCGTGCTGCGTCCAGCAGCTTCCAAGGGGAATTCACAGAAGCAGAATGAAATTAGGACTCTGTCCAGAACATCACAGCCACCAGCCCCCTTGCAGAGTATAACAGACCTTTAATGACAACAGCCGAGTTGATGTCTTCTACTAAAAGGCAAGATCACACACAAACGGGTCATTAGTTTGCTCCTGACCTTGAACTGGACTGGAGACTCTCGCAGTCCCGTCACCACTGGCTCAGCCTCTCAAAGAGAAGAGTGCAATGTGCACAGAGACCTCCTGGCACAGCCTGCATCCCCCCTGCATGCTGCAGGACCTCCTCCTTCACACACCAGCCCAGGACAAGGTCACTGGCCACCCTGGCATTACACTCTGACTGTTTATTATTTAATGAAGCAGTTGGGGAAGGGGATTACGTGGGGCAGCAACAATTCTCCTGCTTCCCTGGCATGGGATGGTGTTAGCTAGCACAGGTGAAATGACAGTCCTGCAAGGCACCTGCCTTGACCCTGTCCAGAAGGGAAGGCTAGCATGGGCCAGGTCAGCGCACGGATGCTTGTACTGCTTGGCTTCCACCAGTGTCCAAACTGGACTGAGCAGATGGGAGCACTGGGACAGAGAGAAACCTTTGAGCCAGGATACAAAACTAAATCAAAGTTTTATGGGCTAGGATGAAAGGGGAAGTACTTCAAAGACTTCAAAGCATTAAATTTCCTTTTTGCTGTGGTTTTTCCTTCCCCTTTGTTTTAATACGATGGATCACCTGATAATGACAGACAGTCGCTCTGACTGACATGTACACCCAGGATAAAGGAGAGCAGGAAATTGGATCTAAGACTCTATACTGTATTTCAGTGAGTTCTGGAGCCACCAGAAAGAGACACTTGGTCCGATTGCTAATGCCATTGCATTCCCCACAGCCGCAGCCATGCGGTCCTGTGTTCAATTTCCTGCCATCACTTGTTGTGTCTAGTGTGCAGCCGAAGAACAGGAGTATGAAGTGTATCTGATTTAGAGATGTACATGAATGAGGCACAAGCTCTGGCTACAGTAGGAAATTGAACTGTTGATGAAAATTATTTTCACCAGGGAGCCTCCTTCTCCCCAGTCCTCCCCCATTCTGTGTTGTCTGGGGCTTAAGGTCACAACTATTCCCTCTTTCACAAAGACATCAATGAACTGTTTTAGTACTTGCTTTTCTAGCCCCACCTTTTCTGCCCACTGTGAAGAAAGCATTCTCAAAGTGCACAGAGCCCCCTCCCCTCTCCCCTCCTCCCTGTCCCAGCTGCTCCGTGCCGTGGCAGAGGTAATACGCTGAGCACGCAACCTTAGTTACATCCACTCTGCTGCCTTCTGCATCCTACAGGAAAAGCTGGTTTACCTGCTAAGGGGGATGGAGAAGGGAGGGGAACCACAACAGGGCAGGGATAGATTTCACCATTCTAATACGTGGTGAAATCTCCTTTGGGTTCAGATCTGGCCTTGCAGGAGCTGTCAGGACACTGGGAATCCATTCCTGTTGTGGGCTTTGCTGGGTCCTCAAAGCCAAATCCCATCGAACACTTCCTCAGCTGTTAGGCAGGCAGGAGGGCACTCTTCCAGAAGAGCCATGAGACTTGCGGGTGCAGAGCCAAACCCTGATGTGGCACTGGGGCACTAAGTCCTGGATCCTACCCTGCTGATATTTTGAAGGAGATGAAGCCTGTGAATCCCAACCTGGAGAAAGGCATTGCTACTGGTGCCTCTCTCTGAACTGGACTCAGACAGCTTCATATCCTAGAGGTTTTGGAGTCCAGACCCTGATTTACAGCCCTCGCTCATCTCTTGCTACAGACAGCTGTTTGCACTTCTGGATTGCAGCCTGGGTCAAACACAGGTGCAGTGAAACTCAGGCAAGGTTTTTGCTTGGTACAGCCAGCCAACCCTAAGCAAAATAGCCTGGATATTTTATGAAAACAGTGTATTTTTATTTTAGATCTATGGGCTGGACAAACATCTGAACATGCATGAGTTTAAATTGCTTCCCAGCTTTGGGATCTGCACTACATCCCCTGGAAAGCTATTTTAATTGCCACACCACCTGGAAAACCACCCAGCAATAATATTCCTTGCCTTGCTGGCCCATCAGGCTGGACTGTAACAGACAAGATATTGATGCAGCAACCTGATGTAATCAAGAGCTACAAAAGGCAAAGCAGTAAATCATTTGGATGCAACAGTCTGTCTGTGCACTTCGCTGTTCTTTACGTTTTCTAAAGCATCCAATAAACAAAATTGCATTTAACTATTAACAGTCACACAGCAATTTTCCTTCCAAAACTCGTGCTCTTGCAGACAATGGGTGGTGGTGGGGAAGCAACATGGCTGGGAAGTAGGTCAAGAAGTGTCCAGAATTAAGAACTATTTTTCTTTTTTTTCTTTCCTGCAGGTGGGTCATCTGAACCTTATCTCACTGTTGAGCACAGCTGTTGGAAAAGGTGGGTCTCACTGCTCCTAGGGTTAGAGAGTCAACCATATTCTTTACTGAGCTTTCCCCCAGTGCTCTTAGGACTGACCATCAAGCCTGCTTAAAAGAGCTAAAGTGAGAGCTGCAGCGCTGAGGGAAGCTTGTGCAACACTAACTGGAAATGAAGAGTTAGGCCTGTCTCTTACACCTCAATTAGGACCATCAAGACCTGCCCTAGAGGGCAGGAACTGCCTGGGCAGAGGCAAAAACGCTGGCTGCAGCTTTCCTCCTGAGCAGGAACTGCCATTCCCCAGAGCTGCGAGTTCAGGTAAGCTAGAGAAATGCACACAAGGGCGATAGCAAAAGAGGTTCTAGCTAGAGGGCCAGGAGGCCAGGGTCCTCTCCGCAGCACAGAAGTGGGTCATGGTCCCCTCCCTGCCAGGGACTCAGTATTTCAGCACAACCCATGGAAACACAAAGCCACCTTTATAGATTTCAGATATGCTAAAGCACATTTTTGTTCCAGCCCATGAGACTAGCTTTGCTTTTCCTCTGCACCTCAAGACTCTGGTTTCCAAATAAAGAATCAGTCAAGATATACAGAAGGTAAATGAGATCAATAACTCCTATCAGCTTTTAAAGTGACTAAAGAGACAGCTGAGGAGTTGGAAAGAACTGTAGATTAGGCAGAAATTGAGGCATTTTCTCAGCAGCTGTTTTACCAGAATTCCTGAGAAGCAAGGGAAGACAGAGCCTCTTTCTTTACCTACCTGGACTCAGCAATAAGACAAACCCCAAGGCCTCAGGAGACAGAAAACAGTATCAGTAGCTCAGGCTTTTCTTAAAAACTGTGGACCACCTCACCAGCCTCACCCCAGGAAATTCGTTGCAGGTGAGTGCTATTGAACCAGCCAGGTCTTGAGGTGGGCAGTTGGTGGCCAAGGGTCCCTGACAGCTGTGGAGCTACTTTAGCTTACCCCAGCCGAAAATTTTCCCCATTGGCTGACATTTAACTGCCCTGGTTTTCCAGGATTTATCAAAAGTCAGGCACTCAAGGTGACTCATTGCCAGCTAAGCCGTAGCCAGACAGAGCTGTCACACTGCACAGTGCTCCGGCTGCCCAGGGGGCTGTCAGTAATGCAGAGTGACCGGATCCTCCCTTGCCCTATTAACTTGGGCATCAGCAGTGTGTTGCAGGTCATCGGTCAGGTGGGATAAACCCCTCCTGTGCACTAGAGTTTATCCTCTAGTGCACCTCCATCCACATCTAGAGGTGCGGATGATGAGGACCCTCTCCCTCTGTATTGCAATGGGGCAACGTTCATACTAATGCCACAGCAAAATCCAATTACACCAGGGTACATACAGAGCAGTCCGACTGGCTTGTGCGCAGCTACACCAGGATAAATAGGAAGAAAATCCCTAATTATAATCACCTGTCAAATAACTTGCACCTTCCCCCACTCTCCTCCACTGCCTTTATAGCCTGTCTGTCTGTCTCCCCATCAGCCTGCTCTTGATTTTCAATGGGTTTGCAGTATATTTAGACTGAGGATAAATCTTACATGTGAGCAGGTGGATTGGAGGCAGCAGACCAGTACCCCCCAAAGCCTGGAGCAGGAGGTGGCATGTGCTCCCAAAGGAGCTGGGCGCTGTGGTCAGCAGCAGGTCCTTCATCGCCAGGCTGTGATAACACACCCACGTCTGCACACAACAGATATTTTACTCAATGGGCGCCTTTCCTTCTCCTTCTGGTCCCAAATGCCAGGTCTGGACCACGGGCATTTCTCACTAGAGGGCAGCAGGATGCATTTAGAGATGGACACAGCAGGGCCAGCCTTCTGGATCCCCGAGAGCAATAAACAGGACAACATACAGCCATGGTCCAGAGGATGCAACTGCCACGGCTTGCACATGGGGCCAGGAAGGAGCCGGCCCAGCAAAGCTCTGGCCAGGTGGGTAAAGGGAGGGTTTTGCATTGGGATTTATGCCAAGGGGCCCAGGGCAGGGCAGCACTGCCATACGCTTGGCACAACATTAAAAAGAGGAGCAAATGGGATAGGAGGCCAAAGCAGCAGCCTTGATGTAGGACATGAAAGGAGACATTTGCTATCAGAAGATCAGAGATGAGGAGGTGCCTCTGTAAAAAAACCCGAATAGCTATGGTAGAGGGTTCAGCTGCCGAACAACTGTGTGATGGGCAGGAATTTGGAAAAAGCTGCTTCTCTCTCAAAGACCCTCACACACCCCCTCACCTTCCCCTGGCTTATTCCAGAGAGAGGAGTTAGACAGGAAGGAGATGTGGGATGAAGCTGTGTTCAAACAACAGAGCTGCTAAAAGCTCTGGAAAACTGAATTGAGTGCACAGGATGAATTGAACAATACCACTGAAGCAACACAGAGTTTGTCACTGGGATCTCTGGAGTGAAAAAAAAGAAGTGGAAATTACTCAGTGTGGGCAGGCGATCCTCTGTTTAAATAGTGGAAACAGCATTTTTACGCTTGCTCTGAGAGCAAGATTAGTCCAAGGGCACTGACGGTAGCGCTCATTTTGTAGGCCAGGGATGTTCCATTCCAGTGCAGGCTGGAGCGAGCACCTGCTCCAAAGGCGTCTTTTCAGGTAAGTGGTTCAGTTCTCCTTAAATACTAGACATACTGTAGGTGACACCATTAAATTATTGTCCAAGCTGGTTTGTGCTTTACTAGAGAGAAAATAAACTGTGAACAGGTCATTGCTGCAGAAAGCAAGGGTGTGTACCAGCCACAATGCAGTTCATCTTCTCCCAAGGATCAAAGAAAATCTTTGCAAAACTACACAAACCACCCAGAGTCACTCCATCCACTACGGAAATGAAACAGTCTGGAGGAGCACAGCAAAGATTTCATTAGCCATAACCATGCCACCACTTTAGGACAGAAGCTGAAGAATGCAACATCCAAAGTGCACTGGGAGATATGTTTCTGCAGATAAAGGGAAAGCAGCATCGCTGGACTCGGCCAGGAGAAGGCTCTTAGGGCACTGGGGGATTTTAGACCTGAAGAACCTGCACAGACAAGTGAAGTTTGGCAGGAGCCAAGACCTGGATAAAGTCAGGCCCCAAATGTTGAGTTGTGGGAGCAACCAGCCACCGGTACAAGGCATTCTGGAACATGGCTAGCTTTTGGTAACTTAAGATTTTAAATTAATATCTAATATTTTTAACTGATCTGCTCTATTTAAAGGAGACGTTTTGGGCCTGTGGCAGGGATTACTCAATGTGTTTAGATGGGGTGGCTTGTGCAAGAAGACAGCCTGGAGGAGGTACAGCTCTCTTCCAAGGTTTTGTGATGATGCCAACGTCAGAAGAGAGGACTCCCGAACGACCCCTGTAGTTTGTTTGCACAGCAAGTGCACAAGACACCATCTCTAACAGCTGTGCTCAGGTAATTGCACATCCTTCTGTCCCTGCAACGTGGGCAGAGGAAAAGCTGCCCACGGAGTGGATCCATGCAGTGGTTCTGGCCTACCACCACATCCCACCTGCAATAACACCTTGCTGAGCCCAAAGGGGTAGATAGTGGTACAAGAGGTACCAGAAAGGGTCAGGCCCAGTCTGGGCAAGGGAGAAAGGAGCACAGAGCAAACAGACCTATTAAAAAGAGAGAGAGAGAGCAGGCACATGAAAAAGTGAAATCACCTTCTCTAAGCTTTGGCAAATGGGCCCTGAAAAGGCAGTGTGAATCATTAAAAGAAAAGGATAAACTGCCCCCTAACCTGCCTCTTGTATTTAAAAATCACACAAACACCGAATGGGTTTTAGCTCCTCAACCTGCCTTCCACATCTTTACAAGTATGGGTCATGTCTACATAATGAGAAAGATGAGAGGGGTGACAAGAAAGGATAGTTACACAGCACTCCTTTCCTTAGGAGGCTGTTGGTGTCTCCCAACATCTAGGAGCTGAGGGACATGGGGCATCGCCTGCTGCCATTATGGGTTCAGACCCGTTCCTGCTCAGGAGCTCCCTGCCTGCTGCAGTCTGGATATCAGAGCGAAATTATCTTCCTGGCCTCCTTCTGCAGCTGGGTGTCTCCGATGAAAGGCTGTGGTCAGAGTGGCCAGTCAGCCCTCTTAATTCATAGCCTTCAGTACTGGTTTAACCATAAGGGAGGGGCAGCTTATGTTGCCCCAGTGCTGTCCCTCCAGGACACTGATAGCAATTTGGAGAAACCACTGATAGCGGAGGTACACAAGAGCTTTGGTCTGCAATGCTGAGCTTGCTAAACACCAAGTAGTCCTTGGCCAGGGGGGTGGGCGGTTCTGGAACACAGCCCCACCCGCAGCTGGGCTGAGAATGACCATGGCTGGCTCCTTCCCAACCCACCTACAGAGGGAAAGATCCCTTGAAGAAAGGCTTGGGGTTGAAGGACAGCCAGGATTTGGTCCTGTGCAACATTTAAATAAGCTTCTCCAGCTATATTTGGACCTCTGAAATGCTTCCGTGTTTTGAGATGGCGTCCCAGAGCAATGAAGTGTTCCTATGGGTCTGTATGCTCTGTCTCTCCTCCTGTCTCAGTTATCCTTTGATCCCAGCAGCTGGAAACATTACCCAGGCAGAACAAGACAAGAGAAGAAGTAATTTGCCCATGTTGTTAGGGAAATGGAAGCAGGACATCAAGCCCCAGCCCTACAAATGGTTATCTTTGAGTACATAATTCTTAATTACATACTTAAGCAAAGCCTAGAGTAATTTAGTAAGTTAAGCATGTAATTCCACTTTAACTGATGGGTAAGTCCCTAAAGCAAATGCTTATGTGTACGCAGGGCTGCTCCCTAACTCGGCCAAGACTCGCTGGGGAGCTGGAGAGGCCTCGCTCGGGCAGCATTGAGGATGCTTTAGCAAGGGACCGTACCGGTGCGCACACAAGTGGACAACAAAGCCATGCCCCACATTTGTAAGGCAATCCCAAGTCACCAAGAAAGCAACTCTGGATGAGAATAAGCCACTTTTACTAGAAGAAAGGTAGATGGGGTACAGATGCAGGCTGAGGAGGGCTGCCCAGCCCCATCCACACACTGCAGCAGTCAGCCCTAAAGCCTCCCCAGCAGCTCTGCACCTCTCCATCTGCCAGCTCAGCTCCAGCAGCCAGCCAGCTCACCTCTTCTCACCCCGGCACTGCTGTGCTGCAAGGGGTTTGTTGCACAAACCTGTCTACTTCTTAGTTTAACCATCTATAAAATTAGGCTAAAAATAGACATCCACTTTTAGAAAAATATCTGGAGATCCTTAGGTGAGTGCTGTGCAAATAGAAATTGTCGTAATTAACAACCAGGTAAGATGAAAAGAACAAGTGTGTGTGTGTGGGGAGATCTACGCTGAACCTTTTGATAGGTCTGTTGCCTAGGGAAAAAAAGGTAATCTATTAATGCCACTGTCGTGATTTAACCCCAATCAGCAAATAAGCACCACACAGCCACTCGCTCACCCTCCCCCGCTGCCTGGTGGGATGGGGGAGAGAATTAAAAAAAAGTAAAACCTGTGGGTTGAGTTAAAGACAGTTTAATAGGACAGCAGAGGAAGAGAAAATAATAATAATAATGATGATAAAAGAATATACAAAACAAGTGATGCACAATGTAATTGCTCACCACCCACTGACCAATGCCCATCCCATCCCTGAGCAGCGGTCGCTGCCCCCCGGCCAGCTCCCCCAGTTTCTATACTGAGCATGATGTCATATAGTATGGAATAGCCCTTTGGCCAGTTGGGGTCAGCTGTCCTGGCTGTGCCCCCTCCCAGCACAGTGGCTGCAGGACCAGGCTGCCTTCCAGCCCAGGTCAGCTTCCTCCACAGATGTTTGCTTGTTGCCCTTGTGGGCTTGCTGGTCTCAGAGGGAGCCCCCCTACTCTTAGCGTGAAATTTTCCATTTGTGCCTTCAGTCAAGTCACGAAGCTGCATATTAAGTGAAGGTACACAAGACAGAGGAGAAAGCCAGCACCATGGCTTAATTAATCTTACGGGTGGCTATCATGCAGCAGGAGGTAGCATAAACATGAGACCAAAGTCTTGGCACACTGAAGAAACATCACACTTTCACTGGTGCCAGTACAATGGAGAATATATTTAATATAACGCTCAAGGGAAGAAGTGGAGGGAGGAAAGAGAAAGAGGTGAGGGTTGTCCACCACTCTCGGGCACATAAAGGAAGCTCCTGGACAACAGGACCTGTTTAGAAGATTACAGCACTAATTGTACATCCACCTTGTTCGGTAAAGAAGGTCACCTGAGCCACAGATGGCACCTTCACCAAGGCACAGAGAGCTGCAGTGAATGGCCTGGCGTGCAACAGTCAACCCTCCTCAAGCAATTGTATTTCTCCTGCTTCTTTACCTGCCAGGGGTGAAAACATCCCACTCAGCACTGAATAGTGTGCTGAAAAACTAGTGCAAACCAGCTGGTGCCTGCATGCCCCTGCCAGAGCTGAGCCAGAGGCACAGGGTGAACAGCTACAAGTGACCTCTAATGGTTTGAGCTGCATGCTAACAGCACCAAGGAATTACCCACTGCAGAGGATCATTGTTCTGGGTATTGTGTAAATGCAGAAAAACTAGTTTTTGCCTTCTTACCAGCCTATGAAGGCTAGGCAAAGGGTGGGAATAAAGGGGAATTATTCCCTTTTCCTGGAGGTAGCAGAGCAATGACATGATCTATCCATGATTACAGAGGGAGACTGTGCCAGATCTCTTCTACCTCTTTAGAAAGTAAGGGACAATTTCTTTCAAGAGCAGCATCAGTAATTTCTCCAAGGCCAATAGTCAGTTCAAACTAGACAGCACAAATGCTCATTGGCATTTCAGAGGTGAACAGCAAATAAACATTCACTGTTGAACAGATGCCCTCCTCTCTTCCTTGTGTTAGATCCGCTTGCTTCTTAGGCAAAAAGATAAAAGAAAAAGGCATTGCTAAGTAGCTTCCAGTAAGGCATGAGATGTCACCTTGCCAGGACTGCCTGCCCTCTGGGCAGGACTCTGGGTGAACATCCCAAAGCATCTTGCACGAGCCAGGTTTTATTCCGGCTGGATATAGTTTGGAGGGTAGAATCACCTGGGAAGAAATGCATGAGGAGACAGCCGGCAGAGATGCATGAAGGAGGAAGCCAAATGAAACTGAGGAGCTGGGAGTGGGAGGAAGCGTGCAGCAGGGAGGAGATGGGTCTGCCCTGGCCAGCGCCAATATCACTCAGTCAATGTGTGACTCAGTCAATCCACTCTGAGCATGACATTTCTCTTGGTAGAACATGTCCTCTCCCCAGTTCCTCCGCTCTAATGCACTGATGCTTTCATTTCAAAAGGTGACATGATTACAAGGGATGCTAAAAATACACATGGGCTTTCATTCCACTCCCCTGTCTCTGGTGGAACAGAATTTCCAGCTTTCCTGTTAGCCCAGAAACAGTGATTTAATCTGAAAGGCGTTTGGGGGGACAAGAGCGTTTCTTTCTTTACATTATCTCCTTCCTTTACACAACACTAACAACCAAGGCTCAAACTTGCAGCCCAATCTAGTTCTTTGGATGACAGTCAGTTAGGCTCTCTTCCCTTTGGCTGGGCTGGGGAGGGCTTTCTCCTGCCCATCCTTCAATCTCCCAGCCTTTCAGCGTGATTAAAGGTCTAGCCGAGTAGTGCCCAAATTTCCCATGCTGTTGGCCACCTTAGCTACTCTCCGAGGTCCTCACAGCCCCTTCCTTGCCATAAGACTCAGTATACAGCAGACTCAGAGCTGGGGTTCATCACACGTGCAGCAGCCAGGTGCTCCCCCAAAACACAAGCCTCCCAGTAGACAGGCACCACGAAAGCCCTGCCAACTTCTTGCTGCTCCTGGGTGGCCCTGGGGAGAGAGGGCCCTGGGGACCAGTGCACAGGCTGGGTAAGTTGTCGTTCCAGGGGATACAGCTCATGGATGCATAGATCAGGTGCTCCAATACTCATTCCAGACCAGAGATGAATGTCCAGTCAGTCTCTATTTCACAAAGCCAACTTAGCAGTTAAAAACAGGAGGGTTTTGTGCAATTAACTCTTTTTTATCTAATGTTAAACTTTTCTTGCTCCAAATGCTCACTGTACTTGCAATTCTGCTAAAAAATATAATTAGCCTATGGATTATATCAGACAGACTTTATGCAGGGGAGCTCTTCAAACTGATGGGAAAGTATTTAATAAAATTACAGTTTATTCATATAACATTAGGTCACTATAAACTTTCTCTAGCCTTAAATGCTTTTACCTCACATCTGAAACATTTTCTTTTTCTGCTATGGTTTGAAAGATGTATCCAAATACTAAGTTACGGTAATTCCTGCTTATGCGTTAGGTATTCAAAATAGAAGCCTTAATTGCAAGTTGCAAATGCTATAAATGGCAGGCAATAAATCTCAACAACAGAGGATCTAAAGGGAAGAAAAACCAGTAACATGGTTGTTTTTATCTAAAACCAGGACACACTAGTCTGGTACAAGACCTCAGTTGTTAGAGGAAGAACTTTACCTCAAGCAACAGATTCTATGAAACACTTCTGTATTAGGAAGATTAAGAAAATACAGACATTTCTACTCAGGATCATTGTCAGGATCCCAAAACCCAGGGACTGACACTGGTTTCTCATTGTTCTTTCAGAAGAAAATGCTCTTATTCCTCTGATTTGTACACACAGAAGTGCAGGACTATTGACAGATACTTCTTTTAATAAGCACTCCAAAGTTTTAATTTCAAAAGTTCATAGAAGAAACTGATGACTGAAAGCATTTTAACCCCATCTTTTGTGGTCCCCAAATTTTTGATTTGCTTAAAATCAGACATTTACTCTTACACATTGGAAAACCCTTTTGAGCTGGATGTTTTGTAGCAGCATGCAACCCTCATATAACAACTTCATAGTGAGCTTAGATGAAGAGGACATCTTTACGTACAAAAACAGCACACTCACTTTGTGTACTAGTTACTGATCAGAGATCATTTAAGTACAAAATTTGTATTAAGGGCTAATGAATTACTCCTTTAGGAACGTGGAAGCAAGTTCCTTAGTAAACTCAGAAACATGAGTTACCTCTCCGGAAAAATTACGAGGGAAGATGACGTGCTGTTTCGATTACAGGATATGAGAATTCATTACTTTTTAAGAGATGACTGTAACAAAGACATTTTCACATGTGCTTGGACCAACTGAAACAGTTTTTCAGCTGCTATGAAACAAAGTCAAAAGTGAACTGAATATATATAAAACATATATATTTTTAGCACGTGTGTGTGTGTGTATATATATATATATATAAATGCTAAGAGAGATTAAAACAGCTCCAAAGACATTCTGCGGAGGTGCTGCCACAAGGACAGAGAGGCAGAGGCAGCATCCTCTCCGCCCCCTGAACAGACTGCCTGTTCATGGTGAAGGAGTCCTGCCAGGACCGAGGCACTGAGCTGCGGTGCCCGTGGGAGGCTGACGGCAACGCTGCCAGGCCCTCACTGCACAGTATATTCCATTTCTATAGAAGCTTGAAGAAAACAGATGTTTTTCTTCCACTGAGCAACCAGCAGTGCCCTGCCCTCCCGGCACAGAGGCTCACTGCTCCGTGTGGAGCGCTGCTCTCGCCGCCGTTGCTTACCCCAGCCCAGCTCTGCAGCAAGCAGCAGTGCAAAGCAGTGGCTTCCCAGGTCAGCGCTATTTCCTGACACGAAGATGTCCCCCAGCCACGACATCAGGAGGAGCAAGAGGCTGGCAAACGGGGCCAGCAGCTAGCGTGACACTTCTCCAGTTCAGCTTCTAATGAGATAATGAAGTGCAATTTCAGGTAGTAACAGCTTCTGTTAGACATTGCAGGCCTGAGGCCATCTACTCACAGGGAGAAAGAAGCTATCCTCGGTAAACAGATTTCACTTGGACTGAAAATCTTCAGTGTTTATTCACTGATTTGTTTCAGGAAAGCTGTTTCAGTGGCTTCCCTGCCATTATTGATTCAAATACTTTTGGTAATTATTTGGAACACAGTAGAGATTTGCCCAGCTGCTGCAGTTATCTGGGTGTTGTGGTTTAACCCCAGCTGGCAACTAAGCCCTACACAGCCACTCACTCACTCGCCCCCAGTGGGATGGGGAAGAGAATCGGAAGGGTAAAAGTGAGAAAACTCGAGGGTTGAGATAAAGACAGTTTAATAGGGAAAGCAAAAGCCGTGCACGCAAGCAAAGCAAAGCAAGGAATTAATTCACTCCTTCCCATGGGCAGGCAGGTGTTCAGCCATCTCCAGGAAAGCAGGGCTCCATCATGTTACTTGGGAAGACAAACGCCATCACTCTGAACATCCCCCCCTTCCTTCCTCTTCCCCCAGCTTTATATGCTGAGCATGGCATCATATGGTATGGAATGGCCCTTTGGTCAGTTGGGGTCAGCTGTCCCGGCTGTGTCCCCTCCCAGCTTCTTGTGCACCCCCAGCCTCCTCGCTGGTGGGGTGGGGTGAGAGGCAGAAGAGGCCTTGACTCTGTGCAAGCACTGCTCAGCAACAACTAAAACATCCCTGTGTTATCACCACTGTTTCCAGCACAAATCCAAAACATAGCCCCATACTAGCTACTATGAAGAAAATTAACGCTATTCCAGTCAAAACCAGCACACTGGGATTTACCAAACAAGAGTCACCAAGTGGTAAAGGCAGTTCTTCTGTCAGGGAACTCACCGGATTACTTACACTGGAGCAAGGATCACTGCCACGTATGGAAATGAAGGCTTTGCTGTCCCCTAAGGATAACCCAAATGCTCCTAGGTCTGTTCAAAGCTCTTCAAAGAGACACAGAGGGAGACAGAGATTGCCTTCAAAGTAACTGTGGTTTATTATTTATTTCTACTTTTTCCTTTTTTAGTAACAAAACAGTCATAATTATTAATCACGATTGTTTTGAGTGAATCTAATTGCAGTGTTCCCTAAAGCATAGCAACACTCCCTCCATGCTCAGCCAACCGAAATAGAAAAATCACATTCCAAAAATAGCAGCAAGAGACAGTGAACAAAACCTGGCCTCCCACAACTTGTGTCATTAGACCAGACAGATCTTTGAAATAAAATCAGCTGGGAGACGAAGACTCTGGAAGACATTGCTACCTTCCCACAGAAGCCAGCCAGAGGTTTCCTTCAGCAGAAGTCTCCTACATCCCTCCCTACACCAAGGGATGTAGAGATGGCTGGTGCTGCCCCAAAAGTGGTTTTGGAGGGTACTTGGCCAGCCCTCCCTAGGCGGAGGGCAAATTCACAATATCCTCCATGTACCTCCTCTACAAAGGGTAGCTGCAGAGACAACAGTGGAGTTTTTAAATGATCTCCACCAGCACAAAGACTGGAAGATACCCTGTAGTTACAGGGTTTGCTGTAGGAATGCTGGAGTGAAATTCCTTTATTTATAGACAAGGTTCCACTATATCATTTTATGGTCTCTTCCAGAGATAATGTATATGATTTCCTGTTCCATGAGTGACTTAGGCAAAAAAAAACCCCAAACATGCTTCATGTAATTACACTGGTGCAACTGTTCCATATAATCCCTGAGGTAGGTCCACTACAGAAAGAAAACCAGGGACTGCTCTGAAAAGAATTTGCCAGAAAAACATACACAGATCTCTAGCCAAAATCTGCTAGTGGAGAGCTCCTCACCTGGAGGTTAGACTGCTGCAGTTGCATCAGGATGAAAAACACACTGGGAAAGAAGGGACACACCACCTGCGTTATATCACAGGCTCTAACAGAGGCACCCATCTCCTGTCACAGTAGTTAGAATGGGTGACAGCTCAGGAAGGCAAGGCATGGAAAAACCCAGTGTCCCACCAAAATCCCAGATCAAATACCATCCAAAGGGTGTTATCTGGGACATCAGCATCTTCCCCCCATTCTGACTGCCCAACAAAATCTTTGTCATCACAAATTAATAGATCTGTGTATAAAAGCCAGGATTAGGTAAGGTCTTCAGGCACTAGATCTGGCTGGCAATTAGAGTGTCCCTTGTGGATACCTAGCTTTGGATTTAGGAAGTTTACAACTACCAAAACTAGAAAAATATGGACATATTATCACTGTATTATCATCACAGCATTTTAAGGTCTTCCTGTGTAAGAGATGTTTTTTGTCTGGTCCCAGAACCTCACTGATGCAGGGGTGCAAAGCTCTCAGAGGACTTACCTATGTTGTTTTCTTCCAAAAAATTTTGGTGTTATATTTCCTCTAAAGTAACTAAAAAAAAAAAAAAAAAAAAAAAGGAAAAAAATCTCCTATTACAGATAGATGTTTTTTGTTGGCCTTCAATATAACAGAACCAAGCCCACCAGCTGCACTGCAATTTTCCCCACTCTAGAAAGCAGAGGCCCACCTACCTTTTGACACAGAAGTAATTCAGGCCAACGCATTTCAGCTGTACTTGCAAGGCATGTTAAAGGAGACTTCACTTCTAAAAGCTGCCAGGTCTCTTAAAGAGCAGAAATGATAGTAGGTACAGATGGAAAAGAGCTAGGAAGTCACCGAGCCCAGCCTGATGCCAGGGCAGGATAGACTCCCCAAAGACAGAATATGTCAAGACTTAACTGATACTACACTTGATCCTAGGCAAAAGGCCACGAAGCGATAATGGGAAGGGGACTGAGGATAAAAGCAACTGTCGGCTGCCTCTGTGCGCTCTGCAGAGGAGATTCAGGCAAACCTCTTTGGAATAATACTTAGAATTTATCACATTAGGCAGATGGTATTTGACTTGCTGCTCTTAATACATAATCCTGAAAGGTCTATGCCAGTTCTCTACTGTAATAATAATGCTGGTTTGCATGTTACAAGAAACCTGAAGCAGCATCAATAAAGTAGTCTCACAGGGCCAGTTTGCTGACACACTGTTCATGCCCTTGCTGTACACAAGGTTATCTTTAATGGCAGAAAATATCTTTTTATTGCTCCCTGTTGACTTGGAGGAGACTATGGATCCTCTGACCTTATCGCCCATACAACATAAGCTTTGGCTGAAAGATGGTCTAAGCAAAACTTTGCTTTTGAAGTAAGAAAGATGTATTCCCTTAGCTTATTTCATCCAGCAGACAGGACTGCATCCAGTCCTGCCCAAGAAAGTCTACAGCACAACTTCCCCTTGTCTGTGCCATGATTCCCCTCCTCAGAAAGGTAGCTTAGATACATTGCCTCTTTAGTAGGCAATGCTGGGATTGCAATTTCTAGCTAAACACCAGTGTGACAAAGAAAGATATTTGCTGATCTTTCTAATAATAATTTACTGAGGTAATCTTTATTTAAGCTGTCAAGAAGCTCAGCAGCTTTTCAAGAGAAAGAAGAAATAATAAATTAAAAAATTATGGCAATATCAGAGCTGCCCTAATTTTCAAACTCATTCAGAGCCTATAACCCTGTCCCAGAGGGTTCAGGGAGAGAAGCTCGAGGGCACTAGCAGAGGAACACAGGCCCTCGCTGTTTCTGCAAGCACCCATCCAAAGGTTTTGTCTTAATTCCATGAAAGCCAAAAGTGGAGTTCCCCAGACTGCTTACTAAATGAGGAGACTTCTTCAGATCCAGCTCACCCAAAGCTAGCCGTATAAAGGCAAAGTGATCAAAACTCATCATCTAAGTGCCTTCCAAGATCAGCGGAAGAGAAAAAGTGGTGGAGCACAATTCAACACCCACCTTGGTAGACATCTGCCTTTGAATGAGGTGATCACTGCCTGCATGTGCTTTGACGTTAATGTTTGCCTAGACACTTGCCTTCTATGGAGCTACCATGTATGCCAGTGGGAAAATGAATTATCTTCTGCGTAAGCTGGGCAGGCAATCACTGCACAGAGCCACTTCCTGCTAAGGCAACCATCCTCATCCCTCAGAGGTGATCCCTGCAAGTCCCTACCTTGGCAGGGCACTGACTGCAAAGGGACGCTATGCTCCAGCTCTCTATCGTGTGTGCATAGAAAGGGGAATGCAGTCTTTGGTGTGTGTGTATATATCTATATATATTTGATATATAATGCACACTCTCTAAAAAACAGCTTTAATAGTCATATGGCAACATGCAAGAGACCTGAAGGTATTATGTACTTTCCAAATTTCAGATCTTCTGCTACACCTCTTCACACAAAGAAAGCAGAGTGGTGAATCCTCCGAGGGCAAAAGAAAATTCTCCAAGGACAAAAGAACAAGGCACAGAAATACCTTGGTTGACTGCTGCAGGAGTTCCTGGATCACAGTATCTCCAGGCAGAGAGCACAAAAGAGAACTAACACCTGTTCTCCTGCTAGTTTCTTGGCATTACCTGAACACACAGAAAGGGAAATGCAAAAAGACTGTATAGAATATGTGGCAGTTAAAGTCGATAGTGTTTGCCAGCAATAGAACTTAAAAAAAAAAAAAAAATTTGAAGAAAATACCCTTTTCGGCAGAAGAAATATTGATGTTTTTAACCTTAGGGAACTGTAGAAAATCCTGTGCATCCCTCTACTGCTAGAAAAGAGGATGGGGGGAAGACAATAGACACCTTGGGGATAAATAACTGGGAGACCTTGATATGGTTACATGCAGAGGATACTATCAAGTTAGTGAGGTTAATCTAAGGTAGCAATGTGCAAATCTGGCTTCACCAGGAAATTATATCTGCACTTTTAAGATCAGGTGCAGTATGTGTTAGAAAAATGGACCTGTCAGATAGCATTGCACATCCCTGTGTAGCTTCAAGGGACAAAGACCGCTCAATTTTTAATTTCTGTTGTGAATAATTCATTACAGGGGTAAGAAATCTTCTTGAATAGATGAAAGATAAGAGATAAAGGTCTCCTCCTCCTATTCATATTCAAAATCACTGACCAGCCAACTGCATCTGTCCATAGAAAGTACAGGTTCCCACATCCAGCTTTTTCTTGCAAAGTCTGAATAACCTGTATTAGTCAGAAACCTCAGTCCAGTTAACAAAAAAGGACATGTTCTATGCTGGTCATGGAAGATACAGATAGATCATGCAAGATACATAAAACAGACATTCAAACAAGAATTTAAGACATTTAAATTTCTGATTATGTAAAATATAGGGCTTTTTTAGCTAAACTGAAACATACTGTGAATATTCCCAGCTGTTCCTCTGCAATGACTTCCCTAAGTCAAGTTGCAAAACACTGTCTGTCATAATTCACTTTTAAACCTTCCAAAAAAACCCCGTATCAGGGCCAGGATGAACTTTTAAAAATTTGATCAAACTGCATTCAAGTTCATCTTGATTTAAAGGATGATAAAAATAAAACATACGATTTTGCTTCCATTTCTATACTTCCAGCACAACCGATAAGGATGTTTGCACTTCACAGGGAGCACACGGACCAAAAGGCCCATTATAAGAAATGTGCAATCTCAGACTTTTGTACCAAAAGAATGTGTTTAACGTTAATCACAACTGCAGCCCAGTCAGGATATTTGCAAGGCAAAAAAGCATCTGCAGTGGGGTGGATAGCCAAATAATGGTAAGACGTTACTCTAAAATTGGATGGACTATAGTCACTTCAAATATATATGAACGTGAGTAGGACTGGAGTCTTTCCATCTTTGATTGCCAATTTGTTGCTAGACAGGTAACTTAAAATTATGGAAACCCTAGACCTAGCACTTAAACAGGGGTAATACCCTTTTTTAGACTAGGAAAAATGTTGGGTTTCTTATTATAGTACGACATATGAGCATGCTGTTTGAATATCTAATAACAAATGACATTATTTAAGATTAACTAAACAAATAAATTTAGGTTGTAGTATATAGTGAAAGCAGGGAGGAAGGGGAACTAGATTTTAGAGGCAACTTCATCAGTTTGTGTTGAAGTTACAAGGTCATTAACTGGGATAGCAGAGTATTGGATGCAGCAAGGGGTAGGTCTTTTCTTACGAGTTGCCAAGTAGCAAAATCCTCTGTTAAATTGCAAGCATGCAACTTTCTGAATGCAGGTGTGCACATCTGGCGAGGTGTGCAGCCACACACTCGTCAGCAAGCAGGATCAGCGTTCACCAATTAACCGAGGAATTGACTGGCACAGCTGATAAAAGATCTTTTACAGTACTTTTTTTTTTTAACCTGGTTGATTGACATTTTGCAACCTGTTCATGGAGAGGGATCTATTTTGATAGTTCTTTACTCTTATTGAGAACACTTTTTGTGAAAAGTTTTGGAAACTGTTGAAACATTTTGTGCTGACAGTCTTTTAAGTAAAAAAGGCACTTTTAAGATCAGTGGTGGTTTTTCATTTCCAGAGTTAAGCCACCTGAGGAAAAAGAATCAAGAATGGAAAAACATGAAAAACAAAATAAAACATTGCAGTTCACCCAAATAAAAGTATTTCTAAAACCACTAGCTTACAAAATATACTTGACTTTTCATTCTGACTTGATACGAGTATTTTTTGCACTCAAAAGTTTTTCCTGAGACAGAAACAATTTTCCTTCCTACTCTATCTAGAGGGACCAGTCAGAAAGAACACTCTGTTTTCTATTACTATTTTTGTCCCTAAGCTTTTTTTCTTTCCACGTTTCTTCTTTTCTCTTATTTCCTTTTTTTCACTTTCATTTTCCTTCCTTTTCTTTCTTAAAATGCCCTATCTATTGCAAAACAGAAGAAACTTGAGCCTGGAACCCAAGATTCTTTGCTCTTATTCTCCTCTTTTCCTCTATTTATTCAGGAGTATGAAAAGAGCTATATTAAGCTGAAATTTTATTCTGCTGTCCTCTGTTCAACAAAAGATAGTCCACTAAAGCCACTAAATCACAGATAACACTTCTCTGGGCAACATTATTAGGAACTGACAGCTGGTGATGGATGAAGATCTCATCTTTTAAAGAAAAAAGTACATTTAATTTCCTTTGTACATAAAATAGAGAGCACAGCATTGTGTATCTAAAGATAAAAAGAGACCCAGTGTATGCTGGGTGCCATACTTAAGGGGATATAATACCGGGTCTGTGTTTCTGAGCTTACATTTTACAGGACATCTTCAAATTAATTTAGAAACCACTATTCTTCAATTCTTGGTCGACAATGAACTTTAAAAAAGAGGGTGAAATTTTACAGCCAGCTCCATTAGAAAAGAGCAGCTCAGAGACCTAGCTGTTACTTTTTAGGAAGAACACTGGAAGACAGGAGAGAAAGAGGAGAATGGCTGTGTAGGGCAGAGAGATGGGTTCACCCCTGATCCTGCCTGGGATTAAGCCGTGCTCCTGGGAGCCACTGGGCTTCCTTGAGGTCAATACCGTAATGGATTTGGTACTGAACACGCACTATAGAGTTGGTATTGACCATCAACGATCTCATCAACTACCTTGAAAAAGACACACTAAATAAGTATGGTCGTTCTTCCACCAACTGAAGCACATCAAGCCAGACTCCAAGTATGGTGCATACATTTCTTCTACAGAGGCATTGGCACTACACAGTACTCCCTTATTTCTGGCTTTTGCGTTTTTGTTTCTTTTTTTTTTTCTTTCACAAATGACCTGTGACTATGACACATACTCTACTCTTCTTTTCACATTTGCAATGTATAACCATATTTTACGTGCCCTTTCTGCAGCACTACCAGCTGCTGCTTTGGTTGAATTTAATTTTAACACACCTCCCAAGCAGCATGGAGATGGTGAGGGTGAAACTTTAATTGCCTGTGTTAAGCAAGACAGTTAAACATGCAGTTGAGGAACATGTTCAACAAGAAAATATGGTCGGTCTGATTCCAGTGGTATGAAAGTCTCCTGGGCTGAGGAAAAGTTTAAGAAAAACATCTGTGTGCAGTTTTTGTTTCTAAGTCTAGACACTATTTGTGCCTTGGCTGAGTCTGGCTGCAAGTCCTTGTAGGAAAAGAAGGCCTAACAGTGAGCAATTACCTTCCTTTGATTAAAACCTTCTAGTTAGCTAGTCTAAAATAGAGTGGAAATATTTTTGTGAACCTTACTCCACTGAAGGATGGAAAGAGGTTTGCCACTGAAAACACAGAACAAAAAGCAGCCTTTTTATGGAAAATTCTGTGACCATCTTCATGTAAAAATAGTTACTCTGCTTTCCCTAAGACTTCAGATCATTCCCTTCTTTTCTCTGTTTCTTTATTCTTATTTTTTTCCAGTGGACATAAAGCAGTGAGTAGCAAAGGACATTATTAGGCTTTCCCATTTCTTACAGAAAGAAAAGCCTCTGAAAAATACAAGATATAAAAATGAAACTTGCCCTGGACTTGTGCTGGAAATTCAAACATAACAAGTCAGAGCAAACGCAAGTTCATCAAAAAGTACAAGGGTCTATGTAGTTATTTCAGAAGGTGAAACCTACTGCTTTAAGTTCCACCTATACACATACAGTT
This sequence comes from Ciconia boyciana, assembly GCF_034638445.1. Lineage (NCBI taxonomy): Eukaryota > Metazoa > Chordata > Aves > Ciconiiformes > Ciconiidae > Ciconia > Ciconia boyciana. Next base: position 32,872,604 of record NC_132939.1, on the reverse strand, counting down.
AAACAAAAAGTGTCCATGTAAAACATCCAAGGAACAGTGACCTTTAAATCACTCCAAGTTGCTGCCTCTCTGCGAAGAAATGGATTTCTCCCTCTGCTTTTTGGGATTGGTCCCCTGGTGATGATGGGGTATGTTTAAGTTCTTTTTCAGAAGTTTCTGCATTCCATATTCTGGTCTGAAACTCCCATAACTAATCCCTTACTATGCCATAATCTACCTTTTTTGGGTAGCTGGAGCCATTTTCAAGACCTTGGAGGATCACTATTGACAAGATTGTTCTCTGCATCTTGATCCTAAAAGTTTTGAACACCCAGCTGCTCATTCAGATGTATTTAGGAGCTTTGAAATTCAGCTGCTATGCTATTGAGCAGGTTTTGAAACCTTTTTTGGATCACAGTAGCTACAGCTTTCGCTAAGCCTCTCCTTCATCTGTGTTACAGCTGAACTAAGATATTGAGTATTTTCTCTTTTGGGTCACCCATGAGTCTGCAAATTCGAAGGAGAAACAAACTCAATTAGCAGGATCCACAGGGCTGATCTCATACAAAGATCTGGTTAGCACTTTGGGCTGCAGATAGCTGCCACTGGGAACCATCCAGCCAGATACCCACTGGTGCTGCACTGAGCTCTCCCTGATCCTGGAGACAGGTGCCCCAGATTCCCTCCCCTTCTATGCGCTACTGCTTTTCTTGTTATGGAAGATCCCAGAGACCAACCTTGCCACAGTTTCTTTCAGAGATAAACACTTTCTCCTTTACTGTCAAAACAGGGATTTTGAAACTGATTTTTCAGTCCACATACTCACAGACACCTAGCCAGACTTCCTTCTTTTATTTCTAATTTCAGCAACACTGACTAGAAGATCTGCCTTCTTCAGTGCTCTCTTTTACCCCTTTAATACTTCACACCTCTCACTAAAGCCTTGTTTTCATTACCAGTATATGCCAGTAACCAAAGAGGATGCAAAAATGTCAATCAGTGTCTCAGACTGACAATTGCATTTGATTACCTCTGACCCCCCCAGCCACAGAAGTTTAGAATAACAATTCAGGAATTCAACAAGGTTGTCCCCAGGTCCTTAGAGCTAACCAGAAGTGCTGCAACATGGCTTTCAAAAGGATAGTTCAAATAAGCAGCCAAATTAAGCATGAGTCCTGAACCAATTGAAGTTTTCCTCTCTTGCTAGTGTTGTGAACTATAATTCTCCACATTTCTGGAGTGCCTTCTACTTTAGGATGCATGACAACTTAAGAAACTTTTAATTGACTCTCAACATGCCTTTTATAAGTATTATTTCCAGTTCACTGGCTAAGAAGAGCACAGCGTAAAACATGAAGCCATTGTCCAAGTGCATGGCAATAAACAGAAATTGCTGAAATAGCTCTCCTCATTTTATGAAATGTACAGCTTCTGTACCTGCTGAAAGTTATTGTTGGGGGGTTTTTTTAATTCATAAATGAGTCAACAGCATTAAAAAAAAAAGGTGGGATTTTTTTTTTTAGTGGACTGTCAAAAGATAGGGGCTTTCTCTTAAAAGGGAAGTTGAAGAGAAGGGCAAGTTGGAAAGTTTTCCAACTGCATGTCAGTGTTTCTCAGAGATGCTAAGATAAACCCATCACTTTCCAGAGATGCCACTTCAAAGGTAGTTACAAATATGCCCTCAGAAACTACAGGAAATTTAGTGCCTATAAAAAAGGGAGGGCTAGGGAGACCCCACAACCAGCAAGCAACCAACTAAAACTGGGTCCTAAGTTATGACATAAAAAGTGTTTTCCATAGAAGTGATTATTTACAACTACCTTCCAGACCTGCTGAAATAAGATGACCATTCCCAAAATAGTCTTTGCGGGGTATCAAATTACTAAAAATACACAGGATATTTCAGTGAGTGTTTTGTTCATCAAGAAAACTGATAAGCCTAAGGGCTTCATGAAAAAGAAATATCTTTGCTTCTTCCCCTGGGGGAAGGGGTGGCTTTTCCTACACGTTGTTCCTAGAAAGCCATGTGTTTATTTCAGGGGTAGTGTTGGTCCATGTTGTGAGCCAATGTTGCAAGACTGGGAGCTGATCATGCCTCTCCATGTGCAAAGCAATGGCAACTTCCCCTCTCCTTCAATCAAGGCTGGGAGAAAGAAGATGTGTATCCTCTGGAAAAGACAGAGTGAATTTGCAGAGTCCATACAAGATGGGTCTATACCAGGGAACGTAAAGAAACATTTCCAGTAGTCCAGCTAGTACTTTAACAGTAGCAGTGATGCTGCAGGACCCCTAACTCAGAGAATACTCTGTCAGTGTAGTCAATGCATTGATGTCCTTTGAGCAATCAATCTTGCTGCTGTCAGTGGAACTGCACCAGAATTTGAACTTAAGAGTTGAAAAAATGCTTAACAACGTACACAGTTTCAATTACTCCTTATTTGTCCTATTTTATATCTTATTTGCCTAAGAATGTTGTTTTATCTTTTAGGTAAAACTAATGACAAAACAATTAAACCGATTTCCTTCTTGTCTAGGTCTAGCACAGCTAAATGCCTCCAATTCTAGTTTTTCAGTTGTTTCCCTCTAGCATTTATAATTACCTCACTCTTGTATTGCTCCTCATGTTCCTCTCCCGGTTGGTTTAATTTAGTACATTTATTTAGAACCAGAGATATAGATGATACTGAAAAGGGAAACACACAAACACATGGCTCCAACCTTGTTCCAGATAACATGCAACACTTTCTGATGGTCTTTGCAACTCTATCAGAAGAAAACATGCACAAAACATGACTAAGAAATTTCATATAATGCTTTATGAATTGCTTTACAACTCTCTCAAAATCAGTGTTGATTCTTCTTCCTGAGAGAAAGACTGGACCTCATCACTGAGAGACTGAAGAAAATTAAGTGCTGAGGGAAGATTTACATGAGGACAAGGAAGCTACCCTAAATAAAGTGTCCCAAAGGACATTTAGATTGCATTTGACACATCTTGCAGAGAGGAATAAGACCACACCTCTTCCAAAGACAGTTCCAAAAGGATTTACATGTAGGTATCACTGAATGCTTTGAAACTAGAATTTACTGTTAAACTGTGCTCTGCTACTCCATTCCCCTGAAGAGGAGTTTTACAAGTCTGTTGTAACACCTTATCAAAAGCTTCATTTCGTCTGAAAATTTTACTAATGCTTCTTCATTGAACTGTCTCAGCAGAAGGGTCCTGAATGTTAGCATGGTTTCCTCTAAAAGCAAATATTTAGCACACAGAGACAAATATGAAAAGACAAGCATTTCAGAAGAATCCATCACAAGATAAAAAATTTCTGTGCATGTGCACAAATATACATGTAATAATACACGTAAGATGAGCTTTGCCACTATATAGTGGTTCAAGAAGATTCTGCTACAATACTTGCTCACAGAGAAGCAGCACAGCTCTTAGTGAGGAAGAATTCTTCCAACTTAAACTGAGAAGTTCCAGTACAGAGGTCCTGCCTGCAAGAAGGTATCAATAAACTAATCACAAAAATCTAACCACAGCTAAACAAATGTTATTTGACCAATTACCAGCTGACACCCCGTACATACCTCTGTACAGTCAAGTTCCTGGAAATGAAACACACCAAAAATGGACTCTCTGTTCCGAACAGCTCATATGCCTGTGGAGTCCCTTCCAAGCTTAAGAGCCTGAAGTCATGCAGTGGCTCCCTGAAGCAGCATTTATCCCATCACACACATCTAGATGACAGCATTGTTGTTCTCATTAGGACGACAGCTTCTGGTACTGACAAGTGACTCCTGAAATGTTATTCCTTGCTGAAGCATCTCAGTTTTGAATGATAGGGATTGAAAAACAATTACATATTCTCAGTAGAATAATCAGCTATTTTTTTAATTGAGAATTCATATATACAGCCTGTGGAACTCTGTGCAAATGGATGCAAACAGAGAACTTCATATAATACAGTGCCTTTTGGATTGATCTCACAGTTACTTATATATACACCGGCATGAATTTCTCAGTGCAATCTCCCCCTCCCATGTCTGATCCTGACACTGGATTAAAAATAAGACAGTCCAGCCTGAGACTTTTTTTTTTTTTTGCAGAAGCACGGAAGTAGGCTTGCTCAGTCACTCTGTCTTGAGACGGAGAGCCTCCCGCCGTTGCTTCTGAACAGTCCTGGAATCTTCCCACAGACGGGGTCCTCTGATGTTCTCCCAGTTATCCAAGTCAGACTTTTCCAGCTTCTGCAGATAAACAGCAAAAATAACAGTATCACCTTGACAGCCCCATGATTTAAAGTACGTATTATTCTAAATTGTTTTCTTTTTGCACAAGAAACTCAGTATCACTATTGGGTTGATGAACTTTCATCTACCCTGCAAGAGAAATTCAACAACAAGGAAACAAAAATTGGGAGTTATCCATATAGCTACATAAATGATTAGGGTGGGCACTACTGCATCTACTTATCAAAAGATAAATCACATGTAGGACAGGAAGCGCTATAGCATCTGAACACGACTGAAGATATCTTGTATTCACTTTTTCTTTCTTCTCTCACCTTGTTTTCCAGATCTGTTCTTCAACTGCAAGCCTGCCAAGTACTGAAGTAGTAGGAGTGATAAGCATTGGTATAGCTCAAACAGAAGATTAGTAATTAGTGACCAGAAGTATCCTGTCAGCACAGATACAAAGCATACTGGAAAAGATTAATTATCTAGCACAAAGAGAGACAGTAACAGTGCAATCCCCTTCAACGCATGTGGTTTTAACTTGAGAGAGGTATGTGATGCTTTCTGCTGCCTAGTTTCTCATGGCACCCAACCATCACAGATAAGTCTCTCACTAAGTTATACATGAGATATGCTAACTGGCCAAACTGTCAGATACTTAAGAACTATCTAGATTTTAATTACCTCCTTGTTTATTCCTATCATTCCCACTCAGAAGTACCAATGACTGCAGTATTTATCTAGCCTTAGAGGCACACAAAAATGAAGAACAGGCGCCCTCCTGACCTCATCTATGAAGTACTGCAGTTGAAGAAGACAAACATATACTGCATCTTTGCAGTCCTACTGGCAGAGACATAGAAGTCCCTTCCCAGCAGACACAGACCTCAAGTCTCACATAGCAGCCTGCAGTCTGGAACAGTACATCAGACATGACAGGGCTCTGCCAACAGGAGACTGAGGAGGGGGTCTGCACCACTGCCAGAAACAGGGCTATTCTACATGATACTGAAGAGGACAGTACTGCATACCATTAATGATACGTACTGCAGTGTGATTTAAACCTCTGATTTGTGATCAGGGCCTCATCTCAGAAAATGCTGTAAAAATACACCAGAAAATACTTAACCCTGCCCTGAGCCTGTGGTCTAATTTGCCTGCCATCAATCATCCAAATAAATGGCAAATACTGAGAGACTTGAATAATAGTCACAGAATAATTCAACAGCTAGAACAGAACAGACCTGCTGCTATTAATTCATGTTTTGTAAAAGTTTTCTGCCACTTCTACAACTGCGGAAATTGCAATGAGGTTAGTCAGATATCAAAAGAAATTAGGCAACATTCAACAGAAGGTATATGAGAACACATACACAAACAGAGAAGACTTTCACAAGGTAGTAGCAACTGAATTTTTTATGCAGTAGAGTTGGCACAGGTCTTTCTGAAGAATTGTCTTCACTACTTCCTACATCTTATGATTAGCTGGTACTTCATTTCAACTGGAAGGGATCTGAGCTGACACGGAAGGAGGGAGAAAGAAGGAAGGTACCCAGCATCCCATGCAGCAGCGACTATCCACTCTGATTGCAAATTCAGAATTTAACATCTGATTCTAATGGAAGCTTCAAGGAAACTACACTGAAAATAACTTTGTGCTTTAACAGAAGGGAAGCATGCTGATTTTATTAAACACAAAGGTACCACACAGCTGTGACGATGTGAACTATTCCCAAAGGTGCTCAGCTCCCAAAGTCTGAACAAGAATCAACATTTAAAATATATACAACAAAACTTGTAGTATCTAAAGATAGGCTACATAAAGAAGTCTATCAGAAGAGTCATGCATACGGGAGATCTTTACTAAAAGTTCACATTAATCTGCCACTGAAATTTCACAAAGGCTTTTCAAAAGTTTGTCCAAAACAGGAAAAATTTCAAAACTATACAATCTAAACAAACCAGTACAAGAAAGTATTTTGGCAGTTTCCAATGGAAAACATAAAGGTACCTGGAAAACACACTGTGATATACTGACAGAATAAAACAACCAAGGGTTATATACAGTAAATGGCATCGCCTCAAACTACAGAACAGATGAGATCTATTGACAGAGTTTATTTTTGTCAATTAAAATATAAAGAATTAAAGATCCTAATGAATACATAGAGAGACTGTATTTTTATTTTTTATTCTCATTATATTTATAGAGATCATTGACATTTTGTCATGTATAAAGATTGTGTTTGATACCTTGCTGCAGTTCAAGAAGAAAGCACCTTCCTTACTGGCACATGACAGTATCTGCAAAAAGTAGTAGTTTATGGGACAGGTATCTGTTCAGTCATCAGAAGGCAGCATGATTAGACAATCCAATTTTCTAAACTGATGCTATCAAGCTTTGAAAGAATAGATGACTCCTGTTGCATGTGGATAAGCATAAGGAGTATCACCGGTGAAACGGGACCTGCAAATCTGTTCTGCAATGCCTTCCTACTGTATAGCTTTTTTCACATGTATTTACCTGTGCTGGTTCTGACTGGGGTAGAGTTAATTTTCTTCACAGTAGCTAGCATGGGGCTATGTTTTGGATTTGTGCTGGAAACAGTGTTGATAACACAGGGATGTTTTCCTTTCTGCTGAGCAGTGCTTACACAGAGTCAAGGCCTCTTCTGCCTCTCACCCCACCCCACCAGCGAGTAGGCTGGGGGGGCACAAGAAGCTGGGAGGGGACACAGCTGGGACAGCTGACCCCAGCTGCCCAAAGGGCCATTCCATACCATATGATGCCATGCTCAGCATATAGAGCTGGGGGAAGAGGAAGGAAGCGGGGGATGTTTGGAGTGATGGCGTTTGTCTTCCCAAGTAACCGTTATACGTGATGGAGCCCTGCTTTCCTGGAGATGGCTGAACACCTGCCTGCCCATGGGAAGTAGCGAATGAATTCCTTGTTTTGTTTTGCTTGCGTGCACGGCTTTTGCTTTCCCTATTAAACTGTCTTTATCTCAACCCACGAGTTTTCTCACTTTCTCACTGGGGGCGAGTGAGCGAGCAGCTGTGTGGGGCTTAGTTGCCAGCTGGGGTTAAACTACACCACCACCTCACATACAACTAAATAAAACCTAACCTTTTTGCTTGGTCACTGACATGAAAATTCTTACAACAGTATCACCCCAGAATAAATGGCTACATCAGATGCAGGCCACAGACACGTACTTAGCTACATTTTAAATTAATCTTAGTGCCAAGAATAAGACCAAACCAATAGTCCTTCTATTGATTAGGTGCAGCACAAGCTGCAAAGCTACACAGCTCCTTCAGGCTGCCTGAGCTGTACAGTGAGAATTCAGGCAAGCAGCTAGTTCTGCTCCCAAATGAAGACAACCTCTTTCATTCAGACTAGTTGGGCCTTTTAAATTTCTTATTTTCTTTCTTTTTTTCTTTTTAGGCACCTGGACTCTGCCCACCTAACTTCATGGAGACATCACATAAAGATGGTAAACTACTTCCAGCTTTTACTAAATTGAAATCCATATGAACTGACAGTCTAAAAACCAAAAATAGTACTAAATAGACAACTGTTGGAAACTACAATGAAATGTAATCAGATCAGACCAGCACCACTATTCCTGCTGGTCTCAAATAGCCCAAAGGATATTGAAAATTAGCTGTTTAAAGTAAGATCAGTGTAGTCCATTAAATCTACTGATTCACTTCCTAAATCAGCTAAACTGCCTCTTAAAAGTACAGGACTGACAGAAGCTGTAAATTCAAGAAAAAAATGCAGCTATGCAGACAGGCACAGTGAACAAAAAAAAAAAAGTTGAACTGTTTGCTGCACACTTGACTTTTAAAACTTTTGTTAAACAGCTTGCCTGGCGCAAAGGTACCAATAAGGATGTAAAGAGACCTCCACTTCTTAATTGCTGGTTCAAATGCTTGGCTTGATACTAAGTAAAAGCCGTAATCCTCTGTCAGCCTTAAAATAAAATAAAATTTTAAAAAGAGTTCAAAGTCTACTCTTGCAGGATAGTCTTCATGCTACAATAAACAAACTGAAATCTGCAGAAATTAATTCAGAGCTATTGGTGCTCAGGCTGAGTTAATTCAGGGTGGTCACTTGCAAAAAATGTTTGGCTTTAGTCTTTGTTTCCCACATGTGAAAGAAGGCATAAGAAAATCCTGTTTACTCTACCGCTTGATGCAATAGATTCTGTGATGAGCGCCACAGAAAGAAATTACTCCAATTCAGAGAGACAATTTTTTCCCATCATTATAGTAAGCAAACCCATTTGCAGATAAAAGATGAGCCAGGGAAGAATATCCTCATGGCTGAAAGATGCAGTGAAAGACACGCATTAAACCAGTCTGTTTTTGCAAGGGTGTCAGAACAGCTTGAAGACCATAAAAGACATATTGAGGAATTCTATGATGACGTATAGACACAGAGGTACAGAATTAAGGCTAACACTGAATCTGCTGTCTTGTGCATGACTGAAAATCTTTACTTTATCATCACACTGGGTTATTCATTTTTTTACAACTCTCTCCCAGAGCCACCTTTTTGGCATCTCATTTTCTTACTATAAACTTGGTGTTACTTACTTTGTTTAGGATGTGACGTAATTTAATATCCTGGATTAGTGATTTAATAATCTGTGATTTAATAGCCTGTGATTAGTGATTTAATCCTCACACTAAAATGTATTTTTTCCAACTACAGAATGTTTAGTTTTTATGTTATTAGTATACAAGCAAGTCAGCAAGCAGCATGCTATGGCCAGAATAAGGGGTTTTTGTTCATTAAGGGAAGAAATGGGGGTTTTTTTTGCATGTAAGCATCCAGAGAGCTGCTTTTCTTTTTGGCTTTGCTGAAGACTGCAAAAACCGCAATGATGAAACCAACAGGTTTTGTTGCTAAATTCAGTGGGATCCAATACCATTCATCTATGGCGCAATTAACCTATGGTGAACTGGTTTAAAAGACTCTTTCCCCATAGGTTATTTTCCCTTTAATTATGCCAGTTCAGCACTATGTGGGGCTGTGCCCCAATCAGAAAAATGAAATAGATTAGGAAAACAAATACATACTGTTTATGAATGAATCCTATTTAAGTATAAGACTATGCAAACACTTGGACTGGCACAGCTGAAGGAATCATTGGGCAGAGAGATAACAGAAACCTGTTTAGGTGGCTATGTTGTAAAAGACGTGTACCAAGGCACTGCGCCACCAGTTTGTCTGTGCATCATTTTCCCAATTTGAAGAACGAGTACAGGTCTTGCCTCCATCTCAGAGGTGTCACAGAGTTTAATTAATGTTCGTAGAGTGCTCTCATAGTTTTGTGTGAAGATGCTACAGTGATACAAATTACTCAGTAAACCAAAGAATTATAGCACTCAGTTAAAACTACACAGCGTGGAGTTTTTAAAATAACCAAAAATAACATTGGGCAGATAGACTTCCATCTAGGAATTAGGGTTTGCCATGATTTCCTCCCAACTGACAAGCAGTTTCCCTTCTTAAGATGAAGAATGTCTTAAAAACCACATTAAATCTCAGAGGATAACCCAGTGCCATTTATGCATTACACCTGCATATCACCCAAGATGGACTTCTTGGTCCAAAGGATTCACAAGCTGTATGGGCAACGTCAAGAGAACTCATGCATGGGTCATTTACTTTCAGCTTATCTGCTTCTCTTGAGCAAAAATGAAACTCTGAAACATCCAACATAAAGAATAGCATGAGTGCAATAGTACACCTTCAAGATCAAACATCCAAAATTCAGAAAATTCCACTTTTAATTAAGCAATGAACTACATTTAGGATAGTTTTCATTTCCCTTGTATATGGAAGTTTTATCAAGCTATGGTTAATGTGCCCCAGAAAGAGAAGTGCTGCTTATTAAGGTTTATCTCTGAATTTACAGCTTGGGAGACCTAGCCAAGTTAATAGGACCAAGGAATTTTTGAGCTCCTGATCTTGCCAACTTCGTATCATATTAAACTTTGTAAAGGTGTGTCCTAGTTCCTGCAGCAGAACTCTCTAGAAGAGGAGCAGCCAGGGACAGACTTTTGGGATGTTTGCAGGCTCTTTTTCAACTATATAAATGTGAGCTTGGCTGAAGGGGTGTATGATTTTTAACAGTGCAGCATGCAATAAGAGCAAAAAAGACAGTTCTGTGGCTGGTAGGAAGAACATATGGATTTCCACAGCATGTCCCTGTCTGGAGCACACAAAAGCCTCCTGACACCACAGAGAAGGTTTATTTCAAACACCTTGCTAGGACTATGAAAACTTGGAAGTGTGGACAATTTGCCTCTATCCTGGCCTCAGTTAGTTCAGGTAACATTCACACAGAGTTAGTGTGGTTTAGGACTTTTGTTTCTTATCTGCACTTTCCTGCTGATTTATCTACACTGTCCCTTCCAGAACTTGCTCGTCAATTTATATGCTGAAACAGAATGCTTTTCTCTGTGTAGAAACTATGGTTTTGGCTAAATGTTAACAGAGCAACTTCAATCCTTTCAGCCAGTTTTTTCAGTGACATCAATGCCTGCTGTTTGATTTGTGCTGTTGGGCAAATTCCTCATAGGAAAAAAAATCCTCCTGTTTCTTCTCTGTGGCTAACATTCCCTGTCTATTCAATGAGGACAGTAATATGAGTGTCAGTCCCCCGCTATATTGCCAGTGACAGTAAAGCTACTTCTCAGCAATACTTCTGAATGTACAGTACACAAATAACTTGTGAATAAATCTACCTTTCATTCTATGAGAACCAAGAGGTCTTCAAAATCAAATCAGAAAGACTTCTGAGAAGGATCAAGGCACCTATCTGTCGTGGTTTAGCCCCAGTGTTCAGCCATCTGCAGGAAAGCAGGGCTCCATCACGCGCAATGGTTACTTGGGAAGACAAACGCCATCACTCCAAATGTCCCCCCCTTCCTTCTTCTTCCTCAGCTTTATATACTGAGCATGACATCATGTGGTATGGAATAGCCCTTTGGTCAGTTTGGATCAACTATCCTGGCTGTGCCCCCTCCCAGCTTCTTGTGCACCTGGCAGAGCATGGGAAGCTGAAAAGTCCTTGACCAGTGCAGCAACAACTAAACCATCTCTGTATTATCAACACTGTTTTCAGCACAAATCCAAAACATAGCCCCATACCAGCCACTATAAAGAAAATTAACTCTATCTCAGCTGAAACCAGGACAGTATCTAAATTTTTACAAGAATGAAGAGGAAGTTTTAGAAGGTAAGGTCTCTGGTCATTCTATGGTTGGAGGGTATTTTGGTTTTGAACTGCATCGTGCTTAAAGACTCTTTATTTTCATGTTAGAGCTGTAAGATGGCACAGTGGGACACTGGCTCTCCAAAGACTTGCTGGGAAGATGCCACAAACAAGGTGATGGAGTATTACATATTGAATTGCCAACAGCATTTCCCTCAGCCTCTGAACTTCTCAGTGATGTCTTCCAGCTATACTTGGGCAAAACTCAAGTCTTACCAGATGTACGATGAAGTCAGGGGTTGACATAGGGAACTTTTCCCTTCAATTTTTAAAAGTTTGATTATTTAGTTCAAAAGTGTGCAAACTCCATGGTCAGTGTCCACCATCATCTCGCATCTGATTCTTCCGTTTGATCCGTAAGCTTCTTAGGACAGACAGTGACCCACTCTCTGACAGTAACTTGCTACTGCAGAGTACATTTGTACAGTATAGTTTGAGCATTAAATAAAGATGGGTAACAATAATTTGAGAAGCAAAGAACATACGAGAATTGTATAACAATCTTTTAAAGTATTTCAAACTTAGCCTGAGTGTCCATGTGGGCATCATCTGGAAGTACGCTGGCAGTCACAGAATATTCCAGATAGTGTTTATGAAATTGGCCAAAAAAAAATTTAAAAAGCTAAGCAAAACAAACAGGAGGATATTCTTGCAAAAAGCCACTCTGCCTGGTTGCTGAGACAAAAGCTTCCTTCAAAACTATCTGTTTTGCTGTATCCTCTTCAGAGGCAGTCGATGAGAGGAATGTATACAGCCTCAGCTGTGTAGCTAAATTCCAATACACTACACTGAAGTTACTTCAGAGATATTTCATACCAAAGATCTAGCAACTCCCCACTGGGGGCCCATTAGTATGACAGAAGTGCTTAACATTTCCACCTAGTCAGCTGCATAAGAAAATGTTCCCAATACTGCCTGGTAGAAGCTAGCAGCATCCCTTAGGACAATAAATGAAAGAATTCAGCTATGCTGTGTGGATGCCACTTTCCCTACTCAAACTTTTTTCTTGTGACTGAGACAACACACAGTGTTGGCCTTAACATGGTAAGAGTTGGTCGGTTCCTCTGGGTTTAAAATAAAAAAGCATACAGGGAGCGCAAGCAGGTAGAAAGGATTCTATTTTGGAGAGAGGAGAAAGGGTGAGGAGAAGAGATTATTTATGACAGGCATTTTTATGTCCTGACCATGTTTGCTGTCTGACTGCACTGTTAACTGCCCCACTTCATTTTCCATCTATGAGAAATCAGTGTCTTCTTATGGTATAAGAAAAGTGAAAATGCAACACAAATGAAAGAAACAGTTCACAGTTAAGGAAAATCCTGTGCAAAGAGATGTGTTATAAACATGACCAGGAAAGAATTTACAGGACTGTTTAATAGAGATGAATTCCAGAAATAAGACCAGTAAAAAGTGATACCCTGTGAACTTTCCTCTGGAGGCTAAATATCTGTCTTCCTGCAAGAAGGCTTTTCCACCAGAACTCTTCCTGTGCTATACCCATCACCAAATTCCTTCTTGTGTTTCTTTGATCACATTTTGGACTATGGCACACAAGACTTTTGAGAAGTCAGTAACAAAAGGAGCAAACTATAGCCTGGCTATGGACTGTACATCCACTCAGAATAAAATGCCTAGCACAAACAATTTTAACTGAAATCCTTTCCCTGTCTTACCCATGGCAGTTTCCATTAATGATAAACTAACACCACGTTGTCCTTCTCTACAAAACATTAAGTGATGAAGACTCACAGTGAAATAAAAACTCTCAAGACCATTTTACGTGTGAATAAACTGAAATGCAAGAAACTCCACTCATCCCAGACACAACCTGGAGGACAGTTGAAATCTAATGGCTAAGCTGGACAACGCACCAACAAAGAAGAGAGCGTGGAAGGGACGGAGTGATTAAAGGGGGAGAGAAGAATATCTCAACCTCATTTAGTGTCACAGTCACTATGGAGGGCTTTTTTTCCCCCAACATCTTTGTCATCTCTCAAACAGCTCAAGGTATTTAGCCACTAGTATCTTCACAGACACTGAAGTAAATCAATTCAATACGCTAATCTGTTAATTCTTAAGCAACAACAAAATCAGTAATCATCTGGTACTGATAATCACAGCAACAAGATATTTGCAGATTTCAACTACTAGCATTCAGGAATTACCTTCCTTCTAGAGTAGTCCTCATGTCCACATACTTCAATGCATCTATTTAATACTATAAATTATTATGTTACTACACTGTCCCTTTCTGAAAAAAATGTTTCATCCATTCTGCTGGCACTACAATCCCCAAAGTTAAGTCAAATGAGCATTAAGTGGCTTGAATCTTTTTTAGAAGAGCTTATTCAAATTCTTCTTTTACTCTTAAGACAATAAATATACAGGCTATATTCCCAAGCCACCTCTCCATATACCTGCTTTTACTTTTTGAACTGTCCTGAATTAACATTTTAATACTGCAATTACAATACTTTTGCTGTAATTCTCAGGACAAACAGTTACACAACTTGTGTCCAGAGCTAATGTCGACCTTCTGTGATTTAGCAAATTATGAGGAACAAAAACTGCTCAATATTCATATACTTTAAGCCAAGAAAGCAGCATTCTCTAGACTGCCTATTCGCAGACCAGCATATTCGCTCACTTATCCCATGCTGAGTCCAATAGCTTGCAACCAGTTGAAGGAAAACTTTAAAAAGTTTTACAGTTTTGATATTCTGAAAGACAGAGAACCCCTCTTTCTTGCTGCTGTGTTCAAATGATGTACCCATCTATTAATAATGGACCTTACTTCTAATTTTAGTATCTTTGCTGCAACAAAAAAATCTTCAATAGCTAGCACTTTCTTCTTATGAAGGTATTTATATATAAATAACATTCTTTTTGGTACCTTTAAAAAGACTTAAATCTTTAAGTTTATTTCAAGGCATTTTCTTGAGCCCTAAGTTAATATATTCAGCCTGTTCTGCAACCTATCCCATTGCTAAAGCCCTGTTCAAAATGTGGACACCAGAAGCAGATCCAGTATATCAGTACTAGCCTCATCAGTGCCACACTCGGAAGTAAAATCACCTCTTCCTACCACCTACCATTCCTGTTTATATTCATAAAGACTGAATAAGCTCTTTGTGCCGCAGCATCACAGTAGAAGATCAATCTGAATTATTTATTCACTGACTCCTAGATCTTTTCCAGAGTTGCTGCTGTCCATAATGCAGTCCACTCTGGCCTGCATTTCCAGTTTTTTAAACAAATAACTTTGGCTACTTTAAAAGGTACTTTGCTCATTTAATGGGTCCAGCATACCAAATACTACAAACAGCTCTCTGTCCTTGCCTTGCCATACTTTTACTATTTCAATACTTTCATGTCACTTGCACATCAGTAATTATTTTGCAATTTCTTCCACATCACTGAAAAAAGTACTCAATATTGCCCAGATATGCCCCAAATCTCACAGAACACTTAAAAATATCACCTTCCTGCCCAGTGATGATTCCCAGAGAATCATCATTCCCAGACTGAGATTTTCAGCAGCCATTGAAGTCTTCCAAGCATTTTCTTGGAACTCTGCTATGAACCATCAGAGCCTAATAGATATTAATAATGTATTGTTTGGTTATTAAGAGGTTTGGAAGTATGTCCCTTGTCTCTTCTGATTTGAATACAAAGGACTTTTTTCTCTAAAAGAAGTACATTTTTTGAATGTTGCTACTTTGCCAACATGGTTACTCATGATTTTACATCCTCATTATTTTATTCTTAGTTTGCTGCAACAACATCCTTTTACCCATACCCTTGTCAGCTTACTTATCAGACAACTCTCTGATGTCCTTAGCATCTTTTATCAATCTTCTCTGCTTTATAACTTGTCATTTACTGTTTCTATAACAATCCTTCACATTTTTTATTCATTGTGATATTTTTTTCCCTCTGCCTTCAATTGCCATTGGTTCCCATTGGATATCACATATTTGATTCAAACTTAACTGATTTTTCCATTGTAAAATGTTAATAAATTATTCTTAAAGATGTTTTTATTTGCTTGAAAAACCCTAAACAACAATTCTTTATTTTGGGGTCTGATGTAAGTGACTGAGGCCAGATTTTTTACTGTGTACTAGACCATTAATTTCACAGAAGTAGAGAAACCAAGTACTAGAATAAGGAATGTTATTTTGAGATTGCATTTAAACCAATGAAAAGGAATGTACTGTGACTGCTAAACATCCACAAGAATGTTTTTCATTCATCATATTAATCAGTCTTTTATCCCCCTCTTTCAAACAATATTTTTGTGCTTTCAAATAAAATACTCTAGGCTTTTGTCACAGGTCAAACACTTGACATTTTTTACAGTGTGTTCTACAAGGCCCAGCTCAGCAGCAGAGCTACGCTCACATTAGTACCAGCGTCACTAGTGGACAGAGCCATGATTTATTAGGCAAAGGGGAGAAGCAAGGACTAATTGGCCATATGAGGACACATAAGCATGTGAGAGGAATGCATAAACAATGGAGAACACATACAAAGGTAGCTTGCTCCTCTGGCATGTCCCAAAGCACAAGATAAATGGCATTATTATAACAGATCTGAGATATAAGAAATGCAGTACAAATTACACATGCAAATTCTTTCTTCCTCAAAATAGTATCCTGAACAGAAATACTCCTATATGAAATAAAGCCAATTTTGTATAGTTTGAGAAGATATAATTTAGTAAAGGTGAGAAAGGTGAGAAAGTGTCTTTATGTTAATTTCCTCACAGTAAATTGATTAAATCTGTGATTACAACTTTTTTCACCACCAGCACCACATTGGAGACAAAATGCAGACTTCAACATGTTTGAAATATCAGAAATGTCTTTATCTTTTGCAATATGCCCATAAAGGTGTATGCTTATAGCAGAAATTATGACATTCTAAAATAATTCAGTATATATTCAATATGTACATTTCTGTGAGGACAATAAGATATTTTTAAAAGTCTTAGGGAGGGCCAGTAGACATTTGCATGCATCAGGCAACCATACTTCAAAAGAACTGGCTTGGTATCCTCAGTAACAGCTGCAGATATAGTGCTAATAATATTGTAAAATAAGGCTTTAGATATCAAAACAGCAACTTTTTTTTTTTTTAACTGCCCTTGATCTCTTACCATACTATATTTAGTAGCAGCCACCAGTGTAATCCTCCAATGTGACCTATATATAGAATTAGAAGATGTTCTTAAGAGCTGTATTTTGGACAAGTAAAAAAATAAAGAAAGGGGAAAAAAAACCACCAGAAAAACCCTAGCCTGAAACACATGTGGTGCACAGAAAACTACTCTCCTAAATGTCAGCTGTAACTCAGTGATTGGTTAGATTTTGTCCACCACAATATAGAGGTAACATTGATTAAAATTGTCACACACTCAGTGCCGAGCCAATGAAGTATGTGCATGACTGCTGGCAGTTCCACAAGTTTCACTGAAGCAAGAAATGAATATGCCTAGTGCTTGTAAGTTGGTACCCATAGTAAAGTATACCTTGAGATTAGAGTTCAGAACAATAATCTGAATCTATTTTCATTATGTGGAAATGCAAATCCATTTGTTTTGTTGAACTGGTCTGTGCTCTATAAGACCCAAACACTACTTTGAAAGAATTTCGGCCTGGGAACTCTCTGCAGTTTAGATTAAGAAAAAAATAAGATTGCTTCTGTCATTTCTGTCCATCAGGAAGGAGCCACATTAACCAAGTAGGTCTGTAATATGTTGTTATGCCAGTTGTATTTTATTACCATTGATTTATCCATAAAGCAAACACAATTATGGCTATTTAAATATTATCCTTCAACTATTTACTTATCTTCTAGAGAGAAAGCAAGGCATATCTGAGTACAGATCAGAATACATGATTTTGAGGTTAGGCAGTGAGTTAAACAGAGAGATGTGGTTCTTTTCACTGCTTGTGGCTCTTCCACGTAAATAAATCAGAGCAGCCTTACAGTATATTCTATGGAAAGTGAGAGACACAATAATCCCAGAGGCAATCGGAACTTAATGGATTTGTATGTTTTGAGTTTCCATTGGAGCTTTCCATATGTACTCAGGGATCAAATCTTTTTATTCCCTACACCATAAACCACAGTTCTTTGTAGAAGGGGAACGGCCCAAAACTGTTTGCAATAATGGTAAAACACTAACAAACCTGGCAGGTAGGCAGATGTTCTGTGAAATTAGGCATGTAAAACTACAAAAGGTAAGTTTTATTTTTATTTCAGACAAACCACAAAAGAGTAATATCATAGAAAGGTTTTATTAGCAAGACCATGTACTGCCATTTGGACACCTCAGTATGAGAGCTATGGGTGCAATCAAGCTCTTCAAAGGCTTGTGACAGGAATGTGGTATGGGAAGAAAAAGAAAACCTGTGTTCAGCATAAAGACCATAGAGATAGATAAAGTGTTAGCTGGACATTTGATCCAAGTAATTTTAAAACAATAAAAATTATCTTAAAGAACTTTATCCTTTGTTTCTGGATACAGGGAGGCTTTTTCCAGTTTTCCCAACATGGCTTTTTGCAGGCCTGAAGATTTATAAAACTCTGGATATTAAACTGGCCAAAACAGCCATTTTGGAGCTCAGTAATGTTTGAAGAAAATGCATTGTTGAGGAAAAAGTGAAATATTTCTCTATAAAGTTTTCCGAAATAGTGGAAAAAAGAACAGCAGTTATTTGAAAGATACACATAAGTTTCAGAAGCAAGAAATAACAGAAAGCACGTCAGGCACATTGTTCTGTAATTTGGTCTAAAGATCATCAAAACTCATGCAGTAGAAGTGTTGACATATACATATACACATTCCATCTAAGGCCAACATCAGCTCTACATTTAAAGACTAGGTTAACCGCAGAAATAGTGGAATTTATTTGTACCACTGTACTTGGCACCTGGACATCAAAGTAAAGCTGTGTTCAGAAAGAAGCACTGCATGTTCAAAAACCTTTCTTTACATAAAACTTTGTTTTTATTGGACATTAGTGAGTCAAAGGCAGATGGCTGATCTAATTTTAGTTAGGGACAGATACAACCCACCAGCAGCCAGGGTAATCAAGGGTAGCCAAGGTTCTGAGCCCCAAGCAACAAATTTATTTTACCTCATATTCAGATTCCAGTGTCACAGTGTTCTGTTTTAATTTTTCTTTCAAAGCTGGATCAACCTGCAAGACAAACAAGAATACAGCAAAAATGTTTGCTTGTAAGAATTTTTTTTAAAAGAAATCTTAACCTCAAATAAACTAAATATTGGTACATGGAAACCCTCCTCTCCTCTAAATGAGTTTATGTGCTGTTTGTTCAGATACCAGGATGATGAACACAGTACAAGAATTGGGCTGAAAAGAGACAGGTCAACAGCCAAACTTTTCAAATCAAAAAGGAAGCACATTTGTAACTAGCCCTGCACTTGCATTACCTTAGATACTTAAATCTGTAACTTTAGTTTGAAACTGTCAAACTAAACAAAACCTTAAACAAATGAAACAAGAAAAAGAAAATTGTGATCACATTACCTATTTTTACTCTTGAATGTTGTGTTCCATGAATAGGTATAAAATATACACTGGTTTTCAAAGTCTAAGCATGAGTCAAACTTCCAATTTTCTGGTGAACACACAGCTCATTCCTAGTTTTGATTCTGTACCGACAATGCTGGTGATTCCTGCCACCTTTCAGAGAATTTTGTTCAAAGAACAAATCTAAGAAGAGAAATGTCAGTGAACCAGAGCAGATGTGTTCCACATTTTAACTTCTGAGCCCAGAAGTTATGTTCATCCCACCCTTTGCTAAGTAACATCTGTCTCCCACAGGCCTAAGAGTAGAAACAAAGGGGAAAAAGATAATTAGCATTCTTCACGCTTAGAGAACACGTTTTATGTTCTCCTCAAACAGACATCAGCCATGTGCAGTATTCAGACACAGTCTTTAGGCTAATCAATTAAAATATCAAATAAATCTACCATGAGAAAACATTCTCATTTTTAGACCTTATATACAACCAGTGTTAAACAAACCAAATGTGTAAGGAGACTGGTAATGTGTTTAGTTCTACATCCATGGTACAGTAGTCCAACTATGACTAGTTCAGTGAAGAAAAGTTGTTATTCTTAATTTGCTGCTTCTTGATCTGAATGAAAAGGGCTCAGTTAGCCTTGTCACAACCAACCCTGAATGTCTATAAGCAGTCTAGAAAAGAAAAAGGAGGGAACACAAGTTATAGAATCTGCCTGGTTGATGCGAAGATCCACCTTCAGATTCTGCCCCAGCACAAGTTCCTGATCCTCAGAGGTACTTAAAATACACATCTATCATCTGTATTGATGGGAATTACTCTGAGGAACTTCCCTAGGCCATAATGTTCCCCTTGATTACAGACACTGCCTGCTAGTTAGTATGCAGCCTGTGAGACCTCAATTCCTAAGGATGCTCAGACAGGCAAGTCTAATACCATCTGTGCATGGCCAGAGGTTTGATTTCCCTGTCTGATCAGAGATATGGCCATAGAAATACATGCATTTGCAACTTCCACACTCATTACACTTGGGAACGAAGCCAAAACATCTAAAATGGTTAAAGTTTGTACAGGATACAGCTCCCACCTTCTTTGTAATAAAAAATCCCTTGTAAAACAAGGTACTGTCTCTGCACTGGGCCTCTACATCAAATAAAAAATGAAATGCTACATCTCTGTCTTGGCATTCAAGGCCTCCACAGAACTGCCCCTCATTAAAGATGGATTGCCTCTCTCCTTCTGTGACCACGACCTCCAACAACCACGCTTCATTAGAACAACGAACCCATCCATCACACGTGCAGAAATGCAAACACTTTGGGCAGCCGAGACAGGCTTTGGACCTTGCTTTCACAGAGGTAAGAGTGATCATGGACCTCACTGTATTCAGAACTAAATGCAAACACTATTTGTTATGCTTGGTGTTCTCACAATACACATATGGACAAGGGGAAATAAATGCTCCAGCAAGTAAAGAAGCAAGAGAGTTTTACTTCCTCTTATGCTTCCACTTCATTTAATAATAAGGCACCCAAGATAACATGGTTGGAGCAGCATTTTTACGTAATTAACCACAGCCAGAATTTAACTTACAAAGACAGCTCAATATCCCCATTATCAAGTTTTATTTTAGCAATTTTTAGTCTGTTTGTTTAATGGTGGTGTTTGCATGGCCACATTTCTGTAAGGTAAAGGGAAATGAGCAGTGAAGTTACTGCTGCTTCTCCTCCCTTACAGGCCCTTCTGTCCTAAGACTTCCTCATGTATTCATTCTCCTCTGCCTGCACAAAGGGAGAAGACTAGCTAAAACTGAGACACAGCATCACAGTACTCATAACTGTTCGATGCTGTAGCTTTAATATTGACAAAAATGCAGAAATGAAGGAAGCTAGTTGAAATTTCTCAGGAAAAAGTTATCCTGTAAATGAGAAATGAAGAGAAACTGCTTCTTCTTTAGAAGCAGGAATTTTAGTCAAATTAACTTACCAAAAAAGAGTAGTTAAAGCCTGTTTTGAGGGTAAACTATACACACATCTTGGCAAGCTCTTAATATTTAACATACAGGCACATGAAAGACTTAAGTCCACTCTGCAGACCATGTTATTTTGCTCAAAGTTCCACAAAAAAAAAAGGGAGCAAGTATGTATTTCCTCTTATCTTTACCTTTTTTGTTCCCTACATACTTATCCACGTAGAACAATTTAAACATACTTGACTACGCACAGAAATTGAGTTATCTGCATGTTCTAAAGCCTTGGTTGCAAACCCCTGCTTTTCAGTTGCCAAATGGAGACAGACAGGTTACAAATTGTTTTCAGAACCAATATGGCAGTTGAGAAGAAGTATGTTATAAAGTTCTGTTTCCACAGTGTTTGTACCATGCTGCACTATCTTTGCAACATCACAAGAACAAAAAAAGGAAAACAGAACGGTGCTATTTTCATTCTGAAAAAGCAGATAAACATCAATATGAGCCATGATCACAGATCATAACCAGGGAACACTTAAAACGTGGGCAGAGCCAGGAAAGTGTCCATGCCAAAGTGGTAGCTCCTTTATATTACACATCTGCCACAAGATCCAAATACAAAGATATAGATTTTGCTTCCACGATGACTGCTATGCCAACACACATAGTGCCAAGTGAGCCAGAAGTATTCAGCTATACACTGGCAAATGAATCATCAGCTAAATTATGAATACAAATCTCTATTAGTAAATATGATGGGGGCAGTAGACAAAGCCCAAATGCCATAACAACCTGGCAGTGTTCTCTGCACCGTTATTTAGGAGGCAGGAAGGAACAGAAAACAATATCCCTTTACACTAGAGGACTCCTCCTTGTCAGGCAAAATCTCAGATGTTCCTTTAAGATCCATTTAAATTCAAGCTCTGTCTCTACATATGGAATTCAAAGATGTGTGGACTTGTAATTACAGCATAACTTCACATTAAATTATTACTGAAAAACTATTGAAATACTTGATGGAAGTATTCAGACAGCTTTCATGAGATGCTGTCTGCAAGGCTTCAAAACCAATACTGTAAATATCATTTTTCAAGGCTTTACTATTTTTTTTTCTGGGGTGTGGAGGGTTTTTTTTCGCCTATGTAGCATTTGCAGCAAAAATGAATGAAACATTCTCAGAGTATTTTGCACTATACAGGCTTATTTCATATTACATCAACTGGAAGTGCAAGGGCAGATATATAGACAAATCTCAAAAAAGGTTTAAGAACAAAGTTTTCAAATTAGAATTTTGTCCCATTTCACACTCCACTGTTCCTTCAGATGTACCCTTACTTAACTTCAAAAAGTTCCCAAAGATACAGACTTTTAAAAAAAAAAATCTTAGGTGGCTAAAAGTAACAGGGGTTAAGCACAGAAATATTCTTAGAAATCTTAGTAGGCAACTATCAGAGGCTGTAAGTACGTAAAAACATTTTTAAACGTTTTAAACATTTTAAAATGTAGCTGCCACTTCTCAGTTTTTCAGTTAGAACCTGGACAGAATTTCTAGGTGTACAAAAAGGTGCACCTCGGGGTGCAGACGAGGGGCATGACTTCAGAGCAAAGCAGGAGTACCTGGTGCTTGCAGCCCCTACCAAACCAGGGACTCCTGCAGTGCACTGTGATAAACTGTTGGCCTCTCTACACTCGTTTCAGTGAAGGGAAATTTTTGTTTGTGACACAAATATTTCTGGTACAGTTATAAACCTCAATGTGCTGCTACTAAAAAAATTCTCTAGCTAACAATTTTGCACTGATCCTCAGTGACCACAGTTCATTTCAGTGCAGAAGCAAATAATGCAGACAGAGAGTGACCGTGAAATTTGTGAACGTCACTAACTTCACTCCAGGATATGGAAAGGATAGCTCTTCCACAAAGGAAACCAAAGAACACCATCACTATCCCCTTTTGATGTTCAGAGGGATGGAACACCTCTCCTATGAAGAAAGGCTGAGAGAGTTGGGGTTGTTCAGCCTGGAGAAGAGAAGGCTCCAGGGAGACCTTATTGCAGCCTTTCAATACTTAAAGGGGGCTTATAAGAAAGATGGAGACAGACTTTTTAGTAGGGCCTGTTGCAATAGGACAAGGGGTAATAGTTTTAACTAAAAGAGGGCAGATTTAGACTAGATATAAGGAAGAAAGTTTTTACAATGAAGGTGGTGAAACACTGGCACAGATTGCCCAGAGAGGTGGTAGATGCCCCATCCCTGGAAACATTCGAGGTCAGGTTGGATGGGGCTCTGAGCAACCTGATCTAGTTGAAGATGTCCCTGCTCATTGCAGGGGAGCTTGGACTAGATGACCTTTAAAGGTCCCTTCTAACCCAAACTATTCTATGAAACACAGGAATACAAAGCAGATTAGCAGTGTCACTCCTGTTCAGCATTCAGAGAGGAGGAGCAAATTGATGCACGTTCTAATTTTCAGGGTAGCATCCCAGTTGTCCACAATGTACATATGCCTGGATCTGTAATTTAAATACGCTACTTTCACAAGCAGTCTCTCTCTCAGTTCTAACCATTATTACTTATTTGTCTACTTACTATTTGTGGCCATGGGTTTTAGCGCAAAACAAGTCTCGAATATATTACATCTTCTAAAATTAAGGGTTCAATTACTACACAAGGAAACTGTCAGGAGACAACCATGTCATGAGAAGAGGACTGTGTTTCTAACAGTCTCCTCTCACATAAGTCAGTGCAGTAAGTTGTATACTTGTGTCCAGAAACTCGCATGTACTGACCAAATATTTGTAGCCAGTCTTACAAAACTTTCCCTCTAGCAAGCATTTCCAGAAGGCGGTAGAAGATGTTTCTACCCTAAAACTAGTTAGTTATTTTTACTAAAACATGAGCATACTTTCCTACCCTATCCTCCACAAAATAATATCCCACTGAGAAAGATTTCAGCTTTTACTTTGGAAATGGGGAAGGATGATGGCTTGAATGAACATGAATTAAGCTTTTTTTTTTTTCATCTGCTCACACCAGCATAAATACATGGGACACAATTCTCCTGCAGTATCCACAACACAGAGAGTCACAAAATGACTGTTTATATGGAATTCATTTTGTTCTCCCACCCATTTTTTAAACTTAGAATAAACCAGAACCACCAGTTCTGGCTTTCCCAATAGCATATCTGCTTTGAAAACATTTATCATATGCCTAACTCCTCTAAATGGAAAATCAGCAATCTTGTGTGGATCAGTCAACTTTAATCTTCCTCGAGAAGAAAAGACTCCCATAAATTGTTACAAAAGTCTGTATCATAAATATTCCAAACTGTGGTTTATGAGCAGAGTGAGAAGCTGTAGACAAGACAGGATAAATCCCAGAACTCAGGAAATGCAAGGCAAACTACAGCCAAGCTGCATGCCATTCTACTTAAGGAATTAAAGGAACAAAGCTTGTAAAGGTTGTAAAGTACAAGAAAGGTTGTACTTATGCCAAACTCTTTGGCATATAGTCTTTGGTAACAGAGAAGGGCAAGGCAAAACATAGGCATTTCATGCAACTTCATTCACAACATCCTTTAACTACATTATTTATAATATTTAATACATGAAAAACACTTGGGTAAGGCTACTGCATACGCTTGGATAGGAATACTTCTGAATGCTGGGGAGACAGCTGAGACTAGATGCAAAACCTGGCTTTGTGTCCTTTGACTCTTTCCTAAGATCTGCATAGAACACAGACAGTTAAACGAAAAAATATTTCATCCAGAATCTGACAGAAATAAATGCAGACATATCCAGAGGAGCAATATAAAGTCTTATTACAGCAGCAGTTCCCAGAGTTACGGTACATGGTGCACCAGCGATCTCTCAAAATCCAAATCTTCTACTTGCTTCCAGATGGATCAAAAAAAGACCTACAATCCCAAACTCTGGACCGTACATTTTCACATGTAATGCCATGGGAAATGCAAGTTATTATTATTAAGTTAAAGGCTAATATGATAACCAAACCATCCCATACTTCAGCAAGCACTTAAGCATATCTAGATTTCTCATATATAAGGTCATCAAAACTAACAAGGGTTCTACAGCTTTCAGTTCTGAGAAGAACGTACTCAAGCATTTAATCAATGATTTGTATGCTTTTGCATCCAGCTTGATTTGCAGGTGCACGTTTATTTATTTGATTTATAGAACATAAATTAGTGCCTTAAACCTTGGCTCTGAGTATGCTAGCATAAATTTCATTTCACAGTAAAATTCAGTGCAAAAACTGTTCCTTCCAGTATAAAATAAAATATTCCAATAGAGGAAAAAACCCTACATCTCCAGAACTAACAGCAAGACCCTTGGTGTTTTTGAAAGGTCCCTGCAAGGAAAAGCAAATTTTGCTGCATGCATATAGATGAACCAGCACAAAGCATCCCCAACCACACCTCTCACCTTAAAGTCAGAATGGCAGAGCTATCCAATACGGGATCTCAAAGCTGACATTCCTGGGCTTTGCTACATCTTGGTTTCCCTGCAAGCCAATAGTACAAAGGGAGGTACTTGCTAAGTATTCTGTGCAGTTTTTCCAAAATTTCCTTTTTACTTTCTTCCAAACAAGAAACAAAAGTGTAAGACCTCCCAGGTGACTTGGATAGAACATGCTGAAGATCCATGGTGTAAACTATGCAAGAAAGGCAAGAGTGGTTCAGCCTGATTTACTATCAGAGGATTTAATGCATTTATTTATCATCACAGACAGGGGTGAAAAGTAAGGCAATAACACGTTCTTTCCTGTGGGCCAAAATGGGGACCACTGGTCACAAAAAAAGATTCTTAGCCTGGAACAACAGTTGCAGAATTTGCTGAATCAGCCATCAGAAAACATTGACAGAGAACACAGCAAGAGGACTAAGACACCTATTTTAAAAAACATTAAAAGACAATTTCTCAAGGTGCCTTTGTAAAGTGTCTTTAGTATGCTATACCTGTCCTGCTACAGCCACTTAAACTTCATGAAGTACAGGACATAAACTAAACACCCTGAAGGCATCAGTTCAGAAAAAGGAAATGTTAAATAAAGCACTACTTAAAAAAATTCCTTTTCTTCTCCTCAAAGTGTGGGTATAATTTATGAAAAATTAATGAAATCTACTACAAGATTTTAAGTTCTTAAATACTGGTTTCATCATCCCTTAACTTATATGCAAGCTCTTTGCAGTGTTTTAACAAACCTCTCAAAATTCCTTAAAATGCTTGTGCTGTTAATACATATATTTGACATTAACATTTTCAAATGCATTTTCTGCATATTTCAGCTAACCCATCACCATGTTATTTAGTTACTATTAGTACAGCATTAACCAATGTATGCAAAAGGAAAGTCCAATTCTAACATGAAAAATGTCGAACTCCTGCCTTCAAAATCCTGTGACCTTTACTGGCAAAAGCAAAAGCTTTTACTTTGAATAAAAGTTGCACAAATACAAAAGGAACTTTAATAAGAGTTCTTGAATACTTACTAAAGAATGATTTGCTATATCCAAATTATAGGGTTAATTGGTTCCACCTGTGCCAACTTTCTGAGAGTAATGGACATGCTAGTGAAAGCATACCTAAGGTATATGTAAGGACTCACATAGAGTGTGAGTTTGTGATGCCAGTATTTAGGGGAAAAAACCCTTTTTGCCTCTAAATAGAAGATACTTAATAGCTGGAAATAATAAAGACAAAATACAACTTTTGGATGCAATTCCTGCAGAGTCAACATTTTTTATCATATTTTTAAAAGATTGCTTTTGAATGGCTATGTGCCTACTATGCAACTTAAAGCTGGAAAAATAGTGCACATATAGTTTAAGCTTTTCCTTATCACTCCCTTAGTCAGATCCTAACTCTGGACAGAATCAACCTCTTTGTGGTAACTCCAAAAAACAGAAAGGTCACTTAAGTTTCTGTTAAAAGCAAGTAACTTCAAGAAAGAAATTGTTAAGTGGCAGTTGAAGCCAGCATGCAAGCAGTCTATGTTCCTCTCGTCGTAATCTTTTCATTGCTGTACTAGCAGTCAGAATAGGATCGGAGAGGGTGTCCTCTTTAGTTCTGTACTTCAGCAGACATACCTGTGTTCAGGTGTTCACTGACTGTTCAATTAGGCTCGTCCTGGTAAACTAGTCCTGGTAGCATCTTACTTTAACAACATAGCAAAACCCAAGGCACCATACAGTATCTAAACCGCTATGTTTCGCTTGGTGTATCAGTTCAGAAACACAAAGGAATTAATTTAAAGGGAAAAGTCTAACTATCTCATAGGAGACCATACCTTAAAAGCTTCAGTAAAAGCACTGAAGCTTCTATAAAACAACAACAACAACCACCCCCCCCCAACCCCCAAACCCAAAAACCCGCAACCAACCAGCCTTTTCATGTAGGAACAGAGATAGTCTGATTCTTCAAATATCATATAAACACATAATACAGTTAAACAAATGCACAAGCACACTTACAGATTAGGAATGCTTTCTGTAATCAAACTTAAACATATATAAATATATATGAATTTTTTTCTTTTCTAAATGCCTAATTTAATGCCTAAGCCCTGTCTTGAGCCATGTGAAAATATACTTGCTACCCTCATACAGACAAAGTCAGCTTTCACAAATCAACAGCAAGAAAATATACATTAAAATTTTTGCTGACTCAAAATAATCAACAATATAAAACAAAACCAAAAAGTCTGCTGGCTTTTAACCCTAAAAATTGTTTTTAATGATGTTTTAAAATGTAATTTTGATTTATAATACAAAACTCAAAACCTTCTGTAAGTATTGAAACAAATTTTCACTTTTTATGTCTATTTGAACAGAAACAATGTTCAGAATTTAGTGAGAACTTATCAAAATTGCTTTGGTTGTCCTGAAACTGTGTTCTGCAAATGAATTATGTCTTGAGAACCCCCCTAACTACTAAATTCTAGTAAGTGCCATCCTAATTCTCTATGTGTTAAAGGAATTAACACTTCTCATTCTATAGTTCACATAGCATGTATGTAAAAATACTTTCCACACTGACATCTAGTGAAGTTTTACAGTAAGAAGAAAAAGTCTGTTCTAATACTTTGCACTTACAGAAAGCTTTTCATCTTCCAAATTACTTATATTTTAGATTACTAGGATTTGCAATACATTTGAACATAATGCACTATTTTCTTTTGAAAGATATTTTGCCACTATTTTTAATAAATAATGCATTTACCTGCCAAAGGCTCAGACATTCTGATGGGTACATTAGAGAAAGTTATAATGATAAGATCTCGTGTAATTAAATTTAACACGAGTAGCAAAGTTACTGTTTTCTTATTATGCCAGATGTACTTACAAGGGCTAAACATCCAACATTAACAAAACAATTCTACTAAATTCAGTGGGAATTATGAATGAAAAATATTTTAATTCATTCATTTTAAATATTAATAAGACAAGCCATCTCTCTTCTGTATGCAGTATCCAGAAAGCTTGTATTCCCACATTCTCTGTCTAATCAATGAAGAAACAGAGGTTCCTCTGGGAATACCTAAATTAGTCTCCTGTTCTGAATCATCCCAGAGCTTATGCTTGGTAGGTTTTATGAACAGCACTCATAGTCTTTGAGGGTGCAGAAGTGGAGGGACTGTTACGGAGAGCTTGTGAATTTCCTGACCCCACAGCCGCCCATCTACTCGCACAGGGACAACATACAATCTCAGATACCTTCTACCCTCCCTGAGCTGCACTCCAGGGAGGCAAGACATGATGTTGTACCAGCTACAACATTAATTTCAGCACTCATTAAGGTTCTAAAGGCAAAGTCTCATTTTTATGCCTCATCAAAAAAGGCAGTTAAGCACTGCCTGACACAACACACAGGAGGTTCAGTGCTGACTCCAGGGAAAATGTATCACCTATTGAATCACAAGCAAACCTTTAAATGCTTTCTGCAGTGACAGATATTTGAAGAGAGACAGATTATGCGTTTTCCCCTCTCATTAGCGGTTGTACTCAAGATATGAGTTTGGGCTCTGCTTTTTCAGACTGCCGCATAGCTGTAGTTTGCAACAGAACCAACTGACTTGAGCCTTTCTAGCCTCAAAACACAAAGGAGAAGAAAGGGAAGATCCATTTAGACAGAGATTGCACTTAAAATGGAAACATTCCTGGGCAAAGGGTTTTCAACACTTTCTTGGTAAAAACTGTAGTGATCTGCAAGTCAAGAAGTGCAAAAAATTCTGGTCTAGGGACTGGGACTCCAGTACTTCTGTTTGAGCTTCCATCTGCTGACACCATGGATATAGGCTTCACAAGATGAGTCTGGAAAGCTAGATGTCTTCTGGTGCTTGAGGGAGGTGAGGGGAAAAACAGCTGGATATTAAATTATGTTTTGGCTAAAAGCTGCCTGAAGCTAAATTACACACTTGTAATCACTTCAATTGCAAGGCGAAAATACTAGTAATTAATTGTGGCACTGTGACAGGATTTAAAGCAACCAAACAGAATTCTTGGTAGTATACAAAATGTAAAAATCTGAAATCTATCAACATTTTATGTACTGAAATTAGTTCCACTTGCAATGGCATCAGAATGAGTTTCTCCAGTTAATAACCTTCTCTTCATCTGAATCTAATCTTGACAACAGAAACACCATCAAGGATTATGAAATGGAAAAATGGCTTCTGTTTAAAACAAGGAACTCTTCATACTTGCACTCTATTTTGTATTTCATCACAGAGAAGCTCAATAATCTGAGTTAAAGCTGCCAGATGCCCAGGTTTCTCCAGACACTGCCCTTTTTTCCACACAGAAATTCTGTCCAGGCAAAAAAAAAGATCAATTTGGCCATTTCCCTGGAATTTCCAGATGCTCAGCAGCATAGTCAGGTGGTAGCTCTAATGTGGCTGCTTCATGCTTGGACATTCTGGACCAGGACTTTCGTGCATCCAAACAAAGAGTTACTTTGTGTGCAGAACATACCTAGCATGCTCCCTTTACTGAGTACTCCTGAGTAAGACATGCCAGATAGGGTCCAAATTCTGTCCTGAATTTCCTGGACATAAATATGAGAGCCCTCACATGAAGCACTCACGCTAAGGCAATCTTCTAAGTACGTCCACAACTTGCATACACATATGAGAAAGCTGGAACAATGCATAGGGCCATCAAGGTATTTACTAGTTCAAGATAGGTAAATAGCAATGGGCACATATGTGTTAGTACACACATCTGAAGATTCAGAACTAGATTTACAGGGACCTAGCACCTTGTTGTGTAGCAAAATCCACAGCCTGAATTAGACTTCTGGAATTTAAAAAAAAAAAAGGGGGGGGCAAGAGAAGATGTAGATGCTTAGAGAGGGGATACACACTGGGCAGCAATTACAGTAGCAGTAACTACAGACAGGCAAGAGGAAAGAGTTTGTCTTCATCCCACATCTCTAAGTACTAGACAACTTGTCCTGAGGTTTGAGAAGATACCTCCTTCCAGTTAGGATTCATGGTCCTTAGCCATCTCCGAGTGAGGTGGACCAGGTTTTGTTTGTTTGTTTTAAAGAAAAAGAACAAATCCCTCATTTCAGAGAAAGAACAATGCCCTGAAAAAAGGTGGCCCAGCTTCAAGATGTTTAATATCGAATACTCATCTGATAAAAATAAAGAAATTCTAAATGGCATAGGAATTAAAAACCAGGTTTCCCCTACTTCACATATATAACCTAACCACTAGGTCACAATCACTTTTTCTCCCTCATTCTTCCATTTTCTTAACTACTCCATACAGAGATGAGTTTTAAAAAGGAAAGCTGATAATGCCTGCAGCTCCAGGCAATCTACACATTTACGGTTACTGCATGTTTCCCAGAGAAAGATGTGCCTTGAAATTCTCATCCACATCCTAGGTACCTGCCCTCTGGCTGAACCAACAGGTCACAGGAAGCAGCACCCCTACTTCTATGGCCATTTTGTATGAAGCCTCACAAGTTGTACTCAACAGCTCACTCAGCAGTGCTCACATCTCAGCTAACACAGATTGAGGAATATCTATTTAATGGAGCCTAAAAGATTTTCTATATATTTAATAGATGCCAAGCTATGCAGCACCATGAAAGCTATGGTAGTAGAGAGCTTGGCCAACAGCAGAGTTTTAGGCACGTAAAGGATCTTCAGTCCAAAAGTGATATACATCCAGGCAGCCGCAGAATGGAATTTTTAAGAATCAAAACTTTAGATCTAGACAGATACTAAGCCCCTGAAACTTTAAGTCAATTTTTCCAATCTTTATAAAAGGCGCAAGACCTCTCTGCCTCTGAGACACATGCCTTTTTTGATTCAATGATGTTTATTAATGTATCCTTATACACAGGATACAGCATGACATCCTAGCATGGATGGCAGAAAAGCCCTGCGATTTCTACAGTAGTAGTAACCATTGCATACATGGAAACTGATAGGTAAGGGCTTTTCTTTATTAAAAAAAAACTTATTAAAAAAGCTTGACAAGGATTTAGTGAAACACTTTACCATGGAAACCCTCAATATTATTATTTAGGGTCTCTGGCCAAACTCAGTATCATTAACAATGCATTTTCACATTCATTGCAAAAAATTATGCTGGCAAAATATTACAAGACTGAAACTAAAGATTCGTTTAAAAACCAGATATTTCAAAGTTAAAAATTAGTACAGCTTTAATTCTTCACCAGTGAACACGCATATTACCAAAATAATCTCTGTATTACTATTACTAACATCATCACATCCATATTTAATGAGACTGTCCCAACTTTTAACAACCATATTGTGATTTTGAGAGCCCATACCTGTTTCAGGTTATTAACAGAAGTCTTCTGGTATTGACAGGTCTCTTGGTTTCATAAGAACAGGCTAGACAGCCTTGGTCTCATTTTTTTCCAACTTGATACAAGTTGGTATGAAGGGGCAAGTATGGGCAGTACCTTATCTCCAGGTTGCCCTACAGTGCTTTAAGCTGTTTGTGGTGACAACAAGCAGTGGGTCTAGGTGGATCCAATCACTGGAAACCATTCAAAAGCATACACACAATGTCAGCCTCAGAATGCAGCAAAAAAAAAAAATCTTACTGAACCCCAGACCGACTCCATATTTGCCTTTTACAGAAAAATGGTGGTTAATATGCTAAACTGAAAGGATGTCTGAAAAACAAAAACATATACCTCTGTCTGGTATAGCAAATTCAGTAAGCAGCTGTTTAGAGACAAAGTGGGGAAGTCATCTGAGCTCAAGCAAAATGGATTAGTTTTTGCTGAAATCAATGCAAAAACATGAACTCAACACTAGCAGCTGAACCTCAAAATCTTCAAGAATAGCTTGGATAAAGAGCTCATTTCTATGCAATCCCTCTGGACTGAACGGAAACAAAAGAGAAAACTGACGTCTGAACATCTGGTATCACCACAATACAGAGTATGAAAAGCTCTGCTACCCTTTCATTTCTGTGCCATATTGCAGGACTGAAATTACTACCTTGGATGATGCTGAACCACAGTCAAAAGATGTAACAAGTTCCAATTTCCCCTGCCAACAAAAACAAAGACACTATAAGGGTACCTGCTTAGCCATCAATCAGGACCCAGGCTGCCTCACTTAACATCCAATTCTAAAACCCTCCACTAAGCAAGCCATGCTTGAAAGCAAGGTCTGCTTTAATTTAGCAAAATGTGCTTCATTATATAAAGATAAATGACTGACAAAGACCTTTTTTTTTTTCCTATAAGCAATCATAAATGTATGCTTCTCACATTCTCTAAAGCACCAAACATTTCAGTGTACCATTTTCTTAATTTTTGGAGGACCTAGGGCCAAGCTCATTAATGAATTTAGTCTTTGAAAATCAACTAAATCTACTTACACAAGGGAATTAGCCAAAGTTTGTCTTCATTAGAGACTCAGGCCAACCTGACCTGCTTAAGGAAAAAAAAAATAAAAAAGAAAACAATAATCAGCAACATCAATCCCTTGCCATACTGTGCTTGTGTAATTAGCTTACTGAAACCAATTAAACGCATGAAGATGCATTTATAAATAAATAAATGCTAAAAGGCTAGATGAGAAGACTTAATTATTCTTCCAAGTTCAGTAACAGATGCTAAAATGATTCCACGTTCCCTTGCTGACAAGTTTAGAAAAGGTAACTTTCCCAACCAAAAAATTCCACCACACACCAATTAAAGATATTTTATTTTGTTCACACTCAAATCAAACAGGATCTTTTTAATACAACCTCCTATGAAATCATGGAGGAAGCTCTCCAGAATCACATAATACTTCAGACACAAACAACAGATTAAATAAGAGTTCCTCTACCTTCAAGCCATCTGCTAGTTTGCCAATGAAGCTCCAGGGAAAGAAAATTTAGGGTGGGCTTCATCTCACCTGATTTTAGCCATCTAAACTTTTGACTTGAAGCATAAAGTCTCTATTTAGGCTCCTCCTACAGTCAGCTGAATAGAGATGGGATGAATAGAGAAAATAAATCCCACTTCAAGATATGTGTCCAAAAACCTAACTCATCTGCACCTGAAATTAGGCAGAGGTTTATCTCACCTACCATTCCCTGGTCAAATTAAATATAAATATATTCATACACTAAGGATGGTACTCATCTCACTGAAATGTGGTAATAAAGTGTTGAGCTCAATCTCTCTACTCTTCCATCGGTCAAAAGAGAACAACATCTTTCTCAAGCATGTATTTTAAAATTGAATTAAGCATATTATGGGGGCATTTCTCTCTCAAACCATCTATACAGGCTGCCTGGATAGCTATCTCAAACCAGGCATTTCATTTAAGACAATGGAAACATGAGCAAGATGAATCCCTGACTTAGTGCACAGCACCACAAACATACATTTAGATTTAGCTGAGCAGATACTGAGCGTTTGAATTTCACTTCCTTAACTCATTAGGAACTACAAATAACCCGTTTAGAGTATTTTTAGTAATACAGTGTTAATTTAAATTGACCTTAGCATTGGTAGGGGGTCTTGGCACACCAGGAAGTCTAGAGGATGAGTCTAAATCCATTTGGAACAAAATCAAGCAGAAAGCCTGCAGAACACAGAAGATAACTGAGTGCATGGAACGACCTGAGCTGGCAGCAATAGCGTTAAGTCCATTAGTTGTCATTAGAACAAAATACACCACCATGGGCTTGCCAGTCCAGTCCACTCACAATGACCTGGCCTATCCAGATTACTCCTTGAAATGGTGAAGTCAGTCAAGTTTTGCTCAGACTTATGATCTTTGAGCACACCGAGGTGTAATATGATTTCAAGCATGGATGCTTATCCATTGAGAACTACAATAAAAATACCTTGCAATTTTCAGTCAGTTGAACAATTTGGGGGAAGAAAGTGAAAAACACATCTTTACAGCCGGCTACAACACTGTTTGCTATCACAGTTAAATTCTTGGTATCTTTGACAGCTTTGCAAATAGATCAAATACTGTTTTCTAACACAGATGCAGGTCCTCAAATAAGATAAACAAGACAGCTTGCAGTAAAGCAGCTCTATCTAGCACTAGCAGCTCACAATATGTTTAATGATGGGGACAATCTGCTGACATTCCACAACTATAAGTAAAATATAGCATTATCTGTGTAATTTTAAATACTACAAACATATTCAGAAGTTTAGGTGATTCTGTTTTAAAATCTTCACCTCACATGGAATACATTATTTAAAGGAAGAAAATGATGTGACATATAGAAACATGATAGATTGTTCAGAAACCATACTAACTTTACAATAACCTTTTAAATTATATTTCATTCTGTAATGCTTCTTTTTCGGGAAAAAAAAACCCACAACAAACCAAAAAAAACCCCCAAACTTCTGCTGGGGCACAGAAATCCTATCTAGGTGGAGTTCATAGGCAGGTAAAATAGAAGCAATAATCAACAGACAATTTTAGATGTAATACTTCAGGGCATACCTTTGTGTGCAACTCCTGTAGACATACCTGAGCTAGTTTACATAATGACAGCAATATGAACGGGCCAGCCAGCAACACAGCATAGTCTTGTCCAGTCACTTGCAAATTTATTCCCCTTTTTGGGTGGATGTTGCAACCTCATTTAAACACTGTGCTGGCTGCAGTTGTCACCATCTCAACTCAACGGTTTGAAACAAACTGTAGTGTGACTGTGAACCAGAGTAATGTTTCAACTGCAACACAAAAGCAGATACCACTGCAGATACCACTTACTTCTCGACTATCCACTTATAATAATGAGAAAATGCTGGACTGATTTCCTGGACCTTCCTGAGGCAAATGCCAGTTATGTTCTCCCCTGATATAAAGGCCTCATGGAAACTGGTCAGTTCTCTGCTCCTGTTTCCTCCTAAACTACTTCACCCTGACCCAAAACACTTAAATTAATGGATCTCACCTGAAGAAATATTTTTTTAAATACTCATTTGAATTTAAATAACTCCTTCTATTTGAATTAATTAACTTTCCTGTTCCCTATGTAAAGTAGAGCAGCATAATTATCTCCCTTTTACAGACTGAGAAAGTGAGACTCACTAAAATTCAGTGACTTGCTCATAGGCAGAGAGGAGCTCTGTGGTAGAGGAGGGAACTGAAGCAAGAAACTGAACAAGATGGAAATAAAATTTCCAATGAGATCAGTGGAATTTATTTAAATCGTATGCTGCTGTGGGTCCCCTGACACCCATTCATGAGCTTCACGACACGATGTTAAAGGACAACACCAGGGACCCACCAATAATATTCTAAAACTGTAATACTGAATATAACCAACCAGACAGTCAACACACTTAAATCACTATCAAGCCCAATTATGAGAACAGCTGTAAACCAGTAAAATGTCAGAGTGTCCTAAGTCATTGTATTAGCCTTCCTTTCTCTTCCACCTCTCATTATTTTCTTTTTCAAAGGACAGCAAAGCTTCCAGGATAATCCTCTACAGACCATATGTGCTCTTCTTCCCAACTCCGAGGTCTAGGATTATAAAATGAAAGCTGAGATCCTCACAGTTATACCATTTCATGAGTTAGGACTTCAAGACACCAAGTAAATGCAATAAATGAGAATTGACAATGACAACACTAACACCTTGCAGGTATCTATAAGCAATGTCTCATGGGTAATTACATGCCAGTCGATTGGTCAAAAAGATTAGCTAAGGAGCTTAAAACACTGCCATTCCCTTTACAGAAATTTTAAAGGCAATCTACTCGGTCTGCATAAAGAAAGCTTTACAATCCTAGCACACTTACTAATGAGTATGCTCCATACCACTACCATCACTCCTTTTATACTCTTTCTGGGTTTACAGTTTTATTGCTTGTAGAGGATGGTGTTCTGAAAGAACAGGTCATGGATTTTCATTTTCAACTGGAGTTTAACTCCAGAGTGCCACACAATCATCATACATATTTCAATGCACAACAGCTGATTCAAGTGTAAAACTCATGTAGGAGAAAAGATTGAACTTCTGTCATTTTGACTCTTCACTGCCTCTACTTTCTGCCTCAGTAAGACAGAAAACATTATTATTCTCATTTCTTAGCTTTCTACTTTTGGGGTACACTCACTTTGCATAGGACAAAGGAAAAGTAAACAGGATCTACATAGTTTGTAAACACTAAAGAGGTCAGTATAGTAACAGTGTCGTACATAATCCACAGCAGGAACTATTTGCAGACTTCAAAGGTTAATTGATGTTTTGTTTCCTGACAAAATGACCTAGAAATTCCAGCCTTCCTAGAAGTGCTTCTGCTGCATGTTACCCTGGAGGAACTTGCTCAGTCCTGTCCCCTCCCCATGCTCTGAGAACCTGCCTCACAATAATACTTCTTCAACAAAGCAGTTTTGGAGCTTACAAACTCTATTTTATTAGTCTAAATGGCTTGCGTATGGCCTAAAAGCCTAGATTTTCCCAGGCAGTTAATATGCTGCTTCTCTTCAACCCTCTACGGTAACTATCAGCCAATAGTACAGACCATTCTACATGTCCAAGATTCTTATATCCAAAATTAAATCTCAATCAGCAAGTCTCTCCCATGCCTTGAATGACAACAATGGGCACACAGTAAGTAAAAATAATTTATTATAATATACTTGAAACATTTTCTGTATATTTAATAGAAGTCACATTTTCTGTAAAAAACACTCCTTAAATAAGCATCTCTTACATACACAATGAGAAGCAAGACAAAGAAAGAGTCTAGTTTTCTATTTGAGAATAAAGACATTTGGAATGATGCCTATACAAACCTACTCATTTCTTCTCCATTAATTCCCCATGACTTTCCCGTAAGCATACCTGGTTTTCTATAACCAATTTGATTTGCATAAATTCTTCCCAGAAAAGAAACAATTACCTAACCTAATGATTTCTCCATTAATGGACATTTTGGCAACAATAGATAATGGAGAAATCCTTGATTAGTTTCAGGAGAATTCTGACTAGTATAAATAGGCATTTACATCAATAAGTCTCAGCGTAAGTTCACTTTAAACACAGAACATTCAGTGTGCTGAGGGAATATGACTGATTTAGGTGTCTTGAGTAAATTAAGGTGTACCCCAAATGTTTTTTTGCTTTTGCAAGAGATGGGCATATACAAAGCCCTGATATCCAAAGATGCTATTCTGAATGGATAAAACATCTGTTCTTGGGATGCTAATAGCCCCTCTCCAACTGCAGCTCTAGGCTCTGTCTCTCTATTCTACACATCACCTGAGCCTTAGCCCAAGATCCCAAGCCACGGCCCAAATAAACAAGAGGACAGCATTCCTTTTGCAGCCCTTTCCCAGCCCCACTCCAGCTACAGCTCTAGGCTCTGTCGCTCTCCCAAACCTAACTAATCCTAGCCCCAGCCCAATGCATCACCACCAAACCATACTCCCTCAAAAGTCCAAACAACTATTTTCTCTTGAATTTTAATTCCTTTATCAAGGAACGTCCTTCAAAAGCCAGTTTGACACCAATAACATAGGCATTATCACTAATGCAGCTTTTGCTCATTAAGCCACAAAGATACAAAGAGAAAGTCACAGTTAACCCCTTAGTCACTGAAACACAGACACTAGTTCTACTATAATGCTTCCTTCGAAATACCACTGTCAACAGAGAACTTGCCTACTAACGTGGTTTCCCTCTCAGGACAATGAGAATGGTTAGACTGAAAAAGGAAAAGGATGAATACTTTTGAAGGGAAGGGATCATAGTTTAGTATTTGAAATGTAGCAGAGATATACCACAAAGGGATCATCTAAGTCTTGTCTATCTAGCAGTCGAATTAGAAAGAAAACAAGTTTAGGAGTCATGCTTCCAAAAGAGGGCATACTATAGTTGCACATCCTTAAAACATGATCAAAAAAGATAAGCACTCAGGTATTACAAATCCTAGCCTACTTTTGGATGGGTTGCTTAACTTTTTACAACCCCCATTTTTTCAGCAGTAAAATGGAAATAATAATCCTGCCTTTTCTGAGAGTAAGGCTATGAAGCTTAATTCATTTAAACTCTGTGAAAGTCTTTTGAGCTCCTTGTATGAAGTGTTACTTAATTAAACATTGTTATTATTCCAAAGGAGCAACTGTAACAACAAAATCCTATTTATTTTATTGCCTACTGCAATTTGCATATAACTGCCCAACCCCCCAAAAGGAGCACTTGTCCCTGTTCTGGTAAGAACTTATGTTAGTCAAAGTGTGTTAGATGAGAAAAGCATATTCTACTCCAACACAAAAACATTTTAACCAGTGAAAAACTAAACAGATGTTATGACCATCAGGATTTTTAATAGCGCTTTTAAATTACTTAGATTAATGTTCTTTTCTTGAGTTTCATGTACATTTTAAACTAGGTTTGTTTCTCTTTATCAGTTAAAATACATTCTAATCTCTTTTGACGTCTTATTTAATGAACTAGAATGTTCCTTAACTATTTTTATGGACATAGAAACAGAAACTAATGGAACACATTGCTTTGATTTGTCTGTGTACAAACGAGCCCAAAGTTGGTGTTGCTAGTTCTCAGCCAATACTGCATTGTTCTTTATTGAAATTTCATCTATGCCTAAATAAAATCATAATGAAAAGAAAAAGAAAACACAAAAAAGAAATGCTGCAGCCTTAAGTAATACTGGTTAGAGCAGAACCCAGATGTCCTCTTTTAGCTTTTCAGAGCTTAGGAACTCCAGGGTGTAGTAGCTTCCCCTCAGAGCTTTCATGTACTACTGTCTAAGTCGATGATGCTTCACTTGATTATAAATGCTGGGACAAGGAGCCTTATAGATCTGAACGAGCACAACTATTACCGTTTTTTTTCCCTGGGCTGCAGTCACAGTGCAGATCATGGAGGCCAAATGTAATTCACTGAGTATGAATTTGACCAAAAAACTGACAGAAACACAACAGGCAAATTCTTGCCCCTGTTGTGATCCCCATGTGGTTGGAGAAAAACTTAAAAGCTCCTACTGGTCCTAAAAGCCCAGGACTAATAGAAAATAACTGCCCAGAAGGCAGCACTGGAGAAAAGATTTGTAAGATTACTCTCCCCTGTCTATGGGCTATGTCAAATATATGACATACAAATACATACATGAGCAGGAGTGGGCCACATGGTGCTTCAAAGGCCACAGCTAGGTATGTGTCATGGTTTAACCCCAGCCAGCAACTAAGCACCACACAGCCGCTCACTCACTCCCCCCCCAGTAGGACGGGGGAGAGAATCAGAAGAGTAAAAGTGAGAAAACTCATGGGCTGAGATAAAGACAGTTTAATAGGGAAAGCAAAAGCCATGCATGCAAGCAAAACAAAACAAGGAATTCATTTGCTACTTCCCATGGGCAGGCAGGTGTTCAGCCATCTCCAGGAAAGCAGGG
Organism: Ciconia boyciana; assembly: GCF_034638445.1. NCBI lineage: Eukaryota > Metazoa > Chordata > Aves > Ciconiiformes > Ciconiidae > Ciconia > Ciconia boyciana. Next base: position 32,832,644 of record NC_132939.1, on the reverse strand, counting down.
CTCCATCACACGTAATGGTTATTCGGGAAGACAAATGCCATCACTCCAAATGTCCCCCCCTTCCTTCTTCTTCCCCAGCTGTATATACTGAGCATGACAGCATATGGTATGGAATAGCCCTTTGGTCAGTTGGGGTCAGCTGTCCCGGCTGTGTCCCCTCCCAACTTCTGCACCTGGCAGAGCATGGGAAGCTGAAAAGTCCTTGATTTAGTATAACCACTACTTAGCAACAACTAAAACATCCCTGTATTAGCAACACTGTTTTCAGCACAAATCTAAAACATAGCCCCATACTAGCTACTAGAAAGAAAATTTACTCTATCCCAGCCAAAACCAGCACAGTATACAACACAAGGAACAATGAGGAATGATTAAACTAATTTAGATGGCCCACAACAAGAGTCTAAGACAAAACAAGGGGGTCTCCAAACTCTCAACAGCTCAGGATCTCAAAGATTTGACCACAGTAGAAAGCCACAGTGTCCAGAGTCTTACACAAATATTTTTTATATAAAGTGCCATACAGTATTTAAAAAAAGCTTAATGCCATCTGCAAGTCAGCAGCACTGAGACCAGAAAGCCTCTCTGCATTGCAATGGCAGACCTGTATATTACAAAGTTAGGGAAAGCAAGCCAATATTACTTTTTGCTGAACTGACATGCTCCTTTCAGATCTCTTCCGATACAATTTGGAACTAGTGTTACCCTTGGAGGTGTAAGTAGCACTAGGAAGCAAGCTATTTCCCTCATTCAGAAGGTTTTCAGTTTGTTTAAAGAAAGGCTTCTTCCATATAGTACATTCTGACATACTGAGTAAAGACGAGCTCTTGTTTCTTTCACAGAGCTTAAAGAACAGGATGTAGCACAATGTTAAAGGTATCTGCTTATCCCAGTCAATGCAAAGCCATGCCCCGAAAACCATCTAACATTATATACTCAATGCCAAGTACTGTTTGAAAACAGACCTTTTAAAATACATTTTCTCAGTCTAAATCTATTACAATATCTTTGTAATAACCTCCTTATAGATGTGCTTCACTTCTTTCTTGGGATTCAGAACTGCCACTTATAATCAACCAAAGGAACAAAATTTTTCTACTATTTACGTTGATCCACTTCACAGACGGTAAAAGGATTCATCATCATGTCAGGCCCTCTATTGTTACCTACACTACTCACTGCCTAAGAGCCTCAGCTGTAGCCCAGGGCCCAGTGGTGAAAGACAAATCCCCCATACCAACAGTTTGCTTGTCCTAACAGTCCTTTAGAAGATAGTACATATGCAAAATGAAATGAAAAAGTAAAGAAAACCATTTCAACTACCTTTCCATGTAGTTTGTGGACATCATATCTTATTTGAGCAAATTCACGGAGTCCAAAAGATCCTCCAACAAGATATAGCTGAAAAACAACAAAATGAAAACAGCCATGTTAGGACTACTAAGAAAAAGAACACTTTGCATACTGACCCAGTTCATTTACCAAGGGACCCTACTATTCTTCCAACAGAAACACCAGGAACTGAAGAAAATAATCAACTGGAAGATACGTATAGGAGAAAAGGGAGTATATGTAAAGTCAGAGCCTTCTTCCGCTCTCTGGGCGTGGATTTCACAAATTTCCTCCTTCATACAAAGACAGCTGCTTCATTACTCACATTTTCTAGGGAATTCCTCTCCTCTTACCCCTTCTTTTCCCTCCCCATATGGCTTCCTGACATAACTGCAGCAAAGGAACCTTTACTTCACCGCCACAGGATTTATTCTCATAATTTTCAAACTCTGTGGGGAAGTAACAATGCCATGTTGACTTACTCTGATGTCTGTGGGTAAGAGATCTAATTAAGCTTCTGAACAGACCAGCTGATTGGAGCTGTGGTTCAATGACACATTATCACATAGGCTAAGAAATCATATCCAGCACACCTGCACTTTTATTACTGCCTCCTTAGTTGTCTTGCAATTCCCTCCACACCTGTGAAGCCTATGAACAAGAATAATAAAGGGAGAAATGGGAAGAAAACCCCCTTCATATCCACATAAAGAAATCAATAAATTATTCTTTCTTATGACAGAGGGATATCATAAAACTCTCTATGTATTTTTACCATTAAAAATGGACAGACCAACGAACAGATCAAGTATTGTTAACAAACACCATTAAAGACTTGAAAACTAGCTTAGAAATCTAGCTGCTCCATGGAAGAATCAGGCCTCTTGCTCCTGCTCTGACCTGACAGACTCCATCTGCTCTTCTCTGTTAAGGCAGATGCACAGGAGGCCAAAAGGCTTCACATGTAGAGATGCACACCTAAGGAAGGTGGAAGCATGAGTAAGCTCTAATGACTTGAGTGGGGAAAAAAAAAAAACAAACAACCCCAACCCACCCTATTTTATCACACCATATTGCTGTTACACTCCTTCACTACAGGCTGCTGCTGCACTGGTAACTGTTTTCTACACAATGCTGGCTGATTTCTTGCTACATATTAGGTTTGCAGCAATGGCCTGTGTTCAAGAATTGTTATAATTATGCTGCACAGGTAGTCAAAACGTATGTTTTTTCCAAAAAGTATTCCATCCAAAGTTCAGGTCACTGAGGCCACAAAGCCATATTCATTGAATTTAAATTTAAAAAAAAAAAAAAAAAGCTTTCTACATCTATTCCTTCTAAAAATTGCAGGACTACATAATTTCCCATCAAGCAGGTAAAACTACTCACAACCATGTGAATGCAATCCACATATATACTTAAATGCTGGTATATTACAGACTGGTACCCAGGAACTAATGTGCTCTGTTCACAGAACAGGGAACCCTTCACCAATGGGCAGGAGGTAAAGGCTTCACAGCCTCTTTCTGGCCTGGCCCTTTCCATAAGCCTAAGAATCTAGCTGATAATTACAAACAAATAGACCAAAATTTTGTGATACAAACATCCAACTGCTAGGCCACAGAACTCATTTCAGAAAACCCATCAGAAAATCATCATGTGGCAGCAAGTTAACTTTTAGCCACTAGAAATTTGACGTACCAAAAATTGGATGGCACCATACTTGTATTATAACTGTTCGAGAAATTAATGGTGCTCTTGCAAATATTGAATCATTAAAATACACAACAGAAAAAAAGGTATTTGTATAAAGGGGGGGAAAAAAAGTCTTCCTCATGTGTCAGTATTTTGGTAAGAAAGAATAACAGGGAACAGAAAATAAAGTATTCAAAATAGTTTAAAAGAACCTGAAAATTATTCAAGATTTATTCAATCAAACCAGAAGATTTGTCAGCTGAAGATATGGTAACACATAATACCGAAAGTCTCGAGGATCAGACTATAGTTGAATTTTAATATGGTTGACACCTCAGCATAAGTTTTCATTAGCTGATCTTCTTTAACTCCTAACAAGTATTATGTTAATTAACAGCCAATGAGTTAATTTAAACAAACTTTGACTCCTAATGAACAGAAATCAGAAGTGCTATAGACAAGTTTACAGCTGTTACAAACCACAACTTATTGCCTTTGTGTATATTAGCATGTTGTCAAAGAGTGGCTATGGCAGGGCAAAAGCAACTGCACTGGAAATGGTTCAGTATACAGTTGTTAAACTAGGCAGAAAGTAGCAATTACTTGTGACATCAATTAAAAATTAGTTTGCCCAACAACAAACTTGCATGAAGTATATACTGTTATGAGATGCAATATGAACAAAGTGGAAGACTTTTAAGTGGCCTGTTCCTCATAACCCAACTATTATTTAACATAATGAAAAGGTCCACTGTGGCTTACAAAGCCATGCTCCAAGCTAAAGAAGAAATACTACATTCTTTAGCTTTGATCATTTAAAACTATGTAATGTACACTCTAACTAACAGAAATCAAGTAGAAGGTTGTTGCATGAAATAAGTCGTGCTACTCATTTTGTCTCTTCACATCCTATCACTTGTTTGACAGCAACCTTCTATTATACAGTGCATTTTACATTTGCAGCTATACACACGATAAAGAAGTTGATACACACACCCCTCTCGGTTCCTTTAGACAGCTTTTGGCCTGAGACTGTAATTTTACTCAAATCACCTTTATACTACTAAAGGGAAAAAACCCACTTGATTTCTGATGTACTTTTGCTCTTCATACAGCATAAGCAGTATAACTAGCCTGGCAAGTTGGCACATTTCGCTTATCAGGCATTACCAGTATAGTTGCCTTTACACTTCCAATAGCACAACGATTGATTTTTCTTAGGATGAAACATCAGTTAGGCTCCGTCAGAGTCAAAGCACATTGATGCTGTAAGAAATTACAAATGCTACTGAAATATTACACAGTGTAATGCTGGAAGGTTAGGATTAAATAATTTTCAAAAGCACAGAATACACACAAAAATATAATACGTTTACAATTTTACTTGACCAATGTTCTAAAGAACAAAACATGATGTCTAAGACTTCACTGGAAAACCAGACCAGAATCAGTCATATTCAGCACTTATTTAATCAACCAACAGCATGTCAATAGAGTTAGCTGACAAACCTGAGCATGAATTGCCTTGATGTACAAAAGCCAGAGCAGCAATGGACAGCTATTCAATTAGATTTTTGAAAACTGTTCAAAAGCCAATAAAAGAAGATATAAATGAGTTTATGCAACTATAATAGCATTAAAAGTAATAAAGGGCTCAGTGACTGACAATGCATTGAGTGGAAATATTAGCCTTGGTTTAAGTGTTTCCTTTCTCTTTTTTGCATTATGAGGGAAGATGTCCTCACTACCTTCAAGTTAACTGTATTTAAAGGGAAGAATGCATATATACGAACAGTCAAAATAATTAGAAGTGGGATAAGACTCAAGTTAAAAATTCCAGCAACATTATCAGCTTGTTGGCTTTGCTTATTCTGTCTCTCACATACATTTCTAGTTTCCCAATTTGTAAAATAGAGATAATCTCTACACTCCTTGCAAAACACTCTTCAGTTAAAAAAAGCAGTACAATGGATGAATTTGCTCAATGCAAGCCAAGGGCAATAGCGAAGTCCAGTACGTTCCATCCACTAGTCCAGACATAAAAAGAGACAGTAGAAGCTATTCAGGATGCCATATAAATAGAACAGTTAGGTTCGCAATATTCTAATGAAGTCAGGCTCAAGTTCACTCTCCGATTAACTGAAAGGGGAAAAGTAATGCCACATATAATGAAAATTAAGATATATTTTTCTTCATTCCAATTTTAGAATCATACAGATACTTAATTGACATTATAAAATGTTAAGACATTGGCATCTGAAGAGCACTCAAGCTGGAAAGTTCAAATATACCTGCATTCTTTCATTGTTGAGGGAACTATTCATTTTATGTGCTTCAGAATGTGAAGCAAAAAATGTTATTATGTAGTGAACATCATCTGTCTAGTTACTTGAATGCATTCAGCAGATTGATGAAATGATAAATAATTTGTCACTTTGTCCTTCACACCTGAATTTTACCTTAAGAAGGCAAAAATCATAAAACATACTAGTTAGCCAGCACTTAACGCCAAAGCAAACAGCTTAACAGCACTGCTAGCACAACCCCCCATTAAAGATCTCACATTGGATTATTCCTTTATGTTTCAGTGAGTACACAAAAAAACCCCTACAATGTTGTAATGCAATTATGTATGCATGGAAGACTTGCATGTTGCAAAACAAAATGAAAGATAGGATGTGACATAAGAGCACCATCTGTCACATACAATCAGCAACCTCAATAAATGTTTTATGTAAAAAAATGACAAAAAATTCTCTTTAATAACATTCTTCTAAAAATTCTATTTGTTCACTTCTCCATTGGGAAGTACGTTATGCAATCAGTTATGGATGGCATCAGACTGATCCCTTGAACTGCATCTTAGGATGGGAAATACTTGTATTTGTCACCAACTACAGCAAGATGTTCACTGAGGACTCATAACAGCAGAAGAACTTGGGACTTACAGCAGATCCCTACATTTTTAGTTTCCTGCATAATCTAAAGCAGCCATCTTCAGTTCCTTGGGTTAACAAAATAACAAGAAACTATTTCTCTGGCAGCACCAGCAATTTGCCATATTACAGGCGTCCCTGTTGTTAGAGAAAGCCATTTCTGCTATAGTACCAATTGTGAAAGCCAGATCACTAAATTACATTTGTCATAAATCCCTAAATTAACCAAATCACAATAGTTAGTGCTGGCAACACAGACTATGCAGTGGTGGAAAACGTTACGATACATATCACTGGAGAAGGAACATGATAATTTTCTAGCCTCTTCTTCAACAGTGCTGCTGCAAAACCCTCCAGCTATTCATCAGGAGCTTCAAAATTAGAAGGGTCATGTGAATCATTTTATTTTAGTTTGCAGTGATCCGGGTAAAAAGGGGTTTGGGGTTTCCTTTTTAAAGAACTGTCATATGTACAGTGCAAGACTGGTGAAAGATGGCAATCTGACAGCCCAGAAGACTGAAGTCTCTTATTTGTTCCCTAAATAAAGTAGCAGGGCAAACTGCCAGTCCCAGGAAAGACCCAGGCAAGTCATCTTAACCTGAAGCGCCCCCCTCTGCCAGCTCTAACTCTCAAGAGTTTATTTCCCACAGCCGTTCCAGCACTTGGCTCTAACGCTGAAACTGCTGAGAAGAGGGAAAAACAGTGCAGAATTTTCTTCTCAGAAACCTACTAAATCCTCCCCCCACCCTCGATGGGAGCAGAAGAGGGTCTACCTTTTCTTCTTGTCTGCAACAAACGGAAATCATTTTTAGTTCAGATCAGAGGCCTCCTTTGGGGAAAAACAAACCCAAACTATGCATCCCTTAGTAATTATTTAGTTCAAAAGCACAACGAAGAAAGAGAATGCGCTGATTTAATGCCTATGCTAGAATTCACAAATTGTAGAAAGACTGAACTGCATTACATTCCAAAATGGATGAAATATGCCAGCAGATGACCACATGGATGCCATGCTGGCAACCCGGGACAGCAGCTGATATAAACCGGAGCCAATCATAACTGACTGATAAAGCAGAAGAGTGTAGTTTTCACAGCATGTAGAACTCCGTGCAGAATATTAAACTTGACCCAAGGTATCAGGTTAATTGGCTCAGTATAGAGTATGTTCAAAGCAATGATTTTAAAGATTGCAAATACGAATGGCTACAGGCCAGAGTACAACAAAAACTGTCTGTATCCTTTCAATGCTACTATTCAGTGTCTTAGGAAGAAAACGAAACCTTTGTTTATTAAAATGTCCATTTCATAACAGGTCGGAAAGCACAGAAAATGCATTTAACAGAAACCAATTTAAGAACAATGCAGAAGAGACAGAAACCCATATGTTCCTCAGCGTGAGCATTAGCGAAAAAGGGCATTTTCAGCCACAGCATTGTCATTTTGCATTACACACATTGCCTGGGCTGGTCAGATGACAAGGGAATTTCACTCAGCAGCTGCAGCTGTTTGAAAACCAAGTCTGCCATGGTGGTCAAGCTGCAGTTTCTGAACACCATCTTCTCTTTCATCATAAGCTTCTAAAGGCCACAATTTCGATTCCTTATTAAAATTATCATTCCCATTACTCACAGGTTCAAATCTAGCCAAGGTACACTACAATAAGAAACTGTTTACATCTCATGGCAACCTGGTGTTCTTGTGATGTGTTAGGCCCAGCTCAAAATAGCAATAAACTGAAACCTGCAGTAAAGAACATAAAAATAAACCACTACTAGTCAAGTAATACTTCCCTATTGACAACACTGGACAGGGATGAAGATGAAATCTACTACAGAGTAAATATTAATCTTACATCTTTACCTTCACCACCCCTTGAAGGTGGAGACTTAGAGCAGGACTAAACACACAAAGTGAAAATAGGCAAGTCTGTACTTATGTTCCTGTTCTGAGGCTCAACACAGAACCTCAGTTTCCCTGAGTGCCAGATGAGTCCATTCTACCAGCATTAAGCAATACAAATACACTCTTTATGTTTTAAAATGAAACAGAGGAGAAATCTGGAATACTAAAGAGTGCCTATTTGTTTGTCTAACATTTATCTGGAAAACAGTACTCAAAGATTAAGAATCAAAAGAAAAGTTTAAGGCGTTGATTCAAAAGATGAGCTCAGAAATTTTAAGGCCTGACAGTCAACCAAAAGATGAAAGTCAGCTAATTCAAGACTGCACAAACTGGAGTCCACAGAAGCCCATTCAGCTTGAACACGCTGGCTTCCACTCCGGCACAAACAGTTCCAGGGGGTGGTTTTGTCTGGAACAGCTCCACACTCCGCTGTGGATCCAAACACACACAGATGAACAGGAGATGCAAAACAGAAGCACAGCAGAAGTCGAAGACATATCTCATCATAAGCTTAGATAGCCAATATTTATAATACAAGTCATTGAAGCATAAAAGCAACACTCTGTGATTCGCTGATTGGGAGCAACCATTTTAAAATTCTAAAAACAGTTTCGTATTTATTGCTTCTCTAGGCTACAAATGTAATACCTGTGACTTTTACAGGCAATCTCAACTTATCTACAAATATTAAAAGTCAGAATTCTCTTCTCATGGGTAAATGTTAACTTCTATTCATCTCTCAAAAGCATATTAACATTTAAATCAACTGTTCTGCATATGTCAAATTTTATTGTAAAGTTACATGAAGTAATAAATACTAATAAAAGTCCTGCAATTCAGTATTATGAATTGTTCAAGGCGATAATGTGAATGATGTTAACAATAACACTGACATATCTAAAAGTGAAAAATGCTGATTGTAGTACTCCTTTTTCAAACATAGCAGAAGATAATGTAATAAGAGTTTCTACACATAGACACTGATGGCAACAATAGATCTCAGAAACATGATTACTCCTGAGAAGAATTTTCCATATTTCTCAGTGTTCATATAATCTTTTATGGCCAGATCCTCCAGAATCCATGGGAAAAAAAGTGTGCCTTGTATTCAGCATACCCCAGGACTCAGAATTCAGCAGCTTTTTATGAAATGAATTAGGAAAGTTGTATTTAAAGAAATCTTTGGGATCTTAGTTATTTAAATACATTTAAATGACAAAAACATAGTTTCCCTACCCATTAACCCTATACAACTTTCATGTTCAGTGACTCACAGCACAATAAAACACCATTTCACAATATTTGCAAAACATTTATCAGCGTCAGTCATGGCTTCCAGATCACCCTGACTTCACCAGTGAACAAAACTAATCCACAGACATGTAATTTCATGTCCTGATGTCTGGGAAATGTTTTTGTTTTGTTTGTCAAAAAGGTTGAGAGACAACTGGTTCACTAACAAGGGCCTGAGATGCCACTGACCTTCTCTAATGGTGCCTGGAAGCACTGACCACATTGCTGCAGCATTGTTAGGGACTCTCTAATCTGACCTTTTTTCTTGTCCTGTACATGACATGCATTCTTGGCGTCTCTTGACGACGTGTTTATCAAAGTAAACTTGCACTGTTCAAGGCAGCAATGTAGATGGCATTGTAGTACAGTCTGTGTGCATAAACACTGATGGAAATAGATTTTAGAAACATGTTTATTCACAGAAAAATCTTTCACTGTTCCAAGCTACCCCCATCTTCTCTTTTGGCAACACTAGGCACAGCACATAAAACACCAAAGGCAAGATCCAGAAGGAGAAGCAAAGTACTTGTAAAAAAGAGTACAGTCATTACAGGATGAGGAAAAAAAAACAGAAAAAAGAAGTCAAAATCTACATCTATAGATATGGAGAATGCCGCAACATACTGCGAATCTGAAACTTGCAGCACTGCATATGTAGTGCAATATACTTATTTTAGGTGTGCAATAAAAATCACCAAATGAGCCACAGACCATATTTTCTGACTGCTAAGATGCCACTTCAGATCCTCAGAATTTAATTTCTCCCTTGTAACATGTTGACAGCAGAACTAGAACTGCGTCTATACATTCATTTTGCAGCTTAAGAGAGTATGAAAGATCCTTGTCTAGAATCAGACAGAACCACAAACACAAGTTTTGGAAAGTGGTGTGAGCATATGAAATAATGTTTTTTTAACATGTGTTTTAAAACTGTTACTGCTTTGCAATTTTGAAGTCCACATGTTTCCTCAATGATCTAGAGTCACCATTTATACTTGTCTGAAAAAATAGCTTCCAGCAACCCTCAAATATTCTAACTGCACTAGAGAAGTAACCTTACATGCTCAGTGTCTCATAAGAAAGGTACGACACTGGATCCACTAAGAGCCTCCAAAGAACCTTGTTCTCTCAAGATTTTCTAGAAGCATCACGGCAGCAATACGACATTGATAGACGCATCCCTTTTGGTCAGGTAGAGTTGACTGTGGAATATAAAGCAGCAGTGACTGAAGCTCTTCTTCTAAAACAGAACCAAGTATCCTGAAGACTTGTAAGTTAAGCTTCATGTGATAAGGAAAGAGTTCCCACTATCATGATAGGAAACAGAGACGTTAATATAGCTGACAAAGATGTTTAAGTTACCACAGAGGTGGCACAGCCTTCCATCATAACAGCAAATTTTACAGATACATCTGTAAGGTCGCTGGAGTTCAATCCAACATCTACACAGATGTTACCACCTTTACCAATGCTTTAGGACTACTCGCCCTGTAGCACTCAAGCTGTTAAGATATTCCATGCCAGGTTACATCACTCTCTCCTGCATGCTTAGTGTTTTATGCCACGCAGCAATATCTTATCTGCGAAGTTTACAGAGTTAAAGAAACATTCACAAATCAAGGTTTCCTGCAGGTTTAATTCCTACCCCCTAGAGTCTTGTTGGTGCTCACAAAGAAACACTCTTATCTTCTGAGAAAGTATGACTGAAAACTGTGATTTACACATCTTACTCTGAAAGCTGTTGTCAGTTTGAGGTTTAAAGATCAACCAAGAAAATTCCTTCTGCACTGAAATATTCTAACAGCCCCAAGCCCAAAAGAACAAAGAAAAAAGGATCAAGATAATTTACACTAAAAAGTAAGAAATATTTTTAATATATATTTGTGCATGCGTGTGTATAATGAGACATTCATCTGCCTTTGAATTATGATCTCTTTAACCTTGGAGCCTTTAGAAAAAGTGGCAGAGGGATTTTTCATTCAAATATGCAGTGTAAGAAGGGAAGATATGAAAGCTGTTTGATTTTTTTTTTTGGGGGGGAGGTAAAAAAAGGAAATATGGTACTGATGAAAAGTCCAGCAGTACTGAAGAATAAAGTCCTGTACCTGTCTAGTGAAAAAAAATATGTACAGGATGCAAGAATCTAACAGAAACCTTTGGTTTCAGTATTATCAACAAATTCAGCAGAATTTAAGGGGTTACAAAGGCATGCTCCTTCTGATTCTGTGCATAGATTCAGTGTCTTTTTTGCTGTAATTGATCTTTTAGCACAATTCTGTTCAGCTTCAGAGATGTTTTCAGAGTTCAATGGGGAACTGACAAGAATTGCATGAATTTTCCTTTTTCTTACTCCTTAGGAAGCCTTTGGGCAGCAACACAGAAACATTCTGAAGTATTCACAGGGGATAATAATTTTAAGGCAGGGAGACATGAAACCCTGGAAAGAAATATAATAGAATATTTCTCTATATAATATTGTCTCTGGAGGAAAGAGCTCAGTGGTAACAGAAATGGAATTAAATTAGGCAGTACAAAGTCAAAGAAACCAGTCTCAAAAATTTCTGCTATGACCTATGGCAAATCATGCAAAAACACTAGGAGGGCCAAAAGGACAACCACAGGTCTACCTTGGCCTGGGAAGCTGAAGTCCTAGCTCCAGCACTGAAGCAGAACTGAGAAAATCTACACCATTGCTGCCAGATAGTTGTTCAACCTTTTCTTAAAAACCCTAAGTATGTATCACGAGTGCTCTTTCCTAACTAAGAGTAATATTTTCCTAACATCTGATCTAAAGCTCATTTATTTTGGTACTTCTTTCCCAAGCTATGAAAAGCAATCACCACTCTCAATATATGATGTACAGAACTTCTCAGACTTTTCTAAAATAAACTAAGTCAATTCCTTCAAGCATTCCTTAAAGGCGGAATGTCGGTTGTATCTTTTATGTTGCTCTCCTCTAGACTTTACAGTTTGTCTTCAGCATCTCTACAATGGCACCACAAACCTGGAAAATTACTCCAGCTGAGGACTTTGAGTAGACTGGAAGAGTCCGGTTCCCTGTTTTACTTTACTTTTGACAAGTTTCTGTGTCTTATAATGACATTTCTGTTTTTCACAATATTACAGCCCTCATTATTTTTGGAGGACCCACCCCACCTAAGATACCTTTCAATTTGGAAGGCACCTGATAACTTCATTTTATAATATTTTTTCAATCCTTTGAGAACACAAATGATAAGAAGCATATCTTTGCCATACTTTCTCTGAAGTGCAATTCTCAATTCTCACAGGGAAGGTAATGCAGAAAGCTTTATCAAAGTCAAGATCTTGTGTATCAGTTGCATCTCCTCACCTACTATACCAGTTAACCTATCAAATATCAAATCTGATATATTTATTATTGAAAAGCAATGGTGACTTTTTTCTCCACCACCACCAGGTCACCACCTCTAAGTATCTATAATTTAATCACTTAATATTTTCCCCAAACCTTTTATGGAGTTAAAATTGAGCTGGAGAGTACTAAACTGCCTGGGTTCCCCTCATTTTGAAAGAGAAGTAGCAAACCTCAAGTAATTACATAAACAATAGGACTGTGACCTAAAAATATATCCAACCTTAAACACCTAAGAAACGTGTTATTAAACTAAAGAATAAAGTCAGAGCACTCAAAAGATTACATGAAAAATTAGAAAGCAAAATAAATTCAGTCTAAGCATGAAAGCAGCAAAGTTCTGGACAGCCTTTTAGGTACACATGCATGCAGCACGATATCTAAACAGCTGTAACACTATGCTTGATCACTTTATGAAAGGTGTTATATGAAGAGGTTGTCTGCAATTTCAGATAGTGGAGTTGCTGATACAAATGATTCATACAGTTGTGGTATTATCACACTAGTCTGTTGGTTTGGTTGGTTTTTTTAAATCTGTTTTCATTTCTTACAAATGTCTTCATCAATATTTTGGGAAAAGATACTTCACTGTATTCAATTGCATGAATATTACACTTAAAGTCTCTACTCTAGAACCTCCGTAATATCACTTTAAAATAAACGGCCTTAAACTTTTGTAACTCTAACAAATGTCACTGTTCTTCTTTGGACCACTCCATTTTCCTGAGGCATGCTGCTGAATATTTGAGGAGGATGACACTGATTTCTCTAGTAGTAGTATAAAAATGTTGGAATTATCTTTTGCCCTACTCATTATCCACCTTGAAATTTGCTTACTTTTTCTAAACCAATTGTATATATGGTAAATGAGACATGAATTGCATAAACAGAAACCACACTGTCCTGGCTGCTGCTTTTGTCTTCCTTCCTGAGTTTTTATCCATAAGTGCATCTAAGTTGTTTAATTTTTCTTCTAATGTGCACAGGTACTTAGGATAGGCAAGTGCAATCTATTATGCTGTCCGTCTTATAACTTTTATTCCTTTGGCTTTATTGATCTTTTCTAACCTTGACTATTCTAAATAGTTATGCCTCACCTACCACTTTGAGCACAACTGTAACTATAACCTATCAACTCATTTAACTCAAATTCTTTCCATTTGTTTAGATGTATAAATTATCAGACCAACACTGCCGCTGTGGTCTAAAATCGGTTGACAAGCTAAAGAAAGTTAGACAAGCACACAAGCAATGTTTTAAAGAAAAAACACCAAGATGCATTTCCCTCACCTTTTAGTTAGGAATATCTTTCAGAGTATGCTTTATAACCCTTTCCCTGGCCTCCAAAGGCCACCACTGACCCTGCGGGCAGAGCGGGGCACCGGGCTCACGCCCTCCCTCCACCTCCTCTCCGGGCACACACCAGTCCCCTGCAGGTCCTGACAAGAGGGAGAGACAGAAGCACCGTCCACCAGCTAACACAAATGCGCCTGCTCCTCCCTGCCAGCATAAATTCACCTGCCGTTGTCCCCCTGACACCCACAGAGACCTGCCCGCGGGGTCCCGGCCCCACGCTGCCTCGCTGCCTCCCTGCCCCCCCCCAGCGCACGGCAGAAGGACTCCGCAGACGGGCACGGCCCAGGCCGTGCCCTCAGGGGGCCAGACCCCCCCGTCCCTCAGGCGGCGGCAGGACCGTGGCATCCCCGGAGCCCGCTCGCCCCCCCGGGGTGCCGCCGGGGCGGGGCCTGGCGTCGCACCGGCCCGCCCCCAGGCCACGCCTCCTCACCGGTGCCGGTGCCGGTGCCAGTGCCCCCCCACCCCCCCGCGGTGCTCACCAACAGGGGGACCCCGAAGGTCATCGTGCGGCCCCTCCACAGCTTCCGCAGCCTCTCCATCCCCCTCCCTCTCCATAGGCCCCGGCCGGCGCCCTCCCGCCTCCGGCCCGGTCTCAGCACTTCCGGCGGGGCGCGGGTCCGCCCGCCACAGCGGCCCCCTCCGCCACGGCAACGCGCCCGGGGAAACGGGGTTCCGCTGTGGTGTCCGCGGCCGGCGCTCCCTTCGGTGCTCCCGTGGGATGTTTGGCAGAAGGAGTCGGCTCGGGCCTCGGCATCCAACTAGCCACCGCCTGTGCAGCGCGGCCGGGCTCAGCGAGCTCTTGCCCCTGTTTCTCCAGACATAGCTGATCGCTTGTTGAAATAATCCCCATGAAACAGTGCGGTCAGACTCGCTGGGCCAGCCAGGTGCTTTGCCTGACATGGCTGCTGCAGCCAAGTTACCAGTTATAAAGCCACAGGGTACTTCTAGGTTATAGACGCACACAGAGGTATTGCAAAAGCTCTTTGAAGTGGCGGACGTTTGTCGAACATCCACAAACGGTCTGCCGGTACCAGACCGGCCTGCGAATGGTTTCATCCACCCCACTGGTTTTCCTGAGGAGAAATGTTTGTTGGGGAGCACGTCCCCGTGTCCTGCACCAGCTGTAGCTAAGTTGCTTAGATTTTATATAGATTCCACTGTATCTGTGGGAAGACAAGGATGGGGCTGGAGCCATGCTGTCACCCGCACAAGAATGCAGCTAGGACCTAAGGCCAGGGGATGCCAGTAACAGCGTGTGTGTGCTGAGAGGGGAATCCAGGCTTAACATGGTCTGGCTCCACGGCTGCCAAGCCTGGGCTGTCCTGAAGCCCCTCTGAGGTTTCTGCCCCTGTATTTTTTCATCTGCCATCTATGGCATGTGGAATGAAAGCTCCCCACCCGTTATTCCTCCTGGAAGCTTTCCTGTGCAAACGTGCTGGTTTTGTTAGGTGTTTGTACCACACCTAGCACAGCGGCATGCTCGTTTTTGGATTAGGGCTGCTGCACATTATGCTGTTACTCTTACTGTTGATTACTTTTGGTACCTGTGAATACCCGTTCACTAATATCACAAAACATTGTACATGTATATTGCGCTATTATATTCAGGTAATTACATCCATGAGTGGCAGTTCAGTCTGTGTGTATTCCAGGACTGAAAATCCAAAGTTAGTCACTACAGCATAGTCCCCAATGGTGAGGTGAAAGCACCGTCCACGGAACTGCAGGAACCCCGGCCTGACCTTGAATTATCCTACTAAGATAAAATTCCCTTTAGGTGTGTATGGGGAAGGGGAAGAGGAATTCACCTTTAGTAAAGCCACCTTTGAAGCCACAGAAATGAGCAAACAACAACAAAAGACTACAGAGAATAAGAGTCTCAGGACAACCCTGAGGCTAATGGGGAGCTCAGTGCTACCACGTGGCCAGGTGGTTTGCCACAGGAAGTCCCTCAGGAGAAGTTCCCTCCAAGAACCTTGAAGGTGACAGAAGAACATGTTTCCCCAGACAAATCCACTCCAGCAGACAGAGGAAAAGCCTGCAGTGAATAGTTTGATAAGAAATGAAGGCTCACACTGTGCATAATAAAGAAAAATCCATGCGAGCATCGATAGCTGCCACAGCATTCCCAGCGGTGAAGAGAGTGCTATTCCACCTGTCAGCAAGGTGAGGATTGCCTTTTCTTGCTTGACGAGCTCCAGGTACTGCAGTCTGGAGCCTAGAGAAGATTTAGCACTGCGTATACCTTCTTTGTAAGGACTTCCAGCAATGGAGGTGTATTTCACATATGTAGGGTTACTAGCCTCACTGAGCATACCTATCTGTTTTGTGGTGAACATTTACAAAGGCTTTCAAGTGAGAGGACTTGACTCAGATTCCTGACATTTTTCTGTGTTCTGAACTTCCTTTTGTGCTTCTGTGGGGTATTTGGTAAACGGACTTGGCTTGGGTAAAGTGGACCTCAAAGGCAAAAATCTGCCACTTTGCAAAATCACAGTAAAATGATGACTAGTTCAAATGACTGACTAGTTCACGGAATCTCAACAGAGCTAGGGATTTCACCTCCCTCCACACATCGGAAAAGCCACCCTGCAGAACTGAGGTCAGGGACATTTCAGGAAAGCAAGTGGTACAGAGAGACTAAGACCTTCTGCAGCTTACACCTGCGATACCTTGGCAGGGTGGGAGGGAGAGCAGGGCTGAAACAGCAGGAAACATTGCCATTCAGGGTTGGTAAGCACTGGAGAGAAAGACATGCAGCTTCTGCTGCCTCCAGTGAGAGCTGAAGGCTGTGTCGGTATTCACCCAGTGGATGATCAGAACTTAGCCAGCTGAATCTTTACTTGTAACAAGAGGCAAGCCTGCTCAACAATGTTAAGCTGCACATGCAGTCCCCACTAGCTGTTGTAGGTGAACACACATCTTCACTGAGGGCCGACTTCTGTAATTTTGAACTTTCCGTCAAAGCTCATTGATTAAAGCAGTTGTGAAGGTCTGGCCACTAGCCATGTCTTTCATTCTGTAGCCTGGTTTCCTAAGGAAAGAAGACTGCCATGATCATACTGTCTGTTTGCCTGCATTGTTATCCCTTATCTCAATCACATGGGACCCCCAAAAACTTTTACAGCCTTTTCAAAACAAAGCAGGCTACAACAGCGCTAATGGACAGTCTTACTCTGAGATTTAGAGCCATGAGTCATTCATTCCTGCTAGGAACTAAATGTGCCATGCCATTGACTCAAACACCTCTCAGCTACAGCCACATGCACAATGGTGGAGTGCTGATGTGTTAGAGATAAGAGCACATATTCTCCAGGCATAGGCTGTGGTGTTTTCACATATTACTGTAGCCAAAGGCTCTGCCATGTTCTGGTAGCCTGTGGCAATGGCAGAGTGGAGCTGGGAGAATGAAAGCTCCTCTTTTAAATACTTCCTGAGTCACTACACAGCCTTTCCACAACCCAAATCATTGCCTGATGGCGAGCACAGCAGGGACAAAGTGGAACAGGGCACCTGCTGCCTCAACTCAAAAAATAATTTAAAACCATTTGAAAATGAAACACTGATGATTACTTCCTTTGGTATTTTCCATTAATCACATCAGGGAATTGGTGGAGGTACTTTACTTAAGTTTTCTGAACATGTCAATAAGCCACGACTTATATACAAACTAAAATGAGAAGAAAATCAAACATATATAATAAGAAGATAAGCTAACATTATTGCAGTCCAGCGGCCACTAACTTGTTCTGAGAGCCTCTCCAGCCTAGAGACAAATAAACAGAACTGAAGAATAAAAAAATAACATAGCAGGAAATGACTGCTTCTTGAGTACCTCAGTAACATGAAGGCAACATGGGTCTGAATTGCAGAAATGTGAAGTCTCAGCTGGGAGCGATGAGAGCAAGAGAACAGGTCTGTGTCCATCCCCGCGCTGTGCTGAGACTGGGATGAACTCATCACAGAGCACAGGCTCAGTCCTGGGGGTCCAGCTCACCCAGGGCCTCTGAAAGCACAACTGTCCCTTTTAAAACTTCATAAGAGTTTGAGAGATATAGGCCTCAAATCACAGACTCGGGAAGAGGAAGCCAACTGACCAAGAAAAATCAGTAAGAATAATCTCCTGAAATTAAGAGAGCTGCTATTATAGATACAGACATGCTGAGAAGAGAGGTTATTACTTACCTCTTTCCTCTCACCCTAACTTACCCTAGAAACAGTTTGTTTTGTAACTCTAATATTCCAGCATTAGGCTAACCTCACCTTCAGTCTTACTGCCCCACCTGAGTACTGTGAGCTCTCTGCTAAAGACATAACCCACAGCTGCTGATGCCCATGTGCAGAGTTGGTGCCTTCTCATTCCAACTTTTAAAAGGGCACCACAAGTCCTGGCAGTAAGAAGAAGGGTGAAGAGTTTGTACCAGTGCCATGGGGTGCTCTTGTTAAGATTCATAAGCCGCTTTTTTGTTTTCATTGATAACTGCTGGTATCTAAAATTTTCCCGTGTTGTTATGCTCTAAAACAGCAAGAGAAAGCAAATGTGTAACTAAATACAAATATGATATAATTATATAATAACAACAATATTTTTTTCATAATTGGAAGGATAAGAAAAGTGCCTAAAACAAACATGCTGTGCCAGAGATGAACAGGAAATTAGACTTTTAAAATGTCTTCATGTTTAATAATCTAAAATGCTGTTAAATTACAGAGGTAAAGCTATCATCAATATATATTTTATTTCCACAGTGTCCCTTTGTTCTTGTCATTGTTGGTTGGTCACCTTGAACAGAGAGGGGTGGGGAGAAACACTTTTGAAGATATTCTGGGTTTGATTTACAACAGAGGTTTAATGCCTCCTTGATATGACCCCTACTGTCATAAACAAATGGACAAACATAAATGTAGATAAAAGAACATCTGTTTTTTGTGACATTGACAGCTCGCCCCAAGTGTTGTTCCCAATACTTCAAGCACATATTCATGTCCCCAAGGAGGCTGAATGTAGCTTTCTTGTCCGGGTTAACATACAGCCAGTTAAGCATTTTTTTACTTTGTGAAATACTGTGAGAGGGTTTTCCATGTGAAACGTGCCTCTGGAGCCCTAGTCCTCTCCTAGATGTATACATGGTGCTTTATCTGGAGCTCAGGTCCAGAGCAGAAACACGAGGGTGATGGCTGGCTGGCTTTTGTCACATCAGGAACTAGGTGTTTCTGACTGCAGTTTCCCTGGCCTAGACAAAAGCTCTGGGAAAGCCTCTTCTCACTTTCCTCCAGAGAAGGACCTAAAAAGAGATTTTAAAATTCACTGCACATAATGTGCTGCTGGCTATTGGCAGGCACCCTGGGAACTTCAGACAAATGAAGCTTGCACTGCTGGTTTAGGCTGCAATGACCATGACTGCAGGGGAATAGAGAGTGCAACAGTACATTGTGTAACGTGGTTTCTGGGCAGCGGGATGGAGAACAGGATGGAAATCTTATTAAACATCCCTGGACAAGCCAGGGTAATCAAGACTGGTGCTGGACTGGATACCAGGACCTGCAGAATTGCTCACAATGCAGTATTGGCTGTGAGTAGCCAAGGTTAATAAGGAACATGATTTTAGTTCAGTACAGAACTTGCAGCAATTTTTTCAGAGGATGAAAATGAGAGGCGTAGTGTGAAGGTTTTGTTGCCCAAACATGCATCACTTCAGGAGGCGGTGGAGTGAGGCCATCCTGTGAGTTATATTTCTATCCAATAGATCTCTCCAAAGCCTCCTGCTTCACTAAGAGCGTGCACATGTAACAAACCATTAAGCGCTGTCTGTGCAGACATGATGTACATCATAGCCAAGACCTTCAGCCCTGAAAGCGCACACTTCTGTATACCTGAGCTAAAGAAACAGCTGGTTGGACTTAGCATGCTATTGCAACCAATAAAAGGACACAACCACCCATCATAAGGGCTTGCAGTTCTTTCTGGGTGGAGGGTGGAAGTCCTGACTTGGTAGTAGCTGTTGAGAACAGCATTTCTAAAATGGCAACCCTCTCTCAACACTATACCTGTTCCTTTTTCATCCTCCTTTGTGTAGCCAAGAGGAGTTGCAAGGGAGAGAGGGCGCCTGGATTTCCCCTTTGATTCTCTCCTACATCTTCTGACTAGAACTCCTAGTGAGGTAATTGAGTGGAAGAGTTGGTGTACTTGTCCTTTCCTCCTCCTCTGCTTTCTTGTCAGCTGTCAGAAAGAGCATAAATACATCAAAGGACCAGATTCTTGTCAAGAGCTAGCCTGGAGAGGCCAGTGAGCCAGCCATGCCCTTTTTTCATGCCACTTGAAATAGTGCACACAATGGAAGGCACCATGGTGGCCCGTGCATTGGAAGGGTCATCCATGCTTTCCAGATGTGGCCCTAAATTTCCCCCTCCACCTCCAAAAAGGGAGGAGAAGGAAACAAGTTGACATTCTTTGGGTTCACCACTTATATTTTACCTTTTTGGGTTGTCTCAAAAATAGGCTGGGGAAGGGTGGCTCTAGAGCCACATTTTAGGGCTGTGAGTGCAGGAGGAAAAGCTGAAGGAAATACTGACCTTCCCCACAGATTCTCTCTCCTTGTCCTTGTGCTCAGGAGGGCCATTTCCCCAAAGACAGCCAGCAAATGTCAGCTAGGAGAGAGATTCCTCAGGGAATCAGGGGAAAGAAAGGAAACCAGGAACGCTGCCTAGATTTAGGGGAACTGAGATGGGTCTGTGCCAAAAAGCACCAATATGGTCAACAGTCATCTCTGCACCTACTTAGTAGCTGCCTCTAAGCACTAGCCCCATCCTCTTTTTGACCCCAAAGAAAAGCCACGGTAACACATTCATTTTCTAGGTTCTTTGTTATTATTTTCAAGAGCAGGACAGTCATTTGAGCTCTTAAATTTGAATACTGAAGACTGGTGGTTGTAGAACAGCAGCACCATTCATTTGTCCTTCACATGAGTTATAAACCTGATAATTACAAAAGGGATGGGGCTGAGTGGAGCTTGTTGCTGGTCTAAGAGATGAGAAGGTTGAGTTCTGGCTCTGCTTCCTTCACTGGGTGTGGGCAGGAGATTTGTCATAGGGGAATGGCAAACCCAGCCAAACTAGAGAGGAGGCTGCTGGGCTCACTTGGGTGGGGGAAGAGATAAAAAGATAAAACAGTTCCAGAGAAGGAACATCACAGTATGGTACCCCCCTGCCTGTACACATGCCCTCATGCTTGAGAGAGCCAGCAGTTCTCCGTGGATCTAGGAGCATGGGGTCCCTGGGAGGAGAAGCCAGTGTAGTCGCCGCACTCTTCAGTTCAGCATTGGGTTTCACAGTCATTTTGCTGAGCAACTGTAGTGGCAGCCCTTGGAAAAGGGACTGAAGCTTCACCTCCTTAGTAGAAAAGGGTCTACCCTCCCCTGTGTTGTCTGTTGAAGAAGAGAGAAACCAAGGTGATGGAAAGGGTGTGAGAAAGAAATAGTACAAGAGAGAGGGGGATGTTATTGAGTGCATACTGGGCACAGTTTAGACCCGGGTATGTCTACAGGTTCGCGATGTGCCTGAGGCTGAGGGGGCTGCGGAGGTGGAGGGGGACTCCTCATCCGTTGTGTCCCCCTGCTCCTCCTTGTGGAGGCCGAGGCTGATGTGGCTCTGCAGGGCTGCTGGGGTCAGCCACTCCTTGGGGAGGCAGCTCTGGAGGAAGGGGATGCATGAGCTGAAGTAGGCCAGGCGGTTCACCCAGCGGGGGATCTCTTTCCCACATAGTATCTGTGGAGCAAACCAAAAAGGAGCATGGTTAATAGTACCAAAAAACATGCGTGGTGGCAATGTCATCCCCATCCACACCACCACCTCAGCAGGGTGAATTCCCTGTTGCTCAGAAGAGAGCTGTTTGAAACGTAGGCAGCATCTTCTGCAGTCAGAAACAGCTGTAAATGCAAATGACTGCATGACTGCTCAACACACACAGAGAGCCCTGCCAGCCATAGCCCTTGTCAGCATCACAGCAGAGATTGGGGAAAACAGTTCATGGCCCTCGACGGCTTTGGGCACTCTGTTCTCCAGGCTGTCCATGGGTAAAAGAACAGGCCTGCTGGTGCTTCTCAACCAAGATAATGACACTCATTTTCCAAGTAGCTCAAAAATTTGGGAAAAATATTTAGGCTGTTGCTGGCCAGACCTTGAGGAGCCCAGAAGCTGAGCCTGACTAGGTGGATGGAGGTGCCTGAGAAGCTGTCCTTGCTGCTCGCTTTTCTTCCTCGGGCTGACACACTGGGTCAGTCAAGTTACAGTATTTGGGGGTCCTTTTCCTATCCTAGCACAACACTCTTTAATTCCTCCTTATATGGTATTTCCTAAATGCGGGAAAGAAATCAACAAACAGAAAAATACTAGCTTCTCACTAGACCGGTGTTTCATCATAGGTGCTCCTGGCACTGATTTGGGTTACACTCTGCTAGCACAGATATTGTTTTCCAAGGTCATCTCATATTCAACACAATGAAACAACTTGCTGCATACAGCAGCTCCTTTCTTCTGTAGCATTTGACCACACGTACATACAGGTGCCAGATTTTAGTAGCTGTATCTGGCTTAGGCCACATAAGGAAAGTTTCCCTTTACATTTTACCATTTCCCTTACCAGACACAGAAGAGGCATGTGGAACTGATCAGCCAGGGTGCCTCAAGAGCCTGTCTTTAGTAAATATACTGCCTCTGTGGTCCTACACCAGTATACCGGAGCCTGAAGTCTGTGGCAGGTACAGTAGTCATCACAACCGAATTCTCCTTCCCTCCCAGTGCTGTCTCCCATGAAGCAAGACAGGCAGGGAGGAAACTCCACCCTGCAGACCTTGTCCCACAATTTATGTGGATTAGTGGTTCCAAGGTTGTCCATACTGCACCTTCTACCAATACTAAATTCCTTTTCTCTTCCTCCCATCCTCTTCCCATCTAAAACTACACTTAATTTAATACTAATTACTGCAAAAACTAAGAGGGTATTTGTCTGTAATCCACTAAGGAGATTATTTGGCGAGATGTCTGTTGTTGACAATGGAAATGCAGTGCTTGGAGGTTTCAAGAGATTTTCAGGGAGCACAACTGGAGCAGTTGCTAGAGGATGGGCCGTGCCGCATTATAGTTGTTACGGCTGATGACTAGCTGGTCCTTCATGCATATGGCCTGAGCAGAACAACCTAAGCCCCACTCCAACAGTCACCTTGAGGATAAGGCAATTAGCTTGTTCCAACAGCATGGTGTTTCCAATGAGGTGTGGAGAAGGCGGCAAACTTGTGACCGTGCTAATTTGACTACAGAACTCACTTTATTTTGACATGCATTGTTTAGAAAATCAATGTGTGAAATGGAAGACATTAGCATTAGGTATCAAAGAACGAGCAGAGCCATTTAGCTGCTAAAATTACTTACAAGCATAGACTGTTCTTTACCTAATACACCCCAAGGACTTTTATTTCAGTTCTTACCAGTGCTGCATTCTGCTTAACCTCAGATACAGTTATATGAAGCTGTATTTTTGAAATTTTTGATCTGGGGACAATTACTTTATTAGCAATTCTTTATCTCCATCCAGATCCCTGGTTTCCATTGCTAGAGCTATTGTCTGAGCCTATAAGCAGATGACCTCTCCACCTGCGTTTAAGACTCATTCATAAAAAATTTGCTGATCCATTTGATTTTCTCACCAGAAATATCTGATCATTTTCACAAGAATACTGCTGAATTTTAAAAATTGCATTCAATATGTTCTACTTAAACATTGAACCTGAGCCAAAGCAAAAAAATGCAGCAAAATTACCTCTAAATTTTGTAGCATTTCTCTTTCTTCCTCTCCAGGAACTTAGGCAACATATTGCCAGTGTAGAAAGTGACTCAGTTTAGGCTCCTTGTGATGTATGTGTACATGTGAGTTTAGTTTTCAAGCAGTTGTAAGTCTTAATAAAGACTTCCCCCCAGATATTAATCAGAAAACAAAACCAGGATCTGATTCTTCAGAAAACTAGCCGAAATAACAGAACAGCACAAGGTAAGACTGCCTGGAATGGAAATACTGTTTTAGGATTTGGCTTTCTTTTCTAAGCAGATCCCCTAGCAACTGAAATAACGCTTCCCAATGTGGAAGTGAGTTGTTTGCCTTTTGTTTATGGGAGCTTCTTCACCCAGAACGAATCAGTGAGGCAAAGAAGAGCCAGAAAAAGAACGGAGGTGTGTGGGCATCAGGCCATCAATCAGCAAAGGGCAATTTGTGGAGCTTAAGGATAATGATGAAGTCAAAGCGATTTCCCTTTCCTCAGTCATGCTTGTCCTTGCCTCTTGTCAGTGAAGCCTTGTTACTATTCCACAGCAAAACACAATGCTCAACAGGCGCAAAAGGGCAATGGCAGGGGATGCCACGAACACTACAGCCTGTTCCTGTGTTTTTCCCTCCTTGCCATAAAGCATATTGTGCCGGAGAATCCAGCAGTACTTAGCTAATGGAGAAACATCAAATAAACCTGACTGCAATGGGATTAAGCCAACTGAGTTTAAATAAAACAGTACAAGCAAGATGAAGTGGGTGTTTTCCAATTGCATATGAAGCCACAGAAAAATCTACCTACTGCAGCTCTTCAGGGCAATTCTCAGGTGAAAACCTCACACTGGAACAATAAACTCACAGAAGCCTGTTACCACCCATTGTTTCCATCAGCAGAACTCTTTTTTAGAGGTTTTTAGAGTTTAGGATTTTAGGGGGTTTTTTTCTTGTTTGCCAAACAAGTGGGTTTTTCTCTTTTGAAGGGGGTAAACTTCTCTGTGATGGGTCACATACTTGTCTTGTCAGACTCAGCCAATAAACTATTATGGGTCAGATATCACCATTCCTGACCATCATATCAAATTTTCCTGCTACCATCCCTTCAGGAACCTTAACATACCTGTAGTAGAGCCTGAGCTCGACACTTGACAAGAAAGCAGATGAGCCTCTTGGTATGTAGCTGACTGGAGAAGGAACTTTAAAGAAACAGAGTCACAGAAGGGCTAAGCCTATGAGAGATGTAAGTCTGAAAGGTAGCTGTGGGGTTAGTTATAGCTTATCTGAGGCAGAAATGTGTTCGGGATGGGAAACCCTGTGGAGTACATGAGAGGCTGGACTACTAGCAGCAAAGCCTGGAACACCTCAGCCCGTGTAGGGCTTCTCTAAGCTTTGCAAACCTGTGAACAGTGTCCAGCTATCATTGCCGAGCATAGCTCTTCCTCACCTTTCTCTCACTGAAGCGTGTGTCCATGAAGGTGTGAGTTATTCTACCCACCCCACAGAGCCAGCCAGTCCCTGCCACAGACTGAAATGCAGAGTTTGGGATAGCAAGCGCAGCTTGCCATAGCCCACCGAGAGACTCGTCCCCCTTTCAGGCAGAAACTTCGGCGGAGGCTGCATGTACTTGCAGCTTCCACTGAGCGGCACCTCCTGATAAAGAGCCAAGTCTCCCATAGCTGCAGCTTCTTCTGGATGCTCTGCCTAAGAGCTGCGGATGACCCAGCTGGCATCTGTAGAGTCAAGTGGAAACAGCAGTTCAGACATCTGTGGCTGAAACCAAACGTGAGGGAGAAATGGGACATGACAGTGTGGGTGCTATTTCTGGGCAGCTGTCAAATCCACACCAGGATTTCAACACATCAAGAAACAACTAATTTTGGATACAGAAAGATCCTCTGAGCATCTTAAGCTGTGCTGTTTTGCACTAAACAGTCACTGGTTAAAATGTACAAGCTGCCGTGGGAGTGAGGACTGCACCCCATCACTCTTCCCTCCCCTAAGTGCCCCAAGAACTAGGTTTCGTTGCTCAGTAAAGCTTCCCTGTAAAGCTTTACTGTGGGCAGGGGAGCAGCCTAGCAGCTGGGAAACATGGGTTTAAATGGAAGGCCACAATGGAAGAAGCTGAGTCTTCTGCCTTCTGGAGGACACCACTATCAATGTGCTGCATTTTGTGAGGGCTCTGGGTCTCTGGGCATATGCTAGACATTATCTGAGATAGTCTAACAGGCTGAGCCCCTTTCAAAACAAAGTGAAGGGCTGAGGAGTTGTAGATCCTAAGAGAAAGCTCTCAAATGCAATAGCAGAACGCTATTATATATAGCAGAATAGCAGAACGCGCTGTGCTGGATGATGCAATTGGGGCAATTCAGGCCATGCACAGAACTATAACTCAAGGCACTTAGGAATTTTTTTTAAGTGAGCCCTCCCAAAGGCACCATGTAGTGCTCCAATCCGTGAAAATCAAGATGTGCAGAGGCAACATTACATCCCTCAAACAATACATGCTAATTACTTCAGTTCTTGTCTTCAAACTGAGGTTCAGGGAG
Source organism: Ciconia boyciana (assembly GCF_034638445.1). Lineage (NCBI taxonomy): Eukaryota > Metazoa > Chordata > Aves > Ciconiiformes > Ciconiidae > Ciconia > Ciconia boyciana. The sequence goes on along the minus strand of NC_132939.1, from coordinate 32,806,379 downwards.
TTCAGCACTGAACACCGCCCACTGCCACTTCCACTTAGCAGCCTTGCTGAAAATGAGGTGGCGTCCACATGGGGCATGTACCCATTGGAACTACTGTACAGTATTCCCCTTCGTGCGCCTTAGAGAATGCAAAGGGCTTTCATTGGCACCCGAGGAGTCTAACACACACCCCAGAGCACTTTAAGAGCAAAGCCTTTAGAGCCCAAGGGGAATCTTTCCAGTGTTTGCATGAGTTGACTCCTATGAGGCCTAGAAAATATAGCATAGATGATGCTTATCAGAATTTTAGAATAAGGCCATTAGCTACAAACCAGCACATCTGCCCAGGCAAAGCTTTCAGGCTGTGCTAGGGCAGCCAAAACCATATGCAGAAAGAGAAGCATGGCAACACGATTAAATTAACACTTGGACATATCTGGAATAAACCATTAACCCAATGCACAGGGACATCCTTTACCACCTTGCAAAAACTAAACTGGTAGTATAACTGCCCTGTGGTGGCAGAGCTAAGGGAGTCTGAGTGCGTCAGCAAGGAACATATCTCTAGCTCTGCACTCCTGATCAGCTGCTGCACATGGTGTATACGCTGGTGTATACATGGTGTATATTTGGGAAATAACGTTCCCAAAAGAGAATGGACATACAGCCTTTGCAACACACCTGAAAGCACAGTCTCACCTTGGCGGAGTTGGCATGCTAGCATCAATTGCTTGAAACAGATTTATTGTATAATTACTGTGTAAAAGTGACAGTTTTTACTCTAGGGAATATAACTAGCCTGCAGGGATCAACAGAATAGATGATGGGGGCCGCTTCACTGGGCTGTGAAGCTGCATGCAGCACGCATTCAGCAGAGCCAGGAATGGCCTGCATCTTGCAGAGGGAAAGGTACAGCTGAGAAACTGTAGATGAGGCTGAATGAGCTCCCTAACAAGGCTGTGTTCTGGGATGTAGCATCCCAAGTCAAACGCAGGAAGGGAAAAACCTCTTAAATTAATTTAAGCAACTGTCTAAAATGCTCCCATTCTCCTATGCAATCCCTTTTTGTTCCACAGTAGGCAGGACACTGCCACTCCTACCCAGGTCTGCAAGCGTTTCTCCCATGTAAAGCAGATGAAGCATCTGCACCGTCTCCCTGAGACCAGCTGGGAGTGAGGAAAAGGGAAAGCATTTAAAGGAGGGACTAATAACCACGGTCTTGCTCCTCTTGTGATGCCAGTGGGAACGTGTCAGTCACCTCTGTGGTCCTGTGGCGGAAGGACGGAGCTGCCTCTGTGCAGGAGTCTGCATGCAGAGAGATGCCAAGAACAGAGACAATGGAATAGATAGCTCTGGGTCAAAAGAGACATCTGGCTTATAGCACCTCAGCACTTACAGCACTATTTCAGTTTCACTGGCCAGGCCACCAGTGGAGAGGCACAGTGGCTGCAAATGTGACATCTTGATGAACCACATTCAGAGCTGAATTCTGAGTGGCATCACTGATTAGTTACGTATCAACACTGGAGTATGGCAATACCCTCTTCGAGCATGAAGTTCCTTGTAACCAGCACTTATAGGTACAGCCAGCAGCTGCAGGATGACAAGGTAGGCAGCAAGTGGCCTCATAACAGATTAACATTTTGGGAATACTAAGTATAATTAAGTCTGGGCTTGTTAGTGACATTTAAAATAATGACTCTCCCACCAAATGAATGAGCAACTGCAATTCATTCATATTATCATGATGGCCTGAAGAGGAACTGCCTTCTCCTAGCAGGTGCTGTTTCAAGACCAATGGCTGAGAACAGCTGTTGCCTAATAGGGTCATCCTTCCCAGTGTTATGGACATGCTGTACCTGACCAGGCCAACCCATATGCATAGAGGGATGGACATCAAGATCATCTATTTTTTCCTGAGTAGCTAACCAAGAAAATCCTGTGTTTCAGTCTCAAGCTTTGTTTCCTAACATTAGTGAGCAGCAGGTTACTGCGGATAGAGATATAATGAGAAGAGAGAATACAGAAACTCATAGGAACAGGGAGAGACCTTCTGCCTGGCAGTGTTGGCAGGACGCCTAAGCAAAAGGTTCCAGTCTCTAAAGTCTATCAACACACTTAAACAGTTCATTTACACTCCTGACACTTTTCATTTATCAACAGGCAGCTGGTGAAAAGGACAGGGTTTTTCCTTGCCATCTTCATTCCTGGAAAGGAGGCATCTGTTTTCAGGCATTTGCACACACAAAGGCTCAAAGGCTCCATGATGGTACGACTAGAGATTAATTCCCCAGATAGTACAAACTAACTTAGCTCCAGGGTATTATGCTTATTTATAATAGGTAAGGACACGGGGCTTTTGGTTTGGGAAGACAGATGCAAAAAGCGGATAAAATAAAATAGACAGTGCAAAACATCCACATTTACACCAGCCCCAAAGAGCTTGAGATTTTCTTTTTTTCCAAATTCACTCTTAAAATATCTTCACGTTTAATCTTTTTGGCTAGATGGATCACTTTAAAGGAAAACCAGAAATAACTGCAGAGGCATGTGTGGCAAAATCAGACCATATCAAAAAATTGAAATGATGTGCTAAAAACTTGCCCCGGGGTGGGGGGTGATTCCTGTTTCAAATTACTTGCCACATCCTACTATTCCCTGGCACACGTAGATAGAAAGGGAAAATAGGATGGACTGAGAGAGCTGAAAGATCCATATAAGAGTTATTCCACTAATTGTTTTCTGTTGGGCTATAAGACTCATTCAGGATAGCAAGGCTAGAGAGGTTAACGATGGAAAAAGACGTTTATATGTTTATAGCAGCCTTTATTCCAAGGACTTCCCAAATACTTCATAAATTTTAACTAATACACAAACTACACCTAGAAATCTCATTTTGCCACAGCAGAGAAGCCACATCTGGAATGCAGTACAGCAGTTTATTAACCGCATGCAGTCAAAATTGTGCATACTTACAGGCAGAAGCAAGAGAAAAAATGGCATCCATCTGAAACCATGAGGATAATTTATGGGTGCAGGATGTCTTTATTAATAAGCTGCTTCTAAACATATGTGGCAGTTAGAAACCAGAAAACAAACACAGCCCGATCCCCATAGAGCTAACAACATTCAAAGGCTGCTGCAATGAACCAAGTCTTTCCATCAGCTTCAGTGAGGACTGGCTCAGGTGCCAGGAAATAAAGCTTTCCTAACATTCTTTCATGCCCTGTGGTTGTTTGTTTGTTTGTTCATTTCCTTCTCTCCTTTCTGTCTGTTGGGAGCGTTGTGTCCCCTGCCATTAATGGAATTGCATATAGGCTTTTACACAACAAAACACCTATCTCCTCCTCTACAACAGAGTCAACTGAAAAGCAATTGTTGACTAAGGAAAACACGGGTATTACTTGTCTACTTAGGATCTGCTGAAGACTGGTTTATAAAAGCTTCTGCTGCTTTTGACTGTGACTCAAATGCCACCTGAAGCTCCCTTCTCTGGTGTTTAATCCTTTCTCTCTGATAGCTTTCAGGCTAAGGAGAGCTTCCTAGTTTTTAATAACACTATGATGAGAACTTGTGTGTGCCTGGGGCTGGACCTGAAAAGCTCTAGGCTTGAATTATTCATTGATGATTAAAAAACTGCCCTCGTTTGGTCCTTGATTCAGCAAACCTGCCTTTTTTAGAGAATTTACTGAAAGTCAAGCTCCTCTAAGGAAAGCAGGATTCTGATGTAAGTTTGTTATATGCTGTCAGCTTTGCCTTGGCTGAAAAAGGACAGGTGAATAGCCAGAGAGAAAAGAATATGCACTGGCTACCATCTCCTGCCACTTCAGCACAGCTCCACACCCTCTACCAGTAAAGTAAGATCCCTCTGTTCTACCAAAGCTCCAACCACATTGACAAAGGACAACTAAGACAGCCATTCCGTCAGGGAAGTATACATCAGACATAGCTCTAAAGCCAATGACAGAGATATCTTAATCTTACACTGCACTTCAGTTAAGAGAGACGTGTATTTCCTGCTATCACAACTGATACACAATGACAAAGCCTCTCTCTGCTACTATCAATAGGACAGATCTTTACCAATAATACAAAGAAAAGGGGAAGGAAGCCCTAGCATCCGGCCTAGATGTGATTCGCATGCAAACAAGCCTGATTGCACCAAGATCATCCCCTGCCTCCCAAGGAAATTCAGATTGTGTGGCTTCACCAAGCATTTACATCCAATCTGGCATGCATGTTTAATATCACTGTGGTGTCAGCATCAATACTGGGTATGCTAGATGCCTACTTCTGTCCTCTGTAACCATCAGGTTGCAGGATTCACTGTGCAGGCTCCATCTGTTAATCTTCAAGGTATTTTCTATTGGAGAACATCCTTTTAGGCTGATTTGAGAGAGTCCTGCTGACTTCGGGAGACTGGGCGCTATTTATCTCCCAGGTTGAGCATTGCAGTGCTGCAGCTCTAAGACTCTGGCTGCAAAGCATTTGACTGTGACAGGGTCCACAATCCCTGCCCTGTAGGAGCCAGCCTCATCTAGGATGCTAAAGAATTTTCCAAGGCTGACCTAAGTCACCTCAGATGCTTAGGAGACTCTCTTCCCCTCCTGTGTCAACAAAGAATGGGCCAAGCTCACTTCATTAACCCCTAGGCCTATTTTGCAAGGCCCCTTCAGCCCAAGAACAAGACCCCCAGTTCCCCAAAGTATTTTTCTCTCTCTGGAAATCACTGCAAATCCTACAGCTTCAAAATGAGCTTCTAAAACCACAAGCACACAAATTCTGATTTAGGCTCTCTCTTCTCCTGCTGAAATGTGCTACCTCTCTGTTTATGTAAATAATTAAAGTAGGACAGTTCCCACAGGAGAGGCTGAGGGACTCTGTGCTCCAGAACATCTTGTAGCTGATATTCAGGAGAATTTTTGCTGAAATACAGGAGAAAAGGGAAATAAATCTTTAGTCCAACTTGTTCTCCCACACCTCTGCAAGCTTCTCTTTATCCAGGAAGCTCTCAGTTACTTGCGGATGAGTATGTCTCACTAGCTAAAAGTTCTGTTTGAACCCACAAAATGTCCCAGCAAAAGTTTTAATAAAACTGTCAGATCCCTCTAAAAGGCTCTGCTTTTGGTGACTTGTTTTTACTCTGAAAATCCTAGTTCAGCTCTAATAATTAGTTCAAATTTTAGCCATTTACCCAGATGGCATCTCTGAGCACTGTCCCCTGGATCCAATCCTTTGGATCAAGAAATGCTGAGCAATAAGGAAACAGATCCTTTAATATTTAAAGGAATAAAGGGGTGAAAAGGATCAGTAAGTACAAAAGGAAGCTGGATAATGAGATACCAATCTGTTTTCCTCAGGGGTTTTTAATCCCTCAAATCCGAATGACCTTAAAGAGCCTTCTGAAGAATGATCCCATGTGGATGTGAACCATGCGCACCAACTCCAGAGTTGGTTCTAGTCTTTTTTAATCGCTTTCTCTGGGTATAAGAGAAAGTAGTGATATTTTAGGAAGCAAATAGGGATGTTTAACTGTGCTTCACCATACCTCAGTCATGCAGCCAAATTCTGCTTTCAGTGGCTCTAGGGGAATTCGTACCAGATCACTCAGGTGTTTCTGAGCCAGGTTTGTCCCAGGGGCTGCTGCAGATTCTCTGACCATGCTCTTAGGGATCCAGACAGGTCCTACTAACACAGACTCAGCCTTCTCCTGCCTGCCTTCTCCTTTAAAAAAAGAAAAAAGTAGTAGGGTAGTTTTAGAGCAGCTGCAAGACAGATAAATAACTCCAGGCTGGGAAACTGCTACAAAATACAGAGGGTTTTGACCTTTTCTGGTACTTAAGATAAATTACGCATACAAATCAGAAAGAAATCATTCCCCTTTCAAGAAGAGGGAGGAAAGACATGATAAAAGAATAAAACCTTCTGTCACTGCTGTCCTCAAGTAAAGTTGCACCATCAACAATTTTTAGGGTGAATCAAATCAGTGCCTCTCAATTAATTTCCTAATTATGATGAGCATCAACTTCCTGTCTTGTCAAAAGGGCCCATAAGACCCACTGACTTTATTGCTATTCCACCACTGGTAAAGCTATTGGGGAATAAAAAGGGTTACCTCCCCTGGTGCTCAGAAGCCACACTGATATTTATCTGTCATGTGTCCTATAGCAAGGTTCTGAAGAGTTTCCTTAAATAGGGATCATTCCAGTTGCTTGGCAGTAATCACATTGATGAAGGGAGGAGTGGTTTCCTTGAGGCATTCCACTTATCTTCCAGTTCTGGTGCTGATTCAAAGGTGTTTTTCTCCCTTCCCATGGTGGTTTGCCCTTTTCTGAGACATGCTGTACCAACTGTCATCACTCTGTTAAGAACACAGCTCCATAGCTTATCTTAGGAAACTTCAGAAGCATGGAAAATTGCTGGTGGGAAGTCAAATGAGTCATCTTCTGTTTGTGAATGGGCTAAGCAGCAAAAGCTTTTTCAGAGTCTTTAAGCTGCAGTGACATGGTGTGATCCTTACACTCAATACTGAGGAATATTGCCAGACTGGAGAAGAACCTGGAAACAGAAAACCTTCATCCTCCCTCTGATCCTCTAGTTACTGCTATCTTCTCTAAAGAAGCTGTCCTCAGGCACTGTACACTCACCATACGCCTACACATCAGCAGGGCTTATATTCTTATATGCCTATATTTGAACCCCTGGCAGTCAACCTTTCTCCTTCACACGTGTTTGGGGGTACAAGCTGTGCCAATTTTGCGTTTGCCTTGCCTACTATTTGCCTTCCACAAGCCCAAATTGTATTGTAGAGTTGCAGGGCGATCATGAGCCATGCTCTCGCATTGAAAAAGAGCCCTCTGACAGCAATTTCACAGTTCCCTGTATCTGCATACACCTACCCTTATCTATGCCCAAATAACAGTCTTGGTAACGAAGAGTGTGTAACTGCATGTCTTTCTTGGCACCTCACGGCATACTTCCTTGTGGCCCACTGCTGCAGCAACAACTGCTCCTGCAAAGCAATGGCATGGCTGGCACCTCAAACCTGCAGGTCCTTGCAGGGGAACTTACAGCCCAGGAATTACCTGGGGTTTGGCTTTTTCCTGAAAGCATAAATGTATTCCTCTCCCTTTATGTCTGCTTTACAGGAATTTGTAACTTCTGTCCTTTTGCTATCTCACATGTCCTTGTTCTAAAAAATCAGGAAGTTCAACAAATCACATCATGGAAAGAGCTAATTATTTTAGCCTTCCTTTTTGTTTTAAAAGGTTTTCCTAATGTTCAAAAGCCAATATTTTTTCCATCTGTCAGAGTTTAAATAGCCTCTTTCATCAGCCAGGGCAACTCAAAGAACAGAAATATTTTGCAATTCCTTGAAGGGCCATTTGAACATATTGATGTAAGTATACATGGGGGATTGTTAGGACCATAGTGACTTAACAACAGATGATCAAACAGAAGGACTTCACCAAATATTGATGTGGTCCTAAGTGAATTCTCCACACATGTATAACCTTATCAGAATGCCAACATCCCTGCTGGGTGCCAGCACCATTACCTGCCTGGAGTACTGACACACAGAAAGGCACAGAAGCTCAGAACAAGATGGGAAGTTTGGGCTGTGCTACTGATGGCCTGACTGATTTTTCTTTGCAGAAATTGCAGGCATAAGTCCCCCAAAAGGATTGCCCATCCTCCTGGACAGTTTCTTCAGAGAGCGTGGTACTGATACTACTTGATTTTGGGGACTGTCAACATAAGCAACATGAAATGAACAAGCTGCTTTTAGGCAAATTGCTAACTCCAGTTTGATGAACCTCTTCATTTTAACCACAAACAATTTGCTTAAGTGGTTTATAAATATAGGTACCATGGGACCATGTTGCAGGATTCAGAGTGGCTGAAGCAACCCTAACTAGATTTTCACTACTTATATCAAGCTTCCCTCACCTTCCCACACTGACATAGATGATGAGGGTAAAGGGAAACCACAAAGGGGTATTAAGTGGTGTGTGTACCAGCGACCTTAAATTGAAGCTGGGCAAATGCACAAGTGGTGCGTCCGATTCCTCTCTCATGACTATCCACTAGGAAATTCTGCCTTGCTTTAGGCAGAACTTCCGTCAAAACTAATTAAGATGCCACTTTCTAGGCAGAGACTTATGCTCTCTGGTAGTTCCTCACTTCTTAAATAACCCGAAGTTCCCCAGTGAAGAAGAATTTCTCAGGAAATCCACAGGAAGAGAATCCTGATCATGCAGCATGTTCACTGAATTGCTCACTGAGAAAGCTGCCATGAAATGGCATTGGAGAAGATGAAGGCTGAACTGCTGCTGCTGAAACTGGGGCATTCTCTGTTTTCTTTCCACAGGAGCTGCTTTGTGAGTAGACCCAGCCATGCCTCTTTGATCCAGCAGCTGCTCATTAGAAGTCCATAGGGAACTGGCAAAGCGGGGAGAGATCTAAGTCTTGAGCAAGTACGAATATACTTGGCAGTCTGCAGTAGGTAGTATGGAAAATTCAGAGCTAAGTGCCAATGAGGGAGTAACAAAGCCCCTTGCAGCTTACAAGTGAATGTGGGTGGGAAGATCAGAAGACTCAGAAGAGATGCATGGCATTGTAGGGAGAGGCTCAATGCCACAGCAGCACACAATTGGGCTGCAACGGCACTGCAAAGTGAGTTTTTTCAGAGGTGGATAACAGGTCGAAGGCATGCCCAGTGGTTAAGTAGAGCTTATTTGCCTGTGCTGGGCTTGCTGCAGTCCAGGGATTTTTCAAGATGCATGGCCAAAGGGCATAGTCATGAACATAGGTCTGGACATGCCCCTAACCATTAGCAGTCAGTCTGCATTGCCTACTTAGACCACTAATTTTACAACTGTTAAAAATAACAGTTACCAGTTATCATGGTGGGACCTGAGGCATCATTGTATTAAACGTGAATTTGCCAGAAAAATCACTCATAAACAGACATAGATGAAAGATTTCTGGATGGATGTTCTATTTGCTGAGAAAACACGGATAAAGGACAAGAAAACAAAAACTTTGAAAGTAAAGTCTGACTCCTGTGGCTTCAGCAGTCCTTCTGAGGACAGGGAACCTGGCTTACAGGTCCTGGCAATTGGACATGGGGACAATCTCACCGTGTGATCCTGAGAAAGCTGACCTGGGAGGGAGAGCCAGGCTTACACCTCCTTCCCATTCCCTCTGCAGAATCGTGACCTCAGCCAGCAGGACACGTGGCTACATCTGCCCTCAGTCCGTGTGACCAGATGGGATCTTCCCAACCCATGGCCCCGCCACCGGGGCAACATCTGTATGGATACTAATTAGCAGGCCCGCAGCCAGATGAGGAAATTAAGGCGGCCAAACACAGCTACCTAACACATGGCCGTACAGCCAAATCTCAAGGCCTGCCAGACAGATTTATGTAAACGCACATTAACTCATACATCACCACACGGCTATAAAGCTCTAGCTCTGGTTTTGGGTGCTGATACAGAACAATACAAGCCATAAACCAACTAATTAACCTTGGCAGACCAGAGACCGGTCATCAAAAGGTTTCAGAGCCCTTTTTAAAAGCAGGAAATAACCCAGCATACAAGGGGAGATACTTAGGCACACAGCAGGGATGTGACTTGCCTGGCATTAGCCAGGAGGCTCAGGACAACCATCTCCTGAACTCACCACGATGCTTATGCCCCTGGGCAGAAAGGCCTAAAGGACTGTAGGGAGCAGAGCTTGTCATTCCCTCTTTCATCCTAAAAATTACCTCCCCCCCCACCCCCTTCTGTGGTGAAGGGGCATTGCCGTACTGATAGCATCACATTTCAGCTGGGCTACAGCAACAGAGAGACCAAGAATTTATACTCACTTAAAATCCTTGGCTGCCTTTTGTGTGCTGGAGTTAAATCCCAGTTCCAGTGAGCAATTTTATTCTGTTGAACAAAATTTCTACATCTTTTCTTTTAATTCTTTGAATACTTTTTCCAGTTTCCTGTCTTTAACTGCCACATAACATGGCTATGCATAAGTATATGCTAATTATTATTATTGCTGCTTCACAGATGAAGAGTCTGAAGGAAAGGGCAATACAAACACTAAACAGACTCATCTCAGAACTGGTTTTAGGGCACAAATATCAGTTCTGTTTTCTGCCCTCTATGGTGACACATATCTACACAGTCTTGAGAGCCACTCATCATGTAGTCAGCATGTTCTGCACACTATAAGGCTGTACCTTATAGCTCTATATGGTAGGGTCTGGAGCTTTCTAATGTGATGGGTTTGTTTTGTTTTAATGGGTACTACAGCAAGAAAAAAAAAGCACTAAGGCCGTAAAGTTAAGCAAGCATTCAAATGCTGGGAAATGAGAATAGAAATTTTCCTTGCTTTCAGTTCAAGCAGGTTCTGTCTCAACAGATTTCAAGCAGTCTTTCCTCCAAGAGGTCAGAAGTATCCCAAGATAAGCTGTGCTACTTCTCACCCAGCTCCAAAACACAGTGATTGCCAAGTTACTGTGTTTACCAGAAGGGATGGAGACATCTGTCATAAGGCGGCTACATGTATTTCTCCTGTTACTGACTGGGGCACGTTGAATGGCTAGGACTTCTGCTTAGTGTCTTAACACCAGCTATTTAAGAATTTCAGCTTCCATTTTCTGTATCTTGATGCTAGAGACCATCCAGGGCCTTCTGCTCCTGGGCCTGAAGCGTACCTCCTCTGGTTTTGCATTTGTAATACTTTAGAGAGGGATGATAAACACAGACATATGTGAAGAGTAACAGCAACAAAAGTCCTCCTTGCCTATGAAGGGTTTATTTAAACTGACCTAAATCCTGAGTAAATTCTGCTTCTGGGAGCAGAAGTGTCAGAACTAGCCATTTAGGCTTTTGTTTTATTATCTGGACAGGTTATGGGGCAATGAATGAGCACACAGAATCCACCAAGAAAGCTCTTGCAGGAAAACTTAACCCTAAATTCCACTCCTGTAAAAATGTTCACTGAAGGTGTAGTGAAAGCAAAATTTAAAACACCCTAGTAGTTTTTTATTAAGATCTCTTATTTGACTTGTGTTTGGAAGGTTGGACAAGGAAGAGGCAGTGAGGGGTTCACTGATATGTAGCAGCAGAATCAAGGAAGAATGGCTTTGAGCTTATGGCTTGGACATGAGACAGAAATTTTACATATCAAAGTATGTAATAAGCAATGACCTTATTTCAGTGCTGCAGGTAAAGTGGTTTTTTCAGCTTTCGTTAATAATCACACAGCTTTCTCCTGGGTTTCCGTCACAATTTTTAAAGTTCCCATTTTCTGTTGTAGCAATTTGATTCTTTGCCTCCAAAACAGTAGTGTGGCAAACACTGATTTGATCACTGTACTGCTTGAAACTTCATTCTCTCTTTGTACCAATACAATTCCTTCCTGTTTATTTTTATTTGCTAACATTTACAGAAAGGTCTCAGTCATTTTCTTGTTCTATAATTAGCAAGGCTGAAACCAATAGAGAACGGGTTTTCCTAAAAGCCTAAGCAGGTCCCTTGCAAATCGCAGAATCACAGAATCGTATGGGTTGGAAAAGACCTTTAAGATCATCGAGTCCAACCGTAAACCTAACACTACCAAGTCATGAATTGCTGGTTCTCGGGGGAAAATCTCACTAGGGATTTTCTTACAAAATCATACAGTATTTTTTCTACAGAATCTCTTCTCTCTTGGGATCTGTGATGGGCCTGTTTGGGGATGAATGGACACTTGTGGCAAAAGAGGTTATTGGCATAGGACTCTTGCCCCATATGATGAAGAAAGGTGAGAGTTGTGTAATGAGTGAGGGTGGGGACTCCAGAAAGAGAAATGAAAGTTTCACTGTTAAAGCAGTTGAACTCTATTGTGAAGAATTATATTCTCTCTTCGTTTTTGCCGTAAAACACATATGGAAAGCACAGAATCAGTTTTTATGGAAGGTCACTTCCATTTTGGGCTTTTCATGTCTTTTCTGGCACTGGGTCAAGATCCTGAATTCAGGTTTACACAAGTGCTGAATACTCATACCTTAATTGAAACACACTTTAAACATCTCATCTGGAGAGTGAGGAGGAAGGCAGCTTCCCCCCAAAATAATCAGATCTTTGGGAATCGAAAATCAAATATGCCAAATTAGGATATAGTTGGGATAAATTTGTGCTTTTCTGTGCTTCAGTTCTCTCTGAAGAGAAATAACAGCTCTTTTATGATTCACAGTGTTTTTGTGAACATGAAAATGAATAAGCACCAAAGATGTCTATGAGAAAATCAATACTTTTTTTAAGGGGTTTTGGATGGTGCACATTAAATAAGGAAAAGGGACACCCGCTTCCTGAATACTGCAAATTTTTGTTTGCAGAGCACTGATAAGCCATTTTTATTCCTTTGCAGATCGTGTAGGGTTATTTGTGCTTGTTATTAAAATGATGCACATTTGCATGCTAGCCAGGTCTGTCCTTCCAATTTCTGCTCAGTGCCTAGTCAGTGAACCAAAACGCAGGCACTCCTAATTTCCCACACAGTTTAGACAAAACGTGATAAACCTGCATGTCCACCTCCTGATCCCATCCCTTTCAACAGCAAAGGGCTTCCAAAAATATTAAGGGCAGAGACAGGAGATTTGGCTACGGGCTCTGGCCTGGCAGGCTGTGCTGACCTCAGTTCCCTTTCTGTAAGCACTACTACAGATCTGAAGCAACAAAAAATACAAAAAAAAAAAAAAGATAGCTGTGCCCACCTCAGCCAGAGCAGCAGAGAAGTGATTACAGTTCTTGTGCATCAGGTGGTATGCGTTGCCTTTGTACTCCTTGCCCAGCTCTTCCATAATCTTATCCACATCCTCTTCTGTGAAGTCTGTAGTGCCCAAGGCAATGGATTCTCTAGTTAAAAACAGAACACACAACAGGAAACATGGAAAGATACAGTGAAGAGAGTGATACATACCCAGGGAAAAGGAAATGATCAGACACTGGCAAGAAGGACAGGCTTAAAACATGGACATGCATGTCTGGGCTATGGGAGACTCTCACTAACAAAATGGCACAGTAATATCCCCAGCTTATCCACAAAGCAGGTTACAGCACAGGCAACAGCCCCGAGAGCTTCCTGCTCACCACCAGGGAAGTCTCAGCTCTGGGGGTCTGCTCCCACTCTGCCCATCGCCCCTCAACAGAAACTTCCAGGAGAACAGAGGAGATGATTTTGCCATGATGGAGAGGGTTTCCATGGGGTGGACCAGGAAGGAGCAGACCAAGAACTTTATGCAGAAACCTATTGCTTCTCCCAATATTCTCTCAATAGCACTCATGCTTCTAAAAGTCTCCAACAACCCTCAACATAAACCGGTAGTCTGGCAAGGTCAAGCCCCACTTGCCATGGGCAGTTCCTTGACCCACAGCCCCACAGTCTGAGCACCTTGAGCAACACGTTAATGCAGCATCCTCTCAGACTCCTCTAGCAGCTGGCCTGTCCCTTGTGACAGAGTAGCAATAAACACATGAGATGACTTCTGGTACTCTGTGCAGTATTCATAAATAGGTGATACTCATAAAAAGACTAGGTTTTGTTTTTTCCCCTGTGCACTGGCTCTGTGTAACACACAGTTACTCCCATTCTTGCTGACAGGTGAAACTGGGAGCGCAGAAAAGAAAGAAAATGGGAAAAGAGAACTGCATTCATTTGTAAGTATGCTTTTAAACCCTGCCAAACACAGTTCAGCACAGTTCAACAGTTCCCTGTTTGGTGTACATGCTCTTTTATCCACCTCCAAAATCCCTGCAGGGCTGCCTTTGTACCAGGATCATGTAAAGGATGCAGTGAGGGTGCTTATGAGAAGAGGGAAAGAGGGACCCAGAGGAGAGTTACTTCCTATACCGATGACTACCAGGGGGGAGAGGGGAAGAGGTAGAAAAGGGCCCTTACTTGAATTTAAAGGTCTCGCCAAGTTCTACTGCACTGCCAGGTGTGATCTCGAAAATCCCACTGAAAGGGTAGGGATGCCCTCCATAGGCAAACTCTGACAAGGAAAGAAACAGACTGTGAGTAATTGAATGAATGTAATGTCAGGGAAAAGTCTATGGCAGCTGTCCGCACCACTCAGCATCAGCACCAGGGGCTGGGCTATTGCCAACATCGGTTTCAGCCAGACTCTGAAAGCCATTTTCTCTGTCCAGTTACCTATCAGCCTGAGGACACCCTCACAGCTTCCCTCCATGCTAACACTACTGCTTTCCCACAGCACCAGGAATACTCTCAGAGTCTTGTCTCTGTGCCCATCCAGGTGGCTTCCTCTCAGTGGAAAGTTCTGCGGTGGAGGCACCTAGAAACACTACAAGAGACTGTTGGTGGTGGTACTGAGCTGGAAGAAGTCTTTCTAGAGTAGGGAGAAATCAAGTCGTCTTCTTCCAGAGGGATTTACAGGCAGCAACTGTGAATTCTTTGCAGAAAGCCAAGCTGATTGTGCTCTGCTGCCTCAGCATACGAGTCGAGCCAGGAGGTCGCTCCGTGTCATACAGGCCATCTTGCACGGCCTGTGAAACACAGCCTGTAGACCTCACGGTGTCATGCACGCCATCTCGCATGGCCTGTGAAAACTGTGCTCAAGATGGAACATGGCACCCCAGGGGGTTTGTCTACTGCATGGCACTGGCTAAAAATACCATGAGTGAGATATCCCAAGTCATTCCCATTTAATGCTGAAGGAAGAAACGGAAAGTCTCTGATGCTAGTCTGTCCTTCACTGCACTACAGCTGTTTTCCCAGATCCCTTGACTTCTCCTTTTGCAATGTGTGCTCTAATCCGCTTCAACACCATCCAGACCATTTCAAGAGTCTTACAAGACATTTTATTTTCCTTGTAACTCTTCTGTTTCAAAAGAACAGTTTCCAATATCTGGAAATCCAGATTCCAAGATTTCTAGGCCACAGACATTCGTAAAGAATTACTGCAAAATGGATTTAGTCTGACACAGAATTAGCACAAGCACGCATATGCAGCTTGCAAGACAACCACTGATCTGCCTCTCTCTTCCCCCTCCCCATTTCTCCCCTTCTCTTTCTCCCTCCTTCACTGCAGAACTGCTTTCCAACACTGCTTGGTCCCTCCTATCTGCCATCCTGCTACATACCTGTACAAGCTAGAGAGGCTGCAGTTACATGCTGAAAATAAGAAGGGCTACATGGTTCATGACAGAACTGCACAAGTTCCTGCTAGACTCCACAACAGACTCTAAAAAGAGAATCGGCTGAATTTTTCACTCCTCAAAACATTCCTTGACAAAAGCTATAAGTTTAGGGTGCTTTTCTGTATCTGACTGGCCATACAGTTGTCCCCATGTTCTGCAGGTAGTGAAATGGAAGTACTTCATACCTCTGCCGTAGACCTCGATGCCAGAGTGGAAGACACCAATCCCCAAGGTGGAGGTGTATTCATTTATCCAGTACTACAGTAAAAGAAAAGCCACATTTGGAAGCATTAGTGGAAAAGAAACACACTGTCTTGGTCTAGGATATATCCCCCATCTCCCATCCTCAGGGCAACTTCTCTTACGGACAAGAGTGATTTTGAAATTATCTTGAGACAAATTTAGATCCTTACAGATCAACAGAAATGGCCACTGTGTTTATACAGCTGACTGGGATTAGGTCTCCAAAAAATGCTTATCTAGTCCTTTCCACATAAGGCATTTGCCTGTATTTCTTGATATAACTGGACCAGAACCTGCATACATCCAGCTGCTACAGGATGTGTGATTATTTATCTATCTTCTCACGTAAATAGCTGACACTGAGCCAGTTTTACCAATTCACTTGTCTTACCTGATCTTCAAACTCTTGAGTTAAAGAATCCCCAATTATTTTCTGACACTCACGTAAATAGCTGACACTGAGACAGTTTTACCAATTCACTTGTCTTACCTGATCTTCAAACTCTTGAGTTAAAGAATCCCCAATTATTTTCTGCACACCATTTTACATCACCTCCCAACATCTACTTTTTATTAAGTTGTTTTTAGGCAATGAGATCTTGGAGACAGAGATCCATTCCTCCCGTAGGTCAGAGGAGTACCATTTAGTAGTTATCTATATGACACTGGTAACTGCTTTGTAGAAAAAAAGAAGCTCCAAGCATACTAGTCAACATTTTGCTTAGAGGCACCATATACTACCAGGCATTGTTTCCAGAAGGGACAAGGGCTTGCTGCTCCAAAATTAGGTCCAAGGTGACCACAACTTCACCCAAATCAAAGACAAATTTTCAAGAGCAGGTGTTAAGTGACTTCATTGCTCTGGAGTCCAGCACTGCCCTGGTACATTTAGAGCAGAGGAATACTGCAGTCCGGTGCATGCAAGCGACACTCCTCCACCAAGCACTGCTCACTGTTTCCACCACACCATGAAGGACAGTGCAGACACCTAAACAAGTCCCAGCTAAGCTAATTCTGGAGCAGGAAGCCACACAGCCATGCCAGGGCAGTGCTGCATTGGAGATAATTAGCCCTGCTCAGCACCAGTATTTATTAGGTTAGCTGCAGAGCTGTGCTGCTACAGAAATGATGTTTTCAGGCAATGAGTGGAAACTGCCCGTGCCTGGTATGTTTACAGTTCACTTACGGCTACTGGGCAGTGAAGATGCATCTGTAGTAACTCAGAGCAACTGAATTCTTATTTTAATCAAGCACTGCAAGAAAAGCGAGTGTTGCTCACTTGTCCCTGTACAATGACATGACAGGTTCATTCAGCTAAAATTGTCTTTTGGGTCTGGTAGCTGCTTCTGGTGGAGCCAGAATAAGCTGCACCTTCCCTGGTGTCTGGCGTCACTGAGCTGCCACGGTATGAGTGAGAACCCCTCTGCTGTCAGGTAACCAGAGGTCTGGCATACTCCATCTACTTTCCTCACACTGCTTGCTTATGTATTTTTGATGACTGCAGTAGCTCTGTAAATCACCTAGAAATGCTTTCTGTGAGACCACTGCTCCTGTGGAAAAACACAGTAGCTTTGATGTGAAAAGTGCAGACCCAGGCCTGACTTAATGTATGGCCAGTCTTGATACCTTAAACTATGATGTCCCCCAAAATGCTTGCCTCTGGCAGTACAGACGTTCCGTTTCCCTCCAGAAAATGCTGTAATGCTTCTTGTTCTTTGTGAGTTTTGGTATCGCAAATGATGTATTACTGCAGGAGGGCAGCAAACCACCTGACCCTAGCTGGACCCCTGCCCACTGCTCTCTTCAGACCTTATATAACCTCCACTTACCTCTTCACTTGAATTATGCAAACTCTTGTTTTTAAGGATACATCAGAGCATTGGACTGGAGCTAGGTCACGTAGCTCTCAACCTCTGCCAGCACATTAGCAGTGAACCCCCTGTTAAAATACCATGCCTGGTACTTAGGGACACGATGTGCCCTTGCCTTCTGCAGCCCTCTCCACAGATCTCTGTTGCCCTGTCCTCTGCAGCAAGAATATCCCTGCTCTGACTGGGGAAGAAGATACAGAGGTGGAGGCTGCATTCGGGAGCCCTTACGACACCAGCCACATCCGCTGAGGAGACCAAAGCCCGTCTCCCATGGACACGTAGCCCTCAGTTCAGTTCTTTGATCTCCCAGATCTCATGGGTTAACTCCTCAGACTCTCAGATAGTCTCAGTAAGCTTCAGAGAAACACTGGTTTCTACAGAGTCCCACTGTAACAACTCCCAGAGGATATGGTAAGTAGGTTGTCTTCTTCCCTCAGGCTGAGCTATTGTCTCACAGCAACAATACAAGCACAACATGTCCAGGTCACGCCAGCTGCTTTGCTTAGAGGAGTAACTAATAGGAAGAGAAGGGAGACTTTTTAAATTAGCAGTGCTCTTGCTAGGTATCAAAGTCAGGGCTATCTGCAGAGGCTGCTCTGCTGATGCAGATTTGTATTTCAAACAAGAAAGTTAAACTGAAAGCTACTTTCAGCTATGGCTTCTTCTTCTTCCATGTTAAAGTTTACATTGGATCCAAACAACAAATAAGCAAGCAAGCAGGGAAAACCAAACCTCTCCTTGATTACCATGTTAGAATAATGCACGGAGACCTGTTCACCTCATATGTGCACAGCACTGTCAGAACACAAGTCCTCCTTGTCCCCCATCTGCCTGCACTGCTCTTGTTTCCAGCACAGAGCCACAGCCCCTGAAACCCACCCTGCCCAACTGAAGGAGCCAAGAGTCAGGCTGCAGGACAGCTCTGGAAACACAAATGATGAGGAGGCCCCACCAGAGATAAAAGACAGATGAGCAAAAGTATTTCTCTGGCTGATACCAGGTGTTACGACCATCACATGGACATTTTTGTATTTAAATGGTCTATTTTTCACTATGAATCCCTTTAATGAACTATTATGGACTGAACTGCAACACCCTCGGCCATACCTGAATTTGAACTGAACAGAAGCTGTACTGGTTTAGTACTTTCTTTCCAATAACTTCAATAACACAAAGGCATTATTGAAGTGGGATCTGATTTGCATCTTGGTTCACCGCAAATAAAAATTTTCAGTATTATCTATTAGCAGGACCAAAATGCAAAGCAGCTCTGAATCGTGGCTGCCACTGTCCTCATCTCACCCCTGTCTCCAGGGTGCTGCAGAATCTGCCTCCGGTGTGCGACGGAACTCGCAGTGAACGCCTCACGGCACTTTGGCACATGCCACGGCTTGTCTCGGGGGGAAGCTATGCTAAAGCGAACATGTCAGTCACTTGCTGAGCTGGAAGAGAGAATCCAAGCCAGATCTGAAACCAGGTTTGTACACACATGCACGAGCTGGCCTCGTTTTCCAAGGGGTTTGCAATTCTGAGCATAAGAACAGCAGCCACAGTCAGCAAATACTCATCTCTGGAGTAAATTGGCTATTGCTTAGATTAAAAACAAAAATCTGCAGCCTGTTCTGAGTGAGTCAGATGGAAGAGCCAGGGAATCGAATACAGCAGTATCTTAAAGGGAGCTGTGATTCATGCCTGCATTGCATACTGCCTGCAAAATTGTGCCGTAAGCCCTACACAAAGGGACTTGGAGCATTCTGTCTCATTTCCATCTTCAACAGAGACAGAGAACAGCTCAGAAGCGAAGAGAGGCAGTGAGGAGAGCTAACCAGACTGCAACCGATTCACAAAAGCAGCAGATAGCCCAGGACTCAAAATTCAAACCCAGAGAGGAACCTCTTTGCATTTACAGTTTGTAGTGTATCAGTTAAGAGCTTTTAATGCAGGTCCCTGACAAAGTAGAATTTGAAATTTTCCAGTTTCTATTCAAGCCTTCCCCAATTTCCTGGTTGGTTTGATTCAGAGATCGAAGTGTCTGGTGAGATAGTTTAGATTCTGGGAGATACTCTGAGTCAGTTGTTGTGTTATTCACTTCATTTATCCATCTTTCACACAGAGGTAGAAGTGGAAGTCTCACTGGGACAGTGAGCCATGCCCTAACTTTCCAGAAAGGAAAGAAACTAAAAAGCTTCATTATATCAATATGCTTCTGGTAGGTCTAGGATGGAGAAGCAGATGGTGTGCTGCTAGCAGATTATGTCATCCTGGGACTTTTCAGAGCAGGAGTTCCTGGGAACTCCTACCAGAAACATGGGCTTCCAGACAGGAGAGGCCCATCCATATAACCACTAACTTCTACCATCAATTAATATCATAGTATAACGTTGACGTTTCTATCACTAACTTTCTCTTTTTCCCTACTTCAGACCATTATTTTCCATGGTGTATCACCAAAATCTTTCCTGCATAACTGTGCTGAGCAGCTTAACTAACCAGCTCCCCAGAGGCTGAAGACAAAAGCACCTCTGTGGCTATCTCAGATACTACTTTCTCTGAGCAGCCAACACACTAAGCAATATTCCATTTATCACCCTAGTACAGACTGGATATTCCACTCCACCACATCCATCCACTGCTGAACAGACACTAATCCATCCTTTCTTATGATCTGTATGAACACATAGAAAAGAAATCCACTGGGAGTTGGTAAACAAATCTGGTTTCAGCAAATAGTTGCGAACTCTGAGTATTCAAAGGAAGTGTTGTAGATTCTTGCTATGCTCTTCTACTCTTCACTAGGTATCACACACAATCATCGTCTGAGCCAGAATACCAGGCTAGATTGGGGTTTTGTTCTGACCTAGCCTGATTGCTCTGATGTCTGTGCATGACCACACACACTACTTTGAAAAAGATACCTTTACCAAGCATGGGTTCAGATGATGAACCAGTAACTAACTTAACCATATCTCCTCTCAAAGCACCGTCTGCATATATTTCAGTAGGATTGCTTCCTTTTCCCTGGCAAAGCTTTGTTTTTAGGAGCAAGCTTTGTGTTTAGGAGAAAGAGAATAACAGTAAAGGGGGACCAGAGCTATAGAGGATATTCTGACATTGCTAGTGAGCAAGGACCATGTTAAGGGACTGAAGGAAATGGCCAAATCATCTCACCCTCTTCAGATCATGAAGCTCTTCTGGTAGCACAGGTCCAATGGCAGACTGTCTGCCCTATCACCTAGGCTTGATTTTAATCCTTTCCTCTTTGAGAGCCACGTCACACACCATAACACCAAGCTCTCCTTGGTAGAGATGATGTCTCCTCTCTGTAGGACGGGGGAGCTTGCTCACCACAGAAGAGACCCTTGGCTCAACAAATCCAAGTGGAAGACACCCAGGGCTCCAGATGCTAACTAGTGTGCTCTGTGAAAGGAGTCAGACGGGAAAGAGCATCTCTTCACACCTCTGCCTTTATTAGATACACCGTGTAAAGTCTTTTCCCAGAGGCTTAGTCCTGGGCTTGGCAGTGCTTGGCCCCTGCAGTCAACTTACCTAGGCAGCCTCATGAAAACATGCAGAGGAGTGTGTGTACTAATAAATGCACTGATCCATTGTATCTCAAACACCAGGAAAATCCTCTGCTATGTTAAAGCTCAACACAAAAGCCAGTATTAAAGGCAACATCAGATTGATGCAGGAGACCAGCCAGGGAGCATCAAAGAAATATCTCAGCATTATTTTCTGGTATGTGTTGATCCAGATGAAGCTAGAGAACATTACTTCAGGTGAGTGAAATCCCAGCCCTACATAATGAAGTGTAAAACACTCAGCAACTTCAGAAGAGTTTCAGCTTCCCCCAGTACATTTTTCTAAACCAGGATCCAGACTCCTGGGCCCACAGAGATAGAAGGAGAGAGCCCAAAACAGATCACAGACTTGATTCCCTTAGTAATGCTTGCAGTGGTGAAGGAAGCATTACCTCAACTACAGACATGCAGGACAGGGGGCCTCCCACAGATCTTTGCCAAGGCTCTTCAGTCATATTGCAGCAGCGCTCCCTTATGTCCCACAGCCCTAGGCATGCACACAGTTCTGCCAATGTGTCTCAGTCCTTCTGCTGTTCACCTCTTCTGGCCTGGAGCTCTAGAATGACATTAAATTATACAGCATGGCTGCTATTAGTAAGTTTTCTTTAGCAATTGGATGAGACTCAAGCTCATTTCAGTGTGACCTGTGTCTCTCACACTCAGTTCTCCAGAGGTCCAAGGCTTGTATATTAACCAAGCCTAAAATGCTATTTCCCTAATATACTGAGAATACAGATTAAGCGGGAAAGGATTTAAATGCATGTGGGCAGAACAGCAACTAAAAAAGAAGCTTAACAGGATATTGAGGAGTGATGACACAGGCCTGTCTTTGGTACTTCATACCTGTGAAAAAGCTATCTCGGTGGGTCCTCACTCCAGCACACGCCGAACACTACTCTTCCTGGCTGGAGGATCACCTCCTATGCCAAGTCCTCTTCACTGTTGGTAAAAGCTATCAATCTGCAAGTCATGGGCCAGGGTGTGACAGCCTGTCAGGTCACTCCAAATTCAATTAGCCGAAAGTGCCTGCTTTAGTCAGGTATGCTAACTTTCACTTAGAATGCCAGCTAGTGTTAAAGAAACAAAATACTGCAGTAAGCAGGTGTCTGTTTATAAACAGGCTCAGCCTCCAGTTGCAATAGGCAATAGCTTGCAAGTCTCAAGAAAAACAGTTCTCAGAGTGTGGTCATTGGCATATTTGCAAACAACCCAACTGGCAGAACGGATCAAAGCTTGAGGAACTACAGGGTTTCTTCCAGGAGAGCATCCAAGTGTTAAGAAATCTGCAGCTTCAATGCAGCCAGAGAGCTTGATGTAGCTCTGATGAAGCAGGGATACAGGGTTATACAAGGACCCCACTCAAGGCCCCCACTTCAGGCGTGGACTGGGACACTTCAGGCTTGGACTGGGACAGGACAACTGGCCGGAGAATAGACATCTGAGGAGCAGAGTCACATTACAGAAAGAAGAAAAAGACAAGGCATCTCTTGGCATGCAACTGCCTCTGCTCTGCTGCATTTTGAATGAAAGGAGCTTCTGCTGAGGATAGTTCTCCACCCTTCAGGTTAATACACTCTAATAGACCGGGAATTTCCTGGGAAACGACAGCCTGAAATTTACACCTTATACTGCTAAACATATTCCCTCATTCCTTCATGCAAACCCACAAATGCTAAGAGAAGAGACACAAGGCAAGATGCTCAACTGCACCCTCGAGAGGAATGACAGGCCGAGCCTCTGTAGTACTGCGACAGCCAACTCTGTCTCAGCAGCTCTTCTATTTCAGCCAGGTTCTGCTCTGCAAAGGATCTTTTCCTCTCAGGTTGGGCTAAATACATTCCTTAACTGGCTCTTCAGGAGGAATTTGGAGGTTGCCGTGGCTTTCCAGACATTATAATATGCTTCTGAATTGCCTGGTGCATGAGCCAACACTAAAATCTTTGCAATCATGAAGCATAAAGAGCTTATTTCAGTGGCTTCTGAAATGCTGTATGTGGATTAAAAACTGATGCTGCCGCTGAGGGAGAGTTGGAAATCTACTTATGCTTCGGTGTTCTGACGCAATGCGATTTTACTGGAAGAATAGCAGGATAGAAGAAAATATTAATCATGCTGCGGAGAGGAAACTGTATGCATTTCAGCAGTTAACTTCTGGGTGTATTCGGAATATTTTTAATTAAAAATCACAACCAAGATTTAGCTGCGAGAATGGGATACCTTCAGTGTTTCCACTTACAGCCTCATCCTACAAAAGGGCAGGCACAGTCCTGGCTCAATATACTGGTGTTACATGAAGTCTCTTAAAACTTTCTGCTTTCTCCATTACTGTTCCACTTTCTACCCTGTTGCACTGACAGCAGGCGTTGTCCTGAGCAGAGCTTCCTTCCTGCAACCACATCTGGGAGGAAGTTTACCACTCTATCTTTTGCCTCAAGCCATACACATTTGTAGCCTGCTATTCAGAAGGCAGCTGATCCAGTGCGCTCTCCATTAAATACAGTTGACTTTTGTTGGGGACAGTGAACACTCATCCAACCTATGTTTCAGAGCTTGAGTGGAAACCGGCCTTACCAATGGAGAGACAGGGCAACTAGCTGGCTAAATTAAGCAGCTATTTTCTGTCCCTGCAGAATGAACATCCCTGTCTCTTCTGTTTGCAAGTGCACACAAAAGCCAGCAGAAGTTAATCCACCAGCCCAAGGGTTTGTCACACCAGTCATGACACTAATGGCCCAGCTTGGGTGTCTGCGTACACAACATGGTATTTGTAGTAGATTGTACCATATGACAAGCAATATGCCATTTTTCCAACCTCCACCTGCTTCCCTTAACCTCATTCCTGACTGTGCCTGAAAGATTCAGCTGAAGGGGCCGGGGTTGGACTGGGCGCATGCAACAGAAGTCACTGAGGGGGAGTTGCTGGAGATGGGTGCAGCATGTGCCAGTGCTGACAGCTGTCCCAGACAGTGGTCTCATCATAAGCCCTGCAGAAGGACTATCCTTGCTATTGCACACCACATCGCATGCTGTATCTCCTTAGTTTTGACAACTTTCATGTACAATCTTAATCTCAAGTATATGGAGCCAGAAAAAAAAAGTGTCCATTTGCAGGATTACACTGAAGTGTATTTACTCAGGGAATGTGCCTGAGAAACTTGGATGTGTTATAAACTTAGCAAAGTGCCAATGCCTTTGCCTTAGATGCATTCACAATGACAAATTGAGAGGTATTCAGAAAGAACAGCAGCAAAATGATCAGGGAAATGGCGAGACTGACTTATAAGAGAATTAATTCAGAAGAGTTAATAGCTTGGCAAAGCAATGACTACAGATGACAAATTTGCAAACATTTGAAGGGCTGACATGAATTATGGGAGAAGACTTCTTAAGGATGATATGAAAGGATTCAAGTAGGAGTAACATACTCAGCTTAAAAAGAAGAGAGACTTTGGCTAAGTGTTTAGAAGTTTCCTGGCAGTAGGAAAGCACATGCAAACGTTTGTATGACTGAAAGCCAGATATCAAGAAAGCCTTAGTGTGCCTGTACAGGACAGAGCATTGAATGGTCTGAAACATTTTCCTCTGCTAATATCTAGGAGGCTGTTAACATCCTCAGTTGAGCATATTTCAGACCCTGCACACCTATGTGCATTGTGAGCCCTCAGACCAGTCTTCAGAGCGTGTCAGGAAGTACGCTTCCCATCAAAGAGGATTCAGGTTGTTATCCCACAAAAAAAAACATAGGAAGATAAATACCCTACACCGTGGTTCACCAGGAGACATCTAAAGCACAGTGCAGATGCTTTGAGTCTGGAACTAGCTTGGCACTGACAGGCCTGGTAGGGTCAGAATTATGGCCTCAGGGCTCTCTGTCCTTCATCTTGCAGGAAAGATGTAACTTAGAACTGTAATAATTAATAAATAGGGGTGTTAAATGATTTCTCAGATGTGAAATAACGCTGTGGCTAGGCCCTGCTCAGACCAAGAAACATTAACACCTCCTTCTCCTTGTTGGTAAGGATCCTTGCTGTCTTCTGTGGACCTCTACTAGTCTTTCTCTCCAATGAATAGACTAGCCCTGTCCCAATGTCCAGCATTACAGAGGGAAAGCAGACATTTAGTGCATCCTTTGAAAATGCACTCCAGTCTACATATCAATCTTTCCTAGGCCAAAGCATCTGCCTTTGTTCAGAGAATCGGGCTGCAGGTAACATGCAGCCCAAGCCCTCCGCAGAATGGCTGATTGCCTAACAGCTGTAGCATGTCCCTGAAGCGCTGAAAAGCACAGTCCATCTCTCTGCTCTGGCAGATAGGTAGCAAGGATTTGGACTTCAGCCAGTCATATTGAAGATGAACACCCTAATCACCAACTATAGCTCCTCCATCAAAGTGATGAATGCACATGTAAACAGCTCCAGCAGGGGAGATTGAGAGAGATCCATGCCACCAAATAAACCAGCAGTTAAGACTTTTCTACCAAGGGCTCATCTAGATCCCTGCTCAAGTTCCTCAATTTCTCTCCCATAGTAGCAAAATACTAATATGACACTGATTCTTCTGCACTGGCTTGCTCTCTCTTAAGGTGCTCCTGCCTGGCCAAACACAAATACCTACTTTCTGGCTAGCTCAGGCACACCAATAGTCCGTGCCTGACCACCTAAAGCAGATTTCTTGGGATCTTTTCTTGACTTTCTAATGAGAACATCCAAAACACGAATGTCTTTCAAACTACGGCATAGTTTGAAACACCCTCCACTATGCTGTCTCCATTCATAAGTAACTCAGGAACAAAGTGTTGCTCAGCAGGATCCAATTCATAGGTACAGCCATCAGAGCCTTTGGGGGAGAAAATGAATACCTATGACAAAAAAAAGTCTGCTCATCCTGTTAACAAGGGGCAGAGCTCCATGGCTAGGTGGACTGGAGCATCTGCTCTTCTTCCTGAATGGTGTTTCTTTCCGTTATCTTCTGACAGTTACTCAGACCTGCCAGGTGATCCAGACAAACATACTCAATCCTCATTTCATATCATAAGGCTTGCTTACCTGCCAAGATCAGTCTGCTTTTTCTCCAAACCATATCTAGTCAGTGGTAGGGGAACGGAGAATCATCTCCACAGTGCTAGGCTGTGACCATCCTGAAGGGAAGGGATGCAACAGACTAACAATAAAGCCCCTATTGTCAGAGACATGACCTTGAAAATTTTGATCAGCTGCATGCAGGCCACTTTCAACTTTATTTTGGCAGGAACATTCCTTCACGTGCTGCCATCTGAAGGCATATTGTGCCGAGGTAGAACAGGAGTGGGGAGAAAACCTCTCAGCAATGACTACCAAGTGGAAGGAATTAGGAATCAAGCTTGACTCAGAGCTAGAAATTTCTGTAAAGATGAAAGCATTAAAAACCAAAAAGAAACAAAGCAAGGGGAGAGAGAGCAGGTTCATCATCATCTGGTTCTTTGCCTATCCCTGGAGAAGTAAACCTCTCTGATGTAATACTAGAGGGGAAAGTCACTCGGGAATTGCTGCTCTGGAAACCAAGAGGCTGAAGATTGTTCCTATGCATGGCAGAGGAGGCAACTATGGAGGTATACACTTTCTGTAAATTTAAAGATATACTCAAAGGTTTGTTTTGTTTTTATGGTCTCAGATCAGGTGATTCAACAAGACCCTGCTTCTCTACTTTGCAATTGTTCCTAGGATTTCAAAATACTTTGCAAGCATTAAATTGCTAAGCCTCACAGCATTTGCGTGAAGCAGGAAGACATTCTTTGTTTTAGCGGTAGGGGAAGAAAATACCAGCATACAGCTTGTCCTATGACTATGAAGACACAGCAAATTGGGAGCAGAGATGAGCTCAGCATCCTGGCTTGAAGGTTAACAATCCAAAAACACTTCCATACTGCCCACCAAAAAGAAGTGATCTACAGGACTGTCACGAGGTTTGTTGAAGTGGAAAGCAGTGAGGCTGATCCACCAAAGCTCCTCTTCTGAAAAGGGGCATCACAGTGGCTTCCTTTGCCAAAGACACTATAACCGACTGAAAAACTATCATCCTACCTGACAAACAGAATTAGAGAAGAAGAATATGGAGGAGGCTTTTTAAAAGTTTCAACTGTGGTTTTTCAGCTTGAACTGTCTCCTGAGGAGTTCTAGCCTTAAAAGTCAAACCTCTTATTGACAACACTGTACTCATAGTTGCATTACAACCTGATTCTTTAATGCTTTCACCAAGGCTAACAGCCTCCTAGATACACAAGGCAGGGACATCTACTCTCTTTATACCAAGAAAGTATAAGAAACTAGTTAAAACAACTTCTGACTTCTGCCAAGTTCCTACATGGATAACTACTTGGAGAAGACTGAGGTAACAACAAAGTCATTGTAATTACAGCCATCACAAAGGGATAAGAAGTCCCTTTATGATGTCACAGAACGACCAAGAACACCACAGGCAATGGAATAAATAGTCCTTTTGTTCCATCCCATTAATGGAGAGCACAATAACATGTTGTTTTCAACCTGTTGTGCAGAGACCCAAGGGAGACAGCAGACTACTTCAGAGGAATCTGCAGGCTGGCAGGCTTACATTTGTTAGAAAAAATCTTCAGTAGAAAAAAAAAAAATTAGAGGCACACAGACTTTAAGGGAAAGAAAATTATTGCCCAAAAGAGAGCAGGGAAAAAAATCTTGGGTTCAAACAGGAGGTGGAAGCATGTTCAAACATCCATAGACAAACTACTGATGGAGGACAATCCCATAGCTAGGATGTCAAACAAGGACTTGTGAGGTTCATATTCCCGGCTCTGCTGTGGACATACTATAGATTTACTTTGGACGAGGTCAAAACTGAGAATTTCATCACGATGTTACTACATTCAACTTCAAAACAGTGATCCTCCAAATTCTTCTTCAAATTCCCATTTACCCTGAAGTGTTTAACACCGTCAGTATCAGCAATCTGAATGCAAAGACCTTCCCACTCCACTGCTGCTAAAACAGGTGGGCTCCATACTCAGATAATGAGAATTCCCAATAGAGATGGTGATCCCAGCTCTCCTTTCCAGCACTGATTGTTTGCTGCTGGAAGTCTGTGGACATAGGCCTCACCCTGGGATTCCTAATGGCAGCAATAGGATCTCATAGCCAGGAGTTAAACCTATCCACAAGCGAATCTGGATCCCTGCACAAAATTAAAAAAGAAAGTAACACTCCCCAGATCTCCTGTCCATGCAAGTGCTATGTAATGCCAAAATCCAGTCCAGTGCTTACTTGTCATATAGGTATGTAAATTCTCACTCCCTGGCTCATTCCCACTCACTTGCCAAAAACAGTTGTGCCTGTCCTGTGAGGCAGCAGCAGCAGCATCAGAAAAGAGCAAGGTGGGGTCTGTTTGCACCTAAGGAATCTATACTCCGTGCTGGCTTTGATGGCACGTGTTCAAAATACCTCACGGTGCCCATGACAGAAATTGGCCACGTGCCATTAACATTAGTTTGCTATTGGGGGGGGGGGGGCGGGGTGGAAAAAAAAAATATCAATATTTATCTCTAAGCTTCTGAGAAGGGAATCTCTTCTCCAGCATGGATGGGGGAAACCCTTTCACAATGTGAGCTGAGATTTTTCCTGGAGAGTTTCCAGGGGCCATGCCTGGCTGGCAGTGTGCCTACCCAGCTTAGCTTAGAAAAATACTGGCAAATACAGATTCCCTCAGCTAGTGACTTGTTCTTTTTTCCCTACAGTGCTTTGTCCTGTCTTGGATAAAACTCTTCAAATACAGTGCCAATTTCACACAGTGCCTCACATCTCTCTGCATTATCTTTTCCTACAAGAAAAAGGATACGAGTATATTTTTGCCACAATCATACACTCTCTCTGCTGTTCCAGCACAATTACCGAAGAATCATATTGCAGTGATGTCTCCAGATTAGAATTTAAGGGATAAAACAGAAAGCAAGGGACTTGAATATAGCAATGATACAATACTGTTGTGCCATGGAGATTCAAATACACCTTCCCTCAAAAACCCAGTTTCTGCTGGTCTGAAGAAGACAGTAAAAGAGTAGAGCGAGGATCATTTCCTTGAGAAGGGAACTGTTTAAAGAAGGGGTAGCTATATAACCTAGCACAATGCCAAATTGGGTTGTTGGAATAATTATCTTCTACAAAGCACAAAACTGATATAAAAATAGCCATCAGGGAAGTTCAGATAGAAACTCGTTTATAACCCATGATCCCAGGGCTTCTATGCTGAGTGATTTTAGCACTGTTTAAAATGACCAAAGATACTAACCACTAATAGTTTTGGAAATGAGTAATCATTTCTGATTGTCAGCATTTAGCTATTGGATGCTGACAAACTGCTTTAAGGATACTTTTGCCCCCCCACCCCCGATGAAGATGCAACAGAATAATATGTGCAGCATGCCATGACAGCTGGGAAAAAATTAAAAAGCTGTGGGAGTATCTTAATGACTCTGATGCAATATGCTCTACTCTGGTTTGTCTGGGGGCTACAGGGGATTTCCATCCCGCCCCCCCCAAGGATTCCCACTGTCTTTATTTAATGAGCAGCATTGGACATGCAGCTCTGAAATACCACTTAATAGCCATCCCTTGCTGAAAGACAGAGATGACAGTTAGCAGCAGTGCCTGGCAACAAATCATCAGCGTTTAGTACTATGAAGATACTGTTTTGGGTGAAAACCATTTCAGATTAAGATGTGGGTGTTTGTCCCTTCAAAGGGACAGCCTCTGTGCTTGCTTCTCCCGAGGGTCACACACAGCGTTGCACAGGGAGAGGCACAAACATGCCAGTGCAGCTTCTTTGGAAAACACAAAATCTATCCTTTCTTACTCCTTGCTCCCACCCTGTAAACAGCACAGCATGTATGAGACCAGCATTGGAATATCATTCAGGCTGCCCTAAATATTTTCCTTCTTCTGGGCACAGTAATAATTTTACACTTGTGCTAAAGCAAAACTTCTGTGCTAGTCCACTGTGTGTTGCATCCGTCTAGAAACAGACCTGAAATGACCCTAGTGATTCAGCCAACTGGTTTCTTCATGGACATGCATCTTACGGATCTTACAGTAGTATCTCCACATCTGAAATGTACCCAGTGAGACCAGGGACTGAAGGGGAAGAGGGAAGATAAGGAAATACTTCAGTAAGATGAAGAAGGAGACTATGCCTTATGTAGCAGGTTTCACTGGGAATATTTCTGCCCCTTCCTCCCCCCCATTTGTATTTATTTCTATAAAAATCCATTAGATACTGCAACTGCACCTTGGCTCCTATTTATTTTAGTGAAAAGAGAAACGGTTGTATATTTGTACCGTGGCATGCAAATGGTATTGTCTGCCAGATCCCTCAGAGACCTGCCAAAAAATTCTCCTGCATGCAGAGTAGACATCTAATCCGAACTGTGGCCAGGCTAATGTAGAAGAAAGAGGTAAGCACTATAAATGCCTCATCTAGCTCACAACATCCCTCTTAACATCAGACATCTGCTCTCAAATTAAACTATCCCCCTGGTTTAGCCCTTTTAAGAACCTTCTAGATATCTATTGTAGGAAAACAAGGCCTTATTCAGCCCTCACTGACAATGGCCCACCACCTTTCTCAAAAGCAGATTGTAACTCATTTCTAGGAGTGAAGAAGCACACTCCAAGTACACCCCCATTTTGATTAGTACCAAAAAATAAGAGCCAGTGCTCTTAATAATAGGACACTACACACATAAGTCATATTCCATACTCACTCAAAAATGCTTCCCAGAGAACCACAGGCCTAAAAAAATCACCACACTCTTTCCAAAGTGAACCACAGGGCAGGAGAACAAGAGCAGAACTCCATACAATCGGGCCCAGCTTAGATATGGACATGACTCCCACAAGAGATAAAGGGTATTGTACAACAGATGTGGATCAGTTCTCCTGAGTTGCTTTTCTTTAAGTTCACTCATCAAGCTAGGGACTACAAATGGTCATAAACCTATAAGTTAAGCTAATTATCCTGCAGACCAAAAGAAAAGAAAGATTTCTATTCCTATATAACAGGGAAGTATCTGGACACTCCAGCAATGAAAGTCATGCAAGTGATGCATCGTGCAAGTGATGAATTAATAGGTCTGAGACCATTCAGTTCCCACTCCATATATCTGCCTTCTCATGAGTTAGATGGATGCATGCAAGAGGTGAACAGATTTATCAAACAAATAAGATCAGCATCCCAGCCTGAGATATATTTCATCCTATGTGAAACTTTCGTTTGCTCTATGAAGTATGAGTTTGGTAGCATTTATATAATTCATTTTACTGCGCTTCCCTTTAACACCTCAAAAATCTTGCTCAGCCTCTCTTACTGAAAGAATCCAAAAAGAGATTTTAAAAAAATTAGTCAGTATAAAACTTCACAGAGGAAACAAAGTTGTATTTGACTAGACATTATGACCAAAGGAATGTTTGCATCAGTGGGAAGTCTCATCTTGGAAGGGGTTAGGGTCGCCAGATGGAGTTAAAAAAACAGTCGCTGTTTGCATGCATCCTATGAGATCTAGATGAAAAGTAGCTCATAATCTCTTTGGAGCCAGAACTCTCTCTCTTGTTCCCATTTATAGTGTGTCTTCATGAAATATGGTGGAATCCCAGTTCATAGCTGGGGCTCATAGACGGTATCACAAATAATTCATTAACAGCAAGACAAGGCAGACACCAGCATCCTGTAAGCAGGAGAGCGTTACCTCCTTCCACAGGGGAACACAGATAAAACTTGCACAAGCAAATAGGATATATTTGCTCATGCATCACATGTACAAACATAAATACAGTCTGTACGTATACAATGAAGTCTTAGAGAACAGCAGGTTTTAACTGTCTGGTTTACATGAGGTGTCCTGCTAGCAATAAGCAAACATACCCAAGAGTGTGTACAAAGCCAACCGTGGCTAGAGCGACAATCAGCCTCCTTTCACATATGCTATTTTAGTAATTGAGCCTAGAAACAAGCCCGGTATTGCAACAACGGTGCAGCACTATAGATTTGTCCTTGGTAAGTCTCCTTAAGGGAACAGTTTTCTCCTAACCATCCTCCTCCAGAACATGGTCACTTGCACGAGAGTGCTGATGAATCCCTAGAAATGCCTGTGCTTTCTGTGGCAATAGTTAGCCTGCTCAGGGAACAGCCTCCTTCAGCAAGTAAATGACAAAAAGAGGCAAATTTCTTAACTTTCTCCCAGCTTACTTCATCCTCCAAGGTGTATTTATACGTTGTGAACCATGAAATAAATACACAGCTTGGTTTGCTACCCTTCAGCAGCAGCAACTTCCAGGTAACCAAGCATGAAAACAGTGCCGGATATATAAATACTAGCCACCAATGCATCTTTTTCCTCTCTTTGTAAAAACCACCACACACTGTGACATGAGCTTCATTTCTATTTTGTGTAATCTTGGAGCCATGGTTGCTACCTCACTTGAATGCTAATACCATTGGAGTTTGGGCACCTGTGCTTGCAAATACCTTCTTCGCTTTCACCTCCAACTCCATCCTAGCAAGGCACAGGCTCTTTTTCATCTGTGTGATCAGATGGCAATACACAACGGATGTGAGCAAGACCAGCCTGATGCTGAATTGCTGTGTTGGTGCCAGTTCTAAAGAAAAACACTCCCTCCGAGAGAAAGAATACCGACTAGATTCAGCAGAGAAATGAGAATAGCATGCTTCATGTCACAAGTGATCCTTTGGAAGATGGTTGAAGTAAAAAGGAATCAGTCTTGACTTTTAAAGCCTTAAAAGTACCCAAGCTTGTGGAAGCACCCAGATGCTCCTTTTCTTTGGGGTGTGGAACTACTTGGCATTGTAGTACTCAAAGCTTACTTCAAGCGCATTCACATAAAAGATTTAGACAACATGAACCCAGAAATTAGGGGTGGGAAAACACTAAGGTATCCAGCAGAGAGCACTGCAGACAGAGAGCTCTCTTACTGATCATTCCTCATCCAAATTGTCTCAGGACCCTGTGCTTTCAAAAGCAGATGAAAATATTGTCACAATTAACTTCTAAAAAAGATAAGGATAGCCTCTCCAGTAACATTTACCTATTTCTTCAGTCCTTCCTCCAACATCTCAGAAAAGTCTGTAGGGCCAAGTGATAGCAAAGCTGTAAAAGGAGAACTCAGACCTGACACGGCTGTTGCAGAGAAAATAAATTAAATTTTTGCATCAGACCTTTCTTGTTTCCACCAAAATAAAACTGGTGAGATTCCCATGCCTGAACCTCCCACTTTTATTTTTGTAGAAGGAGTAGGAAGAGTGAGGAAATCAGAAGAGGCTCTGTTTAAAGTTGACATGGATGAGTGCATGATGCAGACAGACAGAATTGGCCCTGGAGGATCCCAAGGGCAGAACAACACTTACCCAAGAGTAACAGAGGAACTGCAGGGACAGAATAGCTGAATTACTAATGATCATGGGCAGCCTCTCATGTAAAATGTCTCTGGGACCTGAGCACCAGAAGGCAGCAACTGTAATGCTAATCTTCAAACAGAGGTCCACATGAGAGACAGGGAATTACAGGTCTGCAAGCCTGGCATCTAGACTGGATTAATTAGTAGAAGTGATAACAAAAGATAGCATTAACGGACAATAAATATGATCTTTTGGATAAGGGTCAACCTGTCTTCTGAGAGGGGAGGTCTTGTGACACCCACCTCTTGGTATTCTTTGGAGAAATCGGTGATCTCATTGACATAGTTAACTTATTTCAAAAATGTTTGATTACATTCTTCAGAAAGTGCCTTTAAGGATGTGATTAGTCATGAGATGAAGAGCTCTGGTGGATGGAGATCTACATGTAGCATGAAAAAAGTAGATAGGAATTGACTATTCTGTCAGATGTAAAACCTACCCAAAGGAAGCCATTTTAAAAAAAAAAAAAAAAAAAAAAAAGGACTTGGCTTTTCACCACCAGGTAGTAGACCTGCAAACTCCCTGGCAAGGGATGTTGATACAAAAGGTTACTTTTCTTCAAGAGATCTGAATGGAAGAACGAGCCATCAAGGATTAGTACAGAGACAGAGGTCAAGCTCAGAGAAGACCCAGAGCTGAAAATGTTTGGAAGCTGTGAAAGTGTTAGAAGGAAATGTCATATATGCACATGCTGCTGTCTCCAACAGTGGCCACAAGCAGGCACTGAGGGAAAAATAATAATATTGGACCAGATGGGCCCTTGGTCTGAGCCAGTTTGGCCATTCTTATGTTTGTGTGTTCTTCTGTGTGAAGAATAATGAAAACATTGAAAGGAAGCCTTGGAAATGAGTTGTTCCATCATAATACAGTGATTTAAAGGAAAAAAAAAAAAAAAAGTAACAGAGAGGTTTTATTTCCCAGAAGAGAGGGAAAGATAAAGAGAGGACCTATTTCAAACACCCGTCTGAAAGACTCTGGGCAAGCCTTATGAACCACTGGAAGAGAATCTGCCTCACACTTTGATAGTCAGGATACAGTTTAAGCAAAGGTTTTGAGATTACATTGTAATTGCCCAATTAGCTCTTGCGTGCAAAAGGGATTCTCTTGCATTTATCCATATCCAGCAGGGCAGAAATCCAAAGCTTTCTGCCCGCTGTGGATTTGCTCTTGCAATTCATTAGGATTAATTCTTCACCACCCACACAATTCTCTGAATCTCTTCCTCCCCTCCCTGCCCCATTGCCACCTGTCAAAGTTATAAAGATGATTGGCACTTCTTAAAAGCAGCACAGAGCATCTTTATCCATCTATTTACTGACAGATGCTTTTTCCCCCCTCCTTTGCTAGACTAGTTCTTTCCAAAAGCCTGCAGTCTGTCAAGCTGTCCCCAGAGCACATATGCGCATGCAGTGTTTAACCACATCACCTCCTGTAACCCTAGCGTGTAACGTAGCTGTGTTCCTATCCCCCTCCCAAATCCTAGGTAGCATTTTATTTTGACAAATCCCAAGTAAAACACAAGATTTTCAAATCTATTGGCCATCAGTTAAATGATAACCTGTGTAAAGTGGCCCGCATAAAGACTTCAGGCTGGCCCAGAGCAATAGTTTTTATTTCTAAAGCAGAGGATAAATTTTGGTAGATTAACATGCATGCAGTCCTGTTGTCGAGTCATTGGGCAGAACTAGGACTGACTGTTTCCCCTTACCTCTTCCTATCTCAGTCCAAGGCTTGTACAGAGTCATGGGAAACAAGGGGGGCATTAATCTTTCATGCTCTGGCTTATCTACCCCTGTTTACTAAGTGACATCTTTTCAGAAAGCCTCTTGAATTATATTACCAGAGCTGCTCTGTAAATTAATTGGTTTGGGAAGAACCATCTCTGATCCTGTTGGTGTCACAGTGTGACATGAAATCCTCGGAGTTTTCTTTCAAATTGGAAATCATGATAGCAACAGAAAGCCTGCCCTTTCATTTTAAAAAGACTGAGCGCTGGAAGAGTGCTTCTGACCCACAGTTCCCTCCAGTGCTGGAAGCTATCTGAACTCCATCAAAGGGGAGCACAGGTAAACTGGGAAGCCTCAATAAAATGCTTTGCTTTGAAATATCTATCACATTCCTTAAAAAGAAATCAGAGCATTTTCAGCAGCCACAGCTGGAGAAGAGGAAGAACAGTCTCACAAATGTAACTCCACATCAAAACCCAAGAGATGGCACAGCAACAAGGCACCTAATCATAGGATGTCTTGAGTTGGAAGGGACCCATAAGGATCATCAAGCCCAACTCCCTGCTCCTCGCAGCACTACCTAAAACTAAGCCATAATGACTAAGAGTGTCATCCAGACGCTCCTTGAACTCTGACAGGCTTGGTGCCATGACCACTTCCCTGGGGAGCCTGTTCCAGTGACCAACCACCCTCTCAGTGAAGAACTTTTTCCTGAAGTCCAATCTGAACTTCCCCTGACGCAGCTTCATTCCATTTCCCCGTGTCCTAGAATCAGATGAGTCAGCCTCTCTGCATGCAGAGGGGGAATAACAGCCTTTTCCTTCTCCAGAGAAATACTGGGAGGTACACGAGAGAAGACTGAGAAAGGGTCACGCGCTGGAGTGGAGAAGGCTAGGCAGACCTGTTGGGTACCCTCCTGTTCCAGCTCCTGCAGTGGCAGCACAACATGGAGATACTCACATTTGCCTTAAACTGGCAAGTACCACCAGCAGGCTCCAGAGCACAGAACTGCTCAGTGGGAGCTAATGTATCCTGGCAAGAAGCACGGCACACAGCCCCCCCCGTGCTGCATTGTTTTCTTACCCAGTGTTTCTGCGTCCTCAATCCCTTGAACAATATCCACCGTGCTGCAACATGCGTGTCTGCAATTTGCACGCCATCATCTCAAGTTGCTTGGGCTTTCCTGACAGAATTAAATGAATAGCAAATTGAGTGCTGTCTTTCCCTCCCCCTTCCTTCACTCTCCCCTTGCTTTTGTACATGCTGAAGTAAAAAGCTTCCTCTGAATCAGATTTCAGCTGTCACAAAGCCAGCAGTTTTCTCCTAGGAAGTCTGGGTGCTAATGACAGAAATAGCAGCTGCCTCTAAATACCTCATCTGCTATATGCGGTCAAAGGGCAGTAAGAGCCAAGGCCAGGAGCAGGTGCAGGGGCTCACTGATTGCAGAACCGGCCCACGCTCCCCAGGCAGGCTCTGGTGGGGAAGGGGGGGACCACCACCTCCTGATTGACAGGAAGGCCAGGGACAGCCACCGAGGCAGCAGGAGTGAGGCTGCAACAGGGCATGTGCTCACCTGGGCACAGAGCGGGCGGGCGCTGCCAGCAGGATGCAGGGCTGCTGGCCCTGCCCAGAAACCCTGCCCGCTGCCCAGAAACCCTGCTGCTGCCTCCCATTCCTATGGGAGTCACATCAACCCAGGCAGTTACATCTCAGATGCCGAAAAGTGGTTAGGGTTTTAACCTCCCAAGCATCCCACAAGCATCTCCTCCCACCCCAACAAGAGCACTCTTTCCCTTCTTACAGGTGAGACAACCCGAGGCAAAGAGATTGAAGTGATTTGCTAGAAGTGCAATTGAGGTGGGAACTAGGACTAAAGCTTTGGTATTTCTCTTTCTCAGCATCCAGTGCATTACTCAAAATGAAGGTTTGGTTGTTCTCGGCTAGGGTCCAAGGACATGCTTTGTTGGCAGCGTTACACAATCTATTTAGAGCTTTTTGATTCCCACATGTTCAAAGCACTTGTACTTTTCACAAAACATTGTGGTGTCATTGAACACAATGTTATGTTTGAACTGAAAGGAGGAAAAAACCATCTCCATCTATTATTACACGTAAACAAGTGTTGGTCTCCTACAATCATGCTATCTTAGTAGAGAATTAAATAAGAGTGAGCTTGACCCTAGCTATGCTAATTAGTGATGATCTATCATCAATTTACTGAGACAAAAAGCATCCTGTCAGATCCACTATCATTTCTTTCACTCTGCATGAAGGCATCCTGGGATAGAAGGAAGGATGGAGGAGAACACAGAGGTACCTGAGGACCTAATCATGTCATAGGGACACTAAAGACCACAGTTTAAGTCATGTGTATCATCATGTTTTAATGGGTTCACATACCTGCATCACCCAAGACTTCCCACAGTAGGATTTTAAATGGTGGCAGGAAAGCGTAATATTTCCTCCAGCTGTCAGCTTCAGCAACTTATTAGAAACATGCTCTTACTGGGGAGAGCCTTCGGAGTACTCCAGAAGACTTTTGCAAAGGGCACAGAGGCTGGCAGTGTTTAGTGAGAGCTACCACTGCGACAAGTGCCAGCTGCAGGTTTCACGAGATAGTTTAGTGAAGGTATCTTGTGCCACATTGCTAAGAGAGACTTCAGGACCTTTCTTTTTATTTGGGTAATCCTGAGAGTATGACATTATTTAAAATGCTTCTTCTGCAGACAGGCAGAAGGAAACAAATTTATTCCTTGTAAAAACTGCCCTACAGATGAGTGGAAAGTAGCCAGGATTTTAGTTTGTTTTCAAATCTGCTTCAATGTACGTTATCAAAACTAAACCAGAAATAAATTGCTGGTGCCATTCCATTGCCACTAGAATAGTCCCAGCTAGAAGGAGCCAGGGGTCAGGTTCTCATGTCTGAATACTCCCAACAGTAAGAAGTGCCTTGATACAAGTGGAGTGATTTTCTTCTTCTTTCATGCCTACTCTCTGGTCTGTCTCTGCTCAATCGCTCTCTTTCCTACAACCTGAATAGAGAGAGCAGGCAAGCCCTAGGGTCCCACACAAGCTCATGTATCTCACTGGTTCTAGAGCAATGGTAAGCAGCAGCATGCCAAAGAGAGGCACAACAGCCAGCCAGCCAACAGTCACAGGAAATTAGTTGTGCCCCCCAGGATTTAAGAGCCCCCCAGGTATCTTTCAAGGGCGCTAAATACTTAGGTGTTTTTTCCTAGGAGGTGCTCATAATGGGCAATATACCTATACTGCAGTAGCATTACAGTTCTAAACATACCCAATGGTACAGCACCAGTACTGTTGCAGGATCCATGATACAAGCTTAACTTGCCCTTCTGGTTTCCCAATTCGCACATTTATTGCTCTGCAAGAACCAGGTCATCTGGTGTGGGGCTCAGATGAGATAACTATCACTTCTGGGTGCTTAAGTTCTTTGACAGAACAACAACTTTACAAATAATGAGTGGCAGGGCACTAAAACCTTTATGACTCAACTGATAAAACAGTTCTCCATGCTTCATGGGCAGTTCAGATGCTTGACATAAGGGATATTGTGATGATTAATAATTAATTGGCTGGAGACACTAAGAGCCCAAGGACAGATGCCTCCCATCTGCAAGCTCTGGGAGCTGAGGCTGCACTTTGCAGGAGGGAGGGAGGGGAGGTGGTAGGGTGAGAAGGTGACAAGGCTGGCGTACCCCTGGAAGTCAGCAGCCTTTTTGAGACACTTTGCCTTTTGTCTCCCAACACAGAAGAAGGTATTATCCTGCACTTCTCCAGGTGGCTTTCACTATCCTAGTCACTGCGGGACCAGAGCAGCAATGATCCCTGCCAATTCCTGGTGACAACTCACCTAAATGAGATGCATCATTAGAAGCTACATTCATGTATTTAATAGGCTTTAACATCAGCTTTAATGAGACACCTCTGAGACCTCAAGAGAGGTAACAGACAGCTGGAAACACACTTTAAAGTCCTGTGGGTACGAGGAGTAGAATGCAAGTTCAGACGTACCAAGTACAGGATTTTTAAGCACCTGATGTCTTAGAGACTATAAATCGTTCTTTACACTAACTCTAAAATCTCCATCTGCACAAATTTGTTTGATCCAGCAACAGCTTTAGCTGTATCAAGATTATCCAAAACAGCAGCTGCAATAGGTGCTGAACTGCACATCTCAAAGTAATTACACATTACAAAGGGAATCCTTGAAGCATTTCAATAACATGCCATATTACAAACAGCACTTAAAAAGCCACAGATGGACGTGTGAGCCTCCTAGCATAACTTTACTGCAGAGATAGATTTGGAAGATAGGATGTCACTTTAACGCCAGCTTGCTTCCTGCTTCCTTGCCTTTCTCTCAGAAGTAGAGGGTGTTTTAAAGAGTGTTGAAAAAGTTCGAGTTCTGGTTGGTTCTGTGGGGTTGAAGACTGAAAGGGAGAAGTATAAGGAGTCTCACCTTCCCCACCCCCCTTTCCTCTTGCCTCCCAATGCAGGTCTCAGATGAAGTGTTCCCTCCCATTAGCACTGCCTGAATACAAGGGACAGAAGAGTACACTTAGCAGTCAGGGGGACGTGTGACCAATCCAATTAACAGGGTGCTGGGATGACCGCCTTTCTGTCCTCCCTTGCCCCCCAAGGGGTGTCCTGCCTGCTTGCCTGGCTTTGCCAAGGTCTCTGGCTACCATGATTCAGAGTGTCTCCTGCCAGCAGCACTCTGCCCAAGGGAGGAGACAATAAAATTTCGTCCAGACAATAAAACCAAGTGAAATTTGCATGGATCCACGTGGTTTGCATTTGTTTATCCTTCCAGAGGCTTTTGCCCAGCAGAAGTCACAGCTCTCTTTTGCTTATATTATGAGACCCATAGGGAAACAAAGGATTTGTAGTACTTCCTTTCTTCTGGTCCCAAGAGCACCTGAGCCTGAAATGGACCCATTTATTTCACCCCTCTCTCTCTGATCTGTTTCTTCTTGGCTTACACTGG
The DNA here is from genome assembly GCF_034638445.1 of Ciconia boyciana. NCBI lineage: Eukaryota > Metazoa > Chordata > Aves > Ciconiiformes > Ciconiidae > Ciconia > Ciconia boyciana. The sequence goes on along the minus strand of NC_132939.1, from coordinate 32,766,287 downwards.
AATTAATCTGTTCTGTTTCAGTTCAGTACAATCCATTCCTCAATGCATTGGCCCCAATTATTCTCGCAGTAGCAAGCACAAGAGGCACAGTGCTCCAGCAGCAGAAAATAGAAGAGGTCTATTCCACATCCCAAAGAACTGCCAAAGAGAAGATAGCCAGCTGCCTTGGATAACAAGCAGCCATAAAAATTAGAGTGAACAAGGGCACAGCAAATGGCACTGCAATCAAGAACAATGAATGTAAGAACTGAAGACAGATGGTGGGTGGATTTCAGCTTGGGACATGCGTTTTTAGCTCTGGCCTCCGCAGATTTGGAAACCTCCAGCACTGCCTACCCACCTTTCCACAATGCCTCCATCACAGGGGTACTCTACAGATCCACTAGCGTGTGTATTCTTAGTGCTGGGACAGACTCAGAAAAAAGGCTGCACAAGTAATTGACTCTTCGGTAGGTAGCCAGTTAGGGAGGAAAGCACAGAAGAGATCCTCTCAGGGCAGCAAAGCCTGACATCTGTCTAAAAATGCCCTGAATGGAAACAAAGCAATAGGAGGAGGGAAGACCAAGGTTGGCCTCTACTTACCAGGAGGAGCAAGCACTTTCTGCTTGTACCTGATAACCAGGAGTCCAGACACTTGTCCAGGAGGGTACAGACCAACTTTCTAACCACCTCAGCCTGCCAGAGGGGTTTTGGCTCTCCACCTGCCACAGAGGGAAGCAGCCTGGTCACCCTCTCATAGTGTATCTGGAGTCAGGCCTTCTCAGTCCTTCGTGGTGAAGCAGTTTTCTTTCATATAAAGTAAAGAAAACATTCCATTCATATAAAGCATATGTTCAGTGGGCCAGAGAGCACGTGTGAGTAACACTATAGCCTGGCTCCAGCCTGGACGCCCTCCTGGAACAGCTAGGATCCACTGGAAACATCCACTCTTCTGCTAAGGGAATATTTCAAACACAAACTAAATGTTTTGACACAAGAGACCCAGAACAACCAAATCCAGAGTTTCCTGCTGTCTGCTTCTATGGCAGACCTGCATGAAGGGGCAGTTGTGTTCGAGCCCCTCAGGGATTTTAACCAGGTCTCTGTCACTCCAGATGCATCAGCACACTAGATGGTAGAAGTCAAATGCAGAACTACTACTGATCCTCCCCCAGCACATAAGTACCGCTCATGTCAGAACCTCTGGGCATGTCATGCCATTTCAAATGCCCTAAAATATTCAAGACATCTCTACAAAGTTGATAGCTGTGAAACAGGATCCATGAGGGAAGAGACCTGGACTTTTCCTGAGAGGAAGCCAGAGGTCAGATGGATATCCTAAAATGGCCTTTGATGTCTGTGCTTAGGCAGCTGAACAGAGCCTTTCATTTTGTAGGTAAGTGATTTGCTAAGAAAGCACCTCAGCCCTGCCTGGAAATACGTACAACCTAGGCCTCTTCTTATGCAACTAGAAGAAGCCTGCTGAGGCTCTTTCCCCAAGTACTGCCCAAAAGTGCAGGTTAATGACAGAGGTAATGACTTATCAGTTTAGTCCCATGCTTAACCTCTTGGTCCTCTCTTGCTGTCACTTCTCACATTCACCAGGTTAATCCAGAGCTGGGAGAAATGACAAATACAGGGCAATTATAAAATCATCTGCTCCAAGTAGTCCCAAATAGAGCAAGACACACAGATGAGCCAAGTACAGATGTCTAGAAGAACACCATGTACCTAGGGAAAGGTAACCTACGGCAAAGCCTATAATTCACTCTAGAAGGCAATATTGAGCTCCTCATGCACTCTAAACCCTGAGGCAGCAATCAGCATCTAGGAAGCTTTTTTTTCTTGCATCAGTATCCAGTATAAGTCAATCAGTAGTAGAAGATATTGAAGAGAACAGCAAAGGGGTTGATAGTTCCTTGTGAGTTTAAGTAAGACTGCATGGAAAGCACAGTATCAGATCCATGGTTGAAGGTTCAGCAAACCGTGTTGTCAACAGCGCTTGCACTGTGCCAGGTCCTCCATCTCCCAGAGATGTGGATCTATGAGTAGTCACATGGCATTCGACCCATGGGTTGACCCACATGATGAAGGCACTTACTAAACAGGATGAAATGCTTTCAGCATTTCTAGCATCTGACACTTGCTTCTGTAGATAAGCATTCCTACCTATCAGAGATCATTTGTAACCCACAGCATTTCTTCTTCCCTTATCATTGCTTTTCCAGACACCTTAAGACTCATTGCTGAAAAACTAAGTTACGAATTAAAACAGTTTTCCACTCTTAGGACATAGCCTCATATTGTGCTCTGAGATGAGAAGTCTCACAGATTCATGTGCTGATTAGATAAAGCTCTGAAGTAAGGAGATACCTAATATCTTCATCAATGACATAGGCAGTGGGATCGAGTGCACCCTCAGCAAGTTTGCAGATGACACCAAGCTGAGTGGTGCGGTTGACACACCTGAGGGACGGGATGCCATCCAGAGGGACCTGGACAAGCTCAAGAAGTGAGCCCGTGTGAACCTCATGAGGTTCAACAAGGCCAAGTGCAGGGTCCTGCACCTGGGTCTGGGCAAACCCTGGTATCAATACAGGCTGGGGATGAAGGCATTGAGAGCAGCCCTGTGGATAAGGACTTAGGGGTACTGGTGGATGAAAAGCTGGACATGAGCCCACAATGTGCGCTTGCAGCCCAGAGGGCCAACCATGTCCTGAGCTGCATCAATAGAAGCGTGGCCAGCAGCTCAAGGGAGGTGGTTCTGCCCCTCTACTCCGCTCTGGTGAGACCCCACCTGGAGTACTGCGTCCAGCTCTGGAGCCCTCAGCACAGGAAAGACATGGACCTGTTGGGGCAGGTCCAGAGGAGGGCCACGAAAATGATCCGAGGGATGGAACACCTCTCCTGTGAGGAAAGGCTGAGAGAGTTGGGGTTGTTCAGCCTGGAGAAGAGAAGGCTCCAGGGAGACCTTATTGCGGCCTTCCAGTACTTAAAGGGGGCTTATAAGAAAGATGGGGACAAACTTTTTAGCAGGGCCTGTTGCAATAGGACAAGGAGTAATGGTTTTAAACTAAAAGAGGGCAGATTTAGACTAGATATAAGGAAGAAATTTTTTACAATGAGGGTGGTGAAGCACTGGCACAGGTTGCCCAGAGAGGTGGTAGATGCCCCATCCCTGGAACCATTCAAGGTCAGGCTGGATGGGGCTCTGAGCAACCTGATCTAGTTGAAAATGTCCCTGCTCATTGCAGGGGGGTTGGACTAGGTGACCTGTAAAGGTCCCTTCCAACCCAAACTATTCTATGATTCTATGATTCTGGATCTTTCATACTCAAGAATATCCAGCGTTTACCTAGAACAGCATCAAACTTTTTTTTCTTTCCTAACAGTTTGAGACCATCTGCTAGGGAAAGAATAATCAGATTTGTGAATTTTGCTTCTTTTCTTCCCCAGCAGAAATATAGATTTTATGTATTGATTGATCTCTGCCTCCCTCTCCAGCTTCAGCTACGTCATCTTGGCATAATGACAGGAACAAGAGAGACTGAAACAAACAGAGAATTAGAGTAAGGGCAACCCAGGTCACTAACATAGCTTTTGGCCCTAGGACACCCATTTAAATTCAGTCCATTGCACTAATGCACACCTATATACCTGCCCATCACCACACTTAGAAATGGATCTGACAGCTGTCCCAACTTAGTAGCTCTGTTTCCATCACTAATGCACAGCTCTCCACAGCAGAAGCTCCCATCAGATGCATAACTGGTCCCTGTGGGCTGCCTCAGTAGGAAGCTGGATGACCAGCTGAGCCATGACACCAGAGCAGCTCAAGCTATAAACCAGGGATGAGGTACAAAAGGCAGAAGGGTCTGCTTTGCTACCGCCAGCATAAATTTATTTGGTAGGAGAGTGAGAGTCTCCAGTACTTTCAATACATCAGCTTTCATCAATACTAAGAGGGTTTTGTTTGTTTGTTTTAAAGAATAGCCAAGTGACATTAGGAACCTTGACAGCCTAATGAGCCAGAGGCTAAATCTTGCTGACAGAATTGTCATGCTCTAGAAGGAGTTTGCCTTGCTGTTTGGGGAAATCCCAAAAAGCACCAGAGAAAATTCACTGGAAACCAGTTTCCATATGGTTTCAAGAGGAAACAATCGTTTCTTTCAGAGTTGCTCAGAGAGAGGCCAGGGGATTGTGACTTTGCCTGTAGAAGGGGTTAAAGGACAACTTCCAGTAGCAGCAAAAGTTTTCTGTATCTCTACGTTAGAGTTGACCTTACCTTGAGCCCCTGGGCTTACACCTGAAATCCTGCGCATAAGACTCCTGACTCTGCAAGAGTTCAGGCTGCCTTGAAATGAGTACTTTAGAGACACTAAGTCAGATTGTCATCTGCAGGAACTGACTCAAGAGCACTGATGTGGGAACTGGGCTAATGACAGGACCTGTGAAGCTTTGCTCCAGGAGCAGAGTTCACACATTTTTTACGCTGTGTTAGCTTTCCTAGGTTCTCCTCACTCATAAGGGTTTCTTATATTTGCTGATGTAAAGAAGAGCATGTTGTCGAGCCGTTTGCCTAGCGCATGCAGGACTAGAAGTGAGAACTCTTGCATTGCCCTGGATGAGTCAGTTCAAGTCAGTCTGCTGGGCAACAGAGCACTGGTTCAATGAGCTTGCTGATAGGATGAATGCTGTAGCTGGAGATAGCAATGCTCTGTGTACAGTCAAGACACAGCTCTTAAAACATCTCATGCATAAGCATAGAGTATTCAGCTAAAGAACTGCAGTGCTGGAGAAGATCAGCAGTAACATGGACAGGTAGCCAGCTTGTCACCCTGACAACATCAAAACAGACTCTTCCGCTGATGGATAACACATCTCCAGGCTGTTGCTAAGACAACAAAAATCCATTTATTATGCAGAAATGGGCACACTTCGTCGCTGGACTTATTAACCCAGGCCATGCCACTTACTCTTCAGCTTCTTAATTGGTTTAGATCAGATGCCATGTTTGGATTCCTTCTTCATGAAGGAATGGACTCAGCTGCAGCTCAGTGTATTCGATTTTTTATCTTTTCTTCCTCCAATTGATTTCCTCTCTCCAAAGATAGAAGAGAGAAGGGATGTCTAGTTGCATTTCATCATTTTCTCACAGGCTTGAACCAGGCACTGACTACAACACAGTGCTCTGCATCACCAAACTGCTTTCCTTTTCTCTCCGCTCCTGAGTTCAAGCAGGGCAAGGCAGCAATCCCACTCTATGACTGGCCTGCCTGAGGTCAGCTTGTTGTCACTCAAATTAAATTGATGCAGTCTAGGAGGAAAAGAGAAGCAGAAACAAAGCCTGCTCTTCCTTACCTGCACACACTGCCAGGCTGCTCAGCCTGATTTATTTGAAAAAGTCTAATGTCCTGCCATCATATTTGCCATAACACCTTTTATTTTAATTATTTATTTTTTTTTAAAAAGTCAAGAGCATTTGCACTGGGAAATGTTGCATCCAAGAAAAGTAAGGCAGTCTGCATGGCCCTCTCATACCTTGGGCTCAGGGCTCTGCTGACATCCAGTGAGAGCAGCTTTCTCTGCCTCCTCTCTCATTCACAGCAGTGGTCTATCTATCTGGTCTCTCTGGCCTCTAACCAAGAGTCTTCCCAGAGAGTTTTTGGGCCCATAATAACAAATATCATAGTATGACATTACTGTTACAGATTTTGCAGTGGCACCATTACTATACCTGACTGGTTGTAAACCCCAGACCTATTATGCAGCATAAGCATAGTTTAAGAGTCGAAACTCCATCCTACAAAGAAACCAGCACAGAAGGCCAGTTAAAAGCTCCAGGAAGGCACAGAGAACAAGCATCTGAGATCTACCTGATCCCACACACTACGGCCTGAGACTAGCCCTATGTTCAACCACTCAGAAACAAAGACAGTTTAGCACTTATGTCGGACATGCTATAGCACTGTGGGGAAACCCACTACTAGACACCAGGCACCTGCTACCTTACCATTCTGTTTTGTTACCCAGTACCCTCTACTTGATATGGTTTGAAGACAGCAGAACAAGGTTCTAGATAAATGAAGAGTCAGTGATCGAGTAAAATCCCAAGACCAAAATCTTCCCCTTTTCCTTCAGCAATTTAAGGATTTACCTTTGAACACACCCCCACAACAAGCCTGTGAAGAAGGTAAGAGACCCCAGATCTTCCTTAGCTAGGGCTTATTCACAGGAGAGGGAATTCTTATGAGCTTTGAGAGTGGCCACAGAGTAAATAAGAATATGATACACCTACCAAGCCCTTCCAAGAACATGGTAAACTTTTTAGTGAACAGTGTGTTTTAGAGAACTGAAATGATTCAGATTTGGCAAATAGTTTTGGCCAGAGATGATTGGCAAATATTTTAAGGAAGAGTCAAAACATTTCATTTAATGTGTTTTAAAGAGTGGTGATTTTGTTTCAGAACAACTTTTTTAATATACATATTAGGAGTTGCCAGAATTTAATTAAAATCTCCCAGAGGCAATATTTTGCATTTTGCTCTCCATTTGTTAAATACATTCAGTTTGGCCAACATATGAAGGAGGAAAAAGAAAGAGGAGGTCCTAGTGACTCTCTATTGCTTAATCTTTCAGGACCACAAGTTCCTCTATTGACTTAGAGCATCTCTTCAGCTCATCACAGCAAGAAACTCCACAGCTATCAAGCTACTTGACAAAAAAAGTCCCCTTGCTTTCCAAGTGGCTTCTTGGAATACCAAATAGAGTCAGGTGATGCTGCACTTCTCCACACATAGCAGCTAACAAACAACTAATGAGTAGTGCAGAGATGGGACCACCACCTGCAATAGGATTTCTCACTCTTCTGACTAAGTGAGCTGAGAGCATCTGAGACCTCTACTAACAGTAATCACAAACATGTTGACATTTTTCTAAGTAACTAGACTTATTCTTTCCTCCAGAGAGATAATAAAATGGTCCATGATCTAGTCAGTGCTTAAAACAATCACTTTGCAGAATGAAGTGCTCTGCTTGCAATCCTGTTGCTGCTTCTAAAATAGACTCAAAGGCTCCTTATGTACTGAAGGTAGGGGTACAAAGCACCTCTATTCCTTCAGTTCCAAAGCATTTAATTATAGTGGCCAAGAGTATCACTCTCTCTTTTCCACTCGTATAGGAAGCCAGAAAGGGATGCTAGGATGGTAAGTCTGTGCTGGTTTTCAATGCTACACACAGGTCATCACCTCCAAATCACATGCAAGCAATGGATGTTAAAGCAAAATGCTGAAAATGACAGAGCTGAAAAGAGCAAAAGGAAAAGTACTTCCCACCTCCGTAATACTATTTCGTATCAGAGAAGTTGGCTTAAAGCACTAAAGTTTTATGCATTTATTTTGTGGCCATACAGACCCTCTAGCTTTATGTCTTTCCTCACAGATAGCTGGTGTGTCCTCTTCACACAGGGACTCTCTCACAATCCTTTTCTCAGAGCACATAAAATAAACAAACCCAAACTTTCACCCTGTCCCAGGATCTGCTGCAGACTCCCACATACAGGTTCCCACCCCACAACTGCTTGTCCAAAAGTCCTACCTCCCTCCCTCCTGGGATTGACAGAAAAGCCAGTTGCTTCTTGCAACTTCTCCTTCTTGACCCAGCACCTTCCTGTCAGCCCTCAGTCCCTGAGCCCAGCTCTATGTAGGAACAACTGTAAGATGACAGACATATGTAGAGCCAGATGGAAACAACCTCATCAGAGCTCTTCTCCCCACCTAGGCCACTCACAGGCTGTGATCATCTTCTGATCACTCTCTGCTGGGAGACCACCAGCTGATTGGCTACACAGAGCATGGTCAATGTTTCTTGGTGGTACAACTGAAACTACTTCTCCTCTCTCACGGAGGAAGATGATACACTCATTACAAACCCTTGTGGTTTGTAACACCACCTTCCTCTTTCTCTCCCTCCCCAGCAATGCTGCCCTCCCTGCAGATGCAGCCTCCCAGGATGCTCTGTTCCACCGCACCATTAAAAATCAGGAGTGAGATTCATGTTCCTGGAACTCTTACAAACTACATGCATGACTATAAGCTTTTACATCCTCAGCCCAAAATGCCACTCCTACTTCAACACAGGATGCTTGCCGTAATATCACAAACACAAAACAGGGGCCTTTATCACTGCCATGGAGACAAGAATGCTATTGTGTTTGTTTTTCTGTCAGGGCCACTTGGATGATCCACTCAGTGGTGCGGTGGAGAAATCAAATCAATGGCACCATCAGTGGTGTCAGAACTGATCAGATCAGAACTGATCAGTGAAGCAAGAGAGACCCCAGTCAGTCACCTGCAGGGCCACCCTTTGCCTCAGCCATTGGCCTTCAACCATTTAGCTGGCAAATGATATAAGTTATATAAAGAACTGAAAGAATATGGAAGGACCATTATAAATAATTACATTTTGGCTGCCTCTCTGAAGTTCGACGTCACAGGGAAAAATCTCAGAGCTAGTGTGTCTACAGTGACCTGAATCTTATTTCCCTCTCATTCACTCCAGAGAGGATGACAAGTAATGTCAGTAGAATCAATGGAATAACAGTGGGACACCCCTCTCGTCCAAACAGACCCTACGTCATTTCTCCCTGGCTTCCTGCTGACCAGGGCTCTCATTCTGCTCTGCAGCAGATCTCAGGGGTTGCTTTCCCCAGCATAAAGAGTAAGCAAAAATACCAGTAGATCAAAATGACAGTTTTGTATGTTATCAGCTGCAAAGACAGTGGAAATTCAGGACAACCATATCTGTAATAAAAGAGGGACATCAGTGATATGAATATCTTTGCTTTCAATTTGATAGCATGAATGTGCTATGCAATAAGCTGAAAATATTATGAGAGCCCCCAACTTGAATCTCCGCCAAGCGAACTATTTTTAGTGGAATGTGTTTAGCTTGCTTGTTAAAGATTTAAACCTAGGCAATAATTGCAGTTACTCTTCTGTCTGATTTAAGTAGGCAGCATTTATTAATGTACAGTGATTAAGTCAACTATTCCAAAGTAAGCCACAAAGACTTAAAGCGATGAGGAAACAGTATGATATCCTGGCTGAAGAAAGTCAACCCTGTGATCTAGAGTAAGATCTGATCCACGATAAACAGCTTATTAAGGTGGAGTGAAGGGAAGAGAGCTGCAAGTTATGAAGGGGAATTTGATTTATCCCTCTGAAGGCAAAGTGATAACTGATCAGAGCAAACTCTGTCATAGATTTTATAGACCCAGTTATTTCATGCAGGTCTCCCAACAGCTGTGGGCTTAGACTAAGTCCATGCGAGAGCTAGATTCAGACTGGGAAAGAGATTCATCCATGATCAAACCCATGATCCATGTTGTTACTCTGTGTTCACACTTACACGTTAAATCAGAGTGCAGTATCCTGCATATTCACTCTTTAAAATGTACTGGTTGAGCAGCAAAGTTCTCCTGCCCTGTCTGTTTTGCAAGTGTACAGGTGTGTACGAGCTCTTTAGCAACAGCTAAAAACCAGGATATAATCACCCTGCATGCTGGGAGGTGAGGGAGGTTGCTTTTGATGATGATATTCTGAACACTTGGAATACCGAGTGATTTTTGCTCAATTCTTTTATGCTGAAGAAAATAAGTCCACAAATAGATCTACCTGCTTCAGCTATTTGTGCAAAACACCTCATTAAATAGAAGCACTTTGTTTCCTAAAGAAGCCTGGTACATATCCAATGGGTAAAAGGATAAATGGCTATTATCTTTGAATACACAAGACTACACAGAGTGGGTATCTCATAGCTGCACAAAGCCTACAATTGAACTTCTGCCCTAGGGGTAAGTTTTCCTGCAGTGTAAGTGCTTCCAGATGCCATAGAGGGGTCATGTTCCTTGTCAGGAAAGCAGAGCTTTACATCCAGTTAATTGTTATCCCCAGCTGTCTTTTTTTTTCATTGAGACTAGTTTTCCAACAGTCATTCAAGCAAATGTGCTCATTTCCCAGTTCCCCCGCAATTCCCCACCACAGTGTAACAAAGTGCAGATTTTGCATGGCTACATTCCAAACTCCATGGTGTTAAAATCATAGCAGCAATGGAAAAGCATGTAGCCTCAATAATCATAATGTAGGACTTGAACTAGAGGTGACTCAGTGGTAGTCAAACAGATGCTATATGAAAATAGAATGGTTTCTATGTACAGAGCATTAACTTGTGGTTAACCCATGGAGTTAGTACTCACACATGAAGGTTTTCATGGCTTGCTAAGCAGCAAAAATTACTCAATCCAAATTAAACTGATGACCTCAATTAAGTTCACTGTGTCTGGGTGTCCATCTCAGAACACAGTGATCTTGAACAGCAAGCCCCTTCTCCCATAATTCCTTTGGGCTTCATCTTTGGTGTCAATCACACAAAAAAAGGCAGGGACCATGTCCATCCAGTATTCGGATCTCTTCAGCTCAGTAGCAAAATATTCACTGATTTGGGACAGCTCAACAGTGGCTGAGAGAGGAAAGTGCAGACCACAGCCTGCTGCAGAACAAACTAAAAAAATTGCAAGGAAGACAGTGCATATAATAAAAGGGCAACACAACCCCTTTATCTTCCTCAAAGTATTAATGAGAAACTCTTGTGTGTACATTTGCAATGCCAGTCCCTTGTTTACCAAGCACTAGCCACCACCTGCTTGGGTTACCAGACCTGTTGAAGACCTGTTGTTGGTTGAAGAACACAGTTCAGACTGCCAAGCAACTGACCATTAAACACTTAAGACCAAAGTCTAGGGAAGGATTTTACACCAACTTGCTCAATTTTGCCAATAATAGCTCTGGAAGAGGCAGCTTCAAGCCATTGTAGTTGTGCTTTTCAGACTGTCCTTCAATACAGATACAGTCATACCTAAATAGCCCTTACCACTCCCTCTTCCCTCAGAAAACAACCCAGCTTTTTTAGTCAACAACAGATCACTTAATCTTTCTAATAAGAAGAGGTTTGACATTTACAGCAACCCACTCCTAATCTCTTTGGTGTCTATTCTCTGGATTCCCCCAACAGGGAAACCCACACTGTTCTGTGGGCTTTCTGTTGAAAGTTGTCACTGCCTGATGACAAAAAGCCAGGCCATAATCTTAAAGGTCTGGAGCTAGATATTTAGAGCTCAGTCAGCACCTGGGCCTCATAAGGTTATATTTTCCCCAGCAAAGTTCACTAAATGTTCAGAATATCTGAAAACTACTTGCTTGTTATCATTAGTTCATAAACAAAAAACGGAAGGGAAGTACATCATCATCAAAATGTTCCTCATCTGAACATGCCTCTCCTAAGCTTCTGTCAGACCAGAAAGCAAACAGGTTGTGCCAAGCCTTCTTCTCTTTGGGGGGCTTGTGCCAAGGCTAGGATTTGGATCTTCTGATTTGTTAGCACAGATAATTCCCACTCACATTTCCCCTTGCAAGAGGAGGGCAAGGAAAGCCGCTGGCTACACTGTGAACTTTCAGGAAACACTGCTGAGGAGCATGTCCCTGTGCTCCTCCCTGTGCTGAAACTTCACCAGTTCAGACAATTTCTTACTCCTGTTGTTGCAATTAACCTTCAGAGAAAATTATTAACTACAATCTTATGCATATGAGGGACTGATCCAGATTATTAGCCTAGAAACTATGTCCTTATTGCAATTCTACAGTTGTTTCTCCTCCCTGGATGAAATCCTGACCCCTTCCCCACAGCCTGGCAGTGCTTGCTCACTCAAAATTAAAGGACAATTAGCTCCAACAAAGAGAGAGGTGATCACATCTCCTTCCTTAACTGGGACACTGGAAACTAAAAAGTCCTCCCCTCACACAGTGCTGCTCCTGAGAGATCCTGCAGAAAATTGGGCACAGCTTCACCTGTAACCTGGCCCAATAAGCTGAACATTTCAAAGAAAAAAGCCTGGGTCAGCATCATCTCTGACAGCCAGAACATGACATGCTTGGATGAGGAGTTTGAGGGGGTGAGGAACAGCCTCTCTGGGGATCTGTGCTTGTCTCCTCTTCATACAATGCCTGCTTCCAAGCACAAACTCCCACCCGGCCCCACTGCCCCATCCCCCCCCAATCAGTACTGTTACATACTCACCATGTCATAAACATTCAGAATCACCGGTTCATTTGCCATTGTTGATTGCAGTAAAGGCTGGATTAAAACCTTTCAGTCCCTGCCAGATGTGTGTTGCTGCCCTCAGGGTATGCTTTTACCCTGAGCCGGATAGAAGGAAATGCCTCATCCTACAGTCTCCGAAGGAAGGAGCGTGAAGGGAGGAGGAAAGGAGAGAATTCTCACGGTTGGGGGGGGTAAAGTTGGTTGCAGGGAGGCAGGAAGGCTTGGGCTGGGTTTGCTGGTTGTATAGGGCTTATTTTACCCCTCCACAGCGCGACAGATCCGAGGTTTCTTTCTAACTCTGTAGCGCACCGCGGGGTCTGTAGACTCATACACCACTGTAACCAGGCACCGTCCAAGCTTGTAAATCCCGATCTACAGGAGACAAACAGACTCTGACCCAGAGATAAGCCCTCTTCTGGCTCCGTGAGAGAGGCGGGTGGTAGTGTACGTGTGGGGATCTCTCGGCGTCCTTCTCGGCAGAGCGGCGTGCTGCTACAGCAGAGGGCTGCCAGCAAGGCGCAGTAAGCCGGGGCACCAAGGCACGGAGCAGGTCCGGAGCCGGGCACCGCGGTCCCTTCGGCGGGCAGAGCTCGGCGGCACCCCGCGCCCTGACCCGCCGGCCGCCGGGAGCTGTCCGCGGTGCTGGGGCCCGGCCGCCGGGAGCTGTCCGCGGTGCTGGGGCTCGGCCCGCGCTCAGGCGCTCCGGGGAGGGCTCTCCGCCCCTGGCAGGGCATCGCGAAGAGGCTGTGCCAGAGGGGCTCCAGCGCGGGGCTCGGCGGTGGGAGGAGGAAGAGGAAGGGGCTTGCTGCCCCCGGGGCAGAGGGGGGATGCTGCAACCCGCATCCTGCCCACAGCCGTGGCAGGCAGACCTGGCGTCGGCGCCGAAGTTAGCGGGCAGCTCTCCGCGGGAGACAGCGCGGGATTACCCGGCGCCGGGGCTGGAGGGAGGAAGGTGTCGAGCGAGCGATGCTTCCAGGCACGGTGCGGGGCCGGGGCTGGGCACCCCCAGCTATGCGTGCTCTGCTCTCCGCCAGGGTCAGTCCTTATTTCGGGCTCAGCTCGTCCCAAGCCGGGCAGCCCCTACCGACTGACAGCCGGGGGGACCTACCCCGTCCTCTACTGGCTGGATGCATCTCTGCATGGCACACGGTGGGAGGGCGGGGAAGGGACGAAGCGACTGGGCAGGGCGAGTAGTTTCACTTCTGATAGCGGCAGGGTCTGGAGTTTCTTCCGTCCTGGAGCTACTTTACACTCGTGTTAGGCCCGGGCAGCTCTGCAATGTCTTGCCAGCAAACACTCCCCTCTGACCTGGATGCAAGAGTCAATTATAAAATCCACTGCGGTAAATTCATCTTCCTTTTGCTCCTCCTCTCTCTTTAAAGGGAGAGCAGGGTCTGTGATGGTGCTGGGAAAGGGTGCAGCCGGGGGGGGGGGGGACGGGGGGCGGAGGTGGGGGGGAGGGGAAGGGGGTTCCTGCACCCAGAGAATTGCGGTGGTGTGGGAATTAGCACGCTGACCTTAAACGTTCAGACACCACAGACTCTTTCTGAAGCAGCCCAAAAAAAAAAAAAAAAAAAAAAAAAGCAGGGATGACCTCATCTGAGTTGGAGGCGTATCTGAGGCTCTCTGCCAGCTCACAGCCAACCAGATCTGAATGAAAATTGCAGGGAGCCCGTTACATCAGCAAAGCCCAGCATGCCCCAGCCCCTCCCGATACTGTCTTCAGCCACATGGGAACCATCCCGTCCGGCAGAAGGGCTCACCTCCCTTTGTCAGGAGTGGAAGGACAAGACCATAGAGCTGCAGCCTTGTAAATGACTTGTTATGCAGTGTGCAGGAGGATTTGTGGTGGAGGCAGGCAGCACAAAAGAAAAGTGAATCCACATCCTGCATAGCTAAGTGCCAGCCTGACAGACTCAGACATAAAACTTTTCCCCCAGCCAGTGCCAAAGGAGACCCAGAACTGCTTTGCCCTAATGGTATGCACTTCCATTTTGAAAGGGCAAAGCCACGGCTTGAGCCTGGGCATGCAGCATGGCAAGGGACTCCAGCACAGTAATTTCATCTGGGCTAGTCATTCCATGGGTGGTCTAGGCAATTCCATGCACATGGCACAGGGGTGAGGCCAGCATCCCAACCACCCACCCCCAGGCCCTCCAACCCTCCAACTCCAACTTCCCTTTTAGGTGACTTTAACCATCTGATTCAGCAGCCTGGGCCTGCAGGAGCAGTTTGTTCAGGTTGGGAAGAGATGCCTCCTCCTCCACACTACCATCTCAGAGTCCAGATACGGCTCAGAGGACAGATTGAGCCCCCATCATCATCTTAAAGACTGTGAATCAATGAAAAGCTCCCTCCATAAGGGGCTAAGCACCATCATTCATGCCCTAACTTGTAAACCAAACCTCCTACTGAATCCCACAGGGCTCCTTCTAAACTGTCAAAGGTACCCTGAGATTGTCACTTTTGGGTATGTGTCCTGCTCTGGCAATGGTGATGTTTTAAGGAGACTTGAAAGGAGAGGGAATAGCTGATATTAGACCGACTGATGTAATCGGAAAAGAAAAGCAGCACATGAGCTCTTCCCACACTTGTCCACATGCTTACTTGCTAAATTAACTCCAATGTCTGCTGTGCCCAGAGTTCACTAAAATAAATTAAGAGACTTAAATCAGATCCACATTCCAGGGACAGACATCTATAAATACCTAGGATTTGGGAAAGGTGACAGGCAGCCACAAGCTTACATGTTTTGTCCTGTGAACATTTCTAAAATAATCACCTGGGGGGGGGAGCGGGGGGAAGCTGTAAATTAAGACCAGAATTCCACTTCTAAATTTTAGAGATAGAAGAGGGTAAAAAATGTAAAGCTAAAAGCTTGTCTTTAAACTCATCTTCTTGCTTTAAGAGATCAAAGCCAGTCTAAATGTGCATTTGTTATTTAAAGGACTTTTGCTGTAGGCGAGACAGTAAATGTCACTTGCACATTAAGACCTGGATTCACTCCCCCTAACTTGAAACATAACTGCAAGAGCTACATCACGAATGTCGTTGCTCTAGGCTCCCTTTTCTTCCCCTTCATGGAAAGAAGTTGTTCCACATGGTGAGTTAGCCTCATCAGTGTTTCAGCGATCCTTTTAAAGTTCCTTTTTCTACCCCATTCTATTCTAGGTGAGTTATTGTAACTCCAGATAGAAGGGATCAGTCTGAATACAAATGTCCTAACATGAATATAAGCTGTTTAGCAGTCACATAAACTCTTTACAAGGCTTGGTTTGCTCTGGGCTGTGTTAAAGTGTTTCATCAATAGCTCAGGCTGATACCAGTCAAGAAGCTGAACTGTTCCATTTCAGGTGCGTAAGTACAATCCTGCAGATAGCCCTGCTGCCAACAGGCACCATAGTCCAAGTCTTGCCCTGTAAAAGCATTAAAATTTAAATGAATTGCAAATACAGAGGAAAAGGGAGATTCTTCTTACTACTGATTAGAGCAGCTGGAACTAGAGCTTTGGGATCTGTTTTGAATTGTTCTTTTAACCACTTATGCTACTTTTAGGACATAGCAGAAACACACATTTTTCCCATACGTATACCTAAAGCTAGACAACACCTTCAGTCACATTTAAACAGCCTGTTGCAAGGCATGATTTTCTGAGACTCTTCACATCCCTAGCACTCCCTTCAAAGGGATTCATGTATTTGAGTTTAATTGTGGTCATCCACACTTAACTATTCATGACAGAAATAAGTGTGCATCTTCAAGGATCACTGTCTAAAGCAGACAATGTGGTCTTTCATGTGTTCTTAGATTAAGAAAGAAGTGAAAAGGGTTAAAAGGAAAATAATGCCACCATCCAACATGGATTAGAAAACCAACAATCAGGTACAACCTTCATTAATTACCTGGTACATTAACCAAGGCAGTAGCTGAGAGCTTCAGCCACCTCCTCTAGGTCCCAGTCACAAAAGTGGCAGCACTGGGCACTGTAAACAGTGCTGTGACATTCCGCTGGGGACAAGAACAAAAGAACAGCAGTGCAAGAGAGAACTAATGGATATATTAGAGATGATGGTCATATCTGAGGGTCTGTCTACTTGTGTTGCTATTCAGGAATTCTAGTTTAAATTAACACCTTTCCTTAATTTACCCTCATGCACTTCCAAAGGCTCCTTAGCAACCCAGTAGACAATGGGTCTTTCAAGCATGTTTCACAGCAGGGCTGCCCAGTTTAAACTTCAAGACATGTAATGGTCTTGTCTCCACATCAGGTACACTACCCCTGGCTGTCCATTATACTTTTTGACAACTTGTCATTTTGGATTGTATATAGTGCTTTTCCCCATGTCAAGTTGTCATTATTATCCCATTCTGAGTACATTAGCCAAGACTATCCTTTGTAAAGGAAGTATAAAATGGCCTTTTAAAAACTAGAGATGGTATTTTTTTAGGTCCCTGAGAATGGTGGAGGGTATTCAAGAATTTAAAGAGATTGGCATTGCCCTTCCTCCATCTACAACAATAAATCACCTCTGGGTAGGTGCTGGAGCTTTGTAGCCTTATCCCAGGAGTGTCACAGGAGGCATTTTGATTGAAAGAGTTTTACCTGACTTCTACTCGAGACACTTGCATATACCCAGGAGCTGACTGATTCTGGTCTGACTTGGGTGTGGGATACAGGAACAAATGGGGAGAGAAAATCAGCACAGGATTCCAGCAATGGCAGAGGGCTTGTGCTTTGCCCTATGTAAGGCAATATGTGAAATATTTAACTTCAGATTGCACCACAAAGGAAAGAACAACAGTCAAATTGGATTATTTCAACCATTTAAAAGATTTTATCCAAGACTGTGGGGATCTGTAGCTGAAAGCTAGGTGCATGTTAGTAGCTGGGGGAAACAAAGTTAATATTTGCATTGAATTCCTCATTGAGTCACTCTTGAGTTTGTATTTTGTCTCCCTTCTCATTGCAGCTACACTTCCCAACTTTTGAATATTAGGTTGTTTGTCAGGGAGCAACGAAGGCTGGCAGCTCCTGAAGGGATGGGGACCCAAGTGCAATAACATGGCTGGCAGGGCAGGGACTTCAGTTTCCAGGGCTCTGTCCCACAGCCCATGAGCAAGGTGCATAGGGCAGGCCTGGAGATGGCCACCACATTCAGGCAAGAGTCCAGATCATCAGGCAAGTTCATAGGGATAAGGCAGATCCAAAGTCAAGCCAGGGCATCAGCCCATGGGTCGGGCTCAGCAGGGCAGGGCTGGAGACCAGCATCCTACCACATCACTGGGGCAGGCATCGCTGGGGCAGGGACTTATGGCCCTGGGCTGGGCTGAAATGGTGCTCCTGGGCCATGGGCAGGCCCCAGAGGAGTATAGGACTCTATCACCTCTGTTTACATAAAGCAACACTGTCAACTGATAGCCAAGCAATGTACGTAGAGACTTTCAGCCTGGAAACTGGGATGAAAATGCTCAACATTCATGTTCATTCTGATGCTAAGGATTAGGCAAGTAGTTGTTGTTATTATTATTGTTATTATTATTACAAATTCACAACATAAACAATAATGGTTCAAGAGCAGCCAATGCATGCAGTTAAAAGGGATAATACACAGTAACAGTAATTTGTGTTGTATACCTGAGGAGCTAAGCAGGTTTAGTTTCAGAGGGTTTTTCCATCAGCAACATCTTAAGATTATTTATTTGCATTATGTTAGAATAATGTT
Source organism: Ciconia boyciana (assembly GCF_034638445.1). NCBI lineage: Eukaryota > Metazoa > Chordata > Aves > Ciconiiformes > Ciconiidae > Ciconia > Ciconia boyciana. The sequence continues at coordinate 32,748,429 of NC_132939.1, read as the reverse complement.
TACAAGCTGCAGGGGGGAGCAGGGACCCATGTTATTGGACACTATATGAACACACAGGAGGCGACTGCACCTACTCAATGAAAGGTGGTAATTTAAAGAGATGGTACAGGTGAATCGCAAGAGAAGAGATACATCATCAGCCCTGTGTCATAGAGGTATGGGGAAGCAAAGTGACCAGACTTCAGCCAAACAGCAAATCTGCTGTACAGTCAGGAGCAAAGAGAACTGAAGCGAGGTGCAATGCCACTCCTGTAAAGAAGGAGACAGGAACTGACATCATAAGCTGTGATCCAAAAAGCCAGATGCTGCTTAGCCCTGAATGTGTCTAAGCTGCCTCCCTCTTGGAGCAGGACAATCTTTGTCCGCCCGCTGAGCATGCCCAAAACTACCCCAACCAAGGCACTGTGGTTCTTCACTCCTGTTGCAGTCTGACAGAGACCCAGAAAATCAGCATGGTGGCACATAATACCCCCAGATAACTTGGTCTGCCTGATGTGCTCTGATCCCTCCTACCACATGTTGGCAGCTGAACACAGAATCCAGAAGAAAAGGCCAAGCTCCTTCAAAAACACACTGCTGGGGCCACTGACTGCTTTTTGTATAATCAGCTGTTAGTTAGATTGCAGGGAACTGGAAACCTGGGCTCTCTTAGTGCTGCAGATTTAAAGCTCACCCCATCAAGGAGAGCACCCAGACCTTCAGATTACAGACCTGGTGTAGGCACCTTACAGCCTTCTTGCTCACCTCACAGCAAAGGATGCAAGATCCCTGGGCTCCATTCCCAAATGCATTTAACATTGGGTGAAAACAATCCACAGAAAAGGAGATGGGAGCTCCAGCACTTGCTCCTAGACATGTTCCCTAGCTACTAAGTTACACTATTCCAGCACCCTCGAGCTGCCTACTGACTACTGCCCAGGCATTAGATGCCCAGGTATTATGTCTTTTTTTCAGTCAGGCTGAGTATCGTATTCTGCAGCTGCATCATAGCTGCAGTCCAGTCATTCTAGTAAAGTTATCAAAGCTAGTGGTACAGGATATTCATTAAAGAGGTGCATATAAGGATCATCAGCTATTCACAGAATTTAGGTATTCCTTATTCTATACCTAAGCCTCTCTATGCAGTCCTTTCACAGAACCTGAACATAAAGGAAATAAAGAAACAAAAATATCAAAAGGTATCTCAAAACAAGTCCTAATTTTTAACTTTTCCATTGAGGTTTTTTTATTGTATGTGCAAAATACAGTAAAATACAACTTTCAAGCCAGTCTTACAGCTTGGTAACAGTGGTTAGTAACTACAAGTGCTCCACTGTCTTTACCATTATTGTATTAATTTCTTTACAAATCAGTGTGGTTGGTTGGTTGGGATTTTTTTCAGAATACAAAAACTTAATTCCCTGTTCTTATTTTACTTGCCATAGCCTCATGTTGGATGATTAGCCAGCTGATACAATAGTATGCTGCGGTTCTCGGGGGCTATTATAGCATCCAGACAACACAAGCAACCTTTTAGCTTCTAGAATAACACACCAAAACCCACATCTGATAGCAGATGCATCCACAAGTGCCTTCTGATAGGTTCAAGACTACTATGCTCTACTGACCAGCACCACCTATAGGCACCTCCATGCCAGCTTTAGTTGGTTCATTTTTTGACTAGTTTTAACCCCTGCTGCCAAAAACCTCTGTTATTTTTAAAGAGTGAGATATCAGTCTGTGCCTAAGCAAAGATGGTAGCTCTCTAATCCCCCTGGAGTACCTCACCCCTTGTTTGGTTAGATACAGAGAGTGGGTAGCTCATTCCCTCAAAACAACAGGAGGGTATAGACCCTCAGTATAACACCTTCAGTGTTAGACCCTTAAGTCGATTCATTGGATCTCTGAATGTGGATAGCATTTTACAGCTTTACAATGGTTTTGTTTAACCTGCTATACTCTGTAAGGAATACCTGAGGGGCTCTAACAGGCCCTTGCATGTAATCTGTATGAGCAAACAGGCTGTGGCTAACCATTAGGCATGTGTACGCTACTCAGCTGATTCTCTATTTAGTCAAGCTAAAACCCACTGCAGTACCTTCTCAGACAAAATTGTTCATATATAAAAAGTTCATCAAACAGTGAAGGAATGTCAGTTGATAAAGAGGAAAATCTAGCAGGATTTGGAGATGGAACTCAATAGGTTTTTTTTCCTCTTACTCCTACCACCCCCAAATTTGCATAAGCCTGCTGTGGTACACATAGCATAACCTGACTACCAATGTTTTTGAATGCTGCTATAGTGTAAGCTGAAATCCATATCAAACAAAGTCATTAATGGTGTCCCATCCCACCCACATTCGTTGAGCTTAGTTTTAGCTCTTACTTGGCAATGACAAACTAATTGGAAGAGCCCACTGCACAAAGGCAGCCTATGGCAGCACATGTTTTCCATTTTCTGCCTATTTTTGTTCACACCATGAGAGTGACCCCAGTTTTAGTCACCATTTGCAGTCTTTCACAAAGGACCTATGTGCTAAACTCTAAATGCAGGGAGATTCTGCTTAATGGTTCCAAAACAAAAAGCTGTGTGTTTGTTTCTACAGAGCTACAGAAAACCAAAGCTTCAGATTAAATACATTTGTTATTTAGGAAGGCAGAAGCTATCACAGATGTCTTGGAAGTGTATTGGTCAGAAATGGATTATTTTAATTTATTTTCCCCATCACTTATTAACAATCCTGTAACACAGAAGTCAGATCGACATCTGAACAGCAAGCAAAAAATGTGAACCTAGCCAGCCAAACGGTGAGGAAAAAAACAATCCTGCTTTGCAACAGCGATGGAGAAGGTTCAACTGACAGGTAGGGCACAGGGGCTGGGAGAGGCACAGAGGCCTCTTGCAAAGCTGGTGGAGTTCATGGATGTAAGGTCATGTTTCTTACCCTTCACAAATGTCCTGCATCCAACCTGATTTTGGGATGCTGTTCCCACCCTGCATCCTTGTTAATGTCTCAATCTCTTCCTCCAATTCCGGGAGCATGGCTCCCCATGAAACACAGCCAAACAGCTATCCTGCCGTAGATAGTCTCCACACCCAAGTACAACGACTTCCTCTCACCCAATGAAGAATCAGGGAAGAAGAAGGAATGGGACAGCAGCAGCCCTGGCTCCCCAAGGCATGCATGGGCAGGGCAGGCAGCAGAGCCTTGGCTCCCCTTTCCCAGGGCTGTTTTTCCCCTCAGCAGTCTGCCCTGGGACCTGCCTGCGGACGGAAGCCAATTCTACATGACTTCTTCAGGTAGCAGAGATGCTAATATCAGCATCCCAGCAGAACTCCATTTGCTGCCTTAATTTCCCCGCATACTTTTAACTCATGAAAGTTATGAAATGCCACAAAGCACTGCTGGTATGTCACTAACCGCTCCAACTTCACCACAGAGATGGCAATTCCTGACAGGACTGCTATCAATAGTCTCTGAATCACTTTGAGATGAATCAGACTGTTAAAATATTTAATAGCCATGCACCAGCTTGGCTGCTTCCTTACCAAGCTCAGACCTTACAAATTATGAGTAATACTTGCATTGAACAAGGAACTAACATTGTAAAGAAAAACAATCTCTATTTCTCCCTTTTTTTTTCCCTCCACTGGCTAATACCAGGGCAACGATTTTCAGAGTGCTGATGAAAATCTTCTGGTGAGATTGAATTATTGTATCTTTAAACAAAGGGGAAAAAAGGTCATTACCTGAATGTTTTCCAAGTTGTTTTTATCTTTCTAAATATTCACGCCATACTTCCTGCTCTCCAAAGGATGAGGAGGCTAGGTGGCACTGCAGGCTAATGGACTACCTTATTATTATAGGAATTAATTAAGTGAATTTGGTGATCTAATCAACAAGCTCCATGGCTAATATAGATTTCTTCTACCCTCAGTCACTGAAAAATTGAAGGCAATAGGCCTAAGTATATAATTTTGCAAGGTCAGTCCTGGAATGAATAGCGAACAGGAGCCCACTTTTCCTGAAGTACTGCTCATCCTTATAACTTTGCTTGAAGTAATGGAGTAAGTATCTAAAAATGTCAATATTGCTTCAAACATATATCAGAGTTTGCCCGTTCTGCCAGTTCCTCACTGTAGGTGTCATGAACACTAAAGCACACGTGTTCCCACCTACAGCCATAACCTAGCCTAACAGAGACAGTGATATCTGCTTCCTTCTGGTTAAAGCCCTGAAATAAAATTAAAAATAAAATAATAAAATAAAATAATATAAAATAGCATCATTATTCCTGGGTTGCCTACTCTACCTAAGCAGTATGTCAGTATCAGAGGCCTATCTATGTTCCTATTTGGAAAAAGTGATATCAGTAAAGGTCTTACGCAGGTACGGTCCTGCTGGCTCACAAAAACATACACAAGGTCCTACTTCTGCCAACAAAGCAAAACCCCATAGCAGGCTTGCTCCTCCCAGTGAACTCTGTGCCTTGCTCTGTCAGCATCATTCCTGACACCTTCTCTCTCAGTCTCATACCCCTCCACACACACATGCACATGCCTCTTTGGTTCTCAGCATTTTCAAACGCTACCAGACCGCATACTTTAGCCTTGCTCAGGCCCCATCTTAGAGTGTATTTAGACTGTTGATCACTCCCACTGTTTCCAGTTATTTTATTCCACAAAGAGATTTAATTTATCTTTCTGTGGGTCTTGAAAAAATACATAGTGCCTGCCTTGCCCTCACTTGCATCTTTGCAGAGCAGTAATCACAGTCACCTTCTATAACAACAATAATTCTCATGTATAAAATAACTGCAAGGAAGGATCTCCAGCTCTGAATTAAGGTGAAGATGTTAGTTTGAAGGACAGGCGTTTCTAGAATAAAAGATCTTGCATGATTATTACTTAGAAAATTACTCCTTATTGAAAAGCAAAATATACCCTTAGCAGTATTTTAACAGAGGCAGGGTAAGTGCAAGACACAGCACTTGGGAGGACAACAATAGATTGAGACAGCAAAATCTTCCAGCTTCTCAAATTTGACACTCCTACTTGTATAGTGTAATTTTTCATCCATGCTTTATGACTTACATTTTGATTGTCATGTGTTAAATCTAAGATTATAAAATGCCTTACAATGATATGAGGATTGTACCTTTCAGTCTCCAATAGATCTTGTCTAAAGAACCTGGGGGCTTAAATTACACCATCTGCTCTTTCGTCTGCTCCAACAGGATAACCCTGTGATCCTTAAAGCATGTCACACTTGCTACCTTGATTTCACATGCACTTTTGTTGCAGTGACACCAGCACTCCAGAATATATAGCAAAACCTCAGCATCATTGCACTTAAGAGACAAAATGGTTGTCCTTAGTCATAGAATCATAGAATGCTTTGGATTGGAAGGGACCTTTACAGGTCACCTAGTCCAACCCCCCTGCAATGAGCAGGGACATTTTCAACTAGATCAGGCTGCTCAGAGCCCCGTCCAACCTGACCTTGAACGTTTCCAGGGATGGGGCCTCCATTACCTCTCTGGGCAACCTGTTCCAGTGCTTCACCACCCTCATTGTAAAAAATATATTTCTTAAATACAGTCTAAATCTGCCCTCCCTTAGTTTAAAACCATTGCTCCTTGTCCTGTCACAACAGGCCTTGCTAAAAAGTCTGTCCCTGTCTTTCCTATAGCCTCCTTTAAGTACAGGAAGGCTGCAATAAGGTCTCCCCGCAGCCTTCTCTTCTCCAGGCTGAACAACCCCAACTCTCTCAGCCTGTCCTCACAGGAGAGGTGCTCCAGCCCTCGGATCATTTTTGTGGCCCTCCTCTGGACTCGCTCCAACAGCTCCATGTCCTTCTTGTGCTGAGAGCTCCAGAGCTGGATGCAGTACTCCAGGTGGGGTCTCACCAGAGCAGAGTAGAGAGGCAGAATCACCTCCCTCGAATCTGCTGGCCACGCTTCTGTTGATGCAGCCCAGGATATGGTTGGCCCTCCGGGCTGCGAGCGCACGTTGCTGGCTCATGTCCAGCTTTTCATCCATCAGTACCCCCAAGTCCTTTTCCGCAGGGCTGCTCTCGATCACATCATCCCCCAGCCTGTATTGAAACTGAGGATTGCCCAGACCCAGGTGCAGGACCCTGCACTTGGCCTTGTTGAACCTCATGAGGTTCACACAGGCCCACTTCTCCAGCTTGTCCAGGTCCCTCTGGATGACATACCGTCCTTCTGGCGTGTCAACTGCACCACTCAGCTTGGTGTCATCTGCAAACTTGCTGAGGGTGCACTCGATCTTGCTGTCAATGTCATTGATGAAAATATTGAACAGCACTGGTCCCAGTATGGACCCCTGAGGGACACCACTTGTCACTGATCTCCATCTGGACATTGAGCTGTTGACCGCTACCCTCTGGATGTGACCATCCAACCAATTCTTTATCCACTGAACAGTCCACCCATCAAATCCGTATCTCTCCAATTTAGAGAGAAGGATGTTGTGGGGGACCGTGTCAAAGGCTTTACAGAAGTCCAGATAGATGACATCCATTGCTTTTCCCTTGTCCACTGATGTGGTAACTAACTTCATCGTAGAAAGCCACTAGGTTGGTCAGGCAGGACTTGCCCTTGGTAAAGCCATGTCCTTACGCTAAGGCTCCAAAGGTATCAGTTATACCCAGACTGCACTCATGTACTTCATATGGCTGTGGACTTACTGGAGCAGAATGGTCTTAACACCCCCTCAGCCCTCGCCCTTTCTCCTACCAAGGGAATGTGAATTCCCAGACCAGCACCTCTCTTCCTTTCTAACTCCTCATCTCACTCACCAGATGTGGGGAATGGCAGAAAAAAAGTGACAGTGCTGTGGCAGGAGAAAATGAGATGAGCAAAACCCTCTTCTTGGGCAGAATTTGCTGAGTATGAGACAGGCTGATGTAACTCCCACAGAGACTGTAACATAGTCCTGGGGTAAGAAGTGTGCAGGAAGAAATAGCCTCTACTTATCACCACTACCCCCCAACCAGCACCTTTCTCACCAACAGGACAAGACAATATCCTTCAGCTCTTCTGTCTTCTAGTCTTATCCATTTTCCTCCCAGGTTCCTCTTGCCATAGAAGTGATTTCTGATTCCAAGAGGAAATCCTGGCCAGGGAGCTCACGCTGACATGGCACAGATCTCAACAGCTCCTCTGCAAGGACAGAGAGCAGCCCCTCTGCTTCTGTAATCCTGGAACAGCCAGGAGAGGGAGATGATTTACAGATAAGCTGATGGGAAAAGGGGAAGGGGAGGGAAAAAGGGAGAGGCAGCAGCTGAAAACTGACCCTTTTTGAACCCATCCTATCAGCCGTGGCACATTTGTGTCTCAGATTTTCAGAGGTGAGGAGACACCAAGCTTAGCTTCTGGTCTGTTCCCAACCTCTTTCTTGATTTCCACTAGAACTCCAGTTATTTCCTGTTATCTATTGTTTGATGAAGGGCAGGGAACTGATCTGGCTGCTGGCAGAATTTCTTTTTACTTTTAGATGTGATAAAAAAACAGTGGGAAAATAAATCAGTTGGGTTGCTAATCAATTAAGTTGAATGGTCAGCCCTTGCTGATCTAGAAACCAAACCATGTCAAAGTAGCCATGGAAATGGCAACTACTTCTGGCTTTCCTCTTCAACAGCTAAAAACCTGTTATAGCACTGCAGCAACACCACCTGTATTCTTCATGACAATAAAGCCTTACGGGATATATAGACCTAAATGGTGTGTCCTATATAATTTCCTGCTCACCACTAAATAAGACAGGAAAAGGGCTGGCAGGCAGTAACAGACCAGCACAAACCCTTTGTTGGCTAAGATGTGCCAAAGTGACAGGTGAGAACTAGGCTGCCTTAGCACTGCTAGCAGAGAGCCCTGGCTTGCAAACACACCAGCCTGCTAGTGCCTGGGACACACCTCTTTAAGTGGGAAACAACGAAGACTGCAATTAATGTATTTATACCAAGCGGAAATGTTGCTAGCTGGGTGAGAAAGCAGAGACAGTTCTCCCAGTGCCAAACCAGCTGAGCTCAGCCGCGCCAGGCTCTGCTGTAACACAAGGGCATGCTCCTGACATTCAAAGCACTATGGAGTGACTAAGCTAAGGGTACAGCCTAAAGAGACAGAAGAAAAAAGAAAATAAAAGAAAAATAATTTAAAAAGATACAATGGGAAGATCTGCTGTGTTGAACTGGGTGGGTGGAGGGTAATGAAGGAGAAGCAGATGATTTGAATTCATCAGGCCTCCCCATTCTGCCCCAGAATGACCATCTGTAATGCTCTGGAGGCCCCTCTGGGATTCAGGAGACTGTACCAATTTTAGCACACAAGGATGCAGAGGCTATAGGCCCAACACGTCATCAGAGAACGAGAGAGGGGGGCTAGACAATGAACAGGGTTTGATCCAACATAAAGACTGAAGCCAACTGAAGGGTGAAGTCACAGGTGCAGATTTTGACCATCCTTAACAGAACCAGGATTATTAGAACTGAAAAGGAAAGTCTGATGAAACTGAAAATACTGGCATGGACATTTTTCCTCAAAGGTGTTCAGGGTTTCATGAAATACATATGCATGTGGGTGTATATTCATATCTACTTATAGATTCACAAACATATAAAAAATTAAACTTTTGGCAAAAGTTCAGTACATTGTTCTTCTCACTTTGCTAAAATCCCCTTACTCGCTCCCCAGAGTCTCTCCATGGACAACGGAGAAGAAGGGAATTTGCTTCTTTTGGTAAATCCCACTGAGACTGAGTGGGAAATCAATGTTTCCTGAAAAAAAAACCCTCGCCTTTTGGATGAAAAAGCCAGTTTTTACTAAAAACACATTGCAGCAGAACAACTCCTGTCATTATAAAGAAAGGAACCGCTTGCAAAATGGAATCCCAGCAGGCACTCAACCTTTCTCCTTCCCCAGCTTAAAAGCATCCCAGCCTCATCAAGCATCAAGGCCTCAACAAATTCATCCTTACAAATTCAAGCAGCACAACTCCACCTTTAGCCACCAAGTCACACGCATACACATCCTCTCTCTCCTACTCAGAGAGCTGTCATGCTAATAAATGCAAGGGGGTTAGCTGTATTTGGTATTCTGGGCATACTCCAAAGGGGCTCTTGAGATCTCGCTATGCTGATGGAATTCAGCTTGGCCTCATTTGCAGCTGTTACTGAGATCCCAAATGGAATCAGATACAGGTCAGGTGTTTTCCATTATATTGAACAGCATTGCTTTTGAAATCTCTCTGCTAATCACATCTCTCATACATGGTATGAGAAGAGAGATTCAGATGCCAGATTCTGAAAAATGTTGGTTTAAAGGAAATTCCTTAAAATCTGCTTAGTGGCATCCCCTATCCCTGCCACTCAGTTAAACTCATCCAACCCAGAATTGTATCCTGACCCCAGCAGCTGAGGGACAGTCAACAATATCCTTTGCACCAGTTCAGCTATGTTTCCGCCAAGATACACCTGTAACAACTCAGAACAATTCAGAACACCTAAATTTTGCATCTATGAAACTCATTGCTAGCAGTAAGGTGACTTTCACATATAAGCTCTTTTTAGATATGCATAGGGCATGTAACAGCACAGGAATAATCCTACCTTCCATTCCAACAAGGTTTTCATCAGGGCTACATCCCTATCTCCCCTGTATCCACCTCATTACTCATCACTGGCCAGAGATGAGCTTACCTCCCCTGGGACTACAATGAAAGAGATGATCAATCATTCCTATAGGAACTAAAGAATCCACAACAGAATATAATCTGAAGAGTTCCCTATAAACCACCCTGTGTTGCCTCATCACAGCCGTAGGAATCTGTGATGGAGGCAGCATCCAGAAAGAAGAAAGTAGGATAGTTCAAAAACACCATCCAGCAGGGTGCCTGAGCTTACAGAGATTGGCTCAGGACCACAACTTCTTTGTGGTACACAGCAGCAGAGCACTGACAGTCAATGGCTGTAGGTAGAGCCGATAGACAAGAGGTGAGGATCTTGGAGGAAAGAGACAGAATATGGAACTACAGGAGGCATGTTTCACATGTCCATGAAGACCAGCACTATGCACTGTGCTGTGCACGATGGCACCTCTGTCAACTCAAGACTACTAGGGATGCATCTTTGTGCAGATGCTTGCCACATCTTGAAGCTGCAATTTTCCTTGATGTGGGTTCTACTAGAACAGTTACAGAGTCAAAATACTTTGGTATTTTGGTACTTTGGTAATCTTTAGATGTACTCAACAAGGGTCATACCCTGTCCAATGTCTGACTTGCTGAGGCCAAGCCACAAGGAAACCAGTACCTTCACTCTCATTCATACCAATCCTGTCCTTCCGTCGCACCTGGCCCAAAGCATACTTGTTCTTTCATACACAGTCAGTAAGACACCAGCAATACACAGGTCTTATTATGATGGTCCATGTACCTGGAATCTCCCAATCTCATTAAGCTACACTAGTTTCTCAGGTGAAGTGAGAAAATGCGTAGGCTCAGCAGGAAAAATTCTGTGCTGTGTTTCTGGAGGATACAGGATATTCTCTGGAGAGTGCTCCACTAGCAGTGCTGCAAGCATGATGCCATTTTCCATCTTCTTCCCACCTCCCCTTTGATCAGCCCGCAGTCACACAGACTCTGCCTGACAAGAACAAGGCTCACTTTTGAGCAAAGGTTGCTGCCTGCGACTGTCCCTGCCCAAAATGGGGGGGAGGCGGTGTCGGGAAGCACTTCCCTCTGCTCCTTTCTCAAAAGTCAGCACCAGGGCTGTTGGATTTACCCCCAGAATAAGCTCTGTGTTGGTAGCAGTGAGAGGCTAAAAGAGACCAGGAGATGTGAAAACTCTCCAGGAAACCATTTCAGAGCCAAGTCCTCTAGGAAAGCTTTCGCCTCTCTCAGAGAAGTCCTGGAAGGTGACGAGATGAAAGCTTTGCATCAGATATTGCTCAGCCTGAATGTCTGAAACTTCTTCTGTTTGCTGGAAAAAGGCTGGGCCAGAGCTCTGAGCACTGACAGGAGAAACCCACTCCCACTCAGGTAGGAATTCAAAGTCAGCAAGAGCAGAGGACACGGCCACAAATGTTTTGCCTTCTGGCAACTCAGTTCTAAACCAGCTCACGTTGTGCCTCCGAACCGCCCAGGTGACAGATGTGTTTTGCTTATTGCTTGCTAGAAAAACGCCAAAGAGAAAGGATTCACTGATCATACCTTCTCCCTTCTCCACTACCAAAGAAAATGCCATTTACCTAAATGAGGAGGAGGTATTCAACCACACAAGACAGCTACAGGATGGGTGCTCAAGGAACCGATACACTCAATTGAGCAATGTAGAGTGTGTATGTATAAAACAGAAGCCTATTTCCTGAATAAGCCATACCTGCCAAGCAAAATATCTTGTTCTAACACATGGTGCCTTTGACATTTACCTTCAGTCGTGAGGAGACTTACAATTCACAAGTGCCATAACCATGTATGATTCATCATCTGTCTCCACAGGACTGAAAAATATATCAGATTGAAACCATCATCTATTTTATAGATGCTTATTAACATGTTATTTAATGTGCCAAGTTTGTTTTGCTTTGCGTAGTTGAAGGATTTTTTTAGGATTTTTGTCTATTTTATATACAGCTCAAAAGAACTTTGCCATAAAATGAATTACACCTTAAAAGTGCTTTCCTGCTCAGAATTCATGTTGTTTGCTTTGCTTTTTTTAAAAAAAGTCCCTCTCCTAATATATTGAAACTATGGACAGGAGCCCCACAGAATTCAGAAGCCAAAGCAGACTCAAAAGACACAGGGAGCAGATCAGATTTTAGTGCTAAGAAACAGCAGCAATTTCACGGGTCTGGGAATCATGGCATGGGGGAAAGAGGAAGTGTCCTACCACACTTGGAGAGCAACATAAGGTGTAGGGAAAGAAGGAAGAGCCCATGTGCCAGTCTAATGTGGGTGATGAGATGCAGTCCAATTCTGCAAGGTGCTGAGGGCCTCTTGGACAGCAATGAGAACGCTGCTACACAGAGGTGATCCCTGTCAGTGCCTCTACTGATCCCCAAACTGCAGACATGCTTCCCATGAGGCTCTGACTCACAGGCTGTAAGTGAGCAGCACTACTACACTTTTTAGATGAGCTCGTAAAGACTGTAATTCCTTTTCTTGTCCTGAAAACCTGGAGCACAGTGACAGCGTGCTCTGAGCACTGCAGAAAGTCCATTCAGTAAAATTTCACTGGCATGCAGGTCCAGACAGCCCCAGTCTCCACTTCCTCTGCCCTTCCAACCCCAGAGTGCTGTAAAGGCTCCGATTCCTTCTGCTCTGCTTCTAGATGGCTGGGTACCAAAACCCAGGAGCACTAGGTGTCATCTGCAGGATTGGCATTGCATGGCCACTGCACCACAGGGGAGGAATAAGGGATCCCAGGAGCCGAAGCTAACAGGGGCCAAAGTAAAGCCCTGAGCATCTCAGTGCAGGCAGCAGCAGCTGCAGTATTCTGGGATGCCCCAGCACTAAAAATAGTTGTGACTGTAGAAGAGCTGTTTTGTTGACACATGCCACCATATAACTTGACACATGCTGAGCTGGCCTTACCCATTACTGCTTACAACAGTCGTGTTTATAGCTGCAACCTGGGAGGTATTTTAGGATTAAATCCAAAGTCTGTCACCAAATGCAGACACGGACACACACTCTCATACCTTGCACATCTAAACATTGACTTTTGAATAGTTCTCAGACAAATGCATTTTGTAGGTAGTCCACATATAGTACAGGCACACAGAAGTCCGTATATTTAAGCTATACCTTTGCAGGGGATGCTTATAAACATAAAGCTGAGTGCATGAAAACGGACATGAAGTAGCTGTCATCCAGAAGTGACAGCCTTCAAATACTATCACTCCTAGTTTAACTTTCATTAAAAATGACAGGCTAAAATGGCTCTCACACAACCGTGGTGCTATGAGAAGGAACAACTTCCAGTGCAGGTATCTCCTAACAGAGAGCAATATTCTAAAGAGGAAGTCAGATTATCAAACTCATGTAGCTCTATTCCACTTAATTAAAACATTACTAGTAATTAGGGAACCCCACTGGCTTCCCTCCTCCCTCCCTCCTGATCCTCCTCATCCTTGAAATTCAAATTTGAACCGCCCTGAAGCGTGGAGGGTGTTTCAACTCTGGATTCATTTCAAACCAGTAGGCAGATAAAGCCAAGCAATGGAGTTTGGATTGAAACTCCAATCAAAACTTCTTTAAAGTTCAGGAGAGTAGGACTGAGATCTGAAATTTGGAGTATTCACCTCCATTCACAGATAACTAAGGACATATTCAGCCTTTCAACGCCTTTAAGTCACATCAAGAATGAATCCGTCCCATTAGACCTGATAAATCTGTACAATTTAAATCTGGGGCCAAATAAAGGTAACAGTTACCAAACAGTTTCACCATATTGGCATATCAATTGTAAAATATCTTTTTTTATCCTGTAACTGGGAACAGTCTGAGCTAAGGAAAATCTCAGCAGACAAAAAAAGAATGGATTGAAACATAAGATAGATATGTCAGAAAAAGCAGTCTGCAGAGTGAGGGTCTAACAAAAGACACCAACAGCAGGAGGGATTAGGTACAACTATATTGGAAATCAAACCCTGGAACACTAGTCTCTACCTCCATAACCCTGGAACGCTAGTCTCTATCTCCATAGTTGTCAAACTTACTTTTTTGCCCCCTCTCACTCACTCTCTCATTTGTGGAAAACTTGCTAGGCTAAAAGAAGGGCACTGCATTAAAGCCAGATAAGAGAGGCAACCACGATGTCCCTCTTTTTTCCTTCTTGAAGTAATCCAGAATCAGCAACTAACCAAGTCCTTCAGTCCTAGTTTTGCAACCCAGACAATCTTTTACCATTTTGTTCTGGAAAATAAATAAATAAATAAATAAATAAATAAATAAATAAGAAAAGCCATTTTAAAACCTTAGACCACATTTTCTGCATTTGTATGCATCACGTTATTCAGCTCTGGTAGAAGGTTTAGCATGAGCAATATCTCACCTCATTAAATCCAGCTACCCTGTGAGCTCAAAATGCATGCTGTGCCACTGTTAGCAATGCTACTGCGATTCTACCACTCTGCTGCTGAATTCAGGAGAGACTCCAGCCTGTGTTTCTGCCCATTAGGAAGACTGCCAGCTGCTTATTTGCCTCCAACCTTCCTGTTGCCATAACTGTTGATGTTTGAAAGAGGGAAAGATAAAGACAAGGAAAGAAGAGGGCATTTTGTGGATAAAAGAACCTTATCTGCCAATATTCTTAAGTGATCTCCAATTCTGAACAAGATACAAGAGTGGAACAACCTGAAAATGGAAAGGAGCTGTTAGAACACCACTAATTACTTGGTTCTCCCCAGAAATAAGATAACTACCTCTAAGGGATGCATATATTACTCCCACAACACTACTGGGTCGCTATAGCTTTATTAAATTGTCCCAGAAGACAAAGCACTACCTGTTGGGAGCTCTTCCACTTGCTTCACTGCAATATTATTAGATCACACCTTCCTGAATCTTTCTGGGTGCTGCCATCTGTAAAGGGTTGGCTTTGACTGCTATACAATTTCAGAGCTTGTGGGAGTCACAAAAACCCAGTCAGCGACTTTTCAATGAGCTGAGAGCACTGACAGCTGCCCAGAAGAGTCCCTTAAAAAGAAAAACCATGCCTTCCAGAGGGATTCTTTTGGGTTGGCACTCTTCTGACCTGCAAAACATCAGCAAAAACACTAGAGAGTTAGTGCAGCTTTCCTTTGGCATCTCAACCAAAAATCACACTATCTCTTAAGATCAGGCTTCTGTTCCGGAGGACAGGAGCGTAGAAAACACTGTATGATGTTCCAAAAAGGCACAGGGAGGAATCTGGAGAACTGTAAGCAGAAGGAGTCTTACTTTTCCTCCTGGTAAATTTGAGTGGTGAGAGAAGAGGAAAAACTGAAGTTCATGGAGGAGTGAAGCAACTAAGAGTCTCTACCCAGAGCTCACCTGCAGGAGGAGGGACCGGAGCTCTCTCTTTGGAACAACCTTTGCATTCAATGACACATTGCCAGACACATCAGCACGCTGAAGAATATCTCCATGTGTGGAAGTTTATCTGAGTTGAAGCTTGATAATACAGGTAAGAACCCATCATAATCAACATAATATGTACTGAAACTAGTAGAAAAACTAGGACCTATTATTTAAGATGCTATCTGAAAGAGTTTAGCAGTCTCCACTCCAAACATGAGCATACATCACTGCCCAAAACCAAGGCATTTCTGGGGCTGCCCAGGGACTCTAGAAAAGGGGCTAAGGTGTACATTGCTTTTCTTAGAGGGCTGCACATACACAGCTGCAGGAGAGTGAGAGAGCAGTCAGGAGAAACACCACAGGAACCAGCACAGAGTAGGAGAAGAAAGCAAAAAAACTGACAGAACAAGCAGAAACATGGCTCGGAGAACAATTCAGCAAGGGAGTTTTGGAGTGAGATCTGGTTATCTCCTTGAAAGAGACAAGGAGAGAGCACAGACACTACCTGCTGTAGTAGATGAGAAAAGGACCTTGAATATTTTTGTAAATTGGGAGGTAACATCAAAGATTCCTAATTCTACCACGAATTTCTTTAGTATAAACAACCCAAAGGGATTTGGACTGTGAGCAGCAAAGGATGAGGCCTAGATGTTGAACTTTCAAGTGACTAGATACACAGTAAAAACATGCAGCCTTATTAAGACCAGCATCTCTTCCAGAGAACTGGAAAACAAGTTTGTTTTATCTAATTTTAAAAGGCTCAGATAGTAATCTCGGCAAGTTAGACCTTGCTCGCCCTCTTAATAAATCAGCTGAATAGCTCCTATAAAGCAGAATCCTAAAGATACACCTGCAGGATTACGGTGCAAAGAAAAAGCATCCTCTATTGTAATTCTTTGACTGTATCAATAAAACAGTTAGCAGGAGAGAACTAGTGACCAACTTCTATTTTTAGAAGGCATCTAGCAAAGCTCCTCATGGTGCAGTAATGAATAATTATTGTTTGAGCTGCAAGAAGTACAATTTCACCATTCTGATCTATGATTGAGAGCAGAAAAATGGGAATAAACGAACAATTTTCCTCAATGACAGAACGTCAACAGCAGGATCCATCAACTTTCAACACTTGGATGTATTTTGTTTAAAATATGTGCTAGTGAACTGGAAGAGAAGACAAGCAATACGATAATAGTATTTCAAGTGATACCATTACATAGAAAAGCAAATTTTATACAGGGAGGTGATACCTTTTATTTGACTAACGGATTCAGCTGGTAGAAAACAGCCAGCATCTAGGCATGCTAACTCTCCTCTGACCTGCCTGTCTGTTTTCAATTCTATTAGCTGATCAAATAACAGGATAATAACATCTCCCCATGAAACGTGCCATACTTGTATCTGTAGATAAAGATGTTTATAACAGTACTACCAGCAACAGTATTTAGGAGGAGGATTTTCAGAAAGATCTTGATGCTTCAAAACATAAGTTAATGACCAATTACAGAGGTTTATAAAAAAGACCATCTCCTCAACGCCTCCTGTGGGGTCCATTGCATCTTCATCTGAAACAGTCAATACTGATCCCAGATACAGACTGGAACTAGAATCAGGCCTGAACTGGAAGGATCTCTGAACTGTTTCAGAGCAGCGGTGCTTCTATCCCTATTACTTTTATGATACACACTCTACTTAGATCATCACTGACTCTTCTTCTAACATAGACTTTTTTAATATCACCTTATAAAAAGATGATTTTACTCACGTGCCTCCACTACTACATTTCTTTTGCCAGTAACAGAAGTAGTACTCAGGGTTCAAAACAGCCATCCGCCCCTTAGTAGAAAAACGCATTATGTGCTGATATACCTCACCTGCAAGATGAATTCCCACAGCTCAGAAATTCAGTTCATTTATTTATTAAGCACGCTGTTAACTTTAAATTCAGCACAGGTAAAAGCACAGCAAGAAGTGATAATTGGGACTTAAAAATATACTCAGTTCATACTGAATACAACCTTACAATATAAAAATCACTTAGCAGGTTTTCTAGTTAATGGCTTAATTTTCCCTTCTGCTAAGCCTCTAGTGTAGTAGAAAGTATCACTTAGCTAGTTCAACCACTAGCTCTCCCTGTTGAGAAACTGTTGTTCAAATATCCAAGAGGTTTGATCAAGCTTTCTCATTAACTTCCAGAAAGCACAAAGCAGCTTTGTATTGTTAATAGCAAGGGCTGTAACCAAGAACCATTCAGGAAGCCAAGTATACTTCTTCCTGCAGCATTTCCCTAGTAGGAAAGCTAGTAGCCAAATTTTGTTTCCATTCCAGACAAAAATTTACTCCTCTATGGCCAGAAAAGCAGAGTTTCATGAAAGGGGTGCTAAGATAGAGTTTGTCTTGTCTTCTAGGCAAGAATTTGACTTCAGAAGACATCAAAAGCTGTAGATCTTCATGGTGTGTTTTTATAGCTTGTGCTACTAATGGGCAAAAGAGCACCTAACTATACTTCATATTGGTGACTCTTTCACGAATTCAGTATTCTGGGGGTACTATTGTAGCAGGATTTGTGGCCAGATGCATATCCTATGGGACATAGCCAAATCTCTTTGCACTTGAGAGCAGATCTTCATTGCTGCAGGGCAGCTGTGCCTTTCCCTAAGCTCCTATGTGCATCTAAGGCACCTTTTGCAACAGCTGACCAGAAGCAAAGTTAGCTGTGTGAAGGTCCCTTCCATTCAGAGACAGGGCAGGACTTCAACAGAAGCTCTGCAAACCAAAAAACAGCAGGGATTTGGGTAAAGACCAGAGTCCTAGAATATAGTCGGTGTCTATGAACTATTGCTTAGAGAGCTGTGGCACTGTCCACTTAGATAAGCTTTTCAAAGTCTCCACTCTGAACAAACACTTGGTCCAGCTATGTCTGAATTCGTATGACGTTTGGACCCAGTTCCCTAGTTTGGAGTTGTCCCTCCTATGGAAAAGTTCATTATTATCATCCTGAAAGAAGCACAATCAATGCAGCCTCTTCTAAAAGGGGGGAACTGCAGTTTAGACAGTGAAAGAAGTGAAAGGCAAGAAGAACACCCCCTCTCTTCGACACAGATAACTCCACTGACAGGCAGCTTTTCCTCCTGTTGTGTATAATTAGACACTTCTAATGTGCCACTTATTCTGGTTTGCAAAGCTGAAGATGTGCTGGGTGAAATATTAGAGATCTCCATTTTTCTCCCCTCTTCCTGCTCTTTTAAGGTTATTTAAATAATTGACACATATCCTCTTAGCCAAGGGAAAACAATACAGCCAGTCACTGATTCTGGCATAGATCATCCTGCTGGAGACCCTCTCCATGCAGCCGTGTGTGCAAGCAGCTGTGAATAAGTGGCTATGAGCATCAGCTCTTGAACAGTCTGTGTTGTTAAAGCCTGGGGATAAATACACAGGCCCCCAAATGATAAGCTTAAACCATACTAACAACTGTTTGAGAAAGAGTTCCTTCATCAATTACAGCTATTAGCACATCCGAGGCTGACTCATCTCTTTCACCATCTGCGACAACATGTCATTTGCATTAATCCCTCATTTTTCTTGCTCCACATTCTTCTTCACATTCATGCTTCCCAACTTGCAGGAACATTTGTCTGACCCTTCCCCATAAAACAACAACCATCAACACGTGTATTTAGATGAGCCACTGATCATAACCAAGAACACTGTGCTGATTTGATGTTGCCATCTTGGGAACCAATGAATTGAGAAGTGCTAATGAATCACTAATGCTCAGTGATTATATCTTCAACAGGCAGTGATTGTGTAGATGGGTCATTTCTGTGTGTACACAGTATTACTTCATTTTTTTTCATTGCTACTCTACTACACACTTAAAAATATGTTCCAATAGAGAAAGTATATCAAATGCCCTCATGAAAAGTATGGGGGCTAAACCACACAAATATTATGCATCAGAAAGAATTTACCAGGGCAATTGTTAAATGACAGAAATACACCATTACCGGTAGTTTCACAAAACAAGCATCCTTCTTTCAACACCTTAGATTTAATCCATACGGGAGGTGTACAGTATGCCTTTAAAAGGCAAGTCAAGCAATTCAAATTCATCTGTAAATCAGAATCTCAAGAGGACAGCTTAGCTTTGGGGCACACTAGGATTTTCCTCCTGCTAACCCATCCCTGTCCCACAGGTGATAATTACCTCTCTGCCTTTCAGTAAGGGCTAACAGAGATCTCTTCTCCACAGGAAAAAAAAACACTTTTCTCCCTCAAGTTGTCTGTCTGATTAACATAATAAAGTTAAATTCAGAGAAAATGCATCTCAGAACCCCAAGTTTGTGGTTTCTATTTCAGGCTTGAAAAAGTTATTGTGTCCCTCCAGTGCAGGGAGGAGCTGGTGACAGGCAGAAAACTTTCAGAATTAGGTGGAGAAAGGTCACATATGTTTTGCTGACGGCCCAGCAAAAAAGCAATATATTTCAGGCATTGAAAAAATCACTAGAAAGCCATAGCAAAGCAAAGTTTTAGAGAACAGTTTCCAGTTTGGTGCTCTTAAAATAGCTCAGCATTTGACAAGCAAGAGAGACAACTCTCTGCCATCCTCCTTCTCCTCCCACCTGCCCCCACTGCCAGAAGCGCAGTGGGAACACCAGCCTAACATTGCTTTTCTTTTCTAAACGCAAGACATTCATCCTCTGTATCCCCTGTTGTTAAGCTCTGAATCTGAAATGGTTGCCCCTATTAAAGGGCAGCCTACAATCTCACCTCTAAAATGTTGAATAACACAACTGTCAGAACCTATTTCAGTCCGTTGAAGCCGTTGAGAGCAAATCCCTTTAACTTCAACCACTTTAAAATCAAGGGCATGTTGGCTTTATGCAAAAAATAAGCCCACATTTTGGGAAAGTAGGGCCTGCTTCTCAAAGAATCAGCACAGATACTCACAAGACACCATTCACCGAGGCACATGCAACCAGTGCCACAAGGTGGCCCAAACCTCGTCCTTTAGCAACAACTGTTGAGTCCTCGAGGTTATCCAAATCCTCCTCCCTCTCCAGCCAATCTTTTATAATCAGTGCCTTTCACATCCAGCCCACGTCTCCATACTGCAGTGTCCACCTTGAACAACACCATACATGTTCTGATGCTGGCATGTAAAACAGCACTTAGAGACTGCAGTAGCAGAGTACAGTGGTTTCCCTGAAGCAGCATTTTGACTACACTTCTTTTTTTCTTTTAACCACAGCCACAGAAGTTCGTGTGCTGGATTGTGTTTGCTTTTATTTTCCAGCTTCATACCACAGCTTCAGAACCATGTGTTCTCATTCAGCTGATCAGTGCTCTTACATCCTCTATTTAGGATTTTATAAGTATTTATACACTACAAACAAATTCAGTAGCCAAAATGGGACATACCAGCAGTTCAAGGAGAGATTAATTAAAGGTTGCCAAGCAGGGAGAACTTGAATACGGAATGGAGAAGGCTTTTTCCTCCTCATCCCAGTGTGTCTAAATGTTCACACAAGAACATCTGAAGTCCTGTTTTAACCTCTGAGCGAAATGCAGTGGAGCCCATAAACCACTGTGCTGAATAATTTCGGTACAGATTCAAACACTTCCTTTTAATTACCATTAGAAGAAAGTTAACAGTTTGATCAGATTCCTTGACAATGTCTATGCAAGACTTCCTCAGTGGTTTATAGTTAACTGGCAAAGCTGGTACCACTGCTAGGGAAAATATTCAAACAACTTAAGAAAAAGGACTTAAGACTGAAATTTCTTTGCAGAACTGTGATCTTCAAGTGCCGGGCTGGCAGACAAACTGGCTTTTTGCAGCACTCTTGCTGCAGTTCAGCCACGTGGCATGTGACAGCTCAGCTGGGACTCAGAAGCCCCATGCTGCTGCAGGGACGTGGATGAAGAGGCCGAGGAGCTTGGTTTCTGCAGGGAAGCTCCCAGTGTAGAGGAGGACTGCTATGCCAGGCAGACCGCATCTCTGCCATGTGTCCCACTGACACCTACCCTGCCGCTGGAAGACCTCTGTGCCTTTTCTGGCCTTGCTTCTGACCCCATTTCTGCTCCCTTCCCATGCGACCCCAACATGGCAAAGCCAAGAATACATGAATACTTCCCTTGTATAAGAGCACTTTACAGCCAAAGGTATTATCTTTGCCATTACAGTGCGTGACCAGCATGCCTTTTTGTGCATCAACTGACAACAGTCTGTGGAGGAGCATAAGCAGAGCTGCATAAAGTCTTCTCTGAATTCACTAGAAACCCTTCCGAAGAGCATTATTTACACAACCAAAGAAGGAAAAAATCCACATAATCATGGATTACTACTCAACTTTTAAAATTAAATTTCTGAACTATATTCCCAAACTTTGTACTATACTTGCTGTATTTAGAAAGAAGGAAGTGAAAGAAGTGAATTGTAATATTAATTACAATTCTTTTATCCCCTTTCCTTCCATGTTTTATTGTTTCAGTGACTTAGAAGTTTACTAAAACATGCTGAGAAGCAATGAATGCAAAAGACCATTTCGGGTAACTGTGAACCCACTATTTCATGTGTTGCATTTGGACTCACATACAGCCTATGTACTTAAGTGAGACAGCAAATATTTCACCAGTTAAGCAAGTAATTTATTTCATACAGTCTAGAGTTCCACCGGGGAATCCCCATGCTAACAACTTTTAACACCAGATTGCTAGTATCTCAATTATTCTAGATTTTAAAAACACCTTTAAGAACCCAAGCATTTTCCTGCACTAATGAATGTTAAACAACCACAGAACCATCGAACCTAGCCTATTTCCCATTTAACAGCTTGATGTCCTTCAATTAATGTCAGCAATCTACCTTGAAAACTATCTATGAACTCCAAATTTTAAGTGATTCAGGGAAACAGAGCTTCTAGTCTATTTGCATTAATGTTATTAACATCCAGAGTAGCTCTAATGGTTCATCAAGTGCTTATTACTAGTTAGACTAAAGTAGCTGAAGCAGGTGGCTGTGTCAAAGATGAAAAAACAGCATGGCTTATACCTGACACTGCTACTTCTCCATTCCCAGAAAATGCTGTGTTTAAATCAGTGTGCCCCAGCTGTGTTCCCTCCCCCCAACCCAAGCAGTCCTACTGAACCAAGTTCAGCTGTCATTTCTTTTAAATCTCGTTTCCTTTTCTTTAGGAGCACACTTCCCTCACACACCCACTATGAATAAGAACAAACAGGTTTTCTTCAGCCCTTCTTTTCTCATCCACTCTAATTCTCTCCCAAAAACTTTCCCCAGAGATGTTGTTAGCCACGGATATATAGACAACCCTGTTGTCAAGCACAAGTACAGCTGTCTTTCCAAAACTCCGCTTGCCTCTACTAAACGTTCTCTCTTTCTCTCTTCTTTCTCTGGAAATACTCTGTCCCAGCAGAAGAATGACATGCTTAGCATAAACTGCACTTCTGCTGCACCTTCTCAAGTACTGGATACATAGTCATCTGGCTGGTGAGCTCTTATCCTACCCATCCAACCCACAGCAGGAGATGGGGTACAGCTCTAATGTGGACTGCCACGCTCTAACAACTGGAAACATCTTTTCTCCCAGCACCACCCTGATCAGGAACTTGGAAAGGTGAGACAGACACATCGTAAGGGCAAAAAGGACAGGCCTGGAGCTGGGAGTTGTCATGACCTCAACATAGGTCTTCAGAGGCATTCCCAAAACTGGAATCCAGCCCTTATTGCTGTAGAGACTGGATCATCCTGCTTAAAATATTGATACTCAGCAAGAGCTTCTAGTGTCCACATAATCACAGAGTGAAGCTCTTAGGGCTTCTTTGGGCTCAGTTCAGAGCTGATCAGAGCCTGTTACAGCTCTAACTGTACAGCCTCCACTACCTCAGAGGAGAACACTCCAGCGCTTGGTGTTCTGGGGGGTCTGTCCTCCAACACCTGGCAAACCAGCCAAAACGAGGGTAGTCGCAGAACTAAGTGCCAACATTCATTTCCAAAGGGAAGAGAAAAGAAAAGGAATAAGTAACACTAAGTGCAATAGCTAGTTCAGAGCAACTAAGGACACACAGTTGAATTAACAAATATCAGTATCTGCTGACGCAGAGCAAAAGCAGCAATTTTTCTGTAACAATTGCTTTTGTGTCATGGCAAGAAATGCAAGCCAGGCACAAATGCTAGGCTGCTGAGAGGTGGTGAAGAGGGATGAGAGGGAAGAGAACTTTACCAAAGGGAAACATGGCTGGAAGACTTGGACACAAACACAAGCATGAAAGCTTGGTGAATGATCTCCAGTCATTCACATGCCACTTTGAATAATTACCCTGCATACTTAGCACAGCTACTCTTCTTTACTAAGAGTGCCAGCCTAGGAAAGTTGGTTTTGGCAGCCAGGTTTTGGCACACAGTGAGCTCACGACCTGGGACTTCAAAGAGAGCAGACTTGGGCCTCTTCAGGGATCTGCTTGGTAGAGTACCATGGGATAAAGCCCTGGAGGGAAGAGGGGCCCAAGAAAGCTGGGTAATATTCAAGGAGCACCTCCTCCAAGCTCAGCAGTGATGCATCCCAACAAAGAGGAAGTCAGGCAAAAACACCAGGAGGCCTGCATGGGTGAACAAGTTGCTCCTGGAAAAACTCAAACACAAAAAGGAAGCCTACAGAGGGTGGAAGCAAGGACAAGTAGCCTGGGAGGAATAGAGACAAATTGTCCGAGCAGCCAGGGATCAGGTTAGGAAAGCTAAATCCCTGATAGAATTAAATCTGGCCAGGGATGTCAAGGGCAACAAGAAAAGCTTCTATAGGTACGTCGGTGATAAAAGGAAGACTAGGGAAAACATGGGCCCTCTCCAGAGGGCAACAGGAGACCTGGTTACCTGGGATATGGAGCAGGCTGAGGTACTCAACGACTTTTTTGCCTCAGTCTTCACTGGCAAATGCTCAAGCCACACTACCCAAGACGCAGAAGGCAAAGGCAGGGACTGGGAGAATGAAGAACTGCCCATTGTACGAGATCAGGTTTGAGACCATCCAAGGAACCTGAAGGTGCACAAGTCCATGGGACCTGATGAGATGCATCCATGGGTCCTGAGGGAACTGGCAGATGAAGTTGCTAAGCCACCATCCATCATATTTGAGAAGTCGTGGCAGTCTGGTGAAGTTCCCACGGACTGGAAAAGGGGAAACATAACCCCCATTTTTAAAAAGGGAAAAAAGGAAGACCCAGCAAACTACAGGCCAGTCAGGCTCACCTCTGCCCAGCAAGATCATGGAGCAGATCCTGCTGGAAACTATGCTAAGGCACATGGAAAATAAGGAGGTGATTGGTGACAGCCAACGTGGCTTCACTAAGGGCAAATGCTGCCTGACCAATTTGGTGGCCTTCTATGACGGGGTTACAGCGATGGTGGATAAGGGAAGAGCAACTGACATTATCTACCTGGACTTGTGCAAAGCATATGACACTGTCCCGCATGACATCCTTGTCTCTAAACTGGAGAGACATGGATTTGACAGATGGACCACTTGGTGGATAAGGAATTGGCTGGATGGTCGCACTCAAAGAGTTGCGGTCAACAGCTCAATGTCCAAGTGGAGACCAGTGATGAGTGGCGTTCCTCAGGGGTCAGTATTGGGACCAGTGCTGTTTAACATCTTTGTCAGCAACGTGGACAGCGGGATTGAGGACACCCTCAGCAAGTTTGCCAACGACACCAAGCTGTGTGGTGCGGTCAACAATCTGGAGGGAAGGGATGCCATCCAGAGGGACCTTAACAGGCTTGAGAGGTGGGCCCATGCAAACTTCATGAAGTTCAACAAGGCCAAGTGCAAGGTCCTGCACATGGGTCAGGGCAATCCCAAGCACAAATACAGGCTGGGCGGAGAATGGATTGAGAGCAGCCCTGAGGAGAAGGACTTGGGGGTAGTTGTTGATGAGAAGCTCAACATGGCCCAGCAATGTGAGCTTGCAGCCCAGAAAGCCAACTATATCCTGGGCTGCATCAACAGAAGCGTGACCAGCACGTCGAGGGAGGTGATTCTCCCCCTCTACTCTGCTCTCGTGAGACCTCACCTGGAGTACTGCGTTCAGCTCTGGGGCCCCCAACATAAGGAGGACACGGACCTGTTGGAGCAAGTCCAGAGGAGGGCCACCAAGATGATCCAAGGGCTGGAGCACCTCTCCTGTGAGGACAGGCTGAGAGAGTTCGCATTGGTCAGCCTGGAGAAGAGAAGGCACCGGGGAGACCTTATAGCAGCCTTCCAGTACCTGAAGGGGGCCGACCAGAAAGCTGGAGAGGGACTTCTTACAAGGGCATGTAGTGGCAGGAGAAGGCGTAATAGCTTTAAACTGAAAGAGGGTAGATTTAGACTAGGTATAAGGAAGAAATTCTTCACTGTGAGGGTGGTGAGGCACTGGAACAGGTTGCCCAGGGAAGCTGTGGATGCCCCATCCCTGGAAGTGTTCAAGGCTAGGTTGGATGGGGCTTTGAGCAACCTGGTCTAGTGGAAGGTGTCCCTGCCCATGGCAGGAGGGTTGGAACTTGATGATCTTTAAGGTCCCTTCCAACCCAAACCATTCGATGATTTTACATACAGCTCACTCCACATGGTTTGCCTGTGATCGGTTACAGCTGCAGCAGCAAGGACAAAAGCTTTCAAATTTGACAAGGAAAGCCATTTTGAGTCTGCACAACATTGCTCTTCATTTAAACCAGTGTACGTTCTCATCATATGTGGATCCTTCTTCAAGGAAGCTTTGAAAGGCTTGGAGTCCCCCTCAGCTGCACGTGGGGAGAGACAGAGCAAAGCTCCACAGAGGACACGCACCAAGCATGGCAGCACGGATGCAGCATGAGTCTGCCTAAAGCTAGTCATGAGGAAAACCCTGAGGACAAGAGTATAGTTAAGGCCTTCCTTCAGACTTCTGCATGTAACCTTCCCTTGGGCCCCCAGCCTGTGGGACACTGTCCCATGAGTAAGTTACCTGCTCTTTCCTTCAACCTGAGTAGAGGAAAATGACTTCCATAGGTAAAACCCACATCAATAAATTAAGAAAGAGGATGGGAAGATGACTGGCTCATAAAGCTCACCTGACCTGATTATTAACCTTGTATCAGCTTCTACCAGCAAGAAAACATGAAGTTTACTGATAACTCAGATGTAATCTACTTAGTACTATGCAACAAGCCGATAAATGTATTTTTAAAAAATCAGTGCTATACAATAGCAAAATGCATCAGTTAAACACACAAAGAATCCAATAATCAGGAGATACCAACAGTTACTGAAAAATCATAACCATGGGGGGGGAAGTTGCCTCTGTACCAAACTCCATTCAGTATTTTCACTAATGATCTGGCAGAAGACAAAACCAGTACTGCTAAAGATAGTGGACTGGTAAATAATACAGCAGACAAGGCAGAGAGAGAGGAATCCAGGTCTGTCAGTGCGCACAGCCAATACAAATAGGAGACGCAGTCATTCAACAAAATGCAAAGTCAGACACCTTCACCCACACCATGCAGGTCACATCGGGTATGGACGAGGATTTAGAAGTCAGAATATACAGGCACTTAACACTCACTTCTAGTGTCACACTATGACCAAAAGTGATTGCTCTTTCGACCTACAAACTGGAATTAAGAGAATTTACCTCTCATGTGGCAATGGTGTTTATTCTGTGGTTTACAGATTCCTTAGGGCACGTGAGAAAGCAAATGATGAGGGGAAAAGCTGTATACCACTTCTAAGAGATTTGGAAAAGTTTTTTAAGAAAAGCCAGCTCTCAGGAGCTGGCTTAAATTTGCTTTGCAGGTGTCTGCACCTTCACCAAAAAAATTTTAAGGGTTTGCAGATAAACATGCTATGGAAAACTTGTAGTATATGGCAATGGCATGCTCAATTGTGAGACTCTGCGTGTGGTTGGGGTGTCTGCATTTTACAAAGCAATACAGAAACACTGGAAAGGGTGCCGGAAGCCACGGAAACTACTCCGAGAGACAAAGTACCTTACACTGAGAATCTTAAAGGGCTCAGTTGGCTTCATTTCTTAAAAATAATGTGAGAGGTAAGGTAACTACAACACACAAATCCCCTCACAGGGAGGGACTATCAGTTATTAGAGGCCTCTTTAATCTAGCACGGAACAACCTAACAAACCAGTTGTTGGAACCTAAAGGCAAACTAGAAGCAAGGCACCTTTCCCTCCCACATACTCCTTTCTAATTCATTTTAATTAAAAAGTGCCAGAAGTAGTGCATCCTCCTATCTTCAGATCAAGTCTGGCTGCTCTTTCTCACTGTTATGACTAAGTCAAATACATACTATTAGCACATACAATTCAGGAGACTCTGTGAGACACAAATGCCTAGAACATACAGGAAGTCAAACTAGATGGATTTGTCCTTATACTATGGATATGAAAATCCAGCCCTCAGCAGGTCAGTAAGTTCACAATAAGGTTGAGGGAACAGATGAGAATGGGAGAGAAACATGGGGATTTAAGAGTTTCAGCTGCCCTCAGTATTAGTGGCAAATGAGTTCTTAAAAAACTCCAAACTTAAAAAGCATCCTAACTGTAATTTCTAAGTTTGTCTTCAAGATTTCAACTTATCTTTTTTCCAAAACCCAGAGATTTGAGTTGTAACAAAAGCTAAAACTCTCTCTGATCACTTGCATTTACAAGCTGTCCTCATTAGATGTTTTTTTAATTCACTTCTTCTGCAATTACAGAAAATGTATATACAGCATTCAGTGTAAAGATGAAACTCAAGGCTACAGAAACCACACAGTGGAAAAGACTTTGGAAAACACACGAAGTTTAGGTGAGACAGTCCAGCTGCTGCGACAAAGTAGTATGAGCCACAGCTCACAGGAAAGTTTGCGGGTGAGGTGTGTTTTCCACAAGGATTTTGTCAATAAATGGGACAAGAGGTGGCTGGTATTGGAAAAGGGATTATTGGGTGGTACTCAGGCACTGGTTCAAAAGCAGCAGACACAGAAAGGTGTTCCTGAAGGTTAGACTGGATGGTTTAAATTCTGAGTAAAAACTACTATCCAAATTTCTGGAAAAGCCACTGAGTTAATGCTGTGGTATTAAAATTATTCAGTAATCGTGAAAAGAAATCCAAAGGAACAGTATGCACCAGAAGGGACTTTTCTTGCTCAGTAAGCCACATCCATTACCTGGGCATTGGATACAACCCTCCCCCCATAATAAACGGCCTGCAACACAGATGGCAATCATGTCTGAACAGTATCAAAATCCCAAAGCTGAAAGGTAAAAAAAAAACCAACCAAAAAAAACCTCAAAGGCTTTGCTTTCTCTGCTTATTTCAGTGGGAAATGTGTAAAACTAACCACTCCCTTCTGCAAATCCTCATCCTCCTAGCCTGTTCCACATACTCCCTCCCACAGAAACTTGACTCAGCCAAGGGCTAACAAGAGGTTTGTCCCAGACAGACCTTTTTCTTACTGCCTGCATCTTTATTCTGATGGCTGGGATACAACAGCATCAGGTTCTAATCATCCATCTTAATACACGCGTGTGCTCCATGTGGACACCACAGCCAAATATTCAAAGCAGGTCACAGACAAGCAGCTCTTATGCTATGAGGCATAACTGGTTTGCAGACCAAGGCAAGTCACTGCATGCATCGGCCCAGGCCATCCAACACCAATATAGTTCACCAAACCTCAAGTCTGTTCCCAAAGTCCCCTAATAACATTGGGCAAAATCCTCCTGTTTCCTCTTCCCCTTATACTAGAGCAGTTTATAGGCCAAAGCAAGGTTTCACGTGGTTTAAGTGCTCTGAAATTCCGTGGTGATTTAGGAATGTCATGTGTAACAGCATACCATTTCTATCTCCAGCAGACGGCAGAAATACAGCCCTGAACAAACACACAATTGCAAATACATCAGCAATGTCCTGCTAGAATAACAAAGAATAGAGAGAAGTAAAGCACCGAGACACCAGTTTTTCTTTGTTTGAATACATATATTGCATATGTGATTTTTTTTTTTGGCATCATACAGACCAGACCATGCATTTTGCTTTTCTTTTACAAAAACAACAAACACATTGATTTATTGGAGACAAGAGACACAGTTCTTACCCCACAGAGCTCATGTCAGCTGGGGCATTTAAAACCATTCAAATCACAGTGAGGAGATGAGACCCTGCAGGTAAATTCAGCAACATGCTTTCCAGAGCAAGGGTCTCTCCCTTTGGTTTTACTCGCTAAGCCTTAGCCTGGCAGTCTATCTCCTGAATATCACATCAGTCTTCACAAACAAGCAATAGCCAGGATGATCCCAGCCTGCTCTCGGCTTCCCCCTTTCAATTATCATAAGATTTTCTGACTGCAGAAAGCAAGTTAGCTGCTACAGAAAACTTTATCTAAAGTATTCCCATGCAAAAAATAACCCTTGAAACAGACTTTTAACCCAAGAGATGCAGACTTCAACCCACTTGATGAATGGAGGGACTATTGCTCCATTACTAATTTAAAGACTCTTCTGCAGCTTCAGCATGCCCGAATCTCTTGCTACTGCTTATCCTTGTGATTCAATTGTCTGCCTGCCTCTCTCCAGTACACTAGCATTTTATGGAAAGCTTTCGTACAACTCTGACCCAAGAACGAGCAGTCATTCTGACAATCCAAGTCTTTTTCTAGCAGCAGGCTACCTTGTATCTTTCCAGAACTAGTAGAATACCTCACCAATACTGCATATTGCTGTTAAATCAGCAGCCACAGTGATGATTTTACCTGTGAAACCACAGATTAGATTTTATACATTTTTCCTAAGGCATTTATTTAGCAACAACCAACAAAAATTCAATGGAAAAAATAATATACCCTCCACATTGCTTCTCTTTATTCATGGTTCAGATAGGTATCATTAGTTTCAAGAAAAATTCAGCGGAAACAAGGCAAAGCCTCTAGTAAATGTTTTTTATTTAAAACCACCCTAACCCCCACCCCCTTTAACCAAAAGTCACATCTTAAAACATGGAATAGATGAGTATGTTTGAAAGTTCACGGTGCAAAATAGAGGGGGATGGCAAAACCTCCTCAGATTAGTCAAAAACAGCTATCCCACTCTATACACGAACACAGTCATCTCCCTTCCTCTTTTCCTCTCTGCTTCTGTCCACCCTGCAACAAAATCTATATATTAAGAACATCAGCAGCAGCTTTATGATAGGCAATGATCCTTTTTGACATCAGTCTGTGATAAGAATGTTGATTCTCTATCTTTAAATTACATCATAGCTGTGTAAAATAGGCAGTGATATCCAAAACGTGAACTCTTCACATCCGCTGTCGATACCTCAGCAAGATCCAGACTGCTGCTGCAGCAAGCGCCAGGCCTGGCACAAGAATGGCTGCTAGAGGAAGCCCACCTGATTCTCCATCTCCTCGATGACCCACAGGGCCATTTTGTGGCTGCAACTACAAGGAAAAAAAAGTATTTGTGTCAGAGCCTATCACAGGAGAGCCCCCAGTTCTGTGTCAGGACCAGGTGGTTCTTTAAGGATGTGCAAGATGGTTTCCCCATGTACCTGTACACTCTACACATGGGAGGGTTAGAACGGTTTCGGATAGACTGAGCTTTACTGCAGGGTACCCAGTCACTAGCAGGCAACCTCATGTTTCTCTGCCACTTTGTAAACTAGGACTGTAACAGCTGGAGCAGGGTACATCTCATACAGCAGAAGCAATGACACACACGTACCCAGTCATCCCTTGATGCACTTCCCAACACACCATTTCCTGGCGTCTTTACCAGGAAAAGGGCATCACTAATTCTCTCTGTTTTTCTCACCTGCCCTGTACACTGGTCCAGAAGTTTACTCCTTTTTATTAAGGCAGTAGAAAAGGGGCCTCAACCCACCTCTCCCCACCAGCATGCTTCAGGCTGATCAGTATTTCCTTCATCAACTTCAATGCTAGCCAGGGATGTTCAAATGACAACAGTGGATTAAGGATTCCTCTCTTTCCATATCCAAAATGGTGTCAGTATATTTAAACTATAGCAGCCCACATTTGTTCCTTTGTGGTGGGCTGCACACACATCCCAACACCAACATGAGTGATGATCTCTGAAACAACAGGGGATTTTTATCTCCAGTAAGATTTTGGCCTCTGAAAGAAAACTGGAGAACTTGAGATTCTGTCTTCACAGACAAACCTTTGCCTCTGAGAAAGGAGATCTGTGAGAAAACACACCATACTGCAGCAAAACAAAGACCCAGGGACTTCTCCAACTCACCTCTTCACTGATACTGTTACAAACAAGTAATGCACGGATAATTACAGCTGTGGTCAACTAGAGAAGGCCATAGTTCAAACAAAATCTTTACATGCATAATTCACACTGAGCACCTGGACATGGTATTTTTCTGCCTCACGAAATAGAGAGCTATCAATGATAGAAACCAGTCTAAACTGAGCCAGAAATAACCCGAAGAAAAGGTAAAACATACCCTGCGCTGAATTTTCAGAGAAACGTCATAGCCTGCATTCCTGAACAGTTCCACAGCATCCTTGTGCCGCAAATCCTTCAAGTCTCTGCCATTGACCTAGCAAAAAAGGAAAAGGAGAACCAGTTGCTGGAGGGCAAAAAGCAAATTTTTAATTATGCAGGCTAACATAGGAAGGATAGGAGATAAAAATCTTCCTGTTTCACAAAATTCTGCATTTGGGGCATGATACTATAAACAGCAAGATTCAATATTCATCCATTCGTATTATAGATGTATTTGTATATGTCGAGCGATAACATGAAAAACTCCAAGCCAAAACACAGAGGTACTGAAAAAACTACCTAGAAGCAGAATCAGAATATAAGACGACAGTTGTGTCAACAGCAGCTTCTTATGCTGTTGCTTTACTGGAAACAAATCAAAGGTGTAATTCTGACAGCTAATGAAAATAAAAGAGCAGCTACAGCAAAATTATTATTATTATGAGTCTCTTTCCCACATTGTTCCCTCTACTGGTCTACCTTTGAAACCCTTCTGTTTGAAAGAGTGTCGTAACCATACATTTAAAAGCATATTGATGTAACAAAAAAACCCAAAATACTTACATATTGGCATCCACTTGAAAGTGTTAGGATTTTTCTTAATTTAAAATAATATCTCATGGCAGAAGTTTTTATAACCTACTTAATTTCATTCACTAGATGATGATATTCATTGTAATTTTTCTTTTTCATGCCCATTATCCCTAACTGTATCCCCTGAGATCACATCCAGTGCCTCCCTTCTCTTGATACTCAGACTCCCCAAACACAAGTATGTAAATATTAAACCATCAAGAAAAGATAGGATAATATTCTCCATTTAACTTAATATCATTTTCTGGATCAATAATAGGTTTCAACTAGTGCAAGGCACTCTATAGAGGCTTAAAAGATTACATGTGGAACATAATAAGCAACTATAAAATAAAATTAAGGAGTATTAAAAGATGATGTATCACGCTAGGAGAGGCTACTTCTTCACTCATCACTTTGTAAAGCATATTGTCTTGTATGATTGCCAACTGTCTGAAGAACCAGGGGGACTGAACCTCAGTCACTTTAAAACATTTGTCTAAAAGGAGAAGCAGCCTGTATTAATCCTGATGAGCTGCAATGAATAGTTTTATGGCCTAGAAGTTTTATAGCCTAAAAATCCCCTCGAGCACAAGGATCAGTAATCACTGACTACCAGTCAAAAAATGGAAACTTAGAGGTTGGGAGACTGATTCCTTTATTTACACATGTGTAAATGATGATCCATTGTGGGCAAGAGAAGGCCTGATGGATTCTAAAACCTTAGGGAGGCAAGTCACAGAGGAAATACAAACGCAGCACCAAGAAGTGTTTCTGAGGCAAGTCAAGAAGGCAGAAGAGATGGGCCCATGTGTAGATGGGCCCTAGTGCTCAAAGCTGTCCCCAGACCCCCCGGATAGCTCCTTCCATGGAGTTTCCTCAGCATCATCTAACTGCATTCATCATATCCTTCCTCTCTGTGCACTGCAATGGCAAACCTGCATCTCATATGACATCACTGATCACAGCACTTCAAGAACACACGGGGCGACAGAAGAAAGGGCTTACCGCTAAAATTTTATCTCCTTCTTGTAATCGGCCATCAAGGTAAGCTGCCCCATCCTTTTTGATCCGGCTGACATAGATGCTGCTGTCATTGGAAACGTACTGCTGATCTGTCCCACCAACAATGTTGAAGCCCAGCCCTAAGGTAAGCCAAAGAGAAAGCTGATGAGAAAAAACTCAAAGCTTCAGACATTATTGCTGTTGTTGGGGACTGTACCCTCCCACATTGTCCTGTTTTCTCCACAATACTGAAACTCACAGCACACATATCTGCATGATCCTTTCCCACCATCACTGTCTAGAAAAGTTATTCTCATGAAACTCGTCTTGAAAGCAGAGGAGAGACCCTGAATGCCTGAGGGTTCAGATGCTTCATTCCATAAAGCATCCATGAGCCATTTTCAGGTGGGTGCTGGTGAATACTGAGGGACACGCCATCGTTTCTGAGATGCTGATTCAGCCCTCAGCAGGAATACGCCTCTTCAGCACAGCATGAAAGGAAAGGAAAGGAAAGCATTCTGCATTTCACAGGAGGCTATAGTAAATCATTACCTTTGAGCAACAAGAAATCATGCCTGACAAGCGTTTCATGAACTGGGAAACAGAGTTAGGAAAGGCAAGGAGCATTAGATCCTGTCTAAAGATGAGGAAACAGGCAAGAGGAGCTGTGCTACCAGCTCAAGGGCACCTAGAATTCAGAAGGCTCCCCTTCCACATCTAAGGAGCTGAAACTGGCGTCCTTCGCCTCCAAGAATAAGATTAGCTTAGATGCAGCTACTTCAAATTGTATGTAATCACTTTGTTCCGTTTCAGGAATTCAAAACACGACAGGAAATGAAGACAAAGTTCTCAGACTTAACGCAAAATGAAAAGGAATACACACAACATTAAACAGAACTGATGTCCACTTCACATTTTTGTTACACTTCGTATTGTTCTTTAAAGTAAGCCTCAATTACAGATCTCTAGCTGGAACCAGATGCTGGATTAAAGTGCAGTTAAAGATTAGGACTTCTTGTTTCATCAAAATCCAGAGAACAAATTGAATTCAAAATCTGGAAAACCACACGTTGTGAGAGCACATTCCCTATTGCACATGCAGCTAAGTTTCTCTGTAAGTAATAATACATGACAAGGGATGCGAAAGATTCCCTAAGAAGAGGCTTGCAATGAAAAAAGAAAGAAGAGTCAAGGAAAGGGGGGGGGGGGGGGGGGGGGAACCCAAATATACAATCAAAGTAAATGGAGGGGAAAAAAAAACCAACTTTTTTTTCTGACACAAAGCAGTCATCCAAAACCAATTGTCAAGAACAGCTGAATGCAAATTCTCCCCACATTCAGCCAAGCTGATTTATTTATTTTCTCTTTCTTTCTTACGTTCTCTCAAAGTTGGGACTAGAAACTTTGAGAAGGAGAGTTGTAAATGAAAGTAAAACCACCTTGTGCCTGCTGGGAAGCAGCATTTTAAATCAGTCATAGGAGATCAAAGGATGTACAAGATGAGTCATGCTATTTTAAGTGTGCATCTACAGCTGGGAAGTAAAGAAACATTAACAGCAATCTTGCCACACCTTTTTTTTTTTCCCTCCCCTTCCCAGCAGTTCCAGACAAACGAGGAAGAAAATGAAAGCAGCAGCAGATTGAAGAAACACTGACATTTCAGCTAGACTAATATCTATTCCAAGAAGGGACAGTTGTGCACAATAACACACCCTTGGATGGGAATTAAAAAAAAAAAAAATCCACAAACTTAAAAATTATTTGCCATGAAGCCCACAATCTGAGAACAGGGGGAATCAATACTACAGAAAGTATAAGGTTTAATCAACATTTATTAAAAAGCCAGAAAGAAGGAATCGGAGTTTCAGAGTACATTGATTCTCTCCCACATATATAAAAAACGCCAAACATATATATATGAAAAAAATTACACATTTTGCAAGTTTTCATGCACGACTGGAAAACTAATCAAAAGTCACAGCTTTCATCAGCAGAGGCAACATGAGATAGGAGCAGATCTTCATGACAAAAAGAGACAGTAGTTCAGGCTAGACCAAGTTAAATATTCACAGGGCTTTTTCACTGTGTCTTTCCTTTCCAGCACCTAAACTTCCACTCTGGCTAAAAATATCTTCCCTGTCATTCCTTCAGCCCTCTGCTATTCTCCCCCTTCCAGCTCATGTGGCCATAGAAAGAGACACAGCACGACCGGGAGAAAAGGAGCAAGGGGAAGAACAGAGCACATGGCACTAAATTCCTTGTCTACAAGGGACCAGAAGTAGAATGGCAGAGCTTTAAAAGCAGGCTCTGGGCTAAACTTCTGAACCTCCCTAATGCGGCAGGCCTCTCTATGCCTCATTTATCCCCCTGAAACATAAAAAGTCCCTGAAAAAGACATTAAAGAAACCCCATGATTGACAGGATTAGGAAAAGAGAGATTGAGTAATATTGCAAATTGAACCGATTAAGTTATTTAGTTTTCCATAAAACCAGATTTTTCTGCCTAATTTCAGCCTAGTACTTCAGAAGGAAATTTGAAAGAGACATACACACACTGCTTTGCCACTGCAAATATGTTCACTTCCTCAGCAAACTTTTGCCAGAGATGTTTAGCATCAGACCTATTTTAAAAAGTTGCAGTCAAAACTCCGATTAGAGAGATTACGGGATTACACTGTGCTTTACAGATAACAGCATTTTGTTCCTTCCACAGAAATTAATAATAATTCACATAGTAAATGCATCAAGGTCGTAAGGGGCTGTAGGACCTTCAAATCAAGTGACACAGAAACCTAACTCTAAAAATACAGAGCCCATCTTAATGACAGGACAAATGCTGCTCGTGGTAATCAGATTTAAACTGCCATGGCCACATTCAAGACCTCTCAACTCTGCCCTTCAACATCCCCTTCCATGTCCCTCAAGATTTTAGGTTCCCAGATATATGGAAACAGCTTTCCCATCAGAAACAGCTTCATTTAGCAATAATTTTCACTGACAAGCATGGCTTCATTAGCCCGAGCTCGTAGCTGTGCAGGCAGGGCTACGCAGCTTTCAGACCGGTGGCTGCTCTGGCAAGCAGGAGAGGCAGAAGGCTGCCCACTGGGCTCACCCTTTGGGTTGCGATCACTGGCACAGGGGCCAGGACCAAGCCCAGCTCTGCACAGGAACAACCTTCACCCCGGAGAAAGGAAAATGGTACATACACCAACGATGCGGGTGCTGTGGGTCCCTGGGGGGCCTGTGGAGCCAAGGCCGGCCAGCAGCCGGACCCAGCAGTTGTGCTGACAGAAAGGTTGCCACATTTTCTCTTATGCTCATTTTAATTAAAGAGAAGGGCTCACGCACCGAAATACAGCTCTAGCTCCAAAACCTCCCCAGAGCATGCGGTTCTTTGGAGCCAGGGTTTTGCTCCGGAGCCGTATGTTTGGTGCTAACTTGCTGCACTTCTGAAAGTATGATTTGAATAGCATCATAAATCCTGTAAAAATACAAGGGCAGACAGGCATCTGCAGGCTTCCATGAGAGCACACACTGCTGTGACAGGAAAAGCAAAGCCAAAAAAATGCCCCACAGACTGCCCTGTTCCCATTCCCTTTCCCTTCCAGCGTTCCTCTCGCTCACCCCCTTGAAGCCCTCTCTAAAGCTACCCCAAACAACTAACACAAAGCTGACAGTACGGTCACTCTGACTAATGTTTTTCGAAACGCCCCCTAATTTTGGCTATCCAACACGGCTGAGTGCCGAGCACCTGCCATCGCACTTGAAAGCAACAGGAGCTGCACTGGAGATGGCAACTCCCGGGAAAACCACATTTGAGTTGTTCCATCCGAGACACGGGCGGCAGCCGGTGCTCCTGGCCGCTGTTCTCGCAGAACACAAAGCCTGACCCAGCTAACCCTCCCTCACGCAGGTCACGGGCTTTCCCCACAGCAGTGGATCCGCCACGGGCGATTTCCACGGGCACGCCGTGGTAGGAGAGGCCTTTGGGGCCGGGAACTTCTGGGCTGCCGCGCCAGCGCCTGGGAGCGGGCACTGTGCTCACCGTCCTCACCGCCGGGACTCTCCCACCGCCGCCCCAGTGCCCGCTAAGGCCCCCCAGGCCAGCCCCCCCCACCACCCCCGCGCTCCCGCTCCGGCCTTCCCGCCCCGCCGGGGGGCCGCGCAGGCCTCGGCGCGGCTGCCCCGGCCCGGGAGGCGCCGAGGGCCCGGCGAGGGGCGGCCGCCCCCGCCTTACCTGAGGGTCTGCGGGTGAGGCTGATGACCTCCTCGCAAAAGCCGCCGCCCGCCACGCTGCCGTTCATGCTGCGGCCTGAAGGTGAAGTCGGCTCCCGGGGCAGGCTCTTTCGTTTCCTCGGCCGCCGCCGGAGGCCCGCGCCGCGGAGCGCTGGGAGTTGTAGTCCGCGCCCGGCCGCGCCGCGGCGCCCGCCGATGGGGCCCCGCTGCCAGCCTGCGCCCCGGCTCGCCGCGGGCACCCGGGACTGGGGGCGGCGGGCTAGGCCGCGCCCGGGGAGGAGCGCCGGGACCCAGCACCTCACCGCCGGCCGGGGGGCCACAGCGGCCGTGCCATCAGAAGCGGGGCCAGTACGCGCCTGGAGAGCGGTACGTCCGCCGGGCTGAGGGCCCGGGAGCTGCGGCGGCCTGCAGAGCGGGGCTTCTCCCTCCGGTCCCCTAATGCCCCCTGCGATGGGCTCTCACCGCAGAGGCGGAGCAGGACTGGGCCCTGGGGAACCCTCCCTCCCTGCCTGGGCTGCACAACAGCAGAGCGTCCGGCCCCATCGTTGTCTCGCCTCGCTTTGCTCCCCACAGTGGAGGTGGGTTTCTCGTTAAGGCAAAGGTGATGTTTTTCTAGGGTGGGCATAGCAGATAAATGGAGAGATGCGTGACCTGCTCCCAGTCCTTTTAACTGGAGCCGAGGGGCCACACAACAAACGATGACAAGCCGATCAGGCAGTGATGGGCAGAAGCAAAAGCCCAGTGCAGCTAGGTAGCACAGAGGGCGTCCATGCCAACTCCTAGTCATCCCGCAATGCGATACAGAGGTAGCGCTGGTGTGTAGTAACTCTGTTATTGCAAATTCCAAACCACAAATAGCACAGGGAACCGCTGTGCTGACCAACACCGCTCGGAACAATGAATACTTAACTGTGTCCTGCAGAAGGTGTTCAGTTTCCTCAAAACCCTACAGAACAGATAATTACCTATCAACAAAAGGCAAAGTAGTCCAACTTTTCATCTAACAGAAGAGCCACTTGAACTTGGGACTCCTTTACCTCAGGGAGTTCTTGAACCAATAGATTAGTGAGAAAAAGATAGCAAGGCAAAACTTATCTCTGTTTATGTCCTTA
Organism: Ciconia boyciana; assembly: GCF_034638445.1. NCBI lineage: Eukaryota > Metazoa > Chordata > Aves > Ciconiiformes > Ciconiidae > Ciconia > Ciconia boyciana. The sequence goes on along the minus strand of NC_132939.1, from coordinate 32,709,894 downwards.
TTAAACTTTATCCTTATCTATTTCAGCACACACTACAAGCGTGGCAATACAGATAATGACAACAGGGAACAATGAACAGGGCACGCTGCAATTTAATCACCTAACTGCTTGGCACTGTTGGGACCCCCATGTCTACACGCTGCAGGAACTTTTCTGAAGAAAACAAGGACCAGCCACTCTGGTCTTCAGTATTACACTACTGATTTGTTTGTTCTGTATTGCAGTATGGATGACAAATATTTTTGACCGTATTCATTCCAAGATTATCTACACTTTTGGATTCCTGAATTTAATAGGGAGAGCCAGCCTGGATCTCTGGGTTAGAGAAAGAGTGTGCCACATGCCTTAATGCTACAACATTAATGCTTAGTGCGAAACTGAGTGTTAGAACACCTGCCTCAGAGGTGGGAGACAAGCATTTAAGCCCCCTTTGCACGTGCAATGATGAGCAAAACCATGGCTTGTCTATCACAGGAGGACTTCTTAAAGCATTTAAGCCCAGCATGCAGTTTCACACCTGTTTCAGTCCAGTTTCCACAGTTAGGTTGTCCTAGATATCTATACTTATTTTTTGCCAATGATTAAGAACACTGGAAAGCAAAACTTGTACAATGGCCATCAACTATTTTTTCTCCAAACTCAGGTTCTACTAATACCATATTTGGTACACTCCTTGAAGATACGTACTGTTCCTTAGAAGCAGTTTTAATGTATTTCAGAGATTACAGTCTTGGCTTAGAACAAAAACAATTTTATCTTGATCTAACTGCAATATTAACAGGTTTTTTTAAAAGTCTGGTTTAGCCAGGAAGAGATTTCAAACAAGAAACATGGGTAAATCATTTTTACTTACTCCTAGGCAGCTCCAGGCTTCACCCACCACTACTGACCCCACCACATGTTTACAGCTACCTAAGACTCAATACCCTGGTCCTCTGGCACAAACCATTTCATGGGTCTTCACAGTCAGACACTTCCCACCAGCACCATTTCACATACTAGACTGACCAACATCGCTCGGGAGATGGTGCAGCAGCATTTGCAGGCTGCTGCTTCCATGTTCAGGTGACTTCTACATTAGCCAAGTTCTCGCATCCATTTAAAACATTAAAAAAGGCAATTAAAATTAAGGGGGGGGAAAGGGAGGGAAGCCAGAAAGATTAGGACTGAACTTAGACTTGCACCTTCATACCACAACAGAGTAGTGGAACATTTCTAACAAACCACGAGAAATATCAAGTTATTCCTTGCTATGGTGAAATCAGAAACAGTATTTTAAAGGAGAAAACCTTATCGAGGGAGCTCACACATTTTATAAGACATAGATTAGGTTTGTTGGGACGCATGTTTGTCTTGCTCATACGGTCTAAGCAGAAATAGAAGAAAAGCATACAGAAATACTCCTGTCCAAAGCTTGCTGAAAGCCTCCTCCCAATTAACAGTCATGGGTGTTTTAGATCAATCTTTAAGCATAGAGAAAAATGGAAACTACAGCATTTTATTGCTTTGTCTCTTCCAAAACGGCACTTGCAAGTAGCTTTCTAGCCTAAATTGTGCTTTTGTTTACACCTCTGTCTCTTCAGTATGCAGGTCTGTAAATAAGAACACTCTGACTCTCTAAATGTTTCTCTGGTCTCAGCATAGATCTATACTCAGCAGTGTATGGTATGCTATCAGTCAACAACAGCAGGCCATCAAGGTGGCAGCCTGAGACTTCTGCCACTGATGTTTATGTATTTAAAAAGCAAAATAAAAAAAGTCTGCCAGTACTTACCAGTTGTGCATAGCTAGTTGGAAGGTGCTGGATGTAGTGCTGTAGTGCTTGTGTTACTTTTTATCTCCATCTTTCACCTAATCCACATCCCCCTTGTTTGTCACATATCCCTTGCTTCTCACACCTGAATTAAGATTGTTATTTCTCGGGGGGGGGGGGGGGGAGAAACACCTCTCCCCCCCCCCCCCCCAAAAAAAAAAAAAAAAGTCTCTGGTTATAAGGAATAAATTTGGGATGTTAGTCAAGGGGCAGTTATCTTGTCTTTTATCATAAATGCAGGATTAAGTCTTCTTCATCTAATCAAAACCATCCATGTTCTATCAAGATAACAAGTGTAGACCACTGAACAAACAATGGGTTACCTCATTTCCCCAGACAAATATAGGTAACAATTTAAGGACCCATTTGCTTTAGACAAAAAGCCATGAAGAACTGTGAATCACATCCTTTGTATTTCACATCCAATCATAATGTAACCTGCCCTTTTTGGATGCAGAACACAATCATTTAAAAAAAACGTACAGGAAAATGTGTATTCTAAAAACATAAATGTCACACTTGGGAGGCAGGAAGAGTTTACTGTCATCATTTGTAGAGTCACCAACATCTTTCTTCCCAAATGTTGCAAGTGTTGGGGTACTTATCCTGCCTTTACAGAATGTTTGCTAAAAATGTGGTCTTTACTTTCCAAATACAAATAATTATTTTGGTAGCAGACAAGTGCATTATAGCCCTTAATCCAGAAACACCAGTCCTTTAAAATAAAGTTTTCACTGTAAATCTGGACTACAGACTCCTCTTTGTGCTGATCTAGTCACTGCTATTATATAAGTAATAAAAATAAAATTTATTGAATGGTATTTCCAGATCCCTCGTGCTTTTTCCATAAGTTAGACACATTTTATCTCCTGTTAAAAAATGAAAAACACAATGCTTCTGCATGGCATTCCATAGAGCTGCAAGGATACATTCAGTAATAGCTTACAAAGCAATCACATAGTAAACCAAGAGAACTTCTCCCCCACCCCGAGATAGTTAGATAAAACATCTACCAAATATTGCAGGAATTGTGGTTGGGGGAGACTTGCAGTCCAAGAGGTTGGGGGAGATTACAGTTCCAAGTATTTTAGACTTCTGGTTGCGGGAGACTACAGTTCCAAGTATTTTAGAAATCTAGTTAACTTGTGCAGCCTCACAGACAGCTCCTCTTAGCGACAATAAAATACATAGCACTTCTCAGAAGAACCCAGCAGTCAAGGCACTGGAAAGTTTCCAGAAAAGAAAGACAATTTGTTCTTGTGAAATATCAGGTTTGGTGTCACTACACTCTTGACGTATATCTGATGGTTCAGAAATATAATGCTTACTGGCATGATCTGGATAATACTTCTCTACTGTCTCACAAGATGAAGACCCTGTTCCCTGTGATCTACCTCCCTCCTGAAGGGCTACTCCCTGGACACAGCTGGAAGGGCTTATGCCACAAGACACCTGCAATCTCACTGCAATACCTGTTTCTTGCCTGCTTGTGTGTCACAGATATGAATTAAATGGAGGCTGCAAGAGCAATTTTTTCTCTTTGGTTATTAATGAATGACAGAAGCACGATGTTCACAAACATCTCTCTCCCTGAATTAGAGAAAACATTAGATGAAGGAGTAAATTGGAGCAAATAATTTATTTACACCTGTTTTAAGAAGTTCACATTTGTAAATTGTTGATATGAAGCATAAAAGCTATACCTACAGTTTAGCTAACTACTTCAGTTAAGAGCTCAAGGTGCAAAGAACAGAATGCCTTACTGCCTGCATTTATTAACTTAAAATAAACAAAGATAACATTTACTCTGCATTTAATGATATCACATGAGATTAGAACTATTCAGAACATGTTGAATTATTTTGATGAGTTATCAGCTGGCTCTGCTCAAGGGAGATTTCCCCAGGAGCATGCAAAGTTACTGCTTGTTCGTCTTCCGCAAGTGCTTTGTTGTGGATTTTGACTCACCAGCAGGTGTTCTCCTTTAGGAACTGCTGGCGTTTCCAGTATTTGAAACAACTGCTATCTTCTGTGGAATTGGGCCTTCTTCCTCCTAAGCCATCCCACTATCCCCCATTTATAACATATGGTATGGGTTACTCCAAGGATACAAAGAAAAAGACTAAGTATTGTTACTCTGGGTTTTGCTCTCTGAAAAATCTCCCTGGCTGGAGGGGGTCCACTGTCAACACTACCTCCAAATCCTTCCCATTCACAATACGGAGGAGCCCAGCCATACCTGCAGTGACAGTTCTTATGATTGTTACACACTCCTCTGTCATGACACTTTGTCACGTTACAGTCGTAGTTTAGCAGTGTTATGCTGGTACATGTCCTGTTGATACAAAGCATATCACTACCACATGGCGTGCCGTCTTCCACGGCCCCCACGTCAGCTATTGGCATCCCTACATGGTAGTCGAGACCCCAACACTTTTTATCTCCAACAGGGGTTTGGACTAGCGTTACGTGGTTCTGCAAGAAAGGCAATTTGTCTATGTTTTCACACTGGATCCTACCACATAAGATATTCTCAATACTGCATTTTGTAAAATGGATATTGTTATGAATACCACAATTCCCGAACCGGTCACCTCGAGTATTCACTGCTTTGAAGCAATCTAAAGGAGCGGCCCTGGCTCGTTTGCCAAAGAGATGCTGGCACTGTTTACTGTGGGAAGAACAGTTTCCTCGATAGCAATAAGCACCATCTTTGCAAGGGGTTCCATCTTGTATGTACACATCTGGCGGGCACTGAGAGGAAGTCCCATTGCAATACTCTGGCAGGTCACAGTCGCTCGTACTTGCTCTGCAGAGCGTTCCTGCTGGAAGGATCTGACAGCTCACACAGCATTTTCCAGAAGCACAGACTGAACCTGCACTAAACGTACAGTTCGGGTGACAACAAGGATCCTTTCTGCAGTTTGATTCTGAACCACAGTCACATTGCTCTCCGCTTTCTACTATCTTATTTCCACAGTATTCACGCTTCATGGTGTAGAAAGTGCCCGGTGCTGGTGGTTGACGAATGCAGCTGGCACCACGCCCAAGCAGGTCAAAGTAGTCTTTGTAACTGCAGTCACTGAATGCATCAGTGTCGACATCGCTTTCATACATAATGCATTTCTTTCGTCTGCATTTACAGCCCCGTTCATCATGGCGCATCCCAAGAGTATGGCCCAGCTCGTGGACAAATGTGGTAATAAATGAGGACAGCTTCCTATCAGTGAAGGAAACAACTGCTGATGACCACTGGTTATCACACATGGACCCTAGAAACGCCAATCCCAGGCTCCTTCCAAAGCTCTGAAATGCAAATAAGTGAGCGGTATCATGGCGTATCCGTGGAGACAGGTCTGACTTCCGCCATTTGTTAAAATTGTCAAGTGCCTTGTTGACAGAGTTAGTAATGTTTATAAGGTTGCTTTTGGTCCAGATCTCCAATCCCACAAGAAACAGCCGAACAGAAAGCTGTTCATACAGAGAGTCCCCAATGTTGATGATTTCTATGACTTGCCTCAAGACTTCGGATTCGTTCCTGCCCGACTTCACAAACCGCACATTGTCCACAACCACTACGATCTTCACATACCTGATGTGCGTCCACCAGTCCTTCAGCATCTCCTCCTCCTCCTCAGCCCGGGGGGCCCTGAACCAGGGCAGCAAAGCCTTTTGGTGCTGCAGCTCCTCTGGGGTCAGCCCACAGGTGGGGCCTGCAGGGCCGCTGGCCTCCTCCATGCGGTAAAGGATGTGCCGGAAGGCTGGATCGTCGGGGATGGGCTCAATCTCGTAGGTGCCATCCTCCACCCAGAGCATGCCGCGGAGGCCCCTGCCGCAGGCGCCGAGGGCCACCAGGGAGCCGGGGCTCCCTTGCACCTCGCCCTGGTAGAAGCAGTTGTCCTGCACAAAGGGGTGCTCCTCCCAGCGGGCCCCACCCTTGCCGTAGGTGACCAAGGTGAAGGGGTGGGAGACCAGGCCCCGCCTGGGCCGCAGGCGCAGCACCCGCGGCCGCCCCTCCACCTCCAGCCAGTAGGAGACGGCCAGGGGGTTGGTGTCGGCCCGGGGGCTCAACTGCCGTGGCACCGTCACCCATGTGGCGGTGACGCGCAGCTCCCCGGACAGGTCCCCCGAGGCGGCAGGGCACCCTGCCAGGCCCAGCAGCACCAGCAGCCCCAGCAGTGCCCCCATCGCCACTGCCCGGTGCCGCCCCACGCCCCGCTTTGTAAGGGGATGGAGCCTGAAAGGGTCCTGCCTGGGGGGAACCACCCCGAGGCCTCCAACTGCCGCCCGGCGGGGAGGGCCGCAGCTGGGGAGGAGCAGCGGCATCCCGGCCCCCTTCGCCTTCCCCCTGCGGAAGTGGCACCCCGCTGCCTGGGGGTACATCTCGGAGGGCTGCGAGGGCACCTTGAGACATCCATCCCCTGCTCTTTCAGCATGTATGTAGGCTCTTGTGGAGAGGAACAAATAAATTAGCCTACCACAAGCACGTTCCCAGCTTTTTATGATCTTCATTTTCAAATTAATGGCTGTTTCTCCTTCTGAGCAGACATAGCAAGGAGGGGCCCCGGCTCAGTTTCACAGTTGTCACAGATGTTTGTATTGAGCAAAGTGATCATTTGGTTAGACCACAAGGGGGAAAATCTGTTTTAATAGTTCAAAGGCTGGCTTTTGCTTTGTTCACTTTTTTTATTAAAGGATAATTTGTGAGTGGAGATCAGGAACAGGCTATTTCAGCTCAAAAGAATACTTGGAAAAAGCTTAGGGTCCGAAATGAAAAAGTACAGAAATACTAGTCTCCCACCTGATTACTAGGACACAGCACTCCTTGGTGCCCTTTCTTAGCCTTACTGTAGCTACCACAGCTATCCACACGCACACCAAGAAAAATAAGGTAGAACCAGGGAGGAATTCACTTCCACTACGTTCAGTAATACAGAGGCAAACTAATAGCACCAAGTATAAAAGCATAAAGCCTATCTATGCCACAGCTGCTACGTACCTACAGCAATGTGCTCTACTTAGACATCAGCAATGCAACAGCCATTTTCCCACATCACGGCCTTTCTAAAGGTTTGTGCTTGCAGAGCACTGGGAAGAGAGAGCTTACAGGTACAGCTACCACTTGGCTGCCATCCCTGTTTTAGGGAACAGCTCCACCAAGACACAGCTATAAGACAGTGATCTGGATTGTGGTAAGACAGGATGTCCTGTGCAGCACAGCTATGTGCACTAGTTTTTTGGCACACAGTGCTGGGATTCGACATAGCCACAGCTGTTATCTTTTGGGAACTCTTCACAACTTTCTTTTCAGCACTGAAAGCATGTCTGGGATGAAGTCCAACCTGCTATGGCCCTTATCTTTCTCAGCTGCAGGAGGTGCACCCTCCCACCACCCCATCTCCATCTCGGGGATCCTGCCTTTTGGCACCAACTTCTGGGTGCTGACCATCACCCTGGCACAGGCAGCAACACTTAACATTCCAAACTGCCCGAGACGGGCACTGCCCTTCAGGAGGCTGAGCAGTGAGAGGAGCAGCTGTCAGAGTGCTCAGAGCCTCCTTCTGCTGCCTCATGCCCCAGAATCCTGAGTGGGCTGGTACTGTGAGCTGCGCACATGGCAGGCCTAACCAACAGCTGTGGAGGTTACCAACAGTTGTCCAAAGGGGCTTCAGATTCTGTCAACTGGCACCTTGCACATTCATTGCAAGTGTGGCCAGCATTAGTAGCATATACCTTGTAATACAGTACCTCAGATTAAAGGAATGAAAACAGGAGGATGCCTGCTTCTACTAGGATCTTTCTAGATACCCATCTAGAAAGATCTTTCTAGATATCCATAATCGTATATTGTTTGAAATTTATTACTGCTTTACCTGAATGTGAACAAACTCGTGACCTGTGTTAGCCTTAGATTTATTTTCTTCTTAGTTTTAATTTAAAAATTATAGAAACTATTTTCTGTGAAGTCTTTTATGTGCAGTTAGTTGTTGAATAATTGTCCACTACTTTTCAAGTATCAGTTTTGCATTCCAGGCCTGTGAACTATGTCAGATTATGTCTTTTGAAATAAATGTAACTCAGACCACAGTAATAGAAAAATCCTATTACATAATCTTTGTGTGCAGTGTCTGTAGCGCTATTTTTAAATACATACTTCTGCTGTGTGACCACTCCTTAAGTTATAGAAAAGGACCTACTAAATCACTCTGCCAACTTGCTAGAGACATGTCTTACCCCCCTCCCAGAAGCTGCCTACTACTTTCTTTCTCTTTTAATATAAACATAACTATACAGTTACAACTAGAAAGTACTCTGGTTCCATTGTTGAACTCATGGCAGGTTATTCTTGGGGAGAAGTGCCAACATAAGTTTGCGACTCTGCGTTGAGCACCTAAGCAAGCCCTTCAGCATCGAGGTTACATAAAAAGGGATGACGCTGTTGTGTTCAGGTTACCAGAGCCTTGCACTTCTGTTTTCTGATCAGGTAAAGATCAAAGGGAGAAGGAGGGAAAGATCCCATTATATGACAATGAACAGGTTGGAAGAGAAAATGACTGACCTTACAGTAGAGCAGGGAAAAAATACCACAGCAATCCATAGCTACTTCAACTGCAGAAACATTTGATTGGCAGGTGTAACTGGCTTTCTCATGAGTCATCAGTGTTCTTCAAAATTTTTTTCAATCTTGTAGCCCCCTAAAATTTCCAGTGAAGATGCAAGGAACTGAATCCTACCAGCAAGAGGTTTACTCTTCTCACTTACCTCCTGTTGAGTCTTTAGGAACAGGTCACAGACCCCCAGCAGCCTTGTGGACCACAGGTTGAAATCCACTTTCCTGGCAGAAAGAAATGAAGCCTTCTGATTGTTGAGAGATCAATAATACATCATAACTCATCCCACTGTGAAAATTTCTCCCCACCACCCATCCATCTGTGATCCACATTAGGCTACAGAAGGACACTTGTCACCTAAGTGACCATTTGTTTGTTCTGTGCATGATTACAGCACCAGAGCAATACTTTATCAAAAAGTCACCTTTCTCTCCAAGAAAAAAGAAAAACTGTCTTGAATATTGAATGCCTAGTTATCATAATTTGCTTTGCCATTGAAAAAAACATTGAAAAAATCAAAAGAGTGTATCACATCAGCTTTTCTTCAGAAGCCGTCTGTTGGTTCAGTGAAGCCACGATCTATTTGCATAACAGATCTTCACCATTTTTCTCACAGGGAACCTCCATGTCTCAAAATAAAGCTAATCTCTCCCCTTTGCCTTGTCCCTCCTATTGCCTATACCCTTCTAACCTTGCTCCAAGTTTGGCAAACACCACATACTGCTTGCCCAAATGGCATCTAATTTGCTTTGCTAGGAAAAGGTTACCAAAATACAAAGTATGGTGGTGGAGCGGCAAAGAGGAATGGGTGAGAATAACATGCAGCCTGGTCAGACCTTACTTAGTGAATCGTTGAAAAAGACAGTATTTCTGCTGCATCTGAGACACCATTAGCTTTACACAGTGAATTGAGGTAGCTAGACTGCCCTTCTTCCTACAACCTGACTGGATTTTTGCATGTATGTGTATATATATGCATATGTATATACATGTATGCATATCTGTTCATGTGTATACACACATTTATATGTACTTTCAGGCTCTCAGGAGAATGTTTCTATTACAGTTCTAGGTCATTTTTAGCTCCTGCTACCCTGTGATTTAGGCCAAGAAAAGCCCTTTTGAAGTCTGAATGGTTATTATCTAAGAGCAAAAGTAGAGATAGCTCTCCTGTACAACCAAATCTCTCCTTTACTCAAAAGAAAGTGACACACAGGGCAAATTTCAGAACTGCTTGCTTACTTCCCTTTCATCTATAAGCTTTACAAATACTGAAGGTCCTTTGAAGGACTTTGGCGCTCAGGCTCCAAACCAAGAGACTGCATATAAATACCCGTGAGAAAAGGCTTAGATTCTCATACACTGAAAAACATTACTGACTAGAAGATAGCTGCTTAACAGCTTTTTGATAGTAAACTACTTGGAGTTTAACAGTAATATCTGACATAATGTCACTTAAGTTAATATCAAAGCTCACTTAACTGATAAAATTATTTTAGAATATCTTGTCAGCAAGTAACAGGATCAGAAGATATTTCAGTCCCTCATAAGGCAAACCTTCAGCATTAAAGGACAGCTACTAAGAAATTGACACACTCATGGGTAACATCCCTTACTGCTTTATAATATAATCCTCTCAGGAAAAGATCATTCCCCTGGAAGAGGCTTATCGCATTCAAAGGCATTGTTTCATACATGGAATTCATCTTCTATCCTCTCAATAGCTTAGACACTGGCACTTTAACTCAGATGGGATCAGACCAGAAGTCTCTCCTTTTTAATGCCCTCTAACACCAGCCAATACCAGACATTTCTGCAGAAATCAAAAAGGCTGTTAAGAGATGCAGACGTGAGGACAGTCTGTCCCTTCAAGTTCCACCCTCATCTCTGAATCAGCTCAAATTCCGAGCATGGAGTAAAACGATTCAGTCTAAATGTAACTCCAGTTCAGCTTCATTAACTTGTCCCTCTATTCTTGTACTACAAGACAGGACAAGAGTTCTCTGCTTTCCCACTTGCTTCACAGTACTCAGTTTTATAAAGACTCAACATTTGCCTTTCCTAAGGAACTAAAGTCTTGGTCCTCTCAGTGGCTTCATAGGAGAAACTTTCTCCTACTCATTTTATTGCCCTTCTTCAAACCTCTCTACGAGAATTCTTTTTCAGACACTGAGCTGTACAACACACTTTATTTCAGGTGAAGTCCAGTGGCTAATAGAATACTTTGCTCATACTATGTGTTCTAGCATCCATTTTTGACCACAGCTGTATGTGCCTTCAGCAATAAGCAAGATATCTTTCTTCTGCTAGTAATGTTAAATATTTCCTTGGTCTATGAGTAGTTAATTTTTCTCCCTCAAAAAAAAAAAACCCAACAAAACCACCCTAGATATTCATGCGGTGCAGTCTAGTCATCTTTCTTGCTTAAGTTTTTCCAAATGACATACAGGTTCTTAGTAACATTAATAACTATGGAGAAATTCAGCTCCTTTGATGGCCATTTCCAAGCACTTTTTTCTGAACACCAAAAATCCAGCAAGGACTCTTGAGGTTCCTCACCACTCATGCCTCATTTCTGGAGATCCCCCTTTCCATCATGGGGGTGGATGAGATGATGGCTTTGGTGCTTCTTGAGCTCCTTGCTTTCAGAGGAGTTCCTTTAATACAAGAAAAAAATCAACACCCTTTCGTTCCAAGTGTAGTCACACTACCTTGTAATTATTCAATGCTAAATAATTAGCTCTGTCTTGTTTTGAGAATCCCAGAATAACTGCCTTCTATATCTTCACTTGATTTAAGAGTTCACACTAGCTTATTATCTACTTCTATCAACATCTGGAGAAATAGCTCTTCAATCTTGACCCACATGATATGAAATAAAGCTAATACACACTTAAGTACACCGATATATGAATTTTAGGTCTGTATCTGCATCAACAGCAAACAGCTATTGGCTTATCTACATCTTTAATGTTACAGCTTTGGATTACAGGACAAAAATTACATAGGTCTTTCCATCATTCAATAGCCACCCAGAGCTGTTTATTCGCTACTGAAACAGAGTCTCTTATAACCTCAAAACAAATTTGACACAGCTATCTAAGCATACCTTAGTCTTCCTTCCTATCTACATTTTGTTTGCTATGTACAGACCTTTTTCTTGCTTACTACAGTTTACTACAAGAAAGCAGTAACAGTTGTGAAAAGAAAGCAAGCTATTTCAAGGACTGCTCCATTACTTCAGTGAAAAAACAAATCCAAGCCAGTAGTCATTTCTTTGCAATGGATGACTTCTAATTTCTTCTGCAAAAAAAATGGTTTGCAAGCAACATGCTTAAATAGCAAAGTGTATAGCTGTCAGTGATGCTTCTCCTCCACTGCCCTACCTGCTCAGGTCTAAAAGGCAGCTGACTAATCAAGGTGATCAGATGCAGCAAGAAAGTGCTAGAAGCACAGAGAAAGAGATGTCATTGATATATTTGAGTTACAATGAAAAATGGAGAAATATAAACAGCTTCACTGAGTGTGCAACAGCAAGACATTTCAGCCTGTTTTATGTCATCATAAATCTCTCTCACAGAACACTAGCTTTTATAATGAAAGACCAGCTTAGCCATTAAGTAAAATGGGTGCCTAAGAACATTTAGAGACTGAGAGCAGTTTGACATCTAATTACATGGATTTCAGCCTCCAGTTATCAAATCTTTTATCTGTATCCCAAGCATACTAAAGGCACAGCAATTTACAGCACGCAGCCTAAATCTTTAGCTGAACTTTTCTTCCTCAAAATAGCACACAATATATTCAGATATCCAAGGAAAAAAATGTTGCCAGCACATATGGCATATTTGCTACTAACAAAGTAAGCATTTAAAGAAGGCATTCCAGCAGCCAGGAATTTTATTTGCCAAGAATTCAGAGGTTGGGTTTTTTTAATATATATATAAAAGTTTTTCTTTTTACATAGGAAACCAAGACACAAGGGATGCAAGAGTTTGTAAAGATTTCAGGAGGCTGCAAAATATGTCCATGTAAAAACCATTCTCAGAAGATGAAGACTGAAAACACCTTCTTTGAGGCAGCTCACATCCTGACATTAACATTTGTGCAACAGGTTTCTACAGAAAAAGCTGTTACATGGACTTCAGTCCCTGAATCATCAGTCTCAGTTGAAGAGCTTAGATATAAAGAAAGGGGAGCAGGCATCTCGTGTTTTCCAGGTACTGACTAATCCAGATGTGTAACAACTTCTCCCTTCACTGGAGTCTCATCCGTTTTTCAGGTGGTCCTTTAGTGCCAGCACTCTGCTGAGCATTCTTTACAGTCTCTTTTTCCTCTGGCTTGACAGCTTCAGGGGCTGGTTCTGGTTCCTTCTTGATTTGATCCACTTAAGAAGTAACAGCAAAAGAAAGTTAAACCTCCAATTTTTATTCCTAACATACTATTCAGAGTACTTAGAAAATATTGTTGACGTCAAAGGGGCAAAATTAATTTCAAAGGTATAAGAATAACCAAGGACTAAATTCATACCTATATGGGTAAAAAAGTGGAACACATGGAAAAAATACAGTTCATGATTTTCCTGTTTTGAGGTTGCTTACAAACAACTCAAAGCCTTCACATGCTTTCTTGAGCTTATAGCACCATGCAAAATCACTAAGATGCTGGACTGACCAAACTGTTCCCTCATTCACCCTTTTACCCTCCTCCTGCTTTCAAAGGCCATTTCCTGCACTTGGACCTTCAGGCAATACAGTTTTACAGACAGAAGGGGCAGGAGTAGAATACACATTTTTTCAACCTCATTCTGGCTGTCAGAGCTCTTACCTAACACTTTGCACAATTAGGCAATGCCAGAATTCCTAAGCACCTCAGTAGCAGCAGCAAGGAGCTTATATGGTAACTGGAAGACACTGCTATATAGGGCCTATTTTTTAAGTCTTGTGAGAATATTGGTTTTACCTGGGATAGGCTTTTCTCCAGGCTTTTGCTGTGGGGGAAGAAGAAAAAAAAAATAAAACAACACATCAGTGGAACCAAAGTCATAATTCTTAACCCTTCCTACTATTCACTTAGGAACATAAACCAAGCAATGTGCCCTTATACATAAGAGTTGAGGGTAGAAGGGATCACTAAATACACTTTAAACAAAATCCAATTCACATTTTATAACATCCAGATTTTCCTCTGACAACTGAAAAGCACTAAAGCAAAAAAATACAGGCAGTTAGCCAGTCTTTCCCACATCTGAGGAGTAAACAGTTTTGTGAGATGCTCTAAACATCACTTCCTTTGCTCCCAAGCAGAAGACCTGGTGGAACAAATGGCTACTAGAGAAAATCAGAGGTAATCACAACAACTTCACAGAATGCCAAGACTTTCCACACTAATTAATAAGCCTCCAGAACAATAGAGTAACTAAAACAAAACAGCTGTGGTGGCTTGATTGAGCTCACAAAGCAGGAAACTGGAAGCAGCAGCAAAATCTGAGAGCTGACAAGAACAGACCCTCTGCAATTAGATAAGGAATTTGTGTAATAAAATTTGCCCTCATAGTTTTGCCAAGGTCTTAACGACTCGTGCAATTACAAAGGGGAATCCTACATTCCAATCAGAGCCTTCCATTTCAAATTTATTATCTAATCCATGTTACCATGTTTGTGTGCAGAAAGCACACAAAATTCCCATTCAGTTTCAGCTGTTCAAGTACTTATGACTGCATTAAGTTCCAAGTAAGTTACAGTAATACAATGGCTTATAAGTGTCATACCTGAACAAATCTGGGTGGAAACTTTTGTCTTAGGTCTAAAAGCAAAGCATCTACCCGTTGCCTTTGGAAAATAGAACTTGGTTCTTCTTTCTTCTTGGCTTTTGGTTTAGCTTTCTCTGCAAGTCACAGAAATGTAAGAGAAAGCTGCATTAAAACTTCTGTTCTCTCAGCAGCTCTTTGTTGTATGACCAGTTGGTATTTGCCTCTCCTCTCAACTTCACCTATATTTTCCCTTTGACATCAGGGTTGGGTTTTTTTTGTGGAAGATAGACTAAGGACAATTCTTACCTCCTGACAAATTGGTTTGGCTTCTGAAAATGTACTTTGGTCTCCAGTGGGTTGAAGAGTTGCCCACTTTGTTGACACATGGCTCACCATTTTCATTTCCCACCCATGCCTCAATGTTCATCCCCACCAGCACAGAACAGCAAGATTCCTTCCACCTGATAGGGAGCACTAACTTACCCTTCAGAGAGAAAGGCACTTAACCTCATCTCTACACCATCACTGTGCATTGCCTCAAGCTTTTCCCTACACTACCTTCCCTCTCCCAAAGCATGCAAGAGCAACTAGGAATCATACCTCGTTCTTCTTGATCTTTGAAATGCCACCAGTAGCCCTTGGACGGGTGATAGCGACAGTAGGACATAGCTTCTTCAAAAGCAGACTGAATTCCATGCACTGCAGTGAGCTTTCAGAAGAAGAACATATGGCAGTGTTCAGAATTTAAGGAGAAAATACAGTATAAATTTTTTAAATCCCTGATTTCAAAATTAATATTCATTTTTGTTCTGGGAAGGGAACTTGGGACATCTAGTTTTGGACCAAGAATGTAACCTCTTTAACAGGCTCTTACAAGACCTTTTCTGAAGTGCTTTTCTAAACTGACAGAGAAAAACTTGCAAAAGTAGTAGTTTACTAGAACAGAAGAAATCAAAACAAACCCAAGTATCCAATTTAAAAAGAATTACCACATTAACTTAAAAACATAAGTGTCATTTAAAGAGAAATATTACATTAACATTCCAAAGCAAGCTTCACTGAATATGTATTTAATCACTATTTCGTATGTATTTGTCATTTCATTTTTCTTTTGATTATTCGAACCTCATGTTGTTCCACCAATTATGTAGCTTTAGTTATTCTGATCCTTCATCCTTAAACAATGTATCCTACTTTTTGGACCATACTGCACTCTCCCAGGATCTTTCATTTCCATGTGGGATGCACAGCTTATTAACCAGTGGGGTTTGTTTTATGTTACTGTATACTACACAAGATCTTTCCTCAAAACAGTGAAGGAGGGATTGAAGCAGATACAAATTGTACATATCAAATGCACAGAACACTTACAACTCTGGAGTTAATGACAGACCCTAAGTCAGGCGCCTGATAAATCACTCCAGCAATAATATAGTAGTCAGCCAGTGGAATAACTGTGAGGAGGAAAAAAAAAAAGCAGGATCAGTTTAAAGCTCTGGCTGAAGACTGTGTATTTGTTGCTGAAGTTCAGTAGTAACAGCAGAAATTGCAATATTCATCTCATCACCAAATTTTCTCTTTTTAACTTTTTCCTTCAAGGTGCTTTCTTTACATCCTAGCCACAGACTGATAAAGGGAAAAAAAACAAGGTCTGCTTTACAGATAGAAAAGCATCAGCTTTAAGTCCTGTCCTACTGCAAACAAATAATTGACCTTACAAGAGTTGGGGTTTTCCAAGCTACACAAGAGAAGTCAAGTGAACTGCACTAGAAATAGTTCCACTTGCCTTTGCTACCAGTAGAAACCCACAACAACATAAGATCTCATTCTTCTGGCCTCAGCTTTCTTCAACTTGTACAGTCCTTAGCTAGATTTCCCAGACCCAATGGCAGCTAAGCACACACAGAGTATGCCTTTTGAAATTAATAACATTCTGCCAAAAAAAGACGACCTTCCAAAGGCATTTGCTAAATCAGATTTGGAACCTCTACTGACCCATCAAAAATTCTTGTTCATTAGAGCTGCAGTGCAGAGGAACATCACAATTGCCTCCATAATACTCTGCCAAACATTCTTCAGTTGAGAAGCTATAGTGATGCTATCAGCTTCACATTCCTAAGGATCTTACCTGTGCAGATATTTGTTCCAGTTCCTCCATCTGTATTAACACATTCTGTCTCAACCTTTTTACTGACAGGACCCAATTCATCCAGTACTTGCATTTATGAAGCTTGCACACCTGCCTAAATTAACAGACCAAGACAGCTGGGTGCATATTACAGCCAGTACCCACTTCTCCTCGAAAGAAAGAGGGTTCTTATGATTTCCTTACAAGTGGAGCAAGACACAGAACAGCAGCTTTACTGTCTCACAGCTCTGTACCAGAGCAGCCTACTTTCCTAGAAGGTAACTCTCCCTAATCATTGGATCTAAATATTTTTCCAAAACCACTTCAAATAGGCAAAAACTTGGCTTAAAGAATTTAAAAATATACTTTTTTAAAAAAACACATGGAAGTCATAAGACAAGCCTGCACCAGTTCTACCTGAGTACTCAACACTTGCTGTGAAATCATTAAATTTTAGTTTTCCATCCGTATTCTCACGTCTCAAATACACTAATATTTGTACCATGACAAAATGAAACACATGGGTAACATCTGAGCTAGGGAACTATGTGACTCAAGCAAGGTATCTAGCACAAACTGTACAGTCACAATGGGAAAAATGTTACCAAGCAAGTCCCAGTTAAGTTCCACCAAACATACATTTGCATTACAGCAAAAGTCTGAACACACATATTGTGGAAGCCCCAACTCTACTCTTGATTTTAAAAGTGTCAAAACAGGAAATTAAGGGCTGCATGGTATTTCCATACTCACCTTTTGAAAGCTAGATTCAAAACCTTTATTAAAGAAACAACTTGAAAATCTATTAAAAGGAGGAATCATATGTTCTTTTTCAGTATGAAGCTGCAATATAAAGAGGCCATTACCTGATACAAGCAAGCTAGACAAGGCAAAGTCCTACACAAGACCAAAATGCATATGCAGAGCCTAAGTCACTTAAAAAAAAAAGTTAAGAAATAACCAGCATTAGCCCTGCCTTTTTATTCTGTAAAGCTTACTCTGAAATAACCAGATTTTACATATACATGCAGTAAACACAGAAGACAGTCCAATAACTACTGAAATGTAGTTACTTTTTTAATCACACATGCACAAGCAAATTTAAAGTTAAAAAGGAATAATTAAGCCAGTTGCATGCAAATGGAAAAAAAAAGCTAAGGTATTTCATTTAAAACTTGGAAAGGTCATCAGTGACACTGTAAGAAGGAGTGGTGCTGTTGTAACAAGATTCCTTCAAGATTCCAAAATACTCAGTTCTCAGAGGAATAACGAAAACAACAAGCATTTGCAGTATCTCATGGTCATTTTTCACATGGGTCGTCGTCTTCTACTGACAAGATCCTACTCAGCAGTATAACCAATCCACAGTTCAAGGTAGAAATAGTGCAAAATAAGGGAGTGACACGACACAAACAGAAGCATGAATGATCCCTCTCCATAACTAATTGAAATCATGGTTTGGCTAAATAAATAAATAACTAGATCACATACTAGCCACTTCAGATTATTAGCTCAAATTAAACTAAGCTCATCAGCCCCAAGCAAGGATATCGTTAGCCTTATATTCAAATAATTAAAATGAAAATTCTTGCATAGCCTAACAGATAAATACGACATTGCATGAATGCTGCTATCAATCTCCCAAGGCAAAATATACCACAGGGCAGCACTTTCTCATTGCACTCTTCACATTTCACCACAAGATGGCAATCCCTGCTATTAGCACACTAGAGGTCACTCTGCTAGACTAAATATCTCCACCCCACCACAAAGCCTCATACCCTTTTATTTAGATTTAAGATAAAGACAGAAAAGGGGAACCAGAAGTGCTTAAACACAAATTAGGAACAGATAAAAGCAACTAACTGATAGGCCTTCTCAACAGTGACAAGAACTGAGTGACCTTACCTTGTGTTGGAGATTGCCTTTGCTGCTTCCGGATAATGAAGAGAATGGGCTCTTGAGCATGAAGAAGGATGTACTCCACTCCAACCATCTGGCTGAAAAAGAAGGAACCAGAATAAATATCTTCCTCAAAGTAAAATCTGTAGGTTGTGAAGAGCTACCAAATGGCCCAGCAGTAAAGGGCTGAAGTTCTGATGCTTTGGAAGCTCTTCTATATAACATGCAGTAAATAAAGGCATAGGATTTCCCAAGCTACCTATCAAAACCTAGCTGCATGTACAAAGAGAGTTACAACAACCTGACACAACGTAAGTAGAACATGTTAGCAAACAAATAAATAGCAAGAAAGCTAACACAATCTATCATCACAGAGATGTCATTTAAACACAGAAACGAAGGACCAGTGCATGATGCGACCATCTGTGTGTCTGATGTGAAAACCGCTCCACAACCACATCTGAGCACAAGTGACTTTACCAATGAACTTTTAGCTCAGCTTGCACACTCCCTATCATACTGTGGAGTCTTTAAATAGTTCTCAAATACCTCACTTGTGCTCAGTGTAGCAGATGGGAAACTGCAAAGAAAGTTAACTTGCGCATGCTGCAATCTCATTACACAACCATCTGTGATCAGTTTATTTACAACACTCACTACTTTTATTATCCATACTAAAAAGCCAGCTCTTTGGAGGAATTATGTACTAATTACAGCACACAGCCAGGGGGATATGGAAACACAAACTATTTACAACTAAGTATCTGTATATGTATATACATATAGTATATGTCATAAGTATATGACTAAACTAAGTATCCCCTAACATAAACCCTATTCACCATAGAAAAACATTTAACTACATTACCATTACTCGGGTTCTGTTGAGCTAGGAAGATGAGAGAAGACAGCTTTTCTAATTCAGAGAAATATCTAAAAGGTGATTTACTGGAATCTCAGGATATACATAGAATCCGTCATGCTTAACACCTCCTTGAAATGGTATAAGAGGAAGTAGAAGACATCCAAATACAAAAAAAGCTGGGCTCCCTGGCAAGTGGTGGGACTAAAAAGCACAGAACAGAAGGAGGTTTCCAGCATGCTTCCATTCAACCATCAAAGCCTCTGGATGGAGGGACAAAGGACACTGCACAGGAAGCAGTTCCAAATCACAACTTACTTCAAATGGTCCAAGGTCATCCGCTGCATTTTGACAACTTCATTGTTACATGTTCGGTCATAGAACGGATTACTTCGCTCCGAGAAATAGTCCAACACGCTCCCATTGTTTAATATTGGAATCCAGGAGCTGTCAACCCAGGAAATTCCCAAGAGATTATCTGAGAAGAGAAATCAACACTGAGTACCAAAGTAGCCAGAAACACTACAAATATCTCCAAGAGTAAATTGCCACCAGTTAACGATTATAGCAGGGTAAGGAGGTGGAACACAGCCTCACGCAAACCAGTTCTAATTAAAAATGCATTTCACACAGTTCAAATAATAATTTTCATCCTTTAACCTTCTGCAGTTCTGTTGTAGGTACACAACAGAAATACAGTCTTTTTTTATTATTGCACTTTTCTTTCCTTGCCCACTAGCTGCTGGTATACCTTTATGTCTCAAGAATGTGAGCAGGGTCTCTGTGCACATGTGTGTGTGCTGTGTTGGTGGGAGTTAATTAGCTCTGATACTGTATATAATATCATCATACTACATCTACTCAGTAGTATTACATACAGTTTATTTTATGAACCACAGCATTAGCTGAGTAGAAAGACAATCCAAAGCATGGTTCCTTTTGAAAGCTAGGTCTTTGGTAAGTAAGTTGAATTTATGAAACTAAGTTAGGATCAGTTACGGGGCTGGGGGACGGGGGGGTGGCGGGGGGCAGGGTAAGTTACACACCCCACACTAAATCTGAGCCTGGTCATGTTTAAAGCATTTTATTTCTTACAAAAATAGTTTCCAAGCTGTAAACTATGATACTGAAAATAGGTAAAACTGCAGAGATCTACTAGTTAACCAAGAGTCATCTTTTGCTAAAGCCATTGAGTAAACTACTGAGTGAAACAAAATAGTGGCACTGTTAACATTTCTAAGATATTCTGTTATTAAAATACACATCTGTATGATATCATAGCAGCTGATACTGTTCTGTTTCAAAGATTATTATTTTTTATGTGGGTGAAATCTGTAATAAACAAAAAAATCCAAAATGGCAGACACAAAGATGCTATCTTTGGGCAGATGTTTCCCAGTAGTCTTGAACAACAGATTCTATTCCTGATTCTACAACTAATCTGCCAAAATGCCTGCAGCAAATTCCTTATTCCATAACTCAAGTGGATGTTACAGAAATCTAACTACAGAGTATTAACGATTACACAAAATAGCAAGCTTTTTAAATGAAATATATAACCTGCAAATCATTATATGCCAGATAAGTTCCTACAGATTTGGGGGACATTTGAATTCAAATCCCTGGATTTATTATCACACTGCAGCAAAACGATGTTCCTCAAGCAGACCAAAGAAACCAGTGTCAACAATTAGTTCCACAGTCAACAAATCTGCTAACGTTGAAGATCCATGAGGCACCTTGAAAAGCACCCTGAAATTCATCCATTTTAAACTGCAGCAGCAGCAAATAGAATTCCCAAGACACGAGAAAGCAGGAAGCAAAGGCATGCATTGTTTAGAATTAAAAACGTAAGTGACAAGAAGTCATTGAAGAGTGAATGAAGAACTGAAATTCCCTTCTCACAGGAACCATTCCCTCATGTTCACGCATTATATACATACCCAGAACTCCCACTTATCATTCCACTGTGAATATTTTACTTCTGCAACAACTCTCCATGTTCAAGGATGACTGGATCAGTTCCAAAAATGTCAGCTCATATACTATTAGCAACTTATCTGAGGAACAGTTAATAAAGTAACACTAGCTGTGCAGCAAACCAGGAAAAATGCAGCATAAATAGTCATGCATAAATCATTTTGCCTCGTTAATCTCAGAATTGCCAGCCTCTTTCATAGAACATAGGAAAAAAACAAAAGTCTAGAGGCATTCATGTTATTTCACATA
This sequence comes from Ciconia boyciana, assembly GCF_034638445.1. Lineage (NCBI taxonomy): Eukaryota > Metazoa > Chordata > Aves > Ciconiiformes > Ciconiidae > Ciconia > Ciconia boyciana. The sequence goes on along the minus strand of NC_132939.1, from coordinate 32,688,597 downwards.
CACTAGTCTCTCTCCTCACTATAAAAAAATAAATCTCAGAAACACTGCACTAAGATCCATTATTAGGCACTTAAGTTGTGGTAGCACTGATTATCTTAAATGCCCTTCAAAACCAAAAGACAACCTTTCCTTTCCAACAAACCCAAAACCTTAAGTGCTTGCATTCTTGCCATAATAAATTCTCATATGACATTTCAAATACAAACTTTTCTTGTTTGTACAATTAACAATAACTACCTTTCTCATGAAGCTTGCCTGACATTCCTCTTGTATATACATATAGCTATAATGCTGTATATAGACTGACAAACATATCGTAAAACAGAATATAAAGTCGGGCTCTAAGACTCAATTATCCATAGCTGCTTAGTGCCAATATTTATAACTGTGTTCATAACTAGCAAGATTGTTCTCTTAAACTATTCTTGGAAAAAAAGGGGGGAACAACAAAACCAACCATGAACCTGACATGCCTGTTATTCCCACTAAGAAGGGAGTACTTCTGTTTATTTTGGGTATGAGAAAGAAAGGATGGTGTTCCTGCTTCCCTGTTCCTTTCAAAAACAGGAAACCTTGTTCAAAGCATTTTTTGTGGAATTTGCATCACAGATGCAAAAGTAAAGTGCTTGTGACAATACTGCCAATCTGCCAAGAATGTCAGGACAATTTGGGAGACAAGCCAGCAAACCATGGCAAAAAATAAGAGGAGAGCAATTCACACAATGTGCTGTACCTGGCCTTGCTGGCCAGATAGCCCAACACTAGGCTTTGACAAACTGTGGGGAACAGTAAAATAGTTTGATAGCTTAAAAATAGAAGTATCCTTCAAACTCCACTTAATATATTGAACCATATTAGATACAAGACTGTGAGAGAACTTAAATGATCTGGATTAAGACAGAAGGTTCTCACACCAGCTAATAACTTAATACAGCACTCCTGCCATTAACTGTTCACCTAACTCCTTGCTGAAAGGAGTTTGTCTGAAACAAGGCTGTCAGAAAAGCAAACAGGACTGCAGACATCATTAAGTAAGAATTTGGGGGGAAAAAAAAAAAAAGAAAAAAGAAAATTTCTGTGTCATTATCAAAATTAACCCCTCACAAGCTTTCCCTAAATAACTGCTCTTGGTCATTCCCTGAGACTCCACCACACAGGCTTTTGGTGTGATTCCATTCAGACACTCTTATGGAGAAAAATAGTTTTTTTTCTCATGCCCTCTCAACCCCCTCTTCCTCCCTCAAAGTTCAAACTCTTCACAGTAACTTAACCTGTATTTTGTTTACAATGTAAACCTCCTTTAATACTTCATTCAAATATCATCCCTTCTTCTTCAAAACATTCTCTCTCTGAATTCTCACCCAAACCCTTCTTGTTCTCAGTTACTTCAGCTTTTTTCCTGGCTTTTCTAACACCTGGCCTGCCTCATCACGTCCACCCGAACCGCTGTTCAGTTACCAGCCTAACTCACTGCTTTGGTCTCGTGCAAGCCCCACACGTGCCAGTGTTTCCCACTGTCCTCCACACTTCAGAGCTAAAACTCTCTTTTTCAGCTGTTCCCTTATGTTATGGTCTCACCCCAGGACCTCCTTTTTCCACCTGAAGAGGCAGAAGTGTACCAGAAGGGAGGCTGTTTTTCCCAGGTAGCCCTAAACATGCCCTCCTAGCCTGCCTATGTCCAAGAAAACTGCTTTTTGGTCAGGCTTTCCTCCCAGCTCCTTCTCACGACATAGATGCATTAGCAACGCTACTAAACTCTCTTGTGCAGAATTTTCAAAGACAGACAAACAAACTTAGGAGCTCCATTGCCCCTACAGAGCACTAATAAAGGAAGCAGCTCCATTTCACCCTCGCACCTTTGGCCGCACCTCACCGTTCAGTAACTTGGACGCTCCTTGGAGCGAGTACTATCAGCGCAGCAACCTCCAGCCAGCCAGGACGGTGGCCATTACACCAACCTCCTCCTTCAGCCGCAGCTGCCCCGGGCAGCCCTTCCTTCCCCATGGAAGGAGCTCACCCCTTCGCGCTCCCCGCGGCGCCCAGACGCTCCGCGCCCGCCGGCGGAGCTCAGCTCAGGGCGGCGGGCAGGGCCCACAGCTCGACACGCAGGCGGCCCCCCCCCACGGCCCGGAGCGGCGGGAAGCGCGCCCCGCCCGCCAGGGCCGCTAGCGCGGAGCCCCGAGCGCCCACACACGCCCCGGCCTCACCTCGGATATCCACAGCCGCCATGGCCGCGCCGCGCACTTCCGCCCGGCGCCCTGACAGCGGGGAGGCGGCGAGGACAGGAAGCGGGGTAGAGCGGCGCCGGCAACAGAGACGGGCGCCGAGAGCGGCGCCACGCCCGGCGGGGCGGCAGGAGGGGCGGGGCGGGGCGGGGCCTCCGGCAGAGGGGCGGGGCCTCCGGCAGAGGGGCGGGGCCAGCCGGGGTGAAGGCGGGTCCTCGGCCAGCCCTGCCCTGCGGTGGGACGGCACGGCACGGCACGGCACGGCACGGGATGGCATGGCATGGCATGGCATGGCACGGCATGGGATGGCATGGCATGGCATGGCATGGCATGGCATGGCATGGCATGGCATGGAATGGCATAGGATGGGATGGCATGGCATGGGATGGCATGGCATGGCATGGGATGGCATGGCATGGCATAGGATGGGATGGCATGGCATGGCATGGGATGGAATGGCATAGGATGGGATGGCATGGCATGGGATGGCATGGCATGGAATGGGATGGCATGGCATGGCATGGAATGGCATAGGATGGGATGGCATGGCATGGGATGGCATGGGACAGGAGAACGTCCCTCATCCCAGCACGCAGTCTCTGGCCATGAAGCGAAGGCTTGCGCTGCCCCAGCCTCCCGCCACAACCGCAAGGTGACCTGCTCTTCACGGCAGAATGACAGCATTAGTGATGAAAACTAAATGCATTTTTAATGCTAATTCTGAGCTGTTTGTTCAAAAACAGAGATACAGGCGTTCTATAATTGTTTTCACCTCATCTTGGCCCTCTGGTAATTGCCGGTCACGTTCAAAGTGAGAGAAAGGTGGGCTGCAGGTTCCTGCTGAGCATCGCACCCATCCTGGTCGAGTTGGCTGGGGTAGCCCGGATTTCGATGGCCATGTGGGAATAATATGGGATGTTTGAGACACAACCGTGCAGTCGAAACACTGCATGGTTCCTGTCCTGAGGTGCGGATTACAGGTGGAGAGTAATGAAAGCTATCAGGTAAAATGAGGAATTTATGCACACTGCTTTTAATGTCAAAGAAAGGCACCTTAAGCAATGAATATTTAGATATATTCATTCCATTTGTGTGTTTTAAAAATGCATAAAATACTTGGATAAAAACTGGCAACTTTTCATGCCCTAGTGTTTGGATGTCATTTAGTGTCACCAGCCCCCCCAGTGTAATTATTTTTATGTATTTCTCTGGTCAGAGCTAATGAGGAATCTCATCCTCCTATGCCCCCTCTGCTAGGCACTACACATAGATACACCAAAAGAGACTGCCCCTAATTTACAATGTTCGTTGTCTCCAGTGGGTGCAGGACTGGTAGCGCTGAGCACTCCAGTCATGTTACGGGTACAGTGGGGACACTACCAAGGACTACCAAGGACTTCTATAGTCTCAAATAAACACACCTAAATTGAGAAGTCTACATCTACAAATGGAAGGAAAACCATCTCTGTGCACATCTCTAGCAGTCCATGGAGACAGAACAAATAAACTAGCTAAACGCTGTCAGGTGAAAAGTATAGTGTATTTACCCTTATCATTATACTCTGGGCAGTTTCCAAAACATATTAGAGGCTCCTGAACAAGGAGATCATCACAGCGCTTTGGATTCTGCCAACCTGCGTTTGAACTCGCAGATTAATAGTAAAAAGCTCCAAGTCCCATTCCGTGTTCTGGGCAAATCTAGTTCTGCAGTGAAGCACAAGGGAGATTTAAATTCCTATGCTAATGCAAAATTGCTGGGCTTGAATTACTTATGAAACGAGCGATTTGCTACTGGTTTTATAGTAAATAGGCATGGGAAAATGTTCTTTTAAATGCTTATCTTCTGGCTTTGGGGAAAGACATCAAAAAATGAACAAACCAATGATAGAAAATTATGGGCAATACAAGGAAAATGCTGAAATCACAAAATTGTAAAGGAGGGAAAGGGAAGGTTTCAGTGGGCTACTATGAGTGCATCCCCTTTATTTTGTTTTACCATTTTTGCTGGTGGAATTTCCTTCTTTCCACCCTGAAAACAATGATGATGTTACCAGTACCTTCAGATGGCACTACACATGCAGTCATTTACAGAATAGCTTCCAGTAGGCCTCAAAAGCCATCGTTGAATTGTGCTTTAGAAATCCATAGCATGGCCAAATTGCAAAATTCTGGTTTTTAAATCCTTAATCAGGCACTTTTGCTGACTTCAAAGTCTGTTAATTTCTCCTTTTGGTCAGTGCATCTGCCTGTACTTTTCCTTTTCCTGAGATGCTGTTTTCTGCACAGTTTTTATAAATACCACTAATCACATGCATTGACTCTAGAAAAAAAATAGCCAGGCTTGTGTGCTCTTTTTTTCTCCTGGAAAAATGCCATGGGGAAGATCTAGCTAAAGTGGCTGCAATGATGGCTGCAGCTGGTGTTCTCTTCAAAACTGGGTCCCCCCTCGTTGCTCTCAGTTCTGGGCTGCAAAGAGCAGAGAAGCTGGGGGAGAGTGAGAAAAGTGATGCTCCTGGCATCCTCAGAGCATTTTAATACATCTCATAGTGCTCTATTAGTCACCTGTTCGAAGGGATGCGGAAAAAAAAGATAAAACCTTGCTAACAGTCTAAAAGCTTCCTGAAAACAATTAATCTCCCAATAAACCCCAAAAGGCTATCTGTCAAGAAGTTAATAAAGACAAAATGTCAGGATGCCAATGGCTGCTGACAACTGCGGGCAGGAGGGGAAATGAGCTCCCAAGCAACGAAGCACCAGCTATGCCTTCTCACGCGTGATCACATATTAAAACCACACTGAAGCTCCGGATGCTGGCTTTTGTGTTTCTGCAGGCATCTCTGGTCTTAGCATCTCTGCTGCCGCACTGGCATTATCAACGCAAAAGGCCACGACAGAGAAGGATGCAACAAGTCCAATCTGCAGGTGTTGGATCACCCAGAGAGGACTGGCGGGAGAAGTAGAAGCTGCCCCGTGTCCCGAGAGCCGCGTGGCTCAGACGCAGAGCGATGTCCAGGAAGAGGCAGATCGAGCTGTCAGGTAGCCCTGGAGCACGGCATCCATCCCGCACGGCTCTACTTGTCTGCATTTGTTTGCTGGATTGGGAGTCAGCCGGTGTTTTATTTCCACACAGTTTCCAAAGGGCAGATGATCAGGAGCCTGGAGCAGAGCCCCGGCCCCGCTCGCTGCCAATGAGCAGGCAGTGAGTGACCGCTTACAGCCAGGGCTTGCCTGGGAGAGGGAAGGGCAGGAAAGCAAAGCAATCACCTCCCCATGCATCCCCTGTATTGCACATGCCTAATAATCTAATAATCCCAATCTCCCGACCGCACTACAGACTTAGCGTTTGTAGAATACCTCTCGGTAAGCTTTGAATGCCCTCATTTTACCGTGCGTTATAAACCCTAATGTGGCCAAATTGCAAAGTCCTTGATTTTTATGCCCTTAGTCAGGCACTTGGCTTATCTGAAAGAAGGTTTTAATAAAATAAGAGTCTATCTGATGAATGAAATCAGGATTTGCTTTCCTGGTTTACTGTATTTTCTATTAAAAAACAGGGCTTTGGTCTGGCAGTGAGCCCTTTGCTACCCAGTGGGAGGATGCAAAACGTGGACAGGCTGGCCAGATCAGGAAACAAAAAGAAACGCTTAATTTCATTTTTTTCAAGATTGGAGAGAGCTGCAAAATCCAACAAGCAGCATTGGTGGCAGAACATGAACGAAACCTCTAAAAACCTCTCTGCTTGAACAACCCCAGGCCTTATCATGCTTAAAATAAAGGGGTTTATTTCATTTCAGTGAAGAATTTTTGTCTCTGCTCTGTCCATTTAGTCACATACCTTTTTTTTCTGCACTTTCTGTCTACCTAAAACAGATTTCCTCACCTACTATGCAATCTTAATGTTCTCACTCTGTCACTGTCTCAGGCACGTAAATGGCCAGGCAGGTCCTTGATTGGATCCCTTCTTCCCCGCTCTCCTTTCACATTATTTTTTCCTACCGGTGGTTGCCTGGTAACCCTAACACCTCTGCTTCCTTCCTAGGAATTTTATGTGTTCTCTCCAACAGGTACCGATAAAAACTCATTATTTCCATCCTGACTGCTATGTCCCTTCTTCATCTGTGCCTCCGCACTACGCAATGTTGAAGGCAGACAAGTCACCCAAGCATTGACCCGAGGCTAGCTATCCCCCCGCATAGCCAGGGCTGCTCATCCCTGGGCCCAGAGAGAGAGAGAGAGAATTAACGCTAACGACTGAGCTAACCTAAGGTGGGGAACTTGGTGCATTTGCTGCTAGGCCTGTGAAAAATGAGCTATAGCAAAGTGTTCCTTCTCTGCCGGGTAACACTGCATTACTGAAGGTTACTTGCGAGGTAATTGGACACTGTTTTGGGCAGAGGAAAGTTCCAGTTTGGTAGGGGTGGCATGAGTTTATGGGGGCCTTTCAGCTCAACAGCTACATGGGGCTTTTGCCTGCTTAGTCTGCACAAGGTATTTTCAGAGAGGGGATTTACTCGGTCACTGCAAGTGTGGCTGAGAAGGTATGTGTTCCTCTTTCTTTCCATTCAGAAGCTGCCGCAGAGGGCATCACTACAGGCTTCACCTTGTTGCCCTATAGCCTCTAAGCTACAAGGTCCTCTACATGGTAGGAAACTAGTAGTGAATCAGTGCTCAGCATGGGCTCTGGGAACCAATACAAGTGCATAAGTCTGCTCAAATAGTTCTGGACTGCAATTTGCAGAGGAATCCCATTCTCAGGAGCATCCATCCCTTCTCCTGCAGGACCAGCAAAATTCCTATCACAGGCTGCATTAAAAAATGATGGGTTTTCCTCCCCAAATACAGATTATCTCATCTTTGGCTTCAGTATGGTGCCAAAGAAGTAAGGTTGATCCCTTGGGTATCAGAAAAATATCAGCCCATCATGCTGGTGCTGCACTCTCCATCATCAGAGACTGAGATTAGTCTTGCTCTGCCTCTTCACAGAAACTTAAAGAGGCTGTACTTGTGACCCTGCCCTCACAATGTACAAAGCTGGAAGCAATCTAGCTTGGCAAGAGGACGCTTCCCAGTACATCTTGCATGTGAGAGAAATCTCCATCTGGGGATGGGATATTCTCTCAACCAGATCAGCCAAGAGTGGGCCAGTTGCGAGTATTTTACATCAGACTTTGATAGGAAAGAGTAGGTTAAATTAATTGAGCCCACATCACAGAGATTCAGCATGTGCTTCAAACAAGTGACAAACCTGCACTGATACCAGAGCTTCATCTGTATAATTGAAAGTGCCACAGCACCTCTCTGCTTTGCAGATCATACTGAAGTGAGTAGGTATGTGGCAACTAGCAGAATGTGCTGGGATAGTTACACATCCAGCAAAGAACTAGTCATGTTTTTCTGTCGGTACAATGGAGAGTGGAGCAAGGACACTTAGAGATTAACAAGCAAAAGATCTTACGTGATCAGTCCCCCCACTCCCCTCTCCCCAGTGTTTTAAATATCCCCTTTGTTGAACAGGAAAAAAATCAGGATAGCAAGGCAGGAGATACACGAATATAGCTGACCTACTGGAGAGAAGCCAAAACAGCAAAGCCAGGCATGTGTTTCTGGGGCTCCACTGGGACTCAGAAGCTATCATGATCCAGTGATAAATAATGATAATAGGAACATCAGGAGGTGAATACAGACAAGCTATATGTCCTACAAATCTGTCAAAAATTAACATTTACCATCAGCAATACACCACATGACTGACCTTCATAGCTTGATTCAATGCCATGTAGACTGTTGTCTGAGGGAACAGAAAGTAAGGCAGGGCAACGAGCACCCTCCATCAATAGGGCTGTTTCTCCAGGACAGGCTTCCCCAGTACAGGACAATCAGCAGCAAAGTGTTTCATTCACATATTGAGCACTGTATCTGTAAAAAATTGCATCTGTAAGAAATTGCATTTCTGCCCAGCAGAAAATGCCTTTACATAATCAGCCTGCGCTCCGTACTGACAAAGGACACCATGAGCCTTACCAAGCTATACGGTCTCGTTCACCCAGCCCCAAAATATATCATTAAGCCTTGTTTAGTCTCTGCCGCTTTATCAAATCTCTCAATCATGTTAAATTTTTGTTTTTATTCCAAGTTGTAACAAGATTTGGATTTAAGGAAGGTTGAGCTAAATGAGTTTCCTTCCCTTTGTAAATCCACTATCAGAGCTGTGGCAAAAGTAATATCCTTCAGACTTAAGCTCCAGGTTGACTGGAGCATCTTTTCCATCCATGTTATCCATCTATGCAACTCAGGATGGTTGTTCCTTCCTAAAAGGGAAAGGTGCATGGAAAGGAACATTTTATGGCTTCTGACTTACTAGTCTTTGAGACGAAACCTTGGATTCCATTCTGGGCAGAATAACTGGTCATTTCAAACTGTATCTCAGGTGAGTAGGAAGGATACAGTAGCTGTAGCTTGAATTTTTGTATTGCTCATGGGTTTTCTACTTTGTCGTCCACAGTGGATTTTATGGCAGATCAAATGTCTCCTCTGTCTTTGAACATTTACAATAGTGGACATGGAAAGCTGTATTCATCACACATTTCTCTCTCTGTATGACTCTCATTTGTTAAGATTCATATGTCTACCTATGTTTTATAGTTATTATTTATCAGATTTATCAGTATATTTTAAAATCTCTTTCAGTCTGTCTACAGGAAAAATACAGAATATACTAAATGTTGTAATTTCTTGGTTTTCACCCCAAAGATCTCGGGCCCGTCAGGTCAGGAGACATTGACTTTCCCATTTGTGAATAATATGTTTCTGAAGCCTGACTACCTTTTACTGCTGATGGAGTGGAAGTGACTATATACCGCATTTGTTTTCCAGATACTAGCCATATCGTATCCCATACGAATTTTCAATGCAACAGCTTGTCTCAATGACATCCAGAATCTAATTCTTTTTAGGAGCTGCGTTTCTCATTTCTGTAACCCTGAGACCTCAGTCAGTTGAGCAGATAAACACTGGATTTATGAGTGCAAGGGTATGTCAGAATACCACCTCTCAAACAGGAGAAAAAGAATCATCTATGAAGCTACAAAGACGTTGCTGCTTATCCAGTCTGTCTACACAAATCAACCTTTTCATAAAATATTTGCTGCGATAAAGAAGTGACCTACTTGCTTTCAATCTACAGAAGACTGTGTTACACAATGATCTGATTTGTAACGTGAGCATGACGCTAAGCGATTGTATCAACTCCTATATCCTTAATGCAGCTCAAATATCTCATTTCAACATCTGTCCTAATTGTAAAGCACTCTTAATGCATATGGTAAATATTTAGAAGCAAGTTTCTAAGTACTTTGTCCATGCCTGTCATCTCTTCATTCCCCCATTCACTAGTAAAATGCTAAAAACACATCATACCTTGATAAGGTGGCTTCATATATACACTGATACTGGCCCTAATCCCCAACCCCCTGTAAGAGCTGCGGCTGAGAAGCCTCATCCCAGCAGGCGGTGCGGGACACGTCAGAGGGGCTGGGTCCTTGGGAGAAGGGGGAGAGACTCGGGAGAGAGGTGGGAAGGTAATTCAGCTGAGATGCACAAAGGTGTTGCTAAGAGGTTGGACTTTAACCTCGGGCCCCTGTCACCTGTCCTGGATCACGCTCCCAAAGGTGACTGCCCTGCCATGCCACAGGAGTCAGTCTCTGAAATCAGCAGCTTTGAGAGCTCTGTGCTGCTCGTGAGCGTGTGTTCACCCATTTTGAGTTATCAGCTGATGGGTTTGTGGCAGTCTCCTGTTCTCATGCGTACTTATCTACAGAGGGTAGATTACCTACTTATCTACCTAAGAATCATTTGAGTAAACTGTGTGGCTTACATGGAGCCCTTCACATTTAGTAATGTAAGATATACATATGAGTTACTGTAGGAAGAACCTTAAACACAAAGAAGAAAGAATAATAAACTAAAGCAAATACTAAATGGGTTAGCAAGTAAACAACACAAGGACAATTGCGACATACCCCATTACTCCCAACAGACTGGCCCAATTCCCAGCATCCCCAAAGCCTCCCAATACAGAATAAGCAATCTTGCTAATAAGGTCAAGCATATCTTATTCTTCTAACTGCTCTGTATTTTTCAGTACTGGTATTTCTAAGCCTAGCACTGTGATGAGAATGGTCAAATAATTGTGCAACGCCATAAAGAAAGGCAACAGCCCAGTGAGAGATTTTTCTAGGCTGATCCTCATGAGAAAACTGTCCTTAATTGAAAACCAATGGACTAAGAATGAAATGAAATCTGGATACTGAAGTCAGTGGGTAGTTGATGGGAGATGCAATCAGGGAAGCAAACAGAGGCATGGTGAATGAGTAATTTCATAAATCTATATTAATACAGATATTTTCATTTTAGAGGAAAACTGCCCATTTTCTTTCTGTTCAGTCAGTGTAGATTTGGTTAATATAAATTATGAGAATAATGAGGCCACAAAAAGCCTGGTTTCAGATTAATTCCTTATACACTGCACCTGACTTTGGCATGAGAAAATCCTAGAGAGCTGCAAAGTCTGTTATCTACTGTAGATTTGGCAGGTTTGCAGACAGGCTCTCAGAAAGTCTGTCCCATATGCCCATGTACTTCACTGGTATATGCACAGACCTCTGAATTTATGCAACAGGAATTTTGCAAGTCCATCTTTTATAGAAGGGATGTCTTACTGACTTTAGCTGGACCAGATCAAGCCCCTACAACTTTTTGTCCCTGTTTAGAAAATGAGTTTCCTCCTTAACCACCTTTCTCCACTGTGCCCATCTCGGTAAGTTTGGTTACTCATCTGGGAATAGTATCTCCTTTTTTTATTTGTAGAGATCCACGCCTTTGGAGTCTTGACTACAATCCACCTCTGGTACAATCTGGAAAACAATCAATGCATGTCACTTCACAGGTTTGTCTGAAGAAAACAGTGAGTCAGGGCTCAGACAAATTCTGCTTGCTATTCCTGTCACAAGGGATTACTAAAAAAAGGCTGGCCATTTTTTAAATTAATTTAGGATTAAATCGGCTTCTCCAGAGAACAGTCATCTGGATACCAAATACTACCTGTAGGATGATGACAGATAAAAGAGGTTTGCCCATTTTGCCTGTTTATGCCTCAACATGGATTTTTCACTCCCACCGATGTTTAGCCTTGCTTCCTCACTCCTGTGCTGCCGTGGCCTCTGTTTGTCCCTGCTCTAGAATCCGGATTTGTACAGGTGTTCCAGCCACCAGCTCATCTTTCTAGAAGTTGCACCAGCTCCATCTTCAAACACACATTGCTTCCCCACTGAAGTGCAAAGGTACTGTTTTTATTGTAGTATTTTCCATTTTCTTCCTCATCCACGAACCTCCTTTTAGTTCATCTTTTCCTCTTTCTACTCTGTCTTTGTTCTTTCATATTCTCACTACCTCTGATTTCAAAGCTCCTGTTCAGCTCCTTCTCTGGAGCATCCATCTGATGTTCTCTAGACCACTGATTCTCCATTTTTCAAATCCCTGCTAGAAATAGATTTTCTCCTTTCCCTAGCTAGTATTTAACTGCTATCTGCCTTGAAACCACGCAGTATTTTATAGAAACATTGGGTTGGAATAAAAAATTACTTCCATCCTCCACACCCAACATTAATCAGGACTATATCTCTGTTTTTAGTAAATACTGTATATTGTATATACTAAAGTTTTTAAATAAGCTGTTATGAAGGAGGAAACATATTATTGATGTATCAAGACAGGAAGCTTATAGCTGCCATCCAAGACAAAGGAATTCCCAGCTTTAGATGCTCAGAGCAGCAATTTCCCGTAGTTGTCCGACAACATGTGCTATATTTTTTAATGATTTTCATACTCTGATCCTCTAAGGCAAGTGCAGGGTAGGGAAAGAGGATCATGAATATAGCTTACGATAGCTCTCTTTTTTGAGACATTTGGAAACATTGCATTGAAACTACCTTTTTAACCTGGTGTATTCTGATGACATATATTTTATATTGCCCTAACAGTCATATACAAAGTATTTCAAACTTTGCGTCATTTAACCTTGTATTACCTGAGGGACACAACTTGTACAAGATACTTTCTCCAGAGCAAAACTGACCCATGTAACAGCTTGCCTACATTTTAGATGTCCTAATTTAGAAATAGCCCAAATAGAGCTGCATGAGAGTAATGCTGAAAATTATACTTTTAATGGCAACTGTTTATTTTAAGAACCAAAGTCTTTGGATTGTATTCCCATTGCTGCTGATTTAGCTAAGGACTCTAATTCCTGTCTGTGTAAGTACACATGCACGTATACGTATACAGGACACGCATTTTTGCATTCACCAAGGACACTTCATCAAAAGCCTTCACATATTGCCTGTCAATGATGTTTGGGAGCCAAGCCATCAGGCCAAGGAACATTTCACTGTCACACAAAATGCAGAAGTGAATTAAGAAAAGGCCCAAGGCAGGCAGCAACAACGAAGAAATCTTGAAACATTAGAGAAAACTCAAATGCCAAGACAGCAGCCAAAATCTCCTCAACACCAGGAAGCCTTCCTTTCCTGAGCTGCCAGGACACTCCTGCTCAGGGCTAAGAAATTACTGTGACAGCTGTGCACAGACAAGTGGGCCATAAAGGCTCTTTGGACTCTCCTCAGGGCGATCTTGTTAATACAAGCTGTGCACAACAGCTTATGGGGAAAGAAATACCTTTTCAAAGAGTATAACAATGCAACAAGAGTATGTTGCAGGAACCATTAAATAAATTTTCTGCAGTGAAATCCTCAGTGAGCGTCGATTAAATAGTGATAGTGCTAACCTCTACGTGTCCGCACTTGGGACCTTACATTTGCAACATCACGTGGCCCTTCTAAATGAGTTTGAAAGGCTTTCATAGATCAAGGTCCATTAGAATTTCTCTTCTCTTTGCAGGATGAAGCAATGATGTTTCCTCACTTAAGGTTCACTTAAGCTCCTGGTATACATAGAGTTATACTGATACCACACCGTACTGGCCACCTTCCATCACTGCAGTGTCCTGGGAGATGAGGTCTGGCCTGGAAAGCTGCCTGGATGGGGAACAGAACCATTTTTATAACAAAAGAAGAAAGCCAAGAACCTCACATGTGAACTGCAGGCCTGATGCTACTAGGATCACGAACAGATCGTAAGCCTGTGACCATGCTGCCTGGGGCTTTGCACTCACCAGACCTCACAAATTTGTTTCTAGCAAATCTGGGATTGCACCTCCTCAGGAAAACCCCACATGTTGCAGGATGATGAATGTTGGGTATGCAGCAAGAAGCATTCCTCTTTCAGAGCTTTTCTCCCTTTTTCTGCTTTCTTGTGAGCAGATCACCCATACATGTGGTAAATGACCTTAAAGATCTCCAGTTTCCACTGCAGCTTTCACTCAAGTGGTTTCACTCAAGCACTTCTTTAGGTACAAGAATCCCCATGCTCAAAAATGGATCTGTCTCTAGGATGAAGTGAGCCATCTGCTTAGCTGTGCACTGCAGCACCCTCAGCATGTGAGGAGAGAGAGAAAAGCAAGCAGAATAACTATATCCAACTGGAAAAGCAACTGCGAATGCATTTACACTGAAATTTGACCCAGGCCCTGCAGCTTACACTTCAAACTCAATAACAGCACAAGCGTATTAAAGGTCAGGAGCATAAAACACCTTCATCTCACCTCTCTTCCAAAGATAGCATAGCTAACTGAGCTGCAGGGCCTGCCAGTCTGCCGACAGAGTGGCTAAGTACTCTCTTAGGGGAGAGTACCATTTACTGCATCATCAGCCACACTTCCTGAAATAGGCTGTTTCTCCTTGGAGGCCACTCATCTGATCACCATCTACAACTTGCAGGGACTTTTGAGACCAGGCAGGAAAACAGTAGAAACTTTCCCTCTGATGTCAGCCCAGTCCGGTACGTCTAGCACAGCAAGAGCCTTCCCAGGGGCCTGGGTTTGGTACTCATCAGGCATGACAAAGTTGGTAGGCATTGAATCTTCACCTTAGCAAAGATTGCCCCATGACATAAGACAATAAAAACGGATGCCACGTGTGAGATAATTCATGTAAGCCCTGGTTTTCAAAGACGTCGCCAAACTAGGAACTTTCCAGACAACTCTGCTTGTTGTGAAATCTTAACTCCTTCGCACGTCACTGGAACAGATATTAAAAAGGCAGCCGCTTCCCTAGCAGGTCTGCTTGCTCTGTAAAATTAGTGCTTACAGTTTTCCTCTTTCAGTTCAGCTGTAAGAAGGGTTGGGAATAGCTGTGCCTCGCACTATCTGGCTGTCACGCAAAGCAAGCAATTAGAAGCACAAGCGTCCCCATTTGCTCCCACGCTTCATTTTTAATCTCATAAACAGAGATGGATCCACAAAACTGAGGGAGAGACCTTTTTTCAAGCTTAGGGGTAGTTAGATGCACATTTGATGTGTGTCTATATGTTACCATGAAAGAATTCAGCTGAATGAGATTTACAGCCGTATGCGTGAGTTCAACCCAGGGGTGCTGGTGTCAGTTATGTAGGTAATGGGCAAATAATGACAAATATGCACTTATCCTGGAGTGCAATTGCAACCACTGCTTGATCCTGAAGGTGTAAGCACGATGTAAAGACTAGGTAACAGTCCTAATGTGGACACATAAACTGAGCAGGCTTTACTGCTGGTGGTCACTGGATGGCGTTTCTCTTCTGAGTGCCAGCAATTCAAGATTTATGGGGAGTTAGTGCATTTTAGGATTCTTTTTATGTTGTTCAGTAATTCAATTTCCAGTTACACTCACCTACTGTCTGATTAGACTCAAACCCAAGTGACTTACTGCACACCTGTACAGATCTGAACACCAAGTGTCACCTGGTCCACTCTTGGAGTTAAGTGATCTTTACTGACCTTGAACTACTTGCCATTTACCTGGGCAGTAAGAGGATGCCAGACACGAGCAGCCCTGCAGTAACTGCTTCTGTGCAGTCTCCTGTTCCCCACTAATGCTGCACAATATGCACTCTTTCAGCGTTACAGGAATGAGTGTCTTCACCTGCGTGAAGGGTCAGAGCAGGCACCCTGCCAGTCGTGGTGGAGCAGCTGATGCACAGTAACTCGAGCCCATACTGCCGTGGCACAGCATTAAGCAGTTCTGCAGGTCTCCTTGGGGCAGTGGTAACCGGGACGATAGAGCGAGGGTCTGCTTCCTTAGGGTCTCAGTAAAAGCATTGTTCTCAAGTCAGATCTAGGTCACTGCGAACTCAAAAACCTCACACCGTGCTCCTTTGCCTGGTGTAGATGTGCCTTCAGAATTAGGACAGCCTTGGATGCTGGTAGATAAGATAGAGGAAAAATGAGGGCTGAAAGATACAGGAGTGCCTACTTTGCAGTTCTCAGTATCCGCCTGACAAGAAAGATGTGGGTGGGGTTTTTTCCAAATCTACTCTTTTCACACACAACAGAGGAATCAACCTCGCTGCTCTTCAGTCCAGCCTGAGTAAAGTGCAAGAGCTTTCCCAGAACACTGGGGTTCACTTGAGAGATTATAGCTGCAGCCTGCAGATGGGCTGTCAACCAATGATTTTAAGACATTAAAAGTGTTTTTCAAACTTTGTTGGCAGCATTCCCTTCCAGTGTGACTGTTCTGCAAATCAGAGTACTCATTTTTAATTAAAGTGAAAAAGAAACACTGGGAATTATGATAAATGGTTTTGATTTGGCCTGTCTTGGGTCCTTTAGCCTCCATGGCTAAGCCTCTTAGTTAGCAATTTGTTATCATCTTTATGAAAAAGAGAGAAATAATTCAGTATGTTAAAAACAGAATTTGGAACAGTCATTTTCATTCTGAACAGCTGTTCTGTTTAACCATCTACCTCTTAATATTCTTTATCAGCAAACATTTCTGTGACAAAGATACTGCTCATATACACGCGCAAGGAATGGCTTGTCATGGAGACGCTCTTATTTGATTGCAAACGTTTCTGTTCACCATTCTTCCTTGATTGTATACTATTCCTGGGAAATTCATTGTAGTCCTGATTAACCATTCTCAACCAGGCAATCAGCAGGCACCAAACAGCCCAGCAGGATCGACTGACCGATCACACAACCCAGACTGTGGACGAAAACCCATGCACAATACTAAGTGAAGTGTGTTGCATTTGATGAACATTTGTAAACAAAGGATCTCTCGTGCTAAAAGAAATGGTTGACTGCAACAAATGATATGGAGAGATCAAAGGAATTTGTACCAAGGTGGCAACCTTTTCTTGCATGTGATTTTATTTCCCTTTCCTCTCTTCCTTGGCTATAACTACATAAGACAATCTCGCAAGCAAAGCATATCAGAGGCTTCTCTGCTTTTGTTTTCCCAGGTCTTTCAGAAGCTGTGTCTCTTCTTTTCCCTGTACATGAACTAAAGGCTGTGGTGCAGAGCTTTACATACGATTTGGAAATAAATAATGGATGATTGACTAAGCTGGTGACAGACTGTAGCAGCAGCAGCTGTGTATGCTGGAAGCCTGCTGCAGCTTGGGACTTCTCTTTCCAGCTGAATGGAGGCAGTGAGGAGTCTTCTCTCCCGTTCACAAGAGCTTGACACCATTTTCATCACAGTCTGGTTTTGGCCCATTTAGAAAGGGGTGAGGCTTCTGGTTTGCCTCTGTAAGTATTCATAAAGGACTTGATGAAACAATTCTCACATGGCCAACAGCCCCATCAACACCACTGAATGCACAAGGAGAGCGGGACTGAGGCCTTACAGCCTGCACTGCTTTCCAAATTGATACCTGTTTTTGAATATATACAGACTTGAGTCTTCATAGCAGCCCTTAAAGTTTCAATTTGTAAAAATCTCACCCAACGGCATAAAAGCTACAGCGAATTCACATCCAGCTAGAAAAATGCATCACCAGAGCCCAAGTGCCCAGCCTCCTTAGCTCTCCTCAGAAGCCTTTCCAGTTTCCTTATAGCACTGTCCTCAAATACGAGGAATCTGTTCCACATCTGTCTGTAAATTAATCATCCCATTGGGCAGACACAAATGATCGCAGCTAGAGGAATGTCTGAAGATCTCACAGATATGTGTCCAATATCTGTCTCAATATTTATGGTTTCACCCAAGAACACATCTCCCCACCATGAACAGGACCCCACAAAGACAATTTTCTTCAGGCAAGCTGTGAGCAGGAAATTATGGTTTAGTGAGTCACAGATCCTAAAATATTATAATAATAATAACAATAACAACAACAACAACAACAACAATAATAATAATAAAGCAATGCAAGTGTATGGTTTTGGAATGTGCTAAGGAAATCTCAGTGTGGAGGAGGAGAGACAGGCACACCCAGGCAGTTTTAGACACTCACGGCACCTAGGGGCATCCAGACAGACAGGCATGCCCCATCTATTACAGCATGAGACAGACAAGCACGTTCTGCTTCTATGGACAAAAAACCTCACCGTTGGACAAAAGACAGGCACGACAGCTAATACGGACCAATACCATGACCTCACCTCATGGCATACAGATAATGACTGCAAACTGGCTTCATTTTATCTGAATGTATGCCTTATTTCACAGTCCAGTGTACCTATATATTATATAAACCTACTCTTTCTGATGCTTTCAGGTTCCTGTCAGGTTTTCAAGCTGGATATCATTAGAGGTGTTGACCATCTGCAAGGCTGTATGGGGAGTCTAGTGGGCCCCTGGCAGCTGAAATCTAGATCTGGACATCACATCATCTGTTAAATGAAACGTGAGGTATCTCTCAAGTATAAATCTTGTCTCACTTGGAAAGGTGATAGTTTCTCCTGTTTTCCCTCAAGCACCACGTTCCCCTTGAAAAAGAAACAAACAAAAGCAGTCCCTTACAAGAACGCTCAATGTGGTGACCCTATGACTGACATTGTGATGTTTTCTAAGTATTTCAGTGCAGCCAACACATTATGTAGCTCCTCTCTAGGAGGAAGGAGCTGATGGGCTAAACTGACCTTTGCCAGCCATCCTGCACAAATCTTATGGCAGCTTTAAATTCTCTGGCTGAGGGATCCAGCTCTCAGCTGAGGGATACTGTTTGGTATCAACATAGAGTCTAAGTTGGCCAACAAACAGCAATCATTCAGACACTTCTGTTATCGTCTATTCTCGGATTTACACAGTTGTGACATTCTTCTTCATATTCACCAGCAATCTGTCAGGAAGAGAGCTTGGACATTTCTGGAAGAACTACAAGACAGAAAACTCATTTGGGTGCTTTAGGCAACATTTGGGACTAAGCCACAGTTTGGTATATTCAGTATAGTTCATAATGTGAGGAGCACCCAGTTTTGTCAATATTTTGTGACCTTTTCTGACCACATCTGCACCCATATTGGCAGTGACCACTGCCAGACTCTTCTGTAGGAAAACTTCAGCTTCGCATAGCTTGTTTCAGGCATCCACTGTTGACCAGTAACAAAAGGAAGAAATCTCAAAGATTTCCTTAAGGCTAATGCATAGGGGGGGAGAGAAGGAAAAGTCACCCATGTCTCAGTGCCCCTATACTATGTATGTCCATGGGCTCAGGCAAACTCTGAAAGAGGGAGGCAACATGAACTCCCAATGTCACTTTGCCGCACCGCCCTCCAAGAAACCAGTCACTTCTTCGATTGCTTCTGCAGCTGCTCAGATCTGAAGAATTAAACCTCTGTGGCAATCTCCTTTCCCCTGGCAAAGTCAGCGTTCCAGCACAAGAGACATACATTGTCCTTGTGAATTCTCCTGAACAGCAATCAATAATGGTACGACAAAACCTCTGAAGTTACTAAAACTCACTTTGTGCAATATGACTAGCAGACAGATTAAAAAATGACCCAGCAGAAATTTTCCTTCCTTAATTTTTAGGTTCCACACATCAATTCCACTCTAGCTACTGTGACTAATATCCACCACCACCACACCCGCCTGCCCAGGGTTTCCTGATTCTAGATCACACATACTTTGAGCAAGATTTGTAAGTAACTTATCTTATTCTTGTCTTGAGGTACCTGAAAATGCTGAGCATCCATTTTCATAAAGTACAATTTTGTGAAGATGTGTCTAGTAAGCACCTGGAAATCAAAGCACTTGAAATCATGTAATCATTGCTGAATATCTTAGCTCTAATTTCTCTCATGCAACTGTTTTCAAAATTATACTTTTATCACAAGCATGATGCTATTTGCTTCTCCTTGAGGCTCTGGCTCTTGGATTCAAGTGCGTAGACGTATGTCTCTAGCACCCTGTGACCACCACCTCGGCAAGGTCCAGCAACCCAGCAGCAGCAGACTCACATTACCAATGCATAAAGCCCAACTTATTAGCCCTGCTAACAAGGAATTTTCCAGGCACCAGTTCCAGTCCTGCATTAATATCTTTGCATGGAGCTGTGCTGCACAGCTATCCCAGTTTGCCCAGCACTGCCCCACCACAGGCCATCACACTAGGCTGGACATACCTCAAAGAGAAACCTAAGTCTCCATTTTAAAATGTCTTCCTGGTTGCAGAGGGAAGCTTGAACACATTGTACCACAGCTGCAGCTTTACCATGTAAGAGTTACATGGGTAATGAAAAGATGCCTCCCAATATGTTACTGAGAAAAAAATCTCACTATATTTTCATGCATCCTCTAATTTTTAAGCATGAGGTATGACCTACAGAATATACCGGCACAGCAATGCACCCAAAATACATCAAACTGCTCTAATACACAATGCAGACATGGTGTTTGGCCTAACAAAGCAAAGCCTGGTGCTGAGAGCAGTTTTTCCGCTGTTTGTCTGCACAGGGAGAGCCACTCCCACTGATACCCCCAAACCGGGGAACGCTCCAGCCATCAGTGAGCACCGACCCATTTTTCAGCAGCACATGGGGAAACCTGATTCAGGAAAGTCAAAGTCCCCGAGTGGCTGATGCCTGGGCAGTTGCTGGGCCTTGGCTTTTGATGCAGAGGACACAGCAGGCTTGTTTGCCCGGCACTCGTTTGCCCAGCGATACGGAGTACACACACCAAAACGCCTTGAGGGACCATGAGCCGGTGTAGGTGGCGGATGGCCGCTGGTGGGATCTGGGAGAGGCGAGCGAGAAGGGAAACTGGGGAGAGGAGGGGAAAGGAGGAGCTGGGACCCCGGCCGGCAGCCAGGGACGTGAGACCCTAAGGTGCGGGAGGGCAAGGCACGGGAAGGGGACGCGACTCGGCAACGAGGGGCCGCAGGGAGCCCAGCGTGAGGGGGAGCGGGAGGGCAGGTGGGGGGCCGGTGGGGATGGCCAGCTCGGGGAGCAGAGGGGCCGGGCACGGACTCGCGCCTTGCCGGGCCAGCGCGGAGGGCAGCGAGCGCGGCCGCTGCTCCCCCGCCCCTCGGCTTCGCCCTCGCCCTCGCCGCCCCTCGCTGCGCCGCGCCGCGCTGGGCGGGGGTCGCGGCGGGGCGGGGGGCGGCGGTGCCCGCGGCGGGCGGCTGGCGGCGGGGGCGGGCGGAGGCGGGCGCCCCGCGGGCTGCGGGGCGGGGGAGGAGGAGCGGCGGCCGCCGGAGGATGGGAGCGAGCGGCGGAGCCGGGGAGCGGCGCGGGGGCAAGGCCGGGAGCGCGGCGGCGGGCGCCGCGGCATCGCCCGCGTAGGGCGGCGCGGGAGCCGGGCGGCGCCGCGGCCATGGAGAGGGCGAGCCCGGCGGCGGGGAAGCTGAACGCCGGCGGCCGCGGGGCGGGCGATGGGCACGGCCCCGCGGGGGGCGCCCAGCCGCGGGCGGCGGCGGGCGGCGCGGAGCCGGGGGAGCTCATCGGGCGGGCCCTGGATTTCAAGAGCGAAGGGGCGCAGTGCTACAAGGACAAGAAATTCCGGGAGGCCATCGGCAAGTACCACCGCGCCCTGCTGGAGCTCAAGGCGCTGCTGCTGCTGCTGAGCCAGGAGCCGGCCGGGCAGCGCCCTCCCGCCGCTGCCGCCGCCGCCGGGCTCAGCGAGGAGCAGCGGCAGGCGGTGGAGGCCATCGAGGTTGACTGCTACAACAGCCTGGCAGGTCAGCGGGGCCGCGGGGCGTGGGGCGGCGGGGTCCCCCCACCCTCGCCGCGCACACCTCCCTTCCCCTCCGCAGAGTAGCCCTGCCTCACTTCTCTGCTCGTTTAATCGCCTTTCCTTCCGTTGTCTTCCATTTTTAATTTTGTTCGCACGGTTGGCACAGAAGCGCTGCCGGTGCGCGGCTCGGCGCCCGGCTGCCTCGGGTAGCGCTGGGGAGGGGGCGCACGGCCAGGCCGCTCCTTGCGCGGGGGCTCCTCTGCAGCCCCGCGGCCCCCCAGCCCTTCCCCGGGCTGCTCCAGCCGCCACGGGGTGAGCCCCGGGTCCTCTTCCCCTGGGAGACAGGTGAAAAGGCAGCGGTGCGTACGTGGGATGCTCGGACTTGAGAAATCCCGGCTGGGGAAGCGGCCAGGATCGCACGCTGCGTTTTTCCCTCAGCCCGAGATGTCCTTCGGTCCCCTCGCCACGGCTCCAGTTCTGGTGCCGGTAATTAACAGTATTACAGAGAGGGAGACTCCTTCTACCACATTTGATGTAAGGAAAGGGAAGGGTTTGGGCGCTGCGGCAATAGCTCCAAATAGTACTAGATATAAAAAGAATTTTTTGGCCTCTTAGCAATGAAAGTTGAACGCAAATACAGGACTGGCTTTTCGCTAGCCGCCAGTCACCACTGTGCTCAGTAGACATTTGATCATCACTCCCTTTGCTCCCTGCCATCTGTTTGGAAGTGCTGCAGGAAGATGGAGGGGAGGGATGGGGGGTTTAACTACTTTGTGGTCTGATTCTGAAGTCCTTACAGAGACAGAACTCCTCTTGACTTCAAGGAGCTTTACCCAAGCCAGAACTGCAGGAGCAGAGGTTATTTTTCGTCCCTAGCAGCGCATGGATTTTTCCTTTCCAAGCCTGAAAGCATCTCTAAAACAAAAACTTCTGCCTAGGTACATGCAGGGAAGTGAGTGTTCATAACCTGAACAAGGGGCACAGAATGACAACATTAATAAAGCTCTGCTATCTTCCAGAAGGATGAAGGGTCACTCATTACCCTTTACATTTTGGGGGGGAAAGCTGGCGAAAATCAGGACCTTAGTGTGTCGGCTGTCACCATCATTTGGCTTTTAGCTTTCTAAACAGAGTTGATTAGCTTTGTTTCCTGTCGTCTAGTGCTAAAAAAGATGCAGGATAAAGCAAATGGTTTGAAACACCAAGCCAGAATCTCCTCTTGTCTTAAATCCCTGCCAATCTGTTATACTCGATATGCCTTTTGGGATGTAATGGGGGGCACAATTTAGCCTCCTTTCATCACGTTTTCAAATACTCTTTCTTCAAAAGCCTGTTGAAATCACATAGAGGGAGAGGCAGGTGAGATTCCAGAGCGATACCATAATTGCACAGCTGTAATTTTGTCTCTCTCCAAATTTCTGTTCACAGGTTTATTAAAATCCATTGTATTTGGCAAGGATCATTTAGATTGGCAGGGTTATACAAAGAGCCCATAATACTCTGAACAATATAGCTCGGTGAGTTCCTGAGCCTGAAAAAGTACTCAGGAAATATCTCTGCTAGATACAAATGAGACGTGGTAGGTAGAAGGTAAATGAAGTGGGAGAGAGGGATGCAGTTTGCTTCTGTGGCGCTTTCTGCTGAGTATACAAGTTCCACTCGCTAGAAATGGGTCTGCTCCTGCTGACAGAGTTGTCCTGCATAACGGTCATTGTCCAGCTCATTTATTTACTGTTTTGGGGTTTTGTGGGGAATTTTTTTCACTGTTGGTTGTATTTGATCTCGTCAGTGGCAGCAATCAGTGGGAGAGAGAAACGTGCTCCATCTTTAACCTAGATTTGAACAGATTTTTTTCCTAAATTTAACCAGTGTGAACACAGGAGGAGATGAGTATAATTAACCCTGGAGTTGCAAGCAGTGCTTTTCCTGGGATAACCCCGCAGTGGGTCAAGGTGTCATTTTGCACAGCTGGTTGTCACATGTTTTCGGTAGATGGCACGCACAGAGCAGAGAACAGCATTTGTCTTGGAAATGCGTAGCTTTGCATGTGTCTGCTGGGCTGTCTGCAAGCAATTTTAAAGAAATTCCCTGCATGTTGGAGAGGGGAGTGTGCAGTTAAACTGGAATTGCAGTGTTGCTACTCCTAGCTGTCGCAGAGCTCCCATTCTAGCAGGGGGAATGGTGAATTCGTGTCTGAAGGGAAGGGAAGAGTGGGGAGGGACTTTCCCCAGAACTGTCATAATAATTAGTATACCTTTCTAATAGCAACTTCAAGAGGTGCAGCAGTGGGACTTTATTTTCTAAGTGTGGTGCAGCATAAGTCACCAGTTTCTTTACACAGTGAGCTCCAGCAGAAGCACCAGCGCATACTGTGAGAGTTGAAGTCAGTGTTATTTGACACGGGGAGGAGAGGAGATGCAGAGAGTTTTGCTTCTGAGCGCTGAATGGGGGCCTAGAGCTGTTTTTAAGATAAATAAATCTGCATAGTGCAGAGAGCATAACAGCAGTACATCTTAATTCTAGAGAAGGCAGTTTTTCACTTAGCTCTGATTTATACCCGGTAGCATTAGCAGCTGTCATCTGAGTGTCCTTATTATCAAGTTCTTTTAGCACCTCCGCTTACTCTCTAAGCTTAGCATTTAAGAAGCCCACCTTGCTTTTGCACTGTCATTTTTCATGTGGCCACCACACATCCACCTGTCAGAGATGTTTTGCATCACACATATAGATGCACGCACACACAATTACTTGTTTAGATGCAGCATACCAGTCAGAAGAGAGCATCAACTATAGATAAATATGCACTTTGCCAAATAAGCAGGTGAGAAATATACACCCAAAGGGGATTTGGGGCAATCTCATGGGTGAAGGCTTGGGTTGGTTGTTTTTTTTTTAATCTGACTGGTTACATGAGTAAGGAAGAACATGTGGGCAAAGACTAAACTGTTGTCAGTGCCTGTATTGCCTTGCAGAATGTAAATTTAGGCACAGACGTGCACACAGATTCTTGTTTAGCTCCGCTTCTTTTGTAGAGCACCTTCAAGAGGCAATTCTCATCCTGCGAGGTGGGGTGGTCAACTCTTGTATTTAATCAGAGCCCCACAATATTCAGTGTGTTTTCTGAAGTTCCCGGTTGTTGGAGCTGTGTGGCACCCCAACAACCTAAACTATTAGCCTGTTTCAAACGATCCCAAATCTGCTGGTTTTTAAATTCTTGTGATTTTTTTATATTTTAAATCGGCCTAGGATTTTCACTGCTTGCCATTGACAGTGCTGCTCACATTTCTTTCACTAAGCTACTAGCTGGGCTTCAGTTTAAGCTCCAAGAGTTTTGCCTTAAAGGGACTCCCCCTCACAGCTGCAAAAGCCAGTGCTGCCGCGTTCTTGCACGGGCCTGCCGATACCCCTTCATTTTACCACAAGCCTCTCTGTTAAATGTCACCAGATGCAAGAGCAGCAGCATGGTCGAGGATCCCAGAAGTTGCTAGGGTAGGCAAAGAAAAAGCCTCCCAACAGCATAGGGCCTCGTGGAATGAATGCAGGGCTGTAAGGCAAACAGTCCGTCCTTTATGACTCACTGACGGTCTCTGACCTTGAGGAAGTCACTTGACATCTTTTTGCCTCTCTCAGCCCAATTGAAAAATAAAGAACAGGGACCACAATCTCATCCTGATGGTGCATTCAACTGAGTTTCCCCCAAGTCAGTGGTTTGTGCTCTTTTAAAAACAGGTGAATGTATGAAGAATGCCTGCAGAAAAGCAAACTGGCCAAATATCCCTCAGGTCTCAGTCTCCTTTCCACTCCTATAGCATCTTTGATCTAGAAGAAGCTTAAATGCTTTACGTACTGCATGCAGGCAGGGATAATTTACCTACTACAAATGCAACCATGACTCTCATTAAATGCAATGATAATTTTATTCCAGCACTACTGCCTAAAAGTTTACAGGATCAAAAGGACTGCAGAGAGAAACAAGTCCTAGTCGTTCCAAAGCAGAAAAATGCTAAGGGTAAGCATAGTTTTAAGCTGTTCTGGTGAGGGAATGTTGCAGTGCGATAAGCAAACCTTTGTTGGTTTTCCTAAGCACGCAGAAATGCTAGAGCTAATCCTAGCAGGAGGAATGGAACCAGTGAGACAACTGGGGACGAGGAGTGGGGCTGGGCAATCTGGGTTTCTTCGTCCCTCTCTGTGCTAACCAGCTGCATTATCTTCACCAAATCTTCTCATTCTTCGAACTTCAGTTTATCCATCTGTGTTTATGACCTCTTGGGAGTACAGGAAGGCTTTGTTAATTACATGAATGTAAATTAAGTGCAATGCATTTATATACCTGTTCAGGTATGTTTAGTTTAGTATAGGAGTCTCGGCAGGAGAGCACACATACCTGCCCAGAGTATTACAAAATGTAGCCATCCAAGATACGCCTCAGCCTGGATAATGAGGTTGGGCCTCCTACACTGGCAGAAATGTGCACTGGTACCATTCATGACTGAGAAGGTCATAGCGACAGTGCCACAAAACATGGCACTGCCAGCAGTGTAGGAACCTCCTAGCACCCTTGGGCTCCAGACTGGGGTGTGGGTACTACTCCCAACCATCACCAGTTGCACAGATGCTGGTGAGTAGTCCCACTGAGAAATCCAAGTAAAAATATTTATAATACTTAGTCCAAGTAAAAATATAACTAAACATGAGAAAAGCTGGTAAAACTTGTCTCCACTGACCACCCACTAGGACTCCTCACAAGGAGTCTTTGCTAAAATCCCATCCCAGTATATAGCCGTTAACAAGTACAGACTCTACCAGGACACATGGTGCTGTGGGTGTTAAAGCAGTCTCGGATTGTTGCTTGATGCGAAGCTTTTTTTATGTGCTGCATCAACAAAAAACACCCTCTGTAAGGGTGCCATGCAATGGGAAAGAGAGACAGCAGCAAACAGAGCAGGATGTGGTCTGCACTTTCACTGATTGAGGTGGGAGTTTCCCGACACTCTTGGTTTAGATACGTGTAACCCAGCCAGAGTGCATGGGAATATCTTGTTTTACAGGCCTGATGCAATTACTGCTCCAGGTAGGTGCAATTGCAGCAGAGAATAAACACAGATGACTGTGTGTGATTTTTTTAGTGATAGGCCCAAACCCTGACATGCGTTTAAGAAAGAAGTGGGATTTGAAGCCATTGTCTGAATTACTCTTTAGAAATAACTCTGTATTTACCTATTCCCTTTTATTTTGGAGGACAAAATTCTCCCTGTTCAGGGAGGAGTTTCTTGCGCATTGAGAGGATGGTATGGAAATACATCCAGATGCTGGGGGGCAGAAGGGAGGAAGAGAAAGGATGGCAAGCTGCCTCCAAACTTGGTTTAAATTATAGAAGGAAGACAACTGTTTATTAATGTTGTTTTCAGCTTACTCAGGCGACCATACCAGTGACTAATACTGAGGGTTAGAAATGCTTTGAAAAAGAATCAATATTAACTATCATTAACTAGAAAGTTGTTACTAATGGCTGCTCAGGAATCTGTCTCCTTTTGTTCATTCCTGCACTGCATCTTGGATGGGAAACAGTAAGCTTAGGACATTGATAGATGAATGCAGGTAAATCTTCTCATGGTGGCGTGGAGCGTTGCTATTCTGTCCTCTTTAACAAAGGTTGTAGAGTCAGTGCGGTTTCTGGAAGCTTTGCTGGAATTGCTGAAGGTAGCTTCAGCTGGGGCACACTCACTTGTGTGAGGCTGGGAGGTGGTGGTAGGACACTGTAGCTTGCCCTGTTCTTATGCGCTTGCCTAGGCGTTAGCAGCCATTCAAGGTGGGGTTGGGGTAGAAAGTCTGTCTCAGTATAGCCATTCAGAGTTTAGGACACTGCTAGAAACAGTACTAAGACAATTCGTGGAAATTAATTAGGCGCAGTCACGTTTTCTCTCTGTGATAACCCATGGCAGAAGTGACAGCTGGGAGCAATGATCTTTAGCTGTCAGAGCTTGATGTGCCAGAGCTCATCTGTTACTATCCATAGGCAGTAGCTAACGTCATGTTCTTTACTTCAAAATCCACTCCATTCTCCCCACTCTCCAAAATTCTTGACATGCCATTGCCCTGGGGCTCATAGGCTGGATAGCACCATCTGCTTCTCCTTGGCTTTGTCCCGTGTACCCAGTTTTCCCATCACATTTCTCAGCTCAGGACTCAGAGCTGCTTACGCAGTCCGTGCCTTTCCCCCTTTGAATTCCTCTACTCACTCTCCCAATTGCAATGCAGCCATGTCAGATTTTTTGACCTCCCAGACAAAGATTTGTCCCTTTCCAGGCTTCCCCCATCTCTGTTCTGCCAGTGAGGTCCTCTCATCCCCTTTGTTCTCATACTCTGCCTTACAGCACCTTGGAGCACCTGATTCCTTTGAGCTGATTTTGCCTGCAGTATGTTAGGTCAGGCTGGACCTTCTCTCCCTTCCTGGCTCTTCTCAAGGCCCATCTCTGCTGTGACACCTACAAGAAGCCAGTCATTTGGTGCTGGTTACCTATTTATGTATAACAAGGAGGAGCACCTCTCCACAACAGTGTGTACATGTGCAAGCATGTGACTATATTCCGTATCTTCACACCCTTTGTCATTCACCTTTATAGATTCACCAACTCTTCTGATCAGGGGCATGAATTTTAACACATGCTTGTCCTGTGTAGCCATGATCACAACTTTGCCTGTCACAGCAGCATGTCCTCATCTTTAAAGCCCTAGGTTGTGTAAATCACCACCCCAGAATGGTTCTGCAACAGCCTCCCGACAGGAGTCAGGGGAAAAAGCAGTCTCGTGCTGTTTGCAACTCTAGCAGTTGTGGATCTGTTTGCCAAAGAACCCAGAAATGCCTGATAAGTCCTGTGTCTCAAGCTCCTGACTTAATCATGACATCTCAGTCCTATTCACTCATATGTACCATCAACAAGGCAGGAGCTGCAACTCTGTAGATGTCCCTAGGTGGAGAGAACAACCGTCCTTAGGCTGCTGCATAAGCTTTTCAGGATGCAGAACACCGATTATTGGTTGCAAGGCTACAGCATTTTTCCTTCTCCAATACATCCACATCTGACAAGTCAAATCCCTGCCCTACTGAAGCGAATACTTTTCTCTCCACTGCTCAGTATTCCCTTTCTTTCTTTAGTAGTAGCACTGTCCATTGCGTTTACTTGCTGCCAGTTTAGGGGGCTGTCATGTAGATTGTTCTGCATCAATGGCAACTCCTTTCATATCAGTGGCAGGCAGCAAAACTCTGCTCATCTAGCTGTCGATCTAGTTGCCTGGGAGCTGCTGGAAAGGAGCAGCTGGGTCAGCCAGCAAAGAGCCACCAAACGAGTGTTCCTCAAATTTTGATTCCAAAGCTCTTGTGATGCCCTGATTACAACTGTCAGTTTTCACACCTCTGGTGTTACTCTGGCCTGGCCACATCAGCTCATTTCCTACTTGAGGAAACTCAACTGAGGTATCTACCTTGCTATAAGTCACCTTACTCTGTAAAGCAAGAGGGTTCAGGGCCCTCTTGGTAGAACCTAATCAGGCAGTGGTGGAAATTTGCTACTGGTCTGATGCGTCTGTAAGGCTTAGCCTAACATGCAAAGACTGATTTCAGATCAGCCCAGTTGGATGCTGATTATCTTAGGTCTTTTCCAACTTGAAAGACTTAGCTCTTGACTCCAGGCAGCAGAGCTGTTTACTTCTATCTGAAGCAGATGGAGGGGATAATACAAAACAAGCAGTGGGGTATCTTTGCCCTGCACATTCCCCAGAGTAGTGTGTAGGAGAGGAAATTTACTCCTGGAAGCAAATTAAAAGCAGAGGAAATGTCTGGGACTTGAAAATTTATGTCAGACCTTTAGTGCTTCCTTTGGCCATTCCTGGGCTGATGTGACTAACAAACTTCTACCTCCGGTGTGCTGTGTTATCCCTACAGTCACCATCTAATCTACAAATTCACCCTGATATGAAAAGCATCTTTATGATATAAATAATGATCTTTCAACCAACTGCGGGGAAGAAGCTGTGAGAATTCGCATTCTTCTGCTCCACTCCTGCTCCCAGAGAGGAAGAGGGCAGAAAGATTTGTTTCATTCACTCTTTCAGAGAATAAATGTGCCCTATGGAATGGCCGTAGCCTCTCCCGAACAGGAGCTGCCCAGGGAGGTCATCACCCCACCCAGTTGATCTTGCAGAAGCAGAACGATGAGAGGAGGAGTCTGTTATGATGCTCTGGAAGACCATCATAAGTCAGCCCTAGCCACTGCTCTGCAAAGGCACCTTTTTTCTTGTCTAGTGCTTCAAAAGAACCAAATCAGAATCTCTGCCCCATGTCTGTAGCTATGATTCTCTCATCAAACAGTGTGGTGCAAAGTTAAGCCTCAACTCCTTTAGTCACCATATTTTTTTAATACTAGCATAATTCAAATCCTAGATTACTGTCCTCTCAAATGCTTTGCAGTGATTAATTGCTTAAGACACGGTAGTGCGTTCAATTTGCAAGGAAACCAGAGCAGCATAAGATCATCACCTATATTGGAAGTACAAATAAAATGTATTCATTTTCCTTTACACATTCTCTAACTACTGTGATGGAGCTCAAACTGAGGCAGCTCAGGAGCTTTGCTCATGGGGTGGGGGGGTAAATTAAATTAATAGATTAATACAAAATAATTTTTAAAACCCAGGGCTGATTAACTTAGAATACAGTGCCAGAAGGTATCATGGAGTTAAAGAACGTAATAAGGTTAGAAAAGAAGGCTTAGACACATAACTAATCAGAACATTCACTGCTGTATTAGATAGGATAAAAACTGTAAAGCAAATATTACATTTTCATGCTTGAGAACCACTGCTAACTGGTTTGGATTTACAAATAAACTTCTCTGAGATTTTCATTTCCCTGTCCATGGCTATGTCACATAAATGACTCAGTCATCCTGTGATCAGCTAGCATATTCACATCCTTTTCCTCTTTGGTTGTTTCCAGCTCATGAGCTCACAGATTCTACCAGAAATTCCTATTAGTCCCAAAGAGCATGGTCTTACATTTTGTATTATCGACTTCCATCCCAAATAAATTTACTGCTGTCCACCAGGTCATGTAGTTCTTTTTATATTACATTGTCGTCCTCATCCCTTTTAACAGTACCCTCCAACTTCACACTGTCTGTAGGGCACTCCTACTTTTACATCAGGGGCATTAACAAAAACACTAAACAAGCTCAATTCTGAAATTAATTCCTGAGGTATTCTACTAGTGATCTCTAATTACAGACCAATATGCCTGTCAGCAGAACCCATTTCAGCTTCTTTACCCACCACATAATTCTTATACTGTATCTTCATCTTCCCTAGCTTAACCGAAAAGGCACAGTCAAGACAGAGAATTGTGTTACTGGCCTGATCCAGTACAATGATTTGGGTGTTCCTGGTGCCTGAAAACAAGTTTCCTACTTGGGGTGGACGTTACCCTCCACATGTTCCAAATCAGACATGCACTCCTACCTCGTTCCTCCACTGCCAGCAACGCATTGCACAGACGTAGTTTATGAGGGGTTTGGGAATGATCTGAGATCTTTACCTGAAGTGCTTTGCCACAGTTTATATTAAAAAGAAGGCATCTTATTAGAGGGCTGGTTTATATGCTCCTGCACAGTTCAAACGCTGACTTTCTCAAGCAAATAACATACTGAATCATCCCTCTGGTCTTTAGTTTATTCGTTTTCAGCCTGATTTCCAAAGGAAATGAGTCATAAGCAAGTATGTTTTCTGTGGTCTGCCTGTCAGTCCCCTCTCAATAACTTTCAAACCTGTTGGCCAGCTAGATTTGATGGAGAGACAGATGTCTCAATGGTACTAAGTTTATACGGTATAAATGGAGAGCAGGGAACAGGCAAGGACACTAGAGGCCCAACTACACGAAAGGGTGACGCTTAAGCCCACTTTACATCGTCTGTCAAAGCTCAGCCAGGTGACGCAGCCTGACACAGCCAGGGTTAGTTGGCTCTGTTGCTGACAAACCACACTTCTGTGTAAGTTTTTGTGCATTTTTAAGGAAAATAAGGTTTCAAGAGCTTCGTTTTATACCCCTCTCTCTCAGCAGTTAGTTAGAAAACAGTTGACTCGGGCATCCTCTGCCTCTTTGATTCTGTCAGTTGTTCTCCTCTCCATCCCTCCCACAGAGGCCATAAAGGTTTCTCTGTTTCAGAACATCATTAAAACGGAAAGGCTTTGGGCTACACTGGACCTGGATAAAACATGTGAATGGGTTATTATTTTAATGAAGGAAATGTTCCTTCCCATTTGGCCTCTCCATCTTGCCAGATGAGTCTTTTCAGCTAGGGAGGGTTCAAGGAAAAACCAAAAGCATTTCAGTCCCTATCAATTATACATGGCATGAATACAGAAGGAGGTGGCCCCAGAGACAGCCTGCTCTCCACCCCTTAGTGGACTCTGCAATTGTCAGCTCTTTCACGTGTCCTGGGAGGGGAACTGTGAGCCACCACAGGGCACAGCACACAGATGTCACGCAGCCACGTCATCCTGCCCTGTTTGTGGTACAGGATAAAGTGCTAGCTTTCATCCCAAATTGCACATGCTGCAGTAAGCCAGGCTTGAGGCAATCGTGGTATGCACGACTGTCAGTGACTTAATTCGAGAGCCTTCGAGCTGTTCCAGCTGCATTTCACAGTACTGCTGTCAGTTGTTTGAACCACTATGAGCAAAGGATGCTTTACCCTTCAGTAGAGAAGGCAGCTTGAAATCCATCACTTCCTCCAAAGCGTCTCCCGACTTACAGAAATCCCCTCCTTGTCTCCGATGGGTTTGAAAAAAACCCAACCATCATTCCATTAAGACCTTAATTTCACTGTGTAATATACTCTGGTAAGAATCATAAAATATTTGATAGCACTTGCTAGAGTTGGACTGCTGTTGAACTCCAGGCACTTACCAGATGGTTGTCACCATCTGATGTTGCGGATCTCTGATAAAATTCTGTGTACTTTTCCCTTGTGAAAACGACTCAAGAGACCAGATTCCTCCAGCGGGTGTCAATAGCAACAGGAGGCCAGAGGAGGAAAGGGTACAATGTAGAGAAGGTGCCACAGTGAGAGAGTAAAGCAACACAAAGTGAACAAAAGCAAACAGCAAGGAAGGGGCAGTGGAATAAATAGCAACTGGAACAGCAGATCTGAAGGCCAAACATACCTGAAGTCATATTGACTGAACTAGACTGGACTAGATGAGTACTGATTTTAAAAGATAAAGGCAGGTCAAAGATTACTAGATAAATATAAAGTCAGAGAGGAGGAAACCTCCAGGGGATTTGACCTGGCAGATCAACAATAACAGCCTTGGCAAAAACAAACAGAAGGGACTTCCATCTCTTCTAACATGGCTGCAGGAGGAGCTAGTATATATGGATATATGGATCAATCAAAATTGATCTAGTAGTTAAAAGCTGACTGAAGCTCTTGCTCTACCAGTGCTTTTCTAGGACTTCACTCCTATCTCTCCTGGCTGGGAGAATCAAAGGCATGGAGATTACAAGATGCAATATGAAGATCATCTCCACCTTAAGCTCTTTATTTTGGTAGAATAAAGATTTGCTGGTACACAGCTGGGGGCAGATTTTGGCTTCAGAAAACAATTCTTGTTTGCTTGACATCTAGGTTTTAACTACTTCTTTAATATTACTGTAGCTAAGAATTTTCAGTAAGCCTCTGGTTTTGATTTGAAGGACCAGTAACTACAGGAACTGGCAGGTCAAAATACTCTTTCAAAACAGAAGCTATGAGGATCAGATGAAAAGTTTGCTGAAATTCCCTGCTTCTCAAAGCTTTGGCCCTTTGAAGGAAAACTGCAGTATTACATTACTGGATTTGTGATGAAAAATAACCATAAATCACCACAAACTTGCCTTAAAGTAGCTTAAGAATCATTTAGAAATAACGAACACTTCTAAGGAACTGCGCTCTTGAAAATTAGAAAAGTCTGAAATATGGGAACATAAACACGCAGCAAAGGCAGAAATCATTCATGCTTGCTCTTACTTAAGTGCTTACATATTCACACGTCTGGCTAGGATGTTGCTCTGACATCCTCCAGCAGGACCTTCTGATAGGAATTAGCACTAAATGGCAGCCATCAAGGAGAACTGAGAACCGTTCATGCTCTGAGTGTTAACAGGACAATCAGTAACGGGACTGCAGAGCTGAACAGCAATTCAAGAGTCTTCTATCCATACCCGTGCCTGGTACAAGGGTACAGATAAGACATATCCCAGGTAACATTTGCTTAAGCTGTTCTTAAACACTTCCAAAACTAGGATCCTTCACAACTTCCCCAAGCAGTCTCTTTCAATGCTTCGCTGTCTTCATTGCTAGAAAGTTCTTCCTAGCTGAAATGTGAGCCCTCTTACGTCCCGAGTACAAGAAGAACAGATTGTATCCTGGTTATACCCTTCTTTGCATTACAGGGTTGGTTTGTTGTTTTTTTGCTTTTTACCTATATGAACACTGTTAGCCTGTCTTCCCTCACGGTCTTCTTGAGGGCTTATGTTCTGTCTTCTCTGGACCACTTGTTATTGTCAGGGTCCTCCTGTGGATTACCTCCACATTTTCTTTCAAGATTGGCATCCAAAATGAGACATAGTACCCTCACATGTCTTGCAAACTGCTTCTTTTCATACATGCTGGTGTGCATTTTTCTTCATTAACAGTATAGCCTTGTTGACTTTAGCTGGTGATCCACTTCACTCCCCAGATCCTTTTCAGCAGCGTTGCTCTCCAACCAACTGTTCCCCTGCTGTACTTACACAGTGGGTTTTTTCCTGCCTAATTGTAGGACCTTTTACTTGACCCTGTCGAATTGCATCTTATTTTTATCAGGACACCACCAGTTTGTGGGGATCCCTTGGAATTCTACCCTGTCTTCCGACATACACCAACTCCTCACATCTTGGTGTTATCTGCAAATTGATGAGGCAGTCTGCAGTCTGTCATTTAGGTCTTTATTGACAATACCAAATACCATGGAGCCTAGGACAGATCAGTGCAGAACCCTACTTAATATTGTCTTTCACTCTGTTAACAGAGTTAAGTCTGTTAATTTAGACTGTTCTCCTTCAATTTGCTTAAGAAAATGTCAGTAGAATTTGTCATTTGACGAGTGTAAAAGCCAAGATATGTAACAACTACTGTTTCTCCTTTATCTTCAAGATTGATCACCCTATCACAGACTGAAGTTAAACTGATTTGTTCTGACAGCTCACATTAGCTGTTACTTATCTCCTTGTTATTAACCCTGTGCACTCCAAGGGATGGCAATAGGCAGAGTCCTAGGGTTGGGCTGCCAGCCACGAAAAGCCTGACACACAGGCTCAGCAGCTCCTTTCAGAACTGCTAGATGCCTCTTAATGTGCATGATGGTGGAAGCATCAGTGTATTTATTTCAGTCACTACTACTGTCTCTCTCTCCTGGAAAAGCTAATTGGAACTGTGAAGTCAGGGTCTTTCTTCTGGAAGAGTTATGAAGGATGCAAGAGCAGCAGAGAACTGAAGAAGACCATGCTATGTATTGGAGGAAGGCATGGCCAAGAAGGCAGGATGGGAAGAAGGGGAAGGCGGCTTGGAAGAGGTGGCTCTCCGGGCTCTCCAAACATTTATGTATCCACACCTCATTTAGCACTAATCCCTCCCTACAGAGAGAGACAACCTGTCATACAGTTTGGATTTTAATTTTCCACATGTTTCCCTGCAAGCAGAAACATACGGGCATATTTAGGCCTTTTTGGTACCTGGAGAGGAATAAATGAGAGCCACTGGCTGGAAAGTTGTGCTGTCATTCTGATACTCCCTTTTCATCCCATTAAGGTTGTCCGGGAACTAGGAGTCAGCTGATCAGATCATTGCCAGACATTATCAAGCTGTCTATAATTAGCTTTTTATTGGTGAGAAGCCATAAAATCCTCTTTGTTTGCAAGCTTGGACTATAGAGAAAGAAGAGAAATATTTCATGGAAGAGATTGTTTGGAAACTGTGGATCCTAATTAGTGTCTCAGCCTTGTAGTGAAACTGCATGCAGCATTTGTCTGAAAAAAAGATGCTTGAAACATCCTCTATTGAGGAATGCTGGGTTGCATTCTTGAAAGGCACAGCACACATGGAGCTCATTGCAGATATGGATGCTTTACCACCTCTGCTCTGTTCCCTTGGTGTAGGCTTCTTACATTCCCGCATGTTATATGTCTCCTTTTAGTGCCAATCCAGATTGAAAATTTAATGCATGTTAAAACATAGGTTAAAAATTGGGCTGTGCCATCCGTATGTAACCTGTGCAATCTGCACACTCAGGATCAATAACTTCAATTTCAGAGAAATTTGGATAAGCATTCCAGTAGTCCAGATCTTTTTATGCTGTACATTAAAATTATGGTAGTTTAAGTCCAAGGTGACTTTTATTCTAAGATAACCTTTTACATTTTCAGCATCATTTTATGAAACATTTTACGTGATTCATTTTAGAAGTTAATTACAGTTTAAATTACTAACATATGGCTGAAATTTTCACTGTTGTGTAGTAATGGTATCCCCTTTAATTCCTCAAGTGGACACCATAAGCTCCATGTGCTTGTTGTAAACACCATTTACACAGACTTCAGCATGCAGAGATTAGTGATACATCCATTAGTGACATGGTTAGAAGATCACTGTCTATTCCAAGACAAACATTTTTCCTTTTTTTACCTCCTGTTCTTTTTTGGTATATCCCAATAATTTTTCTTCCCAAACACTTAAATCAAACCAAAACTTATCACTATCACGTTTTCTCTTTTCTGAGGAAGAGCATCACCATGAAGGATGCCACTTCTGAAGTAACCAAATTATGAGACTCTCCTAGTCTGCCCTATTATTTTGAGTCTTAAAGAGATATGAGAACAAAGCCTGTTCAATGATATATAAAGGTCTTAATCAAGTGTCTGAATAAAACCCTGAAGCAGTCATATCAAAGCATCAATCATGTGTTTTCCAAAATAGAACCAGAGCAAGAATATGTACCATCTTCCTGCGATTTAAACAGATTTTAAGTGAGCTGCTGACTGCTATACTTAGGGCGAGATCATATCAGAAAGCAAAGTATTTTGCAGAGTTTAATTGTTATTTCTGGGAATGACACTGTCAGTTTGTGAAATACACATTTGAGTTTGTAGTGGTTGGAGTACAGCGCACTTACTCAAGAGTAATAATCCACATAGGCTGTTAAACTCCGGTGGTGGAGTCAAGAATAAATACAGTAAAGAGGAAATATCCACTTCAGGTTTAAGCAGTAATGGGTTTAGCTACTTCTCTCTGCTTTACAACTGAACAAATCAATACAGGCTGGTTTTTTTTTAAACCACTGGTTGGAACAGTCTCATTAGCCTTGCCCACCTCGCAGTAAACTCTTCAGTGAAAGGGGGCCAAATGCACTAATACATCTTTGGAAGGCAAATCTAATATCCCCTAGATTTTCAGTCTAAGGAGTGGAAAGCAAAGGTCATTTGGATTCAGACCCTTTTGCATGGGTATACGAGAGTGGTTCGACCACATGACTTACTGTTAGCTCTTGCATAGGGCACCTGCTCCAGTCTCCAGGGGATGTTTGCAAGGGCTAGCTTTAAGCATTGCAGGTTAGTATCCCTTGGTGAGTATACTCAGCAGAGGAGAAGATGATTCTGAGTAGGAATGTGATTGTGGTTAAGTGATCTGCTAGAGGAGCTGCTTTCATACACACCTAGGGAGACTAGTTTCCTCTACTTGGATTTCCCTGCTGTAAATGCTCCTCTTGGTCCTCAGGCTAGCTGCACTGTGTCTCTGTGTCCTTAGCACCTTGTCCCAAACTCTTAACTCCACTTCTCCCCCAGATTTTGCCTCCTCAATAGACCTCAACTCCCCACTCGTACACCCCTTTCACCACCCCAACAGTTCTGTGCCTCTGTCCCCATGTGCGTTTCAGCCCCGGTCTCCTCCCCTTGCAAACATCTGTCTCCCTGTTGTTCTAAGACAACCCCTCTCAGCTTGGTTTCCACTTTCTCCTTTTCTTTCTTCCTGTGACCAGTGAGCCAATAAGAGAATTTTCTTGCTCTTTAAGTTTACAAATACCTGCTTTTTCCTAGATCGGATTGTGCCCAGGGTGGACCAAATATTCAATGGATTTGGGTACCAAATTGTAAGGCATCTCTACTGAGTACTATATGCAGTATTATAGTGGTTTTATTTTCATAAGGTTATCAGTTGGCCAGCTATAGATTACCCCGGGCATAACAGAAGGCACCTGCTTGACACAAGTGATATCTGCCAGATTTCAGTTTGCAAAGCCAAACAATGAGAGGGCATGAGACAAATCCGAAGAGACAATCACCAGAGATCTTTAACAAGGGAAAAATAAGATATGTTTCCCTAGCCTGTTTTTCAAAAATACCTGAACAGTCTTGGCTGGCATTTTCCAGAAGCAGACATCAAAGGCAGACATTGCACATGGATTATTTTAGTCCAAAAACTTAAAAGACCAACAAAGTTATAAGCAGCTGACTGTCTCCTACAGTGGAAGGCACAAGGCAATCTTAAAAATAGGCAGCACTACCTGCTTACCTGGGTGATTGTCCTGGTTTCAGCTGGGATAGAGTTAATTTTCTTCCTAGTATCTGGTATAGTGCTGTGTTTTGGATTTAGTATGAGAATAATGTAATAATGAGAAAACACACTGATGTTTTAGTTGTTGCTAAGTAGTGCTTACACTAAGTCAAGGACTTTACTGTGTTACGTAACACCTCACTTGCAGTATATGCTCCCTGTTGTGCTGCTTATCATCTCTGGGGGCTGGATTGGGGTTATCATCTTGCTGTACTTTGTAGCACTGGTTTATGATATGATAAAATGGCTGGTCGTGAGATTAAGCTGGTATTTGTACTCAGCATTGCCGTCATCTCCATACTTCGGGAGCCATCTCTTAGAAACTGTTAATCATTACACTTCTTACCTTTTCTCCTCGGAGAGCCAATTTACAGGGGAGACATCTTCCTTCACCTTCCCCTTCTCCTCCAGGCTAGTTACAACAGCTCTTGAGAATTTTGAATGTCCTTAGGATGTTCAAACTGGCATGTTCCTCTTGCTCCTACTCCTGAATGTGTTTCAGGTCTTGTTTAAAGTTAAACAACTATTTAAGAATACCACCCAGAGATCTACCCAAGCCTGGATAGTTATGAGTGGCAGGGTGTGTGGGATAGTATGGGCAAGTACCTAGGGCAGTGGGCACCTCCAGTGTTTTGGAACTTCACCCCTGAACAAGTGCAGAATCCTGAAAAACTACTAAAGTATTTAGAAAAAGTATGCTGTCACCCTGGCAGCTCCAGAGAGACACAAATCACTGCAACGTGCTGGGGCCTGGCCCATGCCTACCGAGCCCTGCTCAACACTATTCGGAACCCTCAAGGGGAAGAGAAGGTCTCTGGATCTGACGACAAAATGACAGGCACTGCGGCTACTCCAACCCTGGCGACAGGCACTGTGGCTGAACCAGAGAACCAACCCGTGCTGATATCAGCCGCCCCTATACACAAGAAGAAATCTTGGAAGCGAAAGTCAGCTCGTTTAGTAAGGGATGATGACAAAGCAGGGCCATCATGAGAGGAGGAAGAACTCATAAACGAGATGGTAACCACCTAATCCCTATCCATGAGCGAGCTATGAGATATACGAAAGGACTTCAGCCGTCTTCCAGGTGAGCACATGGTCACCTGGCTGCTCCCATGCTGGGATAACGGGGCCAGTAGCCTGGAATTAGAGGGTAGGGAAGCCAAGCAGATGAGATCCCTTTCTAAGGAAGGGGGCATTGACAAAGCAATTGGAAGAGGGGCACAATCCGTCAGCCTCTGGAGGTGACTTCTGTCAGGCGTGAAGGATCAAGGAAGATGTTCCCAGGCAAGTGGACCACCATGGAGAGAGATATCCAGTATTTGAGGGAATTAGCTGTGCTGGAGGTGATTTATGATGACCTGAACAATGAGCAGTTACCCAAAGATCCAGATGAAGTCTGGCGCACACAACCCATGTGGCGGAAGTTTGTACAAATCATTGTATGCCAACTCATTGGCAATACTGACCTTGAAAGATGGAGAGGACCCAACAGTGGATTAATTGCCTGGCCAGCTCTGGCAATACAAAGAAAGTATTTCTTCCTCCCTCATGTAGGCTGTAGAGAAACTGTCCTGGGAGGTCCAGCAACTCGAAGAGTATAGGTCCTACTCTTCACCTGTATGGACCAGTATCTCACATATTAGGAGTAAGCGTTCCTCTGCGCAAGAGAGAGGATATAGAGGGTACACACCATGGGGCACCCTGTGGTTTTACCTGCATGACCATGGAGAGGACATGAGGAAGTGGGATGGAAAATCTGTCTCGACCCTAGAGGCACGGGTATGTGAGTTACAAGGAAAAACAATTACACAAGGGGGTTCTTCCAGGAAAATTGCTGCTCCAGTTTCCAGTGAGCAGTTCCCCAGACAGAGTAGAAGAGCTGATCTCACTTATGATCTTAATGAAGGGACTCCTGACTCATATTTACAAGAAATGAGTAACGAATACTATGACCAAGACTAGAGGGGCCCTGCCTCCAGCCAGGTGGAGGAAGGGGACAACTGGGTTTACTGGACTGTGTGGATTCGATGGCCTGGCACATGAGACCCACAGGAGTATAAGGCTCTAGTAGATGCCGGTGCAGTGTACCCTAATGCCATCAAGCTATAAAGGGGCAGAACCCACCTGTATTTCTGGGGTGACAGGGGGATCCCAACAGCTGACTGTATTGGAGGCCGAAGTGAGCCTAACCGGGAATGAGTGGCAGAAGCACCCCACTGTGACTGGCCCGGAGGCTCTGTGCATCCTTGGCATAGACTGCCTCAGGAGAGGGTATTTCAAGGACCCGAAAGGGTACCGGTGGGCTTTTGGTATAGCTGCCTTGGAGACAGAGGAAATTAACAGCTGTCCACCTTGCCCGGTCTCTCAAAGGACCCTTCTGTTGTGGGGTTGCTGAGGGTCAAAGAACAACAGGTGCCGATCACCACTACGACGGTGCATCAGCAGCAATATTGCACCAAGACTCCCTGATTCCCATCCATAAACTGATTCATCGACTGGAGAGCCAAGAAGTGATCAGCAAGACTCGCTCACCCTTTAACAGGCCCATACAGCCAGTGTGAAAGTCTAATGGAGGGTGGAGACTAACAGTAGGCTATCGTGGCCTGAATGAAGTCACGCCGCTGCTGAGTGCTGCTGTGCCGGACATGCTAGAACTTTGATACGAACTGGAGTCAAAGGCAGCCAAGTGGTATGCCACAACTAATATCGCTAATGCATTTTTCTCAATCCCTTTGGCAGCAGAGTGCTTTTTTTGGTTTTTTTTGCAGCAAACTGCAAACAAGACAGGAGTTTGTGAAATATGAACTCGCAACCCAAGATATTCCTGTAGGGCAAGGGCATTTTCATCTCCCAGAACAACAGCAAATGGAATTCCTGTTATGACTAACACAATGCGCTGAGCCCAAGGAACATGCCACGGGGTAGGGATATGCTAACGTTGTTTGCACAGTAATTTGGCTCACTCTCTTAAGTGTTCTGTAACATGGATAGGTCTTGAGCCTTGCCTACAGTGGGAATTTAGCCATAGTATAAACTGTGTCTGGAGGATTGTTTTGGCATGCAGATTTACCCTTTGGTGAAAATGGCCAGGTAGGCAAGGCTCTTGATATTGTTGTTCAAAATCTCCATATTAAAACCTTTACATCCTACTTCCAGACTTAGTTCTTAGCTCAGCCAAAATTAGAAGCCAGAAGTTTGGGCTATTTGCATAATCTACAGAGGTATTCACACGGAAGAGGTTTCTCTGGTAAGATGCTAACTGACAGCACTTTCAGTTGAACTTCACTTTGAGGGCTCAGAGAACAGCTATACAAGTGAGGAAAGCTGAAAAATATGGGGGGGTTTAGTAAGAGACTCCAGGCACTTCTTTATGCAGACTTTTAAAGAGAAGATGAAGGAGTGACTTGATCAGAGTCTCAGAGTACCAATGCAACAAGCAAATACAAGCTTTTCAGGGTAGCAAAGGTGTGGCTAGTAATTGCACCAGTGGCTAGTAATTGCAGCTAAACAAAACATCAGTATAGAAATGTAGTGATGTTTCTTAAGCAATGGAAGTAATTAACCTTTGGGAGAAAAGGGCTGTCATGGATCCTTTCTCACTGGCACCTGTCAAGCCTGGATATCTTCCTGAAAGATACTCTGGAATTCAAAATTAATTCAGGGTGCAATAAAGTAGAATCCAAAACCTTCAACTGCCAGGATTTTAGTTACATTGCTAACCACAGCTACTGGTAAAGGTTAAAGGTGTAGATGTATTTTGGCTTTACAGGTGCTTTAATCTTTGTTTTGCCTAACCTCGTGTTGAGCAGGGCCACACAAATTAGCTCTAACAGTACAGTTATCTTCTGGTACCACATCTGTACTGCATCTCTCAAGTTGTTGCAACTCATGGAACTGCTGGCATAGATTGAGTCCTGAAATTAAAACTTAGAAATCTAGGCTTTACACTCCTCTTATGAGGAAACCCAGCCAACCTATTTCCTTGCTTAAACATCAGCAGTCAGTTGGGAAGCGTGATGGACAGGGCCCCTCCATTGGAGCTAATAGCATTAACCTTCTCCCCCTCCCCATAGCACAATTCACCCAGTAGTTTCAAAATGACTTATTTTACAGCAGACAGGGAGTCTTCATCACCATGTGACATACAAGGTTTTAAAAATTGAGTTAACTTACTGCTTAAGCTGACTCAATAAATCAGCTGCCAAATTGAGAATGATAACCAATGTCGCAGGCTGCGGGGAAGCGGGACACCCTACATTCTGAGCTGGAGAGATGTAGCCACCGGATGCTGTATTACAATGGCAACGAGACCTGCAGGGAATGGGTGACTGTAGGTTTGCATCTGCAAGTAAAGGCCACTCTTCTAATTGCCAAAGAGCTACTGGAGATGGTGCTGTGCAGGATCAAGCCCATTCAGTTTCAGGAAGGCAGAAGGAGGAGGAGGAGCTGGAAAAATCTCTCGATTCGGTCTTTTTGAGTGAGCCCTGTTCCTCAGAAGGATTCACTGGGGGCCTATTATGAACGGAGAAGGAGGGTGATGAGGTGTTTCATGTGGTAAACAAGGACTCCCAGCTAGAGATGCACATATCTGTTTAGGAAAGCAACACGTTTTCAAAACAATCCTCCCTTGACTGAATTAGGTAGGAAGCACAAGGATTCCATGTCTCTTCCATTTCTGAAAGCTGCATTACTAACAGCCTCAATATTTGCATGGAATCACGGTCCATTAAGATCATTTCAGTCCACCAAGAACCGAAAGCACGCACCTCTAAATATAAGGGAGATACTCCCTCCAGGTTCATTTCCAACAGCCACTTCCAATGCTGGCTCTCCAAATGGCCAGCTCTTCCAGCAGAACTGTTTCCTGCACATCCATCTGCTCGCTTTGTTCAGGCAAACATGCGCCTCTCCTGCTAGCCGCGTGGTACTGACTTCTCGCTGCTGCGTGCACGGTTA
Source organism: Ciconia boyciana (assembly GCF_034638445.1). Classification (NCBI taxonomy): domain Eukaryota; kingdom Metazoa; phylum Chordata; class Aves; order Ciconiiformes; family Ciconiidae; genus Ciconia; species Ciconia boyciana. The sequence continues at coordinate 32,645,680 of NC_132939.1, read as the reverse complement.
GCGGGGATGCCCTGCAGAATCTTCACTGGAAGTGTGAGTCCCAGAGAGAACCCAGCTGGATATCTGGAAGCCGGTTTGGGTTTATGAATTTAGCAGGATGTGGGAGACTTTTTCTTTTCTTTTAAACCAATCCATGAAGCAAGTCCAATAGGGAATTACTGAGTTAATATACATGAATAGACTGCCTGTCATTTTTCACAGAGTCTTTTCTATGACTCCAACTGGAAATACCAAGTAGTAAATGAACAGAGAGACTGAAATCCACCCCCCCCCTAGTTGCTCTGAAAGGCAGTTTCACAGAACATGAAAGGCTGGATCAGATTGGCAGCGTGCAGAAAGCTACTGCCACTGCTGTACGTGCTACTGCTCAGCAGATAAACAAAGCAATCCCATTTCCAGGGCTGTGAAGCCAGCAGTAAATTTACACAGCCATCTTTTTAATAGCTTTGAAAAATAAAGGAAAACAAGGCACAGTCATTTCAAGCTCCATTAGAAACAGAGTGAGAAAAATCAATGTTTGACAAATAGGAAGGGACAAATTCTGGATAAGGAAATGCTGCTAAGCTTGTAGAAACGTACGTGTTTTTTAACTGGAAATCAAATAGCGAGCGACCAGATACCTTTGAAATACCTATGCACTTTAATAGCAGGAGCTGTTAAAATACGTTGAGAGTTCATCATTAAAGCAAATGGGACAAAGCTCTCGTTAGTAATTACTGTGTCACTCAACCAAATATACCATCAGTGGGGCTAGTTCTGCCGGCCTTGTTCAACACATCTATACCATCAATTCCCTACTGGTAAAAGCCTGTTTATGATTGTTCCCAGTTAGCTATTTAAGCTTTAAATGTGTACTTGGGTTAGGAACGTATTCTGTCCATGTTAACTGATCATAGACTTGGACTAATTTAGGTTGGAAGGAATATCTGGAGGTCATCAAGCCAACCTCCTGCTCATGAAATGTGAAGTGAGATACAGAGAGGGTGCAGGGGAAGGGGATCTAGAACTGTATCATATTCCTGACCCAGCATCATGCCCTCTCAGCTGCAGGCTGCAGTTACCATGCAAAAAATGAAGTCTTGGCTGTTCACTGGTGACACCTGAACTGTGACGACTTGGATTTCCAGGAGCAGTGAGTCTCCTCCTTGCCAGAGACACACTGAGTAACGCCACCTGGCATGGGAAATTTCTCTCTGTGCCCTGGCACTTGACACTGCCAGCGTCTGAACTGATCCCTGCAGCGGCATCCTGCCTTCCTTCCCCTTCCCCAAATCGTGTCATTCCCAAAGTTGCCTTGGGTTGCAGCACCAGGTGGGCTTGTGGACAGCACAACTTTCTTCATTTCCCCAAAGACCGTGACTGCACCGTGTCCTGTTCTTGTCAGTGTTCCCCAAACCATTCTTAATGCCCAGTATGCCTAATGAAGTTTAGCCTACCGGAGTAAGCACTACAGTAAGCCACGAACAGGGCTGTAAAGCATGCCTGAAGGATCTCCCCCTTTCCTCTTCATTTCACTCCTAGTTGTGGGAAACTCACTATAGGGAATTTCTTCAGCTCCTTGACATTTATGCAACAATTGTCCTTCAGCACAGAGTCCTCCATGTGCTGTTTCTTCACTGTATTTACCTTTTCCTTTAGGAAGTCAGCAGAACTGACCTCTCGGGATGAACTTGCGTTGCAATACTTTGCAGAAAGCCCACAGCCTAGCACATTTGTTCCTTGCACTACAACTCCAGGTGTCTCTGGTTTGCTAGCAGCACATTCCAACAGAGCAGAGCCCCTTGTTTCCTATAGCAAAACTCCATACAGGACCTTCTGGATAAAAGGCAATTACATATTATTTGTAAGTCTAACAGCCTTGGATTAAAGCAAATACAAAATTTGATCCGATTTAGTCCCTTTTTTCCTTGTCAGATAACTGTTTGACTGCCTTTTTGTACTTTCCTGAGCTCCAGCCCTTAGTCTGAGAAGCGATTTTACTACAAACGAAGCCAGTCGCTGCCACGAGACCGTACAGCGTTCCCGCTCTGCGGAGGGATGTTTACGTTCTCGCTCTCTCCCCCCTTCCCCGCGGCCCCCCCCGCCCCCCGGAGCAAACACAATCCATTCACTTTGAAATGCCAAAAATAGAAGCGTTGGTATCTAAATTGTGAACAATCGAGTTTGGCAAACAATCCGTATGACTGCACCCTTTCTGAATCATGGGTCTGAGTCATTTCCCTCACCTAAGCTGCTCTCTTCCCCTGTGCAGATTGCAGGAGCAGGGAGAAATACGGCACTAATGTTCTCCTGTCTGTCTGTCTCCCCCGCGCCATCCCCATCCCCTGCAGCCTGCCTGCTCCAGGCCGAGCTGGTGAATTACGAGCGAGTCAAGGAGTACTGCCTCAAAGTGCTTCAGAAAGAAGGCGAGAACTTCAAGGCGCTCTATCGATCGGGAGTGGCATTTTACCACCTGGGTGACTTCCACAAGGCCCTCTACTACCTGAAAGAGGCCAGATCCCGCCAGCCGACAGGTATTGGGGGGAGCGGGGACGTGGCTTTGCATTGAGCACTTTTGCATTTCATTTCACGAGACTTAGTCTGTCCCTGACTGGATTGCGTTGATTTCCACAGGGATGAGCATGACTCATGGTATCCTTAGCCGTACTCCCCTCCAAGCACTCTCTTGCAGTGCACCAAGGTTGCAGTGCCCAGAGATTAACCACTGCCGAGGCTGCAGCACAACCTGGAAGATAACAGTGTTGTTGGAATGCCGTCTGTGTGGAGGGGATCCTGCCTCTCTTTCCCTCCCTAGTTTATTTTTGAAGAAGAAAGCAGGATGGGGAAGAGTGTACCCCGACCATTACATTTTCTGGCTCTGAGAACAAGCTTTTTCCCCTTAGCAAAGTCAGGACGCTGTTTGTAATCCCCAATAGCCGTGCCTTCCACCATCTCAGTAAAGGGTTAGTATTTTAATTTGATCAAAGAAGCAGACGTTTACTCACAAAACATTCATCAAGGATGCTTCAACTTTTGCCATTAAATCAGCCAAGTATCTGTCATCCATGTGTCAAAACCCAACAATTCATTTTGGGACAGCAAAGAAATCACATATTCAAACAATTTGGCCTTGCCAGAGCAACCACCTTTATGCCAACCACCTTTATCCTAACCTACTCTACCTCAGAAGGTGGGTGGAAGGCCACGATGCAGAGATGGTGCTTTTATTTTTCAAAGAACTGCCTAATAGGTTTTAAACCATTTCTGTTAAGAGAATTTTCTAATACTCAAAGAAAAATTAAAGGATCACAAGAAAGCAAAACGGAAGCCATGTGCAAAGAAAACCCCACAGAGCAGCTCTTCCACCTGAACCTGAGAGGGAAGAGTGGGAACTGGGCATGAAACGGGAGTGAGCCTGGGCCCTGGCAGAGCATGGTGGAGCTGATGTTACTGAAGTAGAGGAGGCAAGGGAGGCTGAGCTGGCTGTGGTTGGTGTCCTACAGGCATTGGCCCTGCAAGGGCCCTGGAAGAGCACCAGGGAGGGTGCACTTAAGGGTTGTGCTGGGATCTCCTTCCTCTTCCACCTCCCGTAAGGATGCCTGGTCCCATCTGCCGCGCTTGGCCATGGGCTCCGGGCAGTCTGACAGCACAGCTGTGCACCCCACACTCCCTGAGCAAATGTTCTTAAAAGCTCAGTTTAGCCTATTTTAGTTTACAGCGTGCCCTTCTGCTTTCAGCCCTTGCCAGAACCAGGAATTGGAGAAGCCTGTGCAAGAGAAAAAATAGGCAGTGGAAAATAAGAAGTTATTTTAACCTTGAGGTTCTGACTAGGCTCAGATATGAAAAAGTCAGTTTAGCTGAACCACTTCACTTCCATTTTTTAAATATGTATTTCTGTGCTCCCCCCTGCCCCAGTGATACTATTTATTTGGTATCCCTCATTGCTTCTTGAAATAAATACTAATTTATTCAACAGCAACAGCTTCAAATACCACAGCTTGCTGCAAAAACATACCAGAAAGTGTCCCCAAAGGCCCTTAATGTATACAAAAAACAGTTCTGGCCTTCAGTTCTGCATCAGAGACTCTTCCCTGTTATTGTTAGACCATTCAAGGCCATTGTTCCACTGTTTTATTTATGATTATGGAAAACTTGAAGGGTATTCAGGGGGAAAGAAGCAAATACATACAATAAGAAAGGATGTGGCTGTTAAAACACAGCAGTAGGAATCAGGTAACACTATCAAGAATCATTATGTGACCTGGAATAAGTGAGTGTCGCCACTTTCAGTATCTCCATCTGCAAAATGTGATTTTTTTTCTTTATCTGAGGTTTCACTAGGCTCACTGGTAAAAACACTTGGTTATTATTACAGTCATGTTCTGTGTGTTCTTTTTTTTTCTAATAAGGAATGTTTTTGGCACAAATCTTTGGCAGTTATTCTCTTTGGTGGGGGAGATTTTAAATGGTAAAAAGGAATTAGCTAGCAAAGGGTTTTACTGTTCTAAAGGGCTGTCAGCACAGCAAATCCCTTGTGGCTATTTACTGTCTGTCAAGGGTGAGGGTTAGGTCTGGCCTGATTTCTTATGCTACCTCCAAACAAAAAAAAATCACAAAAGCAGATGGAAATAACACAAGATAATTGTATAACCCTCTTTACTAAAGGAGAGAGAAGCTGCTGTTAAGTTGTGCAAAGCATGCATGCAGCCCTCTGTGTCCTCTGTGTCCAGAGGCTGGTGCAGCGTGGGCAGCCAAACATACACCTTGTCTTCAAGCCTTGTTCAGCTCTTTCCCACTGGTGGGGCCACATCATCGATGTAGGTACTGACTGGGATTGACATCAGACCATCAGCTGACCTGGTGATGTCAAACACGCATGGTTATTCTCTGCTGGCCCTGCGCTGAAAGCTCACGTTCGGACATCACGCAGACTGCACGTACAAGCCAGATTTCCCATGCTGCGTGGAGCAGGCGCACGGCTGAGCTCAGGAGCCGCCTTCCCGAACACCTGCCACTCATAAGTCCTGGGAACAAAACCCAGGCCACGGTGTCTGCACAGCAGATAAGCAACTGGGCTCTGAAACTACAGGGAGAAGCAGAAATTACCTTTAAAACGGCAGGAATCCACTCTGCACAAGGACACAGGCATGGTCCTCCAAGCCATTGCAGCTTTGCCAGCATCTCTTTGTATGGGTCTGACCAGTCACCTGAGTTGTCCTCACTTGTTATTCCCACATCAGCAGAAGGGGATCACTTCTTCCTCACTGAGAGATGAGTCTTCTCTTCATTAACATCTACATTTAGCTTTGAAATACTTCTGCAGGCAGAGCTAGTATGGTGCAATACTATTTGATGGAAAACACTTGACAAAGACAGGGTTCCAATTCTGTAAACAGAGTCCTATTCTCATTATTTCTCTTTGGTAAAATAGTGGCCCTCAAAAAGGAAGCAAAACATGCCAAAACCTGCCCAGGAGATTTATAACTAACTCGCAATAGGAGTACCTCCCACCCTCTCTCAGGCTACACCTTATTTTGCCCCGGCTTCCCAGGCATGTGGAAATCCCTCAGGTGAGTGAAGGTGTGCTATCAGCAGCTAGCTACCTTGCCCACAAGCCTGAGGGAGTTGGCAACCTTTCATTGCCCGATAATGCACCAAACCCCCCTCCACCCCCTCAGCCAGGCGTCGAGTCCCTGCAGGCCCAGGCAGGTGTGATTCCCCAACATGCCTACGCGGTTATCACTTACCGCCTGCACCGGGCAGATGTTCAAAGTGTGAACCTCAGCAGCAGGGATGTTTGCCCAGGCTGCAGCCCATCGAAGCCTAGAAAGGCACAGAGCAGAGAGATGCAGTGAGGTGGAGACAGCCCAGCAGGACTCTGGCTGGGCTATGAGCCCTGCCTTTACACTGCTGGGCATTAGCCACCTGCCTGCCACGTGCACTGATTTTATTTTAGGCCTAAAATTCAGGGCTACCCCCTCAACTGAATTTCTTCACTCCGGGAGGCTGCACAACTGAAACCAATTCTGTTTTTAAAAAAGCTGCTTTAAAGTTTGCTGAGCTGGTATGAAATGCTAATGCATGAACAGCCCAGGATGCTGGTGCACCCTGCCTAACAGAAGCAACAACAGAATTTCTTGGCTCATTAAGAATGCTCCAAACAGGGCAGGTAACTTAATCACTGAATCCCACCCTCTGGACTGACTAGGACTTCTGCAGTTGAGCCTGCAGAAGGCTCAGTAGGGAGACCCACCTCACCAGAGACAGCTTGAGAAGTCACAACAGCATTGCCACAGCCCACTGCTACCCCATGGCTTGTTTGTGGAGAGCTCTGTGTGCAGGGAAACAGATCTGTCTCCCACTGTCTCAGCTCTGGCTGAGGGCACAACAGAGAAGTCCCCTTCTCATGTTTAAAGGAAACTTTGCACCCACAACTGCTTTGGTGGGTGCAATACCCACACTTGCTAGTGCTGGACGTGTTACCAGTAATTTGCTCAACTCTTTGAAAGCTCAAGCACTTCTCATTTCCTTAGCTGGTGTGGGGCACTTCGCTGTTTGGATGAGGAGGAGACAAGATTGCCCTCTGACTGTGGACTGCAGTGCACTTCAGATTGGTTTCTGAGGACCTAATAACTTAAATGGACTAAGCTGGCCCTGGTTGGCTGGCTGAGTAAGGCTGTGAGCAAAGAACCATTTTTCAATCAATACCTAAGTGAAAGTGACTATTTTTTTGCTTGCTTGCTTCTGATACCACATGGCTTTTGGCACTATGTGGGTGCCACGTGCGTGGGAAGTCACCCTTATGATAGTAAGTCAGCATGATTTGAGAAAGGACTGACCATGACTGCAGAATCATGAGGTCTGCCTGGGGATACATACTTGTTTAGATCAGGTTCCCTCACTGCTAGGCCCAGGAGGTAAAACAGAACTCACATGTTCTATGTGCTGTGGTGATGCACTGAAATACTGGAAGGAAAAAGATGGCTCAGCTTACCACCTGCACAGTACTGGGATCTCACAGCTCTCTACAGGGGCAGAGAAGCAGTCGTTCTCTGCCCCTAGGAACTTCATTAGACAGGATAGACAAGGCAGTACGCAGCATACCGCATAGGACAAAAATGCAGATAGAGTGTCATGGTGGAAGGACTTCCAAATATGAAATTTAAGGAAAGCAAGGGTACAAAGAGGATGTGAAGAATGCTCTTCCCAATTCAACTCATCATGGAAAAATGTGAGAAGAGTGAAATAGGCTGTAAAAGGGATAGGAGGGCGAACAGGGAGAGCATAAATGTACACAAGATGTCTTTAGGGGCTTGCACGCAGGCACTGAGGGAAGGGAAGCCAATGGAGGTGCCATTCCACAAGAACAAGCAGGGATGACCTGAATAGTTTCAACTGTGTGAATTCAACTCTGCTGACCAAGAGTAATCAGAGAGAAGGTAAGAAGTAGCTGAGGCAAGATTGTGAGCAACAGGGATGGTGAGCACCAATCAGACCAGGTTCTTCAAAACCAAAGCAGGAGGGTTTGGTTCAGAGCCCCTTCCAACTGATGCTGTTCCTGCAGGCAGCACTGGAGCCGTGTTGCTCCCCAGGTGATGCACTAAGGATGAAGGTGCAGTGTGTCTGTCTTTCACAGGGAGTTGTAACCACCATGCGTGTATGTGTGTGCTCTTTCCCTGCAGATACCAATGTCATAAGATATATCCAGCTGACAGAGATGAAGCTCAGCAGATGTTCCCAGAGAGAGAAAGAAGCCTTGTGAAAATGAAGCTACTTCAGCTGAAGTGCCCAAGGGGGAACATTTCCTTCCTAGAAGCCCATTTGGTGGATTTTCCTGTTTGCTCTGCCTCATCCTCATCTCCTCATCCATCCACTCTCCCTTGCTCTTCATTGAATCCCAGTTTTGAAAAAAAGAGACTTAGACGCTGGATATGGCTGCTTGCCAACCGTGGTAGTATCCCTTCCCCGTGGCAGGAGAGCACAATGGCTACAGCCAGCCTTGTTCCAAGACAGCGTCACACATCTGGAGTAGGCAATGCTGGGGGACCTTTCTGGTCCTGAGCTGACTGCCTATTACCCTTAGGGAAGCAACCCCCAGAACAACGACTTCCTGACCAGGCAAGTTGGAGACAGTTGCTGCTCTGAGTGATCACTGGAGCTTGGAAGAGCTAAGAAACCAAGAGAGCCGCTGGTCATTTCACAGGGGATAGCAACTGCCTTTTTACCATCAGTTCCCTCTGCCTGCTTCCTCCAGTGTGTGTTATCAGTCTCCAGTGAGAACTCACATACTCCCAGTCTAATGCCAGTGAAAACTGTTTCTAAACATCCTCTTAATGAAAGCACAGAGCACCCTACAAACCCCCTGCAGAGCTGTCCCGGTGCCAGAGGAGAAGGCTGTGGGCTACCACAGAACGCTGAACGGACTGTGAAAGCGTGGTGTACAGTGTGAGGGAAAAACTGTGAAATAATTCATTAAAGGCAAATAAAAATTATTAATAGACAACAAGTCCAGGCATTGCTTTTCGAAGGGACCTCTTGGGTTCCCCGTGTCCAGACAGGCAATGTTGTCTAGTGGGGGGCAGCATGGGGTGGGGAACAAGGGACATCTCCATTCTTATCTTGGCTCTGCCAATGCCTTGCCCTCTCTGTGCCTCGGTTTCCCCATCTGTACACTGGGGATAATAATATTTCCCTACCTCGCAGGGGTGTTGTGAGGATGTATTAGTTAATGTTTGTAAGTAACAGTACAGTGATGTACAGTGCTAAGTATTATTAGTACATTGGATTGAGGTCTTGATTCTCCCACCTTGTGTTGGTGCTTCCTGTGTCCTGTTTTTTCTTTCATAGGAGAACATGGTGCTGACAAACAGGGCAGGACCAACAGCTTTGGAGCCTATTTCAGCAGCTCATAGGGCCTGTTTAGACCTCCTCCAGCAGTCTGATCACTTCTAAGAGCTCAGGCTCCTTGGCTCAAGGGTCCTTTTCTGAAACTGCCAGTAATGGGATCAGTAAGTGCCACAAACACATTTCCAGTGTGACTGCCCCATCAGTGGCCCACAGAGACCTGCTCCCAGTTGCAGGATGTACATGAGAGGTCTCATTCCATGGTGGTCAGTGTGAAGTGAGTGTACCCGGAGATACTTCACTCAGCCCTCAGCTGAAACATGGAAACTTGAAACACAGAGAGCTGAACAGACAACAGTTCAGCTAAGTGCTGCGTGATTTGGTCCCAGCAGATGTGGTGTCTGCAGGCAGCTGGCTATGGCAACACACATTCCAGCTGTGGTAACTCGCCACATTTTTCTCTAGCCAAAATTTGAGAGAGTTGATAGCGAAATATCAAGAGAAAAGGCAAATCTCTATCATTGTCTCCGAAAAAACTGAGGTCATATTCTTTAGTTCAGGGACACATCCAGCCCACATTGGGGGTGGTGAAGAGACCATCTTAAAATGGCATATATGTCTCTGAGATAAGGTGGACCTACATCAGTTGTGTGAAACTTATATTACCCCGATGGCACCAGAAGTTCATGTTCCTCAGGTGGGTGGTGGAAAGCAGCTGCTTCCCAAAATTGGGAACACTGTGTGCAGCCACTGTGAAGAAAAGGGCTGTGTGCTGGAGGCAGCACGGTCACCTTCTTCAGATGGCCCATGGTTTATACATCTGTGCCAGAAATAGTAAGCACCTCTGCCCACCACTAACGCGTGCCTAAGCAATAAATGAGGCTGCAGCTGCTGCTAGGACAACAATTGACTTAAATACGAAGAGGACAAATGAGGGGAATTCTCTAGGTAATTGTTAACTAGACCAGGAAAAAGGTTAGGCAGAGGTGTGCTTGGGTGTATGTAAGGTGTACCTGGTACTGTATAAAACACAGCTAATAAGATTCCAGTTCTCAGGCGCATGCAGTCCTCCATATCCTAAACACATCACAGCACGCAGCAAATTCAAATAGAGGTGACTCCCACGTACTTCATATTGCTCATGACAGTTCATCCCACAGCTGCGCATGTCTCTTCACCAGGAGTGAAATGAGGATTCATCCTGCAGGCCATGCAGGAGGAGCGGACACCACCTACACAAACAGTCTCTGCCCCAGAAAAGCTCAGGCAAGCAGAGGCAGGCTTGTTACTCGTGAACTTAATGTAAGAGAAAGGGCATTTTCCAGTCACTGGAGATGTAGGTCCATGGACTGTCACTTTGTCTGGAAGCAATTTTAGCCCTCGCAATGGCTTCACTGACATATTGTCACTGCATCAGTCCCATGTATACATTAGTATAAAAAGGGCACAGCAGACTCCAAAGTACAGTCTCCTCAGTTCTCAGCCTCTTTCCCTCCAGGAGTGCTGCAAAGTGTAGGGGAAAGTGGGATGTTCGGGAATGTGCATACGAAAAAGATCTCAGAGACCCTCCAGGTGCTACACAACAACCTACTTTCTTCAGAAAATGGTTGACCTTACATAGCTTGACACTCAGGGTACCTGCAAGTAGTATGCACTCACACCAGGAGCTGGAAGAAGGAAGTCGCCAAAGAGAAAAACGGTCAGGGACTGTTTTGCCAGCTATGTAGCATCTGTATGTTTCCACAGTGACGGAGAGCTTGGGCGAAACATGGACAAAACTCCAGGTGGGGGCCCTGCACATGTCAAAGAGAGAGACAGCAGCAATGCCACCAAAGCCAACAGAGCTCCTGTGGACTGCACTCTCCCATAGTAGCCAGCTCTGCCTTGCAGTATCAAACATCTCGGTAGAGTTTGCTGTCTAATTGGAAAGACGTGCAGACACATCACCACTTCTACTGCATGTGTCGGGGGAGTAGGGAAGAGCCTTTGAAACTTCCTAAAAGGCTTTGTCTTCTGCAAAAAGAAAGAGAAGGCATATTTGACTTCCAGCACATCAAGGGGCTCTTCAGCTCTAGAGGAGCAAGGCCCTAAAAGACCATGGGCAAGTTTATCTCCTGGCCACTGATGAATTTAAGAATACCCAAGGGAGAAACTTGTGGTTTTGTCCAAGAACTGTCTTAACAGGAAACAGAAGATTGGCCATAAAGGGGAGAACCTGTTATCAAGCCCCCAAGAAAGAGGTCTATGTATACAACAAGACCCTCCAGAGTCCATAGTGAAATGGTTACACACCTTTTCCAGTGAGTGGTCCTTAACAGCCAGATGTGGAGGTGTGGGCAGAGGCCACCCAATCCCACCCAAGTTACCCAGCCATTGCTGTAGGGAGCTGGAGAGACAGAGAAGGGCACTCTGTTGGAAGTGGTCATGTCCACTACAAGTCAGTGGTATTTTTCTGTGGAGCAGTCAAATGGCAACGTGAGAATACACATCCTGGAAGCCAAAACAAGCAAACAAGGCTTTAGCTCAGCCAGGTGGTATATGCATATGTCCTCGACATGCAGTACATAGGAGAATGAACACAGGCCCCTCCAGGTAGCCAGCAGGGCTAAAATGTCTCCAGTGCAATGGGAAGTGAGCCCATTTGCCCTTCACATGTGAAAACAGCAGGAACAAAATGGCATGGCAGATGCTAGGCAGAGCAGTAGGAAAGCTGACAGCAAGCAAGAACTGAGGTTGAAATGAGAGAGGGATGAGCTGATCATGGGATACAAAATACAAGCCAAACCCAGGTTCATGGGCAGAATGAGAATTGAACTAGAAAGAACCTGGCCAAGGGCTTAGCCACATTATTCACAGTTCCTAACAAGACCCAGTTTTAATTGGCAGGATACACAGCAGGAAAAAGGGCAGTAGGATTAGAGGTGATTTTCCAGCTGGAGGGGGCAAAAGAGGGGGAGGCTTCCTTCCTCCAGCACAATCATTTTTGAAAGTGTCAGGAGAAGACAAACACATGCTGGCTGCAGAATTTTTCCAAATATGTGTTAACCATTGCGGTTGGTAAAAGTGGCATGGACAGGGTGGAGAAGTCTTTGTTTAAATTAAGAAGAAGGTATGACTGGTTTCCAGAACTGACAGGAAGGCAAAGGTCTGGCTCTTCTTGCTTGCTAGGGAACCCAGGAGCGTGTAAGATGAAGAGGAGGATCTTGAGTGCAGAGCAACCTCCTTAGCCATGCATCTCTGTTTTGCTTTCCCAGAATTTCTCTGCAAGTTTCATCTGTGTAAATGTTCTCCCCAGACTACAGCCCAGCAGGCCCAGGAGCGGCTGTGTTCTTGTGATGCTTCACGTGACATCTCCAGAGGCTTTGTCTGCACTGGGATTTTTTTTTTAATGTTCAGTCCCTTGATGATACCCTTTCTCTTTTCTTTTTCCAAGGGGCAGAAGTGAAGGGGGAGGGTATGCACTGGGCAAAGGGGAAATCAAACCAAATTCTCACAGGACCTGCTGACCCCTCTTCTCTGCTCATTTATTCACCTTTCCTTCTGCACCCTGAAGCACACTGATGTTCCTCCCAAGCTTCTACTGTGAAACTCCTTGCTCTGCACAGTAGTTTAGAGGCTTGGGCAGGGGTTACGTAGGTAAGGAGGAACAGTGGTGGGCCAATGAGCCACCCAGATGGGATGCTTGGGAGGGTGCAGTAAATTATCAGGTCCCTTAATACTATCCATGAGTTCACATAACCAATTAGTAGGACTTTGTATCGCTGCAGCTGGTATGAGATGGTTTCCAGAGATTGTTCTGAGTTGATCTTCTTAGGAGTTCCTCAGTTACTAAATGCTGCAGGCTATACTACCACACCACAACAGCCTCGATGCTGCCTCAGTGAAGGTGGTGAAAAGGCGAGACACCCTCCTGGCTCCTCTCACAGCTATAATTTAAGGAAGGTAAATTCCTTAGGAAGGAATGGCTACTTGGTAAGAAGATGAGAGGGAACCTGTGGCAATACACGACTTTTAGCAGCCTGTGAAGGTGGAAGGGGGTGCAAGTGGTCCCACAGATGTAGGGAGGGGAAAAAAACCCTCTCTTTTGCTTCCTAGAGACAGATGCTTCCTCTGTCACAGCAAGGGGCCAGCTCAAACTCTGTTCAGCAAGGAGAGCTGTGCCTACAGCAACTGTTTCCTGTAGCGATTGTGGTGGGGAATGAGGAAATAAATAGACTCTGTAGTGCCCAGGAAATTTCCTTGTGTATTGGATTTGCGTGGCAAGGTTTTGGTAGCGGGGGGGCTACAGGGGTGGCTTCTGTGAGAAGGTGCCAGAAGCTTCCCCTATATCTGATAGAGCCAGTGCCATCCGGCTCCCAGATGGACCCGCTGCTGGCCAAGGCCAAGGCCATCAGCGACACGGGTAGCACCTGTGGTAACATATTTAAAAAGGGGAAAAAAACCCACCCTGCACAACAGCAGCCGGAGAGAGGAGTGAGAATATGCAAGAGAAACAACCCTGCAGACACCAAGGTCAGTGAAGGAGGGAGATGAGGTGCTCCAGGCGCCGGAGCAGAGATTGCCCTGCAGCCCGTGGTGAAGGCCGTGGTGAGGCAGGCTGTCCCCCTGCAGCCCATGGAGGTTCATGGTGGAGCAGATATCCACCTGCAGCTCGTGGAGGACCCCACGCCAGAGGAGGTGGATGCCTGAAGGAGGCTCTGACCCCGTGGGAAGCCCACGCTGGAGCAGGCTCCTGGCAGGACCTGTGGACCCGTGGAGAGAGGAGCCCACGCTGGAGCAGGTTTGCTGGCAGGACTTGTGACCCCGTGGGGGACCCACGCTGGAGCAGCCTGTTCCCGAAGGACTGCACCCCGTGGAAGGGACCCACGCTAGAGCAGTTCGTGAAGAACTGCAGCCATGGGAAGGACTCATGTTGGAGAATTTCATGGAGGACTGTCTCCCGTGGGAGGGACCCCACGCTGGAGCCGGGGAAGAGTGTGAGGAGTCCTCCCCCTGTGGAGGAAGGAGCGGCAGAGACAAGGTGTGATGAACTGACCACAAGCCCCATTCCCCGTCCCCCTGCGCTGCTGGGGGGAGGAGGGAGAGAAATCGGGAGTGAAGTTGAGCCGGGGAAGAAGGGAGGGGTGTGGGGAAGGTGTTTTTAAGATTTGGTTTTATTTCTCATTATCCTACTCTGATTTGATTGGCAATAAAGTAAACTAATTTCCCCAAGTCGAGTCTGTTTTGCCTGTGATGGTAATCGGTGAGTGATCTCCCTGTCCTTATCTCGACCCACGAGCCTTTCGTTATATTTTCTCTCCCCTGTCCAGCTGAGGAGGGTGAGTGATAGAGCGGCTTGGTGGGCACCTGGTGTCCAGCCAAGGTCAACTCACCACACCTTGTTACCCTAGTTTCATGCTCACTCCTTTTCCTATGGAAAGCATCTGTTGTGCTACATGGACAGATAAGAGGGCAAGGGGGAGCAGGGGGAATGAGGTAGGATGGAAAGAAACACAATATACCTTTTTCCCCTTCTTCCTAGCACAACTATACAGGAGCAAATTCACTGAGCCTCCAAGTCTTTTTCACTTGCTAATGTGAGGACCCATTTAGCAAGTTGACTCATCCACCACAAACTGGGAGCAGGAGGCTGTGGTCCTGAATTTCCCTCCACCACATTGCAATGAGCAGCGAGTGCCGGGGCTGCCTCTGTGCCGGGGCTGCCTCTGCCAGGCGCAGCAGCCAGCACTGCACTTCTCCTTGCCCCGGGACAAGCTTTCCCCGCTGCTTTCCGCTGCTTTCCCTGCTGCTTTCCTGCTTTCCCCACTGCTTGCTTCCGACAAGCTCCAGATCTCCTTCTTGTCCTCTACAGCTGTGCGGTAGTGCAGGCACATGGGCCGAACAAGCAGATGGATTTTTTCCTTATGTATCAAAATTACTGTTTGTGTTCAGTGGGGGAAAATGGTCTGGCTGTAGCTGTGAGCCCTGTGGACAGCACTATTCAACCACGGCAGTGGCAAATGAAGCTGCTCTACAAGAGAGGCTGACTTCACAGGCCCTACCCACAGCCTTTCTCCTTTTTTTGCCAGCCAAGTTTTATAAATAGCAGCAGCTCTGCAACAACTAACTTCCACAACTTTTGTTTCCTTCCAGAGGGCTCCCCTTCACTCCTTTTTGCCCGACGGGGAGCGTGAACCTGTGCCAGCTCATAGCTACCTCTGGCAACTCCCCATCACTGGTGAGGAAATAACCTGTAACATAGCCAGG
The DNA here is from genome assembly GCF_034638445.1 of Ciconia boyciana. NCBI lineage: Eukaryota > Metazoa > Chordata > Aves > Ciconiiformes > Ciconiidae > Ciconia > Ciconia boyciana. Next base: position 32,630,611 of record NC_132939.1, on the reverse strand, counting down.
TGGAACTGGCAAGGACATTAGGGAATAAGACAAATTTGGCTGGGGCTTTGGGGCCAACACGGATCCTCATGCAAGCAGTGCCACCAGATCTGCAGTGATGACATGTGCCCAGACACCTGTTATACACGGCACTCACGAGAGCTCCCTGTTTCCCACCACAGCCTACAGAGGCAATGGGAGATGAGCTCAGAGGAAGGGTGAATCACCAGTGTACTCTCTTCTTTATACTATTTTCTCCCCAGAGCTGAGCTAACAGAAGCATATCAGCATATGTTCTCTTGTCTATTGTCAGAGCTACAAATCAAAACTGTGATTCATATGAAACTGTACATTTTCCGTACTAGACCCCAGCTTACCTCAGTACTGTAAAGGTTTGGTGTTAACTACTGTGAAATAGTGACATCCAAAATGCAAAATATGAGCACTGAAGATGACAGAAAAGCTTTATATAAAGAACTCTGCCAAGAAAAAAAAAAACACTTTAAAAGGAAAGGAAAAAGACCTGGTTACTAGTAACAGAAGCTAGATTTAATATTAAATCATCCCGATCAGTGACTTTGTTTGCAGCATTTACGGAGGCATTCCTCAGTCTATGTGTGAGTGTGCATGCCTGCAGGTGCATGTGGGGTGCAGCCCTGAGGGCAGAAATGTATGAGACGGAGCTGGGCCAGACCTTGTCCTGCTGTCCAGTCCATCCCACAGCAGCACCTGCTCTAGCTCAACCAGTCCTGACACCTTTTTACTGACTACTTGACTCTCTTGAAATGAGAGCAAGGCAAATGTTTGGTTACCAGTTACTGCTTTTATGAGTTCCCAGTTCTGCAGGCTTTCATCTGGCCATGAATCTGCAGTGAACATAACTGCTTACACACACTCCACGTGGAGGGAGAAGATATCCAAAGGGAAGCGAGAGCTTCGTTGAATGTGGAAACCAGCCTGAGTGAAAAGTCTCACAACAAATCAGTCAAAGCAGATCTAATTCACGGGCTGGGATCCTGTTTGGGTGAGAAAGGAGAATGAGAGCATCTCAAAGGAGAGTTTAGGTGGGAAAAGGAACAGAGGAGAAAGAGCCACAGATACCCATAACTGAAAGCCTGAAGGGCCTGGCAGGAGCTCTGATTCCAGAGTGGAGGAGGGGTTTTTGGAACGGGAGACACAACAAGGAGTGAAACACAAGGGAAAAAGGAAATAGGGAAATGGAATATGGTAGAAAAATGAAAAGATGGAGCTGGTACCAAGTATTCCCATCCATGACACAAATAGGACTTGTGCCAAGTAGGACTTGGGCATCTGGGTGAACCAGACCCTACCATAGCTCTGACCCTGGAGACAAGAGGGAGGAAGAGTGAGACCAATACCTTCCTGAGGACACAAGGAGGAGACCCCAAGCAGTGGCTGTCTGCTGGACCTTTAAATGCTGATCCCTTTCTTTTGCCTTTGTATTGCTTTCCATATGGTGAACCAAGAGATAGACCAGCTGCCTTGCCTTAATGTCTTTTTCAACACATGACAGCAGCATCGGAGCGGGGGGACAGGGACAATATGCATAGGGTCATCATTTTAAGACCTGTATTAGCTGGAAGTGGTAACCCATCTTCATTATGTGTTTTGGGGACAGAGTTATTTTGAGACCTGAAACAAAGCAAATGAGAGCTTTTTTCCAAGGCTGATAAGGGAGTTTGATTTTCTTGATGACTTCAGATTCCAGCCCTTCCGCCAAAGTTGTCCATAAAGCAGGCTGCTGCTCCACTTTGGCGGGGGGAGATTTTTGCTGTCAATGCATCTGCTTCAGCAGTGATTCCAACTCAGATGCAGTCGCACTGTGTTTCTCCTGCAGCAGCATCTTAAACTCTTGTTCTAGACAGAAACTGTTGCTGAGCATACGATACTATAATTAAAATGTATTTTAATGGCTGCTAGGAAAAAAAATACATGTTCAGATTACCCAGAATGAAACAGATGGACTAAGCGTTTCTCTGATTTTGCTTAGCAAAGACAGCTGGGGGATTTACAGTTGGGAACACAAGGATTTTCACTTTCTTAACCAACAATGGATGGTTTTCAGCCAGTCTGACTGCCAGTGTTATTCTCATTTCACGATGGCAGCCCAAAGAAAGCAGCTTAGTGTGGCCTGGAACAGCCTCAGGGGAAAGTCACGTGCTGGATGGACTGTGGTGTCAGCTCCCTGAAAAAGGCTGGTGATAGAGCTACAGACTCTGCAGACTTCCTCCACTTCACACAGCAGCAATACTGGGTTACAGCAAATCTTTTGGCATCAGATAAAACCCAGCTGTTTCATATTACCTCCTACAAACTTCTGGTTAGAAAAATGGCCACATGCAAATGGCATATTCCTTCACTCAGAGCTGGTCTCCTGCATCTTGCTGGGGCTGAATCAGATCCAACCAACAGCTTGCTGAATTCAGTAGGTTATCTCTGAGGCTCGGCTGCCTGTTGGCAAGCTCTGAGCATTGACTCAGGGAGAGCACATAAGCCCGTTCCCTAAAATAAGCTTAGCAAGCCAAGATGCAAGCCCTTTCATGGGGTCCTTTAGATGGCCTCTGGCTGAGCGAGATATGGGGGCTGAGCCAGGATGCTCACAAAAAGACAGGTCTCAGCATTGGCCGGGCAGAACAGATGTGTGACCCATTTGTGGTCCAGAGGCCAATCTCTGACATTAGCTCTGCAAGCTGCGGGGGTGGCTCACGAAGCCAGGGCTGACCCCTGACTGGCATATCCCCATTGCCAACAACTCTCACGGTTTTTGACTCTCCCACTCTTTCGTGCTGGGACTGCACTGTCAACCTGAGGTAGAGGTAGGTCCCTGTTTTTAAAAGCCCTTTAAAACCTGAGTACTAAGGACTCCAAACATCAACAGGCAAACTGTAAAAATCCATGAGTTTTTTTAAGCTCTCATGATTCAGAGGGGCTGAGCTCATCACTTCTTAATGTTTGTGGCAGGCAATGCTGCTTGCTGATGTATCACACAGGCCTGGGCTTTCATATAAGCACAGAAAAATAGTTTTCTAGTCAGTGGCCCAGCAAAATGGAAGGGCTGAGCAAGAGAAAAGCCTGCCTTGAACATCACCAAACCAACATGTCACAGTACTACCCCAAACTTAAGTTTTCATCTGAACCTGGCAAGCTCAAGTTGCTCTTCAGCAGACTTAAGTCTGGGAGATCTGATTGACTTCTGGAAAATTATTTCCATATGAGAGAAGAAGATGAAAAGCTGTACACAGGAATAGGGTCTGAATCTACAGATTACAGGTAACTGCACAGCTTGACTCTCAGATCAGTGGCTGGGAATACAACACTGTCAGTTAGGAAAATCCTATAATTTATAGTATACACAGTCAGAATTCGAATCAACAGAAAAATGAGGAACGACAGTGTCATTAGTACGGGTCCCCATTATAAAATGAGCTCCATTTTTCTTCTCAAGCAATGCATCTTCTTCTAAGACACATGCTGTTGTTGAGAGACATCTCTCTTATTTTCAGTGTTCTGGGACAGCCATTTCCCACTCCACCTGTTATTAGTCTAGACACTGATGTGGAGCTCTAGGGATCCCAAATATTTACATCTCTGTGATCCAGTGTTGGATGGACTCAGTTGATGGCTGTCTAATATAAGATGGGATCTCTCCTTTTCACTCATCACCAGTATAAATACAGATTCCCTGCAGGGACTTCACAGCTCTGTTCATGACGAGCAAGCCAAGCCGTGTCATCTCACACCATAAATCTGAGGAAGTACCAGCTCTGAAAATAGGACTGGAAAAGAGCCTCAAGAGAGTGTCTACATCACCCCATCACCTTAAGGCAATTAGGTTAGATAAAGTTAAACTGCTCGAGAGATGTTTATCTAACCTGTTCTTAAAAGCCTCCTATGACAGAATACCACTGCCTTCATAGATGGAAAGTTAAGAGACTTTTTACTAAAGCTTAAGCTAAGTCTCCTTTGTGTGATTTAAACCAATTACTTCTTGTTTCTCTACAGTAGATATGATGAAAAAATTATTCTCTCTCTTTGCAGCAATTCCTGATCTTTGTGAAAAGCTCTTCTCTTGGACTATGCTCTTTCAGCTTCCATCAACAGTTCTGCAACTCAGCAAGTTTTCTGGCTCCTTGCTTGTTCTCCTCACTCACCTCTGGATTTCTTCCAGGTGGTTTACATTTTATTGGAGTGCAGTGCTGAAAGCAGGACAGTTCTCCAGGTGTGGTCTTCCAGTGCAAGATAGAGCAGAAGCATTATTTCAGAAGTCCTATATACGATAGGCCTACTTATAGAGTCTTTCCACTAGCAAGACATCATTGACTCATGTTCAAGTCTCGCCCCAGACTGCTTTGACTCATCCCAGTTTCTCTTCTGCTGTGTCGCCATCAGATCCTTTTGTATCTATCTGTGGAGCCAACGGTCCTTACTGAGTTGTATTGTATTTGATTGAGAAACGATTAGATTCCAGGATATCAGAAATCACAATTCTTTTTCCACAGAAAGAACAGCTCTGCATCTCTCTGCTTTTTAAAGGATACACATGGTCAAATTTCAAGACAAAGCAAAAGTAAGACTCGGCATAAAGTCCCAGCTTTTGGGTGGGGGGAAATCAATATACCTGTTCCACTTTTGTAGTATTGCTAACAAGTTCTACAGCTGCCCAAGCTCTACAGTGCTTTAGCAGCTAAGAAAAACACTACTTGACAGTTGAGAGTCACAGTCTGTTGGGAGCATCACTCATGCTTTTCTTTCACCAGGCAAAGCAACTCCTTCTGCTCTTTTAGATTACCTTGCAGCATCAGGCACATTCAGATCATCCAAAACAAGTAGGATTACTAATGCCTGAGCAACATGGGAGCATTCAAGAACAATGGCACAAATATCGAGAGCTAGTGTGTTGTTCACCACACCCTGCAAGTTTTTTCCCCAGCATCCCCCAGTCAGACAGAGGATAGATGTTTCTTTCAAAACCTTCTAAGCAGAGGTCACAGGCAATGCAACCCATAGGTTTGAATCCCCAGCTCTCCTGGCTGTCTTGGTTTTATAGCAGCTCATGCACCTGACCATGAACAGAAAAAAAAAAAAAAATGGAAATTGTTAATCTATGTCCAGATTCCAGTGAAGATTATGCTTTGGATACTCTTCTTCATAGATTTTTATCCTGTACTTACAGGTAGCAAGTAGCTCAATGTCATCCAGAAAGACATTTGCTTGCAGTTTGCTCTTTCCCAACAGTAGAAAGCATGTGCAACTTGGTTGGGTAGGTCACGGGATTTGAATGCACACATTCCAGTGTTTCCTTCTTTAATGAACGCTGAAGAAATGTATCCCACACAAGTTGCAAGTAGTATGAAGTTTCTGAAGGCATTGAAGTGATGTTAGTGATCTCCTATCATCACTGAACATCTCATTCCAGGGAAAAGCCAGCTTTGAATTGGATCTGATACTCTATGGGAGACCTGTGGCAAGAGCAGGGTCGAATCTGTAGCTGCTTGGTTACATCGAACAAGGCTGTAGGATGCTGTTAGAACTCCCTACCCATTGTGGGCTCCGTGCCCAGGTTCATGTTAAAAGGTGTTAATTGCTGAGACCAGATCACTGCTTGCAGAGTAGGTAGGTCCCTCACTCTCTAAGACTATCAGGGGTGGCATAAAGCCTGTTATGTATTCTGCTATGTGAGATCTTCAGGCAAGCACGGGTTCCAAGTGTACCTTTGAAGTGCAGGTGAAGTGGCCAGGCACAAACATGCAGCATCCGCCTTCATTGAATAGTGTGTTGCACATACAAACTTAGCCTGCCCTCATAACCCGACTTGGTGGGGCTCAGCTTCTGCCCAGAGAGGAAATAATCCAAGCACTCACCACTCTTGATGGCAGCAGTAAGCTAAAGACATCTAAAAAAAATGTTAAGTATCCATGGGAAATCCATGGGAATTTAGCCTGAAAATGAGGGCTGGATCCAGACAAATGTTGGCATCTCCCCAAGGCATTGAAGGAAATAATGCTGACTAAAGAAGCTCAGGATCTGGCACATGGCTACATTGCTGAAAAGTAGCTCAGAGGGGAAGAACAGTTGCATAGAGCACTAGAAGCTGGACTCCTCTCCTTGTTCTGCAGCTCCCTCTTTTACTTGGCCCATGTCAGAGGGCTGTGCTGAGCCCCATTTCTCTCTGCATTGAACTAGCCCCGTTTTCTATTGCTGAGTATGGAAAAATTCAGCAAATGTTTCCAGCATGCTTTTGAAGGGACTCTATGAGCATGAAGTATTGTTGCTGCTGTTGTTAGAAACAAGAACACAGTCTGCTGCTGAATAATTCATTGGATGTGAAAAACAGCCAGCGAGTTGTTGAACAAAAATGCTGTACAATGAGACATAATTACGGAGTGGTTACAGGGAGCAGGACACAGATGGAGCTCTCAGGTTGGCTGGCAGTGACATCAGGCCACAGACAAGCACGGATGTGCGTCAGGTTGCGTACTTCATTTTCTGAATTATTATAACACTTTGCCTTTAACCTCTGAGATATCAAAGGACTTTCTGGTTTGGAGGGACCACCTCTGGTGGAGAAAGGGGATTCAATGTCCCCAGCTTTTTTGGTACTTAACCTTTCCAGTAAGAGTGTAGAAGCAGTAACTAGTGCTAACTGGGAGGTACTGACCTGTCACAGCAATACTGTTTTTCTTGACAGGAGGAACGGGGAGAGCTGCTCATTCCCGACAAACACGCTACGTTGCGGAGACCAAAGCTTTCTGTGGCAGTTTTTTAAAATGCCAAGGAGGTTCCCTACCTCAGAGAGCTGTTTGAGAAAAGATACCAGGAAGCGCAAAGCCCAGCCTGCAGTGTGGGACCTCTAGAGCTAAGTCTCTGTTCTTCATCAAATCACACAGAAAACCTCCCTCTGCTCTGGCTTGGGAAGAAACCCCATTCCTGTCCCTAAGGTTATAGCCTTTCCTCACACATGGTCAACCATTGGCTTGAAAATGGATATGAGACCTCAAAAACTGCTGCGAAACTGTATTGTCATTTACGTGCACAGAGCTGCGGTGCCCTGATTCTCATCCAGGGACTGTGAAAGCTTTCAGCGTACCAGCAAAAAGCAGGAACTAAACTAAAAACTAAACCAGAAACCGACACCTACTTCAGCTCACTTGTCATCAGAGGAAACAAACCCCAGAAATTCTAGATACTACTGACGGATTCAAGCCTGGCTTAAGACACTGAAAGACAAAAGTCGCTCCTGCATCTGCCTGTGAGCCAGATTCAAGGGATGAGGAGCCTGGAAGATATGGGTGGCTTGGAGCCAGGGAGAGAAAGTGGAATATGAGAAGAGGCTTTATCATGCATTTTCTTTATAATAGCCAAAATACCCTTCTGTTCTTTCTCATATATCCTAGAGAGAACACAACTGAAGTGTGAAGAACTGTTTAATGGATTTAGTAATAGTATTGATCTTCTGTCATTTAAAAAGGGACTCGGAGCTTAATCAGATTTGTAGAAGTGTCCCATTATTTACTTTTCAAAGGAAAGGATTAGATATCAGAGAAAGAAAAGGCCCTTCAGCAGGCATGGGTTTGCTCTGCAGGATGAAAATCCATCCATTTACTCTTACCCATATATGTATTTAAATGGGAAAGAGTCCAAACAACTCGCCATGAGATTCTGCCTGGAGGAATTTATACAGCAGCAATAAATGGAGGTAGACTCAGCAATGCAGCAAACCGGCTGTTAGCTTTTCAACACCTGGATTTAGCTCCGTAATCTGGTCACCTAAGCATTAACAGTAGAAATTGTATTGCTGGTAACAGTCAGAGACAGACTGAACTAGTTTTCACCTTCTGAGGTGCCTTCCTGCTACTGAGATACAAAGCAATGTTTACTTGCAAGCTGAACGCATCTGACTGGGAAGTGACACTGAGTAAATAAAGAGTAAATCAGAAACCCTCTGACGCCATTTTTACAGTCACCTTTGAGATGACAGAAAATTGGCTCATCACTCCGTTGCCTGTAATGCCCCCTCAGGAAACACTGAGATAGTTTCATTTCCTTGACACTTGAAGCCATAACTCCCTGATCTGTCTTTCAGAGCGGCTGCAGATGAGATGGCTGGTTTGTGTTGCAGCACTACTGAAGCCGTGCTGACACGGTGTAGAGGCTGGAAAGCTGGCTAGTCAACATGAGCTGGCTCTACCAGAAGTTACCAAAATATTTCAGGTTGGACATAAACAGTGACTTTGCAGTGATAAATTTTTGTTAACATCTCAGAAATTCTCAATATATTCTAGGATAGGCACACACACATATATACTTGCAGGATAACTACAGTGAATAATCTGGTTTGATTTGGCTTGCCAGAGATATCTTAAACAGTTAATCCAATTCCATGCAAACTCTACACCAGTTTTCTACTGCTGAATCCCAGAAACAATAGGGGGAATTCAAGAACCTCTCTATTTCCCATCACTGGAAAGATTTCTCATTAGTTTTCTTTCATGTACTTCTTTTTGGAGACTTTTACTTAAAACACCTCACTATTTAATACGGGAAGCTTGCAGGTGGCTTGCTTTCTTGGATCCGTATTGATCTACCGTGGTCAGCACTGCCATTGTACTTCTTCATCCTGATCCACTCTTGCACTTAGTCGTGGGTTTGTCATTGCCCTGGCAGGTTTGCAGAGAAGATAATGGAATGTTACTTGGGTCCTGGAGGTTTTGGACATCCCCTGTCTCCCAAACCCATATGTGAGGAAAGGGAGGTGCACAAAAACAAATGACCAAGAAGGTGTTAATCCTTTCATTTTCTAACAGTAAGGAACCTTCTTCCAGGGCAGAGGTGGGTTAGCAGGTGAGCAGGGTATCTGCTTGGAACAGCGCAGGCAGGCAATCCCAACGTGGCCTTGAAAGCACGGCAACATTGCTCTCTGAATCAGAGGCAACTTCAGCATGGCAGCAAGAGCTGCTGCCAAATTTTAAGAGAAGCCTGAAAGCGGCTGTCAAGCCCCGCAGCCTGTGCCGAAGTGGCGGAGAGCAGCAGTGGGTGTACTGCTCTGCCGCGGGGAGCTCTGGCATTCGAGGGAGGTCCCCCCAGGCTGGTGGCATGCTCCCAGGGCGAACGGGCAAGCTGGCAGTGACTGCTGGGGAGGCGGGGGTGAGGAGGAAGGGACGGTGGGAGTGTAAATTCTCACTCCTTGTATAACCAGTGGATTTCACCTGGCAGTCACTGACGGATGATAAATTTAGCAGAACAGGAACACCATTTTTTTTACTGTTCCTATTAAGAAGGTGACAGCATTGGAAAGGCACTATTTATTATTTACCTACACTGCAGTATGTTACATACTTTAGTCTGACATTAGAGTCCAGTATCTCAGAGATATTTTATCTTAAAATATCTGTACCTTTGAAATTCTGATGTAGATCCAAAAATCTTGCAGAGGCAGGAGTATCCAGCAGCTACAAATACATTTTCTGATTACAGGAGTCCCAAGTGAAGAGCAGCTTTATCTAAAAAGAAAACTTTCCCCTTCTGCTCAACCATGTATTTTGTACAATAATTGAATGTCTGCTGAAAAACCGTCTTGTCATCTGTTGCAATAAAAAGAATGTGTTTGATCATAGCTTGGCTGTGCTTCCTGAAATGCTGCAGCCCGCAGCCTCGAGGGCAGAAAGCATGACGAACTTCCTTCCCAGAGCACCCCTCATTCATGAATGTTTTGGTCCCCTTGCAGGTTTTTCCTACAGTGCCAGAGCCCTTCCCTTCCCAAGGCAAAAAGTCTTCAAGCTCTGCTTGAAGCTCTGCTTCCACTGTCAGAGTATTTCTCACAGGGGTACCTTGGGCTTTCTATCAGGTTGGTAACCTCCTCCCCAGATTCATGCTCTGTATTATATCCACAATCGATTACAAAAATAGATGCCATTTTTTACTTCCAGAGTTCAGTCTGGACCCTACTGACTTAGCAGGAGTGGGGGAGATGTGGTAAATTCATCTTAGCTTGTATCGTCTCTGCACTGCACATTTTTAGCTGTAGGACAACCCGCCATTTTATGGAAGCAAACTACTGCAGCGTGATCCAGAAAGCAGCTAAATGCTTTACTTCTATTTTTCCATTTGCAATCACATTTAATCTAAATGAAGTCTTACAGCCTGAAAACAGATATTCCCTAGAAGTGCAGAAAAATCAGCAAAAGTAAACTGCTTTTTTTAGAACTGTATTCTATAATAAGCAAGTGTTACTAGGAGTGTTAATATCATTAAGAGCGAGAAGAGAATTTTGTTTTGGTTTTAATTCATGATTCCACGATGCTGAGAAGCGTATCACAGTTGTTCTGGGTTGTTCTCTAGTGGCTGCTGCGACACCAGCTATAACCCCCTCTCGGAAACTGTAAAGAATGGATCTGAGCTGGGTGCGGATGCCTCCCCAACACATACATGCTTGGGTGCACGTGTGGGAAAGGACGTGAATGCTTAGGCGCATACATACACTTTAGAGGTATTTTATATTTCCCTCAACCTTATCACATCTGCAAAAGGAGATTGTTGAATCCTGGCCTCTGAAGCTCAGTGCATAGCTGTTCCAGACTTTCCTTGGCTATTTGCTCCCTCGCTTAAACTGATTTTAGTTCTACATCAGACTTCCCCTCATGTAGATTAAGTTCATCCATTTTTGCTTTGACCTGGGGGACCCAACGACACCAACAGATCGCTGGTGTCCTGCGTGGCCCCTGCTCTCCATCTCAGAGAAACATGTCTCTCAGGCATTTTTCATCAGCTCAGCTATTCCCACTCTGCCCTCAGTCCTACCCCTAGGCAATATGACTGGAGTGCCAAACCTTTTAAATTTTGTGGTTCTTTGGTATGAGCCCGAGGTTGTTTATTGGAGTGATGCCCAGAATATCATCTCTCTTTGTTGAACGCACATAGGTAAGAGAGGGAAAGGGCATAGGGAGAGAAGGACATGCCCAGGAAAATATGGGATCTCTTCCTCCCCTTGCCATTCAAGGTGAGATGCTTCTCTCCTCTCCTTTAGTTTAAAGTTGTGCCAAGGTCTTGACTTGCCTCTCGCTTTCCTATCTACAGGTGCAGTTAGAAGACAGGATGTTATTTAGCACGCCAACCATCTACCTGTTAAGGGAGGTCAGAAATTATTTTCCTCTCCTTGTCCCCAGCTGGAGCTAGAACAGCAGAAAGACTGGGTTTAAGAAGGATGTATTCACCGCATAATGCCAATCAGAGGGACAATAAATGGGAGCAAGACTTAGAAATCAGCACCGAGTAGCTGTTATGAACACCGGGTACTTCACAAAGTGAAGCCCATCTCCAATGTGCAGAAGAGCATCAAAGACCAATTTCCAGGGTAAGGGCAGTTCCAGGATAGACTATGCACAAAGGCAAAAGCAACTTTAGTTCCTTGGGCTCCTGTCCCCTCACTCATTTCCCCTTCAGTGGAGGACACATTAACTTACAATGACAGCTCACAACTTAAGTTCATCTCCTTTAGCTGCTATGCTGGGCCCTAAGTGGTGGTGAGCTGTAGAGCACAGCAGAACTTTTCTTCCCCAGGTTATGAAGGAGAGCCCTGCCCCTTTCTGCACCAAAAGGTATTTTGCCATTTTCCCTTTTATGTTAGCATTCATTGTTAATCCACAGGCAACTCTATTTCCAGACGCAGATCCTTTTCTAAGGTTCTGCTCCTCAACCAGCATTTCCCTGCTCCATGTCTGTAAAGCTTATTCCTTTCCTTTGAATCAATGCAGCTTTATTTAGGATGGCATCTTTCACAGAAACTGCATCCTCAAATGCCTGTGAATAACTCCAGATCATGGCCTGTATCTGGGACAAATTACTGCAAGCAGTAAATATTGCATGGAGTGAAAACATTCAATCACACTATATTTGTTTCACTAAACCTCATGTTATTCCTTACCTTTTCTGCAGCTCATAGATTTCCTATCTGCATACTTTTCCTCTCCCCCCAAACACTGATGTTACCCAGGTTTGTCCTTTATGCAGGTCTGATTACAGCCACATGAAATCCTGAGGAAGGAAGATGCTCTCAATTAAAATATGTGCCCAGCCTATATTTGCAATGGGCATTTGAGATGCTCAGTTAGATAGCTCTCTCCCTCCCAGTATATCCAATCTAATTTATCTAAAGTATTGCTTATTCAGAAGGGGTTCTGAGCATTGACCCCAGGTTATCAGCACTGGTGTGTAACATGCTACTGGAAGAAGTACCAGTATCATACACTGAAGGACTAGTACCTGCCCTGAAAAGGGTACTTTAAGCCCAGACCTGTCTAGCCTTCCCAGGTCAGTAACATCAGGCAAATGGCCAAACTGTAGTAGGAAGAGGATGAAAGGCATATAGGTGGCCTCCTGGAGAGCACTAAAAGGAAAAATGGTGGTTCGTCCCCAGCAAAGCTTCCGACCCATCTATATCCTCTCCCTATACGTCCTATGGCAGCCTCCCAGCCGCCGCCTCCCTGTCTCCACACACAACGCAGAGGTACCAATACTGACTTTTCCAGAGGCATCTCCTGTATGTTGAGGATTGTCCCCCAGAAATGCAAGCAAAATAGAGGGCAAAATGGGAAGAGCAGCCTCTGGCATTAAGATTTGCTTGTTTTTATACGACCAGAGTGTGTGTGAGAACAAGGATTAAAAAGTATTAGCACATGCAGTGAAAACTAGAAGAAGCAAAGACCCCACATACTCTGATCCCACCATAATTTGGGTCCCCTCAGGACTCACTGATGTTAAGAACAGGTTGCTCGCCCTGCCCACCAGATTGCGTGGCAGATAACCACCCGGCTGGGTCCCCGGGTCTGGTGGGCTCAGGAGGCCCAAGGCACTTCTCCGAAGGGCTGGGAGACCCTGCAACCCCCCAACACGGGGGTGACAGTAAACACTGCCCGGGAATCATCCCCGGTGGTGTGCACAAGGGAACCCACGGCTCGGATTACGTGGGCTCAGCACTCCAGTTCAGAGATGCTATGGGTAACGTACAGCACTGCTGAGGAATGCTGACACTCGCTGGATATTTTAAGCTTTGACCGAGAGAAATGCTTCATCATTCTGTACTCACACACCTGTCAGAAACTTCCCTTTTATTAGCTAAAGCCCACAAAACTCACAACAAAACATTTGACTGATCCTCTGGGTAGAATGCAACATTTTCTTAGGAAACAATTATCGAAAACCAAAAATAGCCTCATCTTCTCTATGTCATTTTTCTTCTTAATGGGCCATTAGAAGGCTGGTTGTTCTGCTACATTACTCAGTACCTAGCTATAGCATTCATCACTTTCCTGGTAGTGCTGCTCTTACTGGAGCATCCTGTGCTTCCCTGTAGACCTCTAGAGATATCCAGCCATTTGGTTTTAATATCATCATCCTTGCTAACAACTGAATGTAAATGTCCAAGAGAGCAAGCTAATGTATACCTCAAGTGAAAAACACTTGTAGAAAATCAAAAAGGGCCAGAAAAAGGAATTAAGAGGCAGGACTCCCAGGCTCTACTTTCAGTCCTGCTTAGAGCTTGCACCTTGGGAAATAATTTTTAACCTTCTTTTGCCTCAGTTTCTGAACTGTAGAATGACCCATGGAAGAGGCTTGTTTGGAATATTAAACAGTGTTTGCAAAGATCCTGGATTTAAGGTCTAGAGTGCACACACAAAAAAGTCGGTCTGCACTTCCTGTGCCCCTTAATCGCACGCAACATGTTCATCCCAGAATGGTGATTCTACCCATTTCCTTCTCCCACCTTCCATCCTCAAATTTTTCTTCTTATGAGTTTTTCCTCCTTTTTGGTTATTATGTGCACTCATTTAAATTGCAGCCAGAAACATCTGTAGTGGATGTTGGGAAAGCGAGTCCAACAGGAAAGACAGCAAGGTGATGATCATTTTCCCCAGGAAATAAGCGTGTAGACATGCCTGCCCCACAATTACTCCGTGTCGTTGCCAAGTGTTCTTGATCCTCGGGCCACACGCCTGGAAAGGAGGTCACGGCAGTGCACTGCCATGGTTTCATGTCCTTACTGTCAGAGTCGCTTCGCTGCCGTCTCTCAGCCTTCCTGCCTGCAGCATATGCCAGTTATCTCTCATCCTTCAGCACACGGCTTTGCTTTGCCTCCACCAGTTCCTGCACCCACGGCCAGGAACGACGACGTGCTGCATGGCCTTGCTAAGTCAGAGACGCCATCCTCGTATAGATGTGTGTGTACAGTTCCCTTCCCTGGAGGAATGCAACTTGCTTCAGCGATCTGCACTTATCTGGCTCTCTCCTTGAATCTAGAGAAAACAAAAGTTCTTGGTTTTGAGATGTGTTATGGCTTTAACCACCTCAAAGATGTGTAAGGGTAGTCAAAACACAATTCACAGCTCACTGAGGTAATTTAGCCAGTGAACAACTTACAGAAACCAGAAGGGCTAGGAAGGCATTTTAAGGAGCTGGAAGCACATAAGCTGCACATAATTTTGCATTTGAATCCTGATGCTCACTGCCAGAGGAGATCAGCGCAAGCCTTAGCCTGTGCCTGGGACAAAACTGACAAAAGGCTGAGCCTTGACAGAGAGAAACAGAAGAAAAAAGTCAGACAGGAAAAGCCATTACAGAATCAATTACAGTAAGCAGCTGCAAGAACAAAGCCCAGTTCTGTGGCGGTCATATGCTCACCTTGGTTATTATTTTGTACCTAGTTACCAGTCTGTGATTGGCTCCTATAAATACAGAAAGTCAGCTCAGCTAGAAATAGATGTGATCTACACCAATTAGTATCTCATCCGCTAGAAAATACAGAAAAAGGCACAGCCACATAAGCTGCAAAACTGAGTGCTAGCAGATGAGGCTCTGGAAACGCATCCGAGAAGGTTGGGTGGGAATCAGGAAACTGAATGGGTACACATGGAAGCAAGAGGAGGACAGGAAGGGTATATCGGGAGCACGTGGGGAGCTCATCGCTCCCAGAGTTAGCAACAGGACATAGGGTTTCATGGTCCCCAGTCACCAGACTGGGATGTCGGACACCTTCTGTCTGACCACTGACCTCTTGACCTATGTGTAAGGCTGCTTTGGATGTGAGGACAGGCAACACCAAAAGCCCAGTGGGACCTGAGAAAGCTGGCATTTTGCAGCTTTTGAAGGCAGGAGGTGCATGCTGGCGAGTCCCTGAATGACTACTGTAAAATTCAAGCCCTCGGTGAAATGCAATTTCCGCACAAGCTGCATGCCGGCTGACGAGAGGGCAGCAAGGTGCAGGGACTGAGCACACACCCGTGCCCTGCCGACCCGCAGCTCCCCACCATGCCTGGGTGACACAGGCCAGAGCCCAGCCGATTCCTCCCCAGGGTCCTTTACAGCATCGTCTCATCTCTGTGGAGCACCGCTCCAGTGCGGTTCAGAGTGCAGAACCCAGACGGGAGCTCTGGATGTTTTCCTTTCTATCCACAGAAGCCCTTTTGTTTTTCAGCTGCCAGAGGCATGTGGATCCTGACAGGAAAACAATCAGCAAGTCTCTCTATCAGGCATGTTTAAGCCTCGCTCCTGTTCCCAGCCCTTATCTGCCTGTATGCAGCTGTGTGACCCTTGGAAGAGCCTGAGCTGCTCCCTCACCCTGTGCTACGTCCAGGGTCGGGATCAGCAAACTGCCCAGATCTGCCATGAGGCTGCTGTCTGGCATAACGCCCTGGGAACAGCCCTGCCTTTTCGCCAACCATCTCCAACGAGTGACAAGGGGTGTTGAACAGAAAGGGAGTTGTGACAGCCGTGGGGCCCCTCGTGACTCGTCACCTCCTAGCGCTGTTCTTCCCACGTCCCCTTCATCTGCACTGAACTGGCACCAAGTGACCCACATCAGAGACTGCTTCTTGGCTAATAATCATGCAAGAAACCCTTCATCTGTTTTTAAATAAAGGCTGAGTACTCTGAAAGATGAGGGACTGGGGCAAAGAATATAACTAAAAACATAAAATGGGAAAGAAAATACACACATGTTCCCAGGGTCTTCCAATACAAGCTCTAGAAAGGTTATGCAAGATGGGCACATCCACTTTCTGCTGATGTTCAGAGCTGCTGCATTGTCCTGAAGATAAGGAGCTTTCAGCCCTGGGACAGATGCATCAAAAGAAACATGGCCAGCAGGTTGAGGGAGGTGATTCTGCCACTCTACTCTGCTCTCACAGGACCCCATCTGGAGTACTGCGTCCAGTTCTGGAGCCCTCAGCACAAGAAGGACATGGAGCTGTTGGGGTGGATCCAGAGGAGGGCCACGAAAATGATCAGAGGGATGGAACACCTCTCCTGTGAGGAAAGGCTGAGAGAGTTGGGGTTGTTCAGCCTGGAGAAGAGAAGGCTCCAGGGAGACCTTATTGCGGCCTTCCTGTACTTAAAGGGGGCTTATAAGAAAGATGGGGACAAACTTTTTAGCAGGGCCTGTTGCAATAGGACAAGGAGTAATGGTTTTAAACTAAAAGAGGGCAGATTTAGACTAGATATAAGGAAGAAATTTTTTACAATGAAGGTGGTGAAACACTGGCACAGGTTGCCCAGAGAGGTGGTAGATGCCCCATCCCTGGAACCATTCAAGGTCAGGCTGGATGGGGCTCTGAGCAACCTGATCTAGTTGAAGATGTCCCTGCTCATTGCAGGGGGGTTTGACTAGATGACCTTTAAAGGTCCCTTCCAACCCAAACTATTCTATGATTCTATGATTCGATAGATGCCTTCAGCCTGTCTGGGCAGTGTCCTTCAGTTCTGCCCAGGAGCAAGGCAACTAGCAGTAAAAAGAGCATGTAATCACCTGTGATTAAAACCCACCACCACCATCACACCTACCAGCAAAGGGAAAGGCTTCAGAGACATGATGTCCCCTGCTCCCACAGAGAAGTGTCTATCCTCATAAGCCTCCTGAGAGGGGGCAGGAGCCCTTTGCTTGCAGGGAGGAAAACTGAGGGTCATGCACATTAACAAAGGGTTACCAAGCAATTGCATGGCTGGGCTAGGAGCAGGTCTGTGCAATGCCCCGTTTGTAATGCCCGGATAAAACATCCTCCAGGGGTACAACAGGTCTTGAATGGGGTGGTGGCTTCTGCCTTGTGACTGACTAGGGGAACCAAAATCTGTATAGCACAGGGCCACCCAGTGCTCGGTGCCCAAGAGTGGCTGCTGGTTACCTCATGACCCAAAGCAAAATAAACCCAATGGCGTGTCTGTGCAAGGCTTCTTTTCCATGTTGTCTAATGCCTGTGCAGTAAAGGAAGAGTTTTATTTTTGGTCTATCACTGACACAGCATAGCACTGAGATGTAGATGTGGTAAATTTTCTTGGGCATTAAAGTGATGAAATGAAACAGTCATTGCAGCAAATTTTGTCCTTCAAGTTCTTAAGCAGGACACAGACCATCACAGCCTGAGTCATCCAGCCTCACAGCAGCACAAACTTGCTGTCTATACCCAGGGTTGCCTTTTTACAGAAAATGCACCTCCTTACCAGCCTGCCGTGGCACAAAGCGTTTAGCAATTAATAATATTTCTGCACCGGTAGGAACATCCCCTACAGTTTGAGGATGCAAACAGTTTCTTCCTGGCAATCCACAGTGCCGCTGCCAGAGGCTACGAGTCTGAGCCGGAGCCTCGGTGTTATTTTAAGCCCTGTTCGCAGCTGCAGCAGCACTGTGTTTGCCAAAACCCATCCTTCTAGAAAGGAAGAAAACTATCCTAGCAGTATGGTGACTTTCAGGGAGATCAAGTGTTGACGCTTTCCCAGTGTGTTGTGAGGACAAAATTAATCCATGCTTTAGCACAGCTGGTGAAGAATCCTGCACACCTTGAATGTTCAAATCCAGGTATTTTGCCTAAATTTAATACACATCCCCCAAACTCCAGCCTGATGCTAGGACCTTGTTCATTCCTATCACAGAAGAAATAACGTGGCACAGTCACTGAGCTGTGTTAAAAGCCAAAGGTAGGGACACACCTGTAAGCGAGGATGACTGAGGTCTTCGAGGGATAGGAGGTTGGTATGAGACTGACACAGAGCAGAATGCCAAGAAGAATTTGTGCATTTCTGATGCACCTGTGGCAAAGTAGCCAGCCCCCCTGCACACCTGCACGGACCCAGGTGTGGGCCTCAGAGTGATTTCCCAGTTTATTGTTTTCCTGATTAGAACTGAGGTCGGGGTGGAGAACTCCAGACACACGAAGGGAGCATTGATGCTATGGGGTCAAACTGTGGCTAACAGTGACACCCCGGGAGTACAACCCACGCAGTAAGAGCGCTACAGGCACATGCGTGCTATCCCACACATGGGCATGAGCGAGCAAAGGAAACACACTGGTGTGCTGCACTTACTGAGGGCTCTGTACTGCTCGCAAGCTTGGTGATGTGCACGCATACCTGAGAAAAGCGATTAAGACAAGGGGTCTGCTGCAGGGTCACCAAGCGCCTCTGGCCAAGTCCTGCTGCTTCTCTGCTTCCCTGCCTGCCTTGAAAAGCTTAGACATGTCCGCCAGGTACCTCGGTATAATGGTAGCGGGTGCCAGGCAAACACCCTTGAACAACAAGAAAAGCAATGCACTTCCTAAGGGATGGGGGGCAGAGGCTCAAGCGCAGCCCCTACCGCCTGCGCCCCCTCCTGTGGCTCCTCCTGGGGACACGGGCCGCCCCAGGGACACCCCACCTGGGGTGGGAGCCCGATCTGCACCCCCACGGCTCCTGGGGGAGCTGCAGGGCCCGAGCAGCTTAACCCGCTGTCCCCGTCAAAGCCTCGGGCGGGATGTGAATGGACCTGATGGCAGGTCGCAGGCAGAACCTGCAAAAGCTTTCAGGATGCTAGCAGAGAGGTTTACCTCCCCATGTGCCCAGTCACCACAGGACACGAACCCAAACACCTTCTGTTTTAACTACCCATCAAGAGAAACACTCAACTATCATCTCAGCCAATTTAGCAAACGGTCACTTTAGATAAGTCTGAATAAAGGTGAGAGCCTTGTATAATCTAAATCACGTTTACTCCCACAGGCAGAGTAAATAAAAAATATCTGGTAGATCGTGCACTGCGGTCTACTGAGAAGTATGTGTATAATAAACATCCCCATTCTAAAAGTGGTTAAAGGAGGGGTGTCATGAGCCATCTGGGAACCACATCGGGAAGATGAATCCAAGCTCTCAGCCTCAGTCTGCTTTCCTATGGTGGATCTCGGCAGTCAATACTAGCAACCTGAAGCAGAGCTGCTGGCAAAGAAAATGGCTGTATGAGTTATAGGACTAGGTGATGGCACTTAAAGTGATGGTTTGCATAGTGCTTCCCAAAAGAGAGGCTGATGGGGATGCTGCTGACCAGCATGCCTTGCTCTCAGCTGGTTTTGTTTAGAATATATACAGGCAACATCGCGATGCACACCAAAACCTTGGGAGAAGAATAAGTTTACAAAGGGTCTGCCACAAGGTTAAGACTGCCGGTCTGAGGTGGAGCCCAAAGTGGTAAGAACTGCATCCAAATGAGGCAGTTCGGACGTGCCATACAGCCCCGAGGGGAATTTTCTACTGGATGAGAAAAAACAGGAGTTGCACAGAGCTGGTCAGGTCCTCGGATTTCCTTAGCCATGTAGTCCCAAAGATCTGCTCTTATTCTAGAAAGCTTGTGTGCAAGCTTGCCAACTGTTACCCAACCACCGCTCGGTTTAGATGAGGAAAGTAAAACCTTTTCCAACACCCTTACTGGTGGCTTATGCAATGCTTAACATTATTGATGCTCAAAGGCTCTCACGGCAGCTTCTGCCTTGGCCCTCCTTAGTCCCAAGAGCCCTGTTGTTCTGGAGAGATACCAGATAGCTCTTACGTCCTGAAGACTGTGTAGATACAAGCCCAGAAAGGACTTGCATAAGTAGCAGGTTATTATAGCAAATCCCTAGGCTCTCCAGACACTGTCAGTTTTGCACTGTCCAACAACATTTTTTTAAAAATCCATTCCGTGTTTAGTTGGATAGGAAAGAATTTGTGATTAAGGGGTAGGCAACAGTTTTTGTGGTGGCTGTTTAAGTTGAGGAACCCTGAAGACTAAGTTGCTGTGATGCCATTTCAGTATTAAGAACAGATAATGTTGATTCCTCATCCATGTCTCTAGGCCGGAGGAGAATGACGGACATTACTTGAAATAGCACTGCTCAAAGGTATGTGTATAATCTGGGAGAAAAAAAGTAGCTTGCATGCCCTACCTTGCATGTAATTTGTGAAGGGAAAAATACTTCAGGCTAACACAGAAGAGCTGACATGTGGCTGCAAGAACAGCATGGTCCTAATGTCAGAATTGCATGCAGGTGAGAAATCAGTTGGCACAAAAAATCAGTTGGCACAAAGCTTTCTGATTGCAGAAAAGGAGCTTGGATTATAAAGATGGAAAATTGCATGGAGGAGGAGAAAACCAGCAAAGAATGGTTTTTGATCCCAGCTGTTTGTACTGGAGACATTAAGCACTGAGGCTGCAGGAGCTGCTTCTTCTACAAGACTTGGCAAAAGCTGAGGTTCTGAAACCCGCAGTGGTAGTGAAAGCTCCTGGGTCCTGGCCCTCCTCTCTTCCTCTAACTGCACTTGGTTACTATCAATGGTGAACTACAGAACTAGACAAACACAAACCAAGATAATTATGATCTATAATGGATTTGTCATTGGCTATGGGTACTCAGGGGGGCAGACACAACAGCCTCTGTAACTTCTTTTCCCCCTTCTACGGGTTTGGCTGCTTGGGCTCAAGGACAGCTCAGAGAGATGCAACTTAATTAAGGAAACCAACATGTTACAGATATAACCTTGATACCACTGAAGAGAACTGCCACCAGCAGCAATGGCATAGACAGGCTCTTCAGAAAACCTTCACTTGCTGTGTGACTATACAGATGGTTTTACTAGATGAGTAGAATAAAGTTTTTAAATTAATAAAGCTATGTATGTATACCTGGAAGTTTTGCTCATGAGTTAGCAACATTACTGGTGCAATACCTCCTAAGGAGGGAATTTGGTTTTGCCTTAGGCAGGTCTGAATTTAAAATCCTTTCAGTGCTGACTTGAGATAGTCCTGAAACTGCCCCAGAAATAGCAAATGCAAAAGTAGCAGAAATTACAGCTGTGCTACAGAGCCTGCCTGAAAGGCTCTTCCTGCCCAGAGACACCACTGACATTTGCTTGTTTGGAAGAAGATGCAGTGAAATAATTGGGTCTAGAGAGACAAGGTTCTCACTCAGTTTGACAGGGGGCTAAGACCTGAAGCTGATGATGGGACATCTCTCTCTGCTGCCATACCTGCTTCCTGTCACTCTAGTCTTACCCTGCTCTTTCTACCCTCAGAGATACAAATTCTTTCTACCCTCAGAGATACAAATTCTACCTCTCTTTCACACCAGATAGGGCATGAAAACCCTAGGTTTGGTCTTTCTTGGAAACCTCCTTTCTCTGGCTTCAAAATCACCCTGAGCAGATCAGTATTTCAGGGTTGGCTTGCTTTTCTACTCCAGCAGAGCAGGAACTGGACTCTCCTCCATGGATGCTGCAACATGTTACCATGGGAGTGGTTACCAGTCACCCATGGAGAGAGGATGGCACAGCAGCAGAGGCAAGTATAGAGACGTTAAGGCAATGAACCTAGAGGGCTCATTTAGGAAGGCTCTGGGAGCAGAAGCTTTGGACAGGGTGGAAGATAGGAAATTGGAATTGAGTGAGCAAAGGTAGTCCTGGAAAAGAGCAGAGAAGCAGGCTCTGTGAAGAGTAAGGGCTCTGTCTTAGGATAAGGAGGAAACTGAGACTGTGCTGAACATGGAGGTCTTTAGGACAAGAGCGATTGGAAGTTAGGACCCCAAGTTCTGTTTTGCTGATGGAAACCAGCTGCATGATCAGCTATCAGTCAGGGTATTTCCTCTTCTGTAGCAACTCTACCGATTTCTCCTTATTTCCTGTAGCATCCCAGGAAAGCTCTGAGTCACATTCTTGGTGCTGGTTCCTGTTCCTCCCATCCCTTCTCTTCTGTGGGTAGACAAACATAAAGAAACCATCTCCCGCCTCCCCCCTCCCCCCCCAAGTTCAGAACTCTTCCTTTGCCCCAGTTTCTCCAGTCACAAGTCATCATCACAAGCCATATCAAGAACAATTCTCCTTTAGAATGCCCACCAGCTTAGAAGATACTCTTACCTCTAACCAGATCCTGCAAGATCTGGTCATAGAGATGGGGGTATCTGTAGAAATAACTAGAGCGCCAGATACAACTGCAGGAAGATCACCAAAACCACCAGACTGCTGCAAAAATAGTAAGCTCTTTGTACAATGATCTGTTCTCCAACTACCGACTCAGGGTCCTGTTGGAGAACACGATGGCATAAGACATTCACATCCATCAGAGCTGGTTCTTTTAATATTGTTTGCAATCTGTGACAGGTAACCCATTCATGCTTTTTTGAATATCAAACCCATGTTTTATTATTAAAGTTAAGGTGCTAGAGCATGATTTTTGTAGAAAGGAATAAACTTCAGAGCAAATTTTGCAGGCATGAAGCGTACAGGCTTTGGTTATATTTCGTAACATGATTACGGTTTTGTTCTGCTTTGTGTTGGAGTGCTATCAGTGGATCCTGCCTCTTTTCATTGCACTTGGATTTGTTCTTTGTAAATTAATGAGGACTTAACAGAAAGTAAATCACATGCTATTTAATAAGGTTTCAGATTAAGTAGTAAAGAGCCACAAAGCATGTTGAAGTCTACTTGAAAGACCCACAGCTTTGCTCATCCTTAGTCACAATTGTTTCCCTGAGCAAACTGTAGTGGCAATTGTGTCCAAGCATGAAGATAAAGCTTGTTAACCCTTGTTAAGATACTCCAATGTTTGTTGTTGCCATGTTCACTCCAGCATTTTTCCTAAAGCCTAGTCTCCTTGAGCCTGATACCAATTTGCCTGCAAACCTCTCATGTTACAATTAATTAGGTTCTTGCAAAGCCTTTTCTTCCATGTAAGGGCCAAGCATGTCAAAATTTCACTAGTAAAAACCAATTATTTTATCATATGAGCTGCAAGTGCATCATATAGGAAAGCCTGGGCTCTTTCCCCTTAATCTGCTTAGCCTTGGAAGGCTATCAGAAGTTTTATCAAGGTATGCGGTGGGCTTTCAGAGCACCACTTGCATGTACTATTCCAGCACGTGCCATCTGAAGAACACAATAATGTAACACATGACATCTTTCTCACTTGAGTGTATTTACAGCTGAAGGCCCATGTAAGATCTGTGCTGTAGAATTTGTATACCCAACCCTTGCCTACACATCAACAACTGAAAAACTACTCAGCCTAAAACTACTGGTGTGTTTATCCTGTACCCATGCTGACCCTGGCAGCTTTCCTTTAGGATCCTCCCTCTCTGGTAGAAGTGGTTAGATTCCCCTGCTTAGAAAACTTCTAGCTTTATTTTTGTATTCAGCCCCAGTGCCTTGTGTTCCTGCCATTTTCTACACAGGCTGCATTCACTGGCAGAAGTTTATCTGCCATGATGCATCTAGATTTTTGCTCCTGATGAGGCCAGCTTGCACATTATGGTAACCTCATGATTGTGACAGGTAAATTGACCTAGAAAATCTTATTCTTTTAGAACAGAATCCTACTCTGCAAAACATTACAGAAGGTAGAAATAAAATATTTGTTTTAGTTCGAGGCATTCAGGGTTTGGGGGGAGGGAGGGGAAAGAGTTTGAAAGATAATCCATTGCAAGACACTTTTCGTTAAAACAAGTGAAAAAGCAATTAATTTTGTATGCCATTATTTCTAACTAAACTTAATTGACTGCCTGTCCACTCTCCTCCCAACCTATCACAAAACAAACATCACTACAGAAGTTTGAATGGAACATATGACTAATGATTACCTATGCGTCGTTCAGTCTCTATATCTGCAGGAAGGGTGTAGGATTTCTTGCACGTAACCACATTAGAGAAATTTATTTGCAAAGGAAATTATGAAACTTAAATTCTTGTAGTGCATAGTCCTTCATCAGTGCAGCTGCATTTCTTAAAGCAGAGAAATGTGAAATGGTGGCTTGGTGGCAGAGAAGAGTAAAGGCAAAACCTAGGAATCAAACACACAACCTAGGAATCAAAACCATGTTGTTGTGGCTTTCACACCAACAGTAGATGAAAGACAGCTTGGAAATATCCTTCTTCAAGCAACTGTGTTTCACTGAATGATGTGTCAGGGACAAAGGCACAGCATCAGAAGTGAATCCAAACCATCTGTTAAATGTCATCAGGCACAAAACGTGTTACTGCATTAGCTCCAGATCCAGGCATTCAGATTCACATTCTGGCTGGGACACTAAATAGAGTAGAAAAATCTTAAGCTAACAGAACAGAAATATTAACCTTAATAAAAATGGTATGCAATTAATTACCCTGTTGAGAGAAAAGCCAGAAGGAGGTTAGCAGACAGGTACTGTGTGCCAAGACTGATATTAAGCTGTCTGAGGTTTTGCAAAAACAGACTTCAAAAACCGTATGGAGGACCCAGAGCTGAAATAGCTGATCAGGACTGAGATGCCTAGCAATGAAAAATAAACTTCTTGTGGCACTGGAAAAAATTCTGAATTCCTCAGAGCAAGGTAATGCCACTGCTATTCTAAATACCTGCTCAACATTATTTGAAGCACAAAACCAAGAACTCAAGGCCTAAAGACAATCACTTTTATAACAGTTTTATTCAAGTCTGTGTGCTCTAGTGTTGAGACAAGGCCTAGATCAGCATTACACTGTAATACAATAATTTTAGCCATTGAACCAAGCCTGCTTGGCATCCTTGGTTTACAATTTACAGTACATCCAAAAAAAGAGCAAAGAGAAAAGAAATCCCAAAACGCCAACAACTTTCATTAGCTCTTTGCTTTGCTTAAATATTGTTCTATAACATAAAATAATTTAATACAAAAAAGAACTGTAATCCAAATACACATAATACATTGACACAGAACAGAGGAAAGATACAGTAGATTATGCACAAGAGTATTCAGCTGATGTGTTACCTACAGTGAAACAAACTGGACATTAATATAATTTAGCTATTTAAGCCCAAGAGGGTCAGAGGCAACAAGTCTGGGTCACAAATAAAGCTTTTTAAAAAATAATGCAATCTTCTTTTCCTCTAAACTTACTGCTGTACAGAAGTTAAAGGAAGGCTCCAACAAATCACTTAATTTGACAACATTTCATCACACAAACAAGAAAAACTTGGTGGCCTCCGTTATTTTACTCAACTCTGGGGTACATTACCATTTGCTAATGTAACTGCTTCATTGCAGGTTCTTCGGGCAAAACATACCTTCAGGTGCTAATTCCATAGCAACAGACTTTTGAACACCATGAACAGAAGAGAAGACACAGAGAGGTCTCCAAAAACAGACTGAAATACTTAAGTTGTAAGATGAATCCCAGTCCTGCAGAGTTTGGAGTTCCTTATGAAGTACCCAACACCCTCCACACAGTGATTTCAACACAAGCAGGAACTATCCCATATCTCAAAAGAACAGACATAGGGGAATGACCTTACACTACAGTAATCTACTCACCTGGTTCTTCAGATTTACAACATTGTACCTAGGAAAGTCAGGTCACTGATTTTTGCATCTGGCTTTAAATAGAAGCAGGAGCAGATCCACAATTAATAAGGCAAAAGAAAGAAGGAGCTTATAAAAAGAGGGAGGAAACACATTCTCTGGCTGAGAAATTCTTGGACTTTCAAAGTCACAGAAGAGATATTGTTAAAAGCACAGGTATTTTCCCTGATTTCTCCACCACTGTTGCCCTGCCCACTCCATAAGCCTTTCAACTTAAGTCAGACAAAATACCTGACGTATTTCCAGCTTGTCCTGAATTTATGACAAAGAAATCATATATACCAGCACAAAGTGTTGCGCCAACAGCTGACAAACAACCCAAGAACTCTAGTACAGTGGTGGATGCTGATCACTGCTGAACTTGTCAGGTCTGTCCACCAGCCTGGAGGGATGCATTTTTGAAATGAGAAAAAACACCTGAGAAGAGGCCTCAGGTTAAACTGACATTTGCACATACAACCTCCATGCACCACTTACTGCCCCTTTACAGCTAGTAATCCGCTAATGCAGAAGTTGTTGCTCTTTCTTCCTGTGCCAGAAAATATTCTCAAAGCTTACCCTGTTTATGGTAAGAATTAGCAGTCAAATAGGCATGGCATGTGCAGTCATGGAAAGGCCACAAGAGTCAGCAATCAAACCAGCATTTACCCAGAGGCTTGTGAAGGAACGCTTTCCTCAGGTAAACTGACTCTTTCCTCTGACAATCAAAGTATGGAGCCTCGTCCTTCACCATTAATCTCTACACGACAATCCCCCAATTTAGATTAAAAGAGCTTTGCTGAATTGGGGTCTCATGCATTTTGACCCACAGATACATTCCATTGACTTCAGTGATGTTTAATTATGTGATGAAGAGCCTTCTTGAATTGAGGCCTCTTCCCTTTCAAGTTAAAAGTTAATTATCCTAAATATGAACTTTTACTACTATATGTGCTTGGCTTTACGTGGTTTCTTATAATAACTGCCAAATACGAGGGGCACTGGTGCCTACTGACTTTAAGTGGATCTAGGTATATTCTCCACTTCGAATTTAGCCATCCCCCAGAGACCTATGTTGCACAAGAATGGATTTTACTCTCTGCAAAGAGCACTGACCAAACTCAACCTTTCAACTGGCAAACACTCATATGCTTTCTTTTCTTCCTTTTTTTTTTTGCTGCGGCTTTATTCTTTACAGTCTAGGATTTCTGGATGTTACCGTTGTCAAGATAACCTTGAAAACAGAGCAATGGCAGAACTGATGCAGTAACATCTGCTTGAGATGCAGTGTGAAAAGTCCACTCAGAGGTATGAGCTGCCCTATTCAGATACAAATGTTAACCCTGTTGACATTGTAAGAGCTGCTTACTAAAGCATGCAAGACACAAGAACAAGCCTACTATGAATATCTGGGCAATCAGTCGAGGGTGACAACTCATTTTGTGACACAGACTGGGCCTGGGAGAAAACACATTACTGAAGTTGAGAAGCGGCCACATCCAAGTAACCCAAGTTGAGAATTGGCCACATCCACAAATTCCAGAACCCAAGGAAGAAGCTCAGTTCTCCTCCAGCTGTAGTTAAACTCAAGCAGCTCAGTGTGCAACTGAGCTATGCCAAAGAGTAATGAGAGGCCAGGTTTGTTCTGAAACTCAATGAGGAGAAACCAAGTACAAGGGTTCCCAAATAACTTGTTCATTTATATACTGAAATCTGCTGTTAGCAGCATTCTTATCAATGAAGCTTGGAAAAACACCAGCATGTCTTCCTGCTCCATTATAACCTCTACTGCTAAGACAGTGAGAGACAAAAGCATCAGGACATGGCTAGAACAATGTTTCTTCTTTCTCAGACCCATATGTTGCTCTTCAAGAGAAGGAGGTTAGCTTTATCCAACCTCAACATCTGTTCTTGAGAAAATGCTAAATTGGAACAATCAAGGCAAAACAGGGAGACAGTGTCAATCACTCTGAAATAGCATATATAAAATGCATTATTCTGGTCTTATGTTGGGGTTTCAGCTAACAACTTTTGAACACAGTGTAGGTTCTCACTAGCTATCCTGGAAGCTAAAATTTGAGCATGGACAAGATCCTAGAAAAGTATTTCTGAATAATGAAAGGCCCACCACATTATTTTTCAAATAGTTTATTTTAAGCAAATAAAACTTTGGCATTCCTCCTGCAGATTTGTTCTAAGCCCCCTTTTGCTAGCTGTGCATCCATCTGACCCATCAACTACAGGCCTAACAGTAGCCCACTTCAAGCTGAGTTTATAAATCCACTATACTACACACTGAAGTTGTCATGATTTCTTAACATTAGCTATATTGGGCTGTCTGCAAACTATTAGCATTCAGATACAATAACGACTGTATTAGGATCTGATACGTTAGAAAAACAATACTGCAAATACAGGGAAACAATCAGGATTGTGTGTAGGTCCATTTTAACAGCACACGAGATTATTTAAAAAAAAAAAATCTGTTTTCAAAAAACAGACCTTCACTTTTAAAAGCAGTAGTGACCAATATGAGATCACCACGTTTTGGTCTGTGGACAATCAGCTCTTCCACAGGTCAGAAACCATCAAGAAAAATGCCCTGCCTTGTCATTTATTGTTTATTCTGGAGATATACGTAGTAAAAGCAAGTATAATCTTAATTTACAAAACTGAATTGCTGGTTTTATTTTTCTGTCAGGAATTTGCATGTCAAGGAGCCAAATACAAGTGTTTGCTTCTGTCCTCCCATCATTCCAGCCTCAACTGCCTACCTAGAGCAATTCTTACCAAAACTTATGCCTTCTTCCTGCTCCATCTCTAGAAATGAGGTAGCTCAGGGTAAAATAAAACAAACCGACCAGAAATTAAGTAACTACACATTCCTCAAATTCTTCTTTATGACCCAATTTACCTATGATGCCAAAAGATTACCAAGCAGCTAGTATCCCTCTGTCCTCTGACTGCTTATTACATTAAGGATAATTTCACTCTTTTATTCGCTATTTCCTGCCAACCTCTGCTTTCACTTCTCCCAGTTGTGTCTTACACTTCTGGCTTGGAAACATTTTAGGTCAAAGCATATCTAAAACATGTATTGGTTTCTGTCTTAGGCCCCCAAGTACTATGGTAACAAGAATTAATAACCGGTAAAGATGGGATAGGGGCAGAATTCTGATCAAGACATAAGGAGAGCCAGTGATAGCACACTGCCTTCCACAAGGGTGTACACACATCAGTAAATGGGAGGACATGAAATGTTTACTGTGCTGGTATTTGGCTTGATGTGTGTTGAAGAACACTACAGTACTGAAAGCTACAACTAGGAGTTCCCTCCAAAAAACAACCTCAGGCCCTAGCAAGGAGGCATGTGAGATAGAAGGCACCTAGGAATACAGGATGCACCTAACATACATAGGTATTTCACAGGCTTAAAAAAAAAACCAAAACCAACACAAAACCAAACAACAAAAAAACCACCCTACCAAACAGTCCAAGAAGCCATTCTCAGTAGGAAAATTATGTTCCTGGTCATTTAAAACCAAAGAAAAAAAGATTTGTCACTCATGTACAGAAGGAGATGAAATGTGTTTCTTGTATACAAACATTGATGAAATGCTGAAGACTTTCCAGTTACAAAAAAAGGGAGATCCTTTTTAGAGAGGAACAATAATAATTCTGGTAGCTACATCAGACCCACCACGCAGTCACCAATGGGAAATTACCTTCTACTCAAGCACATGCACCTCTTCGCCTGGGAATGACTATTTTTAACATACAAAAATAAAGCTGATGTAGGTCATTTCAGAAGCTGTACACATCTCTGACCAATGGCAAAGCTGCTTAGAAAAGCTGAGCATGAGAAAAAAACAAAAGCAAACACACATTTTAACTGCAGCAGGTGACTTTCTACTAGTGTGTTCGATAGAGGGAACAGCAGAATAAGCCATAAATGCATTTCTATACTGCCTTGTGAAACTGTAAAAGTAGGGCTGAGGAAGCAATAAGCATAGCCGTTCTTCTTAAGACTCTCTTGTTTGTTAACCACAAAAAAAGGGAAAATCTAAACCACAAACTGGATTGGAAATAGAAAAAAGAAAGATAAAAATTTGGTTAAAGATCCTCTCTGTCCAGCTAGATATAATACCACTGGCTGTGCAAACCACCATATTCTTATCTAACAATAGGAAACTTAACAGAAAAACATAGGAAGGCATTCTTTCCTAATGGTATCTTAAATATATGATCAACCAAAGGTTTATGAAGTCTGAATGTGATCCTCTGTGACAGCATGAGTATGTTTTGGTTCTCTTCGCTCATACATGCTGTATTTATTGGTTGGTTGCAAATATGGTTTACCACATGCCTATCCCCCCACTCTTAATGTCCAGTTTTACCCAAATTATAGACTTAAGTGAGTTATAAATATGGAAGCTAAGAAACTGTTCTGCAGCAACAGGATAAGGACTGGAAATCTTAATTTCCAAATATAGGTGTCCTTGTTTCATGCTGAAAAAAAGAGAAGCCAAACGGAGGACCTGTATCACCGTGCAAGATATAAGCCTCCTTATTTGCCAAAGAGTTGGTAAGAGCTCTTGAGAATATTTCCAAAACACATGGAAAAGGTTAGAAAGCAATAAGCACTTTTTCCAAGAAGAAAGGTTTCAAAAAACCCAAATGAAACAAAACCATTAATATTAGCTTAAAATTACTTATGAAAGTAACAGGCTATCATTGAATTTTGGGATACAGTATTAGGTTTGGTTCCATACATCTAATGGGACTCCAGCTCCCATATTCATCCCACAGAGATGAATTAAGTTTCAAATAAAAGTTAAGCTCAAGATAGAAAGGTGACTCAAGATGGGAGGTTTCCTGTCATTTTCTATTTAACAGAACACTTCAGATGGCAAAGACCTTTCTTTACTTGACCACTACTGCCTCACCTTCAACAGAAGTAGAGGTATCCAGTTTCATGACAAATCGAAGTAACATCTCTATGCAGTATTGTCCATAAAGTCTTAAGATAACAGCATGCTATGAAGAGGAAGGCAACTACTCCCATTCCTAGAGGTACAGAAAAATACTTCATCATAAAAGCATGCCAAACCAGAACAGGTCTTTCCACATCAATAATGAAAAATTCACTTTGCAAATATTCAATTTGTTAGAAAACCATTACGAAAAGAGTATTTTCACTGAGGTTCCCTGCCCCATACTGAATATCAGCCCATTGCAATAATAATCTGAAGAAAAAAACCCAAAAACCACAAACTATAAAAAGTTACATTTGCACCTCTGAAAAGGATTGAAAGGAGATAAAACCTATTTGCTGGCAAAACAGAGCATTGTGCAGTCCATAGGAAGCAACAATATTAGAAAAAAATCCGTAACTATTGTCACCTTAGCTTTGACACAAAAGCTTTCTTCTCTCTACCTGTCCCACACTCAGTTTTTGTGAAACCGGTAGAAATTTATCAAAAACTTTGTCATTTTTTGCACTGGTTGCTATGTCTGTGCCTTCCTCCCAATTTTACAGGAAAAACAAAGAGGCTACAAGGATAGCATATTTTGAAGGGCTGGCAAACTTTTTTCTATTTCCTAAATCAGCACATCAGTTACATAAATTAGCGATACATACTGTCAGCTGACTATTTAAAAGAAAATACATATACATTTCCAGACCAGAAAAATTTATCTCAGGAACAATCTTACTACTATGACTATCAGTTAAAAAATTTGTCACTTCCTCTTTGTGAGCCCTGTAATTACTTTAACACATTTTACCCGATTCTTTTGTCATTATGTTTTAGACTGCTCAGTGATTTTGTGCTCTCATGTTATGTTCCTCATTTTCTCAGGAAAAAAAAAAAGTGCAACTTAGGTATTTAGAACACAATAAATTTATTAGAATTTTTTTATAGAAAGATTTTGCCATCTTCCTCAAGAACACTGCTAGAAAGGTATGTCAATCAACAATATTCTGAAACTTTTGTCCCCCTGACAAATGGGAATACTAGTAACCAGTAGAAAAAAGATTTGTGAGCTGACGGGCTCATATCTTCTCAGTATCTAGTGGACTACAGTGAAGCACTCCTTTGGAGATTTGGAGCACCTCAGCTCCCACAGCTGAGAAGGAAAAAACCCAACAGATTAAGAAAAGAGAGAAGTCAAGCCAGGATGGGATAGATGGATATAGGAAGAGGTTATAAGCTAGCTTAAACATGCACATAGCCTCTGGGCCTCAGGACACCAGTTGCAACAGCTTTTGGGATGCATAAGGTAAAACACCTGACAACTCTTTGCCTTGAAAGCCCCCTCTGCCTGTCAGAGAACACCCCCCCACCTGCTAAAGCCAATAGCTTTGTTTCTACAACAGGCAACTCTTGCTTGATACCTCAGATTAGCCTCACAGCTCTCAAATGGAAGACAGTTATGGGTTGATGCTCAGACTACCTCATTTTGTTTCACATGCTAGATTCAATGAAGATAATTGCATCCAAGGCATGTTTAAAAAAAAAAAACGAACACCAAACATTATGCTTCTACCTAGTCTTTCTGGCAGCTTTGTAATAGAGAATATCTAGGTTGGAAATCCTGATCTGGATCCTTGACTCCTTGTCATCTGTCCTACCCAGTTCCTTCGATGTAGCAATGTCCATTTGGTGTTAGGGAAGATGCACTTTGGAGCAAAATACTTCTAATAGGTCAGCTACACACCACTTTCACCAAGTGATTATCTAAAAGGGAGAAAGGGGGAAGGGGTTTGATACTTCATCCTCAACTTTTCTAAGCAAGAGGTGACAGAACAACTTGGCTTTACAGCTATCTTGCCTGCTGGGAACTTGACAGAAACCTTACAGTTCACTTGGTGAAAGCAACTGGACAACTATCAGGAAGTTTAATGGGCTGAGTTAAAACAATGTGACCTAGAAAGGTAACCTCCCACTCCATGCAAGTAAATGGATTTTAAAGATTTCTGTTCGAATGGAGCTATTCCAGGTGATATCTTTGCAGAGCAGATGATGCTTCCTATGACATTTGTAATTATACTTTTTGGATAGAAAACATTACATTTCAGAACAGCTGATCCAGTTTTGTTTCAGCCTGTTTAAAATTGAAAGGGAGACCATGAAAAAGAGTTTTCATCTCCTGCTTTTAAGTCCCTCAACACAGGCTCTGACTGGGCTTTCCTTGAGTTTGTTTCTATAGCACAATCGAAATTAACCATCTGTTTGGGTGGGTTTTGCCTCTTTTTTAGTCTCTGGATCACAAACTGAGTTTTCAGAAATGGAAAACAAAAGGATGAATGCTTAAGAAATCAATAATGCTAAAGGTCTACATTTAACAAAAGTGTCAGAAATGTAAGTTTTCTTTTTAAAGTATCTTAGCCCCACATCAGAATACCTTGCCTACACAGCTTCAGCAGCTAGTGTAGCATCATTAAGGCTAGCTCTGGAGCATTCAATGGGGAAGGCAGCAAAAAGTAATTCCGCCATTAAACACGTTTCATGGAATGTGATAAACAAGCAATGTGTGACCTTTCTACCTGAAAACATACTGTAATTGCTTGAAAAAAAGGGTGCACTTGACTAATGGCAACATGCTGGTTTTAGCCCTCCAACAGAATTAAAAAACCTTAAGTACAGTACTTCCCCACACATGCTGGTTTTTAACATCAGGTTACAAACATCTCAACACACAGGTTCTCTGTGCTGACAGCTGCGAGAAAGTATTTGGCTACACTGCCTTCACAACAGGACTGGACTGCCCTAACAGGTCGAGCGCTGCATTGGCAGCACTGTCAAATCAGTTATTTGCACCCAAATGGTCAGTAGATTACCAAAATAAGCACAGATCTGTACAAAAAGAGTGAACAGATATGCTGTACCCTGCAATAAAGCAGACTACCCTATTACACTCATATAAAGGCCACATCCCTTATTTATAATGCCGAAACTGGGGAAGAGTGAAGCTCTCATTAAAGCCAGTAAGATATACCTGCAGAGGCACAGACACACTTGCAGTCTCTGTACAGAAAACTGTGAGCATAGGCACACCCTATTTGTGTGACCTCCTCCTTCAAGACAGGGGTCTGTTCTTGCTCCAGAGTTAGGAGTTTTTACATATTTGAACAAGAA
Organism: Ciconia boyciana; assembly: GCF_034638445.1. NCBI lineage: Eukaryota > Metazoa > Chordata > Aves > Ciconiiformes > Ciconiidae > Ciconia > Ciconia boyciana. The sequence continues at coordinate 32,596,863 of NC_132939.1, read as the reverse complement.
TAAAGTTTTACACGTCTATAGTGCCTTTCACTCAAAGATCTCAAAGGACTTCATACCTACTACATATGTCCCAACCCCTCCCCCTGTGAGGTAGGTATTATTCCTATTATTTACAGATGGGGAAATTCAGGCACAGAGGTTACATTATTTGCCCAAGGTCACACAGTGAGTCAGTGACAAAATAAAACAGAATCCAGATGTTCTGATTCCTGTTTGCACAATCCAACTACTAACAAGCCTCAATTTCAAAGGAGCCTTAAACAAGTATCAGCGTGCATAGGAACAGTCCTGGGTTTCAAGGGCCACTCCTAAAAAGTGTAAGAAAGGAGGAAAAACAGGAAGGGGAAAAAAAAAAAAAAAAGAGTGAGGGGACACGTAACTTACTTCTGCAAGCCAACACAGCTTTAAAGAAAGAGTTCCTGCTAATTCCCTTCCCAAAACTGAGGCAGCTTGACTATGAGCCTGGGATACAGGAGGTGGGAAAAGGAGGCTGATGAAACCAAAGTTTGAGATAAAAAAGCAAGCTAGAGTAAACAGCCATACCATAAGCCTTCACCTTTTTGAAAGCACAGGGTCATAGAAAAATAGGGCTGAGAGGGACCTCGAGAGATCACTGAAGTCCATCCAACCTGTCTTGAAGCCAGGATCAACTACACCTACTCATTCCCAGTCTAGTTAGTCTGTTCTCAAAGACCTCCATCAGTGGAGATGCCATGCCCTTCCTCTGCAATCTGTTCCACCTTGCACTATCACATGAGCAAAAGAGGACAAGTGAGTTTAAGATAGCTACTTCTGCTCCTTCAGCGGGGGTACCATGATTCCCAGGCCTATTTAATGTTCTGAATACGTTTCAGAGAAGGTAGTCTCCAGATATTTGTTTCTGTCCTGGATTCCTTGGGAAAACATCAAACAATGGTGTCTGCTGTAGTATAATATTTGAGTTCTGAAAATACTGATTAATACCAGGATAGATACCAATATACTTACTGCAAGTGCCAAATCCTACAAGGTCAGTAACAAAGACTTTGATATGGTAATTTTAGCTCATTGCAGATTCAAATTGCAATAAGAGGGCAGGGAAGACTACAGAAAAACCCCACAACAGAAGTCAGCAGCTCAGAGTTGCCAAGTTTCATCCAACTGCAGACAAAAATCAGGCAGTTGAACAACACATCTTCAGCAGAGGCAGCACCATGTGATCTCTGTAGCATCCCTCCATCTCATCTGTCTTCAAAGTGCATTCTCAGTGCAAAAAGTAGGATTGAATTTAGAGGGGCTCACTGTCCCCAGTGGATTTCATACTAAGACCAGAATTCTTGCTTGAGTTCATATGCTGCAGCTTTGTGTGTGTTAAGTTCACTTCTGCATAGCGGAATGGTGCTGTCCTGGCTCTGCCCCTCAGCATCTATGTCCAACAGTGTCCGCTCCTCTACAGGAAGACCCACCTGGAAAGGAAGCAGTGCAGGCAGTCCAGGTCTCTCTTCTACAGTGCTGCTGCTACTAGCAAAACAAGAGTCCAGATTGCTTGGAGTATCAGTACTTGAACTGTTGGCAGAAGATTCACCCTTGGCATTGCTGGGTGACACAAACCACCAGGGATCAAGCCGCTGCCGACTAGCTGCAGGACGTGGCCGGGGCAGGAACTCCAATGTCTTGGGTCTTTCCAGTGTGGGGTCCTGCTGTGCATTCCATCGTCTTGGGGTTGGAGGAAAAACAAGGTTGGGGTCTGGCAGGCGAGGGACCTCATTGGGATCTCTACTTGGACTAGGTGTTTTTAATACACCTATCCAAAACAGAGAATGTAAGAAAAGAGGGAAACACGTTAGATGTCACTGCTAAATGGTTCCAACAGATCTTAGTTTATTGTACGTACACTGAAAACATTTTCAAAGCAGAAAGCCTCCATTCAGAATCTACAAACTCCGCATCTTCAAGATTACACCAATCTGAAGTGAATAACTGCCTTCTTTATCCCTATACTGTTCTCAACACATTGCAAGACACCTGTTCCACTGACCTAGCACAAGCAGCAAGTTTTGTTCATTCTCTCATTTGCTTTCTTCAGTTTTCAGACTGGAAAGCATGGATTTGACCTCCTACCAGAGGTGAGGACTCTCCAAATCCTTCGGAGGACACATTACCCATTAACAGCTTGAATGGATCAGGGAGATGCTTGCACAGCAGGATGTGTGACACCTGTTTGCAGTGAGCAGGACCAGCTTCCGGGAAGAGCCATTTAACACTACCTACTGTGGACGCTTCCTGGTTTGTTGGGTGGGGGATGGTGTTTGGTGTTTTTGTTTATGTTTTTATAAACACAACATAACTTTTAAATTTTCATTAATACCATTTTAATAAGTATTCTCAGCTGCATTAACCCATATTTTACTGCAGACTGCCATTCAATAGACACCCTCACATTTTGTTTTACCATTGGGAAAAGTCTAATTAAATCAGATTTTAATTTATTATTCTAGTTCTTTTTTTTCTCTGAATTACTAGGGCAAGAAAACAGGAAAGCATTTTTTAATGCCACTCCTAAAGACTGCAACAGTGAGAACACTACCTACCCAGGAAGATCCCTCTTGCTTGCAAAGGAATAAGAGCAACAGTGGCACAGCCCCAAACTGCTTTAGAGATCCAGTTTTCACTGCCTTAAAGATCAAAATTTACTTTGAAACTGTAACAGCAATACAAACAAGTATACAAAGGCAATGGAGATGGAATCCCGAGGAACTGCTAAAAATGCGCAATATTTGTACTTTGGTACCATCTTTGTACCATAAGAAACAATACTACCTCTGCCTCACAGTACAGGGGAGCAGAGAGAGTTGCTTAGCACAGAGATGCTGGAACAGAGGCCATTACTGCATTATTCTGTTCATTATTTGTGTAAAGATAGCATCCATAAGCTCTTCTTGTGGGCTGGCCATCACAGTCGATGCTGTATAAGCAACATGTTTACTTCCTAACAAGTAATTATACTGTTCGGGTCTTTATTCTGAAGAGGAAAAGGAAGATGGCTGAAAACCTACCTGCTCCCAGTGCTCCAGTTAAACAGCTACTGGAAGGGCATCCACTGGTTGGGCACCCATTGACAACTAGTCCACTCCCTTTGATGGCCCCATCAGAAGGTGTGCGCCTGTGCCCGCTTTGCTGGGTGTGGGAAGAGACCGTCACATGTGTGGGAGTCAGGGACTGGTTGGGGTCTTGTTTGAACCTCTCAATCTGGACATTGACTAGTGGGTTGGTAATGGCTGGCAAGGGAGCCTTGACTGTCACTGGGCTGACAGGCATTTCATACACCACAATCTCATCGCTGTCTGAACGCAGCAGGGACCGGGTGGAATTACATTCGGAAATGGAAGACAGGGAAAGAAGGGTGAGGGATGTGGATGGCTCGCCTAGCAACAACATGGGATCCTCTTTCTTGAAGATCTTTCGGGAAGGTGGACTAGTGCTCCTGCGTGGGCGCCCAGCTCGCTGGAAAATGCTGTCACGCTTCTTCTTCTCTTCCTTGGGTGCCTCTGGCTCCTCCTCAATCAGCAGCTGACACTTCCCTGCTTCTAAGAGATCAAAACCCAGGCCTGCAGCAGCCAGCACTGCTCCACAGCCAAGCAATGCAACCTCACATCGCTTGTGGTGGGAACCACTACGTTTGAGGCTGTTGGTGGGTGTCAGCTGTGGGGTACTAGTAGCAGAGTTCACAGGGGTGGACTCCTCATTGGCATCACTAGAAGGGCCATCCCAGTCTTCATTCTTCTGAAATGGGATGCAGAGGTATGACTGATTGTGCCCAGGTGAAGGGTGCACTTTGCCCTCCCCATTAAGACATTCGCTGTCTTCATCATCTGGAAAGCAAATGAAAACAGACTTTGCATGGATGTAACATTTTCACTGGCAAATTGCAATGTCTTACAAATATACATGAAAATAAGCTTCTCCTCAGAAGATGCAACTGTCCTCACTGCAAGCATAATTCACCAACTGCCAAATACTCACAGGCTACTGTCTCCAAAGCAGATAGGCTGAGACAAGTAACTGGAAACACTATCAAAGTGGAAGAAGTTAGTGACACATTAATCTATTTGGGATCAATTGCAGAGCAGCATTTCAGAAGCAATCTACACCTCAGTTACTTCTAGAATAAATTTATATGTTTGGGAGTGAGGAGCAAAACGTAGGAAAATTATAAGGATCTCTCCTTTCAAGTGAAGGTGTAACCATGCTGCACTTCTAAATATTAACAGGAAAGGAGCTGAAAGGTAGCATGGAGCTAGAGGAAAATTAAGAGAAGCTTGTTAGCTTGACAGATGAGAAGCACAAGCAGAGAGGTGAACAACAAGAAAATCCAGAAGGAGAAAGTAGTTACTTCACAAAGAATAAAAGAAAAATGGATACCACCAAAACGAAAACATTTTGGTTTAAGGTACCAGGTGAAGGTCAGGAAAGGAGAGATTCATTCAAACATGAATGGAAGTGGGGATGAGAATATGAAGTCCAGGGAATTCCTTTACCCATCTCTGCTAAGCTGGTGAATCCTGGAAAAGCAGGCGCAGTTCTCTGGATCTTCCCAAGGTTCGGTGCACTGGATGACCACTGTTTGTATCCTTCTACCAGAGCTTTCAGACTGAAACAGTAGAAAGATGGGAGAAAATGTACCATGCTCACAACCAATTTTCATTCCCCCCTTCTATATTCTCTGTTGCTCTTAGGGTATGCATGTATCCATCTTAATTACATAGATTTGAAGTCCTCCCATAGCAAGATATTTTGCAACACTTTTACAGCACCTTAAAATACAAAAGGAGTCAAAAAGTCCCTCCCTCATTTGTTACGCCATGGCAGTCAAAAGGCCTCTGCTGATAACCAACAGCTATGAATGCAGAATAATAGAAACTACCACTACAAAAAACAGATGAAACATTTGCTTTTTAAAACAAGGCAAACCTATCATGGCAGGTAAAAAAATAAAGTGCTCAGCAGGAGGAGACGGGAAAAATATCTCCAAAAACATTTCCACGTGAAATACAAATGAACAATGAAAGTCAAAGATCACTCACTGGGACAATAATATGCTAAAGTCATTGTAACAGGAAAGTCATGCCTCTATATTATAAACCCTAATGTTTCCCCTCTAAAGAAAACACTACATAAGTTAAAAGCATAAGTTCTAGATTATGGAAAAATAGGTAACTAAAATAATAAATCATGTCATGGTTTCTTTTACTTACAGACAAAAAACCTCAAAACCCACAAAAACAGACAAGTGAAAAACCCAAAACCAAACCACTATTTTGACATCACCTGCATTTAAAGGTATGTCACCAGGCACCTGAGCTTATTAGTAGTCCCACTCATAGGCATTCATTACCATCATCCTATTTGTTCCCTGCAGTACTTTCATGACATCAGAAACAACTTTACGAAGCAGCACAACTTTCTGGCATATCAATACACAGCCAAGTTTTATTGTTCAGTTATCAATATAGTCTGAACTGGGAGATTTCTGGTGCCTTTCTCCAAACTCCAACGTGAAACACATTGTAGTATTGGTGAAAAGCTGACGTACACTTAGGATAGACAGAAATTGAATTAAAGGAGTAAAAAGATCTGTGGATAGTCTGAATGATCTCAACTGGACACACAAGGGCATCAACTTGTTATTGAAAGAACAGAAAACTTAAGAGATGAGACCTCTTCCAGCTCCATTACTAACTTGCACTGTTCTTTGATAAGACACATAATTCATTACAATCCTTCCCTTACAGAGAAGGATATGAGCATATAGAAGTTTTCTCTCATGATTCTTATTTTCCACCAGAATCACTCTGCATTTCTAAGATGGCTTCCACTGCAGGATTTGAAAGTTTTATTACATCAGGTTTTTTTGCCTTGGTATGTATTTTTCCTCTATTCTCTACCTAACTGAGATGCCCTACTTGTCACCAAACTATATTGGTATAGCAAGGTCACAAGGTCTAAACTTGATTCAGCACATGTTCAGTTGGTTGATGACCGTGCTACAGGCCTTACACTAAAAGTATCCTGTGCAGTTCTCAACTGTCTCCAAAGTCCATCATTTTCCCCCCATTAACCATTCTGGCACATGCAGTACCCTGCTATGAACTTCAATCCAGACAGCACAGTGCTGAATTCTACTTGTCAAGACAGACAACCACATGGTTTTCAATAGAGATGCAATTCAGTGTGTGGGGCTGTTCTGATTTACTCCCTCCATACTATACTCAGCTATGTAACACAACTCACCAACTAATGTATGTTGTATTTAAATTATCCATGTGTACAACATGCATAGTTAGGACAAATACTATAAATAGAGCAGCATATTAAGGGAAAGCTGGTGAGTGAAAACGAACCATGTTAACAGTGTGATCACCTCCAAAAGTAAATGTCAAAGCTCTTACAATATGGGCAGAGCTATTGAGGAAGGGGAGATTTCCATGTTTTCCCATTGAGCTGGGAAAACACATGCTCTGTTCTCTATATGCAGAGATAGCAAAGTTATAAGTAATAGGCAGCAGTGATCCTCAGTTTAGCCTTCACTTTACCGTCATAGTTATCTAAAGGGTCTTGGGAATTGCCCTTTATTGTACAGCAGGACACATCAGCTTAGTTTGCTTCCTTATGACTTCTCAGAGCAATCTTCCCTTGCAAAAAACAGACTAAAGATTTGCTGTTACTGACAAAGTGCAGCTCAATCTGAACAGAAAGATAAATAGCTACCAGAATAATTTCAAGGCCTGCTACATTTGCCTCAAGGTTATAGAATCTTCATCCTCCCCTTTTATTTTTCGCTCCTTCTCTCTCACTCCCCCAAATTACAAGCAGACCCCGAAGACCTGTGCAGAGGATAGCTGCACATCCTCTTAATTAGAGAGTAGCGTGCATTTGAAAGCAATTCAAAACATGCTGACTTAGAGTACGTTCCTACTACAGCAGTATTACCTGTTACTGCTCCAAGGAAACAGCAACTGGAATGATTTGAAAGCACTAGCAGCAAAACTATCTATTTCAGTCACCCGCATGACAATTCAGGAACCTAACGACTTCTTACCTGTAATCTGTTTAGATTAAATAACAGGAAGGTTATTACTCTGTTTGTTTTATTACAGTTGGGTTACTTCTCTGTTGCTTTTTTCTATTGGGAAGTCAAAAGCACCTCTCTTTAGGAGTGATAAGAGGACAAGGCTTATTTGCTCAGCAAATTGCAAAAAACTTCCCTACAACTGTATGACAGCATCTCCAGTGTCTTAATACCATTCTGTAACACCATGTTGAGGCACTAATACAATACCGTCATGAATAAAAAGTGTCTGTTCCCAGGCTCACCCTTATTTAGCTTGCAAGATTTTAAGAGATAACTGCTAAAGGACTATGACTACCCTACATCCACTGTCACCTTCCATAAAATCAGTAACACCACCACCATGAAAACTTAAACAGGGTAAAGATCACCCATGCCATAGTAACAGTCTGAGACTAATCAATGCCAAGTTTAAAGACAATTAAGACTTCACCATATATCCTTGAGAATATACCATAAGATCACAACTGAACTGTCACAACACTAGTCCAACATGAAGCTTCATCCAGTCTTTGCAATTCAGCACAGCAACCTTCTGCTGCTGTGCATATTCCTTATGCTCAAAGATAAATGCAGAAGGGTGAATAATCACTGTATAATCTTTTCATGACTGCCTTTACTTGATGTTAATTATAGGTCAGTTTAGTCATGCTGGAGAATTTCATTGCAATTCCCACAATGTAATTCTTGCATAAATTTGGAATTGCTTCCTGTGGAGAACACATGGAAAGTGATAAAAAAGATGAAGATTCAAGTTCCCTTGATCACAGAGTCGTGTAAGCAGCTGGAATAGCAGCACTGCTGCTACCAGAACAGTGTCATGGAGAAGACTTCAACTGGACTTTTCTATCCTAAGTTCAGCTCTTCACTTTACGCCAATTTTTATCCCCCTATCCTCTAAAATTAGAATTAAAAAATACTAAAAATAGCAAGCACTCTATCTTTTGAGTCACTAACGTCTGCTGCAACTCTGCTCCCTCTAAATTAAAGTCTGCAGTCTGCCATGACCTCAGCAAGAAGCAGTAGTTCATTGTATGTTAACCATACTGCCCTCTCAGCAACACTATCATGTTTCAGATACTCTACAAAATGCCATAGCTGTATTGAGTGACCCTGGAAAAGATGATGAATACTATAGAACATCTCAGTTGTAGAGAGAACAGGATAGTTTTAAGAGCAACCATGGTTAGCAAGCAACTCCTTTCCAGCTGTCTATGTACAAAAGCCATTCAGTGCTTCAGACTGTACAGTAATGAACAGAAAACAGAAGAGCTTCATTCCCAGAATTCTAAGAACATGATTTCAAGGTAGAATTGTTTTTCTACCAGCTTCAGTGATCTCCTGCCCTTTTATATAATTAATGATTGTAAAGTGTGACATTTGTTTTAATTCTATAGAATGCTATACTTCATCTTGTTAACATGTCTTGTTACCTTTGAGGGAGAACATATTTTAATGTCGTTAGAACACTTAGATCCAGGCCCTCTTGCAGAGGACTGCACTAGCAATGCATTACGTAAACATCTATTTTCCAGGAATTTCACACCTGAGCACATAATATTAAAGATAAATTATAACCAGTTATTTTTTTTTCCCTGCTAAAAAATATGGCAAGAGTCAAACTATCAATTTAGCACAGGGAAAAGCTTCAAACTCCACTAAAAGTCACAAGGCATTCAAACCTCTTAGAAGATCAAAATACTCCTATGTTTAAAGCAGCATTTTGGCAATGATCCATTGGAGTCCTGGTATAAATAATTCACACACACAAGAAAAAGAAGCCACAGAACAAGAATCTATAGAAAGAGAGGTACAACCTGTATCTCTGCAAAAAATCACTTTCAGGATGTATTCACTCAAGGTACATGTCCTTTTCAAAAGCCTGAAGAGAAGATATTTGCCTGGCTCCACCAGATACTTCTTAAATAATAGCATTTAAGACAAGAAAAAGCATAGCTGAGAATTGTAAAAGAGAAGTAGTTTCAGATATGATTAGAAAGTTGAGCCTGAAAATAAATAAAAGCTACTGGAGAAACAGTTTTGCACAGCTAAGAAGTTCTACTGCTTACAAATACACATTACAAGGTAATAGCAGACAATGAAAGCATCAGTCAGTGCTGGACCTCTAGTGAGGGACTGAATGCAATGAAGTTTTGTAATCTGTTCTGAATTTCTAACATCTCTGGTACAGCAAATAAGTTTGGAAGCAGAAAAGTGTTTGCAAGAGGATAGGCAAATCTCCTGTGAGGCAGCTCATAACCAGTTTTAGAACCTGGAAACCAGTCTGGTTCCAGGCCCTCTCTTACCCCTCTTCTCCTGCACCTAGCTCCTTGTGACAAAGCGAGCTCGGTCCCCAAGTGCGTCCCTTTTTCTTCTGGCCTCTCTTCTCTTCTTCCTCTCCTTCCTCTTTTGGAAGGACTGAGCTTCGTCCCCACGTTTTACTGCTTTCAGCAGGAGTCACTTCACAAGTGGGAAGAACAGTGGAAAATGGGAAAGAAAAAGAGATACACAAATTAAAGAACTGGTTCCACAGCAACATAAAGAATAAAACATAGGCTGGAACAGGAACAGTGATGAAGACATCCATTCAGGCTTCTTTCCCATAATTCTGACCATTTATGAACACAGATCTAACAACCAGATCCCTTCAAAATTAGTATAGATAGGCTTGACAGCTTTATTCCATCACTGGTTTCTCTTTTAGAACCACCAGTTTGATACCAGACACACAAGTGTCATGATATCCAATACAAACACTACACATTAATTAACATCCCTTTCACACTTCTAATACATGCTTTTCTGCCTAATTCTGATTTATTATGGGAACACTATTTTCATGACAAGCGCCCTTGTTCTTCTTTCCTTCCAACAGTAACTTTATCCACTTCAATAATGTTTCACAGATCTATTCTGCAAATCAGTATTTTTAAAAATTAACCTGTACATCTAAGGAATGTATTTTCTAAACAATCAAACAGCAATATTTCAAGAACTTGGGTAATTAAGGTTTGGACTCCAAAGAAGGTGATACTCCCCCATCACCAACACATTCCATTTTTCTCTCTAAATGCATACATGTAGGGCACAAGGCAAACATTTTAGGAACGGGGTTTTTTGTTGTTTTTGGGGTTTTTGTTTGTTTGTTTGTTTTTTACAGTCCTGTCCTAGATATGGAATCTTGGCATCTTACCACACTGACAGACTGCACATTTCCCAAATTCAATACTACATTGAGCTCCTTACACTGTATGGCCCTGAGTCTGGGAATAATGGTAGGACTTGCAGGAGGGCTGGAGCAGCTACTGATCAAGCTTTTCCTTTTATCCATCGTTGGAGAAGCCTGCACAGTGAATTTATGCTGGAAATCTGTTTACCAAAAGAAAAAGAAAAAAAATCAAAACAAAAGCAGAAAGACACAGTTAAAATTCTTTTTTTAATATAAGGAAAAAGGAACAATAATTTATGGTAACTTTCAAAGAGCACAATTTACAGGATCTATGTAGAAATGAAGTTTTACAGCTAATTGCTATCCCCCTGTCATACATGCAGTTACTTCAGAACAAAGATGTGCGCTCACACTCATGAGGATATATCTTCTTAGTGTACGTGTGAGATACATACACATACACACATAGATCCCCATGTGTTGACTGACATTTATGCCAAAGTATATCCCTGTACAAATTCCTTTCACCTTCTGTTTCTTAAGCTAAGCAAAACCACCAGCAATAGGTGTTTACAGACTTAAAGAAAGGCATAATTAACATGCACATTTTATCATCATTGCTCTTCTGAACAGCCAGTCTTCTCAGAAAGCAAAGAATATAGTGTAAGCCATCATCCTTGAGGTAATGATGAGCCTTAGGTGATTTACAAAATGCACGCTTTTGTTCTTTTACAGGTTTGAATCTCTATACAGAATCCACAGCAGAAATGCTAAGGATTCAATATTTCTGATAATCACCATCTTCACTCTTAAGAGTGACTTCCTGACACCTCATCAATATTTAACATTTCTTCCAGAAGGGCAGTATTAGAGGTCACTTGTGTGTTAATATGAGTTCACATATGACCTAGCAACGTAAGGCTGTAGTCTCACAGCTATCAACATGTTTTTGATAATTTCTAGATTCCTGCACCAAGAAATCCAGTAGATTATGGTTTCCGCTGCAGCATTATGTAAAATATTCCCAGAGCAAAAACCTCCACCATTTTTTATGTACATCCTTTATTAAACTGATCATTTTGAGCATTAACATGTTAAACTGCAACACCAACATTTTTACCGTGAACCATATACAGCCATTGACTAACAAACATGTAACATCTCAAATTCACTTTTGGCCTTCATACTTGGAACTTTGGGGAATGCTAGCCACAAGAGCATCAAATTTAGTTTCTTGATCCCAAAGAGGCATATTTTTCCCAAAGTACATCCAACACTTCCTAAGGTGTAAGTATCAGTATAAAGGAGCTACCAAAGCTACAGGTTCACCTGTTCCTCCCATTTCACCTGACACAGCCTAACACATCACCAACCTGAAGGCAGGCTGATATGATTGCCATCTTTTAACTTGAGCCGGTTCCTCTTGAATTTCCCCATGCGTTTCTTCACCCGAGGCTTCTCCTGACACAGCTGGTGGATGATGATGTTGAGCTCCCTTTCCAGGATGTCAATCTCACGTTCTGCCAGCTCCTGTTCCCGCCTTCGTAGCAACTCCTCATGGTTCTTCTGTTCAACAGCAGCACGAGTCAGCTCTTCTTCCCATGTGCGCAGCTCCTGCAGGAAGGTAAGAAAAGAGAAATGAAAAGTTACCTTGTGACCTGTGCATTAAGACTAACATTACCTATTCTGAAGGTACAGCAGCAATGACTTGTGCTCACAGCACTGCTAGCGCCACTGTTTAAAGGCTCAGCTGAAAGCCAAAAACCTAAAACAATCCTCAAGAACTTCTATGCTTGCCATTCAAGGCCCTTCATATCAGTATTAAAATTTGGACATTGGCATTTGTGAGGCCACACCTGGAATCCCCTGTCTAGTTCTGGGCTGTCCAGTACAAGAAAGACATGAACATAATAGAGAGAGTCCAATGAAGGACCATGAAGATGATTAACAGACTGGAGCATCTCTCCTATGAGAAAGGGCTGAGAGATACGGGACTGTTTATCCTAGCAAAGAGAAGGCTTGGGTGGGGGGAAAGGGGATCTTATCAGTGTATATAAAAACCTGAAGGAAGGGTGCAAAGAAGATAGAGCCAGGCTCTTTTTAGCAGTGCCCAGTGACAGGACAAGAGGCAATGGGCATACATTGAAACACAGGCAATTCCCTCTGAACACTTTTTTTACTGTGAACATTACTGAGCACTGGCACAGGTTGCTCGGAGAGGTTGTGAGTCTCCCTCCTTGGAGATATTCAAAAGCCATCTGGACACGGTCTTGGGCAACTGGCTCTAGGTGGCCCTGCTTGAGTAGGGGAGTTGGACCACATGACCTCCAGAGGTCCCTCCAACTTCAACCATTCTGTGATTCTGTGAAAAGGCACTGAATCCTAAATTCAGTGTCATGAGAAAATATGCTGAATATCCGAAATGAACATGTTTACAAGAGCCATTGGAGAGTGCCATGCATATGGGAACCCATTTCGGAAGATGTATTCATAGCATTGAAAAGAACTAATCCTTGCTTTCCTGTTCAGTAAGTACCTATGTTAACTTCAGTATTGACTTAAACTGTTTAAAAATAACCTTGCCATCTCATGCATCATAAAATAGCAAAAAACACAGCTCTAACGTAAAAATGAATTAAAAAAACATCATCAGGAGTCATTCCCATCATTTTCCAACAAGCATGGCTTCTCCTTAGGCATAAAGATGCATAAGGCAAACTTTTCAATCTTTCCCTTGTTGACAAAATGAATCAACTGAAATTGTCCTTGAGATCTCAAAATGTCTCCTCACTACACTCCTCTCCTCTCACCACAAGGACAAAAGAATTCAGCACTCAGAATAATTATCTCCAGACAGCTAATTCCATTGCAGACAGTAAAAACTGAAGAATTCAAGTTAAACTTCAGATAGATTATTAGATAGATTTTAGTTTCGATTTTTTAAATTTTTTTAATAACATCATTGTTACCTGTCCCATCACCACAGAGGTTTGGTACATTTTACTCATGAGGTGAATAGGATATAAAATTCTCTTTCCCCATTGCTACAGAGGAATATAGTACTCAAAACCTGAGGGCAGTCTAGCTACTACTGTTTGGTCTTCTGTTTGTCTGTTGAAGTTTCTGGTTTTCAAAAACTGTTCCAACACAGCTACGCCACAGGACAACAGCAGCAGGGAAATGCCTATTAGCTATTTTATTTTTCCCAAAAGCTACTGTAATATGTGAATAGAAATGTTTTAAGTATTGTTGTGGGACTTCGCTCCCCTGCCCCAAGGTCTCCTTTTCTTTCTCTCTGCTTCCTAAACCCAACTTCCTGAGCCCAAATCAAGTTGGCTGCGTATTACAAATGTATTTTTAGGCAAAAGATGGTGAACTTAGAAAAATATTATTACTTTAGTGATTCCACTGCAGTATTTCATACCAACAACTGTAAAGACAGTCTCTGTAAGGACCTTAACATAGATGCAGCAAGCTGTGCATTCTGCAAGTATACTTGAAGAAAACTTCAGCTTTTTTACTTCTACTCTTTGAGGCTGATGGTCACATTTCCTTTTATTCCTGCTAACATTTTTGTTTCCTGCTATTTACCCAGATGGACTTCAATTATAACAGTTATTGGACCATTCCCCTGGTAGCACTCATGTTTATTATAGTCTATCCACTTTGGCTGTGCTCAAAACCTGGAAAACACAAACCTTACAGAACCAAAGCTGCAATGTTTACTAGAGTATATATGTTGAAACTACCCCTCCTACTTTTACTGTTAACAGTTATCATTGGGCTTCTCAATTAAGATGCTAACAGTGAAATAGTTATCAGATGCATTAAACAATGAAGACAACTCATCATAGCAGTTTGCACAGTGTATAATGGAAGCTCACTACAATATTAGAAAGAGTAGCAGCTCAGGATGCAGATATTTATTTTACTCATGATTCTGCCCTTGTGTGCATTATAACCTGCCATTGATTCGGGGACTTATTACAAGCTCCAGTAAAGCACATACAAAATTAACTCTGGGACGCACTAAACGATGATCCCTGTTTGAATTATGAAATGGGAAAATTACAACCCAGAGAGCACAAGCATGGAGTGTTTTTCTCTACTTACCTTTTCTTTGGCTCTGAGCTGATCAAACATCTCTTGGATCTCTTGTTTCCAGTCTTCCTGCAGGGAGTGGAAGGAATCTTTGGGCATTTCAAAGAAACCAGACTCTTCTATGGCAGTGAGATGGTCTAGGATACTGGCAAAGGAAGGTCGTGAGTGTGGGTCAGGGTTCCAACAATCTAGAATAGGACAAAGACAAGCAACTGTTAAGCATCTCTCAGTGTGGAGGTTTGAGAGGATGAGTAGTACTTTACTGATCCCCAGTGGCTAAGAGTGGCATGCACACTATCCATGTTACCCCATCTTTCCCATTTCCCACTTGCATTGACTATCGTCCGATCATAAGTCAAGTATGGAATTCATGCTTTCATGCTTATACAATATCCAACATCACTTAAGATCTTGACCTACCTGGTCTCTAGGTTCTATTGCAATAATATGCCAAGTAAAATAGAGGTTTACTAATTTTACAGAAAGTTACATTTTCAAGCATATATTAAAAAAATCATAAATAATTTCCTTAAATATTTTGCTTTAAGTTGCATGTGTTCACAGAGTGGAGATACTATGCAAGACTCTTGCAAGCAGTTCTTTTATCACACTTACACTGCAGAGTTAACAGCCATACTGCAGAAGGATATCTATCAGAGTTCTTTCTAATGCCAAACTCTAATACTAAGCTGAGTCATTATGAATCTCTTCCACAGAACTGAAAATCTCTCCTGCAAAGCAGACTGGGCATAGCTTGAGTGAAAATAGCAGATTCAAGTAAATAATGACATCAAATAGTGCGCTTGGAGCTTTCTTATTTTTAGGGGTTCTTTTTTATTATTTGAGAGAAAGTTGTTTGATCAGGCTTTTTTCTTTTGCTTTTAAGAGAAACCACAGATAAACAAGCTTTTTTATTTACAATCTAATGCAATGACTTACCCAATTACAGAGCTCTAAAAATGCAGAATTGAAGGAACCCATCTTACCATGAGGCAACAGTACAAAAAGGTACTCCTTTTACAGTGATGGGAATTGAACATTGGAAACAAACGGAAACAGAAAATGATATGAAGTAACATCTCAAACTACTAAATCATTAAAAACGTGTTTTTAAAAAGCCATTAAGTCAAAATGTTTGACTTAACAACACTTTTGAATAGGAAATTCTTACTCATTCAGTCCTCCCTCTTACTTCAGCCTTATTTCTACTTCTGCAGAAAACATAACTTTCTTATTCTATATTGTCCTGTACTGGCATTTACACAGGTTCTTGTTCAACAAGTATCCTTATTCTCTTTAGCACTGCTAGACTCCAGCATGCCAAAATTTGAGAAGAACCAAACAGAAAAACTTAGCATTCAAGTTTTCTTAGCATTCAATATTTCTAGGGAATACAGCTTTTGTGCATGAATAGAAGAAATTAACAGATGGGTCTCTCTCAATATGCTTATACTATCATTGCTCTAAATGGTCACTGGATTTAAAGATACACATTACTGCAGCATGAGGCAAAAGTTATAAAAATGTTCTAAAGTTTCCTAGACCTTACAGTTGGAAAAAAGGAAACATTCTTAAAAAAATTTTGGTGATGTCCTAAAAGGCATTCATTCATCAGTTCTGTGGATTGAAATACACCAAGGAGCAGCTGTAATTAAAAATAAATTAACACTTCACAAAATCTGTGCAACTGCTGAAGCTTGCTTTTGCAGGTCTTTGATTTTAGCATTACTGAGATTTTGCATTTGGGAGCTTTGGTTTCAAAACTGCTGGTATCGAGATGTTGGTATTTAAGCATCTGATCAGGTTCTAGCAGGCATAAGCTGGAAGACATTTGTGTTTATGGATTTCAAATTGCTTCTCTTATCAAAACGGAGAACTGAGGATGTTAGAGTGCTCTGAAGGTCCCCTGCTGCTGACCAATTAATAGCAATGGGTGATACAGCTGGACTGTCAGTGCCATAATCCCTGTCTCTTTACCCCAGGTTTTAAGCATGGCAAAGCAAACATGACCCCAAGTAAAACAAAATGCTGCAGCCAGCCAAATGCATGAATGAGTGAACAGGATAACTATGCAGGTGGCCCGTGGCTTTTATTTTCCCAGGCCTAGATCTGCCATTATTTGCACTAATGAGGACAGTTGTAACATACAAGTCTTTTCTGTGAAGAGGGAAAGTTCAGCTTTGTTGTCTCAGTGAAGACCACCAGGGCAGTACTTCGAAAGTAAAAGCAGCATTAGGGGAACAAGAGTTCACCCGAGACAGGAAACAGCCTGTTTGAAAAACAGTTTCCTTGAAGGGGCAGAAAGTAATTGTTTTCTTATTCTTTTCCCCCTGCACATGGAGAAGCCAAGCGTTCCAAAGCCATGTGGACGCTCAACCCTGGGCTGCTGGGTTCAAGTGCAGGCCATATGCCTCTACCCGACTTTCCCAATAGAGGGCATTATTTTTAACCCCAGCAGCAGATACCTCACTTATATTTGAAATCCAGGGTCCTTGTTTTAGGGAACCATGTCAAAATAAACTGCCCTGGCACAACACTGAGCTGGTAGTTCTATTAACTTTTTCAGATGCAGTTTCTTGCTTTACATTGCTTCCAAGCTACTATACCTGCAACTCTGCTGCTGTTTACTATCCAGTAGGATATTTCTTTTTTATCACAGTAGTACGTGAAATTTTCTACTTTAACTTAACTGAAGCCTGTAACCTACAGAAAACACCAGAGAAATGCAAATGTATTCTAAAAGAAGATAAATCCATCAGAAACATTTTCTTGCATAAATCAAATTCCTTTTTTGGGGCTAAAAACACCACTAGAGGCCACAGAATATCAGTTCTGTATTCAGACTCATTCTTTGCTCACTAAGACTATAGAACATGTTTGATTTCTCTTTACCTCAGTTTTTCTTTCTGCCAGACAGGTATAAAAATGTTTATTACATATAAACACCTGGAAATCCTTGGGAATAGGGGCACTGAAAAAAATGACTAAAGGTACTACTGTGAGAGAGGGAGGGAGGGAGGGAGGGAAGGAAGGAGAGAGGGAGGAACAACTGAAGCTCGAGAGATATGTAAGTAGTTGCAATAGCCAGCAGAGCAGGTCACACAGGTACACCCCAAAAGCTACCTCACAGAATCCTTTTTAATAACTACAGCAGCTCTGATAACAAACTCCTATATTTCTTTCATCCCTATGTAGCCCACCTTGGGCCTGAACTATCTCCACACACAAAGCAGAAAATCATATCATTCTGACTGAAAATTTGGGTTGTATTCAAATGTCAAAGCCACATTTAAACCCTCTCCCTGAAATGTCAGTAGGATAAAGTTTGATTCCAAATAAGTCTGATACTGCCTAGCAAGCTGTTCAAGCTATGAATTTCAAAACAAGTTGAAGACTTCAAACTAGACCAACATATGTGAAGTTTTGGTGTTGGTAAGTCTTCACTACTAGAAAACAACAAGCTAGCTGATGACAGCAATAACCCCCATTTTCCTATAAAGCCAGCTGATAAAAAATGGCAGGGAAATTCCTTTCACATACTACTCTTGTAACAGAGTAACTGTCACAGCGCACTAACAGCCAAGCCTAGTTCCCATAATAACTTGCACCATTGTATAAAGCCATTTGAGAAATCTGTGCTCTTAGGTATCAAAACCAACACAAGGAGGCAACGCTCAACAGCACTCTAGAAACAGCACAAACCATACTCACACCACAGCTGGCTTACCTTCCATGAGTTTGGCAAAAGGCTCTGGACACGTGGAAGGAATTGGAAGGGCAAGTTTATTCATGGCAACACCGTATGCTACTGCAAGACCATCAATTCCTCGGAATGGTACTTCTCCTGTTAGCAGTTCCCAAAGCAGCACGCCGTAACTACCAGGAAGAAAGCAGAAAAGATAATAGGTGTTTGACTTCAACACCTTTGTTCTTTGTTAAGCAACATGTGAAAGTTAAGCAACATTTTAAGCACTAAGTTAAGCAACATGTTAAGTACATGTGAAAGTACCTGAACCTATCAGGGTCAGTCTGGTACACTGAAGAAATTGCAGTTTTCTGGACAAGCTCATCATGGCTGCCCAGCTGGTGAAGTGCCTTATTTTACCTGCTTTTTTAAGTAAGACTGAAATAAGATGCCATTTTCTCCTTTTAGGCATAAATAATTTTCTCTTTGGAAACTGGGAACAATCTGAAAAACATTAACATAAATCTTCTAACTAATTTAGCGAATTTCAAACCAGAACCTAGTGAAAGTCTCAAAAACGTGAAGGAGGGTTGTTTGGTGGACTGTGATTTTTAAAAATAAGTGAAAAATACTTCTTCAGAATTAAGTTGTTCTTAAGATGTTCTATGAAATGTTAACTATGAAGTTATGGAAATAGTTCCAGGACTGTTCTCTCCCTAGGTATATGACAAACAACATATCCTCAGAATATTCTCTCTGCTTCTAGGAAACCTGAGACAGAGACAGCTTCTTCATACTCAGTGACCTGACAGTTTTTTCTTCCATTGATCTGTCTTATTCTCTTCTGAACCCATTTACCATCCACTATGTTCTGTGGTAGTGAGTTCCACAAATTTAATGATGCATTACCAAAAAATACTTCTGTGTGTTTGTTTTGAGCTTGTCACTTGGTAATTCCATTTGCTTCCCTGGAGCTCTTGCAATACAAGGAAGAATGAACATATGTTCCCTATTAGCTCCTTCCATGCCATCCATGATTTCACAGGCTCCCACTACATCCTGCCTAAATTATCTTGTCTCCAGCCCCCAAAATCCTAATATAGCTAAATCCTAATCTAGTTACTCTCCTGAACAGAGGCAATTTCATATCTTTTGTTGACCTTGACATCTTCTGTACCATCTCATTCCATTTAAACCTTTCATGTTGGAATGACCAAAATCACATAAAGTTTTAAAGATATGGGGAGAGGCAAAGTATTTCCTGTTTTCTTCTTTATTTCTTTCCTATTAAATTTTAATTTGCCACTTGCCTTTCTGACTCCTTACAAAATGAGCTAGGTTACCCACAGTAACTCCAATATCTTTTTACTTAATCATAATAGTAAAATTTAGAGCCCATCATTGTACATGTGAAATTCTCCCATTGGTACTACTTCGTATTTATTACCATTTCATCTATTTTATCATTCAGTATAGTAAAACTTTTCCTCAGCTCTCTGCAGTAGATTAATTTTTCTTATCCTGAATAACTTGGTATCATCAACAAATGTTACCTAACCATTTATAGCCTTTTCAAATCAATTATGATTATGTTGAACACAGAATTTCCCACCAAGAAAACTGATTTATCCCTTTAGTAATTAAGAATTGACTAAGTGATGGGAAACAGACTTGCCCTCTTTTCCCACATCAATTTACTTTCTTTAAAAGCTTTTGACGAAAGATTTTATTGAAAGTTTTTGTAAATCCAAATACGGTATAAGCAATCTTACCACTTGTCCACATATTCAGTAACTCCTTAAAGAATTTTAATTTTTTCCACAAGATATGATTTCCTTCTGCAAAAGCTGACTCTTCCCCAGATATGCTCATATGTCCACCAGCTCCCCACTCTTTAGTGCTGTTTCTACCATTTAGTAGAACTGAAAATCAGACTTGCTGATCCTTAGGAAGCTCTTTTAAGACCTGTCATCATGTTTGCTGCCTTCCATTTCTCTGGTATTAAGGCAGCTTTAAGCAACAGATTACACAGCACAGCTGTTAATTCAGCTGGCCCCCTCATGTTCCTGTAGAAATCTTGGGTGTTACTGTAAATCCCAGCAATTTGTTACTGTTCATTTTATCAGTCAGTTTTAACACCTCTGTGGACAGTACTTCAGGAAGAGATGTCCTCCAGCTCAGCTCCCTTAAGAGAAATTTTCAGCTTAGAAAGCCTCTCTTTGCTCCATTCTAGCAGACACAAGTCACTAAGTTTTTTCTGCTATAGCCTTATCTTCTTTGCACTCTTACATCTTGGTCACCTCTGGGCCATATGTTCTCCTGCAGGCTTCTCACCTGTGCTGCATTTGAAAGCAATTTATTTTTTTTATGCTTTTCGCCAAGACTCTCCTCAAAACCCTTTAAATCTTCTTCAGTGTTTTACATTCAACTTGCCAGGGCTTAAGTTCATGCCTAATTTTCCTCATTTGGATACAGGTTCAACTTTTTGAAGGATGTCTTCCAGTGGTCTCTTCTACATAGTCTTCTTCATTCATTTAAAGTCTTTCCTATGCATTTGCATTTAACATACTGTCCTTAAAAGATATCTATGTTGCACGTTCCCCTTTTGTGTTTTTACACAAAATTCCTCAATATTGTCATTAATCTCCTTGAGATTAAACACTGGACTAATGGACTAATTTTTCTTAATTGCTCTTGCAAAGATATTGAATCTAAGTATACATATATTTTGACCGTGGTCATATTGTACAATTTTGAAGGCCTCCTAAGCACACCTGAAGACCAAACGAAAAACTGCTTCTCCTCCTAAAAGCTCCCTGAATAGCTGTTCCATGAAACAGTAATTTCTGAAGCTAAAAGATTAATCTCTTCCTGTTGCAAAGCAACAATTGCCCTATCCATTTGGGAGTAATCAAAATTTTCATTACCACAACCTGTGCTTTTGCAATCTCCCCCCTACCCCACCAAATCTTTAACATTCATTTTAACTGCTGCCCCCTTAGTTGGACAGTATTAATACTATTTTTCCTATTTAGACATGGAATTTCAGTCACTAGAGATTCCACCTTTGCTGCTAACATGGTTAATTTACTTTATTAAGCAAAATATCATATTTTTTCACCTATACAATCTTCTGAATTTTTCCTATGTAGTTCATACTCTTGATATTATAATGATAATTATAATTGATTATTGCTTTCCATCAAGGTTCTAAATTTCTTACTGTCTCAAGAGTCTCATTTGGATAAAATAAACAGGAGTTTAAGGATTTCCCATTTCCTTTTTGGCCTCCTAGGATTCATAAGACACTCAAAGAAAATTAATACTGGACTGAATAGATATTTGGCCTGTCTAAATCTGATTGATCATTCATGTTACTCTTCAGCTTGAATGTGAGTATTGATATCAAAAGGTAGGAAAAACTACCAAAGAGTTGCATTGTTACTTTACCACTAGTGCTGGATAAAGCAAGTATTAGATATTTCTCTTAATGGAATGATTAGGAAAGCAATATTGATGTGCTCAAAGCAATTCTTCTGCAGGGTAATTTTTAAAAGACAAAGGAATGGACAGATTGGTGTTTCTTCTAATGTGATACTAGAAGTATATATTGCAGGAGAGGTCACTTTGTTTCTGACAAAACTGAATGCCACCTCTTCCTCACCTACTTACCATTCATTGCCAAGAACACCGCTTCCACAGAACGTGGGAAACATTGCTTTGTGGCATTTGAACAACAATCATCCCAAGTGATTAAACAGGAAGAGAGGTGCTGAACAGAGTGCTTTCCATTAACTCTCAAGCAAGGGATTGGGAATTACAAAGGAAAAAGCCAGAGACAGAAGAGATTTATACAAAAAAAGGCATAGGAGAAAGAATCAAGGGCCCCTCCTCATTCTCAACAGGGAGGAAGAAAAACTGATCAAGCTCATTTACTCTTCCAGCACCCAGTAGTAATTTTTGGACTTTAATTATGAAACGAACCATGTGATACAGACCATGTGTCCAAGTCAACTGACACTTGTATGAATAATTAACCATCTCCCAGTGATCCAGTAATCCCTTAAGCCATTTAACATCAGGTTCAATCCTACACACTGGATTTTCAGGGAGAGGGAGGCCGGAGGCTTGCAGGATTTCACATGTGATTTTGCCACCTCCCTTGTAAGTCTGTGAACTTAGAAAAAAAACCAGTAATTTCTTGTCACTGTTACTGTTCAATGGCATTTTTACCATATGTTTCTCTTACCCATCTCCCTAGGTTCAGCACTTTCCATGAGAAAGGAACCATCAGCCCAACAAGGCGATCCCAGCAAAAACAGAAACTAGAATATTACTTTTGTTAAGAAAAAAAAACTTCATTACATTTTAATGGCTATTAACAGTTCGCATTTTGCATGTTATTGGGCTGGCAGTTCCAGACATGACATTTCCTGCTTATTTCACAACAGTCAGTTGCGTACACTTCTTCCACATGAGCTTCTACCAACATTGCTAGTCAACATTTATCTGCCAGGTACTGAAGTCTTGCAGTGCTTCATTACACACAGAAGACTACAGAAGCCTGCAAGCAGTCAGTTGTGGACAGAAATGCTTGACAACACTTGATTTGAATGAAATATTCTAATGACTGAAGTTCCTACACCCACCACTGAATGCCTGAGCCATCCTAATCTGCTAATCAGATGGTTTTAGGCAGTTCTCGTATTCCATTCCTAAATGAAATTTAAATTCCTAATTATTTCACTGGTCTCATAGTAGATACATCTTAAAAGCACCTAAATTGAGGAACTCAGGGAACTCCGATGAAGGTTGTACAGTGGCTTTATATTCCGCATACCAATCATATTGACCACATGATTATCTTAAGCAGCACAAGTCAAAAATGAAGTGTGCAGCAAACAAGAAATACATTTAAGCAGTTAAAATGACAGGGAAATTCGAATTATATTCCTACTAACATTAGCTTGCTGTACAGTACTGGATAAGCTGCAATATCTGTGCTTCAACTTCACCCCTGTAAATCCAAAGCAAATACATAACTCTCCTCTCAAACACATAAATAGATTTACAGGAACTGACATATTTAAATAGAACTGTAGCTTCTTTGTCCTCTGTGCAATATAAGCACAAGGTTTCTGCTTTACATCTAAAGCTTGCAGGTACAGCACAGAAAAATTCATAGCAACAAATTTTCACCAGCAAGATGTACTAAGTACTGTTATTATCAACAAGCTTTACAGTGGCCCAGACCCTGGTGATAGACACCAGTGTGCGGGAGCATTCCTCAGCCTTGTAAGTTCTTTGCCAACCCTCCTTTAGAGTGGGACAAAAAAAAAAAGTTTGAGTTTTTTAAATGGAGCCTGATACATGTTTTGAAAGGAATTGCATGAAACAGTTCTTTATGATGAGATAAGACTGACTCAGGAAATTTCAGTCCTGGCAAGCATCTTCTTCAGCATCCTCTTCACCTGTTTGTGCGGCGAGAACACAAGCAGAATAAGATTCTTATTAAAAGACTAGGCAACAATTCAGCCAGAAGTATTATTCTAATAAGCTTTAAAGAAAAGGTGTTGAAATAAAAGGGTTTGTGAATGTTAGAGACAGACACAGCCAATTTTTTTGCTGCCGCACAGACCAACTGGAAGGTTGTCAGGTAAAAAACTCCCTCAACTCCAGTGATTAACCAAGAGGTTGAAGTGGACAAGAGGAGGGGCAAGTCTAATAGGATAAAAAAGTTCATCCTGTTAAGAATTTCAAGTTACATCCTGTCCCCACCCAAGGATGCATTACACATGTCCATGGCTGCTTTTGTAAAATCCAGTGTTTATAATCATTGACACACCAGTAGTGACCACACTGGCAAGTATTTATCCTCTGCATACATGCCTCAAACACCATGTTCATTTCAGCTTATTTAACTCTGGTGGCCAAAACCTTGAGTCATAGACAGAAGGCTTATTCAGAGACAGTGTAACAGCTCTCAGTGGTGATGACCCTCTGTTTAAGGAAGAGCACTGAGAGGAACTCAACCTGTTTTCAAGGGAAGACTGGTAACTATAAAAAGAGAAAGTGATGAAGGAATCCTAAAAATAGAAATACAATATTGTATGAAAAACTAACAAATAATTTATTTACAATCCTTAAGTCCTGAAGTGATTCACAGTGCTTAAGTCAATGACCAAACTGGTATTTTTGCAGAGGTAGAGAGGCACTTGAGCTACATTAATGAAAATCACCAACTGACCTATTAAGTCTCATCTTTTTTAAAATTAGGTCATACTGGTACACAACATCTACTGATCTGTTCACAGCATGCCTGGATTAGTAAAGTTACCATCACAGGGAAATGTTTCCCCCTTACCTTCTCCCTCTGCCCCAGGTTACCCTTAAAGGCCATTCCTGGCACTCTTTCAGAGAAGAGCAAGTTGAGGTTTGAGCTTGACAAGCTGTGTACAAACCAGTACTGTAATCACGTGCACAGAAAAGGTGCACAGCCTTGAGGTTTTCATTTCTGCCAGGCTTCACCCAGAATAAAAGCCTGGTTCTTGCTCAATTTGTCTCAGATTAACTACAGAGGCTACCACATTTAATTACAGAGTCAGAACTTTATCCACACCATTAGTGTGCAAAATACAAGTCCACAAGACTTATCACAAGGCAATGAATACATTATCTATTCAGCAAAACTGTATAAGGAAAATGAAAATCCCCACACCAAATCTCTGCCATAACAGCCAGACAATTCTGCCAGCTGGGATATTTCTTTATCCTGACAGATTTCACAGCATGCACACACTTGTGTGGGAGCATTACTGGCCAGCGACAGAATCTTACTGCTCTAAAGACGAAGTCACCCTGACATTTCAATACCTCTCTCCCCACAGGAAAAACAAAATTCTGTCTACTTCATCTGTTTCAGATGTTCAGTACTAATTCTGTGTCACACAGCATCCAGAAAGTCACTGTCCTAGAACTATTTACTGAACTCTCGATTTACCAATTCACTTAATGGTTGTATTCAAACTCAATTTCTAGAAGTCTATGGGCCAACCCTTACACTCCTCCCCACCAAAGTAGCTCCTATTCTCAAAAATCCCAGTGCATGAATGGAAAAGACAATATATACATGCAAATTACTACTTATGGATTACATACTCAGATGGGCCTAGAGAATAGATTTATTATGTGAAAGACTAGAAGGGTGGAAATATTTCATAAGATTATTATGAAAGTGAAAAACATTGTATTCAGGTTGAAACTGCACGGGGAATTTGATTGGTACAGTGTGTTTGTGTACATAACATCAGTGACAGATTACCACCAAAACATAAAATGACCTTACTGTTGGTAAAACAGTAAAAAAAAATAGTAATTTTAAGTACTTCACAGATTTTTTTAATGGCCTTTGATTATGTCAGCCAATAGCCAAATAAGTACAAAAAGTTTTAGATAAAGCAGAGGGAATTGGGATTATGAATCCTAGGATAATCTGAATATAAATTTATAGAACAACAAAAATTTAGAGGCATGCAGGAGCTGGTCCACCACTTTCTACAGTAAAAAAAAAGTTTATAATTAAAACAAAGTAGTCTGAGAGTCTGATAGATGGAAAGCTGGTGGATAAAGTTTTCTTAAGACCTGAATTTTAATACTTGGTTCGCCATTACTTATTCTTAAATAAAAGAGGTTTCCTGGCAGGTCTAGTTACTCTTTAGTATCCAATCACTTAATGCCAAATCAATACCTCCACACATCGCTGCCTTTGGAGAACATGGAGGAGCGGATGACCTCAGGAGCCATCCAGGCATATGTCCCAGCTGCGCTCATTTTGGTAGTTTTATGCCATTCCCTGGCCAAGCCGAAATCCGTGATCTTCAACATCTTGTTGCTCAGATCTCCATTTTCCACCTTTTCGAGTATCAGTACTGGAGAAAAGGGAAGGGGGGAATAAAAGGTATGCAGAGTAAAGCTAGTATTTATGCAAAAGAAAATTGTCCTGGACATCTCCCAGATTTCAAGATTCTCCCTGACTTTTATTTATTCAAACATACCACACTCCGTTATAAGTTATTTCAAGCCGATCCTTTCATCTGACAAGTGAAGAGCTGTCAAACAAATAACTTCAAATTTAACCAAAATACCAAGCCCCAGAGAACAAATAGATAATTACCTAATTATTTAATATAGTGCTGAGTATCATTCTGTATAGTAATTCTCTGCTAAGAGGAAGTGAACCACTGTAACTTCTAGAAATCCAGATAAGGGAAGACATTGCCTAATTAATCCTCTCTCAGCAAGCCAGTAATAGCATCTTTTTCTTGAACTGCTTAAAGGACTTTTTTTTTAAATCCAGATACACACACAGGCTGGATATACCCTTCATGTAAATGTGTTAGGAGTGGAAGCTCTATGTACACAGATTTTTTTTTTAAAGTCACAATTAAAAAAAAATTGATGATCAGTAATAACATGCCAATTCAAGACTTCATATGTACCACCATGTTATAGATTCCCTCCCCCATCATCATGAAACTAATTTTTTTAGTTAAACTGCCAAAAGTTTCTACCATGTTTCAATGGCAAAGGAGTCTATACCCAAGAACTTTAAAAAAACCTTGAGGCAGAACTCAAGAATGCTTTGGTATAAGGCACATATTCCTCTTTACCCAGAAAGCTGTACTGTCACACCACTGTGAAATGAGTGTATACCAGAGGCCAGAAGTATCCACTCTGCTTTAGCAGCACCTCATTATCCTCTTTCTTTATCCTAATGTAAAGTGACCACACAAGTTGCACCAGCAATGTAACATCAAGCCACAGAATATAACAGGCCACTAAACTTCCATAACTAACGTAGCCATAAGCCTGTGAAATTATTTTCAGCCACTTTGTAAAGGGTCACAAAGAAAAAATATTTGTATTACCATTAATCCAATGACTTCACAGCAAAAGGCACAAGCCAAGTATCAGTCTCAAGCTAATACACAGCTCTTTTTTTTTTTTTTTTGGGGGGGGGGGGGGGGACGGGGGACGGGGACGATGGGATGGGACAAAAATAAAAATCTTACATTCATTCTCATACTTCCCTCCAATATTCAAAAATGGGATTTCCCATGAAATAAAAGCCAAAAGCATTATTTGAACACTTCTGCATAGTAAGTAATACACATCTAAATGTTAAAATACTGCACTTACTTTATTAAAAGTTAAACAAACTGTCTATTCTCTGAAAATTAAAAAAAAAAAATCAGCTACCCTTTCTACAAGGCTTCAGAATTCACAAAATACTACTTCATTAAAGATTTTTGTGGGCCATCTCAAGTTGTGGATGAACTAGACTTATGGTTAAGCTCTTGGTTCTTGCTGCTTTTGCAAAATTCCTTCCTGACATTACTGAATGCTTCATTCTCCTAATTGCACAGGAAGGAGGAGTTTGAGGCCTAGAGTTACTATTCTCTTCATTTGGGCAAAAGCATATTTATTTTTAGAACCACACTTCAACGCAGAACAGAACCACCACAAGAAACAAAGGTACAGAAGAAGGCTTCCTTTGTGCCTCTTCTTCTACTAAGCCTAACCTTTTTCCTTCTTTCTAGCAGATGAAGAACTGCTAAGAGAAATTACTAACAAGTCACTCATTGATTGCAAGAGTGAAAAGCTTCCTAGAATATATGTACCATATACCCACTCTGCCTAAAGAGCTGGCAGAATAATAAAATCTAATTTTAGATTTAAGTGGAGTAATATATAGATAGACAATGAAGTTGTAAAGCTAAAGTAAAGTAAAACTTTGAAACAAGAAAACATGGGTTTGGGTATTTTTTGCTTCCCTCCATAAGCACAACAAGCACCAAGCAAATTTGTTGTTCACAAGGTAGATCATATTCTGTCTGAATGAGCTCAATAGCAGGACAGAGCGCCAGATATCACAGTTGGGTTGTACATACCTTCCTGGCAAGAGGTTATTTAAATCTAATTACCTTGATTTGTATTAAGTTCTAACAAAATAATTAGTACTTACACAGCTCTTTTGTATCCATGAACTTGTTCTTTTGTCAGATGTAGGCTAAGTAAGATAAATTACCATGACAAAAGACCACAGAGAAGGACAATGAAAGAGCTGGATTTATTGCTAGTCCTTGATTCCCAAGTTACATCCTTGACCCCTCTTCTATTTCCTTGTAATAACTACTTGGGATAACAATCCTGCAGCCCAAAATTGTAAAAATTGATTTTAAGAATCATATCTCTCTCCAGCATCTGTTTCAGTTCTCCTTATCTTGGTCGGTATCAACAGGCTCACTTGTAACTGCTAGGAGTCTCCCTAGCCCATCTGTCAGATTTTCAAACCAAAAACCTCGACTCTCCCTCTTGTGTTTTGCTCAGATTTCAATGAATAATCTTGTAAATAGGTGAAATATGAATTCCTTTCAGTTTCCTCCTTAAAAATCTTCTTTATGAAGAACACAAGCCAGGTTGCTAGGCCACTGCAAATGCATTTTACTCATGCTAATCAACATGGTCTCATTTGCTTGTGAGCTTTATATACAACCAGTTATAGCCTCTTGTTTAATACTTTCAGTGCAAGTTCTCTTCTGCAAGTGTTATTTCTTCTGCACTCGTATAAGTCTACCACGATACAAAATACTAACAAGCAACATACTTCCTACACTTACAGAGTTAACACACCTTTCCATCTTTGAATAGATTTGGTCACTCAGGACAGAGCTAACAGTGGCCAGATGATCAGCCTAACAAAAAAAATTCAGACACAAATACAGAGCACCTACACCAAAACCACAGCTAATCTACCAAGGCAGTACATATTCACATTCTGGTCTCTTGATTTAAAAGGTCTGCATGAGATAGAGGTTTTTAAAAAAGGTAGAAAATTGAATTGAAAATCTTTCACATTCCCAGCCTTAAAAAGAGAAATTGTTTGGCAGCAAAGATACTGGGCCTAATTTTCAGGCAACCAGGGAACAATGAGAGCCAAATCAGCAGGAACATGCCGAACCTGTGTCAGCTTGTTAATGGTGGATCACCGTTTCCCCATTCCAGCAGGGCCCATGCAAGAAATCTCTTCCTGCGTGCATACACAGAGCCAGCCAAGTTGTAGATGAAGGTGTGCTATGTACTACTGCTCCTAAAAACTCAAAAAACACCTTTTTCCTCTGTAGCACAAGCTCAAAGCTGATCTCAAGTAGCATGGGTAGGAGCCAACTGGCAGTGTGCAAAAGGGACTGGTGAAGCAACCCGGGTATGACACGCACATTCAGACAGCTTTGAGGATCCAACTGCTATAGCAAAACAACTTAATATAGCAAATCACCAATACCATGTACTTTGCATGCTGCAAGTGCAAACCAAAGCATGGTGGCTTAAACTAGCAATAAATATTGTTAGCAACTTTAGGTGAAGGGTATCATGAACATGTGTGCTTACAGGAGTAATAATCCAGAAGTGCTCGCATACATTTTCATAGATTCCTGAAAGACGTGGAACTTGTCCTCTGGAAAATAAGCATTTGACAATGAGAAATTAATTACAGCTCAGATGAATTCTGTCCAGCAAGACAGCTCTTCCATATCTCAAGGTGTCCCAGCTGAGACAACAAGAAAGGAATATGATCCAAACAGGCCTTGGTATCTCCTAGCAAGACCTTCACTGGATCAGGCAGTCATCCAGATACAGGTACATCTCATTTAGATGTGTAATTTCAGCTACCAAGAATTTATTAAGAACTTTACCACAAGGACTCTCAAGAATCATTTACTGGTAATGATTTGACCCCACTGTTTAACTTCTTGAGAGACAGGCAGACTTCAAGTGCTGAAAGACAACAGTCAATCAAGACTTGTTAAATCTGAGCTTAGAGAGATACGAAGGCAGAAATTAAACACTGGGCCTCCTCTTATCTAGGTTATGATGAAGACCAGTCTTTTTTCTTTGAAATGAAAATGTCTGTTGATGTTCCTCCATATTCTTTCAGAACATCCATGGTGCCTTACAAGAAGCATCAAGGATATTTTCATATCAGACTCTTGTGAGAAAGTTTCCTCAAGTACAGAGAAAGGAGGCGGCACCATATAAACAAAGGGGTGGGTTAGGTAACCAAAGGCAATAAGCCAACACTTACTGGTCTGATGATGAGACAGACTAACTAGCAGAATAGTATAAGGCAGAATTCAAAGATCATTTGACAAGACTCAGTCTAGTGCAGTCCTTAGTCATACTGTCTGACATTACAGCAAGTAAACGAAAAACTGTGTATTGCTAGAGATGAGAAAACTTGTTGTCGTTATATTTTCAGTACTTTTTAACACAGGTTTCCATCTATGTGATGCTTTGGCTTCTAGTCAGGACAAAAGAAGTTGCAGTAACAAAGAGGAAAGGCACTGCATAGCTTGCTTTCATCACTAACTTTACAGCATTTTCAGTTATCTCCGAGTAGTTCAGAGCTGTAGGTGGCAGTTGGTAGCCTACTCTCTGAAGATTTAGGACACCCTATGCTTGGGACTTTGATACTTCATGGACAATTACCATCATGCTCGCAGTACTAACTGTAGCACCCAGGCCTGTAAGACCATCCCAGCTACTAAACAGCCTTTCTTAATTGCATCCTTTAATTTGTCTTTGTTGCCATGAGTGAATTCAGCAATCAAGATCCATATTATCAGAGAATCATCCTTAGTCAACAAGTCCTGGCATTTACCCCTTCAGAATCACAGTAATGTGGACGAGTATTAATTTCCACAAGAACAAGTCCAGTTGCTTAAGATATGTTTTGATTGAGTTGTTTTGACTATTGAAGCAATAGTTAAGAGGCCAGAGCCAAAGCAGACTGATAAAGTTTACAAAGAACATCTTCAGTACATTCTGCAGATCATTGAATGCTGGCCATTAACCAGACCTTTCACCAGGTCTAATACTCTTCAGTTAGTAGGCAACACCAGATGCTGAAACACAAGTGTCATTAGAGACTTTCCTGATATAACTGGAGTTTCTCATTCCAGTCTCAATCTGCACAAAGAGTGATGGGGAGTTAACTCAGCCAGTGCTGGTACCATTTAAAGATGGTTTCTTAGTTAGTAAGGCAGGGGGGAAGAACTGAGGATGTACCCAAGATCCTCTTATCCTTGTTTGTGATTTGAGCTAGCAGCTTTTCTAGCAGAGTTGGAAGTAATGGAAATCAACTTCTTGAGGTCAGGTGAAGCCAGTTTACCTTCTCCAGTTTAAGTATCATTCTGTATGTGTATTAATAGCTAGCAGGCTTTTGACAGAACCCAATGTCAGTCTTACTGAAAGTAATAAAGTCTTTAGAAGTACACAGATCCCACTGATAACAGATCCCAAAAGGGATGATTCTCAGTTTCATGAGTCACAGTTGTGTATCAGTGACATCAAGAATGAGGGTTTTTTTTTCTAGAGCCAGGGCCAATTCAGATGCTTTTGTTGTTTAAACAAAGATCTGTACTGAAAATAGACCTCACAGAAACAGACCCACTGAAGTATGACTGACACAATGGTATCTGACACTGAGTCAGCTCTTCCTCCTGCTCCACCCCATTCCACATTATGCTTTACTAGAAAGACAAAAACATCTGTCTTAGTATTCAAAGCAATACTAAGCAACTCAATTAAGACTTTTAAGATACCATTATATCCTTCAGCCTTCATGTAGTTGCCTCTACTGGATCCTCAGTTCTGTCTTGTCATCACAAGTCATTATGAGGATGCCCGCTCTGTGGGGCACTAGACAGTGCACAATTACTTAATAGAAGGACAGAGTTAAGGCTGTTCTTGCTCTAATGAGACCTTTAAGGACAGTTCCAAAGGTGGATCTTCATGTTAGAACATTGAACTTTCACTAGCAACTCATGAACTTGCACTAGTGTGTTTAGAATTGGGACTATACGTATCTAGGACTATTCTATGTCCTTTCAGAAGGAGAAATCCCTGCAGTGAAAACACTGAAACCTGCAGCTTTAAAATTTTGTTACTGCAGGCATCTTGTACTAGTACCCAAAACCACTGGTTAGTTCTAAGTAGGCAAAACAGAGGATCAAATTAATTCTGAAGGAATACAGACTGGAGTTTAAAAAAATAACAGATTAAATGCTAACCAAGTTTCAACTCTGCCATAAACTATAAGATAAAACTACAGACGGGCTGCCCTGGAGGCAAGTGATAAACATTTTTAGAAAGATTAAATTCTGTCTTGCATGCATGGAAAAGATGCACACCTACCACAGCCTCACATGTTCAAAAGGCGAATTTCTTCCCCTTCCCCCTGCTCCATCCTCATGGATCATTACAGTGAAAGCTGGCTTGGATGAAACAAACTCACAGCATCTCAGAAGGCAGCCTTCCTAGGCTCCAAACACAGTCAGAAAAGACAAAGTCTCTGCAGAAGGGGATTCCAAGCGTAAGTCTAATATACATGCTCTGAGTTACTTTCTACAGGAGCCTCTCTTGATTAGAGGCACATCTGTGCTAAGTGCCCAAACTCAAACCACATGAATCTGTGGTCTGGTATAAGTAAGCAATTTCAATTAGGGAAGTTCCCCAACACACCAGATGTTAGAGAGCCATCTGGTGAAAACCAATTTACTCATAGTTGCAAGATTATCTCAGTGTTCTGAACTTTTTTAAAATTAAGTTTTCAGAAATATATTGTTCTATTAGTAGGACAGCTGATATAAGTCAAACTGGTACTACTGTTAAATCAGTCTTAAATAAAACTGTACCTTGGCCCACAAAGGCAGCTGGAGGTCATAATTCATTGCATCTTGCACCACTAAGCTTAATGATCACTGAATCAATTGAAAAGTCAATGGTGAACAT
The DNA here is from genome assembly GCF_034638445.1 of Ciconia boyciana. Lineage (NCBI taxonomy): Eukaryota > Metazoa > Chordata > Aves > Ciconiiformes > Ciconiidae > Ciconia > Ciconia boyciana. Next base: position 32,563,950 of record NC_132939.1, on the reverse strand, counting down.
CTTTGTCAAACACACAAAGCCTTACTGCAAGGAGAACTTCGTTTCCGTATATTAAACAGTTGTATTTTCATTACTCGTACATCTACCAGAAAGACACGATATCAGATATACAAATACACCATGACAGGGTAAAGACAAGGTATAAAGCTGTATATCCTTTGATCTACTTGTACCTACATTTTAATAAACTCTAAGAGGGCTGGGTAAACCACACCTAATATGCCAGTATCACTCCTGCTTCTTAGCCATTGCAGTAAGAAGTTTAAAACTGCTGAGCAAACTTTGTTTTGGGAATATTCTCAACTTTATTATAGTGTTCCAATGCAAATAATTGCATTGTTGATATATTTTTCATTCTGCTTAACCTAACTTATTTCTATTACAACATGTTTTGTCCTCTTTCCAATTATGCTAGAAGCACTAATTGGTCTGGATCTCTTCCCTGCTGCCAGAATATACACATTTCTATCCCTTTCCTTTAATTTTATTCTCAAACCCATCTACTCTTCTTCCAAACACACTCCTCTACCCTACATAAACAGATAAACCATCTGTACTGAATCTTTCAATCCGATCACTGAAACAAACATGATAAAGCTTTACTTAGGTTCTAAGTTGCCCCCTTTATAAAACCTCAGTAATACACCTCCTATTTTTCATCCAGCAACATACTACCTCCAGTATGCATGAAAAGCTAGTTTAAAGAGGTAGATTACTTTCACAGAAAGAAAGTTTTCACACGGGAAATTAAGAAAAAAATTTTTTTGCAACAAAATTAACAGCTGCTGTTTTAATCTGCTGTTCTGTTCATATTATACCGGCAGATCCATAAAACATGTTATAACCTCCTCTCACAAACACAAACTTCCCCTGGAACGCAGTAACACTGTCAGATTTTTTGCTTGTTTCTTTTGGAAGGGTTATTTTAGTTTTCAGCTACACTTTTGGACAGTTAGGACAGCATTCTTAGTCTCCAGTGGGTGAAAGTAGTGGGAAAGAGCAAATAGGGAAAAATAAACACTAACCCATGCTGATCCAGTTGCTAGTAACATCAAAAAACTGGTAGGAAGTGGCTCCTCATTTCATCTCACGTATAATTGCCTTTTTCTGGTTTCTCAGCCTAGAGAAAGGATTAGGTTTATCTGCATAGTGTAGTGCTGAACAGAATACTCCTTTGCTTGTGCTAAAAGCTGACTCATCACTTCAGAAACAAAACAACATTCAGGGAGGAACTACTACAGCATGATCACTCACAGGAAAAATAGCCCATTTATATATATGAAGGTAGAAAAAAGGGACTGCTGTCTACTGCACAAAATAGTATGAACAGCCAGGCATACCAAAATTTTCTGGCTGTACTGGCTTCCACTTCAACTACTCCACTGTTGTATTCCCAATTTATTTAGCACACAGCACACCAAGAAAATAACTTCCTGACTTAAGAGGCAAAAATTGGTAATGACAGAATACCAAGGAAAGCAAGATTACCTTGCAATACTACCACAATAGTTAACCACCAAACTGCCCATCAACCCCATATTTCATGACAACAGCTGTATCAGCAACTTCATGCTCCCTTTCCCAGTCCAGAGTGTGTGTGTATTAAGAAACACAAAAGAAATTGCAAACAAATCCAAGACAGTCTCTTGGATGGTAAAGCTTACAGTTTACACCAAGTCATGTAGCTGTGCATGATGCTACTCAGTAAGCCTGGCACACAAGAACAGAAATCTATTAGCTAATGAACATGAAGCCTGATGGAAATGGTTACAATCTGTAAGTGAAGGGAGAAATTAAAAAGAAATAAGAGAGGGACTGAGTGCAATGTGAACTGAAAGCATACAGGAAGAAATACAGAAGGGAGCAGGCTAGAAGACAAAGATCCCTACTGTAGGGGAAAAAAGCTGGATTTGTTGTCTGTGGTACACCAGGATGTATCTCTTGACTTGATGGATGATTGCTGGCTTCACATTTAACTTCCATATAACTTTTCCCCAACTGAGACAATACAGTCAGTATTTTAGTGCCATAATACCTGCCATTCTTTTATTTAAATACTACAGTTCTAGGCAGACCATGAAACAAGAGGGCTACTACCTAGTGATAAAGCAACATTAACTCGTGTTCTATTGTTATATTTTGAAGCTTTATCAATTCTTCAGAGATGCCTACCATTAACAGTGTATCTAGTGTGCTACGGTGGATAGTGGTGCTTTGAAACAGGTTGGGAGAACAATCTAAAGAAAGTATCAAAAGCTTGTTTGCCAGAAACATAAGAAAATCTGATTATGAAGGTACTTCAAATTAGCTTGAGCTTAAAGAGAGCTCCCAGACAGAGGGGGTGGTGGAGGTCTCAGGTGAGGCCCTGACTGCAAACTACCAAACAGACACAGCAACTTGATGATGTAGAGTTGAACAGGCCTGAAAAACCCAAAGGTGGTGGAAATATCTGAATACCTGTAACTGTCAGTGCACTTCAGTAGTTCTGTTTCAGTCTTCAATGTTAGCACTGCTGTGGGTTGAATGCTTTGCCATCCAAGATTTCAGGAATGAGGAAAGCAGTCATATCAAGACATGAGGAAAAACTCCAGCAAAAGGATTTAGCCTGCAAGCACATCCCACTCACACCCATTCACAAGAGCCCCTACTCATTATTTTGTGCTGTACTCTGTCTCCTTAGAGCCACATCAGCTGGCTACAGAGTCTAAGAGGTAGATGGCAGCAACAGCGATGGCTGGGTGAGAGTGACAAGAGGAAGGACTATAAATAGGATAAATATGTCATCTTTGTTATTTTACTTGGTGTAGAAACATTTTTTAACACTTAAATCATTAAGTAGCCATCCAACTACCTGCACAGACTTAGTGAAGTTTCTTCCCCAGTCTCTCATATTCTTACCTGGACTCTCAACTAGACTTCTCCTTTAGTCCCAATGCTTCACCATATCTATTCTTATTTTGTTAGATTGAGGAGAAGTGAGAAGACCACTACTTAAGACCTCAAAGGCTGAAAAATGACAAAGGAACTCAAACTCACACAGAATGACACTTCTCTACCTAACTTATCTTTTCTTTCCCAGAATAATATCATGCATTTTTGCTGTAGCTCGGTGTTTTTGCAGATCACTCCAGAGCAACTCAACTACCTAGAGATACAACAGCTTAGTACCAGATTTGTTTTCCCATAGGCCTTTGCTCATCTGTTACTGTATGATCACTGTTTTCAACAGCAGTAAGGTGAACAGGCAGCTACGAAGAGGGGAACTAGTGCTTACCCTGTCATAGCTGGAGTGTGAAAGACCATTGCTGCAGCTGAGTACTCACTGTGGGTGGGAATATTGGACACATTTTATTTCTTCCTCCATCCTGCAAACAGAACAGCTTCCTGTGGATTCACTTACCAAAATGCAAAATAGGAAAAGTTTTGTCAGATAGTGGATAAGCATCAACCCATCCACTTCCTCCACTTAGATAATTCAAGTAGTATAAGGAGATGTATCAGATACCGAGTCCATCAAATCCCAGAGCTTTACAGAAAGGAAAGAACACAGTAAAACCTTTACGGAAACTAATGCTTTTTCACTCTGAGACCCTTAAATGCAAAACATGAGCAGTTCTAAAAGCTGCAAGTCTTTTCCATGGTAGGATTTAAGAGCAATCCAGACCTGTATGAGGAGGCACTACCATTAAACTTCTTCCTGTCAGCAATACAGCAGAAGTCTTAAGTGCAAGAGTTGAATGAGACAGAGAATATTTCTATTTCAAAACAATTCCAGATTTATCAAAGAATTGCTTTACACAAGTTTCAGAAGTCAACTAAAGGCTTACTGAAGCTGAAGGTGTGTCAGAGAGGAAAAAAGTCTGATTAATATCACAGGATCCAGCCTCTCCAACCCACCCACATCTCCACAACCAAGCCAATCTGTTACAGGAAACCTTGTCTTGAACAAAGAATCTCCTCACTCAACCCCATACGTTTTCTAAGGGTTTGTTTTTCAGACTACAGAATAAAGTTATCCAAGCTAGGACAGCTCTGAAGGCATTTTCCAAGAACTTCTACTCCTAGCCAGAGGGTCCATGAACACTAAAATACTAATACTACACTTAAATTTGAATTTCTTCCCTGACAGACACACCCTAGAATTTCACAACTGGGACAGCCAATTTCAGTTTACAGTATTTTTTGTACTCATCTCCCCACAATCTAGGTATAATCTTCGCTTTGTCCAAATCCCTTTGACTGCCTTCTAGATCTACGTCCAGTTCAAACACTTTCAACTACTGGGAAGCTGTGAAATTCATGCAAATGTAGATTTATTTTTTTAAATGGAGACTAATTCAGAAAAATGAGATAAGCAACTTTCGCCTCTTGCATGGGCCAATTACTACTTTTTATACTTGCTTTTATCTGAAAATGAATAAAAACTTCCACTGTGCTCTGAAGAAACGCAATGCATTCTGAAATCTTCAGGGTTCTTATTTAGAAGGTACTATAGTAATAGCAAATATTAACCATAGTCCTATAGTTTTTGAACAGTCCTTATTTGAAGGAGAAAAGTATCCATCGATCAAGCAAAAATGCTCTTGCATAGAAGATGGCTTCACTGAACTTACTATAATTGTTCCAATTCCATTTTCCCCTCCCATGAATAAGCAAAACTTCAAGATACATTTCAGCTCAGATGGTGGTGGTGGGAAATACTGGATGTTAGATAAAAAGATAACCTTAATATATTGCTTCATGCTGCTGCATTGTCTGAGAGTCATGGACTCAGAGAGCCAGAAGCTAGCTAGTAAGTCTGCAGTTTGCCTAACAAGTCAAAAAAGTAGCATTATTGCAAAGGGGACAAGGGACTGAGCTTGCCAGGTGTTCCTTTTTTTAATAATTAAGTCTTATTGGCAGTACACTGGCATACTGCCTTGAGGACAGAACTAAGCTTTTGGGAAAGGATTTCAAAAACTCACTCCAAAATGAGACCTCATATTGTAGCAGTTTGCCAAAATCTAATTTGCAATTTTAGCTCTACCTTCCATAGTCAGCCTGCACAGCTCTGCTTCACAAGTATCCAGATAATGAGCAATCTGCTCTTGATCCTGCATTCAAAGTACTTAAAGTGATTAACAGATCTGCACACGGACTGAGGCCGGGCTTTCCGCATGCAGCCTTTACCTACCTTCTGTTGGGTACTCGGCCGTTCATTTCAGTAGGACTGCATCTCTATTCTAATATTTGTTTGTGGTGCAGAAGGCTAAGTGTTGCCTAAGATCCTGTAGACCACAGAATTTAAGACTCACTCAAAATTTCACCTCTTAGAAGGAAAAACAAAGAATACAAATACTGTCTCTAGTAATAAGCAAATATTTTCTCTCTTTTATCATTAACCATCCAGCAAAAACACATTTAAAAAATAGACACCTTGGAAGCAAAAGCTTTTTAATTATTTGGTAAGCATGAGGGTTCAGCAAATCCATAAAGCTGGCCGACTGTCCTCTTCCATCAACCTAGAGGAGGTGATGGATGTGACAGCACAGCAGTTCTTGGATTTTAAGCCGTGCAGTACAGTAACTCTAAAGAGCTAATGCATAATGGGGGAGGGGATAGGAAAGGCATCCAGAGCCACGATATATTTAGAATCGATCCTTTCACCTAGCCAAGCTGAAAAAGTCTTATCACTTTAGTGATCTGGTACAAACCACTTTGAATGCTCCGGAGAACACTCAGGTGAGTTCCTGGAAAAATGGAGCTGTTCAACTCTGGTTTCAGACTAAATCCTACCATACTGCTTACACTGGAACAATCTTCTAGCTCAGGCATGGATTATTGTACTCTTCATAATCAGTTAAATGCTCCAAGGAAAAAAATGTAATTACATCTGTACCCAACACAGTGCTTCACCAAATCATATCAGTTTGAAAGCTTGCAACAAGAACTGTATTAGGCAACAATAAAAAAAGGAAAGGGAAGAGTAGAATCACAGGAATGACATTCATTCATTGTTGCTCAAGAGACTGTCAGAAAAGAGATTTAATAATAATGCTGGTTCAGTGGGAGACATTTCCAGGCAAATAGAAACATGAAATTCATGATGAAAAAAGTAGCACAGAACTGTTTTGCTTTGGCTTCAATTAAGACATCTCTATGAAACAGTCAAAAACACCAAGTACTATTCATTCCTGGAACAGGATGGTACTCCACAATCTAGAAGGTAAGGAAGACATAAAAACTTCACAGGCAGCAGCACAAACCACACCAGAAGCTGGTTTTTTTGGTGGTTTGTGGGGTTTTGGGGGGTTTTTTTTGTTGTGTTTTTTTTTAATCAGATTTAATTAAAAAACCTTAAGCAAAGGAAGAGAGGTGTATTTTCATTCATCAGAACAAATGTTAAAAGGTTCCGAGATGCACAATCAACACCAAGCTACAGCTGACAACAGTGAAATTCAGACTTTCTTGAATACTGCAGAGTTTTACCTTAAGCTGAGCGGAACAAGTTGCCAGCTGCTGAGAAAGAGGGTAGTCCTGCACTGTTGCACATGAAAGTCCATGCAAGATAACAGCTCATGCAGTAAACCTGTCAGAAAGCTGTTCACTTTTTGATGTGTTAGATTTCTGTTAGTTTTCTGACCCAGCGTACTCTATGATCAAAGAGTATTAAGTGACTACACAGTACCCTGATGCAGCATTAGGAATATCCCCCAGTTACCAGATGACCATATTCATATCAAAGCCTCACACTATGTGACTGATAACATCAAACAAGAAAAAGCAAATCAATAAATCCAAGGGCAAGACTGACAACACTTCAACAAGCAGAATTATGCACATTGAGTTCTATTAATCAAAGTTATGGGATTTTTCTTATTTTCAGGATCCTTGAACAATACAAAGTCAAAAGCAACTAAAGGCTATTCTCTCTAACATCTTTTCCCAGGCCCATACTCAAAGATGAGAAAACAGTAGGAAATGCTGTAACACTTTTGTGGCAGGTGGACCACATGGCCTGGTTCACATACATCCCACTGCCCTTACATATTCCATCTTCACAGCAATTACCCATACTAGCACTTCTTTATAGCACCACAAGAACCCCCCAGGAATCCCCAATTTAAGCACAGCAATTGTTGCAATAAACAAAATCTTAGTGGCACAAATATTTACCTGTTACTACTAAAGGGAGCTATTGGCACACTGACTATTATTTGCCACACATCTAAACAATAAGTCTATAAATCAGCAAGGTCGAAGCCATGCTCACATTTTAAATTAAGGTTTCCAGTTGTAAAATGAACAGCAAATCTTAACATTTCTCAACAGCCAAAGCAAATTCCAGAAGCCTGTTTGATGAAGCATCAGAGGAAGATGTTGTACAGCTAACTAGGAGCTTGGCTTGTAGCTCTAAAAATCATCCAGGACTCAAGTAGTACAGCATTCAAAGCACATACAGGTTTTCAGAGATAATTTGGAATCTATATGTGCGTTAGATAAAGTTTGGTGTTTTGGGAAGGTATTTTTGTTTTTAATAAAAAATGGTGTTATAAGAAATACTTGAGTAATATAACAACGCTTTTAGAAAGCGGAATGGAAGGGCTGTGTGCAGTAGTAACACAAACAGTTCATAGGAGGGCTGTCTATCCTCTGGCTACTTCCTTCTGAAGAGAACCCTAAACGACACTGCACCATGCTGTCATTACCACCATAACGATTCTGCTACAGGCTGGGACACAAACATTTACTGTTATGCGAGTGAGTCCTCTTCTTCCTGATCTTAAGAAACACTGATGAAACCAAACAACATAATTATAAATCCTTATACATTGCGATAGTTTCTCTTCTTAGTGCATGAGGTTCTGTTACTATTTCTTTTTCATATCTGGAAAAAGTTCAGGTCTGAGGATGGCTGAATTTACCTTTCCATTAGCAGGTGGACAATTAAGAAGCAATTACCAGATATGGCAGTCAACTTTGGCAACCTTTTGGAAATCAAAGTCACACCAATCTAAATGAAACTATTCTAGAATCAGAAACTAAACATGTACCAAAAGGCAGCTTCTTAAAATCACGTGCTATATCCTGTATTCTTTCCAACAGCTTAAGGCTTTCTTTGTCTTGTCATAAGGGAATATGCACCGTCTTCAAAATGGGATATTACTTAAAATTAAGGAATCATCTTGGGTGATGAATCATCACTTCAAAGAGCAAGACTGTGCTTAACTTGTGATGCTTCAAGAGTGAGTTCGTTTGCTTCGGATATGTTGAAATTCTGAAAGGAATTTTTGATGAGAAAAGCAAAAGTGAAGCTGCTGACAGAAATACCTCAAAATTCAAATTAAGTTTATTGACATGGGAGCAACAGAAAAAAAAAAAAGTGGAGCTGAAAACGTTATTCTAGTTTCCCGGAAATGCCACAAGGCTGTTCTCACCCTTGACTTGCTATTAGACATTTCAGAAAAACACAGATTTATCCCAGCTCTGTCACAGATGGTCAGACAGTGAATTCATGGGAGTGGCACACAGATGCCTAGGTACACCTCCTGCATGATGGTGCTCAGGTCTGCTCATATCTGTTCTATGGTTCCATATGCAGCATTTGGAGAAAGTGCTTAGTGTCATAACTCTTGGTTATTTTTTTCTTAGGAGCAGAAAGAGCCCTGCAGAAAAATATATGCAGTGTCACAAAGACATGAGAAGGATATTAGCTAGGTTTTTAAAAGTAGTAGACACAATTTCACTTCTTAAAAATGAGAGGAACTCTTTCCATTCTTGTCTACAAAGATAAGGTATTCCATTTGTGAAATTGCCTTTTTGCTACTTGGTGTGAGCAGGAGAATACCAAAGCGTTATTGTGGACATTAAGCTTATTCCATAAAATCTTTCTATTTTTGACTTGCAATTAACAGTGAAGACATCAATTAATATTCAACTAAAACAAACCATTTACAGGAGATGTATTTTTATTTTGGAACTCTCAGAAATCTACTAAAACATACTGAAAATGAGACTGCAACATTGAAAGCATCTGTCACACCTCTCAGAGAGGAAAGTAGTTGCACTAATTTAGACAAGCTAAGGAAAAAAAAAACCCAAAGTAAACTGTCACCCTACTTCTGTGAATTACCCATGTCTCAACAGCTTAAAAATTAGCATCACTTTCAGGTATAATTTACATCTTCTGAACTAATAACACATGCAATTAAAATTTTTTTCATTCTGTTCAACAAAAAGTTGTAGTATTACTGGCATGACTTTCATCATCATATTACCACATGCAAAAAATTATAGATATTTGGAATTATTTTTAACCTCAATACAAGTGACCAGGATATCACCACAAAGGCTGATACTCTGGGGAGACAGAGAAATAAGCAGAGTAACCAGAACTAGGAGTTATGCACCATTAGCAATATTGTATAGCATGTCCATAGAATCAGATAATTACTTAAGGGCAGAACCTGAAAAGTCATCTTTAATCACCTTTAGGAGTATATCAAGCCTTTCAAACAGCCTGAATTTCTACTGTACATACTTTTTAAATCTTTAAAAAAAAAAAAAAAGAGGTTTACTGATTTACTGATTTTTGCTCCCCGAAACTGAACTGGAAAACATCTGCATAAAATTAATCTCCCAGCTGTTGTCCCCCCCCAAAAACCCTCGCATTTTTATCACTTTCCTCTTACAGGGCAAGGGACCACCCAACTAAGGCCAGATCAATTATTCACCCAGTGTAAAGCATTCAGATGCCATTGAAATAGTTTCACTACACTTTACATGAAGCATTACTCACACTCATTTAATTGCACTGACAAAGGAAATCCATTCTGATAGAGGGTACAAGATTGGAGAGTTAGTCAGCAAATTACACTGAAGTACCAGAAGCAGCAGTAATAGTGCAGACTTCCACACTGCTCTGCCAACATACTTTAAGCAGACCCTGGAAGAGCTCTCCTCTATGGCGCTGCCAGACAGAGGAAGAGGTTTACATTAAGTGCTTTTTCTTCTCTGAAAAGGCCAACAGAAGTGTCAATTATGAATGGATTGGGACGTGAATACTGCAACAAGGAATGAGATAACTAATCACATGTTATCAAGACTGATATGTAACATTCCAGTCCTGTTGTCCTTGGGTTGGATTTGAACTAGTTGCAAGGAACCCCTGCTTCCAAATTCTGCCCATACTTTAAAAAAAAATAAAGAACAAGGAATATTGTAAGTCCTAGGAACAACTGTCCAGAGACCATGTTAAAGTCAGCTTTATTAACATCTTTATGAACAGAAAAAGGCTTAACAACTGCATAAAATAAATAAGCAAAGCTATAGCAGATTTTTGAATTCTTTAGAAAGCTAGAGCTTTGACTCTCAGTATACCACAAGCTTACCTTGGTGGTCCAAAAAGTAGGAGAGATAAACATCTTCAAAGAACTAGAAGAGAAGAACTACTGACTTGACTGAATCAGAATTGTTGGGGTTTATTTTGAGCTCTGTCCTTACCTCTTTCTTTGACCTTGGCCATGTCACTTTGCTGCTAATCTTCTGTGCCACTTTGTGGAACACAAACATGGTGACTTTTGTAAAGCACTTTGCTAACTGGCATGAACACCCTCAGCAAAATCTTTCAATGTAGTGCAAATAACAAACATATTTTGCTGATCCAGTCAAAAAAAAGAGCAAATATGCTTTTGCTAGTTCTCTGCAGCATTAGTTAACTGCCATTATTCCTATAGCAATGCTGGCATATCTAACATTGACAGACAAATAGAAACAAACAGGACCAGCTTCTTTATTTACAATACTTCACTAAAACCAACAGGACTGCCCTTTTTGATCCTAAGCATTATATGCCAAACACCTTCCTCTGGCCAGATCACAGATAAGAGGTAAGAGAAATGGAAACTCTACAAGCTGTGCTAAACATAGTGATGTTGACTTCAGTGGGCACTCCTAGTTGCTTTTTTTCTATAGCTCAGCATTTAGACTAGTTAGGAGCCTTCACATTGGGAGACGCCTACTACCAATTCTGTAACATACACTCAGTGGAGCGCCAACATGCAGCTGAAGAGGGAAAGGTTAGCAATATCACCAGATAAGGAGAAGAAAAAGAAGCCAGAGAGCATTCTGTCAGATTAATAAGATTAATTTTCACATGGAATAAATTAAATCTCTTTAATCAAATGCCAAAAAAAAAAGAGAAATACTTATCTCCTCACACAGCAGAACAAAATAGCTTTCCTGGGTTATCTTCTTTCTCTTGTGTAGTTATACAACTGACATGCGAGTTGGTAATGCCACTGGAACACTCGACTACCAGACTCACTGCCAACTGAACTGACACTCAGCAAAAGAATTTCAGGGTCTCTAAAAATAAATCACAGGTGTGCAATTTGTTCTGTGAACATCTTTATGTACTCATTTCCTGATAACATCCCCAAAGCAATGAAACAGGTAGCCCTCGGAGCCTCCAAGACTTACAATAAATGTCTGCCTCAAACAAACACAATACTTAAAACATACAGGGCACTTTTCCTACATTCTAAATGTATTAGCATTAAACGTAAAGTTGTGATAATGAAAAGGAGAAAAAAAGGAAGAAAAATGATGGAACAGAAAAAATGTCCACCTTTTTGGTTAAAAGAAGGAAAACAGACAATTGGTTTGGCGAGTGCTTTTTGATGAGGAGAACCTCAAGAAACACACACCTCCTGGAATCTTCAAATAATCCCCTGAAGTTCAGTCCCTATACAAGACGAAGGTACCTCCCAAAGCAATCAATACCTTATGTTCTTCACTATGCCATCAGAAATGTTGAGAACTATTCTGAGTGTTGTTTTGGTACCCACTACTTGAGTCCACAAAGCTGTGATAGTTTAGATTAAAAAGGATATTTTATTTTTTTTCAAATCCTTATACATATATAATGGGGTAATTTCTCAGACTTGTATTAAGGTGCCCACTTGACTTATTTTACTGTTCAAAGTGTAATGTGACCTTCTTAAAAGGTTCATCATGAAGTACCATCCTTATGCATTCTGTATCTGCCTAAATATAGGCAGACATGTAAAAGCAAGGCATTCTCTTATTTTCTTCTATTCTAGTAGAAAATTTCATTTTAAATAAGGCAACTCTGTTCTTTCCCACTCCCCCATCTTGTTCGCTAACTCCCAAACTAACTCATCCTGCAGCTTCAGATGGATAGTGCAGGTCCCAGCTGGTGCTTGAAGGCAAGATGAGATGTATGAGAATCACTATCAATTACTAAACGTAGGCAGTACCAATCAGTAGATCAATACAGCTGATGCTCCCATGACAGCTCTACAGTACTTGTAGATGTTTAGTATATGAAAGAAATGTGTCTGCAAGAATCTTTTTGAAGTTCTTGCAAGCAGAAACTGTTCCTTCTGCAGAGACACATTACTGCCTATCAGTTGGTGGGTGGTAACTTGTGCAAAGAAAATGCTACAAGCTTGTAATTCTACAGGCACAAAGCTAACCACATAACCTGTTCTTGATTATCCACAGTAACTGAGAAAACTAAGTACATCAGAAAAACACAGAAAATGCAAACCATATATAAATCAGGATGCAATAATATACTTAGTCCACTAATCTTTACAAAACTTGTAAAAAGCTTTCCATAGAAAACAGAGCAGAGAAATTTCCAAGACGCTTATTACATATAATGGAAAAGGGATTTTAGCAATGCAGTGACAGAGTATTCAGGAAATACATGACTTGGCCAGTCCAAAGTTGTTTATCCTACAGATAACCATGAGTTAAGTCTACCTGCATGTATAGGTAATATACACTTTTGGGGAAGAAAAAAAAAAAACAAACCCCAAACAAACAGAAAAGACCAACACTCCCTCCCCCCCCAAAAAGCTCCACCATTGTCAGTCTACTATTTATGATACTTGCTTTATAGATACACCCCAGAAAAGAACATATATTTTCAAATGTTTAAAACAGTATGCATTTTTACAGCACAGAATGAAGAACTCTGTATTGCCAAACTAAACAGCTGTTGTAACATGTCAATCCCATACCTGAGGTTACTAATTTATCTTATTTCAAAACAGAGTTACAAAACAATTAATTTTTCTTAAAATACCTGAAGTCCTTCCCTCCAGTACCAGCTCCTACATTTATGTAGTTTCCCAAATGTAATACTGCTTTCTGTAAACTTAGCTGGGCTAGAATTTTCCTATGCCCATCATTTCTGTACTAGATTGGATGGTATCTTTGGTCAAGACCACCATGTAAATTCTCTACCTCTCCCCTCCAAACATAGGACGTCTTTGAATCCTTCCACAGGCATTCCCACTCATTCTTCGTCTTTCTTTACTATTGCTTCCTCACAAATGAGGAAAATGCTAGTAATATATGTAGCAAAGCCCTCAACTTCTCACTGACAATTTACAGTACAGCACAATTACATACTGCTGATTCACTGTGACAAGAGACATTTACTCTTGCTGCTGACTGTACAGAAGTTTCCTAGCATCCATATCTGTGTTTGGCTGGTGACACTGTGCACTGGTGTCCCTCTAGTTGGGCTGGTCCTCTGGTTGATAAGTTTCCCTTTTACAACTAGCAGTCTCTAGTCCGAATAGAACAGTGAAATACCGGGAGCTAACAGCTTTTTATCTTAGAAATAACTTTCATTCTAAACCTCAAAAATGTTCAGATAGCATAAGCAATTAAGTCTTAATGGCCTGTTAGCAAAATAAGCAAGTAAATATTTTCTTAGGCGAGGAGGAAAGGCCCAACACTTAAAGGCAACTATTTCTTATTCACAGATGGAGCCAGTCATCCATTAACCAAGCCAATCAATCCTTCATTTGACAGCATTTATCAATATGCCCATATATACTGCCATCTGTATGGGAACGGTTTAGATATTAGGAAATCTTTATAGAGCAAGGCAATCTTAATGTCTAACAAAAAGGGAAACTTCAATAGTATAAGAATAATATTATAGAAACTAATTTGAAAGCTCTCATAGTTCCTATTTTCAAACTCGCTAACAAGAGTTAATAATACTTTTTTTTTCCTTCACAAAAAACTATGTAAATTCACTGCCACAACATTTGAGGCCAAAAAACCATAGGAAGATTCTGCAAGGCCTGGAAATTTACAGCATTGTAATGGTTAAAGCTAGCTCTAGTGAATCTATTTAAGATTTTAAAATTCCCATCTGTCAGACCTCTTTGCTAGACATTACTGCCCTCAAAGCAAAAAAGAACATGTGCCTGCATCCCAGCCACTCAGTTCACAGCGCTTCTTATTAACTTGAGTCATAAGTGAAAATGAGTTCATACTAACACACCTATCTAAACCACTGCAGCCAACACACAGGTAACGCGTTTGCTTTTGCCATCTAGACATAGACAAGCAGAGAGAAAGGCTAAACAGTTGCATGCAGGCATCAGGAAAGGAGATTATGATCTTTAAACCACTGCAGCAGTTTGCTCCCACACTCAAATAATGTTCTATGCATGCATTTGATTTCAAGGCACTTTTAAGCTGGGGAAAACAGACACACTACAAAAACAATACCCAAGTGGCAGACAATAATGCTATTAGTATTACAGAGTAGCTATTCACCATGATTTCCACAATTGTAACCACCAAAGTTCAGTCCCCATGCTCTAATGGGTCAGCTGCATCCCATGTAAAGCACCACAAACATCAGCTGAAATCTTGGGTGTACAAGGGAACCTATTGGGACATTTAATTTACCTGAGTTAATGTTTCTGTCAACACCAGCTCTATGGGAGATAGAGAGAAGATCCAATTCAGCAGGAATGGGTTAAATCTCCCATAGGGAAGACAGGCTTGCATCTCATCTATACAGCAAAATCTAGCAAGTACAATGAAAGCTCAGGAGCATTTATCTTTCCAAAGGAGCATTTATTCACAGATGGAGCCAGTCATCCATTAACCAACCACATCCATTTTGAATAACCTTCCAAAAAGTGGAAGAACAACACACATTTTAAGTTCAACAAGACTTTCCAACACACAGGAGTCTGCTGAAATGCCCATAAAACTGAGACACTATATTTGAACTACTAGAGAAGTATGCTCCATTTACAGTTACTTTTGCATCCAATCATTTAAGTTGCTTCTACAAAGTGAATGCATTTACATGTTTCCTGTGGTCTGTAGCACCATATTGTAGAAAAATAAACCCCTCTGGGATTGAATTAGAGGATACAGTGGTTCACAAGAAAGGATCGCTAAGTTAACATTACAGCCCTCTCTTCTTTGTACGATTTCTTTCCAAAACCCTATCCCAGCACCCTGGCTGTTCACTGTGTAGCACTTACTGTTGCTGGACTTCAGGTCACGGTGAATTATGGGAACAATTGCTTCCTCGTGCAGGTAGTTCATTCCCCTCGCAATCTGTACTGCCCAGTTCACCAGTATGTCAGGAGGTATCCTTTTACCAGACAACACTCTATTTAGCGATCCTCCACGGGCAAACTCCATGATCAAGCAAAGATTAGGTTCCTTCAAACACACACCCCTGAGGGCAATGATGTTGGGATGCTTTAACATTGCAAAGAGCTTGGCCTCTTGGCGGACATTCTCAATGGTCTGGCTGATGTCCTCATCAGGGTCATAGCGAGCTGCCTTGACAGCAACCTCATCTCCTATCCATACAGCTCGATACACTTTTCCGAAGCCCCCTATGCCAATGATTTCCTCCAGAACAAGCTCTGAGAAGTCGATCTCCAAGACTAGGGAAAGAGCAAAAAAAAGATGTAAACATTTAGCAACTACACAGCCTGTAGATCAACTGAAGGTCCATGTTGCCCAGCCTCACTCTTACCCTTGGAGGAAGGGCCAATCTTCACTCCAAAACAATAAAAATGAAAGCAGTAGTCCCTTCTGACAATCTTTCATTGCCAAATAGTGTGGTAAAACAGATCTTGCAGTATCATAAAACCTGTACGAAGTACTCACTGTGATCGGTGATGAATTTGACCTGATGGTGGTGAATGACACACTTAATAAAACAGCCTCCTCTTAACACACTTAAAACCTTATAACACTGACACCCCCTTAAGGATAAACCCTCATTTCCTGCTCTCAATGACAGTACAAGATTCCAAAAAAGAAAAACACACCCACAGGCTAATCTTCACTGGCTTGACTACAGTGCTTAATGTGACATAGCTAAAATTCAACACAAAATGCATCTGTTCCTGCATTTGTCCCTCATTTGAACGTCTCTTATTCAACTGCTACTAACAATCTTTTAGTCCTTCCCAAATCATGCTTATTCTTCCACATCTCTACAAGCTTTGCAGATTCGTTCCCCACCAGAGATCTGCTAATCAATTCTGACACTACTGATGATAGTGTGACAAACAGATGGATCAGACCACATACTGAGTATGCAGAGATAGCAATAAGAAAAACATTTTTTGATTAATGCATACTGCATTATTACAGAAATTATATGAAATAACAGAATCATCATTTTCCATTCCCATGCACTCACAGCTATACTTTACAGGCTGCCACAGTAACTGGTGGCTACTTCACATTGTATAATAAAAATCTACGGATGCAGATGTCTTAATTCAGCATATAAATTGCATCTGGAGCAAACCATGTGAGAAAATGTATCCTGTACAACTGTACACTAAACATGGTTTATGCTCACAGATGGCTAAAAGAACCCATCCAATACTGACTAATGTAGAATGGGAACCCCACATACTGACTAATGAAATAAAACATGCTGACACAGCTGAATTTACAGTAGTGGTAGGCCACTGGTGAGATACCATTGATGCTCATCTGTCTGATATTTTGGGGGTTACCAACTACAATCAAATAAATGTTTAAAAGTTTTAAAGGAAAAATACCGTAATGCAAGGATTTAAGCAGAAAGTCACCAAGACTTATAATACTTCTCTGCATTTGAAATGCCAAATCTGACATGGTTCCCCTGCTTTGTCTAGTGGAAAGGAAGTTAAGCCTGTAATGGACTTACTTGATGTAGGTATTAATTCAGAGTACTGTACTATATTACTGGGTTTTGTAGTTACCGATTGTATATATAAACCTCTCCACTGTTTTTAAAAGAAATTACCTTGTCATATAAGAACATATAAGGGAGCAGGTTAGATTCCGCTGAAGTAAAATATTTTAGTTATTCCAATCAAATGTCTTTCCTAAGTATAAGCCTATAGTACAAGACATTGTCACAAAACTGTATGGAGTTAATACGAACTCTGCTGTCCACAGTTGCAGACTTTTTTATTCTTTGACTGAGCCCTACCCTCCATGAACATGACTTTAAAAAGTCTGTCTTACTTTTGTAAGTCAGTCAAACCTATGAGCTAGGAGTTGACTACATATAGGGATTATATCATCAACCTTCCTATGCAGTCCAGCCAATACATCCAAATCCTTAGCTAGTGTAATAAGGATGCCCATGTTCTTTTTCCTAGTGTTCCATGAACAAAAGCTTAATGGGAAGCAAGATAGAAAACTGACCAGGAAAGTCTTCCAAAAGGAGAAAAGGCCCTTTCCAGTCCAGAACACAAAAATAATTTATTTGTCTGTTACTGTGAGTACATCTTTTGGGGAATGCTCTGAACTTCAAGGATTAACACACCAAGGAAGGTTTCACTCCTACAGTAGCAGCCTTGGTGTTCAAATGGTCATGAGTGACAGACTATTAGAAAAGACGAGGGAGTAGATTCTGACCAGAAACACTGACATTTTAGAAGAAGACTGTAATAGTAACTCCAGATATGAGACCGCCCTGTCACTGAGAACACACAAAAGGAGCTGCCCTGGTATTTCTCACTGATAAAATAGCTAAAGAAACCAGATGCCGAATCCCATCACCTTCAGTCAGTAGAATTTCAGCACCGCTGGAACGCTCACTTAGCCTCCTCCCAGGGACAAGGTCAATTAAAAGACTGAAAACGAACAAACGCATAAGCCACAAACCAAGCTCGACAGACCGTCCCCCGAACTCCCGGCACACCACATGCTGGTGGTGTTCACAACCCGCGTTTTCCTCGGCCATTTCACGGATTCGGAAGGCGTTAAAGACAGGCTGAGCGAGCGCTCCCCGCTGGCCCGCAGCTCGGCGGGGGAGCGGCGCGGCGGCGGCGGGCAGGGCCGGCGGTGCTGAAGGGACAGCTCCGGCACGGCGGCGGCGGCGGCAGCGGCGGCCCCGGCCCCCGCCCCCGCCCCGGCTTCGCCCAGCTCCTGGTGCAGAAAAGAAGTGCGACAGGCAGGTGGGAGGCAGAAGAGGGAGACGGGCAAAGGAAAACCGGAGACATGGAAAGCAAAACTCTTCCTGTACGCTGTCACCCACTGCACGGCAGAAAAAACGTACCCCTGCTGGGTGCACCGGTGAACCACTCTGGGACGTAAAATGGGGAGATTTATGCTTCCAGATGAAGTTTAATGTCTTACACTGCAAGTGATTTTGCAAATAAAGTTTTCTTTTATTTGCAACTACGACCTTAGCTTTACTTTGAAAATGTATGTTTCTCTAAGGCAGACCAGCCAGCTCGCCCTCATGGGTAGCTTACTCAGAAAAAAAACAACTCATCCTTAGAAAAGTTTTGTTTGTTTTTTTTTTAAAGGTATTTTGTGTTTAATTAGTTTCTTCATTTTCACAGACATAGTTATACAGTTACATTTGTGCACAAAATACTTATTTTTCTTCACCTTTCTAAACACACTAACCCCTTTTCTGAACTCCAGTTTAATTTGGCAGACAGGCTGTACTGGACCGTAAGGGCAACAGGAATGTTTAACATACGTTTTTGCCTTAGAATTTAAGAACGGACATGCTGTTGTTCCTCTGGGGACCAACAAGGAATTACAGAGCCTGCACACCATGAACGTGTGGCCATGCTGACAACTGCAAAGTAGTTGCTGTTTAATCAGCATTATACCATATGATTAAGCTATTTAATTCAGTCTATAGCATGTAAGAGCCCACAGCACAGATGAGGGTCCTTCAAGTTGGCCCACTGCTGACAGCCTCAATAGGCTACTGTTAGCATTCATGGTACCCCCACTGAGACAAGATTCAAGGACGCTACGTGGATGGCTGAAAGACAGCATGCAATTACTAGCTACGCTACTACAGCTCTCAGTGGAAGCAGAATCTCTAGGACTTCATCACCTTCCACACCTTCATCAAATATGAAGACAAACTTTAGGAATGCAACTAAAAATAGCTTCTGCACTGAAGTGCACGTGTCTGGAATGACGCCTTGCATTACTCCAGCAAAACTTTAATACTTCACAGTCCAATAAACAAGTTAACAGTAGACTGTTATTCCAAACATTTATCAAACTGACATTACCAGCTCTAAAAGTGGGTATCATTCCTTGCAAGGGGATTTCTAACATTAAAGTTGAAAATCCAATTCAACAGCAACCAACTTTACCCCCTGTCCAAATTGCACTGTTTCTTTCAAAAAAGAAACATACTCCTTCAGCATATTAAAAACTTATTGGAAGGCAATAAATTCTACCCTGTCATGAACATATGGTTGATGACTTGAGAGAACAGAAGTAGTGTAGTCCTGTTGTGGCACTAGAAGGGAAAGACAAGGATAAAGGGAGAAGGTGCAACTCCACAACCGTTCCTGAACTCTCAAACCACAGGATGTGCAATAATGCAGGAGAATCCATAGTTACAAAGCCTGCACTTGAACAGTCAAAACAGGAGGGGAGCTGAGGCTTCAAGAAGTTCTGCAGAAATGGTTCTCCTAACTATCTCAAAGGCAAAACCTAATAAGCATTCACAGTGTTTTCTGCATGTGAGGGAAAAAAATAATTTATCTATACTGTTCCAGAATGAAAGAAAGCACCACCACTGCCCAACCTAGTCCCTTCACAATCCCAAGGGCAATACTACGAATTACTGAGTTTTTACCTAAATGCTTTCAAGCAGAACACAGAATAAGAAAAAAGCTATTAGTTGTATTCCTTGGAGGTACGTCCTAGATAGGACAAAACATCTTTTTACTCATTTTACTTTCTAGAAAAGCCTACTAGTTTGAAGATTTTTCTCTGCCCCTCCAAAAAAAGCTTTGCCCAAATTGTCAATAGTGATAGATAAACAGGATCTAGAAACTGTCATTCCACACTGTTTCTCTTTCTACAATTGTACATAGTGGGTAAAAAAAATGTAGAGATGAAATGGCCCTATTCTCTGGCTCCAACAAAGGCTTCAAAACTGCACTGAAGTTCACAGAAACAAACCAATCCCTTCGTGCCTTCAGGATCGCAACTTAGCCAAGCAACCCTCGAGCAGGCCCAGATATCCAAACTTGGGTAAAACTCATTCACAGGTATTTTAGAACAGAATTTGTAAGAAGGCAAAGGACTAAGGAGCAACCTGGTAACACAAGTCAACTTAGGAATTTTTAAGGCAGAAGTAATAAGCTTTTCATTAGGAGAAAGGAAGACACTGAACAAGTATTAGCAGTGAATCAACACTGCAGAAAGCAACTGCTTCCTATCCAGCAACCTCTCCTTAAGGATGGATATTCTTAACGGGAGAGGCACCAGAGCCCCCGGCGACTCCACCACTGCCTAGCCACCAAGCTTCAGCCGTTTGGTGAAAATTTATCAGCCCCTGGAAGCACAGGACTTAACAATGGGAAACAGCTCCTGGCGCCGATGAAACCCTAACACACGGAGCTGGGTTCGGCCTCCCCGGAGAGGCGCGCTAGCCCGGAAGACAGAAGGGCGCTGGAGCAGCAGGAATGCGGCTGCGGATGGGAAAGCGAACCGGACCGGAGTACAGGGCCGGGGCGGCCCTGGCCCAGCCGAGAAGGGGCCGCCGGCCTGGGGCAGCCCCAGGGCCGTGAGGAGCTGGGCCGCCGCAGCCCCCCCCAATCCCACGCGAAGGGCCATCGCGGGGCCCACTCGCCCCTGCCTCTCCGCCGCCGGCCGGGCCCCGCGGCCTCCCACAGCCGCTGCCCAACGGGCCGTGCCTCCCCCCGCCGCGGCGGTCCCGGCTGCCGTCAGGGCCAACGGAAGGGCCGGGCCGGGCCGGACCGGGCCTCCCTCTGCGCCGGCGGCGGCCCCGCCTCCCCTCAGGGCCCTCGGGAGGGCCGGGCCGGGGCTCCCCCCACACCATCCCGGCAGTCCCGGCTCCCGCCGGTCCGGTCCCCCCCACCACCGCCGGCGGCCCCCAGCACCCCCCCAGGCCCAGAGGAGCGCCGGGGCCGGGCCTCTCCCCGCCTCCCCGGCTCCCTCCCGCCGGGTGGCGGCCAGGG
Source organism: Ciconia boyciana (assembly GCF_034638445.1). Lineage (NCBI taxonomy): Eukaryota > Metazoa > Chordata > Aves > Ciconiiformes > Ciconiidae > Ciconia > Ciconia boyciana. The sequence goes on along the minus strand of NC_132939.1, from coordinate 32,542,681 downwards.
GCCGCGCCGAACCCCCCGCCCCGGGCCCGGGCCGCCTTACGCTGTATGGCGGGGGGCGGCGGGTAGCGGGCCCGCAGCTCCGGGCCGGCCCCCTGCACGCCGCTGCTCACGTAGTTGCTGGGGAAGATGCCGACGCGCTGGTCGATCTTGCCCGTCCACCAGCCCTCGTCGCCCGACACGTGCGAGTCCCGGGACAGCACCTGCACCACGTCCCCCGGCCGCAGGCTCAGCTCGTCCTCGCCGCACGCCTCGTACTCGAAGACGGCGGTCCAGAGCGGCCCGCCGCCCGGCGGCTCCCCGCCGCCCGCGCCCTCCTGGCTGAGCTCTGTGAGGGGCTCCATGGCGAGGCTGCTCCATAGGGGGAGGCGCCCGCGGCAGCCGGGCGCTGCGGGGGGCGGCGGGGCCGGTACCGCCGCCTATTGTTCATGCGGCCCGGCGCCTGCCGGCAGCAGGTGCCGCCGCCGGGGGGGGGGCCCGGCGCGGGGCCGCCTCAGCCCAGCGCGGGAAGAGGCGAGGGCAGGCAGCGCGTGCCGCCGAGCCGCCGCCGTATCCCCCCCCGCCGCCTCCTCCCCCTCGCCCGCCTCCGCCTGCCGCCGCGGCCGCGCATCCCGGAGCGACCTGACTCTCTGGCAGCTTCGGCGGCGGGAGGGGAAGGGGGCTCCGCCTCCTCGCCGCCATTGGCCGCCGCTACCGCCCGTCAACACCGCCCTCACCTGATTGAGGTCCCTCACCCTCTTGGCCACGCCCCCTCCCCGCCCAGCCCCCGGCCCCGGAGACCGCACTCACCGGTTTCCCCCCCCCCAATTGGCCCCGTCTCGTCAGCTTTCGCTTCCCATTGGGCCTCGCGGCGCTTGTCAGTTAAGCGCTCCAAGCTCCGCCTTCCGCGCCGCTTCTCATTGGCTGGGGAAAGGGGCATGACACGGGAGAGGGTCGAGGGTGGGGCGACTGGGTGGGCGGGGCGGCCCCCGCCTGCCGGAGGGCAGGGTCGCGCGGGGCGCTGGTGGCCCGCGGCGCGGCGGGGCGGGCGCCGCCGCCTGCGCTGAGGGGACGCACCTGGGGCCGGGCCGGGCCGGGCCGGGCCTGCCACTGCCACCGCCACCGGCAGCACGGAGCGGGCCAGCGGTCCCGGGGGAAACGCTCGCTCCTCAACAATCGCCGTCCCTTGGCGCGGCCGCTGCCCGGCGTCCAGTGCTCCGCCGCCTGTCGATGCCCTTCCCCCGCTCCCGGGCGCCGGCGTCCCGCCCGGGCCTCCCGAGGGATGCTGAGCCAGGCCGTGTCTCCTGTGTGTGCAGGCGGTTGGGATTTGGGGTGATGCCGTGTGTCGCCTGAGCTGCCTGTCCTGGCGCGTTTTCCGCTCTGCCTGGGCAGCGGAGGGCCCTGCCCAGCGCCCCGCTGTCCCTCCTGCTCCCCGAGGGACCGTCATAGCTCTGGGGCAGTCGCCTGGAACAGTGGCTTAGGCCAGAAACCAAATCAAAGCAGGGGCCGGGACAGGCTTTGTTTTGAGTTATTCCAGCCGGTCAGCCTGTACTTCAGCACAGGTGTTACCCGATTTTTGTACAAGGTTAACATGGGTGCATCCCTGCTGAATGTCAGTATTAAAAAGTAAACAACAGATTTCTCAGTCTTGTAATCAGTGTATACCTTCTTGGTTCTGAAAATAGAAATTCCTTCTTGCAACCAACAGCTTGGACCAACAGACTTTGTGAACGGAATCTGTTCATACTTACTGATGGGAGATTTTCTTTCCATTTCACTCCAGCTTTCTTTAAGATCCTCATTCGATTTTCAGTGGTAAAACTGGAAATGAAAAGTCTCTGTTCATGCTTCATGGTAACAAAGCCCACTGATGCTGAATGAGAATCCCAGGTACCCTGACCACACATGATGTCTTCCCACTTACATAAGATCTTGGGCTTAGTTTTTCTGTAGTGTTTTGTAAGCAGAGTTGCACAATTCTCCTCTGCAAGATGAAATTTTAAAAAATTCTCCACTCCCTAGTGAGGCATTTGTTTTATGTACAGAGTAACTGCTCATAGTTCTCAACTGTTGTGCAGTGGGGCTTTATCTGTTTATCTACCCCTCTGTTAGCACTATGCTGCTGCACTTAGGAAGCACCAGGGTTTTGGCTTTAAAAATAATGATGAAGATCTTAAGAATAGTGTGCTCTGAGTTAACGAGGTCATTCGAAACCCTGATTGTTGTTTGTAAAATACTTGCATTTGCTTGTCTGTTTTCTGGGAAAACACCTCCACCCAACTGAAACTTAGTAACAAGTATTGCAGAGAACCCTGCAGGGAACCGAAATTTTTCTAGTTCCTTTCTTTTTTCACAAACTTTACAGCCTTTATTTCTGACAGAAGCCAAAAGCACCTTGCTTAGAAAGAGTTGTCATACTAATATCCTCATTTTATAAATAAATTACAGAGCAAAATATATATAGTTGAGGTTGGAACTAACACCTCGATGTGACATACGCAAGATTTGGGCATGCTGCAGCACTAGTTTTCAAACTGAACTTGTCTAAGAAATGAGCTTCAGATTTTCTCCTGTATCTCCATCTCCTCCTGCCAGTGAGGGTGGAGCTGAGGATGCACCCTCTCCACTATTCTTTTGCTACTTAAGGGTGTGTTTTCACAATTAGCATAAGCTTATCCAATATTACTCTGTTGCTGAAAGGGACTTTCCTGCCCCTCGTCACATGCTTGACCTGCTTTCCTGATTGCAGCAGTAGTGACTGCACGGCTGTAGAGTCATTGCAGCTCGTTGATCTAATTGAAAGCTAAGTCGCCAAGTAAAAGCAGCTAGTATTCAATCAGCTTTTTAGGTTGATCTGACTTGTGTTAGGACTGTACGCACAGTCATTAAAGCCAGCACAACGTAAGGAAGCAGGACAGGACAGGTGAAAGGGACAGCAGACCTGGCCCTTTCAGCAACAGCCCAGAGTTAGGTTACCTTGTCTTGGTCATGAAGCTCAGGGGTAACAAATAGCTGTATTCATAATTTTGGGAGTTCAAATAATGGATGATTGAGATGGAATCTGAAGGGCTGCTGTTAATGTCCCTAGTTAAAACAGTCTCAGTCGCATGCAATACTTTTCTGTACAATTTTATTTAGGGAGAATAATTATTTATTTAATTCACACAGTGGGGAATTACTATGCTTTATGTGAATATTATGCTTTAAAAAATATAAAAATGTAAAAATGTTAGTGAGACGTAAGAAAAAAGAGGTCTCCTGTCTTTCAGCTGAAAAACGACTTATTTTGATCACTGCTATAGAACACTAAAAGACTTAAAGTACAGAGTCATACCACCGATAGTGAAAACTATGATGGGAGAAAAACGACTTGTGTAGAGGCTGGGGTTGCCTGCTGTAGTCACCTGCCAAGACAGAACCCTGCCATCTTGTGGAACGCCTTAATATTGAAGTACGCAGTCAGCTTTGCTTCTCAAAGACATCTCGGGTTTTTTTTTTCCTCTCCTTTTTTTCACCGATGATGTGTTTGTTTCTACAGAGGCGGTGTGACTGGCTCAGGAAGCCCAGAGCAGCCAGTGCCTGGGGCTGGGAGAGTGTCCAGGGAAATGCTCTGAAGAGCCATGATAGGATTTTCCCATTCTCACAGGCTTCTCTTGGCATCTTTTACCAGCCATGTCAAAGACTGGTTTCTGAATGAAAAGATTTGGCCAGACTGGGAAGGCTGTTCTTAGGATCAAGGTAAACAGAAGAGTCAGTAAACGTTAAGTTCATATTTCAGTAACTGGCAAAAGGCAGAAAAGAACATTAAAGACTGTCTGCATCCAGCCTGTGAAAGATGACATTTTAGCATTTGCAAGATACAGAAAGATTTTTGAAATGGTGCATGCCTTTCTGGTGAACATATAGCCTAAATGCTACACTGGAGGGTTTTTTCTTATGCATTTTCTAATAAGACTGTATACGTTCCCATTATTATTCAGCAGATCTGAATAATGGGAATTAGATTCTAGATATAACAGATCCAGTTCTCAAAATCCATGTCTGAATACACACTCAGTGCTTCCCAAAGTTTGGATATAGATTTTGTTATAATATGTTTGAAAAGGAGAGTCTAATCTGCAAAATGCAGATGATACTCTGAATGTTGTTCAAACTTCCTCCAAAATGGGAACTTTGGACCAAGGATTTTAATTCAGGCTCATTTTTGCATGTACATTTAAAAAACCCAACAAATTATTAGAGGATAAACAAAAAGGCCAGTCTATCCCCAGCCCTTGTTTTAAGAAGCTATGGAAAGTACTCTGCTTATTCGATTCTATTATTCATATAAATTTAGCATGATCATCTCAGCTTTTGCCCTGTCTTTTCTAGATGTTTGTGCAGACTACTAAACTAGTACTCTCTCTTTCAATGGACGCCTTTCCTCTCTCCTCACTGGACTTAGCAGCTCTGTAACAACATGTTACCACTGTGCCAGTCCATAGTTATAAATCTACACTGGATATCAAAATGTTGGCACTCTAGGCTTCTAGTCTCTGTGCTCTGTGAGGCAAAAAAACCAGAATGCTACCAAAAAAAAAAAAGAAAGAGGAATATGCAGAAAGAAGACAAAGTACCAGCACAGTCCAACTACACCGCAGTACTAGAAAGCCACTGTACTTCCAACTATAGCTACCATGACAGCACATCTCTACCAGCACAGTAAGAAAGTATAAAAGATTAAGGAGATGCTCCTTGGCACATCTGCTTAGTGCAGCTCACTCCTTTTACATCCCGTGGTAATTTATATTGCATCTTAAATTAACCCAGCACTAATGCTCTCATTTGGCTTTTACACGTTTCAGAGGATATATATCAGCTGTGTTCCGCGGTTCTATCCAGAGATATAACCATATACACAGCTCTGGAGATGTATCTCATGCCAGTGGACAGATTTGTTTGATCAATTGCTGATAATCTCTCCTCGAATAATGCAAGCTTCACTGACAAATGGATTCTTCTGTCATTATAAATTGCCTCTCTGCATGGCTGTAAAGCTGGACTGTGTTTTTTTCCCCACTTTAGAACAGTACTGCCTTGCCAACAACACTTTAGTGTAGGTTTGTTCTTCATGCAGGGGAGAGAGGTAAGCCACTGGCAACAGAAGCATTATGAACTGTGCTGTGCTAGCTAGGAGGCAGGCTGAGAATCTGGGTCTTTAGCATCTGAGTCAGTAAAAGAGAGAGCTCTACTCTGCTTCATAAAATATATATGCTAATCTCCCAGATGGCTATATCTTCTTTCTCCATAAGAACAGATGACCTGGAAAATAAAAGAAGACTAAAAACACTGGAGAGTGGAAATTCTGGGCCAAAATCTGGGAGCTTCCAGTAGATTTTACAGACAGATTTGGCTTATAAATTTAGTTTGAATTTGTTTTGATAATAAAATATAGCAATGATTACATGACTTAGTACAGGTCACAGTATAATTTCACATGTAACATGAAGCATTCATACATTTATTGGCATCTCTATAAGAAAAATAAAGGAAGATTTTCAAATGACATTTCTGTCTACACTTAAAGATATACAGCTAACAAACAATGTTTAACTTTGGCTTAGTAATGACTACCATTTGCATACTGTGTATTATCTCAATCCAAGCCACATCTATAGCTCTTGTTGAATTTGTCATTGGTCGAGTTGCTGCTCCTGTAGAACACCCAGAACTGCACTGCCAGACTGGCAACACTGCACCACAGTTTTGCAAGCATGTGGAACAAAAATTTAACTTATTTGAACAGAGGAACTGAGATCAGTGGAATGCAAATGCCCCCACCGGAGTTCAGCAAAGACACTACAGCAAACCTTTCGGGTTTCTGAAATCTTTATAGGTGCTGGTGGCCTCGATCTTCCTTTTTATGTTTTGTGTGAAAAATTAAGCAGCAGCACAGCACCCTTCAGTGCCACAGGCGGCATATGGCGCAGCACTTGCTCAGAGTGTTCTGCACTGCCTGCGGCACCTCAGCTCCCATTTGAGGCCTTCTGCCCAAGGAATCACCAAGTCTCCCTTGTTTGTGAGGGCAATGAGGTTTTGTTTGGAAATAACAAAAACAAGATGGAAAACAAGATATTAGCTAGTTTGTAGTTTCATTTAGACTTTAAGATTGTCAAACAAAGCGTTTGGGCCAGTTTTCCGGTTGCTGAAGCCACCCTTGAATACATTCAGAAACACAACACAAAAATGAAGAATCCTGCATCTGAACTCAAACCATAGGAGATGGATGCAAACTTTATTCCTAATTCTAATGGTGCATTAGAATTACAACACAGAGACATACAACATCCATTACATACCAGCATTCATATCAAAATCATAGCTTTATACCCAAATCATAACTCTACTAAATCTCCTGTCATTACAAAGTTATGGACATAAACTAGATAGCCTTTTCATTTGGAGTAAAATAATCCTTTTGTTGATTGAGGCTGATGTCTTTTTTCTATAGTTTGTATTCAGTAACTTAACTTACTATTCAGAATAATAAACCTCAATCTACTCAATCTAAAATAAGACCAACTAGGTCAGTGCAGTAGTAATTGTTTTTTTCCATGTTGTCTTGAGGGAATAGGCAACATTTGCCTGCTGTCTCCTTTTATTTGCAATCACAGTTTAAATCCTTAGCTGAATTAGTTAGAGGAGTCTCTTTAAAATAATGTGTATCTCTTTACCAGAAAATTTTCTGTCTTGATTTTCCTATATAGCGTCTACTCTTTGCCTGGTGACTAAGCTTAAGTATGATACTGTAGTCATTCGATATTTCATAAGGCAACTGCAAGGGGATTTCCTTGTACTTACATGGAAATGGACCTAATTCTGTTTTGATCTTTTAGTTAAGTGTGGGCAGAGAGACACATCATGTTTTTATTGTAATGCCATCTCTCAGTACTGGCAGCACCAGATCCATAGACAGCCAGAGACATCAACCCATTGAGCAGGGATTTCATGTTACTCTGTCGCAGACATCTCAAGGAGTCTTCCTTTACACTCCAGAATTAATTTGCATTATCTACTTACTTTTTTTTTTCTTTCCCTAATTGGCAGTCTTAATTGCTGGGCTCTGGTTCTGCACACCATCAAGGCACTGTAAAGTTCACTATACAGCTGAAGCTTTTGTAGAATGAGAGAAGCATGATTCATGGAGTTAGCCTACACAGATCAGTCCCAGACTGCAGACTGTTGAGTGTCTTTGACTCTAATTGGTACCTGAGTAGTTTTCAAAAGATAAGATTAAACATAATTAACTTCTGAAGGATACGTGCCTCCTTCTTTCTCATGGTGTGGTATTTTCCCTCCAAATTACGCTGCTGAAAGGGCCTGTAAGAGTAAGATTTGTTAGTGTATGAATGACAGGCTTTCTGCACATATATATTGCTTAAGCGTAAGTTTTCCTGCTCCACTGCTGGTAGAATCTGAAATTTTGTATCACTGGGAAGCGGAGAGTCTCAGCTTCGATCCCAAAAGGTCTCAGGTAAGACTCTACCTACGATGTTTATGGACAGCCAAGTAATAATCAGACCTTTCTTGAAGTCAGCTTTGACCCTTGTATTCAAAACAAGTAAGACACTTGACTTTACAGGAAGAGGGGATTTGAAAAAGAGTCACAATAGAAGGTTTTGAATGCTCAGATTTTTTTAATATCTATTTTTCTGTAACTTGTGCCAAGGTAACGGGGAACGAGGCAACAATGAACCAGCACTCAATAAGGTGAGCTACATAATTCACGCACGGCTTTAATGCTCGTTAAGCGTTCACCTCCAAGTCATGCCAGCAGAGCCTTTCCATTACTCCACAACAGTATCTACTCTTGTTGGACTCCATGGTGCTCCTGTGGGAGTCTAACAGGACTGAAGCCTGTAACACAAGCAAGCACCTCCCTGGGACTGTAAACAGGTACCTGGTGGGACTGAAAACACTGAATGGAATCCACCATTTTCTAATAAGCTTCAGGAAAACCTAGCATGCTATTTGCCTATATTATTTCTAATGCATATGTAAAATATGTTACAGTGAGACTGTTTTGACGGCTACGAAAAGTTCATTTCCCCATTTTCACACAGTTATCTCATCCTTTTTAGTGTAGCATAGCTGCTTCACTGCCAGCAAAGAAATACGCTTTCTTTCTATCTTAGTGTATGCATTGTTTTGCCTGCTTAACCCTAGTATCACAGAATCACAGAATCACAGAATTGCACAGGTTGGAAAAGACCTTTAAGATCATTGAGTCCGTAAACCTAACACTACCAAGGCCACCACTACACCATGTCCCTAAGCACCTCATCCAAACGTCTTTTCAATACCTCCAGGGATGGTGACTCAACCACTTCCCTGGGCAGCCTGTTCCAATGCTTGATAACCCTTTCGGTGAAGTAAAATTTCCTAATATCCAGTCTAAACCTCCCCTGGTGCAACTTGAGGCCATTTCCTCTCGTCCTATCACTTGTTACCTGGGAGAAGAGACCGACCCCCACCTCTCTACAACCTCCTTTCAGGTAGTTGTAGAGAGCGATAAGGTCTCCCCTGAGCCTCCTTTTCTCCAGGCTAAACAACCCCAGTTCCCTCAGCCGCTCCTCATAAGACTTGTGCTCCAGACCCTTCACCAGCTTCGTTGCCCTTCTCTGGACATGCTCCAGCACCTCAATGTCTCTCTTGTAGTGAGGGGCCCAAAACTGAACACAGCATTCGAGGTGCGGCCTCACCAGTGCCGAGTACAGGGGCACAATCACTTCCCTAGTCCTGCTGGTCACCCTATTTCTGATACAAGCCAGGATGCCATTGGCTTTCTTGGCCACCTGGGCACACTGCTGGCTCATATTCAGGCGGCTGTCAACCAACACTCCCAGGTCCTTCTCTGCCGGGCAGCTTTCCTGCCACTCTTCCCCAAGGCTGTAGCGTTGCATGGGGTTGTTGTGGCCCAAGTGCAGGACCTTGAAAGGTAGCAGAAGGTATCCATCCTTAAACTGCCAATACGCTTCCTTGCTATCCGCTTTTAGTGTACGAATTGTTTTGCCTGCTTAACCCTAGTAGAAGGTATCCATCCTTAAACTGTCAATACCGTGGCAGAATTTCTTTACGTGGATAATAAAAAGGAAAGGTTAACCAACTCCAGAGCCGTCTGGGGAGGAGGATCTCTCTCTGACGAGGCAGGTCTCATCACGGGTGTGCCAGGGGAACGTCACCCATGCGGAGGAGCTGCCGTGTCAGCCCCTGGGCAGTCTCTCTTCCTCTCAGACCCGCTCCGGAGACGAAAGACATAACACGACATTGACAGTGACCTGCCGGCTCTTACGTTTGGTCATTCTTACCGGTGAAGGAGACTCGAGAGCACCTCACCGGCAGCAGCCGTAACTGATCGGCACCGGCGAGAAGCCGGCCTCGGTTTACACAGCGGAAGGACGCAACCTTTGGCGGCGGGAGGGGAAGAGTCCCGCCCCCCTAAGGCGGGTGTCAGTGAAGCCGGGGCGGCCGCGGCGGGAGCGGCGGGAGGCGGCCGGGCCGCGCCACGTCCCGCCGTGCCGCCGGGGGGCGCCGGGGGCCGCGCCGCCGGGCGCTGGGGCCCGCTCGCCGCCCGCGCCCCTGCCCGCCCGCCGGCCCCGCCCCGGCCGCCCATGCCGCCCGCCCGCGGCGCTGCGGGCGCCCGGCCGGGCCCTCGCCGGCAGCGCCGCCGCGTAGAGACAGCTTATTTTTCCATTCTGCGGTTAACAATGAAGAACTTCTCGCCCGGGCTATTTTTGGTCCTGGCGGAGCCGCACGCCGTTCCCTCAGGGCTCAAAGCTCATTGTTTTTACTCACTCAGATGAAACAATTGCAGCCTGTATAGAACGTATTTGTTTTCCAGTTCCTCAAACCATTATTACCTTTTCCTGTTCCCCTTGAGAAAACGGACCTTTGAGACCCTGCCAGGTTGCGTTATTGAATTCCCTGCCCCTTTCAGGCTGGAATCATGACAAAGGCAGGCGCTTCGCCCGGAGGGAAAAAAAATCACAGAAAGAATGTGGAAGAAAACCTTACTCTGGAAAAAAAGCAGGTTGCGTAATAGCGAAGGAATGAGGTAGCGTGAGTCATCTCGCTCATGAGCACTTCATCTGGTCGAGTTCTCACCCATCCAGGAGGGAGTTTGCCAGGCCCCGCTTACATCCCACAGCCAGTCAGCCCAGCCAGGGGTATAGCACCGAAAATAGAACTGCGTGTAGTCATCTCCTAGCATATACGAGAAACGATCTCACGGTTGCCCTCAGTAGAAGCATAAACTCTCTCTACTTGCATTTTATTACGAACAACACCACCGATCCCAGCCTCACCTAGATCCGCAAGGAGGTTTGGAATACTTTGGTCCACAGGCTCCCCTAAACACCCAGTTACTCCTTGGAAGACCCCTTCTCATGGCCCGTGCTTCATACTACTTTTACCATACTTCTCCTCCAGCTTCCCCCTCAGAACAACTCCTTTTATCCCCTGAAACTGGGGTTGATTTCAGTTCTTTCCTGTTTGCCCTCCAGTTTACTCTTTTTAATCTTCTGTGGGACTTACGTATGCCATTACAAACCCCAGGGGTGCTGTAAGAGTGAGAAAAAAGAAACGCATGCTTTTTGGATGTAATCTTGTTCCTTTTTGTTGAAAACTGTGCAGCAGGGTGAGGCAGATTAATTAATTTTCACTTAAAGTTTGAATTAGTCTTAATTCAGATGTAACTGTACGTGCACATCTAGGTCTCTGGGCTTTTTCCTCAGCTCTGATACCGAACGATTCAGAGAACATGAGAGTTCCCAGGTTTGTAGCCACAGAGATTGACTAACTCTCAGCACACTTCTACCCTTGTTTTGGATAGAGAGTGTTAGAAAGACGGACGGATCACAAAGACAATGGCTGTTGCTGTCTTATCGGTGGGAAGAAGATGAGGTGTTGTTATAAAGGATAAGCTTTCAGCAATGAAATCTCTCTTTCTCCTGTAGACTACACAAGGCCACACACGCTGCCTGTGCAGCCACCTCCTACTGAATTTGCTTGAAGGTCACTCCAGCTAACTGAATTTGATGGATTTTCTGGAGACATCAGTCACACTCCTACTAAACGCTTTAAGCCTGGAGCTGATGTTCTTCCATCACTCCATTAAACTCAATCCCTCATAATTTCTCTGTTGTATTTATAAGCAAATCTGACAATTTAAGCGCTTTTGTTAAAGTTTATGAGATGATGAGGTTCATAGAACCAGGAGATGCAATTAGCTAGTGAGAATAGCATCCAACAGAAGCTCCTACCAGGCCTGCCAATCACATGGAACTCTTTTTGAGAAAGTAAGTGTTGTTTAGATCTGTTGTAAGGAGTAAGGCAGAAGGGAGGCTAGTGAAAAGCTGGATTATTATAAGCTCTGAACTGTTTACTTGTAAGACCCAGATCCTACAGGCTTTCTGCGTTAAAAAAAGAATCAAGTTGTGTGCAGCTTTCCTGATGTCAGTAGAAGTAACAGTTGTGAATGAAGATGCTTTTCAATATGTAGCTTGCAAAATTATGCCTGAAGCTTTGACTTATATCTCTTTTTTTAAAATTTAAAATCTTTTGCTTGTTTTCCATCATATGCTATTTAAAGATTTACAAGAAAGCATTTAGTTGCATTGCTACCAACATAACTGCGAAGCAGCAGTGTGTACCAGAAATTCAAAATTCAGCTCAAGAGTCAAAATACTTTGGCCACCTGTGCTTAATTCTGCTGTTACCACAGCGAGACTGTTTTTCATATGATCTGTGTAACACTCAGTATTGAATTAAATCTTGGAAGTACATTTTCTACTGCAAAATAGCTTTTTGTGGTTAAAATACTGTTTGCAACAAAACCTCTTTTCATGTCATGTCACATGCTGAAACAATGGCAAAAAGATAAATCACTCCAAATCTAATTTTAACTGCTGCAAATTTTGTAATAGGTTCACTAATTTCTATAATGTTTAGAACACTGTATATAACAGCTATAGGCATATAGCTTACAGATTTCTGATGCAACCTTCACTGGCATTTCTGGGTTCTATAAGCAGCGTGAAGCAGAGTATAAATCTCTCCAAAAGGGTTGCTTACTCCACCCTTCCTTTGTTTCAAAGTCGTTTCTGATTTTTTGCCTTTAGGGTTATTTTTAATGTTAGATCATTTCCATTGTTTATCTCCAGAAAAGTGTTTCCAGGCCATTCTGCAGTCATCACTGTTCTGGGAAGGCCTATGAAAAGGCGAAGGTTATACGTTTCTCCAGCAGATGTGGTCAGAAATATATGACTGTCATCAGCATCATATACCTATATCTAATTCCTTTGCTCTCTAACAGTTTTCCCCCTGTTCATTTTCATTGCTTAATCCATCAAAGATTTCCCAAGGGGCTGAATATATCTTTCCATGCTGCGGACTGATAAAGAATGCACCAATGAAATAAATAGACTAATGCTATTAATATGGACAGTGCTCTGGAGCCAAACCTGGAGCCAAGAACCTAGCAGCTGCACAAGGCATCCATGCAAGCGGCCTTGGGAAACACAGATGCCTCTGGGTGCCTGAAGATCCCTGAAGGGATTTACGTGTTGCTCCATGATGGGCAAAATCCCTCATTCCTGATCAAGAAGAAACTCTGCAAAGCGTTGCTCATGGATCCACCCTCTCAGAGGATCTCCTACGGGTTTTTCCACAGAAGGGATGGACCAACAAGCAGTGTTTGTAGAAAAACCTTTAAGCTGGCTGGGAGTTGGAACGAATCTGCCTGCAGTTCTCTGATCTGTGAACTCCACCGCTACTGGGCTGTTCAGTATCTGCTCTTGATATGAAGTGGGGAACAATCTCATGTGATAAATATAGAGGAATGAATAGCCTCAGTTTCATCCCATTGCCTTGTCTCTGAACCAGGAAGAAGCTCACTTGTCCAGTACTAACTCTGCAGAAGCTGTGATAGTTTGTACAGATGCTCTTTATGTTAAACATCACTCTGTTTAATGGATCAGGACCTGGGAGATCTTGGTGCTGGCTTTGTCAATGGTTTACATCATGAACCAGAGTAAATCACTCGATTTGCAACAGTTTTGACACCTGTACAAAGGAATTAAGGATACCTCCTCTGCAAGTTGCTTGCATCCACAGATAAAAAAACTATATCCAATACATGCATTAGTATCAGTGCCACTTAACAGATAACATGGAGTTGCAAAAAATGAATCTATTTTTAATTCCACTTTTCTTGGCTGCGCATAGTTCCCTACTCAATATGGTGCCACCGTGCTGCTGCTGTTGATGAGGATCATCAGGCCTTACCTGTACGGATGAGGGCAAAGAATTCTGACAACAGACCTCACAGATACCAGGAGAAACGTAAAAAGTGAAACACAATCTGGTGTAAAAACAGGCTGAAGACTATTAGCTAATGCAGCTGAAAGAATATTTGCATGAAAATTATGCTATTTCAGAACCTGTGGTGTATCTATATACGTACATGAACACATGGGTCTATATACATGCATATGTGTGCTCTGTGTTCACAAGGACTGTCTTACTGGGTTATAGCAAAGAGCTAGCTGGAAGTATGGGCTGCAAGGAGAGGCTGAGTTGAATGTGTGTGTGTGTTTCTGTATAGCTATGGATTTCTTTTACAGTAAGAGCTTCCTCCTATAAATCAGCTTAACATGAAATGCTGTTTATGGAGGGTAGGTTAAAACCAGTTGCCCACTGAATGGCTGCAACAAATCTATTCAGCCAGCAGGGGAGGAAGAAGATCTTTGTAGCTGCTCTTGTTTTCCTGATGAATAATTATGCCACCTCCAGCTGGCTGCCAAAGACCCTTTCTTTAAAAGCCATATGTCCTCTCTAATAAAGCTCTCATCACACCTCCTTCAGGCTTCCCTCATTCTGCTGTACTTATGCCTGATTTCATTTGGTTCATGCAGTGGTATGGCTGTAGGATGATGGCTTCCTTAAGCTAGTGCTTAGAGAAAACATGGCCTAGAGAAAAAGGAAAGATTGTCTGGGACAGCCTGGGTCTGTGCCTCTGTGATTACTGCAATGTTACTCACTGGGTAGCTCATACAGGTTTTCTTTTTAAGTAACTCTTTAAAGGGTTGCTGGAATCCAACTGACTTTAGATCTGCCATAAAGTGGCAGTGTTTCAGGGCACTCCCCCCAGACTAATCATTTTCACATTCTGAAATCTGTCAGCTGTACCTTCAGGCACTGCCAATTCAAGTAAATACAAAAATAGTAGTCACAACACCTCAGGGCATTATTTCATCAGATCTTCTACACTAAGCAGGTCTGACCTGCTCAATATTTATCTGGGAGACCACCAGAGAACAGAAAGAATACAGGAAGGGGCAGATCTTGTGAGGCAGCTGAGATTTCTTGCCAGTATAAATCATACAACATCTCTGGGAATTTAAACCTTGGTTGTTTAAAACATAGCACTGCTTCTGCTGCGACCGACCTATATTGGTGCTAAAGCAGTGTGTGACTAGAGATGTTACCTTCCAAAAGGGATTTAAAACTGAGATTCTGCAGTTCTTTTCTCAAATTCAGGTTGTTAACTATGGCCACATTCCATTTCAAGGCAATGAATTACATACTGTTTCCAATAGTCTTGAATGTCAAAATTATTCTTCACACCTCCTACTAAAGCACACAGTCACTGCCATATTCCACTTCAGACAAGGCTGTATTCAGTGAGGAGTCTTACATACACGGTTAGCAAAGGAGTTGAAATCAGACAGAAATATAAAGTTAGTCTTCTGTTTACTCAGAATGAAGCTGAAATCCAAGAAAGATCTAGGGGAACTGCCAAGGCCTGCAGGGCCTCTCAACTAATCTGCCCGAGCAGACCCTTGTACTTGCATGAAATCCAATTGCCTGAAATTGTGACTTATATCCCCTGCAACATTATTGCCTTGCAATGCAACTAGTTATTCCACAGATTTCCACAGTCCATGCATATGCACATTACTCTCAGCTTCTTCCCAGGCCCTCATCATAATGTCATAGCTTCCTCCATGGTTCCCCGCAATAATCTCCCCAACCCATGTTCCCCATCTACACATTTTTGGCCTGCTAACTGTGCAAGACATGGTCCATACTGTGGATAATATGAAATTACATGCCTGTTGATAAGCCAGCTGGTTTAAGACTATTCTCCAGATTCTGCTGACATTTCCCCTTTGGGGATCCTAATGTTGACCTGTTTTCATTACCCTGAAATTGGGAGGCATTTAATATTTTCTAAATTCTGCCTCTGACAATGTACTTGAAACTGAAACCCTCTCCTAGACAGGGACTGGCCAATTCAAAATGCTTAACTTTCTTAGAAAAATGGCTAAAAAGAGCCATAAGAGAGAGGAAATCCTTTAAAATGGAGAAGATGGTCTTGGAGACTCATTCACATGCTATGGGAGCTTTGTACTTCAGATAGAGAGTTTTAACTGTGAACAAAGATCTTAAATAGGGATTTATCCCAGTGGCATCATGAATCATTGTTTGGTAGAAATTTCTTACAGTGAGGCACCACTGTGCTGTACTTTAAAGAATGTGGCATAAATGCTGCTAAAATACTGTCAGCTCGGTGTTTGGATATTCTAATTTTAGCCTTGTTTATTATGTTTCATCTCCATGGTGTTTTTAGGCAATTCTTGTGCCAGGAATGCTAGCAAATTCCTCTTTTTCAGAGAGACCTTGTGGTCACTGAGACACTGATGGTGCTTCTCTGTGTGATTTCTGTATGGACACATTCACACAATTAGGTCCTGTAATGTGAAAGTGGATGATGCCATCGCAATTTTCTTGCAAGAAACACTACCAGAACCATCTTTAGGAGGAAAGTTCATCTTAAAGCTGCACTCTGTCTCTAGCAATGGCAGCATTAAGCCATTCCGATTGATTTTTCAGCCATGCTGAAGCAGCTGCAAGAGGTTAGGATAGTGAGACTGGGGCCCACGTAGCTGCTAAAAATGTACAGCAGAAAGCTGTACAGAGACAATTTCTAGACAACAAAGAAAAGGAGTGGAGTTGAAGATGCTGTTGTTCTAGTGGCAACTTACAGAAGGTTGCTATCAACAAGTTGGTAAGAATTCTTTTTTCTTAGCTGTCATGGGACTTCTTTGTCCACATGGATCTATTTTAAATGGTTTTCCCCTTTCAGCACTCCCTGATAATAAGAAACTTATGTAAGTGCTCTTCTTTGGGGAGAATCTTTGGTCTGCTTATTTTGTCTTGAGAAAACCACAGGGCTCAGAGAGCGTACGAAAAGAGCTTACATACTCAAAAATGTGCAGCAGGCAGCCGAGACAAACTGCAAGAGCAGGATTAATGGGACTGTGAGCTTCATGGTTCAGCTGTTTGCAGATCAGTAATTAGCATCCTCCACCCAGTGAATTGATCTCTGCCTAAGTAGCACTGTGAAGTACTATGGAGAGCTATATTAGTCATAGGGCTAGTTGAAAAAAAGAAAAAAAAAAAACTCAAACCTTTCTTCCCCGTTCTTGGTTTGTGAGGGCAAGAACTATGTTCTCCCACACTGAGAGAGAGGGAACGGTTTTGCCTGCCCCACAAGCTGCTGGGCAGGGTGTATCCCAAAAGGGCAGGTGGATCTGGGAGCGCGTTTGGTGCCGTGGCAGTGATAAAGATGGGTGCGGGCTGTATCCTGGCACACAGCAGGGTCTGTATCATGTGCTGTGAGTGGTGAACCTGCCAGCACAGCAGGGAGAGGAGGTCTCCTACCAGGTAACCTTCCTGCTGGTAAAGCTGTGCCTGGTCTGTACTGAGACTCTAGAGAGTAGGCTTATTTTTCTCACTGTCTCTAAAGGTTGTATTCCAGCTGGGAGTAGGGATAATAAACAGGACTAAATTTAACAGAATAATTTCATAGCGATCTCTTAGTGTGCAAGGCTGCATATAGTGTGACTTCTCTGCTAGAAAGGGAGTGTGGTCTGTGAAAGGATCTGGCTCTTGTTTAGAAGTTTGTTTTAAAACTGTGCAAATAGCAGATAAGCTGCCATCAGGTGCTAATGTGATGGCAACATATTCAGTAGAGTGCTGCAGTTGTCAAAAACCACTCTACTGTAATTAAAAGCAAATCTAGAACAACCTTCTGACAGGTTTTATAAGAAAATTAGCTATCTTACAGTGAAACCAGGTTAACAAATATTATTGTAGAATGACTTTCTGCTTTCTACCACCTGCATAAATAAGCCTACTTCTTAATTCTCATATGAGAGAATAAAACACATTTATCACCACTTATGACAATGTTCTGAATTCAGATAAACC
The DNA here is from genome assembly GCF_034638445.1 of Ciconia boyciana. NCBI lineage: Eukaryota > Metazoa > Chordata > Aves > Ciconiiformes > Ciconiidae > Ciconia > Ciconia boyciana. Next base: position 32,525,392 of record NC_132939.1, on the reverse strand, counting down.
CTTTTTTAACCAGGTTGTGATTACAGGGAAATGGCAGAAAAAGAGTCAAGACTTAAAATTATGCAAAGACTCTTAATGCCCAAGTAGCAAGTATATGTTTTAACTATTGCTTCTTCAGGAAATCAAAAGGTAGGTGCACTTTTCTCCTAGGCTGATCAATTACATAGAAAATTGACTTTTGTCTTTTTTCTTTCTTTCTTTTTGGAGCCAAAGTTGCTGCTTTGGATACTGTAGCCAATCCACAGTAAGTAGTATGTGTCAGCAGGATTCAAAAATCAGGGTTGAAATGCTGCTGTCTGACTATAGATCCTGAGACAAGGAATCAATAGGAAGAAGTAAATGAAAGTTGGTAGTGAGCCACCAAGGCCTAGTTTGTCAATTTTCATCTGAAAACAAATGCTGTATCCAGCATGGAGAGAGAAGTGCTAACCCTCATAATTGTAAAGTGAGTAAATCAGTGTTTTTCTTATTTTCTGCTGATTGTTTTAGTAGCTACTTACAGCTTGGTATCCTACTGTGATGATTACTGTAATGAAAAATTATAAGGGAGTGCCAATCATAAGCTTGTTTCTGGACATAATAAATTTCACCCAATTTAGGCAAAATATTCTTTTTCACTTTCTGTTTGACCTCTTGTCCTAATTATCTAAGTTATGTTCTCATAAAACTTAGGAATTCTCTTGCTAACTAATTTAAAAATAATTTTGGGTATCCCACAAAAGATGTCTGGAGGGAAAGTATAGAACTTCATTCCCTGGAATGAGAAGATAAGAGAGACTGAAGTACTACTAATGGTGCAAAGCATGCTGCAATGTTATTCTTAGAAATGGCAACATGTTGAAGCATTTTTGTGGCAGGTTTCAGTGTTTTGTTACTGTTTTGGTTAACTTCCTGTTCTTGTAATATCGTGCATTAGAAAAAGTGCGCTCATAAGGCTGGTCAAGAAATTGGGATTAGTTTATTTATCTCAGTATTTGCTATAACCTACGTTCTACTGTGTACCACATATAGCATTGCCCTGATTTTGCAAATGCCCTTTCAACCCACTGGAGTGTGGCATGACATAAAGAAAATATGATTACAAGATCATTATTCCTTGTCCAAGTCAAAACAGCCATATCTTTAATATGATGGCATACCTAAGAGAGCCCATAATATTAATTTGCTACAGAAGTTTCCCCAATAGCCTGCAGTTGTAAGGAGGGTGCGTATATAAAGAATGTGAGGGAAAAATGAAGTATTGTAACTGTTATTTTGGCCAGACAGTTTCAAGTTGGTCTCCTCCTGTGTAACGCTGGCTCATGTGGCAAACTGCTTCTTTGCCTCAGTCTTGGCATACTAAATTAGAAGAGAAATGCTGGAGAAAATAGGTTGATCTCCAATAATTTGATTTAATGCCCCCTCTCTTAAATATTTTATCTAATAATAAATATTTTATCTAATAAACTGTTCACTCTTCACCAATGTTGTGCTCTATTTTTCCTAGAGCAAGCTCTTTTCCTGTACAGACAGCAATACCCATCCTAAAGAAGTACTGTAAGGCTAACGTAGAGTGCAGAAGGATAAGCTAGTTATTTGTTGGATTGCAGAGGTTTGATGCATGGATTGAGTCCCCTGCTGTTACTTGCTATCCAGATGTGGATTGTTTATTTGTTTCCCTTAAAAGCTAATAATGATTTTTTCTTTGTTAATGATGCCTACAACTGAGCTTGTTATCAATTTTACCTTCAGGCATAGATGGATTCCAATAATATTATTTCCCCATCTTGCATCCTAATGTTTTCAGCCTGTCTGCATTTAAATAGCTAAACAATGAAATTTAATTGTCCTCTCAAGCACATGATATTCTCTTGCTTGTTTTACTGGATGCAGACTAGATCATCCCACAATGAAGTGCTCTTGAGCAGGGCTATCTGTGCTAAACTAGGTTACGCTGTTTTGGATCAGGGTTGAGCCTGTAATATTCACACTTTATTTCCTCTGTTTGTTTGCTTTAACACCACCACCACCCCCCACCCCACCCCCGAAAAAAAAAAAGCCTCTATCACTCCATGGCTGGTCCAATGACTTCTAGGAGCAGGGCTGGGGAAGCAGCCATGAGCTTCCACAGCATCCTGCCTCTCACACAGGGGCACTGTTTAACATGAATCATTACTATGAGGCTGAGGCTAATCTGTCCAGGTTTAATTAATGGCTCCTAAACAGAAGCATAAAGGTTTTTAAAGCATTTACTGCAGCCCTTGGACATGTTATTAATGAATGTTATTCCTCTTTCCTCCTTTTTGTGAAGGTGAACAAGCTTTTATGTAACATTCATAAAACAGCTGCTGGAAGAACTAATGCTTCATAATCCTGATTGTTACAGTATCATAGTATATTTATGGATAACACATCCTAAAAACTTCATCTTTTAACAGCTGTAGTTGTAACTTTAGTTTTTAATGGTATTTTGGCAAATGATGTAGTTGAAACAGGCCTCATAGTCTTGTTTGTTCTGAGCCTACTGTAACTGGTGAGGCTTGTCATGCTTGGCTTTATCCCAAAAGGATAAAGTGAGTTCCCCTTCCCCATCCATGATAATTCTCTAGGTTTTCTCTGTTGTTTTTTTTTTTCCTCTTCTCCTCCCCCCTTGCATCCTTTTTTCCTTTATACCTCAATCCTGTTTGACAGAGAGAGAAAAATGCTCCTTGGCAAAATACTGCTGGCAATCTTGTATTTGAAAATGCATTATCTGAAACAAAGTTAAAAATGGTTTATTTGTTTATACTGGGGGGAGAGCCATCATGGTTGGGGTTTTGTGTCCATCCCTTCTTCCTACTTTCCCACTGGGGAAACAAAAAATCATCTACATCTGCTTTGAGTCAGTTGCTTCTGTCTTTTGGTTTTCCCAGAATAGCCAAATGCTGCCATTGGTTTGCTGTCAGGGAGAAAAACACTGTGGAGACTGGCATTAACGCAGCCTCCTGAAAACACCAGCCCAAATGCATGCTCATCATGAGTCATAACTGAGTGCTCGGGTTATTTCATTCCTGCAGTTCCTCCGCAGCAGAGATCCAGAAGGTGCTGTTCCCCCGTCTTGTATCTGCTGGAGCAGGACAGTAACTTGGTTTCAGGACAGAACCTATGTGTGATCCTTCTGCCACCACAGCGACAGTATCATAGCGTGCCCTCAAAGCTACTTTTCCCCAAATATGACTGGAAAGTCAGGTAATATAATGAGGGATCCTCAGCATTACTCATTCATCGGGTCTGAAGGAAGAGACCTCCCCTTTCCCCTGCTTGACAGCGCTCTCAGACCTCCTTCCCTAATATGTCCCTTTCTCTCTGAGGTGTGATTTTTGGGATGTGCTTGTCTAAGGGGAAAGCTAGAAAAGCTGGGACTTGATGAGAACTAGTGACCTTCTGTAAGAACAGGTGAATGTGGAAGTTGAGACTTAAATGTGTGAAAGACTCCGTGGTGTACCCGTGGCCTGCTGTGTTGTGTTCTCCTTTCTAATAAATCCAAGTGATCCTGGCTTTGTATATGTTGGAAGCAACAACAAAACAAACCTCGTGCTGGGGACAGGCATGCCAGGGTATTGGTAAAATCATGTATTGACAGTAAATGCAGCAAACTGGCAAGGTTGTTATCTTGCTTTAATTTTAAAGAATTAAACGATACGCTGGGACCACGTCCTCCTGCCCTGCACAAGGAGAGGACGCTGCACCTGGCCAAGAGTAAGGCCCTGAGAGAGGGGAAGGAAAAGCCCCTTGCGAGGGTTGTGTCTCCCTCCATTTCCTAGGAGTATCCTGACACGGCATGAGCCCCGAGAGCCACCCTGGCCAGGCCGCAGGTCTGAGCCCGCCTCGGTGACCGAGGGACACGTTCCGCCCGCGTACTCGGGGGGGAGGGGGGAACCCCGAACCCCGGCCTGCCGCCGCCTCGGAAGTGGGCTTTGGGCCACGGGTGGGGATCAGGGCCAGCTACAGCCGCCCGCCCAGCGCCCAGCCGGCCCGCGTCGCCCCGCCCTCCTCCACGCCGCCAGGGGGCGCTGGCGGCAGCTCCGCCCGCCTCGGTGGAGGCGGGGGCAGCGGGGAGGCCGGGCGCAGGCGCAGTAGCGGGCGCCCTCGCCCCCGCCGCGTTGTCCCTCCCCGGCGACAGAGCGCGGGGCGGGCGTCCCCTGCCGCAAGGGCTGCCGGTCTATCGGCGGCGCGGGGGCGGGCGGCCGGCCCGGGGCCCGGACATAAGATGGCGGCGGCGTTGCTGTGGAGGCGGCGGCGGCGGCTGCGGCCGTGCGGGCTGTCGCGGAGCGCGGGCGGCGCGCGGCCCTGCCCGGGCTCGCAGGGCGGATAGAGCGGGGCCGGCTCGGCGGAGCGGGGCCGCCATGGGCTCCCAGGTGCTGCAGATCCTGCGCCAGGGCGTGTGGGCGGCGCTGAGCGGCGGCTGGTACCAGGACCCGCACCAGGGCGCTGGGGTCAACGCGCTGCACCTCTACCTGTGGCTCTTCTTGCTCGGCTTCCCCTTCACCCTCTACATGGTGAGCGCAGGCCGCCGCCGCCGCGCCCGGGGGAGCGGTGCCGGCCTGGGCCTCGGGGCGGGCGGGCCTTGCGGGGGGCCGCCCGCCTCAGCGGCGGCGGGGAGGCCTGGGGGGGAGGCGGGAGGGGCCGCGGGGCCGGGGCCGTCGCACGCGCGCCCCCTGCCCGCGGCGCTGCCGGCGCTGCCGTGCCCGCCTGCCCCGGGAAGGGCCGCTCCGGGGCCCGCCTGCCCGCGGCTTTCCCCTGTCGGCGCCCGTCGCTGACAGCGGTGGCCCGCGGCGGGCCCGGCAGCTGCGGTCGAGGCGGCCCGGAATACGCCTGGGGCTGCGGCGTTTCGGAAGCAGGGACCTGTTACCGGGAAGATGTGGGTGGGTGCTAGCGGGGCGCATCGGGTGCGGCAGGGCTTCAGTTGCTGGCACTTGGCCTTCGTTTTTCTGTTTACTTTCCTTCAAAATTGGGCATAACTCTACTAGTTTCCACTGCAGATCTACTGGTAGTCCAGGAAAACACACAGTTTCTGTAGAAGCTGTCAGATCTAGCCAGTATTTCTGTCTGGCAGCTCTATGACTTTCTCTTCTGACTTTTGAGACTGGGGAAGGGATGTGCTTCAGGGTCCGTAACCTAGAAGTTTATTTGGCCATAGCACAGTGTGCTGGCTGGCAGTGTGTATCTGGACTGTGTGTTATTGACAAGAAGTTACTTTGGCTCTTTTGCTTGTGTCCAGACTTCAGTATACTTGGTTTGGGAGAATTCCTGTTGAATATATCTTTGTATCTGACACTTCAATCAAAGCTGTTAAGATGCTAACCTTTAAACCTAGAAACTTCCTTGACATTTGGACTTGGAAGCAAAAATAGGAGAGGTGTGATCAATTATGAGAGAAGGGGGCAGTTTCCTGTCGGCCAGTGCTTTTCTTTCTGTGCAAGTTGTGTGTAATTTACAAAATGCTAATATTTCATTTCAGATTTCTCAGTAGAAAAGTGTGATCATACTTAGGTGTGTTGTGATCAGTTTTGAGCATATGAGGTAGAATGTAATTTGCAAGTCTGCCAGGTCCAGATGCTGTGACAACTTAAAGTAGAAACTGCCTTGTGAAAAAATGCAAGTTAGTGAATGAAACCTTGGAGGAAAAACTCCACATGAGCATACTTGCAGAGATTGAGAGCTCTGGGGTCAGGCATTTGCTTTGTTAAAAAGCAATTTGTAAGACTGCAGTATGAGACACTTCATACTAAGAAATAGCTAATGTGAAAGAGGAGGCTACAGCTCTGTATGGTTAGTTTTTAATTCATATTACCATGTCTTGGAAAAGGTAGCTCCAAGGCTTTTTGTTTGAAAACTTTAGACTGCTGGCAAGGAAACCGCAGGCTGAGACAAACTGCTTTTAAAACCAAGGTTAACAACATGTAGAGTGTTGACAACAGCTACATAAAACTTTCAACTAAGCAGATGCTCTGTTTAAAAACTGTGAATCTGTATCTATTTGGAGTCCCATTGAATATGGGAAGAGAACAGTCCTTTTGGCCTCAAATGTAGCTTTTTTCTTTTGCTGTTCATAAAGGTGTGGTGAGCTATATCCTGCATGCGCAGGAAACTTTTGAAGGGGCGCTGATGTATATTGTACATGGGTCCTTTGACAACTGATAAATCTGGACCAGCACTTGAGTCTCCTACTGCTGCTCCTGAAGCAGCAGTTAAGCTTCAGTTGCCCATACTATGGGGAAACTTCAGTGTTGCTTAAACTTTTTTTCTTTTCCTGTGCGAAGGGAAAAGATGGGCAAAAGCAAGCTGCTTTGGGTTTTGTCAGGGTCAGAGAAATTCTCTTGCTTCATAGCTCTGGACAAGTTAAAGATGCAACAAGTGCTAACTTCCCTGAGAATAAGTAGGGAGATTAGTCACAAGTTAAAGCAGATTGAATCATATTTGGCTGTTTTCCCTCTTTCCACCTTCTGCAGTTTAAGTGTTGTCTAGACATAAACTAAACAGGCAGAACTGTGATGGTCATCTCAGCTCTTTAGCATCTCTTAAGCTCTTTTTCAGAATAAAAAGCAGTAAATGTTGCATTGCTGTAGGACATACATAAATAAGCAGAACTTGCTTAAAAAGTCTTAGGTAACCATAATCTGAATTCTGAGCATGGCTCACTGGTGTGTAGGAGGGAGTTTCTATGCTAGCTCCAAATGACTTGTTGCTGGCAGACAACCCTGTGTGTTTAAAAAAAACAAGGTATATATAACGACTTAGAATGCTGGCAGGTTTTATATTACTTACAAAACTTCCTCACATAAGGAATTCCAAGATCATAGTGTTGCTTTGATGCATTGAGGTAGCAATAACTGTAGTTATTCCCAAGTTGTTTTGTAGCAACAAAGGCAAAAGGATCCCCTAAGAACTTCACTTGTAGCTGGCTCTCAAGGCTGAACGCATTTTACAGTAAGCTAATCACTTTTTTCAAATGTTATTTAACCCTCAACAGGAATGGAACACTTAACCTCTTTTGGATATGGTAATTTAGATGCACTTACTGCTTAAAGACTTGGTTTATTGCACCAACGTTGCTAATCTTTTGTCTGTGCATTCCTTCTATTGATCCTGTGTTTTCAGAATGGAATCTGGTAATGGTTGTGGTCAGCAAGTAATACCATAAATCCGTGTGTTTCTTTGCACGTGTATGCCAGTGCTGTTAGGGTTGATGGGTTTAACGCATAGTGCAAACCAACTGAAGAAATTAGCAGTACAATTCAGCTAGCCTTTCTTCCTTGGTCCCTCATCTGTCTTCTGTGAGCTTGAGCACATGAAAGTGAGGTCTGTACCCTGTGTGAAGGAGAAGAGAGAGATGTATACATAAGTGTATCTATATTACCGATCTGGATGCTTTTCTTTTTCCTGTGTGTATTTATACACTTAACCTGTCCTTGTCAGAAGGGTGGCAAAAAGCAAAGTGTAGATAATGAAGGAATTGGGGTGTAGAGGAAGAGGAATGTCTGCTTGAGTGAAGCTGCTTCAGTCTGTACTCTTGGATCTGTGGCTTGGCAGCATGCATACAAAAATACCGCTTTCTAGACTAGTTAAATCTATCCTGTTTGGATATTTGTATTCAGTAACAGACTCAACTGTGCTTGTTGATCTGCATATCTGTCTTAAGAGCTGATCCCTGGTTTTGCTCTAATCCAAAACTCAAGCTGGGAGAAGAAAATATTCTACAATATGGGGAAACTATAACCGGGTTGTAAAAGTTGGACAAAATACCCTAAATGCAGAGGCCAATGTTATGCATCCGTGTTGCAAGGGGGAGGGGAAGAGACGAGGCTGCCAAAGCACTTCCCCTAGTCGGAATGCTGTTTCAGCCCCACCACGTGCGCAGGAGGGGGTGAAGTCTTGGCTCCGGCACTGGGGGAACTTTGCCAGTGACTGAAGAGGAGCCAGGACTGTACCTTGCTTGGGGTGATGGGCTCGTATGTACCTACAGAACTTGTCTGTCAAAGTCAAGCTCATTTAGACAACAGTTCACATAATAGGCATTTGATTTCATGACTTGTGTACATAGTTATAGAAGTAGGTCATATAAATGTAGTTTCATGTGAAAGTCTTTTTCCAGTGAAGTTTCTGAAATATGTGCTGTTTCTTAAACTAAGAGTTTAAGTACTTGAAGTTGGATGTATGATGAGAATACCTGGTATCCCACATGGCTCTTAGCCACATCTAGTTTCTTGGCTACTCAAGTCTCATTAGTACACCTTGCGGTTTCAGTCAAAAACTAGATAACTTGTAACTGAACACGCTTCCTCATAACAGCAGCTCTAAAGGGCTCTGGCTGTTCATAAACAAAAAATGGTGACAAAACTACATCTGCCATTTCTTGATCTTTCCTTTTCCCCAGTATGAATGTTTCTATAAAAAAATGCTTGAACTTGAAAGCATTTTACAAGACAACTGTTATTGCTTAATGAATGCTTGATTGATATAACTTTTACGTAAGGACTTGCAATCTGATTTGGGTTGGGAGACTTTCCTATGAATGTTCTCAACAGGCAACACTTACACATTTCTTTTCAAAAAGAATCTGGAAACTTCATTGCATCTGTAGTGTCTAGCTAAAGCTAGATGTGATTAGGTAAGATCCATATAGTCTTTGTTTCCTCATAAGTATGCAGCACAGCTTGTGATCAATGAAATTCCCTCTGGTTCCTGGCACTTATGTATTTGAAATGCTGAATCAAGATACAGTGACCTTTGTAGTTCAAATGGGAATATTTTAGTCCTGTAACTAGTGGTCTGAGGTTTCTTTTTTGTTCTAGATTGACCACTGGAATCTAGGAGTGCTTAAAGCTTTTTCTGCCCACTCTTTCACAAAAGGTGTGCTGTGGTACAACTGAGCTGACCTAACAGCCAGCAGCTTCCAGAAGGGACAGTCCCAATCCTCAGCTGTGCATTCCTGCATCTTACCTTTGTCCATGTGTATAGTATGGATTTCATAAGTTGTCTTGAAAGGTTTAAATTTGGAAAGTAACTCCTGAGGGAAAGGTGGTAGAAAATTGGTGTCCTTCTCCTCCCCCTTCATCTTTGAGAGTACTGCTTAACTTCCCTTTAAGGTTTAGGGAAATAAGCTCCCAGCTGAAAGTATCTAATGATTGGGTTTGTTCAGCCATTAGATGACTGAAGTTTTCAACTGAATGTAATTAAAGGAGGCAGTTTTTGTATGGTCATGTCTAGATCTTCTTTCCTACAAGAGCTTCAATTGTGACTACTGCTGTTCAGAGTATGTTTTCTTTTGGTGCTAATGGAAGCAACTAGAGATGTGCAGTAAAATGGGATGTTCTCTAAAATGCTGTCACAGCTACAGACTTGTAGCCAGCTGGTGTTTGCTAACAATCTCGAACCTGAGACTTTTTGTCTGTTGTGCCCAATAAAAATGCTCTAGTACTTGTGAAAAGAACTGAAATGAGATCTAGCTGCAAATTTGTAGGACTTAGATTTGTATTCCAGTCTTGAAGACAGTATTGTATAGGATGCTCAGTTATGCTGGTGAGAGACCTGTCTCTCCTCAAATGTGGTAAAATGTCAAGCACAGTCTAAAATACTAATCTCACTTTAACTTGCCTTGGCTTGTGGAGAGAAGACCCCAAATGGAAGCTGGATGCTTCTAAGTTTGGCAAAGAAAAACAGAGAAGGCACTAGTGGTTTAGGTTAGGTTGCAGTAACTCTTCCTCTTGAGGCTGGAATGTGGGCAAGTTGCTGGTACCATGGGTGGCACTGCTGTACCACAGCATGAGACTTAATACTAAGTATGATCAGACAGCAGAGTATGCTGGACATGCTAAAACTTCTTCTATTCCCAGAGTATATGCCCTATTCAGAGAGGAGTAACTGCTAATGAATACGAAGAATGAAAAGTAGTGAGTTAATTTATCTTTTTAGCTTCTACAATCCTGTGGAAATAGAATGTGAGGAAGAAGCACCCTTTAATTCTTTATTGGGTTTGCTGCAAGTTACATGAGGTGTTTTGTCTTTTTTCTCCACTTGTTCTCAAAGCTTTCCTTTGCAGAACAGGATGTGTAGATTTTGCATTCCACAAGATAAATTGTATACTGTCACTGTGTGACTGCTGATGGAGTGGAGGGGAGAAATTGAAGAGCCCTCCAGATAGAAGAGTATAGGCATGTCTTTTATAGACTAACTCTAGCTTTTGTCATCTAGTGTTAAGCTGACTCTTCTGGTAATGGCTTCTGAACACTAGGTACTTGTAAAGGAGAGGATAGTTGAAGTTGTGTTTGTGATTGAGTAGCAGACTGCTTAGCAGGTACAGGAAGTTCATATGTGTTGCTGAAGTTAATGGGCTTGCCCTTGCCTGCAGGCAGCTAGCTGCCTCTGAAGTTCTTGGAAGCGGAAGCACTACATTTCTCGAGGAAACCCTTGTAGCATTGCTTCAGGGGTTGTATGGATGCCATTAGCATCATTGTGGCTCCTGGTTGCTCTACTGATGCTGTTTTTAAATAGCTTTGTTTCCTCTTTCTCCTCCTGAGGTGGTGCTTGGTAAGTGAATCACCATTTAGGGTCTTGTCCAGCTCAGCATGCAAGATCTAAGTTAGCATACCCCAGATTAGTTTGCCTGGCCTACTTCAAATGTTATATTAGGTGTTGACTTAACTTGTTTTGGAGGAAAAGGTAGGTTAAACTTGATCTCTTTTAAGAAAAGAATCCTAATAAGTAACCTGCCTCCTGATTGATTCCAGACTCAATTATTTATACTTGTTTGGCTTTAGAAATGTGTCGTGGTTTAACTCCAGCTGGCAACTAAGCCCCACACAGCTGCTTGCTCACTCCCTCCCAGTGGGATGGGGGAGAGAATCAGAAGAGTAAAAGTAAGAAAACTCAAGGGTTGAGATAAAGACAGTTTAATAGGGAAAGCAAAAGCTGCGCATGCAAGCAAAACAAAACAAGGAATTAATTCACTCCTTCCCATGGGCAGGCAGGTGTTCAGCCATCTTCAGGAAAGCAGGGCTCCATCATGCGTAATGGCTACTTGGCAAGACAAATGGCATCACTCCAAACATCCCCCCGTTCCTTCTTCTTCCCCCAGCTTTATATGCTGAGCATGGTGTCATATGGTATGGAATAGCCCTTTGGTCAGCTGGGGTCAGCTGTCCCGGCTGTGTCCCCTCCCAGCTTCTTGTGCCCCCCCAGCCTACTCGCTGGTGGGGTGGGGTGAGAGGCAGAAGAGGCCTTGACTCTGTGTAAGCACTGCTCAGCAGAAAGGAAAACATCCCTGTGTTGTCACCACTGTTTCCAGCACAAATCCAAAATGTAGCCCCATGCTAGCTACTATGAAGAAAATTAACTCTATCCTAGCCAAAACCAGCACAAAATGTTATATTGATTATTTGTTTTTGCTTACTGCCAGAAAGTGAGCAGCCAGATTAAGGATTGGTTTTGTTTTGAAGTCAACAGCCAATACAATATTTAGAAATGTTTATTTTATCCCCTTTATTAGTACAATATTTTGTATTTGGAGATCTCTTCAAAAAGTGCTTTTGCTAAATTTATGGCTTAAATTGTGTGATGAGCACTGCCAGTTCTTCTAGGACTAATAAGCTCTTAAATATGTAGAACTATTAACGTTGTAATCAGATCTCTTTTAAATGACTAAAACTAGCTTTATGTGCAGAATAGAGAGGGCTCTCTGTCTTATTCTTCAGTCATGTTCCCTTTCTGATTCCACAAGATGCGCGTGGGGCTTTGACCACCATAAAGACTCTTCTCTTGCAATGCTCTGTATAGGGAGGGAGACCAGGTGTGCAAAACAAGCTGGAATTCTCCTTAGGCTAGGAGGTCTAAAAAGACAGTTCATTTGTTCTTCTCATCTACTAAATTAATGTTCGTACTGGGTAACAAATGCTGTTTAATTCTGATTGTTGTATGTCTGTGTGTGTGTATATATGTGTTTATGGCTGTTAGAATTTTATATCAAACTACACCATCACTGGGGTAAAGGATAGTGATGCAGCAAAATATTTGAGAACACAGACTCTTGTTGCTTTTGTAAGGGAAGTGGACTATTTGTGGATGAAGACTTAAGAGTTAATATCTCATTGTGTTTAGTGACTGCCTAGGGAAATGGCAAAATTATAAATATGAATAAAAAGTGACTTAGAAGGGTGAAAGCCTTGAAGTGAAATTTGAAGTTTAACTAGTACTCTGAACACTTCTTTTAAATAGCTATTAGGCCGTACTTAATCAATATCTGTTGCTGAAGTGATTGATCTGTAAAAGCCTTATGGGCCTCAGCAAAAGTTGCATGTGAGTGGAATTTCAAAAGTTGAATTCAGGACTGAGGTTTTTCATGTGGCTTCTGGCCACCTTTGACACAGCTGAAAAATTATCTTCAGAACATCTGAGTTGGCTGCCTTTCCATGGGCATGTAATGGTCTAGTGCAAATAATCTTTGCAGCGTGTGATCTTGGATGTTATTGTGGACTACTGCTCAAATGTGTGAGCCACAAACGTAAATAGCCTTTTTCTTGTATGCAGGTAGGGAAAAGTTTGACTTTTGTGACTGATAAGTATCTTGTCATGCAAGAGTAGCTGTTGGAAGCTGACAATGTAAGTCAAAACATCTATGTTGGGTAGTTGAGCAGGTTTTCTCCTATCCGCCATGCCGTCAAACTCGCATCAGTTTTTCCAAAATAGACTTGGTGCTGTGTACTAGCCCTGAAATAAGATCATACTCTGTGCTTGGTTTAGTTTTCAAGTTGCTTAAAATCTTCCCATCTTTTTTTATTCATAACAACTAATAAAAAATAGTGGGTGTGACACAAAAAATCATGCTAGCTCTAGGTTTCCTAGTCTAGGCCTTACATTCCAATAGCCTGGAAAAAGAGAACAAGAACTGAATTTGGTTCTCAAGCTCCAGTGATAGGTCTACTTAGCATGGTGCTGTGGTGCTTTGGTATCTTGTAGTCCAACTGTTCCTTTTTTCCATGTTGCTAGACTTCTAACAATCTCCACATGAACTTTGACTGTGGGAGTGTGTGTTTAAACCTTCATTTCCAGTATGATCAGTATTTTCTGTATGAAAGAAACTGTTAAACTCTAGATAGCTGTATGTATTCTTATGAACATTTGCCCTTGTGTTCATTAACTCTTTCCTACTCTCTTTTGAAAGGCCCTTCCTTCTTCCATGATGATAGTAGCTGTCTACTGCCCGGTGATAGCAGCTCTCTTTATCGTTTTGAAGATGGTGAATTACCGTTTGCACAGGGCACTGGATGAGGGAGAAATTGTGGAGAGGAATGCCAGTGAGCATATGGACAGAGGTGCAAAACCAGAACAAAGCAATGTTTCAGCCAAGAGGAAAGACAGCAATGGGCCCAGGTAAGGTGTCTGCTGATGTTTGTATACTGCTTCAAATGATAAACAGTCCTGTCTTCATCAGATGTGTAACTGGAATGGTGGTTGAAATAAACACTGAGGAATATAGATGCAGACCTCCATAGTTCTGAAAGACTGTTTAGTCTGGTCTGTGAAAGCAAAACTTATTAATGTATTAGGTTTGAAATGATGGATTCATGTTAATTTCCTGGTTCCTCCCCCAAAGGAGTTCCAGAACAATATTGAAAATGCTGGAAGCACTGAAACAATAGCATGGAAAATGTGTGCTGATTAGGTCACTAAATACTTAATGAACACAACCAGTACAAGTAATCTTATTTCAGCAGTAGACTTAGTTTTAAAAATCTAGCTGTCAAAAACCACATACTACATGCTAAGTCTTTTATCACTAAAAAGAATGTCTGGGTTTCAATTTGCTTAGCTTTGCAAAAGCAGGAGTCAGATACAATGCTTGACTCCAGTTATAGTCTTACTTCAGGAGAACACTGTCTTGTGAATTTGGAAATTCTGGAATTGCTCAGCTCAATAATGAATGTGATGATTCTGAAGTACTGTCAATAGGAGGTGATTCCTTTCCACAGATCTTCCTTGCTTTTGCCAGCATCAAAAAACCCAGAGGTTTTCCTCCTCTGACCAGACTATTTGGAGAAAGAAGAGCAAAAGATGAGTCATCAACAAGGCTAGCCTAACCAGTCTGATCAGACTGTGGATGTGTTACGAGCTCTATTATCAAAGCCTCTGCCTGGCTTCAGATAATTAAGGCCATCTTAAGAGTTACACTGCATGAAATAAATCAGCCTTGAATTGTTAGCTTTTAAAGAAGACCTTTTTCTTGTCTGTGAGTTTCTGGTACTAGTAGCCATGAATAGTTTTCAAAGTGAGACAATTAGTATGCTGTCCTGACTCTTAAGAGGTTGTGTGTGTTTTATTAAAAAACAAACAAACAAATCCCCAAAAACCAAAATGCCAAACCCTGAAACTTTTACATGGAGACACATGCTATAAGGAAATGTAGTCAAAAGAAGCCTCTTAAGTCTGTTTATCAGAATGCTTAAAGAAAGGAAGTGTTAAAGTGATGCTCTTTAAAATATTCAGCCTTGAGGTAAAAGGACTTAATTGTGCATATGGGGTAGCTTCTCATGAGATGGGTCTTAAGTTCTTCTGTATCTGCTCTCAGCTTAGGGAGCGTATTGTTAGCAAAAACAATGTCTTGGATTCCTTTAAAGTTGATATACAGTAACTTCTTGTATCAATCTTTTATAACCTGTCCCTTTTTCCATGTTGTGTTTGGTAACTGAACCTGCTGATTTTAATTGTGACTCCATTTAGATCACCATATACCTTACTAAAACTGTATTGAGCTATTTTGGCAGAATGCTTGCCTGAATGTATATTAATGCTTATTCTGCTTAATAAAATTCGTGAAAGTAAACTAGTGGTCTGTTCTGTTTCAATGCAACCTTGCTAACGCATGTTTTAGTTGTGATCCTTAGATGTTTTTTTCTTTTTTAAGCCATGTAGCTTTTGCTTCCAAAACAGTAGCCAAGACTTGGCAAGGGACTTCTTTCTACTAGTGTTGTGAGTTACTTCTGGATGTTTCAGAAGTTCTGTTTTGTCTAAGGAGCAGTTGACATGGGACAAGTTACTACATTATAAGCATTTGTGAGCTCAGAAGTAGAGGTTAGTTTGATGCTGTGTGTCCTGCTTGCCAACTAAAGTTTCATTAACTTTTATATGATCCTTGTTCCCACTTTCAGGTCTCTTAACTAGAACTGGGAACAAGGTCAATGCAGAAATTACGGAGTTACTTTTTGGTAAGTGGGATGTACAGTATATACTAATCTTTGCCTGGAAGCTTACAAGAACTCTGGGATAACATTCAAACCAGTAGAGGGGATGTAGAGTGAGTGTTTAATATTGAGCTGTCACCTTCTTAGTAAGTTAAATCGGAACATTAATTAAAAAAACTGTCTCGGAAGAAAGTGTGTATGTAGGGGTTTTGGTGGTTTTTTTTTTTTAAACTCTGCTCCCCTAGCATAAGGTGGATATAGGGGAGATCTAAGCAGACCTACTACCTTAAATATTTGTGTAATCAAAATATTAGTTTTGATAGCTTAGGCTACAGCATGTGATACCAAATAAAATATAGAGTACAGTATGCAAAGCTGTCCTAGAGTTTTCACCCCCCCACCCCCCATCCCCACACACATGTTTGCTGGGACCACTTTAGGTATGAATATTAGTATTTTTGAAGGATTAAGCGATAGTCTGGTTTCTGTTCAAAACTTATGTTCAGGATTCTGTTTAGCTTCTAAGAGCTGCTGTTCTTCTGAAGACGTTTATCTGCAAAATGGTGCTTTCAGGTATCTGACAAAAATTATGTGCTGTCATTTGTAGGTTTACATGAACTGCTCATTTATCTTTGGTTCACATTGGTTTGTGAATAGGATCAAACTCTAAGGGTTTTCAATCTTTTCATAAAACTTTGGCATGCTTAAGTAAAGAACAACTTACTGTTCCCTGAGAAATGCCTTGTTTGTTTTTTTCCTCATCCTCTTTATAAAGGTGAAATTCTCTAGTTAATATTTTTGAAAGAAGCTAGTCTTAATTTAGAGATAGGAATGTGAGTTATCTTCTTCTGTAGCTTCTAGTGCAGTTGCTGCTTTCATACGGGTGTGATGTTAGTAGTGCTGCTGGGAGATTTCATGAAAACAAGTAATAGGGATACAGGCTCCTAATCTCACATAAAAGGTAGAAGGAACAGTGCAAACGTAATCTTTGTTGGATATCAATGGACACACATAGATACCTTACTACACTTAAGTCAGTCTTGCTTCTGGGGATATGAATATGGCTTCTTTCTTGTGTCAACGATTACTAAGGTTCAAAGTATCATAAAGCATTGACCTGGTGACACTGCTGTCACTGATCTCCATCAACATGGGGGAGCTGTAATCATGATACTACATGAATGTACTTCTCCTACAAAATAAAACTGACAGCTGGAGAATGTGGTTTGCTAATTTGTTTGCATGTTTGAGTTACGTACAGTCTACTTAAACAGGTACGAGCAAGAGAAATAAAAAAGTAATCTCTCAAACTCTTGCCCTGCTTTACTATTTTTTTCCCTTTTCCTTGCAGTTTTCTGTGGCTTGCAGCTTGGAGTTGTTTTGCCTTTTAAACTCTATAACTAGTGATTCAAGCTTTAAAGAAAACTTCTATTCATACTTGAAACTGTTGTGGTGTAGTATTTGTAGTACATGCTGTGGTCCTTCTGTGTTTTGAGAGCAGCCTCTTGACTAGTTATCCCGCTATTTTAATTGGAAATTAGGGACAGAAGAAGGTGTTCAAAAGAAAAGAACTCTTCTGCTTTGTCCTGAAATCAAAATTGCTTATTCCAAATTCTCTCTGGAAGTTCTAGTCCAAATATCAGATTTCTTTAGTTAATCATTCTAAGTCAGGTTTTAAACTTCTGAATTCACTAGACTTACAGCCTCTTCAGACTTTCAGTTAGTCTCTGACACACTAATGTAATATAGCTGGAGATAGTATTTTAGATAGGACAGTTAGTAATAACTAGAAATACTAGTTTTAATTTGTTTTGCGCAATCTCTGAATGCCTTTTCCACAGCAATTTCCATTGCAGGTAGCTGGACATAATTTATTCAGTCTTCCCAATTTGTGTAGCAACTTCATTTCAGTTTTTTTGTTTGCAAACTGAAAAGTGTAGTACTTGCTCTAAGTTATGAAGTCAGCAAACTAAGAAACTGATTGTAGACCTTAATAGCAGAAAGGAATGGCCACAACACTAGCAGAAAATTGCTAGATTCTGCATGCTGTTGTAGTCCAGTTCCTTATGCATGCAATGATTAACCCTAGAAATCTGTACTTCCTGCTTGTTCCTGCAGACTTTGTTGCTGTTTGTTACTAGCTTTTGTTAATCGGTTAGTTTGTGTATGCTGTCACAGAACATAGCAGCTGTGAGTAGAGTGGTGGTGTTGGGTTGTATTGTTGCTTATGCTGATAATCTGTTGCGTCACTTTTAGACAAAATCACCTCCTTGTCCCACCCTAGTTAACTACCGAGTTCTATGCATGAGAGCTTATTTGCATTGACTTATTTTTCTACTTCATAGGACATACTTTAATCATATGCAGTGTTTCTGAATGAATTATTCAAACAGGAAAGTAATTTCATCTTTTTGTGAAAGGCGTTCTTTGTTACATTTTCAGTTGTCATCATAATGTATGCTGAACTTAAACATTAAGTGAGAATTTTTCAGTTTAGTCTTTAACTTCATGTTATGTCCTTACATGTTCTTAAAATGCTTACATAAGGAATAGTTGTTTGGCTAAAGCTGGTGGAAATTATTGAAGCTGAATTCTGGGTTTGTTTTTTTTTCCTTACCTGGTTCTGCCTTAGCATAATTGATAATTTCAGGTCAGAGAGGGCTCTCTGAACAGCCATCAATAAGAGCATGCTTATGTTTCACTGCTGAGCTGTACCAAAATGGTGGCTTTTCACTTCTTTCTTCAGTTTGCTGGAGTCCGACCATAATTGTTCTGCTAACACATGGCTGGTTGTCTCTTAACTTATTTTTACTGAAGTAATATATTTCTAACTTCAAACTGTCTTTTTTTGTCATCTCTTTGATGTAGGAAGGTTTAGGGGCCTCTTGTATGATCTAGAATGGTTCCCAAGGTTGTACCTTTACACCTCTCTGAGGTGACAACAGCTTGAAATGTCAGGCTGCAGAATGAATGATGTTTTGGGTCCTTTAGTCTACATACAGTTTATTTATAATATCCTAGATTGATGTCCATATATTACAAAAATTATTAGGTGTTGGTCTTACTGCCTGAGACTTTTCTACGAGACTAGCTGTCTCTCAAGTAAGTCCTGCAGTGCTTCTGTTCATTTCTGTCCCCATTCTCCAGAGGGGCTCATCTTTAGTTTCTTTAGTCTAGCTGGAGAAGGGTTGTGCATATGTTCTTTCTCCAGCAAAATGTTGGAGTGGACTTACCGCAGCTCTGAATCACTGATGGTTGGGAGGCAGTTGTTTATCTTTGGGATGGAGCAGAGAGGGTCAGTGTCAAATTACACTGCAGTTATTTCTGTTCAGAAGTCTCCTGGATCAAGATGGTTGAAGAGAACTGTATTGGGAGAGGAAAAAGAATGCCTCAACTTCTCCCTCTTTGCAATTAACAAACAGTGCTAGGTTGGATGCCCGATTTGTAGTCCCCAACTCACTTCACACCCTATTGTCCTAATGGACAGGTCCAATTGCTTTTGTTTCATGCACATCTGCCTTTGACAAGCTGAATTATGTTGAATTACAATTTGGTGATGTTGATCTAGAAAATACTTTCAAACCAATACTTATTAAGCCTGAAAGGGTGAAATTGCTAGGATGTAGTAATAAATATATTGTACCTCAAAATATTTCGTGGTAGGGCCTGTAAATTACCTGAAGGGAGGATATTTTCTGGTAGAAATAAGTGGTTTGTGTCCTTGGGAGAGATACCACGTCCCTGTATGTCTCTGCCTTTCCAATGACTTTTACTGACAGTGTGTGGCTTTCTTGGTTAACCCATCCTTACTTTTGCTCCTAGATCCAGTCTAAGGAAAAGATCTGGATAACAACAAGTGCCTTCAATCTGAGTCCTTTCCCTGCTCTTTGAAAGAGTTCTATTTAGTACTTTTTTTTCTATTGATTGATTTCTGGGTATTATAGTTGGACAGATGATCTGCAAGTTACATGTGTGTACGTATAGACAGTGAGTTTCATATGTCAGCATTTCAAAATGCCTTGTAGCTCCTAAGTCTTAATGGTTTGTGTTGGCTGTTGACAGTGGACTTCACAAGGCAGCAGCTTCTGTGACAGTATATGGGGTGCTCCAGTTCTGACTGAGCTTCCTCTGTCAAATGGGCAGTATTCATCTGAGATACTGGGATATATTTAAGCCCCTGATATTTGAAAAGGGAAGAATTGTTTTGAATCAGCACTCAGCATAGACAGACAAACTTCTGTTTAACTGGTAGGTTAATGTTCTTTCTTTTCTTTTCTTTCTCTTTTATGTTTCTCCCAGTGACCCTGGTGGAGGGATTGAGATGTCAGAGTTCATACGAGAAGCAACTCCCCCTGTTGGCTGTAGTTCACGCAATTCTTATGCTGGGGTAGATCCAAACAGCCAGGTAAGAATTAAAGCTACTACAGTTGTTGCTTTAGTACTGCTGGCTTTGTAATCTGTAGAGTAATCTTTGCTGATTTTTTTTTCTTCTTTTTTTTAAAATTGTATTAGGATAAGCAACTTACCTTTCTGTATTTCTTAACTGCTTTATTAGGGTGGCATTGCACTCTCCCAGCTGCATAGCTCTTGCTCATGCCATCTTGTCTTCATTTTAGGAATAGCTGGATTTTATAAGGCAACCTACTGTCCCATCAGAAAGTATTTCCTTTTGCTTAGTTAGCTTTCTTCTGATTTTACTAAATCAAAATGGCTCAGAGCTTGGTCAGATAAGTACCAAGACCCACTGTGGTGGGCTTCCCTCTTCCTTTTGGTTATCAGTGAGCTGTTAGATAGCTCAAGCTGTAACTTCATCCTTATGTTCTAACTTTGTTTTCCTCCCTTACTTTTGTTTGATCTGTCATTTAGATGCTTAATTGGCAAACTTCAGTTGTGTTGAATTTGAGGAGGCTTCTGTTAAGTCTTCTTGGAACGTACCCACTGCTGATTATCTCTTGCAATGCTAAATGGCTTTCTGAAAGTTATTATTCCTGACAGTTCAGACTCTGCAGTCAAAAATGTTAATTTGCTGAAGTACAAAGCAAGATAAACTGGTAGAAATGGAAAGACTAAAACTGTTTATTTTTGGGTGACCTCTGCAAAATCTTCACTATTTTGACACTTCAACAGGGGTGGGAAGAAAGCAATAAACAGGGGCTGCTGCACACCAGGTGAAAGTGCTGAAGAACTTGGCTTTATTAGATTTTAATGCAACTTCATTATGCTCTAGTTGCCTTGTAATTTCACTGGGGAAGTTGTTCTGTTTCCTTATTATGTCTGCTAGATTTATGGATTCAACTTCCATAGCACTACATGTGCTGTTCCTTCTATTTGGCTTGTAGTGTTTAGCCAGTTGTGGCATCTTTCTTTTACGAACTCTTCATGAGGACAAGTAGATTGACTGGCCAGACTGTAAGGTTATGTTGACAAGGAGCAATGCAGCATCATGTTAAAGATACAGAAGCTATTTTTGAATGAAGTGGAAATCCTTGGTGTGGCATTACGGTATCAAATCCTTCTAATTAGCTCTCTGAGCAAGCAGTATATAATAAAGTGCAGTGTTATGCTAACGTTGGTGTTTTATCTGAATAATGCTCCATTATGCAGCATAGAGACTCTCAGATTTTCTCCTTTGAAGAGAGCAGGTATTTGGTATACCAATTTGAATACCACTTCCTTTGGTATTCAAAGGAATAGGAAGCAATGGTCCATGTAGGAAGACAGAACTAGGCTGGGGATCATGTTTCTTTGAGTAGTCTTTGGAAAAAAAACTATTCTGAACAAACTCATAACAGTTTTAATGTTAAAGCATGTGAAGAAGCTCTGTGTTCCTTCTTGTGTGCTTTAATGCTGACACTATAACACAGTTAAAACTACGTGAAAGGAAGTGTAGTGTTTAAAATGTGTTTATGCTGATAAAATTAGTGCTTACTAGTCCCCTGTGATTGAATTTGCAGCATCAAAAGGGTATGTGAACAGTAAGCATCTGAATTCTGTTCAGTTTTTTGTGTGAAATAGCTTTTCTATGCTGATGCATTTGCATTCAGCTACAGCATTCAGCAAGGCGTGTTACTGAAGGGGAAAAAAAAAGTTGAAACATGGCAAAATGACTAACTAAAAGTGTGCGTGACAGTGTAGTAAAGAATGCATTAAACAAGCTCCAGCAGCTTTTTTGCATTACATGTAGCAAAACCTTTGTTCTTCTGTAGTATGGCTGAATAAAATCTGAACACATCTTCAGATTACCTTAAATTTGCTGTGCTTGCAGTGAAGAATTAGTAAATTATGCTCTCTTTTCCCCAGAGTCATTTGAACTAGGGTTTTTTGAAAAACAGTATCCCAGTAAGTATACAGTAAAGTCAAATTGCCATCATTTTTATGTATCTTGGGTTCAGGTTTTGCCTTTGAGTGCTCTTCTCCTATCTTATTTCTGAGTGGTTTAATTACTTGACACATGCATTTTTGTGTGCTATTCGGAGTTCTTTGAGAGAGGTAGTACTGAAAATACTATTTAAGGAAGGACTAAGTTCTTTTTAGCACCTCTGCAAAACAATCCGCTACAGATTACAGGACGTATGTAGAAATGCAGACTGCAAACCTAAACAGCTAGCTAGTTTTCATATGGGGAGGTACATGCCTGCTGGTTGGCCATTGAACATGGCTGAAAAGCAGATACAATAAATTTGAAATGTGATTGTAACTAATGTCCAAGAATAGACCAAGGAATATGCACAGTCTTTCACTAACCAGTTTACTTGCTTTGAGGTAACTAATCTGTGTACTTGGAAACTGTCTTCAAAAGAAAAATTGTATTTGCAGGAATGAGAGGGAAGAATAAGATACAGTAAAATGATTAGGTTAAACCAATTTAAGTTTATTCAGCTGCCAGCAGGGATCTTCCTGCCATATCCCCTGTTCATGCTGTGGCCACTTTCCGTGTACCAGCACTTAGGTTCTTGTGCTTACCTGGTCACTGGATCAAATCTGACAGACCTGAAAACTAACCCTGGTAAAAATATGTATCTCTTCCAATGGGAGCAGTTTCTGGATTTAGCTTGGTGTTTACTATGCTAAACAGGTAAGTTTTATATTAACATGGTGTTTTCTTTAAGCATTTTAGGCAACCGTGATCACTGCATTAAACTTTCAGCTTTACAACAGCAGTTATTAGTGTACCATCACACTAGTAGTTTGTTTCCACATGAAGTATTTTCAAGGAATTCCTAGATTAGAAACTGTTCTTAAAGTCAACGTAGTAAAATCTGCAAGTACATTGGCTATAAAAGAGAATAATGCAGTGATATAGTTGGAAGCATAATTAGATGTCTTGTTATCTCTGTTTGCAGTGGAAACATTCTGAGTCAGAAAGGATTTTACAGCAATGTGCTGTTTGATGCTTTTGTGGCTTTGAAAGTCTCTCCTAGGTCTATACACAAATGCATGCATTGCAGTAATAGAAAACAACAGTTGTGTAATTCCTGAAAGTTTACAGCTTTTTACATAATTCCCTGTTTCTAGGTTGGATCTGGGTTATCTCGTCTGGGAACAGCAGCAACCATCAAAGGTGAGATTTTTGGCTGTTTCTTAAAATTACCTTGCAGTAGCACTTCAAATCACTATTGTTTACTATGTTGTTTCCAAGTACTGCCTACCTTGTTCATCTTCAAAACTTTTTTGTGAGCTAAGTACAGCATTTACTAATAGGAAGAAATCTTCTTTGGACTTGCAAATTATGTGCCTAAAACACTAGGAGAGAATATCCTGGAATCCGTGCTCTGTTTACCATGTAACAACAGGTTTTTCTTTTGCTTGTAAATGCGGAGCCAAGGGGTTTGTTTGAGTGGACTTTTCCCTACTATTTTGAGTTCTGTGCAACCAATCACCCTTCTGGTATTGTATTTCAGTGACTTGATTATTTCTGGTTGCTTGGCATCCAGCAAAAGTATTGTCCAGGACAGCCCATTTGAACTCCACCAAGACGAGAAGATAAATTATTTGTAATATGCTAAGTTGCTATCTTGTAAATGTATTAAGCCAGTAATAAGACAAAAAAAGAGATGTGAATTTTTGTCACCTTCCTGATTTTTCCTTACCTTTTTTATCTTTACAAGTATTTTGTCACAATCTACCCCTCATTTTTATTGGCAACCATGCAAAAGGAATATTCAAATAGGTATATCTTTAAGACAAAAAAAAAAAAATCTTTATTTCCATTGGGTTCTGTGTAAGATACTTTTCCAGTTCTTCATGGAAGATCTGTGTAGTTGAATGAAAACTCTTGTATACAAAATAAAAGAGTAGACAGTACTTATCTCTAAAAGATAAGAGAAATCTGGTGTTACTTGTCATAAGTGTTATTTACCTTCAAACGAAGAAATAAAAGCAACAGTCTTTCATGACAGGTGAGAAATCTGCAGTGTATGTAGATGTATGTGTTAATACATTGAGCACTAGTACTCTCCTTTCTTAAAATTCACAGGAGATACTGACACTGCCAAGACCTCTGATGACATCAGTTTAAGTCTTGGCCAGAGTTCTAGCCTATGTAAAGAAGGGAGTGAAGAACAAGGTAAAATTTCTTCTTCCTGCATGTTAAACATGGTATTTTGTTACCAAAGACCCTTTGCTGAACATGCTAAATAAATTAATGCAATTTGGTGATAGACTCTAAGAAAGGTTATCTTGAAGCTCTCTGTTTCCTTTCTTAATTAACCTAAGTTCCTGGAATGCATAGCTTGAATACTTTTAACTTTACTCTTCGGCTGCATGTTTCTTGTTCTGGCATCTTCCAGCAGGTAATATTTACTGTGTTTTCGGTCTCCTTGCTGCTGAAAGATAGCTAGCTTACATGTCTCTAGACAATCTCTCTCATACTGAAAGTGGCCTGGGATTAATGGACTTCATTGTAGACTAATTTGCTTTGCTTTCCAGTACAGCCAAATAAAAGGTTTTAAATCAGGCATGCTTTTCTGTAAAGTAAATAATCCTGTGCAGAGTTCTGTTTCTGGAGCTATAAACTACTTCTAATATGCAAACTATCAGAGTTTTGTAATTGTTCCTTCCTAATATGTAAGGAAACTGCTAGCTTGTATTCTTTAGTTGTCTAATTTTGTTTCAGATATCATTTTTCATTTAGCTTAATTGCCAGGAAAAAATCTGCTCAGACTAAAACAGAGCATAAAACTGTTGGGAAATCTTTTGTTTGCTGATTTTAAAGTACCTGGTGATTAGCAGGAAGTTAACTCTGGGAATACTATAGTTCATTTTGGCCAATCTAATCAGACTGATGGGTTTCTTTTGGTTATTACTGTGCGATTCAGTGCAGAAAGTATATTTAAAATAGAGGATTACAGGTGGCTGTGCTGTTGTAATGGGCAGCAGGGTTCTACTACTTTCAGCTGAGTAACAGAACTGTTTGTGAAGTCTCTTTTAGATACACATGTACAAATACACTCTACAAAAACTTAGCAATTGGAGTAACTTAACTTGGCCTCCCAATCTTCTATTTTTAGTGACAGTACCAAAAAGGAAAGTAGCCTGACTTTCAATACTGCCCGCAGGTGGGCACTTGTACAGGAGACTGCTTGTGATGGATAACAGAAACAGTTGTTCTGAGCAAGAGCTAACAGCAAATCCTCATGATTTGCTTTAACACCACCAGTTTTAGAGGTCGTAAAACTCAGTAACTTCATAGGGAGTTTCATTATAGTACCAATAGACCTGTGCCAGTGCCTGCATCCTTGCTAACTGTAAGCTTAATTGGTATCTGGTAGGAAAGGTGATTTTTGCTGGGTTTTTTGTGACTTCAAAGTTAATGGGGTTTACTCTGTTTTCTTCAATAATTTTAAAGTTTATGTGAAACAAACAGTTTACTGCATGTTAGGACATAAAACAAAAGGCAGGGTACCCTTTTATAATTATGAAACTTTGGGATACATAAAAACATGAAGCGTGAGACACACGAGCAATAGAGGAGGTTGGAGACTTGTCGGAATTGTGTTGGCTTTTATTAGCTGCTAAGATTAAGCTGGTGTTGATTTCTTTTTTATAAAAAAAAGTCTCTGTCAGGTTTACCCAGATGCTAGGAAATCTTTTAAATGGTAATGTGATGCATAGTACTTGCAAATGGATTTGTCAGTTTATTTACTTTATCTAATATAAACAAGCAGTTGTAAAGCAGATTGTATAACTTACATGAACATTCTAAATGAATATTTTAAAAAATGTACTTAAACAGATTTGGCAACTGATCGGAAGCTTTTTCGTCTGGTGTCGAATGACTCGTTTGTCTCCATCCAACCTTCGTTATCCTCTGGACAGGATTTGCCAAGAGACAACAGTGACAAAGCGTGCCTCTCGAACAACCAGCTTGTGGACCAGCCTAAAACCAGTGCATGTGACACAGAAGTAGCTTCGCTTGTAACTCTGCATTCTCACGCATATAGGAAGGATCATAGACCACGAGGTGTACCAAGGACTTCTAGCTCTGCTGTCGCTTTTCCAGATGCTTCATTAAATGACTTCCCTCTCTATCAACAAAGACGAGGACTAGATCCTGTCAGTGAGTTAGAAGCTTCCAAGCCCCCTTCTGCATCCAGAGAGTCCTTGGCTGAGAACTCTTGCATTTCAGGAGTTTTTCAGTTAGATGACATTCTGAAAAGTAGCAGCCCTCAACCATTGGCTAAGAGTGGGAAGAGCAAATCCTTGAAAGCAGACAAAAGTGTGGACAGTTTGAGAAGCCTGAGTACTAGAAGCAGTGGTTCAACAGAAAGCTACTGCAGTGGGACTGACCGTGACACTAACAGTACCATCAGTAGCTATAAAAGTGAACATACTAGCTCAACGCATATAGAAAGTGTGTTGTCAGAGCATGAGGAGGAGTCTCCTAGAGAAGAGAAAAAGGATGGTAAGAAAAAGGACTGTGGTGTTGACTCAGAGGATGACAGTAGTTCTACTACTGACAAAAGGACTAGTAGTGAAAGGACTGCTGTGGAAGTGAGCACTAACAGTGGTGTTCAAGAGGTAAAGGGTTCTAATGCATCTGATGAGATGCACAGTCAGAAAGGTCTTGGTGCCTCTGCTTCAGAAGAGGCCAATAAGAACCCACATGCCAATGAATTGACTACGCAAGCTGACAGGCCACCTGGAAAGGCTGCTGAACAAAGAGATGAGCAGAGTGAGAAACTAGCTGTGTTAGTAGATTCAAGAGCTTCTAAAGAAACGAGTGGAAAACAAAAAGAAGGAGATGTCCGACCAAAATCTTCTAGTTTAATACATCGAACAGCATCTACCCACAAGTCCAGCCGGAGAAGGACAGGAAAAAAGCGGGCTAGTAGTTTTGATTCAAGTCGGCACAGGGAATATGTTTCCTTCCGAGGTGTATCTGGTACTAAACCTCACAGTGCTGTGTTTTGTCACGATGAGGACTCCAGTGATCAAAGTGACTTGAGCAGGACATCAAGTATGCAGTCAGCTCACCAGTTCAGCAGTGATAGCTCTTCCAGCACCACCTCCCATTCATGCCAGTCTCCTGAGGGAAAGTACAGTGCTCTAAAGACCAAATACGTTTCTAAAGAACGTGGGGGCACAGACCCTGAAAATGCTCACAAAACCCACGTAAGCTCTGAAGGAATTAGCAAAAAACGATCTACACGTCGGACTTCTAGCACAAACAGTGCCAAGAATCGTGCCAGAGTATTAAGCCTGGACAGTGGTACTGTAGCTTGTTTAAATGACCCAAATAGTTTAATGGCACCAGGTAACATAAAACAGTTAACCACTTCAAAATCTGATTTGGAAGCCAAAGAAGGAGAGGTGCTAGATGAGCTATCTCTGTTGGGAAGGGCTTCACACTTAGAGTCAGTCACTCGTTCTAGGAATAGCTTACCAAGCCAGGCTACGTTTCCTGAAGGGGAAGAGCAAGAATCAGCAAGTGGAGGTAAGTAAATGACCTACCAGAAGTACCTTGCCGTATTTTGTAATTGAGTCTGGTATCTATGACTTAAGTTACAACTGTACTTAAGCGTCTTCCTGTTTATTCGTTCTTGCCTAGTAAAACTGACAAAGCATTTCCTTCATATTCTCTTGGGAGATCTGCAGAAATGGGAGTTGAATTCAAACAAATGTTATGAAATCTATAGGTAGAGATGTTACGGGTTTGTAACTGGCAGTCTGTTAACCAGAGCTGTATCTTAAAATTATTATTTGTGATCAAATCAGACCTGCTCCATTGTATTACTCAAACTTCAAATTATGTGTACTATTTTAAAAGTTAACAATAAGAGAGAGACTACTTTTGTTTGAAAGATTGTGCAATTTAGAAAATTGGGAACATGGAAGTGATTGTTTGAAGTTACTGCGGCCTCTTAGATGAACTCTCTGGCATGGCTTGAGGTGATACCAAAAAAAAAAAACCAAAAAAACCAACCCAAACCCCTTACCATGCTGCCTTGAATTGTGCATTCTTACCATGGTCTGGTTACTAAGCTGAATTCTCCTAGGGATTTGATTTTGCTTAGCCTTGCCATTGTTAGCTAGACAGTGTTGTTTACTTTGGTTGTTGTTTTTTTTTTTTGTCCTCATTATGAGAACACAATAACCTTCCTGTGCTGGAGAGAGGAATGTAGTTTCCTCTTACTTTCTATAACTATTGCTTTGCTTGGTGTAATGTGAGTATTAAGATTACCTGTAGTAGCTGGTATTAATATAGATTAATAGGGGCATTTAAAAAAAAAAAATTTGTAGCTCTTAATAGTTTTTTGTTTGTCACTTGTTATGATGTTTCTTGTCTAGCCATATTGACTACCTTAACCAGAACGCTTTTTGTGTTATGGAAGATAAGTGGGTTTAAAATACATTTTCAGAGCAGTATGGGATTGCTAATTACCTCAGTCTGACTTTTGGGATTGCTTGAGGGGAATACCTACCAGATAATCTGGATCTTGTTAGCTAAGCACACAAATGCTTCATACAATTGTATTTTAGATCAAGACATAGATATTTTTAAGAAATTGTAGCAAATTTACTGTCCTTGTTATTTAGACTGCCTAAGCAAAGTGTAGTGACTCTTCCATCTTAAAAGGAGAGACTTTTAAGTCGCAGTGAGATGAGATATGACCAATAGTGTTGTGTGTGTGTGGTTTGTTTTTTTTTTTTTCCTCTCTCCCCTGACACTGACATAAGAGCATACTCTAAAAATCAGTACAATTAATTTCTGGGGGTAAAAAAGTGTGCTACACTGAAGTTTAGCTGTGTATTGATTACTGATCAAATTTGACTGTTTTACAATTAGCTCAGACCTATTTAGATGCCTTCACTTAAAAAAAAAAAATAAAATCTGCATATATTGGTACTTCGTTATTCCTAGTAACAGAGTTCTGTAGTAGCTTTAATGAAAGAGTCTAAGTTGCTCTTTTAATACTAACTCTGCAAGCTAAACACTTAACACACATTCTTATTATGTCTTGTTGAAAGTAACAGCTCTTCTTTATGTCTACTGAGAGTAATTTGACTAATAAAAGGTCTGCTTCATGTATTTACTGTTTTGACTCTGTGCTCTCCTTAGCACAAGATTTAATTTCATTTTGGTTTGTGTTATTACAGCTTAAAACTGTTAAGGTTCTCTCCTTGTATGCAAAGGAGGATTAATATACCTTACCTTATAGAACATGTCAGACTTCATATGCAGTCACCAATCGTCAGTAGTCTGAAGAATTGGTGGATGACTGATTGCTGCCAAATATTTTGATTGCTCTTTTAAAGAGTTGAAATGGTGGGGAAAACCAACTGTAACACATTTAAAAGCAATCTTAAAGTTGCAAATCGCTAGCAGTTTAAGCAGGGAAATCTTGCTGTCATTCTCACTGGACTATTCTCTTCAGTTTCCTCTTTAAACTTTGTTGAGGTAATGGTCATTTTGAAGTTGTTAGTATTTTTAATGAATGG
The DNA here is from genome assembly GCF_034638445.1 of Ciconia boyciana. Lineage (NCBI taxonomy): Eukaryota > Metazoa > Chordata > Aves > Ciconiiformes > Ciconiidae > Ciconia > Ciconia boyciana. Next base: position 32,496,257 of record NC_132939.1, on the reverse strand, counting down.
TGAGCACCCAAGTGTTACTTGCCCATGGATTTCAGGCTGACTTTAAGAAGCAATCTGGATTCAGGTTCTCCAGATTTGATGACATTGTATGATTAATAACACTTGCTGTATCTTATGTTTCCTATAGAATAGGATAGGATAGAATAGGAAATATTCTAACCTATCCTATTCTATTCTACCAATAGAATAGGAAATATTTCCTTTATGATTGTAAGAAATTAATGTCTTTCTGCTTTTTTTGAAGGCAGAACAAAAATATCGGTTACTTTTCTTTAGCATTACTTAAATATTTATGCAGTCATGTCTAGTATCAAGCCAGTAATTATTTTGAATTTATCTGTTCATGATCAATCTGAATAATTCCCTTGTGTTGTCCTTCATTTCTACTGGTTTTTATTTTATGTGGTTTTTGTTGGTTTTTGTCTTTTCCCAAATTCATAGCTTATATTACAAGTTTTGTAACACCTGTATATTTAATTGTGGCTTTCTTCTTTGCACTTACCTGTGACTAATAGTAATCAGAGAAAATGTTTTACCTTTTTAGAATCTAAGTTGCTTTATATTTAGTATTTCCCACTATTGAGTTGTCTTCACCTTTTGTGAGTGTTTTTAAAGACATACATGGGTAACATAAATATACATCATGTATGTATGTGTACAGAAATTATTTGAGAAAATTAAGTTATTTTATTTACATGTAGCAGACGAATTACAGAATAAACTTGGTTCAGATTTTCATGAGATCAGAGGATATTGGTTGGATGGGACCTTTAGAAGTTGTCTGGTCCAACCTCCTGCTGAAAGGATTATTTTATAATTTTATATAAATATTTTTTAATTTCTGTGATTGCTTATGATAACTTTCTGAAACAAATATTAACAGATATTGGATAACCAAAAGACCGATGTTAATGCCGCCTCCTCTTTTTCAGTCAGCAGCTTTCAGTTCCTATTTTTCAAATATGACTTAAATCAGTAGTTACAACTTCATTTTATCTTCAAGTCTTTAAGGAGTAAACTAAAAAGTACATTCTTGTTTGTGTAACTGCTAAAATGTGTTTTGTAATGGATATGGCCTTTAGTAATCTTTTACTAAGCAGGATGCTGTATGAACTTGTACATATTTTGCTTTAACAGATACAACTTAGCAGTTTCATTTCTATCTTATTATGCCAGGAAGTGGTGAATGACTCACTTTTTACAAGGTAACTTGTGCATTTGACTAGAAACTGCAGTTCATTAAAATGCAGAAAAACAGCATTTGAAAATTCTGTAATTAAACACATGGTAGATGTATAACAAGAAAATGGAACATGTCTTACAATAGTTGTTATCCTTGTTTAACTACTCAGCATCTAAAAGTAGCTAGTGAATTGATGGGTTATGGGTTAGATGAAGTTGTTTAGATGTCTAAGTGTTTGCCTAGATGTCTAGTGATATTTTGGAAATACCACCTTGATACTTTCCTATGCCTGGTTTCTGTCAAATGTGTGCTATTTCTGGATTGCTGTTCGTGAAGATTTAAAGAAACAACATAATGCCGTATATGACAGTGATGTTTTGTAAAACTGGAGCTGACGTGAAAAGTCAAGTGGTTTCCCCCAGTTCTACATTAACTGTAAAAGATGCACTCTTTAAGTTGCTACTTTCTCTTACAGCTTGCTGTAATTTAAGGTTTACTTATTTACTTTAAGTTCTTGAGTTACCCTTTTGTAAATAAAACTGCATGTAATGTAATGCATTTTTCCTTCTGTGCATTGCATAGCAATATTGAAGTAACAGCTCATACTGTTCTTTTGTGTTTTGTGGTCTGCAGCACATCTCTACAGGAAGGCAAAATAGGGTTTTGTGAGCTTGGATTAGAATCTTGCATTTCATATGACATATGGAAACCTGTTCATCTTTTCAGTCTGCATGTATTCGTATGTATACGCTTAGTGTATCTGCCTGTAATTATTAGACAGTATCCCCTCCAAAGTTAAAAGTACAATTCAGTTCTCTGCTATGCAGCCAATGGTCATGTCAGCTGTTACCAATATATCACTTTTTTTCCTACTATGCTTTTGTTGCATATGGTCTACAGTCATTACTTATTTTGCCTGTGTTGTAGAGCTGTTCCATGCTTCTGATGGCTTTAGTTTGATATGTTTTCTGCAGGTGGAATTAATACAGTTACAGAAGATGTGGCTTCTGGTCTGTTTTCTGGGAGTCTATTGGTTCACATTCAAACGGCTAAACCAAACAGTTTTGCATGAGAAATCAAACTCTTTCAGAGTTTAGAAATGGTAGAAACTGAAAAACGTGTAAAGTTACTGTAATCTGGTTGGGTGTATGTTAGCTGTCTCTGTTCATGTGTTCAGCAGGACACCTCCTGTAACTGGATCAGATTAAGCAGATTAGCCAGTAGAAAGGGCTCTCTTCCATATGACGTTCTTTACTGGAACCAAAAGACTGTATTCCATTACTTGATTTTTACATGTCAGCTAGCAGTGTCATAACGTACACAGCATTTGGTTCAAACATGACATAGAAATTTTCATGTTAGCCTTTCCCAATACCTGGCTTTGAAAGCATAATGATGTCTGTCACCGTTTTTGCATGTAAAGGTTGAGTTTTGCAGAATTACCTATGATTTTGGATATCTTGTCATCTCAGTAGAGGCAATATGTTGCTGTTCAACACTTAGATGTAAACAGTGTTAGGAGTGAAGTGCGAGGCTAAAATGGGGTTCTGCAGTTTTGGAACTTAACAATGAAATAACACTTGGAATGAATCTTGCCTGTACTGTTTGTTAGTCACTACCTACTAAAGCAAAATGCAGTTTTAGTACATTGTGTGGGGACTCCATCCTGCCTGTTTTGTCCCTTTTCTGGAGTTTATGGATAATACAGGGGCTTTCATTAGATGACTTATGACCAAAATAACTACCATCTTCCTGATACTTTGTGGTTTCATAAAGGTGGTGATGGGGAACAAACAAAAACCTCAGGTTTTGTCCAACTTGCAGCAGTGGCTGTTGAGAGCCAGGAATGTGTGTAATTGCTTGGCAAAAGCCCTGAGTACTACTGGTAAGAGACTTTCTGTTACTTGGTAGAAACACACGCCTTTAGTGTGTCATCTACAGAGTAGTAGATATTCTTACCTAAAGTTCTGCAGGGCTGCATAAGGGAAATTCAGGATGCTTGATGAGAAATACATGCCACAGCATTACAGCATATACCAAAAGTTAAAAATTAAGCAAAATACACTTAATATAACTTTGTTTGGTTGTTTTTTTCCTGGGAATATTATTTGACCCTGGTTAAATTCTCTCAAGCCTCCCAGAGAAACCAGAAGCAGTAGTTCTTTCAAAATACTTTGTATTGCTTCAGGAGTGAGTTATTTAAATGTCTTCAATTGGTAGTGTTTGTGCAACTACTTATCGCAATAATTTTTACTTGATTTGGAAAGAATGGTTCAATTTTGTTGACAAGTAGCATGTGTTCATAAATTTGCCAAGTATTAATCTCAAACAGGACTTGAATAAGAATTTTTGATACTTGGTATAAATGAAGCTGCATCTACTAACGTAAGTTTATAAGCCACTTTTTTCATGCTCCTTTGTAGATGTACCTGGATTTCTTATGCATACAGCCGAGAAAGTTCCGAGAGCTCTCTGAACTGTAATGGAGGTGCTCACATTGCTGCCAAATGTAGCTATGAGATGTAATTCCAGGATATGTCAAAGTTGGCTACCAATTAATGTTTGGTGCTATAGTTATTAGGTGGCCATTCAAAGCAAACGTGACTTTCTGGGTATGATATATTAATATAGAACAGCACTTCTGCAGGAAAGGCTGTGTTCTAAAGATTTAAAGTATCTTTTCCTTAAGGTGAATAAATCCAAATATAAAGTCAGAATTAAGTTTCATAAAGATTAATGTAGGTTATGAACATTTGTCTGCTGCATTAACATACTACTAGCTATTGATACCCAAATCCCTGGATATAGGTACTATATTGGGCAGGGGATTGGATGAGGTCATAGCTTTAGCTCTTTGACCCCAAGTCCATCAACATTATATTCAAGAAGTCTGTGTGAGTAACACCTAATGTTTTTAAAGGTGGAGTAATACAGTGGGAAGTACAGTGAAGTAGAATAACTGAGACTCCTAGTTTTATCTTTGGCATTAGTATAGAAATTTTGTCTGTCAAGCTGGTCTGTAAAAATGTTTGGTTCAGAATTCAGAACAGGTGGTTTCATCGTCCTGGTTATTCCCTGCTTGACAGTGTTCTGCTTTTCAGATGGTTGTAGTGACTGGTTTGACGTAATTGTAAATATTCTTCCAGCCTAGTCTCAAACTTGTTTTTTTCATACATTCAACCACAACACTGAAGTCTTGGGCTTTACTTCCCTTGTTTCTCTTTGATTTTTTTTTTTTTGTGACAAGCTTTCCTTCCTAAATTGTGTGTTGTTTTCCTCTGTCCTATTTTCTAGCAATAGTTTATATATTAGAGAGATCCCTCTATTCTTCATTGTTTCTCCTTTGCTGCCCACATCTCCATTCTTCAGAAATTGGCATCAGTGATATTTTTCATTAAATGTCCACAGTAAGTTATAACGCTATAAGCCAGTACTTTGCTTTTTCATCAGAGAAGTATAAGAAATCCCTGCAATTGTATATCTTATAATGGTGCATAATCCATGGTGATTAATAACTGTATTCTGAAGATATGGACTGAACGGACTCCTCCTTTCTACTTGGGTGTCTTACCAGTATGGTTTTTAAAATAGTGTTAGGGCGCATGAGAATAAACTACGAATGCCTCGACTGTGAGGAGAGTGGTGGTGTTAACCCATAAATGCATGTGAGAAGTATGGCTTTTCTCAGGTTTTGAACACAAACGAGATATAGATGCTCAATACAGAAGAGCAAAATTTCAGCTATTTGGCTTGGCAAAGTATGTTCAGTGTCAGAAGACAGATGTCACTGCTTACATGAATGCATGAGCCATAAGCTATTCATTTCAGCTCTCACTGAGAATTTGTAGGGTTGGTCATTACAAGTGGTTGAAAACAGTTAGATCACAATTTCCCATTTGATAGGGAGAGAAATTGCATGTTCCAGCATCACTCAGGTTCCATGCACGTGTTTAACCATGCTTAACCTGACTAATGTTCAAGACCATCTAGACTTCAAGTGATGTATTTTTTTTTTCTTTCCTGAGAAGAGTGAGGGACACTGTTTCCATTGTGTGTGGTGGGTTTTTGGGTTTTGTTTGTTTGTTGTTTCCAGTCAGACTGAAGCTTGCAATTTTTATCCTGAGAACTCTGTGGTTTTTCACATGGATACTTTACCTCTGTATTACCTCCATACTGTATCTTTTCAGGAATCTTATTTGGCAATAATTTATCTGAGGCACTGGGTTTAGCATTTTTGCCTAACAAAAATGAAATGGGACTTGTTGATGCAATAAAATTTGGAAGTTTTGCTTTTTCATCTCATGCTTCTTCAGTTTCCATCTTCTAAGTTTGGGTTAGAAGCAGTGGTACATACATGCAGGGTGACATTGTAGATGTTTTGGCTTGTATGTGTAAATGTTCCTGTTTGAAATAAAATATTTGCATTTTATGTTTCTTAAAGCTAGTTGTGTTGTACAACAATTGTATAGTTGTAGTGTAAAACTTCTGAGTCTTCAGTTCTGTTTAAAATTTTGAGGAACTACAGAGGTTTACATCAAAACCACTTGTGTAGTATAGAAAGAGAAATTTTGGAAGGGCATAACCTGCAGGCAGGGTAGTTCAACCTATGTTCACATATTCCCAGCTGTTTGGCAAAGGATGTGAATTATTTGTTCTAGAATTTTCTCTACAATAAATTTTAGTCCTTTTATTGGGAAAGTATCATTCCAAATGTATGATGACAAAATGATATCCTCATGACTTTCTAAGTGTGTAACTGCTAATTTGGCTTTTTTCCAATCAGAAGTGTAATGAAAGAAAAAAAGGATGAATTTTAATAAACGCGTTCATATGCACAGTTGCATTAACAAATACAAAAGTCAAATTATTTCCTCTTTGAAATTATATGTATTATAGTTGGGAATAGGTGTGGGAGGGTTAAGTTTGCTACAAAGTTGTCATTAGGTCTCCACCTTTTATTTTATTGATCTCTGGGATGTAGGTTTGTATTTCTAACTTGTGCACTTCGGACTTCAAACCTGATTTTTCTGTTTTTGAGAACAGATAACGTTGGGGGACAACATGCAGAAGAAATTTTTACTTAAATTTCTTGACATCAATGAATTGCAATGTTTCAACATAAAAGTTTTAGAATAAAACAAAAAAATAAAAGAGGCTTCAACAACAAACACTCAAGCTAAAAGGCTTGTCTTCCTTTACTGATTTAAAGTATGCAGCAACTGTAAAAATATAACCTACGTTATCTCTCCCTATTGGATCTAGATTTTGTACATGAGTGTAGATGTTGGTTCTTACCTTTCTGGAGTCTAGAGTAACTGGTTTTAAGTAGCAGCATTGGGGAAGTCTGAGTGATGGTCTAAAGATGTTTTTTTTGTTTGTTTTAAAAAAAGCTGTCTTACAAGGATGCTTTTATTTGTTTTTTTAAACATGAAAACACTATGTTACTTTGTAAATATTAAAGGAAGCTTATTTATGTTAAAACAAAGCTATTTCCCTCATGACTAAACTGCTCTCAGAGCATGATAGAGGATAATTTAGGAGCTTTATCTTACATCCTACTGGTGAACTCACAAGTAGCTGTACTGCTCCTTCAAATTAAAGACAAGTAGAAACACAAATAATACATATTAACATAAGTAGCTTTCCATACTGGTATATTTTTTCTTTTTTTTTTTTTTTCTTTTAATCCTGCGTGTTCTTTTAAAATGAGCTGGTTGTTTGTTTCTTTTTTAAAAAAAACCCCACCACCACCAACAAAACCAAACAAAAAACCCCAACAACCAGAAACAAAACCAAACTTTGCTCAGTTTGGCTTTCCACACTTCAAACAAACCGTAATCCTTTCTGCTCAGCTAGGGTTTTTTTTACTTTCTTAGTCATGGTTTCAACATGTAGCTTCTTGAGGTGTTGCATAATGTTAGCAGACTTGGAGCTTGTTGGGCTGAAAAGCTCTGCAGTCTTTTCAAAAGAACTTAAAAGACTTGCTTAGTGATCCTGAATGTCACCACCCACATTCAGGAAGAGTGTGTATATAAGATGTGCATTGAACAAAAGTTTCAAGATAAATCAAAAATACCTTGTTAGATCAGGTAGAAAGCTACACCAAAATCTACTTTGATTTTAAAGGTTAAAGTAAAATAATAAAAAGTTAACAAATGTCAGAACTATTTGCCTGTGCAGCTTTCAATTTAATCCGCAAGTACATACGAATTTTGATTTTTAGTTTTTTTTTTTTAATCTTCAAACATGTTTATCTATGTCATTTTCCTCACAGGACACTGCCTCAGTCAGTGCTTGAGGTAGACTTGCTTTAGTGATAAATTGGAGCTGTGTAGGAAGGACCTCTAGTGTTTCCATAATCTGGGCTTCAGTTATTGCAGAAGGTGATGTTTACTGAATAAAGGATATGAAAAGAAAAACAGATGATGTCAGCGTTAAGTATGCTGCCTTGAAGAATTGCACCTGAATGCTGCTTTTGCTAAGTAGTTGCAAATAGTAATGAAGATGTAATGCTGATGTTTACCATCTTCATTACTATTAAGATGTTTACATTTCATTTAAGACTAGTCATTGTTCTTTATTTTGTGGTGCTTAACTATGGCCTGATTAGCAGAAATGTGTGGAATTGCTTTTGCATCTGAAGTCAGTGAAGCTGTGTTGTGAATATGAGTTTTTATATGCTGATGTATACACTGGAAAAATTGAGCTTTACAAATTGGCACCCAAAATTAGTGGGCAGTTTTGACCTCTTGTGTGTTAACTTAATCCACCAGAAAAAAGTCAAGATTCATACTGTCTTGTTTAGTGTGTTTCACTTTCCCAGTACTTCAAGTATGAGAGCTATAAAGAAATCCTTGAAGAAATTTAGCTGTGTATTAAAACAAAGCATAAAGCCATATATTAAACCACAAGAGAAATGTATTGAATTCTTGCTGAAATACACTGAAAAGGAAGTATCATCTATTCATGCTTAGAATAACAAAAACAGTTGTGGGGGAGTGAGGAGAGAGTGAGCAATCCCACCGTTTTCCTGAAAATATAGGAAAGGACTGAATTAAGGATGTCTTTAACTTTTGACGTTTTGGTAATGAAATGCGTGTAACTTTAACGTTGGTCTTAAAGTGTATCTCTTCATGTAGCTGCTTAACTTTTAAAGCAAACTACAGATTGAAGTTTCGTATAGAGTATTCACTTGATAACCTGTGGTTTATGGGTGGAATTAGATTCTTGTTCCATGCAGTCTTTATTGCTTGAGCTATGGCAGTAATACATAGCAGTAGTAGGTTGCTATTCCCTGTAGACCAGCATTAGATTCTTTGCTGGTAAGTTTTGAAAGCTTAATGATGAGAATGTTGTAACTTGAAATGTGCTTAAGTGAACATGGACTACTCTGCCTGTATTCTTTCTGCCATAAAAAAGCATTGCTCCCTTAGTGTGTGGTTTTTTTTATTTTGGCTTGACACAATCCTTGGTTTTCTCACTGTAGTAACAGGCTTCTTGGCTACCAAGTTGTGACTTCCCCTTGAAGATTTTGATTCTCCTCTTGCACTGACTTCATGTCAAGTTTTTGTGGTTTTTTTTTTTTTTCCTTCTCCTTCACTTGCCTGCCAAAATGTATTTTCTCTGTGACCCATTCATTTGAGCTCTCTAGTGCTCTGCATTCAAATTGGTTAGTAGCTTCCTTGGTTCAGGAGGAAGGCTCTGAGATTGTAGACACACCATGAAGCAGTCCAGATCTGAAGTTGTTCAGACTGTGAGGCTTAGGGAGCACAGGTGGATTTTGGAGGGTAATCTGTGGAAAAATCTTAGCCTCCCTGGAGTACATACAAACTGTTTTTTACAGTGTTGCTTTATAAGTGGAACAAACTTCTTGTTTGTTTTGGTTTTGTTTGGGCAGTTGAAATAACAAAAATACCAATCCTTACAAAGAAGTTATTCTCTCAGTCTCAACCCCCTGCTCCTCCAAATCATAGTGTAACTAGTCTAAAATGAGCAACATGTATCCTTTGGTGCTTATGAGGAAGAAGAAAAAGCAACTCTGTTTTGTCCCCTGAGGAGGTGTGATGAGGTTAACCTCAACCCTACCTGTTTGGCAGAAATTATAAAATTGAGAAGAGAATATTATGGTGAGGAGTGGCAGACAACCTTTCTAGGTTGTCCTTTAGGCTTCTCCTTTAATTATCTATTAAATGAGGTAAAGGGTATTAAATGAGATAAAGGGTGAGATCAGTCTTGTCTCTTCCTGCCCTGTGTAAATGGAAGAGATTTGGATATCCAACTTTTTTTGCAACCTGGCTATTTGGATCTGTGGGTAAAAAAAAAAAAAGCAAGCCGTATATTCAAGAACACACCCACCTCACCCCCCAGCCACCCAAATTTTTACTAATAATTGTGTGTTGTGATCCTGTCTTGAGACAGGTTATTTGAACAGTCAGTGCATAAGCTACTTTTGTTGTTGCAAGTCAAGTTCATTAACTTGGGGAGGGTCAGGGGGAAGAAAGGAGTCTTAAGTTACTGTGTACGTAACTAGGATGGGTTCTTATTTGACCTAAAGTCTGTCTTGATGCAGCAGCACAAGCCAGCGAGGAGACTGTCACATTTCGTCGTGAACGCAGCACATTTAGGCGTCAGGCAGTACGACGCCGGCACAATGCAGGGAGTAACCCTACCCCTCCTACATTGCTCATCGGATCACCCCTCAGGTAGGGTATCTAAATGTTCCACCATATTTAGCATGCATGCAGCAGACCACTTCTCCCCACACCCACCAGTGTTGCCAGAAAAGCACTTTTTACTTCCTTCCCCACCATAACCTCCTTGAGCTGTCACTGCATGTCACTGTGGGCTTGTTGAATTGTGCATGTATATGTGGCACTATTTTCAAAATGATCAGGATAGTCAGTATCTAACACGTTATAGCTGATTTCAGATTGATAACAAAATGAACTAATGCTAACAAACTTAGACTCAGTGTTTTTTATCAAAAACTTTAGAAACTTTTATTTTCAAGCAAGGAGAAAAACCTAAGAAAATATTATTCGCCACTCCTCACCTTGGTTTTTGTTCCTTTAAGAAAGTAAGCATTAGGGAGTAGCACTTTTCATGTCTGTAGATAGTGAGAGATAAGCATAATAACAAAATGGCAGAACATTATAAAGAGCTAAATCGTATGTGCAAAGGTTCAAAATGTAAAATACAGGTAAATCATTGTATGAACATCCTGCAGCTTTTTACAGCAAAAGAGAAATAATGAAGTAATAGTGATGCCTTTGGTACAGAATGCACGGTATTGCTCGGTATTAAATCTAATTGTGTGGCACCTTGCATGCTTTGGCAATGTTTAAAATGTGCTATATACATGTATCCCAGGAGTCCCCAACCTTCACTGGCCCATTTGTTAACAATACTGAGCCTAGTGATGTGTTACATGCAGCATCTCTGGTCTGTCAGCTTGAACAGTAGAAGCAGCAACCACAATAAGTTTTTTCAACTTGTTTTTTAAATCTTTCAATCCCATGGTTGCCTACAGTGTTGGAGAATCTGGTGAACAGAACATTGCCTGTAGAGGAAGGAACACTCCCCCATACATATCAAAGTAATTTTTCCTCCAGTTATGTGATAAATATGCAGGAATAATTGTATATGTTGTGTATTTTAATGATCTTCCTTCATATGCTAAGCTATCTTTTAACAATAGGAGCAGTCTGCTTTTGTGTTTCACGAATACTTGTGTAATCTTTTTAACTGGAAAAAGCTATAGAAGCTGAGCAAATAAGAAGAAAATACTTTACAATAGAGGATGGGGGAGGAATCGTGCCATCTTTGTGGCACCACTGAAATAATCAAGGACTAAGTTTGTAAATTTTCCTCAGGCAGGAGGATTGCAAGAACGGTACCTAAAATCTAACAAACGAAGGATTGACTTGTGCCATATCAAGGACTGAAACTAGTTGGATGTGTTTTTACTGGCTAGTGCAGTACATAGCAGTAATCACATCATTTCAGATAATTTTTTGTTAAGCTTCTGGTCTTGCTGAATGTAGCTTGTTCAACTTTCAGTTAGTGATTTACTTCATAGTGAGGGTTGCTAAAACTTTGCATTCTTTTAGATCTCTCTTGCTGTACTCTGTATTGCATTCACTTGCTTCTGATACTTTTTTCTGTGTTCTCCTTTTTTTTTTCTTTTTTAAAAGGAGGGTAGTATAGTTTTGTGTATTGGTTCACAAGAGGCTGTGCAGACTAATCAGAGCTCCTTAACTGCGCATTAGCCAGAAAACAGTGAGTCGTCTTTCTCTTAGACAAGTAGAAAGTAGGGCAAATAAAGAACTCTGTTTTAAACTGAGGCTGACAGCTGCCTCACTTTCACATGCTAGTGCAGTCATTAAGGTTCCCATGGCTTAAGCTGGACTTCAGTGAGAGATCATGAGAAAACTGAAGTTGGCGGAAGTAACTTTTTAATCAGACAAGATGTTCAAGGGTGAAAAAGTGGAACAAATATTCTGGTCTTGTATTTCCTCTATGCATCTTCCAGTTATATACATTTGTTCCTTTCGAAGTAAAAAACCAAACAAACTAAAAAACAAAAACAAACCCAAAAAACTGTAACACTCTGTACTTTCTCTGACATAATGACACACGTTATCAAAAATACTTGTATTATAAACATACGTTCAGAATTAAATACTTAATGAGGTTACTTTGCTCAAAGCATTGTTTGTGATGCTAAATGACTGTCCCTTGGAGTGGAGTTAAATTGCCTTAGTCCATCCAAACACCAAAGTGCTTTCAGATTTGTTTGATATAAATTCTATTTGAACTACCAACTGTGGAATGTGTCTGAAAAATTGTTCTGATTTCTAGATGAATAGTCTGAAAAAACTTTCCTTTATATGGGTAGCTTAATTTTAGTGTAAATTCAATGTGTTGCTGGAAGAAGAAACCCTTAAAGATTTAAAAAAAAAAAAAAAAATGCATAAGGAAGAAATGTGAAGAAATACAGAGATTTTTTTAGCCAGTTACCAGCAAGATCCTTTCAAAATATCACCGCAACTGTACTGGCATTACTTGTATACGCTAGTGGTGAGCTGCTTTGGTCTAGTTCCTGATATTGCTAATCCATATGACTTCAGATGTTAAACTTCTAACAGTATTAGATTTACTAATCTTCAGTTGCCCTGATGTTACGTCTTTCTTATTCTTGCCAGCAAAACTTTAATCTCCTAATCTTCTAACTCTGGCATAAAATTGGATGTCGTGGGGATGTTCCCTTAGAACCTGTTGAGTTCAACCTGATTTTTTTTTTTTTAATTTCCTGTCCATTATTGCAATTACTTTTCACTTTCTCTGTGGAATGTTTAGTAAAAGAGACAATGGCATTATATATGTGTGTGTGTTTGGCAATGGTAGACACTTAAGTGAAACCTGGTCTAGTAAATTCTGCTGGTTTCATACTAAATTAGACACAAGAGTACTTTGCCTGGTAACTTAAAAGAAAACAAAAAACAAACTCACAAACCCACCACAAAACAACCAACCACCCCTGCTTTTGTCCTGCCTAAATGTCAACAGTGTTTTGGGCACTTTAAACATAAGTATGCATTGGCATTCTATGTAGTCAATGGTGTATGCATGCGTGTCTGATATGAGAACATAAGTGAGTGTCTGAAGCAAAATTTTATTTTTATAATTATTAATTAGAGAATAAATGTATCTTTTGCATATCTGTGCAATCTGTTAATGTCAGCTTTTTTTAATTGTGACAGATATGGATAACCACTGAAAGGGCAACTTTGATATACCTTTTGATATGTAGCTGCTTTTTAAGTATTGTTTAGCATTGTTTTGGTGTTGCTCATAATACTTAAGGGAGACAATGAAGGCTGGCACATCTGTGAGCTTCCTTAGGTCTTTTGTTGCCATGTAGCTCACTAAAAGCCTTGTGTACAGCAGCAAAACACTGAATTTAAAGTTCAAATTAAAATATGTTAGACTAATGAGTTGCAATTTTTTACCTCATGAACTGTGTGCATGTTTGCTTTATTTTGCATGAGCTTTTCTTAACACCTATTCTTATATCCGTATTTTGTTTTCCAGTGGTGCTCTAACAAAAGAACTGAAAAGTAGATGTTCTAGAAAATATTGATAAAAGCAAGTACATCAGATATAACCCCTCAACTCGTAGTTGAGATCTTGCTTTTTGAGCTCTTGCTTTTTCAGTTGCCTCATTTGCCGACTGTAGCATCACACTGTAAACAGTGAAATGTTAAAAGCAACAGGTGATAGATTGTTTTTCAAAAGTGTTTAAGATATTTTCCAAAGTCTTTAAAAGATGAAGTCTTTGTCTAAAAAAATTTAATTTCATCATGTCCCACAGCTAATGACTGCGACAGTAACTTCTTTAAATGCACAAAATGAAGGATAATAAAAACTAATCTTGCAAAGTAGATGTGATATACAAGTGTAAACATAATGTATTCTGATGCTTTGCCTGTTTAATATTAAACAAGCTATTAAAAAAATCTAACTTTGTTAAATAGCTTTATAAAAGTTTTGCAATGAGAAGGCTGTGTAGAGAACTAACATTTTCAAGCATTGTCTACTCATGGCTGTAAACTTACAAATTTCTCTGAAGCCCCAGTTGGCTTTTAAAACCTGTTTTTTGGTGAAGGTATGTGTCTGGGTATAGAAGAATTTCTTTGCGGTAGTAATACTGAGTAATAAAGCTTTTGCTGTACTGTCAAAATAACTTCAAAACAGACTTAAAGCCAATGAATAATTTGTTATAAGCATTCTTAATATGTTAAAAAAATTCTGAATCCAAATGTTTAACTACAGTTATCTACAAGGTCTGTGGTAGTGTATGGCTACTAACAAAGCTTAAAGACATATTCTAGTTAGAGTGCAGATTAATAGCAAGAAAGGGGATGTTATTGTGACCAAAAAAACCCCAAATGGCCAACTAAACAGTTGATCAAGTCATACCTCAATGAGCAGAACAGACCCTAACTATCGTGAGAAGGCTGGTATAGTCACTACTGAAACATAGTACACCTACTATGTACACCATAGTACATAGTACACCTACTATGAGGTAGACGATACCTTGGGTTAGTCTATAATTAGACTAACCACCAGTAACTTGCTTTTGCACCCACAAATTAAGACTTATAAGAATATACTCGGGGAGATGTTAGACAGCAATACTACTTCTAAGAAGTAGGACAGGAACTGTCTCTCTAGATTACTGACGTTAACTAGTGTCCAAATATTCTGCTACGCGGCACTCATGGGTTATCTTAACCCTAATAAGTAGCTTCTTAATGCTATACTCTTTTAAGTTTGCCTCTTTAAAGTAAAAAGTCTTGTTTTGCTTCACTTCTAGCTATTTTTCTCTTCTTCCTGGTAATGTGTCCCCAATCCGTGTTTTCTCGTAGCCTTCAAGATGGTCAGCAAGGCCAGCAGCCCTCCTCCCAGGTCAGAGTGCAGTCCCGCCCCCCTTCCCAGGCAGCTGTGCTCGGCGCTAGCGCCTCCTTGCTGGTGAGAAATGGGAGTGTCCACTTAGAAGCATCACATGCCACTGCATCTGCTGTAGGCGGTAGCAGTTTGCACGATGAACTTGGTATGCAGGCCTTATGTAACCTTGGTGACATGGAAGTTTTAATACGGCAGATATATCGGTAATAATGCGGTGAAAATCAGCTAACCTTAGCTTTGTTTCTGAATCTTGTAGGTGCGTTTCTTAGAAGGCCATATTGCTCATAAATTCCTTGCTTTTCACAGTTGCCTTTCCAGGCACTTTCTCTAACAAATGCACAATGGGAAACACTTTAAGGATGCATAGATACAAATAGTGATGGTGCAATAGCTTTCATGACTTCAACAGTGTAACACGTGTAATGCATAAGTTTTCTTGTGTTGTCACAGGTAGTTGGACAGAGGTTGATACCAACTTTGAGGAACTTCTGGTTCCTGAAAAAAAAGTTTGTTACCGTCCCTAGGAATTCTTGATCTTACTTTTTTAGATGAGTCTTGCTTAGCTGCTGTTTAAAAAAGAAATCCTCATGTAAATGAGTGCTTTACTTTACATGTACGCTTTAATTTAGGAACTTGAGATAGAAGAAAATCGGGACTCTTTCTTATATCAAATGCCATCATTTCATGGAGCCTTATAGTGCCCCTTAGTTCTTCATGGTCCATTTTATGTAGTATTCTTAACTATTTATTAACTTCCATGCAGCTAATAAAATTGCTAGGGAGAAGGAAGTTAAGATGGTCATAATAAATGACTGGTCTCCTGCGACATAGTAATGCAGGGGCAATGTGGAAAAATTCCTGGCAGGAATCTTTGCAGCTATCTGTACATGGCCTGAATTACTTATGACTTCAGCATTAATATGGAATTCTTCCTCGAATTATTAAAATGGGCATCTTTAGAACTGACAGCTATTAGGGAAAGTATTTTGAGCAGCTGTCAGCTATAATAACTTAAAAGTACAGGTTAGCTCAGAACACTGACAAAACACTTGTTTCAGACCTTACTGTAACCCAGTAGTAAAAGATAAGTGAATTGTCATCTTATTCCACTAGTGGGGAAGACTTCAAGAGTTGCTAGTCTGTGGTACCTCTTTAAATAGGAGTTTGGCTAACAAGTTGCCATTCTTCTGCACCATCTAGCTGCAATATAAGGAAAAAATTGGAAAATTGGAATATAAGGAAAAAAATATAAGCAAAACTGAAAACAACCCTGACATTCCCTGAGGTGATCTACAAAATTTAACTACAGTTGTGCTAAATACACACAATCTACTTATCAGATAATTTTTGTTTTAGAGTCTGTGGCCCTACTAGTTTCTAGATAGAAAAATCGAGACCTGTATCTCAATGCTTGTATTTATCTCTGAACTTTGAAAGCTTATCACATGAAACTACAGATTTCTTTATTTAATTTGGACTCTTTTGTTTGGAAAAAAAAATATATTGGAATATAACTCTGAAATTCAGGGATACTGATTATACCTATCCAAGGTTAATGTTGAGATTTATTCTTAAAGCCACCATTATTGTATTTGAAGGATTTGGTTCATCTTACCCAAAATAATACAATCAAGTTTTTTATAGAATTCAAGATTTAATACACAATCTCATTAAGTCTGAGTTATTTAAGAACTTTGATTTCTACTACAACATAGTAATATAAGTGGAGCATTTGAGAAATTCAGCATTGCATTCAGGCTCTCTAAAAAGACATATTCATTGCCCTTGGTGTGTATTAAGAGTCTTCAGAAATTTATATCGCTAAATTCTTCTGAAATTTTGTGTGTACTGTGCTTACAGTTATATGGGGCAGCTCATTGTCTTTGGGAGGCACAAAACTTCCAGGATCTGTGCAGTTAAAAATCTGATGTATAATAGGGATTTGTTACTGATTTGAAGCTCTGACCATCTCTTTAGAAACCTTCCATGCATGAAAGCAGCTATTATAGGCAAGATCTGTTTTTATTATTTTTGGGAAAATAAAATTTTCTAGTTTGTGTAGCCGGCTTTGTGTGACAGGTACTATCTTTTGTTAAGAGTAAAATAGTTGGCAAAATGGTGCAAGCTTTCACATGCATGATTCCTTTATCAGGCCTGACAAGAAGGGAGAGTATCTTTTCTTATAACTGGTACATGGTTGTGGTTTGGGTTGGTTTTTTTTGTGGGTTTTTTTTGTTTGTTTGTTTGGGTTTTTTATCCTCAGAGACGAAGTAACACTACTGCTCTGTTTCCCTTAAGTCTAAGGCTGTTAGTTTTGCTCTGTTGTCCCAAGATACCTTGCAGTGAAAGATGAACCTGTTACTTTACTTTAGATTGTGTATTGTTTGGTGGTGGGGGAGGGTTGTAGTTTGTTTTTTCTTTAACTTTTGTTCTGCTGCTGATCAAAGCAATGCAGGTGATATGACCAGTTCTTTGTCACTGTGGAAATCGCTGTGACTGCCGAGGGCAGAAAACATACAGGCTGGGGAAGACAGGGAAACAAAACCTGATTTACAGCAACTGGAAATATAAGTGACAAATGTAGTAGATGGGGTTATATATCTCTGTACAATGTATATAAGAATTTCTTTTCCTTCTGAAATTCTGTTAGCATATTGCAGCCCTTCTGGAAGACAAACAGGGCATGTGTTAATTTACTTTAAAAGCCCCCACATAAAAGCCCCTTTTTTTGTGCACCAATGCAGTATCTGCTTCTACGTTCTTTCCATTTATATGTTGATGTCAAGCTGCAGCCCTTAAGACACACAATTTTTATTTTCTTGTTTACTTTAAAGATCAAGTCTGTTAACTTGATTCTGGTGGCTTATTTTATGAAGGATGAACCTTACTGTATTATACCTAGCCTACATCCAGTCTGGTGACGACTAAAGACAACTATCCAGTTGTCTTTAACTGGGCATTGTCCGGAGAGTAAGGCAAGAGATGCTTTAAGACATTATCTTTAGGGATCCAGGTTCGAAGTAGAAATATTTTATGAATTTTTTATGTTGTTTTGTGAGGGGTGAGGGGGAAGGAACTTGGAAGGATGGAAAAGAAGCTTAATGTGGAGCAGTAAACATGAAGTAAATCATAGGAGGAACTCAGGACAGAAAGGAAAGGTGGCAGACCAAACACCATGATTATAGGCAGGATTAATATAATATGAATCCAGAAAGCAGCAAAACACATACCATGACTTAAGTGAATGACAGTCTTCAGAGCAGTGTGGCAGTACTGATGCCTTTTTTCTCATTAATATCTGATTCTTGAGACATGTAGGTGATGGGTGGGATTTTTCAGTGCTTGCAATGAAGGCTGTAGGTGTTACAATTTGTAAAGTAGTTAGGGATCCAAGTACTGAGTTAGTAGAACAGATGCCCAGTTTCTGAAACTGGGGTGAAGTAACAGCCTCTTGTCCTCAGCTAGATGATGATTTTTTTTTTTTGAGGAGTATTGCTTTTGTGCTTAGAGAGAACTGGTCATCTGGAGCTTTACAATACAGTTACACTGCTATGTTGGACTTCTGGTTGTATCACTTATATGCAAGTGATAATAATTCAGATTTATTGAAGTATTTTAATTTGTGAAGGCAGTTGGATAGTCTTGAAGATCAAAACTTTTCTCTAAATAGAAATATATTGATCACTTTTTAAATTAAAAACAATTTAGAATCAGTTCCTCAATACCTTTTTATAATTAAGTAGACTTAATTTATTTGGGATGGATGGGGGAGTATTTTCAAAGGTACAATGAGAAAATAAATACTTCCTATTGTTCCTATTGAAAATATCCCTGTTGTAGTTTGTGGAATTCTGCGTAATAGGTAAGTTACTCTTTTGACAAATTTTGTATAGAAATAAAAAATGAACCGCATTGAAGTGTTCTAACTGAAAACTTGTAAGCCTTCATACTGCAGCTGAAGGTAAAATTTTGGCCTTTGGAAATGATAGCTCCTTGCCCGCTACAGAGTATTAAAATTCTGATGGCTTTGTTGGTTTTGCTGACTAAGGTTTTAAAAATATTGTCATAAGTAGTTGATGAATATATCTTAATGATCTAATGATGATGTAGGCTTCAACATGTCAAAAAGGTTTAGCAGTTTTCAGAACTAGTTTATGAGAGGCTTAAAACAAGGTAATATTTATTAGATGGAAAACTGGGAAATGTGCTGAAAATAACTTGACTGAGGAAACCATCAGAGCACCATTTTAGTTGGATCCTGAGCCACTTAAGTCTTCCAGGTTTCATCTGTGTAAGCTCATCAGCCTGTTGCTTTCATTGATTCCGTAACTGTTGAACACCAGTTTGTACAGTGTGAACTGTTACGTGGTTGTCTCTGGACTTAGTGGTGAGATATTTTTGCCTTTTGAAACAAGGAAACTTGTTTCAAAGGAATTGCATTCATCTTTTCCGCTCTTCATGTCACAACAAAGGTGTATTTTAGATTTGTGAGCCTGAGTATCAATGACTTGGTTTTGTTATTTTTGTAACCTGGTCCAAACAGAATATTGTTTGGGTGACTTTAATTTGCTAAGAACTCACAGCTCTCCCTTTGAGCGGAGCCAGGGGGAGAAGTTACAAGCACGTTAGTGGACAAACGTGCTATTGGCTGTAATTCTTGATTTGAAAAATGAACCTTTGAGTCTGCCATTTGTTCACAACTGGATAAAACTACAGTCCTTAAAGAAAAAATTTCCTTAAGCTTCTTCAGTGTGATGCTGTTAAAAATATTTCAGAGAATGCTGTGGGAGTTAGGAATGGGAGGGAGAGAAAATTACTAGGGTGACTAAAAACGCTAGGTATATCCATACGTATTGAATCTTGTGAGCATTGGGATCCTTCATTAGAGTTTGAGAGTGCTGTGAGGAAGCCGCTGTTATCTTGCACAGTTTTAAAAGTATTTAATTGATAGGACTTGCAGAGTTCAGCCATAGCATCTCCAGTCACACCTTAGGGTTTGTGTCCTCAACAGCACTGAATAGTCCTGTCATCTTTTCTACTCTGGATGAGTTGAGGCTTTTCTGGAGAGCCTTTTGATCTTAAAAAAAAAAAAAAAAAAAAAAAAAAAGGAGGGGGGGGGATATGACAGAGACAGGCAACTTCGTTTTATTGAGAAGCCATGCTTTTTTGACAGAGAGCTAACTTTGAATAGGAAGTTTATATAAGTGATGGTGGGGGGTGAATTGCAAATATGGCAAAACCTGAGTGTGTTTTGTAGTTTGTGTGTAAACAATTGGAATTGTTTTGTCTGTTTGCTACATCTCTTTATTAACCAGGTTTGTTTTATCCCACCGCAGCCATGCAGTACTTACAGCAGCAACACAAATGCAGTAAATTTTGACAGATTCAAAGATGGGTTGGATGCGAGGGAACTGTAGATATTTTCTAATGTGAAGTGTTTTACGCTATTTTTTTTTCCATAGTTTGAGATCCTCTTCAGACACTTGACATGAGTGTAACAGTTCAGTAAACTTCTTTTGAAACAATACATCAGATATATTTATCTCAGCCGAGGAGAATGGGAAGTTATATCTTGCAAGTAGTATATTCTAATTTTTGTGACTAGAATGTCTTTAATTTAAAAAATCAGAAAGTTTAATTTCCAGGTTCTCAATTCAGTAGTGCAAAAACATGAAGAATGTAACCCAAACTTGCCTGTCTCTTAAGGACTGGTTGCATGGAAGACTTTTCAGTAATAAGTCATGCATAATTTTGTCCTGACTAAACCTCAAGTGTATTATCTAATCCCTTCATGTTTGGTGTTGAAAATTTTGTTACTGATGCAGGTGAGGAATAGTCCTGTGTAACTGAGGTTACTTATTAGTTGTGGGGAGGAAGATTCCTAATGTCTTGCACTAGTTTAAAATTTAAACTTCAGTAACAACTCTTTACTACACCATGCATTAAAAACCAAAGGATATTTAAAGTGCTTCATTAAAATCTTAACTATTGAGGAAAAACCCCTAACAAGTGAACTTTCTACTTGTATTTCCTTACAAATGCCTATAGCAGATGTAATTAAATATTGAGAGCGAGCTGTTGCATTACTGAGCTCTGACACACGCTGTATGTGACTCCTCAACTATGTAGCTGACTGTCTTGTCAGAACAGTTCGTCTTATCACAGCTGCGGTATGCATCTAGTAGGTCTGAAGTGCCCCCTCTGAGGGTAGAAAGCTTTATGAAGATATTTTCAATATACCAACATTTTTCCTTAGTTTCACTGGCTTTAATCATCCAGTTCGAGGTCTTTAAACTTCTCACTTTCAAACACTTCTAAATCGAACTTAATTGTCTGTGGCTCTGAAAAGAAGTTGGAGCAAGATCATAGTGTGTTTTTAAAAAAAAAAAAATCAAAAAACACTATATCAGAAGCAGGTTATGTTCTCACAGAAAGGGGAAAGAAAGGGGAAAGGGAAGCTCTGATCTTGTTAGGTATTTCTCCTGGGACTGCTGGTTATCCTGTATCAACAGGAGAAAGAGCTGCAAGACATGTAGCTGAGAGGTGTACACAGGTTTTGCTTCAGATGTTCCAAAGTGGGATTTTTTTGTTTTGTTTTGTATAAGCAGATCTTAAAAATATTGCATGCTTTGCATCATGGCTTAAAGAAGGGGTTTTGAGCTAGAAGAGATGGAGAGGTTGGCAGAACACTTCATATGAGATCACAGTTTCAAAATCAGCTTCCTGCATTCAGAGCTGAAGTATATTGAGCCTGACTTTCAGGGGAAATTACAATGCTTATCTCTCTGATCAGACTATTGTGGGAGAAGGGCACTGTAAAAACATATTGTAAGTAAGGTAATTTATTATTTGAGTTATAATATCTGGCTACTTTTTTGTTAATTATATATTTAGGAATAGCTTGATATTGTTCATTAAAAAAGTTTTTAATAACAACTTTAGGAATTTGTGGTTAATGGAGTTACAGTAACTCCAAATCGTTTATCTGAGAAGTTAGTTTACAGTATTCTGTTCTTACACTGAAGTGTTTGCTTCTGGCTTGTAGAATAAATCTGCCATTCCTTTTTTAGTTTTTCCAGAGATATAACTTAGGAAGCATCTCTGGCCACTTCTTACACTCTGTGTTTCTTTCCAAATAGACATATGCTTCTCAAAAGAATTTTATTCAGGACACTTGAGGAATCTCTGCCTTAGCTAAATGCCATGGTTCTTAAAGGCTTATAACGAATGATTTACTGATTGTTCTACTGGGGGTGGGGAAGAACGGAAGAAGCTGGTCATTGCAAGTTGTTCACCTGGTTATTCTCTAATGGAGGGGGGAAGGGCTTACATTGTGCTTCAGTTGTGTTAATGGTGACAACTTGTAAATACATACTCTTAAAATTTAATTCAGTATTGCAGTTTACTGTATATATGTCATGTAAAATGGTATGAAAGAGGACTGAGTAGCTAATGTATTGTCTGCACTGGTGAAACAATGTGTAATCAAATTTTTATATTCTGACACTGACCTAAACTTAGATGTTTAAATTGATCTCAGTAGTAAGTTAATAAATATAAACTAGTGCCAGTGGGATGAAACATTATGAAATTTTGACCTGCTTTTAACCTTTTCTTTAATAGGTAAGTTCAGTTCTACGCTCTACGAGACAGGGGGCTGCGACATGTCACTTGTGAACTTTGAGCCAGCTGCAAGAAGAGCATCCAACATCTGGTGTGTGTGAAGGCCAGTCAAGAGTGATGATTCTTGTCTTACTGCAACAAAATCTTTGATTTTAATTTTAGAAGGTTATTTAGTATGGACTACAAAAGAATTAATATAAAATATTATCCATATACTTTTACTTTTGAAACCTAAGTGATTTTTACTAGAAGATGACACTAACTGCATAAATAATCTTCTCCACTTAAATAAATCTCAGAAAATGAAGACTACTATCAGCTTAAGCAATAAATGTCCAAACTGGGAACCTGACAAATGGATTTTTGATTAGCTTATAGAAAGTCCTTTCTTAAAGGATTTAACCCAGGTTTTGGGAAAGTGGGTGGCTGTTGATCCTAATGGCTTTTAACTTATTTACAAATGAACTTCCAATTGTGAAGCAAATGTAAACTGATAAATTGGTTCTCAAGTTCATAGATGGCATGAAACAATACATGGAAGTGTTAACATGCCTGAGGTTAAAATTTGACTTACAGTTGAAATAGCCAGCTACATACTGGAAAGTTCATCTGCTGTTGGAAAGATGCCCTTTCTCTCTCTGAAGGGACAGGAGGCAGAAGAAAGAAAAACAGCCCGAAACCTCCTGTGCACGCTCCCTGCCCCCCCTCCCCCCTTCACTACACAGAACTGCTCTGAAGCTGTTGCATCATGCTGAATGCTACAAATTCCCACTATGTGTAGGTGAAATAGCTATTGGAATTATGGAGTAATGAATATAAAAGCTCCCATCTTCAAATCTTTCTTGTGAAAGTGTGCAAGTGCCTTTTGTAGAGTTGAACTTAGACAAAAAGTTCTGTATTTCTTGCACAAAGCTGCCAATGCTTGCCTCTACTGCTTGCATGTTCCAGATGCAATGGCTTTGCTGATGGCTGCTGTTATGAAGTTATATGTGCTAATGGAAGGAACAAACTGGCCACATCCAAACAATCAGATCTTAGCTTTAGAGAATACTTGAGTTTCAGTGAAGTAAAATTGATAACAAAGAATGTTTTTATCTTAAGGCAAGGAACTCAAGGGAAGTTGCATAAATTTGATACAAGTCTTACAGCCATGTGATTTACATAGAAAACAAACATCCAAAAGCTATCCAAAATTGGGGAAAAAAGCAATGGTTGGATATGGACTCTCATACAGTAAGAGAAATTTCTCTTCATCTCTAATGAATGGAAATTGCAAAGTAATTTTGCTCTTCTTACCAGAGGTTTATTTAAAGTTAAGTTTTTCAAAAGCAATTTAAGATTAAGTAACTCAGTATACTCGTGTTAAGTATGTACTATCTTTGGCAGTTTTGGGACCTTGGTAAAAACAGTATAGAATTAACAAAAACTCTGTAGGTGAACACACAGTGGACTGTGCACTCCTTTAGAGATGTGATGCGTGTTTACACATCAGTAGCTAACAGATTATAAAACGTCTTTGTTCAGGTGGAATAATTACTATTATGATAATCCTTGTTAGACAACTTAGGGACTAGGCATTGAGAAAATTATACCAAGGGTAAGGGTAAAGAGTCTCCTGATTTACTATAGCTACAGAATTTACCGCAATACACAAGACTAAGTGGATACTTGTATTTAAAATATGTGATCAAAGGAAAAACTTAAAGAAAGATTTTTAGCTAAAATTTGCAAGGAGTCAAAATTAATTTGTGACACTAGAAAATTAGAATGGCCTGTTGAAATAAAATGTAGTTTTATAATCTGAAGTCTTTCCCCT
Source organism: Ciconia boyciana (assembly GCF_034638445.1). Lineage (NCBI taxonomy): Eukaryota > Metazoa > Chordata > Aves > Ciconiiformes > Ciconiidae > Ciconia > Ciconia boyciana. Next base: position 32,472,162 of record NC_132939.1, on the reverse strand, counting down.
GTTCTTATAGTGACACGGACTCTCACGTATCGAGTTCTACCTCAGTTCGCTTTTATCCACATGATCTAGTAAGTTTTTCTTATTTATTTTTAAAGCATGCAAAAAATCAGAAGACTTTCCAATTTTATAGCACTAACTAATCATCCTATATGGTAGTTCTTTGTTCTTAAGAAGGATTTTTGCCTGAGTTTAAATGAAGATAAAGTATTTATTTATTATTGCAGTGTCTTCATATATACATACAAATTCATCTTTCTGCATAGCACTTTAAAATTTAAATATAAACGGCTTCCTCTGATCTAAATCATAGTGATTTTTCTAAATCACGTGGAAATTGGATGTTGTGAGATACCTTGCAAAGGTTTCCAGAGATGACTGGACAACTTGGACAGCGTTTTCCTTCTGTGTGTTACTAAGATTAGCAGGCAGCAGAAAGAATAAATTTTGTGTTCTGACCAAGAGAAACTTCAGTAATTTCCCTGAAAGGAATTTAAAAATCTGTTGTTGGAATCTGCTGTACAAAATTTTAATTCATATGCAAGGAGCGACTGAGAAAAAAGGCAGAGGCTTACGCTGTTTCATACTACAAATAGCTTTAGAATTCCTTAGTTTTGTGATCTCAACCTTTTATATTGTTGTCAAGTCCAGACATATCTGTACTCTTAATTCTGAAGTCTGATATTGCTGTGTCATGAAAACAGTGCAAATGGTCATGGTTTTTAAGCTAGAAAACCAAAGTAGAGTATATTGAAGTACCTAATGACCTAATCAAGAGGGAAAATGGAATATGTATTCAGCATTTGGCAGAGGGAGAAAAAGACCTCCATTTACCTGACCATGCTTTTCATCAAGAACGTGCTCTTCAAACCTGGTGTCTGCTAGAGGAACTTTCTTTCCTTAAAAAGTTGTCAAAAAAGCACCTGTTTTCTGACGCAGCTTATCTTAGATAGTATGTTGTGTAATTTTGAAATGCCTTTAGAAAGGGAATGTTCCATTTTTGCTGTTTTTATTAGGATCTTTCTAGGAAGGAAAAGCTGGCTGAGCATAGTTACAGTACACTGATGCTTTAAGGAGTCATGAAAAGCATTTTCAAAAACGAGAAATCGAATGTTAAACTTTAAGATAATTGTAAAACAAACAAACAAAAAAACCCCCAAACCAAACAACAAAAACAAAAAAAAACACAACCCAAACTATAGTTTTGACTCTCAAAGGCAATATGAGTATTTAAATTTTTCTCTTTGCTTTAAAAGATTATGAAGATTTTTCATTAAATGACATTTTAATGATGATATTGTTTAAGAATAAAGGGCAGTGCATTAAGATGTTTCTTGGCCTGTTAATGAAATTTAAAAATTGGGTTAGATGACACGTACATACTGTAGTAACTTTACTTTTTACCCTGAGTACTCTCCTTAAATGTCCTTTATGGTTGTTAGCATTGCTGTGATATCAAGAGAACTCTAGACTGACAACCTACAAAATAAGTGAGAAATATAGTCAGTCACAAATAGTACTTGACTAGTTAGGGAGAGCTTTTTTTTAAGTTTGTCTCTGAGTGTATTCTGAATGTAATGAGTTTGAATTTGACCACTGATGCATGCATATGTTGCTTTGTCATGCAAAAAAAACCTTTTGGCATGGGTGTGCATGCAGATTAGCTGACTATAAGAAACGTGTTGTACTTTATTTAAATTCAGAATTGGATTATTCTTGTAGTGTACATTATTCCTGTTCACGTATCAGTTTACTTGTCTTCAAATTTGAAGTTTTCAGGGTAAATGGGATAATGTGCTTGGAAGATGTGTTCGTACTTCATTTGAGATAAAGCATATGCTAAAATGCCAAACAGTTGTGTTGTATGCAAACTAGTATTGCTGCTGGTGCTATGCATTTGCCATGATAAGGACAGGAAAAGTAAGTAGAAGCCTTAGAACTGGCAGTGTTTAACATATAACATCTTAAAAGTTAAACTAAATAATTCTAGCGTTTTTTTTCCAAAGCAGTTTTCAGTAGAATACAGTGATATAATAAAATACAGTGATCTATAAAAATTAGCTTTTGTTAATACTGACTTTCTTTTAGCTTTCTCTTCCTCAGATCAGGTTGAACAGGCTGCTAACCATGGATACAGATCTGCTGGAGCAGCAAGATATTGACCTGAGCCCTGACCTTCAGGACCACATGCAACCTCAAGAGGAAGCAGCTCAAAAAGTCAAGCAGTACTATCGCTTTTGGATCCTGCCTAAGCTTTGGATTAGCATCAGTTTTGATAGATTAACTCTTCTGGCTTTATTTGATAGGTGAGATCCTCGTATGTTACTAGACCTCAGAAAGTAAAGATTAAAAAATGGTAACTAAACTGTCAATAATACAGCTAAAGCTATCCTTAGAGAATTGTACTTATTTTAATGTACTCTGAAAGATGAAAGAATAATACAAAATGCAGTTTTTCTAAAATAATGAAGGCTACTGTCCCTTTTTCTCTGGCAATGCTAAAAAGGGGGGGCGGGGGGGAACAAACCACCAAACTGCCAAAACCCCCCAAAACAAACCCCTCACTTTGCGTGAGTGGGGCAGTAACATATTTGAATGGTCAGAAAGAGAGATTTGTTGCTAATCTTTAAAGCTAAAAAGTAACCTTCTCCAAAAAAATAATTTAAAGGGTCTAGAACTTGGTATACACTTAAGTTATTTCAGCAAGTAGAGAGAGTTTATCTGCTGTTTCAAAGCATTTTTCCAAAGGGTCATCTAATACTGTAACCTGTTGTCCCTGCTGCATTTACCTAGTGGAATAAAATGAAGGTGACCCCCCAGTTACCAGCTTTTGGAATATATAGAGTATTTAAATTTTGGTAATGAACTTCCTTGAGATAAACAATATAGTAGTGATTCTGCCCAAGCAGAAATACTGTTAAATCTGTTCCTAAGCACTGCCAATATCATATGGAATTCTCTTTATTCCACTTGGCATATCTTAGCCAAGTGTGAGAGTATTTTCAATTTCTTCATTAGAAAATCATGAATGACAGATTATATACAGATAAGCTATCATGCATATATTTTTTACAGGCTTGTAATTATCCCATGTGGGCCTTGAATATAGATTTGTGTTACAGACTATGCTTCTAGTTGAGCATTTGAATTATTTCTGAAGTTATCTGCTGAAGTTATCTTCTGCTGTTTGAAGGTCAATTCCATAAGATACTAATTTCTTTCAGCTATCGTTAAAATCCTGGTGGCTCTTAGCTTTGCTAAAAGACAGTGTGCTAGTATAGTCTATGCAAGTTCAAATCTATTCTTAACTACTTTGCTACCAGCAGCATAACTCTTGTTAACTTCTGACCCTAACTGTTCCCTTGCAGCTTTTTCTAGACATAGTTAGCTTTTAATTCTATCTCTTTTTTTTTCTCTCCCTCTAATACAGGAATCGTGAGATCCTTGAAAACGTGTTAGCTGTCATCCTAGCTATTCTAGTTGCATTTCTGGGCTCTGTACTTCTTATAGAGGGCTTTTTCAAGGATATTTGGGTCTTCCAGTTCTGCCTGGTAATAGCCAGTTGTCAGTACTCGCTGTTGAAGGTATTTTAATTTCTATCTTCACTTTCTATAAACAATAGAAATAACTTCGGTTGGGTGTTGCAAGTTAGTTAGAGCTTTAAGGAAAAAACCTGCATGTTTATAATTTAAAAATAAATGAGTAAACATCAGCTTCATGGAAAGTTTGATAGGTGGTCATACAAGGTCACTTCACTAGAATGGTTCTGCGTGTATTTGTTAAACAACTCTTTATTTGTTGTTTTCATGCACTTTTTGTTTTCTCAAAGAGGAGCACATTCTTACTGGTTGAAAGCAGCCTACAAACTAAACTTGAAGTTTTATTGTGTTTTGGTTTGGGGTGTTTTTTGTTTTTTTTTTTTTCTTTTTCTTTTTCTTTTGTGGATACACCTCAATGCATTCATATTAAGCAATTACAGCGAAGCATATTTTAATCAGAATCTTAGTTTTTATTAGACAATTGTTAATGGTATTTTTGTAATTTAAGAGTGATTGTTTATTTCCTTATGATTAGACTATTAGGGTGGAAATAAGATTTAAAATTAAAGTGCATAACACCTTTTGTGTTTAAAAAAGGTCTAAAAATGAGGTGTATGGGTTTTTTTTTCTTAAACTTTGGCTATAGACATATATTCTTTGAACAAATTTTATGGTTTAATACATTGTGCTTTTTAAAGGCTGTAGAGTGGCTTGACAGTTGTAAAATTAATTGTAGAGAGCATTAAAAGAAGAAAGCGTGTGTGTGTGTGTGTGGAGGTAAACACACTTACCTCTAGATTGGGTAACTTTCCTCTTTCCATTTTGGTTTCAGAGCGTTCAGCCAGATTCTTCTTCCCCTCGACACGTAAGTCATGGGCATGTGCCACTGTACTAACCCTGCAGATGTAGAGCTTCCACAGAGAACTGATCGTTTTGGTTTGATCTCTTCGGCATTTCTCTTGCGTACCTTCTCATAAGGCACAAGAGGCTTATGTTGTCTTAGTGTGTGAGAAGGGAACTGATACTATTTCCACCCCCACCCCCACTTTGTTTGTGTTTAGCAAATCGTGTCCTCCCTGTTTTAAGCATAGCTTTTGCTGTAGAGCCACATCATGATAGGTTTTTTGATGAATCTTTAGTATTCAAGCAATTATACTAAGAAGTATTCTTAATGTTGTAATTTGCTGTGCTGGTATGAACTGACACAGCTTTGATGTTCTATTCTGGTCTTGTACATCATTCAGTTGTCCTAGTGTGCACACAGCCTTATTTTTTCACTCTGTTAAGCTTAGTATGCAATGCTCTAGTGAGCATTAACATCTGAGCATGGAAATGTTCATGTGCTAGTGTTGCACAATATTTTTATATTTTATTGTGTGTCTGCTAGATTGCCAAGACAAAATATTGTTATGTCCTAAATAAGATATGAAAAAGCATTATTCCTCCGCAGCAAGTCATTCATGTTATTTTAGGTAGTAAGTTTTATGTTCTAATGAACACACAAATACTGATATATATATAATTCCCCTCCCCAGCAGGAGCAGTATCCGAGTAATAAATTTTAATTGCTTTTTCTTAAAAATTAATATATTCTCTTGCTTATGAAGCCTAGTTAGTTTCTCTGGCACTTAGTATTGCAAGAAAAATACTTTAAAACTTAGTGGAGAATAAGGGTAAATATAGCTTAGTCTAACTTAATCTAACTGTTGTGTCCTCGTTATATCTAAGCCACAAAAAAAAAAAAAAGACTTATATCACTGCAAGGCAACGCATTAAGGATTTTATGAACAAAACTTAAGGATGTGCTGAGGCTACAGTACATTAATTGATGAACAATGATTGATTTTTGGCTCTGAAATTATCTGTAACAAGAGTAACAATTATTTTTTCTGCTAATAATGAAACAAATGTGGTTTTCTTTTTTGTTTTAAACAGGGTCATAATCGTATCATAGCCTATAGTAGGCCTGTATATTTCTGTTTATGTTGTGGTCTTATTTGGCTGTTGGATTATGGCAGCAGAAACATATCTACAACAAGATTCAGGTTGTATGGAATGGCTTTCACCAACCCATTGCTGCTGCTGTCAGCCAGAGACTTAGTTATAGGTGAGTGGCTTTTTCATTATTTGAATTGTTTGCTTCACCACAGTACAAGTCTTTTTTTTTTTTTCCCCCTTCCATTCTGCATCTTGTGACACTGTTGCATCATCACCTTCTAAATGCAGTTCATTTAGTTTCCTTTGAAAAGAGTAGTTTTAGCTTTGTTGAAGTTTATGGGAAAATTCCCCCCCTTCTATTGCTTTGCTGTAACAAACTGCAGAGATGTCAACTAATGTGGTGTCATAGGAAAAGATAAAATATTTTTAGCTTTTTAATTATCTGCTATCTTAGTCCTCATCCCTGAACCTTCTGTTCTTTCTTCTTAACTTGGACCTGGATATGCTACCCTGTGCTTGGACCTAGCTGCTCAGTAGTTAAAGAAATGTTTTGATTTGGACTCTTTCATAGTCTCTAGAGGGGCTTGTGGCAAATGAGTAGGAGTTCTCTTAAATCAGGTTATTTGTGCAATCAGGTAGAACAGTACAGACACAAGTTTAAAAAACATTATAGACAAATCTTATTTAATGTGTCTCTTCTCAGAACAGGCCTATCATCAATACCAAAAATATAATTTTGGGCTGTATGAGGTACTTTCCCTGTATTTTGAGCAGCAGAGTGCATTCAGAATACTGCTGGCATTTAACACCACCCGTCCACACCCCAAAAAAACCCCAAACAAACAAACAACAAAAACACCCCAAAAAACACAAACAAAAATCCCAACCCAAAAAGAAACAACAACAACAAAAAAACCCCAAACCAACAAACCTTTCACCTGTTTACTTAAAAAATTTATTGAAAATAGTAACAGCTATGTAGTATCAGGCAGAGCCCATAGAAAGGAGACAGAGAATATAAACATTTGAAGACCATCTTATCTTTGTGCGTATTCTCTAATGGAGCAAAGTTATTTGGGTGATACTCTCTGGATCACCTCTTTGGAGGGGGAATAAAATCTGTAAGAATTCATCTAAATTGAACACACTTGCTCTTCAGTTGTACCAAAATATCTGTGCATGAAAGACTACAGCAGTTAAATGTTATGACTGCATGCCTCCAGTTCTTGGACAGTCTTCTATCCAAGAAAAATTACAATTTTGGTCTTGGTTTTGAGTCTTCTTTTTTCTTTTTTCTTTTTTCTTTTTTTTTTTAAATTTTATTTTATTTTTGACTTTTAATTGATTAAGAAGAATTACTGACTCATGCATTTTGGGAATTAGTTTTTATTACTTGATTTTAGGAACATCCTGAATTTCATACCTCATACTGTTACCTCTTTAACTTTCTGCTAGTAAATCTGTATTTAAATGTCCAGAGGGGAAAGGTCTAAGCCACTTATTTATGAACAGAATATTGTCCAGGTATTTCCAAAGGTGCTTTTTTACAGATTCTGTGGATCTGTTCATGCACTGGCATACTTCATTCTGTATCTGTGATGAAAAAAGAACTTAAGACAGCAGATACTTTTGACTAATTCAAGATATAAAACTAGCTTCATTTCCCGTTGTTTATGCTCTGTCAATTTCAGAAGTATTTTCTTCCCTTTCCTGTCACCTTGAGTCATTGCCATAATGTATACCCATATCCCCATAAGGTAATACATAGGTGTGTATGTAGGTGGTGTGTTGTATTGTGAAAGTGACCAACTTTTTTAAAAGTACTTAAGGGTCTTTTCCAGTTTTAAGGATGTGCTGGCATCTTCACCAGGCCGTCTCCATTTTGGGATGTACTTTTAAAACTTCTTAGTTCAAGAGTTCTGAATGCTTTTTGATCCTTATGTTTGTGTTCTTCTGGGGTATCTTGCACCAGCTTATGTGGTTTATATTTCTTAGTGGTTCTACCAATAAAAAATCAGATTGCCAGAACAGCTCTCACTTCTTATAAAAAAAACCATAAAACCAAACAAAAAAACCCCCAAAAAACCCCAAACAAAAAACCCCCAATGAAATAAAAACCTAAACCACCACTCCCCCCTTGCCTTTGGAGCAACTCTTAATGTTGCTGAAGCACTTTTCCAAAAAGCTTTGTGTGTATCGCAAAGCAACCTGGCTGCTAGCAAACATACTTTGTTAGCACAAAGTAAAAATCTCAGCTGCCTTTTTTCCCATTCCCAGGCATAGCTATTAGAACAACACAGGTGCAGGGCAAGGCAAACTTCGTGTTTTGATAACATAATTGCTGTGTCCTTGTCAACAGACAAGTAAAGACTGGTATAATTTTTTTGTCTCCTACATATTGGACTTGATTAATTGGTCTAAATCTGCTCCACATTTATAACAATTTTCTGTTTTCACCTAGGTGGTCCCCATTAGAGAGCAGTTCTGTTATGGACTTTAAAAGCCATCAGAAATGTTGGCTTTTTGCTGGACTACTTTTTATAACTTGTGTATTCCCAGATCTATTTTGTAATTTTGTTTTCAACAGACCCAAGACAGTTCAACTTACAGGCCTTCACAAAACAACTTTTTAACCTGTCAGTGAGAGAACACTTTATTGTTTGCCTCCTATGTAGGCTTCCTTGAGTAATGATTTGAGATAAAGGTTTGACTTGAGAATTTTGAAAAATATTTTCTTCAGGTCCTGAATAGCTGGTCCTTAGTCTTATATTTCCTATTTTGTGTCAGTAAAAAGATGCAGAACTCGATGTTTTTCCCAGGCCTGGGACCTACATGGTTTTAAACAACATTTAGTTATTTAACTTTACCAAGGAGTAGGGGAAAAAAAATTAAAAAAAATCAGATTCTCAGTACCTGTCTTGCTGTAGATATTTCTAATGTGATATCCTTTAGTATCCAACCATTCTGTGGATATAAAGTTAGAAACTTAAAATTGAGACTTGTGATTCTTTACAGGATACTTTAAAATTAGTTTCTTCTTTTGGTCACTGAAGCTTCAAGTCAAGAAGGTCATAGAAAATCCTCCCTAAACTGTCAGATTTTGTCTGCTAGGGTTATTTTTATGGTTTGATCTTTCTGTCCCTCAGAACCTAGAACTTACGATATGCTGCTGCTTGTGAATTATATCTGAACTACTTAACAGTTGTGTAAAAGATTGTTATTTCTGCATCTTTTATTCCTTAAGATGGAAAGTAAATGATATATACAGGTTGGGACATACTATTATCTATGTTAAAATGAAGTGGCATTCATTTATCTTTGCATTCTTAAGTCCTGGAATTTGCAGAGGTTTTAATGGTTCATACAGTTACCCATTTTCATTTAAAACAAAAACCAGTCATTAAGGATCAGAACTTCTGAGAAGTGGTGTGGGAAAATGAGTAAAATTTTCAGATGTTGTTAGTGGCAAAAAACCCAGAGGTGAAATGCTTGGCCTCTCTTACGTCAGCGTGGCTGGTGTTAGCTTGCTCCTGTAACTCCAGACAGGCAGTTAGGCTCAGATAAGCCTCACTTAAAATGAGTGAAAACTTACAAATCTTCTAATCTGTAAACACTCTTGGCTGATCTCTGCTAAATAAAAATGGAAAGCCTGAATTGGCTTGTGTCCATTTCTACAGTGATTAGAACAGAAGTACAAGAAATCTTCTGACCATTGGTCTATGTAACCTCTATATTTAGTTAGGTCTGAGTCACTGAAGTAGAGATTTACATAATGGATGTTTTCCTTAGATATAATAGTAGAAATACTTCAGTGATGTTGAGTTAAATGGTGTGTGTGATACCCTAGAACTTAAACTGAAGAGTACATTACCGAGCTATATTTTTCATATTCACCACTTTTTCAACTATTTTGTTTCCTCTGTAGTGTTTACACTATGTTTCCCTATAGTATTCTTCATTGGTCTCCTGCCTCAGGTGAATACATTTGTGATGTATCTCTGTGAACAGCTGGATATTCATGTCTTCGGTGGCAATGGTAAGTGTTTTTTATGTGAGTGGCAAAAGCATTACATGAGGAGCAGCCATCGGATTAGTAGGCTAGTTTAAAAAATTTAGTAATTACACTATTTGTATTCCTACCCTCTAAACATAGAATACTAATTGTATTTTTAAAAAGGCTAAATGTCTTCTGATTGGTTATTGAGAAATAGAATTACTGTCCTAGTAAGTCTGTCAAGAAGTATACTCTCTTCCTCAACTGGTTTCTGTTGCAGTTGTTAACCATTCCCATGGTAATGCTGTTGAATAAATGAGGAGGTAAATAAAGCCACATAAATTGCTCTTTAAAAAAATCATTTGTACGGGAAAATACAAGTAGTTGCTGTGGGCTGGATTTTTTTTCTATATCAGAGGGGTGTTGCAACTAGGGGGCTGATATATTTCTTAAACAATCTGAAGTATTTTGTATTCTAACCTAATTATATAATACTGTTTAATTTTTCTTTCTTTTCTATGATATTCAGCTACCACAAGCCTGCTTGCAGCACTTTACAGTTTTATCTGTAGTATTGTGGCAGTAGCATTGTTGTATGGACTGTGCTATGGTGCCCTGAAGGTGAGCAAAATTTTAGACACAGCATACGCTAATGTTTTGGGTTTTGTTCTCTGCTTCCTTGTTTCTTAGATACTTAAATATGCAGAAAGTGAATTAGAAATATTGGTCTGATTTTGTAGGGTTTTATACTTGCTCAGCTGTGATGTCAATAAAGGAGATGCAATGCAGGAACAAAGCAGATTTTTTGCTTTTAAAAGATGTATGATTTGTGCCTGCATTAACAGGCTATTTTTTGGCCAAAAACACATGACATTTACCATCAGTTCCATTCTACATTGGTTCTTGGGGGGGGGGGGGGGGATTCATGTAAGTGGCTTATTTCTAGCATAGTCTTCATGTATTGGTTTGTTAACCCCTCAAAATGGCTCATGTGAGTATTTTTTCCAGTGTTGCAAACCAGAAGTAGTCTTTTCAAATTAATTTTTACTTGAAAAGAAACCAGGAAATAGTTTGTAGTCTCAAGGTGAAGATGTGTGCCTATCTAAAAGGTAGAGTTAGCAGGCAAAGGGAGGGGGGAGCCCAAAACCAACAGCTTTTCCTTGCTTGAAATGCCATTCTGTTTGAAAACAGCGTGGTGTTGGTTCTGTCTGTTGGTTTCAGGTATGTGTCAATAATCAAATGCTCTCAGTTTGTGATTAATTGTAGCACGTGTGCCTTCCAACTCAAAGTTGACTGGCTTTTTTCCACTCTGTCACAGAGAGTAAAAAGTTGCTAGAGGAGGTACTCCCATGATGCTATCACCCACAGAACATCATTAGCTTTCTGTGCATTTGTACATTTGTCTCATTAGTCTTTTGTAAACACATCTGTTCAAGATAAACAAGCTTTAGCAAAGAATCACTGTCTCATCTTTGCAGATCCAGTACAGATTATGAAAACAAAAATAAAACCACTGGTTTAATCTGAATTCAGCACATTAGAAAAAAATAAATCTGAGTAAAAACATATGTAACTTTCAAAATTAAGAAGTGACTAAACACAACTCTTAAGAACCTGTGGTCTCAAGGAATGCGGGAAATTCTTCATAAGGGTTATGAAAACTGATGACTATTTAATGATTAAGATGGTGTAGGCTTAAGGGATGTACACTATGTTAGAGTTTCTGATCTATAGTTAGACATTGTAAATATTGAACAATATTTTGTACTAAAAGTCCTGTTTCATTTTTGTGGAATTGTAGTTAATTTTTCCATACTCTTATTATGATATACATAATTCTTGTATGTCAGATAAGTGTTATATACTTTGTCTCCTTTTTATTAACACTTCATTTCTGTCTCTAGGATTCTTGGGATGGGCAGCATATTCCAGTTCTCTTCTCCATATTTTGTGGTTTGTTAGTGGCAATATCGTATCATCTCAGCAGACAAAGTAGTGACCCTTCTGTACTTTTGTAAGTGACTCAGTTTGTGTCCCTTCCTCAAGGAAGAAGCAAGTTGCAAGGGAACATTATTTATAATGTTAGATATTAGTACTGTTTGAACTGGTAATCACCAACATTATCAAAAATAGTATGATACTGGTTCAGTAGTTAGAGAGAAATTCTCAAATTTTGCACCTAGTTCCTCCTCTAATGACAGCCTTTCTTTGTGACTTCTGGTAAATCACTTACATGCCAAAATCTGATTTAACTGCTGCCTGCTGGATTTTTGAACTGGATTTTTTGAACTGTTTCCCTCACTTAATTTGTTACTGTGTTCTTATCTTGAATGTACGCTTAAAGCACTTGTTCAAATAATTTCATCTTGGATGCAAAACAGTAAGGATCTGTTTTGATGATGAGCGTTCCTGTCTAGCACGGGGAAACATGCATTCGTGTTGCTATTCTGAGTTGGAGTATTGATCTGATGATGAGAGTATTTCTGATTCAGTTAATAATTATGTGTGTAAAACAAAATAGTTCCAGTAGGAGAAACACCTCCCACAGAATAGCCAATAGAGGCTCAATCACATACCTGGGTTAGGCAGAGCTTGAACTTGGATTTAAATTTAGCTATAATGTTGAACGGATTTGATGAGCAGTAGTCTGGGGTAGATAGTGAGGGGCCCCTTCTGTGAACAGGAAGATTAATGGTTCATGAGCGTTCACACAGAAAGAAAATTCTTACCTTTGGGTTGACAACTAAATCTTGTCCTGTTACTGTTCAGGTGTTCCTTGTCCTGTTCAGGTGACTTTACCCAGGTAGTATGAGGTCCTTGTCCCTAGATACCTGTTCTTTTGTTCTTTCCAAGTACTATAGCCTGGATGCTTATGTTTGACCTGCAGATTCACCTGTTTAGCCAGTTGTGGCAGAGTTAAGCATTGCAATACACTGCAATATGTAATTGTCTTTGAAGATCTAGGGCTCATTCTGTAGTGAGCTTCCTGTCCATAGAATGAAATAATACATATTTCTGTACCACATAGGGTATCAATCACATTGAGGGGTTGTGAGACGCTTAGGTATGGCTAGCAGCGCTGCATATGGTCTTCTAAAAGCTTAGGTATAAGTTTTTTGGGCTTTAGTACCAGGAAGGTCTGCTAAGAATTTAGTAGTTTGGTCAGCATGGCTAATTCATGAATTAATCACGGTAGTATAGATTTTGTTGTTGTTGTTGCTGTTGAAGTTTGAATTAAACCAAGGAATTATTGGTTTTCTAATTGGTGTTGACAAATAGACTGCTTCTGAACTTTGCACCAAGTTACATTTCTGTTCAGTTATTTATGAACTAAAGTTTTGTTTCATGAGTACTGAGAACTCCACTTAAAATTCGGTATTTGTTCAGTTACTCCTGTTGGTACTGGAGAAACTGCTGTTTGAACAACATCTGGCTACTTGTTTTTAATGGTGGTCATTGTATGCAACCAGAAAACTAATTATTTTAAAAAGTTGAGATCTTATCTTTGTTAATTTGCTCAGCCATGTGAAAGCACTAATATGCCAGGACTATTTTTTCTTGTAATCAACTTGTAATAGAACTTTTGACTTCATTATTATTCTAAAACCACATAGAACAATACATGCTTTTCAGAGCATTCTTTTTTGTCTGTCTTCAAGCTCTTTAGTGCAATCAAAATTTTTTCCTAATTCTGAAGACAAAAACCCCGAGGATCCTCTGTCTGAAGTAAAAGATCCTTTACCTGAAAAGCTTAGAAATTCTGTGGTAAGTAGGCTTTTTAATTATTATTATTTTTTAAATTCAATCTAGCATTTACTTTATGTTGGTTTCTATAGCATTGGTCTGGATCTTACTTAGCTCACACACTTGTTAATTATCATGGTGTTGATTAGAATGGATATCAGAGCATTTCCTTTAAATCTGCAGATGAACCAGTTTACTATATGAAGAGTATAATGCTTATATTACAATTTAAGTTGTTTAAAAGGAGGCATGTGAGAGAACTGGAATTCCCTAGTGTGAATTCAGTGAAGTATCACTGAGGATTTTCTTCTAGCTCATATGATAATAAGAAATGATAACTTGCTTTTGTGCAGAAGTTAGGGGAAAGAGTTAATGGTGGCAAACCTATATTAACTCAGTATTTCTAGTAATTGTGAGCAAGAGCTTTGTGCGTGCTGTTCCAGAAGCAGAAAATAAAAATAGTGGAAAGTGTTGTGGGCTGTTTTGCCTGTTTTTTTGTTTTGTTTTTTTTTTTTTAAACAGCAGATGTAACCTGTTCCATTGACTTCAGCACATACCTTGAATTTTTGGTACAGATTCACTCTAAATACTCATGAAAGTAGTAATATTTAAACATTATTCTTTTTCACACAGTGGAGCAGTAAGTAAAAGACTTAAGAACCTTAGTATGTTTAACTTGTACAAAAGAACGTTGTACATTCATTTAACCTTATGTAGGGCTTTGGCTGCAGGGGAATAACAGTATAGATGGGTTTCTCCTAGTGCAGTAGGCACAACTGTGACAAGGTGCAGTGTGTGGAAACTGCAAGTAAATATTTAGAGCAGAGAAACTGCAGTTGTTTTAAAGCTTAACAGGGAAGAATGACCGTAGGAGCTGCAAGCTCGTCTTTAGCTCTCAAACTGTGTTGTTAGTCACCAAGGGGGCAGGGGAGTTGAGGATTATGATATAGTCTTTCTTTCTGTGTTTTTTTAAATCAGGACTTACTGATTTAAAAAAAAAATAAACTGTATCCCAAGAAGTTAAAACCTTGCAGCAATAATTGCTGTGTGTAATTATTTGGCCGATTTTGGAGTAGTTAATCCTTTAATGTTTTTTCTGGGCTGAAAATAATACTGTATTTACAGAGTGGGAACAAGTCTAAACTTGGAGACTTGGAGTTGTAATGGCCCTAAGTACATATTGCCCCCTTGTGACTAAGTCTAGCATTACTCATTTTGTTATTTTTTGCCTGTTATCAACAGCTTGTCTTCATTTTTTAGGGGTAACAGAAAATTCATACTCATTCCTCAGGGTAATTCCAAAGCTATCCTTTACCCTTCTGCAAAGGAGGGGGGGAAAAGGGTTAAACAGCCTAGTTGTTCCACCTGGTCCTTAGCTCTGTCTAGCAGCTGTCTTCCAGAGGTCTTAATTGTCCCATAGTCTAAGCAATTCTTTGATCATAAATGGGAAGTTTGGTTAGCCCTTCCAGCTGTTTCATCAGTGCTGTAGGGGTGTCCTTATAACCCCTAACAGTCCAGAATGAGAGGGAGTATATATTGGGTATATTAATTTCACCTGCCCCAGTTTGGGTATGCATCTTTCTACTTAACTCATTTGAACTAATACTCTTAGCCGTAAGATTTATCTTGTGAAATTTCTGATAACTTCAGTGGAAGTAATTAACACTTGCATAATTTGAAAATCTTTAATCAGTTTCAGTGTTACTGCTGATAAGCATTAAGAATCTGAAGAGGACAACCAAAGCTGGTATTTTCTAAAATTATTTTGTTTTGACTCCCCAGAGTGAACGATTGCAGTCTGACCTGATTGTGTGTATAGTCATTGGTGTACTCTATTTTGCAATTCACGTCAGTACAGTATTTACAGTTTTACAGGTAAGGTGTGCCATCATGTCTGCCATTTGTCTTCTATATACAAATACTCTAATATGATATTCTTATCTGTGTCTATCTAACACTTATTCTGGTAGTGCACCAGGTCTCCTGACTAGTTTTAGATGGTCTTTATAGTGTGACAAGTACATGACTGAAGATCTTCACGTTCCAGTTTTATGTGCTCAAAAAATCTTCTTCCCTTGCTCTTTTCTAGTTTCTTCTTACATTCTGGATTTTTATTTTAGTCTCTGACACAAAATGCCCTCTTTTGCTTCATCTATCTCAGTGTCAGGATCATTTTGGAGTAAGGAAAAATGAAACTTTTAAAAAAAGAAAGTTTAAAAGGTTTGATTCTTAAAGATTGAGGGGCTGAACCTTGACTCAGCAATTGCATGCTAACATGGCTGTTTGTAGACTATAGTATAGGGGAGTACCCCTGTACTGGAATGGTTATTTATACAGACTTTCAAAGGGTGTTTGAGTTTGAAGTTTTTCACTTGTCAGTCTAGCTACTGTTACTGCTTTGGATACTTCTGATGTGTATATATGACTCCTACTTGATGATGATGACATGGGACCAGATCCTGTGCTGGAATTTCTTTAAGTAAAGACATTTGCCTAAAGAGTTGCAGTTACTGAATTTTTTATTTTGGTATTCCTGTAATGCAACCATTGGTTAGCTTATGAACAGCCTTATGTCAGGCAAATGAAAGTTTCTTGCATGTATTTTAGAAGGATTTTACCTTCCCGCTGCTGCCTACAGTTAAAGCAAGAAACTGATTTTAAAAAGCATGTACATCTAGGTAGCTTCAGGTTTTCAGGTGAAGTGTCCTACTTAAGTAGGTGTACTAGTTTTTTCTAAGGAAAATATCTCTTCTGTTGTATGGCTGGACTTCAGCGCTCCTCTCGAATGTTGCTTTCTCCCATGTTTGAGAAACTTGGCTATATGCTCTTTACCAGTTGTATAGCTGAATAGGCTTAGGCTTCACAGAATTTCTGAATCAAGAGCTTATAACAAGGTAATGCAATCCTAATTTTGCTAGGACATATCTAGAAATGTAGAGAAAATTTTAATGTATAGAAAGCATTACTGTGAAATCCAGTCTTCATACCACGTTAATATAGTAGTATTTTGTGACTTCTGTGAAAGTTTGGTCTTGGTGGGAAGCTTCTTATTCACCTTCTCAAGAGAATACAAGACGAATTATTTGTTTTTCCTTATGCTTTATACCTCCTTTTATCCAGCAGATGAAAATTTAAATTGGGCTCAGCCTTTAGAGAATAATAGCTTTATCATTTATAAAATGAAATGCAGATGGGTCAGAAGCAATGGACTATGAAGGAAGATTGGTGTACTATTTTTACTTTAAAACACTTCTCAGCTTAGTGAAAACTTGTTAGAAATAGATGGTTTATTCTCTCACAGGCATTTCTTGTTTGATCTTAAAGTTGGTAGTACAGCTTCTCATGAAGAAATACATTCCCAACTTACTATTACAGGAGCACCTGCCTAGATGCTGGAAAAGGTATTACATTATTAGTGTATGATTTTGTTTATAAAACACAAACCTTAATTTCTTCATTTTTTTTCTTTTTAGCCTATTTTAAGTTATGTTCTCTATGCATTGGTGGGTACGGTAGGCTTTGTGACCCATTATGTTCTGCCTCAACTCCGAAAGCAACTTCCTTGGCATTGTTTTTCTCACCCGCTGCTGAAAACCAAGGAATACTATCAGTTTGAAGTCCGAAGTAAGTATCATTCATGACACTTTTTTGAACTTGCTGTAGTTGCTGACCAGCTTGTGTTACCAATTGATACACTTAATCTCTTTTCTTTATTACTCTCACCACTGGAGTATTTAATGACATCTAATCTAGAAATGTCTTGGTTTCTCAGTTCCTCATGCTTTGATTCCATGACATTTTATGTATCTCTTAACTGATGATGGTAATATATTACATGTGCTAACATTATCTCACAGCAGTTCCATTAAAGCACAGTCTTCAAAATCTTAAGTTGCAAAGTTTGTGCTAATGATTGTCTTAATTGTTTTATAAAGGTAGTGTGTTTCACTAGGTGTTTCTTCAAGATAGTAAGTTTTCAAATGTTGTACAGGATTAGGTATGGTGAATGCTGTTGGAGGTTTCATCTTGGCATGGATTTGATTCTTAATGGTATTGTTGACATGTTTAACAACAGAAAGTAGTGCAAGTGGCCTACTAATGGAAAACACACTAAGGGACCAGTCTTGCTAGTTGATCTGCATAGACACGCACTTGCATCTTGTGTTAAAAGTCTATGTTTTAATGAAATCTCTCCCTGGAGGCTGCAGAAAATACCAAGTTAGTTACATTGCTGATCATTTTTCCAGTATGGATAAATGTAGCAGTAGATTGTGGGGTCTCCACTGTTGGAACATTTTTGTTGTTAACAGCAGAGTTAAGAAATTTCTACCAAAAATGGCTTAGAAACAACTGAAGCTATTTTGTTTTTTCCTCTTCAGTTGGTTTTCAAGGTAAGACAGTAATGAAAAGAAAGTAAGTGTTCTGCTGCTTTCAGGAACAGAGAATTATCAGAACTGATTCGCAAACTTCCTACCTTTGTAGCAGCTATGCGGTGTGGTCTTTTCACTGATTTCTAAATTGTGGGCTTTCTTCAGTGATTGGGTGTAAAGATGGATAAATATGAATAGTAATTGTAATACTATTGCCAACTATTTGGAGGAAGAAGTGAAAAGTGCAATTGTATGCCTTAGATTTTTAATCTACGAAACTAGAGACGCTACGGTTGGTGCCCTTTTGCTGATAACTGACTTCAGTATTTCCATATGTAGTAGTAGTGTTTTCAGGAAAGATGAAAGTCATATCCAGTAATGTTAAATACAAGTTTGTAGCATCTCCCAGTTTGGTTCCTGTAACTTAAAGAGAATTCATGCCATGTCAATGACTAGTTGTCCTTATGGCTTCTGCTGTAGAAAAGGAACTTCAGTTTTTGCTGGGGCTCATCTAGGCATGTGCAGTCATTCGTAGCAATGAAGAGGGGTGGGCCTTTTTCTAGCCTCTTTCAAATATACGTTTAACCCTTTATGTATGCGGCAATGTTAAACATAACTTTTGACACAGGCTCTTCCAGCCTATATTTGTACTGCCTTGTAGAAGAAATTTTCTCATTATCTTCATTTGCATTAATTCAAAACATAGCAATCCTGTTATATATTTTGCAATTATTGTAGAAGTTTTAAAGAAGTTCTTAAGTCTCAGACATTTGTGTTGACAGGTTACATATGCTCTTCTGTATTGTAGAGTTGTAAGCCATGTAAACCATTTGGTTCGAATATAGTTGGAAAATATCCTTTTGCATGAGATAAAATGCGTAATGTCATACAGCTTCATCAGTATCAGTTGAAATTATTGAAGAGTTGGCAACCTGGTTTGTTTCCTGACATGTGCAGTAAGCAAATAGCTTAAATAGCTTGCAAACTGGTATATTGTAATACATTTTGTATAGATGTGTAACAGTGCAAAAACTCTACTGATTCTACCGACAGCAGCTTAGAAGGAGCTTCTCTTTATTTTGGTTAGATCAAACTATGAAAGTCCAGTGTGAGAATACAGTTAGTGTTTGGCTCCACAAACTACTTGGATCAAGAACCTTTATTCTGTTAGCTGAGTTTGATTTGACAGTGCAATCTCACTTCTTCTTTTTAATACATCTCTTGATAGATGCTGCACATGTTATGTGGTTTGAGAAACTTCACATTTGGCTCCTTTTTGTAGAGAAGAATGTTATCTATCCATTGATAGTCCTCAATGAGCTTAGTAGCAGCGCTAAGAATATTGCTAGTCCAAAGAAACTGGATACTGAGTAAGTAGAAAAGGCTATCAAGTAATCTGAGTATGTCTGCTGTGGTGGGAAATGAAATAGTGAGTTCTGGCCTCAATGGGAAGACAGTTAATGCTATTGCCTTAAAACTAAGGCAAGGAATAAATAAAGTTTTTCTTTATTTGAAAGCTCTTATAGAACCAAGTCACCTTGCTGACTTAAACTGAATGGACTATTACAGTATTAAACTAGGAATCAACACAAAGATAAATCATTCAATTCATAGCATATACTATAAAGATGGCAGGTTGCAGAATTATCTAGTAGTGTGATATCTGAATTTCCTTGTTGATCTTCAGAGTCTGTGATACGATTATCTGGACTGCAAGTTCAAGATAGTGACAATACGTTCTGGTATTTTATCAGGTGTAAACTTAAGACTTGTGTAACGTTCCCTGAGTTGGTGTGCCAGCTTGCAGCCCCTCTACAGCTTTCTGCTCTCGTCAAGGAATTCCCCAGGCCTTCCAGCCCCTAAGTATAATCCGTATCCAGATGGAATTGCACACTGCCTCTTAAATTGAGCCTTAGTTATAATCCCTTGAGCAGTGTGTCTGTCTCAGCAAATGAGTGTTCAATAATAGGCCCTGCATTTTTTTGCCTCAAAGAACAGCGACTAGGTTGCTTTTTTGGATTTGAAGTTCTATTGATTTAAAACAGAAGCGTTATAAGGGAAATAAATCTTGAAACAAAATGGAATATGTATTTGGTGGTGGTGGTGGATTTTTTGGGTATGAGTTTTTTGGGGTTTTTTTGGTTTTGTTTGGTTAAATTTAATAATCCCTCTATCTAGGAAGTTCTTGCTTTGGGTTCATTACTCATGTCACTACAAGACCTTTGGGAGGAATATTGCCATTACATTACTTTAACATTATTTTTATAACTGTTTGATCTCTGTTACTGTTTGATGTCAGTTACTATCTCTGAAAAAAGAATATCACTGTAAGTTTATCATTAAGTTGCGGTTCCCCCAATATAAGCTAGAGCAGTATAGTCATGCTGAAAGTAAAGATAATCCAGTGTTCATTAACATCATTTTGCTGATGAATCTAGAGCACTTCTAGCATTTTTACATCTCTCTTATATTCATAACCTAAATTAAAGACCAGGTTTCTGTTCAGAGTACAAGGATATTTCACCTCTGATATTTCACCTTTTCTTTTTTTGTGAGACTTACAAATAATGTTAATCCTTGAACATTGATTGGCTTGAGAATACTGATAGAAAGACTTGGATAGTGACCTTTAAAAAAAAAAAATAAAAATCTGAAGTTGTCTTTAAAAAAAAAAAAAAACAAGCCACACACACACAAAAAAACCCCAGACCACCCCCCAAAACTCCAAAAACAAACCCAAATCTAAACCTTGAGTTTGAAGAGATTGGCATTGCATGACAGCAACAATTTAGGTGGTCTTTAAACCCCTTTCAGACAGCAGATAAGTAACTGTTTTGTGTGAATTTCTTATACAGGTTGGGTGCTTTAATGATCACAATAGCTGGCTTGAAGTTACTGCGTTCATCATTCAGTAGCCCAACGTGCCAGTATGTCACTGTTATTTTCACAGTGCTCTTCTTTACTTTTGATTACAAAAGTTTTACTGAGACCATGCTGCTAGATCTCTTCTTCATGTCCATACTCTTCAGCAAGGTAACTTTAACTCTCTATTTCTAGGCGTTTCAGGTCATCCAAAAGGGAAAACAGATAGTCCTAACTGATAGGTAATCTTCCAGATCATCAGTCCTATTGGTATGGTAATCAATATGCTATAAGACAGCTAAGACTTCTCCTTCCCAAAGCGCTTACGTTTGCTTGAGAAAGCATATGTAACTTTCTAAACATCTCATGAGTTTCTGTTAGTAGAACAATGAAGTGCATATTATGTTACTTGCTTCCTTATTACATCCTTTTTGTAAGTCTCAAGGCTTCTGGTAGACCATTAAGAACTCTAGGGTGACCAGTAAATTCCTCAGGATGTTTGTGTACTGCAAAGCAGGTGGATTCTCAGCCAAATCACTAAATTATTCTTTTTTTTTTTTTTTTCCTCTTCTTTTTTTTCCTGTAGCTTTGGGAACTCTTTTATAAATTGAGATTTGTATATACCTACATTGCTCCCTGGCAGATCACATGGGGATCTGCCTTCCATGCTTTTGCCCAGCCCTTTGCTGTGCCACGTATCCTTTGAAAATGCAGACTTTCTCCTGAAGTTGTGTATTTATAACTTCTGAATGTTGCATTATAATGGATTATGTATTATGGACTAAATCTACTGAATGAACAGGTTTGCTGAGTATTTATGAAAAACTGTGTACACTTTCTGCCTTGCTAGAATGCTACAAATTATACAGTAGCAGATAGAGTAGGAATAGAATTCTGACATAAAAGAAACATGAAGCAGGAGTTATTTCATTCTGAAAATGAGACAGCTTTTCTTCTGACAGTCATTCTCTTTTTCAAGAGTCACTAACTATGGTTTTAGTTCTTGACTTTTGCGTTTTGTAAGTAAGCTTCTGTAGACTGGTTTGAAAGGAGCGTTGAGTTAGTATTCTGTGCGGAATTTTGAGAAAGAGAATGACCACCATGTCTGGTGCCAAATTTTCACCTATTTCTGTTTTTAAAAACAAAAATAATCCCCTTATTGCTGGAGAACTGTAAAGGTACTTTGCTGCAAAACAAGATCTCTAAGAATTTTTATGCTCTTAACTGGTGTTGCTGTCTATTTCGGGTACTATCACAGAAGCTTGAAAAAAAGTAGTTGTTGCTTGGCTTTCCTTAATTCTATTATCCTGCAGATTCTGCAATGTTGTTTGTCCAAGCAGCTGTGTCAGCTTTCTTCTCTACTCCACTGAATCCTTTTCTGGGAAGTGCAATATTCATCACTTCATATGCCAGGCCTGTCAAATTCTGGGAAAGAGACTACAAGTAGGTGAAATAAGACCTTTAAAGGTGGTGTCCTTTGTTTTTAATAATGTAACTATGGCTAAATGTGTTGGTTTGGTTTTTCGTTGGTTTTGGGTTTTTTTTGCCTCCAAGTGCTGCTATTTTTTTCCCCAGAGAAAACTAGTTTATAGCACTGAAAGTTTTCAGTGAGCTTGTTTCTGAAATACTGTAGCAGCTGTTTTTTACACTAGCAACATTTGCTTTAGCTTCTTAAGTAATTTCTACTTAGACGTATGCCATCCTGGTAACTTTTTCAAACACAAATATTATAGTATTGTAAAGTGCAATTTTAATGAGGAAGTGAATTTACAAAAAGGTTTTCAAGGGAGCAGTTCATAACTGTGTTTGACCTGTGTTCATTATTTCTCATTTCACAGCTAAAACTGGCTAACCTCCATACAAAAACCTTTAAAGTAAATCTTTTTTGGTCAAGGTAGGATCAGTAGTAAAAGATTCTTCATGTCAGATTATACCTCCCTGTGTTTTATTTCTCTGAAGTCCACTATTGTTTGTAGAGTATCAGACCAGTGAAATGTTAGATAAACAGCATAGGGTAAGATGAGTGGATAGTTATTGTATTTATGGAAAATTAATTTTTCATTTCACTGTTTTATTGCTTTTTTCCCTTCTAACACTAGAACAGTTTAAAATACAATGTTCCAAATCTTAAGTTAAAGAGTTAAGGTTGTAACTTCAGCCAATGAAATAATAATTTTCTGAAAATTGCCCTTTCAGTAAAGTCTACTGGAAGGTTAGCTGTGCTGATTTAATTGTTTTTAGGTTTATTTGTCACATCTAAAGCTTTATGATACCTATCTAAGAAAATAGATACACTTACATCTAAAGCTAAAGATTATTCTGTGGCTACAGAATAATGTCTATGGACAAACTTTATTAGGTATTGGATCATAATGCTATTATAGGCAGAAAATACTTTTATGTATGAGAAGAGCAGCAAATTTGCATATAAAATTATTTTAAAATAACTCTTTGAAACTATTTCAGTGGGAATATTTTTTAAACAATTTTTATTCTGTTAGTAGTTTCTCTTCTTAGATTTTCTTACAGTGATAAATTTTGTGTTAAGTATGCTTCAATTTATTATTTTCAGCACAAAGCGTGTGGATCATTCAAATACAAGACTGGCTTCGCAGCTTGATCGAAATCCAGGTAGCTTTCCTAGTCTGATTTTGGTGGGTCATTTTTTTTTAATATATTGGTGTTTTTTCAAATGTAAATGGCTTTTATAGGATTTTTATAAGATTTGTGATCAGTTTGCCCTCTGATCTTCTGCAACCCTGCCCAACCTTTCTGTTGTTCTGTCTACTGTTATTTTCTCCTCTATCATCTCTCCCTTGCTTTAGTCTTTAGACTCTCCTGTAAGTTTTTCTTGTTTCCCCCTTACCTTTATGTGTGTCTGCTTTACTTCTTTATTTATAGTTGTAGTATGCATTAAGCTGTTTTGCTTTTTATTCTTCCTAAGTAATTAAAAAAGGCCCAAATATTATTTGAGGGTGTCTCAATGTCATGGTGATGGGACAAGTACAGCAGTCATTACTGAGGTACCTCTGTGCTCATTTGCTTTTGCACTTTATTATGTGGAATAGATTGATAGGAGATGCGTGAGTGGAACTGAAGGAATAATTTGGAAAATGGAGGAGTGACTAAGAAGGGGAAAAAAATTGGTCAAAAATACTAAATGTCACTTAGCATTCCTTTGGAGTAGTTGCCCCTTAAAAAAGGGGGTGGGGGTGGGGTGGGGTGTGTGCAGAGAATGACCTTGAAACAATTTGCTGTTAAGAAAAGTGTAAGATTCAATGTGAAGTGATAATTTACATTTAAGCTTGATGTTTTTCTGCAGATTCAGATAATAACCCAAATCCAATCTTCCTGTAGGTTCAGATGATAACAACCTGAATTCAATATTCTATGAACATTTAACCCGTTCTCTTCAGCACAGCCTGTGTGGAGACTTGTTGTTGGGTCGGTGGGGAAATTATAGTACTGGGGACTGCTTCATCCTAGCCTCCGACTACCTCAATGCACTAGTACACCTTATAGAGATAGGAAATGGCTTGGTCACCTTCCAGCTGAGGGGGCTTGAATTCAGAGGTGAGCATGTTACACTTCCTTAACTGTCTGTACTAAAAAGTGGACTTCTGCTTTAGAAACTCTTAATTATTTTCAGTTCCATCCTGTAAATTAATTGCTTTGAAAATGCGCTGCAGGGCCTCTTTATGCCCCTGTCACTTGTGAGGAAAACTAGCTTGCTCTAGCGGAGTTGATGCTAAGTCTCTCTTTCCATTTTAGTGCAACATGGCTACCATAAATGATTCTTAGAGACACCTAACTAAAATGGGATCCTAGAGTGATAAATTAAGCTATCCAAAACTTTTGTGTTCATTGGCAGATAGTTTACGTGGTGTTACAGAAATGTAATTGGAGATTGGTTGGATTCTAAACACTTAAACACAAGTCAACATTAAAGCAATCATATAAAGTGTTCTACTCTTTCTTCTTTTGTCTATTTTCTCCTAAGGAACTTATTGCCAGCAACGAGAAGTAGAGGCCATCACTGAAGGTGTAGAGGAAGATGAAGGTTTTTGTTGCTGTGAACCAGGCCATCTTCCTCACATGCTTTCCTTTAATGCTGCCTTTGGGCAGCGTTGGCTGGCTTGGGAAGTGCTTGTGACAAAGTATGTTCTGGAGGGTTATAGCATCACTGACAACAGTGCGGCTTCCATGCTTCAAGTCTTTGATCTCCGGAAAATTCTCACCACTTATTATGTGAAGGTATGATTTGGATCAGTACCACCCTTGGGGGGAGGTAGGCTGGATTACACCTGGGAACTGCTTAATGTCTTCAATGTTTAATGTGTTTCATATGAGGATCACAGAATGTGATACGAATTATAGATGTATGAAACACCTTCATCAAAGGAGGACAGAGTTTGCTGTACTGATGATTACTTGATACTCTGGTGCATGAGCAGGACAATGACCTTGTAGTCTAGAACAGAGACAGGACACTTTCTAGCTGAAGCTGGAGTAGAAACTTGAAAGCTGTTACCCAAATGTAATAGCTGTGTTGAAAATGGAAAGTTAAATAAATAGTGTGTTTCTCTTGGAGAAAGCCTAGCTGCTTTAGTGTTTAAAAGCTGTCCAAACCTGTCTTTGTTTCTTTAAAAAAAAAAAAGCCGTGCAGTTGTAAGAGGACTCTAGGCCTCAGATCCCTTCAGATAATGTTTACTAATCCAGGTCTTTCATAAGCTACCCTCTGAGACCTCAAAAATTTCAGGTTGAAATATTCCCAAGATACTTATACACACACACACACAAGTTGTTGTTTTGTTTTTGTGTTTTTTTCCCCCAAACACAAGAGTGTTAAAACAGTCTTGTCTTTTATTTAGCATTTGAGTTCTTTAGAAATTCAATATCTAAGCCTGGTTGTTAACTAGATAAAAATTCCTATGTATTTGTTTGTTTTTCTGCAAAATTAGTGAGAGTCCTGTCCTGTCCTTTTTTCCCTTTCCTTATTCCTTCAGTGCATGCTTCAGAAGTTTTGACAGTCTTTGAAAAATATGCCTGTATACAAACCTGTATTTGTGTTTTCTGTGCAACTTTGGTTGTATATGTAAGCTAAATAAATGCTACTATGTATCAGTTTTGTTCATTACTAGGAAGATAATACAAATTATTTGGAACAATCAAGATTGGCTTTTTTTTTAATTGCAATACTGACTCATATTTTTAACTACTACTGTTTCAGGGAATCATCTATTATGTCACAACATCCCCTAAGCTAGAGGAATGGTTAGCTAATGAGACAATGCAGGAAGGACTGCGGTTGTGCACAGACCGCAATTATGTTGATGTAGACCCAACATTTAACCCCAATATTGATGAGGATTATGACCACCGTCTAGCAGGGATCTCGAGAGAGAGTTTCTGTATGATATATTTGAACTGGATAGAATATTGCTGCTCTCGAAGAGAAAAGGTAAGTATGAACATCTGAGGAAAGCCATTCACTATTCTAGGATGGTCTCTCTTTTTTTTCCCCTGTTAGTTTGGCTTACAGGCTGGTTTAATACTGATTTTTAAAATAAAGATTTATAATTGAAATATTAATTTGTAGTTTACTTGTTTTGATCTTCTGCTCTTGAGATGTGAATTTAAATAAATTCTAAGTAGTGTATGATTTAACCTGTTCATTAATGAATTTTCATTTACCAGCTCAAATGAATCACTTGAATCTTAGGCATTTGTCTACATACAAAAGCGTATGTTTATAGAATTGGTGTTTTGTGCTTAGATGTCAGTGTTTACAAATCAACCCTAAGTTAAACAAAAAACCCCACAACAAAACAAAAAACCCCAAAACCCAAATACCTGTTGTCAGCTTATAAGACTGACTGCTTCTTTCTTAGTGGTCATACTATACCATTCCTTTGGACCACTGGAATTGTTGGCTTGTGAAAATGGTCATCCCATATTCAACTCTTTTCCTCTCTTCAAATCCTTCCACCTTTTAAATAGAAACATTAGTATGTTTGTAGAGGAATGCCTTGACTTCTTACTGTTTACAAAAAAACTGTATGTGGTCTAGTCAAAACTGGTGTGGTAGGTACATAAGCACATCTGAGTTTGTGTACGTTTGTATGTGTTTGGGTCTTTTTACTCCTTCTGGCAGAACATTTTTCTGTGACAGTTTCTTTACTCCATTCACCTGACTATTCCTTTTTTCTTTTGTTACTACAAGCCACTGGATTCAAGTAAAGACTCGCCCCTGGTGACATTGTGTTATGGACTGTGTGTTCTAGGGCGGAGAGCATTGGGAACAGCTTCACATCATATGTCTAGGTAATAAAAATATTGTTGTTGTAAGCTTCCCTTCCTCAAAATCCCTCAGGGTTCCTAGGTTAGGTATTAGATGAGTACCTCTTCATAAAAGGAACAGACATTTAATGTCATCTTTCCTTAAACTGGACAGATATGCTATGTAACCTGTCTTTGTTATAACAGCCAGTGAAATGTAACCAAAGAACAGCAAATGAGGGAAAACTTGAATTTGAGCATTTTGTTTTGTCGAACTAATGCAAGGTGAGAATTTTGGTGTGGGTAAGCACCAGTGATAACTGATGAATAAAACAAGAACTGGTTGAGTTCTAAAAGTGAGCTCCATTTCCTGCTCCAAGTATGTGTCCTATGTGAAGAGGACAGCTTCTTAAAATGAAGAACACATGTCTTGATGGAAGTTAGATCAGACTGTTGTGATAAGTTTCACAGTTTAGCTGGCTCTGTGGCAAGCAGTTGTGTTTTGTACAAATCTCCTTCAGCTCAGCTCTGTCATTGTATGACAGCCTCTTTCTTGCACACTGACAGCCTCAACTTACATTAGAAAGCCAATGTAAAATATAGTCATGTGTTTCAGGAAATCACAAGGTGATGGTTTAAAAAGAAAATAAAAAGAGGTGTAATCAGATGTCGAAGCTATTGGTCAGCTGGGTGCCAACTGTATAACCTGTTTTACTTCACTTTCGTGGAAACTGTTGACTAATTCTTCTAAGTACCAGCTAATTGCCCCCTGAAGGTCCTGCAGATATGCAGTCGCAGGAGTGATCAGAGCATATTTGATTTTTCATTCTTAAGTTAGTTTAGTAAAAGGAAATGATGCCTTTAAGCATGAGAAAGTTGTCAAGATTTTTATTCTGTACTAAAGCATGCATAACTGAAACTACATATCCTCCTTAACTGGTCCATTGTGGTGTTATGTTCCCTGAAAAATTTTCTCTTTAAAAGTCTTCAGAATAAAGTCGGGCATTCCTCATAGTGTTCCTGTTTACTTTAGTCCTTGTAAATAGTCTATTGCATGTATGGTTCATTCATTAACTGTTCAGTGCATGTGGATATTTAGTGTCCAGGCTTTGCTTACACACACATCCTTACTCATATGTTCTCTTCTCCCTGTCTTATCCTGTAAGTTATCTTTATAGAGAAGAACTGTGTGCCTTTCTGTATAGCTTAGTATTTTCTGCTCTTGTCAGTGATGATAATTGTGGATATGTTTGTATTTCTGTTAATATTTGGGTTGTCTTCCCCCCCCAACAGTAATCTGGAATCTTTCCTCTATGGCCTGCATGCCCTATTTAAGGGTGACTTCCGTATATCTTCAATTAGAGATGAATGGATCTTTGCTGACATGGAATTGCTGAGGAAAGTAGTGGTTCCTGGAATACGGATGTCACTTAAGCTGCATCAGGTGAGAGATTACACAGGAAGATGTGTCCAGTTCTTTTTATTTCTGAGTGTTCATTCTTTTAAAAATAAGCGGCTGGGAGAGAGAAAAAAGAGGAACAGAATAAAAGAACACTTGATAGAGATGGACAACTGAAAATGAGGGAGTATCATGTCTTGTCCTTCGTTTCATTATAGCTCATCTGGAAGGTGATCATAGAGGAAAGGGGAATGCAGTTTATGCTCAGAGCTTGAAAATTACATCAAATGTAGATCAGAGAACATGTCAAGCCCTGTTTCATATCTGTCTAGAGATAATTCCCTTATGAACAGCCTCTCTCTTCCCCTCCCCATGTGTATGTAATTTGTTTAAAAGGTTATCATGTCATTCAAAGCTACACAGCCCTCTCCAGCTGCCAATTGGAGTTGTTTTTCTTGTTCTTTTTTCTTTTTTTCTTTAAAGTATCGTAATAACAGACACTTTGGCATTACTCACTGATCCCATCAGTATGGTTTCAGGTGAGAATGAGAAGGTTGCCTTTCAATAAGCTCAAATTGGGGTTGGTCTTTATAGTGAAGTGAGGGTGAAGATGAACAATCTCAAATTCTGTCCAGCGTGTCTATTAACTAAGCTCAGCAAGTACAAGAAAGCATGTACTGAGTGATAAGCACTCTGTGAGGGGGGGAAGAGTGTCGGTACTCTAGAAGAACAGATTGCTTGAAAATCATAGTAAGTAGGCAAATCTTAGTTGCACTTTTTAAAATAATAAAGTTGCGTTTTTTGCCTTCATTGCGGAGTCTAGAAGTTCCCCAAAGCTCGTAGTGATCGAATCAACTCATTCATGTAACACAAACTCCCCAAATTTAGCAGAATGTGTGTAAGTGTTAGGAGTACATGTAGCAAAGTAGAACGATTACAAAATCATTGTTGAAACCAGCAGAAGTACCACTTCAGCAATTTTGAAGTGTTCTCAGTATATTTGGGTTCTGTGCAGAATGGGCTTGAATTAAGTCAGAGAATGAAAAGTGAGAAAAATACAAATATCTCTAACAATAGAATAAGTTTTTTCTGAACACTCTTGTATTAATCTATAAAAGGTGACTTTATTCACTTGCAGTGCAATAGCATATTGAGGCTTCAGACAGTGTTGGGAATTTAGCTATTAACCACTATCCTTTTTAACCAGAAAGTAATGTGACCTAATACTGAATTGAACTTGCAAATTTTGTGTTTTTATTTGACTGGCAGTAATTTAAGTTGTGTGATAGTATCTGATGCTGAAATAGTCTGTCATCAGGTATTAATGTGAACTTTTTAATAGAAAATACAGATAAACCTTATTGTTTTTCTTCCTGTTGCTATTTTCATATAATACAGTCTCAGTGAATAATCTTAAGTGTGTTTTACACTTGGAGACTTGTGAATAAGCAAAGAAGCTAAAACTAAAATGCTTCTGCAGGCAATATAAATAGATATAAATCTAGTGTAAAATTCAACTAGAAATGTACCTGAATCAATAACAGGCAGGTCCTTCCAATCATTTTGTTTTTAAGTTAAAAAAGGAAGCAAACAGAACTAATCTGTTGGAGAAGAGGTCATCTTTAACAATGTTCTTTAGTAGGTATCTGATATTTTTGATGTCTTTGTGCAATGCACTGAGCCTTTCAAGAGTTTGAGGTGCGAAATGTTTGATTTTTATACATAGTTACATCTGAAATGTTAATCATATCTTACTGCACATGTGTTCTTGGAAACAGGATCACTTCACTTCTCCAGATGAATATGATGATCCTTCTGTCCTTTATGAAGCCATAACAACCCATGAAGAAAATCTAGTTATAGCGCACGAAGGGGACCCTGCTTGGCGGAGTGCAGTTCTTTCCAATTCTCCCTCCCTCCTTGCTCTGCGTCACGTGATGGATGATGGCACCAATGAATATAAAATCATTATGCTGAATAAGCGCTATCTCAGTTTCAGAGTCATTAAGGTAAGCTTTGTGCACATTCCACAATGTGACAGTATGTTGTGGTACATTTTAGTAACTATTCCAAACTGCTACTTCAACTCAAATCATTATTTTTTGTTACTGATCTGTCATTGCTAGGGCTGCTTCTTCTCATATAGTGGAAGTATTTAATCAGAAAATCAGTTACTGACTTAAAATACCTTATTTCTTATCCCATTCTTAGATTTGCTTTATTCTCACCGTTGCAGCCTGTGTCCCTAAGTTCAGCCTTTTAAAGAAGTGAATATGCTTGCAGTTCTGCAGTGCAACATTACATACACTCGTGAAGGCCTAGGTATAGCAAAGCAGTCTTCACGCACTCTCATTGTTTCACTTTGACACAGGCTTTCTACTTGGCTTCTGTCTGTCATCTTTTGCAGGTGAATAAGGAGTGTGTGCGTGGCCTGTGGGCAGGACAACAACAGGAGCTTGTCTTCCTGCGTAATCGTAATCCAGAAAGAGGAAGTATCCAAAACGCAAAACAAGCTCTGAGGAACATGATCAACTCCTCTTGTGACCAACCAATTGGATACCCAATCTATGTCTCACCTTTGACTACTTCCTATTCAGATAGTCACGAACAGCTTAAGGAGATTCTTGGGGGAGCTATCAGCTTAGGAAACATCAGAAACTTCATAGTGTCTACATGGCACAGGTGAGCTGAAGGAAGTGAGTTCTCATTAGTATGTGTTCATGCTCTCATATTCCATTAACTAGTCTCATACATGCCCAGCACAGCATAACTTATAATATTCAGTTGCACAAAAATAAATAAGCTTTGGCTCTTTATTTCAGGCACATCTGTACCATATGGCAACTGCTTCGGTACAGGATTAATCTTCAAGGCATATAAGTAATACACCACAAACTATGTAAATGACAGCTCAGAAAAAACAGGACAGAAGATCTAGATGCAAGAACTATAACTTCAGTTCTGATGTCAGGTCTGATAATGAGAGACAATGCAACTTCTGTATTTTTTTTTTCAGTACCATCACTTTTGCAGTCTATATTATCATCCTTACTTTATCCTACATCCTATCCTATCATCCTACATTATTATCCATCCACAGAATCAAGACTATTTGGTAGGGTTCCTGTCTGGCAAACATTTAGCATGCAAGTGCCACTATTAATGTTGTTAGGGTATGCCCATACACAGTAACTCAAGCTTTAGTTGTTGTTCAGAAGTTCAGAAGTGCTTATAAATACACTGTATGTCAGAGCCAGAACAAGTAACTGGAGTGATCATATAATCCTCCCTCCACATGACCCCTTGGTAACCCAGTACAAACTCTTGCTGTGCTGTGTTTTATAGGCCATGAGAACTTTCACTGCACTTCTGGCCCCTTATGACTGTGGCTCCAAAAGCAACAGTGGCAGCTGTGTGTGGCATTCAGAAATGTGTGTCCCAGTTCTTACCAGTTCCAGGAGCTGGTGCCATAGTTGGAACAGTCCTGTAGCTGTTTTGATGGTCATATTTACACTTAAACATCTACAACACATCAGAACAGAACATGCTGCTTCACCCCAAAATATGCCACACTTACTACAGTCTGCGGTGGCTGTCTTCTGTCACCATCTGCTTGTCCGAATGTGGATAGAATAACAGGTGAAAGTATGACACAGAACAGTATTTGGATCCAAGCTGTGTATGCTTTGGGATTCTGGATCCCAGGAGCAAATAAAATTGGAAAGGAGTGCTTGGTCTATTTGAGTGTGACAGAAAGAAAAGAATAATAAAAGTAGGAATTGAAGGGAGGGAGGAGGAACATGGTTTTTGTGTTCATCTGAAATTTATTAATGCAAACAATGTGGTGAAAAGCCTGTATGTACACTGGAAAATGTTGGCGAGCCTACTGACTGAATGTTCAAAATTCACACGAGAATTTGTGATTCAAATAATTGCAATATATGTTTCAAACAACTGTGAGTATATTACTGAAGGTAACAAGAAACCAAATACATTAAGAAGAAGGAAAAAAAAAAACCAACAAACATTATTTTCTTGCTCATCTGAACAGACAGATTTTGCAGTATAAGAATACACATATGACTGGTGTGTTAAGGAGCATAAATTTTACTGTTAACTGTTACAAAATAGCCAGGATGTTCTACCAACATTTTATATTTAGAATTTTATTGCTTTATTGTGCTTCAGAGTTGGTTTGATTTTTTCAAAAGCTATTTTATATGAGCATTTGACTTACAATAAATAACTGTTACTTGAATAGCTGTCATGAAGAAAATTGCAATCTCTTAGCAGTATTTATACTTGCAAAGCATATTCTGAGAAAATAAAGTCAAGTTTTATCCAATTTTAGGGAATGCTGTGGATTGTGCAGAGTAAAGCCTTTGGCTTGTCATCATAAGGCATTTCTTAGAATACTGATGATTAGGAGGCCTGACTTAATGTGTCAATTGCATGATGTTTTCAGACTAAGGAAAGGTTGTGGAGCTGGCTGCAATAGCGGTGGAAATATTGAAGATTCAGATGCTGGAGGTGGAGCTTCTTGCACAAGTAACAATGCAACTATCAATGAGTCGCAGAGCAGCATGTCGCAAGGAGGAGGGAATGCAACTACAGGGCAGGGACCTGGAGCAGTACAGCACCCTCCTGTTGCAGCTCATCCCACAACTCTTCCTGCAGCTCATCCACCAACTCATCCCTCCACTCTGGGTAAAGTTGAAATAAAGCAACAATTTTATACAAGTACAATCCTATAGCCAGAACTGGCCTTTCAGCTCTTTAGATTAGACCTAAGTTAAAACAAAAAGCAAACAAAAGTGACTTGATTATGTGGTGTTAACACCTGCTGGATTCATCTTAAACTACAGTGCTGTTTTATGCAATGCAAGGTTCCCAAACAGAGATTTGAGCAATAGGGGTATAGTTGTGCTGGCAAAATAGATTAAGTAACTTTTTATAACACATCTCTACAGATTGGATCTTTTCTGTCGTGTTGTCTGCGAATGCTAAACTTGTCACTTTTTGTGAATGTCTTTACGTTTCTTACTTATACAGTGGAACGGATTCTCTATTTCTATAGTATTTTAGCTGAATCCAAGAGTCCATAGTGATCTGTAGTTAGGGAGGTGATAAACAGTAAAGCTGAGAAAAAGCTACCTTTACTCACAGAGAATATAAAAGTGTATGTAGTTGAATGAACTTTTTTTTTTACACAACTTAAGTGGTCTATCAGCTGTGGAGAGGTATCTACAAGTACTTAGTATAGGAAAAGCAATGACACTAATGCTCATAAACTGCAATTCCTATTTTTCACTTTAAGTGCATTAAATTTTTCTGAACTTGTTCAAAAACAGCATTTGCTCTAACAAATTTTCTGACTCAATCTTTGAACATCCAGTCAAGCATATTAAGAAAGAATATTTAGTATTTTGAAACATGGACATCTCTACCTGCCTTAATGCCTTAAGTATGGGAAACTTAAGTACTTAAGTGTTAATATTAAGAAACAAATTGTTAATGTGGGAGGAGCAAGGTTGAAGCATTCTTCAAGCTAGTTGTCTTGCAGGGGTTATGAATTGAACAGAATATGAAATTCCAAGATAAGATGAATGGAATGTATTCAAATGCTCTGCTATATGAAATGCAACAGAGATCTTCTGCAATACAGCTGTTTCAGAAGTTGTTGATTAGACCCATCAGTTTTGTATCTAAGCGCTAAAACATTTGTGTGTCGGAAATCTAATGTGTGTAGGAGGCTTTATCAAACTCTCCTGATTCTGTATCTTTTACTTTTAGGCACCAGTCACAGCTCTCACTCTGTGCAGTCAAGCCTTGTCAGACATTCCCCTGCCCGTGCCTCAGTAGCTAGCCATTCATCTTATTGCTACGGCAGTCGTCATTCATCTCTTCGCACATCCACAACAGGCTTTGTGCCTTGTCGGCGCTCTTCCACCAGTCAGATATCCCTTCGTAACCTCCCATCATCCATCCAGTCCCGCCTATCCATGGTGAACCAAATGGAACCTACTGGCCAGACTGGGGTCAGCGCGCAGCATGGACTGCCCTCTTCTAGCAGCTCCAGCCAAAGCATCCCAGCCTGTAAACAGCATGCCCTTGTGGGCTTTCTAGGGACAGAAGGAGGGAGTAATGCAACTGAAACTCAGTCAGGTGGTAATGCAAGCCCTGCAAATCAAATGCAAGCCAAAAAGGATGACGTTATTTACAGAATCCAGGTGAATAGTCCAGAAGAACAAGTTAACCTGTGCTTCCGTGTGCTTTTGTTAGTGTTACCTTGTATGTTGTTGAAATCACTACTTTTAAATACACACACAGTCTGGAATGTCTCAGTATACAACTATTGTGCAGTTACATTTGGAGAACTAATGTGAGGAAAAGGTTTTCTGGACAACCAGCCTTCCTGCATGTTTAGACATCCCTGTTTACGTTACGTGTTTAGCTCTAGTGCAATGTTTGAGAATGTCAGCTGAACTCAGTTCCACTTCATACTTAGTTTGCCTTTATTCATGATAATGTGTAAAGCTAAACAGCTTCATTTGCAGGGCAGAAAGCAACTAGCTTTTTTCTTTTAAACCTAGTAGATTTTCCACAAAAGTAAGTGTAAAAATACTCACTTTCACTTTCATATGTATTTATTCATTTTCATATGTGTTTATTCTTTGGTTATTGCCACACGTCTGGGTTTACTGAGTAGCAAACAGTACACCACTGACTAAGTCAATCATGGCAGCCTTACTCATTTTGTGAAAATCCAGAAATTTGTATTCTTGCTCTTCTAGCTTTTATTAGCCCCGCATACATGTCTCTGGCAGTATATAAGTGGGAAACATCAAGAAGTGTTTTTAATAGGATAGATCATAACAAACGTGATTTCATTGCTGATATCACCTCATTTTAGAGTAATCCTTAGTAAACTGCATCATAGGGGGCAAAGTTAACAAATTAATTTTGCAGGTCTGTGCTTAGTAGCTTTTGTTTGCAGGCAAGGGCCCTTTTATAAAACTGCTTAATTCCTCTGTGTGAGGACGATACAGGCAAAGTTGACATGTATCCTTGGATAGTGGATATTATGTGGTTCTCTCTGTCCTTAAATAGGAAGGAGTTTTCAGGAGTTTTCTCCTGCTGCCCTGTGGAAAGGCCAGTTTACTTCAAAACACAGGGTGGGTCTCAACTAACCATGCTAGTAGATAAATAGTTCTTCAGCCTAACAGTAAATTCTCCAAGACCATGTTTCTGAAGATATTCTGTAAGAAGTGATGAGCCTGTTTTAACAGCTCATCATCACTTAACTCTTCCCTGCGACTGGACCATGTGCTGCCAATGCTTATGTTGTGCCAGCTCCTCAGACCCTGCCATGAACCAGTGTAACTGAAAGAAGGGGTGGGAAAGGGAACCAGAGCTGCTGTTTCAGACTGCAGTGAACTTGTATATTGTCAGCTGTGTCTGAAACCACAGCCTAATTTCCAAATTCTATGCTGCTCAGGCTTTTTCCTAGCCTGGAGCTTGAGTTTCCAACATTAAAATTGGTCAGAAATCAATTCCTATGGGTTAAAGTCAGTTC
The DNA here is from genome assembly GCF_034638445.1 of Ciconia boyciana. Lineage (NCBI taxonomy): Eukaryota > Metazoa > Chordata > Aves > Ciconiiformes > Ciconiidae > Ciconia > Ciconia boyciana. The sequence continues at coordinate 32,436,464 of NC_132939.1, read as the reverse complement.
TCTGGAAGTATGCAAAAGGTTACAGTTTATCTGTTTCTTTTAAATTTTGGCTGAACTAACAGTCAAAACTCAATTCCTACTTATAGTTAATGGATCCCAGTCAAGTACTGGAAGGGATCAACGTGTCAAAAAGGAAAGAGCTGCAGTGGCCAGATGAGGTGATACGGCTAAAAGCTGGAAGAAACAGCTGGAAAGACTGGAGTCCTCAGGAAGGCATGGAAGGCCATGTAAGTTTTGCTTAGAAGTTGACAAGCTAATTTTAAAAAAGGCACTGTCTTGATTGTATGGCAGTCTGCCTAAATGTCAAGGCTAAAGATACATGTAGTAGTAAGTTGGATCAGTAGCTATCCTCCCAGGTCACTGTTGCTGGAAGAGCAGGTCTAGAATCCTAATTTGAAGCAGAGGGATATTTCTGCAACTGTATCCACAAGATGCAGGGTGATGATTCAGATGTTGTCAACCACCTCTCCTTCCTTGCCTTCTTCCAGCTCTTGTCATGAACTCTTAGGCATTGCGCTTATTCATCCAACCTTCATTTTCCTTTCCTTAAACTGTCAATCCTTGAGCAAATAAGGAAGGTCAATTTACCAATGAGTCCTTAATTGAATGGTTAACAGTATTTGTTTTTAAATTATTCTGATGAAAATAGGGCCAAGTAAAATTGTCTTTAGATGTCTCTATTATATAATAGGTACGTGATAGGTGTTTACTTCCCTTTAGGAAGGAAATCTGCTGTAACTAAAACTTGTGAAGGCTTATGACTTGAAACTCCATCTCCATTTTCCCTAGGGGTGTTATATCTGCATTTTATAAAAATTCACTGCATTAGTTAGAAAACATATCTTCCAACTTAGGCTCTTTTTAGGAGGAAAAAAACCTGGCTCTATCTTTGAGGCTTTTTTGTTTTCACTGAGGCATACACTTTTTTAGACCTTTGTGTCTATAAAGATGCTCCAGTGAGTATTCTTTCAGTGATAAATAGTAAAAGGGAAGAGTCACGGACATTGTGCCTGCATTGGTTCATCGATACAACTGTATTTTCATTGGAATATGTCAGTTCTGACAGTTTATAAGAATTTACTTTGATTGACTGCTTGCCTCAGTTGGAGGCATTATTTATAAACTAGATTCAGGGGCCGGATTTTGCTGTCTGAAAGTCCACATCCACATCACTGTGGATGTATTTGCAAACAGGTAAGAAACGGCAATATGCCAATAACACATTGCATGCCAAATCTACCTTGATGTTATATGTATGTGAAGGAAGGGCCTTGGAAATAAATTCCTTCTACAAATAATTGTATCGTAGCTAATGGTCCACCCTTAAGATAGTAGGGTTACCTTGTAGGTAACACATAGGAGTAGAATGCTTTTGTAAACCTTCATAGTTATGTTGGGTTTACACGTTATACTTTGGAATGTCCTTGTTAGCTATTGCAGATCAAGAATGTCATAAAGATGGTGAATGTAAAGGGTTGTATTGAAACATGTCCTGTTGCCTGGTATCATTGGACAATTTTTTTCAGGAGTTCGTGAGTGTGTTTTGCAAATTGCAGCATGTTGACATATACAATGATTGATGTTACAGAAAGATTAAAACAAGAGAATTTGAAGGTCAGAGTAAGCTACTGTTCTGAATGCTTCTCATCTATTTTTGGTGCAGCATACTGGCAGGTGTTTTTAGAAGAGCATCTTTTAACCTAAGAAGAAAGGGGGAAAGCACCAGATTATCCTATGTGTGATTAGGAGGAGAGGATTTAATTTGACATAGTTTCCACTGCCTGCTTCAGCTGCCTGTGGTTAAACATACTAGTATCAGTAAAGCCATTAGCTCTTAAGACAGTCTTTGCTTTCTGATCCTTCAGCTGCAGTCCTTTCTGCAAACAGGCAGAAATTATTCTTACCTGCTGAGATGCTGCTCATCAAGCAGTTTACCAGCCAAAGCCTTATGTCAGTGCTCTTGGTATGAAGTTCAGCACTCAGTTGTTTAAAACTTTTCTACTACATAGAAAAAAGCATTTTTCCTAACTTTTCTTTTTATTTTGCTGAGTATGCAGTACAGTATGTATAATACACAAAGACATTATAGGGTTTCTTCAAGGAAATGAAATTTAGCAATCCTCTTTGTATTGTGGCTACTTTTTCCAGGACTTTGAGCTTAAGGTATACTCTGCATTATCTTTCTATGATACCTGACACTGGCATGCGGAAGAACCCTTTTCCACCTAAGAGATTCTTATCACCTCTTGACTATGTAGTGACATTATTTTGCATGTTATCAGTCATTTATGGACATCACATAAATGCCAGTCATGATAGAAGAAATGGTAAAACGGGGGGTGGTGGGGGTGGTGGTGTGTGTGCAGTGAGTTATAATCTATATACAACTCTTGCATATACACAGTTTTTAAGGAGCCATGATATTGATGCCTTTGGAGTCAGCCCTTAGCCATCTCAAAGGCACCAGTTTGAAGTTGGACAACAAGGATGTAGTACTTGGACTTTATTGGGAAATGTTTTACGTGTCTGGGGATAGAATATCCTTGGCCTCACTCCATACAGCAGCATAAAAAGTTTATTTGGACAGACTTCATCAAAGTCAGACTTGAACAGACTGCTTAAATATCATGCTGTTGCATCAAACAAAGGGGAACTGAAGATGCCATGCTTACCTGGCTGAAATGCTCTCCCCATGGATGCAGTGTAGATCAGATCTCCATACAGTGGACAAAGCTGAATCTCCTTCACCCAGTGCTAGAGAAATTGGCAGCTGTCGGCTGGATATAGTGAGGATTAAGAGGGTCTCTTCAATTTGATCTTGAAGATGTAGATTACTTGTGGGTTTCTGTCCCTTTTTTCCCCACCTGTATCTTTAGAACTCTTGAAAACTGTACTGTCCTGGATTTTGTAAAAATTAATTTTATTTGCTTTTTACCTTACCTTGTCTTGTGTTTAGGATTTTTTTCCCACAACTGGCAAATTTGAGATAATTCTATTTCTACAGAGCTGGCAATACTTAAAACCATGTTACTAGAACATCCTTGTGGTTCCTTTGGGGCACATGGAAGTTAAGGGTGTATTTTTCTGGAGGCAACTGAGCAGAGACGTACAAGGTCATACAAAAGCCTGTATGGAAAAGAGACCTTCCGATGGTCAATATCGGGCAGGATCCTTGGAAGCAGCAGATCAAAGTACCTGAATTCTGTAGATCCAAGGCAGTATGGGACAGTAGTTTGTGGTACTGTTTCTGAAACCCTTCCTCTTTGTAACTGTCGTGGTTTAAACCCAGTCAGCAACTGAGCACCACACAGCCGCTCACTCACCCTCCCTCCCTGCCTGGTGGGATGGGGGAGAGAATCGGGGGAAAAAAAAAAAGCAAAACCCGTGGGTTGAGTTAAAGACAGTTTAATAGGACAGCAGAGGAAGAGAAAATAATAATGATGATGATGATGATAAAAAAATATACAAAACAAGTGATGCACAATGCAGTTGCTCACCACTCACTGACCAATGCCCAGCCTATCCCCGAGCAGTGATCACTGCCCCCCAGCCAACTCCCCCTAGTTTATATACTGAGCATGACATCATATGGTATGGAATAGCACTTTGGGTCAGCTGTCCTGGCTGTGCCCCCTCCCAGCTTCTTGTGCACCTGGCAGAGCATGGGAAGCTGAAAAGTCCTTGACTAGTGTAAGCACTGCTTAGCAACAACTAAAACATCAGTGAGTTATCAGCATTATTCTCATACTAAATCCAAAACACAGCACTATACCAGCTACTAGGAAGAAAATTAACTCTATCCCAGCTGAAACCAGGACAGTAATATTTTTTTCATTTTAAATTATCTTTGAATAATTTAATTTAAGAGATCAACCTTGAATTCACAGTGAGTAGGGAACAAAATTAGGGCAAGGGATTTGACTTAGAATAGACAGTAGTTTACACCTAACTCCTGATAAACTACAGTTCTGTGCTATTATGTGCTGCACAACACTGAGGTATTTTAAGACTATTACAGCTAGAGCATCAAAATATCCCAAATCCATACTTGTACACTTTTTTCAATTGTTACTTGTCTTGCATGAACTGTTTGGTTCTAATTTGGGTCAAGTTGTTCCTGCTGAAATCAAATCAAAGGCTGGCTGTTCTCAGGTAAGCTACAGATCTCCAGCAAGACTTCAATGAGTAGCTTATCTGTGTGTATGCTGTCACTGAAAATTGAGCAACTAAGTCAGTATAGCACTTATTATTGTTCCTTTTGCCCTGTAAGGGTCTTGAATTATTAGCCACAACTTTGATACGGCAGCTCTCCCTATGGAACTTATGTTTTTATTATACTTTTTTCCCTCCCCAGGTGATTCACCGCTGGGTGCCTTGCAGCAGAGATCCAAGTAGTCGGTCCCATATAGATAAAACCATCCTGCTGGTTCAAATCGAAGATAAATATGTTGCTGTTGTTGAAACTGGAGTCCTTGAACTTGGGGCTGAAGTGTAAATCTCTTTGAGACTGAAACTTCCCCTTCTCCAGCGGTTCAGAAGAGAGAAGGGTCCAGAAGAAGCAGCTCCCAGGACATGAAACTTTGGTCCAGTTGTAGGAAAGGACTTGAAACACAGATTTGTCTAAGTCACTTTCCCCAAATAAACAAGTGTAAGAAATTTTTTTAAGTTGTTAGCTGCTGAAGAAACATTTGCATGAAGGATAGATTTGTTGAGACATATCTTTTTGTTTATAAATTTTGTTTATGCATTGCGTAATGCTTTAAATCAACAAACTTTTCAGTTCTAAGATCAGAGCACCTCATATTTTTCTAATTGTTTTGCCAAAAATTGCCATGTCTTGTCACAGAGTGCGTGGAATTCATCCACCTTATTTTAAAGAAATTGACTACAAACCTTCAGTTTGGTGAAACAGTGTAAGGGTTTCAGGTGTGGCAAGAAGAGACTGAACAGATGTATAGATTCTTATTCCTTATGAGCTAAACATTAATGAGAACTGCACTAATTTTTTACAGCAATGCACTAAAAACAACCCTGAGATTGCTGAGAACATTTATTTATATATATAAATATAAGTATATAAAATACCATTATTTAAATTGCCTTTGGGATTAATCCCCTCCCTCTCCGTATACATGTTGATGGTAAGGGCTGTGCCATGGGTTTGGTTCTATGTTCTGTATTTCGTACAAGTGCATTTGCTGCATCCTCTTCACAATAAATGGTAAAATAACAAATATATAGAAAAGCACCTGAGTATCCCTGTACTACATCAGACTTTATTGTGGCGGCAGTGGTACCTCAAATCTGTACATGTCTAGCTTTAAAGTGGACCCCAATATACTACCTTTCATCTGTCCTCCCTTCGCTAGCCATGGCTACTTTGCTTCTTTACACCCAGAGCTGGCTATGTTGTTTCATTGGCTCTTCTCTGGCAGAGACAGTTGTTTGAGTTTTGTAGGGCGAGGTGCAGGTCCATGATTACTTCATGGATGCTTGAAGGTTTTTTTGATTCCATCCAATTTAAAAAGAAAAACCAGCAACAACAAAACCCAAAAAACCAAAACAAAACAAAAACCAACAAAAACTTGACTTCAACTTTTAAAGAGCTTTTATAGAAGGCACAGCCCTAAACTTGTATCACTTTTACCACCTTGCCTTTTCTTTCCCTTTAGTCTTCATTCTTTTCTATGACTTGAATTTTATTTTCCGTGATTATATATTCTATGTAAGTGTAATTTGAGTATTTATAACTGTGAAGTTGAATTATTCATGTGTTACATATCCTAGGTTTTATTGTATTTTTTTAAAAGTGTGTATTCAGGGAAACAAGTAACTCAGAACTATCATGGGAGTGTGAGAGGGAAACTGGTTTATTCTTGACTTGCAGTTCCTATGACTCACTTCTCTTAATCTGTAAGAAAAAACATGTACCTGTTGTGATTGTTTCCTGTTTCTGACCTGTAATTATGTAGGACTCTGTGGGGAAACTGCACACAGTCCTAGCTTTTGGGAGCAGCCATCTTCTTCCCAGTCACCTCCGCTTCTTTATATGTAATGTAACCAGAAGAGACTTCTGATATACCGCAGAGGTTATTGTAATTATTTCTCTGACATCAGAGAAACCTTGTCCATTATGTACCTAATGTAAGAGTGAAATTATATGGGTTGAGAAAAAACAAAGGTAGAAACAGCTACCTAAGAAATACTGGTATTCCAACTCAAGTCGTGGTATGCCATCTTAGCCATGAAAGGGTAAGTCTGTGTGCCTGGTAGCTAGTCAATTCTAGATACTGTTCCCAGTGAATTACACTGGGACCTTGCTTACGTCATATGCTATGCAAACTTGTACTCGAAGTACTGTGCATCTTACAGGTGCATATTACTGTTTGGTTTATGCATATGCAGTCCCATTTAATCTTGGTATAAATGCACAGTTCTGGATCTGCCACCATTGAAATAATTTTTCTGTTCCATGTAGTTTGTCATATGTGCACATTTTAGTGTAGTTGGATTCATCTCCTGCATATCTGAAAGTCTACTATGGTAGATGAACCTCCTTCAGCAGTCTGGTAATGTTGCTGTCAGGAACAAAGAAAATGATTAAGTTTTGAATTGAAGGTGTTTTAGTTAAGGTTTTATTCTGCGTCCTTCCCTTCAGGTAATTACAGGGTTTTCTGCATCACTGGGAATATTGTTTCATTTTAGAAAGAGGAATTTGTTTGAAAATAGGCCCCCATTTGATATTAGTTGCACAAGGTTTTTTTCCTGTACTGAAGCCTTGAGGTAAACAAATGACTGAAAAACAAAAGACACAGGTTTTTTTCTTTTAAAACTTGACTGAAGGTACTTCCAGTATGTTAACCCTGGCTCTGAACAGTCCCTGTCACTCTCTTCGGGGCAAGATAATGACAATGTCCATTGCTGGCAGTAGACATGATAGGAATTAATGGCTTGTTAACATAAAAATTCTAGAGAATGTGTAACTGCCTGGAATTAGATCAGCAAACAGCAGACGGGAAAAAAAAAAGGCTTTTTTTAAGGGGCAAAGAGAATTGATGGATCTTTCTATTTATTTTTTTAATCTTAAGGCTTTTGGTGTGATGCCTTCAGGAGATGGATTTTAATGTGGCCAGTTAACAGGTTAATTACCTTCTTTCAGATATTCTGCAAACACCTGTTGTGAAGCCATTCACATAGTGCTTGTACCTATTCCAGATCTGCTCAAGCCACCTAGTTGAAATTTCACTCTTCTGTAAGGCTTTGGAAAATTAACTTTTTTTTTAAAGTTTTCCTGCATTCAGAACTCTTAAGATTCATATATGATTTTATGTTGGTTTGTGCAAAGTTTGTCTTGGTTTCCACTGTGCAAGTGACAAAACCGTGTTTGTTTTCTTCTAACTCCCCATAGGATAGATCTGTCCGTGGAAACATCTGTTCCAGATGGAGATAATTTCATCTTTTCTTTTCTTTTCTTTGGCCTTCGTCTTGATGTGTAATATTTTCCTCCTGTTGTGAGTATGGAAAAGATGGGTATTTTGAAATTAGTCCTGTCAGTCCAGACTGAGCTCAGCACAGAGCAGATACTTTTTTTTTTTTTAGATCTTTCTAATATTTTGTGACAACCCATTATAGATGAGTGCTTTAACTCTGTCCACTTGCATTGTGTGATACTCTCTTGCCATAAGAACATTCCAGTTTAGTCCTGTTGTTTTAGCTTCCAGGTAGATCCCACCCTATTTTGTTTCTCTCCGATTTCTTTAAAGGTGGTATCTATGTGTATATACATAAGGACTTACTGCTCCCTAAAACAAATACTCAATTACAGAGAAGTGCTTGAAAACCCCACTAATCAGATTATGTTCATTGGTAAAAATGGCTGCTACTTAATTTTTAAAAATCTCTTCCTATTTCACCTCCCTGTGAAATCTTTTAAAATGTTCTGATTAAAACAAACAAACAAAACCCTAAAATGTGTATGTGACACCACTGATGACAGCTAGACTTCTGTGCCACGTGCACTCTGTGATACTTGTGATGAATTCTGGGGATCTCTCTCATGATTCAGCATTTATGAAATGATTTCAGAGTTGGGGGGAGAGCAAGGGAGAAGATGATGGTGATTATTTTTTAAGGTAATTCCATGTAGGTTGAATGGTCCTACAGCCACTTTGCCTGGGACACTTGGGATCTTTCTGAGGGGTGATCTCAATTTTCCAGTCAGTTGTGTAGTGCATCACCAGGCATTCCTTACCCCATGTTCACAACCCCTTTGGGAACTGAAGAACTCTTATGAGAAGCCTAGATGACTTGTGAGGTGAAAGATGAAGACTTGTGGCACAGGTCCATGCCCTTGGCTGTTTGGCAAGTGGCCATAAAGCTTGGTCTGGAGTAGGGTGTGAGAGGAGAGAAGAGATGCCTTACAATTGGATTCAACTTCAGATTGTTTCTCTGATAATGCACACACCGCCATATGACCTAGGAGTGTGGATACAAAGACACTGCTTTAAAGATCTTTCTCAATTACAGGACTCTCCATTCACAAAATTGAGCAAGATAGATTGCATTTCTTACCATTCCCAATATTATTCAACTTGTATTAGATTTGGGGTTATACCACCACAGGTTTTATGTACTTAATTTTATTAAGGAATTTTATACCTATTATATAGGCATCTGTTCTTTTCTTGTCTGGCTTGCTATTTGATAATCTAATGCAGTACATTCAGTGGCGCTGGACTCTTTCAGACATTATACTGGTAATTACTGGTGCCTTAGTAAAAAAGTGGGTACATAACACCTTGGTGGAAAGTAAAGCATGTGGCTTGTTTCACCCCAGCATGATACACGTATTTCCAAAAAGGCGATTAAGATGGCTGCTCCAAAAGATTGGGGGAGTATACATACATCACTCGGTCACAAACATCTGAATATGAGCAATTTTTATGACTTCTGGTATGTACAGTTTGAATAGATAATCCCAGTACACCTAGTCCACAATGCTGAAAGATGACGATCAAATAGCTGGATATGTTTACTTGTTACACAGATGCCCCCAAAAGCTTGACAGTATGCTGCTGGTTAGGAAGTGGAGGGAGAGGGGAGTAGAGCATCAAGGAGAGGATGGCTTTGGTTTTTAATGGACAATGAAAATACATATTGCCTCTACCAGCAAATGGATACCTTGCCAGGGATAGGGATATATGTACCTGCGTGTCTGTGAGTGTGTATGTGTCTGCGTGTGTTACTGGAAACAGCCTGTAAATATTGTAGCTGTTTAAAATGGAAAAGGCAGAGAGTTTTTTGCAACATGTTGCAGCAAAAGGACAGTATTGACAGTGGAGAAACACTGAGAAATAAAAAACCTTTTTTCACTTGTTGTCATTTATTGTACTATTACATTCTCTTAAGATGTCATTCTCACAAAATCCCTGTAATTACTATTTTAAGTTTACTCAAATCACCCTTTAATGAAGGATTCTCTTATTTTAAAACTATTTCTCTTATGTAGCTGTAGTAGCAGAAAGGAGAACCTCAGCTATTCCTCTTTTACTGCCAGCATCATACCTGTTTTCATGCTTTTACATAAATACCACATGCCCTCTCCTCTACAGTCAAAACGTTTTTCTCTTGTCTTTGTTGAAGCATTTTCTGTATTTATCACAGACTCCCCTTCTCTCTGAACTGTTTTCAAAGCCCAGAACACTAATGTACTGTCTTTATGCTCAGTAATTTTCCATTCTTCATACTTCCTAGGGAAATATTTTACCTAGTGTGGTTTAATCAGTGATTTCTAACTTTCTGCTGTCCTTCATCTGATAGCCAAGTGCAGCATTGTGTAAAGTCCTGATGAATGCTACACTTACATGAAGCCCTTGTTCATATAAGTGATACTAATTTAAAAATACTCGGCTGCCATCTGTACACTGTCTCAAATTTCTTACACTAGTACAGAAAAGTACGACATCATATTGTCCCTCTGAGAAGTTAATTTTTTGAACATAAAAATGATGGTGACTTGTTGAGGGGACAGCTCTGCGTGTTTCAAACTAAAGATTGGATTTCCTTTTTTTAAAGGAAATTTCCTTTCCTTGGTTTCCTTTTTTTAAAAATCAAAGCATTATCCATTTACTGGAACTTGCTTCTGTTTGCAAGTGTTCTTAAGGAAAAACAAGTCCTTTTTAATAGAAGCTAGTGAGTTTCATTGAAAAGATCAAAAGGTCTGTAACTGATGTGCTTACAAAAAGTAGCTGAGGTTCCAGCTATATTTTTAACAGTGGCAATATCAAAAAAGGACATGATCAGCATTTCTAGCGTGATTTAGGGGTGGCAAAGGAGAAGATGGATTTATGCTGTAGTCCACTGTTTTTTGCTGTTGGTGTCTGCCTAAGGACTGCAACTGGTAAAAAGGGGGGGACTGGAGCCCTAGTTAGTGGTTGGAGTCTATTTACCATTTAGTTTTGCCTGAGAGGAATCCAATTCACGTGCTCCAAGACTGCATATCCATGTGAGCCAATGTCTGGGAACAGGATGTTTGCTTCAAAAACATACGCCTAGTCTGTGTGAGTGTAACGCCTATTGCATGGCTTCCTTGTAATGCTAAAGATGAGCCTGTATTGTGGTTTTAATTGGCCTTCCTCTGGAAAATAATTGTGTAGGAAGATGATACTTGGGTTCCAGCAGAGCATGGCCGTGCTTACTTCTGAGCATCTCTCTTAAGAGAGTTTTCCCTTTTGGTTGGATCAGCTTAAATGGATTTTACTCTGACTCATCAGAAAGTGGTTTGAGGTGGTTTTTTCCTAGAAGCTGGTGCAGAACACCTTGTCATATCGCAGCACTAACAGCATATAGTGCTGATGATGCAGGGTACCAAAGTGCTTTTGGTGGAAACTCAGGTTACTCAAGAAATGGGCTCACACAGTTACAGTGCTTGTGCAAGAGGTCTCTCCTAACTTCTTCCTGGTGGTTCAGCCTTCTGGGCTTTGCTACATAAACGGAAAGAGCACCGAGTTATGCTGTGACTGTAAACAAGGGAAAGCTTTGGATGGATGGATGTTTTGGCTGAGCATTTTGGTTCCTTTTCAGCTCCCTTTTTTGCCTTTATACTTTTGTAACTGAAAAGTCAGGTTATTTTGGGCCTTCTTCAGTCTATCAAAAAAGGGTGAAGAGATGAGCTGTGTCAGAAACCACTCTGACAGGGGCAGCATTGCAGAGCAATGCTCTGTTAGCGCTAGTTTCTAGGTTTATTGAGTAAATAAGCATGCCCCACGCGGTAGGATTGTGAAGTTCTAAAAAGATATTTGGGGGGGGGGGAGGGGAACAAAAAAAACCCCCCACAAACAAAAAAAAACCACCACAAAAAAACAGGCAGTCTTTGATTCCTGGAGTGTTAGAGAGAGACATGGTCACCCTCGAAAGGGGGCCTAGGCCCTGGGGGAGGGTGAACCTCTAACTCGCCTCGCAGTAGTGGCTTTTCCAAAGTGGCTGAAGGCTTGCTGAACCAAGCTACAAGCTGTGCGGCGAGCTGTGGCGACCGGATGCCCACGGCGCACGGGCGCTGCAGCAGCCGCCGCCGGCGGGGCCGGGAGGTGGCGGCAGGAGCCCGCCGAAGCCCCAATCCCGCTCCCCGCCAGCCCCAGCTCTTGCAAACCGCGGCGAAAGACGATGCCTGTGATTGCAGAGAGCTAGTTGTTAAATCCCCACCTAGCTTCCTGCTTGCTCAGATGTTCTAGCGAGCCTTTGGGCTTGGTTTTTTCTCAGTGATGCCATTTTAATCTCCACCCCCCCTCCCCCCACCAAAGCATCCAGATGTTTCCGCTAAGCTAAGCGGCAAAGGCGATAGCAGCGTTCACGCGCGATAGGTGAGCGCTGAGGTGCCCCGTGAATCCTGCGTGGAGAGGATGCAGTCCTTCCCTCCAGGGCTGGCGGGCTCCGGCGGGAGTGCCTGTGGCAGAAAGCCCCTGCTAGTTCATGCCCTTGTGCTGGGGCTGCCGCTTCTCCCTTACGTCATCAGGGAACTGACCCTGCTTTAAAAATATAAGCCTTTCCTCCCTGCCTCCAGAGGGGAATGCAACGCCAACCCAGCAGCCCTGCAATGGGGACGTGCCAAGGGGCAGAGCTCCGCTCCCTCCAGCGAGTGCAGAGCCTGAACGCTTCATATAGGGATTCCGCAGCCCGAAATAAAGTACCTGGGACCTTGCTGGGCCGCCACCTATTAATATTGATGAGCCTCCCACACCCGTCAATGAAAACTGCTGAGAAATTTTTCACGTAGGGTGGGAGCAGAGCAGCCCATGTGCCCCACGGCAGCGCAGGCAGTATTGCCTGCCGGTCATGGCATGATGTGTTGCTGCCCTCCATCCCAGGCCCCTGAGGTGCTGATGTGCTGAGGTGGCTGGGGCTGGCTCCAGACCTGCGCTGATCAGGCACACCGAGAGCAATAGCAGCGTGTGCCCGACCACGGCCACAGCCATGGCGTGAGCTCAGGGTGGTTTTCTAGGAGCCCTTCACCCCCATCAGCTCTGCTGCCAGCTGGCTTTGCTCGGGTCTGTGTCCTTCCCTCCGCAGACCAGGGCAGGGGTGAATGAGTTGGTTTGATCTGAGGTTTTTTGGCATTGTTTTTACCCTTTCAGATATCACAGAGAAAGGAAGACACACAACCAACCAGTAATTTTCTTTGACTGTCAGTGATCCCATGGCCAGGGAAGTAAGAAGAAGAGAGGAACAAACAGCAAGAAAAAGGAAGACAAAGATACTGGGGAAAGGACGTGCAGGGAAAGAGGAAGACCGCCTTCACCTTTCTGGAAGCTGGAAGGGATGAAGTGGGCAGCTCCAGTATAATTTCTCAGTTTCTTTCCAGTAATTCCCCTGTGTTTAAGTGAACCAGAGGTGAATTCCTCAAAAATGCAAATTAATTTTGAATACAATTCTGATTTAGCAAACACCAGTCTTGGAAAGTACTAAAAAGGTCATAATAGGCCACTTCCTTCACTGCAATGTTTTGTATATATTATGGTGCATTATCATTCCTATGCAAAATTGCAGATTAAACCTTGGTTTAAGAGCATAGTGTCCCTGCTCCTCTGCAACGCTGGGAATGAAATGGCTGCTGTTTCCACATGCAGTTCTTGCAAATGCACTGCTAACTCCTGCAACCCAAACACGTATCCATACTGCAGTTGCTCGAAATGTAGGCTGATGAGGATCTGAGGGGCTCTTGCTGCTTGTTTGGACCCCGCATCCCTTCCACTGGTGTGGCAGGTTTCACAGGATGGCTCGGAGAGGCGTCCCGTGAACCTGCATGGAGTTCAGTAACTCTTTTTTGCTCCTGCTGTGGAAAGAAATCTTTGGGACCTGTGCGCTTGTGAATCTCTCTCGCAAGCCTACCTGCTCCATCTGATGCGGGTGCCAGAAAACACAGGCAGGAGATTGTCACCAATAAGTCAACGCTGTCTTTGTAGAAAACAATTTCCTCCTTTGTCGGTGGAGCGTGTTTTACATGTTCCAGCAGCGGCTGCTGGGGATGGAAAGGTCGTAGCGATGTTCCCCAGCAACAGGAACCATTCCAGCCCTCCTCCTTTTTCACTGTGGGAATATCAAGGGTTTGGAGCAAACCAGCTCTCCCTCCCCTGCAAGGTAACTGCTGTGGTACGTTAACTTTTTCTCTCTTGCGCGCTTCATATTTACCAGCGCTTTGAGCGATCAGCCTTCGGTGTTCCCTGACACCCGCTGAGAGAGGAAGCCAACGCTGTCCACAACACCTCTCCTTGCAGCGCAATCGCAAGCACCGTCATTCAGATGCGCGGAGAGCAAAACTGGTAGCAGCTCATCCCTCTGTGGGTTACAAGACGGCAGCTCTCTCTGGAAGAAGCAGTGCTCTGATGTATTAGGAACAATTACAAAGTACAGCTTCCCCTCCTCTTGCCATTCTTATTGTTTGCTATTAATTGAGTGTTTTGTTCCACCAATGTACATTGTGTACATCTAAGGCGAGACTGGGGCTGTTTCCTCCCCTGGAGATGCAAAGAAGTTAGCCCAGTGGGGCTGGCAATAACCGATTGCTCAGCCCCTCCCAGGCTCTCTTGCCCAGCCACGGCAGAACCCAGCAGCTTGTATTTCTTGCCTTCTCAGGACCTTTTCTACAAATAGCAAGGTAACCTGCTTGGTGCACCCTGGGTTTAATGCTCTTTGCTCACCTTTGCATAAGGCTTGGAAACCTCTGGGCTGGAGCTTCCTGCAGCAGTCTTGTCTTTTGTCACTGAATCTGTCAAAATGATCCCTAAAAATGGCTCCTGGCTGTGATCTGGGTGATTTGTTTTATGGGTGCCCTACCTGAGTTTAAAAAAAAAAAAAGCATTTGAACAATGTCTCTACTTCAAGGTAGGTTATTTTGTTGCTGTCGGGGAAGTACCCGAGTAAGGGCCCCCAACACACATCCCCTGGCCAGGGCTGCTCGCTGCCATCCCTGGAGCCTGGATGTGCCCCTGGAGCCGCAGCCGCGCTCCCCCCAGCTCCACCAACGCACCCCGCTGGCACCGATCGCTTCCCGGGCAAACGGCACCAGGCCGTCGCTGCCGCAGGGCCGGCGAGGCACAGAGAGGGTGACCCAAACCACAGTAAGGGCAGCAGCACCGACACATTCACCAGCAGTCCCTCCCCACAGCTGTCCTCCCCACAGCTTCCACCGTCCCTCCCCACAGCTGCATATGCTGCATCCCCTTCCCCGCTGACCCCTCTGCCTTGCTGCCCACCAGCAGATCCCACCACCACACCTGCCAGCCTGTTTGCCTCCTGCCAGCTCGCAGGGAGCCACAGCTGAGGTCTGAGAGCTGATTCACTTTCCCCCCGTCTTTTTTTTTCCATTCAGCATCATGCAGAGTGTGTTAGGGCCAAGGAAGCCAGCACCCGTGAGACAAGATGGCCCTGACATCATGTGGAAGCGCTACTGCTTGGGATCTCCGAGTCAAGCGGGCAACCTGCGTGTGGGGAGGTCTTTCATCTGCTGTGTAACTCCTCCAGCCTAGGTAAGGATTAGGTGCCGCCTGGGAGTTTGTGTCTGGATAACAGGCGTGCTGGACGGGTACCTGTGCGGGGTAGCATCACAGGATGGTTTGGGTTGGAAGGGACCTTCAAAGATCATCTAGTCCAACCCCCCTGCCATGGGCAGGGACACCTTCCACTAGACCAGGTTGCTCAAAGCCCCATCCAGCCTGGCCTTGAACACTTCCAGGGAGGGGAATCCACAACTTCCCTGGGCAACCTGTTCCAGCGCCTCACCACCCTCATAGTGAAGAATTTCTTCCTTATATCCAATTTAATCTTACTGTATTGGGTCTGGCTGAGAGGGAGTTAATTTTCCCCACAGCAGCCCTCATAGTGCTGTGCTTTGTATTGATAGCTAGGAAGGTGTGGATAACACAGCAGTGTTCTGGCTACTGCTGAGCAGTGCTCCCACAGCATCAAGGCTGTCTCTCCAACATTTCCCCCTCACCAGAAGGCTGGTGGTGGGCAAGATCTTGGGAGGGGACATAGCCAGGACAGCTGACCCAAAGTGACCCAAGGGGTATTCCATACCGTATGACGTCCGCTCAGCAATAAAAGCTAAGGGAAAGGAGGAGGAAGAGGGGGCATCCGTTATTTACGATGTTTGTCTTCTGGAGCACCTACTACGCCTACTGAAGCCCTGCTTCCCGGGAAGTGGCTGGACATTGCCTGCTGATGGGAAGTAGAGAATAAACCTTTTGTTTTCCTTTTGCTTCCATGCACAGCCTTTGCTTTTGCTTTTATTAAACTGCCCTTGTTTCAACCCATGAGCCTTTCATTATATTTTCTCTCCCCTGTCCAGCTGAGGAGGGGGAGTGATAGAGCGGCTTGGTGGGCACCTGGTGTCCAGCCAGGGTCAACCCACCACACTTGCCCTCTTTCAGTTTAAAACTGTTGCTCCCTGTCCTGTCACCACAGGCCCTGATAAAATGTCTCTCTCCATCTTTCTTCTAAGCCCCCTTTATATACTGAAAGGTGAGGTACCTGCTGGGTGTGAGAAGTTGGGTTCTCCAGACAGCAGAAACAGTGTTTACCCACTGCAAAGCTGATAAATACCTAAGATAGATGTTGAACAACCAAGCGGGACCAACCCAAGCGGTGATCATATGATAGCCCTCTACATTTCTGCCTGGGACCTGCCGCTGCCCCAGCTTCGCTGTTGCAGCAGAGGTTGGAGGCCTTTGGAGCCCTGACGTGTGCTGCCGGATTCCCACGAGCAACCAGCCGCTCCCCTCCCTCGCCTCGCGCTGTAAAACCCCCCCTGTGGATAATAAAGAATGGAAGTGACCTGTGTAATGAATAATTGGCTCGGAGCACAGCGCTGGCCGGGATTACGAGTTCATCTGTACATGATGTTACGCTGCATGGCTTTCTAACTAGTTTCGACACAATTGGCTTCCATTATGGAAAACGCATTCCCTGAAGGAGAATGGCAGCGGGGCTGGCGGTGCTGCACAGCGGCACAGTGGAGCTGGGCTTCGTGACAGGCACAAAACGCACCACGTAAACACGAATAAATGTCAAGTCTGGGGGAAGCGGTGCTTTTCCCACTCCCATGCCAAGCCCAAAAAACATGTGCTCACCCTTCCCCATGGCCAAGGAGCTGTCAGCACCAGGGGGATGGAGGGAGGGCAGCACCCCCTCACCTCTCTCAGCCCTGGCCACCGCAGCTCCTCTGGGGAGGGAGCAGACGGGGCCCCCGAGCTCCCCGTCACCCCTCGCCGCCCCCGGCCCCCCACCACGGGCAGGGGACGAACGCTGCGGCACTGCCCCTGGGAGGCCTTGGCATGGGCACGGCTGGAAAACTGTACGGGGGCCATCCTCTGGCTGCCAGCTCGGGGTTTAGAGGCATGCCGTGACTTACCGCTAAGTTATTCTCTGTTTTATTAAATATTTAGCAGCGACTGTTCTAGAGATTAGCGGTGAATGATAGGAAAAAAAACCCAAACCACACAGATGACTTTTACAGTCGGGTTTGGTGTACCAGTACTCCTACGTCTGCGTTTCTCTCCCAACAGGAGCCAAATTGCACAGCTTTATGTAACCGGCTATATAAAGAGTGCCTTGAAGGAGGGTGAAAACACCACCCACCCCCCACCCTCGCCCCCGGCACCCCCTGCCCTCCCCCAGGTGTGCGGGCTGCTCACAGCCCGGCCGCCCCCCAACAGCACCGGCAGCCCGACCGCAGCCCCTCAAAGATGCCCAAGCGCCAGCTACCTGCCCGACGTGCACCCAAATGCCCGAGGTGCGTCGGTCCCCGTCCGCATCCCGGGAAGCTGCGTCTAGCTCTGGCGTATCGCTGCCCGAGGTGTTTTCATGGTCGGGGTGGGGGGATGGAGGAAGAGGAGCGGGAGTCTACAGGCACGGTGCAAAGCATAAGCCGGGCAGTGTGTTCAGGCTGAGAGCCTTTGCTCGCCCGGCCGCAGAAGGCATTCGGGCAGGGTGAGCAATGATTCAGCCTTGTTGCTGGCCTCCGGGCCTTTCAGAGTAGTGCAGAGGCAGGCCCTGGTTTGCTAAAGAGATCCCAGGACACGTTATTCTATGTGTGTGTATATATATACATATATATATATATATATATACTAGCTTCTGAAATGAAGGCTGCCTTACAGAGCCGTGTCCTGGGACGTCTGCAGCAAAGCAGCATCACCCGAAGGTTTAGGCAGAAAGTGCGTGGGTCACATGAGCTGGAATCTCAGAGAAAATGGTAGCTGTAGCTCAGCGCTCCTGCCTGAGCCCACGTGGGGATTTGCTATGGGGTGCTCGCATCTGCGGCCGCAACTGTGTTTTCATTTTCATCCTGCAACCGATTTATCAACAACGCCTGGGATTAAGCATGGCTTTACCGGCGCTCTCTCTCATTCATAAACATGCAGATGCTCACCTTTCCTAACTCTTCTCTAAATGTTTTCCTCACCAGTTTTAAATGACACCTGGGAGGATGCGAAGGGTGGCAGTGAAGGGAACTATGCCTCCGTTGTGCACATAATTACAAAACAGTCATGTAAAATACGTAATTGCTTGAGTGAGAATTGCTTAAAATATTAATTCTGACTCAGCTGGCAGCTGCTGTACCAGGGGCCAAGGATGCCGTGGGAGAAGGTGTCTGTGCAGAGGTTAAAGCAGAGCAGCAAGGCAAGGGGGCCTGGACTGCAGTCAAAACTCTGCTGCTATGGTGACTTTTGGATCATTTTAATTCTTTCCACCTCCCTTTTCATACCTTCTCATAGGTGAAAACAGTTTTATCCACCTCATGGGAGAGAAGTGTTGTGGGAAGCAATTTCTATATATATATATGTCATGCTATAAAGGTTTTCGTAATACTGAAGTAGATGTGAGCCTCAGATTTTCTCATTTTCGGGGGGAGGCAGGGTTTCTGAATCAACTCACTCCACGCAGAGCTAGAAGCCAGCCGAGAAAGCTGCCCAGCTCCACGAGCACTGCCGTGCTCAGGGGTGTTGGAAATCTGAACTCACAGCCTTGAATTTTGCAGTCGTAGCCCCTTCCCCTGCAACAGCTGGAGCCACAGCTCTGCAGGGGGATTCTCTGCAGCCAATGCACTTCACAGGGATCAGGAGAAAAGCCTTTGAAATGATATAAACGTGCCATGCCCCAGTGTAAGTCCAGTTGCCCGTGACAGGGCTGGAGGCCAGAAAAGGGTTTTCTGGGAGAAATACCTGCCCAGGGGAAGGGGATCTGCTTAGGCTGGTTTCACCATGGGAGTAGGGCGTCTGAGGAACTCTTTGCTCTGGACTTCCTTCCCCGTATCACTGCTTCTCATTTTTCCCTTCATCTCCCTTATCGTACCTTGGCATAAGCTAGATTCAGTGCACAGATCTGGTCTTGTATGTTTGTACAGCTCCTTAGACAATATGGCCTTTGAGCACTTATCATAACACAATTATTTTAGGGCATCGACAGCTGTTCAGATTTCCTGGGCACGGTTATAATAATTTTTAGATCCTTTTTCTTCAAATGTGAAAGTATCGCTAATGCAGGCTGTCCTGGTAATGCAGACTAAAGCCAGTTTATTTCAATATGTATGAGATTTCTTCCTATGCAATATGGGAACCTTCCCAAAGTCGAACACGAAATGAGTCATTACTCCCTTATAAACCTGCTGTACACATCCTCTCCGCCGGCATTAGCTCAGTGCCATCTCCTCGTTACACCACTTCCAGAGAAATGGCTCTGTGTGTATGTCTGTGTCTTTCTCCCTCTCCCCCCTGCCCCTGGCTTTCCACGGTAATTGTCATTCTCCTCCGTTCCCACAAGTACAGGGAGGTCTACAGGAAATTATATTGCTAATTAAGCTATGGAAGAGAGTACAAAAACCCTGAACTATAAATACTCCATCTGTGTTAAAAACGGGTGACAGGTATTGTCATCACTGGTTGGAAGCCAGCGCAGCCAAGGAGGCAGACAGAAACTTTGGGGAGCAGGCAGCGCAGGCAGCGCAGGCAGCGCACCCTCAGAGGGTCTGTGGCCACTGCCCCCAGATTCAAGTCACAGCATCACTGCAGCAAGAAATCAGGATCGCAAGCAAAACCACGATTCCTCAGTTATCTGGCTTTTCCAGATACAACCTGCATCAAATGGCAGGTGATGTCCGTACGATTTTTATATAGTGTCACGCTTAAAGTAGCTTTCTAGCAGCAGCGATGCTGCTCCCGTGGTGATGGGACGAAGCCGAAATGCTGCTCACAGCTGCTGCAGCAGCATCCCCAGCGAAGGCGTGCACTGCTGCGTTAGCTCACCCCGGACCCCCCTGCCGTACCCCACTTACAGACCCGCTGCAGCTGCGTGGGGCATCGACCCGGGGCAGAACCTGCAGCCAGCAAGCGCCCGTAGCAGCTGTTTTGTGCCCAGCTCATCCGCACCCAACACCTGCAGGTCCTGCCCGGCTGGCGGGGCTGTGGGGGCCTTTCAGAAGGACGGGTCCTCAGGGTGCAGGTGTGGGACAGGTGCCTTGCTGGGTCCCATTCGTGTCACCGGACCACTCGCCGGCTGACCATCCCCCCCTGAACACCCACCTTCTGCCTGACACTGTCATGCCACAATGTGCTTGCACAAATCTGTACTTCATGTCGTCATCCGAGTTCCTGCCTGTAAAATCCTGAACTGCGTGCAGAGGTGTTAAAATGACTTTTTGTTATTTTGTACTGAGGCAAGTGGCTGAAGAGGGAGAACGGGCGCTGGGAATGACACCTGCAGCTGAGCAGCCCTGGCGAGGTTTGCCTTCTGCTGCTGCATCTACAAACTGCACCCGGGCTACGAGTTTTTCTTTCCAGCCAGAATAATCAAAACTTTTTCCTTTTTGATGGAATTTAAGATGTTCACATTCTTCACAGGCAAGAGATTTAAGAAAAATACCAAGTATTCAGAGAGACACAATAAATCTTGAGACTCAGCAATGCTGTGTATGCAGAAAACAATATAATTTCTAGGTCATGGAAATAGGTTAATTCAGCACTTACAGGAGCTGAAATCTGGTCCACAAAAGTACTTAGACAGAAAATGCTACCGGTCACTACAGGTGCTTCAGTTCAAAGTTTTGATCCTCAAGACCTGTGCTGAGATGCTGAGATGACAAACGCGAAGAGGTTCTGGCCCATTAACCAGAGCTACAAGAAATGCCGGCAGCGCTCCTTCCCCCTAAAATGGTCCAAGCAGCGTGAGATCAATTAGCTAAAAGACCCGACTGTTTCTTACGACAGAAGGGGCCACGGCGATGCACTCTCAAATAAGCTCGTGCACGACTGGGCATTACTTCGGTTTGGTACATCATTCTGTTGGATACAGTTTCTTTATCATTAAAAAAATAGCAAGCCTTACGCTAAAAGCTTCATGTAAAAGGACATATTTCCTGATGGAAGCACTTGGAATGAAGACATTTTCAGAA
Organism: Ciconia boyciana; assembly: GCF_034638445.1. NCBI lineage: Eukaryota > Metazoa > Chordata > Aves > Ciconiiformes > Ciconiidae > Ciconia > Ciconia boyciana. Next base: position 32,415,523 of record NC_132939.1, on the reverse strand, counting down.
ATAAAGTTGTGCTTCCCTCCTCAACTTTGTCATTCAGTGCCTTTTTGTTACAATGCTGCTTCATTACTTAATTATATGTCTCTTTGGCATATGTTTCTTGCCTAACGTGCTGGATGTTTTGCAGTGAATGAATCAGAGTATTGGACAGCCCATCCTGCCTAGTGAATGAGGCAGGTGTCCTGCAGGAAAATAATGCTATAATCAGCTTCTGCTGTTACTTGTGTATGCCAAGAAGCCAGATGAAGGTGTTTCAAGCAGATTTCATCTTACCTCTGTTTAGTGCCAAAGGGGAATTTGCACCTTGCAGCTGATCTGACCTAACGGCTCCCAGGCAAGGGATCCTCCCGCTCCCGCTTTCTGCTCCCCTGGGACTTAGGGACGTGGCCTCTGCCAGCTCAGGGAGCAGAGCCAGATCAGAGGGCTGCCAGGGCTGGTGTCAACGCAGGGAGGGAGAAGTGGGACTTTTCCTTTCCTTGGCAGCAAGCTGTTAGATCTGCTCAAGCCATAAATAATACCAACCGCCCTCTCTAAGGAAGGTCTTTATCCAACAAGCACATTGCCCCAGGAAAAGTGCTCTCAGTTCTTAATTAACTGCCCAAGCTACAACACACAAACTCACTTCTGTACAAAATAAAGTCCCTGCAAATGAACTTCCCAGCTTACCACATCCTATCCCGGATGAGAGAACTGTTTGCCCACAGGGCTTCCGTCTGCAGCCCCGGTGCAGCAGGATGGACACACAGCAGACACTGATGAAGGGCAGACAAATCTGCTCACCAGGGGGTTGTTTCCCACTGGACACCCCCTCCCTCCCCAGGGAAGGGACAGCTATGGAAGGCTTTCAAAACCCAAACCTTTGGAAGAAAGCCTGTGACTGTGCTGGATACTGCAGGCTCTGCCTCTTTCCCCTGGTCGCAGGAGAGGGACATATCATCCCATCTCCTCCTGCACACCACAGGTACCAAACACCTTTTTTCTGGTGTTTGGTTATCTGGTTACCCAGCGAGGCTCGGAGCTGAGCAGGAGCCACTAGATTGCTGCAGCGAGCAGTGATCCGCAGTCCCGCAGGATCCCTCTGCAGTCAGTGGAGGGAGGTAAGGAGAACGGAGTCATCCTCTTTACCTTCCCACAGGTGCTGGTTAGATGGATCTGCGCCTGCTGAACCTCGCCTGCTTCACTGCCACGACCCTTTAGCAATTCTGGAATATGCCCAATATTGCCTTAGTGTAGTGCTGTAAGATACTTCCACCTTTGTACTTGATGGGTTGTAAATAAGCTTTAACAAAGCTGAATATAAGAGGTTGGGTGTTCAGTCTCATAGCAGGCTCTATGCTCAGGGTGCCTTCACTTTCGGTACAAATGTTTCTTGTGATTTTTCTCTTTGAGAAGCTCCTGGCTGTGCTGTGGAGGGATGAACAAGCCCTCACCTGCCCCATGCAATTCCACTTTGGTAGACGGAGCTTACTAACTGTTTCTGCTCTTTTCTATGCATAACTTAGAAAAATGATGGTCTCCTATAAAACCAATAAGCAAATGTGCTTCCTGAGGGTAGAGAGACATCCTCCCTAAAGCAAATACTGCACATGCTGGCAGGGAAAACCAGGGGCTTCCTAATGCAACTGTTAAAGCTTTCTCCTCTCTCTGGACGCGCAAAGCACCAGTAGCTCAAATCTCAACCCACAAGCTCAACACTGAACAGAAAGTGAGTCAAGATGAGCAACTTCATCGGTTAGAGCCCTGCTCAGCACTCCCCTGCAAGGCAATTCGAGGGACCCACCTGCATCCTGACAGCCATCAGCGTCGGCAGGCAGGGATGAGGCTGGTTCCCACGACCGTCATCCAACAGGTCCTTCTCTTGGAGAGACCCACTTTCGGTCGTTGGGTACCACAGCTAGTCTCACAAGGCACACGGTGTTAGTCCAGGCTGAACAGCTGATAGGACTGGATTTGACATGTTGTGTGTGCATGTGAGGGTGTCTTCATCACCTTTTTAATGACATAATTAGAAGCTCTTTTTTTCCCCATTAGATCTCTCCTTCATTAAGAGCCCATGAGACACACTAGCAGAAAGAATTATGGCAACGCAGAAAACTGTCAGTTAGTCCCTGCACAATTTTCAGATGCATGCACCCTCTGTTAACTAACCTGTATCAGCTATGCCGTAACATGGTGCATGTGCATATACATATGCATGTGCATACATGTTGCATAAGGTGCATATATTGCAAGGCAAAGCTTGGAAAAAGTGTTCTTGTGTTTGACAATACTCGTATCATTCTGCTAATGGAGAATGTAACTTTGCATGAGTTTGGACATGCAGTTGTATCAGGATTTGTAAGTAATTTATGTGTATTTTGTGAACAATTTAAATTAAATACAATATATAATACCTTATAGTTGAAGGCATTAGGATTTATAAAGCTAACTCAAATAAGATGTAAGCATAATGCAAGCTGTACAACAAAAGAATAAGGACTCCTGTTCCCTCAAGTTTGGCTGTAAATGGGACTAACGTGAGTATGCATTTGTTTCACATGATGGAAAGATTTAAGCCTATTCAAATGGCTTTGGTCCAGGTACGAGGGGAAAAAAGGTCTTTTATCCTTGTTGTCGTGCTTTGTAATAAAACAAAATATCAACAAGTAAGAAAAACAGAGGCCATTTCGCCATGTCAGGTATCGATACCTTTAATGAGTAAGTCTGTGTGTCTGTTAGTCTGGGTGTGAGAGCTTTCCCTTTCCCTTGCTCCAAGGTGACAGCTAGTTCAGAAAGCTGAGCTAATGTCTTCCATGTGGATAAATGCTGAAGGTGGCATCTCGCAGCTGTTCTCTCCCGAGAGCTGAGGTCGGAAAGGCATGATTTATTTCCACCTGTGAAATTCCTGGGTTTGCTACCTGAGATTGTGCTTTTTCTCACCGGTATCTGAAGTAGTTATGCCACTTGTGGGTGAGATAATGATGAAACCCCACATACCTGTGGGTTTTATATCTAGAATCATACAAAAATCCTTTCAAATCCCCAAAAGAATAACTTGTCAGGCTGAATATTCAGTCCGGGTCTCTTAGGAACTACCATGAAGGGCAAGACAGTAACAGTGCACTTGAGGTTAGATCGAATGCCGTTGCACCTTCTGAGAAATGCGTGTTTATAGCATGTTAATACTGAGAGAAAAGGAAAGCCTTTGGCAATAGATCTTTTTGGAAAGGACGTGGCATGGCTAGATAAGGAGTGGTGGTAACATGCTGGCATAATTTATGCCACAAAGTGCAGGGAGAAGAGCAAGACCAAAACCTATATATTCATTGCCTCACATGGCAAACGTGGTGGAGCCGCAAAGATGAGCTGGAGCTGCACCAGCACAGCCTGGGACGAGGCACCCCAAGAGCTGCGGGGCACCAGGTGAGAGCAGCAGCGTGCGGCTGCCCTGCTGCAGGGCCAGCTTCACCCCATGCATTATTTTGTACAGGGATGGCAGAAAATGCTCCGTTCTCCTTGCAAAGAGCAATGCTTTTCTTGTTGACGGTAGGGTCTAATGAGTTTTTATCATAAGTTTATCATCTAGCCTCCTACCCAATTTAAGGTTCTCCCACAGAATGACAAATTTGTGAATGGATGGGGATGCTAGCTTGAGTTTTACCAAAGTAATTGCTCAGATTTGGAAATTGTTTGTTCTCTGGCCAGGATGACATTATTAAAACATGTTGACCTTCATGAAAATCTTGCTGATGAACTGAAACGGGCAGAAAGCAGGCAGAAGCACAGCATTCCCAGCTTTTCTGGCCAGTTTTTGTGTCAGATATACTTCCTTTATTGCTCTCAAGTGGTGCAAAGAAATTGATTTTTTTTAACGCTTTACATATCCATCCATCACCTGAATTTTTCTTGATATCATTGCACTGCTCTGGGGGGCATCTGGCATCCGTTTACTCGTGCGCTGAGAGCTTGCCTAAATGAACTGCTGATGGAAGCATTCGGCACTTCTCTGCTCATCAGAGCTGTTTTATTTGTTTAATCAGCAACTCTGTGCTCTTGGTTGTCTGTACCCTGTTAGGCAGGGACTGTGCCTCCATGTCAGTAATCAGATGAGGATTACATTGCAATTCAGCTTGGTCTTTCCATTCAACACACAGCTATGCTTATTTTTTTATTTGTGTTAGGCCGGACCATCACATTGCATCTGAGCTACATCAGTTTATGCCTGGTGAAGGGCCCTGCAAATGCAGCGTTCTTCAAAGCGCTGCAAAAAGCAGACGCTGATAGATTAATTGCCCACAGCACTAGCAATGATCAAAGCTATCACTCTCAGGTGAGGCTGTGAAGAGAAATAGGGGGAAACCATAATGATCACACTATTGCTTGAAGGAATAATGTGTGCGTGTACCTCTCCCTTTGCCTTGCCTCTCTGGGGTAAGCACTCATCCCTGGAGACTTATTTTTGTAATGACAGAAAGTTGGATAAGAGGTGTGAGAAGATTTGCTGTCTGCCTTCCCTTGACTGCTTGTTGTATTTTTCAGAAGTCATAGCGGGAGATGATGACAAAGAGGAGTGTTAAGATAGGAGGAAGAAAGAGATGCGTTACTGTCAGTGAGGGTGAGGTTTTTAATGGGTCTTGCGGTAGGCATATTAAAATACATATATTAAAAAAAATGTACCTGCTGTTTTCTCATTGCAGAAGGGAGAGGAAGAAAATTACTTTCAAGAGGGATTTAAATGCAGAGTTTGTAAAGATCCAGAGAGGGCATTTCAGACAGGACTGGTAATGCCATGCAACCATAACAGATACACCCTTCCAGACAAAAATAAATTATTTGTGCTTCATTATCAAGTCTCGCATAGATATTGGATGTATGATCATTTGTGCTGATATTTTACTAATTCTTTTTGCGCCTAATTGAGGCTTGCTATTATCCTAGAGGAAGGCTGGGGGACACGGCATGGCTAACAGACTGATCCACTGGGTTTTCTGTATTCATGAGGCTCCACTTCCATAAAGAGGAACTGGAAATCCTTTTCACCAGGGAATAATATACGAGGCTCAGAATGGATGAAGTTTGTGTGCTTTTTTTAATAAGCCCTGCTTTTCTTTCTATAGACACTCAAGCTCCCTGAATTAGAGTGCTGCCTGAAGGGACAGGTATTATGAAAAGAGCTGCCAAAGCCTTTGTGTGTCAGTGGGAAGCCCCTGATTATCACAAGAGGATCTAAATGGAAAGGTGACATTCAAAAGACCATTAAGATAAAAGCCAGGATGAATTTCTTTCCAACCTTGCTTAATAGAAACTTTTGTTTAAAATCACCTTTCCAGAGAGAAGGAAGGAAAGTCCAACCTATGTGATTTGATATACACAACTTACTCCTTAATTGGGTACAGTCAGCTGCTTAAGAAAGCAATAGCTTAGCCAGGAGAGGTAATGAGATTAATGGCAGAGGTAATAAGACTGTCGATATATGTGACAAATACGTATTTCTAATCTTTCAGCCATGAAAGCCCAATGGAGAACATAGTACCAGCTACTTCCAGATGGTCTTCCAGGACAACAGGCACAGATAGGGTATAGACAAAATTGCCTCTACCAGCAAAGCCAGCTTTCTTTGTGCATGGTTTTGTGGAGCTTTAGGAAATTGAAATAGGGGGGTTTTTTTAATCGCTAATTTTTGAGTTTCTGCTTGCTTGCTCTCTGGACTCCCTGCAAGACTGCTGCCTACAGCGTACTCTCCAATGCTCTTGGTAGCCTGGCTTTGAATGAAGTATGAGACTAGGCTGTGTCCTTTCCACCTGAAAACTGTCCCACAGTTTAACAATTCTCCCTGCTTGGCCAGAGCTTGTAGCTGAGAAATGTTTCAGTTTTGTCCCATTTTTCCTGTTATAACCTTGTGACTTTTCCCAGAAAAACACATAGCGGGGGTGTGTGCATGACTGGTTCTCTCCCTTCTGAGCATTAACCAGATTGCAATGTGAGCCTGAGACCTGAAAGTATGGATTGAGGAAAAAGTGGTCACAATCACTGTTAATAGTGACATTTGCCAAGCATAAAATATATTAGGCCTGCTTTCCATCTGGCCAGTCCTTCCCCTGTAGAGCCAGTGATGCTGTCAGCCTAGCTGGTCTGTGGGAGCTGCTGCTGATTGAACTTATCCTGCAGCTTCAAGATGACTCTGGCCAAGATCTCAAGACCCAGACTAGTATCTAAACAATGCTCCTCTCTGCTCTGATAACAGACATTGGCAGCAGCACAAATCTAACTTGCTGTGTCTTTGCTTTCCCCTTGTGTACTACCTATGTGCAAGCCTCAGTAGTAGCAGAAATAGGCAGTAAATGGATTGCTTAATTTGCTAAAGTCAGATCTATAGGTATCCACTTGGCTGTACGATGATGGGTTGTGCTGCACAACCGGGCCTTATAGTTCCCAGCTATTGTTGAAGGAAATGCATTAAATGAGTAGGTTGCTTTTACTATGTAGGATCCGTGCCAGTTCAAAGCTGCCTGCTGCCTTTGTGAGTTATAGCAGGCTTTTCCCAGAACAATTTCCTTTTTTCTTAAGGGTTGTCTGTCTCTCTTGCAATGCCAGATCAGAGGTCTCAGAGCCACTCCACCAAACCCACAAACAGGTACAGAGCCAGATCTGCAGTGTTTTACGCTGTGCCTTACACTGGATGCTGCAGAGTGGTTGCGGAGAGCTGCTCTTGACCCCGGCCTCCCACCCAACTTCTTGGCTCACCACCATGTTAAGGCTGCCTGCAACTCAGCACCTGGCTCAGCTGCTTTGCAAGGGAGCTGTTTTAACCCCTGGGAGTTTAAATACTCGTATTAAATTTTCACCGTGGTAGGCTGTGATTTTTGCTAACCGCACTTCACTGAAGTCTCTGTTTCTGTGCATGACTCTAATATTTAATTAGAGCTGGGAGAGTTTTGTCTCCAGAAGGATTTGAGCACGAGACATAAGATGAAGCACACTTGGCAAACAGTCCCATCCACTGTCATGTTATCAGGGTTACCCCTGGGGAAGGTGGAGGAAGTGATTTTGGGTCATGCAGGAAATTGGTGGTAGCCCATCACAGCGCAGCCCTCATACCCCTGTTGCCACAAGAGAGACTTTTTTGCAACATCTCCTGTACAAAATACCTAATTTAGTCTGGGGCCAGAGAATATTGATGGCATGTCTCTCTTACATGGCACACTAGGGGAGTATCATCAATAGTCCAGAGGTATAAATTCTAGTTAGGATGCTATAATGACTGTCTATTGTGTAGTAAACTGATTAGATCACTCTATATGCATATATATATCCTATTGTTTTCTTTTCCATCTACTTCTAAATTTCTCTCCCATGTTACTTATTTTAGAATTTTGTGTTGGATTTTTCTTGATTTAGCGGAGTTGAAAAGCAGTCTCAGCCCTCGTGGTTTTTCCTATTCTTCATAGATTTGCCTGGCAAAATGTCCTAAAATTGCCAGAGCTAGTAGTAGGTACAGGCATAGCTCTCTATTACCTGCTATTGGGAGAACACTTTTAGTTTCCTGCTTAGAAACAGTCATGCTAACAGTCAGCTCCAAGGAGTTGAAGATGAAAATAATTTGAGCCCGTCTTCCTGCTGAAGCAGAACTGTTATCTTGCATTCACTCACTATCGCTTTGTCCAACTTAATTTTAAATGTACCAAGCAGCGGAGCTTCTGCCACTTTACTCTTGGGAGATAATTTCGCATATCTCATTGCCGCAAAGTCCTTCCTGATACTCCACATTTTCCTTTCCTATCTTTACCCTTGAATGCTAATTCTATCCTGGTCCATTCTGCTAATTGGCTCCTTGCTCTTCATAGTATTTAAACCCTCTCAGGTCTTCCCTGTCATCACTTGACTGGGCTACAAGCATTAACTCTTTGAGCCTTGGTCTTCTTCTGCTTGCAGGCGATTGAAGTTTTGCCATTGACTTAGGAGGTAACAGTGCAAATCTTCAAACCTGCCTTGTAGGCAGAGTGGTGGAAATTATTCTTTGATTCACTCTCTGGTAAAAAAACAAAAAAAAAAGGAGAAAAATAACGTCAGCATGAACAGAGCAATTTGCTTCCTTTTGAGGAAAAATACATTTAATCAACGCATACATAAATTTCTAATCAAAATGTTGGTTTTAATTGAAAAATAAAACTACTTTGCTTTTAGCAGTCCACTTAGATCTTCTTTGCAGTCATTCATTGCATTCTGTTTCGTTTGTTCATCTCTCTCCACTAACTTCCAGCTACATGAGCTAATGAAAGGGTGCTTACCCAGGCAGATCTTTAAATGTTTGCAGTATCCACAAGTAAGAAGGTTAATAGCCCAAATGATCTCGTGTTCGCAGCCGTCTACAGCATGAAAGCTTTCTTTTGCATTTTTATTGTTTGAGAAGCCACAATAGATCATTGTAAATACTGTGAGGAGATGCATTTGGCATCTGTTAAAGGGCAGGCCCCTGCAGTGCTGAATGTGGCTTGTTTCTTGGGGCAGGTATGAAGCGCACCAGGAGTGCAGCGTCTGGAGCCCTCCTATTGACCGCTCACTGAAGCAGCTGGCCGAGAGTCTTGGTCTTTACCTACAAAGTTGCTTATTCAAACAGAAGCCCTCAAACTGCTGTAGGGGAAGAACAGACACAGGACTTGGGGTATTTAAAAAGTAATCTTCCACGATTGATTGTCGTACATCAAAATTGCTGTCTGCACGGTGGGGGAGTCCTTTTGACACTAATTGCTCACCCTTACTGTGTTCAGGATCTGAGTACTTTGTGATCTGCTCTTCTCTATCAACAAAATGCCTTCCCTTCTGCAATCCTCTGGGTCTTTCTATTACTTCCCAACTAGGATATCTGCGTACCTGACAAACCGTGAGCTTGCTGGGTACAAAGGTACCTGCTTCAAGAAAATCTGTAAATGTGGATACGGGCACGTGGATTGAGTTACAAGGGTCAGGGATCAAATGCAGTGGTGTCCCTTGGGAAGCGCAAGGCAAACACATCCCTCTCTCCTTGCAGGGTGTGCAGCTGCCGCTTCAACGCGCATGTGCCCACGGCCAGTGGGCCAGCAAACCCAGGTCTAGGACCTGTCATGTGTTTCCGTAACGTGGCTGTTTATAGCCTAAGCCACGCATTATTCTGGTATTTCTTTTGTAGTTCTTTACACCCAGAGAGCTGTTTGAATTGGGCTGCTCCCTGAATAACAGAGCTATCTTCAGCAATGCTGAATAACTCATATTTTGTACATATTTACAGACAGTCCAAAGCTTTTTCCTGATGTCCCAAGCGCTTAAAGAAAATGATGCATGACCCCTCTGGCATCAGATAAATATGTTAGTAAACGATCCATGTAAAGCTGTAGCCTAGGCTTTATCCCCCAAGGCAGGTCCTCTGGACGCTGCCCATCTGCCTGACTTGAGCTGCTGTGACCTCCACAGCAACCACCAGGGCCAGGGAGAAATCAGCTATTCCTGCAGGACTCTGGCAAGGGGAGGATCAGGGTTTGGAGTCTGCAATCGCAATCGACCACATAAAATGAGCAGAAGACAGGAGTCTCTAACAAGCCCGAGACCCATCAGAAGGCAGCATGAAGTTTGCAGATAGAGATGAAATCTCTTTTAATGAGTGAACCACCACAGGGGCTGGATGTGAACTAAACCCTCTTGGACTTTGGTCTTTAGGCTTCCCAGCAATAGAAGCTTGCCTAAAAGGCAGTTCCCTCAGAATATGGGATAAGCAGTCTAACTAATGTACATATGCCCCAGCAAAATGAATTTTAAATGAATCTACCAGCTAGAATTGCAAGCTTAGTAGATTCAGGGGGAATGTGATTAGGTGGAATATATTTGGGTCTCAGTAAAATATTTAAAAAGAGTTCCTCAAAAATCAAATTGCCTTGGCTCTGACAAAGACTTAGCAATTTTAAAAACTGCCCAAGGCGCTGCTAATAAAGGATAGCCGGCAGCAAGGTATCAGTGGAGAGTATAAGAGAATCGTGGGGTGGTACTGACATGTGCGATGTTAAATAGTCTGCAATCTGTATTCGGAAATATCCCCATGCAGGAGCCAGGTGGAGGAATAAGCATTACCTGGCTGCTGTTCCCGGAGAGTACTGGACAGGGAGGAGCTGTGGGTTCAGAGAAAGGAAAAATGGCTAGAAATAATATGGTGAAATTTGTGGAAAATGCAATGTGATCCTAAAATATAGCTACTCACTGGGGCAAGCCTGGGGGCAGGAACCCTGAAAGAGGTTTAAGTTTGGTAACAAACAGTGAATAATACATAAAGCTGCACTACAACAGGCTTCCAAGATATTATTCTTTACTGATTTCCATGGTATCTGAGCGCTGCAGAGATTATATAAATAGACACTTTCTGGAGAAACTCTTCTCCCTACTAGGATATGTTGGGAATTTTATTTACCAACTTTTGTATTTTGCAGTGAAGGGGTGGGCTAAATTGAGAAGACAGGGGCTTGTATTCAGGCTTGGTTACAGTAAGATCATCCCATTCCTGCGAAAGAAAAATGAAGGCTGTACTGATAATATTGCTGGGAGCACTCCTCTGTCCTGAACTCACACAAGCTTCACCCTGGTGCAGAGAGGACCACTGCCTCTGGTAAACGCTGCTGATGTGAGCACTTGTCTCTGAAGCACGCTCCTGCTCAGGAGTCGGAACTTGAATCTAATCTGCTATCGAAGGACCAGCCAGAGGACTGCCCAAAGCACCGCCGAGGTACCTTCGCAGCAGTGTGTGTGGGAGAACACGTGGGCTGCTGAATCTTCAGGCAGATGACATGATATTTTATTTCACTCTATTTCTAGAAACCCCGAACCTTCGTTCCTAAGTGGTGTACAGTGCATTGGTGACAGTGGGAGGTGGCAAATGCATGATTCAGCCTTGCCTTGGTCTTTAGCCTTCAGTACAGGCCCATCATACATGGAGGAAAGAGCTTTAAACTGAGGGTGGGAATGGGCTATTTGGCTGTGAGGGTGGTCCAGAAGGATGCTCCTGGGAGAGGGACATGTGCCTCTGCACGTGCTCTGTCTCTGTCCTGTAAATCTGCCCCTCTTCCTCACACATCGCTCTCCTTCACCTAGTTTTAGGTATGTATTAGACCTGTTTCCTATGGAAGGAAGTTTCATGTGATCTCATGGACTACCCATTTTGTCACCCTTGTGTTCGAGCCTGTTAGCCAATTTCAACCAAATTTGACTAAGGGGGCCTCAAAAATAGCAAGGGTCCTGTAAATTTCAGCAAAAAAAGTTGCACGCAGGAGAGAGGAGGCATCATTCCCAAATTTGCCTCTGAGAGTCACCAGTGCTGCAGCACATGCCAGCCTGCGTGTTGTCACCAAAGTACTCTTCCAGGGGAGAGCTGTAAGGCAAAAAGAAGCTGTACTTTATAGGGACAGGAGGAGATAAGACCGAATTGTACTACGATTCAGTTCAAAAGCCAGTCAACCCCAAGGAACAAACCCCAAGATAGCATGCCTGGTCATTTCTGGTGCTCACTGGGCTGCTCCATCCTGCTCTGGACTCGGCCCAGCCGCTGGCAGCTGGACGGTGCTGGCTGCGTAGGGTCAGGGACTGAGGTCAGGAACAGCTGAACAAACCCTGTGTCTCTGCACAAAGAGATGTTAATAGGAGGAGGAGGCGGCGGCAGGGTCCAGGATGTCCCCAGATAGTACACTGATGTCCATGATTCATAAGTTGCTCTGCAATCACAAGGCTGAGTCCTGTCCTTTTCCCCCAGTATAATCCTATTAAAGATCACAGGGTTGCAGCTCGTTATGCGAGAAGAATTTGACCTACGCTTCCCCCTGCGCTGCGTAATGAGGGCTAGTCTGCGGCGGGGGCTGTTGCTATGCTGAGAGGAAGGCAAATGAGGCAGATGTTTGGGAAAGACATTGTGTTTTCTTAGGTTTTAACTGCTAATAAGGCAGCAGAGGAGAACAGCACGTTGACTGATTCAGTGTGTCTTGGGGCTGGAAACACCCTCTGTTTGCAGCTGCAGGAGCTGCTCAGCTCTGTTAGCCATCCACCCCGGAAAAAACAGGACATCAGCTGGAGAAGTGCAGCTTCTGCATCTTTCCTTCCACGTAAAATTGCAGAGGTGGGCTTGTTCTATGCTGCCTTAGTCTAGCTACAGCTTAAGTGCGTTAGAGCCCCAACCTGGAAGAGGTTGAACTGGAGCTGAAGCATGAACATGAAGTAGCACAGCAATAAAATGACACTCTTATGCGTGCTGGCCCATCACCAGTGCAGGCTCCTCTTGGAAGCCGCACAGGCTTCAAGCAGAGACCCAGGCAGAGTGAGTTTGTATCGGGGAGGGCCGTGCAAATTGCGGTGCATCAGCCCATGAACATTAGAGGTCAATTAATATTGAGGGACGTTTTATCCCCAGAGGTCCTCGAGCTTCCTGCCTCACAGTAAGTCAGATGCCTGCAAGGGTGTCATGCTTCATGGACACTGCCATCTGTGAAACAGAAAAAAAGTGAAATCAGCCAAATGATTTGCAACCACAGTAATCTAGAGATGATAAACGATGAACAACAGCAGTCATCAGCTCTACCCAAACCGAGCATTAACTGTTCCTGTGAGTGCCAATAAAGGAAAAAGGGTAATATTTTATGCTGCCCTGGGATGTTCTGCTTGTACTTTATAAACACTGAATTTTGCCCGACTTCCCTGCGTGAGGCAGCTTGTGCTATTGCTAATATGCTGCCCGAGAGCCTGGCAGGCAGCATCAAAGTGCTTTGGCTAAGGCTGTGCAGCAAACCTCAGAAAGAAGGGCCCTCGGCACAGGCGCTGCGCCCTGGCCCTGCAGCAGCCACCGGTGCCCTCCCGGCTGCTCGGAAAGGCCACCAGTGCACAGCATTCTCAGGAGATTTTGAACAGGTATGAGGCACTTTAAAACATACTTCAACTCGCTAGAGCAGCACAACTTGCTGCTACTGAGGAAATGAAGCTGTGCTCGTAGAAAGCCATGGCTGCAGCTAGTCCTGGTAACTTTGTTTTAGGTGCATTACAAAAAGCCATTAAAAATATTTTGCTTTTACCCCTTTCCGTATACCTCCCACACCCCTCAAGAAGTGCTAGCATTTCAGGTGGATTGAGAAGACCCTCCCAGCCCGGCTGTGCAGGCAGCATCAAGCGTGGCAGGGAACATGCATGTGCAAAGGGCTGCTCGAAACTTGGGGTTTACTGTTTGTATGAAGCCCTCAGTCTTGGTTTTGTTGCAATGCTTAAATAAAAATACTCTTTTCAGAATTGTCCAGGAAACAGAAATCACAGGAAATTCATACTGCAGATGTATCTACTTCCCCCCCCCCGCCCCTTTGGTGAAACATGTTTCACAGACCAGGAGTAGCTGCTGCTTCAAAGTGACCTGATCTCTGCCGTTACAGTGGAGAGGTTTGAGTGCAGATATTCAGCTGTAAAGACTGGTGGAGATGACAAGGACCATGCCAGTTTTAGTCAGCAGTTGTCAAGGGCTTCCCGAGTCCATATCTCCTCAGAAACACTTTATCAGGGAGTGTCAAAGCCCTGTGTTCCCAGCTATTGCATCTCTTTCAGGGGAGGGCTGGGGAAGTGTGGCAAATATTGGTGAGTTCCTGAGGAGCAAGGAAGCTTGCAGGAAAATCCATGTGTGGTGCTGACGCAATGCTGCTTGCCAAGCAACTCTGGAAACCTTCCTTCATGTTGTTTGAAAATTCATGGAAAGTAAGTTGTTTCTGAGAGATATTAGCAACTTAGTATTTTCCCACTGGAGAACGTTTTCTTGCGAAATTTACTACTGTTTCTCCTCATGTCTGTAGGGCCTTTATTTGGTGGAAAATGCATCTTGGCTGGTGTTATTTTCAAGGGGAGACAAATAAAGCACACAGTTGTCTTCTTTACATGAGCTAAGGTTGAAACCCTGGTGCAGATAATTCCAGTTCAGGACAGACCCTTGCACATGGCAGCATTTGCAGACAGAGCAGATGCAGGCTCTCAAAGCCAGACATCACCACAGAGGTGAGAGTTATCCTACTTTGCTACCCCACTTGCTGTCTTACTGAATAACTTGGCTGCCGCTAAACTTGGCAGTGCTATCCAGACTTCTTTTAATAAACTTAAGTCTCTGTCAGAGTGCTCCAGAAAGTTTGATACGACATCACTGCTGAATAAACAGAAACCAATATCGAATGGATGTGCTGGAGAGTGCATTTAAGACCTCAGCTATAATGCCAAAGTTCGGAGTGATTCAAAATATCATAGATCCCTTGTGATTTATAACCATCTAACACTGCTTTAAAGCAGTTATGGGCAGGCAGAGAAAGCAAGGGTGACCTACCACAAGTAATACTTGCCCATGAGAAAAGAAAGAAAACAAAATGAGATAGCACCATTCTGGAAGCAGTTTGAAACCCTGATGTGCCTCTAGATACCTATCCGGAAAGAGATGCCCCATAGTCCCAGACTTATGAGGCTGGTGGGGATATTTGTATTCATTTCAATGGGGTGGGCTCCAAAGCAAACGCTCTCCTGTGTAGCCCTTCCTGCGGCACAGAGCAAAGGTAGCACTAAACCTCAGCCAGAACTGGGACAACTCATCTGTGGTTAACTGCGTCACTGTTTCTGCTCTTCACCCCTCCACCACCACCATGTGCCAGTAAACTCTTTACCACCCTCTGCTGTTCCTCCAGCTCTGGGTGATGTGGGCAATTTGTGTGGTTGCACCGACTGCTTGCACCTAGAAAACCTGGGTCACGCCGCGGGGGAGGCAAAGCTGGAAGGGGCTGCACTCAGCAGGGGAGGTTTGGAAGAGACAAGTGTCCAGGGAAAGCCACCAGGGAAAAAAACTGAGCGACCACGCGGGCATGTTGGAGGTGTTTACACAAGCAGGCCGAGATCAGCTGTTGTTTAAATGTTTCTGGGCTGTCCACAGGCAACAGGGAAAAGTTAATTGTCATCTGAAAGAGGAACCTGCATTTAGTGGTTGAAACGGTATTTCCCAACCTTGTGGTTACCGGAGTAGTCCCAAAGGGGCCACAGACCAGAGGAAAAGTGCATGGCAAGTGCAAATGGATAGGGGAAGCTGTGTCTGATGAGTATATGCTTCTGCTGCTCGGGTGATAAAAGGATCTTTCTTCTCCCTTTTCTTTCTGGCTGCCTCTAACATACGTAGATACAGGTTTATGACAGCAGGCTGCTGCCAAGCAGCTCCCTGGGACAGCATGGTAGATGACTGTCTTTCAAGCTGCCTTCACATGGGAATTGTAGGAGAAAGTGCCCCTGGAGGAAACGTCAGAGATGGAGAAGCAAAAAGGAACAAGGCGGGGGGGAGGACCAAAAAAGAAAGGAAAAAGATGCTGGAAGGTGAAAACAAAACAGGAGGAGAGGTTAACAAGAAACCGAACAGCTGAGGAAGGAGACACCAACGAACACAAGGCACAGATCAAGCAGCCAGTGATGAGGTGCTCCAACAAGGGTTAAAAATGGGATGGTACTATAGGACTGATGTGGACGTCTGGGAGATGTAGTTCCCAGCTTAGGTTTAGACTCTAGGGTTAGCACGTGTCGGAGCAGTTCACAGAGAGGAGCTTTAACATGATCAGCATCAGCTGGCCGTATGGGCACTGGCTGGGAAGCCCTCTGAGCAAGCTGAAAAAGCAGCAGAGAGGCAGGTCAGCATTCGGATGCCCAGTCCTGCCATGTCCTGCGCTGACACGGCCACCATGCACACCGGGACTGCCAGCGGCTCCAACAACGGTGAGGACCTTGTTTAGCTCAGGCTCCGACCGGGTGCCCTCGTCGCGTTGCCTCTGCCGGCACCAGTAGCTGGTTCCAGCCCCAGAGCACCTGAACGCTGTACGACTTCTTGCTCCAGCGAAGCAGAAAAGAGTTAACTCCCCCTCAGTTCTCCTCCAGAAGAGAGAAGATGGAAATGTTTCATACTGTGCTATTTTTAAATTGTTCAAGAAACATATTACTAAAAGAAGAACAGCATAACTGACATTTCCCAGAATCAGCTGATGAAAGTGCACAACACAGCTCCTCTTGGGCAGTCCAGGAAAGGTAGAACAACTTAAAATAGCTTGCAAATAGAAAGAAAAAGCAGGAAACCATTACAGACCTCTGTAGGCAACACCCCAAAGTCCATTTTAGCTGTTAGCCATTGTACTTAAGGCAATAGAGAGCAATTAAGCAATGAGACCACTGGAACGTTTGTTTCCCCATTGAATCCTAAAAATAGCTCCAGGTCATTGCCAGTGAAAGGCATCACACTGACAGGGCCAGAGACCAGAGGCATCTATCCAGATGTTACACACACCTCTGTAACGAGCGTCTTCTCTAAAGTGGGGGGTCCCCAGCCATTTAGGCTGCAGGATGGACACTTGGGAGCACCCTGTGATGTTGACATCTCTCCACTATTACCTGGGCTGGGACCCACCAACTGGCTTCACACGATCTGCCAAATGGCTCACATGTTCCTTATGGAGGCAGCGTGTGGCATCAAGGTAGGACAACTCATAACAGCTGCATACGGAAGGGTCTGAAATGTCCCATATAATCAAATAATTACCGCTACAGCCAGACAGCAGAACATTGTCTTTCTGAGGGCTGCTTATTTCTGAGGGCTGTTAAAGATAGATTTTGCAGTGGTTATTCCAGACTAATTTTCATGTAGAATAAATTCAGATATTAATGAACTCGGGCTCTTCTGTGGCCTGCAGGAGGCAGGAGGTCAGGCGAAGAGATTACCCTGGCCTCTTCTGAGTTTATAATGTTGGAAGGAACGCAGCTTCTTGTCAAAACACACCAGCGAGCGATAGAGCCCGCACTGCTGGGAGGTGCGCTGCAGTGCGTCCTGAAGAGCCTGTCAGAAAACACCCTTCCTGTTGGAATGGATAGTAAAATTTCTACCCAGATCATAAATGTGGCTTCCCCACTTCCCCTTTGTTTAAAAAGCCTTTCTTCCTTGGTTTTGAGGAAGCAATTTGGAACGCAGTTTCTGTGTTGCAGCTGGCCAGCTCTCTTGTTGCGAGCAGTGAGCAAGCTCTAAGGTGAGCATCTCCTGCCCGCTGAGGAACACCGTCCTTTGACAGCTCAGGATGCCCCAGAGTGCTGTTGGTGCTACCTTCAAACCTGGCGTGCACGCAGCCCCCGGGGCAGCACTGTCCACTTGATGTCCCGAGCCCAAGCTGGGCTCCCATCGCCTGCCTCCTGCGCTGCTGCGATGGGGCGCGCTGGAGGAAGCATCTCCCCGCCATTGAAGCGTTTTGCCAGAGAGAGCAAGTGAGCGAGTCTGCAAGCAGTACAAGCAAATCTAATGCGTGACTTGCTGTGCCTTCCTCACTTACAAGCCATCATTTGTAAATATTTGTGGTGGTACCTAGCAGGAGGCAGGCAAAATGCACAGAGATGGGGAAGTTTTTTCAGTCGCAAAGAAGAAACATTAGCAGATACCAGTGGTAGCATAGACGTGCCCTTGGACAAAATACAGCTGCTAGGAACTTCTTGGGGACCTGGTACAGGTTATACACTGAACAGCTACTGTGCACAAAGACGCGGGTATGTTTTGATTCAATCTTTTCGCTGCAGGGCACCTTTTAGATATAAGGAGCCTAGCTACTGCAGGGCAAGTACTGCAAGTTAGTTAGAGGTGGTTGTTAAAAGATCACTGACACGCTTTGTTCTCCAGCAGAAACTTTGTGTTCATCTCATGAAAGGGATCCAGAAGCCCAGTGGTGACATTTTTCAATCTGGCTGTGATGGTACTTTATCTGGAGAAAAAAAGTACTCCTGCAAGAGGGTTTAAGATTTGATGCTCTCCCTTCAGGAGGCTTGTCTCTGTACAAAACCCAAGTTTTCTTTCATGATGAGATTCTCTAAAGTGTCAGGCAGATTTGTATGAAATTCTGTCCTCCTACAGGGACTCTGCTAATGCAGGCCGCCAGTGGCTCCCTCGTATGGTCATGCACCTTCGATCAGGTAGTGGGGTCATGCTGCTTGCAGTCCCCAGAGGCAGGGGTTTGTCTCTTGTGCCTAGAGCTGAACGATATCCTATGCAAGGAACAGACTGGCAGGGCTCTGGCCTGAACAAACTCTTAATACTTTTCTACCAAAGGAGGTCTAAGCAACTTAATCAATGAGCAGAGTGATGGAGTGGAAGGACACTGCTTGTCTCCAGACCCTATAGATGCAGAAACCAGTGCAAAGAGGGGTTAAGAAATTTGTCCAGTGCTGCAAAACAAGTGGGCAGCAGAGCCAGGAGCTCACCCTCCCACTTCTCAGACCCAGTCACCAGAGTAATCTTCCCTCCTGTGGAAGCAGCCCTAGGAAGGACAGCTGAGAAGGAACGGGTGTGGGAAATGCTGTGTGCAGGAAAAAAATGAACATATCCATTTTTATTCTACATTTTGTGTGTGCAAACAGGGAAGAGGTGGTGCAATTTGCCTAGAGGGTGGTTTCCACAACTGGAAATATTTAATTAAGTGAATTATTTTCCTAGTAGTACTTTAAAAGGTTATATCTCCAATTAACAGTGCATTAGACCTAGCCTGAGCCCCATTTTGATATGCTCAGTGGACTGTGAGGAATTTACTGTCAGCTTAAGAGAGACAAAAAAGGTAGAAGTCAAATCGGTGGCAAAATGCAGTTTCTGGCTCCTTGTCAAAGCACCCGCATGCCTCATTACCTTGGTTTAAAGCCAACCGACTAGCTTAACAGGGCTCTCTATTACTCCCTCCCCTTCCATCTATACAGAAAAGGAGGTTTCAGCTACAAATCCTCTCTTTGCTAAGTTGTACTTCTCTTTCATTTTTTTGGATATATACCCTTTCTTAGACTGCCTTACTCAAGCGTGGGGCTTGCATACAGCTGATAAATGCCACCTGGTGACGATGTCTCTCAGGCCATTTCAAACAATATCCTGTCTCCGTACCAGCTGTTTCTGCTGGGAACATTATTGTGCCCTGCTGCCAGACTTGGAGCCAAATGATCCTGGGGAGGCGGGGAGAGGGTGTTAATGAGATAATAAAAGTGTATGCTCACTATTTTCTACTGCAGCGTAAATGTGGCTTTTTCTTGACTATAAAGCCTGTTTAGCCATTGGAATGTGGCTCCGTCAAAGAGAAACGTCGACTCCTTTTTTTATTGCAGCCCTCACAGCATCGCACCACATGAATTGTCAGCCTTTTCTTCCTCTCTTCACCAGAAAGCATCTGTCCTGTTTTCCCTCAGCTCCCGTGTACCACAGACACCCAGCATGGTGTTCAATTCCTTTGCACCAACCAACCTGCCATAAATACACCCCCAGGAGATGAATATGAGGGACATAAGTGCCCCCGCTACAGCAGTATCCCTTACTGCTTAGGGGATGGGACCAGCTGAGTCTGGGGCCACAGAAAAACATAGCTTCAGAAAAGGCATTAACTGTAACGTCCTAAAATTGTCACTCACTGAGAGCTTGACTCCCACCTCTGAACTGCCCACGGTGCCATTAGCCATTGCCCTCTAGGTTTATTTTCAGCCAAGCGCTTCCTCCTATACCACTGTGCTGGGTCCCCATGGCCAAAGCCTCTCTCTTCTATTTCTGCAGGCTCTGCCGCTGAGGGCGCTGCTTAGCCCATATCGACACCCTACTACACAGTATTTTGCAGTGATTCAGCTCCTGGTGTGCTGAGACCACCGCCAGTTGTACTGACAGATACAGTCTCAGCAATTCATTGTGGTCTCTTTCTTATCTGTAGCTTTCTTTTATTCCTATCTTATCCTCAGTGTGTCAGCTGTTTGCAGCAGGAGCCTTCCTTGTACATGCCAACCACCTCTGTTGGCATAGGCTCCTGAACCACAAAATACTAAAGCGATAACGGGAATAGTCATCTTAGGGCAGCAATGTTTAAAAAAGCCAGAACTAGGGGTGAATACGCACACTATTTTGTATTCAGCTACCCTAAACTTTAGCAAAGCTTTGGTCTGAACAGTCCTACTATTCCTACAGCCTTTCCTTTCCTGAACGGTCATATTCCTCCTTCACACAAATGCAAGCAGAGCTCCCAGAGAACCAGCCTGTGAACTTAGTTAATTAGTCAGCGTGCTTGGGGGAACACAGATTAACACCTGGCTTCATCCCTGCTGATGAACTGTCTTCGAAAACCTGTTTAGGAGGCAGGGGAGCCCTTCAGCCGAGAGGAGGTTTTAA
This sequence comes from Ciconia boyciana, assembly GCF_034638445.1. Lineage (NCBI taxonomy): Eukaryota > Metazoa > Chordata > Aves > Ciconiiformes > Ciconiidae > Ciconia > Ciconia boyciana. The sequence goes on along the minus strand of NC_132939.1, from coordinate 32,395,347 downwards.
TGAGGTCTCTGCATGCTAACCCGGAGCAGCGAGGCGAGGACTTTGCTCAGCACCCGTGCTGCAGCCTGTGTGTAAGTGGGGAGATGGGAAGCAGGATGGGGCAAGGGGCTCCAGCACCCTGGTCCAGTGTCACCTGGCAGAGCGAGCAGGACACAGAGGTTGCTTTTCCGTCCTCACCTACATCCCTTCGGTTGTAATAGAGATTTGTCACAGCTGTAAGCACAACACCAGCTCTTCTGAAGCATTGTGAAAGAATGTGATGATGTAGCTTTATTATTTTTAGCCTATTTTCCTAAGTGAATTATGCTTACACAACTACGTCTCTGCAGCCCTACCCTCCCTGCCCCTCATACGCAAGCACTCATAGCTTTTACATCCATACACTAATTTTAAACAAATTTGAGAGGGAGCAGGGGTCTCAGAGCTGTGAAGGATAACTCACGACACAGGCATATGGGTAGACGAGAGAGACACACACCTGCTCGCGAGCCTGCCGCTGGCAGGTAGGCAGCAATAACTCAGCCCCGGTCTGCGGCAAAGGCAGTTCCCAGCCAGCCCCCCGGCACGGCCATCCTCTCCAGCCTGCCCTTGCTGGGACTTGCCCTCGCAGGCGTAAAGGGGAGGGCGTGGAAAAGACTGGGACGTGTCAGGGATGGGACATGGGGGAAATCGTGGAGAAGGCTAAAGGATATAGGATGCAAATCTGTGGCAGATAGGACTTCAGCAGTGCTGGCACTGAGGAGCTTCCTGCTTTTTCTGAGAGCGATTGGTGCCTTTGGCACAGATCTACAGCAGTTTGGCTAGAGTAATTCTCAGTAGGACTAAACTCTGCTTGACTGGATTAAGGAAACAGTGGTAGAACTTGCTCCGGCATGTTTGCTCATTCTGTTTCTAGCTTAGACAGGACAAAGGACAACCTGAGCTGAGGGAAAAACAAGGGGAAAATGAGTGTGGGGGTCATTCACTCTTCCTATGAAAAATTAGCCTGAAAATGTAAAAGAAAATACAAAAGCTTAGAGTCCCAGGCTTCATCCTTCCAGGTGAAGATAGCTGTTTCTTAATGTGCAAAGAGTACCAAAACTGTGAGATATTTGTTAAAACACACACAAAGCCCCGGTGAGGTGAGAAATAATTTGCACAGCAATTGCAAAAGGGGTTGAGCAAGTGTGTGTGTGAGCTGCTGCCCTACTGGGTAGGGCATCCCAAGTCCTCCATAATACGAGGCCAGCCTGGCAAAGCAGAGATGCTGCCGTATGCGAGGTACCTCCCGGGGATGTCAACAACCTGTCTCTGGTTTCTGAGGCTTGACAATCCAGGATGAATGGATGCTGGGACTTTCTGGGTATAAACGCAGGGTATGTGGGTGCCTGTGTCACCGTTCATCATGGCCTAGGCATTTGATATTTAACATCCGCCTGAAGAGTGATGGTGGCCATTAGACATAAGATTTATTATGTAGAAAGGATGAGGACATAAGTAAGTTCAAAGGTCTCATGATGAGTTTGTGAGATAAATCATTCTGTATGCATACACATGGCATACAACATTTATTTATTAAATCAATTAACCAATAAATGTCATTATTTTCTCAAAAATGAACCAAATTAGGTGTTCATCTGATGGAAAAACAGAATACAGCATAAATGGGTCTTTGGGAATGTGATCACCACTGTCATCTATCACACTGGGTAGCTGATGGTAGAATTACACCCTGTCTTTGCCTCCTCCTATTGGTACGGTATCGGCTGTCCAAGCAGTCCAAGGCAGCCCTTGTTCTTTCAGCATGGGCTTCTATTTTTCAAGCGATGCAGCCGCAGCTTTTTAGCCTTTTATTTCTGCCTGAGCATTGTCCTTCAACATTTTCCCCAGCAGAGTGCTCCTGCTGGAGAATTGGGCTCTGTGAAGGGGATCTTTGACAGCGCTGGATGCAAGCTGATATTTAAAGGCAGAGCCACAGCTAACACTAAGTCTGTTTGGTGGCATTAAAGCCAGCTTGAGTATAAGCTTTTTTGTCTATTTTAGAATTCAGACTCTTTTTTTTTTTAAGTTACTATGGCCAATAGCCAATCTTTCAACAATTAGAACATTATTTCGCTCCATCAAGCATAAAGCTTAGAGGAAACTCAATTGCATTTGAAGAACCATAGTGTAAGAGAAAGAGACTCTTACCTTGAAACTGGAGCACTGCTGACTGTCAGGAGACCTGAGCTACCTGTGGGGTCAGCCTGCATGTGCCCTGGAGAAAAGCACTGGGATCAAGCTCTTTTCTGAGTAACCTCTCATTTTGGAAGTCTCAGTATTTGCGTGCCTCTCCTGAAGGCTTTGATTTCTATTGTCGAAGTTGCTGACAATTTTCAGCTTCTATTACTCTTGGCTGCTTCCAGAAGTATAGTATGTGTATAATCTTTATTTTTTTTTTACTTTTTTTTATTTTTGGCTACACCAGCTTTGTATAATTGTGCTCCCATGATTATATTACAGTTGACTTTTATAATCATGAGAAGCTCATAATCAAAGAGAAACGAAAGATTACTAAAATATCAACTTAGCTATTATTTTTAAACTAAGGCAAGCACTTACATGAGAAACATACTTGAAAACAGTCAACTTATTCTGACACTGCGATTTCACAGTAGGTCAGATCCAAACCTTATTAGAAATCTATAGAAGATGATGCCTCCGTGACATAAAGCAGAAGTGCCATTTCTCAGTAGCTAAGTGGAGTTCAAAGGCAGCCCTTTCTGCATTCAAAATGCCAAAACCTGATACGAAAATATTTAGACTACTGATCAAAATAAAACAAATCCTCTTTCCCCACCATGACTGCAAAGATGTAGCAACTTTTTTATATTTAGCCCATTTAGATGGTAAACTGCCTATCAGTGGGCAATGCCATTCCAAGGAAGACAAAATAAAAGCCACTAAAATCAAAACAATCAGGTCATCAGTGACTCAGGCAGATAAAATCAAGGAATTAACTGAAAGCACAATAGCTTTTAAAGCCATAAACCACTACAAAGATCAGTCTCTACACATTGTAGAGGACAGTAAAGGGTGATAATAGATATGCGTGCCTCCTGCTATCGTTCCTTTGCGAAAGGGGACGCTCCCAAAGCAGCCCGGGAAAGGCTGACCCGTGTAAATGGGACCTGCAGGGATCTCCTTAGGCAGCAAGGGGAACAGTGGGAGGCGAGGGGAGCTGTGGAGGAGCAGGCGCTGGGCCAAGGCTTGATCCTGCTGTATCCCGTCCGTGCTGGCTGGACCTTGAGAAGCCACCTGTGCCAGCTGAGTCGTTTCCAGGCATGAACAAAAGGCAAGCTGTGACTGCTGGAGCTGGAGCATTTCTGAGCTCTGTATCTAAAATCCCTGTCTTTTAATGTGCAGGGAAGACATAATAGAAAAAGTATGTTCCTCTTGCCCTGATCTGTCTGCCCGTTCCCGTGCTCTGCTGAGGCAGCACGGCCAGATCCAGAGACACCGCTTCATGTCAGTGAAACATCACCTCTGAGAGCCCCTCTGGCAAGTCCTTTGAACCAGAGTTCAGCTTCCCCATGGTGAGGAAAAGGGACATATTTCTTACTAATGGGCATAACCTCACTGGAATGATATGTACTCTATGTTTGAATGCAACATGAGAAAATCCCCCTATGGTCCTTCCCCCCTGAGTCCCACATAACAAGTTTGTCTCCCTGTCCCTTCACAATTATAATCCCACCAGTAAAGGAGCTGTAGGCTCATTACCTAGCTGCGTAATGAAGTACATTAGCAGGACAGATGGATAGCTGGCAGTAGAGGCTGAAACAGGCTAAAATCCAAAGTGCTCTGAAATACGCCCTTGGGCTTTCTCCGAAGCCTATTTATTTTTATAAGAGGATTTTAACATTCAGAAGTTCATAGGAAGCTTGCCAGCTTCCAGAAGGTGTCATCGTCCATGGCATAGAACCTCCAACTGCTGTTTGGACTCAGGATTTGTCAGGTAACACTGCTAGTTGTTACGCTGCTTCTAAGATTTTGAAGTTGAGTCACCCAGAGAGCAGCACCGTTACCGCAGTGGGCTGCACTATGAGTGGTCCTGCGGAGGACTGGCAGGAAACCCCACCGAGACCAACCACCCTTTGAAGAGAATCTTCTCAAAATGATCCTGTGCCCCTCAGACCTCAAAGTAATATTTTAAAAAATATTTTTTTTCTCAACTGTTTTGGCAATCGTGCCTGTTTCTTTGTCAGGAGGAGAGGAATGTCTGCACTGACAGGTGGCACAGGGCTATGGACAGACCAGCCAGGGGAGTTGAATCCTGTCATCCTACACATCTGACAGTCTCTTTCTTGCATTGATTTTGCTTAACATTTTTCTATAGCACGCAATGATTTCCTTGTACCCTTCAAGGCACAGGAATAGCCCTCACTAATCCCTTTACCCACTATATAGTGATGTTTCTTGTCACTGGCAAAAACTATACTGCTGCTGGACTGTGCAGAAGGTGACTTGTACTGAGATGTATGAGGCATCCTTCCACTGCCTACAGGGGCAAGATGTGCTCCCTCAGCAGAGGCAGCTTTCTGCACTGTACGTGGCAGGCTGGTGCCTTCTGCCAGAAAGGGGTCCAGCTTGCTGCACCAGTGACTGTTTCTGCAGTCCTGAGTAGAAACACAGAACCACTCTGCTCAGTCACATGAAGCTCAGAGGCTACAGTCCACCTCCCCAGGAGATGGCTACAAACCATCATGAAAATAAAATTCAGGCAAGTAGCAAAGTCAAGCTGGTAGCAAAATGAGTGTTATTCAATTGCGTAAGAGAGTAGGGTAGGGATATGTGCTACCCCAGCTCCTGAGGTTGTCTGTGTAACCAGGGAAGACCCCAGCTGCTTCTTCCAATCTCACATGCTATGGAAGAGAGGCGTTCTGGGGAGTGGTTCCATCTTTCAGACTCCCATAGCTTAGGCAATCAACTTCGTGGCTGTGCTGGTGTGAGGAACCAGCAGCAAAGGGTTGTTTTGCCTCTCATATTGGAGGCCACCCCACCATGCTGAGGTGCATGGGCTAGGAAGAGGATTTGTGTTACAGACAGTGCCAGCATCCTGTACTGATGAAGTGGAACTGATGTTTGCCACTGCAGAGAAGGCAGAAAGCACCATCAACCGAGGCTACCCATCCATATGTGCTGGCAATACGGAGAACAGGAAACAAGCGTTGCACATGCAACAGTGCACTTTCCACGCAAAGGTTTCAAAAAGGTTTGCAAATCCTGCATTGCAGAATTAGCCTTCCCTAATTCCTCTGCAAGACAAGCAAACGTGGTAGCGTCATTCTGCAGATCACTAAAGTAAGTCACATGGATCACCTGTAACTCACTGAAGCACGTCCCATTTGGGGCTGATGGTAGATAATCCCAATGCCACCACCCAGTTCCTTTGTCATCATTTGACCATATGGCCTGTCAAACTCCCTTCATCTATTACTTCAAACGTGTTTCTTTTTGCAATGTTAACTTGAGCTAGAGCACAGGTGTTGCCCTACTTTAGCTGCCATCTGCACACAAAAACCTTCTGTAGCTTGGATCGGCTGGCTTATATGGTCAAGTGGGCATGCTACGCTGCTTTGTAGAGTGGCTGCAGGCTACTGCCATAGACCACCCATGGTCATCCACGACCTTCCCAGAATTCCCTGCCAAGTCTCCAGAAAGGATAAGTAAGTTCTCTCACAGGGCTATGAAAAGCCCTTATTGTGCATTTCAGCCTACTACATGGCTGCAATTTGTGCTAGTTCCAGTATCGCACGAAAGTAAGCGCAGGGCTGGTATGGACCATGCAGTGTTTCTGCTGTCTCGGGTGCCAGGCTCACTCAAGGTCAGTGGTATGACCATAAGTAACTCCAGTTGCCTCTGCTGGGAGGACTTTGCAAAAATACAGCAGCCAAGAACAGGAATATCTTCATGAAAGGTTTGTGTTACATAAATGGTTTAAAAAAAAAAAAGGAGGAAATTAAGCAAAATAATAAAAAAAATCAGAGAGTGTTCCTTGAAACTGTAGCTCTGTAAAGCACTTTATTTATTAATCCAAGCCTACAAAAATACTAAATAAAATGAGGAGCTTGGTCATGGAGTTTTAAGGAGTGTCTAGGGCACTTGCCCCTCTGCCAAGCGTTTGGATGAAGTACTGAAATAACATATCCAGAAAAAAATGAGAAACTGTGTTTTACTTAGGGAGGAGGGGAGTCAGAGCAATTAATCTGCCAGAGGCAATCCTCTTCATTACAATGAGTAAGTGTTTACTGTTCCTGAGTGGGGTACAGGTGACGTGTACTTTACAGCAGACAAAGATGAATTATCTGGAACAGATAGCAGGCATTGGAGCTCATTAGGGAGGTGAGGGGTCTATTCGTTTTATCTGCAACTGATTCTCTTCTGGGCTGTGAATAAACTGGCCAGCAATTCAATGTCATACTACCTAGTCCAAAGACAGATGAACTACTTTTACCCCTTACTAAGGCAGTAGTGCGTGACATTGGATTCAACGTTGTCAGGAGGACAAGGGTATGACTCAGAGTTTGGTTTTTTTGCCCTTTCTTTGTTTTGATATGTTGATGAAGTAGGTGGCCGTGTTCCAATCTGCTTGTAATGAACATGCTGATAGCAAGCTAAAAATAATTTTGGGGGAGTATTTTACAGAAGTCTCTATAACAACAAAACATATAGATATGTCACAGTAAACCCCCGCTAAAAGTGAAGTGCTTTATTACCTAGGAAGGGACAGGCAGCAATAAAGAACTGAGTGCAGCCCATATTTTTGAAAGTGTTGCTTGTTTGTAAGATAGAGGATGTATTGACGCTTCTTTCTGATTTTGACCCAAAAGTTTACCTTTTCCTCTGTTTCCATTAAACCTTTCCCAGAATATCACTTGATAACAATACATTTCATAACTGGCCTTTTTTTTGTCCAAGATCTACAGTGTCATTAAACGTTTGATGTGACTGGCAAAGTAAAACTTGCATCGGGAATGAATTGAAATCATCTTGCTCTTACTTAGGGGAAAAAAAAAGTTTAGTCTTTAGAAATATTGCAAACAAGTGATATTTTCAGAAGCTCTCAGATGGTTTGGATGCCAAAGTTACGTTGAAAGTCAGTAAGGTTCAGGCTTCTAAATCACAGTGTAAGTGTTTCCTAAAGGCTTTAAGGGTGAAATTTGTGTCCCTGCAGAGGAACTGGACAAGACTTTTTTATACCCTTTAAGATCTGGGCTGACTTTTAGGACTGAGGAGTGGGAGATAAGTCACAGAGGGATGAAGGGAGGCTCCCATGAGCTACAAATAGGCTGACTATAAGTAAGTTTTGAAGGAGATGGCTGAATCCATGCTTATAATGATGGTTTCTCTTGTTCACATTAAGTATCACGATGCACAGTGTTTGGTGGTTTTCCTTAAAGCTGCAGTTCTGCAGAGAACTGATGTGGTGAGCCCCTCAGCTCGATTGCTTGTTTCCAAGTTTGTTTGAACGTGGACAAGAGCAAAGGCGAAACAATGGCTCAGACAGCAAAGAACACAATGCTTCTTGTTTTAAGGCTCTGATAATTAAGCTATTAAAGATTGCTGGGGTTGGCAATACCATGTCTACAGGGAGCTAATTACTCGTACAACTGGTAAAATACCATGACAACAACAAAGAACGACATTTTATAGACAAGCAACAATGACAAGCTCCTACCCTGCAGCATGCAGTTGGAAGGGCCAGCCTGTACCCTCCCAAGACAGTGGGATGTCTCAAGTGAATAAGAGCAACTTGGAACCCGCGTTTCTGCTGTGAGGACAATTAGAAAGGATGCAGTAAACACTAATAAAAAATACAGACTAGAGATGTGTCAATCAGTGAGGATACACTGCAGCTGTACAGTCTGCATGGTCAGATACTGCTTCAAGAGCAGAGCAATGGGCCCAGGGGCTTGCTGATTCACTCTTTCCCGTTTTTCATTTTCTCCTTCATAGAGATTGTGGTTTTGGTCTAGAAGTCTCTCCAAGGGCATCTGCTTTGGTGTTCCTTCTTTCTTCTTTTCTCACCAATACTCCCAAAGGACTTCCACTTATTTCCCTTTCTGTGCAGCAACAGCAACACAGAGGCTCTGATTTATTTGCTGGAAGCATATTTTCATGGTTAGAATGGCATGTCTTCCTCTGAGACCTTTCAAAAGAGCCCCACCTTGCATAATTGCAGGATTTCAGCCGAGGTCTGACTGCTGAAGGATCCCTTTTTACGTCGTAAACTAATATCACTTACATCTTTCCCTACCTATAAAAGCCTTGATTTTTAATTCATGTAATTTTCCCATTGAGAACAGAGACTAGTTAAAGCATCTGTTAAAATCTATTAATATAGTTATTTGTTGGAAAAGTATTCAAAACAAATTTCTGTGAGGCAGAAGCTTAAAAGCCTTAAGGGGACTCGCAATAAAACATCCAATTTCATTTATAGGACACCTGTCAAAATTCATGTAGCCTCGGTTGTGGCAATTATTTATTTGTTATTAAATTGTCTTATTCCTGTTCCAGAAGGCAGAAATCAGCATTACATTTATCCTTTCTGGTGACAATCTCAATGGGCAGGCCACTGGCTGGATAGTATGGAGATTCTGTGGTACACTGTATATAAATATATGTTTGAGGGGGTTTTTTAGTATTTTTTTTTCCAGGGAAACACAGGACACAAGAAATGCCCCACTGGGTCAGATCAGTGATCCACCTAGCCCACTGCCCGGTCTCTGGCAATGGCAGGAGATCCTGTTCAGGGAGAGTGTGTGAACCCAGCCACGTTCTGTAGTTCACTCCCCTTTGAACTTTCCCAGCAATCACAGCTATTATATTCAGGGTGCTAGAGGGTATATACCTACGTATACCTTTCAGTATCCGTGTATGAACCTGTTGTCCCTGAATTTCTCTCATGCCTTTTTGAACCTGCTGACGCTCTCTGACTCCACACCCTCCAGTGGCAAGAAGGTCCAGAAGTTCACCACCCTCTGTGTAAAGGACTTTTAAAAATCTGTTTTAAACAGATCTCCTACTAGATAAATTGAGTCCTCTCACCCTCAACTTCTTGCATTGTGGGGTTTCATGAACATCTCCATATTCATGTTTTATCTACTGTCTCCATGGTTTTATAAACCTTGATCATATTCAGCCTCGGTCTTCTCTCCAAACAGGGGAGTACTAGCCTTTTTAGTCTCTTTTTTATAAGACAGGTTCTCCACCCTTTCACCTGTTTTAGTTGCCCTTCTCTAACTCTGCTACATCCTTCCTGAGAAGTGGAGATCTGAGCTGCACCTGGCTGCTGTGGCTGCACCAGGATATTATATAGCAGCAAAATGGCACCTTCAGCCTTGATCTCAGTCCTCTTCCTGATGAGACAGAAGCATCTTCATTGTGTATGCTGGGTGTCTGTATTGCTATATATATGTCAGAACTAATAGCACAAAACTGCAGCTGTTTGCCTATCAAAACAGCACAAAATTCCCTGAAAAATCTGTCAGGGGATATATGGATGCTCCTGAAGACTGAATTAGCCATTTAATCTGGTGGCTGCTCTTTTTCAAATGGGGTAAAAGGGGGAAAAAAAAAAAAAAAGAAGGTTTGAAAACCTGCCTGAAGCTCTTTTATAAAGTCACACATTTTTTTCAGCATTGTGGAAAACCAACACTCACCAGGAAAGGCCCAAACTCTGAATGGATGCAAAATTGCTAGGCGCAATTTGAAATGAGGAATTTTTAAGTCTCTGAGACCTGGACTTCAGCCACCTTCCTGCAGCTCTCCCTCCTTTTCCTTGCCCCTCTGGGTAGCATGAGGGATCCAGACAAAGAAAGAAGCTGTGGTGACTGGGGCCCTAACTATGGGCTCCTGTTTGTGGACACCAGCTGGGAGCCTGCTTCAAATTAATACCACCTTATTTTCCCTCTTAAAATGATCCTCCAAAAAGGTAGCAGCCAGAAGCAGAACTCGTGGCAATCCCACTCCATTGAAAACCTGGCTTGTGAGCCTCAGGAGAAGGAGAATGGTTCAAAACTGTGAGACAGAAAGCTATTGCAGAAACCACACAGTTTTCCTGGCCCTCTACGATGGATTTTTCCATCAAAAAAAGGATGCTTTGGCCTAGCAGCAGTAACTTGAGGTTCTGCATGCCCAGCAAAGAGCTCTCTGCACCAGGCTTCCTGTGAAACCCACAGGAGGAGAAGCTGATCTGTTCCACACGGGCACACGGAGGGAAGGCTTGATAGGACAGAAATATGGCCAACTGCTACAAGAAACACCCAGGTCGGAGGCACGCACGGTGCCAATTCAGCATTGAATTTCAACTGTGTTGCTAACTAAACTTCCTGTAACTTCAGCAGCTGCACGGCTGAACCTGCACGAACGCACTTTTCTCTGGTCTCTCCTTGATGCCGACCCCCCTCCCTCTCCTCTGCCTTGGGTGGCACTGAGCTCCCAAGGACTCCCCAGCTCAGGCTGAGTGGGCACGGCCAGCCGACAGTGCGAGGTGCTGTTTGTGCTTTTGAAGTCATGCGGAGGAGGATGTTTGGCTGAGCTATTTCCAAGGTTGCCGTGTGTTCGCTGCTCCGCTGTCTCTCATAGCGGTGATGAGCAGGGCTGGCTCAGACAGCCTGTGAAGACACCTGAAGGCGAGCGCGGTGCCTGCTCCTCCCTCCTCCACACTTCTTATAAGGACAGAGTGGGAGCAAGGTACAGCAAGATGAGCCTCTTGCCTCACAGGCCCACGGTCTGTAAGACTGGAAGGGCGTTAGCATTTTGCACTCATGTACAAAACCCCTTTGCAGAGGACACAGACGTGGGAAGGGCTACCTACAGGGCTCAGAATCGTTGCCTTCTGTAGTCACTCCTTAGAAAGCCTCGCTTGAGCCTTTTTACCCTACTCCTTCTCAGTAATGTTCCCAACCCTTCCCCTGGTCAATCCCACCTCCATCCTGTGGGAACGCTTTAATTCTCGAGGCAGGGCTGCCTCGAGGGCCGCAGTTTCAATGTTATCAGCTGCTTCATGCATCATATGTCAAACACCCTGACTGAATTGTTCTTTCTTGATGCTGACAGCTCCAACCAAATAAATATTTAATAGTTTGTGGTGGTGGGAACTCTTCAAACATTTTTGTCCTTGCTAATGTCCCCCAGAGAAAATGAAAAATCTGCCACTTCAAGGACACTAACAAATGCTGCAAGCCCCAGGCTTGCATCCTGGGGCTTGCATGCCAGTGCCTGGGTGCAGTGCATGTAAGCACGCATGTTCTGCTTTTTGCCTGACTATGGGGCTAATCTGAGCACTCCTCACTTTGTAACCTCTTTACACATACATGGACTAGTTCTTACAGTCCAGGTTTTACATCCCAGGTGTGTATGCCTCTGTCTTGTTTGCTGCAGGCATGGAATTTGCAAGTGTTCAAATGGCCTTTCTCCATGCAAAGGATGGACGGATGGAGTTCCTACTGGATTGGGCTCTGCATAGCAATCTGCTAGAGACTGATGAACGTGATACCCCATACACAAGTAGTCATTCACAGTAAGAATGTGCACTAACATCACGAAACCCCTCTGGCTTTGGAGGGTGACCTTCATGCTGCACAAGGAAATAGGAATTTTTTTGTTTTTTAATTCTGCAGAGATACATGTGTCTCAAAGCTTCTCCTGTTTCACGTTCCTGCTAGGTCCCATTGCTAATAAAGGACTGGATACAGTTACTAGAGCAAGGGTACTTTTTGTTGAACTCTTTGTTTTCCTGTTGGCCAGGAAGGACCAGAACTGGCTATTTAACCTTTGTGTTCAATGCTATACTGTGTTTCCATATGCAGACCTGTCTCTTTGTGCTTTTCTGCTTCTTGATGGTTGGCTGGTCAAAGGTGTTCCCACATTTCTCTTAGATACTTATGTGTAAATACACTTTAAACCAAGCTGGTCCATCATACTCTCCTCCTGTCTTCTTTCCATAATTGCCCAAAGAGAACGATGCAAGCTTGCATTATCACTTTATGAGATGCATATGAGCCTTGCACTGCACATGGGGATGAGAGAACCAGGGTGAGCAGCTTTGAAGCTTGCAGACAGCTGAAGGAAGACAGACATATGAAAAAGAAATCATATGAAAGGGCATATAATGCAGGAAAAGGCAACCAGTAATGTTGGAGCTAAAGACTGGAAATGAGCTTTCCAGAAAAAACAGTGAAGAGAATCAAACAGAAATTGAACTCAGACATCAGTTTTTCATATTTAAAATCAACTCTTCATTAGTTCCAAGCTTTTTAACCCAGCACTTAATCAAAGGAAGAGCCTTTTTGCATCCTCTCTTTTCCTATTCAAGTTGAGCACTGCATCTTGACCACAAACTATTACTGTCACAGTGATTTACCTTTCTGGCATTAGTTATGGCCTTTGCATCCATTTCCAGCTCACTGGGTGGTTAGTTTAGCCTTCCGGCATTTAGGGAAAAGTCCAGTGAACATAAGCTTCAGCAGTGGCAAATCCAAACATTTAGAAAAAGAAGGGGGGGGGGGGGGGGAAGAGAGACTTTGAAAGGGGAGGGGAATTCTCTGCATTTAATTTTTGCATATGAGCTTTTAGAATTCACATTACCTAGTCTATTCTCACAACTCTAAGGGCAAAGAATGCAGATTTTATGTTCAACCCAAATAAAACCACATGACTCCAGAGCTCACCTTAAAATGACAATACAAAACAAAACACCAGTGCTTATTTTCTCTCTGATCCTCAGCTTCCTTCCCAAAGTCTGTAACAGCTTTACCTGTTGCTTGTAGATGCCCATAACTACTTTATTACTCAGTGTCCTGGTTTCAGCTGAGATAGAGTTAAACCAAACATAGCCCCACACCAGCCACTATAAAGAAAATTAACTCTATCTCAGCTGAAACCAGGACACTCAGTAACTACAAAAAGCAGAGCAGAGTGCCTTGCAGGAGCACTAGTGAGGCACTGCAAAAAGCACATCATCCTTTTTTTTTGTGACAACCTCTAGCACTGAAGTCCTGAGAGGAGATGAGCACCTGGTGAGCAACCTTCCCACAGCTGAGCAACAGTGATCTGAAAATGGTCCAGGCATCTTAATGCCTGATTTTGCAGGTGACTAAGCAAACAGGGGAAGCTAAGCCCTCCCCAAAAGCCCTGGCTGGTTGGAGATCTGGCAAGGGATGCTGCCCCAGCTGCTTGCTGCCGGCTCCCTGTAGCGAGAGTAGCAGTAACTGCTGTGGCTGAGGCTGGGAGCTGGGATCAGCTCGCCCCAGAGCCCCCGGGAGCCTGCGTTGCACAGGCATGCAGCTGGTTGGCCCTGAGGCCAACAAGTCTGTAAAAATGTTGGACTTTTGGGCCTATCCTTAGAGAGCGAGCCTATCAATTGCTGTAGAGTGTAAATGTGTAATTGCACTCTAGTGGCCAGTGCACAGCACTAGAGCCAGGAGTGTGCAGTCGCAATTACAAATATTGTCTACATGGGCAGTTTCATTTACTCACAAACTCTACCATGCCTTTATATTGAATCTCTATTTTAAGGTCACCAGAGCACGTTAAACTTGAGCTCTGTCCCGCTGGAGTGTTGGGGCAGTGCTCCGGCTTCCTCATATTCTCTGGGGATCCTGTGTGCCATAAAGACAGATCTTATAAATAATCAGAAACTCCTAATTTGCTTCCAGAGGCTTCCCAGAGCTCTGCTGGACTTTGCAGTCCATCTTTCTCTAGCTTGTTACTTTTCACTACAGCCTTGCTTTATCCTTCCCTAGCTTTACCTTTGTCATCCACTGTTTTCACCTTATCTACATTTTGAAAAAGTGAATCTTACCTGCTTTCAAAACCTGCTTCACATGGACAGACTCCTGATGAAAAAAAGAAGCATCTTACTCATTCTCATAATCATGAAAAGCCACAGAGGGGACTAAGAAAAGCAGGGAGTTTGCTTGCTGAGGGTGTCGTGTGCTGCAGCATTTGTGTGTTGTCTATGATTTTGAAAGATGCAATATACACAACAAGCAATAGGAAGGAATGATGTAGTTTTTGTAGACTTAGTCAAAAATAGTCTGCAGAATTAATTACTTCAAATGGTTAGGCAAGCTGACACAATTTAACATCTGTGGATTTATTTTTTTTTGCTTGCGTCTTAGCAGAGATAACAGTGATTGGCCAGGCTTACCACGGCCATGTGCATGTCAACTAAATGCAGAACAGTTGTTAGCTCTAGATATTTGCTGAGGATAGGCTTTCTGAGCCATAGCAAAATGATGCTGACACAGATGTAGTATGCATGAGAGAGAGATGTGTGTTCAAAGGATAGGACATCGTGCCCATGCGTACATAACCAGGGACTTGCCATTGACTTGTTTTTTTAACTTGGCAACTTGAGTCACTGGTCTTTTGCTCCTCTTGGTAAAGAGCTTTGGGAACTCTGCTATCTACCCATAAAGTACATTATTATGAAACAGTTCCCTTGATTGCCCTTTCCACAGGCAGACACTGGCCTTTTTCCAAAGGCATATTGTATTTGCATTGATCACACTGCTGACTATATGACCTTGTCATTAGGAAAACACGAAACACAGAATATGAGTTACTTGGAGTCCTTCTTCCAGTATTATTCAGTGTTTTATTTTCTGATCTCTGAAAGAGATTGCAGAGCCAGCAGGAGGTCTGTTTGAGACCCGCTGACACCATGGAATTTGTGGTACTTTAATTATCCAGATGATCTGAACAAAAGAAGTTAACAACTGAGTAGTGTATGATTGATTGTTAGCTGTAAACTGCAAAAATTAATTTGGCAGCTGGAACGGTTACATGAAACTCTGGAGGTTGCTCCTCCAACACCCTGACTAGGGCATCAGATTGGATGTGCTGGATGTAAATAAAGCTGGAAGCATTCATGGAAGATTGTTTCTGTACTCACAAGCACCCTTTTTTCTCTGTTCTTTTGCTGTTATGAACTACTCAGTCATTACGACAGGCATCCTTATCATTCTTCAGGTTAGTGTCCAGCCAGTAACCGTAATGCTTCTGGGACTGGGAAAGAAAGATCAAAGTAAGACCACAAGGCAATCAGGCTGGAGGGAGACCTGGAGACTGCACAAAGCCAAGAGTCACAGACTAGAAACAACACCCTGAGAATTAGTAATTCCTGGCAAAATGGCGATAGGCCTGGGGCTAGAAGACCCAGGACTTGTTGCCTCTCTGTTGGTAGCAGAATGTCAGTGACAATACAGGAGAGTCGGGTGAGATCATGGTCCCTGCATCCCTCTTCCCCTGATCCTCTTGAGTGTTCACAATTTTGTATTCACTTAACATGCACACTGATGCATCAAGCCCAGCCAGTCTGCACAGTCAAAAAGCGCAGAGGGCAGTGCTTTCTCCATAGCATGTTAGTTTGTGGCTGTGAGTTCTGGTTTTCCCTGGATGCTAGGAAAATATGCATATTAAAAAACAAAAGAAGAAAAAAACCCAACCAACCAAACAAAAAAACCCCCCAAACCCAAAACAAACAAAAAACCAACTTCTTGGCTATATTTGTGGTAGAAAGGTCTGTCAAAGGCAGTTCAGTGGATGCAGGTACAGCAAAGTTCAAGAAGTCCTTAAGCTGCAGCTTGCTAGAGAGTATCCTGGGGACAGAATAACCCTGTGCTTGCCCTTCGCTAAGCATCCCTTACTGGCCGTGAGAGACTGACCTTTTCTGGCACCCTGTCTGGGTACCCTCACCTTCTTTGGTCTTTATCCTGAAGGTGGAAGGAAGGCTTGGGTCACAAGGACACTTTTTCCCCTTTCACCTTACTACCAGACTGCTCTTAGGAGCCAAGTCAGGGAGTGTTAGGAAACACTCTTCGTCAGGAAACATAAAAACAAATGTAGCTATGTTGTTTGCAGATTTAGTAAAGCACTCTTCTTTTCTTCCTTGAGCCTGTGTTTAAGGAAAGCCACATAGAGCTAATTACTTGAGTGCCTGCAGTGATTTTCCTCACACTCAGAATATGCAAAGCATCCTACCAAAAATCACAGAAAACTGCCGTAATGCAGCACTTGCAACAACACCCTGTGACAGGAGTTGATCTCAGGACTTATTTGTGTATTTTTAGCATGTAAAAATATGTTTGTCAAAGTTTGCAGTGCTGCCAGCACACATGACTTTTAATTCATCTCGCAATACCGAGTATTTTCATTAGCCAGAATTGCTACAACTGGCTTCTTAGGAGAATCTCCATTTTCTGAAAATAGAAACTAATGGGTGGTCATGAAAACTGAATCAGAGGAGGAGATGGGGAAGAGGAATCTGAAGCTGACTTGGCAAAGATAGTAAGTATTAGGAGCTAGGAAGACAGAGCTTACAAGAAGCCAAGATTCAGAGGCAGAGTTCCCATGGTTTAGGAGAGGCAACTAAGAAGCCAGCTGGGATGACTAACGAAATTGTACAAGGTGCCCTAGATGGGAAACTGGGTGTTAGCCAGAACGGGTGAAGCTGACAACAGGAACACACATAAGGTCAGAGGGATATCTGGGCAAGGAGATCGAGAGGAGGAAGACCATGGACAGTTTGGAAAGAAGGGGCAGAGGGAAAAAAAACTGGGGCGAGAATCTTTTTCTGTAGGTAATCACCTTCACCCAAGAAAGGCAAGATTTCCATACCTTCCCATTGCTCCGCATCACAAGGGTGAGGAATTGTTATTGCACTCAGTTATTTCCTTGGTCCAAGTAACAGAGGTCTGTGTAGGGGAGCTAACTGTCCCAGATGATGTGTATCAGCTTGATGCTACAACATGGAATTTCTACTTTTATAATCTGGATAACTATATACTGCAGCCTCTCTGTCCTCACCAAAAAGATTTCAAAGTCAGGCCTTCAAAAGTTGAAAATGCCAGGGTTAAGACTGCCTGTATGCATGTGTTAAAAGACCACTGTTAATTTTATGATGACATACCACTCCACAGGACCCTTGCCTCACCCAGCGCACAAGATGGATGGTGCTCACTTAATGAGCAGCTGCTCAGTATTTTTTCTCTTCGTTGTTTGGAGGTATCTCCATGCCTTATTGACTGCATATTATCCGTGTATTACTTCCCTCATGAGTTCTTCTGTGCTGCTTATTGCTATAGTAACTGTATGCCTCACAAATACTAACTCATCTGTTTTCTCTCCTCCCCTCTGAGGCGGCAGGGCACTACCTGTGTTTCATGAATGAGGAGCTGTTATTTCATGAAAGCAGAGCTGAGAAATGGAGAGTGGAAGCTGAAGAGAAGTAACTGATTTCAAGTGTCCGTATTAGAGTGGGACTTCATGTTTCACAGCACTCGGTGACTCACAGCACTTTGCATGCTCTAGCTCCAGCTTGCTTTGCCTTTAGTTCTTCAGTACCTCCTGCAATTTCAAAGACTCAAGTCAGGCACCCAGAAAATAATGAACACATAACTATTGACCATCTCTGAAAAGTATGAATGACTTAACTAACATCACATACAAAATCTGTATCACAGATTGGGACAGTATCTGTTCGTGCAGCTTGATGTTCATCTGCCTCTAACCATGACACCAGCCAGTCCCTCATCTCATTCATCATGTACCATATGTTCTAGGTGCGCTGCCATGGATTACAGGGGCAAGGAAAGCATCATCTAATACAGTAGTACAGTGAACTAAAAAAAAGTATTGCCAAATAAAGAGCCCAGCTTAAGTGCATCTACACCAATGCATGCAGCATGGCCAACAAACAGGAGGAGCTGGAAGCCATTGTGCAGCAGGATAGCTATGACTTAGTTGACATCACAGAAACATGGTGGGATGACTGTCATGACTGGAGTGCTGCAATGGATGGCTATAAGCTCTTCAGAAGGGATAGGCAAGGAAGGAGAGGCGGTGGGGTGGCTCTGTATGTTAGGGAGTGTTCCGATTGTGTAGAACTCAGCGATTATGATGATAAGGTCTAATGCTTATGGGTAAGGATGAGGGGGAAGGCCAACAAGGCAGATATCCTGCTGGGTGTCTGTTATAGACCACCCAACCAGGATGAAGAGGCAGATGAAGCATTCTATAAGCAGCTGGCAGAAGTCTCACGATCGCTAGCCCTTGTTCTCGTGGGGAACTTCAACTTACCAGACGTCTGCTGGAAATACAACACAGCAGAGAGGAAACAGTCTAGGAGGTTCCTGGAATGTGTGGACGATAACTTCCTGACACAGCTGGTAAGTGAGCCTCCCAGGGGAGGTGCCTTGCTTGACCTGCTTTTTACAAACAGAGAAGGACTGGTGGGAGATGTGGTGGTTGGAGGCCATCTTGGGCTTAGAGACCATGATACCATAGAGTTCTCAATTCGTGGCGAAGTAAGGAGGGGGGTGAGCAAAACCACTACCATGGACTTCCGGAGGGCAGACCTGTTCAGGACACTGGTTGAGAGAGTCCCTTGGGAGACAGTCCTGAAGGGCAAGGAAGCCCAGGAAGGCTAGGCATTCTTCAAGAAGGAAGTCTTAAAGGTTGTCCCCTTTGCTCCTGTCCTTTGCTCCTGTCCCCAGGAGGAGGCTGTCCCCATGTGCCGTAAGATGAACTGGTGGGGAAGACGACTGGCCTGGCTGAACAGGGAGCTTTTGCTGGGACTCAGGGAAAAAAAGGAGAGTTTACCACTTTTGGAAGAAGGGGCAGGCAACTCAAGAAGAGTACAGGGATATCATCAAGTCAAGCAGAGAGAAGATTAGAAAGGCAAAAGCCCAGCTAGAACTCAATCTGGACACTGTTGTAAGAGTTAATTAAAAATGTTTTTACAAATACATTAACAACAGAAAGAGAGCCAAGGAGAATCTCCCTCCTTTATTGGATGCGGGGGAGAACATTGCCACCAAGGATGGGGAGAAGGCTGAGGTACTTAATGCCTTCTTTGCCTCAGTCTTTAATAGTCAGACCAGTTATCCCCAGGGAATTCAGCCCCCTGAGCAGGAAGACAGGGACGGAGAGCAGAATAAACCCCCATAATCCAGGAGGAAGCAGTTAACGACCTGCTACGCTCCTGGGCACTCACGAGTCTATGGGGCCGGATGGGATCCACCCGAGAGTACTGAGGGAGCTGGCAGAGGAGCTTGCCAAGCCACTCTCCATCATTTACCAGCAGTGCTGGTTAACAGGGGAGGTCCCAGACGACTGGAGGCTTGCCAGTGTGACGCCCATCTACAAGAAGGGCTGCAAGGAGGATCCAGGGAACTACAGGCCTGTCAGCCTGACCTCGGTACTGGGGAAAATTATGGAGCGGTTCATCTTGAGTGCGCTCAACAGGCGTGTGCAGGCCAACCAGCGGATCAGGCCCATCCAGCATGGGTTCATGAAAGGCAGGTCTTGCTTGACCAACCTGATCTCCTACGACCAGGTGACCTGCCTAGTGGATGAGGGAAAGGCTGTAGGTGTTATCTACCTGGACTTTAGTAAAGCCTTTGACACTGTCTCCCACAGCATTCTCCTGGAGAAGCTGGCGGCTCATGGCTTAGGCGGGTGTACTCTTCGCTGCGTAAAAAACTGGCCGGATGGCCGAGCCCAGAGAGTTGTGGTGAACGGAGTTAAATCCAGTTGGTGGTTGGTCACAAGTGGTGTTCCCCGGGGCTCATTTTTGGGGCCAATCTTGTTTAATATCTTTATCAATGATCTGGACGAGGGAATTGAGTGTGCCCTCAGTAAGTTTGCAGATGACACCAAATTGGGCGGGAGTGTTGATCTGCTCGAGGGTAGGAAGGCTCTGCAGAGGGATCTGGACAGGCTGGATTGATGGCCCAAGGTCAATTGTATGAGGTTTAGCAAGGCTCAGTGCAAGGTCCTGCACTTGGGTCCCAACAACCCCATGCAACGCTACAGGCTTGGGGAAGAGTGGCTGGAAAGCTGCCCAGCAGAGAAGGACCTGGGAGTGTTGGTTGACAGCCAGCTGAACATGAGCTGACAGTGTGCCCAGGTGGCCAAGAAAGCCAATGGCATCCTGGCTTGTATCAGGAATAGTGTGGCCAGCAGGACTAGGGAAGTGATCGTGCCCCTGCACTCAGCACTGGTGAGGCCGCACCTCGAATGCTGTGTTCAGTTTTGGGCCCCTCACTACAAGAGAGACACTGAGGTGCTGGAGCGTGTCCAGAGAAGGGCAACGAAGCTGGTGAAGGGTCTAGAGCAGAAGTCTGATGAGGAGCGGCTGAGGGAACTGGGGTTGTTTAGCCTGGAGAAAAGGAGGCTCAGGGGAGACCTTATTGCTCTGTACAGCTACCTGAAAGGAGGTTGTAGAGAGGTGGGGGTCGGTCTCTTCTCCCAAGTAACTAGTAATAGGATGAGAGGAAATGGCCTCAAGTTGCATCAGGAGAGGTTTAGACTGGATATTAGGAAAAATTTCTTTACTGCAAGGGTGGTCAAGCATTGGAACAGGCCGCCCAGAGACGTGGTGGAGTCAGCATCCCTGGAGGAGTTCAAAAAATGTGTAGACGTGGCACTTTGGGACATGGTTTAGTAGGCATGGAGGTGTTGGATTGACAGTTGGACTAGATGACCTTAGAGGTCTTTTCCAACCTTAATGCTTCTATGATTCTATGATTCTATGATAAATGTTGCAAACATTACAGAACAAGCCAGTTAGGTATGCATTAGCAGTGTGATTACTCTGCTTGCTTGCACATTTGTCCTTTTTCTCTTCTCCATTATGTGTTTTAATTCTTTCTATATTACACCCCCCAGGGTCAGGACTTTCATTTTCTGTATTTGCAAAGTACCCTGCATATGCTCAAAATGATTCGAACAGCTGGTGAGATAGATAAATACCACTATTTTAGACGAGGGGAAAATTAAAGTATGGGGCCTAATTTAAAAAAAAAAGGGGGTTATAATGATTGCACATTTCTTATTTGTACAAGAAAAGAGGCCATCTGCGAGTGCACAGTCCTGCTCCTGTGGCAGGCTGGACACACAGCTGAATACAGGAATGGGCTTTTTGGGCACTGATGTGCAGAAGGTGTAAATAATTCAGTGCATACCTTTTTTGGAGGGTAGAGATATATATGAGTTACTCAAAGTAACATAGAAAGTCAATCAATCTTGTCTTCTAATCAGTATAACAAAGGAGAAATATGTTTCCCTAAAATAGCAAGCAAATAAGTCATGTGAGAGATAATACTTTAAAGTTTGCTGAGAGTCTGTAAGTTCCAATAAGCACCAATCTTTCTCACTTAATTAGCCTCCTTAGGGAGCTACATTGCAGGTGTTTTTCATTATTTTCAGCAGAAGTTTAGCAATTTCTCTTCACATTTCCTTTTCTCAGGACAAACCTCTGCTTTCCAGCTGGGGATAGTTTTGTTTCTAAATTGTTGCTCTCTTTATCCCCCACAGATCATTGGAGTGATCAGCACTTTCTCCTCCCTGATGTTCCTCATGTATCTTCCTGGAGAAGAAAAAGCAAACGTAGGCTGAGGAAACAGTACTGCTGCCTGAAATCTCATCTATCTGGATGCTTGCCACAAGGACAAACCAATGAAGGAAGGGATTTTTTTTAGCCATTAGTAATAGCACAGTCCTGGCCAGATGCAAGGGAAAAATAAGAGTCTCTCGTTAGAAGGCTTGACCAACCCTCTGAAAGATTATATTAAGCTGTTTTCAAGGGCTTATGGCTTATTTTAGCAAGTCACACACTCACATGCCCAGCTGCCCCCCACTCACACAACTCAGGGTGGATGAGATTACTTCACATGCCAAAATGGCAGCGACCTATTGGCTAGAGAAAATATTGGGGAATGTAGTTATGCAGAGCAGTCAGTCACAGGCTTTCTGTGGGGTGGTTCTTCAGTTCATGGAGCATTCAAACTCTATGGTTGGCTTTGGTTTTTGCTACTACGTCCTTGCTTTAGGGTCGATCTCCGACACCTGTTTTGTGCATCCATTCCTCTCCTCCCAGGTTGTTTGGGATTTGAAAACTTACAGCAAGATTTGTTGTAAGAAAGAGTTAAAGAAATGAGTGCTTTCCATTGACTTAGCTGGAAACTGGGTGCCTCTGAAAATGCTACTCCATGCCCTGTGTTTCTAGGCGTGCTGAATTAGTGACCTCTAGAAACTATGGGACCTGAAACTGCAAAAATATTCATGGTAAATTCAAAATATAAACATAATCCCAGCTCTGTAGCTCAGGAGCTTCTCTGAGATCCTTCCCAAGGCAGGTGAAACTCTGATGGGAGGCTTGAAGGACTATGGAAGTGGGTGAGTGTAAAACAGATAAAATAACTGTAGACTTACAGTTAACTATTAATTTTCCTTCCTGGCAAGGACAATGGCAGAAGGTCTGTTTAGTGAAATCCCCTGGGATCTGTGGCGTGAGGTAGCTTGGAGCGGGTTTTAGCAGCTTTATCTGCAGGCATTCCTCAGTATTTTAACCCACTGACACTCTGTAAGGGGAGATTTGTGAATGTTATCAACCGCCTAACTCTGGCCTCAGAGCAGCGCTTTGCATTTACAGTCCTTTCCTAGCCAGAAAACTCTCCTAGCCCATTGACTAATTAGGTCATTTTCATTTACAGAAACATTAGGCCCTGATTTTTAAATCTGGCATTGAAATGCTGCCACTGAAATGTTCTTGCCTCCACCTCCAAGTTTGCTTCTGCCAACGTTAAGCGTGAGATAAATCAGTGGATCTCTGACTAGCTGCCTCTTAGCAGTTGCTTTAATACCTGCGTACCGGCGTGTGGGAGCGGGCAAGAGACGACGTGTGCCTGGGATGTGAACAGAAACGGAGCGGGCCGACTGGCCCTTTTCTGTTTGTTCCCTGAGGTGAGCAGGTGCACGGCTCGCTCCTCTCGGCTGCGGGCGGCTGGCCCAGCCTCGCCTGGCCGGAGGGGCCGGCAGTGCCCCGACCCTGCCGGGGCACCCGTGTCCCCTTCCCAGGCAGGGGCACGTGGGCAGATTGCACCCCGCCACTGCGCCCGGGTGTCTCCAGGGCACCCCAGGGCTGGGAACCTGGATGGAGCCCAGCGGAGGTAGCTCGTAAAAGAGCCTCCTGTTTGCTGTGTACTGCTATATGTTGTATCTCTCCTATGGTGCTGTGCTGGCTGAGAGCTGCCGAGGCCAGAAGGAAACGTTGTGAGTAGCTTACATCCACTTTTTTGAAATCATGAAGGACGTCCCTATTGCAATGGAAAGAAATGGTGACTATGGCTTAGTACTTACCCTTCTTTGCCTGCCCAGGAATGCACTTTGCAGCCTCTACCCTAAAGAAAAAGATACACCCCTACCCAAAAGAGAAAGATGCAGATCTAAAGATACAAATTAAACTGGTAAGCACTTGATAGCTGCTTTGCAGTGTATGCACGAACGCTGTGCAGAGGTAAGGAAGTGGGGATGCCCTGAGGAGCAGCCAGCAGGAGCTTTTTGTTGGGTACAGCCATTCGCAGGAGCTCATCCCAGCTGGGACTCGGCCCAGCAGTGGTTTGAAGCTCTCCTGTCTCCCCTGGGAAGCCAGAGAATCCCTGATGGAATCGGGTATTAAACTCTGATCTTAATTCCTTAGCTTTTCTGGTCTTAGTCTGAGCCTTAGTTTTGTTGCTTATGCTTTTGTCCACGCTGTTACAATACATTTGTTGCTAAAACCCCTTCTGGATATAACAGATCTCTTAAAAAGCATGTAGGCAATGTTCAGGAAATTTCCATATGGTATTTTCTAGGTCATCTTATGATATTGGTAAGTACAGTGGGAAAAAAACATTGGGTCCCTCTTTGGCATTAGTTGTTCATTATACAAGTAATTTAAAGAATGAATACACTATAGGGAGTGTATGTATGTTCACGTGTGTATAAATTAAGACATGTGCTCATATGTACACATATTAAATATATTAAGGTAATTAGTAACAGAGCGGCAAGATTCACTTTAGTTTTCAAGATCTCTTTTATGGGATTTATTTAGGAGTGTAGCAGCAGCCAGTCTACAGCAGCTAGCTTCCAGTGCAGCCAAATGAGTCATTTCCACCTACACTAACACATGTCAAAATGGTTCCTACTGTGTGTCTACCTATTAGAAATAAACAGAAAATAACTATGTTAGTCTCAATTTCTGCAGCTTCTTTTACCTGAGGGTCTTAAAGCAGTGTAGAAATGTAGACCTCCCAGCCCCACTATGGTGGTAGGGTGTATTATATACATTGATGCGTACCATATACATTTTTAGGTGGGGAAACTGAGGCACAAAATAGTTCATTTGCCTAATGTCACATAGCAACTCTGCAAAAAGAGGAAAACTAGACACTGCCTGCTCCCATAGCTATGCTGCCTACCCACTGGACAACTCTGCCATTAAATCCCAGAAATGTTATTTTTTTGCTTTATTTCCAGCTGGAAGTGGTGGAGGATTTTTCCTTGCTGTTGCTTAGCTACCCCCTGACCTTCGGATAGTCTTTCTCATTGGCTGGGCGAATGCATTTCCCTCCAGCTGCCTGGATGCGGACGTGTCTCAGACCTCCCCCTCCGGCAGGATTTCATCAGCTGCCCTGCCTCGACCATGTGTTTCTCTTCCCATCTTGCTGAAAGATATTTTGTTATTTTTTTCCTCTAGCATATATCAAACAGTACTAGAAAAAAATGCAGAAAAAGCCTTCAAGACTGATGTATGTTTTATTGATTCATTGTATTGCTTAACAACTCGGTGTTAATTAAAGCTAACCCACTAATTACTGTAATTCTGCTTCTCTGGACTTTTCCACAACCTGCAGATCAATGGGATTTCCTGTTCAAAACAGCTAAAACTAGAACAGTTAAAACTCTGAACAAACAGGGATCTGAACTTGGCAACATGAACGTGCATCCACTTGACACATGACCTCACTGCTACTAAGAACATCTTACTAACAAAAACTTGCATGAGAAGTCTACTTGATATAGGGGGCTTTAAATCTTTAAGACATTTGGCAGTAAGAATTTCAGTCTAATGGTATGGTGTCATTTCATACTATCATTTGGAGCATTTGAGTTCTAAACCTATTCTCAGTTTTGACTCCTGAAACAAAGGCAGCTAGAATGATCAGAGATGACATAGGGGTTTTTTAACCTATCAGCTGGTCATATTTACTGGTCACATTAAGTAGAATAAAAGTGCGTTCATTCTTGTCGGGAAATATTTTGCCAATAATCACCTTTGCTGGAGGTGGAGAAGCATTGACTGGAAGAGAAGACACAAAGAAGAAACGTGCCTTGTCAGGCCGTTCTGTAACTTTTCTTGAATTATTTCATCATGGAGGATGAGATCAAATGACAGCATAAAATCTAGAGCCCTGTGTTAGGCATCAAGGTCCTACATACAGTGCAAGGACAGAGTTAAATTTCCTTTTTAATGGGACTTGACCAGATCATAGGATGGAGCTTCCTATGTTCAGCCTACGATGAACCAGCCGGGAAGTGCTGAGGATAGGTGAGCCTTAAATCCAGCTCCTTGGTAGTCTACCAGGAGGCATATTCATCTGTTTGGGATCCACTATCTACAGCCTTCTCTGAAAGGGCTGAGAATAGGTCACCCTTTTCCAAACTGCCAGAAGGTGAGGTGGGATATCTCCTTTCCCCCATCAGCGCACACTGCTGCGGAGAGGACCTGCCCAGAATACTGGGCGCCTGGGTTAAATTCTCACCCCAGTCACAAGTGCTCAAAACTCTGTCTCTGACCTCGTGGGAACGTGTCCTTGCTACCAGGGTATTCCGTACTTATCAGAAATAGCTCACTTGTGAGAGATTGAGCCTGATTCACAGGAATCTGTACAAACAGACGAGATCTTCAGATGGAAGGTACTGCAGAACTGCAAATTATTATATTTAATCATAAAGCTCTTGAGACTCTGCCCTTTGAAGCCTAGAGGCATTCATTAGCAACGTCCTCATGTAATGCTGAGCTCTTAGTCGAACATAATGAAGATATCCTCAGGATGAGGAGAAAAAAGAAACATCACATTTCCTCCCATGGGAGAGAGCGTAACAACTAGATGTGCAATCCTAACAGATACTTTCCTTCAAGAGAGATGAGTTTGTGTATTTCTTCCAGTTCCAAAATGAATTTACCAGAAAGTTTAAGACAACCTTGCACTCCTGCTGATTAGGCTCTCGGGATGTTTTCCTCTTTGTAAGAAAGTGCATCCTGTCTCCCGAATGGACTGTGCCAAAATCCCATCTACAAGCATCCCTAAACACCAGGAAAGTTTAGGTCAGATTTAAATTCAGGCTCCTGTGCTAGCATCCATCCCATGACAGGAATGTGATGCTGGAAAGCTCTTTTCATGAGGATGTGCTTCCTGGCTTTGAACTCAGCGTCCTCTATGACTCTACATGCTTGCAAACCTGTCTGGTGGCAAAAAGGGGCTCATTGCTACAGCAGAATCTTATAGCTGTGGTGCACCCGGGGACACGGAAGGGACGTGCAGGCACAGGCTGTGCTCTAACCTACTCAGGCCAGGAGCCAAGCAGATGGGCAGGGAGCTGCAAGCAATCAGCAGTGCAGGAATGAGAACTAGTCCCACTTTTCTGTGTGTACCATTGAAAAACATGGATTTGAAACCAATTTGCTGCAAAGAGCAGAGTGATTAAAGAAAAGGTATACCTAGAGTGCAGTTAGCAGCGCAGGCACACCGTAGGCAAACACAGCGAGTGCTGGTAGCAGAGTAGCTGTTACAGCATGGACTTCAGCTGCTGACATAAACCTGCAAGTTATTTTCTTTTTCATTAATATTCGCCACCCACCCACTCATCCAAACAAAAGAAAAAGGCCGGAAAAGACTGTCAATTGCAGCATGTTTGCAAATTCTCTTCTTATCAACCATCTTCACTTCTGTAAACAATTTCTGTGCATTATTAACATTTAAAACACTGTACACATGGAAAATCATAACTAAAATGTACTAGTCAGGGAACTGGTCCCAAGGACCCATAAATATCAATAACTCCTTTGAAGTTTTAGGATCAGCTGGATGAAACATTATTGGAGTGGCTACAAGCTTTCTCCTGGAAGTAAAACAGCTAGCAGTAGGCCAACGAGGGAGGCTTTGTGAAATTTTTGACCTTGAGGGGGTTCTGGAAAGCAGAAGCAGTATATTTACTTAGGATTATTTGAGGGGCTTGGAAAATTGAACAGTCAGGGTCTTAGTCATCTTTGCGTGGGAATGGTGTACGCTGTCTGTGTAGCAGCCTTGAAATGCAAAGCCTGCCTGCCGGTCTGCGGAGCGATGGGGCTGCGAGCTGATTCAAGATGGAGGCACTGCTCATTCTGGTTCAGATTTGTATTTTACTTCTCTCTCCATTCTTTCATTTTTTGTTAACCTGCAGTAAATTATCCGGTCTGGAAGTACGTGTTTTTCCCTTTGCATTTGGAAACTGTTACTTTAGAGAGCCCTGCTTTCAGCACTGAGCTATGTAAGCTGATGTATGTGTGTTACAGATTATTAAAAGTTCAGGAAATTATTAATAGAGTTTGGGGATACCTGTAGGCACATTATCTAAATAGATAGATGAACTGGTGGTATCTTTACTCGATCTTTCTAGGTGGAGATTTAGTGAGTTGAGTGACGCCTGGTACCCATGGGGCAGCAGGCAGCACGCTGATGGTACGTCTGCCAGGCCCCCCAACACTGCTCTCCACAGTTCTTCCTCCACCGCAATGCTTCTGACACCCTGCTTTAAATCTCAGGGATATATTGGTTTGCCAACCACAGGAAATTTATTTCAATGGCATTACAGTGCACACGCAACTGTATGTCCGACTTAAACTCTGGCTTGCCTGGCATTTTCTTTCACACCTCTCCGCAAGGATTTTTTTTTCTGAGTTAACAGCACAAAAGACATCCCTTTATTATTTTTTATTCCTTAAATTGGAATGCCTTGCCTATGTAATTAGTAATAAGGAGAGGGCGTGTGTTTATTAATCTGACACATCCTGCTTTATACATCTCCTGCACCTGCTGGAATACACCTTTCCAGAATGCAAAGAAGGGAAGGGGTCTCTGCCTCTCTTCACTGGCTGTTTTTCCTTCCTTCTTTCCTTTTTTTTTTTTTTTGAAGTTGGTAAAACTAAAGTAATGGCTCCTGAGATGCCTCTGACACAGGATGATTTATCACGGTTGTGTAAGGATTAGCTGAATGGGTGGGTTTGGGTGTTATAAATGGGATGTGAAAGTCTGGATTCCCGGCTGTAAACTTGGCAGGGTTAACTAGCTCAGCCCTTTGTTCTTGTTAGCCAAATAAAATGAGTTTGCTCTGAGTGGGTGGTAGAAGGGTGTATTTTGGATGAAATTTCAAACATGAGGTTCTGTGTGGATGTTTAAATACTCTCTGGCATGTTGGGTGAGAGGAGGGATGGGCGAGGGGAGGAGCGGAGCTCTGCAGCTGCAGGAAGCAGTCTAGCCCTGCTGCTGGAAACAGCTTTGGAGACAGCCCACCAGGCAAATATTTGACTGCTGAGAAACCCAGGCCAGTGTGTTACGTCCTTCTACAGTGAAAACAGAGCTGATTCCTTCTGTGGGCTCCATTCTGCCTTTCTGTAAGTGAGCAGAGAGGTTAGGGAGAAGATGTCTGAAATTGTCCGTGCTCTACAGCCCACCTGCAGCAAGGCCAGCTGGGGCTGTGATTAAACACCCTGCTGTTGAAGAGGTGGTAGCTGAGCCCTCTCCCTGGCTCAGGAAAGATTGTTCGGCTTCCTTCGCATCCTGCTTTCCTGCTGTCATGCAGCAACAGGGACTGGGGATTCTGTGTACTGCTCCTTCCTGGCCCAGAGCAGAGGAAGGTGGCTGCGTGTACTGTCCTCAGGGCCTCTAAACCATCCTGCATGGCTGAGACATGAAGAAAGTCTCTAGGAACCTCTGCTTGACCACCACAGCTCTACCCTCCTCATTGCTCTAGGCGACGGGAATGGGATTAGGATAATGGGAACAATGTTCTGGGAACAAGGACTACAGCTTAATCTGGTAATCTTGTAAGACAGTTTCTGTGTAGCAAAAATTATTTTTAAAATGGGAACAAGGAGAAATGTGATAAAAATAATATTCACAATGTGCAAATCCTCCTGCAGTGTAAGAAGAAGCGGTGGGGGAGGGGGAACACACCCACAGAAGGAAGAAAATACAACTCAGAGAACTGAAGAGGACAGACTATAAAAGAAATGCAATCAATATCTAATAATCAAGAACAAAGAGAAACAGAATAATGATTAACTTTTTAGCAGTATGTAATTGAAGGCTGATCCTTCAAGTGAAAGGAAGGCTGAGCAGAATTCAGCTTTCTAACCTTCATATGTGGGAACTGGAGCCAGAGCCAAACCAGTAATATCTGATTTTTTTTCCTAAGGGTTCATAAATTAAAAAAAAAAAGCCCTCTGAAATCTTATTAAATGTTTTGTAAAGGCTACGATGCTTTTACAGCCATTGTAAAGCTTCCTCTGGCTCCCCGTTCCCAGGTGGTGCTTTATTTAAAGGAATGGGCAACCTCTGCAATCCTGCCAAGGTCACGGAAGCCTCCACAGCCTGCTCGTGAGGAGCCGCACTGAACAGGCATCACGGCAGAGTTCAGGCAGGTTGTTGCTCTGTGCTCAGAGGATACAAGTTTTGTTTCCCCACTCTGCTCTCTCCTCGGAAGAAAGGGGCTCGAGCTGGCTTGCCTTACGCAGAGTTAGTGGCTGAGTCAAACTCAACAGAATGATGCGTGTGAGTCACTGCATCTTCAAGTGAGTTACAGTCACAAGTGGTTTATCCCAATTACAAATGAAAGAGCAAGAATTGGTTCCATTGCTCTTCATCCTTAACAGCCTGCTACATTTTATTACACAGCGTGTATGGGAAGAAGAGATACGCAGGTAAAAGAGCAGCTTAATGTCACAGCAACTAAGGGAGGGTCTGATCTTCCAAACTTGTTACCAGATGCAGTGCTTCTCTGCTTTGTACTGTCGAGGCTTCCTCTCGCGATGGCAACAAGCACATGAAGAGTCAGGCATTTCCAGTGGCTTTTCTAAAAAGTGCATCTGTATCTATTGAATCTTTGTGGTGTTAAAAAATCGATGCTAAGCCAACTTCCACAGCCTTTCCCAGCAACATCAAATTAAAGGAAGGCATGGTGCCATAATTTCCCATAGTTGTGTATACTGTGTTACAAATAGAAAGCCTACTCGTTATTCATAACCCACCAAATTACAAAATATCTCAATTTCTCACACTTTTTTTTAAGATGTAGGTTACCTTTTTTGGCTAGTCCTCTTAAAAGCCAGGCTTTTAAAGCAAGGCTGTACTGTAAGATGAATGATGATCACTCCTCACTGTACTAGCAATTACTTCACCAATTCCTCTCCAAATGTGTAATATACTCATATGTGAAGATTATATTCAACAGCGAGACAGACTGAATGCTGGAAGGGAAGTAATTACTTTTGAATATCATTTTGCAGACATTATGAAGTCTCTGTTAAGTGAATTTATGAATGTTATCAGAGCTGACGTAAGCACATCTGTTACCAACTTTTTCTAACTACATGCAAACTGCTTAGTGACACCACTTATACTGACAAATATGTAAAATCCCTGCAATTTTATAAGATAAGTTTGGTCTTGAATAGGTATCAGTATAGTAATAAACTTTTTCAATAAAAAGCAAAACTTAAAACTACCTATTTTTTTATTGTCCCAGTAATTATGGCTCTGTGTGGAAGACAGCAGAATAAAGGGAGTCATGCCTTAATAGAAAATGTCTGGGTAGAAGAGACATAATTATAATTCCCTTGACTGGAAATCTAATTTTAATAAGGGACTTGGGTTTGGCTAAATTACTTAGAAAAGATGGTATGCTGAGTTAATTGTTTCCCCAATATTAAAAACCAACTGAGAGGCTGTTGTTCTGTGGCAACAGAAGCACTTACACAAGAGAGTCATGGAAACATGTAATAAGTTAAGGTAAGCAATCTTTTGTTTGTCTAGAGTTAGTCATAGTCATATAAAAATGCTGGTATTTACAGTGCAATTATTATGCTATAGAAATAATGAAAATATATAGTAACAATAAAATGAATTTTTCAGCCATAACAGTATGGGTTGCCATCACCCCAAGCTTTAACAAACTAGGTAGGCTCTGGCATGGCTAGTGCTCTGCCTGAAACAGAGAAACAGAGATCCTTCGAAGGGTTTGAGATTCACGAATGAGTTGCTCTGGTGAGGCTCTGAGGGAGCTCCCAGTATAAGCAACGAGTGTAACCACTCCTCAGCTGATCCCTCCAGGACGGGGATTAAATACTGAGGTGTCTGTGAAAGCTGAGTGGTGGGCTCTTCCAGTAGCCCCTTCCAGCCTGATATTCCTGGTTCACTTCTGCCTGCAATGCCCTGCTTAACAAGGAAGGAGGTTTGTGGGGAGCCTGCCCTTCCTTTGCCTTTGTGAAGGAAGGAGGCAGCTACAGTCCTTACATTCTCCTAAGCACTTCTGTCTTGGTCTCCTGAGAACAAATTATGGCTGACATTGGTGGAGAAGGCTGCAAACCAAAGGAGAGGTTGCAGCTGGTAAGCTTTTTCTATGCTGGTCTGCAAAGATGAATATTTATTGCAACTAATAGCTACAGCACCTTGACCAAACTGTAGCAACTCATGCTTTTATTTCTGGAGGTGTGTGGATCAGCTGTTCTCTGTGTTGGCCAAATGTCCTTATGTGTCTCCACTGTTTTATGAGAAAGCAAAACAAGTCTGTCCTGTAAAGATGTTACCTGAGCACTCTAGGTTTCTGCCAAGGCCATATTTGCAGCATTACATTTTGTTTTAGATTGCTTGCTAAGTAATCCGTACTTGCTGTGTTTCCTCTGTTTAAACAAAATATATTGAAAATAACAGGACTGAATTTTCTGAGGTTCCTGATATTCTTAAGGGCACTGCTTTTTAAAGAAACATAGAAGAAAAGAAATCTTCAGCCAAGCAGCTGCTTAGGTGGTAGCTTTTTGTGCTGGAGTCCAAAAGACTTGAACTCAGATTTCTTGAGTCATCTGTAATTTGTTGCATGTTGAGGTATATCTTGCTTCCAGGCTTTGGGTTGAAATGTGAGCTTTCTAATATAAATAAGCATGCAGGGATTGGCTTTATAACTCACAGGTCTTAGACTGTCACTGGCTTTGGATTATGTCCAAGTGTGACATACTGTCGGGAACTGAATGCTTTTGATAGTGGATGGTATACCAGCACCATAACACTAACAGGCTTCTAAATGCCCACAGTAGTAAATTTGCTACCAAAACTAAGAGGATACTCTGTCAAAATATCTACAACAGGGTTAGCTCCTCACTGCACTGCCTGCAGTGACGCTACTTGGCTTCATTTTGCTCTTGCCTTTAACTCTGCTTCCTCCTTCACTCTGCCTTATAGCACTGGTGTGCTATTATATCCACAATGTTCTCACTCCAGTAATGGAGAGAAAAGCAGGCAGACCAGAGCTGCTGCATGTATCAGGTCAACAAGGGTCTGTAGGTCCTTGGGGAGGTAGATCCCATAAGGTGGGACGGTCTAAGAGGAGAGCCCCATCCTGCTGCAGCCTTGTTCAAGGGATGACATTCTCCCAAGCTTCAGATCAGCTGGAAGGTGACCATTAGGGAGAGGAAAGGGAGAAATTCCCTACCCACATGCACCACCCATGGAAAGTTCACTGATTCTGTCTGAAAGAGTTAACAGCATTGAGACAGCTAGTGGTATCGTGGTACTGTATTTTGGCATTGTTGCTGGGAAAGAATCAGATGCTATTGCCCGTCATTACTTTTTGGTCCCTGGCAGGCAATGCTCAGCACATGACAGGAAAAAGACCAGTGGTTCCAGCATGGAAAATCTCCAGGACCAATCTTTCCCATACAAGAAACAGAAATCCTAGCTTGAATGCCTGAGATTACAGCTCCAGAAAAATATCTCCAGACATTACAAAAGTCAAAAGACTGACTGAAAACATTCTTCTGCGTGAGACATGCTGTTTTCCATGTGGCGATGAACAGGATCTCTTTCCTCACCAAACACCGGGACACTTTGAGGCTTACCCATTGATGCTGTTCATGGCAAATAAAGTGAGTCTAAAGCAACAGACTTGTGCATACATTCAGCACTGGAATTTTTTTTTTGCTTATTGCAGCTGCTATGGTTACCAGTCACGCGGTTGGCCACCTTCTGTAGTGGAAGTACAGAGTGATTATACTGTACATTGTGTGAAGAAGTCAGATAGACCTTGGGGGTGTGTGGTGGGTGTGAGTTTCCTACCCACTGCAGAAGGAGCTGGAATGAAAGTTCTCTGAAAGAAATCCATTTCAATGCTAATATTGCCTAAGTGTTTGTAAAGCAACCGTCTTTGACTTTTCTATTACTTCTAAGGAAAAGAAAGTAGCAAAGCAGATATGCACAAATAACCAATTACCCTTGCAATTAATGCAAATTAATGTTGACCTTTTTATGCATTTGATGGTACAGTGAACTCACTGGAGCTGATATTATGGACATTTGCCCTGCTATTCAGGCTAAATAAGTGTCCAAAGAAGAGCAACAAAGTGGTGTCCAAAGAAGAGAAACATGTCCAAAGAAGTGTCCCAACATGTCCAAAGAAGAGCAACAAAGCTGGTGAAGGGTCTAGAGCACAAGTCCTATGAGGAGCGGCTGAGGGAACTGGGGTTGTTTAGCCTGGAGAAAAGGAGGCTGAGGGGAGACCTTATTGCTCTGTACAACTACCTGAAAGGAGGTTGTAGAGAGGTGGGGGTCGGTCTCTTCTCCCAGGTAACAAGTGATAGGAGGAGAGGAAATGGCCTCAAGTTGCACCAGGGGAGGTTTAGACTGGATATTAGGAAATCTTACTTCACCGAAAGGGTTATCAAGCATTGGAACAGGCTGCCCAGGGAAGTGGTTGAGTTGCCATCCCTGGAGGTATTTAGAAGACGTTTGGATGAGGTGCTTAGGGACATGGTGTAGTGGTGGTCTTGGTAGTGTTAGGTTTACAGTTGGACTTGATGATCTTAAAGGTCTTTTCCAACCTATACGATTCTGTGATTCTGTGATTCTGTAAGAAGTTCCCCTAACTGACAGTACCATTCTATATTAACTAAACACTGGATGGAAATAATAGACATTACAGGAGGTTATCTGTGGACCTACATAATCTTATTTTCTCGTATGTTCCTTCCCTCACCAAAACCCACTGTTTGGTTTGGTCAGCTGTATCTCTCCAAAAGACCTAATTAAAAAGCTTTTGTCATACAGAAAAGGTACTAAGCAATGTGTCCAAAGGAATTACTTATCTACTGATGTGTGCGGTTGACCCCCAGCAATGAGGTGTACAAAAATCTGTGCTGTAACAGCCATCCATGAGTTTAACAGTTACTAACTGTAACTATGTGTTACCAATAATCGAATATTCCTCCACTGTAGTGTAGAAGACTGAATTTTTCTGAAGTGAGCACTATAAGACCTTTGGGTACTAGGGTGCATGCTGCAGGACCAGGAGACCACAATGGTTGTGTCTTCATATGGAGATTGGCCCTTAGAGAAAGGATAAGGCGAATTTCCTCACAACTCTGTTGGATTTCCTAATATTGCTGTAAGTGTGTCTGCACTCCTGGAGGCTCTGGAGTTACCGCAAAGAGCTCAGGATCTCAGTCCCCAGACAGCCTCAGCTGTGATGTGACACTGCACCATCATCAGAGATAAGATGGAATAGGTGTCTTTCTACCAGTTGTGCAACAACTGCACTTCTTTCCTTCACTTTTTCTCAGCCTAATTGGTCCAAGGCCGCTGGAATATGTCAGTCCTCTTTATTGGGTCTTCTTGTTATAAATAAACAGCTGACTCTCTGCTTTGCTGACAAAGGTCCACTGCTTCTCTGGGCAAGGGTACTGCTGCCATCTGTCTGACTGTACAGACACGAAAGGCCGTTCCGGAATCTTTGGCATTGTCTACCAGCCCTGCAGAGGCAGGAGGTGCCGCCTTGCCAGGCACTTCTGCAAAAAGGCAGGGACAACTTCCACAGTGGCTTCTGGATTGACATGGTCTCTCCTGCCTCTGTACTGCCATGCCCCCTCTCAATTAACCCATCTGTCTCCCCACCTACTTCTGCTGCAGTAGCCAGTCTTAATTTTATTTATACAGTCATGGGAACTTTGGGGTTGGACATTGACTGGATCTACAAGAGACACATAATGAGTTTGAATTACCATTGAGTACGTTATCATCCCTTCTCTTAAAAATTAGGTTGCCTCTGAAGGTGTTTTTTTACCTCTATAGAGATCAACTGCAGACTGACCTTCAGGAAGGAGCCAAGCACTTTTTACTCAGACATCATAGTTTAAAAAAGTCTGTTAATAAAAGAACTGTTCACTTTGCCTGCCCATGGATATTCGTGCTGACTCTAAGCTGGCAGTATGCAGTCGCTGATAGAAACTTGAATTTCTTCTTCTTGATGACATTGCAGCTGTTTACAAGATAGGCTATTTCCAGGTAGCTCAACATCCTGTCTTTTGTTGCCATGAACAAATGGTGCTGACACTTATGCAGCTTTGAACTTTCACAAAAGCTGTCGCTGTGGATGAGACCGCCTTTGACTTTCTTTCTTTGTTTGTCAGTGATGCGTGCTTGTGGTTATGCCTCCAGCTTATAGTATTTCCTTGGGTTTCAGTAGCCTCCACCCAAGTCTTACACCTGCCATGACCTCAGTTCAACTGCTGGTGATGGCTTCTGCGAGCCCATTGCTGCCAGCAAACCCTCCAAGCCTTCCCATGTTCTTTCTAATTCACTCTTCCATTTCCCATTCCTTTACTGGTACATTAACTGGGTTAAAATGGCCATATTTATTAGACTGCATGACATATAAGACGGCTAGCAGTAATGGCTTGAAATCCTAAAGTTTCCTGCTTTCTTACCCTACACAGGATTTTCTCTATGCACACACACCCACAAAGGCATGATTTTATTTGCACTTTTATAGCTGCCTGATAATCAAGTCAGTCCATGGAAACTGAAGGTATCCTTCTTGCTAGCAAGCATGTTACAGCGGCAACAGGGGTCCTATATTCTAAAGGGGATAAAGGCAAAAATGTAAAATTATGTCAATAACAATTTTCCAGGCAATGAAATGGCATATAAAATGTTGAGAAGGAAATGGTAATAAATCCAGAAGAATTTTTTCTTCATTTGTGAAATATTCTCACGTATTCATCTTGTCAGTTTTCCCTTCTCCATGAGGGTGAGAAAAATCCTTCTTTTTAAAAATTTCATTCTGCAAGTTTATTTTCAAAAAGGCTGCTGGCAGGTTGTCACAGGAGGGGAAGATTATGATTAACTGAAATGTCATCAGCCTGTTATTCTCCACAGAGGCGATATGAATGGGAATTAAGTAATGAACTTCTGCAAACGGAT
Organism: Ciconia boyciana; assembly: GCF_034638445.1. Taxonomy (NCBI): domain Eukaryota; kingdom Metazoa; phylum Chordata; class Aves; order Ciconiiformes; family Ciconiidae; genus Ciconia; species Ciconia boyciana. The sequence goes on along the minus strand of NC_132939.1, from coordinate 32,358,985 downwards.
GATAGGGGAAGGAGAAGTAACAGGCTGATTTCTCAGTTAATGCAGAGCTTTGCTGAAGGAATGGAAACGGCGAGATTTTCCTTTTAACTTCTTACACCTCATCAACTCCTATTACCAAAAAAAGACAAAACTCTGTCTTGTCAAAAAGAAATCTCCAAGATCATACAGAAAGGGAAAGGTGAATTCCTCTTTATTTAACCAAAAGTCTTGTATTTCTAAGCTTTGGGTTTTCTGTTAATATTGCTGTGGCATACATGCTGCTGATTCTTTTTCCAACGTTGTGTGATTAAATCATTGCACTGGTAACTGATGCATTTTCCTTCACAGCACTAGCAGAACGCTGTTTAATTTTATCCTGTGGGAAGCTCATGCCTGATTCAATCAGGCATTCTTTAACTTTTTTGTTGTTGTTTTATCAAAGGAAAGACAGAGCATTACATGTTAGTCTATTATGTTACACGTTATAACTTGAGATGAGTTCAAGCCATAGAATCTGGATATGAATTTGAAATGCCCAGTACAATGAGAAAGGCCATTTTCATTATGCTGACCTGGGTATATGGCTGGTGTTTGAAGCATTGGAGGGTTTTAGAGGTGAAGTCTCCAGAACTGTCTGCACTTCTTTCTTGGAGAAGGTACCAAACTTTGCAGATGCTGCAACAGAGGCAGTAATCCAGACATGTAACATGCAATGGGGGAAAAAGTCTCATCTCAAATGGCAATAAAATTGCCTTCTGTCCAGAGGTTAGCATGTCTTTGCAACTCGTTGTTGATTAGTTAGTTCCTCTGTATGTGAGGGAGCAAACTGCACTTCAGTACCCTTTGAAATCTCTGTCCTGTTGTGTGAGGGCTGAGGAGCCTTTTGGTGTGTGACAACCACAGGCCTGGATCCCAACAGCCGTCTGCCAAGCAGAGCAGCTTCGCTGTGCAGAAGGAGCATTTACTCTGGCTGTGCGTTATGGGTGAAAACCACCTCAATACGGCAACAAAGTGCTGGGCTGATGAAAAGGCTGCAAGGTCAATACCGTGGGTCAGATTCCTTCTCTCATTCCCATCCTTTTAGGGGCACTTGTTTGAATACACAGGCAGGAGAAACCATTTGCAAGACCACTGATAGCATTCTCAGGGTACAGTGGAGAACTCATACAGCCGATTCTTGTGACTGTCCCCATCTTCCTGCACCTCCCAGGCATGTGGTGAAGAAGAGCACTGGCTCGTGCATGCTGTGCTCCTGACGGCACCCTTGCTGTGTTTTGCACCAGCCCGAGTTAGTGCACAGCCCTTTGGGAACCTGAGTGGATGAGTTCAGCGCAGATCAGCCACACTGGGCCAGGTCTGCAGTGGAGAATCAGCTTCTCTTTGCCTTCCCTTGCTCCTTCTCTTGGTGGCTCTCTGGGAAAAGCATTTCCCTTGCTGCCAGCTGAACCAACTGGGTTTCCACGTTGCTTTTTGTAAGACTTCCTTACATTGTACTGGAAGCCACCAAGCTGAGTGATCCATTGCTGATGTCTCCATTCCCCTGGAGACACACAGAGCAGCCTGCGGGGACACAAGGAACCAGCTATAGCACAAAATGGGTAGCCCCAGCCTGCAGCACTGCTGGGTTACACCCGAGCTGCTCTGCGTAAGCTGGGGGTGGGGGACGTTTACGAGGGGTTCCACATCTCCAGCATGTTGATGAAGTGACAGGGCTGGTTAAATCACACATTTCAGAATCTTCAGCACAATGTCCAAGGACACGTTGCGGTTTTGTAATAAGAATGTAATATTTCTTCTCTCCAGTTGAAAGCACACATTTCTCCAAGATCACAAGTGGCCTCGTACGTCAGAGGTAGGTCAGTGGTGACATCCATTGACACAGTTAAGAGAATTTTTTTCTAATTACTTAATATAAAATGCTACTAATATTATTTTATATACTAAATTTATAATAATGCTCTCAAACCTTACTGAATTTAAGTGCCAAGATTCCATAAAAGGTCATTTTTTCTCTGTTAGTTGCCTTCTTTTCTTCTAAGCTGTGGTAATTAGAATCTAAAGAAACTCTAAGCTGAATAGGGGAATTGAAATCTTATAATTTCTCACAATCACATATCTTAGTGCTTTGAATAAGCCAAATCAATTTTTGACAATGTTGTCTTTGTGATCTCTCCAAAATGCCTTCCCATCCTTCCCCCAACCCTAGTGTAACTCTCTTCAAATATTTTTTTTTGTCTGATAAGTAATTTTACATTCATTGGCATTGCTTGCTTGTAATCAGAGAGCCATTCCAGCAGCCAGCAGATGTTTAGAGACAGCGTCTGCTCTTCTTATTTAAACCAGGGAGGGTTTGATCCCAGGAGATGTCCTAGCAAAATCAATGGGACTCTCTGCTGTAAAAGAAATGCTCAGTGGTAAGATAGGTAGAACCAAGCTGCAGAGGTTTCAAGGGAATTAAGCAGGTATGCAGAAAGAATTGGCACAAGCTGATTTCACAACAGTAATTCACTCAGTGGTATTGATGTGGGACAGCATTTCAGATGTATCATGGAACAAACTGAGCTACTGGCAACATTAATTCCTGCCTCCTCCCTGTATGCTGCAATGAGAGCAAGACTGTTTCTGGACAAAGAGCTCCAGTTTCCTATTTCTGTTGCAGTTCCTGTAACATGACAAAGGACAGTATACTGTAGTCTACAGCAAGGCCGGGCGTGGAGATTGCAGTAAACAGGGCTGCATCTTTGTAGAAGAATGAGGAGCTCAGACACTACTTTTTTATCTTTATGTGATGGTGGGTTCTGTAACAGGGCTCCCAGCCAGCTGACAGCCACGTAACTTCATACCTGTGGCTAAAGTTCGTAATATGCAGTACATTGCAAAAAGGTGCTTGTGTACTTCGGTTGTTGCTGAAATGCACGACGCAGTGGAAGATTTTAAAGATGCCCTGCATAAACAACTAATGAGGCATTTTCACTCGCACTAGTTGTGAAGATTCATGTTCTAACAGTTTATAACAATCCTCTGTGGCCGATGGCACCACTCTTCAGGAATGTGATGCCCAGAAGAGGTTTCCTTCAAGATGAACGGGATTTCTGTTAATCCAACTTGATATTACAGAATATCTAATTTGCTGGTGGCATAGTACGTGACAAAGATGCTAAATGAATAATCACTGTGTAAATTTTACTATCACCAGGTTGTAATATACAGTTTCAAAACCCTGCTTATTCAGGTTTATTACTTTGGTATTTGCTTGTTGACATCTTTTATTGCGATAACTGGCCACCTGCTAGTCTTGCTTCTCCCTTTGAAGGTTTTTTTTGTCCTATTAGGTCTTACAAAATTTTCAAATCCCACTGCTCCCTTTCCTGATTTCCCATATTGTTTTAAGCCATGGCATCAGATGCACATTATGGACATGACTCCTCATAAACATTGAACTGCCCCTTTTACAGCACTCTGGTAATGTCATTTATTCCCACTTTTCAGGCTGTCAGAGCCACAGAGGCATCTTGGTGTGAGCGACAGTTAGGCCCCATAAATCCAAGCGTGAGATCCTCTTGGCTACGGCTGTGTTTTTAGGAGTATGATAACAGAAATAACATTAAACAAAATGAGCAAATATTGGCTCATCTAGTGTCACATCAGCAGTACTTCGGGTTGCCATGCAGGAAAGCAGGATGTTGGGGAGACTGAGTTTCAGAGTAGTGGGAAGCTAGGCTCATCAGGGAAGCCAAGTGATTTAACATAGCCCTTCATGGCAAGTGCCTGCAGCTAGCTGATTGCTAAAGCAGCATTGAGGGGATCTGTAGAGGAGATTACAGAATCAACCAGGTCAGCTAGCAAAAAGTCTGCTGTGATGGCAACAGTTGCAGCAGTTTCCATTGGAAAAGAGGCTGATTCCTGCTAGCAGCGCTCTTAGACTCCTAAAGATCACCTAGAGTAAGCATCACTTGGTTTACCTTGTTTGTAAGCTTTTTCAGTTTGCTCTTTTTGTCAGTCCAAAGAAAGAGGATTATACAAATTGTTGCTCCTTCACGTGTCTCCATCAGCAATCCTTAAGACGAGCCTTCCCATTTCAGCTGCATACAGTGACTTGAACCCTGAGCACATGAGTTGTAGGACGAATATTAATCTCTGTGGGACTGCTCATGATTAAAGTTAAGCATGTGTCTGTTCTCTGAGGAAAGAGATGGGAGAGGATATCCTATCATGAGAACCCATATTTGAGCAGCCAACTGAGGTAGCTAGACAGTAGCTGCTCTTCAGGTAGCATTCTTGGAATTAAATGACCGAAACTGAATTTTGCGGTAGCTGCACAGAATGCTATCCGCAGACCATGAGGCCAATCCATAAAAGCACAGTTTATGACAATATTTGATTTTTTTTCAAATGTGATTTTTCAAACCACCGGCCATAAAAGATAATAATAGTCTCAAAAAATAGCAGATAGAGAGTGTCTTGTTCTTGCCTGGTCCTGGGCTTTAATGTTGGAGTGACTGGCAAGCACTAAACCCTAAAGGGTTGCATACAGTTTATACGAAATACCCTGACAGAGTCCAGATTGGTTTCTGGGTAGGTTCAACAGCAAGGTTACTTGTGTCATATAGCTTTACCATCTTACCTAGAAATCCTTCTACTGCCAATAAGAAATTACTGGAAATGGCAAAGGTGTGCCAAGAGCCACAAAGCACTGTGCAAACCTGATCCCGTTCCTGCCAGGGCTCAGATGCGTAGTGACTCCCGCTGAACCGAGCTGTCATGTGCATTAAGCTGTGACAGTATGTGCGTATTGACACAAAAAGGGCCTAGATCAATACAGCCACTTGCAAAATGAAGGGTATAGACTGATACAGAACTAATATTATACAATGTAAGAGAGGAAATTTGAGCCAAAGACATTAGTGCAAATACTGAAGACAGTCAGAAGCGTTATGGGAAGTTTAATATCCACACAGAACACAGCACTACAGCACTAAAGCTCTCACCTGGAAGATAACGTCAGGAATATTTCACTCTATGTGCTTGCATTAATTGCGTGTTTACATTTTTAAAAGGGCAGTAGGGACCTATCTAAAAGCAGTCAGAAAAGAATCCTCCACCGGCAACTGTACCTTACTTCTAACCAAATGAATTTCTCTGATGTTAGAGCAGGAATCTGATTTCTATTAAACCAGCATAAATCTCAAAAACCCCCATCAGTCAAATTTTATGTTGGTGATGGATTTCACTGAACAACTTTTGTCCCCCCATTTCTTAGAAGCGATAAAGATTGATGAAAAAAAATGCTGGAGGATTTGTAGCAGGAAAAACCTGCAAAATTACTGCATGTGTGTTTTCAGTTACAATGATCATGTACAATCATAAACTATTTCATCGCTTGCAAAAATACGTGTAGCGTTATTTGTTCCTTACATAATTGTTATATTTGTTTCATCAAGGCTTAAAATTATTAATATAAGTGAATTTTCAAGCAGTGACCCAGTAGAAAAATAATGAATTTTTACACTATTTGTCAATAAATTATAATGAAGAGGTCATAAAGACATGAAATAAAAGGGGAAAGCAAATTAGAAAAGAGGGCAAAAAGTATTTGTACACAAAACTCATTTCTTATTATTTTGAAAGTCCAATCTCAGTAAAGGCCATTTAAGTATTTAGGCAAGAAATACAAGCTAGGAAAAATGCACTGCTGCATTTACAACTATCGCCTTCAATTTGGAGGGCATTGCCAACAACGTCACTTACAAGGAACTTTAATCTGCTTAAGTATAGATTTTCTAATGACTACCCCAGGGCAACTACCACAGAGAATGGCCACATATAGGATGTCTAGACAACTAACGCTTACCTCATTTTTACAATACGCTTACATTTCTATTGAGTCTAGAGATCACAGGAGGCCAGAACATAAAAGTTACTAATCCATTAATGTTCCCCGTTTGTTTCGTGCAAGGGTTATGAATTGTTGCAGTGTTGAAATACAGTGACTTCAGGGGTTATCAACAGATGTCTCAGATTAATGAGTCACAGTTACTGTGATTCAACTAGGTTATGTTTTTTTACAGAAAAGAAATTAACTCCACCACACAATATCATAGAACAATCGCTGGAAATTTAACTGAAATATCTGCCTAGCAGGGCAAGAATGGAAGCTCTCTATGTATTACCAGTGCAGAAATGAACCATATAAAATTGAAATTGTGAAAAAAGGGCAAAAATCATAAAACTTGTAAGGAAGATGTCAAGACAGGAAGTCCTGCAATCCATGTGCCTCATAAATAGATCAGCAGACCCATCTGTGTCATTAGGTGACTTAAGGGACACTGAACTGAGAGAACATATATTATTCTGCTAAATGGCATGTGAAATCCTGTGGGGTTTTTTAAACACAAGAGCTTGAAATTTGGAAAAGAAGGATAATATTTTGTTGAAACTCAAAATACCTATAGAACCAGTGCTGAAAATATTAGGTGTTTCAGGCCATTCAAAGTGAGTGGAAATGTAAAGTAAGTCTGGAGACGGGGGGTGAATGATGTCACTCGGATGTCTCATTAAGACAGACAAGCTTAGATTTTAGTCCCAGGAGGGCTTTCAGAAAACTGAGAAAGAAACATAAGGATTTATTCTCCAGAAATGGGGACAGGGAATTCTACAGTTATGACAACAGCCTGAAGTACAAGCTTGGCAGCTGCTCTAGACCAGAACTGCTAAGAATATCATGAACTCTTCCTCCAAGTTTTAACTGAGGGGAATATATACGTACATGTAAAATAGCCCCATTAATTTCTGAATAGGTTTTGTAGGGCATTATGTAGGGCTTTTACCTTTTCTTGAATGAAAATTAAAGATAACCTTTTATTCAATTTAAAAAACTTTTGACTCTTAAAATCCATTGTTTTCCAGTTTTGAAAATGAAAAAGACTGAAATACGTTTCTTCCCTGCTTTCAGCGAAATGAAATGCACATTTTGGCAGCAGGGCTTTGGCTGGCATTCTGAGATATAGTTCATTAGTCCCTTGGCAATTGCAGAAGATTTTTTTCTTAAAAGAGAGTCTCCAGGCAATTTTTTTTCTCAGCTCCCTCCCCCAGATAATTGCCAGAGGCCCCATTTTACAAGCTCCTGTGTATTTTTTTTCTGAGGTTCTAATACCACCAGGATTTGATAGTCTTAAAATGTTGTCAGTACCTCAGGCTCTCAAAGCCCCAGCCTGGTATTCATGCTCAACAAGCTCTGTAGCCACATCTATCTAAGGTTTACGCAAATACACTTGGGCTTCCTCCTGTAAATAATTTTTGTATAAGCTAATTTAAAAACCATTCAGCATTGAATGAACATTTGTATCAACAAACCAGATTTCTGTACTCTGAAACCACAATTTACAATAAAAAAAATTATTCTATTGATTCTGCTTGTGAAACTTCTGTGAAACCTGAACAAGGACGGATAGGCAAGACTGCATATTCGACCCTTGGGAAGAAAAGGTTTATTAAGTAGCAAGAGATCTCCCCAGAGAATATTGTTTTCAGGCCACAGGATACTGTCAAAGCTTCCAGGATTCAGCAGACCTGGAGGAGCTCTAGGCTAGGCCAGACTCTTCTGTTTTCTTCCTTAGCAGCAAAAATAAATCTATATTGGTGCACTTGTGTTACTGAAAAGTTATACATCATACTTATATGCTCATTGATTTACTTTAAATAACTCCTTAGTTTCTGCAATTATGCTAGCTATAGGTATAGGTTAATATAGGTGTTATTACAACATAACTAGTTAATAAAAACCTTGCAACACATGTTTGTAACCTTACAGCATGTTGAAGAATCTTATGGTGAAGAAGTTCTATGGCACAAGACAAAACTGCAATTCTGCCACTTTCATGTATTTCATATGAAATATAAACTGCAAAAAAGGAAAAAAGAACTGTGTATATACCTCGCACTTTTCCTTTACAGATCCCTGCACTTGTCCTTTAAAGATTACTTCAGTTTCCTACTTGTTCTTAAGTTGAATTCCAATTGCAGTCATAAGTTTAATTGCAGTTGCAGTTCTAATGTGCTCCTTTTTCAGTGGAGGCTTCTTGGGCAAAATATCTGGAAGAGGACTTCAAAGAAGCTGAAGCCTGATGCACACACAGCAAGAGAAAAGGAAAGTGGATGCTGAGTTTTGGACTGCACAAAGTGATCTTATCAGATCTTAATTTATCAGTCTCTTCCAGGTAACCTTCTAAATCTTGCAGTAAGATTTTCAGACCCTGTGGAGGCAGAAAGGCCAACCGGAACCTAAGGATGCAAGGTGGCTGGACCAAAGTCACCCAGTTTATGGAAACCCTATGGAATGGATATTGGAGGACAGGATACTCTGATTCCCGCCCCCCCCCCCCATCTTTGTATTGACAGAGTAGACACAAGATGGGAAGGTCTTTTCCCAACAGAAAAGGTGGGATTCAAGCCTGAGATCTACAGAAAAATCTGGTGACCCATGGTGATCTAGGATGAGCCAAGTGCAGCTGAATAACCAAAACAGAAGTATAGCTACTTAGCATAACTTCCTTCATTGACTTAATGTACTCTGAGTATAAATATACCTTTATAATATGCATAGTAACTATAGGTAGCTTAACTCTTTCAAAAAGTGTAGAAAATAATTTCACGTTTTAGCCATGCTCCAGAATCTTTTTGTCAGGTTTTGGATTTCAAGAATCACAGTGTTTTTCCCTCTTCCTCCTGCTCTATGAAATCCTCAGACAAACAACAGAATGACTAACACCCTTTGCTATGGAAAGAATGAAACTGAGTATTCAGAGAGTTGCCAAATGCAGAATAAACAAACTGATATAACAATTTCCCCCTCTCTGTCTATTATGGTGAACTCAGTTTGAGTTTCAACATCAGTACAGAAATCCTCAGACAGAACAGATTTCCAAACAGATAACATCTCTTTAAATGTCATATTAGAAGAAGCAACTTACTCTGCTGAAAAGTTGAAGCCACTGATACCACAACATTACCCTCTCTTGGTAACAGTACCATCTCCTTCTCTGCAAAGTAATTGTTTCTTCCACAACAGTTTAAGCCACGGAAGCCTGCAACTGCAATTTGTGATTCTAAGACAGTTCTCGGAATATATCCCAGAACTCCTGGTGATTGGCAGCTCTGTAAAAAGTGATAGCTGGCCCAACTATCCATCAAACAAATGAGTGGTAAGTCATTTGGAATTTCTCCCAATGCTATTCAGTTTTCTGTAGAATTTAATTCTGTTGCGTGTAGGAGAGGTTTCCCAAAGGTTAATAACTGTGTCATTTTATATTTTGCTCAGAAAACTGAGAGCTAGAAAACCATATTTCAGGCTAATTGCGTATAAAATAGTTTAGAAAATAGTCACCTTGAATTATGGACATACAGAAATGAAATGTATCTATCTGAAGGCTTTTTATTTTATATTTTCTTCAGAATGAATCATTCAAGTTTGTTTAAGAATTCTGCTCATACTTACTAGACATTGCTAAGGATACTGGCTTTTTGTTTTCCTCTCTTTTTAAATGAGTCTACTATTAAAGTCCGAGATAAGACTAGGAGATACCTCCATTCCTTAGTATTCAGAGCCTGGAATACTATGCTGGCATATTATGCTGACAATAAATGTTTATTACAAGTAGAAACAAAAGGCCACTCTTTCATTTTGAGATGTTGCAAGCAGAAGGGGTCCTGCTCTTTTCTGCCTGGACAAAACTTGCCCTGAATACGGGGCACTTGGGTTACCTTTCTCTCTGGACCAGATGAATCTCCAGCTCTATCTCCCACTTCCCAGGCACATGCCGTAAGCATGCTGTTGTGAGCTGTTCTTGGTGGGAATGTTCTCCATGACTTCTGCTGAAATTTTGCCATTTCCTAGAAAGGAAGACAAGGATTTCTGGTGCCAGAGAACAAGCATAAAAGTCAGTCCTGATACACTGTCTTTGGACTGTTTCTGAATATCATCCAGAATGTGTTCTTCGTAAAGGATAGAAACAACCTTTGGAGCAAGAACCAAACCACATTTCCTCCTTCCAGCTGACTTGTCTTAAATAGTACACTCATTTGCACAATAAAATGGACGTCCTCCACTAGATATAAGCTGCTCGGGAAAGCTATGAAGAGGAATGCCAATTTAGATATTACATTTGAACTCAGTGTGCGAGTCTCATCAGTGAAAAACAGTCCCAGAGAAGCACAGAGAAGGAATACTCAAAGGAAACAGATGATTAAGAAATCAGGAGTTGGGCAGAGCTCAGTAGCTTCAAGGTAAAAGGGCAGTTGAGCTGGAATTTTGTCCTTTCCACCCCTACCACGCTCTATTCCAGCTTCTGTGTCTTTTCTCTTTAAGTCTAGTCCTTGAACAAAACTAATGTGTTTGTGCCCCTCATTGTAAAGTTCAACAAACACTTCTATCCGGAGTAAGCTGACGCTACCATTGAGCCAAGGAATCCTACCTACCTGCCCTCCTGGCTGGCTGTTTCTGTATCATGTCCTCGCTTGTACCAAGACAAGCATTTGTGAGGCCACACTCTAAACTGGATCAGGAAACTCATCTGGCTGAAAGCTAGTGGTATTTTTCCTGCTGGGTTAGTTTTCTAGCTGGAGCAGTCCTCTGAGTCAGTTGGCCGTAGAGTCACATGAACATCTGTGCAGCCCAAAGGTTGGGGCAGCACAGGGGCAGGAACAGGCAGCCAGGAGGGAGAAGGAGCAGGGTGTGGAGTAGACATCTACTTCTTCCATTAGCAGTGCCTGTGTATGCTGTCCTGAAGTGTTGCTTAAGCTACAGCCTTACTCAGGGTGCCTGGGGTTTGATTTGCAGGAGCATCCACAATTACAAGTGAATTCCTGGGGAGATGTGCTTCCTTGAAAAGAAGAGATATCCCTTGCTAACTGTATTGGAAAATGAGGTGCTAGCTATTTGATCTGTAAAATGGGGGTAATAATATCATCTTAGAGGAAAGGGGTAAAAATGCATTTGTTGCTGTTGGTGAAACATTCTGTTTTGATGAACACTCTACATCAACCTAGTTGGCAGTGCATCCGCCTGTCTTCAGGGCTAGGGGACAACAGTGTGCAGAAAGGAAGGTGTGGAGCTGTGCTCTGATTCCCCAGGCTTCAGAGAAACTGTGGAGGAAGTTGTATAATCATGTAATTGCCATTTATATTACAGAGTGTGTGTGCCCAAGAAATCTGAAATAAAGGTATAAGCAGATGGCATTTGGCATTTATTACTTTTGAGTGTTTGACTTCTCACCCCTAATCTTTTAATGCATGGGAGGGGAGTTTTGTGTTAAATATAGTCTACAAAAGCACTTTGGAATTCTGCTTATGCTGTTTTTAAATACTTGAATAGTATGATTTGATGACTGACATTATATAACATCGCTTGAAAATTTGAAACAAAAGAACCCTCTCTCCACAAATGTCCTTTTTGTGTTACCTTCTTGTCAGACAAGGAAAATTTCTAATTTTCCTTCTCTTTTCTTGCACTTTCTCCTAAGCCTGTAGTACTACGACTACTCGACACATTATGCTGAATTAGCGGGCATTGGTCTAATGAGGTATGTCCTTGTTCCAGGTACCGAATTAAAAACAAAAGGTAAGACCAAAATAATATTCTTAAGTATTCTGATGTGCATCCAAATGTGGGGGGTTTTTTTTACATTCGTCAAGGTTATTAACTATGCCTTTACCATTGAAAAACCTTCTTGATTCATAAAGTTAACATCTGTGTGCATTGGTGCCTCTGTAAGTACAGACTTGAGACATGTTCTGAGTGTGTGTTTTGCAATTTCTTGTAGGATTGTATAGCCATCTAGGTACTAAGTGGCTCCCATTAGCACAGTTTCTGGGCCTCTCTTCTCTATTCCAGTGGTTTGGCAGTCCACCGAAATGCAAAAGAATAATGCAGATCCTTGCAAATTATGAGCAAGAGCCTACTGACTGCAAAGCAGGACAGACAGGCTTGGCAGAAGGAGACTGCAATGTGGATGGATGCCTCTGTGAGCCCATTGTACAGCTGAGAGGTCACAGGTCTGGCCTGTCAGACTTGACACTGATCATTTCATTTCGTACTTCCTACTTGACAATCCCTTTGCACCAGCCTTCAGGCTCACCTGCACACTTTCTTCCATGCTGCTGCTTTGTTGCAAATGCTCCTGCACCCTTTCTTTCTTTTCAAATCCTTTTTGAAATTCTTCAATATTTCTACTAAGTTAAGCATACCAACGTCAGAAACATCTCTTTGCATTTATTAAAAAATACATTTTTCCCACTTCTAACTAATGTGTATTTCTCATCTTGAGTTTTAATGACTTCAAATACTTTATGCCTAATTAGTAATTACCCATGCCAATTAGATGGAACAGATTTACTTCAGGGTAAATTCTTGTAAGCTGCAGAGAGGGTTGCGTTAAAATGCTTGTGAAGTCCCTTAGAGAGTTCAAAGATGACCGTACGAGTCGCACAGAGTTATAACTGGTGAAGTCAGAGAGTGTTTATATCTACTTCATGTCAGAAAAGGCCTGTTGGTGAGTGAAAAAAAGAACACAGAAGTTATAGTTCACAAGACACTGCCTTTCCTGCCAAAGCTGGCTAAAGAAGTTGCCTCTTATTCCTGACCCCAGCGCCCCAAAGCAAAACTGGCCTTTTCTTATGGCAGTATAACTGTTTTTGTGCTATAAACTGGATCACTGAAGTGATCCGTATTAAAGACAATCCTCTAAAACCCCCAAGCCAATAATGCTAGAAAATACTCTAAGACCCTAAAACCTTCCCCACGTATACTGACTTCCTGTGACCATGAATGAGAATACGGACCTTTTCCATATCCTGAAACTCACTGATCTTGGGCTCTAGCAAATCAGTTCTATGTGAATTACTTAATCTGTTTTTCTGGTGCATTGTATATCCATATCAGAATGCTTCTTGGAAGGGTGTGCTGTACACAAACTTTCACATGTTCATTGTTCATCAATGAATAAATTACGCACACTGTTTCAGGGTGGTTCAGATTCTTAGTCAAATTTTCCCTGTGCTTCCAGTAGCTCTGGCCAGCCCTAATCAGAAACAGACCTACTAGTTACCCTTTCATAAAGGCGAACCTTCAGAGAGCAACATAAATGTTAATTAATTTACTCTCACCTCACTCTTCTGAGGTAAATAACTGTATCATTTTCCCTTTTTGTTTAAAGGAGAATATTAAAACAGAAATGAAGTGACTTGCCTATGGTAACACAGCAAATTAGTGGCAGAAGAAGTGTTGGCATTCAGAAATTCTTGGGGCTTGTCTACACAGGGAAACCGACTGGAAAGCTGACTGTGCACCCTTTATTCTGTAACAGCTAGTCAACCAGAGGCCGATGTGTGAGCACCCTAGCAAAGGGAAGAGAGTCCTTTTGTTCTGGAATTAATTGTGCATTATTGAAGCAAGGTAAGTCTTTTGGAATAAAACCCCTCTTATCCCTCTTATTCTAGATCAGCTATTCTGATGACTTCCTTATATAGGCAGGAGGTAAACTCTAAATTCTCCTCCTCTCCCCACCCCGAACCGAGTTAATTATTGCTTAATTATACAGGAACAAAAATGTTTGTACATCCACATAAAGAAAATAAATGAGTTCTGGACATCCTGAGACCCGTGAGAACATGCATTGCTCCCGAGTGCTGCTGCCCCCCTAACCGCAGCTCTGGATGCCGTGTACGGGGAGAACGTGGTGAGAACAGCGGCTCGGCCGTGCCTCATGCCGGCAGCCCCCACGCCAGGACCCCTGCACTACCAGATGTTGACCTCTTAGACCTGGGATTCAGGGAGAGACTGCAGGGGCCTGGGAGCAGGAGCCAGCTCCAGCACTGGACTGCAGCCAAGGGTGTGTGCCTCCGCTGCGGCCTCGTCTCAGATAGCACGTAGGCTGGGCTGGTGCTTGGTGTCAGAGCCTCTCCCTCCCTGTGTGACCCTTCTGAATATCTCCCTCATCTTACGATCTGACACATCAGCAGTGTGTGAAGGAAGATCATAGAAACGGTTTGGGAATGCGCTAGCCTCATTAACCTCATTAGTGAGCTTGTAAGCCACGGCCTCACTATCTAAATGCTTCTGATGAAGACAAATTCAGTAATCGCACACCACAGTTCCTGATGCTGCAGTCACATCCAGCACTGTTGTGCTTATATACCTGAGGACTGTAAGCCTCTTCAGACTTCCCTTGGTAAGAGAGGGGCTAGAGCTGCCAATAAAAAACTTTTCATTTACACATTTTCATTTACACACAGTAAAATACACTGAGCTTTTCAGGCGGCTGATATAAGATAAACATATTTAAATACCGAAAATGTTCCTATTTGTTTTTCTGGATTGCCAATTCTCTTTTTTTTTCATGCCAGAGCAGCACTGGGATCAGTTCTTAATCCATCCAGAAAGTTCCTTATACTCAGCAAGATGAGATAGGGAGTGTTTTTGTGACCCCATAACACCTGCAGGAGCCATGACCTCCAGCTGGGGAACCCGCAAGAGAGTGATTGCTCTCTGGAAATCCACCCAGATATCTTTACAGTACCGAACACTGCTGTATTTAAACATCAGTACTAAAGATCCATTAGGAACATCTTCAGAAGCTTGCAAGCCATTTGGGTCCGTACGTAAGTCTTGTTGGTCTTTGCTGACCAGACATTCCTGGAAGGTGAATGGGGGGTGAAGCGAACATCTCCGCAGCGGAGCAGCTGCTCACCGCAGCTCGGTTGCTCTAGCTATCACCATGCTGCACGCTGCTGGAACGTCGCCAGCCCAAATCGGAGATGTTTTCTGGAGCGTCCTAATTTCAGAGACAGCTCAGGGAAAGCTTCACTTACATTGGTTTAACTGAGATTGTTAATGTTCTGTCAAGCCAAGGACGATAACGACAACCGGCTGAGTATCCAGAATGGGTTACCCGCAGCTGATTTTGTTCAAAATTTTGGCCATTTGAAAACAGAGCAGTGTTCCTGCAGAACAAGGGGTGATGTTGATGCATGCTCATTTTTTGCATGTGCCTACCCATGTCGTTAATTTGTTATCTGTGGTGGATATCTAGAGAGATAATTCAATTTAATTTGACTGGCAGGAAAAGAGCTCGATATATACTATCTATATAGTACCGGAAGGTTTTGCCTGTGTGTCAGCAACTACAGTGACCTTCTCCCTACAGGTGACCAAGAGGCTGGAATGTGATATAATAATCAAAATGAAAAAAAAAAAGATAAAAGAGCATTTTAATGCAAAAAGTCCTGAGAGGTGCAACACTGAAGTGTATTGGGCATGCCCCAATGAGTCTAGCTACCAACCGTGCACATCCTACCAACCCCCACAGCAGCAACCTGTGGTCGCTGTTGTGAGTGACCTTGGCCCTGTGCCCCGCCGTCGGCCCCGGGCCGCCTTGAGCCAACGGGACGTTCCCTGAGGGCAGCTCCGCCGCCGCGGCCGCCCCCTGCCCCGCCGCCCCCCGGGGCGGACGCGCACCACAGCGCAGCTGCCCGTCCACCTCAACCCCCAGGCTCCCGTCTCGAAACTCGCGCCCCGCGGGCGAGGCGGAGAGGGGAGAGGCGGGGAGAAGCGGGGAGGGGAGGGAGGGCCGTGCCCGGCGCGGGGGGCGGCTGGAGCGGAACGAGCTCGGCGCAGGCCTCGGCCGCCCGCTAGGCCCGGCGCTTGGCCGTTGCTATAGGAACGCGCGCCGGGCCGCTCGCCCCCGCCCCTCGCCGCCGGAGCGCGGGCGGGCAGCGGGGCAGCCCCTCTCGCGAGAGCTGCGGCGGTGGCGGGCGGAGCGGAGCGGAGCGGGCGGCGGGGTGAGCTCATCCCGGGCGCGGGCGGGGAGCGCCGCGCAGAGCCCAGCGGAGCGGAGCCGAGCCGCCGGCAGCCGCCGCGGCAACTTTGTTGGGTGAGTTGCGAGCGGGAGCGCCGAGCCGAGGCGGGCTGCGCGCCGTCCCCCTCCTTCCTGCCGCGGAGCCGGGCGCGGGGAGCCGCCGTGCCGCTGACCGAGGGGGTGTGTGTGTGTGGGTGGGTGTGCGTGGGGGGAGCGGCCCGCGGCCCCCAGCCCCGGGGCTGCGCGGCCCCTGCCCGACAGCCAGTGCCGCCGCCCCGGAGTTGGTGGGGGCGAGGGCTGGGGGCCCGGGCGAAAGTGGCCCGCAGAGCCCCCCCGCCGCCGCAGTGCCCGGAGCCCCGCTCCTCCGCCGGGCGGGGGTGTGCGCCCCCGGGGCGGCGGGAGCCCGCCGAGCCGCTGCCCGGGGCGGTCCCCCGCCTAGCCGGCAGCCCCGGGTCGGGCGCGGGTCCCCCCGGGGCGAGCCGAGCCGGGTGCTATTTTCCGGATTTGTGTCTTTCTCTCCTCAGAAAAGGCAGCCCCGAGCGGGAGCAGCGCGGCTGGCGGCCCGGCGGACGGAGGCGGCGGTGAGTGGCGGCGGCAGCTCAGCGCCGCGCCGCGCCGTGCCGTGCCGCGCAGTGCCGCTCCGCGGCGGCGGCTCCCCGCGCTGCCCGTCCCCTGCGGAGGCGGCCGCCCCGAGGGCGCCCTGCGGCGGGGGGCGCGCTCCCCTGCGGGCCCGGGAGCGGCACGCTGCTCGCGTTCGCGGCTCAATAAATAACTTGTCTCTTGGTCGGCGCTGTAAGTTGTACTTCAGTCTTTTTTTCTTCCTTTAGTTTTTATAGGCAGCGAGGGTGTAGTCATGCTGTTTTTGTTCGGAGCCGGTGCTGAGACCACAATAATGATAACAATTAGGTAATGTGGAGGCAGTGCCGGTGGGGATGTTCTGAATGCTCAGCTCATGAGAGAGGGCGTGGAGGAACAAAATATTTGCGGATGGTTTATTTCTTCACTGGGAGCCTGGAAAAGTGGAAGAACAGGGAATGCCTCAAACTGGATCTTAGGGGGAGGGAGGAGGAGATGGAGAAGCAAGGAAAGGTCGATGAGAAGGGGGTAACCTTCCTAAGCTGAGTTTGTTTGCTCTTCCCCCATTTTACATTGCGTGAAGTCTTGGTGTTAGTGTTCTCATGCTACATTTAAAAATAACTATTATTTGCACTGGATAACTGTGATGCAGCTGCAGTTCGTTTAATGAGGAATTCACCCGTTTGGTAAAGCAGTGATACAAAATGGGAATTGCTCAACTTAATGAAGATCTCCTTGTGTAACCTTGGCCACAACATCTGTGTATTTTAGATGGAGGAGGCATGTTTTTTACCCAAAGAAGAATACAGAGGCATTTTTTGGATAATTTTGCTTACAAAATTGCTTTTAAAAATTTTGCCTGTAAAATCGCTTTTAAAAATTTTCGTGGTGCTGCTTTAATGAACCCTTTACTGCACACTGAATGAAGTGCATCTGTGAGCACAGAGCCTTAGTTGATAATACAATGCAAATTTGTTCTCAGAGTAGAGGTGTCAGATTTCATTAGGGTCCAGATCTGTATGGATGAACCAAGATTGGAGTTTTCTTTAGAAAGCAGTCCTTTCATGATGGAATTTTGATTGAGGGTTGTTTCTGTTCCTTGACTATGGGAATTAAGCATTAGTTTCCTTTAATTTAAAGCGTAAACCAGTTTTGTAAAAGGGAAAACAGCCTCTCCCCCCTCAGTTTTTGCCTGTTGTCACTGCAAGTACTAACTGGATAATAAGTACTAACTGTTTTCTCTGGTGGAGAGTTTGGTCGTTATTTATTTGGAAGGCGTTGCTGGGCTAGCCTCTGTTTCCCTTCAGCTGGAGTGGTGGGAGAGACAGGTGAAAGTACTAAGGTAGAAGTACTTTCTTCTGCCACTGTTTGTGGCAGTTGTAAACGCAGGGAGAGATCTAAGCTGTGTTTCACTGTCAAGGCTTTTATGCCTTAGGCCATCAGACACCACACCAGTTATTAATCCAGAAATAGTGTGGGAACTTCAGATTTATTTTTTACTTAGTTATAAAAGCAGCTGTGTTCTGTTTAGGTAAAGCTAAAAAGAAAAAGCTTCATGATTGAATGTTTTATGTAAATACTATGTCTCCTCTTTATTGATAAGTAGCTAGGGACAGAAGATTCTCCTCCCCCCCCCCCCCCCCCCATTTTAACAGTGTTTATTTATGGCCAGTTGATTAAAGGATGTGCACCTAGTTGCTCAACAATGTATTAAGAAGGTATTACTGATGCTAATAAAATGCTTAGTTTTAACATTGCTACTTGGGATAGGCATACTTAGCTTTCAGTTGTGGTTTGTAGAACCTCTTAGATCATGAAGTCAGAAGCAAAATGGGATGTCAGCTCTGGCTGTTGTAGGGCTGCAAAAAGTTGCCTGACTAAAAAGGCTAGCAGGTGTAGAGTTAGGCACTGACGCAGAACTGTGAAAGGGTGGAGCTGCAATAAGGAATAAAAACTTAATATGGGGACATGTAATTCATAATCTATTTTTTCTACAATAAAATGTATGATTGTCATTTCACTCATGCATAATTTATTCTAGGTTTGAAGAGCTTTTTCCCCCTCTCATGTTTATCTGAAATGTTATTTTAAGGTTTGGGATTAACTTTTGGATAGCTGTTTTAAAAACCATGTCCAAATGTGGCCTCTTCCCCCCACCCCAGGTTTTCACGGAGATTTTTTTTATCATGCTTATAAGTATTCTCCTGCTGCCTCGAGAGCGTTTTGTTCTTACGTAGATATTTTTGTCCTCTCCATTTTGTAAGTGTGTCTCAAATATATCCTTTAAAATGTCTATTTCAGAATTATTAATTCTGCTACTATGAACACATTTCTTATTTCGAAGATAGGAGAACAAAACTTAATTTTAAGAACATAAGATATTCCTACTAGTTGTTACGAATTTCAGTAAGGTCATGTCTTCCAGTTAAACAGGATAATTTTGGAAATACATTGGGAAAATGAGAGGTAGGCTAGTAAGAGAAAGGGTTGAGGCTCAGTTGAATTTCTTTTCTATTCCTCTGTCTGTTTTGTCCTATAGCATGTCTATTGTAGAGAAGAAAAAGGAACAGTTTTCTCCATATCAGTAGTTTAATCCCTTCAGCAAGGGGATTGCTGCAAGCTATTGAGTTCTTACTGCAACTGGTTAGAAATCCCGGATACCCTACTGGGGTAAAGAAGCAGAGCTTCTGTCTTCATCAAAATTTCAGTCACACAAGTTGGCTTCCCTAATGCTGACATTTTCAGAGGTTTAAATTTATTCTCATTGACCCTATGTGTTGGCTAGTTGGCAAACAGTTTTGATCTGTTGTTTCCTTGGCTTTCTTAGCTTCAGGCAGATACCTTTTATTCCTGAGCAGCTCCTTAATTTAAATATTTTAAAAGTCAGTAAGGCATTATTTAATTATCTGTTAATATCTTTGCTTTGTTTACTTCATTATCCATCTTTTAGATTTTTATTTTATGCATTTGTTCTGAAACCCATTCATTCAACTTCTTGTTAACAAGTTATGACAAATACAGCAATAGTAAGTGCAGTTATTTATTTTATCAGTGTAAATATGTATATTCTAAAGTCTGCTAGGTGAGGCTTTTATTGATTTGGCATGTAAAATTAATCCTATGTTAAGTATCTTTCTATTAGTGAGGGGGAGAAAAAAATTTTATATTGTTCTGTGTTTTATGTTTCCAGGGAGATAGGACTTCAGTGACTTGATTTCAAGTATATCCCTCTAAATAGCAACATTTAAATAGTCTAAGCTTTATATTTCACTGAGTTCAGTTTAACATTGTAATGAGGACTCTCAAGCTGGATTTAAAGTGGGATTTTATGGGTCTATGAGAGTTGAGATAGTCTCTATTTAATGAAAGGCAGTCAATGTTTTCTGGGAGTGGAACCTTACCAGCAATGGTTAACTGAAGGCATAGTTGTAAACCTACAGAATATGGCCATTGGTGAGGCTGAGTGACAATTTTGTGGTTTTGACTAATTCTGACTTTTAGTCCTTACACTGCTGGCAGTGCAAGACTAACACAGTCTGTAGCAGTTTCAGTGTTAGCTTTGATAGTAGTTTTGCACTCTGAACTTTGGGAAACCCTTTAGGAGTTGCAGAGACACTAGAATTGCTTGGTTATTTATCTGGTTTTGAACATGAAACAGCAGATAAAATGGTTTTAGATGTCTGTCTTTGCATATGTAAAGCTAAATTATGTCATTGTCTCCGTCTCTTTTAATTTTTAATTCTATGGCACCAGTTTGCTGGGTGGGTTGTTTGATTTAGATTCTGCCACATGTCTTTTATGTCAAGTGCTAAGTGAGACTAAGCATTTAGAAGTCTTTGTTTTCTTTATGGAAGCATGTTTTAAAGAGCACTTCATTTGAATGTGGCGACATAACACTTTTCATAATCTTGATAGCTGGTGAATTGTATGATCGCCAACCGAGTGTTTGTCAGTGTTGTTTCAAAGGTCTGAGTCTGTAAGTGGATCCTCTCTTGCAAACCTGTGTTTGATTAGTAGGATTAAAATCAATTGTGGCTTCATCTCTTCGTATTACTTAATCTCATGTTGGATGCTGCAGTGCAATAGTAGTAGCTCTTGTTCCCTGCACAGTGGATGGATGTCTGTTTTGAGGAGAGAGATCAAGTTCCTGACAAATGCATGACTGTATAGAGCAACTTTTCTGAATGTGGGTTATTTAAAACCATAATACAGAAGGAAGAGTTGTTACTGGGAATTAGTGGTTCATGCTTAGGCCTAAGAGGCACTTTGAATTTTTTGTTGATGTTTTAATACTCTCTTGCCTTTGGTCTTGGGCCCTGTAGAAGGGGAAGAACGCTTTCTTCAAATGGATGTTATTAAAGATTAGTGAAGTGCTTTTTGAAGACCAAGTTTTATTTCGTAAGTTGTCAAAATTTAAATAAACTATTGGTATATAGCATATAGTTATTTTAAAGTTGAGTGGTTCTTCATGATTCCTTATAGTTTACCTTCAGTGCTCCAAAAACCTTTTGGGCGGTGTTTATTTCAATTTTTGTGTTGGTTGTTTACCTTTTGAAGTAACAATTTTTTTACCTCAAAATACTCAGACCTTGGAGAGACTAGTTTGCACTGCAGCTGCAAGAAAACATGCTGATGTTGAACTTGTACATTAACATGGACTTTTAGCTTAAGTGAAAGCATTTCGGGTTAACGCTGAAATATATCTTACTTTTCCTAATTGATGATGTTACAGTGGATGAAAAATCTCAACTAGCCAAAACCAGCAGAAAACGAGCGCTTATTCCAGGCTGCTAGAAAGCACAGGTCAGAAGTTGAGCGTAACTTAGAGAAAAGTTGTCTATCGAGTCTGCTTGGGAGACTTAGTTATGTTTAATATACTTGGCTGGTATTATTTTATGACTTAGCATGCTTTCTGTTCTGGGTGGGGGAAATTGCCAAGCATCTTCCTTTGTGCTGTAGCCTGCTTTGCTGCCTGTCTCTGTGCAGCAGATGGTGGGGTTCCAGGAGGTGCCAAGGGCTGCTTTTGTAGCTCTGAATTTCTCGAGTCACGATGCATTTTACAGCACCATCAGCTAAGTGAATTGTCTTTTGACCTTTGAATTCAAATGACAGGCTTATTGTATGCTGATGTGATGTGAAATAGGATTAATACAGAACTTTTTTTTAATAGTGGTGGATAATATCTGTAGAACAACTGTGTAGAAGAACTGCTGTGATAGCAGAACTTTCCGTATGCCAGTTCATGTCAGCAGCTCTGATGGATATCTTGGGTTTTCTTCGTGGTGGTAATACAGGCAGCTCTCTCTCTCTAAAGGGTTAACAAACATTTTTAAACACCTACATTTGTTGATTTGACCAAATGTTGCATAACCCCAAGAACATTTTTACGTTGTTCTTGGGACTTTTAAAAATGATTGAAGTTGTATTTTCGTATGGCCTGTTTTTTTGGTCTTATTATAAGCTACTGGTCTTACTTCACGCTCACTTAAAATCTCACTGTCATATGAAGCATTCGGTGCAGATCCATGACGATTGGTGTTTTACAAGAGAGATTATAACTTTCTGATTTATAACTTCTTTTTTCTCCTTTCTTTCTGGTTAAAAGAGTGCTTCTTTCCTTCATCTAATTTCAGTATTGCTATCTGTGTGTTTGGCTTTGTTACTTGGTCTTGCACTAGCAAATAATTTGGCAGAGTAGAAGTGGATCTCTGGCTAAAGGTGGGGGTGGCGAGTCTCCTAGATTGACACTGTTAGTATTTCGGTAATTTTACTTCAGACAGAATGTAGCCTGGTCTCCTAAATTGGATGTCCCCAACACAGATGTGGTTTGTTGGTTTGGACCATTATGACCATTAAGGGTTGGGCCACATTTGGTGAACTTCTGGGGAGGGATTTCTAGCTTAGTTTCCTCCAGGAGAAATCCAGTTTATGCATACCAAAACAACTATAAAAATTAAAATAAATCATTATGAGGGTGGTTAAGCATTGAACAGACCACCCCAGAGTGACTGGTGAATCTCCATCCTTGGAGACTTTTAAAGCTTGACAGGACAAAGCCATGAGCAACTTGATGCAATGTGGAAGTCAGCCCTGCTTGGAGCAGGAGGTTGGACTCCCAGGTTCATCCGCTCTGTGCTCTGCAGGCTGCTAGCCGGTGGTAGATGGTGGGCCTTCTCAAAGGGCACTACTGTTTGAAATGCTGATGTAGGTACAGTTTAAACAACTTTTAAAAATCAAGACCATCCTTGTAGTGATTTTTTTTTTTTGGTACACTAATGTGAAATAGTTTTACTTTGGTATCCAGCCTATTTCATGTCTTTTGCTTGGGTAGCAGCGCTGCCACTGGTGTGAATTTATCACAGCTTCCTAGTGCTGGCTCTCAGGTTGCAAACCTGCAACAGGAAACCCGATTTCCTTTATCTGTGGGCAGGCGAGAAAGGAGGGGTATTTATTTATTTATTTTCCTGCAAGAGGCCAGTGTGAGAGGAGACATATGCATCTTGAACATTTGTATTTTGGTGGGGCCAGAGGGCCACAAATTTGGCCTTGGTGAAAAAACTGTGGCAAAAATCAGATTCCACCCCCGCCACCCCCCCCCATTTCTGAAGTGCAACATGACTTTGTTTACATGTTTTTAAAAAAAAAAAGAGACAATGGGTGATGAAATTCAGACTGCAGACTTAAATGTGTTACTGTTACACAAAAGTCATTGCAGTTCTTATCTCTGAACTATTTAAAGATCTCTTCTTTTTGTTTTTGTGGACAAGGCTTCTCTCTTCACTTTCTGAATTACCAATCTGATTTTTTTTTTTAATGTTTTAAAACCGAAAATGTTTGATACTATTTTGGGAATATTGTTGCATGTGTCAAATAGAAGATAAAGCTAGAACCCACCAAACAGATCTTAGAGGACCTTCCTTGCTTCTGCTGGATGCGGTTGAGATTTCTACCACTTTATTTTTTTTTTTTTCAGATTGGAAGGGCTGAAATTGGATTTTATGCTTTCAGTCCATGCAGGAGGACTGCGTAATTGTGCAGAAGAAAGTTACAGTTTAATGTTCTCATGCCTTGAAAATAAACGTGTCTTTATGAGTGACATGATACTGGCACTGGTCTTTTACTTTGTGAATATATTTAACAGCTTGTTGCGTGAATCGTAATAAAATAGTTCAATAGACTGCACTGTATTGATTATACAGCAGCTGGAATAAAGAGTGAAACCTGATGCTTTCCCCCAGCTTTTGCTAAAGCAAACATTTAGAAGTAAGAAATGAAAGGAGATACTTATATAAAAGTAAAAGCTATTTACGTAGTTTGTCCTTTCCTTGGATGTTTTTTTCTTCACTCCTTCCCTTCTTTTGCAGCCTTTGAAGAAGGCAGTGTTGACAGAAAGTCAGTTTGTTTTAACCTCCCCCCCCCCCCCCGTTGACTTCTGCAGCATCTTGCAGGGTAGCTATCGACTCGTACTTGATATAACTTTGGAAATTCCCATGGTGTCCCAAATCCAGTATTGTTTATTGCATTGCTATACAGAGAGACCGTAGAAGAATCTTTGCTAGGATGCCTTTGTTAATATAAACAAAAGGAAAATGCTGATATAATCTTAAAACATGCCATTCATTGGAAATTGAAAAGGCCTTTTGGGAATTTTGAGTTCTGTGGGTTTTTAGGGCATGTCTGTGTAGTGAAATGAATGGCCATTGGTACTCTGAAGTACTGCCTGACACAGACACTTCCACTTTGCAATTCAAACTGTGGGAGAAGCTCCGTGGAATAATTTGAGAGCCAAAGTTAATTCTTGCCTTATTATACAATTGTCTCCCTGTCTAGGCAAAGCCAGAAGATCTACAGAGCTACATAGTATTGTGGTTTTTTTTACCGTGTATTAAAATTGTCAGGACTTTTTTTATTTTAATCCTGTACTATTGTCCTTTTATTTTCAGCCAGAAAATTTTTAAGGTTAATTAATATGCTAGATAACATTTGAGAACAGAAGAGGTTATTCTGTCTCTAAACAACAGCATTAGAATTGGGTGTGAACATTCAGCTGTGCTGTATATTCCAGATTTAATCACTTGTATATGTAGTGTTGATGCAGTAAAGACTTTCAAATTTGTTGGTAATTTAAAGCACATCTCCAGTAAAACAAAGGTATGATAATAAGCAGTAATTAAATGTTGCAAAGGGTGTTCATCACTGCTATTTTAACAGAAGTTAAGTCATTATCTGCTGATTGCTGGCATCATTAAATCTCAATTTTTTAGCATGTAAGTCAGTGCTTACATATCTGAGCAGCTGAACTGAGGTTTTCCATTCTTACATCGCTGAAGTATCTTTGTTCTTGGATCTTGAGTGTAATGACTTACCTCCAACTGCCAACAACTTTATGCCTGCCAAGGGCAAGAGTGCATATGTTGTGAATGTGCGCTTTAACTAAGAGATACAACGCATCTCTTCTGAAAATTGGGGCAAGGAGAACAGTCAGTTTAATTCATAACAACTTAGCAGTTGTGCAGAGCTGGCCACATGAAAAATAATCATATACAAGGTAGACATTGCCTCTTGTAAAAGTACAAAATGCCCAGAGATGGAAAATATCTGAAGTGCTGGGGGAGGGGGGAGACTTTTGCTGTTCCTTATTTTTTGTAAATCTGCACTTTGCTTAAAAACAAAAAACCCAAAGCAATTTATAGTAGTTTCCAAATATTCCCAAGTATGATTGTAATAGGAAGAGGTAATTAAAATTAAGAAGGGTCAAACTTGAAGTAATAATTGATGAAATGGAGAGCTAGCGGATGGATTTAAAACAAAGTAGCACTTTGATCACTTATTTATTTGGAACATATTGGAAGGTGGTGTTGTGAACATTAGGAAAGCTAGAGAGGGTAATAACAAGAAGTGTTAGATCAGTCACTATTTAGACAGAAAATGTTGGGTTCAGATGAGGAGGAATTGTAAATGATTGTGGTGGTGTTTGCCTTACAGTTGTCAGTTTTTCGAATGTGGAGGACTAAAAGGTTTTTGGCAGAACAATGAGCTTCCATTTGACATGGCATTAAAGCATCCAGAATAAGCACGACTGATACTATTTGGGAGATAACAGTACTGAAAAAGCAATTTCTTGAATTGTGTTTAAATATTGTTGCTGAAACTGTATGAACAAGTGAATCATATCTTCTGTTTCTCCCTCTCCCTCCCTGTTTTTCCTGAGTGTTATAATTTAGAAAAGAAGGGTCCAAAGATGTCTGTGATTTTCTAGCTTTAAAAGTGAGAGAAGAATTGAAGATCTATTTGAAGGGAGGTGGGAGAAGAATCAGCGCAACTCTGTCTAGATGAAGCTAAATGCTTAAAATTGTGACTAGTTTCTTAAATTTGAATCCTGCTTTCCTCCAGAATGACTAGCTTTTTTTCCAGGTATTGTCAGAAAACATGGCTAGAATTAATTCTTACTTGAAACTTAGCTACAAATTAAAACTTTATTGCTCGTTACAGATGAGTACATGAGGTGTACCTGATTGTGTGGTCTTTCATCTTTTTTACATGGGGAAAGAAAAGGGCTTGTGGAACAGTACTGCTCTATTTCAGTAACATTTTACAGGTGGCAATGAAAACTCTTGGCTCTGCAACAGTGTGTGGGTGTTATGCGCTTGCAGGTAAAGTCATTTAATGTTAGTGTTTAATAGTACTTTTGAAAATGAAGTAATTGTATGCATAGTATAATGCAAAATAATCTTAAATAGTGGTTGTTTTCTGCATTACACTTTTCTTGTTGCTGATGAAGGAGGTACAAAACTCTTTCCATGTTAGAGGTTCAAGGCAGTTTTGCCACCTAGAAAAATAATCTTTCTAAAGCAGTGGGTTTTTTCTTTCTGAATCTTGTGTTAGTGCTGAGTGACTGTTCTGTTTGCATGGAGTTTCTGACTTAAAAATGTTAATAGCAGTAGCTATCTTGTTTGCTGTAACCCTTCTTTGTTATCACCTTAGTACTTAGCTGAGATGCCAAAAGCTCTTGAAATGTATGGAAACCAGTTAGGTTAGTCACTTGAATACTGGCACCCTGGGTCGAAAGGCAATGTGTTATGTTATCCCTGTGCTCAAAATTTGGAATCGAAGACTTAGGCTACTATTGAAGTGCCACTGCTGTTCAGTTTATAACCATGTTAATTAGTGCTGAATGTCATTAACATGAACATATGCAACATTAATAAATTGTGAAATTGAGCTGTTGTCATTATCTCATTGAATAGTGGTACTGAAAAGCTGCTTGACTCTTCCCCAGAAGAAAGATAATTGAGAAGGGCTTACAACGTGCCCCTTGAGCCGTAGCTGTCCCTTGGGAACAGATCGTCTGGTCTCAGTCACCTCTTTTCTCTGAGACACTAGATGGTCAGGGACCTGGCTGCAGGGAGAGGGACTGTTTTAATAGCAGTATACAGCTTTGAGAGTACTCTCTTCTCGGGGCCTTGTCTTGTCTTGTGAACAAAAACCAGTTGTCTCAGTCTCATGATTAGCAGAAGCAACAGGCTGCTCCTTCACATGTAAAGTTAATATGATCTGATAGGCTCCTCTTCTGCATCTGAAAGGCTGCTGGGAAAGAAGGGGTGTGTGGGGGGAAGGTTCTGTAAATTGTTTCTACTGGTGGCAGAAACAGTTACTTTTGGGATGGAGTTTGATTTCCTTACACCCCCCAGCTTAGTTTGAGACAATACTACCTGACTTGATTTTAAGGGGAAAAAAAAAAAAGGAAGTGTATCAAGCATGATAATTACAACATTGACAATAGGTAAGTATTTCATACTTGTGTCTGTACTTTCATGGACTGGAAAGGGCCAGAGCCCTTATCTGACATCTTAGGCAAAATACGGAATCATCTACATAGCTAATGTGGTGCAGCATAATTGTGTGTGATAATTGTGCTGCTCTGCATTGAGTGCACTCAACTTCACTCATTTATGGGTACTAATGAGATTGTATTTTGATGTGACATTACTGTAATATCAGTGCCTCGCATTCATTCATTACTTTACCTCATTGACTTTGTGAAATAAGGAAATGCAGATGCCCTTGAGCAAGTCGTTTTAATACGCGCATGAGAAATCTGTAATAGTGTTCAGAGCAGAAGCTGCCTTGGGCTTTAGATTTCATCTTACTGTGGATGAATATATTCATGACTAGCTGTAAAGCTGTGCTGGAGACTCTTGAGCCAGCTCTGAGGAATCTAGTGGCTACGTCCACACTTGTCTGCAGCCCGTTTTCTGCTCCGAAGAGTGGCTCTGCACAGCTCAAACCCCTGCTGTTTACTGGGAACAGTCCCTAGCCCTGTAGGATCTCTCGTACATCTTTATCTGTTAGTAAACTTGAACAAAACTATGCTGGAGAATGTGATAACCGTTTACTGGCATGGACAGTTATGGATTAGTGCTCAAACCTGTGCCCTGGCCTTATTTTATTTATTATTATAGCTTTAACTCACAGTGCCTACATGGCACAATGCAACACTCTTCTGAGTTTGTAGCTAGCATCTGGATAGCATGTAATAGCGGTAGGATAGCATTGCATATGAGCTAACTAGCTGCCTTCTTCAGTGGGGCTTACCAAGCTCAGGGGCAGCATTGTGCTAATGTGGCTGTCGCATTTCTGGTTCTGGTGGTAGTCCAGTGGATTTAGCTCAAAGGCCAGAAGATCAGTGGTGCTAGCATACTACAAATTAAAGTAATACTGGTACAGATTACTTTGGATTTTAATTGCCTGCTAATCATCCCTATCTTAGTGAAGTCTTACGCATCTTGACCTGTAGCAACAGAGAATGAGACGGTCTGTAAAACTGCGAAAAGAATAAAACAGACTGTGCACAAAACAAGTAAATGAAATGTGTAGAGATTGTCAAATCCAAGGCCATTAAAATATATTTTAAAGTATTCCTTTAACTCTGGATTAATATCTGGTGCGGGCTCTCAAGTTGTGTTAGGAAGAATTGTGTTCAAAAGTTACATGTGAAGTACTGCCTGGCTGTACTTCAGAGGCTGTCTCTGCTGGCACCATGCCCTGTGACAGTCGGCCAATGTGCCTCATGTTGTCACTCTTGCAGTTTTCCCGTTTTTGTCTAGTTCCAGCAAATGCGTGGATAGTGTTCTTTAGCTCAGAGCTAGCTGGAGTATCTATGCGGCGTGGCAGTCACTGCTGAGATTGCACAGTCACTGTATCCTAGATTTCTGATAATAGGTTTGAGGCAAGGTTGCCCTCAAAGTTTTTGGTTTCCTATGGAAACCAGCTTGTGTGGTTATGCTCAGTGTGTGCCTGCCTGTTTGCTTTTCTCCTCTCTAACACTTCCTTCTCCCCAGCCTCCTAAATATTTTGAATTCAGTGGCTGTTATTCTAGCCTCTTTTGCACACCTAGAGTCCAACAGGCTTTGTAAAAACGGACTGCTGGGTGGGTGAGATTGAGTCCCAGCGGTGGCGAGAGCTGCAGCTTGCACAAGGATGTTGTTAGTCACCAGAGAAACTGATTAACACAATTGCATGGGAGAAACTTCATCTGGAGCGTATGTATTCTTAGATATCAAATCTGGTCAAGTATGAGAGATTTGAAGGTACCAGGCTTTGTTAGTTTGTGTAACTACTTGTTCTGTATAGATTTCTGTCAAGTCTTCCTTCCAAAAAAGGCGCAGAAGATGGAATATAATGGGAGCCTGTAGCGATCTCTGTGTTTAGGTTGCTTAACACCAGAAACTGTGTCCTATGAGTTTTTTTCCCCCTCTCTCCAGAATTGTTCACACTACCATTGTGTGAGCAGCTTTTGTGGTTTTTTTGGTAGAGGAAATCACTTTGTATCAGGGGAATGTCTTTTTCTTTTTTCTTCCTTCCCCCCACAAAGTATAACAGTATTATTGTTGAAAAGGGGAATACTGGTTACCAGGAGCTTTCTCATACTAGCTTTTCTCAAGAAGAATCTTGTCCAGGTGCTACTGAGTTACATGAATGTTTTAAGGCCAGGCTTATCTTGCAAACATCTGCGAACACCTGGGATCCATCAGAGGAGCACAAAGACAAATGGGATCCTGCCCTTTCACTGTCCTACCAATTCACTGTCACCAGACGCTCCTGGCTTCCTCTTGGCTGCCTAGTCCTTACTGGCCAGTGTGGTGTTGTAGGGCTTCGGTGAAAGGAGGCAATGCGAGGAGTGTGAAATATTGCTTTGTTCTTGCTTTTGCTTGTCTGACCAGTTAAAACTTCAGCATTTTTCTTGTCCAAATTCTTCCTGTTCCGTTTGAGAAGCCAAGCAGGTTCATTTGGTACCTAGTCAAGGGATGCAGAAGCTAATTGTTCTGAGTCTCACTGGACAGGTGGTAGGCAAGACCATCCAAAGAGGACATCCTGACTTTAAGAAAAGGTTGTATCTTCTGCACTCATAGTGCTTTTGAATGTTGGACAATAAGGCTGCAGGTAGAGCAGGATTTGTAATGATTTATTTTTAAACTTGGGATTGATTCCAAGGTAGGTTTGCAATGCAAGATCTGTCCCTTTTAGAGAGGCAAAACAAAGTGTTTATATCTGTCTAAGAGGGGAAGGTCTTTGAATAAGCTGCATAGTGACCTTGGTTGTCTGTGACAGTGGCACCATGTGAAGCAGTAACTGGGCCAGACTCCTCGTCCTGCTTCTCAACCCTCCATTTCATCCTCTTGATCTCAGCAACTGCCATATGATGTGCTGCCTGGGCTCAGTAAACTGTTGCCTCCCTTCCCATTGCTCCTGAGAGTGGAGATCTTTGATCCCTCTTCCCTTGAAGAGTTGAGGAGGATACTGGTGTCTTAACCTGCACTGACTAGTTGCAAGGACTAATACTAGACCGTAATGATTCATGAATCCTCTAGGATAATAACTTTTCCTTTTTTTTTTGGCTGCCGTGATAATACAGTTTTGCAGTTTAGGTGACAGTAGCCTGTCAAAAAATCTGAACCTTTTTTCAGCCATTTGGCATCAGTCAGCACTGGAGTGTTGGACTGTAGAGCTACTGCAACACAATGCTTTTAACTTTCCTCTTGGTGAAAAGAGGAGAGAAAATAGCACAGAAAGCTATGTTAGTTGGTGGGAAGAGTATGTAATAACATATCCAAACTTATCTTAAGGTTACAAAATTAGAACACTGGTCCAACAATGCTACAAGCAAGGCTTTAGGACTCCCAATACTGGGTCAAAAGTATAGTGGTTGTATATAAAGTATCGATCTCATAAATTATTCTGTTTGCTTTAATTAAAGCACAAATAAAATACATACCAGGTAGCAGCATGACTTATTTGCATTAAGCATTATTTATTTAGACCACTGTGATTTTATACTGGAGTAGATATTATGCACTTTCCTGCCACTGATACCAGTTTGGTATCATGTTCTGGCGCACTTGATTAAATTTGATCATGTGCCTAAGTCTTATTTGGATCAAACTTATCATGGTCGGTGATGTGGTAGTGCAGAGGTTTGCTGTTAAGGGTTGTGAAACCAGCATGTCATCTTCTGTAACTTTGACAACTTTGTCTACAAATGTTTGAGAAAGTTTACTTTTAAATTTTATTTGTAACTCGTAAATAGCTTAAAATACTATTTGTTTTTATTCAGTGTTTGAATGATTAAAGATGGGATGATTTTTGCATGCATTGTAGAACCACTATTGTCTAAAGTTAGAGGGATGCTTTTAGATGTGTTAAACACTAATCTTCATTACATTTATCTTCATTTTGTTCATCATCCATTCTTAATGTTATTCCAGAAAGCCTATTTCTAATTTTGTAAAACAGAAAAAAATAATTCGGTGCTAGTGAAGCAGATTCTTTCTTGAATTCTCTTTAAGCTTTTTGATAGATACAAAACCACAAATCATTTTATCTGGAGAATGTTAAAAAAGAAAAAAGGGGGGCCATTAGAGGATGATATTTTAATGGGATCATAAATGTTCTATTTGGATCTGTCTTATTAGACATGGCTTGGAAATTGAATCTCCTTCTGAAGGCATTTACGTATTCAAAGTTCTCAGTAATTGACCTGATTCTACTATGAGCTGCTATTTATGTTTCAAGACATGAGTTGGTCTTCTCTTTAAAAGTCTTTTGACCTTTCTTCGGAAAAAGGGGAAACAAACTCTTCTAGGGTTGTGACGAAGTGTATTTTTTTTTTTTTTACCCTCAAAAAATTCACATAGGATCTGGAGACAGTTTCCAACAGAATAGGAGATGCTGAGGTTCATAAGTAGTGTCACGGGTGCAGCAGAACATGTCTGAATCTACAGTGTCAAAAAGTGCAGGGTGAGGAGATTCAACTGTTGCTGTAATGGTGGGAAACTTGACAAAATGTTTAAGGACATGGCTTCAAATGATTTTTTTAAAAAAAATTTTTGATCTATGCAGGTTTTTAAAAACTCTAATTATTTTCATAGGCATTCCATTTAAATTTCCGTTGTTTTTTTCCCAATAGCAGCATTTATCAGCAATGTTTAAAAAGAGGGTGAGATACTTGTTTCTTTTAGTGTTTTTTCATGTGCAATGAAACAGGAGTGTCTTCTGTTTACATATTCTACGAGCTGAGGAGTCTTTCCTTGGCTTGATTATTGTATTTCTGTAACTTATATTAATGGTATGATCAATCTAGAGGCATCAAACAAAGTACTATTCCAGTATAGCTTAGATTCTGCAGATGGATGTGAGTATGCAAACTCTCATGTTTTTATGGCTAACCTTCACTGGCTCTGCAGATGCAGTTACCTCAATGACTCTTTGTTCTTAGTTGGCAGGGACCTCTGGAGATCCTCTAGTCCAACCCTGCTGGTCAGGGTCAGCTAGAGCAGGTGGCTCGGGACATTGTCCAGTTGAGTTTGGAACATCTCCAAGTATGGAAACTCCACAGCCTCTCTGTGTGACCTGTTTCAGTGTTCAATCACCTTTAAAGTAAAATTTTTTTGATGTTTACAGGATGTTTTTGATGTTTAACATGTTGTAGTTGTAAGTATTTCTGAACAGTGCTTCAGCACAGTGCCTGTCAGGAGTCAAGGGAAAAGATTCTCCAGGATACTATTCAGAAATTGTGTTTCATTATTTGATTTCTATTCTCTTTCTGTATGTGAGCTACATAGCAACTGCAAGCTAGAGCCACTCATCAGATCTCTCCATTAGATAAGAAACAGAATGACAAATTTCACTTTTTGATCTACTAGTCTGATACAGCTCTTATCTAATGTGTTATGCTTTCTGAAAAGCCTTTAAGGAACATCTTCCATATCCATGGTATTTTGCTGGCCTGTAGAAACAGGTGACATAGTCCTTCTGCAGGTATGCGCAGAAATCATAGAATCATAGAATGGTTTGGGTTGGAAGGGACCTTAAAGGTCACCTAGTTCCAACCCCCCTGCCATGGGCAGGGACACCTTCCACTAGACCAGGTTGCTCAAAGCCCCATCCAGCCTGGCCTTGAACACTTCCAGGGATGGGGAATCCACAACTTCCCTGGGCAACCTGTTCCAGTGCCTCACCACCCTCATAGTGAAGAATTTCTTCCTTATATCTAGCCTAAATCTACCCTCTTTCAGTTTAAAGCTATTACGCCTTCTCCTGCCACTACATGCCCTTGTAAGAAGTCCCTCTCCAGCTTTCTGGTTGGCCCCCTTCAGATACTGGAAGGCTGCTATAAGGTCTCCCTGGAGCCTTCTCTTCTCCAGGCTGACCAATGCGAACTCTCTCAGCCTGTCCTCATAGGAGAGGTGCTCCAGCCCTCGGATCACCTTCATGGTCCTCCTCTGGACTTGCTCCAACAGGTCCATGTCCTTCTTATGTTGGGGGCCCCAGAGCTGAGCGCAGTACTCCAGGTGGGGTCTCATGAGAGCAGAGAAGAGGGGCAGAATCACCTCCCTTGACCTGCTGGCCACACTTCTGTTGATGCAGCCCAGGATACGGTTGGCTTTCTGGGCTGCAGGCTCACATTGCTGGGCCATGTTGAGCTTCTTATCAACCACCACACCCAAGTCCTTCTCCTCAGGGCTGCTCTCAATCCATTTTCTGCCCAGCCTGTATTTGTGCTTGGGATTGCCCTGACCCATGTGCAGGACCTTGCACTTGGCCTTGTTGACCTTCATAAGGTTTGCATGGGCCCACCTCTCAAGCCTGTCAAGATCCCTCCGGATGGCATTGCTTCCCTCCAGCGTGTCGACTGCACCACACAGCTTGGTGTCGTTGGCAAACTTGCTGAGGGTGTCCTCAATCCCGCTGTCCACGTTGCTGACAAAGATGTTAAACAGCGCTGGTCCCAATACTGACCCCTGAGGAACGCCACTCATCACTGGTCTCCACTTGGACATTGAGCTGTTGACCGCAACTCTTTGAGTGCGACCATCCAGCCAATTCCTTATCCACCAAGTGGTCCATCTGTCAAATCCATGTCTCTCCAGTTTAGAGACAAGGATGTCATGCAGGACAGTGTCAAATGCTTTGCACAAGTCCAGGTAGATAATGTCAGTTGCTCTTCCCTTATCCACCATCGCTGTAACCCCATCATAGAAGGCCACCAAACTGGTCAGGCACCATTTGCCCTTAGTGAAGCCACGTTGGCTGTCACCAATCACCTCCTTATTTTCCATGTGCCTTAGCATAGTTTCCAGCAGGATCTGCTCCATGATCTTGCTGGGCAGAGGTGAGCCTGACTGGCCTGTAGTTCCCTGGGTCTTCCTTTTTTCCCTTTTTAAAAATGGGGGTTATGTTTCCCCTTTTCCAGTCCGTGGGAACTTCACCAGACTGCCACAACTTCTCAAATATGATGGATGGTGGCTTAGCAACTTCATCTGCCAGTTCCCTCAGGACCCATGGATGCATCTCATCAGGTCCCATGGACTTGTGCACCTTCAGGTTCCTTGGATGGTCTCAAACCTGATCTCGTACAATGGGCAGTTCTTCGTTCTCCCAGTCCCTGCCTTTGCCTTCTGCGTCTTGGGTAGTGTGGCTTGAGCATTTGCCAGTGAAGACTGAGGCAAAAAAGTCGTTGAGTACCTCAGCCTGCTCCATATCCCAGGTAACCAGGTCTCCTGTTTCCCTCTGGAGAGGGCCCATGTTTTCCCTAGTCTTCCTTTTATCACCGACGTACCTATAGAAGCTTTTCTTGTTGCCCTTGACATCCCTGGCCAGATTTAATTCTATCAGGGATTTAGCTTTCCTAAGCAAAATGTCCAGTCTTTCTGTGGGAGATTGACACACACATGCTTTGGATCTGAAACTTCCATGTAAAGAGTTAGTTTTGATGCATATATGTGAGTCAGTCTGCTAGAGGTCTGTGTTTGTCTTTTCTGGAAATGTTGCATCTTTTTTAGTGTGCAAATGGGGGAAAAATGCATAGAAGACAGTTTATTGCTTCATCACTGTACCTCCAGAAAAGCTCTGTACCGTAGTCTGAACTGTACTTCAGGGAAGCTGGTATTTTGTGTGCCTTGTTGTTCATTCTTCTATTGACCACACTTCTAACAGTAGCTAAAGCACAGCTTGGATTTACAGCAAAACTTACTGCTTATTTTTAGGTGACGGTTGTTTTGTATCAAATATGATGCTGCACAGGTGGTTTTGGAAACCTCACTCATTCCACATAAAGCCAGTATTTTATAGATATCTCTCTGTTGCGCTGTAGTAATTCAAGAACTTGAGTAATCAGAAAGCAGCATCAAAAATTGGGATGAAAACTTTGATGGGTAGTCTCAGAGTTGTAGACTGATTTTAGGCTGAAGGGGACCTCTGGAGGTCATCTGGTCCAACTTGCCCCACTGAAAGCATGGCCAGCGTAAATCAGAGGTGTACAGAGATAGTGAGTTTAGCTTAGTCTTTGCTATCATCTCCCGTGAGGTAGATGTAGAAAGCAAGATGATCCCCCAAGCATTCTCCAGAGTAACAAACCCAGGTGTCTCAGCCCATCCTTGTTCCTTGTGTACGTCAGCCCCTTAACCACTTGGAGGTCTCTGCTGAACTTGCTTCAGTCCGTCTTTTGTAAACTGGGTAGTCTAAAACTGGACACACTAGTTCAGCTGAGGTCTCACTAGCACTGAGTAGAAGTGAATGTCACTTACTAGGTTTAGACAGAGCACTGACAAGCACTGCAAGGCAAATATTGTCAACTCAATCCTTCCTACAGCTGGTGTGTTTTCAGAAATGTCTATTTTTATTCCTAGATGCATGAGGAACCTTTGATTGAACCATTTTTTACCATGTAACTGTTTCCAGAAATGATTATTTACATTCTCTAGCTTGAAGTAGACTTTCTAATTTGTAGCCAAACCTGTTTCACACAGCTGCAGATTTAATCAACATACTTCTCTGCTCTTTGAAGCTTTTTCCCCTCTAAATTGAACCAGGTAGTCGCACATCATTTTAGTTATCCTACTGATGTATTTTGCCTCGTGTGGCATGTTATATTGGTTTATATTGTATTCTTCAAGCCAGCCATCAAACAAACCATCATGGTTGTCTGACTTTGAGTGGAAAAAGTAGTTTTCTGCCCGCTTTATTCTTAGTGTCAGCTTTCAGTTTATAAATTACTGTTTGTTTGATCTGCATGCAGGGATGCGCTTTGCACCATATTTTAATGTGTTGTAGTTAAAATCAATAAAAGTCATGCCAGAATAAATGCTTATGGGAGAAATGTGAAAGCAGGCATTCTCAGAAAGAGCGAGTAGGGGAACAAAGTGGTGGTGGGGAACAGAGAAGAGACAGTGAATATATTTGTCCAGGGTGCATCAATCTTCCATGTGAACCAGTGAGAAAAGACACTTTGTCCTTGCTACTGGTATCTTTTACCATATTGCTTGTGACATCTAGCAGCCTGCACGGAGCTGCCAGAGCAGGAGCTAGCTGTGATAGAAGCTGTCTTGGTGCGGAGTCCAGATGATGCAGAATTCAGACCCTTGGCTTAGGTTCAGACCTCTCCTGTGGTAATGTTTTCAGTCATATGACTTCGATTTTTGCCAAAGACTAACTTTAGCTAAAACTTGCTGGGACCTGCACAACGTTATTTTTTGGCAACTGCAGCACTTGTGCCATGGGCTGTTGGCAGGTTGGATCACTAGCTTCCTTTACAAGATACCATGTAGTGTTTCGGGACATAAGGACAAACCAGCTTGCAGCCTGTGCTTGTCACAGCTGTCTTGCCTTTCACCTCATGGGAAAAGATTTATCAGGCGTAATTATGTCTAATTGAGCCACTCGTGCTATCTTGCCAATGTTACTTTTTTCTGTTAATTTGATCACTGGACACAGATGAGATAAAAATGTAAACAGTGCCTATTTGAATGGCTTCATACTTCTTGGATTATTTAAATGATTCTTTTAATCTGCCATGAAATTATGTGGGTTGTCACATGGAGTTTCAACTAACTCCAGTTTTCTACCTCTTAGAGTTTATTTTATTCCCATGAGGAAGGTTTATTTTTTTTTTAATCACCTGTACAGAACAAACTTATTTTTGTAATGCACCTGTAACTTATTTTCTGTAGTCACATGCATGGGCTTTCTAAACTATGATTTGTTCTTTTAAAACAACTTGTAAAAGTGTGCACTGTTCATGAGAGACTGATCTGTGTTAAAACCGCAGTCAAAGCCTTGTCCAGGCCATTTTTGGTTTTTTTTTTTTAAACTGTCAGAGTAATGAATGTCTACTTTTTTTTTTCCTTAGTTCACTTTCATATCAGCTTCAGGTGAACATTGACTTCCCTCCCTTTGCTCTTTTCATGATGCCTGAAGAAAAAGAACATCCACAGTGTTCATGGTTACAAACTTTTAAAAGTTTGAAACTATTAAATGCGTTTCTTACAGAGCTGTTCAGGAGCTTCTAAAATAACACTGGAAGTAAAAAGGCTTATCAGCTAAGATGTTAGTATAGGTAATGGTGGCACTTTGTGCTTCTTTTTGATGGATTTTTGTTGCTCAGATTCCTACCCTTACTGTTGAAATAATATTTATTGTAGATGCGGGTCAACTTAAACTCACTAAACTTGTAGCAACCTACTTTTTGGTTTCTACATGTAATTCATGAACACTTCAGGAGAAAGCAGTGCTGCATTTTGGGGTGAGGGATCTCTGCTTTAATTTATATGAAATAGGGGTGGCTTTTCTATAGGAAGTTGTAAAGACATTATTGTTTCTGGGTGAAGGTCTGTCTGGTGTTCTGGATCTTGAAATACAAATGGTATTTGTATTTTGACAACTGAGGGATTGCAAGATGAAAATAAGAGGAAGGGAAGTAAAAATACTGTTACTTCAGACTTGTCTTTCCTTTATGTGTGAGCTGTTTCATATGTGGAATTGCTTGTAGGACAGATAAGCTGAATAAAACTGCAGTATGGTAAACTTGATTTTTTTTTTTTTCCTTGCCACTAGCTGCATTATTGAACACTTTTTTTTTTTGTTAAAAACTGGATATTCTTAGTGGCAAAATATTAGAATGGCTAGAAATATTTATGATTTGTATCCTAAGCCAATCTTTAGTTGGAGAGGGAGGTTTGCATATGTGCAGAAATTATTCTAAAACTGCTTTCTGTCATTGTTTTCTTTTAGGACAGTGGTCTACAGTAGATAAACATTTAGTATATGTCTTGATTGGAATATGTGAATTATTAAGTTGGCTCATTTTTGCTTTTGCTAAGAAGGTTGAATCTGAAGATCTCGCTGGCTGTATTTGCATTTCAGTGTATACCAAATGCAGGTTTAATTATGGAAACTAAACCTGCTTTAAAGCAATTGCAGCCAAGGTGAATGCAGTCCTGTTTCTCTGTAGTCCCTAGCTTCCCAACTGGCAAATTGAAAGAAATAATCTAGCAAATGTAAATTTGTTTTAGTTTTTTTATTTCCACACCCGCAAAAAAAAAAAGCCTTAAACCCAGAATGCCACCTTCCCTCCCAAAAAGCTGACAGGAAAAAAGAGGAATTTCTGGTAAAATGCCTTCTCTGTCTTGGCAATCGTACAAAGTGGCAGTAGTGCTCTTCCTGTGCCCTTGCGCTTGTAGAAGGTTGACTGTGTCTCGCTCTGACAGCACGTGCAATGCTCTTATCAGGGAGTGCCTGGAGAACAGAGGCTCCCAGGCTCTGATATGCCTCTCACAAAAAGTAATGCATCAGCCTGGATTGAACTGAATGCCTTCTCTGTACATCATGCATGAAACTCTAAGGGACGCCTGTTTTTAAAGTTTCTTACACTTGATCATAAATTTGTATTTTTAGTTGCTTGTGACTTCATCGTACTAATCTAAAATTGCTTGAGCAAAAAGGCGAATTGGTTTAGTGCTGGGGAGCAGAAGGCACTAGTGGGGCACTAGTATTTTTTGGCAGAGGGAACATAAGGTTCTGTGGGCAGGTAGTCAGCAATGCTGATGGTGTGTTTTTTTTTTTAAAGCTGATGCTTTTGAAAAGTTGTGTAAGAATTTCTTCAATTAATGAGTTTCATCTTTTTTTGACAATTCTTTCTTTCCATTTTCAGTAGTGGGAGAATACATGATACAGAGTACTAGCTTGATTAGTCTTTAATGTGTTTTAGTAGATAAAACTGAGACTGTTCTTAAAAGCTAAATTCCACCTCACAGCAGTGCATCCACACTAAGCGAGTAGATCAAACAGTAGTTAACTGAACCATTGGCTAATGACCACTGGAAGGGGAGAGAAATTAATGGGCAGGAGGGATGTGCTGCTGTTGAACTCTAGACCTGTACCAGGTTGTCTTCTGGTTGAGAGCCTTTACCAAGAAAAAGTGCTACTGATTTGGCATACTGCTTTGTAGTGTGACTGTACTGATCACTGCACATCCTGAAAGATAAACCTTAACTCCAGCCTGCAAAAAGGAGAGGCAAAACATGATATTAGAACGTGTTCCAGGTATAATCACATTTCTATATTTTTAAATTGAGGCTAATAACGATCATTGTTAATGCTTGTAATTTTCATACAACTTAACTGGAAGCCACTATCACAATAAAGTATGTAAGAAGCTTCTTGGCTGTATACATTTGCTGGGACGTAAACATTTAATTTTTAGAATTTACTGATTCGCAGTTCTGGTCACATGTAAAGTACGAGGGAAATTGAGTTACAAAACTTGAAGTAGCTCTGCACATCTAAGGCTGCTGCTGTACCACTGAGAGACTTTGGCAAAGGTCACCTTAAGTATCAGAGGAAGGTTAATTAGGAAAAAAACCCAAACACCAAGCACAAAACTTATTTCTGCTAATAAACATACGGATCTGTCAAGTTCTCCTGCCATCTTAAGGTGTCTATTCCTTTAGCAGAACCAAGTAGTTCAGAGCCATGTTACTCCGTGCTTGTTTAAGTTACTGTTATTACTGTGGGATGCGAATGGGTGATGTTTTCAGCAGGCAAGTGTTCAAATTGATTGTTCAGCTAAAGGATGATATTGCCAAAAGGGCTTTTTGTGTTTTGAACAAATTGCACAAATTGATTCCTTTTGTATACCTAAAGGAATATTGAAGCATATGGTGCAGCCATAATTGGACTTGCCATAGTCTTATTCATTTTATCAGTTCATTCTGTGAATTGCTTATATGGTTATAACTGTGACTAAAATTTTTCTTGATAAGGTTTTTACAAAAGCAGAGAACAAGTTTAGAATACTTACTTTGGAGAAGAAAGGGTTGTGGGGTTTTTTTTGTGTGTGTGTGTCATGATGCTGTTGCCATAAAATCAAATCTCCAACTTTTGATATATTTTAGGTGAAAACCATTCTTTGGACTTGACCAGATATTAGCTCTGACAAGAATGAAAATCTGAAGATTTTTGTGAACCTACAGCTATCTAAAGGAATTGATGAGCAGGGTAAGGATTCACTTATCTTGTAGGAACCTTACTTTTGTGGATATTTAGCTACTGTAATACAGAATGTGCCACTTCCTGCTGCGTAAGTGGAAGAACAAAGGAAATTATGAAGGGTAAAGAAAGCAGTCAAATTCAGTCATTCTTTGTTCCAGCATAAGGTGAAATATCATAGTTCTGAATACTTAAACCTGGAAAATGGTAGTGGCAGACATGAAGTGCTTTCCACAGTACAGATATATGGTGGCAGAACACTAAGTTTGTTGAGGAAAAGGAGGTGAATTTTTTGGCATCTGTTCATTTTGAAATCTAAGAATAAAGTGAAGTGCCATGTTGGCTATGAAACCTGGGGGAAGCAGAGTGTTTTTTAAACCGGTTTTAATATACGGAGGTCATAGCAATTACTGAGGAATAACTTCAGGAAGTTGCTTTGGGTTTGAAATATCCTAAAGTGGATTTCATTTGAATTTGAAAAGCTTTTTTTTTTCTTGTCAAATATTAAAGTTTTGCCTGATAATTTTTTGGCATGCAGTAAAAAGCTCACATTGTGAAGAAGCCTGAACAGAAGTGGCCTGTGAATGAAACCTCCTGTTTCCTTTGAAGATCTATTCCACAGTGTATAGTTAAAACATATCTGGATTTTTCTGTGTTACTTCTTATGAATACTTTAGCTTCATAGCTGTAGGTGATTCATTGTAAGTTTCTGTCCTTTTGTTCTTGCAGGCTCTATGTTGTTAATGGACTCAAAAGTAGAATGACTTTAAAAAATACATTGTAGGAATTTAGAAGGGTCTTGATGGGTAGGAAGGATCATCCTATGGCAAAATTGACTTAGTACAGTGACTTTATGCTCTAAAGCTCTTACATTTTATTTGGTAGAAATGAAATTCCTGCAATGCAATGCTAACATGGATTTGGCTTAATTTTTCTTTTTGAACATGGAGAGTTTCTGTGCTTGACATGATGGAGCAGGGGAAAGTAATTTGCCTGTGTGCAGCTGGATTTTTTTTTCCTGGTTCCTAAAACAAGGACAGCTGAGGGAAGAGTAAAGGTGGTTTTAAGATACGCTGTGGTGTTACAGATAAGCTAAGAATAGTTTAGGTCCTGTTTGCTCCTTGCAGATTAGAAAATTATTAAAAATGTTAATAACTTCTTTCCTTAGTGCCTTCTTTTGAGGAGTACTTAGAAAGGCTCTTCAGTGTAATGAGTTCAGTTTTCCTTCCCTAAAATGGTTTATACTTTGTCTTGAATTGCAGTTTGGGCTGTTTTTAATAGAAAGGTATTTTGTGAATTTTCAAAACTTCTTAGGTAATTGCTACCTAATCTAAACTATACAGAGATATTCCTCGTTAATCTGTTGCATGCCAAATGGCCCTTTTTTCTGAATGTTAGTGAGCCAATCTTATGTGCCCAAAGGAGCAATGTGTGGTTAAGACAGAATATAGTTTTGGCTTTTTTTATTTGAAAGCTCTAAGCTCATATAAGCACCTAAGACTTGAAATGTGCTTAAATGCAGGTTTTGGAGGCCAGGATTTTATTCCTCCTCCTTTACAGTTTTGATTGAGAGATGTATCTCCCAAATTTGTTTATTTGACAGCATAGGAAGGGGACTCCCAACTTAACGTAATACACTTAATGATGAACTAGGGTGCCTTATGTGTCAGATCCACAGCTGAAACTGCATTATGACTGTCCTATTTTACTGACAGTGACAGCTTATGGAGCCCTGGCTTTCTGCTCTCTGCTAGATTTTGCTTCTGGGCCTCCCTCCCAGGTAGTCACTGCTGCACAAGTCATTGAGTCATTTTGCTGTCTCTCTGCCCTCCTCCACCTCGTACGTGCTTGCACAATTGAGAAGGGAGTAGAGAGGCAAGAACCTGCACCAAAAGATTTGGTCATCAAACCACATCCTAAAAACAGTGTGGTAACTTTAGGTGTTTCTGGGTCTTTATATGTTGCCTTCTCTGAAAGACCAGCAGAGCTAGTAAATGTATTTTTAAAGAGCAGCTAATCAAACTGGAGATTGCTTATCTGAAAATCTCAAAGCTAGTACAACTTTTATTTGTAAAGCAAAAAGAACATAGGTTGTAACAAATGCAACTTTGTGAGTGTAGTGCAGCTGCTGTCTCATTCTGAGAAAATTCACAGCCGTAACAATTCCCTGTAATTCTTTTGTTTTTATATCCTTCTGCAATGAGGATGTTAATTGAGGCTGCTGTGGGTCGTTTTTGGACACTAGAAACTGGCATGAGACAAAGTCTCTTTCTTTACAGAATATGCAGCTGTTGGATGAGAATAATCTTGTTATGTTTTACGCTGTACTTGAAATCTATAGGTGACAGATTGCTTGGTTCTTCCCCCCCCCACGTTGGGGTGCATCACTCCTTTCATTTCTGAGTGCAATTCTGGGGGGGAACCCCACCTAAAAAATATCAGTCGTCTCAGGTATTTATGAATTTTCTGTGTGTTCCTGTAATGAAACTTACTGCTCTGCTTTTTTCTCTCCTCTTTCAAATCGATGTGAACAATAGCATGGGTATCACTGCCAGCTCTGCATGGCAGATTGCATTCCAACAGGTGTGTTGTTTTTGTTTTTCTGGCATTTATTTTGCAATTTAGTATGAACATAATACTTTAGATCTGTGTTTCAGTCTAGTTCAAACAAGTTCAGCTCAAGTAGTGGTTGAGTTGTGGTTTTGATGGAATGATTGTTTGGCAAGCTTTGTCCGTAAACACTTTGGCGCTTTCAGCACATAATATTTTGGGGCAGCCATAGTGCAATTGCATAATCTTAAATTATGTGCTTTACAAATAAGAGATGTTTATAAGGATTGAATGCAAGCCTTGAGCAGTTGAAAATTTGGTGCATGAAAAAGAATCTAACTTCTTGTCAGTATCCCAGGCTTTATTTTAAAAACTTTTTTGTTCATTACATGCATAGTTCAACCTACTATGAATCTTCTGATGATACAGGAATGTGTGGGGTTTGTTTCAGGTTTGTAGGGGCTCCCTAATGAAGTATGTTGTTCATCTTTGGTTGCTAGTCTGTCATTTCAGGTGACTCATTTGTGACCCTTGTGACATTCCACACCCATCCCCTGCCCCAGATGGTGGCTAGAAAACTTTGATTTAGTAAGAGAAAGTTCTAGTAGCATTCAGGAAATGCTGAGTAGCATATGTACTGAAAAATGAGAGAAAACACTTCTTTTGATAATCTATAGTCAAAAGATCTATTATCAAAAGATCTATAATATCTTTTGATAATCTTTAGATGCTTATTAATCAAAACCATTTTACATATATCGGTTTTGGGGACTGTTAAATCTAAGCCTGAAATACTTCTAAAACTGTACCTAACAGCTTCCCCCCCCCCTTTTTTTT
Source organism: Ciconia boyciana (assembly GCF_034638445.1). Classification (NCBI taxonomy): domain Eukaryota; kingdom Metazoa; phylum Chordata; class Aves; order Ciconiiformes; family Ciconiidae; genus Ciconia; species Ciconia boyciana. Next base: position 32,315,372 of record NC_132939.1, on the reverse strand, counting down.
TTAATATGAGGGGGAAAATGTAAAAAATGGTATATTACAAGCAGTTATTTTTACAGTGCTCTACTAGCTTCAGGACTGCCAGCATTGGAGATGACAGATTTGGGGTGTTATATTAAAAAGTGTCTGATCTTCCATGGATTTGCTTCTTGAATCAAACTATAATTCTGGCCTTGATGTTGCCCTGCGGTCACAATTACATATTGCGGAGAAAAAAAATTGCTCTTAATCAGAGTTTAAAAAAAAACTTCTCTTACTAGGATTTCATCAATCCCTGTATACCATGGAAAACTATTTCCTGCTTGTGTTCATGATTTTAGCTGTCTATTTTTTTAAACCCCTCTAAGGCCATATTTGTCCATAATTTTTGTTTGTATGGAAGCTGTGCTGTTATCTCTGATTGTTCAAAAAGATAATAGAGGGAGTAGAGAAAAAGTGACAATGTGAGTGACAAACAGTAGTCAAGAAGAACCGTGGTAGATTGTATGTAGTGATTGATTTCTGTTTTGTTTTCCTTTCTAAAATATCCCAATTCTTTTCACTTGCCTTTTGATGGTGTAAAGCTGATATTTTTGGTGAATTATCCATAGTGAATTCAAGTCCCTTTCTGAAGGGTTAACAACAAATGTGAAGCCTGTTAATATGTAGATTTGCTTGAGGTTATTTTTCCATTCCTATTGCATTTATTGGCAATAGATCTCATCTAATATTTTACGTCACAATCAGTCCATCACTGTGCAAACCTTCTGTAACTATCCATGGTGACTTTCAGACGAGATTATTCTCACTAATTCTGAATCTGAATCTCAAAAACTTTTTAGCTTTGCAAAGTTTACGGAATTTCCTGTATGACAGTTTACTCCATGCTGATGCATATGTTCATGAGCATAGGTCCAAGTGTAGATACTTGAGAAAGGTTATCAGTGCATCATCCTCTTTTCTTTTTCCCCTGGTCACCATTTAAAAAAGCTTTTTGCTTCTGCTTGTCTTCCACTTCATGTTTGTTGATCAGTTATAATTTCCAGGTAATTTTTCTCTCTCTCATCTTATGAGAATTTGGTTTCTTTAAGACCTTTTGATGAGAGATCTTGCTGAGAGCTTCACCTAAACTTCCATGTGTATTCTTGAACTTTTCAGATGTATTACATTGAATAGTTTTTGTATGCTCATTACCTCCTTTAGCAAATCCTAAATGGTTGGGCTTCTCTTTATGGAAATTGGAGTGCTTTACTGTATACCTTATTGTAAAGAAAGATGATGTTTTCCTTTGAACAGGCGAGTAAAGTAAGGTGAATAATAAAGAGTATCTCTAGCAGAGCCAAAAGGCACACCTTGTAGTTGTGGCAATGGCATGAGATAACTCTGAATGCGTTTTAACCTGTTGCATTATGCTGCCTTAAACCCAAGCTGCTGCACAGTAAAACTGGAAATATTTGAAAGACACACGTTCCCTGCCAATTGTGAAGCAACCACACCCTGACTTGTTTGCTACGCTTACGAAGGTGCATTTTTAATATATTGTAAACAGTTCCTCATGGTTGCTGTGTAATAAGAAGCTGATTTAATGAAGTTTCTGAAAGGAGCAAGTACTGTAAATCTCAGCTTTACTTAACAGGTTCTTTTGTTTGAACACTAAACTGTTGAATAAAATACGCAACTGCAGTTAAGTTTAACTGTGTATGTAGTACTGCGATATAGCTGAAGCAGCTCTTTGTGCCTCTTCCCTGCGCGCAGGTGGTGGGGAAGTCTCCCGGGGTGCTGCCTTCCCTGAACCCTCTTCCTCACCCCCTCGCTGGCTGGATAAATCAGTATGCTGCAAATACACAGGTGTATTTTAGACCTGTCGGTATCCCAGTAGCTGGCTGATGGTCAGAGCTGTACTATGTAGAGAGGTGGCTAGTATGCATGTTTTGAGAGCCAGTATAGTAATGTGAAATAATCATTTGCACTAGATTTTGAGGCTATCTGAGAGGCATCATGTTACATTTCGGATAGCAAGGGGAAGATGCTCAGAATAATTCTAGTCTGTTTGCATTCAGAAGTATTTATCTGAGATTTCTAGATAACATATAGAAAAGGAAGTTTCTGTTGTCTGGGCTCTGGGGTTGCAAAATGCCAAATATAATACTTGTGAAGTAGTACATGAATGAAGTTGTTTCTGGTAGTGTCTCAAGTGATATATGTTAATTCTAGAATGATATTCTGGAAAATCACATAATAATTCTAATGTAATTAGTGTTTCATGGATGATAATGTTCTGCTTAAGTTCATTTTGCTTTTGAAAATTAATTGCAAGTACAGTATGATGCTCTGTGATACTTCTGAGATAAGTCTGTTCTTTTGTATTGCAGAAGAAAAACTATATGACTACAAGATAAACCAAACAAATCCTCCAAAGTTTCATGTTGGTATCCATAAAGAGAAAATGCTCTTTTCTGACCTGTTTTTGGGCATGAAATCATGGGAATAACAAGGACACTTACTGCTTTTAGTTGTACCCAAGAATGTGGTGTTTTGGGGTTTTTTTGGATTTTTTTTTTTTGTGGCCAGTAGCTACATTGCTTTCTACCAAAGCATCTAGTCTTTTATTTCGAGGTGGTTTTATAGTTAGTTAGAAAATAGCGCCTGATGGAGAAAATATGTAAGGGTTGTTTTCTCAAGATGTGCTCATAATTGTTGCTCAGTAGTAGAATAAGGAGATCTTTGTAATATAATAATGCTTCTTTTGTTGTTGTGTAGGTTCGTGTGGTATTTCTTTTACCAGTCTTGTTACCTTGAAATGAATTCTTATATCCCAAATCGTTGTTGCAGATAGTCAGCAAGCATACATTTTTGGTTTTGAAGTTCTTTGCTGCTTTAAGGGATCAGTCAAACTTTTTTTGATGGCAGCTCAAGTGCTAGAACACAAAATGGCAGCTTCCATAAAAATGTGCGAGCTCATTCAGCTGCTGTGAAGTGACCAAATGTGGTTCTGTCTGAAGCCTGGAGAAGATAGGAAACTGTCTAACTGGACATGTCGTTCTTCTGTGCACTTGAATGCCTTCAGTTTACCTGCTTTATGTTTTGATTACTACTTGTTCTTTGCTACATTTCATACCCAGGTAGGTCCTGGGACTCTGCTGTATGTAGTTCAACAGATGGTAGTTTAGAAGAGTTGGTGGTTTCAGCATCTAACAATCTGCCTCAGCTTTCATAAGATGAGGTGGTCTGCAGGTAAATGATAAATCTACCTACAATACTTGAATATTTTAGTATTATGAAAGTGTGTGTGTGTGGGGGAAACCCCACCAAAAAACTTTTACAGATGCGTTTCCATAATTAAATACTAGCTCTCTTGTATCTACCTTTTATTTTGAAATTGATGCTTATAAGTTTCTTAAGATATTTATTGCCACTGACTTGCTCTGCTGATGCTAATTGTTAGTGAAGACAACTTGTGAACAGGGAGGTGACACGTAAGCCGCAAGCTGACCATAAAGAACTGAAAATAATCTGTGAATTAACTACTTCAGCCAGGAAGTTACTGGGAGGCAAAATGGTCCCTCCAAAGTACCTGGCTGCAATTATTTCTTGAAACAGAACAGCTTTAGGTAATCTGGGAGAATATGAAATTTAAGAAGTTACATGCTATTCCTGGATTTTGAGTAAAGCCCTACTATCATTGATGAATATTTACTGTATTTTCATATGCACAAAATCCCCCACCTTCTCCCCTGTTATAAAGAGCAGTACTACTTTCTGCTATTTATTGCTTGTTAAACGTTGCAGGAGGAAGTATAGAGTGTGATATGACTAACCTACATTATAAGTAGTTAAAACCATAGCTGTATAGTGGTTCTTCACTGATAAAAGAACAACTTAAATGTATTTCTCTTTGTTGTAATTAGCTTAATGTAAGTAATTACATTTCCGTTACACTTCTGTTTTTAAAACTCAGATTATTGTAGAAGCAGTATTATCTCAGTATGCCATGTTAGTGTGTGTAATGGGCTATAATAAGAAAACAAAATTCTTCTTGGATATAGTTTCAAAATTAGACTTTTCTTAGCATTTGGAGTTTTGTGTGCCAGTGAAGAGATTTCAGCAAGCATTTGTAGATGAGGAAGACATTAGTTAATGGATTTGGGAATAAAAATATTTTGAAATGGATTCTGGTAATCTGAGGCATCCCTGACACATTCAGGAAAACAAATAAATATAATGTCTGTACATTTTAATTGTGGATGAGATCAAGCCTCACTAGATAAGTGATCATGGCAGTTGAAACTACATGGGGTTTAGCATTGGAGTTGAATCTCTGTGGGCTGCCTGGTGCAGAACAGTGTATTTATTTAATGAATGGTTCTATTTCTGAACTTCCCTTGGCAAGTTGCAGTTGGCTAGTGAGGTTGAAAGGTTTTAGTGTAACAATTTTTATCTTCTAAAACTGCATATTAAATTTTAGGGATAGCTTGTAAGAATCTGAAATTGGGAAGTTAGTAAAACAGAAAATAGTGTTTCTTCAAAATGTTTCTTCAAATGTTTCTTCAAAATGTTTTTGAAGTAGTCCACTTATGGAAAAAATTATAAACACATAAAAATCATAAAACTTGAAGCCTGCTAAGCATATATGACTCTTCATCTCCACTGATAATCAGGAACAGCTCTGATATTTCAGCATCTCATCTGTATACTCTACTAAGGCTTCCTGACTTCTTAAGAAAAGCAGCATTGTATTCTCAGATTCCTGGAAAGGTTTCATTATCAGATGGATTTAAAAGCAAAACTTTGTTGCCATAACCAATTAATCTGCCAAAGATTATTTCTGTTGTTGTTTTTATTGTACTCCATAACAAATTATTTTGAGATCAGTACTGGTAGTAAGAATTCCAATTTTAGACTTGTTTCATTTTTTAGACTTTGCATTTCTAGGGTAGGTGAGGTTTTTTTATTTGAAACTTTGAAATGGTTGTAACTAACAGCCTCACAAAATTTTTTTCTTATTTCTGAGGGAGAATTTTCAAAGATCTTTTAATCTTGAGTATGCAAGTAGTTGAATGATTTGTTATAGTGATTTTTATTTACAATTGTACATTTGCTCTGATGAATGTCTTAACTCATATTTTGCCAAATACAAGTTATTTTATTGTTGCCTTTTGTTAAAAATGGCTTTTCACTATTTTTTAAAAAAAATATAACCCATAAGCAGAAAGCTGATCTCACAAAAAAGTGTTATGACCTTTTAAGTCCACTTGTTGCCACAGCATAATTGCATGCAAATATACAGTTATTTACACAAGGAAGTTCTGAGTTGATGAGAGCTCTACGTGGATAACGAGCAGAAGACTGTTTTAATGTGTCATACAACTGTGGTGATGTATGCTGTGAGCTTTCATTTATTGCCCTAGTTTATCACTGCCTGCCTTCCCTTTGTGGGGAACACAGTCCTACATTTTGCATGGTAATTTTTTTTACTTTGCCGTGTAGGGTAGGGGTAGAAGATGTTTCGGAGCCAAATAGTTTGATCCAGATTCAATTAGCTTATAGGTACGTAAAAACCAGATACAAATTTAAAACAGCAAAGTTCAATTAACAAAGAGAATGTGTGTGTGTGTGTGTTAAATTTTTTTTTAATTTTTTTTTCTACTGGTTTCTAGAAGAATGATAGGAACAAGAAGTAATGCAAAACAGCGGGATAACTTGTTTCACGTGCTAAACATTATTCCACCAAGGCCAGCTTCTACATTATTATAACCATGTATATTATTATAAGCATACATAACAATGTATTTTATATACGTGTATATGCATATTTCAGAGTGCTTATGGTCTTCATACTCAAGAAAAGAGTTGCTGCAGATGGTACCTATAAAGATTATTTACTCTCATGTCTGGTTAATGAGTCTATTTCATCAAACAAGTCCGTTAGTTCCTGAAAATAGTATCTGCTCATAGTAATCTGAGTAGCAAAGTCCATCTAATAGCTTGAGCTATGAGTTAAGCTTGCAGCTGCGTGGAAGTACTGGATTTCAGGGAATCAGCTTTTGAGGAGTTGGGGAATAGAAGATGGTGCGTCTCTTACTGTGTTTTGTTCAATGTTTCTATACACTGCTACTAATGGTCCTGTCGAAGTATGTAGGCAAAAGATGAGCTGAGCTGAAAAACTTTTATCACTTACTATGCATTTATAAGGGGAAAAAATTAATGCACAGACCTCCGGTGCTGTTCGTTCTTTCTTTCTGCTCAAGATACAAATCCTCATCTGTTTCCAATGTCAAAGAATAGAGAAAGAGCTTTGAAAGCAATAATTACTTGAAGGCATGTGAGAGAGATCTTGCACTGGAATCTTCAGCCTATTTTTGCTTATCCTGTCTGTGAGTGGTTTCTGTATTTTCTCCATTCTTTAGTGGTTTCTTCCAGTTAAAATTGAAGTGTGGGGCAATACAAACTCTGTAAATTCTTTCTTTTGAATTACAAGGCCTTTGAAGACTTTGGTTACTCATCAAGAGAAATGAATTTTAAGAGTATGAATTCTGATGCTTGCATACATTTTATATACTAGGCTTCACTTTGGGGCAATATTTTACTGGCATCAGTCACTGCATAGCACAGAGCTGCCTTGTGAGGAGCACTGACTTCTTTGTAGCCTGCCAAGAAGTGTATGTGGGTTGGCAGCATGAACGCCATCCTTTGGATGAAATTTTTTGATGCCAGGATTAAGCCACAAAAAGTGGAAGGAAAAAACAATACTGAGACTGTTATTAAAAAAAAATATTTAAATAAGTTAGTCTTTCAGTATAGAAATGCTGAAAAATAAAAGCCAACAGTTGCTTGATGTTTCTTCACATTTAGACACTTTAACCTTTTCCAAAACATTTTGAAATTTGTGGATGATTTCTTTCAAAAAAAAAAAATAAAATCAAGCATTTCAGTAGTGTACTGAGCAAGCAGGAAATTTTGAAAGTGAATGTTATCTAGTTCTATTAAGTTCTTTGGCTACTGTCTTTAAGTAGAATTCTAGAGTTATTAGATGCTTTGCAATTCAGCGTTTGGTTTCCAATCTCAAGAGGGAATAATACTAAAGTCATTGCGTTCCTCGAGCCAAAGTTTTGTGGTAGTTGTATAATGCACTTACAGTTTGTGAGCACAAAAGATGGGGTGAAGGGCAAATCGTGTAAGTTATTTCATGAATGCAATGGGATTTGAAATGTCTGAGAATATAATGTTTTCATTAAATATCCCATTTCCTCCTACATAGTTTTCCAGTACAGATTCTGATTTCCCTAGTGGAAATGCATTGTTCTGAAACCATGAGCAAAAAAGTAATTTAGCTAAAATTTGGCGAAGAGTCCTAAAATTAAGTTTAAAAACCTGTATTGAAAATGAGATCTGATCTTTGTGGTATGTTACAGAACTGACTGATTCCAGACCTTCTTTAAATGTGCATCGTGTTCAAAAGGCAACTCCCACAGCGCGTGCAGTTGGAGAACGTCCTGTGTAGTTTTGGTTTCAGCCAAAGATAAACCAGGATCCCATGCGTAAGGTGAGGCTTTGTGGTGGAGGCAATGTAAAATTGCGCTGCTGCTACATAATTTCCTTCTGCTGAAGCATTCTACTTCCTTTCTTGCAATAGTACTAATATATTGGCATATAGACAGACAGTGAATCAGGTCAGCTCATGAATCTGCACAGACTTGCTTTTTTTGACTTTTTTTTTTTTGCTTCTCGGCCAGAGCAGCAAAGTGATCCAACTTGCTGCTTGCTACGTACTAGTGTGGACACAAGGGAGGATTGAAACTGTGTGGTTGAGACACAGCATCTTCTGCCAACCGATGCAGTGTTGGATGGTCTTAATGCAGTTGTGAAATTTCAGTATTTTACTGCTTATGGTGTCAGAATTTTGCTTTTGCATATCTTCTTAATATAGTAAAATAACCTAGCTATATAAAAATTAAACCTAATTAGTTTAACTGTATTCTGAAATCTTTTTAGAAAAGTTTCCAGCTTCTGAATAGCTCTTTTCCTTCCTTCCTTTTTCTCCTTTATAAAAACAATCTGAACTATTTTCTGCAGTTTCATTGCATCAACTTCCTTTCTGTGTCTGATCATTATTTCCAGAAAGCAGAGAACTATAACAGGTTAGTGTGTTTTTTGATTTTAAAAAGTTCATCAGACAAGAAAGCGCTGTATAGCTGTTAGGGACTATGCAATTAAAGTTAAAAAGTAAAAAGTATGTTTTTAATTTTAAACTAGTGATAAACACAGCATATCATCCCAAAAGAGATCTATTATTTTGTGCTGATGACAGTGTATTTCTGAGGGAATGTATTCAAGTAAAAGTAATGTAAAAGAATTGTATCAAAATCATAATCGCTTTTGAAAAGCATAGAGCATTTTCTGCGTATTCTTTATTTTTTTCATGTTCCTGTTTGGTATTTTGTTTTGCTTGCTATACCTCCTAAAAGATTACTGTATTACACCTTCCCTAAACACTAAATGTTGCTTTTTATAAAATGCATTGTGTAACTTGTTTGTTCCTTGGCTTCCTTATGAAAAGGATGTCCTGTATTTGTTTACATTTGTGGACTGCCATACTTTGTTGTCAATTTTGTGAATGCCGTTGCATTTAGTGTTCTCATGCTTTTTACCTTATGATAAAAAGACTTGATGATAGTTATTGGACTGTTCCTTATTACAGATGGTTTGAAATGAGAGCTAAACTTAAAACTAGAAGTAAGTGTGAAGTTAGCAAATCTCTGAAATGAGTAGTGTGTTAGACTGGGGGGAGGGGGGGGTTGTGTGTGTTCAGAATGGGCACGCATCGGCTGCGGAAAGAAAGGTGTAAAGCAGACAAAAACTCACAACGTGTAAGTACTGTTAAGGGAAGGAGGCTCTTGTGTAGGGGCCCTGGGTGACCGGGGCAGCAGGCACAACTGTGTTGCTGTAATATTGGATGTGCATCCGCCTTCTTTCCTGTTTATATTCTTAAAAAAAGGTAATCGGGCTGTTCAGTAGAGGTTCTTTTAGGCACCAGGTATACTCATTTGGAAAGTAAGAATGGCAGAATGTCTCTGGGTTTGTGTCATTTTCCCTATGCCTTGCTTCCAAGTGGGTGGTTATCAGGAAATCTTGCAGTCCTGTGTCTGGTAGAGATAAGAGTAAAGCATGAGTGCTGGGAAACAGTTTAAGTCACTTAAGTGAAATTTAACTTGAGATGCAGCTTTAGAAAAAATGGCCATATGCTGAAAAATGTCAACACATGTTCATAGAAATGAGTAATTATGAAGTGGAACTTGACTTAGTCTCCCTTAATGTTCGTATTCATTTAGAAAAAGTAATTGTATGTTTTTTAAAGTAAATTGCTAAAGTTTGTTTGTCCAGCGCTTTAGATAACCAAATCTTGGGGCTGATACAGAATAGCACATTATTGGGCTGTGAAATAGAAAAGATGGGGATGATTTCTAAATGAATATGCTAAAAATAATTTTCCAGAGTGTAGACATGAGTGCTACTGTGAAGATGGTGCAGATGCTCATAATTGGATTATTGAACATGATTTATTCTTAGCCTATTTAAAAAAATGGCAATGAAATGTGCTCAGTTACTGGTGTTGAATGCACTGTTGCATTAGGAATTCAGTTTTGTCTTTCAGTTTAGGAGCATCTAGGCCTTTAGTTTGTCACAGAGCTAAAAGGACTAAAGTGGCTTTTGGATGGTGTGGCACAGACAGGGCTATATCCAGTGTTAACTGGCCTCTGTGTTGGTGTGGAAGGGTGCTAGCTGCTCTCTTTTTCTTTTTTCTTTTTTCTCCCAAAGTATTCATAACAGACCATTTGCTGTGAAAGCTACTGCCTGCTTTGGAACTGGAGGCAAGAGGTTTGTCTTTGCGTAGTAGCTCACTCATAATTGAATGTTGGTATTTTCTACAGGTATTGTGAGACTCTACCTGCAAATAGGTAAGGAGCAGTGAGGAGTGACAGAAGGACTGGATGTTTAGGCTTGTTCTAAGATGCTTGTGTTCATAAATACTTCTTGTTTCCTTGGGTTTCTCATGGCTTATCATGTTTTAACTGCATTTTGATTTATTATAAAAAGTATTTCTAAAATCTCAGTTGGCATATTGTATCTTCAGCTGCAATGCTAGCTATTTAATAATAGCTTGGACTACAGTGTAATGAATGTTGTAAATATTATTATGCGTTTTTTGAAGTTTTATTAATTTGTTCACCTTCTTTGTCAGGTCACCATAAAGAAAAGGGTGTTGCCTTTTAATTTTAAGTTTAATATCTGGTAAATTACTTTTAGGCATGTGGTTCTTTTTAAAGTATAAAACATTATAGAATGGTGAAAAGGGGGGTTTGTCTCTACAGAGCTTTATTAGAGACTACTTTCTGCCTGTCTTGAGAAAATTTTATGAAGGTGGGAGGGTTGATGTGAAGTGGTTTGAAGTGTTGGATACTTTCATTAGCGTTACCCTACAATTCTTCATCTTACACCTTTGCGCAGGTGAGAAAGATGTCTACACCTGTTGGTGCATGCCATCGCAGTATGACTTCTCAGATTCTCAGAGAAAAACACCGTATCGAGACAGACCAAAGGTGGCTTTGAGAAAGGCCCTGTGGTTGTCCCCCACCAAATAGTTCCCCCTCCCCATCTTCCCAGTTTCAGCCGCAGGGATTGTGTGAGTGCCGTCTGTCTGAGATAGGCTGGCGTGGCTCTTTGCCTAACCTGCCTGGCTGATTTTGCCCTTAGTAAGTCAGGTCTCACCCGTATCATCCTTGGCTGTAAGCAAGTGGTTTGGGATATTAATATCTCCAGCTAAACTGACCGTGTACAAAACAAGTTTGCCGGGGACCTGGATTTGCACGGTGAGGTTTGGTTAGGTTTTTCCTCTCCTTTTCTGCCTTGAGTCGGTGGTTCTTCAAAAGCCTGCTCTGTAGGACACAACATGACAACCAAGGTGTCTCTTATTATATGCAGAGGTGACAATAGCATGTCTAAGGAAGACAGCGAAGTGCCTTGTTTTCAAAAGACAACCTTCGTCTACTACTGCTTTCACATGAGGGGATGGATTTGATGTTCCCAATTATTCATTTTATGTAGTGTTAATTGATTAATATTAGAGTGGTTCAGAGAATGGTTTGGGTTGGAAGGGACCCTTAAAGGCCCCAAATATTCATCAGAATATTGCTGAAATGGAGCCTGGGTTTGTTGTACAGGCGTTCTCATTGTGGTGTGCTTTCAAGGAAAGGAAGGGGCTGAAATCTTAACTTTCTTTTCAATGAAGCTAGTGTCCTTTGTGGCACATTTCGTTCCTACAAATCTTAGTGTGCATTGCTGGGCTCGAGCGCTTCTTTTAGCCAGACTGGTTTTTAGCAGCACTGTTGTTCAGATGTAATTAGAATGCTTTGTGTAATATGCTTTGGTCCTAATACAAAGAAAACCCTGCAGCTTATTTGAAGAACAGTTTCTCTGCAGTTAGATTGGTCTGGTAAATAGTTTTAAAGTGTGTGTTTAAATGTATATAGTAAATGTTTTTAGAGCTCTCTGAGGGAGACCAGAAAGAACACCCAGGTGAGTGCCAGGCAGCACAGCAGCACGGAATAGATACACAGGTTCTGGTTGAGACATGGCGTTGTCTTGGATCAGGTCCCTGTCTGTGACTCTTCTTTGTTTGGAAAGATGGAAAACTACTATTTCTTTTATAGGGCCTAACTAGATGTTTGTGAAAAGCTTTGAGAAGCTTTTGATTAACGACTGTATGTAATATGTGATTATATCATACAGAATAATAGAGGGTAGGAGGAGAAAAATTGGCAATGTAATTCTCACAGCATTGTGAAAACTTAAGGCTTTGTTCTTTTCAAATGCTGTCTTTACATTTAAACATCTTTTCTTCTGCTGCTTCCCCCTAATCTCCAGCTCCTCCAAAACAAGAAAGAAGCGTATCTACCTTTTAATAAAAGGAGGAAGAAAAAGTGTAGGGCATCTGTGTGCAGTTTTGGCTAGGTGTTGGTTTTTTTTTTTTAAATTTAAACTGTTTTTGCCATATTCTGCTTTTACCAGCATTTGCAGCTGGTATATAGCAACTCAATCCATGAAAACTTACTGCTTTTTTTCTTTTTTTTTTTTCTTTTTTGCTTTTTTAAAGGCACCGGTAACTGATGAAATAGTTCGCTTGCAGGCTTTTCAGTACCAGTTGCTTAACTTCATACAATTGTAGAGCAATACTCTGTCCCTCTAAGTTTAAAATTGAGTGGATATTGGTTTTGAACCTCGGACACTGATTCCCCCCCCCCCCTGTTTTTTCTGGTCTTCATTTACCACGGTAACCTCTTGGCTGGAGTTTTTTAGTCGCTCTTGCCTTTAGCATGCACCCAGCTGTTTGTTGCAACAGAAAAGGAGTTCCTAAGCAGGCTCATCTGAGGAGCTGGCAGCTGTGGATGACAGAACCTGGGCTGGGATTGGGGAAACTTGTTGGGGGTGTGGTGGAAAGACTTGCTTGGGAGGGCCAAGGACACTGCACTGCAGAAGCTTAGAAAAGCAGCAGCCAAATGGAGATGGCTGCTCTGCCATCCATCATGTGCCACAGGGCAGTGAAGCGGATTTGGTAAATGTGCTATCTGAAATAAGAGTGGGTGGAATTCTTCTTGAAGAACTTTTGTTTCTAATGTTTTGGCGTTTAAAAAAAAAAAAAGGGAACCCAGTAGGTGCAAATAATATGCTGGAGGCAGAAGCCAGTGGGAGAAGTTAGAAATTTACCTACCAAGGTCCTGACCATGGAGTACTTCCCTCAGCAAGAGTTCAGCAAGAGAAATAACATGGTTTGTCAGCTGAATGTAGGTGGCTAGCAAGCATTTAATGTGCATGCTAGCATTTTTTGTCAGTAGTAGTGCTGGAATATAATGAAAAACAGTAATAATGGAGAACCATCACTTTTATGGCAGCTTACCTGTGGGAGGCTTGTGATGAACAGAAGACTTTTCAGAAGTTTTGTCATCAGGGTAGTTTGAGAGAAGAAACAGGTTGCTTTGGTAGAAATATTAACTTATTCCCAAAAGGTCTTGTTTTTAATCTTTTTAAATCCTAAGTTGGTGCCACTGAGCAATAAATTCTTGCTTTCTCCAAGAAATTTGCCTTTGTGTTTGTGAGAAATACATAGCAATATTACTTTTTATACTGTATTTAAACAATGTCTTTGTAGTGGGTGAAGAAATGAAGCAGCTCAAGTATATGAACCTCTTGAAAAAAAGAAAAAACCCCAAAACCAAACCCTTCACCTTCTCCCTTAGCACATTAAAATTTTCTTTGTCTGAAGTGAAGCTCATTTTGGTTGAGTTGCTAAACATTCAGCTCCATTACAGTGGCACAGTTTCACAGACTGTTTCTCAGAGGGAGTTTGGGTAAGGGTAGAAATTCTATAACCTAAACATGTATTGCGGTTGAAGCGGAGGCCAGTAGGCAGTTGTAGATTGTATTTTGGCCATGTGATTTAGTTCACAAAAATCTAAATTAGAGGATTAGACTTATGTATATGTATGAAAATGTTTCATTGGTATTTTAGGTTTGTCTGCACTCTTTCTTCAGAGTGTTAATAGCACTTAAAATTGTTAAAAATTAATTTAGCATGCAAGAGACACCATTTAGCTGGAAGAGACACCATTACCCTTTTTTCCAGAAGATATGACTCCATTATGTTTTATGTGTCTGGCAATACTTCTGCAGGCCTTTATGGTATGAAGAAGATGTAAGACACCTTTCCACTTGTTTGGGATATATAAATTCCAGTACATAGAATGTGGGGTAAACATTTCTTTTTAACAAGGAAAATGAGTGGTGAAACAAGAATTTTCAAGTAATTGCAGAAAATAAAATGCAAGATGCAACAAAAAGGAGGAGATTGTGAGGAAAGTGGAGGTAAACTAGACCGTAAAGGTATGGCTTGAACTGTTGTAAAGAAGGCTTTACATTCAGAATCTCTTTCAGGTTGTGACAACAGGGCAACAGCAGCAACAGGGTTTTTTCTCTTGAATGAACTCCAAACCTTCCTTAAAGCCTGTCCATTATATTAGTAACAGGGTGTCAGGACCTGCTGTTTCTGCTATGCTATCATTCTTATTGCCTGCATGGTTAATGGGTTGAGAGGGATGTAGATTTCTTTCAGGTGAAAAAGGATTCCATGGTAGATTCACATTTTAATAAATTTAAAATGTATTCTTTGTTGCAGTAGGACATGGACTGCTTTTTCTTAATGATCAGTACATTCAGCTGTGATGGATTCAATCTACTCCTGGTGGAACTGAAAAACGGAGTGCTCAGTTGTGAAAATATATAAGTTTTCTATAGTAAGGAAATCTTGGTCAGTGGCAGGACAATGTTTACTGTAATTACAGAAGACAAAAGGCATATTCATTCTGGATGAAAGATTTGGCTGATATGTTGGAATTGATGTATACAGAGACCAACAGTAATTACCAGCTCATATTTCAAGTCATTGTACGATTGTCAGTGATGCCAAAGTTCAGAGGCTGGTGGCCAAGAGGCAATTAGAAGTTTATCACTTACCATTTCATTGGGTTAGCTTTCTACCTTCTTCCTGACTCTCGCTATTTTTAAAACTATAACAGTAATAAATTATGTGAAATTAAAATACTTTATCCACCTGTTCATTTCCATTATAAATCTTGGCTTCTTTGCTCCATGCCTTTTCCTTTTCTGGGAAACAAACAAAACCAAGAAGTTTTCATATAAGCTTTATTTAGTTAACTAACAGAGATACAGTGCTGAAATTTAAGTGTTGAGTTTTGTCAATTAACATAGTCAATATTGCTTAAGTCTAGCTGATGTTAGTGTAACAAAATGATTCTGTACTGCACTAGAAACAAATTAGTTGCAATTATTTTCGGCTGGGATGAGTCCAGGTTAAGCAGAAGTAAGACAATGGACAGAAAATACAATATCACCTGTAAATTATTCACAGTCTTAGCAATTTTAAGGCAAAATTTGCTTTGGATTATTTGCACTTTTTTCCCTTCATGAAGTTCAACAGAAGCAACATATTTGATAAAATGGTAGGAGAAAATGCACTCTGTGTGCATCACCTACTTGACAAAAGACCACAAACTTCAGTTTGGGCAGCAGTGATGTCTTCGGGCAATGTTATAAAACCAGGGAATGAAACCAGTAAGGTGCGACAGAAGAATCGTTCTTGTGTAATGATGAAGTCATAAGGTTTTAAAACTGAATTGTTTATACTGAAAGGCATGCTTCCTTGTAAACTTGAGCAGTTTCGTAGGCCAAAATTCACGTGTACCAAATAACGCCAAACAGGCCTTTTAAAAATGAAATGTTTGTTACGTGTTAACAGGGAAAGACTAGCTTTTCCCCATGAGCAACGTGGGTAGTATTAATACAATTTTAATGTGCCAATTTTCCTCTTCACTGTTAGAAACTTTCTTGGGCCCACTTGGAAATGTTGTTACTTCTTTTTATTTCATCTTGTAGTCTTGCCATGTTTTGAAATTGAGAGTTAATATTAATATTGCCATCTTTTAAAAAATGAATCTCTTTATTAAACTCCAGGCCCCGAGTGCTAGTCAGTTGCAGCTACTATCAGAACAAAAGCCTGAGACTCAGCGGAGTCTGGGAAACATTGCATTTGTGCCCTCTGAAAGTAAGTCAGAAACTTTCTGATTTTAAAAATGACCTATCAAAAAAAAAAACCAAACTGTGGAAGCTGGGCTTGTGCAGTTTTAACTTTCTGCTCTGAAAACCATTGCTGCTTGCTTTTTTATAAATTTTTTTTTTAACCCTGCGTGTGTGAGCTTTGTATGTGTTGGTTCCCTTTTTCTTTACAGATATGTGCTTTGTGGAGTCTGTCAGGTTTTACTTCTAAGTGATATCAGAGAGGCCAATATATATCTATTATCTACAAGTAACAAGCTCCATTATGAGAGAATTAGAAAACCCCTCCATAAGCGCTCCTCCAGTACCTCCTCTTTCCCCGTTCCTCCCTTCTCACGGCGTTAGCCTGTGTCTGACTTGGCACTGCGCAGGTCAGCTAAGCCACTGGAGAGGTAACCCAGAAGGACGGGGCATGGAGGGGAAGGAAGTTGTCTGTCAGGCTACAGCTTGTGGCGATAGCAGACTATTAGGTATTGTGGCTTGAATTAATCTGACTTCATCTCTTTAGGGATGTGTTTGTGGATTTAACTCATGATGTTTCATTCAGATTGGTTCTTTAATGTCTTCTCCAAGAGAGTGTGGTAGAAACGAGCACTGAAGACACTGTGAGAAGAGGGAATTGCACTTCTCTCTCATGGTGGGAGCTTGAAAACTTGGGGATCTGGTGTTAACTTTGCTTCAGTTGTTACGGTTCACAAATATCTGAATATTGCTAAATCTTGCTAGTTTGTTTATTTTTTTACATATATGTATGCATGTATAAAAATGCCATAACTTCAAGGAAATGCCACCTGCCTTCATGGCACCAGGGCTAGCAGAGTATTTTGTGTAACTCTGAGATGGTGTGAGAAAACTGTGCTGCAGCAGTGTAACTGTTAAACTCTTTCACTAGTACTTTGATTGCCTGTTGTTTCATTCGCTATCACTTGGCCAAATGACTGCCAGCTGGGAATTATTTTAGTTTCTTATTTGCCAGGCAATAGAGCCTTATAGAGGGGGGCTGTGTGGGAGATGGCGGTGGGGAGGGAAAGTCTTTGTGGAGCTGAAATATATATATTCAGAAGTTCAAAGAATCACTTTTTGTAAGCGTAGGCTAATCTGTTGTTTTCCTGGAGGGTAACCTGGCTTTCTCTAGTTAAATGCAATTAGCCAACAGTGTTTATGAGGATAAGCTCAAAACAATATGAAAGTTATATAGCTCTTTTTAAGGTTATTTTCTGATGCTTATCTTAAACTGTGGAAGCACGTAGTCTTTTTTTTTTTTTGAGCCTCTTTAAAAATACGTTCTCCCACTTCTGTCAAAGTTTGTGTGTGAACAGTCCCAGTGTGGAGTAAAAAGCCTGAAAGATAAATAGGACAGCTGCTACTTAGGGCAGAAGGGAAAAAATGCGCTTTATAATTCTTGCACACATTTAAAAATGGGTTCACTGGGATTTTTCACTAATTAATTTTGTAAAGTAATTTGGCCCTTGGGATAATTTTAGGGGGTTGTAAATACTCAGAGTATTGGAGTTGAAAGAACATTTTTCATGTGTTTGCAGAACTAATTCATTAAATGTTCTCCTGACAGTTAATTTTTCACATCGTGAATGGTGGTCATAATCAATATCTTGCCTTTCACACCTACTCTGCTGCACCCTTTTTGGGGAAAAAAACCCCCCACATCTGAGTTGGAATAATAGAGATGAATTGAGGAAGCCTCGCTGAGAAATTGTATACCAGTTGTTGGGAAATAAATGTTTTTTTTATTCTTTTGTGCCTTTCTAAGAAAAAAAAATACAGTTAATTGGCTGGATGATGAAAGAACAGTTTTCTTGTTTCTTGAAAAAAATACTCAAATTTTGAGTAGTAGAACAGAGTTTGATTAGAAGATCTGTTATAACTGATTAAAGGTGAGATATTTGCATATAAAAAAAAAGTTAGCAATATCTATTTTGCTAGGGAGTTTAGAAAGGAGTCTGTTGGTGTTCGAGTGTGATGCTTCCCAAGAAGAGAGCAGAATCATCTGAACTTCTTCTGTATTTCTTATTCCTGTTCTTTTTCAAACTACATATGTAGAAATAGGTGCTGTCTCTTCAGAGGACTGTTGGATGTACTGAATGTATTGCAGTCCTGCTGCATCTTTTATTTTCTGGGGAAATGTTAGCTCTGAAGAAGTTCACCTTCAGGCAGCATGAGGAGTTGCATGGCATTTGATCTCCTGGTGGCCCTGGACTGATCATCCTGTCTCCCTCCGCGCCCCCCCCCCCTTAACTTTAGATGTAGTCAGGAGACATTAAGGACTTGAATGTTCTGCCTGAATGTTAGCAGCAATATTTGTTGGTATTTATCCAGGGATCATCCTCAAAGGGAAAATGAGGCCACCGACTGCTGCTGGTATGGGAATTGGGCTGTGAGCTGGAGCTGCAGTGATTCTTGGCAGCCAGGGCAGGGGATGGCACTGTCCTGCAACGTGGTCCGTTCGGGCAGCGGTGCTTGAGGAGCACCAGGTCACACTGGTGAGGTAGCTCTCGGGGATGCCTTGAATTAGCCCCAGGTAAATTCCTTTGTAACACTGCTCCTGGTGTGATTACAAAGTTGATTTGGTTTGGTTTTTACCATCATCAAGCAAGGATGGGTGCAGTAGTTTGTCTTAGGTTGGTGGAAAACACTTCTGAGCATTGCTGGAGTGGAGGGGGCTTAAAACCGCTGAAGCTATGAATTTTGTCGTTTGGAGCAGATTTCCTTCACTGGTGGGTAAGGTCTTTTTAAAGTCACTTCCAGAAATTGCTGTCGCCTGCCTGCATTGCTGTGTGTGTATCTGAGTCTTTTCTGGATCAGGTGTGCGTTACTAGGGAGACGATGAATTCCTGCGCTCTGACTGCAACGGCTTAAACCAACTGAAACATAGGGATTTGCGTACTGCATAATTAAATGATAACTTTACAGAATTTATGCAGATGAGATAGAAACAAGCAATCCAAACAAGGTGTTGCACAATTGAAAATGAACTTGTACATCCTTAACTATATGGCATCTTTCCCTCTGGCAGAGACAACGCCGTTTCAATATTAATTGCCTAATGCTTGCAGTATGACAAGTACTTTAGGTAATTATCTCAGGAACTGGCTTTGTTTTTGCTGCACCTAATACAAAGTAGGTCCTATTTTGATTTAATTTGTTATGCAGTATGGTAATAGAAGTATTTAATAGTGTTTAATTCTTACTGTGTGTGCTTTAAAATCACAATCACAGGGAATTTTTATGTCCCTTGAGGAACATTTTGATACTCTTATTCCTGAAATCTAAGTAGTGTTTCACAATAAAATCAAACACTTTATGCTACACCCTGTATTTCATGTAGCTGCTGTTCCTGAGCATGGTGTTCACATTCCTTAATTGCTCTGTGACTATTCAGATATAACTCTTGTACCCTTTGCTGTCTAAATCATCTTGATGGTGGTGGGGTTTTTTTGTGGAAATCTGTATGGTATGGCATGTCAAACCATTAATTTACCATCTGACTGGCTGAAGACAGACTGCCTTTAGACAGTGAGGTGGCATAACTTGTTATATGAGATTTTCGTAGCTCACCAGAAGAGAGAATCATGATGTGATATATTTATGCATGCACACATCCTTCTTCTGGTGTTTGCCATTGTGATTATATAAAATGTGTTTCTTGGGTTTCATCAGCACATCGAGGGGGAGTTGGGCACTTCATTGCTGCTGGATGGATTTGACTAATAGCCAAGCCTCTCTCGGGGAGGGACCTGCAAGCTAAGCTGCTCAAAGTTGAAAGCAAATCTTTCCTCTTATTTCTGAACTGACATCTGAAAGAAATAAGATTAGCTGGCGCTTCAGCCCTGTTTCATGGATTTTTAAAAACAGAATGAATGAAGGAAATCCCTCCTTGAACCCAAAGCTCCATAAAAAGATTCTTCTCAAATAACACATTATCCTTGCTCTTTCTATTCTGTGCTTTAATGGTCAAGGTGAAGGTAGAAATGCTGAATGAAATGGCCATTTAGTGTATTTTTTTCTCATACCCATGGGAACAAGAGTTTATACAGTAAAATTAATTTCACTTTTTTCAAGTAAGATATTCATTGGTTTCAGTAATTCATTTGAAAATGGGAAATAACAGTATAGATTTTTAAAAGGGGAATTTGGTGCTCGAAGAAGTGATATCATACTTAAAGGCGTAATACAAACATTTTTCCCATGAGACTTCAGCACAAGTGCCTTTTAAATATATACGTGCCCAACGTTCAGGCCATCAGTGGTTATGCCATGGAAAGGGAGAGAGGTAATAATTAGACACAGGAAACGGTGATACATGAAATGGAAGGTGAAATTCTGTGCTGCTCCTTATGGCTGGAAGCATCAATTGTACTATGGATTTTGTGCTTAGGATGGCTGTGCTATAGGGGTCCTCCTATAGGGTATATAGGAGGACTCCTAGTAGAGTGCTTTTTATTTCTGTTTTCCAAAGCCTGGAGAGCCTAGTTCTCCGGGCTATCTGTTGTGAAGAGACACTAGAAATAAAAAGGCATGCCACAAGGTAATATGCTGGATATCGCAGATGGGGGAACATTTTCTCTTCAGACTAACTGCAAAATTCCCCATGTACCTTCCTGCTTCCAAAACTGTTGTTATTCCTAAATCTTTATTATGTTGGTCTTGTCTCTCTTCTGGTCTTCCCATCCTACTTAGCGGAAGAACACCATAGTTGTGCTCTTAAGATCCTCAGAGGGGATACTCTTCAAAATCTCACATGGCTACACTTTCTGTTGTTTTCTTTTTAGAGGTCAAGATACTTCTGCCTAACTTAAAAGCCTTGCATAACTCTCCCTAGCTGTGTTTGCTCTTCTAGTGAGCAAAGCTTTGATTCTGGGGGTAGGAGGATATATATATATATTTTTTTTTTTCTTCTGTGAGATATCTATATATCTACAGATATATATGCACACACACTTGATTATTCTGATATATATTATAAAAGTAAAATAAAATAAATCAGAAATTATGCATCTTTCCATAAAGCATGCAACTACCTAGATAGAGAGGAGTTATGTTAGTACAGGTTCATTAATGCAGTGATTGTTTAAAAGGCTAGGCCTTTCTTGGTTTATAAGCAGCTATGCTTGATTTTAAGTGTAAAACTCAAGGTAATACAGTTTTTGTGCAACAGTGCATGGACCGTCTCAGTAGTACTAAAGTTAAATTAAAATTTTAATTGCTTGGAGGAAACTTACACAAGCTGGAATTCGGACAGTGTTTCTTCCTGTTGCTGGGAGTAGGAAAACAAACTGGTCAGCTCTCTCCTGCTATAAGAGTATTTCAGGTTTGACAGCAACTAAACTGATCTTATCTAAGAGGAAGAGCAAGTACTGACAAAACATCTTTTCCTTCTGGGATGGGCTATTCCCATGAATTTGCAGTTTGAATGTAATTTTGTATGGCTGAAAGCTGAAGTGTATGGTCATGGTAAATGTGACACCTCAAGGCACAGAGAGAGTTTTATTCATAGTTGCATCTTGAAATAGTATTGTGATTTGGCACTGAAGTAAAGTACACATTTGGCATACAATTTAAGTGCATAAGTCATATTTCCAGAATTGCTTTGGTCTTTTTCTGTTTCGGATGTTACAAAATGCACGCTTCATTGGTAATGAAAAATTATAATACAGTGAATGTGGAGAAAATTAATTAGGAATGACTGCTTTTCTCATTACTTATGATAGAAATCGGAAGACTTGAGCCTGAAAATGAGAAGTCTTAGATCTAGATTTTCTTCTTGTCTGTTCATGTCTTGTCCAACACTTTATATTAATTAAATCGGATCTAATGTTGCTCTTGCCTTTCTGATGTATACCGGTGCTGTCTAATGGAAAAGGTATCTGTTAGTAATGCAGTAAGTTTAAGCTAGGAAAATCAATTGATATGGTAACACTCATAACTAATGACTGTAGCGATAAACTTAGGACTGTTTTGGTTGTTGTAGTCTAATTTTCATCTTTTTAAAGTGTTGACAGTGAGTACATGTGAGTTTACTAATAGTCTGGCTAGTATAAAGAAAGATTTAGGTTGTTGGAAATATATTTCTGTCATGTGGACATTCAAAATTGAGTATGTTTAAGATGTTAAAAGAATAATGGTTTGAAGGGACCACTAGAAGTCATGTAGTCCAATGCCAGGATGAAGTGAATCCAGGTTGCTCAGGACTTTTTGCAGGTACGTATTGACTGTTTCCAAGGGTGGAGTTTCTACAAACTCTCTAGGCAGCCTGTAGCAGTGTGTTTGGTGTTCCTGTCCTGTCCAGTAAACACGTTGCTCTGTATTCATTTTGGCATTTTATTTCTGTGTGAGTAATGGAGGCTTCTGGATTCTTGGGGTCTATAAGAGCTGTCTGGCACTGGACCTCTGTGGTATCTCTTGTTGGGACACTGGTTTGGAAGACCTTTGGATCCACTGTAGTTGTGGAGAATGTAGCAGGGACCGAACTTCAGAGTTCATTGGTTTGCTCAGTGCTGGGAATGAAAGTCACAGCAGATACTTTATCTACAAAGCAATGCACAGATGGAAAGACCCAATGGAGAACTGAAATAAGTAATTGACTTTTGATTACCTGTGGAATGACTTATCAAGGCTAAAGATTATTTGTGCTTTAGCACTCTTTCTGCTTCACCCGAACCACTCATTTCATTCTTTATGACCTCATATTGTCCTTCCTTTTGGTAAGACATATGCAATATTTATTATATGAAAATGTAGGCTACATGTTTTTTTTATTCATAGCTACCCAAATTACTACTCCTTTTTCCCCCCTTTACTTTGATACTTAACACCTGACTATATCTAGAAACTTTCCTGGATGCTTGGCTCTCTTCTTATTAAAAGAGGTGGAGCAGCTAGTCAAAATTAAGACTGCTTATGTAAAAAATCATATGCTTAATTATTCACTAAATGTTTCCTCAACTTTGGTCTAAACATACTTATCTGGAAAGTGTCATTGTCCTAATACCATGCTATTCCTTGGATGATTGCTCCCAGTATTTGGTAATTTAGTAGTTGCAGGAGGGCAGTAATGTCTACTATTTAAAGGAATAAAAAGAAAAAAGAAAATCTTTCTGTCTTGATTTAGTAGTAGTATGCTTCCCTTTACATAAAAATAAAAGTGGTTCTTGAGCAATAGTAAGTTTCTAAGTTGTGTTCTGGGTTGGTGGTCTGGGCATGCTTGTACATTGCCTGAGACCATGAACGTGGAAAACTATAGTACTCGAGCTGTGAAACTCCCAGTAACTGGCTTTCTTGTGTCCCAGAAAAGCGCTCTGTTGAGACCAGTTTCAGTAGGACGTGCTTCTTTCTTTGGGTTGTACTTTGTTGTCGAATGACTAGACTGGATGTTCCTGCCCATCTTGGCTTGTCTGTTGGTTAGAAAAAGGACTTGTAAGAAATTATAGAATCCTTCTGTTATTTGACATGCATCCAATTGTGTGATTTTTACAATAATCAGGTTGAGACTGCCCCATCAGAAGGCCGTTCTTAACCTTAGCCTAGTGCTGGAATTCCCATCTGAATCTTCAATTTATGTTGCCATGTCTAGTGTGTAAACTGGAGCCCTTGCTCTTGTTACCCTTTGCAACAGAGGGGAGTAGTGAAGACTGTCTAGCTTCCAGAGGTGTGTAAATGTGACCGTGTCAACCGTAACTGCCAAGAGATATTCCAAGAGAAAGGAAGCTGTTAAGCTGGAGAACAATATTTAATTTGGCAATAACTTTTATGTTGGTATTTCTAGGGAGCTATTAGCTAATATTATGGGGAATAAAATTGTAGTCCAGGAAACACGTGGGGCTCTGAAACTTTGAAACTTAAGTAGTAAGAAAGAGCACATCCCCTGTGTGACCAGATGTGGGTGTCCAAGCCTGGATTCAAACCTTGGTTACCAGATGAAAGAACCTGTCTGTTTATAACTGGGAAAGTTTAATCATACCTTTACATCATTTCTGGAGCCTGTCTTTTACAAGTGACTGAGGCAAAGCTCTAAAGTGTTCTGTTTAACTCGCATATTGCAGAAGTTTCCATAATCCAGATTTTATAGATTTGTGGATACATGTTAAGCTTGTAATACTGGGCTTTGCATTCCCATCTATTCATATAACTTTGGAAGCCAGAGATGTAGACAATGATTGTAAAGAGTTTTTGCTTGTAATTAAATCTTTAAATGTTAATTCATCATGTAGTAGGTAAAATTTTTGGTTGATACAATAAATTTTTTTATAAAAACAGGATGTCTTATATTTAAAATAGTCCTCAGTTTGATTTTTCTTCTTTTTTTTCCTTCCATAAGAGGTTATTTTCTGTCGTTTTCCAAATGAGGCAGTTCTCAAACTGTTGATTCTTCCCTCTTTTCAGTGAGGTTCTTACTGTCAAGGCTTCTTGCAGTCCTTTGTGTTAGAGTCAGACATGCTTTTGAAAAAGAAATGTGCAATTCCCCCCCAAGAAAATGTGTGTTAGTTCCAGGGTGTTCTAGTCAGTTTTTTGATTAAGATACACCTTAAAATAAAGCCATTGTGTTGAATTTCCCATTTTGGCAAAACTTCTTCCTAGGAAATATTCAGAAATCTGAAATTTGCAATTGCAAATCAAATTGCCCCTTTTGTGAGGGGCTGCCCTGTGGTATCCTCGTTACAGAATGCCGCTATCTCCCAAGGAAACATATCTTTGTATACTTGCATTTCAAAATTTTTTGGCTTGTTTCTGTTATGGATGGGCTGTATGTTTGTCCTGCAGATTATTCATTTGTGGGCTGAAGTTTGGTAATACCATTGAAACACTCAATCATTTAGACTTGTGCTGGGGTTGGGGGCTAGACTGACCTCTTGGATCACTGAGAATTTTGCAAAGTATCTAGTTCAGACAACTAAAGCCATATGGTGTTTAAGGTCTTCAAGACCAGAACACAAAAACTCCACCCCTTTTCTTTAGTATCTACAAACCCAGTTTGTCTGCCTTAGAAGTTAGCCTTATTGTAGCTCTGTAGCTCAGAACCTTTTCTAAATGAGTTCTGTCACTTTTAAGCATTTTGCCATTCTTTTCGGTGAAAGGCATGTCTTGTTGCTGTTTCCTCTGCAGTCTAAATGTGCTTTTTTTTCTCCGTGTGTGTTCTTACTTACCATGTGTTACAAGGGATACAACACTGCAATAGCATATGCAGGGATAGAGACTGTTGTGTAAGGTTTTTTCAGAGGGATGCAGAAAGGCAAGCAGAACAAAGAAATCTACAATAGTATGGCAGAATGGTCATAGTAATTTGGGTATGAGCAAAATAAGGTCACATTTTAGGTTACTCCTAAATGGAGAAGAGCAGGATTTCTCGGCATTAGGGACAAAATCCCAAGTGATACTGGAGTTAAAATAATCCATAGTATGACAGTGCATGGAAAGAATCTGAAGTTGGTGGAGGCTTCAAGCTAGTTTTCTGCACTAACTAGCCTGCTTTTTGGGTTATCACAATCCAAATCTATTGGCTTATTTCCATCACCTGCACTTTTGTAGTTTGATCACTAGAATTCTTATGTAGATACTGATTTAAAGGATGTAAAGGATGCTAGAAGGACCACAGCAGTCAGTATTTAAATCTCCATTCTGAGAGATCTGTTTACTTTTTAAAATAAGAGTGAAATACAGGCACTTCATATCTAGGCATGGGTTTATTTGTGGTCAAACAGTTATATTTATTTGTCTCTCTAACCTGTTTGCTTTTTCTTATGAACAGGAACGGAATTTGAAATGCACAACAATCTCAAGGAACATGATGATTTCAGTGACTCATCTGTTTACTCTAAAACATACTGTGAATAGGTTCCATGCTAACTGACAGGGTATGGCTTCAATGAAATTCTGACTATTTAAAAATCAAGGTCTGAATATACAAAAACAATTAAGAGATCTGTCTGAGTGTGCCTTGGACGTTCCACTTCTGGGACACACCAGAGGGAACTTCCTGTGGTGCAGTTAGGAGCACTCATGCACCACTTCCTACAGCTCCATCATTGCTCCAAAATCTTCTAAGGGTGAGGCGAGAAAAATGAATATGGCAGTCTCTGTTGCCTCATTTCTGTCCAACCACAACAATTTTGCTCTTGAATTTCAGATTAGAACTGCAACCATAGGGAGTGCCAGGTCTGATTGATGTGATGGGCACACCCAGGGTGTATGCTGAGGGAGTATCAGGGGTTTATAACTCCTACTCATGATGTTTCATTAGTTTATCTTAGAATAGAAGAATATCTCCTAGCTCATCTGTTTTTACCCTTAGCTGCCTGGACCGTTGGACTCAAAAGGGAACTTCAGTTATCTTCTACAAATGCAAAATCTGAAATCAATTATCAGGGGGAAAAAAAATACCCCAAACCTGAAAATATTAACTACAGTGGTATTCAGCTGAATCTTATACAGGGCTGGGTGTAGCTGCCTGCTAGGAGAGAAGAGGGAGAGGTGCAGCTGTGCATACATGAGCCAGAGCAAACAGCTGCCCTGGTGATCCTGGTGGGGCTGCATTAGCCCTTCTTATGCCACACTAGTGGACCTATACTTATCTCTGAGCATATACCTGGGACCAATAGCAGTGTGGCATCACTGAAAATGAGCTTTTTATTGATAAATTTAATCTTACTTGAGAGGCATGCGAAAGTTGTTTTCAAGCAATAAAGAGTGCTGCTCACTTCGTTCTGTTATAGCTAGTGGATTTCTCAGTTCAGCCAGAAGAGATTTAGATGGGGAAGGGAAGAGATGTTTCTTGCATCATTTGTCAGTTAACAGTTATAAAAGAGCTCTCTTATATTGGCAAAACAAGTTAGAAGGTTTCAGCCTTTCGTGAAAGACCTACCATACACTGTTTTTTAGACAGGGTGATATTTTCCTTGGACTGCACTCTAAGTTTTTCATTTTCAATTTGTGTACTTATTAATATTTTTTTTCCCAAAACATCATGCTTGTAAAGGAAAAACTAGGCAATATGCCTGAGATGTTGTGGTGGGTTTTTTTTTTTTTTTAAATAGGATTGGGATGGGATTTTCCACCGATGCTTTAATTGAAGTAGCTAAAATCAGTGTATTGCATTTCTCCTTTAGTATTTCAAATTTGGAGGCAGATTATATTGAAAATACACCTTCAAGTAAAAACAGACTTTGCATTCCTGCTCTAGGTTTAAAGAAACGGAGTGCAATAAAATGGGAAGGTAGGTTTTATGCTCAATGTATCTTCTTACAGATAATGTCTTCTGGTAGATTCACCAGTTTGAATCCTACTACAGAACATTGAGATTTCGATAAACAGCTTGTGCAGTCTTTTCCTGCATACAGAATTGGGACATCCTGGGAATATTTTTATGTATTATATAGAGCTTGTTAGTACTGAGGAATGGGTGATTGTGTATTCCATGATAGTGGTAATGCAGAAACAACATTGCAGTGCAGTTGCTGATAAGTTTCTTTCTTTTATTCCTTGCACACCCCTGTTTATGCATTGCTGTTTACCTGAAATAGCTAATTTTGGGAATATGACTTTCTGTCCTGCAAATACACTTTTGGCTGCATCTCTGAAGATACTTCTTGTCAGGTGTGACTAAATTCCATTGTCTTAGTACAATGTAAGCACTGTTGGAAAAAAGAGGAAAACTCACCATGAAAGTATCTGATTTTTAGCTATAAAACAGCAACCTTTCTTTTTTTTCTTTGAGAATAGGCAGAATTTCCTGAGCAGACTACCTGAAAGTCATTCTGAATTCCTAATGTTCTATAATTTTCTAATTATCTAGGGCTGACCCAAAGCAAAGATGCTTTCCTTTGACTAAACAGGAAAAAAAAATTGTTTTGTTTTAAAATATTTTCCACTTTATACAGTTTAGCAGAAATTTTATTTTACCTTAACAGTCAGCAGCAAAGCTCAACTGGAATTAAAAGCAGGGAATAGCTAGAACAATGTATTAGGAATGAATGAATGAATATGTTAAAGGTGCTCCAGACAACATCTGTGAACAGGTTGGCAAAATAAAACTTCATGTGAGTTTTCTCAAGTCAGGGATACATATTTTTGCTTATTGTCTATTGATTTACAGGTATGTTTGGGAGGGGTTTGGGATGTTTTATAGGTAGTGCATACTTCCTTGTTCAAATTCCAATATGCTAATTTTATAGTCACCTTTAATATTTGCTTAAAATGAATGAGTCAACTTGTGTAATACAAATGGATGAGCAGATGAATATTGCATGAACGTGTTTATTTTGGAAATCCCCCTCCCCAACTTGTTTTAAGATCATGGACAAGTCACTTAAAGTTAGGGGTTTTTTTTATGTTTTCTAAGAAAAGGTATCTGCCTTGAGGATAATGTTAGTTCCTGATTGTAACAACACGAGAGCATGTATTTGTGAACAGTCCAGTTAGCTTCAGCAAGAATATTCCCATAAGTAAAATTACTCATGAGCATTGCAGGGGTCTGGGTGGTTGGTTGTTTTTGTGTGGTGGTGGTTGTTGTGTGGTTGTTTTTGTTTGTTTGTTTTAAATCTAGATTTTATAAGGTTTTAAAGTGGTAGTTTGTCAAGGGTTATGTAGCGTTGTTACCTATGGTTTCATAGGTAGAAAATAACCTGAATTGGTCTTGTTTCTGGTAGCCAGTTTGAGAACTGTTGACACTTTGTGTTCTGGTCTGGTTTTGAGATGTTAGTGGAACTGTGAAGAGCAACTGGCAAGGCTCTTGAGGCGCTGGCTTCCCTCATGGCAAAGCAGGGAAGTTATCTGTACCTGAAGCTTTTATTTAATTTTAATCTGGCATAAGCTGAGTGACCAGTTCTACCAGCCACAAAAGCCAAAAACCTGCAACAGCCTTTAATTTATATTCACACATGAATGCTGTGTAATTCTTGTTGTTGTTTGCCTGTTTCAGAAGCTCAGTGCAAAGTTTCCTCACTTACCCTTTCTCACAAGACCTGGAAATCTAACCTTTTATAAAGGTCACATGTTCAAAAAAGTGATGATTGTTTCTGTTGTGGTTTAGCCCCAGCTGGCAACTAAGCACCACGCAGCTGCTCGCTCACTCCCCCCTGGTGGGATGGGGGAGAGAATTGGAAGAGCAAAAGTAAGAAAACTCATGGGTTGAGATAAAGACAGTTTAATAGGGAAAGCAAAAGCCATGCACGCAAGCAAAGCAAAGCAAGGAATTCATTCACTACTTCCCATGGGCGGGCAGGTGTTCAGCCATCTCCAGGAAAGCAGGGCTCCATCACGCGTAGTGGTTACTTGGGAAGACAAACGCCATCACTCCAAATGTCCCCCCCTTCCTTCTTCTTCCCCAGCTTTATATACTGAGCATGGCGTCATGTGGTGTGGAATGGCCCTTTGGTCAGTTGGGGTCAGCTGTCCTGGCTGTGTCCCCTCCCAGCTTCTTGTGCACCTGGCAGAGCACGGGAAGCTGAAAAGTCCTTGACCAGTGCAGCAACAACTAAACCATCTCTGTATTATCAACGCTGTTTTCAGCACAAACCCAAAACATAGCCCCATACCAGCCACTATAAAGAAATTTAACTCTATCTCAGCCGAAACCAGGACAGTTTCTTGGGGCATACCTTTTATGAGCACTTTCTTAAAAGCAGGAGGACTTATCTACTATTTAGTCTTCACACTTACATAGCAAGTATCTGTCTCCATGTACTGTTTCACAACATGCTCCAATTTAACCTGCTTTTTTCAGGCTTGTCCTCTTTTTCTCTGAGCTCAGAGTACCTCTTAAGATGATAGCATTTATCATGTTATAAGTTGATTGGAAAGAAAGACCAGACACTTTGTCCAAAAGAAGATATTTATAGAAACATTGCAATGTACAAATTCATCTCTAAACTCTAGCATTCCCCTTGATACTGGATAAGATTTTTTTCCTTGAGCTTGGTTTGCAGAATTGTTTCTTTGCACTTCTTGTCTCTTTTCTCTTTTCTCTTACATGTGTTCAAGTGTTTCCAAATTCCTGCTTGGTTTACAATGCATTATTTCCACCAGTGGCTTGGTTGGTAATGGCAAGATCATGTGGTAGGCATAAAGCTTCAGAGGCACAGATATCTGTGTCATACAACTAGAAGTAATTTTGGTAAATGCAACTTTTGCCTTGCTGCAGATGTGTAAAGCCAGGCAGGGTGGCATGCCTGGTAACATGAGATTCTAGTTATGTTGAGTAAAGTGTATGTAAAGTCACCTGGAACTTCACTTTTTAACTACCATTGTCTACCAGAGTTCCCCAATTATTTCTATATTATTAGAAACAATACTTTTGTTTGCTTTCTTTGTCCAACTCCGTAGGCTTTAATGTATTCATACCTTATACATTCAGTTTCTGTACTCTCTAGATGTGATATCAAGCTATGGTGCTTGCAAAGCCCACCAAATCCAGTATTTGCTGTTATGATTTTAGTATTTGTTTTAGTTTTAGGATTTTTCTGCTTAGCTCATGGAATAAAAGACCATGATCACTGGCTACTGCATGGCAAAAGGATGCATTTTGAATTGATGTATTTTTTTACATTTCTGATTAAAGGTTAGAATTATGCAGTCAGTCTGATGCTAAAATAATCCTGTGTGATTTAACTTCTTGTTGATATTCAGCCTTTTTCCCTACTGTGACAGTAATGCCTATATTAATGCACATATGTGAGTAAAACTGATTGGATTGCGTGATAATTCAAATAATTATTTCCCTTCTTTCACCTCCCCAAATGGAAAAAAGAGTCAATAGAAATGAGCTGCAGCAGTGTCCTGCAATCATCAGTCCAAAAATCAGTCATTTATTGAATGTTTCTGTTTTATTCTGTGGGTAAAAAGGAAGATGGCAGTGTGCATTTTATTTACATTTTAGGAAATCTGGTAAAGCTAGAACTGAGTATGGATTTAAGTCAACGTAATGTATATTTGGTTATATGAACGTAATGTAGATTTGTGTATATGGGCAGCAGTGGCCTTGTGGAATGCAGCTGGGTGCAAATGAGAGCTGTGAATGAAATGTCTGGGGCATCTGAAACGCAAACATCCACCACTTCTGGACTGACTCGTTAGTGTCTTGTGCATGAATAGACTTATATGTGGGTTTACAAATGTAAGCAAAAGGTATCTGAAAGAAACTTCGTTGTTCCAGAATGGTGAAATTGGATAGTGCTCTTCCTACAAGATGTACTGAGTGCGTCACCTCCAGCAAGAACTGAGACCACAGCTGAGCTGCAGCTTCTGTCTAGCCACGAAGGTCAAGCATTCTTCTTGCCAAAAGCATGTAACCAGAAGATCGGACATGGATCTCTTTGGCAAAGTTTGCATTTGAGTTTACAAAGTTCATCAGGTATCTTGTGCTTTATAGAGGTCCTCAGTGCTAACTCCCTGCATTTGTTGCCCTTAAAACAGAACAAAGCAAGTGCTGTTTCATCATCAAGCACTGGATATGAAACATTTCGAAAAAGTTGTTAAAAGTATAAGCAACAAACTAGGAAGAACTTAAAAGATTTGAGGGTCAATTTGTTTAATATGCTATAGTCTTTGCACCTAAAATACCTATTTTTTTCTTGATCCCTCTGGATTTGTAACTTCTATCGCAATGGTGAGATCTTTTTTAGTATCTTTAATGCCCTGTTTCTACATAGATCACTACTTCTTTAAAGTATCTCTCACGTTACTATGCCCCCAAGTGCCCCTTCTATCTGAATAATGTACGATCCCTGCCTGTTTCCTGGAATCTAGTCTTCTGTTCTGGCCAGATCTCCTGGAATAAGCTGCTGTGAGCACCTAACATTGGAGTAAGGTAAGGCAGGAGTCTGAAGGTTTGTTCTTTTTTTTTTTCCTGGGACCTGTTAGCTTACACGATAACTTAGTCTTTGGGATGCTCTTTTCCATGTAAGCTACACTTCCAGGTCTTTCCCTGTGACTGCATCTAATAAAGAAATACAGTATTTTCTTCACTTGCATAGTGTTTGTGGTGTCCTGGTATCTTTTCTTCTGAAGCACCAATAATTAATTTAACTAAACCTATCATACTCTCTTTTGGTACACATGACAGTCAAATTCCTTCAAATACATGTCACTTCTGAAGTATAAGTAATGGTTCTTGCTGATGTGAGCCCTCTATTGAGTGTACTTATAGAATGTTTTCAAATGCTTGTTAAACTGAATCCTATATTGCTATAACTTTGAAATACGAAAACATTGCTTTTTTGCTAATTTTTTTGTTTTCTGCATACCTGGTTTTGTCTTTCTCCCTCTATCGTTCTCTTTTGGAGCACAGATGAGTATAGAACTGTATAGGTGTCTGCATGTGTATGTATTTCAGATTTCTGGTTCCCTGGTAAAGGGTATTTGCTGCTTAGATGGCCTTCTGTATCTCTGTTACTGCAGCAGCTATGCTCTCAATTCTTTATATTAGAAGGCTTAAAATTTAGAGATTAGTTTGCTTCCCTTTGTAAAGCCAAGTCACTCTTAAAAATGTAACTTGCTGTCACTAACTTCAGAGCTAATGATGACTTCTAGATACTAGGGTGTTGACATGATGTAACTTGGATGGTAACTTTGAGCTGTGTATCTTCACACAGGAGCCTGCAAGTCATTTACCTGTTTCTTCTGTCTGTTGCTGGTCAAATTGGTGATGGCATATTAAACTGTTTAGAAGCGAATTGCAATTCGCTGACATAATGTGTATTCCTTTTCTACCTTCCCCCTCCCCTCGTACAGTATCAAGTCACTGCATACCATTATTAATTTATGGCCTCTTCAGGGCATAGTAGTCATTTGATAATATATGCTTCAGTCTACAGGGAAATTACTGGTATTTCAATCAGTAAGAAAGATACCCAGTGAGAAGTATACTAGTTATCCTTGCTAGGTCACAGACAATTAAAAATCCTTAATACTATTTGATTTGCCTTGTTTTAAAAACATACATTTGTTCCCTAGAGCAAAATGTATTAGATATTTACAGTTAGTATGCCGTATACGTGTGACAATTATGCTTATAATCCAATTTGAAAGTTGCTGAACATGTCACTTGTATCATTATTTCATGGCTTTCTATATAAGGTATTTTTCTTTTGGAAGTATATTAGGTTTAGAAGTTATTTGGAATAGTATATTAGAATTGTATATTAATGGAATTCATATAAAAATGTATAAAATATTTTATAAATTAATATTGGGGGTGTTTTTAGGAGATAAAATATAGTTTAACATCTTTTAAAGGTGAAAGTCGTTAGACCGTTTCGTGAGCAGTCATTTTGTGGATGGTCAGCTCAATGCATAGTAAGTCTTAGTTCATATATTACAGGACTTGGATCTACTGATTTAAAGAAAAAAGTACACGGGGGGGGATCAATTACACTGTCTCAGATCTGAGAAGTGCTTACTTACCCTTTATAACCAGTACTACCACCCCCCTCCTGAAGTTTTGACTAGCAGTGTCTGTATTAATTGTTTCATGTGGATCACAGCCCTCTTGATCTATGTGAGATGTACTTCTGTTAGGCTCTGGTTTATTGGCTGTGTGTTGGATGTGCTGGATTAGGCCCTGGTGTACCTGCTGGTGTGATGGAAGAGGATCTTATTTGAAAACCCAGATCTGACTTCCTGGTTTAGGTGTTGTTGGGCATAAGATAATAAAAATTCTCAACAGGAAGAGAAGCTTGGGAAGATGACTTGTGGAAATGCAGATGATTATATTTAGCTCCCCAGGCAATTTCAATCCAGCCTGAATTGACTCAGTTGCTGCTGAAAACTGTGGTCTTGTACTCCCCTGCACTTTTCCATGTAGCCTGTTTCTGGCACGGGCATTCTGGTAGCCATTCAGCAAACTTGACTGAAAACTGCTTTTTGTTAAAGCTGACCTGCCAATGAAGACATCTCAGCTTCCATTTGAGTTGGCCCTCTTGAACTGGTTCACCACGTCACCAGCCAGCTGTTGGTGACAGCATGTAAAAGGACAGAGAATGGGAAAAGCCAAGACTCCTGTCCTCTCCAGCTCCCGCTTGCTCCAGGCTAACATAAGCATGGCATTACCCTCTAACAGTTTAACCCCTGAAGGGCAAAACTAGGATTTTGTGTGCCACTTGGATGTACGTGTCCAAGTGTGGTTTCTTTTTAGGCAAATATATCCTTTTGGGGAGACAAGCCTTAGTGTGCAGTGGGGATTTTTTTTTTAAGATGGCCCCTTTCCAGTAGTGAGTAATTGGAGGACTAGCTGAAATCTTGTTAAAATGCAGTAGCGCACAATGGAGTACGATTCCATAGCGGTGACAGTTAACTCGCATGTATGGAAGTGTATGGTACTGGGCTGTGGGTTGGCTGCCCTGGGGAGTCCCTGAGGGTCCCGAGTGTGCCCAACAAGAGACCCTCTGACACTCAGCTTGCCTACCTTGGTTACGTCTCTCTGAAATGGCATAATTCTTGTTTCACAAAAGTGCAATAAGGAGGAATGCTTGAAGACTCCATTAAGGAAGTTATACACAGAATATGGATTAGTCCTGGCCTGTGACGTTGAACAATGTCTTCTGTAACCCATGCAAATCCAGTATGCTAGTATAGCTTTTGTTTTTCTGTGATTAGCATAGTAAAGTTTATGCCAGTCTGACTGTGACCTGGTTAATAAGTTTACTAAACTTTCACTTTCTGTCTTCAAACGAATAAAGGAAGTTTAATCAAAATTGCAATATAAGACAACCAGGAATTTGTAAGTGTTTCCTTCTCAAACCCGTAGAGTCATTGGAGACTGTTAACTCCAAGAGTGTTGTTGAGACTTACTCTGCATTAAAGTAATGCTTAAATATGAGAGAGGTTGAGTGAAGGTTGTATTTTGAGGATTTAGACCTAGATAGGTGTAAGAAGGCAGCTTTGCAGATGTGAGCGCAGGAGCAGTATTCTCCAAGTATTTTTTAATAGAATTATTGAATGCATTACATGTTCAGTACTCTGATTGCTAAAAGACATTGTCAAATGTTTTTATTAAGGCACCAGCCTCTTTAACCTATGAAGGCTGGTTGATAAACATCCTCTATTACTATAAACATCCTCTTGACCATCTGCCAACTCTAAGGCCTGAAAGGAAGGAGGATGAAGGTAGGGCCTTTTACTTGAGAGCTTGTTTTAAGGCAGATACCCATTATGTATGTATTTTACTGAGAAACAGATGGTTTATGAAATCAACTTAACAAAAATACAGCAGCAAAAAAAAAAAAAAAAATCCCTTTGAGTCCTGCAGTGTGGTATTTGTGCTGTGAATATAAGCATGTTTAAGAAATTATTAACAACTGTAGTTAAAGGTAAATTGTTTGAAAGCCTTAGGCTGTATTTCTCAAATATAAGGACATATTTATAAGCTTTTTGAAGTCCACAAAAAGTTCTGAAAAAAGAGACTAGGCTTTAGCCAGTAATTTCTTGAAGTTAAGGGGTTTGGCATCTTGCTGTTCTCCCATTTCTTCCCCTTTCCTTCCAGGTGTAGGCACAATTGTTGGCAAATTAGTGAATGTGATTCAGACTTGGAATTGGTGGAAAATTAAGTGTAAACACAGCACACGCATGCTGGTAGACAATTTCTGAGAGTTCCTACAATATTTTCTCAAAAGCTAGATTTATTTTGTGTTCATTACCATGCAGCCAAATTGGTCTTCTGTGACCCTAAGCACGTGTGTGTTTTTTTTTTTTTTTTCTTGGGGTGAACAAACTTGGAATGGAGTTTACCGTGGTTTTTCTTAGAGGGTAAGATCACCCCAGGGCCTCACAGGTGTGTCTGGTGCTTCTTCTCCCTGCCCACCGCAGGGAGAAGGGCTTCAGGACTTGTGTTGAGTGGTGACATCACTCAAATGAAGGGCTTTTTTTTGTTTGTTTGGTTTTTTTTTTTGTTTTAAGTTACCTTTATTTTGAAGGGTTGTTCTGTTTTAGTAACGCTGACATTCTTTATTTACCTCTGACATTTGCAATTATAGCCGTTTCTTTTTTCCTGATGGCCCTTTCATATGGGCTCTGATAGTTTTCCTCTAATTACTGTGCACAGTTAGTTAAGATTTGATTGGCAACATATTAAGATTTATTTTCTGTAACTTGTCTAACACAAAACTAAGTGACACACTTGAGTGAGAAGAGCAGCAAAGCACCGAATCTGCGAGCACACGCTATCCTGGTGGCATGATTTGGTGAAGGTAGTTTTCCTTTGAAGCCTCGTGCTGTGGTGTTACTCCTGTCCTCTCCTCAGCGAAACCGTGTTTGCAGCCTGCTGCCCGGTGCAGGGATCACAAGGAGCATTCTTTTGGGTAAAAGCAAACACTTCCCTCTGGAGAAGTGCACTCACATAACAGTTGGGTTTTTGGGTGAGGTTCACGATAAGAGAAATTTTCATGTGTTGAGTCTAGATATGAGAAAAGGAACCCTTACCTGTGCTTCACTAATACCAAAATATTTCAGAAAGCCAGGGAGGTGTGAGGAATACTTAGGATCAAGGTATATTTTTGTTTGAAACCAACCTGAGACTGTAAACAGAGACCCTCTTGCAATGTAAGGAGAGAACTGAGCGAGCAGCGTGATAGGAGTCCCTTCTCCTCTGGAGTAAACTTTGTGGTGTTATTGACAGCTTTCTAGGGTATCTTACCAGCTATTTTGGGTAAGCAGTGTGCACCCAATCTAACTGGAGATAATGTTTGTAAAATTCTTAGAAATGTGTTAAAAATCTGTGCATCTCTAGAGTGCTGTGTGAACATGATGATTGCAGTCCTGTGCGGAGTATGGGTTTGCTGCATGGGCTCTTCCCTCTGCAGCAGGGTGCTGTTTTCTTAACGCTTTGGCTTTATGTGACTGTGGTGGTTGAGACACTGGTGATGGGGAAGTCCTTTTAGGTCATCATCTTACAAACTATGTGGTACCCTCTGAAATATCATAAAAATACATATCTTCAGATTTGGAAACGTTCCCGTGTCAAGAAAAGACCTTTCTGTTTACCGAATCAAAACTACAAGTGCTAATTATTCCGTACCTAAATACTGAAGTCATATATGGGATGGTGGATCTCTTTATTCTGAATTTCAAATACCTTTTCATGTAACATGCCAATAATAACTGTGTTTTCCAAGTATTTGAAACTGGGCAGCAAATTGTTCTTGTATGTAATTGCTAGATAAGCATTTGTGACCTTTCTAAAAACTAGTTCAGCAGAGCAGTTTTACATATGAATGATGAGATTACTTACCACAGGTCACGAGAAGATATATTAACAGAGTGCACCAGCCTGGGCTGATTTGATTTGTCTCCCATCTATGGGACATCAGGACTGTGGAAGCTCATCTTCAATTCCCCTTACATCAGTCATGCTAAAAAAGGAAACTGTGCCATGTGTGGTGACTAGATCTGCTGCGTTGGGTGGTGGGTTTTTTTTGTTTTGTTTTTGTTTTTTCCAAATGCTTCTGCTGAATCTCTTGGAATAAGAGTCAAACTATATCCAAACCGAACTTTGGAGTGTATTGACAGATTTTAAGCTTGCTTGTACCTGGTAAAATTAGTATTTTTAGATAAAGTTCAGGTGTTTTTTTTCCTCAAAATCGATGAACAGTTGTCTGGGGTAACTAATAAAGCCAATGGGATGAGATCTTTCATTTGGGTGTCTCAGAGCTCAGCCTTCTCTCTTGGCAGTTGCTGTTGTAGTAGTAGCGGACGGGATCTGTATTTTCCTAGCAAAATTGAGAATTTTCCTCCTTGAGCCCATGCAGCCCCAGGAAGGGGGGGATGCATCTTGCTTTTGTCCTCCCCCTGCTCCAACTCAGTTGCTTCTTCCTATCTCCTCCACTTACAGGTGTGTGCAGCTGCAGGGTGGGCTGAAGCAAGGGATGGATCCTGCTGAAAGCCAACGCTTCCAAAGAAGGGGGGAATAGAGCTCTCCCCCACCAGCAGCACATACATGCTTTATAATGGGTTCGACTGGCCCTGTACGGCCTTAATAGGATGTTTCTGAAATCAGCTGTCACTGACTGCTTGTCTGTTTTTTTTTTGTTTTTTTTATAAGCAGGATTTGTTAAAGTTGTGCTTGTGCCCCATGTCTCTGCTCTGGATTGTTTGAATTCCATGTGATGCATTATTAATGTTTTCTTTCCCATGCTTTTCCTAATCCCATTGGAAGCTAACCATCATGCATTTGTAGTGATGATGCTGTCATGTTGTTAGGATTGGATAAAAATAATTTAAGATGTGCTGTAGGCTCTTTGTAGACACTGTCAGTGGTGGTTAAGCATCATATAATAACCCTATAGATTTTCAGAATGGGTTTCCAAATGTATGGGGAAGAAAATATGCTGTTAGTTAGTTCAAATGGACATGTTAACAGCTGAGACAGTCTTTTCAGTGAAGTATTTTCCTGTTTGTGAAACAGTTTGAAGCTTCGTGTGTGTGTTCTCGAGACAGTGCATTTTAAAGCTAATCTTGAAATTGAAAAATTTTAAATAAAGCTTGCTTCGTTTCACTGCAGGCAAGCTTTTTTAGATAGAAATAATGTGGACAGTATCTCAGAATGATTACTTGTCACTGGGTTTGTTCTTATTTAATGTAAGAGAATAACCTTTTTTTTTATTAAACACATGTTCCTGTCTATGTATTCAAAGGAATGACATGGCATGTGGAGTCCATAACTTCTACCTAGTAGCGCTGACTTCTAGCTCTCCTGTTAGTATAGCTCACTGAGCTGTGCAATATTTCGGTTGTCTGATACGAATGGACAAATTTTACTGAAAAACTAAAGAACAACGTGTTAATTTTTTCCCTCAAGATTTATAGTCACTTTTTATTTTTACATTCAACTGGTGGAATGTAAACCTTTGCTGGCATGTTTATTTGAATGAATCACTGGAACAGGCTTTTCTCAAGGTTTTTATTTAGAAGGGTAGTCATGTTCTGCCCTAAAGGATATAGGGAAGCAGGTGAAGAATTGATTTGTTCCTGTGTATTCTTGACTGTGATGGACAATGACTCAAATGGACTAGAGCACAAGGTGCTATTTGGATTGTGAAATTGCTTCAAAAGAAATGTTCATTAGTAATGGGTACAGGTTTTGTGCTTCTATTACTAATTCTTTTATATTTGAATTTTTTAGCCTGGCATAAGATCAGAGATTTTTCTCCTCTTTAATGGAGATCTGTGGTGTACATAGTGTATTAGATTAAGAAATGGACATGGATAGCGGGTGCTTCTGGGTGGTGGGTGAGTTGGGCTCTTCTGCAGTGGCTGAGATGAGCTGCGGAGAACACCGTGACTGCCTTCTGGAGGAGTGCTGCTGCTGGCAGACATGTTGCGCCTCCTCCATGGGGTTTCTGTGGCTTGGAAAAAAACCCCAAACATTATTTACTGGCCTCTCGAATTGCCGATGTTATGCTCCTCACACTCCCCTTTTAGTTTTATGTTCTTTAACATCTGTAGCTTCTGTAATTG
Source organism: Ciconia boyciana (assembly GCF_034638445.1). NCBI lineage: Eukaryota > Metazoa > Chordata > Aves > Ciconiiformes > Ciconiidae > Ciconia > Ciconia boyciana. The sequence continues at coordinate 32,276,258 of NC_132939.1, read as the reverse complement.
CTGTTCGATTACGTTGGCCTGGTGCTGTAGGTTTGCTGTTACTAACATTAGTGAACCTCTCCTTAAAAGAGCATTCTTTTGTAAAGTACAAGTAAACTCAGTTTTCTGCATCTAAACAAACAAAAAAACCTAACAAAACCTATGTTATCACCTTTTATGCTATGGCATTATATGAAGTCACTTTTTTCTGCTCTTGGGGCAGAAAACCTAGATTGGGGTTTTCCTCAGCACTAATGAATACTTACTGAAGTGTGGAATCTCAGTTTGTGGCAACATGGAAATATTTCACGTACTTCATTAAGAATGGATAGCCTTGCTGTATTGTTTCTTCATAATCTAATTTCCCATGTTAACAATTTTCTTAGTTTCTTTCCTAGAATTGCAGTTTCTTTAGAAACAAGGATGTCTAGTTTTTTGGTATTCCTATTAAAATAATGAGTTTTTCAACAGTGTATCTTTCCTTGCATTCAAGGGTGTTAGTTATAAAGTGTTTCAGCTGCAGCTGTAGATAAACAAATATGCTATTTTAGCCCCCTCCCCCTGCCAAAAATAATAGTAAAAAACCCCCATGACTTCCTTATATCTCTGTCTTCTAACTTGTGTTCAATCTTGTATCTTGTAATTACTCGTTTACCTTCAGACCATGGTACTCTTAAAGATGATGTATCTTGTGTCAGAGTCTGTGTCAGTGTGGTATGTATTGTACAATATGCCATCCATCAATGCATCAGATACTTGCTCTGACAAAGACCATTTTTCTTAAGACTTTACTCTCTATCAAACGTACTCCAGAAATTAATTCAAGATACCCAAAGTAATCTACCTGAAGTAGCCTAATTTCTCAGTGCTTCTTGTACTAAAAAAAGCAGGAAAAGTATGTATTTGTGATTTCATGCTTCTGTGTATTTACTGACAAATAAGAGAATCCTATGTTGAGAGCCAGACATTCAAAATCCCTTTATTTTTAACAAAAGAAGAAAAGGTGTGCACCAGATTCTCAGCTATACCTGGTCAGCCTGGGCGCAAATGATTCTGTAATAGTGAGACCACCTTAAGAATAGCAGTTGAATAATTATGTGGTACATTGGTGTGGACTGGGTAATTTTTGTGGCCTTGAGTTGGACAGTTGAAGCTGGGAATAGACTTTCATGAATCCTTAATAGTTAGCTATATTAATAGTGTCTGGATTCATGAGTTACTTTCTTACATTTCTCTTCTGGTTTAGGTTTATTAAAAGTGTTCAGAGTGTTCTGTAACTCTCTTCCCTTCCTTCCCATGGATGAATGAGGACTGTGTTCTCAAAATGTTACATCTCATTTTATTAGTGAAACTGCAGCAACTTTGGAATGGACAAGAGTCAAGGCAGATTCCAAAACTTGTCTGTTCAGATGAAAATCTGGTGTTGAAGAGTCTGCTGCTGTTCACAGCTTGGGCATGTACTTCGAGAGAAATTATATTAGCATTGAATTTTCTTTATTGTGTGTAACTTTGCTAATATTCTTGGAAATGCAAAAGTAGCTGGTTCTACTGCAACTCAAATATTTTCTCATTTGAAAATTAATATAAAATCGAATTTGTTTTTCCTTCGCCCTCTCTCCTCAGATCTATCAAATTACACTCTGTTTTAGATTCAAGCTCTTCATGGAAATTAATCATTCTGACCCCTGTGAAGTAAATATTATTTTCATTAATGGGAAAATTGCAGAACAGACAAGTAAAATTTCTTGTTTGAATTATGCAGAGCTCTTAGACATGTGGTCAAATTGCTAGACTGTGCCTGTTTTCAATAAATTCTTTACAAAACTTTTTTCTGTAAGCTGTAATAATATTGATGCCGTCTAAGCAGACAGAAAAATGCTTTTTTTGTTTCCTGAAGAGCTGCGTGACCGAGAGGATAACTGAACTATTGTTTATAGAACAGTATATCTTGAAATGTGGATAAATGAGCTATCTCCCGAGAAGAGTAAAAATCGTTTGTAATTTTACTGAGAAAACAGGCAAAGAACCCTTTTAAATTTTATCTTAACCTGGCAAGAGCATGAAGGTCCTTGAATGGGCAAAGAAATGCGCACTTTAATGGAAATTACCAGGTCTGCCAAGTGAGTCAAATGGGGATGGAGACATAAGGTGCTTGTGTTTTTATGGAATAACAGATTATCGGTTCGTGTGAAATGCAAGTGTAAAAGGGGCTTCTCCACTGAAAATGGAAACCTTGGGTGTGGCAAGAGAGAATATCTTGAATTGCTTTTGTCTCTTTCAGTAGGATGGAAATAATGAGTTCTCCTTTATCTGAAAGGTGGTGTGGATGAATGTTTTCCTTGAAGGAAGGCTTGTAACATAGGAAAGCAGAAGTTTGGTTACATATGCAAAAAACTTTCTAGCTAAAGAATTGGTTTTTTATTATAGTTGAATTCTGAATTAGGGATAGAAGAAGATATGATTTATGGAGTGTGAAACTTCTTAGGGATTACTAGGATTTTCAGTTTGACACAGTTTCAAAGCTTTTGAAGACTGAATAAATTCTGCTCAACAGAGTGGAATTTTCCATATTCTCTTGGATATTTTGAACCTATAGTGATGTAGTTAATGCCTCTTAATGAATTTTATGGGCAGTATACATCTATACAACTTTATTGTGAAGCTTCCTTCTGTAGCAGATATATGGTGTACGTTTCTGTTGTGCTGTGAAGAGGATTGGAGTCTCATAGAAGTGGTGCTCATAGCACATACGCAGTTAACCGAAATCTGCATTTGGATATTCCTGGCTTAGATGCTTTTTGTGGTAAAGGGTAAAGTAGTGGAGTTTATGCAATATGCCGGTATGTTGTGGAAGACTGGGGAGATGTGATTTCATGTTTTGTTTGTTGACAGATGGTAGTACATGCCAGTGGAAACCCACTGGTTGATCGGTGTGCACGGATGCTGTTCAGTAACAGTGCTTCATGGCTTTTAGTTTGTTCACTGTTAGGCACTTCTCTGCCTTCTCATTTTGGGTGTTTAATTTGTCTAGCTAACGTATTGTTGCTTACATTATGTGTATTATCAGTTCATCAAAGTGCTGATGAAAGCCTTCATATAAAGAGAAGTCGTATGGTCCTTTGCCATGGGTGCTAGAAGTTGGAAGACTAATATTTCTGACTGCCAGCTGGCTGCTGGATGACCTTGAGCAACTCTTTTTTTTTTTTTTTTTTCTTTTCCTCTTGCCTTGATTTCCCTTTCTTTGTATTTGGTTTAATGATATTTACCTTATCTGCAAAGCACTTTGAACCCTTATCAGCAGAAAGCTTCCTGACAGCGGCATATTCTCTATGGTGGTGCTTCTGTTTTCATGGACAAACAGCTTTAAAATTCCAAATACAAAAGTCAGTCGAGATGCCAGCTCAGTTTTTCATTTCTTTTAACAGCAGTCAAACGGATTGAAATTACATATGAAAGAAAGGGGGCGGGGGAGAGAGCAAAATGGAAAAGGAGTGAGCTTTCAAATTGTGAATTTGCAAATTCTTTGCTGAATTTGCCCTTTATCCTTTCTCCTCCAGTATTTTCTGCCATAGACAGATTATTAGTTCTTTGCTTGGCAGCAGTAACTCCTTCTACATTGGAAAATCCTGTCCTCCTCTTATAGCTTAACTGTGACAGAAGACTAGGCTGAAAAACAAGCAACAGGACAACTTTTCTGAAGAGAAAAACTAACTTTTAAAGAAGGAATATTGGACAGCAAAAAAGATGGGTCACTACTTCATGTAAGGGGGGGGAAGTGGCCTCTGTTTGCATTTGTTGTTGGTTTTCTCCATTTTAAACTTAAGTATTTGCATTCCTGTCATGGTTTAGCCCCAGCTGGGAACTAAGCACCACGCAGCCGCTCACTCACTCCCCCCTGGTGGGATGGGGGAGAGAATCGGAAGAGCAAAAGTAAGAAAACTCGAGGGTTGAGATAAAGACAGTTTAATAGGGAAAGCAAAAGCCGCCCACGCAAGCAAAGCAAAGCAAGGAATTCATTCACTACTTCCCATGGGCAGGCAGGTGTTCAGCCATCTCCAGGAAAGCAGGGCTCCATCACGCGTAGTGGTTACTTGGGAAGACAAACGCCATCACTCCAAATGTCCCCCCCCTTCCTTCTTCTTCCCCAGCTTTATATACTGAGCATGGCGTCATGTGGTGTGGAATAGCCCTTTGGTCAGTTTGGATCAACTATCCTGGCTGTGTCCCCTCCCAGCTTCTCCTGCACCTGGCAGAGCACGGGAAGCTGAAAAGTCCTTGACCAGTGCAGCATCAACTAAACCATCTCTGTATTATCAACAGTGTTTTCAGCACAAATCCAAAACATAGCCCCATACCAGCCACTATAAAGAAATTTAACTCTATCTCAGCTGAAACCAGGACAGTTCCTTACTTTAAAGTGCTTACTGTTGTCAGGAATAACTACAAAGTTCACATTTTCATGGTTGTGCTCTGTAAATTCCTTGATGTTTCACTTTGGTTAGTTCAGCACTGGGCAAAAGCATTAGCTCATAGAGGAGAAGCTCTTTCCAGTCAGCAGTATCTTCTTGGTTACAGGTATTTTACTTGTAGGATGTGCAGTTATATTGGAGGTAAACATAAAGCCATTTGTACGCTATTACAGTCATATACTGTGTGGCTAGAAAAACTGGCCTCAGTGTGAAAGCCATGGTGGTTGTGAATAATCAGGAAAGGTTATGGCTTATTGCACTAAAGTGATGCTGTGAACATCAGAAGAAGCCTTTTCAGGTGAAATGAAATTACATGAAATTTTGTTGCATTACCCCTTTTGAGGAAAATGTTAAGAATTACAGTAATTGAATCCTGTTGACAGGGCAGCAAATAAGTTAATGAATTAAATGCAATGTTACTAATTTTGATTGATACTGTATAATTATGATGCCAAAGGTATTTGAATTTGTATCAGGCTGTAAATCTGCATCAGACTTCTAGTTTACCCTGGATGAGAGGAAAAAACCAACACACAAAATGAGAAAACCCAGACACTCCCCCAACCTGAGCTGAATCTCCCTTCATTCAAAAATTGAAGTGTAATTCAACATCAAATCTCTTTTTCTATACTGCTATTTTACAAAAAGATAAAAAGGTTTCGCTAATTCAGCTTTCTTCCTTGTTAGTAGCATATCTCTGAGAAATTCCTGAAGGTCTTAGTGTCTGAAAAGCAAAAGGTAAATATTCTCTGAATTTTGATGGCAGCAGCAGCAGCAGAGAATCCCCTGACAGCCCTCTGTGCTGTTCTAGGGTTTTTTCTTTCCTAATAGCCTTAGTCTGACTGGAGATCTTAGAGCCTGACAGTAAAAGGCAGCCGTCCAAACTACCTTGAGCTGTTCTGTTCTCACTAAGAAGAAATAAAACTTCATTTTACTTAAAAGTGAAATTTATGGAAGAATACAAGAGATCAGATTATTCTGGCAGTGACTCTTGAAGCAAATGTTCTTTAGCTTGACAAGCTGAGCATGAAAGGATATGCTTTATTAGGATGCAAATTCTATGTATGTGATTCATTTCTTGTGTAATATTTTCATGCATTTTTGGTTTATTAGAATTATATGTGTATTAGTATGTAGAGAGGTTTTATTAATGTGTCAGAAATAACACTTCACTATTCACCAGGGTGAAAGTCAAGATGGCTATAATTTCAAAGTTTAGTAGGAGTCTATATACCTTCTTTTATAATAAATGGCTCCAATTTTCCTAGAATAAGGGATTTCAATTCTTACTACTTTGTATACACCTTTTTTTTTTTTTACTTGTTTCTATATCTCCTTACTTCTGTTCTTGCTTCTGTGTTTTTCACCATTTCATATTCATTGTTTCAGATTATCTTTTTTTTTTCTGGAGGTTTTACTGCTGCCGAGTCTTATACCTCCCTTTGATACTTCATCCTTTCCTGCCTTTCTGACCCAGAAGAATTTGTGCCTCAGTGAGCTTCAGGAGCAACTGTCTTGTGTTTTAAGAGTAATTTTAAGAGCTTAGTAGTGACTTCGAAGCATGCTGCTTTCGCTTGCTGTATAGGTTTGTGCAAGTCAGCTGGCTTGCTGCTTTTTAAAACCCTGTCTTACCTGTGTTTCTGATGTGTATGAGTAATAGCCATTAGTGTTTAGCAATCGTATAGTTGAAAAGACGTACAAAAATGGAGCTTACTTTGTAGTAATGTTGTTTATCAGTTTCTGGCATTCAGCACCTTCAGTGACAGCATATGTTTGGCTGGAGATGAAACGTAGAGCTCTGTGAAAGCTTTGGTTGGAGGTGGCCTTCCAGCAGCACTGCTCTGTAGGCTGTTCTCCGTTGTGGCAGTGTACTGTGGGTGCAGGAATTCAGTCATCTGCTAGGCACAGGGCTTTGAAAATACCAGCCCGAACACTCAAAGGGAATTAGGTGCTGAAGTCCTATCCCCTTGTGACTGGGGTTCGCAAAATAGGTTGCAGGCTGTTGTCCAATGCCATGGGAGCAGCAGCAGCATCTTTTCCCTGCAATGCATCATCTCATGTTTGTTGAAGTTCATTGGTGAAACTTGTCTTGGCTGTCTTCGTTCCTCTGGTAGTAATTACAGTAATGATTAGCTAACGCATGTACGTCAAAAGCCTTTTGTTTTTATTATGAAGGGAAAGACAGACCTATTAAAAATATTTTCATAGCTTTATGATGGCACGGGAACACTTTATGTAGACTTCTTTATTTAGAAATTATAATGTGTATAGGTGGTGCCTTCCTAAAGAAAACGGAGAAGGATATTTTGCACTGATGCTCATTGCTTCCTTCTTTTGAAAATCTGGGTTAGTTAATAAGACATCCTGAAAGGTCTGCTCACTTTTCTTGGGAGGTGAATGGACTGAAGGCTGTGTAGGCTAGGGAGGAAAGCGGTTTTTTTTAAGTGTCTATGAGAAAGAAACATCCAAACTTCTTGTAGCTATTTTTTTCAGCACTTTCGAATACTGTTACATTCTGCTGAGAATAAATGCTAATTATTCTTAGTGTTTCTAGAGAGCATTCTCTTTCCCCTTCTTTTTTTGAAAAGACTTTGGCTACAATTCCAATACTTCCTAATGTTATTAATTATATAAGTCTTCTAGAGCTTTGGACTGGTGTTCTGCAGGTGACTTGCCGCTCTGTGAGAATAGCTTTTGCAGGATGCGGCAGGCAAGTGGGGGAAGTGAAGCATTCCTTGGTAGGTGGCGGATTCTGAAATCAGGGGGATGAATCTGCAAGGATTCCTCATCTTGCTTCTAGTGCTGCATGTTGACATCTGGAACGTAGCAAACAATCCTTTGAATTATCTTCAAGTAACACATTTTAGTTCTTCCCAGGGTGATGTAAGAAAAAAGCCTTTTTCAGTAGAACCAAGTTCTTTCTTTCCTCCCCCCTTATGTACGCCTACACCAATGTTTTTTCAGCTCTGCAAGTGTGTTTTTTCTCACTCTCTCCACTGTGTAGGCGGCCTTCCCAATCACAATTGAGCTTCACAGGCAATCTTTTACCAAAAAAAAAAAAGTTGTCTTTACACAGCAGGTCTATAATTTAACACTAAAGAAAATGGAGAGTTACGGCTTAGAATTATGATGCATCTTAGTAATGCTAGAATAGGTGAAGGATTTTGCCCTAAAGAAAACAAGGAAAAATTTTCTTGATCAGAAGGCCACCGCCTGCGGAAATTATTTATTTACCTGCTGCCCAAATGACTTGCCAAAATGTCAGTAGCAATCACAGGCAGATAGGTTTTAAACCTTTTACTTGCTTCATTAGACTGAGTTGTTATTGAACTTTTCTATCCCAAAATTAGAATGTGATTCTACTTGAAAGAGACAGTTTGCTGGTAATATGAAAGTTAAAATGCAGTTCTTCCTGGAATGTTATGTTATTTTAAACATGAGTTTAGTTCTCTCTACCTCTTGGAAAATGCTTTGACCATTATTTTTTTTGTACTGCAGCTCTTTTGATGATACTTCTCGTTTTTCCCAGGTCTTAATTTCACATGCTGTTTTGTAAATAAGCCTAAACTGAACTTGCAATAAAAAAACCCAACTGTGAAAGCTATATTATTAATTGCTTAAAGGAAGACAGCAATAATTACTTTCTTGAGCGCTGTTGATAATGCTGTCTGGTACTTTTTAAAGAATTTTGGTTAATGCTAATGTTCTTGCCACCAAGTATACAAACTTTATTCAACTCTGTCTAGAAATAATTGTTGGGAGAGTAGCAATGGGTGACTTAAAATTATTTGCTTATCAACCTATTGAGTTTCGGAGATCATTGTAATGAAATATGTAGCGCTTGTACCATGGTTTTATGTGCAGCTTCTGCTGGCATTGCAGCTGAAAGCAGCCGTCCTTTGTCTGCTTATCGTGTCCTGTGCCTTTTCTGCCTCATGTCAGCACGAGTGCTAATGTACCCGTGCAGTGAACTAGATTGGGGAAACCAAGGTTGGAGAAATGATCTAGGTCTTCGCCTCCAGTGTCCTTATTTAGAGTTGGATTTTCATCTGTCTCTTTGATATGATTCACCGCACATCTCCTGTAACGCGTGAGCTTGGTGGGAGTAGAGGAGGACAAAAATTCATTGGCAGTATATGCTTTGCCTCCAGCTTATGCCTCTGCAGAGTTCTTGGGACTGCAGCATAAATCTCCATGGTTACATCTGTTTGCCCAGTCTAATTTTAGAGGGCTGCTATCATCTACAGATGCAAGCCTTTTGTAGCAATAGGCAGAGGTCAGATGTTAAGGCTAATGCTGAAACAATACTGATTTTATTAGAGGACCTGGTAAATAGGAAGAACCAGCTCTGAAGCGTTTTTTTCTTGCTACTCTTGGTGGCTCCTTTTGGACTGCATTTGGTGACTTGGATAAACTCATTCCTGCTCTCCCTTGTGTTTGACATGTGTGATAGGCTTTATGTTGAGTAGTGAGGAAAAAAGTGGGCCACAGCACTGCTAAATGTCCCCTTTCTTTCAGGTGTAACCAAATGTTTGTTTAATCTCCAAATGCCTGGCAGAATGTGTTCTGGAAGAAGAAACCTTGGTTCAGAGAAAGGGTGATAAAAGAAAGGTTGGGATTGTTATAGTGAGAAAATTCTCATGCAGACTCTGAGATGAGTAAGTTTAGCTACAAAAACTTAATAGGTTCACGGTTTTATAAGTCTGCATTGTTGCTTCTGGCTTCTTACAAGCACAATTTCCACGATACCATTTACTCATGAAAAAGATTTCGCCTGTTCATCTCCCATTCAAAGTTTGTTCATAGCCATGGTCTTTCTGCTTCTAGGTTTCACCATGCTATGATTCATCTGAAGCTGGTCATGACAGCCACCGGGAGTTTTTGCTAAAGCTGCATGTGCCTGCCTTCTCAGGAATTTGGATAGGTAAGAGTGCATGCTCCACTTTCTGTACTGTCTGACAGTCACTCTCTGGAGTAGTGCTGGTTGCCACAAAATCAGCGTTGGCTTTGTGACTGCTGATAGCACGTAGTGTTTCGTACAATACAGAAGGGGTGGTCTCCAGCAGGATGGTTTACCTGGGTAGGCTGGCTGCTGCCGAGTGCTAGGCTGTATCCCAGTCTGTCGCTGAATGCATCCTCTATATGTGAGAGCTTTTTTCAGGAGAGACATGCAAGGGGACTAGATGGCTACTCCCTCCCCCTCCCCCCCAGGTATTTGTAGAAGTGTTCCTAAAAGCAGGTTGGACTCTGTCCAGGCTGTGACAGACTGCCTGGTTTTGTCACATTTTCTCAAACACAGTAGTTCTTCTGGGCGTTTTTTTTAATCTACTTGTGAAACTAAACTCGTTGTAAGGAAGAAAGGGATGATTATTCTGAATGTGCCTGATTCTTGAAGAGGACTGGCTTTTAGTACATGATCTATCCTTTCACAGAGAAATATAATATACTTTTAGGGAGTTTGTGAAAAGGTAAAGAGGATGCTGCAAGTGTGAGATGCTGCAGTTCTGCCCATGCAGCCTTGCCCTCTGCCTTGTATCAAATGCAAGTCCTTTGTGGGTGTGCAATGATCTGGTTCAAGAAGGTTGGAAAATTGCAGTGTGGGGTTTTGGGGGATGGGGGGAGGAGGGATGGGGAGCAGTGGTGTTGGTTTTGCAAAGGTGGGCAGGGGTGGATTAGTTTTCAGATGGATTGGCTTCCTGAATAAACTCAGCATGTTGCACAAGCGGTAGTGCTGCCTGAAGGGAGGTGACCAGAATACTTGCTAGGGACAGCAGGGAGAACAGCATTTGAGATCTGAACTTAGATCACTTTAAGCTGATTTGCAACCAGATGGTAAAAACACAGCCCCCTCCACTGAACAGAGTTTAATGATCCGTTTATTAACGAACGTTGAAAGCTCTAGATGTAGGATATGCAAAGGAAGTCCAGTCTGGAAGTGACAAGCAGTGTAATAAACATTGCTACTAAAGAATAAACCCTCCCTTGTCACATCAGTTCATCGGTCTGTGGGATGCCTAAAGAAACAAATAGGTTTCTTATTTGAGAAAATCTGCCCTCTAGTTGTTGTTGCAGTTGTTTTGGACAATGTTGTTGTATCAAAAGTGTCAATTTAAATCTGTTCTTCCAAAATACTGTCAGCAAAGCTGCATTGTGTCGGCAGAGGACTGCTTAGCCTCTGAGGTTTGATTTATTGTAGCAACAAAACCTTTCCTTCAGAGGATGTATATATTGGAAACAAACATGTTTGTTTGCAGATCTAGAGGAGCCCTTGGAAAAGGCTGTTTTAATTATTTTATATTTCCCCTTGAATCATCTTACCTTTTCACTTGGCACCATCTTTAGTGTTGATTTTTACATGCAGTCATTATTGCGGTTTCTGATATATAGCTCTCAAAGTTACAGGCAGAGGAGAAAATGTTGTCTCCATCTCTTTCCCACCACACCATACAAAAGTATGTTTTGTTTTGTTTTTGAAGTTTGTGGTCCCGAGAGACACGTTTTGATCCTAAACACTCTGTAGTCTTGAGTGTTGAAGGGCTGTCTTGAGTGATGAAGTAAAAGCAGTCTCTTAGCTATTAATTTAACTTACTAGGGGAAAGTAAGTGAACAGTTTTTCCCCCTGCTATGTTTGGATTCCACAGTTTGGTTTTTTTGTCATATACTTTCCATAAAGAATGCCCAAGTAATTAAACTAATTTTGCCAGTGATGGTGTCACCATGTTATACAACTGAAATACTTACTGAAGGTGGTAAGTTCCTTTTTATTATACACATGCAATTTTTGTTCACTAATGGAAATTGTTTCCCAGTGGATTTTTTTAAATTGTTAAATATCAGCTCGTAACAAATCTATTTATACAAAGTTGTATTTAACACTTAATTTGTTTCACTAGTAACAGTTCTGGTTGTTTATGAGCTCATAAGCTCATGGTCCTATAGACCCAGTCTTGTTTACTGAAATTCATGAACAAGTTTTACAGTTGGGAGTTAAACTTTTTAGTAAAGCATATCCATGTCAGCAGGTAGCTCTTTTAGAAATAGTAATGTGCTCTAATAAAGCTGATTTTTGCTTAACATTTCAAATAGGGAATCTAATTGGATTTGTAAAGATATTTAGGTGCAAGACATTCAGCAGCACAAACTTAGTTTTGATAGATTTCCCACATTCTTCTGTTAATATTAACAGAATAAAACTTGTAAAATTCTGCATACAACTTAACCTGAGACTGCTTATTTCTTCTTGACCTGCACTTTTAAAATAAAGAGGAAGACTAGGAGGATGGAAGAGGAAGGGATGGTCACTGTGCCTAAGTGGCTGATGTTGACCTTAAGTTATATTTTGTAGGATAGCGTTTAAAGCTGCTGGTTTTATCTGTACTATTCTTTGTGTTTACAGGTTGAAGCCCTGTGGCTTCATTTATCACTGGTAATAAGGCCTGGTTGTGTGGGGTGGGGTTGGGATGGGAAAGGTTTTGCCTCAGTGATCCTTGCTCTTTCACAGGGATGTGTTTTAGAGTACATAGTGCTGTGTTCCCTGTAATGGGAGACAGCAGCTGTATGGGTACGTTTCTCTGAATGGCCAGGAGGACATGTACAGGGTTGTGTTCCTTTCTTACATTCTGCAGGTTTTCATTTTTTTTCAGAAATTTCCCCCAGGTTTAGTTGGTGGTTGTACAAAAAATTTCTGTTCCTAGGATTGTGTAGGTCTGTACTTCAAGCTGTTTCCATGAGGAGTCTGAATAAAGTTAGGAGAAACCCCTGCAATTAGTGCTTACAGTCTTGGCCTCCTTATAAAGAAAGGAAGGGTGTTGCTTGAGGAGTGCATGTATGTATTTTGTATGTATGCGTGTACCTGTGCACACATGCACCTGAGAGAGAAAGGGAATAGGGGTATTAGATACTCTCCTTGATGCACGTCTGTTCCCAAGTTAGCGATTGCCTTCCGTAATGTTTTTGTACTGTGGTATTGCAATGATAGCTACAGTTATTATCTTTAAAGGGAAAAGAAATAGAAAGTGCTTAGTTATTTTTACCTTCTTTTATGTTTAAAATCAGTGCGGTGAATTACCAGAAGTTAGCATGTGGTAGTTGGGAGATTATTTAACGTACTCTAGAACTGGAGAATTGCAATGGGACCATTCAACAAAACTGGATAATGTTCTTAATAGCTAAATATGTCCATTAGAATAGGAAATGCATGTTCATGAGAAAAGTTTCACTTTCACTTCATTGTGTATGAGACTGCAAGAATCGCATATTCAGAAACTAAGTGTATATGAGTGAATGAAAAGAGAAAAGCCTGGATGCCATTAATTTTTGGCTACCCATAAGATGGTGAGGTTTTTATGCTTTGATTGCTTGTTTATTAGTCTGGAGTGACTGAAGACTTAGTGGTATGGATTGTAATGATCCATGCTCTTTTCTGCTATGGGCACCTGTTCACTAGGCAGGCCAAGAATGAAGGTGCATATGCTATGTCTGCAAACTTCCTGATTTCAAAATGGTTAGGCACACCCAAATTAACTTTAATCTAGCTAGCCTGGATTAAAAAAGATTGCAAGGATTTAACAACATGGATTTTAGCATAGTCTGTTTGAGGCTGTCAAGGAGTCTGGGTGCTTAATCACTGCAATCCTATGCCCTGGAAATTGAGTGGGTTTTGTAAAACTCATATTATTGGGTTCTGTAGCTTGCATAAATGTGGAGAGCTGTTGGTAGATTAAATATATATATTATTCTGTGTATGAATTTTTCCTAGTTTTACCTTTAAAATGTGGAATGTAGTATAACTTAGAACTAGTAACTATGTATTTAGTACTATGTATGATTACAAATGTACACTGATGAACAAACAAGATGTTTTCTGTAGTTGATCCTGCTATATTAACATTTTGTGGGACTGGCTGGTGAAGCATGAGCAACCTGATGTTTTGAGTTTCTGCATGGCTCAGCTTGCATATTACTAAAGTACAACGTTCTGTCCTTCTTAAACTTCATAGCAACAGATTTCTGCAGTTAAAATATTTTTTTGTTTTTGCAGGTTAGTAATAAGAATCAACAATTAAATCTGAGACACTGAACAGAAGTGGAATCTGTGAAGCAGGGAAAAAAAGTAAGTTCATGAACTGAATTTGAAAACCAAACAAACAAACCAACCCCCAAAACAAAACAACAAAAGGGCCCCCTCAATCCCCCCAACCCAAAACCACAACAACAAAAGCCCCCAAAACAAAAACCAACACAAAAACCCAACAGAAGGGATCATAGAGTAGCATAATTGGAATCGGGAACTGTGAACTTAATTCCTGTGCTGCCATTAACTTGTAGTGTTATTTCTCTGCTTTGTTTTTTTACTATAGAGGGAAAACGCTTGGTTCTTTTGTAAAGTGTTTTGAGAACATACGCAACTGCTACTGGTTCAACTGCACTGACTTTTAGATTTCCTAAATTCATGCTTCAGAACACCAAGGTGAAATAGAGCATTTATTTGGAAAGCATACAGTTTCAATGAAAACTTTTCTCAGAATTTGGAAATAAGCAATTCTTAAATGATTCCATCTATCTGAAAACAAAAGAAACCTCATTTCTAGCCTGAACTTGTTTAGGTGTAGTTTCCAGTCACTGGTAGTTCTTTTATATCTCTGCTTGATGAGAGATCAAATTCCTTCCTTCTCTTGCTCTCTGTGTTTTTCCTATAGGCATTTTAATTTTTTTCCTCCAATTTTTCAGCATCCTTCTTGAACTGTAAAATCAAGAACTAATTGCAGTTTCTCTGTGCCAAAGTAATGTAACTGCTTTGCTCTCTTATTTGATATTCTTGCTTGTTTAAACATTAGTGGATTCATAAGATTAGCCACAACTATGTGTTGTGAATTTTCTGTTGCATACACAGATTCAAGGAAGCTAACTAGTAAATTGGAGTAATGCATAAAGCTGTCACCTGTGAAGATCAGAGCTCACACTTTCCACTTGAGATCAGAGAAGATCAGCTTGCTTTTCAGTCTAATTGTATTCACTGCTTATGCATAATGCAAGACCACAACTTAACTCTGCTCCATTTGATGAAAGATAAAGATCAGTGTCTACTAGACAGTGTGATACTAGCTTTACAGATCTCATCAGCATGAGGCATTAGTCATGTCTTTTTATGTATATAACATAGCATACATGTATATACACATCATAATGTGAATGATGCTGTACAGCTTTTGCATTAGTAGTAATGCAATTAATAGATAGTGCTTCCTGTTAATCTTAATTTGTATAGACTTTTTAGCATGTTGGTCTTTTAGTTTTATGCCTTGTATATGTTGCTAGATGAATTTATGTACTCAGTCACTAGTTCATCCCATTGTTTCCATATTTGAAGGCTTGGTATGGTTCTTCGGTACCTTGAAGCTATGCTATTGATTACATTGACCTTTAATACCACTAATATTTCATTTTACTGAGTCTCTTTCAACATATATAAATAATGTATTTTTTTTAAACAAAAGAAGCTTATAATTTGCAGAAGTTGCAAACAATTTTCTAACTCTTCAGGGTAGCTGAAAACTCAGCTTTGGCTTTATGTATAGTATTTTTACAGGAGTAAGCTGAATGTTTTAACATGTGCTTGAGCTGCAACCTCTCCCATGCCTGTACATTTCGAATAGGAATAGAAAGGGGGAGGAGCAACATTTCTCATTAAATCTCATTACATTTTTGCACCTATGTGTATTAGAAAATATACAAGAGGAGAATTCTAAATTGTGAAACCCAGGGTGGCAAAGTCTGTTAACGTTGAGAAATTGGTTGGATAGAATTAAATTGGGATGTGGTGTGGTGGATTTTTTTTTAATTTTATTGCTGTTGAGTGTTTTGTGTGTGTGCAGACCTTCCCAGATCGTATGAGGATGGCCCTCTCCTTCATCTACATCAGTGTTCTGTCATTTGTGAGGCTGAGTGGCTGTGTCAACTTCTCCAGGCTGCACTTAGAGCGGTGCTGGCCTGGCCAGCCTTTAGTGCCTTTAGTTAGTTCCTCTGCTCTGTATGCACAGAAAATAAAGGCAGGAAAGCTGCTGCGTCATCCGTTTGTTGGGGTCAACCTCTTTACTTGGTCCCACACACTTGCAATTATTTGGAAGCTTCTAGTTGTGTAGCTCTGACACAAGAAATCCTGGAGAAGACAACATCTTTTTCTTTTTTTCTTTTTTACTTCTTTTTTTAACCAGCCTTGTCAGTATTGGAATAGCATGGCTCCTGAAGACCTTGATTTCTTTGTGTGACAGTACCTTAGGGGAACAGCCGCTGCTGTTCTTGCTTCCTCATGCTACTGTGCTCTTGCTAATGTATTTGTAAAGCCCATAGCACAGAGGTGTGGTAAGTGTGTGTATGTATGTCTAGTAGTATAGATATGATCTTTCAGGATATGAGGAAGCACTGCATAATCACTGTTTAAACTCCAAGGTAAGTTTAGTATTATTTTTTCTTTGTGCTATTTCTTCTTGTATTTTCTTACTCTGTTCTTTTTCCTTTATTTTCTTTACTGCTTTTAGGCATTTATTTTCCTCAGCATAACTTCCCCGTTTTATTCCTCTAGGAGGAACCCTTCTAGTGCCCATGCTAGAACGCTTTGCAGAGGCTGGCTGAGGAGAAAGGTTGAAGTTGAGAATCAGTGCACCCTTCCTTCCTTGAGAAGGGGTAACTGCTGCTTTAGCCTCTCTGGGAACAAGTGGCTGTTGGGAGGAGGTTGTTTGGAAAGAGGATGAGCTGCGAAATGACTGGGGCCCGAGTGCCTTCCCAGCTGGGATTAATTTAGAATCAGAAGTTTATAGCATTCTGTAAACATTTACATGCTTGGCTGTGAGGGAGGGAAGGGGGAGAGGGAGGGAAGGGGGACAGACGTGTGTTCCTTGCAAATCTTTGCTCCTTGCATATGTCCTTGACTATAAAAGGGAAGCAGGGCTCAATTTAGTAAGACTGGAAATTTCAGAGAAAACAGCAGGTAAAGGCAGTGGCTATTTAATATTTTTGCTGTGGAATTAAGTTGCAGGCCAGGCACTCCCTCTTGGATTATGCTGCAAAGCAGTTGTCGTTTCTTCATTAGTTAAAGCTAATCTGGGTTTTTTAGCTTTGCTTTTATTAAAATGGCTTGGATGTAGAAAGGAATGTTGAGGCTCACAACCGTCTTTATAGATACTTAAAAGATATTCAAAAGAGCACTTTAAATATTTGGACAAGTTGGATGCATTTTCTCATACCCTAAAATATTAACTGTTGTCTTTCATCCAGAAATCCAATGTTACAGTTAGCTTACAGTATTTGGTCAAATCAAAGTTCCCTCTAGCCTAGTGGTGCGGCCTCTGACAGAGCATAGCAACAGATGCAAATGGAGGAATATAAGACAGGTTTGTAGCTTTAGGCTTAATGTCTGGTGACTTCTGGCTCAGGACTTTCTGAATCAGGATGTTCAGTACCTTTTGCTCTCTGTTGGCTTCCTCTTGCGCTTTCTAATTCTACTACAGCTTTTTTTTGACTTGGGAAGAGCAGAATTGCATTTGGTACGGAATGCAGAAATTTTATACACTGGTATGACAAAGGACTAGTGTTCTTTTCAGAAAAACTCCTAATGCTGTCTATGGAGTAGTTGTGTTTTGGTTGGGTTTTTGGGTTTTTTTTGTCCCATGGTGAGCACTGGAGTATAAATTAATGGATAGTGATAGCTTCATAGTCTTCAGTGTAATGAATTCTGCAAGGAATTGAGAAGTTCCAGGTAGTATTGGTAACGGGTCTGCTTATCATATTTGACTATCTGCTTGGTTATGTCACGTAATAGTGGGTGCTTCAGATCTGTGAATTATTGGAGCATGTAAAACTTTCTGGGGTTTGGGCCCCTATATTCATGGGTAGGGCTTAAACTTTCCTATGCTTACCACAGATGAATACCACCTCTACTGATATGCCCAAAGGCATGCCTGCTGCATTTTTACTACCTATTTTTACTGTTACTCCATGTTCACCAAATAGTATCAAATCAACGTAAAGAAAGCTTTTCAGACCATCAGAGCTTTACTATGCGTGTGGGAAATTGCAAGAGTGTATTAATATACACTTTGAAATTCTGCTACGGAAGGTGTTGTCAAACATCACCATTAGACAAAATATCAAGGTCCTACAAAAGCTACTTAATCTTTTATAGCCAAGGAACTACAGTTACGGGTTTCACTGTTTCCTGTCAGACACCATTTTTTCGCCATAATTCCATTATGGCAAAAATATGAGAATTTTTCTTCCTTGTCCTTTGGTAAGCCATGGAGTACTGACACCTTTCTCTTCCCTTTTTCAAATAGAACCAACCCTTGAGGCTGGGGTTTGGGTTTGGTGCTCCAGCTATGAGCCTTATAGAGACTGCTGCCTGTTCTGTCATCTCAACTGCAAATACAATTTACCTATAAAATAATTTAATTCTGTGTTAATACCTATGCAGTGATTATGCTCCAGTTCTAAACTGATCAGTGAGATATTGAAATAGTGCCTCTTGCTTGGCCCTCGGATTGTCGGTGCAGCTCAGGATCATCCTAATCATGGCCAGTATGAATTTAAAAATATCTCTCTTTCTTGCTTTTTATTTCAGCTGATCTGCCTAGGCATAAAACATAGTTTTCATCTCTTTCTTATTTAATATGTATTCGCTTGCTTTTTTACAGTTTAGCTTTGTGGCTTACAGTATTAGTTTATTTTTAGCATGGGTGCACCAAACCTGCAATTTCAGATTTCATGTTTGAAAAACAGTGTTTGTACAGTAAGTACTTCTGACAAGGAATTGCAGAACTGTATTGAAATGTTTTTAGTAGTAAGTATTATAAAAAATCAGAAACAGCTATGTCCGAATGTTTTTGCACTTTGTGGTAGAGTAGCATACATGAGTACATTTCTTTTCAGTTTTATAGTACCAAAATGGAAAGTATATTAAAGCATAGAGGGCATAAAGATGTTACCTTGTATCTTGTGTTCCTAAAATATTATACTTCGTATTACACAAAAGGTGGTGTTTGGAGAAGTCTTGTTCCTGGTTTGAGCAGCTGATAAGATCATTTACATCTCCAATTCCGCCCCCCCCCCCCCCTTTTTTTTTTCCTTCTGTTTTTCTTTGCTGCTCAGATGTAGGGGACTCTCCTAGCATTTTAAAATAATTATGAAAACACTGGTGGTAATGTAGTTAATGTAGTGTTAGGTAAGTTTAAGCTTGTTTATTTAAAGTATCTATTGTAGATTTTGAGCCTGGAGCTTTTATTCCTGTGGGGTGTGGGGGTGTGTTTTGTTTGTTTGGGTTTGGTTTTTTTTTTGGGGGGTGGTGGTTTTGTTTTGTTTGGTTCTTCCCCCCCCCGAATCAACTATTTTAATTTTTATTTAAAATAATAAAGAATTCCTTTTGACAAGGCAGTGTTTTTGAAAGGGGGGCGGGGAAAAAAAGGCATCTATTTTAACTGGAAAAAAATTTACAGATATTTGTTTTAGGGGGTGCTGCTTAGAAAGCAACGTGGCAGATGTCATGTTCTGTAGTGGCAGTGTTGGTTACAGTGCCATAGTGCAGAGCTGCCAGTGTTTGTGAAAATCTGTACTGCTGTTATACTTCTTTGCTGATGCAGTTCAGTTACTGCCAGGCACAGCTTGCTGTTTCAGTCTTTGCTTTCCAGAATGATAAATGTTGCACACTGTCTCATAGTTTTACAGTAGCTCTTCATTTGTATCGTCAGGGAAACAATAACCTCCCATTCCTGCATTTTTTCATGGGGCTCTTTATCATGAAAGTATCCTGCTTGCCATGCTACTGACTTCTGTGCATCTCTAATTCAACTCTTAGAGCCATTTAAGAATTTGAGAAAGTAATTCTGTAAAATGTTTTTTCCTGCAAAGCAGTTGATTGTACACATTAAAATGTACCTGTGTTCTAGTGTATATTCGGGATGAATGTGCAGTATGTGTTATTTGACTTTGTAAATATAGACAATTCAAACTGGAATAAAAAAATAATTGGAAGATGCTTCCTTTTGTAGCTTCAGGGCTTGGGAGTATATTGTCACAAAGGTGAACAAATAAAACATGCTTTGATTGGTTCTCTTATTTGGTTATTTTTGATAGGGGAAGTTTGAAACAAACAAACAACCTAATTTCTGTGCTGAACAGAAATACTCTTACTTTGTATGTTTGTGCTGTTTTTTAAAGCTGCTTTAATGTTTCCCAGGCTTTCCTAACAGCTTTTGAACTTGCTGATTTCTGTCAGTTCGGTGGATAGGTACAAGTCTCAATGATATGAAGTTCTAAATTATTTGTGCAGAGTGGTAGCTTGATAGAAGTCCGATGTGTTGCCCTGATGGGGTGTGCAATGTGAGTAGTTCTCAGGGAATGGAGCTAAAAGTATTAAGCTGTGGAGATGGAAGATGCTTTGGAGCATAGGGCACAAATCAATAAGAAATTTAAGTTTTGCTAGTCTTTGTTAGTCATGATAGACTCATTTTTATTACCTTGTTTTTACTTTTACCCCATGTTCACCAAATAATTTGGCTCTGCTTGTAACCTAGCATTGCTCTAGGATAGCTGCGTAATTAGTATTTTTATTAGTGGCAAATGTGCATCTGGATGATCTTGGAGATGCTTTGGTTATATAGGATACTCATTACCAACAGAAAAATAAAGTTTCCTCAAATTTTGGGGACAAGAGTCAGGTTGGATGTCGAGTTGAAGAAAAACACATACAAAGAAAAACTGCAAATTATGTCGAAGATGCAGAGGCTATAGATTTGTCAGGTAGTAGAGAAATTTAGAGAATATTTAGAAAGATATTTATATGCCTTCTCCACATTATGAAGATTTGGTGGTTTTTACATAAAAGCAAGTTTTACTTTTCATCTTCAACAGTAACACTCTGTGTTGTGAGTTTACATGAATTAAAGATGACCCTGAGTATAAGGTAGCGCTGTAAATTCCTTTGTTAGTCAGGGAAAGTATTTTGTATTATCAACTAGATTTAATAATTATTTTCTTAAGTCCCTTTTACTAGTCTGAGAGTTTTTGTAGTGTGTGTTTTAGTGCATTAATTATACTGATGAGTATACAGGGTAATGATAGTTCTGTTGCAGGCAAGAACAGGAGATACCTCAGCATTGTTTACCTTTATCACAGCAGTACAATCAATAGAAAATGTAACACAGGCCAGTATTTTTGTGGCTTTCTTATAAACCAGATGGTGCTTTCTTGTATTTGGACAGGTACAGACTTCTAAATCCAGTAATAAACTAACTTTCATTTTTCCGAATGGGGTCTAATGTAAAATCATCTTTATTCTGACAAAATACTTCGAAAAAGAAACTTAACTACCCCTACCCCCATCCCCAAAACAAAAAGCAAACCCCAATCCTAGGGAGTTTTATTGATGATACTATGAGGCTTCTGGCTAATCTGTTCAAGACTGAAATCCCTCACAATAACGTAGGATTTCTTTTCTGGACTTCAGTAGATGTTTAGACAGCTGTTTGTTCTCTAATGTGATTTTTTTTTCTTTTTCTTTTTTTCTTTGTGTTTTGTGGTTAAGAAGGTGGATTCTTAAAGATTTACCTGATCGTAGAAAAACTGTTGTCTAAAAATGGAAATGTTGGACCAGGAGCCATGAGCTTTGAATTATACTGCTGATTTGCCAAAGATTAATAAAACTACTGTCTCTTTTAATCATCAGTCTCTCCATATAAAGTGGGTTTTTGCCTTTTAGAGACATTGAGACTTCACAAATCTCTCTCATGCTTGGGCGTTGGTGATTGTGAAGACGACTTGGTGAATAAGATTGGTGTTGCGATATTTAAGAGCTCACCACTGTTTGTTCAGACTCACAAGTTCCCAAACAGTAACAAAATGTAGGAGACAGCATTTTCCATCAGAAAACAATTCTCAAAGTATATGTTAGGAGAGGAGATCAGCCTTGTATAGGGCAATGATAACATCATCGCTATTCCCTATTTTCTATAGCATTTATCTGCCTTCAGGTGTGATGGTGCTGCCCTGTTCAGTTGGATGTGGTAACTTGTGGTGGTAACTTGTTTTCTTTTGCCATGTTGTTTTATGTTTTTCTCCAACTTGTTTGCCAAATTCCTGATGTTTTCTCTGTCAATGTAGATGTAAGGCAAAAGGGAGATGTTAAGAATGTTTGTTTTTAAAACTTTACAAAATCTATCATACACACCAAATAGATAGTTGGGGTGTTTTGAGTTCTGTTTCTGAAAATGGGTGCTAGTGTATCCGAAAACACTGCATTCTGTCCATATTTTCAG
Organism: Ciconia boyciana; assembly: GCF_034638445.1. Classification (NCBI taxonomy): domain Eukaryota; kingdom Metazoa; phylum Chordata; class Aves; order Ciconiiformes; family Ciconiidae; genus Ciconia; species Ciconia boyciana. The sequence continues at coordinate 32,254,507 of NC_132939.1, read as the reverse complement.
AGAAATAGCAGTCTTTTGTACATATGCCAGCAGTTACCTTCTTTCCTCTTGCAGTACTGCAGGTACTCTTCCTGTAAGTGTGGAGGAGTTTTGCATTCCTTCTTGTGCATGTCTGGTGGACCCAGACTTCATGGTCTAGTTTCACAGATGATTTAGAATAGTCCTGGAGATGTAATCAAAGTCTTGTTCTGTCCTTCAGCAAATATTTTCAGATGATATATAAGAAGACTTAGGTTTTCAAACTGCTTTTTTATGTTATTCTGGTTTTTAGATCTCTGAACTAGTAAATATGCGTACATATTTTTAAAGAAAAAGGGGAATGCTGTCCTTTTCTAGTTTTATGGCCATTATAAGTGTGTGTTTGCCACTTTGTAGAAACTAATTTGTGTATGTGAATAACTTACTATTATTAAATTTCTGGCAGAAAGTAATGTTGATGAAGGAATTGGGGTGGTGGTGTAAAATCTAAGCAAGAGTTGCTGAAAGTCTGAATTCTTTAAAAGGCTGAAAGGTGGTGTCATACTTTGGTATCTGCTGGTGACACCAGCTCTGATAGATGCTCCGAGTCTGTCTGTACTGATGTAAGTACACGTCGGGTTTTGGTGAAGTATGAGTTGGAATATTATTGCTGTTTCACAGTAAAGCTAAAAAAATAAAATGAGAGCTAAAATACATGCGTAATAATCTGAGCTAAAATAAACGTGTGCATACACAACTATAACTAAAGGTTAAATTGTTTTATATTAAAGGTGTAAACACAGCATATGACATCAGCTAGAGTCAGAATGTGACTACTTTCTAAAAGGAAAAACCCTCACATTGAAACTTGGTTTAAAATTGTGACTACTTAGAGATGAATTGCCAAATGTGAAAAAGCAGTAGAATTAATATGGATATCAGCATTAGTGTAGAGTGTGTAACTTTTTTGGTAACTGCACTGATTAATTCTGTTTAAAGTATTTCATGTTAGTTTTACAAGACGACCAACAAAAGTGGAGGCTGAAGTTCGACAGAATTTTTCTATTTGAGGAGGGGAAGTGAAGGGGAAGAGAAATCTGTTCATGTGCATTGTCACTTAAAATAAGTCACAAAAATTAATTTATACATAAAGACCACTCTATGTTTTTTTCATTTACTGTAAACACCTCTTAGAAAACCAAATATATGTAACTGTATTAAGAAGATGAGGTTTTGTTTTCAGTTGCTGTCCATCTGTGTTTAGTAACCTTAGAACCAGATTTTAGGATCTATTCCTTAGAATACATAAGAATGATCTATGTGGTATTTCAAAGCTAGGACAATGGCGTTGAATAGACTTGATATACTTCTTGTGCTCAGTAGTCTTAACGCCTTCCAGAATGATATTTGCCTTTCTGGAACATCAGGTTTATAACTCTTATTTAGTCTGTGATCCAGTACAGCTGCCCAAGTTCTTTTCTGCTTTATTATACTTTAGATGGCTAATTCTGTGTGTGTTTTTGTTTTTATTATTACTTTAATTCTCTCTTTCAGACTTACAGCATTTTGTTTTGCTTTCACCTGCATGTGCTTTTTATCTGGTCAGCTTTAGAATGCCTGATTTCTCAAGCTCACCTGGCATTGGGATCATCTCCTCCATAGTCCTTGCAGCTCCCGCCCCTCAGTTTGGTGGCATTTGTAGATTCTTCAAGGGGGCTTCTGTTTGGTCACCCAAATTAATAATGAAAATACTAAGCAAAACTTGCTGCAGGTCAAGTTCTAGCTGGACCGACCTGCAATACTTTGCAATTTTTATACTGAGCCACTGCTTAAGTTCTCTGAAAGCAAATTTTCCAATACTTATGCTTATCTACACTGATTATTTTGGATCTATGGTCTCCAGGTCATGTTGAACAGTGTCAGAAGCTCATTTACATAAACTATACCTGCTGCTTCACTAAGACACTTACCCAAGGGAGACTATTATAGTGGTTTCTGGCTTCCTGACTGTAATTTTTCTTTCTCCTCTAACTTAAATTGATTTTTAACCCTCTTCTTTTTCCCCAGCAATATATCCAAATCTTTCTGAGCATTAGAATTATATTATTTGTCTTACCGCTTCTTAAGTCTTACTTCTTCACTATTGTTAAAGGACATGTACCCCTTTTCATATTGCTCTGGAAACTCTCCTGTGCTTTACTAGTTCTCAAAGCAATTCAGTAATAGTTTAGGAATTATTGAGACTAGTTATTTATATACTCTAGTATACATTATTGTAAGTAGGTGGATTAAACTGTGTGTTAATTTTTCTAATTCAAAGATCAGTTGGTGGGGTTTGTTTGTTTTTTTAAAGGGGAATGTATTTTGAGTGTTACTTTTGCTAACATTCTTGGACACTTCCTTGTGGAGCCGTAGAGTATTGGGGTCCCTTGTTATCTAGATCAGATTTTGAAATTGGCTGCCGATGCCATGTGCCACCACAGGTTTAGCCTTCTCTGTACGCTTTGGCCTGGGTGAGATCCAGAATCAATGTGGGCTGTCCAAGCCAGCATGCTATTGAAAGGCCACCATTAAGTAACTTATTCTTAATGAATTTGAGAGCAGTGTTGGTATTTTTAAAAATTAAAAAGATAACGCTCCTCATCTTTTGTTGTATGTGAGTGTGCTTCGTAGCCTACCAGCCCCAAAACTATCTTGCAGAGTTTTGTTGGACTGGTATTTCACTCAGGAAGACTTGGAGGGAATAACTAATTCTGTGTTGGTATTGCTAACCACCTACTTGCATGTATGATGTTTTTCTGCAGTTCCTATCTGGGCAAGACTAGGACTGACTTAAAGGTCGTCTTGCCTGAGTCAGTATAAAAGAGCGCAGAGAAGGAGGTTCTTGGCTTGCAGAGATATAAAAAGCCAGACAAATGAGTGGCCTATGTGACTATTTTTGTTGTACTGTATCTGTCATTTGAGCGACTTGCTGTAACTTCATCAACAGACAGTATTGCTAGGTATCTTATAATGTATGCTATAATATAGATCTTGGGACTGCCTGGCTGATAGGTCTCCCCCTGTGATGACTGGAAACACTTAGTAAAGGACCACCGTTCAAAAAGTCTGTTCAAAGCACAGCTACATGGGCTGAAAGCTGAAGCCATGGCGACTGGAGACTATCCAGAAATCTCTAATGGCTCTTTTCCTAAATGGTTGCTGTTTGACAAATTTCTTCTGTGAATTACTGAACCAGTATTGAACATCCTTTGCTGGTCCTGCCAATTACACCACTCGAACAGCACACTAAAACCTCTACTCTGAGAAGATACTGTATCTCTTCCTTTATTTAATTTTATGTAGTAGACTATACTGGTAAAACCAAGACATTAAAGTGCAACAGAAGACAAGCAGATGCAAATTCAATCTGGTTTAGTATTTTTTTCCATGTAGGTTTTCTGATAACTTCTACTTGACGCATGGGCTTCTGTTTAATCTGTCATGTCTAGGAAGGCATTTTAAGTGCAAAACAAGTAGAAAATAATTCCAAATGGCTGGAGGACTGAAAATGTAGTTGTGCAGTAGAGTTTTACATTAGTTTGCCTTTTATAACCGGAAAGAAAATTTAAGGATATTTGCTAAAAATAAAAATTGCAAGACCTAAGCAAACAGAATTACATTACTGACCTTGGGAAAATGTTACACTTTTGAGTGAAGGTTGATTTTTCTTTTCTATTTATGTTCTCTTCTGCATCATTAGTGGAATTAATCTCACTTGTGAACAGCTGTTGAAATAATAAATCCTGCTATTCAAATTGTAGTTATAGTTGTTCTGTTTTCTTGAAAGTCCCAAGCAGATTTAAAAAGCAAAACCAAAAACCTCAGCTGGTAAAGCCATCAGAGGATAAAGTAGGCAGCTTACACAATAGAAGTTGCAAATGGAAAAAATTAGTAAGCTAAATAGAGCTTACTTGAGTTTGGGCTACATGTTAATGTGCTGGGTGCTTTTAAGATGGTGCCTCCTTCGGAAGGGGTGGTCCTGGCTTCCCCCATCTGCTGATTTGGTGGTTGTTTTGAGGGTCTTTCACTCAGGAACGGTGAGAGAGGATGTGTGCGTGAAGTCTGAATTCCAGTGCACAGCACATGTGCTTGTATTGTCTTGTTAAGCACAGGGGGCATTTCTTAGAAGTCTTGCTTAGTTCAGCTAATCAAATATTTCACGGTAGGTTGTGTTGCAGCACAGGTTCTGATGCATTTGGATAAAACTGTCCTGCACAGTTTGAAGCTGTACAGTTTAGTTCTTGAAACTGTTACATCGGGGTTTGCTCGAGATTTTTCACTACTTAAAAATGATCCTTTTCTGAGTGACTCTGCCCGATGAATGAGGGTAGCATATCTTGAGTTGGCTGCCTACAGCTGTGTGCTCTCTCCTGCCCTGCTGAACAGAAGGCAGAGCTGCTCATCAGTCAGTCCTTAATCTGCTGAGTTTCACAGCTTGGTGTTGTAAGGCAAGTCTGCATTGGTGATCGTTTGTCTTAAATGCCATTCTGGAAATGTTAGTGCTGTCTTGACTCATTGGTCAGAGCTCTGGGACTTGTAGTGCAGGAAAAAAACATTATTTTGTTTAGCTTAATCTGCAGTTATTTAGATGAGTAGCTCTTGCAGTCGCATCGTTTGGAACTTAGAGGGAGGTGGTTGTACTCTAAAAAAAGCTGTCCCAGTGAAGCCCTCTTTGACAAAAAGGGCTTTTAGCTTTGACAGATTTCACACACTGAGTTTATATTTACTATTCTGGCAGCTAAGTTTGCTGAAGGACCCTCGTTTCGCTTCACTCACCGTTTGTAATGCTGGCTGGACTTTGCAGGGTCTGGCGGGACACCTGAGCTTACCCCGGTGCATGGCTGCAGTGCCTGAGTGTGTCTTCTCCTCGCATCGCTTTCCTCTGAAACACCAGCCTCCATGAGCTGTGGGTTTCTGAAATGAGAGTGCAGGGACAATCTGTTCGGTACTGGTAGTGCTGCCTGTGTTGGCATCCAGTGCAGAGTGGAGAGAGGAAACAATTGTGATTCAAATACCAGAGCGCTGAAGAACAGAAAGAGAGGAGAAGATGCTAGGCTGGGAGACGGGGCCGGGAGGAAGGAAAGACTGTAAGAGCAGGAGACTGTTTAAAAGGAGAAAAGGGGAAAGAAGAAGAGAGAGGGAACAGGACACGGAAAGGTGGGAGGAGTTGATTTATAAGCAGCAAGCAGGAATGAGTAACAAAAGGAGGTTCTGGGAAATGCAGGAAGAAGTATCTGGAGGATAGGGAAAATGCAGATAATTACTTGTTTGGTTTTAAAAAGTCCTGGATGGCTTGGACCATTCTTCTAATGAAAAGTACTGCTGTTTGTTACTGCTGAGATTTTGTGGCATATGCTCTCAGTGGAAGGTTCTTTTTTTTCCAGGAATATCGTTCTCCAACTCATTGGCTATCTAAATCTTGAATTAGTTAACTCTGAACAAGCATATTTTATCTGTATATTTTGTTTAGTTTTGTCTCTATTTTACCAGCTGCTGCATCTTTGAAGAGAGATTTCCTGTACCCTTCTTCAAATGCCTGTGATATTTCCAAGAGGAACTATTTTTCTGTAAGTGGAGGTCTTTTCTGTGAAAATAAAATTCATAATATGAATTAGCTGAATGCATTAATAGGAACATGCATGTGCAGAGGATCTGAACAGTTTAAAAACCGGATGGTTTTAGTACATAATATGCTTTTCATGATTCATAATTGAGAATAATGATCGATGCTCAGGGGAAGGTCCTTTTTTCTTTTTTTTTTTTTTTTTGGCTTTGGTCATTTGAAATGAATAGTATACTTCTATTATAAGCTTAGACAGTGATAATAAAAGCAGTACTCGGCTCTGTCAACATTTGTGAAAAACAAGTCTCTGGAGATTTTCTGAATGTTTTATTTAATGATGAGAATAGTAAATCTGTCCTGTGTAGTGTCTGGGTGAGCTGTCTTATATCAAAACATTATTAATTGATTTTTATACTTTACAGCTGTGTTTTGGGAAAAAGTACTGGAATGAAAGCCAAAAGCTCCACGCTGGATTGTAAGAACCAGATCGGAGAAGAGAGAAAGGATTGATTTATTTTTCTGGTTTAGAAATTTTGAGCAGGAGGAAAAGGGAGGGACTGGAGTTGCCTACTTAACTTGGTTTGCCAGCAGTCTCAGAACTAGTTAGATCATCACAGGAGTATGGCTAATCTGTGCAAATATCTAAGTGTATGAAGATAGGCACTCAGTGAGATCTTCATTTGCACTTAGATCCATTATTAACATTGAATTGTGGAAGTAGGGGTTTACTGGGATTGCTGAAGAACTGTTCCTTAAACATTGTGTTTTGTCTTAATTTTGTTCTGAAACTCATAAAGTCAGCAGTAGTCACTGGCTACTGAGATGGTGTTTGCAGTATGTGGTACAGTATGGATAAAGGACTATGCATACTTATAACAAAGGTTGCTTCAGTGTGGGTAAGAGGAGTTGTGAGAGTTTTCTCTTCTCCCCAGTTTAGAAACATACATTTTCAGGGAAATAAACAGCTTCACAAATAGCTATGCAATAGGAATTTGTGGGGTAAGTTGACCCTTAGATGTATTTTGCCCTCACAAGGAGACATTCCTTTGAGTGTTGTGATGTGGGCTAATTTCAACTTAGTTGAGCCATGAGTTTTCTATATACATGTGCTATATTTTGTTTTTTCTCCTCTAACTTGGAAGGACACAAGTTCTTAAAACATTTGGGATTTAGTAAAGTTTATTGAAAATGTCTGTAGACTTAAGTTACAGCTGGTGGTTTTGCATTACTGGTAAGCAGTACCCTGAAAGATTGAAGTCTTGTTTCTGCTTCTCCTCTCTCTTCTGTTTCTCTCTCTAGTTCTCACAGTTACCATAAGTTGATTTACTGCATCATCTCAGCAAAAAGAGACTGATTTAGTTTTTGTTACTGGGTTAGTTTTCTACTGGTTTGGAAGCTGAACGTATCTGTAATGCGAGGAGATGACTGTAGGCCAGAAATAGAGAAGGGAGGAATAGAGGAGACGGAAGGATTCAGTCGTCTTGTTCCTGGCAGCAGCAGGCCATCAACGGGGCTGAAGCCGTAATGTTAGACTGCAGCCCTGGGCTCAGCGTGGGCTCCCAGCTCTGTCCCTGTGGGCCTCGTTGATGTCAATATCTGTTTTGTCCCTAACACAGATTGGATAGATCAATGGGGTGGCATTTAGACAGCTCGAGACTATAGACATATCCAATCGACATTGTTTTGCAGTGCAGAAAAATACGAAAGTCTAGGAGAATACAGCTATGTATTTTCCCACTGTAAAATAATTCTCAGAAATCCTGTGCTGCAGCATATTTTAGGAGACTGTTCAGATGAAACATTGAATTCTCTGGAATTGTGGCTATTAAAAGTTAAGACTGCGTGCAGTACCATAATTATTTCCTTTTGCGTGCATGTGTTGTAATGTCAGTATCTCATGTTTCCCCAGCTGCTACATGCTCATGGAGGAGTCTTCCCATTAGGACCCCATTGTGGTCTCTTGAAAATAATGCAGTGTTTATCTGATAAAATAGCAATTCCTATGTGACAGGATGGGCCTACTGAGGACATGCAGCATGCACTGGAGAAGCGTTTTCCCTTCTCTCCTCTTCAGCCCTTAGTTTTCTCCTTTCTGGAAGCCAGAAAACGATGCTGAGCCGAGGGGAGCAGGAGACAAGTAGGGCCAAAGTTTGGAAGGCGGGAGTTGGGTTAGACAGAACCAGAGCTGCTTCAGATGGAGTATACAGGGATTGGGGTGGGAGAGAGAAAAGGGGTGCAGAAGGCTGTTTGGCTGTTTAAACTTGGGGGGATTTGGTGGCTGGGGGTTGCAAAGATTTGGGGCAAGCCAGAAACAGCCCTGCTTCCCCATCCGCTACAGTGTGAGAGGGAAGACAGGTCTGAATGTGAAGGTCTTGGGAACTGCGGTGATAATGGATTGATGTTGTGCTGCTGCTTGCTTGGATTGAAACATCTGTGTTTGTGTACTCTGTTTTTCCTACCTTTTGTTCCTACGTTTCACTAACAACTTCTACCCTATTGTGTTTTTGTACATGTGCTAATGTTTGGAAAGAACTGTGTGAATGAGTGTTTCTTTAAATGAATAGTGGCTGTTCTTTATACTAAGTTTCATGTAGAAAAAGAAGGAAGTGTTTGTTTGTCTTATCCTAAAAACAGGCCCTTGTATTCATCTGTTAATAGGAAGGATTTTCATCTACTATAATGTAAATAACAAAAATAATTGAATGGAACAGTTTGTGCAGCACCCATAGCTGAAAAGTACATCCAAGTGGCCTAGAGAACAGTTAAGGAATAGGATTCGCCTCTCTAAAAATCAGAATCCATTTGCAGACTACTCAAAACAGGAAAAAAAATGGACTTTCTGTACTAGCTATCCTTTGAGAGGGAGCTGGCCCATAGTTATGAAAGCAGGTGTATGAATTTAGTAGTCATAGTACCATAAAAATGGCAGTTGTGACCTCTGTTGCTTTCTACAGAATTCAAATTTTAGAATTCTCATCAGGTTTTTTGGTATATGGAATGACTGACAAATATAGATGGCTCACTGCATAAACCTCTCAATGGTAAAACCAGCAAATAATAGCAAGATGATTGAAACCTCCAACACAGAAACCGTTGACCTTTTGTCCCTTCTAAAAAAACCCCACCCCATGCCATTAGTGACAAAAAAAGCTGAAGCCTTAGTTATTGACTTAATTGCTGATATTTTATATAAGAGGATTTCATAGTATTTCAAGTGATCTGGTTTTCAGATATAAAAGTATAGGGAATAATTTATGTGAAGGAACTTGAACTAGGAGAGGATTTGACAAAAGGCTGGACTTCAGTGCATCCAAGAAAAACTGCAGAGCTTGCTTTTTCTTCCACCTGCTTTATGTAAACACTCTGTACTTGTACCAAAACTATTTTGGTTTCACGAGTATAATTGTCTTACCTGCAATTTCATCTAATCATCCAGTGTTACTTTTAGTTTTTAAAATTGCACTACAATTATTTTTAGAAGTTCAGACTTTTGAACTTGAAGACATCAAAGTAGTAGGCCCATGATTTGGGAAATGGCCACAAACAGTGCAAAGTATGGAATAACAGGAGAATGGCTAAGAGCCTGTGCTGTTGCATTTCAGTTTAAAATAACTGGAGACATAAGGAAATAAGCAAGTTATTTGATGGGTTAGCAATGAGCTTAGCTGGAGCAACTTGAAGAGAAGCAAAGGCAGCCAACAGCTTATCAATTTGATGGATTACACCCCAAAGTTTACTTGAAAAGAAATCATTAAAGAAAATTTATTGCTTTCATATGGTTTACCAGCGTTTGTTCTCAGGTTGTGGTGTGTGAACCAGCAGTGGAATTTAGAGCCTGTCCATCATATATAGACCAAAGTATTTTTGATAACCATGCAATTGAGCAGTAGGATAGGAATAATTCAGTATGTCTTACAAAATGCTGAACAAAATAACCAGAAAGAAAGAAGACAGAAAACCTGAAGGTCAACTTGGAAGCATCTGATAATCTTCTTGGTGGTCCTCAGACTAGGCAGGATGATAGATGATCTCTCTGACTTCTCATTGGTGGGGCTGCTCCCATTTAACTTCAGTCATCAACCTCCTTACTTGTTTATGTTTTTGCATCATATTGTGTGTGCTCAAGGTGCTCTGACTGCAGAAGGTATGGAGGGTTGTGAATGTTCCCCTCCCACCCCAACTGTGTGTGTGTCTGTGGTGCTTTTCAGAGCTCTGCCCTTGGACATGTCTATCTGATTAATGAGGCCAAGGGTGTTGCATTGGGGCTTCATGGAAATATTGTCTTGAAAGAAGGCAGGTAGTTTTTCATGAGCTGGTGCTAACCACCTGTTTCCTCCCAGAATTTTCCTGGGGAAGACAGACCTCACCTTCTGAAGTTTCTGACAATAAAACAGTTTTTCAAAAATCGAGTGGCTGAGTGAAGAGCACTTTAGGAGCTCTTAAGAGTCCTGAGAAGACTTTTCCTTTTGCTAAGCTCACATACACGCTAATGGAAACTGCCTTGTGTATGAAGATACGGGAGAGGTTTTTTAAATACTAGTATGAATTATGGATATTAGTAATTCTGCTTTCCAGCTAGTGTTAGCTCAGACATCAAATATATGTTAAGGATACTTATAATTGCTGTGTGTTCAAGAATATTGTGGTGGGTTGACCTTGGCTGGATGCCAGGTAAGCCCAAGCCACTCTTATCACTCCCCTCCTCAGCAGGATGGGGGGGCGGAGAAAATAAGATGGAAAAAAAACCCCAAAACTCATGGGTCAAGACAAAGGCAGTCTAATAAAGCAAAAGCAAAGGCTACACATAGAAATAAAGTAAAACATAAGATTTATTCTCTACTTCCCATCAGCAGGCAATGTCCAGCCACTTCCCAGGAAGCAGGGCTTCAGTAGGTGTAGCGGTTGCTCTAGAAGACAAACATCGTAAATAACGGATGCCCCCTCTTCCTCCTCCTTTCCCTTAGCTTTTATTGCTGAGCGGACGTCATACGGTATGGAATACCCCTTGGGTCACTTTGGGTCAGCTGTCCTGGCTATGTCCCCTCCCAAGATCTTGCCCACCGCCAGCCTTCTGGTGAGGGGGAAATGTTGGAGAGACAGCCTTGATGCTGTGGGAGCACTGCTCAGCAGTAGCCAGAACACTGCTGTGTTATCCACACCTTTCTAGCTATCAATACAAAGCACAGCACTATGAGGGCTGCTGTGGGGAAAATTAACTCCCTCTCAGCCAGACCCAATACAAATATAGGAACAAAGGTATTCCAATGGGGATGTATTCATAGGTGTAGGAATTTGAAAGTTTTTCAGTAACAAATAATATACAAACACTCATCTGAAACAACAGCCCGTGAAAATCACTACTGTAACATTTATTTTGATAAGATTTTTTTTTTTTCCCCCAGTCAGCCTCCTATTAAGTTTTGAAACTTTTCAGAAACTATGGAGTGGATCTACTTTACCTATCAGTAAAGTTTCAGTGCTTACAGCCATGTTTAACATTTACAGAAGTTGGGGATTATAGCTTTATATCAAACTTTCAAAGCAGGGTTCAATAAGAACATTTGCACCTCAAGTGCCTCCTTGATGCTTAGCTCCATTGTTTTAAATTGTTGCAGGAAATGAAAACAGCTTCAGCCTTGTATTATGACAGTCAAGTTTACAGTGATTCCAAGTGTAACTGGGTGTAACCAAATACTTGTATGGATATTTTAATTTTTTATCACTGTAAAATATTTTCTTCTTTATAAAGGTCTGCTGGCTGTTGGTGTCTTTCAGATGCCTGTCAAGGTATCACCATGGCTCTTTTCATGTGTGCACATTAAAAGTTACTGTATCCGTAGGGAAAATATTTTAATTGAAGAACTTCCTTTTAAATTTTTATGGGTAAAAATGTACCCATAAATTGATCCCTCCTTAAAAATAGCAAATGCAATAAGATGTAGGCTAAATCAGAAATGTGGACTTAATTCACCTGGGCATCCAGTCACAATATTTATATTTTACTGTGCTATAAAATGTGTATAGAATTTACTTTCTGTGGCAAACACAAATCTGAGAAACAATAAGAACTTTCAAATGCAAGTTTTATAGCACAATTTCTGCATCAGCATAACAGTGCATTTTAAATGACATAGTATGTATTTGGTGGGTGCAAGAGGAGGACCTCAGCTTCAAAAAAGAACAGAAGAGATGGACTGCAGTGACTTGTATGTTAAACGGAAGATTTATAAATGAGGCGGGTGTTGCATTTTACTATTAGTTTGTTATTGCCTTATGGATTCATATTTAATTTTATTGTTAAACACTCTTAAGCATTGCCTTAGAGAGCATGCTGCAGACTTTTTACTTTTCTCCCTTTTGCAGATGTTTATTTTCCTTGATTCTAAAGGGCTTTCTTGTGTCCTAAATAACTTAAGAACTGTTAAACCTCATCTTTTCCTAGCTGTGTTTTTTAGCTCTTTTGATGAGTTGTCTATTGCCCCGTTTCTCTCTTTATCAACACCCTCAAAGGAGAGAGCAGGGGGTGAAGACGATGTGGGTGGCATAATGTCCTCGGAACTTAACCACAGTAGAGTACTCCGTTATCGGCGTGTACAGTGTCAGTTTGAAAACCCTTATTATGGGTGAGAGTGTAGTCTGCTCTATGAAAGGTGCTTGGGTTCAAGGGCAGTCTGTGGTGATTGCAGGCCTCTCTCTTTTCTTACAGCTCTCTGCACCAGACTGAGTGAAACAAGCAATCACAGCTTTTGCTTTTTCACAATAGTACCCTTTTTAGCAGTTTCAGTAACGTTTTCTGTTATGGATGCATTAAGCTTTCTTTCTTTCTATTTTTAAACTCCCTGGGAACAACTGGAAAAATTCAGAAAAGTGGCATTATTAGATCAGACTTGTTTTTCTAATATAATCCAATAACTCAATACTTAATGCAGGTATATTTAGATTGATACAGAAATTTGTAGGCAACCAGTTGATTTTTGCGTAGTATTATCTTCAGCTCATATAGGTTCACATTTAACTTGGTGTCTATGCTGTGGAATGTCAAATCATAAATCCACTAAAGAAAATGCTTAGGAATGTGTAGTGTCTTTTTTCCTACAGTCTGGAAGAGGTGAGATCAGTCCTGCAGGAGAAATATTCCGGGTAAATAACGAGATAAATTGGTGGAAAAATGGGCTTAACCTTATATAAGAGCATTCATGCACAGGGATGACACTGATTTAACTAAGTCAGTACAGTGTGACTTCATATATTCAGTTGCTGTCACTTGTATGTATTGAACTCACTTCCCCCCAAGGTACTTTCAGACAACCATTCGATCTGTTTTTTCTATGTCAATTTCTCCATGTTTAAGAATATCTTTGAATATTTTTCAATTAATGAAATTAAATAACGGATTCAAGGCAAAAGTAATTATTTCTGTTCTGTTCCTCCTCCTGTGCGTGACCCCCATCACATGCGCGCACAAAGGGGATGCTTAGCTTCGTACAGTGGAACGAATTTTTAAGTTTGGGGTTTTTTTAAGTCTATATACAGTAGAAGAGTTATTCTTCAGTGGTAAATGATTGTGTGAGATGTGCTTTTTAACTGGCACCCTGGTGAGTTACCATCCCTGACACAGAACTTGTAGCTCTAGTGAGTGTGTCAGGTAACCAAACGATGCGGAGTTTGACTTGAATCAGTCACATCTAATGGTTTTCCATGAGCGAGAGTACACTTCAAAAAGTTGAGCACTTCACAGCTTACTAGTTATGTTAGAAGTAGGTTTTAAATATTAGGAGAATAATACTGGACAAAGTAAATGACTGGTACAATGGTCTGAAAAGAAAAATGGCAGTGAAAAAAACTTTCAGCAGTGTATTTTAACGCTTTATTAATATACAGCCTTAAAATTATGTATCTATAAGCTTTCCTTTTGAGGAATTATCTGGACATCTTTCATTAAATTCTCCATGTGCAAGAAATCAGCTCATCTGTCTGGTTTATTTACAGAAAATTAGTAAGATTTGAATAGAATGCTTGAAGTACTTTACTCTCCATAGTAATGGTATCATAGAATTTTATTAGCCATAGAAGAGGTGCTTTGCTGGCATGTGCTGCAAGGAGGCTCTCTTGTTCTGACTAGTTGTCTGCTGTTGCTGATACCAGATGAAAGCTGCTTCCGAGTTAGGCTGAAGAGCATCTTTCTGGTGTCTTCAGACAGAATGCCCTAGTAACCAGCCTCCTTGTTGCTTTGGTCTCCTTCAGGTGATTGTTAATTTAAGAACATGTGTATTAACTCATTCCCTGTGACTGTTTCTAACTGGAAAAGGCAATTTTTATTTATTTTGTTACAATAATAATATTTCCTGGCAACTTAATGAGGTTGGTATGCACATTTTCAGAACATAGGCTCATCAGAAGTTCCTGTGACTGATGAGCATAGAACTTTTCATCCATTTTAATTTTTAATTTTTTTCCAACAGAGTATTAAAAAAATATAAATACAGGCACATACTACCAGAAGTGCCCTTTTTACCAGTAAAGCTTGAAAGATTTCTTGAGGGAGGAGGGAGGAACATTACTCACTTAAAGAAGTGTACTTTCTTTCATATGCTACTACTGCCTTATTGGTTAATTCCTGTCTCATTCAGAGTCTTTTCTTGTGCGGATTAATTATTTCAAGCTGTCCATCTATTATCAGATTTGGGAATGCACCTTTCCACAGTGCACCTGTACATTTTCAACCTGCACTTAAAACATATAGGCAAAAGTATACCTTCTTATGCTTTCTTCATTTCTTTTACTGGTGTGTGATGACCTTATCAGAAGTCTTTACTGAAAATGGCCTCTAGCTTTTATCTGAAAATGCTGACTTCTACAGATTTCACTGTACAGCTGGAATAGCTGTGCTTCACTAGTTTAACATGAAAAAGGATTCATTTGTTAGCTTGGTAATCTCTGTTTCTGGAGTTAAGTCATATTTGCATCTGGTGGAATTTGTGGAAGACTGTTTTCTCAGTACAGAGACTGTGGAAAATACATGGTACGTAAGCTTCAAGAATATTATTTTCAGTAAGTGTCATATACCAGATGGCTTTGAGACCTATTTAGCTATCTGTTTTTGTTAATCTTGCTTTGCTTGCTTGAGACCTCAAAACTTAATTTCCCCACCTGCTGATAAATATAGGGTCATAGAAATTGCCATATTGGGTCAGACCATCTGTTCTTTAATTAGGAGTAGTAACAGATGCTTGGGATGATGATGCAAAAAAATCTACAATAGGCAGTTATGACAATAATATACTCCAGGGTGTATATCTCAGGGATCCTGTTAGTTTGGCTTGTGTCATAAAACTCAAAGTTGTTTGTATCTTTTCCAGCTCTTTGTTTTTAAATATTTTCTATTACAATGTAATTTTATCTTTTGTTCTCCCCTTTTAATGCAGCTAAGCTTTTGGCTTTGCAATCCTGTATCCCTCAGCAGTGCGTTCCTGAGGTAGCAGTATGAACAAGTATCCCTTTTTGTTGATGGTGAACTTGTCAGCTTTCAGTTTAGCTGAACATCTTCTCTTGCTCTTGTAGTATTCTGGGAAGGAAATTCTTGCTCTGCTTTTCATGTGCCATTTTCTATCCTTTGGGGGGAGGATCTTATTCTTCCTGATTTTTTCCCCTTCATGTTGATATTTCCATGCTGCTTGTTATTCTTGGTTCCTGTCTCTGCAAGGCTTTCAACTGAACTGCAGTAACTGGATGATTCAAATTTCCCACCATGCTTCAGTTGAGAAAACACCATTGATTCCTGTGAGAGAGAATTTTCTCATCTTATGCTAGTGAAGATGTATAATTTGTAGGAAATACCTTCAGAACTGTAGTTTTTAATTGTGGAATGTATGCTTTGTTGTAATGGTGAAGGTGGCTTTGCAAAGGGAATGTTGGCTAAACCTGCAACAGTGCTGCAGCAAAGTGCTCTCTGAGCAGAACATGGCACAGGACTACCAGGCTGGGGGAGAGTCCCTTTTTGGGGATGGGGGGTCTGTGCTTCCCTTGGCTGTCCTACATCCAAGATGAGAAGCAGCACTTTTTTTTTTTTCTTACTGCAACTAGAGTGGTATTTGAAGGATTGATGAACTAGGGGGCAGACATTTGCTGGTAGTAGCAGCAACATTGATACCTAAACAGCAATTCCCAAACCAGGGGTTATGGCAACTACAGATGGGCACAGAACCCAAAATAAATCAGTTTGCTTGTTTTTGCTATCCTGTGCTGATCAAGAGCAATTGGTATAGAAACCAATTTATAGTTTTATATAGTTTTAAATTATAGGTTTCAATATCTCTGCAAAAGGGGTCTTAGTTCTCTTCATTCTTGCCAGTTTTGCAGGGGGTGGCTTACTTCTTAGTGGAGTATTGCTTGGGTATTGCCAGCCTCCTTAAATTGCTTACATTTTTCTACATAGATGCTTAGAAAACTCATTAAACCTCAAGGTGAGTGCAAGTTAGTAGTGGAGGAGTCCATAGGATTTGAGTGAACGGTTGTGAAGGCAAGTAAGAAAATTAGCGGGGGAGAGAGACAGATTCTTGTTAGATACATCAGTAAAGAGAAATGAAGCGTTGAACCGTATCCTAACTAGCAAGGGAATGCAGTTCTTTTTCTAACCTGCTTCTAAGCATTAGAGCCAGCAGTCTTTGTTGTGTTGTGTTCAGGTTTCCAAGGAGATGCGAGATATTTTTGTGAAACTGAGAAACTGAGAAATCATGGGAAGAGGAATTTTAAAAAGCATGTCAAACCACAAAATACAGTGGCAGGGAGGGCCTGCAATATGCAGTATTTTAAGGGTAGAACTTAAATGGCATACCACTGAAACTGTCTTTTTCACCAATGGTAATGATTAGTGTTTAACTGAGAGCTATTTTAGGATGATAAACAACATTCCTTTCATTTTTAACTGCTTGGAGGGGAGACTAAGTGCCCAGCAATAGATGCTGTTTATTCCAAAGCCTGCAAGAATTCTTTACTCAGGATCAAAAGCCCTAAAATGTTACTAAGAAATTAAGTTCGTTTAAAAGTGCCAGAGATCTAATTCTTGAGCTAGGTGTTTGGGTTGAGAGTGTTTAATGAAATAGATCTTACAGATTGAGCAACCCAGGAATGTTCTCTGTCTAGGGCATTAAGAGCTACGTAAGACTATATGAAGTGCTTAAGTCAACTTCTTGAGGAAACTGGAAATTTTCATCTGACAACAGCATGTGTTGCATGCTATTATATTTTGCATGCAAAAAGTACTCAGATGCAGGCTTATGCTTAGGAGTTCTGGGTAGTTCCAGCGAGTTCTGTGAAGCTGCTGGAAGAGTGGGCTAATCTTGCTAATTGTGAACACGTGCCATGTTTTGTGAAAGACCTCATGAATTAATAATCAAAAGATAGACTTCGTATTGGTGGTGGCATGACAATTTTTATGTTATAGAATATTTTAGTGCAGCATTGTTAAGATTAAATAAACGAGTCTATAGCAGTCTTATCAACAAAAGCAGAGACTGAGTAGCATCTGTGCTTACATAGTGCAAATTATGTACTTGCAGCTGTATGGCCTGTTTGGTCTTAAGGTTTCTTTTCTAGTCATACATTGCTGTAGATTTGTTGTGGTTCTCCTGGCTGTATTTCTATTTCATCTTTTTATTTTAATTCTTTTGTGCTTTCATTTCTGCACCTAAGCACTCTCACTAAATGGGCTGATCAGCGTCTTGATCACTCGGGTTACAATACTATTCATGCACCTCTTGTACGCCTGCCAGGTTGAGCAGACAGGTAGGGCATGTAGCAAGAAATCATCAGGACATTCATTATGAATCTCTGAAAATTCAGTAGAAGAAGGATAAGTGGAAACTAAAAATATTGCCACGGGGATTAGAATTTGAGCTGGAAGCTTGGGGGGACTGCAGTAGGGACTCTAGGTAGTATTGGTGGGGGAAAAAAAGAGGAGTTCCAATGGACATGGGAAAAACTTTGGCTCCAATTTAAGTATAATTAATGTAGTAAATCAATCAACCACAACCTACATGTCTATCAGAAATGAGTCTTCCTCAATACTACTTGCTTAGAGGTGCCAGCAACCATGGCATTGTTGGATCCCCAGCTGTCATAGTTCTGCTTCTTGTTTATTCCATAGGCTAATGAAGGCTTTCTTTTCAAGCAGGCAATAATGTGACTTTTAAAGATATATGGGATAACTGATTTATTTATTTTTATTAAAAAGTGTTTTTTGAACCTCACTATGTAAGAAAAAGCAAAATGCAAACCACTGTCTTAAACTTTTTGGTAGAAGTAGAGAGACCTATTCTACATTTTTTATGTTTAAAATCTCCGTTCTGTGAAATGCCTTTATTTGGCATATCTCTTTATGGTGGTTACATGCTGATTTTACTTTTATTTAAGTTTTGTTTAATTGAATATTCTAGGAAGAAGAATTCACCTACATTTACTTTGTAATATGTCAAACCTTAATTTCATCCTGTCACCCACTAAGATATTTGAACATTTATGTAAACAAACAAGTGAGCTGAAAACTTCTGTTTGCATTAATGAAAATATTTGTAATAATCATATTTGAAAACACTGTTGTTCTTGGAAAATCATAGAACACAATGAATTGTGGAAGTTTTGAAGATTATGAGAAAATTAAAGGATATTTTATTGATGCAGAAAAGACATCTTTACCAGCTTTCTATGATTACAGTTTTCATTTACACATACTGATTTTTTTTTAAAGTAGCAGGCTTCTGAACTACAAAAATGGTGATGTGAGTTTTGTGACATTATAGAAAAAAAGCTTTGATAACTTCAAAAAAGAATCGAAAATGCAAAAGCTTTGGGAAATACTAACAAATATTAACTGAAGGTTACACTACGTAGTGTATAGGGGCAATTACTCAGTTGTTTCTCATGAGTTAGGCTTTATATGTGTAGACATGGTGAAAGCTGGGGTGGGGGGAGGAATTATATAGGGACCAACCGGTGAGAAGAGTGTCTCTTATTCTATTGTTTTTGGCACCTGAGTTTTACCTAGTGCAGGGTGATCTTTGGTCAGCACTTCAAGTTGTGCAGACATGCTTTCCCAACTTCACTGTAGACAGCAAAGTGAAGATTTTTTTTAAGTAAATGAAGTTCCAGTGAAACCTCAAAGCTGAGAGGAATTTCAAAATGAAAATAAAATGATCATCTGTCAGGAGAGATACACTGGCTGCTATTCAGAACAAAAAAACTGTGCAAATGCTTGTGGCCAGCCATATGAATATGTTATTTTTTTTTTCCTTGCATGCATAACAAACATGACTAAATCAAAATTATTTAGGCATGATCGTAATTGGTTAATGCCCACTTTGTATTTAAAACTTTCCTGAAAGAAAACTTATGCTTTTTCTGAAAATTAGTTTTATGCTAAAGAAGTTATAAACACAATTATTTTGTGTAGATGAGTTCTTGTCTCTCTTCAGTTATCTCCCATATAAAACTGACATCGTGTTTCATTAGAAGTATGGTTTGCTGCTGTGAACATTTAGCTTGTTAAAGTACATGAGGATAGCCCTTCCTAAATGTAGTTCTTTAATAATTTTATTCTTGAGGACCAGTGCATGGGGTATCTCAAATTGCACAAGTCTTGTCCAAAGGAAGTTCTTGATTGTGACGTGTATTTTGATATCAAGTCAGAAGAACTATTGTCTGCATTAGATTTAATAATAAAAATAGTAAATGTAACTCTGCCAAATGCTTTTATTCACTATCAAAGTCGATGTGGTGAACGAAGCAGAGATTTTGCAGCAAAAAGTGGCTATCTGAAGAATTAATTGAGCATTTGTATAGTAACAATCTATATATATGAAAGAAAAAGTTGTCTAACAATATAACAGCTTTTCCAGGTTAGTATTTTGATTGTGATGTTGTAGAATTTTTTACTTGATCATTTGTTTTAGAGAAGACTGAAGGTGGATTGCAGTACTAATTGCTAGGCCACAGCAAATTCCTGTGTTCCCCACAAAGGGCGTACGCCAAGCAAATCTTCTGATGTGCTTTTCCTCCGATGGGAGAGAGATCTCTGCTGATGCCAACGCGCCGTAGGTGAATGAAAATTGGTACTCTGCATAATGAAAGCTACTTGTGTAGTAACATATCAGCTGCCCCCAAATCTGCCGGTTCCCATATTAGGTGCCGTCTCCCATCTGCGCACGCGCGGGCGTGCTCACCTCTCCTCTGGTGACAGAGCTGCGGCCCAGGAAGTTCAGGGAACGCAACAAAACTCTCAAGTAAGTGTTTAACCCCTGAACTTAGGACGGTGGTTATGCGCTCCCCCTGTAAAACACAGCAGAAAGGAGCTCGGTCTGTAAGTCGTATTTTTAACATGCACAGTAGCTGTAGCAGTATAGGCTTAACGCTCTTCCCATCTGTCTTTTGCAGAAGGTACTGTGTACCTTTGCGCAAGCTTTCATCTTTGTTTTCACTTGAGAGAAGAGGGAAGGCAGCATGCTTTCCAGCTAATTACATTCTATACTTTACACAGGGACTTCTCTTTCACGTCGTACTTCTAGGAGCATTTCAGAGCCGCGCTGCGGCTGTCGCTCTTCTACGGTCACTTCTCACCTCCGGCTCTGTCTTCTCCCCTGAAATGCTGCCAGTGGTTAGTTGAGTTGGATAAGAAACGAGCTCAAATTTCTCTTCGAAAAGCCATTAATTAGGTGCGTACTTTAAATCTGGGTCAGGCCTTCAGTCCAGCGACCTGTATGGCTGACAGCAGGGGAGAGGGAGCATATTATTTGGCTGCTGCTTTTCGTGGTAATGCTGGCCTGTGCTGGTTTGAAGGGCTTGTGGGGTGGCAGGTCACAGGTGCCGTATTGCCTCCCTGATAGCGACTGATGAAGTGCAGTGCTGTCGTATCCCGGGAAGGTAGAAGAGGGATGTCCACAGATCACTGTGCCCTGTGGAGCTGTTAAGTGGCAGCTGTTAAGCAGGTATAGCATATACTCCTTGGTACATTGGTTCTGGCAAAAGGAGTTTTGCTGGGCCAAGCAGAATTGCTGGCACTGAAGTCCAGCCAAGACACTGGAAAACTTTAAAGCAGCTCTGAGTTTGTCAATGTTTGGTCAACTTTCAGAGCCTTTGTAGATATTTTAAAAAATAAAAAAAGTGGAGGATTTGAAGAAAAATGTACTTTTTTGCTTCACCTCCATTTGGTGGAATTTGAGGATTACAGTTGTGCAAGTGGTGATCATTCTCTTACTCTCTTTCTGTCAGTGAAATCCTTTTTTCCTTCCTAGCTGTTGTAAACTTACTGCAGCAATGTCCTGCTCTTTACTTGGGGCTGGTGTTTTGTTCTAGACTCTCATCAGCTGTAGAAATGCAATAGAATAATGCTCTTTTTATGACAAATGCTATATAGAGTGATGTGTAGTTAGTTTCCTCTTCCTTTCTCTCACTTCTTTTCTTTTGCTGCTGTCCTTTCCATGTAAATCTTGATGTATTGTGCTTAGCCCAGACAAAAAAGTAATTCTTTACAAAAATTACTTACTACTTATTTATACTTACTTTTTTTTATTTGAAGAAGCATTAGAAAGGGCCAAAGACAGGCTAAGAACAAAATATCAATCCTTTTTTGCTTTCCTGATGTCTGATGTGATTTTTTGGGTGTTTGCAAGCAAAGATATAACCCCAGTCTGTCTGATGGCTCCGAGTCGTGTGCATCCCTGGCCCTGATAGGCATGGCACTGAGGAAATTGTTTTCTCTCTTGGAGAACTCTGTTTTGAAAGGACTGTGAATTTGGCTATTTGATACGTATTATCGTGCATAAGGTCGTCACTGGGGAAGAGAAATATTTAGTTGGGGCATCTCAAACTTTCCCATTTCCAGTAAGATCTTTAAGGCTGGACTTTACTAGCTACTGGCTTAAAAAGAAAAGGCCAATGGATTAAGAGGAAGGAGGAGGGAAACATACCTGCCATGACAAAAACATGTCATGTGAAGTAGTGTGATACAATAATACAGAATGGATGGAAAATGCAGTGGTGTGAATTAATGCCTATAAAAAATACTGGTAAAGCAACATTGCTTTAAGTAAAAGGACATTGTCCCCTTGAGATCTTGAATTTGGGCCTACCTGTGGTGGCATAGCATCTACATCTGCCTTTTTTCCTTGCCATTCTCCTTGAGACTTTCCATTACTGTGCAGTGAAGAAGTCACCTTTATGGTGCTCCATGTATAGCGTTACCTGTGCTGTTTGCATTGCTATTCAGTTTGTAAAACGAGTACCTTGTGGATGTCTTTGGAGCTAATTAAACGTCGTCCTCCCAAGAGCAAATTCTCCGTAAGCAGAAACAGCAGAAGCATGATACTGTGGTGCATCCCAGAGAGGATAAAACATTTCCCTAACTGCTGCTTCTGCCTTGGCTAACAAGTCATATCCATTTTATCAGTTGCATTTACATGTGAGAGCTCTAAGCAGAAACCTCAGGGCATAGTAGTGCTTAATGTATAATAAATACTATTTGCTTTTTTTAATGGCTAAATGAAATGTGCATTTTAAGCTTTTAACAAGAATCTTTGTGAACATTTTATACAGCTTTAAAACTAATCTTTAATGTGTTTAAGAGGTCTCATTAATAAAATGTATTTTCTTAGTAATGCTGTCACCCACAGATTTAAAGAAAAAAAAAAAAAAGACTGTAGCTGAAAGCTGTCTAACAATTTCCTAATGGAGTGGTGTTAAGAAAAAAACCAAGAGTATTTTAGCAGTACAGACCTTTGGCGATTTTGGGAGGTGAAAGTAAGTTTATCAGTGATGCCAAATCCAGAAGGTGACTATATGCAGAACAGGGCTGAGACATATTGATGGGGCTCCGAGAGCCTTGTAGTATTTGTGCACTGGTTCCAGCAGTCCTTTTCCTGTTAAGTTAATCCGATGCTTATGACTATTTACGGTTGTTTAACCTGCAAAGGGCTAATTTTAGCTGCTTTATGATGTATAAGAGGCATGCCACATATTAATCTCGTTCTTTTTTCTCATCTTTACAACAAAATGAGGGAAGTATTTGACTGAGTCTTACCTAATTCCTCAAAACAAATCTTTCAACAGAATGTTCCTGGACAAAAAGGGAATTTTTTTCCCCCTAAAACTTCTCCCTTGGCTATTTAGCATTCACCCTTGCCTTGTTTGTCATCAGTCCTCGATTTGATATGGTGTCTTTCGGCTGCTAATATGAATAGACAATGGAGAAAACCTCTCCCTTGTTCTACATCTGTTCTTTTCTTTACCTGTGGAGAAGTGTTAAGATCTATCTCTTGATCTAAGATCTAAGATCTATCTGTTTCATGAAGATTTAAAAAAAATGAATGAGACTCTTTTTCTGTAGGGAAATGGCATTTTCACTTTCTGCTTTTAGCTCAGTGTCATGCTGCTGTAATGATTACTCACTGTTAGCCCCGCAGGCTGCTCTGGTGAAAGTGTGTTTGCAGAACTTTTTAGTGCATATTAAAGAAGCTGCTTGAGACCATGTTTCAGGTTTGGTTTGTTGTTTTGGTTTGGGTCCGTCCCGTCCCCCCCCAAGATACCGCACGCTTCATCCACGAGAGTTTTCAGTGTTTGAAACTGTAGATTCTAGCAAACAAAATGCACTGCTTCTATAAAGTGAATGATCTCTATAATGGATGGCACGTGTTATGTCACAGTGTTAAGGAAATCGATTCCACCAGATGCTCAGCTGTCTCCTAGCCTCCAGCTGCTGCTTCCCTTGTGCTTCACACCCAAGTTGCTTGGAAAGTATTTGTGGTAATAAGGAAGGTGGACTTTGGTGTATTTTAGGCATCTTGAACTAAAAAAAGACTTTGATATTTCTTCCTGGGCTGTATTGCTTTAGAATTTTTTGGTCCGAGTCCATTTTTAAATTGGATGGTAACATTAAAAGAAAAACAATAGTAACAATCAAAAAGTTGATGAATTTCTTTTTGATCTACTACAGAATTTCTTATGACACATCTTCCTATGGGATAATCCTTTTTCTAACATGGTTCCTCTGTATCCTAAAAATAAACCACAAAAGTGGTTACTGTCTTCAGGGTTGTGTATGTGCAGTTTCCTTGTGGAGCTTAGAGCGTTCAAAAAAGTTTTCTGCAAAATAAAATAGCTCTTTTTTTTTTTTGCTTTTATCATAAACATTATTCTGTTCTAAAGCTTCTTACTGACATTGAAGTTCTCTTGTGAAGTGATGTGTTTGACTCCAACTTTTCTGATATCCAATAAGCTATTAGTTTAATACAAAGGTGTCTTAAAAAAAAAAAAAATCGGTGTCCTGATTCTCTGGTACTGTTGTTCTCATTGGTGGTCATGAGGAGTGGTGCAGTAAATAGGTGAATCCCTGAAGATATGTGGTTTATTACTAAATTCAGTGATGACTTTAATAATAATACTGTATAGGCAGTCTTTTTGCAAGGAAATTCAGTTCAGTAGTACCAGTGTTATAACTTGGTCTTTTCAAGGAGTCATTATGCACAGTAAAATTCACAGCACAGTGGAAAAATGAAAAGTGGCAGTTGCTTGTTCCGGTGTAAATGGCATAATAAAAAATTATGATCCATGCCAGAACTTTTAATTGATCTTTTTATACATAAGTGTTAGTAATTATCCTGAAATACTACCAAAATGAAGGTGAATATGAATGAAATTACTAAGATTTTTATTTAAATGCATGGATTTATTTCTCATACCCTTCTCCCTGAAACAACACTTCTGTAGAAGGGTGAATTTAAAGATGCTTACTGGATTTATGGGATTCTCCTTTTACTTAAATATCTAAAGTAGATAATATATTAACATGTATTCATAACCCCATAACATATAACATAACCCCAAAGCTGTGGGGTTTTTATATATATATATTTATTTGAGAGATTCTTAAATTGGCTTTGTGCGTATTATTTTATATTTGGTAAAATCTGCCACCTTTTCCCCCTTGGCGATATATTATTCATTACTTTTTGTGGAGTTTTTGCCAATACTATACTGTACTGAAACTGTTGTAAAACTTGCTGCACAGTGATGTTTGTCTAAGTCCTTTCTGGCTAAAATAATCTTTTAGGTGTCCAGTGAGCTATGTAGGATTTCTACCTGCATGTAGATAGTTGATCTATCATATATGTGTGCAGAAAGATGGGAAATGACAAGAATAATGTATAGAGAAGAACTTTTTTCACTGCTATTACTGTGCCACGTTCCTTTAACAAACCAGAATTTACAAGTACGTCTGCTCAGATTGGAAGTTGTAGTCAACTAAAATGAGGTTCTGTAATAGAAGTTTTTGACAGTCTTCTTGATAGATGGTGTTGCTATCCCAGCTTTTAATGCTGCAGATGTATTTTTCATAATACCTTTCATGATGAGTTATCCTTAAAATGGTTTATCTTTGTTTAAAATATTGATATGTTTGGCAGTTCACAACACTGGATAGGCATGCAAACATTTCACTCTCTTGGAGTTTAAAACTAAGATTCCTCCAGCTCAAAAAGTAGAGTGTATTAGAAGTTTTGATTACTTCAAAGAGTTAACTTTCTTGATTAAACTGATTTTATGGGTTTGAAATTCACAGGCTGAAAATAACTATACTCTAACACATCTACCTAATTTTCTCTTCTGCTGTACTAATCACTTGTGGAGCTTCACAATTAAACTGAACGTGTCTCACTTTCAGGTTCCCGTTGCCACTCTTGTTCTGATGCATATGGATTTTTTCAGAGTAGCTCATATTGCATGGAAAAGCCTTGGAAGGCAGCTACAGACAGGGTGAAGTATTTTATGCTGGCATGGAAGTAATGCCATATCTGCTAAATAAATACCCACCCAGCTCATTTAGCATTTTTTGCTGTGTGATAGCTATGCCGGCTAGAACAGAGTGAGTACCCTGGTTAAGTTCGCTGCTTTGGATGCAGTTCTGCCCTGTTCGCTGTGTTATCGTGTCAGTCTCGTTTTTTCTTTACCATGGCTTTCAGCATTTGTCTTTGAAACACTCTGCTTGTTTCTCTGCTTTTTGTGCTTCATCTCTTGCTGCTGCTGAGTCCTTCTGCAGGGTGTAGAGTTACTCACCCCAATATGTACTCACTGTTTGATTGATTTCAGCTGCCCACTTGGAGCATCAGCTGTCTGAGCTGATCCGTGATGACTTTTCTGAAAGGGATTGTTCTGTGCTATGCTTCTGTGCACGTTTTGAAAATCAGTAAGCTAATGAATGGTATGCTCTGTATTTCAGGTGTAGGTTGTATAGTTTTTGTTTTGTGCTCAGATTTTTTTTTAGTGAAGTTAATTCTTCTGTTGATGTAAACTGTTGGTGATTTTGGCATCAGTTAAAACAAACATTTATGCTGCTGGAGTTAAAAGCAATTTCTGTTCCTGCCTTGCTGTGCTAAACTTGAGCATTGTTCTAAAAATATGGATTGTCTTTTTTTGAACATTAAAAATCCTGCAGTTATCTGTATATAACTGCTTGTTGAAAAAGAGGATCCTGTTGATTTTGGAATCCTTGCTCAGCACAGTAATTTGGTCTTCAAACGGTGATATGGTCTTCAGCACAGTAATTTGGTCTTCAAACAATCTTCAACAGTAGTTGATGTCTGAAAATGACCTTTTGGGGTCCCATCTGGAACCAGGAGTTCTGCATCCATCTAGACAGCAGTGGCATAACATGGGTAAATGGACCTGCACTTGGAGCTTAGATACCTAAGGCACGTAAGCGTGTACTGTCAGGAAAGAGGAGGGGAAGGAGCCACGTGCGGTCCTTCCTCAGCTAGAGTACGCATTTAGCCTGAGCATCATCACTTCGTGCTGCTGCTGTGATTAACAGAACTATGGCCTGCACAAACATACACCTGTACGTACGCAGTCTACGGTCTGGGTAGACCTGGGTAGACCTACCCACGTCTTAGCCAGGACGGTAGTAAATCTAGCAAACTGTTAAAAGCTTGAAAATGCATCTCGAGTATACACCTTTTTGGTGTTTTTCTTTCCTGGGTTACCTTGCATATCGTTTAACATCAGGGGAAAAAGACCAGACTTGAGTAGAAATGTCTATACCAAATGTCTGAAGTGCTTAGGAGGAGAAAGAGCCTGTGAAGTGTTCTCTGAGCTAACGTCATTGTGCAGGCCTTTTTTTGTGGGAATTTCTGTATTTTTTTAGGGTTTTCTTCACAATTCACTTGGCTGGTATCTGTTACAATTTTCTTTCACTGTCAGTGAATCTGCTCGTTCCTGTCCAAGACTGTATCAGATAAAAATATTTCCAAATTACCAATTTGATGCAGGAATTCTGTATGATCTGGGTTGTCGAGTCTTTGAGAACGTCCAAAAGAGTGTAGAGCAGAGTTGGGACTGAGTTTTCTAAATAGGGCTGTTACTGCTCTTAATGTCTCTGGAGGAGACCCATTATGAATATTTTTACATGCCTCAAATCACTCCATTTTTGTGTGTCTCAAGTTTCAGGGTCCTCAGAGTGGTGGTTTGTTGAAGTTTCTGGTTTTGAACTGGTATTCTAGTAGATGAGTGTCTTGGAAATTTCCTGGGAACCCTGTGGAGCCATCAGTGTCTGCTCCACATTCCCTCCGGGTTGATGGGAGGCGTTTGCCCCATCTCCTCCTCTCCTCAGGACTTTACTTTTGCAGGGTAGGAGCTGTCGTAACTTCTCTGACACCTCACAGGATGATAGTGTAGTTGCGCAACACTGGCTGAAACATCCATCTAACTCTGTTGCCTTTCTAGCTGGTCTGAATTTTTTGCTTCAGGACTGCTGGATTAATGAGTCTGGTTTTAATTCAGAAGGATGACTTCAAGTTTACAGAGGCTCATTGACTCTTCTTTTGTAGTTTGAAGAAATTTCCTTTCCCTCAGGTGAATCAGAGGAAATTTTACCTTCTCGCTATCTCCCAAGGATTTCTCTCGTATCTTTTTGATATGCTCTAAGCCTACTTGAATCCTACATTTCTGCCCCGGTGTAGCCAAGTTATGCAACTATTGCTTTATTAATACAGCACTAGAAAATCTGTTGCTTGATCTCCTTACAGCATGTGAGACATTAATGTTCTTGGAAAAATATCTTTATTTGATCATCATAGGTAATAACCCTTCTAATATCTCATGAAGAGAAATTAAATGACATTCCTAGATGAGATTTGTCTGCCACAGGAAATCAGTTTGTTTTGTCATTCAGCAGTGACTTCAGTCTCCATTTCTAAGGTTTAACTTTTTGGAGAAGACCCTCCTTATCTATTCTGCTAGCAAAGTAAATCAGTCAGGCTGTTTAATATCTGTGAATTAAAAAAAACATACTGTTTTTTTCTGATCACTGAGGAAATTACTAGAGTCAATAAAAATTGATGAGTTGTTCCAGCTTTTACATTTTTTACAGAAGAGCAAAAATTGTTGCTGATTTTTATATAGCAAATTCAATGCTAATATTTGACTAACAAGTGTGGCTGAACTTCATGGCTTTTTCTAGCTTTTTGTTGCATTAGGCAATGGACAGCACTCTTCAAATTAGTATGACAGTATTCCAGCAAATTAAGAAAACTCAGGAGTCACCTGGGAGTTGTGGCTAAAGTGACTCTCCTAATCTGATACAGAAGTCCTTTGGGGTTTTACTAAATACTTTTTTCCTGGACAAAAATCTGTTTATACCCTCAAGGTTTATACCCTTGAGTTGTATGCTCTGTTATTCATTTCATGATCTCTTTAGAGCTGTCTTGGTTTCTTGATCACTTAACGGGATAAAGTAAGATTCACTGAGGTTAGCACTGTTTCAATTTTCAATCCAACTCCAGTGGTTTGGGGAAGCTATATGGTGCGGTTCAGAGTTTAAATAGCTTAACCCTTTTTTGCCGATGGTTGTTGTACTGAGAAGTAGGTAGTAGTGATTAAACTCTTATATCGCTTTTCTTTTTGAAAACAGTCTTTATCATAAATGTTTTGCTGAAGAAAAAAATTAAATGGTCAGAGTAAAGAGATCATGTTTGAAATGTGATTAAATGAAAAATCCTATCCCTTTCCAAGTGATAGGGGAGGTAGTAAAATATTTACGTGTAATGTGGAACTGTACTGACTGTAAGTGGAAAGGGAGGATAGTATCTTCCATGATTCAGCGATAGGCAGAAACCATTTCATTGCTTGGTGTCATTTTCTTGGTATACTGATTTCTAAGAGTTTTGAGGACCACCTTAGTTCTTCAAAAATAATTGCTTTGTAAGATCGTGCCTTTGGGGAGCTTGGGTCAGTAGTAGTAATTTGAAAGAATATTAAGGTTACTGAGTAACAGTTTAATAGATTGAGTTAAATCTTTAATAGTCAGTGAGCTTTGCTTAATTTACGCTGTGTGCTTTCATATGCGTGTAATTGCCTGGACCACGAAACTGGTGTCAAGTTAAACACTAGCTTCCCTCCATCCTTCACTTAATATGCCTTTTGAAATCTGGCTGTGCTACCAAAAAAAAAAATTCAAATTGTAGCTTTTAAAAGGTATCTGCCTTATCTAGCAGATCTAACAGGGTTTCCCTAACTCTGCCTAATTTGTAGTTTTTATCAAAATTTGAGAGAAATGCTGACAATAAATAAGTATATATGTGTCAGTGGTCAAAGAGTATGTCTGACTTTACAGCTGAGGTAGTGTTTGTAATCTTATGAGCCCCAGAGGTGGAGAATGTCTGATGCTTTCCATCATTCAGTTCTGGGTCCAGTGACACAACATCTTGGCCAAAAGATTAACCTCACAGTTGAAAAATATTTATAAACGTATTTATAAACGTATTCGTAAACCTTGCTCTCAGCACCTCTGCTATCACTCACACCTGAGTCACTATCCTTTTCCTCAAACATCTCCTTGAAAAATAATTTGTGTCGTAGAGAATGTGAAGTGTGAGTGATTTGCAATCTTGGTGAATTTAGCAAAATGGCTGTACCCCAGAGTTCATACATTTTGATTGGGATTCATGTCAGATGTTGTTCTGCCACAATGACACAAGGTTTTTGTTTTCGCTGTGATCTCCAGGAAGAGAGGGGGGAAAAAAGCGAACTATAGTAGTTTCATGAAGGGTCAGGAGAAACTTCCCTTTGATAATGTCAAGCTGTCACTAAATGCTGCTTTCAAGGGCCTGAAGAATAAACTCTTGTAGATACAAAATGCTTTAAAAATTCTGACAACTTTTCATGTTTGTCATCATCAGCCTAGATGGAGCTCTGAAGTACATTGTTAATGTTAGTGAACTTTGACTTTGCTGCAATTTTATGTATTATGTAAAGTGAGACTTTAGCCTTCTATTAATAGTTGTCTCTTATTCTTGTGTTTCAAGGTTATATTTGTCATTAGCATTTTTCTGTCTGAGCTCCAGTTGCTAAAGTATCTTAAGAGTCACAATTAGGGATGCTGTCTTACCTTTTTCATCATTTAAATATGCTTTCTGTGGCATACTTTATCTACGGTGTGCGACGTTATACTAAAAGTTGACTGAAGCTGTACCTAAAGTGAAGTCGTTGAGTGACAGCATGAAATGCATAAGTTTCAAGTATGTTGTAACCTTACTAAAATCCTGAATAGGTTGGGTAATGGTACATGCTGCGAATGTTAAAGACAATAGCTTTTCCCCCCTCACTGATGAATTACCAGTTTGTAATTGTTTGAATTATTGCCAGTTTGTAAAGCATGTGCTAGGTACTAGGTTTAGTAGTTAAAACTTGGTAGGCAGTACAAATGACTTACCACTGCATTTTTGACAAGGTTAGTAACATTGCTTTTTACAATGAAGTTTATTTGAGAGTCCCCACTGTAAGTGCTTGGTTGCAGTCCCTTAAGTGTTTCAGCTGTCTTCAGATATGATCCAGCAAGTTCCAAGGATGAACCTCAGGGGTTTGGGGGTTTTTTTTGTGTGTAAGTTTAAAAAAAAAAAATGTATGTGCTGTTCTTTGAACCTAGACTATAGTTGTTTATAATCTGAATTAGGAGCTTAAAAAAAAAGTTTGCATTTACCTAGAGAGACTCTCGAGCATTGAAACAGTATATTCACAGATACAGTCTCCACATACTCTCTTTGATTCCTACTGTTGACCATACTATTAACCTGATTTCCGCTCTGCAGGAAAATTGAGCAACTTTCCTCATGTGTAGAGACTCAAATATATTTATTAATAATTCTGTAATGAAAAACTTTCTGAAATTTGCTTTAGAGATACTAAACTTAAAACTGAAGACTTCTAATTCCAAAAAAGGGTACCCCTCAACCCTTTTAAACTCTCAAAATGATTCTGGGTTGGCTAAAGCGAATATTTGAGTCTACAGTTGATGCTTAAAACCATAAATTCCTGTCTCCATCCATAAACTGTTGATAAATACATATATCCAAATAAATCTCCTTGACACTTCATCTCAGTTCTTGCAAAACAGACTGTTGCTTTGCTTTGTATTTTGTTCATTAGATTTCTGTTTTCTTGGATATCAGTTATCAGGATAACTTCACCAAAACTTTTGCAAGCGGCGACACAGAGGATGGGAGGAGAGGTCTTGGATTGTCCCTCTTTCTTCTGTGTAGTATCCTGTAAGAGAATAGTTTTGCCCCCTTTTAGCCATGCTAAGGTTTTCTGGCGTTTTCCAGCTGTAGGCTCCACAGAAATTGCACGAAGAGATTCCTTGGGAACCTCTTAGAGGACACCTGGATTTGGGAATTTAATGGTCTCATGGAACAGCTGATTTGAGCAGCTATCCTCCTTGTAGAGGAATCAAATTTTACTTCAGCTTCATGCTTCAGTATCTCCATCAGCAGTTTAAAATGTTTACCTACATCTCGGGGGAATGTGATGCTTAGAGCAATACTGTACTGCATTCATTTGAATCTACATTGGAGAAAATATATATATCTACAGAACTTATAGGAGGATTTGCAGTGGGATTTTTTCCCCTTTTGTTCTTGCTTCTTCAGAGATATTTAGTTACCATAACAACACAAGGTAATTGTTAAATGCATGCTGAGGGCTTTTCTTTTTTTGTCTTTTTTTTTCTTTTAGTTTCTTTTGCTGCTTATGTTTTAAAGTGTATTATATGTAGAATAAAACCTCCTCAGTCACTCAGGAGTGACTGAGTGATAATATGATATGATAATATGATAATTCTGTTAATGGCTTTTATTCTGAAAGTAAAATATTGAATTGATAAACATGGTGAAATATTTAGGAATGGCACCTTGCTTTTTATACTTTGAAGCTAACTTGTGGTGTAGTGCTTATTAATGTGTAAATCTGGATTGAGGCTAAAAAAGGAGGTACAAAATGTCATGTCTGTTGTCAGTCTTTCAAAAAAGTCAAGTCTTAAACCATCTGAGATATTACTAGGGCTTACACAAGCGTGGCGTTGTGATATACTGCAACTTGAATACTTATCTCCCTGATTGCTTTTCAGCCAGTACTGAAAACTGCCAGTCCGAAATACCTACCCCCAAAAAAGTGATAAAACGGACTTCTTAATTTATTCTGTTTTCTGGTGCATGCTTTCTGTCTGTGCTTTTTAGTGTGTTAGGGTAGAAACTGCAAATAATTGTCTTTAACAACAGTAAGCATATTGTTGCTGATGAGGAAATGCTTGTGTTTATATGCTGATCTCTGTCTTTGGCAGTGGTTTGCGAAGGTGAGGGGAACACAACTGATTACCAGACTTAACAGTAGTTAGAGCAATCCACCACGTAGCTGAACGGAGCAGAACGTGACGGTAGGAAATACATCTGTTCTTCTTTGTGTGACTTGGTAGTGGGTAGAGTGCTGCATTGGCTTAACTTCAAACTTCCAGAAAGGACATAGCTATTGAGAATTCAAGCCAAAATGCTAAGTTTTGAAAGAAAGCAAACGTTGCACTTCCATTTCTGCCGGGTGCTGAAGCTGAGGAGCTGACATTTCAGCAGCAGAGTGATGTCTTCATAGAGATGATGAATACAGGCTGAGTCATGTAATCTTCAGCTTCAAAAATTAAAATTAATCTGCTGTACATAAAGTTTTTCATTGCTGCCAGCCCACTCTGAAAACTTAGTTATGCCATATTTGTCAGTGTAATTGCAACAGTTTTGGCTGGCTTTTCTGTTTTTGTTTGGGTTTTGTTTTTCTTTTTATAAAAGAGAAAAGTGTACATAGTTTTTCTAGCAACTTGCCAACAAATTGTGTCTAAAGAGCCACAATGTCACTTTTTCTCTGAGTTACTATGCCAGTTCCTTATGAACTTGAGGCTTTTCCTCTTAGCAAGCTTGATGGATAGCTAATTCCAGCTCATCAAAGTCCAAATGAACATTTTCTCTTTGTGGGTCAGTTACAGTCACTCTGAGGTTAAACAGTAATGTTCTTTTTTTTTTTTTTTCCTTTTCATTCTAGGATTTTTTTTTTTAGTATTTTAAGCAAATACATTTTATTCAAAATTCATATTTTGCTACAGGTCAGTAATATAAGGTGGAGTCAAGTTTTAGGGTGTTTGATTTTTGCCTGAAATAAAGTACACCCATGTCTTTAAATGACTGGATAATCAATTTGGGAAAAGGAAAACCTGTTTCTCTGAGCCCTATTCTTTGAGATATAATACCTATTGGTCACCTGTTTCTGAAGTGGATTATGTAGTATCTTTGTACATCAGGATTTGTTAGAGGAACAGTTAGGGCATGATATTGGATGTATGGAATACTCTTGAAATCTGGGTGGTTGAAGGAAGTGAGGGAAGATAATTCAGTGGTTTGAGATTTGGAATCTCCAGTGTAGGAAGTTGCTTGTTGTGTTTCTGTCATGGTTTTTAAGAACAAAACAAATATGGAAAAAAAACAATCTGGAGGAAATGCTAGCAATAATGATCAAGCTACAAGCTTGCTTTTTAATTCTTTTAGCTCTGTTGGCATTTTGGTTTGTTTCTTATTTCACGTACTACAGTGATTCTGTTTTTGTCTCAAGTTATTTAGATGTCTCCAGTTACTGATGGTTCCATGTGGTGATGGTACACTGTGTGAATTTCCTGACACTGCCTGGGCAATGTTGCCAAATTTGTGCTTGCTAGCCTCTGCCTGCTTCCACCTCCTGTATACTGTTTTGTTTTGCCCTGAAGCTCAGTCAGGACTTTCCTATTTAGAATCACAGAATCATTTAGGTTGGAAAAGACCTTTAAGATCATTGAGTCCAACCGTAAACCTAACACTGCTAAGTCCCACTAAACCATGTTCCTAAGTGCCACATCTACATGTCTTTTAAATACCTCCAGGGATGGTCTCTCTGTTTCCTGTGGGGTCCCATCCACTAGTTCCCTGAGTAAGCTGCTGTCACCTCTTCCAAAGTCCAGGATCCTGTGCTCTGCTGCTCTTCTTCCTCACTCCTCTCAGCTCTTAACCACCTGTGTTGTGGTCACTGCAGCCAAGGCTGCCATTGAGCATCACATGCCCAGCCAGGTCTTCCCAGTTTGTGAACAGCAGATCCAGCTGTACATTAACCCTGGTTGGCCCATCCAGTACCTGCATCAAAAGCTTATACCTGTTGCTCTGTAATTTTGCCATCAAGTTTGAAATAAAAACATTCTTCCACTGTGTTAGATACTAAAATGAATCCCAGTTGTTTAAAAGAAAATGTGATTTTTTTATACAAAAGTGAATATTAATTGGTGTATTCTGTAGCCGTTTGCTTTTCTGTGTAAAATAGAAATTGGGGACACCTCTTGGATGGTGGTAAAATACCATAAAGGGAATTTCTTTGCACATATCACCAGTATTTTATGAGGCAGAAGCAGAGGCAGATTATCTGGAATCAATACAAGCTTTAGAATCAACAAATTATTTTTCATGCTTGCTAAATAATCATGTGGGAGACATTCATTGCGAACAAGCTGGTAATATTTTTCTCCACACGATTCTGAAAGGAAATTTCTGCGGTAACAGTGACATTTGCCAATTTGGTCTTAAATTACTTCTTCCACTCTGCTAAAATGTAGTTTGTCCCAATAGGGATTACACAGTTACTCTATAGAGAATCTTTATATAGAGAGGTGAGTGTTAGCCGTGCAGGCCCTTTAAGTCATGTTTTTCTGTTGTTCTGGTGGGTTCCTTATTTTTTTTATCTCTGTACTTTTAATGGAAAGGATTTGAAGAGGAAAATAATTAAATACAAAATTTAGCTTTAAAACTTGATTATTTTACCTCTTCAGTTTACTGCAGACTTTACGCAAGAATCGTGTGTAATCTGTGGTTCACGTTTTCAACTCAATGTTTTAAGGGAGGCTGGAGAGATCAATAAATGACTTGCTGCCAAGAAGCGTTAGCATCATACTAATGCAGTTTATTTGGTGGTTCTTGCCTAAGTGGAAATGCTGAGGTATAAATAAATAACCTAATAGTTTCTGTGGGATTGAAACCTATATAGGTTAAATATCCTTATCGCATGATACCTTCGTCTTTCAATTGAAGCTTGCCCATAATGAAAGATCCTCTTTCTATGATGCGTTAACGTTAAATATTAATTATCTTGTTTCTGATCAGTTTTGAACAGTTTTTTATTTCATAAATATTTATACTGGAGATAAAGTTAAAAAATATTTGCTAGCTATGAGACTAAATAAAAAGCACTAGAGAAAATGTGACTTGAAAGCGATGGATATTTTTCCCAAGCAATGATTATTAAATCAAGATGTTGGGCATCACATCTCAAGGCTGGTAGGGGAGGAACTGTGAAATGCTGTAGTACCCCCCATTTAACCTATATATCACCTGTTGGAGGCAAATGTGTGGCAGAAGTGAGCCTGAGTTGAGAGACAGCTTTTGGGCTGCAGTTCTCTTGCCTCTTAACCACTGACAAACCTCCTTTCTCTTCTTATGCAGTTGCCTGTATTTTCTTCAGGTCTTCTATCTGGTCTCACCTTCTGACACCACCACCTACGATCTGGTGGTATTCTAGTTGTACAGGAAGACATATTTGTTGCCAGTGGTCTCATCCATCGTGTCTCCTTTTTCTTTTTAAAATGTAAGTTTTTCATACAGCTGAGTAACAAATGGAGTTTTGGCTATTTTTAATCTTCCTAGGCAGACAGAAATTTCCTTGTTACTATCTTTAAGGGGGAAATCCAGACCTGTAGTTCTTGGTGTTTTTTCTTAATCCTAACCCACTTGCCCAGGTGGGGCAGTAATCATTTTGTATGATGGCCACTGTCTTTTAAGAGCAACTGTAATTAATGTAAAGTGTTTTTTCTGTGTGACATAGGTCAGCTGTCTTGTAGATTTGAAGTATGGAGCTTGTCTGGCTTGCCTCCATAAAACAAGCTCAAGGTTGTTTGTGGGTTTTGGGTGGGTTGGTTGGTTTTTTGTATACAGTATCTGACTCATCACATGGAGACTTTTTTTTTTCCCTGTATTTGAGAAAAGATGAGAGTTTTCCCATTGTAAATTTAGATCCTTTTCTTAGTATTTAACATAAGGCAAACCTTGAAATTGTATAATCTTTTTTATCTTAAAGTTAGACTTTTCCTTACAGAACTAATTAAGTACATTTTTTTAAAAAAGTACTTTCTCTTATTGGCTGCTTTTATGGTCTGTTAGTTACTTAAAGACTATTCAGCTTTAATTTGAAATGGATAAGAACAATTCTCTTGGAAGACTGATACTGTCTTAGTTACTCGCATCCTACATAAACAAGTTACTGAGTGAAGTTTTTGACAACCACATTATATATCATATTCAGAAAAATTTGAAAAGGTATTTTCTGCTTTTTCCCATCCTTCCCTCCCACCCTGACTTGCTAAGTCTTGGTCTGCTTGCTGAAGGCAAGATTCACATGCTAGGGAAAATGTCATGAATTGCTGGTACATTTGGGGGATTTTGTGTTCTGCTGTGTCATCTCGTGTTTCTTGACAACTTCAGCTTTTAGCAGATGCTGTACACAAAGGCTTGATGTTGGTACTGAATTATTCCCCACTACAGAAATATGAACACTGTTACTGCATGCTAAGATGCAGGCTGTAGAAAATAATAAAATGAACAAAAAGTAATGTTGCATGCTGACATTTTAACCAGACACCCAAATCTCTAGATATAAGATGAAATCCTTAGAAGCGAAGTCCGGACATCAGCACACCACAAGGTTGATTAATATCAACTTCTGTCAAATAGCGTATCTCTCAAGCAGCTTGCTGTAGACTCTAATCTCAATTTTATTTTTAGCAAACCATTAGTCTCTCACAGGGGAGTGTGGGAGTAATTGTCAAAGCTGGTGAAGGACTGCTATTAAATCGAATTGCTGTAGCAGGTGTTGGGTGGGATCTCCTTTGCTCTTATCAGTTAGCAACTAGTGGCTTCACATTTTAAAGACATGTGAAAAGCAGCCCTGTCATGCAAAGATTTCCTAGCCTTCCTTTTGGTGTTGTTAGATTGGGTCTTTTGACAAGTATTCCTTTTGAAGTCTCTGTTCTTTGTCAACGTACAAGAATTTGTACTATGTAAATCCTTTCCCTAGTCTTTTGGTTCATTTTTTGAGGGGATCTTTTGTAAGGGACTGCATTTAGCCTGGGTTTGCTAAGTAAATGAGGCTTTTGTGACCAGCCTTGCCCATCCATCAATTCCTTTTCTTTTACCGCTCCTCCCTTACTCCAAGAGTTAAAAAAAAATAATCCACCAACGTTTTGGGTGATAACTGGCTGCTGATTTCCATCGGTGACAGAGGTGTAAAGCACTCAGGATAGAGTAAGTTGTGAAAACTGGTGGTTAAGTAGAGGAGACAAGTCCAAACATTCACTGGGAAACAGATAGGTAAAACCTAGACCATACCTATCCTAGGTGGCCACAGATGCTGCTGCCCCTCGCTTTCCCAAGCAACGTGCATCTGCAGGCTTAGCTATAGCTGTAGTGCTTCATGGTATGGAAAGGATATACCTTTGTATGAACTGGGGAGAGCAGGGCGCTAGGACTGTACAAATAAATGGGGCCTGTTGGTCTCAGCAACCATGGGTAACATGAGTCAGGGCTGCAGGGAGGGAGGTGACAGGTTAGTTTCTTTCCATCCTGCACAGTCTATTCATACCAGTGCTTGCTTTGTCCATCTTTTTCAGTCCACTTTGCTCTTCTGAAGCTGGTGGTGTTTGAGGAGTTTGTTCCTTCAATTATCTTGAAAGTTGGAGTGTAAAGCTTTGTTAAAACAAAACAAAGCTGTGGTTGCATAGAAACTCCTCAGGTATCTTTGATTTATCATCACTGGAGTCCAATTAAAAAAAAGACAAGCATAAAAACCACTGAGTTTAACCAAGGCAAGATAGGAGAGGAAAAGATTGTACAAAGCAGGACGCAGGCTCCTTGCTTTACATATACCTACTCCTAGTCCTGCTGTTCACCCAAACCAGTCCTCCTTTTGTAAGTACTGCAATCACGACCAATTATATTTGACAGGTGGCTTCTGTAACACTATTGATTCCTTTATTCCTACCTCTCTGAGAAGCTTGTTACACACACGTGAGTATTCAGGAAGCTTATGGCAGCACAAGACAACAACTCAAAATCAACACGGTTCCCAGCGGGGAACTCTTAATCAAGCACTAAGTTGAGAAGTCTTCTGCGGAGTGATGATCCAGCTCTGTTTGGTGATGGGATCAGAGCTAATTAGGATTAATGCTCTCCTCCAGATCATAACTGCCTCAACTTCTGTAAATGAGAAGTAGCTCTTAAAGCACCATAAACATTTGTTAAATAATTGGCTTGTGGAGCCAGCTCCAGGACCTTGCAAATTACGAAATTTTGTAAGTTTTCAGTTTGTAAAGAATCATAGAAACAGAATTTAGTTTTGAAAAATCTGGAAGTGTAGGTAATGTTAGTACTTTTTTTTTTTCTGTCTGGTTGTCAGAGCTATGGGTATCGGATAAAAATGTGGTTGATAAAGCTGTTGCTGTGTTGTAAACTTGGATATTAATTGGATGGCCAGCACAAGTTCTGTGCATTACTGACAACATTCATGTGTGAAATCTGAGTAGGATTTTAACAGTGCACAGGACTTGTGCTTCAATCTCCTGAATCTCTGTAGCAAATTCTCTCTCTGGTTACTAAACCAGGGCAAATAATATACTTCTGCAAAAGGCAGATAAAAATTTTACTTTCGTGCTGCTGTTCTCCAGTTTCAGTGGGGTTTTCCCCTCTTACTGTAAGTTCTTCATCCACGTAGCCATAAATGTTTGAAGTACCACTGCCTTTTAAGATCTTTCTTGTCTCCTGCCACTGAAATAGTGGATTCACCATGATGAAAACATAGTACAGGAGTACTAAAAATTACACCTAAAAAAGAAGGTGGCATGATATGTGGGAGGATTAATGCCCATATTGCTGTAATAAGATTTTTATATAATTTTTTAGTTCTAAGGACACATTAAGGTTGAAAATACACATTTCATTGGGATTTTTTTCTGAAATAAATTACAGGTTGGTTTTGAACCTTGTCGGGTTTGTCAAATAATGTGAGTAATTAGGCAGAGATATTAATATTGACAGTGTTTGCTTATCTATTGCAATATATCAAAATACCCAGTTTCACAGTGTGAGAGATACCCAATTCTTGAGGTTTCTTTAGATGGTTTAGTAAAAGGTTACTGGACAAACAAGTGTGTTCTTTTCTGTTTTAATTTCTAGTGCATTCCAGTGCCTTATTAAGTAGAATAAAACAATCTTATAATTTGGAAGTATTGGAGGAGGAGGAGGTTACACTTGCAACTCATTGCTCCGTCTTTCAAATACATGGTTGTCATGTTTCTATTTTGGTTTTTTACTTGACAAGTGAATCAGAGTTGTTCTCTTGTCTTTGTGGAAAGCTTTGATACATTTCGGTGTGCATCCTTAGGATGGAGCATGCAAAGAAAACCAGTTGCTGTGCAGCTCATCAGAGCCACCAACTAAAGTTTCTGTCTCTACTTCACAAGAAACTCTGTAGTATTCTCAATTTATTAATGCAGTGTGCACACTCGTATATGCCAATTGCATTTCTAGGGCTTGATCGTTTTGCTTTTTCTACTGAGGATTACAACTAAATCCATAAAATATATTTTATAGATATAGAAATCAACTTTGGCCCTTGATTTTGGAGAAAAAAGAAATAACACTGTGAAAATAAATGTATGTACTTACATTGAATATACCTGCATGTTTGTTTCTTAGATGGAAGATGAACTTGTGAATCGTTTCATGCTAGACTTTTGTCAGTCTGGTGTTAATGGTTGACTGTGCCTTAACTTCTTCCTCTGTAAAGTAAAAAGATACAGAAGGGACCCCTATCTTGAAGAGAAATCCATACGCTAGGAAGTCTATTTTTATTTTGGCTAATGACTTCATCGGAGAGAGAAGCAATGCATAGCATGCCACATACCACAGTACTGTGTTCTCTGGCCAAAAACGTAGCCTGTTGATAACGGGAGCTCCTTAGTGATGAACATTATTTTTCCATTTGCTTAAAGAATTTAATACCTATCTGTTGCACTTCTGTGGCACAGCCTGGTGTACTGCTTGGTTTGGTTGTGTGCAAGGTGGTTATTTCAAGTAATTATTTGACTTAAGCCATATTTGTTATATTAAAAAAATAACTTAAAACCATTTTTTTAACAGTAGAAGACCTGTCATCCTCATTCTATCCCACATTTATATTTTAAAGGTTTAACAAGTTAGAAGATGAATTACGTTAATTCATGTTCTACCTATAAGGCTTGTCTATGCAGAGGAGTAGAGTGAGTATGGGTTGAAAACAAATCAGTCCACTTTTTTAAAGCCAAGTGCTTATGAGCCTGAAGTTTGATTTGGACTTCTTAACCTGTTAGTTCCTAGACACTTGTCATGACGATCTGCTCTCAAAAAAGGACATTCCTAGTTGTTGGCAGTGTGTGATAAAAGAGGTTGTTCATCAAAGGATCATTAAGTCATAATGCAATTATAAGTATAACCAGAACGAAGAAAAAAAGAACCTTTCTATCTTTTCCTCCTCTTGCCCAAATCAAGGCTTTTAAAGCCACTTATAGGAACTCTGCATTTTTTGTGGTGTCCCTCAGTTTTGCAGTCATAACCTTTTTACCTGACAGCACCAGGAGCATTTGAAAAAGACTTAAACAATTTCTCAAAGCTTCTAAGAGTGCAGAGGAGTCTCTTCAAGAGTTTCCACTGTATGTGAACTGATTTTAACTGCAAAATATTGTATTACTCTACTGTCTGCTTACTTATATTCTGGTTTGAATAGTGATATGGATAATAATAAATTACTTACATTGCGAGTTCATGCATAAAAATACTGTGTTTTTTACTAAAGTGCTGTTTTCTCCCCCACTCTTGTTGCCAACATGTTTCATTTTGCGCAAGTATTTCAAGAAAACTGGTAATTCTCTGTATGCACCAAGGGCTTCTCTCTGCTCATTTTTCTCTGCTGATTAGCTATTGATCATTAGCTGCAGGAATTATGTGCTAATACGGCCTCTCTGCTGGAAGTTGGGCTGTTGATCTAAAATAATATTTGTTAGGATCAATACCCTAGAAATACAGCACTTTACTGCTGCCACTTCTCACTATCAGTCAGCATCTGTTCAGACTACTCACCAGATTGTTACACCACTATATATTACTAGCAACTCAAAAAACAACATAGTAATTTGTTATCCACTGATTCTGTTTCTCACAAATGTGGGTGTAATTTTTTGGCCTGTCTATATAGGAATTCCTACATAGGAATGATGATAAAGGTGTATTTTTATGGTATTTTAAGTACATACTTTTTAGCTGCTGTGCTGATACATAACTATTTCAGTTAAATATTTTCTTATTTATTAATATTTTAAATAATTTTCTATTTAGGAACTTAACTTTTCATTCTAGATTTGAAAACTGGAAGCTAATCTTTCTAGATGTACTCACACTCCTTCAATTAGTTCTCATCATTGTTTCTGTTTCTCAAACTTTTACTTAATATGTGCACTGTGGGTTGCCTTCCGTCTTTGTAAAGTTCAGTTTTAGGTCTCTGGTCTGTATTCTTGATGCTTTTGTTTTCTTCTGTGGATATATCTTAAGGGAGCTCTGACCACTTGCTTGAGGACACATGTGAGGTAGGTGTGGATGCGTTACTGTGGATGTGAGTTGGGTTCTGCAGGTATCGCTAGCGCTGCGGGTTACTGTACTGCAGCAGAAGATGTATCAAAATGAAAATAGTGTCCAAACAATGGAAATAAATTGAACTTTTGAATTATTGTGCTTTAAAATAAACATTCTTTTTCAAAGTTACTTTGATCCCTTCTACAAATTCTTTAGTCAGATAGGATTGCCTTAATTTACTTTGAGTATGTAATTTAGATGAAAACACAGTGCTAAGTAAGAACTGAAGAATTAAAATATTCTTATATACCTCAGTTGTTTTTTTTAATCTGTACTAGGAACATGAATAGTTTTCACAAAGATTTCAGATGTAACCGAGCTCAATAAAACTTAATTCTCACAGGAGCAATAATCATCATATTCAGTCTATGAAATGTAATGAACTGGAAAATTTTAGCATCGTGTAACTGAGATTATTACATATATTCAAGAGGATGCTCTTCCATGATTCCCAGATGCTGTAATCTCTCAGTGATCATTTGCAGGAGCAGTGGAAGGAGATCCATTGACTTTATTTTCACATGTATTAGCACTAATGCAGCATCCCAATTTCTTTCCATGTGACTTGTATCCAGCTTATCTTCTGCTCTTTTTTCTCTCACTGCACTGTCTTCCTTTGTTCACATTCCACATATACTTACAACTAAAATATTTTCTCATTCCATACTTGGAACTGAGGACTTTTCTCCTTGAAGTTAAGTAAAATAGAGTTAATGGGGGTTGATGCAATGACTTTGTAAGAGTGGGAAGTTATGAAATCAGTTCTAAAACAGTGTGGTTTGAAAAATGGCAAGATCAGTCTGGTCCCGGTGCACTGTTTGCACAGTTTATTTATAATATGTCAACATCACAAACTGATTTAAAAAAAAAAAAAAATCAGTTATACGGTACTGTGACATAGTAGCAGTGCACCGCTCTGTAACATGTCCTATCATATGCAGATTTTTCAATTTAACATAGGTACTTTTGGTGATGTTGCTTGGTATATAATGTACTTCTCACCTTGAAATCAAAGCTTTTCTGTTTTAGAAAGGAAGCTTTGTGGTAGCTTCACTATTATCTGTGATAAATAAATGGATGGGTTAAATAACATTAAGGAAAAAGAGCTATTATGTTTCTGTCTTCCCCGGCCACATCCTTTTTTGTTCTCTGTTTATTTTCGTATTATCCAGATCCTCTCAGACTGTTAAAATAATCTTGTACATTTCCACTCCTCTGGTTTTGATTTACCTGTTCCCATTATCTCACATGGCTTTGCAAAACGGTGTTCTGTTTGGGAGCTGTGGATGGAGGGTGCCACTCACACTAGCTAATGTTAGCCTAGTGATTGTGATTTTGTAGACTTTGTCTATAATCAGTGAGGAGAGAGCCAAAGTCTCCTTTAGGGGCAATTCAGAGAAGACCTGACTTAGATGCTCATGTTTTAGATTCAATACGGTAAAGACAGACAAGGTTTTCAGGGAAAGAGCCTTTTGTTAGAGCAGTTGCTGTGATAGGAAAAGTCCTCAAACTAGCTTTTAAAATACGCTGTTAAATATAGTCCTCTTACTGTGATTGCATACATTTGCAAATTGCCAAAACATGAAAATGCTTATTTTTTGTGATTTGACAGACAGTCTTGCGAATAGGTGGCATCTGAGCAATAGGTCTTAAATGATTATTTTAAAGTCAACTTAGTTCTGAAAGTAATTTAGTTTCCAGAAGCTGCATTAGTCTATACCTCACCAAACCTGCTGTTGGCATCCTATCCTAATACGCTCCTTACCTTGGTGGTTTTTTTT
This sequence comes from Ciconia boyciana, assembly GCF_034638445.1. Classification (NCBI taxonomy): domain Eukaryota; kingdom Metazoa; phylum Chordata; class Aves; order Ciconiiformes; family Ciconiidae; genus Ciconia; species Ciconia boyciana. Next base: position 32,211,029 of record NC_132939.1, on the reverse strand, counting down.
CCTTCCTCAGTTTATTGGTTGCTCTGACCTAATGACCTTTTTTTTTAAGCCATTTCAGTAGAGTAGCATGTGGATTTTGGGAGATAAATGCGCAAGACAGAAGTAGTAGCCAAATTTTTAATTCAAACTTATAGCCAATGCAAGTGTAACATCTTTAAGGGCTTTACTCTGCTTTTCATCTGAGATGATATGAATAGCATCTATTCCTTTTAAGATAGTTTCTCATATTAATAAAACTTGATAGTTTAATAAATCTTGCATAAGAACATAAAAACAGCTGTTCTGAATCAAACAACTGCTAGATCTCTTTGTATGGAAGAGAAAGCTGGGATCAAGCAAATAGTTACACATCTCGTGGTACGTTTTCCTAGTTTCTAGAAGTCTGACTGAAGAACTTCCTCAACTGCATGTTGAACTATTTGCACTTGAAGCCCTTTATGAGATTTGTCTTCTATGAACTTATCTGACCACTTTTTCAGTTCTCTAAATTTTGGCATCCGTAAGTCATGGTTATGAGATTCATAGTGGCATTATGCGTACTTGTTGGTTGCTTTATAGAAATGTTGTGTTTCTAGGGTAACAGAACTGCTTGTAATATTTCAGTAGACACACCATGACTTTGTAGCACATGACTTCCCCCCCCCCCCCCCTTCCAGAATTTCTAAGGTTCTATTTGCTTTTTGGTGTCCAGGAGCATTGAACTAAGGTTTTCAGAGATCTGTCTGCAATATCTGCAAATGTTTTCTTAAGTCACAAAAAGTTGATTAAGACTTACCATTCCATATGTATAGTTATGGAATGTCTTTTTCTCCTCTGTGTATTTATCAACATTGAAGAAGCAATAATAAAGTGATATATGCAATTCAGTCATTATCAATATATACCTCTGCCACTCTTTGCATTCTGGCTGTTGTTGAATTTCTTTGCTGTCGAATCTTTATTAGCAGCTCAAATAACCATACATCATCAGCAGACTTTGGTCTCTTACTGTCTTCCAGATCATACACAACAGTGTTGAACTGCATGTTCCCCAGTGTTGGTAACCTCTCTCCTCTGTGGAAGTGATCATGTGAAAGTCCTCTCCCTTATATCCTGTCCTTACTAGTTTTTCATTCATGAGGACTTCCCCTTTCATCTTCTAATGGTCCCTTTTTTCTTTCACAGTCTTTAGCAAGTTATCTTCATAGAGGATTTAGGAAATCGGTCACATATGAAACAGATGTGTCTCATACTGGATGATTCCTTGAAAGAATTGTAATAGATCTGCAAGGCAGGACTTCTCTCCCCATTACATAATTCTGTTTTTATCTACTAATTTTGGCAAAATGAATTTTTGTATTTATTTTTCTTATGTTTAGTTTAATGATCACATAGGAGAGTTGCAGCAGTTTTTGACTAGTCAAGACCAGGCAATAGGAATGTCTTGTGAGAAATCTTACCCTATGTTATATCGCATTCTAAAGTAGTAATATTTTCAGTTGCTTTCTTGATGAATCTTATCTTTGCAGTATAAAGGAGTATGAACTATATGTGAACAGTTGAATTGTCTCAGGACTATGAATTCTTCTTAAACTACTTGTCATTCCTGTTAGCCTGTAAGAAAGGATGACTTTCAACTATTGGCCTATGAACCAAATGCAATAGGGCGAGTTGCCCTGAGCAGTTGTTGCATCTTTAATAAAGATTAAAATGAATTGGAAACATCTTGTCTGGCTGTAAAAATTCTCTGGTGATATTTTTACAGCAACAATTTACAAAGAACAGACACTTAATTATGTATGTGAAGAAGTCTAAAGACTCATAAATCTGTTTTGCTCCACTGCAGAATTTCTGCCTTCCAGTAATTGTATTTTTTTTGTTGTATTAAGAAAAAACAGATTCAACTTTACTCCCTCTTCTGAGGTAATGAACTACTCGAGTATCAGAAATCTAATGTGTGTAATTTCAGAGAGAGATTATTTATTCATTCCTCACAGTTTATAGGTTTGAAATTTATAACTAGAGTGATAGGTCATCCTCAGTGGAACTTACGGCAGATGAGCAGAAATTTATCTAAAAGCTTTACTTTGCAGAAAAACAAATATTTTCATTATAAAAGGTAGTATTTTGAAGCACTTCTGTGATCTTAGGAATCCATGCTCACCAAGCAGTTTTAAAACTGTGTTTTTATTTTGAGCCATCTCTCACTACTCAAAAACTAATTTTTTGGCTCACTGAATTTGGTAAATGATGACTGGATGGTTAGGATGAAGGACAAAGTAGAAAAAAAGAAAAAAGGATCTGTAGAACTAGCCATACAATGTTTTTCAGTGTAACAGCTCTTTGCTGCATGTGACCTACTCCGAATAGATTTGTCTGCTGTAATCTCATTGCTGTGCTTATGGTAGGCTTGAGAATTAGAGGAGGTTTAGTGAGAGTTACAACCCAAATTGAGCTGACAGGATCTGGTTTTTATTTATTTATTTATTCCTTTCCCCCCAAACCTCCTCCAAACACATACGTGCACATAAGTCAGCTTAGTTACAGTGGCATCTTTGTGTGAAATCCTAGAGACTTAAACTTACATAGGTGTTGAAGAGGATTTCCTTCAGTGAGAGGATAAATTATGTTTTGGGAGCTCTGGTTTCCCCATCTGCTTGGGTTTGTCGTCTGTTGGAAATCTCCCTTCTCAACAGGCCTGTGGAAATTCAGAAATTGCCCCGCTGTCAGCGAAGGGCTTTTGTTCAGTCTCATCTCATGGGAGACACCTCTCATGTTTCTGCTTAGATTCAAAGGATGTGGCTTGACACCCTGTGGCTTACTAGTGAAATAATTGTAACACAACAGAGTTCTTAAAAGGATGTAGAATTTGAATTTTAGAAGTCTGCTGGTGTGGTCGCTGTCTCTGTGCACTCACAAAGCACCGATTTAAGTGTGGTGTTACTCCCTTTGCCAGTATTGAAACCCCCTGTTCTGGGAGTAGGTTTTACCAAAGGATGCTTGTCAAAATAGACCCTACACTGCTACAGTCATAACCAAGGGGAAATTTTGCTTTGTGACGAAGACTTAGCAGTGCTAACGTCATACTGGTTACTGAATCAGCTACTGAAATTGTCATAAAAGACAAGCATTTTTCTTAAAGGTCGTCCCCAGAAAAAAACCTCTGTGTTCCAGTACAGAAAGATGACTTGCTTTCAACAGCGATGGTATCACCGAGCAAAGTTTCCTTAATGGAAGGAGGTATAAAATCATTTAGTCTTTAAAGGGTGAAATCAAGACCTAATTTATCTTGAAATGTAACAAGCAGATTGCGGAGCACAGGTACAATCCCTTTCTGATCAGAAATCCTACCAAGAAAATTATTTGCGATGCTTCACAATTACTAACATTTTTCAAGTAGTTTTCAGATATTGATCTGGCAAACAGGTAATATGTGATACTGATAAGATTCCCGTTTCAAAGTAATAGAAGAGTATATAAAAACCAAAGAAGAAAGAGTGCATGCTTAAGAAAATGCAGCCCTGCGAATTAAAGAAGGCACATTTGGCTTCAAGGTTCTGTTTTGTGTTACTAAAAACTCCTGAGAAATCCTAGCGGGGCCTTTGGCTTGTGAACAGGAGATACGGCTCTGGCTGGTGCAGTGGGAGTCATTTCAACTCTGAGCAGGGAGGTGCATTACCCTGCAGAGTCTGCTTTCTGTAGAGGCTCTGCAAGGACCTGGGGGTTGTGGTGGCAAGCGGAGCTGAGGAGGATTCTGCAGGTGTCACCGTACTCGGCGCAGGAACGAGCTGCAGCCTTTATGCCGATGGATGGTTCAAGCCGATTCCTGTGGTTTAAAGTTGGCTGTTAAGGCTTTTACAAAGTTGTGCATGGCTGGGGGAAGTCACCCCCCACCTGTGCACCTCAAGGGTGAGAACTGGTGCAAGAATGGCACTTCTCTTTTTCACAAAGGGTTAAGAAACATTGTTGCTGAACAGTTATCAACGTGATTTTATATAATGAACCATAATCAGAAATAGTATGCAAGGCTGATTAAGGCTGTTGATGCAGTGAAACAGGAATACACCCACACATGTACTTTCTCTAGGTAATTTGCTTTTGAAGGTTTAGTGTTGGAATCTAAATGACTTCAAATCTGTTCTCATTTTATAAAATGTTTTGCATGCATGTAAACCAGGAACAGATGTAGATATTTCCTTTTACTGACCATAGCCGGAAAAAAAAAATCACATAGAGCGAAAAGGCTTTTGCATCGTACTTCCTTAGTTTTTAATGCAAAAACCTAAGTAGACACACTGGGCTATGTTTGGGATTTGGTTAGAAAGAGGTAGGTTTGTTTTTCTTGTTTCTGCCAGATATTGTAGCCCAACTTGCAGAAAAGACAGTAAATCTTCTAAAGAATAAATTCACTGGTCTTGGGCTGGAAGGGCAGTTGGTAAAAGACATCTATAGTGTTGTGAAACCTGAGGTGTACCTGCATGGACAGGTGGGCAGGTCAGACGCACACAGGTTTACTTACGCTTTGAGATAACTAGCAACATCCAACCATCCATCTAAATTTGCCTCTTACGTTTAAAGATGTCTGGATGAAGTGCCAGTACTGCTGGCATATGTGTGCTTGTAATAGACTGATTCTTATTTAAATTGCAAAGTGTGTTTTTTAGGTGTCAGTGCCACCTTGCTTGCTCTTTTCAGTTTGTATCCTGCTTTGCCAGCTTGACTGTCTGGATTCGTGACCAGAATTGCTTATGTTGCTTCTCCCTGGTATTACGGTTTGGTGTAGGTCGCTTTACACAATGGGTTGCGCGCAGATTTTTGCAGTCACTCCTTAAGAGTTGATGTATATGGCCAGCTAGGTATTATTTTCCCTTTGTAGTTACTGGAGAGAACTCTGTGGCTTCAGTGGGTGACTCGTATAGCTGTGTTTAAAATTTAACTACTGCCTATTTGGATGTTTTCAATTGCTTTTATTATATAGTGTATGATAGAACTATAGAACATAACGTACCTACATCATCAAACCAAAGGGTGTCATCTACCTGTTGGTCGCTGCTGAGATATCTACACAAGAGAGAATTTCTAAACAATGAAAAACCTTTTCTCGTTTTTCCACATGTAGAGCGTTCTTCCTTTATTTAAGTCTTCTGAAATCCAACCTGAACACCCACTCATAGCGCAGTGCTCACAAGAAATGAATCAACCAAAATATTTATGTCTACCTTTATTATTTTCTGAACCATAAATGTTGCAATCGTGCAGCATGCAGATTTCCGCTGAGTAACTGCATATTTTGGCAGGTAACTTTTTTCTCTTTCCACATTGTCTTATTCACCCTTATTAGGACTTGAAACATTTTAGATGCAGAATAATAATTTATGTACAACCAGCCTGGCTTTTGTCTTGTGTTCTTGCGTACATTCCCATATGCAAAATGAGAACGCCATTGGAATATTCATTCATTTAGCAAAGTACAAGGCTTATGTAGTTGTACTCTGTTCCCTGCTAGGTTTTTAGAGCTGTTTACTGGTTTATCCATCAGTCTTTTGCATTTTACGTTGAAAACTTCAGACATCTCTCTCAGTTTTTACGGTGATATCATTAACAGATGTAACACACTCATCTTTATCACCAGATGCCTAGGGCTCAGAAATTCATTTCAGTTGTTTACAGATCCCATCAATATTTTTCTGATAGATTTTCATACCCCAAAAATCGGTGAATGCTTGCTTAAAACAGTGTTTCTTTTAGTCTTAATTTTAAAGGACGGTGGAAGTATCTATAGGTAAAGTAACAAGAATAATATATAGATTCCTATGTGGAGGTTGAGCTGTTTATTCCTTTATAGCCACAAAGATGGTATTTTGGAAAATAAATGTATAATACATGTGGTTGTCAGCAGAGAAGAAGCCCTTTTTATATGTGTTTTCTCAAAAACAGCGAAGTGAATTATCCCCAGGGATTTCTGATGTCATGCCTGCTTACGTTATATAAGAGTTAGAAGCCTAAAAGTTCTTTTTCTGGTGGATTTATGGTGCCTCATAAGTTTAGATATACACAGCATGTGTGTCAAATGGTAACCTAAGATGGTTTTCCATCTAAGAAAACTAAGCAAGTTGTCCTTTTTGGACTGTGGGATGATCCCCATGCTTAGCTCTGAATGAAACCAAACATAGTAAACAAATTCATTCATTGGACAAAGATCGCAACCTTTATTATATTGGAGGATTGAGAGCGGTTGCAATAAGCACCGCTCAAAGAATATGTAGTGACTTATTGCATCAGTTGCCATGCCTTCTACATGAACAATTGAATTGTCTGAAGAACAACGTTACTTCATCTGGTTATAGTTTTTATTTGCATGTATGCATACAGTAGGCTTCAGAAAACACAAAACATGGTTCCAGAAAGAAGACTGCACCCAATGTTCAGTTTCCCCCTTTGGGGTGGAGTATATTGGAGAAATTCAGCATACAGTAATCCACCAACATCAGTAAAATACTGGTCTAGATGTTTGCTAGTGGTAGTGATTTAGAATCCTTTGCAAATTAATACATAACTAATTTTGAAGCCTGTTTCAGAGTTCCAGTGAAAGGACACCAGAGTCTGGCTTGTAAATGGGATTGCATGTTTGTGAGTTAAACGATTGCAGGCTAAGTATGAAGCTGATGGTCTAGGAGAAAAACAAAAGGAATGGAAAACATGAGAAAGTGAAGAGTTGCTGGAAATTATTATTGCTTTCATATAAAATCTGTTGCTTACTAATTTTTGGTTTTATCTTCCAAGATCAGTATCTAAATAAGAACACAGTTATAACGTTTTTTTCTTTAAACTCTTTCTTTTAAGCTACTTTATTATTAAGGGCGTTTTATTTATTTTGATTTTTTTTTTATTCTATACTTTTAAATCAAGTTCTTTACACTGATATACCAGTATTCTTTTGATGGCTTAAAAGTACAGTAATAGAAAACCTGTCATTTAAAAAAAGTAAATTGGCATATTGTTGAAAATAATATTACTGAGTTTTCTGTTTTTTTTCCAAAAGGATTTATAGTGGAAGGCTCTGGAGGGTTCAGCTGAGTGCATTTCAATCTGAATGTTCCAGTTGTCCACAATCATTTAAATTTAAAAAAAAAAAAAAATTAAAAAAAAATCAAAAATATTGTCCAAGTTTTTGCTTACAAGTCTGTATCTTCCTTTAAGGTTTTTAATTTACTTCCTTTCTCAATGTTGCACACTTTGACTGTATGTGGCAGCCTCTGTACTTCTTGCAAGGATTATTTGAGGATTATGTGCTTCCCTATCTGTTCAGACATGTGAACTGTTAAAAAGATCTCTCTCTTGCTCTCTGTAGCCCCTGGATGACTTTATAGTCTGGACTATGATTTTCAGTATCTTTATTTTTATGCTCTTTACTTGACCAAAGTTTGAATAATCTGAATACCCAATACATTTCTACTGCAGAGCGTATCCTGGGTTATTAGGTTCTGTAATTCAAAATTTCTTGTAGACACATATGACGAAAATTCCATGGCGTTAGGCTTAAATTTCTTTGCTTTTCTTCATATAACAGCAGTGAATGCAGATTCATTAAGAGCGTAAACCATTAGTAGTTGCGGGAACAATTGTTTAAATGACATCAGGATTAATTGCGTTTGCTTATATTTATGTACTTTTGTCTATAGTATACTCAAACTTGCTTTTGAGAGATAGCATTAACATTTGTGTGTAACTATAGGTAGATATATGTATACAAAAATATACATGGTATATATACCTACACACAAAAGCAAAACACCTTTTTTAGGGGAAAATACTTTGTGTATGCTATCACAAAAGAATACCATTTAGATAGACCAATGGACATTTTTAATAGGTTATACAGGGGGGAACCCCTTTTTTTAGCTGTCTGCTTTCAAAATATTGTATTTCAATAGCAGTTTGGACTTGGTTGTCACTTGACAAACATAGCGCTTGATTTTATCTGTATAACTTCCAATTGCTTGCCTTTTCCCCCCCCCCCTCCCCCCCCCTAATATGCAGGAACTGTAATAGGCTCGAGGAATAATCTGCTTTGTGTTTTCAGGCCAGTAGATAAGGAAGCAAATTCATTGAACAGCTATCAGTTATTTGGAAGCTTGAAAAAATGATTATTTGCTTGATGAGATGCTCAGCTGTCTGTTGAGGGAGGAAAGTGAGGTCTAAAATTCAAATCGACGGCATCTGTTCTGCTCTGTTGGGGGCTGCTGTGTGGCAGAAAGGTCCCTGAGTTGAGAAGGAAGGATTGTAGAGGGCAATAGCCAAGGGTGCCAGCAGCTGGACTTAGAGCGAAGAGGTAGTATGTGACTGGCTGCTCAGGAGGCCTGGGGCACAGGGGAAGGAGTGCTGGTGACGCAGAAATTGGGAACACCTCATGTGGGTATCTAGTAATGATCTCCCTGTTCCTAATTCTCTTCTCCAGCACTGCAGCAGTACCTTTAAAGCAGGGGAGATAGTTGCAGGAGCATGTTCAGGAACGTGTGTGAATATGAAACGCTCTCTTAGGTGGTTAATACGGGGGTTGCTGGGATTAAAGCCTATTGATTTTTGGTGAAATTTAACTTTCACTTCTGAAAAGCTGCTTTTGTTTCTCCCTTAAACACGTGACTGTGTGATCAATCAACCTATGGGGAAACGGTACTCTGTGGAGGCTTGGGAGCTCGATGACTTTCATGAAGACAGCAGAACAGCTCCCTGCAATTCTTTTGCCAAATCATTAGTTTAGGGAGAAGCAACTGCAGTGATAGAGCAAAGGAATAACTGGTGTTGGGAAAAATCTTTTAAACACTATCAAAATGATGGGTTTATATTTTTAAATAATCCTGTTATCAAATGAGTGAGACAGTCTAACACCTGTCATAAATTAGCTTTGAGTTGCACTCCAAACTGCTTCGAAGCAACTGGAAGTTTAGAGGTGGTAGGTTAAACACCCTCTTTCCCCCTCTTCCAAACTGAGGTCTCTCACTCAGCTCTGATGTTCGTGGGATGTCATGAGACATGTGGTGATGACTGCCGGCACTACCATGCCAAGTGCGGCCGGCAGGAACGTAGCCAGTGGTGCAGCACAGAGACCACAGGCTAAGCTCTATCTTTGTATTGGTACCAAAGTTATGCCGGAAACAAACTTGTGGCCGGGCTGGAGGAGGAGGGTGGCGTACGAGCCTTTCTGCTATGGAAGTATGAGCAAAGATGCAAACCTCAGGAAAGTGCATCTGTGGTGCTTACTGCAATGTATGGCAATTATGCTGAACTGTACCCATTCCAGCAAGCATCAGCCCATTTCCTTTGGGGTTTGTTTCTTGGTCTGGGCTTTTTTGTGTTTGGTTTTGGTTTGTGTCTATTCATAGGTCAGAGCCTCGCAGTATCGGAAGTTAGTCATTAACTTGGGCACTTTGCAGATAAGTAACTTTTGCAAGAGTCCACACACCATAGAGAGCAGTCTGTCTGTTTCTGGAACCATTACCCAGGGATGCAATATCAACAGCTAGAAACTGAAAAAGAAACACAGAAGAGAAATGTCTCTTTTAAAAAAGAAAGGGGGGGTGTGTGTGTGTGTGTAAGTCGAACTCTCTTTTGTAGTTGCTAAAAATTTACTTTCTTGAGAGGTGGTATCTGGGAGCTAGAATATCTTGGTCTCGTGTTTTGGCACTGGTTTAGAGTTGCTTCTAAGAGAGCAAGCACTGCTATAAAAAATAAACTATTGCTGTTAACAATCTCATTCCAGGAATAGAATACAGTATAGCATACAGTAAGACTTGTCAGTGTCTTTTTTTTTCAGATCCTGTAAGTTAGCTTCCAGGAAAGGGATTCTGCATTTAATTAACTAAATGAGTGACACTGGTACCAAAACGGAACATGAGTGTTGAAGTGGGAATGGCCACATGCAGTACCTTTTCTCTCTCCCTCTCTCTGTCTCGGTCAAAAGGAGTTTTAAAGGGTTTTTTTCAGCAACAGTTACTTGTACACTTGAGTATTGCGATATCCTTGTCTTGATTAATGGTTACAAAATTGATGTGAAATCAGAGGACACAATTCTGGCTTGAGATATTGTACTGTTTACATGGAGAGTAATGAGTGGGAGACCATAATGGAGTAAAATGTGCTGAAATGCGCAGGTAGGGGATTACTGTCCCTTATGTTCCTATATGTCTCAATTTGATAGCTTTTATTACACTTCATTTACCATCCTGTTGTGTCATGAACATTGTACCACTGACTGCAAGCGAGTGTGATTGAGTGTGACTTCATGGTCTTCTGCACAGGGCGGCCAGCTGGTTCGGCGTGCCCTGAGCCAACCGATGGTTTACGACCGTGGTTAGCAGGGCTCAAAACCTGAGGGAGCAAATTCTGACAAGTGCCACAGCACATGAGCTCAACCTTGGTACCCTTCTCTAGTGACCACACACCCTCCAGTTGTTTCACCATGTGGCAGAGCAAGCTTCTGTTTGCCTGTAGAAAGGCATACTGCAAGAGTGCAGAAACTGATAATAATTCACATTAATTACTATTACATCTTAAAATCAATGTAACCTTGCCTAAGTTGATATATTGTAGCATGAGTTACTTCAGCAGAGAATGAAGTTAAGAATAAAGCACTATTAAATCTCAGTGGATCAGTGCAGGTGATCGTTGTGTATATGGCAACAGATGGCACGCAGTTTTCTTAGAGCAAAGGTTTTCTTCTGAGGGTTAGGGAGCAAGGAAACATTCAGAGAAGAAGGCAGAAACGCAGACTTGCTGACATGTAGATCAGTGGCAAATTTTGTAGGTAACATAAATTGGGGAGGTGGAGGAGAAGAAAGAAAAGTTAGGGGAATCTATCTTTCATCCTATGCTGACAATTGTCACAAATTCAGTTAACACAAAACCAGCAATTCCTCTAACTGTAACAAAAATCAAACCGATAAGCTAGTAAAATCCCAAACACTATTCTTCAAATAGCCTTTCAGTTGATAAAAACTTCCTCTGAAAGATGAACCTATTAACTTTCCTTCAATTATAATTATGAAAGTAATCCTGGGAAGAAAAGGATAAAGTTAATAATAGGTAACCACATAAAGCCAAATACTTCTAAAGATTAAATTAATTTTTTCTCCTCTGAGGAATTCATTTTATGAAATTAGACATTATTTTGTACATATAACAACTTAATTGGCTGATAAATGAATATTCCCCCCCTGGGATTTGATCTGTGTTATAATTCAGGTAAAAATTTGTGACACAAATAGATAAACTTTCATATATACAATATTTTTTTCTTGTTCTCATTTATTTTTCTGGTTTCAGAGGCGCTGCTAGCTTTCAGGTTTTATGACAATGCCAGTTCTTTTCCCAGTAAAAGTTAACAAGGGTTACTGCCAGTAACGTGTATGTGTGTGTTGCACTGCATTCCCTAAGTTGGCTAAATTTCAGTAAACCCTGTGGACTAGAGATTATTTCATTTACGTTTTTAAAAACTACTTGCTGTAAGATGTTATTCTGAGCTCCTTACCCTACAGTTTTCAGTATATTCAGTTGCATTTACCATCCTCTATTATATTTTATTGTTTGGGGTGGGGCAGGGGAGTGGTATGGAGGCTTGGCAAAAGTGAGACTTTTCTAGAATTTGAAAATGGGTTCCCTCATTCCCAAATTTTTAATTATAAAATGCCACTTTTTAATGAAGGCTGATGGTGAAGTATGAAGTCTTTCCTCTGGAACATTATGAATCATAAATCATTTGGTGCCCCCAAATCTATCTCTGTCAACATCAGAGTATTAGGATCATTAGCATCTGTGATCCTACAATATGAAGTCTCAGCATGTTCCCAGCAGATAACAGAGTAATTATTAAATCCTTTCAAGTAAGACTTGGTTGTGGGTGAAGTCACTACTTTGTAAAGAAAAAGAGCATGATCCCACATAAACTAAATCTAGGAAAAACTTTAATAGAAGATCTCTGAATTGATATGTCAGGCTTGATCTCCTTTTTTCCATTCATCTGAATAAGTAGATGTTGAATTATCTTCTTTTACCTGAATCCAAGATAGAAACTGATTAGCATGCTGTAGTTCAGGGTTTTTTTTGCTATCTTGAGCTGACTTGAGTGAGATATTTCTTCTTAATCAACTGGTTCTATTTGCTTCTTCGTAATCCAAAGGCCTCTGGATGAAATCTTGGCTGGTAGGTCTTCATTTTCCTGGTGGCTAACTTCAGTCATGGGGAATAGGAAATCAAGTTCTCTTGACTTACCTGCCTTTTAAGAATGACATAGGACTGCAAAACTAGCTTGGGATTCATCTAAAAGGACCTTTTAAGTTTGATCAGAATGGTCCTTTGTGCTACAGCTGGAACCCCAGTTTTGGAGGAGGGAGCAAAGTGATGAAAGAGGTATAAACAGAAAGGGAAAGAATGAAAACAGGTTGGTTTGTAGCTCATTTTGGGTTGAGAATAGACACAAAGTCCTCTGGTACTGGTGAAAAGCAATGAATAAGCTTTGTCCTAAGGATTTGAGATCCATTTTGAACAGATCCTTGGACTGCTTTACTAGTTATTGCATGCAATCTGATAAGCAGATCATTGGTTTTCCAAGCTTGTTCTCTTAACTGGTTTTTAATTAATATAATCAGTACTACATTTTCATGTACCTCTTTTCGTAGTTTTTTTTATATGGTTTTCATTTACAGCTTTTTATATGTAGCCATTCATCTGAGTATTTTGTTGGCCGCCTCAGTAAGTTCAGATGAATTGGAGAAGCATACATTTTCTTGGTTAGGCTAGTTTGTCCTCACCATATTCTGTTCACATAGATATTCACAGCTCTACCTTGAATTATATTTTTTCTATATTGAAACAGTAACCAAATGGGAATTGTTACTCTTCACAATTACTGCTCTTGTCTTTAGAAGTAGGTACCATACTGCCTATCTTGCAGTTGTAAGTAATTTTAATAGATTACGTATTTTGCGTTAGCAATTCTGCTACTTAATATTTAACTTTCTGCAGGTTTTCCAGTTCATAATATCATCTGGTCATTGGTAACTGATGGTCATTTAAATGGTGTGATTCACACTGTCTGTGATGCCGTCATGTTTTGCAAGTAATGAATATAAGAAAATGTTAAAGTACAGATTGCCATTGTTGTTCCTTTTCCATTAAATCTGATGACCAGTGTACCCAGGACCCTGATACCCAGGACTTTAGGAGTTTTTAATGTTATCACATGTAATGTTTTCACTTTATTTTGATTGGAGCTAATTGAACCTTTTAGAGCAGACTGTTAGGTCTCAAATTAGACACCGGGACAGGAAGGTCTAGGGAAACAACCGCAGACAGGTAGTTACAGTCCCCCAAAAATTAGGTTATGTGATGGCACACAGTGTTTGCATTTTTCCTTCCTTGATCTGATTTGTGCACGAAGTTGTTCCACCAGCTTGATCAGTTCTTAGACTGGAGAGTGTTTGAAATTTGTAAAAAGTTTTAGCCAAAAATTCAGTAGTTTTGCAACAGCTGCATGGATAGGTTGCCCTTCTAAAGTTATTCTAATTATATAGGTAGAAAAAAAATATTGTTTCAGCAGTATCATTGTAGCAGAATTACAAGAAAAGTAACTGCACTTATGTAAACAGCTGTGCAAGTACAATAATACCCTCAATCATTTATACCGTTCTTGTTATGTGTGATGCAGTCAGCTTGCATTTTAAGTATTCCTTATGTGTTCAACTTTCTATAAATAGCAGCTATTTCAAAGAGTTGCTGTCTGTGGCAAGTGAAGTTAAAACATGCCGCCTTTGGAGGCAGACAGTGCCCTGGCTTGATATTTAATTAGTGTGGAGCAAAGTACTCCCTAGTTTTGAGAACAGACTGCAGAAAGTACTAGTTTCCCTGGAAGCATCAGAAAGCCTTGATTCATAGACAATACTGTATTGTCAATGTGATGCTGGTTCAGCAGCATCTCTCTGCACACATTTGGCAAATATTTAAAGGCCACATTTTGTGTAATTGGTTCAGCCTTTGAAAATTATTAACTTCTTTGTGTTAAAGGATGTACACAGCAATGCAAGATTTTATCTTGAAAATCTCATGCTTTTGTCTTCTACCAGCAAGGATGTATTTGTGGATTTTTTTTTAATTTTTTTTTAGCTCCTCAAAGGGTAGTATACTAAATGCTTTGTAATTACTTCAGTACTGATGACGTATGGGAAAGCATTTAATTTCCACAGCTTTGTAAAGCTGGATTATATAGGAGCTGTGGCAGACAATATTTTGTTAGCCAGGGAAATAAATGAAACTTTTCATATCAAGTTATTTAAAAGTACGTGGTTTCTATTTAGCTTTAGTCTTTTTATATATTGTGAAATTTGGGCAGAGGTAATACATGCTTTCTGGACTATCCAGCTAATCTGCAAATAAGGCTGTGCAAAACACAGAATAAATGTTACTGACAGCCATTCTCTCTATTATCATTTTGTAATCTTTTCGCTAATTAGCTTCCTTCCTTTTTTTGTTAGCATATCATAGTTATTTACATTCATGGAAAAGTTGAATAGGTATTGTTAATACCTAATTGCAACGAAGGATGTATGACTTGTAAATGGTAAATTCTTTAAAGCGTTTATAAACAAAATTTGGAGTCCTGATCTGGCTCCTCTATAATTTCTACAGGAAATTAGCTCCCTACTTGTGCTTTGTAAAACTGTCCACTAACCCAACTAAAAAGTATCACTAATCAGTTCATAAGGAAAAAATTGTATTTAGGTGTGGAATCCAAATGTAAAAGTGTTTTTTTCAGAGGGCAAACCAACAATATCTAGAAAACTCTTCACCGTATAACACAACTCAGCATTTTTGAGATGATGATCAATGAGATTTAAAAGCATGTTTATTAGAAATATTAATTCTATGTAATAATAACTTTGATAGTTTCAGTAACAAAAAAAGTTATATATGAAATAATTAATGCTTTTATCTCCCTTTTTCTCTATTCTAGGCTTAAAAGAAGCATAAGCAATTGGATTACAGCTCTGACATTTTGGAGCGCGTGTGATGTTAAAACAATTTGAATGTGTTGGAGCATGGCTACTTCTTAAAATGCAAAAGTTAAAGGAAATTACTGCTTATCAAAACCTACTGAATATCTGAATTTTCTAGACATTCTGCATTTAACTGTGTCCTTAAATGTCCATGATTAAGATCTCATGCAACCATTTTATATTTTGGAGACTATTCTCCAAAAGAGAACTGTGAATTTAAAAAGCAGAAATGACTGTGTTTTCTCTTGGAACTTACTAAGGTTGAACATACTGAAAGATCATGACCAGCTTGAAGCGGTCCCAGACCGAAAGGGCTGTTGCCACTGGGGTATCAGTTGGAACAGATGGCACCTCAAAAGTCCACTCGGATGACTTTTATATGAGGCGCTTTAGGTCACAGAATGGCAGCTTAGGATCTGCAGTCATGGCACCAGTTGGACCTCCTCGCAATGAAAGTTCCCATCATGTTACCTCTACCCCTGGCGTCCCCAAAATGGGGGTCAGGGCAAGGATTGCTGATTGGCCCCCAAGGAAGGACAACATCAAGGAAACAAGCAGATCTAGTCAAGATATTGAAACATCAAGTTGCCTTGACAGCATGTCTTCTAAAAGCAGTCCTGGGAGTCAGGGAAGCTCTGTTAACCTGAATGCTAGTGATTCTGTCATGTTAAAGAGCATCCAGAGCACACTTAAAAACAAGACCAGACAATCTGAGAATCTAGACTCCAGGTTTCTTACACCTGATGGCTATCCCAGTTCTCCAAGGAAAGCTCTTCGCAGAATAAGGCAGCGCAGCAACAGCGACATTACCATAAGTGAGCTTGATGTGGATAGTTTTGATGAATGTATTTCACCCACTTTTAAATCTGGACCGTCTCTGCACAGGGAGTATGGCAGCACATCTTCCATAGATAAGCAGGGAACTTCAGGGGACAGTTTTTTTGACTTATTGAAGGGCTATAAAGATGAAAAGTCTGATCAGAGAAGCCCAGCCACAACTAAGCTCAGTGAATTCCTGATTGCCAGTGGAAGCAAGGGTTCAGGATTCTCTCTAGATGTGATAGATGGACCCATTACTCAAAGGGAAAACCTGAGACTCTTTAAGGAAAGGGAGAAGCCACTCAAGAGACGCTCAAAATCAGAGACAGGAGATTCATCCATTTTTCGTAAGCTGCGCAATGCCAAAGGTGAAGGGGAGCTTGGGAAGTCTTCAGATCTTGAAGATAACAGGTCAGAAGATAGCGTCAAGCCTTGGACTTGTCCGAAGTGTTTTGCTCACTATGATGTACAGAGTATTTTATTTGATTTAAATGAAGCGGCAATCAACAGGCATAATGTTATTAAAAGAAGGAACACAACCACAGGTGCATCTGCTGCTGCTGTAGCATCGCTTGTCTCTGGACCCTTGTCCCATTCTGCAAGTTTCAATTCTCCAATGGGCAGCACTGAAGATCTGAATTCAAAAGGAAGTCTCAATATGGACCAGGGGGATGATAAAAGCAATGAACTTGTGATGAGTTGTCCTTATTTTCGTAATGAGATTGGTGGGGAAGGGGAGAGGAAGATCAGCCTTTCCAAATCTAATTCAGGTTCCTTCAGTGGATGTGAAAGTGCCTCATTTGAGTCGACTCTGAGTTCTCATTGCACGAACGCTGGAGTAGCAGTTCTGGAAGTTCCCAAGGAGAATCTGATTTTACATCTAGACAGAGTGAAAAGATACATCGTTGAACATGTAGATCTTGGTGCATATTATTATCGAAAATTCTTCTATCAGAAAGGTAGGTAAATCTTATTTCTCCTTGTGTTTTATTAATGATTTTTTGTTTTACCAACAAACAAGGTTCAGCTGATATATAATTCTTGCAAATACTGTTATACGTTTTTTTTAATCATCAGTGCTTAAACAGGGTATATTTTACCGATCAGTACATGCTATGTCTAATAGAGTCTTTCACAGTGTTGGAGTAAAAAAGCGTTGATGATTTTAGTACTGATATACATAACAGTTAGCAGTGGCTACAAATTATAAATGTTTTGAAACACAGCTTTGGTATCCATGGGAGTGGGCAGGGGTTGGCACTTGAAAGATTAAAAAAGAAAATAAAATCCTAAAATATGAGAACTTTCTTCCTTCCACATCAAGACTTGATGTACTGAGGATTTAATGGAACGTGCAGCTTGTAAAGTTACCATTTACAGTAATCTTTGGACATTTTAAGGTCTTAATCATTCATTTCAAAATGGGGGGGGTGTATTTATTTTAAGTCAATAGTATCATATAAATAAATATAAAAATCTGTCTTCCTCACTCACTATTTTCATTATAGCTATCATTCTAGAAAGAAAATTCTAATTTGTCAGATTCTGCAGAAAGAAACTATCACTGTATATACATAACTACATACACACACACATATATATGTTGCAATGACAACAACGTATCTGAAAAAACAGTGCAGTTCTCTTATCGCATGGTTCTACTGAAACCAAGGATTATCATTTCCATTGGAGGTACGCGGGGGGGGGGGGGATCAGATCAAAGCTTTTTGACCTATAGAAACAAGCAAAACCCAAACGTTACCCAGATGCTCCCTTCACGAAAATGATGCTGGCACTGTGAGATGCAGATCTCCCTGTCTGTTCTTCCTGATTCTGCAGATGATCAAAAAGGAGTGCAGACCAAAGTCCTTTAAAGTTTAAAAAAGTTTTGTCTGCAGGATTGTGTGCCTTGCTGTGGTATCTCCTGATGGATAGACTTGGTCTAATGACAGACCTGAAGAGTGCTTGTTCCTTAGCTACCAATGATCAGGATTGGGTTTCATCTCTTCAGTGAAAGCAGCTTGAAAGAGCTTGTTTCCTGCAGATTAAAGCAACAGGGATGCCTGGTTAAAATAAGTGGATGGTCAGTTCAAAAAAAATTCAACTTGTTAACTGTGTGTTACAGCTAATAATCTCACCTCCCATTTTTCCCTTGCCTCGAAATATGTCCATCTCTCGCCTCTTCTTCCCTGCCTTTTCCCTTGGTTGGGTGGCTCTTGTCACGTGTTCTAGTCTCCTCTTTCTGCAGTCTTTCTAGGGCTGAGAGGTAGCCTTTGCTGCATGGTTTTCGAGAGTGCTGATCCACATCCTTTGGAGAGAAAGGAGTGAGGAAAAATATTGGTTTCCTGAGAACAGTAAGCCAGATGCACAATATAGGATGAGGTATGTTTGGAGGGGAGAGCCTGAGATTAGAGACCTTTGCCTGTGATTACCTTCCTATCTGTCTCCCTCTGGAACAATTTGATTCCTTATCACTCTGGTGAGTTTTGTGATCAGCAACTACAGGTGCAGTTTCATGTTACAGCTGACCTGATTTAACAGCATTTGAGCACTAAAAGGGGAAGACGTTATTCCTCCCCTTTCCTTGTACCAGTTCTCTTGCTTTCTGAAAACTTGGTAAGCCAGTTCAGTTTACTAACCAAGCAAAAATCTTGCCATCACAATAAATTTGCTTTTTATTGCTTGGTTATTTCTCTCCAATTTAGTGAGTCAAATCAGCTTTCCTTGCAGTCAGAGAAGTGCCAAAGCCTAGTGCCAGGTAAGCAATGAGAGTGAACAGCAGAAGAGGAAGGAGGTGTGAGTGGGATTTCAGCCCTTAGGCAACAGCAATTTATTAGCTTGGCTTATCCTTAAGGGAAACCACACCCTTATGTTACTACAATGCCAGTCACCATTAGATCTCCATTTCTTTCCAGTCGTAATTAAGATGAATGAGATAAAATCAACATAACGTAGTCCTAAGGGTATTGGTGAGGGGTAACCAGATATAAAAGTGTCAGTATGTGTATGGAGTGGGTTTGGAGGGAGAGAAGAAGCTGTGACTTTTTTCCTTAAGCCCTAAAACTGGATATGAAATTCACTGTGCTCATGTTCAGTCCAGCAGGCACGAGCCAGGGGCGTTGTTCCTACCAGAGATTTTTGTCTGAAAAGAGAGATACTTCAGAAGCCTCATCAGATATGCCGAAGCCCCACAGTTCTACAAGTACCAAACACATTTTGTTGACCACCCAGCATATCGTCTCTCCCCAAGCAAACTTTAGACTAATCTTAAAGAGATGGTATAGTGATAAAACTTAAAGCAGCATAATAGGAAAAAAAAATTAAGGAACTCAGTTGTAACTGAAAGTTTTTGTAACATGAAGCAAGTAATGATGCAGAAACTTCCTTGTTTGAAGAGGAGATTGGATGTTACGAATGGAATAGGCAGTGACAAAAGACAGTTTCAGTGGGATCAGCTAGTCAAGTCAGCAGGCCTTGGGTAATATTATAGTCTTAAAAGTATGAAGCAAAGAATTCTGATTCAGCAACAGTAGCTTTTAAAGATCTCAAACCAGGAAAATTTCACAGAATTGGAGAACTACTGAAGTAATCGTAGAGCTTGTAAAGAATAAAAAGCAATGACCCAGAGAACTGTAATCCTTTATTTTGTTTTCATTACAACTTGAAATAACAAAGCAGGTAATTTGGGACTATATCAACAAAGAACTGCCAGTAAAAAATCATTAATGATGCCAGTCAGCATGATTTAATGAAAAGTAGGTCTTGTCACCCCCCCCCGTTAATTTTTTGTGTCTTAGAAAAAAAAGAAAAAGAATGAAAGCTATTGCATTGATATAGTCTGTTTTAATTTCTCCAAGGTAATTTGGTGAGATGCTGATGGTGACTTGACTGAAATCTTTAACTATATGGAAGTAATAGCTCATTCTTTACAGGTATTGTTACTTGGATGATAGATGCTTCTCAAATTTTAGCAGTGTACGAGGGGAGGTATCAGTAAGCTGGAGTATTACTAACATGGTCCAAATTAAATAAAATAATTTGTAAATATCTTAATTTGTAAATATCTTAATCTCAGTAAAATATTTGCATGTGACATTTATGGATGAGTCTTGTATAAGTTCATCGGTGAACACAAATGGATGAGTATTTATATGTAAAGGAAATACTAAAGTGAAATCAACATATTATTTGACCCTTTACAGAGCAGTGGCAAAACTATTGATAAATAATATTCTGGCCTGGTGTCCAGACTTCTAAATGTGAAAGTACTGGTGGAGACAGTTTAGTAGAGGTTAGAAAAATAGTACAGATATTGGGAAAAGGACTTTATAACAGTAGTTCCCAAGGTTGGATTCAGCTCCTCTACTTTATATCTGAGCTAATTGTGCAGAGTCCCTTTGTACTCAGTAGAAATGAACCTTGCAGGATGATACGAATTTGCAGTCTTACCTCCCTCAGTTCACTACAGAAGGCTTGTTCACAGCTAACTAGCATGGAGATGTTTATACTTATAGGAGAGGAATGCTACTCTTATCTTGCAAAAGATGTATTTGCAAGGTGACTATTTAAAGGTGTATTCCAAAAGTGTATTTGACAGGGGGGCTTGTAACTAGAAGTCTTAAGTCTAGACGTTTATAAGCACCGAGATATATGGTAATGCTAGTACTAAAAAAAGAGGGAGAGGGAGAAGCCAGCACAAGAACAAATTAGTGAAAGTTGCACAAATTTGACCTTGAAATAAGATTAAGCTTTGAACAAAAAGGATAACTATACATGGGGAAAACTTATTAAAGGAAGTTGTTCATTGTTTGAATTTTACATGGTAGTCATGGCTTTTTGTATGATGTTTTCCTTTCTTCTCTTAACTTCAGTGCCTGAAAAGAAAATTTCAGACCTGTTTCAGTTAAGACACGGGGTCTTTTCTGGCATCTCTGTTTCTTGATCTGATAGAGTCCCATCTTTTAAGATGCATCTTTATTGGAGGGATTTGCAGTTCGTATAGATGTAGGTAGCTGGACAGAGTAAGGCTGGCTTCAGTTCAGTATCGGTGTGCTTCCTCACTTGTGCCATAATGTGTATGTTCTTTCAGCTCTTGCTGCTTGGTTGTGTCCAAGGGCAACTGTGTAATCTGGACCCTCTGGAGTGAAATCAGAATACTGGCTGAAATACACAAATGAGATCATTAATCACAATAAAAATGTTTCAAAGTGTGCTGGTACTAGGCAAAATTTTAAAAAGTCTGTGATTATTGAAAGATTTTTCTCTCTAAACACGGTGCTTTTAGAATTAATCAGAAGGAAAACAGGTCGGACTTGTTTGGTTTTTTTTCTTTTCTACACAGTGGCACCAAATGTAAGGGCAGGGGGAGGGAAGGGAAGATTTTGAGAAGCTACCTGACAATTGTTTTGGGGCTACTTTCTGGACTATTTTTTCCTTGTAGAGCATTCTAACATTTTGTTTGTCTTATGATTGTGATGAGTATAAAACCTTGCAACTAATCTTCTAAGAAAATACATGTTAAGACAGCTGATGAACTTCAGTTTTGATAAAAAGTATATTTTTTGACAGAAAGGAGGAACAAGTTCTTTAGGCCTTCTTCATGAAATGTAAGAAAAGATGTCTTTTTGTGTGAGAGAGATTCTTACTTAAATACATAACTTTCTACCCCCCACAATTCATTTCATACTATTGACCACAATGCTTCAGTTTAAAAAAAAAATAAATAAAAAATTGAGAGAGAGAGAAGCAAAACCCTTGAACTCACTGCTTCTGGACATAAAATTACCGTTCCCAGAGAAGGGAAGAGTTGTCTTAGGTCAACCCAAAACTTCTAGTCCTGTCTTCTGGCAAAAGCCAGCAACAGATACTGAAGAAAGAGTAAGAATAGGGCAAAGGCATAGTGATACTTTCCGGGTGTACTTTGCCAGCCTCTGGAGATGCGTAGATAGTGGACTTCTTAACCTAGTGGTAGTATCATTTGTATCTAGTACTTTGGACTTATCTTCCAGGCATTTATCCAGTTGTCTGTTACCCGGAATAAACTTGTAGCATTCACAGTACTCCTGCAGCAGCAAGGAGTTCTGCAGCTTGACTACACTGGTCATAAAGAGCCAGTTTTTACTGGCTTCCAGAACAAAAACCAGGGTCATCAGACTAAACAGTCTTACTGCTAGGTGAGAAAGTTTGGTTTTCTCACCTTTCCTTGCTATGTGTTGTTTTATAAACCTCAACCATATTATTCCCCTCAATCATGTTTTGTTGCCCTTCTCTGAACATTTTCCAACTGAGATCAGGGCACAGTATTTAAGACACGAGCAAACTGCAGACTTATGTAGTATCATAATGTTTTCTGTTTTCTACTTAGAAATTCCAAATGTCTGGCCATAAGTTATCATTGAGACTTGAATTTCTTTCCCATGCATGCATAAAAGCTTTGTGTATGTATTCTGGATATGGTCATCATCAGGCAGTGGTTGCTAACATCGCTACAATTTAGGACAAATCTGAGTTACTGGCTTAGAAAGAAAGACCTGACTGAGAAGTAAATAGCTTCCTGAGCTGGTTTTATAATGAATGAGCTGTTGGTCAGCTTTCCTTTAACTGCTGGCAGCCAGTAAAAAAACCCCTTTGCTCTAATGCTTTAAATGGCTGCACATTCTATCCCCAAGTCGGTACCTTTCAAGTATGTGGCTAGACCTACAGAAAACTTACAGTTAACAGTCTGGTCATGAGCAACATCATAGGACTGAGCTCTGAAAATGCTGCCCTCTTGTTTCCAAAGAACTGCTGGGTAGAGTCTTCCAGTGCGGTAGGATTAGAGGAAAATGCTTGATGCAAAGTTTCACTCTGAGGCAAAATGTTTGGAATTTTTACTTCTAGTCTGATTACACAAAATACATCAATTGAACGTGATTTCCAAAGGTAAATAGGATAAAAGCAGGAAAAAAACCTCCTCACTCAAAGTCAAGTGCATTTACTTGGATTTCCTTTGCAAGGGAAACTCATAAATATCTGCCAGGAAAATGAGTATTTTCCCTTAGGTTCTTTCACCGGAAGTGTCTTTTGAAGGATATGATAAATATTTAACTGTTTTTAAAAGTATGTATAATCTGGTTTAATGACCAGGTACAAGCAATTAATTATTTCTTTTGGGCATGGATTTAGAAATTAATTGATGGCTGTTGTCTCCTGAATATCTTAATTAAATAATTTTTCCACAGTAGTTTAAATGAAATAATGTCAAGCTTGAGAAGTGTTGCTTTCAATGAGGTTCTGTGTGGGGTGGAGGAAAAAGCTATCTTCTGTGCTATTCATGCTTGGCATAAAATTCTTGAATTACAGTTGTGAAGTAGCCCTTGTTTTTAAATTAAAACTCCCCATTGACTACCTTTAGATTGGATATTAAGCTTTGTGCGCTTAAATTCTGCTACTGCTTTTGCTGCTACAGGAAAGAGAAAATGGTTGCATGCAAGGAAATTCAGGATGTAATGGAAAATCGGGTGGAGATGCAAGAAACTGTACCACAGGGAAAAGTAGTCAGATAGGGGGATATATACTGTAGCTTGCAGAATGAATACAGAGGCGGGGCAGAGGAAGAGAATAAAGACGAAGGTAAAGAATGAACGACCCTGTAGTGAATGTGAATAGAGGAGAGGGCAATGTGAACAGAAGAGAGGACTGAGGAGATGCATAGGAGATAAAGACAACTGCCCAGTGTAGAGTGAAGGGAAAGAGGATAAAAGCCATTTCCTATTAGCAGATAAGTGTAAAATTCCACACTTCTTTGTGCGTTTTTCCAAATAAATAGGAGCTAGATAAAAAGCTTAATCAAATGATACAGAACTGTATGTGTATTTTCATGCAACTTGAAATGTTGCATGAAACGCCTTCCTAAATGTGTTTTCAAGATGCAGAATAATTTCTTCTGAGAAAACTTTCTATCTGAATTGCAGCCTAGACTGTCACTCATGACTGTGTATCTAGGTCACAAGATACACAAATTTTATCATCTGTGCAGTTGTCAGTACAGAAAACTAATGTAATTTTTGGACCCTTCTAGTATATATTACCAACATACCATTTTTCTTTGAAATTTTCTATTGTATAAGCAAAGGTACATCAATGTTTTTAAGTCACTAAGCAGTTTAGTGTGGAGATGGCCCATCTATTTCAGGTTTTGGAAGCTGCATAATACGGTGATAGAAGATTGATCTCACGTTCTCAATGACTGTGCTTCTTCTGCATTGACCATCTCTGCCATAAACTGTTTGGTGACCTACAAACATCCTGAAACAAGCAAGTTACTTAATGGAGGAAGAAGAAAAGCTAGGGTGCTGATAAGATGGTTTGGGTTTTTAAACAACAGAAGATCTCTGTGGCGTTTATAGGGCTCATGTCAGGGGAGTAGTATAAAGATTTAATTAGGCTTATGTGGATGGTCTAATTTATTCATAATTTCCCCACTCATGACTAATTCAGTCACCCAAAACTTACACCAATATTTATAGGATATTCCAGAAGATATTAAAAGAATTTTGAATCTTAATTACCTCTGTGCAGAGTACTGGCTTTTGATGACTTGCAGAGGAATTTGGTAGAAAGCAAGCGTTATAATGCTGCGCGCATGTTTCTTTTATGTCTTGTATGCTCTGAAATCTTAAATGGAAAACATTGAGGAAAGGGCAATAAAATACCAGATACTAGGGAATAGAATAGAGCCCCCGAGGGCTTAAAGGGGTGGACAGCTGTGTAAAGACAAAAGCATAATTCTTGGGCACGAGTAAGTTCATAAGGACAGAGGACCTACTTGAAAAGAATTTAGTGTGTTGGAGGAAAGTATAGCAAGAGCCAGTAAGTATAATTTTAAAAAGAAATAGAATAAAAAATGAGGCACTCAAATTTTTAACACCACAAGTGATTATTCATTGGAAAAATGACTGCCATTCACTTTGGGTGGAGTGTATTTCAATATCTATTTTTAGTATCTTTAAAGATACAGTTCTTGATGAGGATATTAAAATATTTTACATTTTATCTCTAACAGAATAGGTCATATTAGACTGCTCTTAAAGTTCTTGTTTTAAAGTTCTGGTTGTTTTAAGAATAACAAGTAATCTGTATATAGTAGTTCAGTCAGTATGGTTACGTTTCCTTTCAGGGCAGTTACATCTCTTTTTCATTCCACTGAATTTCACATTTCTTTGAATTGCTGAATTTTCAGATAGCTCTAACTTTCTATTTTTGTTCATGTATAAATTCATTCATATATGCAGATATGCAGTATATGGAAAGTGATGACATAGGACTTATTTTTCTTGTACAATGCTTGACTTCTATTTTTTTGACAGTTTCTCTTACATTTTCCTTTCAGGTATTGTATGTTTAAATTCCGTTGTCACTTGAGATATGTGCAACTTCATTTATATGTTGCTGCATTCATGGTGATGTACCTCTGTCATCAGTCAAGACAGTTCATAATTCTCAGAAGGCTCAATAGAAGAGCCTTCAACACCAATCTCTTAAATTGTTGAGCTTTAATTTTTGTTAGTGCACTTTTCTAATATTTTTTTCATGTAAAGCTTGGCTTTACGTGTGTATAGTTAAGCAATGTAAAATATAAAAAAGTATCTCAAATAATCTACTGTTCAGCTAGTGAGCAATTTCTCCAGCCCTGTATTCTCTCTGCCACCTTCCCAAATAGGCTAGTTTTAGACTCAACTCTTAGCGCTTTAAATTTACTCTTAGGGTTGTTTGACACTTCACTGTTAAATATTTATGCTAGTCACTTTGTTTCTTGCGCTTTATTCTATTTTTCTGTGGTACTATGCTTAGATTTTTTTACTATGAACAAACTTTTAACTTCTGTTTCAGCTTCATCAGTTTTTTGCCTTTTATAATTGAGTAACTTGTTTGACTGGTTTTTGCTTTTTCCATACAAAAATAAGTAAGTTGCATCCTTTGCTAAGTACAACTGTTTGCCGCTCCCATTTTAACATAGAGTGGTGAGTTTCCTACTTTGGTGCATTTGGCTTCCTTGTTTTTATTTTTAAGGGGGGGAAATTGGTTGTACTTATTTAGCTCAATGTGAATGAAACAGGTTTTGACATAAGAGCCAGTGTAAGAGGTGTATCCTGTTCTAGGCCTGTTTAAGCAGAGATGCAATGTTGAATTTCAGCCTTCTTGTATAAACGGATCTCATGAGAGAACTGAAGCACGAGAATGAAATCGTGGTACCACTGAAGACATCCTCTTATTGACTGTAGTCGAGCTGGCAATTTATTTCCAATATAACAACTGAGCATGAAAATATAGTTGAAGTGTAACAAGAAAGACGGACTTTTATTTGTGTTTTGGGTTTTTTTTTGTATGCAAGAACACTGGAACTATTTTGGGGCAGATGAGAACCTGGGTCCAGTAGCTGTGAGTATAAGAAGAGAGAAGCCAGAGGAAATCAAAGAAAATGGACCTCAATACAACTACCGGATCATATTCAGAACCAGTGAGGTAAGCAGTTCAGGAATGATAGTAAAAGAAGCTAGAAGTGAGCAGGCAAAACCAGGTGGTATGTGTGCTGTTTGTGTCAGGAATCTCCTGACACAGAGAATACAAGTAAGTGTATCAGTGAGTGAGTTATTCCATAACATCCAATACAGAGGAAACTGTGAAGGCTGTTTTGATTAAAGCTTGGGAAACTTACAGGAGCTATATTAGCTGGAAGTGTGCAAAGAGGACAAAAATTACTTCCTCAACTTTTGTATGTGACAGTGGGTGGACCTGAGAAGCGTACTTCTTATACTTTGAAATGCTCTGCTAGAAATACTACTACTAATCTTTTCCAAGTATTAGTTTCCTGTAAAACTTAAATCTGTTGAATCATTTGAAATATTCTGACTACTGTTAGCTATCGGAGTGCACGATGTTTTGCATATCAGTATCTTTCATGCAACATAAGTTACTTAATGTCCTCAGTCTCTACTGAGAATTGGAAAAACAGTACATTTTGCTCCACTGCTATTGCTAATCAAGCTTTTCTCAGGCATAATTCAATATATAAGCTATTTTTGTTTTGTATGCTTAGCTTATGACATTAAGAGGCTCTGTGCTGGAAGATGCTATCCCTTCAACTGCAAAGCATTGCACAGCCAGGGGACTTCCCCTAAAAGAAGTGCTGGAGTATGTGGTTCCTGAGCTGAATATCCATTGCCTAAGGCTGGCCTTCAACACTCCAAAAGTCACAGAACAGCTTATGAAGCTGGATGAACAAGGGGTAAGTGCAGAGTTATAGAATGCGACAAATTGTCTTAAACTGTCAGATTACTGCCGTGAACTGCAAAATTACCTTTTAGCTTTAAGTGGTTCAGGTCAGTCTATTAAAATGCCTCATTTAAACGAAAGCTTTTCATCTGTAGGGAGAGTTTATGTTGCATGTCTTTCCCCCAGGTTTTGCAGAATATTTGGTATGTATGAAATCAAGTTCATTGCTCTAAGTAGTCTAAAGTTTTAGATTAATGTTATGGCAATTGTCCATTTTAATTTACTTTAAAAGAGACTAAGTGATTGTATTTCAAAGACTGTGGAGAGGAGGGTGTTCTGTTCTGATTTTCTTATTGCTATTATAATGAGAACAGAAATCTTCCATGTTACTAAATGTTTTGTTGTAATATTTTATTGGCACAACCATTACCAGGGTGCTGCCTCTCTCTTTTTTTCTTTCTTTTTTTTTTCTTCCCCTGAAACAAACTACATGGCAAAATATTCTAAGCCTTTTCTTCGTACGAGTTTTCAATTAGGTGATAGTCCTCTGATCTCTTCAAGATGGAACTGAGGCTCGATAGCTATATAGCTTAGACTTAGCAAAATGAAAGTCTATGATTAAAGTGAATTTTATGATTAAAAACTTCAACAGTGACATTTCACAGCTCTGAGTACTGACTGTCTCTTTCTCCTGGTCTTTTTTGCTTCTCATGGTCAGCCTTTCCTGCACAGAATTAACATCTATGTTACTATTTCTTCTTGCTGTCAAACATTGCCATCATAAAATTGAAAAATGTCTAATCATTATCTGTCCCACAAGGGAGAGAATATAGCTATTCTAAACAGGTTTATAAGTGACTATCATGAAGATTTTGTCAGCCTCCTTGTGGTTTGGTTATTAAAATGAACAAGATAGAGAATCCCCGAAGAAATACTTACCAGAAGCAAAACTTGAGCAAAACGCTTTGTCCTCTAGTTAGTTTCAGAACTTCATCTACTTCACTAAGAACACAATAGAAGAGGATGAAGAAATGGGTAGCTGTGGCTATCACAGAGCATCTAGACTAACACGGAAGTAGTTATGTGTGGTCAGCCCAAGGTAGGTGCAGCCCAGTATTGTCACTGACCATGACCAACGGTGGGTGCCTGGCTAAGAATATGAGAACAGGACGAGCATGGCATGATACTTTCTTAGCTCCTGATAGCTTATAGGCTTTTATAAGGCTCTCTATCCTACCGCTCTGATTTACCAGTTTCATGAGTCCTAGTTTAGTTAGTCATTTCTCATGTAGAAGTTGTTCTGTACTTCTGATCATGCTTTTGCCTCTCTCTGGAGTTTTTCCAGTTTCCCTCCTCCTCTCCCACATCTATTTTAAAACAGTGCAGTTTTGAAAATGGGGAAAAATTTTGGTTTAGTATGCTTTATCTCTTCCCTGTCTAATAATTACTGATACTTTATTTGCTTTATGGCTACTACTGAACACTGAAAGTCTCTTTTCATGAACGCCTAAGATCCTGTTCCTTAGGGGTGTAAGTCAGAGCTCATTGCTGTAGATACAAAATTGGGTATCTTTGTACCACATGGATCACTTCAAGCTTTACTTGCACTGAGGTTCATCTGCCATTCTTTTGCCCAGTTATCCACTATCATAAGTTCCTTTGGTAGCTCTCGTAGCCAGTCTTCAACTCCAATACTGTAAAGTAATAACTCAGTAATGTTAGCAAACTTAGTTACCTTACTATTCATCACCTCTATCAGATTGCTAAAGTGTGCATTGAACACTGTATGTCCAAGTTCAGGTCCCTGCCTTACTCTGCTGATCATTTTCTTCAGCTCCCTTTTGTCTTTTAGCCAGTTACATGTCTAAGTGAGTTCCTTTTTCTGTACCCTGGTTATTTAGGGTTTTAAAGACTTTTTGAAGAAAAAGCTTTGTTAAATGTCTCTTGGAAATTCCAGTATACTCTGTATCAGCTGTATCTCCTGCATGTGCTTATTGCCTCCTGCAGAGAACACCACCGTGACGAGCAAGCAAACACATAAGGTTGAGGGTAGATGGGTTTACCGTATAGCCTGCTAAAAGTAGGACAGAATCTCTAGATGCTTACGCTGCTCAGTATAACTATTCTCTTTCACATGACGACATCCTAATAAGTTGGAGGCCTGAGTGTTTTCCTTAGATGATTAGAGCAGTGATTCCAAATATGCACATATTCAGTGTTTATGATTTGTTACCTGAGCCTGAACCTAATCTGCCCTTCAGCCAGAATCAAGTTTGTCAAGCACCTGAAGACTCAAGGATATCTTTCAATCTCTTCCCAAAGTTTTCTTTCAGCAGTAGAGAAAATGGAATTTGATTCAACATGGGTCCATAAGTGAGCCTTTACGCTCGCTCATGTGAGTTTAAAGTGAGCCATTTAAGTGAGCCTTTATCCTCCATGAGGATCAGTACCTTCCAGATATGCCCATCAAGAACCTGCAGTCTCAATAGTGTTGATGGGAAAATTTTCACAAAGAAAAAAAGAAATCTAGGAGACGGTTCTATTTAAAAAAATAAAATCCAAAATTATTTCTAGTAAATATCTAATTTGAAAAGTAATTTAGCATAATTTGCTTCAGAAGTCAATTTTGTCTAAAAAAGTGTGAGATCAAATTATCCTTATTTCATATCCTATATGTCATTAAGCTTCCACAATATGGTATATAGTATGGTTTTCTGTTACTAAAACTTTTGAAAATCATTAAGGACAAGTGATAGTTAAAATTGTATTATCTACATCAAAGTATTTTCTGTTTTTGTGGTAATGAAACAGTTTGACACTTCTAACAGAAAAAGATAAGCACGCTCTGTACTAATTAGAAGCTGCATTTTTTTATCAATTCCAAGCTAACAGAGAAATTTGGGTAACAGCTGCTCTACTAATTAGGTACACAGAATGTTTATCACTTCTTCTTGCTGAGTGTTGCACTCAGCACGAACAGGTGCCTGTTTGATATAGCAAATACGATGTTTTGTGAATTTAAGAGTTAAGACTATAAAGTGACCTTAGCCTGACTTAGCCATTAAATTTCATCCAGTAATCACTTCACTGAGCCAAATTCGTATGCACCAGTTTTGATTAAGATAGGCTATCTTTTTTTTATATTTGAGTGAGGTTTTAAAACAGTTGGTTGTTTTCATATTTTGGAATTCGCAGTTCTTTATTTGAATTTATCTGCTTTCGGCTTCCAGACTTCTGATATCTTTCTCTGCTATATCTTAAGAGTCATTTTGGTGTGAGATTTTTTTTCCCAGCAAAGGTTTTGTATGCAGTGATTAAATCATCTGTTGGTCTTGTTTATGATAAACTAAACAGATTGCACTTTTCAAGTCTTTCACTGCAACATATTTTCTCTGAATTTCATATCACTTGTATGGCTGAGCTCTGTCTCTTCTACTCTTTCAATATCTGCATATGACATCCAGTGTCAGAATGGGAATATTCTTCTTGCCCCAATTTTGTACTGGTGTTGTATGTCAAGTTGCATGTTCCTTACTTCCCCTTAGATTGCTGAAGTCACGGTAAGATCTGCTGTTCTGTACATATGGCCCACATTGCTTGTCACCTAGCTGTTCTTTTATTGGCTTTATTAAAATGCATTCATTTGAATGGTTCTGTGTTAAAAAGCAATCCAGTCGTTCCACAGGGCTGCGGTAGCTCCCTGGCTAATTACCATCTACTAATCTTTGCCTTGAATGCAGAGTTCATGGTAACTTACTTTAAGTTTACTTCCAAATATGATTTAAAAATTTGAATATCGGGGAAATTACTGATTTATTCCAGTAGAAGTTTATCTTTATGGCAATTCCTCATTCAAAGAAATACTGTGAAATGTCAGTTGGTTTTTAGTATAATTCCATATTTATAATATAAACTTGCTGACTGGTTAAATCCAAGATATGTTTTCCGCTGTCTTTCACTGGGTGCTAGACAAATATCTGAAGTGCACTTTTCCCACATATATAAATATGTAAATACTTTTAGATTATTAAAATGAAGCTGCTACTTTAGGAGTTTTACCACAGCAGAATTCATCCTTCATCTCCTTTTTTAGCTTTTATTTGGAGTTAATACACTTCTAAGGACCCTAGATTTATCAGAAGGAGGTGTAGTAATGGGGACTTTACTATAGAAAAATGCCTTTCTTCCCCCAGATCTGCTTTTTTTGATTCAGAAAATACCAGCTTGCGTTGTCCTTACAAAACTTTTTTTTCAGCAAAAAAAAGTTCATCAAATCTAAGAACACAGCTAGAAGGCATATCCTGCTCTTTGCATAGTTCTTATTTAGTTTGCTAGAGCTGACGTTTTCAAAACAATAAAGGACAGTTGTTTGGTTGCTTGTGGATGCCACGGATCCCACTTATGTTTATGCCCTTGAAAATACTTCCTTCACCCGAGATTGAAGCTTAAATAGTGTAGCTGTGCTTGATGAAAATGGTTTTCTTTGTCCTAACTTGTTTAAGTAAAACTACTAGAAACTATTGTAATTAGCAGTGCAGCTAAGGCATTGGGGTCCCATGAAACACTTCCATCGATCGTTATTTCCCTGGGAGTGGACAGAGAGCATATCTGAGCAGAAACATTGCCTGAACGGTCCAAGACGGGACCTGCTACTGATGATACGGAAAGCGATGGCAGTTGTTCTGGCAGGAGTGGCAGCAGTGCCACCTCTCAGCACCCTTCCTCTCTCCTCCCTTCCCACATGTCAGCAATAGCTGGTCCAGGCTCTCGGTGGGAGCACATAGCCCTGTTGGCAGAAGGCACTAAGTCTGGCTGCTGTGGGGCAATAAGCTTGCAATGAGTGGGATCGTGTAGTTTGCTAGCTAAGCAGAGATCATAGAATTGTACCCACAAACCTCATCTAGCTCCTGTGATTCCTGAGAAAATTTAAATCTTAATCAAACAGTCATTGGGTGGAAAGTGGTGTTTTTGTTTTTGTTTTTTTAAAAAAAAAAAAAAAGCATGTGCCATCCATCTGTATCTGGACTGTTTTGAGCATTGTGTGCACTGATGGTTGTTTTGAATTTTTGTATTTTTTTTTTTTTTAGTGACTGGAGAGTTGAAATAAATAATCAGCATAGTAAATTGTAACATTGATTTGCATGTGCTCCGTATCTGTTTACCAATAAATATCTTTGCTTCAAGTCTTAATACTTTGGTGCCCAAAATACACAGTCTTCATTCTTAAAGGTGAATGGTTTTGTTTGGGTATCTAGTGCTGAAAGAGCATATTTCCTTTATAGTTACACAGAAAGCATTTCAAATAGTTAACAAGGAGAGAAAAGGAAATAGAAACATTACTTCAAGGCACAAAATTGATTTGTTTTGTTTTGGGGTTTTTTTTCCCCTTTCAGTTGCAATTTTGGAAGTTGGCCTGTGAATGTTTCTTTCATAAGAAAGAGAGAGAGATGAGGACAGGCTGAGAGAGTTGGGGTTGTTTAGCCTAGAGAAGAGAGGACTCGGGGGAGACCTTATAGCAGCCTTCCAGTACATAAAGGGGGCCTACAGGAAAGATGTGGAGGGACTCTTTATCAGGGAGTGTAGTGACAGGACAAGGGGTAACAGTTTCAAACTGAAAGAGAGTAGATTTAGATTAGTTATAAGGAAGAAATTCTTCACTATGAGGGTGGTGAGGCACTGGCATAGGTTGCCCAGGGAAGTTGTGTTCAAGGCCAGGTTGGATGGAGCTTTGAGCAACCTGGTCTAGCGGAAGGTGTCCCTGCTTGTGGCAGGGGCTTGGAACTAGGTGATCTTTAAGGTCCCTTCCAACCTAAACCATTCTATGATTCTATGCTGTACTCATATTTTATCATAAGAAATTTGGACATATTTAGAAGATGCAAGCCAGGTAGCCATTGTGTCAGATGATAAAATAAGGGACATTCTGGAGGGGAACAAAAGAAACAGCCTAGAACTCAGTCATTACGTATGCTTAACTTCTCAACAGCAGCAATCAAGCCATGTTGATCTTTACCCTTCTTTTTTCCCTCCTTATTTTTCTACTGCTAATACTTTATCCCTGTCACCATTTATCCTTGGTAGTAAAAGAAGAATACAGTAAAGTTGCAATTTTCAGAGTGTTTTAATTTTAAAATTTACTTTAAGTAGAGACAGAATAGAACCACTTCTGAGGGCTTTTAAATTATCCCACCATAAATATGATAAGTTAAAATTAATGAATTTCAGTTTAGTTGTGTCCACATCACCCAGCAAGTTCCAAAACCTTTTGTCTCATGACCTGTGATAGAAGCTTTGAGAGCAAATCACAGTATATTCAGATTACTTTGGTTCCAGTGCCCTTGCAAATAACTGCTTTCACTTCCCACTAACCTGTAGCCCAAACTTGTAAATCTCATGCCAGTTTCAGTAGACTTTCTTGTGATTTTGCTCTGGCAGATCTGCTTGGTATTTATTTAAAATGGAGCCTCTGCAGAAATTTGTGTGTGGGAGGAAAGATTATTTACCCTGCAATAAATATGTGTTTTTACTAGATGAATTACATGCGTGAACACCAAGGCTCTCCTTTGCTCTTTGCCCGTCAGAGTTCCTGCCTGTGAAATTGGTTTTGGAGATGGCAGTAAATGGCTGTGGGTGCTGCTTTCTTCCCTTCTGTAACTTCTGTTTCTGTAGCCTAGATATAAA
Organism: Ciconia boyciana; assembly: GCF_034638445.1. Classification (NCBI taxonomy): domain Eukaryota; kingdom Metazoa; phylum Chordata; class Aves; order Ciconiiformes; family Ciconiidae; genus Ciconia; species Ciconia boyciana. The sequence goes on along the minus strand of NC_132939.1, from coordinate 32,177,250 downwards.
GGGCACAGATGTGGTACTTTTTGTGTGTCCATCAATTTGGAATTGGTGGGAACAGTTTGCTTTGTAGAATCACAGTTATGGTTGGGCAAAAAATTACTTTATTCACATCTTCAGTTTCTGCTGTATTAGGAACATCAAACACCAAATTAGAGGAAAAATGAAACTAAAAAGCACAAATATATTTGAAGGTGTATGCTAGTAAATAGTATCTTTAAAGTATTACCAGCATTTCTCAATTTAGCTGTTTCCTTTGTTACTGCATTTTTAAGTCAGAGAAGGCCAACTGAATGCCATGGACTCTTTCAACATTGCTAACAGATGAATGCACTAATAGGTGAATAATTTTTATCTTCTCTTTGAATTGAGGGAATGTTAATTTTGTCGCTTATTATAGAAATGAGCACATGCTGTACCCTACCCTTCTGCGTGGAAGGTTTAGCATAGGATAGTAACCATGGTACCAGCCTAAGAGTGAGAGTCGAGTTCTTGACATTTCTCAGCCAACAGTTGCCACATGGCTCAATGTAAGACGTTCACCATTTGCAGGCAGCATTGCCCTCCTCAAAATAAGGAACATTAATGTTTGTTTCACTTCAGAAAGTGTTTTGACATCTTCAGATGGAATATGCAATTACAGTGGAAAACAATGAGAGTATTTGGAACTAGACTAACATTTGAAATTAGACTGATAATTAGGTATTTTTTTCTTTGTGAATTATGGGTTTAATAAAAAATCCGAAGTGAATTCAGTAAATAAGTTGCTGCATCACTTGGTATACATATAAGATTTTCATCTTTTTCCCTTTGCAGTTAAGTTACCAGCTTAAGGTGGGTATCATGTACTGCAAAGCTGGGCAAAGCACAGAGGAGGAAATGTATAATAACGAATCAGCAGGTCCAGCCTTTGAAGAGTTTCTTCAGCTCTTGGGAGAACGAGTTCGACTGAAGGGATTTGAAAAGTATCGTGCTCAGCTGGATACAAAGAGTAAGGCTTTTTATTTTTTTTTTCCCCTTAAGTGAACGAAATACATCATATGATTGCTAACTGACTTTTTCTAGAGAGTTCTTAAAAATAACATCTTTGCTATAGAAGACAATTACTCAATATTAAAATTGAAAGCAGAGCGAGTATGTAATTAGACATGTACCCATATGGTCTTTCTGCTCTGATAATTATTGGATTTTTGTACTAATTTGGTATGAAATTATCTCTAAAGCTGCAACAAGAAACCAGTAACTATGGAACTATTATCAGCATTGCAAATCCATCATCAGTATGTTGTCTAAGGGGTAATCAATACAGTTGGTATGTCATAATTTTTTTAATCATATGCTAATAGCCTGTCACAAGAAAACATTTTGAGAACCCATCTACGTAACTTCACCTTGACAAGTTGATCTATTGCTTTTCTGCTGTGTCTGTTGCATTTAGTTTTTCTTCTAGGCAGTTTTGTCTTACTCCTGCTATCAAATGTATTTCTCCCTCCGATTTTTCTTTTGAGTTATGGAAATTAAACTGGATGCGGCAGTTATATTATCAGCTTTAACTGTAAAACATATTGCAACAAAAATGCGGTGGAAAGATGATCTTAGGTGACAGTATCTATAAAAGAAACTCCCTACTTTTGGAATCAAGCTTGTGAAATACCTGTTTATCAGCTAGCGCATGCTATATTCAATTTGTAAATCTATTTAAAAATACTCAGGGGGAAATTTTGGCCTGTCTTCCTCTTCTTTGAGTATTGGAACTAACCAGTTCCTATGGAAATCTTTTGCTGTTTTGCTCACTTGCAGCAAAGGAAATTAAATAAGGAGTTGATTCATGAAAGCTGAAAAGAATTCATCAACTTCAGTGCAGCAAAAGCTGTGCTCTTGTCATGGGTCTCCTATCACACATACAGTAACTTGCTGTGCTTTAGTGCTCCACCATTCTGCCTTGTGTCCTTGATTCTTACAGGGATTATGTTGCCATCTCCTCAGGCTGTTCTTCATCAGCCTAATTCCTTGGAGGTTTATAAAAATTCCTGTGGCTTTAAACCTAAATTAATACCTATTTCGCACACATTTACCATTGAGCCAGCTTTCTTTTAGCTGCAATACTTATATTCCCTCTGTTGTATTTACTCCCTTGAGTGCATTTACACATTGCAGTTGTGTCTCCTCAATGCTTTTGTGATGTTGGCCTTAATAAGCCAAGTCTCTCTTATTGGTATGGGAGGTGCGGATTTCTCTGCTCCCCACCCTCACGGTGTTACTTGGTAAACTTCCTATGCACTCATCCAAGTTTGAATTCAGTCTCTTTAATTTTAGTGGCTAGGATTATATATGTGATTCCAGATGAGATCCAGGCAGTTTCTTGCTGTAACACTTCCTTGCCTTTACTGGAAATATATTATACAATAATTCTCAGGCTGGGCTTTCCTTTTCTGCAGCTCCAAAGTGTTATTTCATTAGTTATAAGCTGTGTCAAAAAATAAAATGTATATGGAAAACAGAGAAAATATTTGTTATTTCATAGCTTCTGGTTTTATATTGTGACTTCCTTGTTACTTTCAGTAGTTAAAGTAAAATCCTCTCTTCCCTTTCTTCTAGTTTAGTTATTTAAGACATCTGAAGAAAACCCCTTTTTTGCTGTCAGTCCACACACACTGGTTTCTAGTATATGTAAATGCTGTATGATTAAGAGTTGACTCATCTGCTCAGATATACCCATGAAAGCTGTACCTGTGTCTTAAGCACTTGTTTGACGTTTTCTTCTAAACAGCAGAATTTTCCAGTAATGTTTTGAGTTCCTTCTTGTTGCTTTTGACTCAGGGAAATAATTTTGTCAGGTTTTGATTTTATGTACTACGGTCTAGCACGTGTTGAATGAGCATGTATGTAAACTTTTAATTGACTGAATCTTTCCTGGTTTTAAGAGTTGTCGTCTTGTAATGAAGGTGTTCTGCTCCATGTTGAGAGCTGACATGTCTTTTTCACATTGCCCAGTAGACCTACCAGCTCCATTCTGTATCTAAAAATACAAAAATTGAGAGGCTTTACCTGAATACTTCACTGTGATCAGAGAGGAAGGGGGATGCTCTGAGTGGAAACTGCTGCTTTCATGAAGGGTTTCCTACCTTTTCTTTCACTCAAAGTTTACAAGGTTACATGCATGGGACCTTATCAGCTAGAACTGCTTAGGAACTCCTAAGTTGTCTGAAATCTCTCAGGTTATGTTGTCTGCAGGCTCACTGAGGAAACGTGACTACACAGCATACATGAGTTCTTAACAAGTAGGTTTAGACAGCAGCAAATGTGAACAATGGTGACAAACTTCAGTAATTTATCTTGATGGTGCTATGTTTTCCTTTCTGCCAATATGCAAAGCACAGACTGGAAGAGGTGGAAGAGAATGTGGTGTTTTGGGGGCACAACACTAAGCTCTTTGGATAGCTACATTCAGAAATGCTTATTGCATATTCTGCATGGGAAGTGGCAAAAAAAAAAAAAGCCATCTTGTGGTAGGCAAAATGCTAAAAACCAGACATGGTTGCAAGAGCTGCATCTCAGGTATGGGGAATACATGAACAGCAGAATAGACAGGCAATACATCTTTGATAGCTACCTAAAGTAATCAATCAGTCTTTTCTGCCTTGGCCCTAACACAGAAAGGCCTGCAAAGGAAGAGGTGGTGGTTTTTACCATGACTTAGGTTTATAGGTTTTTGTTGAAACAGCTAGATCTACAGCTGGGAAGCGAGCTTCTCCATTTTCCAGCTCTGTGCTCTTCTGTTGCTAGAGGTCACTGTTATGAAGTAGTTCTTGTGGTCTCATTACTTAGGAAATTTTCCTGCATAAAAATTCTGTTTAATGTCAGCACAGTTGACTGCAAAGATGCTCTTAAAAACAAATGTCTGTTCATTAACTTGCAAGAAAGGTCAGAGCTATGTAGGCTACTTTGCTGGTTCCTATACCTTTGACAATTCTTTGCAACCTATGAAAAGCAGATGCGTGATGTAAGACACGATGAAAGATTTTCTCAGCATGGAGGGAAGATGATTTGTGTATGTACCCTGGAAATTTTCACAATATGTTTTTAATTTATGCAAATTTAGAAAAGTAAAGTTGCTCTAGCAAAAGGCAGTTTCAGAACAGTTGTTGTTCTTAGAAATTTTTAGAATTAGGGGCCTAATTGGTAAGTATCCGTAACAGAGCTAGTTTTTAAAAGGAGGAATCTTATGCATCCTATTAACTGAAAGCCTATTTAAGTATATTGGATCCTTCAAGGGCTTTAGCTTTGGATCTCTGCCAGTGCCACTGTGGAAAAGAGCTGCTACTTTAAAAGTTTTGTTTGTATATTTCCAGAATTACCAGAGGGGAAGCAGTCTATCTCCTGGCAGCCTGCAGACTTTGGATAGGAAATAGAGCTTGAAAATGTCATCTGTCCCACGGTTGCTAGGAAGTTTATGGGCATCACTTTAAAGTAATAAACATCACAGTAATCTTTCAAATTATAACTTCAGTCATTTTATTTTATTTTCTAGTTGTAACGCATGCTTTATTTCCCTCCCCCTCACTTAGTCTTATTTCTCATTATTTTAAATTGGTAAATGGGATCAGCTGGATAATGCTAGGCCTTGTAACCTGGCGTGTGTGTCCAGCAGAGTGGTAGCGTGGTTGGTGCAGGAAATGAAGGAGGTTGATTAATGTGAGTTGTAGGAGTTTGAGTTATCTATTTGATGAGATTATAAACTTAACTAATAATGGTAGGTTTCTGTATTAGATTTACACTGCATGACTTTAGTTTATACTGCATGACTTTTTGGTTAAGACATGAGAATCATATAAAAACAGCACAAAAGATATTAAATAGGTTAAAAATCTAGGGAATGAATGGACTTCAAATTGACACTTCATTTAGGGGTTGTCAGTAAACCCCAATGTTTCTAATGAAATAATACAGATAGATTACCTTCTTAACTTGTACTATTTAACATCTTTTCAACCACATGGAAGTAAGAATAGACTTACTGTTGGGTCCAAGACATTCGCTGGGAGACTGATAGCCAAAGGTCGCCAGAGGTTCCTCGATTGCTTAAGAAGCAGAAAGGAGGATGGGGGCAAGTCCATCTGCATTCCTCTGTGTTTGTGTTACACATATACTTTTGTGTGTTATAAAGTAAAGGATTCTGTCCTCGGAAATAGCGTCTGAAAATGATTTGGATGTTACAGAAGTTGAACATAAGTGCTTGGTGTAATCCTTGTGTATAACAGAAAGGAGAGCAGGTTTGACAGGTGCTGAATTTGGGCCACTAACTAGAAGCTAGAAATAAGGCAGGGCTTTTTAACTGCAAAGGTAGATGGGAACAACATTAAGCTCTGAAACTTCTCGTTCTTGTGCCTTTAACAGTGAGCACTGCTGCAGTTTGTAGCAATGGCTGTTCCTTCTCCTGCCTCATCAGTATCGTTTATTTTTTGTTTTCCTACAATTCCTTGCAACATGTTTTCCTTTGAAACACTGAACTAGATTTTCTAGTCGCACTGGTTTTTATACAGTTTTCTAGTGCAGAGGTTTTAAAAGCTGTTGTAGAAGCAGGCTGACAAAGTCCTGTGGCTTCAATGAGGTGAATTTATCAGCAGTATGCTGTTGGTGTCAATCACAGTTTTGAGCACTTTTGGTGTTAGAAAAAATACTTAAATGGGAGTCTGTTAAGACAGTCCTTGTGAAGATAGCTGAGAAACATTGGAAGAACAGAAGGATAAGGTGGACTTTTAAAGGTGAATAATGATGGAAGGAAAAGAAGATCAGATAAGTCCTCAGCTAAGTAATCAGATCCAGTAATGGGTCAAGACTGAGAAGGCAGCATCAATAGGTATGCCATAAACTTACGGCAGGAGGGGATGTCTTCACTGTAAAAAGGTGCTAATGAATTTGTAGGTCCCTTGGGCCTCTGTTAAATACAAGGAAATCAAAGTAGATTGCAGTGCTGGCTTGCAGTTCTGACCTTGAAATTATGGATGCTATTCCATTGTGTAGTCTTGGACTTTACTGCAATGGCAGTGATTTGATTTAAAGCAAACACCTGTAATTATTGTGTTGTACTTCAGAAAAAGTATTCTGGACTTGTAAGAAAGAAGGAATCTGAATGGCAAGAAAGGTGCACAGTCTGTAGTGAACTTCTGTTTGTATTTGGATTTGAATAACAGGGATTTAAGCTGTGAAGTACTTGGAAATAATTGGAATCATTAAATGTGTCTTTTGGATTTTAGCCTTATTACTTAGTTTGCAGAAACAGTGCTGTTCTAAGAAAGAATCCTTTTCTGCCTGAAATGAAGTCCATCCAGGAAACTTGCAAGTTTGGCTTAAATGCATAGGTGGTGTTCTAGCATATTATTTGTCAGAATTACTTTATTCTTTTCCTCTTCCCCTCTTTTGGGGCCTTCCTTCCCCTGTCTGTCGTCTTACCCACTTCCCTTTCTTTTTGCAGCTGCTCCCCCTTTCCAGTTCTTTGTAATGTTTTTGTGTGCTCTATTTATGAAAGATGATGTACAAATTAGCATATTTAGTTAGACAAAAAAAAAAGCCAGTAAGGAGTTATGTTGATGTTTAGGTGACTTTCAGGTGCATCTGCCTCTTTCAGCGTGCATTGGAATGATCAGGCAGAGGATAGAGGCTGCCATGAACTGAGTGCAAGATGAACTGATTCCCTTTCAGCTGTTGTGCTGTTGTAATTGGCATTAAAAAGAAAATGTTTAGCAGTGAGCTCGTTTTTCATAATGGCAATGTTGAGTGCTAGAAAAGAGAGCCCAATCTTCTTGAAACATTGAGATTTTTTTTATATATAAGATTCTAGGAAACTTTTTTTTTCTGTTCTTATTCCCATTTTATTCCATATACATGATTTAGAAATGCAAAATCTCTATGCAGCTATACTGTAGAAAACGTCAATTTCATTTTATGGATGATGTTGTGGTTTTTCATTTACAGCAAAGCTATCTCTCTTTTATTATTCTGAATTTGGCAGAAAACGAAAACTTCTTGTCAAAGCTTATACCCAAAATCTGGGTAAATAAACTGTATATTTATATTATTGTAAATGCCTCACAAATCTCAGAGCTATTATCTCCTTAGTAACATGATCTCTCTGCTAATAAAAAATGCCAAGGTGTAGTATTTAACAGCTTTCTAAAATACATTGCTATAAATAGCTGGGATTATCTAATATAGTAGCATGTTTAAATAACTTCAAATAACCAGGATGCTTTTTTCCATATATGAATCTAGTTATTTTTAAAATTCTGTTTGAAAACAGGCTTTTTGCACTGTGGACAGCAGTTATGTTTAGGAGAATATATTCACTATTTCAGCTTTAAATGTGTTACTACTTAAATTAATGGAGCACTTTTCAAGGTCTCTTTTTTTGAGAGAGAGAGAAAAAGTAAAAACAGAAGTTCCCAATTTGTCTGTAATCAAGTGTTGTCTTCAACCAACACTTTTTAAACTTTAATAATATCCCCTCTTCTTTTTTTCTTTCTAAACTTCATAATCCTAGTTTTTATCATTTTCTCTCCACATGGAAGTCTCTCCATCCACGTATAATTATTTTTGTGGCCTGTTTCTGGATCCCTTCTCTTTCTTCTATAACTTTTAAAATAGGGTGGCCAGAACCCAAAACAGGTGAGAGTACCTTTCATTAATATACCAGCATCATAATGTAATTGTTGTGGGCTTTTTCCATCATCAGCTGTAAGCATGCTAGCATCCTATTTGGGTTTTTGACTGCTCCTATCCATAAAGCACCTATTTTAGTGAAGATTTTATCTGACTTCATTACAGTTAATTTAGAGTCCTGATATTTATGTTTAAAAGAACCCATTCTGTTCTTTCATATACTGTGGGTTGTATGTCCATTGATACTTAATTATGCATGAGATCATGGTATTCATTCGCAGTATCTGTCTACCTTCCTTTCTGAAGTCCTTTTCACATTCCTTACAGTTCTATTTCATTCCTATTAGCCTGAGCTACTGGGTAATGTCTGAAAATTATTTCAGACTCTGTTATCACTTTTCATGCTTAAATAGGCTTTCTTCAGGGTTTTCTGGTATTAATTCCCTATTCCTAACAAGTTCTTCATTGAGAACAGTACGCAAAATTATACGTGCCATCTGTATGTGTCATTTGCTTTGGCAGGTGAATAAATTCTGGGTAAGTTTTTACTTGCTGACATTTCAGCTAGGATCAAGGATGAATAGGAATTCTTGTCTTGCCTGATGATTTTCTTTGATAATAATGAAACTTTGGTTTGAAACCTTTTTTTTTAAATAATGCTTTTATTTTCTCTTTTTTCTTTAACTGAAGCTGATTCAACAGGTACTCACTCTCTATACACAACATATAAGGACTATGAAATCATGTTCCACGTTTCTACTATGTTGCCATATACTCCAAACAACAAGCAACAGGTAAGATGGACCATGCCTATTTAGAATTAATTTTTCCTCCTCCTCAAAAGTAGCTGAACTATTGAATATTTATGACAATTTTCATTTGTTACTAGCAAAGAAAACACATAAAGAGTCAAAAGTATCAAAAGTAAAACTGGCCATCTCTGTGTCAGGAAGATGAGCAAAGCAGATCATTGTAGGTACATCATAGGTAGATTTTTCTCCATAGGACTGTTTGCTATTTAATTATGCATTATTTACTGAAACGTTGATGTAAATATTATACAAGAATGTCAGCACATCTGTGTTACATAAATAAGAGTTTGTATCTTATGCCAAAAGGGCCATAGTGTACTTGACATGATTTTCAACCTTCTGCAGCAAAGTCCATTGCACTTTAAGGATTGTATTCAGCAAATTGTAATATGCACAGAATCAGAGGTGATGAGTGGGTGGTCCAGCACACTACACAGCACACCACACAATAAGACATGAGACAAAATCCTTTGTTTGTTTTAATTTTTTTTAATTATACTGAAGAGCTATGTGGGCTGACCTGCTTTGTTACTCTGAAGTACCTGGTCTTGTTAAAAACTAAGCCATCTTGTTGTGTATGTGTATGCATTTTGCTCTAGAAATGATGTTATTTTGTGTTTCTGCAAATAAAATAGAAATTTCCTTTAACAATAAAAGATAACACAGCATTCTTTCTAGTTTGCTATTGTACGCTAAATGTTATACTACTATGTAGTTTACCTTTCTCTTTTACTCTACTCTTGGATTTACTGAAAGAAGCCTATCAGAAAATTATTATAGCGTGTCTTAAGGACAATGACAACTATTTTCAACTCGAAATAGAACCTCCTTCTCGCTTGTGAAAATGTGTGAAGTGAGGAATGTTTTCCAGCTTCCATGTATCACTGATTACTCTGATACTAGCAGGCTTTGTTGTTGTTTTTCCTCTTTGTTTAGCTTAAAACTCCCCCTAACAAGATCTTCCTGTATGTTACATGTAGAAATGAAATTGTTACGAAAATGAAAATGCCCATGCTTGAAATTTAATAGATGAATAACTAACATTCTGGTACTTGTCATATAAATCCTTAACTGTTTCAGTTTTCAGCTTGAAGCATCATTTGGAATTAAAAAATGGAACAACAGTAATTTATAATAATGAGAAATAAATAACTGAAAATTGTGAAAAGACCGTGTTTTAACCTATGTATCTTTTTTGGTTAAAGCTTCTGAGAAAAAGACATATTGGAAACGATATTGTGACAATAGTTTTCCAGGAGCCTGGAGCACAGCCATTCAGCCCAAAGAACATTCGATCCCACTTCCAGCACGTCTTTGTCATTGTAAGAGTGCATGGTCCCTGTACTGACAGCGTTTGTTACAGGTAGCTATCGCTAGTTTCCCTGAAAACATGGGATTTGAGTGCAAAGGGGAGGTGTCATTCCTCTTCTAAATTCTCAGTAGGGAAACAATGAAAGATAGGGGTCGAGGAGATTTTTGCGTCATGCGAATGTAGAATGCTTCTTAAAAAGTAGACACACGTGAGTATGTAAAGGAAACACACCCAATGAGGAAATTACTGCTGTCATTATGTGTGTACACACACACACACATAGGTACTGTTTTGATTCTTATTAATTCACGTTTTGTTTTGGATAATTTGGGCATCTGAGCTTATGTTCTATTTTTGAAATTAAGACAGTGAAAAAGTATGACTAACCTCTCAGAAAGAAGCTAAGTTCTCTCAAATATTTTGTCTGAAATATCTTAATTTCTTACCTCATTTCAGTCCAACAAAGAAATTCCAGAGTATTCTGCAGCAAAAAAAAATCTTAGTGTGACCTAAAAGTCAAAATGATTAAAATAGAAAATGGTGATTGATAGTAACATTATAATAAAGAATTGCAAGGTGAGATTCCTATTTAGCATAAATTTTTAAACAGATTGAAAGCATGTAGAAATAATGTTTTTGTTACACTTCTTTTTACAATCAATGAAACTTTTTACCTTTGTTATATCCTGAACTCGTAATGTATTTTTGTTTTTAAATGTTGACTGATCTCAGCAAACTTTTCTAAAGCTTCTTTATTTAAAATATGAAGTGTTGGAGTAATGGATTTAGAGTAGTTATCTTGAAATGAGGTAGCCTTAGAATTAACTTTACTGAAATAAAAATGTTCACCTAAGTGTTTCATTCAGTCAAGTGCTTATTTAGAGGATGAGCTAAGACTGCAGTGTCTGAGATGGTGTATTGATGTTTTTCAAGGAGGTATAGTAAGGTTTAAAGGCTTTTCCCTCCCCATAAGTTTTTGGTAAAGCTCACACAGCACTTCTGGAACTGATGCTGAACTTTGTACATGTATTAAACTCTCCTGGAGCAGGCATGTTCATGTTGATACTCATTTTAAGGCTGCTTATTGACAAATTCCACTGCTACATAATTTATGTGGACATAGCTTGTTGTTAAACTTTTAGACATATGTTTCAGCTCTTAGTCTGTACGGAAACTGATTATGAAGTAAAGGGAAAGTAAGAAACACATCCACAAGGGCTACGGATGCATTTTCCGTTTGAATTGAGTATTACAAACACAGAGAAAGATCTACTTTTGGTTATTATTTTAAATAATATGATTGCATATTTCCAATTTCTTCCTTTTAAAAGGCACGGGAAAGATTTATACTTGTTATATTGTAATAAATTTAAATATCTCAGGGTTCTATTTCTGACCTTCAGACTTCTGAATTGCTTTCATTTTTCAAGTGTTCACAACAACAAGGGTTGGAACTTTACTGGTTACTATTAGTGAATAAAATTTGAGAATTTCAGCTTTAGTGATGCTGCAGGCTTAAATTTTAAGGGGAGGGGGAGCAGGCAGGAAAAAAGAAATTGTGAGAGTGTCAGTGTTCATTTTGATACAGGAGACCACCAGAGCATTGTATGTTCTGTGTACTGTCTTTAAGATTAAAATCCTTTATTTTTTTGTCCTCTCAGTGCAAACACTTGATTTAAATTTATAGAATTCCATTATGAAAAGTTTTTCTAGGAAACTTTTCAAAGTAAGTTTGACCTCTTTTTCACTGAATTATTTGGAACAGTTTCATAGATTCATAATTCTAGACAAAACAGGAAGCCATATAGCATAAAAAAGTACTGGAATCTATATTAAAAACTACATAAAAGGAATAAAATCAAGCACTGCCTTGGCCAGTGATTCTCCCTCCCAACTAAGATAAACAGTATTTCACAAGTCTGGCTTCTCTGTTGGCATCGTTCACTTTTTAAAACATCTCTCGCATATGTTAAAGATTAAATTCTTTTCCCTGTGATTCATGATATTGAAAACCTAATCAAACAAAATGTCACTGGTAGTTTTTCATTACATCCAGTAACTGTGTTTAACGCTTAGGCTTCTATCTCTTAATGACAGACCCTTTAGGACCACTGAAGATGATTGAGTCAGATGGTTGCATCATGAGCACCCCCTGTTGCATACTTTTATATATATTGGCACACATTTGAAGGAAATATGACAGTCAGTGACATCTTTCAGTATCAGTTGCCAGAAAATATAATTTAAAAAAACCCCCAAAACCAACAAAAACAAACAAATAAAACACCCCACCACCCAAAACCAGAAGATATGGTTAAAGATTGGGTGACTTAATTTTTATTTTTGGTGTTCCTGTGGCGCCCCCCCCCACCCCATGAATTCAGAACTACCATACATGAGTGATTCCTTTTATCAAAAAAGCATGATTTTGCACTTGAAGCTCTCTTGAAGCTGTGGTACTGAGGATGACTCAAAAATGCCTAGGTGCAAAAATAAGTGGCCTTCTGTTTATACAGTAAGGGGGCATACTCTCCATGCTGGCAAGATTAAAATGTAAATATAGGCATATTGCTGAGAAAAGGAGAGAAAAATTGAGGGCTTAAGGAAAAAAGGAAATCTATTTTCTGTATTCAAAAACTGCTGAATTTGCATACAGTGAAACACTCTGCTTCTTCCTTATTCTTTTATTTCTTTTAGTGTTGCTGTGACAAGATCCAGAGATGTACCATCCTTTGGACCACCTATTCCAAAAGGTGTCACGTTTCCTAAATCAAATGTGTTCAGGGACTTCTTACTAGCCAAAGTCATTAATGCAGAGAATGCTGCTCATAAATCAGAAAAGTTTCGTGTGATGGCCACCAGGACCCGTCAAGAGTACTTGAAAGACTTGGCAGAGAAGAATGTCACCAACACACCTATTGACCCTTCTGGCAAGTTCCCCTTCATCTCACTTGCTTCAAAAAAGAAAGAAAAGTCCAAGCCTTATCCAGGAGCAGAGATCTATAGTTCTGGTGCTATTGTATGGAGTGTCCATGCAAAAGACTACAGCAAGGGTATGGAAATAGACTGTCTCCTAGGCATCTCTAATGAGTTCGTAGTCCTCATTGAACAGGACACGAAAAGCGTGGTGTTCAATTGCTCTTGTCGAGATGTGATAGGGTGGACTTCAACGGACACAAATATCAAAATATTCTATGAGAGAGGTGAATGTGTTTCTTTGGAGAGCTTCATCAGCAACATTGATGATATCAAAGAGATCGTCAAAAGGCTGGAGGTTAGAATGTGTTCTCTTATTTGATTCCACTTCTTTCCTTTCTCCTCTCGCCCCACCGCCAAGTAAGGCTTCAATTTAATAATGCCTGGGATCCCTAAAACTGTTCTAATTGTTTATCATGAGATCTGTAAGGACTTTCCTGCTTTCATTTCTCAAAATCCAATATTGCTTTCACTTTTATCAGATATAAGCCAAGCTCAGCTGCTTGTGTGAGTGCCAAAAATGTCTCAATATATTTAAAAAAAAAAAAGGCAGGGCCTTCAGATGCATAAATTGCTCCCACACAATAAATATAGAAGTGTCACCTTATTTATTTTCCATGTTTTCCTTCCCTTTCTCTGTTTTGTAGGCTTGTTGTATCTTGTTTCAAATGAAGCTGTAATATCTTTGAGACTGACTTATTATGTTGCCAGCAGGGTGCCGTCCCAATCCCTATTGCAACCTTCAGATGTTCTCTGAATGCATGTGATAAACTAAAAATGCAAGGAATCATGGCATCTGTCTATAAAACATCTGTCTGTGTTCATTTTTTATCCAATTAAGTTATGAAAGAATGTGTTACGTTTTACTGTCTTTCCTGTAATTTCGCAACTGTAGTTGTATAATGACCAGGAAAAAGGGAAAACCAGGCCCTATTAAATTCCTTTTGGCGGTATTCGTGCTCACGGTACATAGAAGAGTTGACATAGACCCCAGTTTACTGTGCTTCGTAGCTGCATGCCACCACATTCTGACTGAAAGTAATCTTGCAGTTTACTGAAACAGCTAGAAATGTAGAATGGTTGGTTGGTTACTAAAGCGTAAAAGACAAAGTAGAGATGCTTGTGTAACTCCATGTGTTTTTCTGTTGTGTGCTGCCACGTGTCTTCTAAAATTCCTGTGGTTTCAGTAAAAATTTCAAGGCAGAACTTGGGTAACCAGACTCTACTGAAAATACTAGTTTGAGTGACAAGACCAATTTCAGCTGATTATGTACCCCGGGCTGTGATATATATTGCTTGATCGTGTCCCACCATTGTCTTGGGAGTTGCTTGATTGTACAAAAATGGAGCCCTTAAACCTCTATTAGCACTGAAGGTATCTCCGTGCATTAAATTCTGTCTTCATTTCAATTCACAGCTTGTGACTAAGGGCTGTGAAACAGTGGAGATGACTCTACGTAGGAATGGTCTGGGTCAGCTTGGTTTCCACGTGAACTATGAAGGCATTGTGGCAGATGTTGAGCCCTATGGCTATGCGTGGCAGGCAGGACTGCGACAAGGTAGCCGGCTGGTGGAAATCTGCAAGGTGGCTGTAGCCACTCTGAGCCATGAGCAAATGATTGATCTTCTCAGAACATCGGTAACAGTGAAGGTCGTCATCGTCCCTCCGTATGAGGACTGCACACCACGCAGGTATTGTACAATAGCTACATTTGGTCTGAAATTGTATCTTTATTTGTGGGGTTGCGGGGGAAAGAAACACCACAGAACGAGTGTTAACCTCCAGAAACCATGGTATAATTGTAATATAGCATCTAGTATTGTAAGGTGAAAGAGAAGGGCAGGAAAAACCACCTGTATTCAGACTCGAGGCCCCACAAAATATTCATTGGATACCACAGTTTAATAAAATGTGTGAAGAACCTCATGTATCCTTTAAATTCCATGGAATTTAACATGGAAATCAAACAACTTTTGTTGACAGTTTTGTGTTTATGGTGCATCAAAATTAATTGTACATTTCCCTCCCTGCTTTCCCATTTGTTGGTAGTTTGCAATGCCTGTGGATGTAATTCTTGAAAGCTATGAATAGACTCACATTCTTCTACTTTCACAAATAAGTAAGGCTGTAAATGATGAGAATTTATCAAAGGTATGGATCTGGCCAGAGAAATTGCTGCAAATTGTAATTCTTCCTTAGTCAGTAGTAAATCTTGCTGCATCTCTCTCACTTCCCATCCATGTTAAGCCTGAGGCTTGTGTCAACTGTATTATTGCTTTTATAGCTTTAAAATGTTGCTTGACCAGAAATAAGCAGTAATATGTGCTTTTTTCCTAAACTGGACATTAAGTCCCTCCATTTTTCATGAACTTACAGTAAAGCTTTTTATAATTTTTGCTGCTCCCATCTGAACTCTGTGCGGTTGTCTGTAGCATTCAGCCACATCCTAAATCTGATTCCCATATTCCTGACATCCAGTATTAATATCTTGCAAATGCTATATGATTAAAATGGAATGATCTTTAATAGACTAAATTTGCCTGCAGGCTAGCTCAAGGTTTATGCTGGATTTGCCAAGAAGTAGTAAGTACAGTTATTAAAGTTCAATGTGTTTCTTGCAGTGAGAGACACGGAGAGCGTTTTGCACTGCTGTTTTCTAATCAGGCGATATCTTTGTAGGGGTAGATGCTAAATCTTTGTATACTTAAGTTTAGGGCTGAACTTAAATGCATATTTATTAGATTGATATGAAATTGTGTCTCCGAGCAAAGACTTTGTACTTGCATCAAAGAAGAATCCATGTTTGGTTTTGCTGTGAGCTATATTAACTCCTTTTGTAACCGGTAGCAAAACAGGAGCAGAGAGAAAAGGAGTTTTATTTGTCCTTTAGTTGTCAGTGGAAAATTGAATACATGTCAGGGATTAAAATGAGCCGTGGCATAAGGTCACCCATGAGGTATTTGGAAAGCTTTTGTACAGTATTTAGCAGCCCGAGCAAATGGAAAGTTCAGCTGCAATCATTGCAAAAGGATTAGACCAGAAAAATCTGTGTGGAAAGCACAGATCCTATTATTCCTGAGCTAAATTAAGTACAGCCAAAAGCAGGCTTAGCTTTAGTGTATCCAAACCCATAGCAGGAAGAGAAATTACTGCACTTTTTGAAATACTGTACTCAGCATCAGTGAGTTTTGTTGTTGTCTTGTAGTGAGCAAATGTTCATGGTGGGTTATTGCCTAGTTATAAAATTTCATAAAGCAACTCTTTATCCTGCTTGCTGTATCCAAAATCATTAAGGTTTAGGAACTGTGTCTTGAATTTGTAGCTATCCTACATATATTACTAGAGACTTGTCTTAAATCTTTGCACAAAGCAATTTCTCTTTTGGCAATCAATTTTTCAAAATTGGAGTCCTTTAGTCCTTTCATCCTCTAGAGGTCATTTAGTATTTCTACTACAGTAACTTCTACAGACCGTAACTAAAATGAAGATCAGTTCTGCTTGGTGTAGTACATTCATATGAGAAGCAGTCCCTATCCTAATAAATTGATTGGCATGAAGTTGGAGGAAGAGCAGGGGTGCAGTTAGATAAGATGGCTTGCCAACAGGCACATGTACAAGGTCAGTAGCAGATACAAAAGTATATCCAAATACCCTGATTCACAATCTAATGCCCTACACAGAAGCAGGCCTTGTTATGGTTATATCTCTACTAAAAGATGGTCATTAAAAAATTTCCACTGAACTCATTTAGTGGACTGATTGCTGACCTTAAAGTCAAGGACACAGCAGCAAGAGGAAATTGTGTATTCTTGCTTCTTAAACTGTAACTATGTCTGCAAAAAAAAGAGAAACCCAAACTACTGAAGTATATAATCACTAGGGAAAGAATAGCAGAGTCACAAAATATGAAGAGAAAAGGAAAAACAAGGGTGTTAAGATTTTAGTTAGGTTGTGAGTGGACTTTGAATACATATCTCCTGATCATCCCCACCTGCCATGCAGAGGTTCACATCACAGAGTGGCCTGGGAGCACAGAAACGTTTCCTTTCAGATGAAGCTGAACTACACGTGCTTCAGAAGTGCACCTCGTGCCTTCCAACTGCTGATTTAATTTGCAGGTCAAGACTAGAGGGTAGGCCAAAGTAAAACCACAAAATGTGTATATTGTGACCAGCAGAACCTCAGTACTGACTGTTTCACTTTGTCTACTCCTATTAGACTCCACAACTTGCTAATGTCAGCATAGCCAGATAACTTGTTATCTGTTTTGTTTTGTATTTTAGCTGGGAAGAGTAATTGATATTTCTTAGCACTAATGGTGTAATCACTTAGAGGAAGAGCTAGAAGTAGAAAATTTTGCACTGATTGTTTATTTTTCCTTCCCATTAGATAATGATGTGTGTAGATAAACAAAGTAATCACAATAAAAGATTCACTTAAATAGAGGTATATACATTTGTCAAGAGGAATACCAAAATTATCCTTACCAAAGTGGAAGGTCACATCTACTTTCCACATGTCTCATTTTAAATATAAGCAGAAGTTTGCCCTGCATCTTATGTGAACTGCATTAGCTTATGTCCTGTTTTACTCCAGTTTTTATGCTGTCCTGTTCCTGTACATCCTCAAGAAGCAAAGGGCGTCTTCTGGGCTTGGCATTTACAATTTTTAGCATGTACACATTTATCAACTGAAGTACTCCAAAGCCAAAGATGTTTGACAATGAAGTGTAATGCATTATTTCATGGGAATTTTGTCTTTTCATGGATCTTTCTGTGCATCAGAAAGATTTATCTCAAAAAGAACAAACATTTCAGGTCTTATTTATCTGGGTGCAGGTTAAGTTCTAAAACCCATTACTTTTTTAAATTAGGAAGGGGAGATACCCTTCTAGCAGATTTTGTAGCTTTTATAACCCAGTAATCAGATGAAGAGTATCAAAAATTGTTAAATAGATGCTTCTGAAAAGCAAAATCTTACATCTACTGTTTCATTGATTCAGCTGAATCAGAATTGATTCAGCTTGTCTTCAGTTTTCTATCCTTGTGAACAGGATATATTTATTTTATTTTTTATAGCAGCATGTTAAATTTCTTCATTTCCAGGAGTTCTTCAGAAAACTACCGTATGCCAGTGATGGAATACAAAGTGAATGAAGGAATGTCGTATGAATTCAAATTTCCCTTCAGAAATAACAACAAATGGCAGCGAAATGCAAGCAAAGGACAGGGACCTCATGTGGCTCAAGTACCATCCCAAATACAAAGTCCAGTAACAACTAGGATTGGCTCTGGGAAAGGAGAAGGGAAAATGCCACCCCCAGAACGAGCAGGCAACATCCCCCGAAGCATCTCTAGTGATGGGCGCCCATTGGAGAGCCGGAGGTACGTGTCTTCTTCACAAATGGCTTTTCATTGCCGCTCAGAATCTTGCTGGAAAAAAGCACAATAGATTTATCTAAGTAGCTGAAGACTGCTTTTAATCTTGGTTTTAATTAGTCAAAAGGCAACATGAATATGAGCGAAACATTAGCCAAAAGGAAATATCTTTCCTGGCATGATTAACCACAAAATGAAGTGTTACGGGATTGTTAGGCTGTGTTTCTCTGTGTTGGATGGTACTCTAAAACTGCTGTATTGTTATTTAAGTTTTAAAGGAGTTACAATTGAAGCTTTAGACCTAAGTGTTCCTGAACTTCTGCATTTTGAAGAAGTAAATAAAAATTTTAGCTTGTTTATAGGCTTGGTGGAATCGCGTCAAGCTCCCAAGGCAGAAATAGCATCTAACAGGGTGTTTAGCAAGAGAATTCTGACCAGCACAGAAAGCGAATTTATCTGATTGGGGATTTTTTTGAACTTTTAGCCTAGAGAAGAGATTGTTTTAAGTTTGCATTTCTCAAGGGTGGTTTGGGGTTTTTCATTGCTTTGGGTTTTTTAAACAAGAAAAGCGATTATTATTAAGATAAAGGCACATCCTGCCACAGTATTTTCATTCTTTCATGGAAAAAGATGTACTTGATAAGTATTCAAATGAACTGTCATTGTTTTGAATACCTATACAAATCTGTCACTGTGTCTGCATTTACAAAGAGATCTGTTGAGGGAAACAAGCTCATAGCTTGTATTTCTTATTTTGGACAATTTGTTAAAAAAAAAAAAAGCTGTAGACAGATTCTGATTGTGCGTTATGTAGCTGAAAAATATAAAACAGTGGAAATAAGGTGCATACTGTAGAAAGTTTAAAGAGAGTTCTAATGAATTAACTTAAAGCATTTTTCACATCCTGAAGAACTGGGGATAAAAAAAAAAGTTCAAAGATGGTACAGCCAAGACCAAGAAACTACCAAGGTGAAATTGAAACTTCTGTGTAGGACACCTTGTTAACAAATTATAAGAGTTGGTAAGGACTTCATTTTCTTACTTTCTTTTTCATTGGACACTGTCATACTTCTGCACTCAAACTGATTAGAGAGTGCCCCCCCAGTTGTAGCTCTATATAAGTTCAATAGATGTATACTTAAAGCTCCCATCAGTGTGAGTTGCGAAAGAAAATTTGCAACACTGAAAGCACTAATAACTTCACAGACAGCCTGATAAGACTGTCTGTGAAAAAGGTTGCAGAAGCCAGTGAGACACTGGACTTAGCTCTCTAATGGTATATTTGGACCAACATAAAAATTGCATGGCTTCAGGTTGTATCTGCCTGTTACAGCTGAAGACAGGCAGATGCTGAATTTGAAGGAATAGGAGTTGGGGTGTTGGGTTTTTTTTGCTCTCTCCAGTGCTGTAGAATCTCATTCTGTAATTACAGAGGGCATAGTAGTACCTGGGCAAAATTTAAGGCAGTGGCAGAAGATCAGACTCAGTTGAGTTGCTGTTTTTTTCAGATGCTTCTGTCTCTTCATGGTATTAACCAAAGAGTTTTGTCTAGTCTTGAGTTGGCTGTTCCACAACTTGTGCTGAGGAGAGTGAGCCTTTGGCTGCACTGAAAGACGGGGTATTATTAGCTGTGTTTTTCTTGTGCATAAAATCCTATGTGGGCAACATCACACATGTAAAGCATCCAAAATTTATCCAGTCACTGCATGCTTCTAGAGGGGGGTTATGGCCTGAGAAATGTTTGCAAAGTGAAAATTACATTTCCATGTACTCAGTATTTGTTTTCAAAATGTGAAACTTTGACTTTCCATTTCCTTCATTTTCAAGGCATGTAGCTGAGGTTTTTCTCCTCTAGACATTAAGTATTTTTATTATTATTATTATCCAAAAAGGGTTCTATTGGACCTTTTCATCCTTAAAAGTACATTATCAAAGTAGCTTTTAAGTTTGGTTGGGAATTTTTTTGGATGCCTGAAAAAAATGTCGTCTCTCTTATCTTTCTGGTCTGCTAAACATGTTAGTCTTGGCTGGATCAAGTTTAAATATAACAGCAGCTGCATAAGGTTAATGTGTTTCCAGTTAAAGTGAAGAAAAATACATTTTTGTAATTTTAAAGGAATACTGGAGAAAAAAAAAGGCAATAAGCTCGCTCCAAGACTCATTTGTCTTGTCTCCCCATGATAAAAGAAAGCTTTGATTTTGGGGAAGCTCAGATACTTCTATTCTTATTATGTAAAATCTCTAAAATCAACAAAGATGAAATTTTCATAGCCCTCAACTACTGTCTCACTTAATTTTTCACCACTAATTTTCATACTTTCCATAGCGTAAAGATCACCTATCAGGAGGTACTGGAATCTGTGCGTGTTTCTGGTGCAGGTAGCAGTGATGGTGCTCCACTGTGCTTTGCTCCCTACGATTTGTTCTTTGCTCGGCTCTCGGTTGGAGAAATGAAGGACCAAGGGTAACCTGGTAATATGGGTACCAGGATCTATACTAGTGGTCCCTGCCATCCAAAAAGGGCACTCTAATTAACATGATTATAAACGTGACCCCACCATATATAAGATGGCTACTTCAGTGTCTCTCACTCTGCAGTATTTATGTTCTGTAGAGCAATTTTAAGGGATTTTAGAAAAAAGCACCTGTCATTATGGCTCATTAGCAAAGCAGTACAGATATCCTAGATTTCCCTACTGCCATTAGAGCTTCACTTCTGAAAAAAAGGTACTGCCTAAGTGTCAGTGGGGCTGGAAACTTACCTGTGAAGATCAGCATCAAGAAGTAATTTTAGTACTAAATTATAGCTGTAACCTCAATTTTAATCTTTGGTTGTGGTCTAGATATCACTAGCTATCACTTGTGTTTCTGCAGTGCTGAGCTGCACTTCAGACTTGCTGATGTTTGACTGATCTTAATACTTAGTTGTTTTGAGACTGGAGCTGGCCTTTATCCCTCTGTGCTCCTGCTTTTTGACTGCATGTTCTTCATTTATTGATTCGGGCGCAGTGACAGTGATGGCAGATCTCATCTGCCGCTAAGAAACAGCGATATATAGTTTGCGATCTATGTTTTAAGGGACATGGCAGCTGAGAAACCCATAGTAAATTGATCCATGTGGCTCTTTGAGCTCTGAATCTGAGATGATTTTTGGAACTAGCGCTGATAGCAGTCGCCCAGGACCACAGAAGGTCAGTACCGTCATTAGCTGTAGCTCCAGTGGGTGGGATTTCAAAGAATAAAATAGAGGCATTATAATATTTCTGATGTATCAGACCTGACATGGTACTCATTTTAATGGTAACATAGCAGCAATAAATCCATGACTTATATTAAGTATTTTGAAAAAAACCCGAAGATTTGAGGGATTCAATTCAAACAAAAAGAGTTTAACAGACAAGTGTTTCCCTCTGAGTACAAAGTGCTCTGAGAGTGCAGGGAGTACAGATGTAACACTTTTTGAACTACCTACTAGTGATATTTGACTGACGATCACTATATATAGCTAGAGGCTCTAAATATGCATACTGAGTGAAATAAATTTATTTTTTTACCCGTGCTGATATTTTCAGTTTAGTCATTTAACTATGTTAAAAATAAGTAACGGCTGCATTACCTGTCCTGAGAACAGGAGGATTTCACTTCATATACATAAAAACATCATGCCTCCCTGTGAAGACTGCTGTTGTAGATGGGAGAGTAGCTTGCTTGACAGTCCGTGATTCCGAGAAAGCAGCCAAATGCCCAGTCCTGTGCCTAACCAGCAGAGTACTTAAATTTGCCTTTATTGAATGTCTTCATGTATCCAACTCACTAGCTTATACTTAAATTCTCCCTGTTCCTCATAGTGTCCTGGGTCCTTGAATGTATTCATGATTGATGTGCATATTTGTAGGCGGGAAAACCCAAAACTTTATAAATCTTAAATCTCTAATGTTACTGCAACATTAAGACTGAAAAATCTAATAATATAAATGCAATAAATTCCAAGTCATGGTTTCTTTCACAACATTAATTAGTCCACATGGGACACTACATAGCTTATAACCCAAAATAAATATCAGAGTGACATATTAAGGAAAACAACAATAAACCACATATATGTGAAGTATGCCAGAGCTAATGTTATTGGAGAAGATGTAATTTTAGAGCTTGATTCCCCCCGCCACTGCCTCCTCCCAATTTTCAGTTTTTATTTTGTACACTTGGTTTCCAGACTTCATTAAGAAAAAAAATGTGCAGGGAAAGGAGGTGAGATAGTGTTAGATGATAATCTCTTCTTAATTAACTTATTGTAAACTGGAACCAGTCTTAACTAAAACTTGATTCAACAAACATTTGAAAAGTGTGAAAACCAGTGAGCAAAGCATGCTGCTGGATTTGTGCACTTCAGTACTGTACTGGATGAAAGCTCAAGGCTCTAACTAGAAAATTTCTGAGCACCATCGCTATTTTAAACCCAATGGAAAACTGAATTACGGCCTGACTGCAGTCAAGCACTGGCTGTAAAATTCCACAGTATGAAAGTATTAAAACAATATTCATTAAGACTGGTTTTAAGTCTTATTGACGACTTCGGAGCACAGTCTTGCCCTAAAACTTCTTACTTCTTTGAACGATGCCTGTGTGTAGTCAGTGACAATGACTGTGCAAGTAGTAGTTTATAGGTTAATTCCTGCAGATAAATTCTAGTTTAAACTGTTCCCATATTATATAAAAATCCTAATCTGCTGCTGCTTAGCTTGGATCAGTGATGTTTTTCGTAATATAAACAAGCAGGTGGCTGCGCTCATCTTGCCACCTGTCAAGTGAGCATTGTAAGACACGCTGCCTACCTCACAGGGTCTGAGGATTTGTTATTTTCAAGTTTTCATAACATTCTTCAAATTAAAACATGTACTAACATGAGATTATATATTTTGCATTTCCTACTGGCACCAGGACCTAGAGCTGGATGTAGCAGTGGAAAATCAAAGGTTTGTTGGTACACCTGGTTGTATGGCCAAACGCTTGTGTTCCAAAAACATCTGAGAAGAGCCATGCTGTGTCATGCCAAGAGTTGGTGTCTCTTGTTTGACAGTGGCGATCAGCAGGGGCCAGGGAAAAGCATAAGAAATGCTTACAAGTATAAAGGAAGACTGCTTACCAGGTCTGACGGTCTCCTGGCTGTCTGCTGTTTAAGATGGCCTTGGAGCAGGGTGTGCCTGTACTGCTGTGTTTAACAGCTGTGGGTGGTATCTCTTCATCCAGGTGCCTGCTACTTGGTCTCCTCATAGTTCCAGGTCTCCTGCTTGTTCTTTTGTCATGAGGGATAATGAATAATCATTTTGTTTGCTTGATCCAATAGAATTCATGTTTGGATGGATTGAAGCAGATATGATAAAATTCTCTATAATCTGTGGAGCTATATAGCCTATTCAGTGTTTCTTCATACGGAAGCCATTCTATATACCTCTGGTTGTCCCCTTGCCTGCCTCTGTATCTTTTCTCGTTATAATACGTGTTTTCTGAAATGCGATGATCAAATTGAAGAAGAATATTCGAGAAGGTAATCAGTGTGGTGTGAGAAGGGACAATATGACAGCATAGCTGCATTTTCTGTTTCATTCGCTATCCCCTTCCCCAAAATTGCTGATGTTTTTTTTTCCTTTTTGAATGGTTTGGTTTCCTTTTTAACATGAGAGCATTGAGTCAGTGTTTTCAGAGAACTGTCACATCTTGCAGTATTATTAGGATTGCAAAAATCAAACACGTGGAAGGTAAGCATGCCAGAATTACGATTTGCTGTGCAATTTTATCTAGAACTCCTATGTAACCATATTTTCTGATACTTCCTTTGATTAAATTACGAGAATTTCTTTTAACAGAGGACATCTGCCTCATTCAGTTCGCATACTGGATGCAGCTCATTAAAGAAGAGCTATTTAATGTTTTATTTTCCTCTTCATTACTCCATCCCTTATTTACTGAATGGTATTCAAATCCTGCTGTAAAGATGCAATTATTAATTCCCCTCTAAGCTTTACAGTGGCGCCCATTACTATAGTTTCTGAATGCTGCATGGGTATTAATTAATTTTCAAAACTCTTGTGTGAGAAGAGATGTCTTTGGCCCTCTTCAGATTAAGAACAAAGGTAGAGAGAGAAATTATGTTCTAATCATTTGCTGCGTCTTAATTTGGGCATCTCATTTGGAAGTGTGCCCAGCATTGTTAATATTTTATATGTTCAAATTACAGCTTGAGTTGACTTCAGCTGCTTTAGTAAGTTTTCAGCTCAGAAGTAAATCAGGCCTTGGAATCAAATAAGGTCTTTGAGAAATTTGCAATTAGTGACAATGAATGAAAAATTTTCTTTAACAAATATGCCAGTGGTCATATTGGAGTGCTGCAGCAAGTGCAAGATAAGAATTCAGTTTGCAAAGTCAGCACTGAAATGCCTTGACTGTAAGGCCGTCCTTTCTCTTCTGCCAGCCTGTGCCTCCTTCACTTCTGAGCTGTGCAGCTCTTGCAGGGGAAGTTGTAGCACAAAACAAAACTGCATGGGGCAGAGGTCCTAAGGGGAGGCACCTGTGTATGACCATATAACTAAAGACTGCCTTAGGCCATAGGCACAAAGCGTGCTAGACTGACGTTTTTCTTATGATGTGTATATTACATACCTATGCATACTGAAGACGTGGGGAAAACTACAGCTAATGACATGGAAATTAATTTATGAAGAGCAAGATGGATGCTTTCGATGTCTGTGTTGTCATACTAAACAAAATAAACATACGCCCATCCCACTCACTGCCTTCACAAAAGGTGATTTTCTTCCTGTACTTGGCAAGACTCAACCAGTCCTTTCAGGATGAACTAGATCTGTTAGAACAAAATCATGCATGGTATAATCCCAGTTCAATTGACTGCAATGTAATTGTATCTCTTTAATGCAATGGACGCTTGGCCTATTTTTAAATTCAATTATGGGACTTATGCACTTAACCATTTTGGAATTTCTTCTTAAAGCTGTCTTTTGAAATAGATAATAGCTTGTTTTAGTTTCATTTTTAATTATAAATAAAAGACAAGCACAGAATGCCTTAACTATAGGGGCACACTGCTAATACAATACTCCTTTTGTCTTGGGAAGTGCTTTTCATCAAGAGATTTCAAAGCAGCTCAAAAAGTCAATTGGAACTAATTTACTCTGAAGTTCTTTTGTCTCATGTATATGTTTCACATAAAATGAAATGTCTTTCACTATTAATGTTTTTAGTGCTATTGTGAACTGTACCAACAAAATGTATTGCTGCTTTAAATAATAGGATGTCCTACCTGACTGGTTGTTCATTGCTGTTGTATTATAAATTGGTCTGAACAATTTTGTTTGCCCTCGAGGTCTTTCATCTTTGTAAATGAGTTACAACTCCATGACATAGTTCTGAAATCTTGACGTTCCTTCTGAACAGTGCTGTCACTTTTTGGCAAGGCATAGGAAGTAAAGAAAAGGCATAGCTGAATCTGAAGTGAAAATGTAAGCATTTTAAGGAAATCATTTTACAGAAATTATTTGAGAAGTAATTGGTTTCCTTGCCATAAATTCTGATTTAGTATTGGGGAAAAAAGATCATACTTTTAAACTGAGTTTAAATGTGTTTGCCTATATAGATGGATGAATGCTATTGAAAGCACATATTTTTGTTGGTGGAACTATTTTTTTTTTCCCTCTTTATACGAGTGCCACTGGGAAAATGAACTGCTTGGCTCATGGCTCCCCAACTTTCCAACTCTTGAACTATGTTCTTTGCAATCAAATCTTTCAGAATTGTTGCTTGATAAATGTGAGACAAGTTAAATTCAGTTCCGGTAGACTAGAAAGGAATTACTGGATTTGGTGTGGTACTTGTGATGGTCAGGCATTGCAGCATTCCTTTCCTGTCTGGGAAAAAGAGTTACTATTAGTCATATGCACTTAATGAAATTCCAGATGATCAAGGTGTTTGGTCCAGTTGTACTGCTCCTTCCATTTTAAGATTTTTTTTTTTTTTTTTTTAGTTTACTGCTTTTTTTGCAAAGTTCTGAGGAGGACAAATGCACATTTAATATATATATATACACACACACGTGCGCACTCTCTCTTTGGATATATACACATACATAAGTAACATTAATCAGTGCAATGCTTTTTTAATTTTCAAAATAATGCTTTTTTAATTTTCAAGAGTTTTTGAACTTTAAAAGTTCTTACAGTATTGTGGTGAGAGCTGTTTAAAGTCTGTCACTCCTTTACAGATACAGATTAAATGTCTAAGCTAAGATCTTATAAATTCCTGGACCCAAGTTGTGTACTGAGACAACTATCTATGTGTTTCACTGAAGTCAACATGCATTTTTTAAATGTTAAAAGTTAAATTGCTATTTAACCTGTGTAAGTTATAGTATTTTACCTAGTTAAAATGAGTAAAGGTTTGCATTCACAGTAGGATTTTGATGTTCCTGGATGGTGTAATTCAAACTCCACTTAAATCACTGCAGAAGCTCTGAATGGCTTCAGTCACCACTGAGTAGAACAAAAAACTAGCTAGCAGCAGTGAATTTGATTGGGATTTGGGAAACAAAATGCACAAAGCAGAAAGTGATCTAAAAAAGCCTTCAACTACAGAACAGGATATACAAGTTGAGCAGTATAAGCCTGCTGCTTCCAGCCATTCTGCCCAGGTGCATGTGTTGCAATTCTAGCCCATTTATTTGCTGTATGGTTATTCCAACAGGAGAAGGCTTCATATAACTCAGGTCTATATTTTCAAACAGAGTTCTGAAATGTTGAGATAGTTTTATATTAGAATGTTAAGTTTTGGGGGGGGGATTTTAAGGTATTTATAAATAACATTACATTCACATACAGTCCTTGTGATTTAATGTGGACAAGTTTGGTGGCATAGAGATAAGCTTGATACTCTTGGAAGAGTTTGCACAGACAGCTCACTACAGTTAGTTTAAATTCCAGGCAAGACTTTGTTTTGAGAATTAGAAATATTTTGTTCTGTTTGGTATTTGGGTGAGGAATGTCATGCTTCATTATTCCTTAGAAGCAATCTGTAAAAACTAATCAGGACTTTAGGAACTGGGTTGTTTTCCTAGTGTGTGCCGGGATTTTCCTCCCACACTTGCCTCTCTTCATTTGCTCCCTGCATCCAGCTTTTTACAGCTGATTTTCCATGGTTTCCAATAGATTAATAAGGGTAAAATGTCTGATCCTTCAACTGACTTCATTTCTACTGTCTCCATGATGCCATGTTCTTTGCTGATGTGACAGTTTGCGTGACATTGTCCATCATGCTTTGCACTATGATACTGCTGTTCAGTATCACTGATTTGACTGGTTCCTTTGCTCTGAACAGGTTGTCTCCCGGTTCTGATGTCTACGTCACAGTTTCATCCATTGCCTTAGCAAGATCGCAACAGTGCCGAAATTCTCCAAGCAATTTATCATCCTCAAGTGAGACTGGCTCTGGTGGGGGCACATACAGACAAAAATCTATGCCAGAAGGGTAGGCACCAGACTTTTTTCATATTCTTTTTAGGAAGGTTTTTTGTTCTCTGTTCTGTTTGTTGTATATTAAACTAAAGGAGTGCTTACACAGCCTCCTGTCAGCTGTTGTTTTCATGCATTAAAACATGTTTGTTTTCAAATATCACTGTCATGCTTCTTGAAAAAGTCAGTTTTAAAAACCCCTTGCTTCCACCTTTACCCTTTGCAACCTAACCTCTCTCTCTGATCCTAATCTACAACTGTTCAGGTTACTATACAAAGGGACCTTTATGTATTTAAAAATCTTCATTAAAGGTACTGGCTTCATGTTGCAAATGGCTTCATTTCACAGGTTTAGATTCTAAAATAAAATAAGTAATAGGCTTGGGACTTTGCAGTCTGTGCTAATAGCTGAAGCAAAGTAGTGTTGAGTGCAACTAAGACTTCAGATCTGTAGGCACAAAAGTGCTAAGTAATCCACAGCTAGCATCTTTTTCACATATTCCCAGTCATCCTGTTTTAAGGTGCTCTCTTCCAACTTTCCAGAAATCTTCAAACTCTCTGAAGTGATACAATGTCAACATAAAGGGCAACTTGCAGAGGAAGAAATAAATCTGTATCATTTTCAGAGAGCACTGAAAGGATCAAGCACTGAAATCAAGCATCTCCAAGTAGGGAAAAAATAATTGGCAGCAGGAGAGCTGTCTACCACATTGCAAATTATTTCCTATAGGGAAGATAAAGGGGCAAAACTGCTGATAGTTTGCACTGCAAAGCTTCCCTCTGAAGTTGTCTTGAGTACGTTGCAGGTCATTGTGTGTAATTAATTCTGGTTTGGGTCTTTTATAAAGTAGAAGTATCTTTTTCTCTATTTTAAAAAATACTTTGTTAGCAAGATTACATACCATTGGCAGGAACTGCTTAGCACAAGGCACTGTCTTTTGGCTGTTTCGGTGCCTGTAACGGGACACTGCTCTGTCTCAGTCCAGAGAATGCTGATCTGAGCATGTGTTTGGACAAGTGCTGCTTCTTGCACCAGAGCACTGAAGATTTGTCCTCCCTGTCCTTCTCCTTGCAGCTCAGTTTGAGATTTTCTGAAGAGGCCATCTCTTCTCTGCTGCACACCTCCCTGAAGGCTTCGATTCATGAGACTATCAGGCCTGTTCAGGTCATTATTCAAGTTTGTGCTTAAGTCCTACTGACATTAGGAGATTTGCTCTAAACCCATTAAACTTTGCTGTAAGGAAGCTAAATAGAAGCGTGTCCAGAGCTCTGCAGCTGGAAAAAGCACTTAGTCTCTTTATACACCGCATACGTCCTGGCTCATTCATGCCGACAGCACTTATGTGTTGCCTTGAATTCTGAAGAGCAGCTTGTGCTCCCAGTATCTTGTCTGCTCTTTTCCAACTACGTCATTTGGTCTACCCAAAAAGGTATTGCTGCCGTATGTCCTTAGACCATCACAACCATAACTGCTTGAGTAGGAAGGGATTTTCAGACACTCTGGGGTTTTTGTTTTGAATTGTCCTCAGAGCAGACCAGCACCCATCCCAACCCCTTTCCATCTTTCAAGTTAATTATACACATGTGTTCACTACAGCATTCTTTGAGCATTTTGCAAGTTCAGCAGAGAGATGTGTCCTAGAAACCTTGCATATACAGTCTTTTTGGTTTTGAAGCTTTAATTTGGTGCAAGGAAACACTGTTTAAATGCAATAATGAAAGAAATAATTAATATAAGAATGTTGCATGGTCCTTACTTGGATGGTTTTGGTTTTTTTTTAAAATAACTTATTAAACTCCAATTATTTGACTATCATGTCCTATTCTTATAGGAAAAGCACTTTGCCTCCCATGCTGTCCTTGTACACGTGAATTGTATTTACTCAGCACTTTCCAAACATTTTCTACCAGGCTAAATGGAAAGCGTGAAAAATGTAATTATGAAGGAAACTTTCCCTTGCCTCAATAAGCAAAGTAATGTCTGTCACATTACTAAAAATCACTGCAGTTCCATGTGCATCTTCTATTGAGATTTGTCTGAGACACCAGATTCAGGGCAGCTCTGTAGTGATGTTCGATGTACTAGGTAGAGCTGATCGGTGATTAACCTGTATATGTTGTTAAAATAGGGGAGAGATGTTGTAGCATTCAGTTGCTAAGATGTTGGAGAGAAGGATGGGCTGGAGTAGGTACCTAGCCAAGGGGACACCATGTCCTGAAGGTAATCTTCTCGAGGTGAGGCTCCAGTGTGCTCTAGGTATGCCAGTCCCTGAGATTTCCCAGTGCAGGAAATCTCAAGTGCATAATTTGTGTCTACATTTCTCTCTTGTTGCATGAGATGACAGATTTGGAAAGTTTGTGAAACTTAAATGACTGGAAGCGTGGGTGTGAGTCCAACCTCTGTCAGACATGGGTAAGAGCAGTAACTGCTGCCTCTTCTAGATTATTGGTCTATATCCTAAGCTGGGTATAGGCAAAACTTCACTGCCTTCAAGAATGTCCACCTTGGTCTTGCTGTATATATGTGTTTTGTATACTTATCCTGTGTTTACCTGAAGGTATGTATATGTAATAAATGATTACAGAATGTAAAAATGAAATTTGAAAATACCGAAATAATGAGTTTCTTCTTATAACATATATATATATATATATATAAAAAATGTATATTTAAACAATTTTCCTGTTCTTTTAATCCCGATTGATTTCTCCTTCAAGTTTTTTGGGTTCATTGCTACATACCCTAATGGGCTTTATATTGAAGCAGCATAGAATATAGCACCACCTGCATTTATTATTCCTGCTTTTAAATAGCCCACTTCATGTAAAAAAAGGAAATCTAAAGACATTTCTTGCTGCTCAGTTGGTAGAGCAGTGATTTTAATGAAATAAAATTACCAACATGGTGTTTTTGTATATTTCTGATCTTGAAAAAAGATCCCACATCATAAAATATGCCAAATGCAAAATTGACAGCTTTCATACATATGAACATTATGGGATTTAGGTCAGAGGACAATGCATAGAAAGTATAATATTGATACAACACAACTTCATCACACCAAGGTTTCTTGGGGTTTTGGCTTTTTCTTTTAGATAACAACTTCTAATTATTTTGTCATGAAAATATATTCTTCCCAAATTACTTTACAAGTCTTAAAAGTTTGAAAATTACCTCAGATCAGTGTTTAAAGAATCAATCAACTTTTGAAATGTTGTGTTTAGTCTTGTTATGCATCTATTGAATTGGTATTGAATTCATCATGTTTAATTGAGGTATTTGGTTAAGTGAAATTCTAGCTAGTCTATGTGGATAGAAAAGGAAAAGCATTACTCACATAATGCAATTTCAATTTAAATTGTTTGCTTTCAGAAGGGAGATATATCCAGGTGTTCTTCACTTCATCAAACAATGTGTTGGTTGTACCAGGGAGCAGTGGAAAAAAAGGAAGTAGACTCATTTTTGGGTAAAATCTAGAAGGCCCAAGTTTCAAAACGTGGCATTTTGGAGCTGTGCTGCATGTACACGCACATTCCAGCTGCTTGTCTAAGGATAGGAGTGGGATTTTGTTGTTCTGAGTCATGTGTTATTTCTTTGGTGGGTTCATTTGAGTTAATAAGTACATAAACTTTCAAATGGGGTAACCACGTTGAGCTTGTTCTGATAGGGTGGTAGATGTCTGTTTTACATTGGAGGTTGTGTGGGGCAGTCTGTACCTAGTAGAGTGAGTAGAAAGCACAGTTTGAGGTATTTTATTTTCTGTTACTATGTTAGACACTTGGAGCTAGAGAAACTCCTTGATACATAGAGAATATATCAGCTTGTAATTCTTTCGGGTGTTACTCTGTGTATGTAGAGTTTTGGTAAAATTTTTTTCCTTCAGGGTATGTCTGATTAAAAAAAACCAACCAAACAAAAAACCACAAAAACCACAAAACAACAACTCAGAAATGCATTATTCTTCACGAATTCTTAACGATTGATCTGCTAATTCTGAACCCAACTACAATTCTTACAGACTTATGGATGATTTATAAGTAATACAGAATTATAGGTTTAATTCTTACAGACTTCTTTCATAATGCATGTAGACTTCGATTATGGCACGAAGGTACTGTGTATCTCCTTTGTCATTAGATTGTTCTCCTTGAGTTTTCTTTATCTCTGTTCAGCTTTCCAAAATCCATTTGACTAATCTAGCAGGATTTACAAAAAGTCCATTGAACTCAGTATGCTTTCTTCTACAGCAATAGGTATACACATATCACTGCTTTCCTACGCCTGTATTTAGTTTACACCAGTAAATTCAAATTATTTTATGATCCAGTAACTTCATAATTTACAGAATTTATACCTCTCAGGTTTTGGGAGTCCATAACCAATACAGCCAACTTTATAAACACTTAATTAAAATGTTTTCAGTGTAATATTGCCCCAAATGAATCGATGTTGTTTGCATGTGTGTCTGTGTCACCTAGGTATGACCTTAATAGTCTTTTGCTTAGAACTCAGGAAAGTGGCTGAGATCCATGGGATCGTCCCAACAAACTTTCTGATGCTCACTTTGACTAGATTGGGGTAGTACTCTTCCAGTTAAAAGGATCCATCCCTGAAATCTTTTCCCAGTAAACATATCTCATTTCCCTATGTGGCTTTCATTCAAACTTTTAAGTTTTACTCATTGTGGTCAATTTTCTGTAACCATGTAACGGTCTGGTCACCTTTCCATGTAAACATCTATGTAAATGAAAACAAATAATTTTATTTCTGGATGTTTTGGATCTCGTTTTTTGATTGTATGCACTGTAACTAGATGTTCTTTGATAAAGATGCTCAATAAATTAATATGTACTGTAATCTTACGCATTAAAGGTGCTAAATGGTTCCTGGAGCTGCCACAAAAATTAAATGGAAAATCATTATAAATCCCTCAAGCAGTTGTGCTATGTATTGCTCTGCCCTGTTTTTTGACACTAGCTTCTTAAAAGTGCTCTTTTCCCCTTATGCGAGATTTATGCATATTTAAAATCATTATCTGCTTTGTTTTTTGGGGTGTTACAACAGGTTTGGAATTAGCCGTAGATCCCCTGCTTCCATTGACAGGCAGAACACGCAATCAGATACTGGTGGTAGCGGCAAATCCACACCCAGCTGGCAAAGAAGTGAGGATAGTATCGCTGACCAGATGGGTAGGTAATTAATTCTTTACAACGAGCAAGTGGTGCTAACCCCAAGGTGACTTTGGCAGTACCTCTCCATGCAGAGAGAGAACCCTCTTAAGCACTGTTTTCAGTGTCTTTGAAAGTTAACCTTGTTCATCAGGATGAATAATTGGGTCTGGAGCATATACTAGCTTCTGCGGTCTGTTTCCTTGAGACCTATGAGTATCACCTGAGCAAGAACTTGAGTTTTTCATTTGGTTGTGGGACTAAATCTACCTTAATGCTCTTACCCTGAAACACTGTCCTTTTAGAAGCGGTTGGGTAGACACACTTATTAATTTGTATTGCTGTTGAGGACTTGTTTGACCTCGCCCACTCTCCCGAGTGGCTTGGCTTAGTTTAATTTTTGCTTAGTTTGGCTGAAGTGTTTGTGATGCTCCCTTTCAAACAGTGCTGTATAAATGCAAATTGATTGTTTGATCATTGAAGCTATAAAAATACCATATACAAAATGGAAAAAATGCAGTTAAAGTTTAAATAGTGAAGTAAATCTATAGCTTGGTAATTGCCTTCCACTGGTGTGTACGTTTTCTTGCACTTGGCAATTAAGCTGTCAGCTGAGGGAACATAGTAACTACATAAAACAGCTGGGTACCGAGAATTTGCATTGTTAAGCCTTCATTTGAAGTTTTTGCACATAGACCTTTTGCTACAGCTATGGCTTGACTTGAGGGGATACCAATGAGAATGACGCCAATGGACATGTCCTGTCTACAAACAGCATTGATCCAACCTGATGACCATGGTCAAGATTGCTAGATGGGTTTTTTCTAACTTTGTTGCCATAGATTAAACAATTACATACTTTTTCTATTGCACGTATAGATCATCATTTTACTGCAGCACAGCTTTTGTTCTATATAAATGGGCTAGAGTTGAACACAGAATAAGGTTCAGTGAGATCAGCAGGAGTTTAAGGCAAATGCTAGCCTCAAGTTCTGGAGATGTACTTTGTTCACATACCTTCACAACTTCGGTGAGCTGTGCCTTGTTATTGAAGCCATCTGTCAGTCCCTCCCTCACAACTCCCCCCATACTTCTCACTAAAAAGCTGTGATTATTCTGATCTGCAGTTCTCATTTTGACAGAACGATTTTTAATCGCATATGTTTTGATACTGTTGTGATGGTAACGACACATGTAAAACTGATCTTTTGCTCAGCATTACTCTAGCAGACCAACAGTTGGGTGTTGATGCTGGCACTGAGTGGAGCTGCCAGCAAGTTCTGTTGTACAATGTCAGGTGTCACCATATTAGTGAAATAAATAAGACAGACCAAAAAGAACAGGAAAAATTGTGTGGCAGAAGAGGTGGCTCCAGCATTTGGCAAAGGCTGAAAATGCATACTGATGTATATAATCCCTGTATTTTATCTCTTGTGTATTGTCCTGCATTCATAGAGTCGCAGTTGGACGCTGCATCTCTGACTGGAGACTTTGTTGCCAGTGTGGTGAATCTAGGTGAAAGTTTGGTTCTGTGCCAAGTAAGCACATTTCCACTTGGGATAATCTGTCTCCCGGTAAATAAGGCATTAGGTGCAGTGAATCCACACACTCACTCCTTCCTGGCCCATTCTTAGCTACAGAAGACCTTTGCTCTTTGTGCACCAACACTGCTTGTTGCCACTTGGCAGGGGGAATCAAGGTTTATTATTATTATTATTTTTATTTTATTTTATTTTGAAAAACATTTTTAATTTAGTTTTTTTAAAAAGCTAGTAATGCTGCAGATCAAGATGAACAAACCATAGCTGTGTTGGGGAAAGTGCTGATAATTACCATGGGTATTGTTGTACTTGATGTTCATAAGCACATATTCTACATAAAAGCAGCAGTTTTAGAAGTGCAGAATATTGCATAACCACAGGAGAGAAGATACAGGTAAAAAGTTACAACTAAGAAAGATTATTTTAAATACTGACCTTGTGCTCTGAGAAGGCAGTTACCTACCTGAAGGGCTGCATCTGAACACCCTCTGGACCTCCATAGTTATCTCCTAGGAAAAAAATAAGCTTAATTGGCAAAGAGCACTCCTACAAGTGTCTACAATAAGATGAATGATTTGAATTCTGTTTGTTTTTGTCTGGTTTAGTTTAATAACTATTCCTTTCTTTTGTGCATCTATGCAGTTTCCACATTTACAGCCATCAATTTTTAAGGGAATATTGTCATTTCAACAGATTTTTGCTATCTCTTCAATTAGAAAATGTTTATTTAACTCACCTTAACTTTGATAA
This sequence comes from Ciconia boyciana, assembly GCF_034638445.1. NCBI lineage: Eukaryota > Metazoa > Chordata > Aves > Ciconiiformes > Ciconiidae > Ciconia > Ciconia boyciana. The sequence continues at coordinate 32,142,140 of NC_132939.1, read as the reverse complement.
GAAATACGTGTAGTTAGTTGTACTGGAGAAAACGTGTTCATTTAAGTGATCACTGTAGACTTTTGCTATTGTCCTGCCTTGCGTAGAATACAATTTAAGGAAATGTGGATCTTCAGGTTTTTTACTCTCTTGTCCACAGGCCATGTACATATAGAGATACAATGTCAATACACTGTGAAAATGAATATTCTGCTGTTTTAGTGCTCTGATACAGTGCTGTTGGACAATAGGGACATGATACCATTCAGGTTGTTCTAACAAAAGCCAGGATAGTGGCTGGTGGTTTTTCATGACGTCTTAACTGATTTACGCCAGGCAGGAATGGGCCCTCACTTACTCACCTGTGTTTTGTAACAATATTTATTTTGTTTATTTGGAATGAATTTCATATTAGGTATCCAAAGTTTTTTGCTAATGGTAGTATTGGAAAAATTGCATTGTAAAATTAGATGACACATTTTCTTAGTTTGTTGTACTGCTTACGCTCTTTAGTACATCGTTGTGTGCTGTATTGCAGAACCGACATGCCATCTCCCAGCAGTATCAAAAGTGCTGCCATCCTTCAGAGAAAGCCCCAGTGGAAGACTGATGAGACAGGATCCTGTGGTTCACTTGTCTCCAAATAAGCAGGTTCATGTAAGTTATCCTAAAAAAGTAATTAACGTTTTGCTCTTGCTCCACAAGCTCTTGATTCCAAAAGTGTTCTTCAAAGTTATATTTAGAGTGTCAGTTAAAAAAAGAAAAAAATCCTCAAACCCTGTTCCCTACTAGAACATGGAGGAAGTAGTAGAGCAGACCTGTTGTTTCCTGAATCCTACAGAAGCTAAGCACAGCCTACTGAAATATTTATTAGTTTTGTCACCAGTGGAACAGCAACTTCTTGTCTGTTATCTTGTGTTATGTAGAAGACTTGTGGGAGTTTGCAAAGCTAGTCCTAGGCCTTACATGTGAGACTTAAAGTTTACTAATATATTGTATAGTGCAACACTCAGAAAGCTGCTTCTTTGAAACAGAATAGTGATCTTGCTTTTGGTTTTGTATTTTTTCCACTTTCCTCGTCTAGTGTAACTATTACTTCATTTCCATAACCTACCTTGCACAGTGTTGGAAGACTTTGTCTGAAAGGTCTGCTGGAATCCTGCCAAAAAAAGTCTTTCTTGTTTTATTTGTGTTTAGTGTCTAAATGGTAAATTCTGCCTTTCTGTCTCTGCAGAGTTAGATATTCACACCTTTTTGGAGACTGTCACTTCCTGATTTACATACAGAGAGATAGATAAATGCAGTAATGTTCATAAATTTAAAAGGTCTTGAAAATTATTTAAGTCACGAGACTCAAAAAACCCCATCCTTTAAACTTTAAATTACCCAATAAGCTGTATCACTTTTTTTATTTATTTGTACAATCAGCTAAAATAAGGAGTTGTGTTGCGTGATTATACTGACAGTATTAGTTGCATTTGTTTAGGTGTGAGAGAGTCTTTAATTGGTTCCTGTTATTTGCTCCTGCTTACCAGTGTTCTTCTTTCAATACAATTGGCAGTGTTGCTTTTAGGTTATTAATTCATAACAACATATCTTTATTTAAAAAAAACAAAACCACACACCAAAAAAACCCAACACCACCACACGTGTCTTCATATTCCTAGGAGCACAAACTAGCTTTTATATTTAGATTGACCTGTTTTCCATGAGATGTATTTGACCGTATAATGATGTAATACATAACTCATTAGCTTGCTTGCAAACTGTAGCACTGGAATTATTAATGCTTGCATTCTTCTCATTTAGTCATTGTTAAAGTAAATCTTTATTATGTAGACAGATGGATGGGGGGAGTGATGCAGTTCCTAATGAAGAGCAGTAACTTTAATTGGAGATAACTAGGAGTCCAGATCAACTTAATATTCCTCCTGATTTTCTGTCAATTCTTGCTTTAGTATAACAAGAAATGTGGATGCTGAAATTTCTTGCTCTCCGTATACATCCATTCTCTATTTTGCCTCTTTTCCAGTGAAAACAGAAGCAGTACCTAATCTTTCATATTTGTCTGGGATCTCTGCCCATGCCTGTTTGGTAAAACTCCAGGGGTAGAGAAATAGGAAAGGTGGTTCTAAGTCTCCTTTCCATCCCTTCCCTTGTTCCTGGGCCATCTGGTCACCAAAGTAGACCATTGTCTACTGAAAAACTGCTTCAGTTCTGATTATGTAGATGATCAGAACGTAGATAAATTCTGTAGGTGGAAACTAAAATTAAGTAATTCAGATGGATATAAATACCCCAAAGGTAAGTGAGCCACTAAGCAATGATGAGTGTGTGGCAATAAATTCTTCCTGTAATGGGATGTTCCACCAATGCCCACTATGGCATTGAGGGCATTCAGTTTCTTCGTAACAGCTGGCTGTAGTGAAAGACAGAACACACAAACCAGCCAGACACTGGCATGCCCTGATGGGACAATTTCAAAGCATTGCCTTTTGGAAAAAAATTTCATATTAGTTAAATGGCATTTCAGTGGTCATTTGCAAAGGACACTCCTGCTAAGGAGGAAATATACCCTACCCTACAAAGGGGTAGGAAGAGCAGTGGTTATTTTGCCCTACTTTAACCTTTGGTAGGCAATTGGATTATTAAAATAATATGTGCACTTTCTGTGGATTAGTTATGTTTCATGTTCTAAAACGTTGGAGTCTTAAAATTAGAATATTTTTATTACAGTAGTTATAAACCAAGTCAAAGTCTACATAGCTCAGACAATTCCATTGGACTGGGCTGAGCAGAACTGTGCTTGAAAGGAAACAGTGTAAAGTATTTTGGGACAAAAACAACTCTGGCTTTCCCTGAACAGTTAAGACATGGCTTCCAAATCCATATGAAAGCTTTTTATGTGCACCCAGAACAGAGCACATGCATTGTGTTGGAATAAAATTTTTAGAGTTTATTAGTCTCCTCAATGTATCTATCCAATACCTCAAGGTAGAAGAGCTCCTATTGTACAGTGGTGACTTGTGTAATTGTTTATTTCCTCCTCCTCTTTATTGCTGTAATCCTGAAATAAACCTACAAGTGTGGTTTTTTTGGATTGTTGTTTCTTCTGTAGTCTGACAGCCACTACTCCAGCCATTCCAGCAGCAATACTCTCTCCAGCAATGCCTCCAGCGCTCACAGTGATGAGAAATGGTATGACAGTGGAGAGCGCACCGAATCAGAGCTGAACAGCTACAACTACCTGCAAGGGACTTCAGCTGATAGTGGCATAGATACCACTTCCTACGGACCTAGCCATGGCAGCACTGCCTCCCTGGGAGCAGCAACATCTCCCCGTACAGGGCTAACAAAGGAGAAAGTGGCACCGCTGTGGCATAGCTCCAGCGAAGTGGTCTCCATTGCAGACAGGACATTGGAAAAAGAGAGCCACATAGACCGAAAGACAGAGTCTTCACTGAGCCTGGATATTCACAGCAAGAGTCAACCAGCCTCCAATCCTCTAACGAGGGAGAACAGTGCTTATAGTCTTAGTGATGCTGTCTCGCATACAAGGTAATTTTCACCTCTTATGAGACTGACCCCTCCACACTCATTTTCCCGTTCTCATTCTCTAGCCTATCGAAAGTGAGAAGTGGATGTTGAAGAGAGTTTTCTACTTATGTTAACCAGTGTTTTGAAAGATCTCACTGTGCAGAATGCTTGAAAATTAAGACCACCTTTAGTCTTCGCATCTGCTACTGCTTATAACACTCCAGCATGTCTTTGAGAGCATATTCCATACTGCTGCTACTAAACTAAGACAGACACGTGTCTGATATGTTTATAAGGAATATCTTGCAAGAACTGCAGTTCATATATGGATCAGAAAGGAGATCAGTCCATTTTATTAATGCACATAATATTTAATATGTGTGTTCAATATAAGGTTCTTTATTAGTCTTGCAAGTATGTGTTTCAGATGATTTGCATTTTTTCCCCAGTCTTTTTGTTTAGAAATGTGCCTGCAGTCAGTATGATCAAGACTGAGAGCAAGTTGCTTGGGAGTGCTAGCACGTAGATTTTAATCTCATTCTGCTGCAAGCTTGTGGGTATGACATGTTACAGTCACCTTCCCTCCCTTGGTTTTGCCACTTGTAAAACTGGCAAGATCAAGTACACGTATAATGTGCTTGAACACCTCAGATGGAAGGTACCTACTTTACAAGTTAATCAGAGCTGCTAGAGGCAGAAAATATTTTAGACCATTTTCCTAGCCCATTTCCCAAGAAGTATTCAGTGTGTTTTTTGAAACACTCATACTGTGGCATACTAGCAACAAGAAAAAAACACCCCTCTTTCAAGAAAGATGTGTGATCATCATAATTTGTTGGCCTTGTGGAGCCTGACTGTTGCATTTTTATTCTTAAGGCACATCCATTTTGAGTGCGCAGCTAAAATACCTACAGGCTGGAAGTCTGAAGCAATTTTTGCTAATTGTTTTGAGCAAAGCTACATTTATGCAAGGCTAGATGTTTGTCAGACAGTTTAACAGCTCCTCATATGGTAGCTGCAAATAGGGGTTGTCATAGAGACTGTAATGTAGTGAATGGTCTCCGTGTACTTTGTCATAGTAATTTTGACTAAGTAATCTATTAATGGTGGTCCTGCTCTGGTTTTCTGGCTTGCTTGGTTGGCCATTTTTGGCACTAAAGCTCATATTCAGTTGGTATAAATCCTACCCAGGCCTTTGAGACTGGTGTTTCTAGTACCTATGCATGCATGAAGGACTCGAGCAAGTCTGTAGAAAACACTGTGCAGGGGGATTTACTTAGATTTTGGGCAATGTTAGCATGTGCCCCTTTCTTGAAGGTAAAAATCTGTATGGTGGTTATCTGCAGTTTTATCCCTTTTATTTTAAGACAAGCATGTTTATATGCATTTTTTTAACATTGACTAGAATTTACCACGTGCCCTGCAGTACTTCTCTGAATGTAGCTAGCAGTAGCATTAAATGTGAGTTTCTTTTACAAAATGCTGATTGTAATAAAGTTGTCAGTAGCATTTCCATTTGGAAGGAATTTTTCAGAAACGACTCAAGCCTGGAAAACTTACATGTAACTCCTGGAAGCTTTATTGTAAAGATGTGCCTAATGGGAATGGCATCTTTGTACATCTGAGGTTCTGATTTCCTCTTCTCTGAGCACCAGATAGGGTTAGTTCAATAGAAAAGCTGAGAAAATGTAATAGAAATAAACATAACTTCACAGGGCAGGCATACCCTGACAGCTCTCGTCTTTGCCTTCTGTGGATATACTTTGCAACTTGATTGCAAACTTAAGGCTAGAATGTTGTCTCATTATTTATTATATTATAGCATTGTGTCTCCAAACATGGTATTTTCTCTGGTTGACTTGGATTAATTTACGTGATGTTTCCCTGATACTGAAATGATTCTCTACATGATATTTTGGGGCTGTTACTGAAATTTCCAGATAAAGGTTCCCTAGGCTTTATGCTAAAGAAAACAGTTGGGATTTTTCTTTTTTCCAGTTTCATTTAAAAATCAGATGTTAAAAATGCAGCTCTCTGCAAAGAGGAGTAGTAACAATTTTAGAACACGTGGGGCACGATACTTGGGAAATACTGCAGGCCTTGCACCCACATTGTTTATTTTGGTGGAGAAAAAACACACTGACTTTTGTTCCTTCTTTATTATTTCTTATTTTTGAAGGCTAAAACATGTGTTTGGTGCTTCACAATAAAGCAAAGGCACAGTCTGGGCTAAAAAGCTTTCATTTTGTTGCTCATGGTGTCCTCAACTGGTGGTTGCACACTGAACAGCAGTGCTGACCTGAGGAAGACCCTAGGTCCAGCTGTTTGCTCCCAACTCTCTTATAGCTCTTTCTGTGGAGGCACAACAGCTTGGAGCTGGAGGCTTGTTAACCTGGCACTTCCAAAATGTAACCACAGCTGCCTGCTTCAAGGAGGTGAAGGAGGGGAGACTAAAGGATGATTCTGAACAGGCTACTTTTCGTGAGAAAAGAACAGCTTAATTGGTGTGTTCCTCTATCAGTTTCTAAATTGTTATCCTTTGTTGTTTCTTACTTTTTTACCTTTTGCCTGTGGATGCCAGAATGTCTGTAACATCTTTAGAGTCGGGTTTCTGAGCAAGAAGAAAAAGAATTTGGCCCTAAAAAGAACTCGGTGACAAAAGAAAAGAAAATAACCACAAATTAGAGTGTTTGTGTCTGTAGAAGACAGGAGCGATAATTAGTGTTCAGATCATTTGATGGTGCATAAAAGAACTTGTACCTGAGAACTGGTGGCAAAATGTAAATTATAGTGATTAACTTTTACAGCAGAGCTTCTGGCTGAGTTTTGTTTTTCTTCTCCACCTCCACTCTCTAAGTCTTTCCTGATGATTGTGCAGATTTCTCATAGCATCCCAGGAGAATTGAATTATGTAGGCCAGTAATTATACAGAATCATTATAGCTGAATGTCATTAAATGAAGCCATATGCACTGATGGCATGAATTCCCTAGGAGGAAAAAAAAAATCAAACTTTCATTTCCACCCAAACTACATGGTTTCTTATGGTCCTCTTACCAAAACTAGAAGGCAAATCATGGCTATTTCTAATCAAGTATCTTTTTCAATAGTTCTGATAATTTTAATATACTTAAAATATTATTTAATGGTTGTAGAATACTTTTATTAATGGCTCATCTGCAATTCTTGCAGATTGTCATGTAGTATTTGAATTTTTCCTTAATTTAATCCTTGATGTCTCAATAATTGAGGTGGGAGGTGGGGGACCAACAGTGGCTATCTCTGTGTCCTGAGAATATGAGGACTGAATTTCTTCCAGATATAATCAAGCTGGTCCAGGTGTCTGTTACAGTATGAGGGATCCTCTGCATGCTTCTTGGTGTCAAATACTCTAATAAGTTCCCATCACTACCATAGTGTTCCAGCTCTGATTTAGTTTTTCTAGAGTTTATCCAAAGCCTTTTGCTCTCAAAATATGCTCTCAGTTAACAAGTATGTCTATCTGTCAGTATCCTATTGACCTGCTTGTCTTTACTTGTAGGGTGAAAAGCTTCAGTCATATCCACAGTTCTGTACATAGTTCCTGAAGGAGAATATCCTCCCAAAATACTATATTGTAAAACCACAGCTCAAAATATGCAGTACACTTTAAAGAAAAGTGTCTTTAAAACTGTATGCTAATTTTCTTGCTTATTTGCCAAGCTGCTCTTGGCATCTATTATATGATACATATTACAATAAATATTAAAGTCATAATACTTAAAATACACAATGTGTATATACAATATGACATATAATAAAAATTATAATTTTTATTATATATACATATGCAGTTTATATATAAATTTTATGTAGAGCATGCTGAATATCATTTTTTGCCCTCTTTGCCTAGTAGTATTAAGGATCAACACTACTGGCCTATATAGGAGTTGTTACTGTTTCTTATCAAGAAATGTTTTCACACAACTAGCACTTCCTTGACAACTACCTGATGGATTAAAGAATTATGAAATGTGATCAGAACCTCTCTCTTCCTACACTGAAGCAAAAGACTTCTCCTTGAGTGTATTTAGAATGGGGTAAAAATGAGAAGGAAAAAAAAAAAAAACCATACATTTTCTTTAAAGATGTGCATCTTCCCCAAATCTTGGTGGCTTAATTTTGTGGTGGCGATGCCTCACAGATGGGCTGGTTTACTCAGCATGTGTAGGAGTTTTCTTTCAGTATTGAAAAAGAAGAGAGAAGGGGGAATGAAGAGAAATTTACTGCCTCTCCCCCTAGCTCTTATTTTTCTTTTGCTTTCTTGCTGTAAATTATGTTTACTTATATCTGTTACAAATACGAAGGTTGTGATGTGCAGCGCCAAATACACGGGCTTGATGGACAGGAAAATCTCTTCCTGTATTTTCCCAATCTGCTATCTTTTCTAAAGGCCTTTCAAATCTACAGATGGAGGGAAGAAGAAAATAATTCTATAATACAAAATCTGTATTATTGTCATTTGAATTCTATACATGTGGGGGGATGCATCTTGCCCCTGACATGAGGGACTTCACAGCCATCCCCATGTACATTAGATGGAAGCATGGGCTGCAGCAGCCCGTGCTGTTTGAGGTGGGAAGACTACAGTCCACTCAGACTCCTCATTAAATCCACAGCACTTAGCTGTTGGGACTCATGATGCTTAACCTGAGCCACATGAAAATGAAACATAGTTGAAGGGGATTTTTTTAGACTCCATCTGTTGTCAATGGAGAGAGGAGAGACTCCAAAGCATTAATTCTCCCTGTCTGTCTGAGACACCTAATTTAAGATGAGGAGAGTAGCCTCCTAAGGATATTTCTCCAGTGACTACAGCAGGAGCCAGACAAGTGGCATAGATTAGGTAACTGAATTCTTTAAGGCTAAGTGTAGGTGAGAGTATTTTCCCAGGTGGCAACATAAATTTAACCTTAAATTCTTTTTTTCTGTGTCAGTAAGAGAGATAGATGTGAAAATGCATTGTTTTATCAAGCAATGAAAAGAGTGGTGAATAATTTTCTATTAAGCTAAGAATGAAGAGATTATTCAGAGACTTTATTCAGCCTTCCAGCTAATTTTTATTTCTCAGTCAGAAACTGTTCTTTACCACAGGGCCATCTGTTTCAAATTCCTTTCTTGAAGTGTTGGATACAGGGATGAAAATGTGGCTAAGTTGTGTAGAGAGCTGATAGAAAACTGGTCTCCAAATATATAATGCTATTTCAGTACTAAGGCTGTACACAAAGCTTTCCTGTAATTGTACTTAGAAATGCCTGACCTTTTAAGGTTGTTATAGTAATATTGTCTTAAGCCCTAGTGCTCCCGATATGATGCAAGTTGCATCAGATTTGAATAGCAGCATAACTAAAGAGTAGCTCCCATCTAAAGCCCCCCCTCCTTCTTCCAACAATAAGCTGCAGTTGGTCATCCCAACTCTTTCTTCTGTCTAGACAAATTGTGATATATGTTAGAGACCTGCTCAAACTTCTCAGTTTAAGAGGTTTTTTGCAAATGGTAACTGCTTTTCAGGCAAAATCCAGGAAGCCCTCTTTTGAAAGATGTATGGGTTTCTTCTTTGGTTTGTTGTGGGCTCTTAGAGATGTTTCCTGTTGCTTAAGTTCCTTCAAAATATGTTTTCTTCCACAGCCAGGAATTCCAGCAAGAAATTGGACTTGGGTTCTGTTTTGCTAATTCAGCTACAATCTCTTGTGTTATTTTTAAGCTGCCTAATGACTGTGAACCCTAGATTTCCCATTTGTGATGGGGAATGAGGGGAGGGTGATATATTGCATCCTTAGAGGTTGCTTACAAAATTTATCATTACTATGTGAGATGTTTTTAATGTAACATTGGTGGAAGGCCCTTAATAAGAGTGAACTGGTTTTGCTACTCTACCTGCTATTTGTAAGAGTAACATCTTGTGCCCAGAGTTCTGCTTTAAAAATAGTTAAACAAGGTGCATATATACACATTTGAAGCAAATTTTGTCTTTATTATGTTTTTCTCCTAGTACCATGAGCTCACGACACTCTGCTAGCCCAGTTGTTTTTACCAGTGCCAGAAGCTCACCTAAAGAAGAGCTTCATTCTGCTACTTCTCCCCAGCTCGCACCTTCTTTCTCCTCCTCCTCTTCCTCCTCATCTGGTCCTAGGACTTTCTACCCTCGCCAGGGTGCTACTAGCAAGTATCTGATCGGATGGAAAAAGCCAGAAGGGACAATAAACTCAGTGGGGTTTATGGATTCAAGAAAGTAAGACTGTTTTTTTGGTTCTCTTGTTTGATTATTCATTTTAATTGTAAAGAAGCATTGATATCTGTGACACTTCTCTGTATAGAAGAGCTCGAGACTATTTAATAAAATGCTTAGTCTTCTGTAGAACTTAATCTCTAATCTAGAGTTCTGCAGTTAGGCTTAAATATTTGATAGTTGGCTAATCTAATTCACTGTTAAGTTGTAAAAGATTTTTTTTTTACCATTTCTAGAGAGCTGTATGGATTTCAGTCCTATTAAAGCTTGTCTTTCCTTGGGACTTCTTAAAGGTGACTCAAAAATGCAATTTGAGCAAATATTAAAAATCCTCTTAACATAGAGTCTGAGTTCTTCCTTAAGCCTCTCATCCATGTAGTAGTACCGCGCGCGTATGCATTAGCTCTGTGGCACTCCGTGTTGCCTTGTTAAGATTGCTGCCAGTATCCAGTCTAACTGGCTTAAAGCAAGCCAAGATCTCTCTCTGTGTTACAATATGCAACCATCTCTTCTGGAAGTGAAATTGAGAAACAACTTAATAGTGACAATATTGTTCCTTTAACTCTAGCGTGACTTGGAAAGCAAGTGATTCAGAAAGTCCCTTTCAAAGTAATTTATTCAACCCTTCTTGACTTTTATTGGGTCAAGCACAGTATTCCTAGATGATACCGGTAACTGGCTGTCAAAAGGAGATGGTGAAACTTTATGAAAACCGTATTATAAAAAGCCAGTTAAAAGATTAAAGAAACTTAGTGATTTGCTGCTTTTGGGCTCATTTAAGACATTTGTATTTTTCAGTTTTGTACAGACTATACATTATTTTAGTAGATTCAGTCCCTCATTGGTAAAATGTATTACAATAACCTTTGAGTGTATTGCTAGTTGTTTTTTTTTTTAACAAGTTTATTGCTTCAGCAGGTATTCATTAAGATGAGGCTCTGCTGTATTAGCGAAACTCCTTCCCTCCTCCATGCCCCCTACCTAGGTTTTTTCTTTCAAAATCTTGAGGGTGCTATAATTCTTGTTTCATTCATGCCTCCTGCCCCAGGGCTTTGAGACCTGAATGTGTCTGTTCCATTTCATTTAAGACGTCACCAGAGTGATGGCAATGAAATGGCCCACCCTCGGCTGCGTGCTTCAGCGAGAGATCTACGAGCATCACCAAAACGAGCATCCAAGTCCACCGTTGAAGAAGAGCTGAAGAAGTTGATAGATCTTGATAGCCCAACACCTGAATCCCAGAAGAATTTTAAGGTATGTTAAAGAGAAAGTCTGTCATCTGGCTATCTCTTGTCACAGTTAAGTGAAATCTGAGAATACCTGAAGAGCAGCACACAGGTCCTCTTCTGATCCAAGCCATAGTTCAGTTGTTACAAAATAGAAATGTGTAAAGTTATGCTTTATAAGAATTTGATGATTGAGTTCATTGCTGCCTAAGCATATCAACTAATACAGCAAATGCATCATGATTTGGGAAAGGATGAAGGCCATGAAGCTGTAAGATTTCTGTGTAGAAAATGCTGGGTGCTTTCAGAGCAGTCAAAGCTGAAGAGTTCATTCGTACAGAGCTTAGTTGGTTGGACTTTGCATTGGACTCAATAATTTCTCAGATAGGATCTTTTCTATTCTCACCCATAACGGGAAAATAAAATGCAAGGCATTCCCTGAATTCTCATCATGGACAAAGTCATCTGTTTGTCACAAACTTATCTACTAGAGAAATACATTTGGGGAACAGTTTCATTATTACAGTCACTGCAATATTATTACAGTTTTGTGTGCAAATTTAAGGAGACTAGTATACCAAATTGCAAAGAATGTTTAGGACTGCTGGCTCATGGAAAATCCTGTAGTGTTGTCCTATGCATTTGGATTGTTCTTCTCTGACTGCATCACTAGACAGAGACTTGTTGACAGTATTGAAACTCCTTGCAAAAAGCACTCTTTTATGCCTCTCTAATCCTGTTACTGCACAAGGACCACGAATGCTCCCTAAACTTAAGCAAATATTTATACAGAATAAATAGTTAGAAATGTTTCCTGATGTGTTTCAAAATATGTATAATAACACAAAAGTGCATATATTATTTTTGAAAATCCATCATTTTGAAGAGACTGTCTTGATTTCTACAGTCTCCATGTACAGTCTTAGAGCTCAGGCTCATCACCTAGAGCCCAAATGGTTTCCACAGCAACTATGCAGAAGAGAGAGCTACAACTTCTGTCTTTGCCTGTAAAAACCCAAAGTGTCTTATTAAAAGTTGTAAGTGCTAGGTTCTGTGCACAGATTATTTCAGATGTTACCTTTGAGGCTGGAGGAAAAAAAAACTCGCCAATGGCAAGATGTCTTTCCTAGGTTTTTGGTAGTTCTGAGGGGAGTGGGACATGGGCAATGTGAGCATCTCCTGTTGGTTGTTTTGAGCAACGGGATTGTTCTCATCCCAAGAAATTCCATTTTGTTTAAAGAGGTGACCTGAAGACCATGAAAAATGTGTATGTTCTCAAGGTTGTTGTTTTTCTGATTTGGGGTTAGTGAATCAATTCTTACCCTGATCTTTATTTCCTGGTGACTGTAACAAGTATGTTAACTGAGGTTACACTTTTGATAAATTTCAGCAAGTTTCTAACATTCTATCACACCAATAAATTAAATCTTTTCCATTTTAAAAGTAACTGTCATTTCTGCCCACTGCATGATTTATGTTTCGTCTTACAAAAAAGTTGCTCTTATGGCATAACAAATTTTTGACAGTTTAAAAAAAAAAAATAGAAAAAGAATAATAATGCCCTTCATCAGTTCACTGCACAAAGACCAAAAATCCTCCTCCTTCATGTCTGTTGGTTGCCACAGGCTTTGTTTGCTAGTAGAATTTGTTCTAGGCTGTGATTTTGTCTTGTGCGCCTTTTTATTATCTTCCCAGCCTTCCCTGTCTCCTTACTATATATGCATTATGTCTTCCCAGACAAGTCACCCTTCTTTTTCTCTTCCCTCTGCTCTATTACCAGAAGACAATTCCTACCAGCATTGCCTCTGTTTCGACTCCATTAGATGTTCATATCTCTGCAACCTTTTAGTCTCACGATCTGATATTAACTGCTGGTTCCACCTCCTAATTCTTTAACACTAAGTGAACTATACAACCCTTGAGTAAACACTGCGTGACTTAGCAGCTCTTTCTTTTCCACTGCCACTTCACAACAAGTGCTAGGAGATTTCACTGGATCATAACATGAACCTGCTGATTGAGCTTTTAAATTTCAGAATAAAAAAGCAGCTTGATCCTCAATGTAACATAGTGACAACTGTGTACCAGAAGTTGTAGTTTCTGTAGTGTTAACTGTATATGCAAGGTTCATACTGTGATGGGCATGTCCTGAGGGAGGCAACGCAGAAGGGAAAAGTTGATGTAATAGAAAGTTGGCATATGGGACATGGCTTCTCTTTCCTTCCTTGTCTTTTGATGATAGCAGGTTTTTGAAAGTAATCTTAATTGTTTCTGATCCTTAATCCGTAAAAGCAAAACCTGCAGCAGTCTTTTAATATTCAAATTTGTAATAAAACATTGAGGGGAAAAAAAAAATCTGGCAGATTATCTTCCACTGCACAGTACCAGTAGTCCCTCCTCCACGCTCTTCTCCCACCTTGTAGTGTGGGATTTTGATCACAGGAATAGAGTACCGTCTGTTTAAACATTTTTTCCTTTTTCTGAGAAGAGATAAATATTTTTCTGTGCAAATGATCAACTCTTTATAATGTTTAATCACTCTTTCCGGAAATCATATTATCTCCTTTTTTGTTTAAACTTGCTTACAGCGCAAATGAGGGTGGTGAGGTCTTCCTTTCTGTTTGCCGTTTCTCCATGAAATCCTTTGAACCAAATTTCAACCAAACCATAAAGAAATGTTATGTCCTGGAGATAGTTATATTGCTACAGGCTTCATGAAAATCAGCATCTCTGCTGATGGGAATGGTTATGCGTTCTTTGATAGCAACTCGCTGGCACTGGCCAGAGAGTACGTGACTCCAGGCTAACCACAGCATTGCTTTCTCCTGTGTGGAGCATGGAGGAAGCTGGGATGATGGTGGGGATAAGACACAAGTTCTCTTGCTCATGGGACTACGTATTTAATTTTTATTCAAATCCTTCTGAAGAATCGAAGCAGTGGTGGGCATTCCTAGTTGTTCAGTAATATGAGACTTTTAATTAGTTGGCATTTGCTGGTGCTCTGCCTGCAGGAAGGCAGCCTCCCCCAGGCACGAGAGCGTGCTCTGGTTTATGCAGCATTCAGTCTGTTTCTGTAAGCATTCTCTCTGCTACACGTCAGCTCTAGAATCTGCGAGGGCTGCCTGGGATTTCCACTTCAGGAGAAGTTTGAAAGGTATTTAAAAGGTAGAATGTGAGATCAGCTAAAAAAACCCCTATATATGTTATCTAGTCATAATCTCCTTCAAAGCAGATTCCTTTAGTTCTTTTTCCTATCCGCTCTGAAAAAATACTATGTTAACACTTGCTTTCTTATTTAAAAAAAAAGTTTTAAAAAACAATTTCAACATAGACCTCAAAAGTTTCTTTATTGATTTTTTTTCTCATTTCTTTTTATTTGTTTTTATGAATGTATAGTCACACACTCTGTCCTGTCAGTCTCCCTTTCCCAGCACTCCTACCACAAGGCGTGCCTTGCAAAGGACTTTGTCAGATGAGAGTATTTACAGTGGTCAAAGGGATCACTTCTTCACCTCGCGGGCCTCGCTCTTGGACCAAGCCATGCCAAATGATGTCCTGTTCACCAGCACGTACCCTTCTCTCCCAAAGTCGCTGCCATTACGGAGACCATCATATACTTTGGGAATGAAATCACTACATGGTAAGTGTATTTCCCATTTTTCTCCTTTCAAAGGAATCCTTTATGAATCATGTTAAGGGAAGGTGTTTGTTACAGCAATTAGTAGTTCCATCTTGATTTTGCTAAAATGAGGAGAGTCAAGTCACATGCCTGAAAATATAAAATAGGATGAGAATTTTTCTTTTCCTCACTTCAGTGGGTATAGGTCTGCATGACTGGTCATGCAGTTACCTTGTGGAGGGAGCACAAAAATTTGCCTCATCAGCTGTAAGTTTTCACCATTTCTTGCAGGAGTCATCTGGACCAATGGGCAAATAATGTATGCCTGCTTATCCACCAGTGACAACTTCAGGTGTCAGTTCCTTTAGTGTGGGATTATGGGAACAAAATACTATTAGGAAAATAACAATATAAAAGTGGATAAATACCAGTGGACATTTGGATGTGCAACTGCACCAGATACAGGTTTTATTGCACCAAGTGTTTTTAAATTCACTCCCTTGCCCTATTCATTTTTCAGGACTTGAGTTACTTAATTTTAGTCACACATTAACAGCTAACAAGAAGTAGTTACTTGGGAAACTGCTGTCAAGAAGGCACTCAGCTTTCCCCCGTTAGTTTACTGAAAAGTCTCAGTAGGATTATCTGATAGGTTGTGTGTTGCTGCATGTGAATGTCTCAGTTGGTGAGAAAGGGAATTTTCACAGGTTCCCGCTGTACCTCATAACTAAATGTGTACTAAATGTGTTTTCCAGAAATAGGGCTAGATCTCACAGTGTAGGATTCTGCAATGTTTTCCGAAGAAGTACATATCTGCTCTAATTTATTCATGTTTTAGTATGTTTCAAGAGGAAAACACCAGGCTATCAATAGATTCAACTCACTATAGTGGGCCCTAAGCACGGTCTGTATTTAGATACTTAAGATACATTTGACAGTGAAGGCTGCTGAAGAAATGTATTTTAAATTCTTTTCATCTGTCTGTGATCACCAGGCATCAGTTTTCAGTGTTGAACCTGACATTTTCATGAGCTGTTGTTTCTGTATAACATGTTTCTTGCGTAAGAGTTAGGAAACTGAGTTCTCTTCACTTCTGCTTTTTATATGCACAAAAATAACTTTGCAGACTTGGTTACACTTGTAACTGGCTGGTGGATTTGGCTTCTGAGGGCTTGGGGTCAGAAGATTAATGATGCCATCTGAGTCGAAGTGGAAAGCAGCACTTGGTCTCTTTTCATTTAGGTGCCTGTATTTTCCAAAAACAAAACCACAAAACCTTCTTTCACTGTCACATTCTCTTCCACACCAAACCGATTGCTCTTCCTCGCACATAAGCTTTCAACATTTGTCAAGAAAACAAGATTTTTCCATTTTCTATAAAATGTAGGCCTGCGTGATAAAAGAACCAGCTATCTGAGTGACACATAAATTGTGTCTCCCCTCACACACACACTTGCGTTCACTGGTAGAAGGATTAAGTAGAGCCGGATATTTAATACCACAAGTATTTGTTGGCTTCCAGCTATTCAAAATTCTTTTAATTCAAAGATCTTAATAACAAAGAACAGCCATTCCAGAGCATCTTCATTTGTTTTGAAGAGGAAAAACAGTGAGCTAAAAATACTCTTATTTACTTCTCTGTGTTAATTAACAGTCCAACTCACACTTTTAAAACAGGTAATTTTTCAAATTCTTATTTTTTTCTTCTAATTCTGTGTATCTTTTCACTAATTGTAAATATTCCCAAATAACTGCCCTCTTCTGGGGAGATAATACAAGAATTCTTAGTGTTAATATTGAGCTGAACTTAGGTTTATAAAAAGTAAACACACAAACACAGACAAAAAAAAAAATTTCAAGATTTTTGAGCAAAGAAGTGAATGCAGTGTAGCTTTTCTGGTCATTGTTTCCCAGGCAGCAATATTAGTTAACTAAAGTTATTAGAAAGTTATTTTACTTATTGAAGTTATATAGTTATTAGACTATCAAAAAAAAAAAGGCAAAAATAAGCAACACAACTAGTGGCATTTGTCTTCCAATGGGCTTGTGTCCTGCCCACCACGCTGTCTTTCTGTTCACTCTGGTCCAAATGGATTCTTCACTATACCCTTCTTCTCTGCAGCTTCCTGCCAGGTGCCCAGTCTGTCTTCTGGCCCCTACATCTCCAGTGTTTCTAATACCACCTACAAATTTTTCAAAACTTTCTTTACACCCTGACAGAGGGCATGAGGAAGCAGGTTGTTGCTGCCTCTGAGCTTACACATGTGCTGACTGACCAGGCATTGCAGGTTTTTTGATTGTCCAGCCAGTAAACTGAAATAAAGTAGATAGTTGTTGGTTCACAATTTGGTCTTTCCCTAATAGTGGCAATAATTCAAGTGTTTCATTTTGCTAGGCACCAGTTTGCACAAAAATTACAGGGACTTTATATCCTTCTTTCAAGCTTGCCAATGTTTTTTTCCATAGCGGACCATGTACCAACTTATGGGTGGGTGTGGATATTTTTCAGTAAAGATTAAGAGGTTTCACTAAACTGCTGAGAGATGTGCAATGCTTTGGAAGTCATTTTAAGGGTTTTCTTGTTCCGACTCATCTTGGTAGGCCTAAGTCTGATCCCATTGGTTTACGAGATTGTAAAGAGAGGAGGAAAAAAAAACCCACAACTTTGTATTTTTACAGGAGCAAATAGGTTCCAGGGAGTGTAGAAGCCCTAGCAAGCAGCAGAGCCCTCCAAAGTATCTCTAGCTTGTGTAGAGGCAGGAATCGTTGGATAGAAGAGTACTGCCCCCAGCTCCAATGCTGGAGGGAGACAGAGAGGGGCTTTTGAAGTGCTAAGCTGCAAAGATTCAGGCAGGTTGGAAAGGAGCTGAATGTCCTGGTGAGAAGCACCGTCTCAGAAAACTGGCTTGTATCATGCCGTATCTGGTCAACTACAGTTTATCAAACATTCTACTGAGTTCTGGTTCCAAAAGTGCTATCCCAGAAAAATTAAAAATAGGGATGCATTAGTATTAAGAAAGGAATTTGTGTTTTTTTTAATGGAGTTTATAATTTGTTCTGCATTACTCTAGGAGAGTTTTCTGCCTCAGACAGCTCCCTCACAGATATCCAGGAGCAAAGACGGCAGCCCATGCCAGACCCTGGTCTTATGCCATTGCCTGATTCTGCCTCTGATCTGGACTGGTCAAACTTGGTAGATGCTGCCAAAGCCTTTGAAGGTAGGTTTTCGGAATATAATACCTAGAAAGCTGGTCTTTGTTCATGCTTCATTAAGGAGAGGTGGTGGGGTTTTGGTTTTTTTGTTTGGTTGGTTGGTTTTTTTAATCTTGACTCTGTTGTTGCTGTTACCGTTTCTACTTAGTCTGAAGCTTAAGCTCATTTAAAATAGCAACTCAGGTCTTAACAGCCTAAAACTTTGTATATAATACTCAGATACAATTTCTTCATACTGGAATCCCTCTGTGCTACGGTTTGGCCAAATCTTTGTGAAACTGGCTACTTTTCATTTCATGTAGAGCAGTTGCAGACATAGCTAAGGTGGAAAAGACATCTGGCACAAAAGTGCAAAAGTAAAGTCAAATTGCAGGGGAAAAGCATATGAGCACACTAATGATCGCTTCCTTACTGCACTCACAAGAAGTTTCTGTAGTGCAGCTGAAGTGCGCTGCCGAGGTAACTTGGGAAATATGCCTTGTTGGTATATACTTTTCCATTGCCATTCTTCCCTTTGCATACTCTGAATACATAGACTTGCACATAAGTGTCGTTTCATCCTATGGCACTTTCCATCTCCTTGACACTTAGTAAACTGAAGAGAACTGTAAGCTGCCTAGATGTATTTGAATTTAAAATTAAATACACTTCAGCCCAAGGGGAGTTTACCTTACAGTTACTATAATCCAATGGAAAAGTCTTCTAGGTGCATTAAACAGAAGTGCCTTTTCCTAATCTCTGCATAAATGCTGTCCCGCCTTCATGAAAGTGTTTTCACTGATCCTGAATCTTTTAGACATTATTCTGCATGGTTAGAGAAGGCTGTGAAGTACCTTGCTTTCTTGGCTGTTCTCTGGTAGCAGCCATATACATCATTAAGACAGCACATGTCTAAGCTGGTGTTCAAGACGTACATGTGTGCTCTGCTCTGTTGCCATAGGAGTTGTAGGATCAGCACGTCTTTCATTTCTGCTGTGCAGTCTTGGGAAAGAGTATTCAAAATAAGCCTTAGTCCTCAAGAGGAGATGAATTTGTAGTGATGTTTTTTTCACCGCCACATAGGGATGAAACCCAGGTTTTAATGCATTTCACTGTGGTCGGCAACTCTGTTTAAAAGATCCCCTTTTTTTGGTTAGATTTATTTGACTGTCCTCATTAACCCAAATCCCTCACTTTTGTAGGCCCCAAACTCACTTGCGTTTCTCTTTAGAAGTGTGAACAAAGTCAGTGTGGTGAACGTAACAAACTGACAGCTCAGATGAAGAAAAGCTAGGGTAATGTGTTAGCTGGCACCTTAATCTCACCTCTGTAAAAATATGTTCAGATTTGACTTGGAGAGGGAACAGCTGTCTGATGTCAATATAATCCCAGTCTCTAGTCTCTGCCAGGTGCCAGTAGGGATTGACATGTACCGAGCAGCCTAAATTCCAATTTGTGATCCTGGCCACCTCTCTTCTGCATTGTTGGTTGGTGTCTTCAGGACAAGTCCCCGAAGTTACAAATAGTGATATCTGCAACCAGCTGAATCAAAAGTTGCCTGGATCCCTGAGCTACACCAACCTTCACTATTTTCATTCAAAGGAAAAAAGAGAGGAGCAGGAAAAATTCCATCAAATACCAAGGCTTGTTAATTTTAGCCGTGTTGAAAGCACAGAATAAAAATTCGTCAAGCAGAAAAAGACGATACTGTTCTATTTCCAGTGAGAGACCAGCAGCTGCTGAGGGAGAGAGATGTTAATTTATTAAACTAAAAAGTGTTTATGTTACTGTTTGTGCTAGGAAACTCCAGAGCTAGGGGCAGTCGGTAGTTTACAGTCATACCACATGTGATAGTGATTTAGTTATGTGTTAAAACATCTGAGCAGTTACAGGACAAAAAAGTATAGACACAAGGCAGGAAAGAGGTTTCATGTTTCAATCTGAAAAACATTTTCTGAGGCATAAGGAAAAAGTTTCAGGTTCTGAAAAATTACATTGGTCATTTTACTTTCCACATGTAAATTGTGCACAGTGAGCTTTTCTTTCCTCAAGATAAAGGGATCCTTTATGGAGTGAAGGAAGCTAAATATAGTTACTGAGTTATTGGGTACTGTCATGCAGTTGTACCCAGGAAGTTCTGCACAGCTCTTGTTGTTCCAGCTTGGCTTCTTGCCTCTCTTGGAACTGGCTTTGGGTGGACTCTGTGAGTGCCGCTGGGGTATCTCTGCTTTGCACTCTCTAGCGTCTCCCTCCTGGAGAGCTTCAGAGCCTGAGGATGATGCATTATCTGTGTAAGCATGCAGTGCTGTGCCACAGATAGTACTTGCTTGTTGAATCCGATACAGTGGAGAACCTGGTGCAAACACTTGCAATGCCAGTTTGCTTCTGTCAAGTGGATATTGGTATGTCATATCATCACCTTATCTTGCTTGAGACAGACTTCCTAGATTGCTCTGAGATCCTGCAGTGTAGCTGTTGCACTATGCATGAAGAAATAATCATTACTGCTGCCATTGTTCTTCTCTGTATGTTTGCCTTCTCAGTTCAGCGAGCTTCATTCTTTGCTGCTGCTGATGAAAATCACAGACCTGTGAGCGCTGCCTCCAGTAGTGATCAGGCTGAGGACCAGCTTACTGCACAGATAAAGCCTTATACAGGGTAAGTAAATACACCAGATATGCAGGCTTCCTCAGCTACAAACAGAGGAAAAGAGTAGGAATGTCTTTGTTTGGAAGCCATCTCCAGGCTTCACAGAACTCTTCACAAGTTTTCATGAAGATGGTGGTGGGAAGTGAAAACAGAAGAATCTTAAGTACAGTTGAACCTTTTTGCAGATTCTTTCTTGTCCGAGATGTTCATGAACACGTCCAAAGCAATGGTAACTCAAGGCACATATAATGAGTAGAAGTAGAGAGAAGTCAATTAATCATGCGTTAAATTTGTTCTGTTGATTAATGTGCTGCGTGTGTTCCATGTACTCTTTGTTAGGTTCTTTTTGTTCATTTTGTGAATTCTTAGTGTACCTGAGTGCATACCTACATAAGCCACTTGGTATAGACAAGGCTGTTAGCTACCCTATGTGAAGACAGTACATCATATCAATACCTGGTCTTGTTTCCTGCTTTCAACAGTAAAGAATCTCCTCCAACTCTCGCCTCTAAAGTGGACCAACTGGAAGGTTTGCTGAAGATGCTGCAAGAGGATTTAAGGAAGGTAAAAGTTTCACCTACAGAAAATCTGTAAGACTTGTATTTAGTGCTGATAGGCGATGCTAATAACTGTGTAATCCTGCTTTGCCGTGCCTGAGCCTGTGACAGTCTCATCCTTGTATGAGAAAAAGATGTTTCTTTACTACTTTTCTCAGGCCATGCTTCTAATTATGCAAGGCTAGGGTGGAGTGTCTAAATTTGTGGGCATCTGATTCCTCTGCTTAAATTAGGAGGGTGATTCAGAGTACCGCCACTCCTAATTCAGGTGACACTGCAAAAGGCTTGAAGTTAGTCCATGTAAATATATCCTGCTGATGTTGAAAAGTGAGAGTATTATCTAAACATACAATTTATACTGTGGAAACTTCCTGTATTGTGTTACTGCCTGCTTGGTCCAAGAAGGATCTGTTGTGGTCAGATGAAAAGTCTCTTAGCTGGGGAAGTATTTGCAGGAATATTTCCTGTCCTTTATTTAGTTAACCATCAGCAGTTGTACATACATGAGGTACATACAGAACAGGGCATGCCCAATTTTATTTCACCACTTGGGGAGCCAGCTTCTGTATTAGAATTTAATATAGAGAAATCCTGCTCATTCAAGCAAAAAGTGAGGAATGAAATGTCGCAAATGGCCCTTAGATATAAAACCATGTGTTACTGCACATAAAATCCTTATAAAGAATGAGACTCATGCTCTGTTAAGAGATTCTTGCCTCTCTAGATAGGTAGGAAGCATGACCTAAAATTTCCACTAAGATCTGTATTTTTCCTCATGCCTAAGGAAAAAGAGGACAAGGCCAGTCTTCAGGCTGAAGTGCAACATTTGCGGGAAGACAACTTGAGGTTACAGGAGGAATCCCAGAATGCAACTGAGAAACTGAAAAAATTCACCGAATGGGTTTTCAACACAATTGATATGAACTGAGAACAGTGTACGGGGGAGGAAACTATCTGTTATGAATATTATTACTGGGACTTAAGCTTTAATGCCACCTTAATCATGACATGTGAAAGTATAGTCAGAGCACTTCCCTGTCCTTCATCCTCCAATAACCCTTTTTTGCATCTCTGCGCGCACTCAGAACAATTGCAGATCAACAATCAATGTCTGCCTTTTGTAGAAAAAACAAAGTAAATAATTTTAAAAAGGTAAAATAAAAGTTTAACTGCTAAAATGTGAATGTCTATTTTTTGCACATTGTCTCTTTATCTGTTATGTACAAAATGATTTGGAGGCTGGATCAGGCTTGCTGTTCCATCTGCCTCTTCCATTAACTCCTTTCTCTCTGTTTCAGGTAATCTGCTTTTCCTTGCAGCTTTGGCAAATATTATGACATCTAGAAAATTAGAAAGAAATGTTTATTTTACTGCTCTTCTTACATTGTTTTCTGAAGTATGCCACAGACAAGGGGATGTAATGCAATGTTTTAGGTGTCTCCTTAGCAATTTTCGCTTGATTGCTAGTGCTACCTTCCCATACATTACAGAGAACACGTGTCCATAGTGTATGGTACAGTACAACCAGTATCATAACGTTTGGAGAGAGACTAGAGACGTGAGCCATGGGTGAGGCATATTATCACACATTTACTGCATTAGCATTTCTGGTAGCCTTTGTTTCCCGTGGAAACAATGGCTGCAAGTAACTTTACGAACAGCAAAACTAGGCATGCTGCAGTTCATACTGTATCAGGCAGGCTGAGAGATACTGAGTACTGTTGCTGTACTGCTTAAGTATAGTCCCCTTCCCTTCCAGGGGAATCTGTTACTTGCATATGTGCAGAAGACTTAGGCTGAAGTTGTAAAGAGATTAAGATTTCTTTCCCCTGAACTGTTTCCATGAAAATCCACATAAACCACCTCCATGCACCTGCCCTCCCATTCCATTTCTCTGGACATCTCAAATCACAACAGATTTGAGAAATGTTTATTCAGCTTGTGTTTTATTACATGAGAGGTCTTACAAGTCTTCTACTATGGTAGACAGAGGAATATGTAAAGGTGAATTAGATAAGTTTATTTTTCAAAGTACTGGGATAGGATTGGAGCTCTGAAATCCCCAGTCCCCAGTGAAACTGTCTAGCATGAGATTTCCCAAACTGCCTCATGCCAGGAAAGTTAATTTCTTGTTCTTTGAAGGAACAGCTAACTTGCCACAACATGTTACCTTTCCAGAAAATACCTTTTAGATGTCAGAATACGACTTTTAAGCGCTGCAGTCTGCACAGGCATTGAACTGTGCAGCATGCTGAGAAATGTTTTCTACTCCCTTCTGAGGATACAGTCACTACCTTAATAAATATTGCCTTGCATAAAGTGCAGTATATTTGGGGGTTAATTTCAAGAGCATCCATTCCCTCTCCTTTACCACATTCCCAAATAGACAGATTAAAATCATCGGGCATAGTCTTGTCACAGAAACTTCCATGCTCTTTTCAAATCCCTTTTTCATGCTCTTTAATCTTGCTCCATGCAAGTACACACTACACTTCAATCTCAAACTTCATTTGTGATGCTAATCCCCATGGAGTTCTTCTCTAATGTTTTGTCATGGAAATGGATCTCTTTGGAACTATTTCTGGAGTGTTTTTGTAAAGGTTTAGAATGTCTTGGGTTTTTTAATGACTTGTATGAAGGAGATTTATATAATGCCTGATATTATTTGTAAATGGGAAATATTGCTAACATCTCTGAGCATCCTGAAGTCTTGCTTTTATTCTCTTATTTTTAAGTTTGGTTTTTATTTTATTTCAAAAAATATTTTGGGACTTGGGGCAGACTATTTATTAGAGTTTTGCAACAGAGTTCTTCTTGTATGATGCCACTGAAGGCTACTTGTAAAATTCTGACAATAAAACTCATTTTAAAGGCTCTTCTAAACCATTTTCTTCTGATTTTGTTGGGTTTGTTGTTTAAGACTTTCCAGAGTGTCCATTTCTTCCTTCTTTCTTCTTGTACCACTTTCCTCAGTGCTTAGCAATAGAAGAGTTTCATTTTCTATCAGATTTCTACTTTTTATCCCTTTGAAGGCCGTTACTTGGTATGTATACACACACTTCATTCCTTGACTTTTTACTTGTATTACTGCACAAATGTATTTTCTTTCCCTATTTACGAGGTTTTGCTACCTTTAACAGTGACTCTGAGCTTCACCAGGCTGATATGGTAAAGGAGGGGCAGTGGTTTTTTTATCACTTATCAGGATTTTGGAACTTACTTGGAAAAACTGAAGCAGATTTAGGTCAGAACCAAACTTGCCTGGCATATCTGCCCAAGGGCGCACACAGCTTTCAGCATCCCAGAGCCAAACCTGGTGTTAGGGTGGGTTGGTTGGGAGGGGGGAGGGGCAGATACGCCATTTGTTTTGTTTTCCAGATCTCTCCCCACCTGACTTGGGAGACGACCTTGGACATGTTTTGAACAGACCTTTTCTTGGCCCTGTGGATCAGTGTTCTGCACAGCTCAAAAAATGTGGAACTAGGTCGGTCTGCAGGAAAACGTCTTCCAGGTTCACTGAATGGATCCTGAAAAGGCATGTGGGGAAAGAAAATCCATCTCTTTCTAGCAGTGAAGTACCTAACCAAGAGAGCTCTGAAGCAGCAAGAGCAAATAAAAGCATCTGATTGAAAAATAGGGGTTGAATCTTGGAAAGAAAACTAGATGCTGTCTTACCATTTGTAATTGGATACTGGTAATTGAGTTGAAGCAGAAAGTTTCCTGCAGGTCAAGGAGTTGCCCTGCCCACATTCATAATGAATTCACGCCAGAGGTTCCCACGCTCCACTGTTCACACTGCTAGGTCAGCCTAGACCAGGGCAAGATCTAACTTGCAGGCATCTCCTCGCAGCCTGAGTAGTTATTGGCCTAAGCAGAAGGCAGGTGGCTATGGGAGGAGTGCAGGTAACAGGGGCTGCCTTCCTATTTCACCCATTTCTCCCAAGAAAGTAATGTTTTATATTCCTGGAATATATTGTAATCCAGTTTTGTATTCCTTGTCTACGTTCCAGTGTGAAGGTACTGTTCTCCCTGTGACAGTGTTTTGGATAGCCCGATGTGGCTGGTAACAGCAGCGGAAGGCTGCCTTCTCTCAAAATCCCCAAATCAGGAGGGGTCACCACGGGAGGTCTGCAGCTTGCCTGATCAATAATACTCTATCAGAAGTGAAGCAGGGTGTAGGTAACAGGTCAGAGGGTATCAGGCTGTGGTAAGGGGGCGAGCTGTAAGGCACGCAGGAGGTGGGATTGTGAGGGGAGAGGCTGGTAGGAAGGGGACTGGGGAGCCAGTTATGGAGTTACGGGAGAGATGTTGTGGGGATGGAATGCAACACATCCAGGTTTTACTCCTCTAAAAGCATGGTTACTGTATGATAGCCTCTTGTTTCTGCAGGAAGCCAAGATGTGTTCCACACCCAACGAATGGGTGTTGTGAGAAAGCCGTTTCCTCAGCTTTTCCTTTTGTGGGAAAGGTCCCCATGAACCAGGCACAACTTGGGAGGGTTGTCTGTCTGTTTTTAAAACCTTTCGTAATCCTTCTCTCATCTCCTAGTGCCTCTTTTTGAGTAGACAGTTAACAAATCCTGTTTTAAAGCAGTCAGCTGTCTCCTAGCAAACACTTTGGTATGGTGTTAGTCCTGTATGTGAGCAACTTGCTTTGCTGCAAGACAGCAGGGGAACAGAGGCGGTTGCTGTTTACCAGCTGGTATGGCATCCAAAATTGGATTCCCTGGAGGGGAGATGACACTATCCCTCCTCCACCGCTGCAGTTGGAGCAGAGACTTGGGCTTTTCTGAGGCAGTTACTAATGGACAGGAGCTGGGCAATGAGATGATGAGGCCTTGTACAGGCCTTCACCTCTTCCTGTTACTAGCTGTGGTGAGGAAATCCTTGCTGTGCTGTTTGAGGCAACGCTGGAGGGGAAAAAAGTTCATAGAAATACTTCAGAGCTCTGCAGTAAGAACCCCTTCCCCTAGCAGAGGTTTCAGCTTTGGCTGGGCATGAGGGGAGTGAGGCTGAGGACTTTGTGTGAGTCAGACTTGTTGGAGGCCAAGGTCTGGATTTGGAGCCCCGTTTTCCCCAAGGCAGGTGGTGGCTGATGGCAGCTACCTACACCCGCTTTCTGCAATGAAGACTGGCTGCAGACAGCGTCCGGGAAGGGCAGACCCTCTCCCACTTTCCACTGCAGCAGCCTGGGGAAGTTGCTCAGCTTTGGGGAGACAGCTGGCTGCTGGGGGGCCTTGTGGGGTTTTGCCCCACTCAGTATGCAAGGTCACAGCAGGCAAGTCCCTCTCTCCAGCTTTTCCTGCACTTGCATGGACCTGTCTCCCTCCAGAAGGGGATTTCAGAAGTTTGGTGTCTGAATGATTTAAAGTGGGCTGGGCTGTTCGTGGCCCAGCAAAGTGTGGCCAACTTGAGTGGAAGCTCCTACAGGGAGTAAAACCAGGGTGCTGCAGCAAGCTGCATGGCCTTCCCAAGCTGCAGGGGTAGGGGCTGCAGAATTTGTGGTGTATCACAAGGTAACTCAGGTTGGAAGGATCTTCAGGAAGTCTCTTGTCCAACCTCCAACCAAAGCAGGGTCAGCTCGGAGGTAAGACCGGGTTGCTCAGGACTTTATCCAGTTGGATCTTGAAAAAAACCTCCAAGGATGGAGACTGCATGGTCTCTCTGGACAATGCATGACTGTCCTCATCATGGAAAAGTTTTTCTTTTTATTGAGGTAATTAGTAGAAATGTGTAACCTCAGCAACGGTTGCAGGCTACATTTTGCTTACATTCCTCCAGGAGCTTATGATATAGGAGTCTCTACCCTCCTTGAAAGCCTGGGAGCTGTCCCCTGCCTGGGGCCAGCAGCAGAGCTACCCACATTTGCTTTCCCTCTATTGAGCCTGGCAGGAAGGAGGCCTTGCGGCTTGGTGTGTGCTGAGCGTTGTTTGCTCCACTAATCAACTTCCTACACTACAGTTCAGATTTTTCCTAGCAATTTCTCATTTCTGTACTCAGTATCGCCTATTCATGCTTTAACCAAGGCTCGGATTGAGCCCCCTGGTTCTGCTTCACTCTGCGCTGCCTGTGAGAAGGATGCACGTGCTGCCAGGCAGGGAGGCACAGCTGCTGGGCAGATGATGCTCTCGGCAGCCGAAGGAGGCCCGTCATCTTTTGGCACACAAAGAAGTCAGAGACTGAACGCAGGATGTGTTCAAGGACTAGGACTGAATGTGGTTTCCTAACCTCATGTTCTGATAGTGGCAAATGCCACCAACTAGTAACTAAAAAGAGGTTTTATGCCACAGGGGCAAAAAAAACAGGGACTTGTCCTGGTGCTGTTTTAAACTTCATTCCTGTTCTTTCCTCTTGCTTCCTCCCACCTGCTCCTGCACTTCTTTTCCAGCAGAGTTTGTTCGTTTTGTCTGGTGGCTGGTTCTGCCGCCCAGGATCTGGTGCAGCAAGAGACTGCTGCGCTGATCCTGGCAGCGAAGCTGTGACTGCCTGTGGCTGAGCTGAAAGGAGAGACTGAATCGAGCAATTGAAGCACTTCCCTGAACAAAAGAGCTTGACTGCTCACTTGATTTTGTGAAAGGGGTTGAGGCACATTTGCATCTTCTTTGCATCTCACACCCAAAATTGAGTTTGCTTAGCCAGAGCTGAGAGGCTCAGCTGGTAACTTATCTGTATGGAAGGAACAAGCTGTGTCATGCCCAAAGAGCTATGTGCCAGAGATAACGCCTGGGATGTGTCTACCCACACGCAGCAGAAACAACCAGTATGTGCTTGCCTGGCACTTCATCGCTTGGGGGTTTCAGCTCAGTCCAGCTCTGCACAGAGGAGCATCCCAGAGCTCTGCTGTGCCAACTCCTGCTACAGTTTGGGAAGATTTCAGTCTCTTGTTTCCTCCCCGACCCATCACATTTGATCCTAATAGTGGGATAATATAAATACACATCTATTGGTTTTTAACATTCGTTGCAGCTCCTGTTTTTTCTTTTTTTTTAAGAGGTTAGGTTTTTTGTCAAGTGCACAAGCATTTGACAAATGCCGTTCTTCCTTGTGACTGCTTCATGCTGGTAGGCTGGTCAGCCACTACAGCTTGTGAGTCCTAGTAGTGTTACTGGCTGGCAGATTGTTTTGTGACCTTCCTTGTTTTATATTCTTCCTGGGCTCATGCTCAACATGCAGCCTGGACTGGGGAAAAAGAAGGGGCAGAGAGAGGTATGTAGAACCAGCTTCTTGCCTACTGACTTTGCTTTTTACTTAAAGTTGGTGCTTGCCTGTTAGGACTGTTGAAACTGAAGAATTTTGCATGCATGTGGTTTTCAAGATGACCTGGAAATCCATTATGGAGGGCAAACATCTGAGAGTTGCACCATATTCTGCTAACTGTTCAAGCACCAAGCAAGAAGTAGTCTCCTCTTCTTGATAAGAAGCTTGATGAGGTTACATCTATAGCATGGAAAACACGAGTCTCCCTCTGTGTGATTTCTCTTTCAAGGCTTCCATAGCCTAAAAGCCACACTGAAACTAGCATTAGTTCCAGAGCTTGGATTTGTTTGCCCTGATTTCCCAGTTAGATCTCAACTGACATTCTCCAGTTGAAACCTGCAGGTTTTAGTCAGACTTGTTTTCCAACTGAGCCACCATCATTAGACGGTCAAAATATGGGACATATCTCACCCTGCGTAGAGGAGGCTCATGAGAATCAGAGCACATAGTGTGGGTCTCTGGTCTGTTGTAAGATGTCCTCCACAAGTCCTGCCACTCTTGTGGGTCTTGGGCGTGCTACCTGTGTAATGTCATCTTTGTGGCTGGAATGGGCAGAAACGATGGGAAGTGCCTCATGGAAAGGTGCTGGCAGGCAAAAACATCCCCATCTGAGGTTGAGAAAAGGCAGACAAGTTCTTCACACAACAAATAGAGGAGCCACAGCCGGCCTGGACAAGAGCCCTTGAGGTGTTTTCCCAGCAACCTAGTGGCCAGCAGAACAGGAAAAACCAGGGCTGCTCTCTGTGAGACGCCAACCATTGCACGACAAGAGAAAAGGGAGCGGCAGACTGAAACTCTGTGTGTAAGCACACACCAGTCTGTCTTTTACTGAAGTTTCCCGAGTGAGTGTGCTTTTGGGAACACAGAAAATTTTGCTTCAGCTTCATGAGTTTTTGGGAGAGGAGGGGGGAGTTGTTTTGGTTTTTTAAGGCATGCTATCCATTTGCAGTCTAGTCTGTTTTAAAATGGACTATATTTTAGTGGGTTTATGCAGGGCAGATTTGAAAAGATCATTTGGCAGTATCTAAATACAGAGATAAAGGCTGTATTAGTTTTACAAAGCACTGAAGTGGATGAAATGCTGAATTTCTGCTGGCTCCTGAACTTCACCTCTGTCCCCATGTGATGGGGAAAACCAACAAGGTTTCCCCTTACATAGCTTTGTACTTGTGGGCTTTGTAGCCAGGATCAGCTCAAAACAGGAGGCTTAAAGGGAAGGGCCATGCTTTTAGAAGAGCCTTTCTTTGGGTTGGGGAAGAAAGCAGAAGAAAGCACAGTCCTTTTGGGATACTACGGAGAGACCTGAAAAAAGGCTGGAAAGCAAGAAAACAGGACCAGATTTCTCAAAGGCACACCAGGGCTGATGGAGTCCGAGTGGGATCTCCCAAAGGGCCTGAGCAGGTGAGGTGCCCAGCTGGCAGCAAGCCCAGGTACGCCTGCCAGGAGCGTGGGGCAGCTCTGTGCTCCAGCAGTCCTCGGCCTGCCACCGGGTCCCTGGGCCGAGGCTCCAGGCTGAGCTTGGAAAAGGCTGGCTGACCCACTTTTTAGACTATTGCATTTGGAGTTGTGGTTGTTAAGCCAAGCATAATCGATCTCCACACTTGGGGGAGTAAGCTGATCCCCTCTGTAGCCACTAACGAGCTTTCCCTGTGTACACCGCACTAGATGCGGTGAGAGCTTTTGCAGACTTTGCCGAAGACAGGATACAAGTCCTCATGCCACGATCTGAGCCAGTGTGACAGATCCTGTGCTCCAGAGCCAGCGTGCTGGGCTACCGCTCACATGGCTGCACTAGGGGAAGCCAGCCTCCGCTCTCCTTTGTAAGCAGAGATGAGCTGGGGAGGCCTCGTTTTTCACTGGGCAAACTCTCATCGGTGGAGATTTTGTTTCCTGCAAATCCACCAGCAGCTGCAGTTTGGCTCTGGCTTGTATTTTAGCTGCACCCTATGCTGAGAGATTTGGATGAACATTTCTGGGTTGGTTATGTTGCAGTAAGAAATAAACCAGGCGGGTGATTTAAATGAAGCTTATTTAAACAGTTCAACGTAACTGCTGTTAGATGCACACAAATCCATTATAGAAGGTTTTTTTAATTCTGTCCTGTGTTTATACTTTTTAGATGTTTTGCTGAAGAAAGATGTATTGATTTTCAGTGTGTCTCATAGCACTGAAGCATGCTGGTTTGCAACTAAATGTGACCCTTTGTATTGTAATTACAGTATATTTTCTTAATCAGGGGGATACATTAATTACTGAAATACGGATTGCTGTATGTATTTTAACAAGTCACATTCCTGATGTCCATATTCTTCTGTCAGAAAATGATGGATGATGCATTTGTTTTTTTAATTTAATTTACATGCCTGACTTGTGTCCGTTTGGATGGAAACAAACTTAGTCCAACAAAACAGCAAATGTTATCAGTTAAAAAGAATAAGTAACAAATAAGTTTATTAGACCTGACTTTCTGTTTGAAACGAAAAGGCATTATGTTTGGTTAGTTAATTGAAATTATTGATCTAGGTCCCCCGTCCCATAACTTTTGGAATTCCTAAGTCTGTTTTCTTAACCTAGATTAGAAAAAGCAGGGGGAAGCCTTCTTTCTTCAGTTTCCTATTGGTTTCTCAGCTTTAAATGAGCTGACCACTGCATTGCACTAACTGGAAAACTGAAATGAGGAATACATTGTTTGCATCCATGCGAGGGGTGCCTGTTGGTGAGAGATGGCTGTAGGACTTCAGTAAATGTCGATTCCAGGTTCTTAGTCAGTGGTTTCCATCAGTTCATTGGATCACCTGTTTTTTCAAGTGTCAGTAAAAAATGTCCTGTTGGAGTTATTTTAATGTAATTTCAATACTATTAGCAGACTATAGCATATTTCATATGTACTGGTCTATGCTGGCATTATTTTAAAATTGTAGGATCAGGAAGCTGAGTTTACACACATAAGCAGTGCCGGGAGGAGAGTCTGGAGAGCCAGGGTAGAAAGATGCCCTTCCCAGATCTGTCATGCTCTGATGTGAGACTGGAGGGGACATGGCAAAGCTGCCCTGCCAAAGTACTCAGTAGTTCAGCAGACCCAATCTTCAGGGCACCAGCACTCATCACTGAACTGCTACTGTGTACTCACGAGGTCAAAGCCTTCTATGTAAGGCATAACCAAAAATCACTTCCTACGATGAATTTACAAATTAAGGCATTCAAAATTAGTAGCAACCTTTGAGGACATCTTAATCTTAGTGCCATCCACTTTTCTCCAAGTTCTCTGCGGTCTTGGTCTGATAACACATACCAGGAGCTACCTGACAGTTGAATTTTGGGATGTATGGTAATCCATTGATTATTTGTTCATACAAGGTTTTGCTGATCAAACTATTCAGCACTTGTAATGCTATTTGTCAGCTAGTCTTGCAGAGACATCTTAAATCGTGATAACATGTTTGCATTTGCCTGCCATGGAAAAATGCATTAATGCCAAATCCATTTCTTTTCACATTTTCAGGGAATTATGTAGCATCACAGACAGAACAGGCTGATTCTGAAATTTAAAAAAAAAAAAAAAGAGTAGAGACATAGGATGTTATGCTTCTGGCCTGTCTGTAGCCATTTAATGCCTCGCTGATGGCAGCCAAAAGTTTCTTCTGCCGCCAAGTCTATGCTGTGAGCTAGTTTTGGTTTAATTTCTGAGACCAGATATATTATTAAATTATTTTATATTAAACTGAAATATGTTTTAGTTATCCTCATCCGGGCATGAATAAATACCAATAAAATAATTTTTTATATTTTTGACATAAAGCAAGTATTCTACTTGATCTGAAGCAGTACTCCCCATCCAGGGCACATGTGATCTCAGTGGGTTGGTAGTATTGGGTGAGATGGAAGCCAGCCTGGCTCGGTGTTCATCACTGGGCATCTAGCTACAGATACAAGAACAGGGCAGATGTATAGGGTTATTCCCCTAGAATATACCTACAGCAATTTGGTTTAGTGACTTCCTGACCAGAGAGGTCATGATTGTATGCAAAAGCCCTTAGTGGATTTTCTTCCATTAACTTCTGTTTTATGTCTTTCAGAACCCCTGTAAGCTTCCTGTGTCTGTCCTGCGGTGACTCTGCAGCTAACCCCCCATTAGCTTATTCTGAGTTTCCACCCACTAGTTCACCTGGCTCTCCTCAGTTTATGCAAGGCAGGGACAGCAAATGATCACTCCCTATTTACTGTCCCCAAACCATTCATGATTTAAAATACCTTTATTGTATTGTCCTCCAGTTGTCTCTTTTCCAGTCTTAGTCTGGCTTTAGTCTTACTTTTTGTATGGAAGCACTTTCAAATCTTTCCCGTTGCTCTTCTCTGAGCCTTTTACGTTCTGCTAAGTTCTTTTGCAGATGGCAGGACCAGAAGTGCATGGAGTCTTTGGGATGCAGATGCACCTCTGTGTTATCCTGACATCCTCCACTCTGTTCTCTACCCCTTCCCAAAGTATTCCTAACACTTCATTTTCTAACTGCTACTGAACATAAACTAAGCTGCTGTTATTTCTAAGAATCAGCTCAAGAGCCCATCTTGACGTAATGAGGTCAGCACTGCTTTTCCCATGTCCATTATTTTGAATTTCTAGGTTGCAATTTTTCTGCTGTTTTCTCACCTTGTCACTTAGTAGCATATGGTTGTTTTGCAGCTCTTCACAGATAACCCTTCCATTTTTAATCAGCATATCCTCATGCTACCAGGAGGTTTGTCACATTTATTACCCACTCATTTGCCAGGTAATTTACCAAGTCCACTGAACATCGCAGCCTTCAACACTCATCCCTCTCATACTGCCCTGGTGAACTCCCTCCATTGTGAAAGATTGCTGCTTATTTCCACATTTTATTTTCCATCCTTTAATCATTCATCCACTCCTTGTCATATGAGAGTTTATATTCCTGGAGAACCTTTGGGGAAGCAGCTTGCTTCAAGGCCCTTCAGTAGGATAAGCAGGCGCTTGTATGCACCGAGTCTTTCTTGTCTACATACTTGATGGCTGCTTCAAAGACCTCTAACAGAGTTTCCAGCAAGAAGGCAACATGGGAGGAGGAAAGGGAGAGAGAGGGTGAAAGTGCCAGTATTACCTCCCTTCTACCAGACAGCCCAGTGGGTATAGAGTTTGTCTAGGATGCTGAAAGACTCTTCTTCATTGCCTCCTCTCTCTAAAGGGATTTGATATTGTATCTCCCAGGGAAGCATCCTAACTACCAGACTATTAGCTTAACTTGTATTTTCTCACAGCTTTTCTTGTTAGGTATCTTCCATTTGGCTTAAAATATGCATTGACTAAGAGATACAAATTTCTAGCCTGAAGACTGTCATTTAGGTTCCTTTTTATCCATTGCTGTTTCAGTGAATATTTGGTTCCTTCAGTTGAAAGTGGAACCAATGGCAATGAAAATGACTGACAGCAGAATTGCTTACAGCCCACACATGAGGATGCTTGATTAAGAGCGAGAGATGTAGATCTGAAAAGGCTAGTGCTCGCTTTTGCAGCACTGCCATATAGAGACCTCAACCACCTTCTTCACAGTGAAGTCCAGCCTCCATCATCCACCTGCTCCTATTCCTCCCAGAGAACACCTTAATCTATTGAACAGTCTTGCTCTGTCTTCACACGCTTTGAGGGATGATGCATATGGGGAAAAGGTTGGGGACAGAACCACTGGAAGCGGGAGCAATGCAGGGATGTGTGTGCCCAGAGCTCCTGTGATGGGGAAAGGAATGGGGACCCTAACATCTAGCAGGCAAGTTGGAAGGCGAGACCCCAGAAACAGGGAGGATTACCAAATCCTGCACTGCACTTGGAGGAGAAGTTGGAAAACCCAATACAAGGAAACAGGATGGGGAGAAGGCAGGTTTGGGGCATACACAGCTCTCACGGGGGAAGGACATGCAAGTAATCCCTCAAAGAAGGACAGGACAGCAGGCAGAAAAACAGGCAAGGGGGTGTGTTGAGGGACACAAAGAGACCCTAGCTGGTGTGATGTCCTGGGAGCCCCCTGTTAATATGTCACCATGTTTGAGGCCTCTCAGTGCTCTGACAAGCTGCAAGCCAGTTTTCAGCCCCACTTTTGGCTGGAAGGAGAGGTCAGTGCCTGGGTTAGCTCTTCAGAGCATTTCCCTTTCTTGTGGATGTCACTGCTCTGAGCAAGCACATTGTGGATATCCACAACTTCTTGACCTAGCCAGATCCCAGCATGTGTTATGGACAGCTTCTCTGGCAGAGGTAGGGAAAGCAGGGATGAACTTTGCCAGGTGACTGGGGAAAAAAGGATGTGAATGAAACCAGGCAGATATAGGAGGATTATAATTAAGTCAAATGCCGGTTGATCAGCAAGGAGCTGTTTTCCCTTTGGGCTTGCAGTAATGGTGTAAAGCTCTGGACAGGAGTAGAGGAGTGCTTGCCCAGCTCAGCTCTCTGGCACTCCTATACTTAGGACCTTGAAGATGGGAATTCAGTCACAAATCTCT
This sequence comes from Ciconia boyciana, assembly GCF_034638445.1. Classification (NCBI taxonomy): domain Eukaryota; kingdom Metazoa; phylum Chordata; class Aves; order Ciconiiformes; family Ciconiidae; genus Ciconia; species Ciconia boyciana. The sequence goes on along the minus strand of NC_132939.1, from coordinate 32,107,351 downwards.
CTTGCCTAGGTAAAACAAAGCACTTGCACTTATCCTACAAAGACTACTCCTGCTGTGTTCCCCAAAGATGAGCTAGGCCTAGTAAGATTTTTTTCTGTATCTGATGTCTGTGATAAAGCTAGAAAACCTTAGTAGGCTATTAGCTGACACAGTGATACTCTAATGCACTTTGTAATTCACTTTTTATTCATGAGGCCTGGCAGCTGTTTCCAAAATGTGCTTCAGGACTGCATGGTCTCTGTGGAGAGGTTTCTTCTTGCTGTGTCAGGTACTTTGGGTATTGAGAGACAATGATTAAAATGTTTGTCCATGGCAGCTTTCCTCTGTGTTTTTAAGAAGGCAGAAGAGAGCGGTAAGCTATTGCCCAGACAGAGTCAGGAACTTGGCTTCAGGACTCTTTTACTAAACCCTTTGGCCTCAGATAATAATTTGGACCTAACTACTTCTCCTGTTGGTGCTATGATTTCTTCAGATATACTCAACAGTCTTGGAAATTGCCTGGTCCAAGCAGCTCTCTGAGTGCCACAAGGCTGCTTCTGTTTAACTCTCCAGTCACTGCACTTGCCAAGTGGCCAGTTCTGGGAACAGCCTTGTGATGGCTGGGAGCTGCTCAGATGGGGGCAAAAGCCCCTTGACTTGGAAAGGACTTTCAGCAGTGGAGAGGGTTTCTGATCCATGCCGGCTGAAGCTAATAGGAAGATCTGCACTGAATTCAGGATGTGCTGGCTCACATCGGGTAGGATTTTGGCAGCTTGCATGGCTGTCAGATTGCGATGTGGTGCGCCTTCAGTGGCAGACAGGAACTAGGGAAGAGGAGCAGATTGTGGCCTGCCAGGCAGCTGGGCAGTAGCCTGGTGCAGTAGGAAGGATCAGACTTAGTTGAGAACACAAACTATTGTAATGATGAAGGGGGAGGTGGGTAGAAGCCATGAAATACTAGCCTTGTCTTTAGCATGTTTTTCTGACTGTGGTCTGAGAAAAAAATCCATTGGAAAGATGAAGAATGTAACACCTGAGAAATGCCTGACCTCTGCCTAGCAATTTTTGCATATCTAGGGTTTAGGAGGAGGGGGAAACTTCGTTAGAAATGCTAGCTTTTCTGTAAGTGCTTGTCCTGAGTTGGAGAGGTGGCAACGAGTGCTCTGGACCAACACACAGGGTGTCATGTGTTCTCCATTCCCATGGCAGCTCAGTTAGGGCTTCTTCTAGCCAAAGTCCACTGGTCCACTGAACACAGGATCTTTGACCTTGAGCACAAGAAATCAGTCCAGGTCTATCTATGGGTCTCCTGTATAAGCGCACTTCCCATACTTTGACCAGAACACATCTACCATAGCTCACAGGTGTTGTTTTTAAGTGGGCCTGCGGCTCTAAAACAGGCTACTTTCAGTTGCTGCCGATGCAGCCTCCCTACGGTTTTGGGCACCTCCAAAGGTTTTTCTAGCCGTCCTCTTACCTGTCACAAATAATCAAAAGTCTGGGTCTGCATCCACATGTAAACTTACCTGTGAGAGACACGCAACGCTTTACTGGGAAGCAGACTCCATGCTGGATCAGGTGAGCAGTCCTTTCCTCCGTGTGTGTGACAACCCTTTGGTGGCAGACAGAGGGGCTACTCTCGCTGTGGGTCGGAGAGTGTTGCAAGCCAGCAGCGCGGAGAGGCGCGGTGGGAAAGACATGCAGGGCTGGTTAGCTGCAGAGGAGAAACGCCCTTGTAAGCCATGTGGAGGATTTTTTTCCCCTCCCATGAAGTAAAACGAGAGAAAAGGGAGGGAGGCTCCTACACTGACCCAACGATTCTGGGGGTGATTAGGTCTGTTGTGGTCAGTTTGGTCACCAACAACAGGTCTGTAGGACTTAGTCTGAGAGACCCTTTACCTGCAGGATGGGCTGTATGCTCTGCAAAGTGCTTTGGCCCACAGAGAGTAAAGCCACGAGAGCCAGGGTGAGGCAGCACGTAGCCAGGCGGTGCGGGGAGCGGAGCTGCACCAGCGCTGAGGGAGCAGCAGTCACAGCCTGGGACCTCCTGGATCGTTGTCACCCCCCAGGTCACCCCTGCGGACCCTCTCTTCTCACAGCCTGAGCGCTTGTCACGGAGACACCTGGGCAAGGAGCCGGCTTGTCCCAGCTCTCCAGCCGGGATCCGACCCAGCTGCTTGTGGTACCGTTCGCACAGCCCCGCACCCGCGGCCGGCGAAGAGGCGCCGCGGGCCCTACGCGGGCGGGCGGGAAGGGCGAGGGCTCCCCCTGCTGGTGGCTGCCGCGAACCGCAGCGGGCAGCTGCGCGCGCTGCTCGCGGAAGGGCGCCCGCAGCCGGCAGCGGCCGGGCCCTGGGTCGGCCCCGCGGCCCGACGCCGGCCTGCGGAACAGCCCCCGTCTGGAAGCCAGCGCTGGGAGCCCAGCTCGCCCCGACCCCATCTGCTCTCCCCGCTGCAGGCCAGGCAGAGCCGAGCGGTGAGGTGCTGAGAGGAGAGCCGGGGCAGAGCAGCTCGCCAGAGCCAGGACGTCTCTCTTCCCAGCCCGCGGTTCCTTCATGCCCCGTCGCTGCCTTCTCTCTACACGCAGCCCTCTCCCTTTGGTTGGTTTCTCTGTTTTCTTCCTCCCCTCTGCTACTGTCACCCCCTTTCTCCTCGGTCCCTGTGTGAAGAATAGCCGCTGGCTGAACACCTCTCCTCTCGGCTGTGGCTATTGCATCTAAACGCATGTTAAAACCAAGGGGCGAAACCCCAAGCTCAGGGCTGTGCTGACGGCATTGACTGTGATGCTCTTGGCAGCAGTTTCCGATAATCCCCCCTCCCCAAAAGCTGTCATCCACTTTTAGCATCCAGGAGGCTGTTTGTTCCCACGGGCAAGAAAAATGCTGTTATCTCCCCGCTCTTCTACCTGCAGAGCTGGACATGGCCCCGCTACCTCACAGCTAGGTGAAAAGCTTGGCCCTTGGGATACAAGGACAGGCAGTTGTTCTGCAGTTGTTTGTGCTTTTTTTCCCAGGAGTGTGGTCATTTTGGGGAGAATAATCTTGTGTGAGTCATTTCATGCCTCTGTCTCAAGTTCCCAGTGAGGAGAATGGGCACAGGAACTCCAGTTTCCTTGCGAAATGTTTCAAAGTCTGCTTATAAAAAAACTAATATAGGAACAGTGCTCTCTGCTAATGAAAAACATTGTGTAGGAACAGTGTTACTGCTAGCCTCATGGAAAGAAATGGGGCAGCCACACACCTGGGGGCTGTGTTGAAGCCCAGGTTATTGTAATAAACTGTTCTTTGCAGGCCTGAATGCTGTCTGCTGGGAAAAAGATCCTGTTGCTTACAATTATAGTTTTTAATCTATATGGCCACATGTTATTTCAAGCATAAAAGTTGCAATTTGTTTCTTTAAGAAATCAGGGCTGATTGATTTATCTTTGGTTTTGCAGCTGCGTTTCTGAGGGGTAACTGTGTGTTTCTCAGCTAGTAAATGCCATTAATATTACATAGCTGTCATGATAAAGAAGAAAGCATGCTGGTAGTTTTGGCAGAAGTTCCCTGGTAAAAGAAAGCATGTAATGCTCTTATTGCATGATTTCCCTATTCTCCTCTTGCTTCACGTCTTCCACAGATGCAGGCTGGAGATGAAAAGGATTGCACATCCTGGTTTTCTTGCAAAACCCACTCTCTTCTCAAGAATGCTCCTTTACTTTTTGTAAGTGGCAGCTCTCCTCAATCCCTGTTTCTCCTCCTACCTTTTTATGGTTGTAAAGTGTTTTAGATGTGTAGTGTGGTTGTCATAGGCCATTTTCCTCCCGCTGTGCTGAATCAAGGCTGTAGACAGCAGAGCTTCTTCTCAGCAGGTGGAATCAGCTATCAAGTGATAAGAAATGTGCAGTCCCTGTTTTTTACATCCACTGTTGTGGACTAATGGATATGGTCGCTAATCTTAAAGCAGCAGCAGATGCAGAACATACCCTGGCTGTGCCTTAGTGTTTCTTGGGATGAAGTTTTCAGTTGTTCAGCTGGGCATAAGGTGGTGGTGGGGTCAGTTTAACCTATAAGCATCATCTGTAAAATTGCTGCTGCAAGTGTTCCTAAGCTAAAAGAAAACTGCTGACTGTTTTTTAACGCTTCCGGTGAAGTTATGTAAGCATGAAAACAATGCTGGAATGTATTGTTTGTATACGAACAGTTGGAAACTTGGTTTGCTCACAGGATTTATAAAACAGAGCTTTTGGCACATGTAGGAGGTTCTTTCCTAGGGGCAGCTGGCAGCTCACTGGACCCAAGGAGCAGCTGGGTGCAGTGTGGGGCTGCTGCCGCTGCCTGGGACCCCAAATTTGCAGCCACACCAAGCACATCAATTAAGAAGAAAGGACAACAGGAGGAGGTGTATCCCCTGTAGGCCTGTGCCCCAACAAAGTCCTAAAGGCCAGCCCGTTCTTCCTCCTGTATATGTTCATTGCCATCAGTATCAAATTCTTTCAGCCCTTTTCCTACAGCAGGCTTAGAGCTGAAGTGCTCAGCTGTATTCAGTTGAGCAAGCTGAAAAAGAACAAACAGTTTGATGAGTGGTGAAAAATTTGTCCTTACAGATTTACTCCAGGGCAAGCAGAGTAAAGCCAAGACACAGGATTTGGTAATGGGGTTTACGTAGTACGCTCTAGTCTTCCCAGCAACAAGCAGCAAGAATCAGAGACAAAACTGCATTTCCCTGCTGCTGGGAGCTCATCCTTCTCCTGCACCTGTCTTGCTTCTGCTAAAAGGAAATATGGATCAGCAAAGCTGGGGGTACCACCAAAAACTGATTCCACTCCTACCTTCAAAATGAAGGTGAGCGAATGCCAACAGGTAGCCTGCCAAGCTAGTGTCTTTCTCTGATGAACTTTGCTTCTTTCATCCTCATTATCTTTCTGCTTGTAAGACATATTTTGAGAATCTAATTCTTGCACTTGATGCCTAGTGACCAAATGCAATTTCCTGAAGTCCTGCTAATGCCGTGGTGGGAAAGAGGCAGTATAATAACTTAACGGTAGCAACTCATGCAGAGTCCTGCCTGTCCTGCCGACAGCTGCAGCACTTCGCACCATCACTACTGCCATAGCGACATGAGGTTGTTCCTTGTCCTATGTAATGTTTGCAAATGCTGCAGCCCAGAAAGGAGGACTCAGGGTAATTAAACACTGAGGTCTTTCTCTCTGCTCAGCCAATGCAAGTTATTTCAGGTTCCCTAGCTGCTCTTCTCGGGGAGCCCATTGGCTGCACCACGAGGAACCAAAAGGCCTGTCAGGAGGCCAAAGGCGATGCAGTCAGCAAGGCTGGTCCAGAGATCACATTGACACTCAAGGGGACAGCTTGACACACATCATCTCGTCTTCCTGCTGGGCTCATCCTTCAGAGCAAAATGGCCCCTTTGGCCACCTCTGACAGATCGCATTCCTCTGCCCCACAGAGCTCTCAGCATTTGAAGCCAGGTTGAAAAGGCTCATCAGTCCCACAAGTACTTCGCAGTCAGTGCATAGCCAGCACCGTGCAGTATTACAGAGCACAGAACAAATGTGTGTCTAATTGCAACTGGGAAGCTTTACGCTTTCCTACAACCATTTTGTTCATCTGAGCAGTAGCTGTGGAGCAGCTTCATAAAACCTAACACCATAGGTCTGAAATAAATGTTTTTGTGTGTATCCGCATTGCCAAGGTGAGTAGATTATTAATTATGCAAAACCAGCAGTTATCTTGAGCGTGTGGTCCACACCAGGCCAGCTAGCCCAGGTTGGAAGCACTGTTAAAACCTGATGTGAACGTGGAGAGGTGACATGGAAAGAGGCTGCTCCTGCTTAAAAGTTTGTTTTAATGCTGTAGTGAAGGCACGCTCAGGATGAGTTCCCCTGACTTCTTACCCTCCTCCTCTGGCCCAGTTCCCCTTGGGGGTGAGAAGCCTGTCCTCCATGAAAGCCTAACCTCAAGTGATCCCAGGCTCCAGCGCTCCCCCAGACCTCTGTAGTGGTGTGTTCAGCGTCTTTCCAGCAGCCTGGGGGAGATGAATGGGAGCAACAGTGAGAGCAGAGAAGTTGCCTGATGTTGCCAGGCCCTCTGTGCACACAAACCTGAGGGAGGAAGGCATCAAAGAGCTCCGATCTCAATTTCTGGTCAGCGGAGAATAGTGCCTGACATGCTTTGTTATGCACTGACCTGAACCACCTGCTGGAAGTGCTTGTTCTGCCTGCCTGCTGTAAGGCGCCGGAGATGCTTCAAGGGGGCACCACCAATTATAAATGTGTGGCACCTTGCACAATTCAGATGAACTTTCCTGATGCTCTCACAGCTGTTGCAGTATGAAGCTATCAAATAATAATAGTAACAGCACTCTGATCTCTCACAGGAAACAGAGTAATGTTGCAGACTCTTGCCTAAAAGTACAAGGATTAGATCATGAACTAAGAGCTGTTTGGGCCCAGGGTGGCCTGGAGTCATTCTAGCCTCCTGCAAAGTACATCTGAGGGTCAAGTCTTAACTGGCCGGTTTATGTGAGGAGCACAGAATTCTTCTCTTTCCATCCAGGGCTGCTTGTGTCACAGCGCGCTTTTTTAATCTCCCTTTTGTTTATCCCTTTGCAGAAAGGGATAGGCAGAAATCCACCTCTACAACTATTTTTCAGTAGCTTCTAGTGCTCAGTGGTTTATCATCTGAGCTTACCTCCTTCCAAAATAGTGCTGTACTTACAGTTTCAACCTTAAAGTATTTCTCCATACTGGATACGCCCTGGCCTTGTCTCTCCTTTGAGTTATCATCTTCCCCGCAAGGGACTTGCCTGTTAACGTTTCAGAGCTGACATTAATGGGGCTGACCTGGACTGCCTGCCCGGGTGAGTCAGCAGAGCAGGAGTGCTTCTGCCCGGGCTTCACATCATCAGTCCGCAGAGCCACTTGTATTGATTGACACAAAGCCTGCCTGGCTGTGCCCAGCACTAAATGCATAGGAGGGAAAGGCCGGGGCACGGGCAGAAGCATTTTTTCCTGGCCCCCATCTATCGAGATACTGTAGTTATGCTTTGTGGGGATGTGTGTTCAACACACAAGCTTTGATATACTGGACTACTAAAAGTAAGGACTGCTTTTATTCGCAGCCAAGTTTCGTGGGGTCAGAGTGGCGCAATACGTTTGTACTGTGCTACTTTTGGTGTAACGAGCCCTGCGTGCCCTCGGCTGTGCTGGCCCCATCATTCCCTTGCTAGAGCTATGTGCTCCATGTGCTCCCAGCCAGGCTGGCTGACCGGGGCTCGTGACCCACTGCTGTCAGTCTGGGGACCCTTGCCACCCTCGGCTGGCAAGGCAGAGTCCGTGCAACTGGCCAGCCTTTGTAGACAGGCCCAAGGCAACAAACCAGCATCCAGCTTCAGCGTTACGAGTAACAAACTGTACCGGGTGCAGCTCTTCTGTGGGTTCAGACCTGATTTGCCAACTGCATCACGCCACTTGGAGTTGGAGCAGCTGGAAGATGGGACGTGATGGGATGTGATCTGCCTCTGAGGGAGAGGGGTATGCATCCTTCACTCAAAATCCTCCACTCTGGCTTTTCTATGCTTTTCTGCTGAGGAAGCCTGTGTGGTACCTGCTGCTTGCACCCACTGGGTGGAGCAGCTCCCTGCTTATTGCCTGCTGGCTGCACTTCCCTGTCCAGAAAGGCTGGGGTCCAAAAATCACAAAAAAAAGCAGAGACGAGGAAGGGACAAGGCAACAGTGAATGAAGAGCTGCTTCTGGCCAGCTAGGGACAAAGCTGAATTTTACCAGAAAAAAAGGCTAGCAAATGTCTCTGTATAAAAACAAGGTGGGAAAACCAGTATCCATTAACAGCTATCGCTTAATCAGGACTGAAGGGGCCACTTCAGGGCCTCGAAGTCCCATAAACTCTGTATTTAAAAACAAACACGCAAACATAAAAGCCCAAATCTTCCCAAATGTTACCTTTGCAAGCCCCGTGACAGCAGTAACTTAGTGCTGTAGCAGTAAGGCAGAGCATCCGTCAGAAAGGGCTCCACGGCTGTGAAAAGAGCTAGTCAAGATAGTTTAATCCAAATAATTTTCTGTAAAATTTGGCTATTAAGGTGAATATTTCGGGGGGGGTGGGGGGGGTGTTAAATTTTTATTTTAGTAACAAATTTAAAAGTAAACAAAGCAAAGAAAATAAAAGCATTTTGACAGGAAATAGTTTAAAAATCTGAATTTAGGGGGTTTGCTTCATTTATTTGCTTGATAACCCCCTGATTCCTCCACTTATTCTCCACTTCAGGCAAAAGATTGCAGGGAAATTTTTAAAATGTTGGCTCCCTAAGAAAAATCAACTTGAATATGTTTTCTTCATCTTTGTTGTGGTTACTACTACAAAAGAATGAACAAATTCAAAACATATTTCTTCTTTCCACAGTAGGGGAAGGAGGACACCCCCACATGCATTCTGTCACAGACAGCAGCATTTAAAGGATGCTCAGGAGGTTTTTACAATTTCTTTTCTTTCTTTTCCCCTGGAGCTTCATGAAGCATCTAGAGAAGAGCCCAATGGGAGTGAATGATGCCGCAGCCACCACCAGCTCCATCCCACGGAGAGGGTGTCCAGCAGAGAAACACAAAAGCGCAACTCAGGATCCCCGGGGCCTGCTGAGCACTGCAGGATCAGTGGTAAGGAAGTTAATCTACATCGTTGTTAAAGAAATGGCACTCCCCTTATCCCTTTCTTTGTCTGGGTAGCAGCTATGCATCTATTATATATAGATCTCTTGGACCAGTCGTCTCTTCTTCCAGACCTTTCCACTGAAGCAGATCTAGCCACAGGAGGGACAACAGCCCCGTGGGGGAAAGCCTACCCTATTTTACTCTGGTCCCCAGTGGAAGTGAGGGTCCCCTGAACTCACACTCTTCTTATACATTTACTACTCTGCTTTGCTGAGAGATGCCTGTACCTCCTGTAGGGACCTGCAGTAGATGTCTGTGCGACGGACAGGCTGATAGGGTGAGTTCGTTCCTGTGACTGTCAACATGGAAAACTGGTCTCTGCATCAGCCCAGTCCCAATGAGATGGCTGTCTCTTTGAGGACTAGGTCAAATTTCTCTGGTCTGAGACAAGACGAGATGGTAAAGCTCTGCCTACAGGAGCCCATCAGTGTGGCTCAGCTGAAAAAATATCTTCATGTCTCATTAAAAAGGTATAGGTATCAAAGTCTCTGAGGTGCTATGAGTCTTCATTAACACCAGTGCATGTTCTGGGTCCAAAGCAAAAACTGTCTCCCCGTTATTCTCCCAAACCCCCATGTTTCTGGGATCTGCTGTGGCAGAAGGACCACAGAAGACGAGAGGACATCTGGAACAAGAACATACTTTAGCATCAGGAGTGCTGCTGCTGGATTCTTCTGGCCTAGAGATGGAAAAAACAGAATCATTTTCCCTTCCTTCACCATTGCAATTTTTTTGCAGTGCCCAGTGCAAGCCAAAGAGCTGTCAGTCCCTTTCTCAGTTAAACTTCCAGCTTCCAATATGACCTGACCTGTTCCCTATCCCTTTTATGCTGTAGGAAGTTCTAGTAACATGGGAGGAAATCCAACCTACCTACAGCTTTGATCTAAGCCATTTCAGAACAGGGAAAAAGCTAAAAGCATTTCTTTAGCTGGGGTGATCAAAGTGGAGACCATGGCAAAGATCCGTTCTATGCTTTGAAAAAATGTTTGGTGTAACTTAGTTGCACGTTTTTGTACTGCAACACATTATGACTTCTGGAGGTGGATTTTCCTGAGGAGGGAAGTAGGAGGTAGACATAACTCATTAATGGTCTTTACTGGAGTGATTGAACACGTGAATGGAGTTATACCAGCAGTAGGATGGCAGGCCCATGAAAAGACAACAACTTTTAGTAACCTGTAACTGAAGGAGGCAGAATGTGCTGAAACCAGGGGAAATGGCATATCAGGGTGCTGTGTAGGAGCTCGACTACCCAAGACAGGGAGGGAGATGGGATTCTGGGTGATGGGGAGTAGAGAGGCAAATAGGAGACATAGTTCAGAGGTAAGCTTGCTTTATGGACACGGGGCAGCCAGTATCTCCTGTGCAGAGAGTAAGCAGAGCCCCTCCGCATGACATGAATGATCTTTTGACAGTTAAAAAATGCATTTTTATTGTCACAGAACACCTGTGTATCAACACCTTCCTTCATCACTTGTTCAAGAAATTTAGTTTCTTATCAAGTCCTCCTTGAAATGTCTGGTGCAGGCGAGGGAGGACAGCTTGTTAAAACTCTTTTGCTGTTTAATTTATTTCAGTAGATCCTTCCCTGAAGAGCTTCTAATGAGACTGACCTTTATTAGCTAATTAGGCTCATTGAAATGGCACAATCACATTTAGTGTTTTTTCCTTCTGTGCGTATTCCAGATTAAGTTCTCGTCATTAGGCAGGTGGAAGGGGACTTGTAACCATGTGTGGAGGTCAGCAGTGCAGAGTCCACCCCACCTCCCTGCCCCAGCTTCTGAAATTGGCAGGGGAGCTGTGCCACATGCTGCCAAATAACAGTTTTGACTATGCTGTGATAGTATTGACTTAATTCTGTACCTATTTTTAGTGAATTGCATCCTTATGTATGTGCAAAACAGTTGCTATATACCAGAGACCAACCCAGAGTTTACAAATAAATTCAGCATTAACAGTGTAGTATTGCAAAACCATCCTGTTACAAGGGCAGTCCAGTCCATTAGCCTGTGCTGTGCTGTACTGTCCTGCTTGAACAACGCATGGAAAAAGCTCCGAAGATTTAACAGATATCGGAGCCTCTTCGAGTTGTCATTCTCAGTCTGGCTGCCCCGTGGGCAGGCCCCAGGTTGGTTGTGGTGGGCGCTGCTGCCAATCTTTGATGGTTCTTCCAGCAGACTCCTTCCTGAATTCATCCATCTTTGCCCATACCTGGAGATGGAAGTGGCACACGCAGCAGGGCCGCACGTAGTACTAGCAAGCTCAGAGAGTAGTAAAACCACGAGATGACCTCAGCTGTCAGTTCCTGATTTCTGCATCGCCCTCTTCCACTTTGGGAGCATCAGTGGGGTAACTATTGTACCATAGGCCTTTACAGGTCAGGAAGGCCAAGGCACAGCTGGAGCTGAACGTGGCAAGGGATGCAAGGAATAATAAGAAAGGCTTCTACAGGTATGTCAGCCAGAAAAGGAAGGTCAAAGAAAGCATACCCCCCTGATGAGCCAGACTGGCAAACTGGTAACAACAGACAAGGAGAAAGCTGAGGTACTCAACAACTTCTTTGCCTCAGTCTTCACTGGCAACCTCTCTTCCCACACCTCTCGAGTGGATGGACTGCAAGACAGGGACTGGGGGAGCAAAGTTCCTCCCACTGTAGGAGAAGATCAGGTTTGTGACCACCTGAGGAACCTGAACATACATCAGTCTATGGGACCTGACAAGATGCATCGCGGAGTCCTGAGGGAATTGGTGGATGTAGTTGCCAAGCCACTCTCCATGATATTTGAAAAGTCATGGCAGTCAGGTGAAGTCCCTGGTGAGTGGAAAAAGGGAAACATTGCACCCATTTTTAAAAAGGGTAGAAAGGAGGACCCTGGGAACTACTCACCTGTCAGCCTCACCTCTGTGCCTGGGAAGATCAATGAACAGATCCTCGTAGAAGCTATGCTAAGGCACATGGAGGACAGGGAGATGATTCAAGACAGTCGGCATGGCTTCACCAAGGGCAAGTCCTGCCTGACCAACCTAATGGCCTTCTATGATGGAGTGACTACTGTCACTCCAATGGCCCCCTAATGTGGGGCCTCTTCAGCACACGTCACCTCCTCCTCTGGCGATATTCCGAAATCTTTGCCTTCTGGCCAGTCCATGATCACTTCCAAGATTCCTAGGTGACTGGGGTTTCCTATTTGAGCCCATTGTGTGATCAGCACAACCCACTGTATCCTCTCTCTTGAGCAGAGGAATACTCACTCCTAATAGCTGAGATACTGCTTCGTACAGGTGGGGAGCAGGACATATCCTCTTTAAATCGTTGGAACTCCCGGGACAGTTTCTCAGCTAGCATGTCCGGCAGTTTCTCCACAACTGAGATGCAGGCTCATAGGGAAGAAGAGAGACTTTCTTCATATTGCCAGAGTTGACCAGCCAATTCATCCACCGTTTGTCCCTCTCCGTCTTTCCAGGTCATTACTGCCAATGAGTTGGCCCTGCCCAGTCAAAACTTTTACATACTGTAGAAGGGGATAAAGTCCCTGTAGTGCACATAAAAATATACTAGGCAAGACAGTCTGGGTTATTTCTGTCTCAGGCAAAGGTAAACTCATTCGTGGGATTGTTTTTGCCCAAGGACCTGGGTGCACTTGGTGGATAATGCAGAAGGATGGGGAATTCCAATGTGTACGTCAAGGGGATTTGATTTTGGGTGAAAATAGCCAATGAACTGAATTGTATGATGTTAAATGCTATATAATACTCTATGTCATCACTTCTGTGGTTGCTATATGCCATATCAACGCTATTACAGTAAGAATCACCCAGATTAATGAAGAATGAACTTTGATGAAACTGAGCAAAGTGCAGCAGTGATGGAACCAGAACTGGCTTCAGCATGCAGCAATCCAACACCACACATCATCTCTCCTGCCCTGAAGGACTGTTATGACAGATGGAGCCCAAAGTCATGGACTAAATGAACTCAACCGACATTTTAGAGGGATGGCCCATAGACCAAGGGAATGATATTTGTGTGTATATATCAAAAGACAGGAAAAGTGGTGGTGATTAATTGGAATGTAATGGAAAGGGTAGGACCTGGGCATGATGTAGATGGTATGGAATAAGGGGTGGATACTGTCCTGGTTTCAGCTGGGATAGAGTTAATTTTCTTCCTAGTAGCTGGTATAGTGCTGTGTTTTGGATTTAGTATGAGAATAATGTTGATAACACACTGACGTTTTAGTTGTTGCTAAGTAGTGCTTACACTAGTCAAGGACTTTTCAGCTTCCCATGCTCTGCCAGGTGCACAAGAAGCTGGGAGGGGGCACAGCCAGGACAGCTGACCCCAACTGGGCTATTCCATACCATGTCATACTCAGTATATAAACTGGGGGGAGTTGGCCCAGGGGGGCATCAATCGCTGCTCGGAGGTGGGCTGGGCATCGGTCAGCGGGTGGTGAGCAATTGCATTGTGCATCACTTGTTTTGTATATTCTTCTATCACTTTTTTTTTCTTTTCCTTTGCTGTCCTATTAAACTGTCTTTATCTCAATCTGCAGGTTTTACCTTTTTTTTTTTTCTGATTCTCTCCCCCATTCCACCAGGGGCAGGAGGGTGAGCAAGTGGCTGTGTGGTACTTAGTTGCTGACTGGGGTTAAACCACGACACAGTGGACAAGGGAAGAGCTACGGATGTTGTCTATCTGGACTTCTGTAAGGCCTTTGACAGGTTCCCCCACAACATCCTTCTCTCTAAATTGGAGAGATACGGATTTGATGGGTGGACTGTTCAGTGGATGAGGAATTGGTTGGATGGTTGCATCCAGAGGGTAGCGGTCAACAGCTCAATGTCCAGATGGAGTTCCAACAGCTCAATGTCCAGTGACAAATGACGTCCCTCAGGGGTCTGTACTGGGACCAGTACTTTTTAATATCTCCAGCAGTGACACAGGCAGTGGGATTGAGTGCACCCTCAGCAAGTTTGCAGACAACACCAAGCTGAGTGATGCAGTTGACACACCAGAAGGACGGGATGTCATCCAGAGGGACCTGGATGAGCTGGAGAAGTAGGCCTGGGTGAACCTCATGAGGTTCAACAAGGCCAAGTGCAGAGTCTTGCACCTGGGTCAGGGCAACCCCTGGTATCAATACAGGCTGGGGGATGAAGGCATTGAGAGCAGCCCTGCGGAGAAGAACTTGGGGGTACTGGTGGATGAAAAGCTGGACATGACCCAACTATGTGCGCTCGCAGCCCAGAAGGCCAACCATATCCTGGGCTGCATCAAAAAAGCACGGCCAGCAGGTCAAGGGAGGTGGTTCTGCCCCTCTACTCCGCTCTGGTGAGACCCCACCTGGAGTACTGCGTCCAGCTCTGGAGCCCTCAGCACAGGAAAGGCATGGACCTGTTGGGGCGGGTCCAGAGGAGGGCCACGAAAATGATCAGAGGGATGGAACACCTCTCCTGTGAGGAAAGGCTGAGGGAGTTGGGGTTCAGCCTGGAGAAGAGAAGGCTCCAGGGAGACCTTATTGCAGCCTTTCAGTGCTTAAAGGGGGCTTATAAGAAAGATGTGGACAAACTTTTTAGCAGGGTCTGTTGCGATAGGACAAGAGGTAATGGTTTTAAGCTAAAAGAGGGTAGATTTAGACTAGATATAAGGAAGAAAGTTTTTACAATGAAGGTGGTGAAACACTGGCACAGATTGCCCAGAGAGGTGGTAGATGCCCCGTCCCTGGAAACATTCAAGGTCAGGCTGGACGGGGCTCTGAGCAACCTGATCTAGTTGAAGATGTCCCTGCTCATTGCAGGGGGGTTGGACTAGGTGACCTTTAAAGGTCCCTTTCAACCCAAACTATTCTATGATTCTACAGGGGGCAAAAAAATTACAGCATCCATCAGACAAAACCAACTTTGCATCTACCTGCCAGTTTAGAAAAGAATTCTTACAGGATTACTCCATGCCAAGGAAAAAAGAAAAACCAAAATAAAGTTTCCTTTTGATCACCACTGAAGCCTTTTGATGCTTGTATTGTTGGTTTCTTAAGAACTTGTTGGTTTCCCAAGGACCTAGGCACGAATCAGTTTTATAATCTCAACCTTGGCACCTCTTGCTGTTGAGAAGTTTGAAGTGCGTTGCAGATACTGTCACAGAAATTTGTGGCTGAGCTCCCCCTAAGGATGAATGGGAAGTATTCCTGTGCTTAAGGCTCAGTCACAATAAATTGGTTAACACTTTAGCCATCCACCAAAGTCCTTTAAGCATGTGTTTAACTTAGAGGCATTGTAATTCTCTTGCCTTGCATACTTGATTATCTTTTTTCTACACGAGAAGGACGACTTATAACAATCAACTTTAATAGGAAAGTTTTCCAATAACGCAAAGCCATTAAAAAGAGGAAATTACAGTAATGTAAAAAAACTTAGTAAATGGCTTGTACTTAATAGTAAGTGCCTCTGCTGTAACATACACATTAAGTGAATCTTAAGGGAATTAATGTAATTCTCCAAGGTCTCAGGGGTTTTTTTTTTTGTGCAAAAGCAAACTGTGTTTCATTAACATTTTATATGTGTAGAATTTCCATACTGCTTCAATCTGTCCTTATTATCTTGTGTGCTGTGGGCTAGAGATGGTGTTGCTTCATCAGCCTACCTTCCCCCCCCCCCCCCCCCCCCCCGCTGATCTTGAGCTGCAGGACTGGCAGCATCTCCATTGAAGGGGGATGCCAGGGGAAGCCGCTGCCAGTTTGCAGCTCGTCCATTCTGCCGACATGTGGCTCCAGAACCTCTTCACCAGTCTCTCCTATTGAGGGGGTTTGATGTGTTGCTGGCAGACTTGGCATACAGCATTTTCCCACTGACAGTAAGTCAGATTTATATTTATATGTATTACTGTAGCAGAGAAATTAATATATGTAGCTCACAATCTGCTTTCTCTAGGACTTTTGCACTGTTAATATCCTCCCCCTCTCTTCTGTGTCCGCTCCTCACCTCCAGGGCAGTGTGGCAAGTGGGATAAGCATAGAGCATCTGAGACTCATATCAGCTAATGACAGGCGGCAGAAAATCCAGGGTATTCCGGTGAGATGGCTTATAGCATGTCAAATTACTGCGAGTAACCCTGGTAGTGTGCAGTTAGTGCGACAAAGTTACTAGAAGGTTTCTGTGACATTTCTTTATTAGACTGATTGCTATGATTTCCCCAGGACTAGAAGCACTTACGGAAGCCTTCCCAGTGATTTCCTTGCTTAGCAGCTCTACTTTTTGGAAAGGCAACAAAAAGCCTTGTGTTCACAGAGAGGGCTGAAAGCATCACAAGTCTGACAATAAATGCAGACCTATTCATGACACGATCCAATAACTGTAGAAACCACAAAGACGTCCAAAAAACCCTGGCAGAGTTCTCCCCCTGAGATGGGGGAACTACAGCGTTTGTCAGAGCCAGTGCCTAATGCAGGTTCTTGGCAGGGCTGAGCCATGGTGAGCAGCTTCAGAGCATTTTACTTACTGCTGGCTAAACCAGGGAATCATTTCACATTTGCATGCCCCTCCAAGGAAAGGAGAGGGATAGATTAAGGCACAGCCACCGTACCCTTGAGACCACATCCCCGTTCTGGGAGTGAGATTATTTGCTCTGAATTAAAGCAACTCAGAGACATCCTGCTGGCTCTCCCTAACGCAGCCAGGAGAGCTGGGCACTGTCACAGAGATGTCCCCACGCGCATGCCTGGTTCTGCAGGACCAGCAGCTGCCACAGCTCCATTGCAGGGACTGCTGGGTGCACAGCACTGGCTCACTCCTGACTGATGTGCCATCATGTGGGAGCCCTCAGAAATGTTTAGAACATAGGTTGTTTTTATCCTCTTTTCAGAGTTAGCATGAAATTCCTTTATACAAGCATTTGAACTCTGATATGCACTCGTAATTTACTGGCCTTCTTTGTACTTATCAGAGAAGTGGAAGACATCCTCTTATTTAATGAGTGACCTGAAAGATTTTCCTGTATGGCCAAGAAAGTTGATGGAAATGGTGCTTCCTAAAAATACAGGGACAATGGCATAGACTGTCTATCATAATTTATGCTCTACACTCAATGTAATTCAAACTGACCGCTGTAGCAAAAGAAGTCATTGCCCTGTGAGTCAATTAGATATCAATTTTCTTCATGTTCTCTTGGTAACAAACACTCTACTGTGGCTATAATAGACAAAATAAGATTATGATCTACAGTATAACTTATTACCCATTCCGCAGCTCATCTTGCTGCTGCTTATTTGTGTCACCAAAATCTTAAAGCTCTTTCCTGAATATGGTCACTCAGTGTAACTTCTTAATAAAGATACCAGATGGCCGTTAGAGATGCCATTCACCACAGTTCAGGGGTGCAACACATCTTTTTACTACTAGGAAGTGCCCTGTTTACACTGAATTTTCCTGAGCAATGTTGGCAATGATGGTCACTGCTGATTTCTTAAATGTAAGCTAGGTCATCCACAGTGTCGTCCCATTGACTTCATTGCTTCAGTGGAGCTCCCTGTAGGAACAAAGGATGATTCCCTATGAACCTATGCATTATCAGCGGGTGTTTCTCCTGCATGGAAAAGTCTCTGTGAGGATCTTCTGTGATCCACAACTACCAGATTATTGCTAAATATTGCCTGGGTAAGGAGGAGGTGGAGCAGAGAATCAGGTTAAAGGACACTTGTAAGAAGAACTGACAGGACTTCTGTTGGGATTTGCATTGCTCGTGTTGTTACTGCAGTAGCTCCCACTCGAAGGTATGTAGATTTTGGAGGTGATAGCCTTTATTCTTGCTCCCTTCCTCATTGCTCCTTCACAAAGTCTGTTTGCACTGAGCCTCAAAATAGATATAGCTGCTGACTGCAGGGTGTCAGCAGAGCTTTTGCTGCTCCTTGTAGACAGAGCAAGATGTGCATGTGGCTCCATCTGAACATAGATCCCGGGACACAATGCAAACTGAGCTCTGCAGAGATCTTAAACTTCACACTAGCATTCCTCTTCCCAACCTTTCTGTTTTACTCTCATCTCTTTTGTATAATTATTTCTTTGCTTTTTCATCTAGTTTATTTTATATGAGTGTTACTGATTTTGTTGTGATCTTAACTACTCTGAGGCTTTGGACTTCATGGACTTCAGTTAGTACTTCAGCTTAGTGTATTTGCTATCTTTTATATTTATAATCTTTCTGGATCCATTCTAAAAACTGTATTCCAATGGTATGTGTTGAAGGGGTGGTGGAGGGTGAATACCAGAGATTCTACATCAAACAATTGCAGTATTTGCCCACTGTTTGGATAAAAGCTGTAGAAAGCCCCAGGGATTTGTTCTGAGAATTGTGAGCAGCCATTTCCAAGACATAGTCATATGGGTTTGACCTGCCTGAAATTTTTTTCAAACTCATTTGAAATCTGGACTGGTTTTGAGATCAAACTATAAATGAGCCACTCAATAGTTAAGTCAAGTGTTGGAAGAGCACTTCAGCAATCTGAGGCAAAATACGGAGCTTTGAACTAGCTAATAAAACCTATGATGCCATTGGGTTTTGTCACTGTAGTAATGATGTAGGCTCTCTATGCAAGGAGGTCTGGGCTCCCTTGGGGGTCAAGATCTAGGTCTTGAATTTTGGTTCCACCTAGAGGAAAACCTGAAATTCTCCATCCTGACATGTCACGTTAGCATCAGGCACGTAATTTCCAAGGTCTGATATTGTCTAATCAGGGTGATTTAGTATTTGCTACCTACCTGCAGTATTTGGCTACAATTCCAGTTGCCCTGTCTCATGCAAAGAAAACAACTTGGCCCCGGGGCAGAGGATGTGGGTGGCAGGACAGGCTGGTGTGCAGCATCACCATGGGGCCACCCTTTCGCTGCAGGACAGCTGGGCCACCACGGTCCTTTTTGGCAGCACCTCAGGGAGCAATGTCGGCACCAGGGCTGACTGTGCAGCAACTCCGTGCCGGCAGGCTGGAGCTGCCTGCCAGCACGTGGCTGAGATGGAAAAAGTTCCCTTTGTCCTTTGTCATCTTTTCCACCCTGCAAAGGAAATCTGGCCCTAAAAGGCAAGGGCATTTGATGTGCCAGCGGTGGCAGCAGAACTGAAAGCTGGACAGGACCCCTGGGATAGGCTAGAGAAGATAAGCTGTCTCTTGTCAGACATATAAAGGGGCATTAAACTCCCTTCTTCATCCCATTTGCCACCACCAGCTGGGATAACACAGAAACAAAACTAAAAAAGGACTGTGAATCATTTTAATTAGGGCACTAATGCTTAATGAAAGTGTAATGCAGAATAAATTATCTTTAGGTCACCTCTTAGGAGAGCTCACAGGTGTTCCCTGAACTGGAAAAGGATGGCTGGACCTTTTTTCCCTCCATACGCTGCTTAGCCCTGCAGTCCCAAAGGGCACTTATCTTCTCCCAGCTCCCTGTGAGCAGGCTCTGCCCTCTTTCCAGCACTGGCAATAGCAGTGGCAGCTCTTAAATGTCAGCAATGAGTTCAGCAGGGGGGTGCAGGGAACCAGGTTGAGGGCAGCACATGCCTGCTCTGTCCATCTCTGCCCTGCTATTTCATCCTACGTGTTGCCTTGCTCTCAGATAGTGGCTTCTTATGTCTGCAGTGAACTTGCTTCAGAACGGACCCCACCAGCTTCATCCCTCCAGCCAGCATGGCCTTCAGCTTTACGGAGTTCTCCCATGATGGTTTTGCTATTCAGATAATTCTCTGAAGGGAGAGCCATCACTTTGCAAATTCACCTTTCTCCCTTGTCTTCTTTTACTCTGTGTGTGCATACACATATATATGTGTTTCTCTCTGTATATACACACACACGTATACCTATGCATATATGTGTATTTGCACTCTTCAAGGGCCGCCGAGGGCAGCAGCAGCAGTTTACCACTGTTTCAGCTGGAGCTTCCCACAGGCCAGTAAGTCCTAGTTGTGTTTGTTCCTTTTGTTGATGAAGAACCACAGGCTTTGCTGGCTACGGACGCTGTTTATATCACACCGATTTGAGCAAGGGTGAAAAAAACCCACAACATTTTCCTAGTCTTCACCAATGAGGATTAATGTGCTCTGGTAAAATGATGGGGAAAGCTGGAACGCTAAACAATACTAAAGAACACTAAATTCATGAATAAATATTTAAAAATGGATGGTGAAATAGACGTTTTTCTCAGAAGAAAAACAAATCTTTGCAGCAAAGGGTAGAAGGGAGGAGAAGGAAGGAGGAGGAAAGAATGCATTTTTATTCTGCGTAATTTGGGACCTTTGAAAGAGGACAGTATTTCCTATTGTGATGGGTGGACACTCACTGATAACGACCTCAGTGCTTTAATTAACTGTGCTGAAAGTCCCTTCCATTATTTAGATCTCGGGTTGTGTATGCATTTTTTTGTCTCTGCTTTAATGCCCAAAGAGAAATGCCAGACTCTGTGTGATCAGTCAGTTTGCTGAATCTCATTCCACACTTATGACTGTAGGGATGTGTTTTAGGTAAATGGAGAACAGATTTTGTACTCTTCAAAAATGCCCTCTGTTAGTTCCCGTGTCTTGGCCAAAGGTGTTTAAGTTGATGATGCAGACAAATCATCTTATGGCTGTCCTGGCTTTACAGGACAGACAGAAGGAGAAAGAGACAGGAGCGTGTTTTATCCAGTAGCATACCATTTTACTTGAAATATACACAACTCTAGAAGGTTTGTTGAGTATAAACGTGACATGTTGTTCCCAGTTAGCATGTCTGTATGCATTTGTTCTTGGCTTGGTGTCACTCACTTGAACTCCATACACAAATGCGTTGACTCTTCTTTGTCATGTAATCTTTATATTTGCTTACACTTATGGAAAATAGGTTTTGAGCACATGCATACCTACTCAGAGTTTTCCACTCACTGGAGATGGAGGTCGTGTTATGCACTTATTTTGAACTCTCTTTGCCAAGACAAATGTCAGCATAACACGAAAGATGATGGAGAATCAGATAGTAAAACCTTTTTGCATTAAACAGCCTCTGTTAAGCCATTTTATTACCCTGTCACCCATACACAACACACCCCGCAGCTGAACCATGTGATCTGCTTGCTATCCTTAGAATTGGTATGATTTTCCCCCACATGCTTTTAGCTTCATAGATCAGTCAACCCTTACCATCAGCACCTCACCTCGTGAGACCTACCTATGCTTTGTGACAGACACGCCATTTTTACCAAAAGGGTCGGTGTTTCTTCCAGATCACTGTACACGCTTATATGTACGCACTCCAAAACCACGCTTCCCTTTTGCCAGCAAATGGCAAAATAACTTTGATCATGTTGGCACAGAGGGTTGTGACCTGCCCAAGAATTTATCTTCTGTGTTGTCAATACGACACGAAATTCAAGTCCTAAAATTTTGCTATTTCACTTATCATTTTAAATAAAACGTCAAGTTGACAGTAGCATTGTCATTTCAGGAATGTAGGGTCTACTTTTTTCATTCCCAAGTGCCGTTACACATCCCTCTCTGAATGTGATATTTTTGTGTCATCTGAAAACATGTTTCTTCAGTAATTTGCTATGGATCTTTAAACTTGACTGTATCTGATGAAGGCAAATGACAGGATAACTGTGCCAAATTTCCATTATTTGCTATTTTCTGAGCTACTAATTATAAAATCATAGACAGGAGGAGGGTGAGCTTGGAGGACACCAGGTGCATTTGGAGACCTCCAAGGCTACTGCTGGGATCAAGGAATTAAAACCTGGCGTGTTGTCAAAGAAGATGAAAACACCTGCAGGCCTTCAGAAAGGAGAAGGATGTGGGAGGTAAGTGACTATTTTGAAATGGGGTGGCAGTGCTGACTGTTCTGGGAGAGACCAGGAGGGTTTGACAGCAAAATGGGCAAAACTGCATTCAACAGAGAGTGCTCTGATTCAATGGAGAGTGCTCTGCCTTAGCAAATGTTTGCACCAGGAAGGAAAAAAAGATGTTTCTCCACAAATTTGGACTAAACCGAGCTTCCCTTTCTAAGCCTGTGCTAGTCACACACAGAAACCATCTCCAGTACTTCATAACACTGCACGCTGCCCATGGGGAACACCTCTGGTTTGCCTCACACGTTCAGTTCAACTTAAATAATTTGTTGAGTGAACAGACGGCTGGGGCCCCGTATTGCTCTGAGTAATATGTTGCTGGGCTTAGTGCAGATGAGGGTTGTGTCCTGGGACTTCTTGGTGGATGACGAGGAATTTTCCCCTGCGTATTTGGTTTTTCTTTTGCACAGCAGCACAGGACTAGCAGTGCAGACATGAGCCCCAGGTTGTTTCAGCTTAAGACCATGAATACCCAGTGCATGCCCCTATTTTATACGCAGCTCCAGGGAGGCAGTCAGGTAATCTGAGGCTCTTAGTGAATATACAGTAAGGAGATAATCTTCCTCCTGCAGCTCTTTAGCTTTCATACAAGAGGATGTCTTGCAGAGGGATGACAATCTGATAGTAACCCTTCATCCGAAGGGAGTGACGGAGAGAATCGTGATCTGCACAGTGTGAGTTGTGGCTGTTAATTACCAGAGCAGGTGAGATGACAATCTTGTAGCCTCATTGCACCTGGTGTCCTCTTATCTGGTCTGTCTTCCTGTAGCTGCCAGTGGTATTTCTTCAGCTTGGTTTCAAGGAAGTACACTGTGCAATGTGACTAAGATAGTGCAATTACTCCCATTACTAATGCATATGCATAATTAAATCCAGAGGGCTGATTTGCTGCTTTGCAAGCTTTTTATCATCCAAGGGGAAAAATGGGATTCCCAGGCAAAGTTCACTTGCAAAGTAGAGGCCAAGTCATGCAAAGAACTTGATTTTAGTGTTTCAGTGCTTAGTTCTTAGGTGCCCTTATGCCCAGTGTAATGAACAGCCTGGCTAAGTGGATATTTAGGTGCCTAATTAGAGCTACAAAAGCTGCCGTGCAAAGTCAGAGACTCTCTGAGATGGTCAGCAGCAAATGCCAAGAGAGGAGCAGGAGCCACGTGTTTAATTTTGAATGATGGGGGGCACCTCCCTTCATTCATGCTGCTCATCCAAGGCATCGATTACCTAGGTGGCTGGCCCAGCTGTTATTCATAATATTCACCGGGTAAGTGAACTCCTCCTTCTGCAAGATTTAGACTACGGATTTGCTGGTACGTCCAGGCATGACAGAAACACACTACAACCAGCTCTTCAGAAATACTTTGCCCCTCTTTCTTCCCCCCACTTCCTTATTATAGCAGTGGCAGTTTATACCACTCCACCATCCCCTTCCTGCAGCTATGGTCTGTGCTAGCTTTGGGTTGTCAAAATTCCTGTGGGATCCCAGTTAGATACAGCTGCTAGAAGAGGAACGCCTTATCTGTGAATCCCTGTAGGACTGAAATATTGAGTTATTCAGTGCTGTCAGGACTTGAGTATATTTGGGCAGGCCCAGAGGCAGAAATTTAAGCAACCAGAGAGCTTTACTGATGGGATCTTAGGTGTCACGGGGATTCAGCGAGCTCCAAAGTTAGGCAACAGCTGAAAAGGGGGCTCTGAGGATTTGCATTTTGAATGAAGGAAAAATCTCTCTGTAGATTTAGCCTGCCTAACTATGCAGGATGGGAGGCAATGGGGAGCCAGCATTATATTATATTAATTGTCTGAGCAAAGTGAAGCCTAAAATTCCCCTCAGTGCTCTTCTTCTGTCTGTCAGAGTTCTTGTTCAATAGCTGAAGACTGTTTAATTTAGAAATGCATGGGACAAAGTCCTCTCAGATGCACTGTGGGTAGCATTCCTCCGCTGGACCTCAGAGAACTGACTGATGGAAGTGAACAGTCCTTCCCATCATGACCCTCTATGACTCTGGGTCTGGATACAAGGTAAGCACTACATGTAGTTGAAATACATAAATCTGCTGCAGATTGATTCCACTTCACAGAAACTTAGCTGCTTTCCTTTATTCCTGTGTCTTTCAATGTAATTGTGTTATTGAACTGGGAGCATTTCTGGCACCAAAAGACTTTAAGGGCTAATATAAAGATGGAGTATGAAAGTCTGGATTCCTGCAGGAGATAACTGTTGAATATAGTGCTACACTGGAAACAGAGAATGGTGGGAAGAGCAACCAATGGTCTTTGGAGGATGGCAAAAAACCTATATGTGAAAGACTCATTTTTATGATGCATTTGGAGGACTCCCAGTTGGCTGAGGTCCAAAATTTAGATTTTAGTAAATTTTTTATGAAAAGGGGGCTAAAGCAGATAAAATACCTGTTAGTTGCCGTTACAGACACCCATGATCAGGGCTGGCTCAAGGTGTCACAGTGATTTGGACAAGGCTCGGCTTTGCTGTGTTAGAGGAATAACGTATCCAGCTGATTTATCTGGCAGAGGTGCAAAGATGGGCAGAGCAGGATGAGCGGCCAGAGGGGTCAAAGGGAGCTTGTTTGGTCTTGGTGTCCTGCTGCCTGGGGTGGTCCTGCCACTGGACCGGCACCCTCCGGCTGCTGTGAGCCTTGAGGATCTCTCCCTCATGCATGTATGTTGCCCTGGGCAAATGCCCGACTTGACCTTCATCTAAGGTCAGTCTTTGGGACCTCTGACCGCTTGTTGCCCAGCTGAGCTGTTTCACACACCAGATTTTTGGAGAGGAACTGCTTCTGTTAATCAGGTCTTGCCTACGCACTGATGTTGGGAATCTAAAAACAGAAGGGCCCACCTTCACATTTAAGACAAAATATTTCTCCATCACATTTGCCAGCAGGGATAAGGAAGCCAGCGATGGTGGAAACCTAGCCAGCAGGTTTCACTACCCACACTGACAGCAGTGTCGTAATAGGCTGATACTAACAGGGACCAGCAACCCTCTTCTATACAAACACTCACACAGTTTCCATTTCAGTCCTTAAAGGTGAGGTCTCTGTGACTGAGGATTTTTACCTTGTCATTACTGTGCTTGGCACACCGTACACATTTGTATTGAAGATCTGCAGTTCTTCATGTTGCTTTTTTTGTAGTTACGAAGTGTCAGAGGTCACTGTGCCCAAGTGGCGATGCTCTTCCAAGTTGGAAACTAAGAAAACTAGGACAATGACCCTCTAGCATGCTGCTAGTAATGAACCGCATTTGAGAAATGTCAAGTCTTTTCTAATGGACTGAACATAATTCTCATAACAGCCTTTTGATTCTGGCATTTATTATCCTTATCTGAAGGTGGCTGGGGTTGGTGAAGCACAGAGACCATAGTCCATGCCTCCAAGATGAGGTTGGTGCTGGAAGGACATCACAGGTGATGCTCAGTGTGGTGGGCCCTTGCTATGGAACACCAAAAGAGGGGCCTCTAATTGTCAGAAATGGGAAATAATGGCTGAAGATTATCAGAGCAGGTGGAAGCAACATAAATAGATCAGGAAAAGCCTGGAGGCTGAGGGAAGACTGAAGACTGAACACAGATCCCTTCCTGATAGCTTTTGATTGAAATCTTTCACCTGAAAGATTTCTGGGGTTTAACTCTCTTCCATGGAGTAAGCCAAAACTAATGCCCAGAAAGAGCATGCAACCAAAACCAAACTTTTGGGGTTTGCTTTCCTAGGTAAAAAAAATAATTCTTGTATCCTTCCATCTACATCAATCAGTAGTTAGATTTTTTTTTTTCTTTTCAGAAACAGTGTTATTAATCTGCATATTCCAGAAATTTGATTGAAAAAGCTTAAGCATAAAGAAATGGAAAATACTATGTGCTATCTACTTGGCTTCAGCAGGTACAGCATCTGCTTTAATTAATAATGATGTATCTCTGCAGATCAAGAATAAAAATACAATCCCCGCTATCAATCCTTACATTAAATTTTCAAATCATCCATTCAATATTAACTAAATATAGCTACAGTGAAATAAAGAAGAAGCATTTGTTTGTTTATACTCCCTCAGCTATGCAGGACATTATTCTGTGTGTTACATCAAAGATTTCCTTTCAAATTCACCTGATTTGAAAGGCAGAGTTTCTCCTGACTATGCAAGTCAGCAGAGAAAGTGGCTGTATTTTATCAAATTCAGCTGCACTTTTCTTGCTGAAACACATTCAAAAGCCAACAGATCTATTTTTGTGATTCATTGCAGTCCATTCTGCTGCTGTTCAGTTGAAGGAAGCTATTTTTGTAATTATTCAGTAGCAAATTTATCAATTTAGTTAGTAGTGAAAAAGTTCCAGACATCTTTCTGATGACGGTTGATATATGGATCCAGAAGAAAACTGTTCCTCTACAAAAGGAAGTGAGCTGGCCTGGGAGAGGCTTGCACACAGCTCTGAACTAGCGTCACAAAAAAAGAAAAGCTCTGCTTTGAAGCAAGAGAAGGACAAAGACTGTCTCTTCCATATGTTGAGGCTTTTGCATGTAAGTTATTGGGTATTGCATTAATCAACCTATTGTATTTATTATGAGAGAGGTCTTGAAAAGGGTCTCAAAGTATTCGTCTGATAGTTTTAGCCAGTTCAAAGAAAAAAATTGGGGCAAGGCTAAAAAATGTCTAAGAGTATCCCTTCTGGCTGTTTGAGGGACATGAAACTTTTCATTTTTTTAAAACATAGGAAATTTGCCTCTCATCAAATTTAACTATGGTGGCCATTAGAGCAAAACCTAACCAGCATCCTCATGACTGGTCTGTGACTCCATCTCCCTTGTGGGCTGAACAACAATGTCCCCCTTCCAGGAAGGAGTACGCCAGTTACCACATCAGTTCTCAAGCCCAAGAGCAAGCAACTAGTTGTCATTGTATTTAGCAAATAAGAAACCTTCTTTCTAGAGCTGTTAAACTGGAGAACAGGGGAGAAAATACGTGGATGGGTTCACCTTTTGAGACAATGTGATCTACAGTGCTCCAGGCGTCCCAGTGATCAAGGATAGCTGTGCCCTCCAATCCTCTCCACACCCCGCAGGCTAGAGCCCTGTCAGGACTTCCACGGGTAAGGGAATACAGCTGAGGAGATTGCCCTAAGGATGGTGATAACTGGGCCCTGCTGGGACGGTGGCTTTGCTCTGGAATGGGACAGGGCAGGGCGCAGAGGTGGGGCTGCAGCCTGGGGTACACTGGCAGCACTGGATGGCCGTGTTACACAAGTTCAACCAGGTTTTCCTTCCAGGTTTTCCAGGCTTGGGAATAAAGACAAAGCATGCCATGCCTGTGACTGGAAATGCGTGTTTTTCAGAGGCGGCATCTGTAAGTCCTATTGTGATGTACTTGTTGCTCTTCTGACCAGATTCCCTTCATTTCCTTCTCCCATCCTGTCTTTTCTTTGGGGACTACTTTCCCATGCTTTCTTTCCTCCCCGCTCTCTTTCATCTTTCCTTAGCGTGTACTAGAGTGTTTCCCATGCCTCTTCTGGGCATGGAAAGGTCACAGAGCTAATCAGCAAGCCTCGCTGCTGCAAAAGCAATATCTAAAACCCCAACAACCATAAACGCAACAAAAACAATCTCCCCTCCTTCTTCCAGTTCTTTAGCTTTAGGCAGAAAGACCAGGAGGGGGAGAGTGCACTGGCACCAGCCTAGTATATGTGCATTTAACATTAAGCGTGCTAGAACCAAATATACTGCAGGGAAAATATAGAATTTGTGCAGCTGACAGTTTACTCCTGTTACAGAGTTTGCCTGTCACTGGTAATGGCACAGAGTAGCGATTCCTGGAATGATAATAGGCCAGAGCAACGTGCGTGTAACCCCAGTGCCGATACACACACCAGCACTGTCACTCCAGAGACGTGTGGAACATACCTCTGGCAGGGAGATGGTAAGGCAGTAAAAGCAGCTGAATAGGTATCATTGTGGCTTTGTTCCACCCGCTTGGATCCTGAGCTGGGATTTGTCTTCTGCTTTTCATCTCACTTCTCGTTGTAATACCAGGGTCACACTTTCATACAGCAAATATAATTACAGTGCAGTTACACTGTGTGACTCTGTTTCATGATACCTATAATTACCATTCATTCCTGTAGCTAGGAGGTTAGTTAATTCAGTGAACGAATTACTTATCAGTCTACTTTCTGAGTTACTATCATCTCACATTTTAATTGCAATGGTACTTTTTGCACATACATCTGAGGGTTCACTGTATGACAGTCATTTGTGTTTTGTTAAGCTTATGATTGAGTTCAGCCTGTTTACAAGTATATGGTATTTGTTTGTGCGGCAGTAGTATGTCAGGTCAATTTAAAAAGTTAAATCAATATCCAGACTGGTAATGCACGCCTATCAGTCCTACCTGAAATCCGTGCCCTGCTGAAACATGTGTGTACCCCAAAGAGTTTAAGAAGGGCAGTGGGGTTGACTCTTGTTTTTACAAGCCTCCTGGTTTTATGTGTGCTGCTTTAGACGTGATCCAGAGCTGTCTACATTTCAAATGATTGGCAAGGCTCACAACTCATGGCAAATCCTTGGGATCAGGAGAAAAGTCATGAAGGGCATGTTTGCCCTCCTTCCCGCCCCTTCTGCAGAGCTGCGGGTATCCTTCTGCCGGGTTCAGCAGGGCTTGGCTTCCACTCGGGGATTATGGCTTTGCATTCCCAATGGTGACATTAGTTTGATGTAACTTTTTTTGTTTTAAATAAAAAGGTTTTGCCCACTTTAGTAGCTGACGAGGATCAGTCACACTTCAAAGGGTTCGCAGGCTGAAGTCCTGCAGCCATTTGATATTAGAAGGTGGCAGGAGGCAGCTCCCTGCTTCCTTCCTTCCCCTCCTCTCCTGCCTTTGTTCTTTATCCCCAGATAAAGTTGCTGGCTGCAACCAGCAGCAGCAGCTCAGCCAGCAGTGAAGGTCTGCCATACATTGCTGAAGAGGTTCCCCAGCCAGCCTGGAGCCACTGCAGCATGGCCGTGCCAATGAGGCTCTTCCTCTATGCTTTTCATCTGCTTGACTACCTTCCCCCATGCCAGGACCTCCTTCCAAAGCCCAGTGCACCTCACTCTCCCCTTTGCTATTCGTTCTTCTCTCCCCTTACCCCCACTCCCCTGTTGCTCCCCCCAGCATCCTGAGCTGGGTGTCCAGCACAGATCAGAAGGAGAGGTGGCCGTGCACAGCTCCTGCACAGCTGGCATGGGACCACAGAGCTGGCAGAAGTCAGTTGCACCTATTCTGCCTCAGACCTCTCCATTCCTTCTCCCTCAAATGCCTATAAATGCTTTATTGATTTTTCAGGCAAAGAAAAAACAAAACAAAAATAAGGAGAAAAAGGTATAGGAGCCAAATAGAAAGCCATAGAAAGACAGCAAAATAGTTCTTTCCAGCTTTTATTCCTACTCTCCCTCTTTTGATACTTCCCCCTTCTCCTTGTCTCTCTGTTTCTGTAATTTTCCCTTCTGTAATTTCCCCCCCCCCCCCATCCTTCCCTCTTGTAATTTTCTTTTCCTACTTCCCAATCTTCCGTTCATCTATCGATGCTCTTCTTTATAACCTAGTATTTTTCTCCTGGGGAATTAGATTTCAAACCCAGAGACAAACTGCCTCTGCACACTGGAGGAAATTGTCACTTGGTTTATATTTCTTTGTGGGTCTGTGACTGTAGGATTTTCAGAGGATCTTGGAGTACAGAGGGATTCACACCTCTTTAAAAAGCTTGGGAACTCATCCTCTAAATCTCCAGGACCCTGTCTGAAACCTTGAGATGGCAGGTGCTGTGAAAGGACCAGGGGAACACAAACCACTTCAGTCTGTCATGCCAAAGGGCCTGGCTTCAAGTCTTGCCCTTCTGCTTGGTGAGTACCAGCTGCTGGAAGGGCAGGTTGCCCTGGGGAGGAGGGAGGAGGAAGGGGGCAGAGATGGAAGCTGTGCCTTAGCCAGCTTGTAAACTGTCTTTGTACGTGTACGAAAATTAAGATAATTAAATCTCTTTTAATAAGAGGCCGTTTGTGTGCTTTTGCTGTTTATATGTATCTAGAAGGAAATTGCAGGCAAGCGCCTGCCAAGTATACCCCTAGAAATATTTTTGAAACTGTCATCCACAGGCATTGAATACCAGAGGCTGTTTAATCTCTCTCCCACTCTCTTTCTCTCTCCAAGCCCCCACCTCCCACTCTCTGGCCTGCTTTTTGTAGGTAAAAGAGTTTGGCTTTTTATTGCAGTGTAAAGAATTAGTATATCACTATACTGGTCCCATTTGGTGCCACCACTAGTCCAGCTGACCTTTGGATCTCCAGTACTGTGAGACAGATGGATTTTTGGAATGGATATGCTTGTCTATAGCCATCAACTACCTTATTCATGATTTGCATTCAAGTGGCCATTATGAGTGACCTGGGGAAATGAAATCCAGAAGGAAACCTAGAGAGCAATGCATAAGGAAACTGAGTCAGGTTCATGGCACAAACTTACCTAAAAATCTGTTGAAACTGTCCAAACTGATCCCTGTACATCCATGTCCTGCAGCTTGTGGAGGAGCCTCTGTTCATTGTTACCAAGAATAGAAAACTTGAAATCACTCAGACCTCTTGATGTTCACCACAGTGAAAACAACTGGAAATTACAATACTTAACTGTCAAACTATGGGGAAAAGCAAAGGTGGCACCTTGGAAAGCAAACACAGCTGTCTCCAATAAGCACTGACCACTCAGTTATATACCTCAAAACCACAACTTAGAGCGTATTACTTATATTTGAAGATAGTGAAAACATGAAGCATGACCCTAACGTGGAAGCAGGCATAGATCAATTCATTGCAATGCTAGACTATGGAAACAGAGGATCTGGCCTGCAATGTTGGTATTGTCATATGTAACCAGGAAATCTTAACAGAGAAACAAATATTAGCATAGGTAGAGCATTTTCTGACATCACAGTGTGCATAGTGACTTCAGTTTAAGAAAAAAACAAAAGGCAGCTCTATGTGCACTCTTCCTTGTACATTTGCATCTCTTACTCAGGACAGACACTCCAAGATCTACTGATTTTTTTCCTACATCTTTTCTGTGATCCAGTGTGTGAATTGTTACTATTAGTAATTTGGATTCATGGAGATAACAGGATCCCCAAACACAGAGCCAGAACTGCCGCGCTTTACGCCATCTATGAAGCCTAAAGTGCAGTGTACAGTTAAAAGCACAATCCATCTGTACTTTGGAGTCACGAGGATTTTTCCATGGAATAAAGTGGATATACCAAGTCAGACTGAATGGGGTGAAAACTACTTACAGAAGAGATTGACTCAGACATCCCTACTTATGATTGTGTTATTTTAAATACTTCAGCAAAGACTTGAATCATTTCTTATTCTATCTGAATTAATTTGTCCATCTTTCATTCTTTCTTTATTAAATTACAATTCACATATTGGCAACTTCTGAATTTCTAGGTGAGCCTAATAGCTGCGAATCTTGGGTTCATAATTGTTTACAATGCACAGAGGCAAAAAAATCAAGTTAATGGTCTTTCTGAGGAACTGACTAATTTGCTTTCATAAGTAGATATATAAACATTAATTATGTTCTGAAGAGCTTCAGCTGTTAAAACGAAGTTAGGAGGAAATACAGGACTGTCTAAATTATCAGTTCTGATTTTAACAGGGATGGCCAAAACCACTGGTGACCCCGGTGCTTCCATCTGCACACAGTGCTGTCTGGCACCAAGCTCACCTTGCATAAGGTTGACATTTTAAAAGTTGCCCACCACACTCCTTACAAAGCTCTGTCACCAGGCTATGGAGACTTTGGTCAGTGACACCTACTTTTTTCTCTACAGTTCAAGTTTTTGAGAGAAGTTATCTACAATATTGTGGTTCAATATTTTATCTGATAGAGCAGTTTTATTACTATTACTAAGCATTTACTGAGTGCTTGCATCGTGACTGAAGCAGTCCCTGAAGAGGACAACACAGTGTGTTACCTACATGCGTCTGCATCGGAGGTTGCAGATACTGGGTTTGGAGGGGTGTTACACTAGGTGTACCTGCTCTGCCTGGGAAGTGCCTGGTTTCACGGGGACAAGGTGCTGTGAGCAGGATGAGACCTTGCAGCTCTGACAAGTAGCAACAGCCAAGGGCAAAGACATTTCCCTGGAGCACTGATTTTTTACATGTTTGCACAAATCAAAATTAGTAGTTAACAGCCATAACAATTGCCTGTACTTCTGTCTTCCTTGACAGATGAGTGAAAATCAAACCAACCCAGTCCTCAAGTCACTGCTCCGTATGTTTTGAGTAAATTAAAAAGGTGCAGTTATTTCCTGTTGGGGTTAATGAGCCTTTCATTTGGGCAAGGTGGTGCATATCAGGACAGTCATCAACCTGTATTTCCTCGCCCAGCTGCTATACCCTGCTGCAGCTGAGTGCCACAGTTCCCTCTCAGCTGCTGCTGCTGCTGCATTTCTTTGGGCCATGGAGCTGATCTCTGCTTTGACTGAAGCTGTGTTAAGATGCTCAATTTTTAATCAGGTCATTTTATAGCATTCCTGGTTGCTTACATTATTTCTCTTGCTCTGTGTTTTATAGTACATTCTTGCACCCCAAGAAGATGGAAATATATTCAGGACGAATGATGTCTGCCAGATAAGAATACAGCCATTTCTCATCCTTAGTTTACTATGACAACGTACTGTTGATACATCTCCTTTAGCAAGCAAAAAAGCAATTTTAGTTTCTTTCAGCTCAAAGTTTCGCAAAATGTCACAGCGGTGCTGAGTCTAGAGCAAGAATAAGACTGATGGCAGGTTCCCAGTCTCCCTGCTGGATGGGAGTATGGTGAGACAGCTTTTGCAAGCTCCTATAAGAAACCTGAACCTTGGCAAAAAATCATCCAGTCTTTTAGGTCCTCCTGCTCTCCCCAAGACCCTATTTTACAAAATGTTGTCAAAGAATGAGCAGAACAATAATACATGTGTATTCCGGTTTTTATCTCCTCTAGTAGAGTGGTAAGAAAGATGCTCAGAGACTTAACATCTAATACATGGTATGTTTAATTAACCTCCAAATAAATCCAAAGGAAAGATAACTGGCTCTGTCCCTATAAGTAAAAAAGCGTATTAGAAAATGGATCATTATTTCTGATGGTTTTATATTTACCCTTTTTGGAGGGGATTGGGGGGCCCTGAGAGGAAAACAGGGATAGGGTTTTCTTCTCCCCAGCTATTTGAAGTACTAAAGAAATATTCCCACCCGTTATGGAAGAAAAGTGTGAAAAGTTCTTTTAAAAACGTATTTCCCCACAAGTCTAGCACAGTATGGAATACTAAAGTTTCGTCCTAAGACACATCTTTCTGTGATATTACAAACCAGAACACTCACCTAATCATATCAAGGAGAGAAAACTTATTTTCCTGTTGAGATATAAAGCAGGGAATTAGTCTCAGAAATAGTTAATTACAGCTTTTCTGGAGTGGTTGCATTCCCCCATCCCCAAAACAGTTAATAGGGAGACTGCCAGTGTATTTCTGCAATTAACAATCAGTTAAACCCCTTCCCTTTAGACAGGAAGAGCCCCGTGCTGGTTTGCAGTATTCAGGCCGCCGAGATTCGGTTTCTGTAGTGGACGCAGGCTCGTACCACCAGCCACAAACACGCACATTGCATTTTGGCAGGCAGAGCTGCTGATGTTCCCCATTAGGTTAGGAAATGTGGGGGGTTTGCCAGTTTCTGCAAGGTAAGTGCTGTTTTGGCCAATGTCCCAGGGATGTGGCATCTCTGGAGGAGCTGCAGCACAGCAAGGAGGTGACGTGGCACTGCTGCTCCCGGCTCTGAAGTCCCTTTTCCTTGTGCCCCGTCTTAGCTGCTCCTGGGCTTCTTCCCATACCTGATAAGAAAAACTCCCGCTGGGGCCGGGAAGCCATGAGTTGGGAACCAGAGAGAAAATCATGTTCTGAAAGAGTTTTGGAATATGAACTAGCAGAAAATATACAGCCACTGCTCCTGGGAGAGCAAAGAATAGCAAATACAGCTGCCTCTGGAAAAATACCTCATCTTCTCCCAGGATGCAGCCCTCAGTTCTGGCTACCCATCAGAAAAAAATCCATGAAACACAGAACGGCCTCAAAACAGGTAATAAAATAATTTGGAGAATGGCAAGATTTCCACATGAGAACAGATGGAGAAGGTGAAGCCCGCATATTTTACTGAGAAGATGAGTTACAGTGTATATGGTTTGCACAATGCTAAGTAATACAGAGAAAGTACCTGCGGGTCCTGTGCAAGCTTCCTGAGTGCAGTAAGAGGCGAGTGCGGAAGGAAAAGGGAGGACAACAAATGAAAAAAAAGAGAGAAGGGGGTACTTTTATCCATTTCATAACTAACCTACGGAAATCCTTGCCATGAAATGTTCTTCAGGAGGTTTATGGAATTCAAGACCAGCAATCACTTACACAGTCCCAGTTGCTTTCCTTGGGGCAGTTAAGTAACTGCATGACCACAAATGATGCTGTGACAAGCAAGATTGTATCAGGATCCATCCTTCTTGAAAGCCTTGGAAAGTGTTATTAAAGAGTGTGTTGGGTGATGTGAAGACTGCTGAAAGATTTTCCCTTCCCTTATTCACAGGATGCCAAGAGTTTGGGAGGCTTCAGGTCCCGATTCCAACTTAGCTGTGACAACACATAGGAGGTTTGGGTTTTTTTCTAATTATTAATTTCTTGCTTTAGGGTATGCTTCAGTGAGCAGCTTTCTGCAGACAGAGACAGGAGAGGAGGATCAGCTTGGCAGATGCTGCCTGTGGTTGCGCTCACCTTTCCACAGAGGCTGAGAGGCTGCCGCTCTCCAGGAGAGGATCTTCATCTCTAGCATTTTATCAACTTAAGATGTCCCAGTGACTGTTCCCTCAGAGTCCAAAGCCCATACAGCATTCAAAAATCAGTACATCCCAGCAGTCCTCTTTTGGTAACTCATGAGACCTGAGCCTATGTGCCCAGGCTCTCCATCCCTACCAGAGAAGGGACTTGGACAAGAAGCATCTCTGAGCTGAACCAAAACTGAATGCCCAAACTCCATGTCCGCATTCTACAGAACTTCGGGTACTTTTTACTGACTGGTACCCTGTGCTACAGAGCATAAAATTCACCATGGTTCACAGAGAGCCCTCCTGGACTTGGAGTCCTCTCTCCATCCCCACTTCTGGACAGATAAAAGCACTTTTCCAGTAGATGGGAGGGGAGAAGATGAGAAAAGGGTCAGGTGAGGATTTTGTTACCCCTTCTTTTTCCATTCTTATTACAGGAAAGTAGTCTTTGAGATTTTCTTTGGCTGAATTCCCTTATAACCCTCATTTGTAACAACATGTCATCTCAGATTACAATCCAGATATTTTTCTGTCAAAAGCAAGGGGAGAGGAAGGGTTGGTGGTAGAAGAGGATATATTGATTTGCTTATATCCTGAAAAGGGGTATACGCTGAAGGGTTTAGTTTATACTCTGGAAAGACAAGAGGTTTAGATTTATCTGTGTATGTTCTGGACATGCCCATGCTGTGCTGTTTGCAGCTGGGTAGCCAGACCCCCAAAGACTTCAGAGACTGAGATACCACATTTGTCCAAAGAGCTGGGTAAGGTATCCATCTCCCCTGCTTGGGGCAGACAAGGCAGCTGTGCCAGGTATGCTTGGGCTTGTGTGTCTGGGAGAGTGGGAGAGCCTGTTTTAGGACACAGGCTGTAAGCAACGCGGGGCGAGAATTGTTTACCTTTGTTAAAAAATGCCTGTCATAACAGTCCCTAGTCACGGTCAGTCTATGTCTGATAATATAAATGTTTAATGAGAGCTTCTAACACTCCAGTTTTTCCTCCCTTATGCATCCCAGTATTATTTTGTGTTCACTGAGTCCTGAGGAAATGATGGCACCGATGAAAGCAGGAATAACAGGATTGTTGTGTACAGCTGAGCATTGCAGACAGAAGGTAGTAATTTGGTGGGGGGAATATGAGCTATGAATTCTGTGTTTATGAACTGTATTTATGTACTCGGTATTGATGAGCTATATATTTATAGTTCACATATGAACTATGTATCCTGAATTCAGAATATTAATTCTGCAAAGCTAGACCCAAATCCCTGTTTAGGAACGCTGTTATAACTTCTGGACAGTAAAGGAAATGAATGTGTAAGCGTTTCTGGTGCCAGACTTGAGACACGTGCTGTTCTGTTGCTCCATCATCAGCAGAGTTAGCAGTTTTCCTGTAAACATGATGCACGTCTCCCCGTTTCTTTTCAGAGAAATGCATAATTCCATGTTAACATTATGGAAGAAACAACTTACAGGACATGGGTGCCACAGTCATGGCAAGTATGAGAATATGAGAGCTGGCTGAAAAACTGGGCACTGTTGCTGCAGACAGCAAACAGCAAAAGCGTTCAGGGATCCCCTTTTATCTGAACTTTCCCACATTCGTTATGGTCTGTGACGAACAGAAAGCGAAGGGCTGGGCTGGGCCACCCTTCTGTGGTCTGGCTGAAGTCCTGATGTGCTGTGTAGGCAAAGAGAAATGGGAGGCTATGCTTTTATGCAGGTATGGTGTGTCAGAGCTGACCCTGGTGATGGGGAGTAATGGAGAGGGGGGCGCATGGACAGAGTAACATCTGAGGAGAGCAGGCGTATCATCGCAGAATGAATGAACGGTGTCTTTCAGGCCGAGCTTCATTAAGAGAATTAATTAAGAACAGAACTACCTGCTTTCCAAAAATAAAAGGTAGGAAAAAATTATTGTGAAGAGCATTGCATTTGCTTCCCAAATAAAGGGAGAATGAGAAATAGGAATCCTGTTGGAACACAAAATTAGTCGTGATCTTTATTTCCAGAGACTGTTACTTGCAGTAAACAGCAGCCTACATGCAACGTCCCAGGTCTGTGAAAGCACACGTTTAAGCAGGGAAGTGCATTTCTTACAAAGGGGACATTGCAATTTTCTTCTAAATAATGAGGTCGGGCAAAATGCAAGGTGCTGATAGCCTACATATACATATTCTCAGAACCTGTAGTACCTGTTAAAATTAAGGCAGAAGCACTGAAGGAAGAAGAGACTGAGTAAAACCTCCGATGCGCTGGGGAGTTTTTGTAAAAGGGTAGTATTTACATGTATGGTAACAACCAGATGGCACAACACTTCTGAAAAGAGGACTTTACTGTCCGTTCTTTTTCACTGGCTCTGGATATGTTTCAGCAGTTGCTGTAGAAGTGTTCTCTATGTAAATAAAGTTGTGGGATAGACAATGGGCAGCTTAAGACTACAGGACATTCCCATGGCCTCTATAATCCCCCCCATGGTATTTTTCCCTGCCTAAGGCTACTTAGAACCTTAATCCACTTGGACCAAAAATGCTTCCAATCTGGAGATGGGTCTAGCTGCTATATTAAAACCAGATAACTTCCAGCTATTTGAAAGTCGCTGATAAGGCAGTCTGTTAAAGTTTTGCCAAAGTTTTTTTCTTAAACTGCAATAGCTAGAACTTGAATACCTGCATAGGAAACTTTTTTAAAATGCTGGAGCATACCCAGGGTTGTAACACTTCGGTGGGGAAAAAAACAGCTTTAAGACAATCAGGTGAAAACTAGGAGGGTATCTCCCTACAGTGTATTATATCATGACCATGATAGGATGGTCTAAGGCAGCAAGTGAAGGGGTCAGGAAGATAAAAACTGGGTTTTTGATTAGTCTCTCTCACTTCTGTTTTCATCTCTCACATTTTCTTTGTGGTTATCAGTTTCCTTTTCAGGAGTTTTTCCTGACAATCAAGCAGTTGTAGCTA
Source organism: Ciconia boyciana (assembly GCF_034638445.1). Taxonomy (NCBI): domain Eukaryota; kingdom Metazoa; phylum Chordata; class Aves; order Ciconiiformes; family Ciconiidae; genus Ciconia; species Ciconia boyciana. The sequence continues at coordinate 32,069,951 of NC_132939.1, read as the reverse complement.
GCTATGCAGTGTGCAGGCACTGAAAATTTTCATCTGCAGGGTCAGTCACAGAGAAAAATTGTTTGATATTACTGACAGACTAAAGCCTGCTATCCCTGCAGCCAATGCTGTGTGCAAAAAGTGTCTTTGAAGCTGGTCCTATTTTTTCCTAGTGTAGTAGTTTGTGTTGCTGTGTATGAAAACTGTTATGCCTGGAATCCCTGGTCTCATGATTTCATTTTAATGGTGGCTGCAAAGCTAGAAACCCTGGATTTCTTGAGATCTCCTACATGATATCTATAAGGATGTTCCAATATTAGGATATTTTTGCATTTTCCTTTGTAATTTTTATGACTTTCTTTTAAAAATGTGTAACAGGATAGGTCATTAAATGTTAAAAAAGAAGCATTAAGCCCCCAAGAATTGTGAGCCGTGGTTCAGCCCACTTTTTTGATACTTGGTTTCTCCTCAGGTTTAGGAAACAATCCTGAAGGCTAACAGTTTGTCCAAAACTTCCATGAGAGTTCAGAGTGCTTTGCAGAAACAAGTCCCTTCTGACTAAAATCCATTATCTGAGTTTCTTCTCCCCCAGCTCCCATGCTTTAACAGCTGGCCTGAGCTGGTTGTCCAGGCCCTCCCTGAAAGAAGGAAGAGATGGTGTCAACTCCAGAGGGCAACACATCCCATCATCAAATCTGTATCTAAAATAGGTGAATGAATTGCCCCCCGGTGACTATAGAGGAAGTCTGGGACATTGTCGTAGAGGAGGACCTAACTTTTTGCCTGGCAGAGGTCATAAGGTGGATCAGTTACTTCATGTAGGAGAGCAATCCTTATGACGTGTCTCCATGCACCATCCCCATCAGATAACATGGTCCTTCAAGGCTGAGCTGGAGAATGAGCAGAGTATTTTTAGCTTTGTTCGGAATTAATTTCTGATAATTTAAATTACTGTGAAATTGACTGGAAGATTAACGTACACACTGGTCTAGCAAAGACCAAACAAGTGTGTCTGTTTTTAAAAAGATGCACTGCCAGGGAAGTCACGGAAGAGCCGAGGCTGGGTTTTGTCCTGGAGCACAGGATTTTAAACTGTAGATTAAAAATGAAAACTGATGAAAATAATTAAAACCAGACAACTTAAAACATGTAGGCAAGGGCTTATGTCTGGAGGCTAGAGGGTAGGAAGGAGATAAATATGCAGAGAGAAGGCAGAGGTAACAGTTTGCGTTGCATCTAAAATGAGATAAAAACTAGTAGCCTTTTTCAAAGGCAGTCTTGCCCCTCTGTTCCAGCTGCAGAGTCATCTTCATTTGTTGCCTTTGTTTTCCATCAGATCTGCCAGCCAAATTGACCTGTCCTGTAGCCACTAGATCGATCTGATGGAAGTGTGGGGAATGCGTGGCCAGGACCTGGGTGAGGAGAGCATTTTGGTAGCAGGTACCTGTTAGATCAGTTGTATACTGAACTTGCACTCCTCACCCCAGTGGACTGGTGAGCTGGACTGGTTGTTGGAGGCTACATCCACGGGGGTGGCACTGGGTGAACATGCCGCTCCTTGCAGATGTGGACAGGACGGTAAAAGTTTCATCTTCATTGAGAGCTTTCAGACCTACAAAGCAAAAAAAAGCATGAGATCTAATAAAGAACAGAAGCTTGGCTGTCATTTCAAGGTGACGTCTGAGCTCCAGCTAGGATAGGTCTCCAAAGGTGGTTGCTACACTTTTGATTCTTGGTATTTTATTTAGAACTATTCAGTTTGGAAAGTCCACATATCAGATATGCAGAAGCAAGGAAGACTTAGCCTGCTCGAGAGGTAGGGACACTGGAAATACTTTTGGGTTTTCCTGATAATTCAAAAAACTGAATAGGTGAGCATCTAGGGAGAGAGACTTTCCTTCGCATTCTGAAAGGATAAGGAGGACCAGCTGATTATAACAGAGTGAAAAGAGCTCTGTTTTTTTAGCATGTGTGGGTAGATTATAGCTCACAGCCACATGAGCTGATCTGTGGGCCTTTTCTAAATATGTTCCTACTGTCATGGAGGGTATTATTCCTTTGCACAATACAGGGTTCAAAGGAGAAAACTGTAGCATAATGTCTCTAAGTCATTGCAAATACAAAGATTTTACTTAAAGCAAGGTGGTCCAATGCAGTATGAAGGACTTTCTTTCTCCATGTTTCAATATTTATGCTTTCCTCTGTGTTATTGCCATCAGCTGCTGAGCTAAAATCTGAGAAACCTTTTGGGAAGGGAGGACAATGAGAGACAGGCAGTATCTAACAAAGTGACTACCTTCTGTGAATGTTAATAAAAGCATGCCTCAAGATATTTCCCACAATTAAGTATTTGAATGAAACATGAAATTTGCTTCACCTCTGCTCAATCATCTCCTTTGAAGTCTGAGTCCCGTTAATATTCTAACAGAAGAATTTCCTGGCAAAAAGAAAAAAAAAGAAAGAATGAGTTTTAAACAACTTTTGCATAAGGTAAATTGTTAACTTCTTATAAATATTTGTACTGAAAATGTGATGCCAAGTTACATTAGCAGACCATACTCAAACAGCAGTTATAGATATTTCATTGTCAAAATGTAAGGATGAGTTGCACGAAGTTCCACAGAGGATTGCTCTAGGTCTGGTAGTATTCATTACATTCATTAATGAGCTGGATGATGACACAAAGAGAATCATTATTAAATTTGCAGATAATTTCAAGCAGCAAGAGACTGCAAGTACGTTAGAAGCCAGGATTAAAATTCAGCAATCTTGATAAATTGCAGGTATGATCTGAAAAATGTGGGTAGCATTCAATATGAATAAGAGCTACATTTAGACAGGAACGAGGAACTGCAGAAACACAGGACAGCAAGGAACTGTTTTCACAGCAATTCTGTGGGAAAATATTTAGCAGGCTTCCTAGACCGCAAATTGAACAGGAGGCAATAATGCCGGGCTAGTGCAAAAAAGGGGAATGCCACCCTGGGCTATCTGTGCAGGTGGGGAGTGCTCTGCTTGGCACTGGTGAGGCGTCAGCGAGAGTGGTGTGTACGTTTGTGGACGCAAGAAAAATGTCAAGCAGCTGGAGACGGTCCAGAAGAGGGCAATCAGAATGGTGAAGCACTGAAAAAACAAGCTGTATGGAAAGAAAATTGATGCTGTCTAATCTGATACAGAAAAATGGGTAAAAGTCTTAAAAAATGTGAAATTCTGCTCCAAAGAGAACAGTGATAATTGACTTTCTACATCCATGACGGAGCACAAGAAATAATGGACTCCAATTTTAACAAGAGAGATTTATCTTCAATATTAGGATGAAACTTTGTACAGATAGTGTTTCACTAAACATTAGGCTAAATTTCCTGCAGTGTCTATGGCATCTCCAGCACTGAATGTCTTTAAGGACTTGTCAGGAGTAACTTAGGCATAGCTGAGCCTACCTTGAGCAGGGGGACAGACTCAGTGATTTTCAGTCCCCTTCTGTGCTACAATTTGATAATAAGAAGCAGAACCCCCCCCCTCCCCGAGTAGTTTACATGTTTAGTTAAAATTAACTATACTATTCTGAATATGCATCATTGCAATCAGCTTCTGGGAAATTTAGCCTTCAATCTCTAAGAATGTAAGCAGGAACAAGTTGAAAATTTCAGACTTTGTAACTTGTCAAAATTTGGGCAAACTTTCACAGATCGGCATATCCTTGCCACCAAGGCCCATGTTCCTAATACATTTTTAATAATAGCCTCAAAACATGGGCATATTCAGTTATAAGAATATATTTAACATGGGCAAAAGCCTTTTTTCATCAAACCTCCTCGGAGAGAGTTAAACGGTTTTTGCTGAAACATAAACAAAAAAAAAAAAAAAAGAAAATAAGAAGTCAGCCTTGTGCCAGTCCATAAAATGAAACATTTCAGCCCAAGCAGTTGAAGAATGGCAGAACTTCAACCATGCCTGCCATAGTTATTTGCGTGCAAGTGGATTTGAGGACTCACTGTTTCATTAGCATTTATAAAGCTCTTTGAGATCCTGACATGAAGTGTATTACATCTTTTAAAGATTTTTGGAGTAGTTAATGGTGATGCAGATCTGAAGCAATTTCTTGGATAATTAGAAAAAAAAATAATTAAACCCGTGTTTTTTAAAATAGGCCCTATGCATTATTTTGAATTATGCATTGTGCAAGTGTGTTGTTCTCATGTTCTAATTTAACAGAGCAGAACAGTTTGAAATGTGTTTTAATTGAATCGGGCTGTATCAGTCTCTTTATTGTCATAGCTTAGCGGGCTGAGTATTGAAGGAAGAGGTGTGTTTCAAGGAGAGAGCTGGTGGAGTTCTTCTGGCCGGAGAGGTGGAAGATGAGACCAGAACCGAGCCCTGGGATCCATCTCATATTTCACACTGCTGAGATTTGCAGAACTGGCATCTGGATTCCTGGCTTTGTAGGCAAGGGGGATTCACAAAGCTAGGGAAGGCGGACTGCAGTCCAGTGAGGCAAGCCTTCTTGTGGTCTTCTTGCACTCAGCAGAGAGAAAGATTCTTTCTGGCACAGCTCTGAGCATCTGAGGTTACGCTCCAGCTTTGAATCTCCAGCTGTCGCTACCCACCATCTCTAGTGAGAGCCTAGAAAAATCAGGTTTCCTAGGCTAATATCTGTTTTTTTGAGTCCTTCTGCCTCCCACCTCCCACTCCTTTTAGTGAGTGCTGCACAACTGACCCCCACTCAGCCAGATCTCCTCCATGTGCAGTAGTTTCTCAGCAGCAGACAAGCTGGAACAACAATCTAAAAGTAATCCATTAATAGTCACCTCAATTTGACAGTGAGTTTTAGGGACTTTTCTTATTCAAATTGTAGAAATGTTTGACTGCTCAGGCTTTACTGCTGTTAATAGAAAAAAAAAGAAACAACATTAAGTAACTGAATATTCACCAAAAGCACATGTCAAATGTTAAACTCCCCTGCCAAAACCAGAAAATGCACTGTGATGTTTAGCTACATAAATTAGCCAAAGAGGGAGAAGTGGCACCATGTGATTTAGATAAATCATCAGCACTCTGCAAAATTTTGTAACTATTAGAGAAAATATTTTATATATAAACATGTGTGTGCACACAAAGTGAATATATATAGATACACAAACACACAGACATGTGTTTCAATACTTGAACTGTGTTGGTGGGTAGCATAAATCATCCAAGTACAGAAAAGAAACATGTTTTATGGCAGTGTTTGCAGTTTCTTCCATATGTTAAATGCTTTTTCAAAAGCAGGAGATGATACAGTTTCTGCTGTGACAAATGCATAGTTTAATAAGACACAGATAAATAGTGGTGAGAGAGTGATATAGCATACAAACAGCATGATCAGGGCTATGAAAGGCACATACTGTATCTTGCTAGTTTTAAGGGGTTTTTTTAAACACATTTCATGCCTTCCTCCACACTTCAGGCTCCTCATTCCCACTGCACAGCAGATCCTATCACAGCTTATGTAATTAATCATCCTAAAACTGATTTCAAACAGAAAAAAGTCCACAGGAAACTTTTGCAGTATTGCAGAAGAAAATAGCCAAGGATGTTGTGATTTATTCAAAGTAAGTATTCCTTGTGCATCTTTTCCAGTCCAGTAGGTACAGAGTGACTGGAGAAAGCATGAATTCTATGGAAATTCACCCATTTCTACCACTTAGGGCAGTGAGCTTTCGTAATACTTGGACACTCAATGTGGCAGAAGTGGAGGCCCTACGTGGTCTGGGAAAACTCTGCAAGTTCTGATCAGGTTGATGGAGTCTGGGCAGAAGGCTGTTCTTGACTAAAGGACAGAAAAGAAGAAACATTGTTAGATATTAAGGAACTGATCTCCTGGTGAACTGAAAGAAGTGGTAGAGAGATCTTAGGAGATTCCTACCTGTTAAAGACAGAAAAACCTAAAATCCCCTCTAAAGACCTGCCTTTAGCACAGGAAAGAATGAGAGTGCTAATCTCCTTACTCTGCCAGTGCTCTGATTTGTTCAGATGTGTGATTTCCAAGGCAGGAGAGAAAAGGATGCCTCTGCTATGCTTGAGCAAGAACCAGAACATAGAGGAAACAGTCTTTCCCCTTCTGATTAGTTGTATTGCTCTTAGTCCATTTTGGGAGTCCGGATAAGACAGTATGAGGCAAAGCTGCTTACACAAACCTCTGTTAATACTTCCAGCAAACAAGGTCTTCTAGACTGTCCCAGGTATATTTGCGGAGACTGTGAATTTTGCTTTTCCACAGTGTTCTTTACTGATAAAAATGAACAGAGGGACCATTACTAATGCCGTTCTGATATTTTTAGCTTTATACAAAAAAATTATTCTCAATACTTAAGGTTTTGTGATTTCCCTAGGTCCAAGGCACAGGTTCCTCCATGCCTGAAATTCACCACTGTGGGTTTTTTTTTTCCCTGATGGTAACAAGTCACTGAGAACTTTGTCAGAAGTCACGCAAAATTTAAGAAGCATTAGAGCTGACACAAATTTCATGTTTGCAAAGACAGCTGAAATCCCTTTGCACAAAGGGAGGAATTCAGTGAAGCTCAACAAGGCCAGTGCATGCTGGCTCTGAATGGTTCCTATTAAGTTGTCTTTGTTCTTTTAGCTTGCATGATCCTTGCAGATATAGAAATATACATTTGGCTTGATGCTGTTTAACTCATGGCTCAGAAACTGCCAGTATACATTACCTGCGTTCTTCAGCCTGACATGTTCAATTTCTGCAAAACACGTTAACATGGATCAAAGGAAACCACTTGGGGGCTGAGATCCCCACGGGAGAATTCTCCCTGCAGAGAAAGCACTCACACTTGTATAAACCTGGCAGATGTGGCAGCATCTCCTACGCTGGCTTTCCATGCATAGAAGGCTACGCAGGAAGGACTCAGCGCAGCAAGGCTCCCCATACTTGACCATCCAATGACAACATTTCCTGAGAGTCTCTGAGATGGAGGTGGAAGGAAGAGCTGCCTTTCTGCAGACCTAATGTGTCTGGGGCTGCATGGCTGAAATCAACCATTTTTCTGATTGCTCCCTTTTTCTGCTGAATCTGTATGGAACATAGCACACACAATAAAGTATTAGGAGTTCTTCAAGTATACTTCCATAAAGACAAGCTAGGAATCACAGAGGGATGCCATGAAACAGCAGTTGAGAGTACTGTATGTAGTACACAGCAAAAGAGACAGCAAACATCACTTGACCCGCCATTTATTGGTCGCAATGACAAGATGCAGAATAACTTTTTTCTTCTGGTAGGTGAAGTAAGGTAAGCAAAATTAATGGCACCCCACAACTTGCTCCCGCTGAATGCTAGCATAAGGTTGTACTGCTTGTAAACTCCCAAATTTTCTAGTCAATCTAGCCACCAATTCCATACAGTTAATTGAATGTTTACAAAACAAAGGATCCTTCTGTAAAAAGGCTGAGGAATTCAAGACTGTTGCTACAGCCTGATACTCAAAAATGTACCATGAAATAAGCAAAGGGCTTTGAGCTGACATTAAAAAAAAAAATCTACAATATGTGCCATAAAAGATGTGCTAAAACCTCCTTAAAACTACAAAGAAACTGTGCCATAATGAGTGCCTGAAACAAAATAGGAGAGAAGAATTAATCCACCAGCTAAGGTCTTATTTAGTTTGCTTTAACAAAGTCTGCAAAGCCTATTGCTCTGTTGTTCTAATGATGTAGGCTAAGACACAGGAGATAAGAAAAGCCAAGACACTGAAAGCTGTTGTAAAACTAGGTCACTGTTAAATTAAACATTTTATGAAAAATAGAACCTACCTTGAACAACTCTGAAAACCCCTTTGCTTTTTTCATGCGCTCAGCCAGAGAGAGGCACTTACTCCACTTTACTGCCTTCATGGGAAAAAGCACCGGTTTAGTGACGTCTCGGCACCCACCCCCGAGCCAGCAGCTCCATTTTTTCTTGTAATTAACAACTATTGAATATTTATGAAGTAAGTGCCACAGGGTAACACTTAGTCATTGGATCAACAACGCTGTTGGTTTGCAAACTGACAGGAAAGCATGGGCCCTACCTCGGAGCACTGCAACCACCGCAGCCATACCGGCTTCTGCTTTTCAGAGTTTTCTTCAAGCTGTGACTGTAGTCACCATGTGAAGAAGCTCTTGAAATACCCTGGAGACTCCCACTGTTGAGCTGTGAGTAAGAGAGTTAGCACAGGCCCTCTGAGGATGTATAACTCGTGTCATAGCCACTATATGCAGAGGTTGAAGGTTGTACCTTTCAAAGCTGATAAAATGACCCCTTTACAGCAATGAGGATAATACAACTTTAGGAGAGTATTATTAGGTGTGGGAGAAGTTTTCTACTGCTGCAGTCTTCAGTAAAAGATAGGATAACTTTATAAAAGGTGTGTTTTGGTCATTGAAATCAGTCTCTGGTAAAGCTGACTAAATATTTTCAGTGTAAATATTAATGAAAATGAAAATCTAGCTTGGCTTCTTTTAGTTTTAATGATGTATATTACTGACAGGTGATGTTCTATACCTAGTGTTGACCACGGTGGTCTCTTCTAGCTTTAAGATCTCATCATAAAGTACAGTGGAGAGGGGACTACAAAACTCTGTCCTCTGGCTGGAAAATGCGGAGCAATCCTTCGCCACTCATCCTCCCTGAGCATAACAAAGCATTTCTGACGGAAGGTCTATTTTCCGCAAACATTTCTGTACGTGCTTAGTTCTACATCAGCTAGAGATGTCCCACTGATCTAAGTGGAACTGTTCCTGCATCTCTAATCACCCTCATCAAACCCCTGGACTCTCCCACTGGGAAAGAGGTTAAACTGAGAAATGGTCTCTCTGATGAACCAAGTCTGACTACATTGTTTTCAGCATAAGGATCAATGCAAATAAAAACCTAGCTTGGTTTCTTTTGGTTTTAATGATGTATCTTTTCTTTTAGTAGTTAATGCATGAAATTAAACAAATGTTCCTATGCTATTTTTCTTTATAGCAGTTATTACTTCAAGGGACCAAAGGATAGTTGGTACTTGAGAGAACCCACTAGACAAAGATTCATTTAATTATAGTATAAAATGTGGAAATAAGACATGAAATATTATCCAAAACTGAAATACCATTTAAACTATTTTAATTTATCATTTGCCTTTCCTTTTACTTGTACTTTTTGGTTACAATTTCTTCTGTTGAGCACAATTAAAAAAAGCACAGTGGTCACTTTTGCTTTAATGTTGCCAGTCAGTTTTCTTTCTCAGCATCGTGTGCTACCATAGTACTCGGCCTAGAAACACTGCCAGGAAACATATTCATAAGTTCTTTGGATTGCAATTTTAAGACCCAGGTGAAATGTTTTCTATCCATCTTGTATTTTGAAAATGGCATTTCTATAGAACTCGCATTTCAGTCTGAGTTAACTTGATAAATTTAAGCACTTAGACCTGTTAACTACTGCACGTATATTCCTTTGAGGCAGCTGGGAGAATAAAGGCCGTGTAGTACAGAGGTGGAACAGCTTTTCCTGAACAGAGCTGATATATGACACTGAAATATTTCATCCTTGATATTACATGAAGTCATACCCCAGCATAACTTGATATAACTAGTGATATGAAATGCTTTGCTGAGAAAATCTCAGGAAAAAAATAATATCTGTGTTTCATAGGTAGCCACTCTCTCCCTCCCCCCTTTGCCTGAAAACTTTGTGTGGCAAATAATGTATAACATGCTTAGGTTTATTTGGAGGGAATGACAAGCAGTTTAAATTCAAACTTGATATAAACGGAAATGTCCTTAGATTAATTTTATTTCAAAAAAGCATCAAAAAAATATCCTGTGACATTTCAGAAGTGCAATCTCTTTGAACAAAAAATCAGGAAATAAATGCATAGTCTGTGTCGATGAAGGACCTTTTTTATAAGTCGTGGGCACGGGCAAACTGCGCGGGCTGCAACCTGGCATTTGCAAGACTAAGGAAGGAGTAGCCAAGAAAAGTAAAGCAAGCTGGAAATATAGAGCCAGTAGCAATGGAAGTGATGCAGAGTTGCACCAGAAATAATTTTTTCTTCAGAGTTTATAATTTGAATTATTGCAGCAGTTTCATGTACCAAGCATCACCAGAAAGTCAATGTGCTAGGCAGGACACAACCATAACGTAATAGGGCATCCCTGCACAAAATGGCTTTTGGTGTCAATCAGCAGGCTTATCAAACACAAGCCTGGCTTTGATAACATCCAAATGTTACCAAATCTCTGGGATGTTAGGAGAGGGGGGAATATGGACACTGCACAGGGGCTTTTAAGACAGGGTATATAAGTTGGTAAAGTAGCCTTTCCTCTGTGGAGCTGGCGGCCTTGCTGTGAAGAGTTTCAACTTCAAAAATAAGTCCGATGTGTGGAAACCAAACTTTGCAAATGCAGAAAATTTTGGCACAGAGACGGGTGCGGATGCCTGCTGCCCAGTGCTTTCCAACACAGCTCTTTCAGACTTGAGGGTCAGTTTTGGGCGAGGTGGGCGAGGAAAAGGAAAGGAATAAAAATCTTATCCCATCCAATAGAGAAATTGGTGGAGAACATCTGTAGGAAGTACCCATGCTACCTTGCACACCTAAATTAATGTATGGAAACTCATCCTAGCCAAGAGCAATGGCTTTTGCCCACGTGACAGGTCTGCTTAAAAGAGCTGGGTCTCTCAGCGATTTTGTTTAAGCTGTGGTGCCAGTCATGATCGATAACGGCATGCCGAGTCCTGGGCTCCCTGTGACCCCAGGCTTTAGCTGGGAAATCCCGAGTGTTCAAAGAGCACGACCCAGAGATAAGGCTTTCGTGGTTAGAGATGGAAGAATTTTACCTAACACTTTAACCATGCGATACACCACATAAATAAGAGTGCAAGATAGACGTAAGGCCTGTCCCCGGCTCCTCACCTTCCTTCAGAGCTGCGCCAAGTCGCCCAGAAGCAGCCGAGGTGGCGGGATGGGGGGGGCTGAAGTTTCCCCGCGTCACCGGCAAAGGGCGATAGGCTCAAACCCCGGGGGAAAGCGGCTCGCCCCGGTGCCGGGCGCGGGAGGTGCGTCCCGGCTGCCCACAGCGGGCGCTGCTGCGGCGGGGCCGGGCCTGGGGCCGGGACCGGGGCCGGGGCCGGGGCCGTCACCGCCCCCGCGGGCCCGCCCGGGCCGCCGCCCCGCCCGCCCGGCGCGGGCTGGTCGGAGGGTCGGGCGGCGGCAGCGAGGGGCCGGCCGAGGCGGGGGCGGGGGGCGCGGTGTGCCCGCGGCGCTCCGGCGGCAGCGTCGCCCTCGCCGGCTGCGCCGCCGTCCCCGCCGCAGCCTGAGGGGCGCTGAGGAGAGCGGGAGATTTTTGGAAGAGGCGCGGAGAAGAGCCCCGGGAAACCGCCGGCCCCGCCCGCAGGCTCACGCCATGGTGCGGGCCCCCCTCCGTCCCTGAGGAGAGGCGAAGCGGGGGGCGGCAGGGGACGGCGGCGGCGCGGTTGCTAAGGTAATAGGAGTGGGCTGCACGCAGGGCTGGGGCAGGGGCTGCTCTCGTCGCCGTTATTTTCCTCTTTATCCGCATTTGTTTGGCGGAGCGGTTGCTGCTCGGCTCTGCCCTCGCAGCGGGGTCCCCGTCCCGGTCCCTCCGCGAAGAGTGGAGCCCCGAGCCCCAGCCCGGCGGGAGGGGCTGCCCGGGCGGCCCCGAGGGGGGAGTTTGCTCCGAGTTGGTGGCAGCGGACAGGTGCAAGGCGGTCCGTCTCTGGCATCCGTGTCTGCAGATACTGGCCCGCGCCGCTGGGCGGGCGGGGGGAGACGCTGCCCCTTCGCGGGCCGGGCGGGCCCCCACCCCCGAGCGCACCGCGGCTGCCGTTCGCCCTCCCGCGGGGGCCTCGGGGAAGGGGGCCTGGCCTCGGGTCACGGCCCGGGGCGCTGGAGGCGTCTCGGCTTCGTCCCGGCGGTGCGGGGGTGCCCTCTCCCCTCGGGGGTCGGTTGCGGTTCAGTGGACTCGGTGTCCCGGCAGGTACAAGGGCTGTGCCCGGGGAGCCGGGGCTCGGTGGGGACACGGGGCAAGTTGTGGTGTTCCGAAACCGCAGAGCTTTTGGGGATGGGGGGGCCTCGGAGGAGGACGAGGGGGAGCAAGCGCTGGGGTACGGCTTGAAGGGGGAGCTGGTGCCCCGTGGGAAAACTTGGAAACTGTTTCGCTTCAGTAGTGTATGGCAATAATACACTTTCATCTGCTGACAAAGTGCCTTTGCATGAAGACAGATCGGTGTGTGAGAGTAAAGCTGCCAGGCACTCTCCTCCCAGAGCCTTAATCTCCTGTGACACTAAAAGCATCTCCTCACTAGCTGCGGCGGCGTAAGTAGAGGAATAGGGTGCAGGGCCAGCAAGGAGCTTCAAGTATTTTTTTCTGAGGAAATGCAGATTTTTGTATAGAAAACGGCACGCTGCTGCTCGTACGGTGCAGACATAATAGCAGCGAGGGCTGCTGCTCCAAGGAGCTGACGTCGCCTGTGGCTCTGATCTTGTCGTCCCGTCTGCACCAGCGCTGCTCTCGCTGCCGGACGCGGCCCTCGCTGGGACGGCCTGGGTAAGTCGGGCCTTGCTTCAGCTGACCCGCAAAGGGCTTGCCAGAACGGCGGCCCGACTGTAGCCTGCATGCTACAGAGCAGCGTGGCACTTTCCAACGCTTCCCTGCAATTAAAGATTATGGATATGCATGATTGCTCTTGATTGTTTTTTGTTTCCTGACTGCCAGCGTGTAGGGATCGGAAAGCTGTCTTTGATAAATAAAGCCATACTGTAAAACTCACCTTTGTGTTGGCGTGTTACGCTGTATATTGGTGGCTTCCCATCCCAAAGAAAGCTATCTTTCATTTGCGTTTGTGTGTTTCTGTGGGAAGTGCTTTGAGAGCTGTGAGTGTGAAAAGCGCCTTGTAAAGGTTTAGTGTTATTTGTAATTGCTCGCTGAAGAACATAGTGAAAGAGGTTAACTGTAGTTCAAAGCTTTGGGGATTTAAGGCATTTGATATAATCGTAAATATTCTCCAAGGTTGATTTGGGTTTATTTTAGAGTGGGAAGTTGTGTATATTTGCTACCATCCATTGCTTCTTTTTTATTTTTTGAATGCCAGATTTATCCTAATCTTGCAGATCAGAAGAACTAGCAATTGTTTGCTGTGTAGTTATGATGTATAATACTTTCTCACCAGCTGACTGGGAACACTTTTCACTGTACTTCCTTGTAAATCTGCTTTAAAAAGAAGTCAGATGTTGAAGAGCAGTTATTGACTTGGGGGCATATGGTTACAAGCACAGAATAGTAGTGTTCATTGCTTGAATGTGTGTCTTAAATGCTGAAGAAACTGTTTAGACTCAGCCAATATTGACTTTATTTTCAGACGAACTGTTCCTTTTTCTAATGACCTGACTAATAGAATAATTAATGGCAAACATTCCAATTTCTTTCCTAACTGGCTACAAGTGTGGTAGAGTTTAGATAGCCATTATTTTTTCCATTTTGAACTGTAGTAGTTCATTTTGATCAGAAGGAGAAATAGTTGTGCGCTGCACATCTCATACTGAGGTTTATAGTAATAGATGTTTGAAGATTGCTGTTCACCTGCCTGACTGATTTTTCTGGTTTCTTCTCACTGCCCTTCCCTTCTCAGAAAAGACACAAGAAGCTGCATATAGTCATTGTCAACACTGCTTGCCTTAGTTTCTCTCTGATGGTCCCTGTGGTGCAGGTAGTGCAGATGCCTGTTTTAATCAATGACACCTGAGGATCAGAGGAAAAGGGGTGTCCTCTTAAAGCAGCAATTACCTCCAGCAGTTACCCCCTTACAAGGTGTTTCAGTTGTCCAGCATGTAATTCTGGTGGAGCCCACTGGTACGGCAGAGATGAGCAGAGCACTGTTCATTCACAGGGGTAACTCTGTGTTGGTTAATGTTTCTGAGGCAGCTGGAGGAAAGCTGAGTGTATGGAGTGGAAATGCTAGGATCTGTCATCGTCCCTTCGAGCAGCCAAGAAGGGGAGAAAAGGAGAGGGCAGTCCTGTCCCAGCAGACTGCAGCAAACTAGCAGATGGCAGGGAAAGAAAAGAAGCTGCTGTATGTGGAGTAGCAGGAAGACAAAATAACTGCAGTGTGTCATCTTAACACTGTACGTTAGGGTGCTATGTTAGTCTGTGGTGAAACTTCTGAATCTTGCAGTGCTGTGGCTCAGGCTTCCTAATGGAAATACAAGGGTGTTGCAGGGCGATTATTTTTTTGCTGTCCTCAATAACAATATAAGTCTCCAGCTTTTCAAGAATGAGGGATAACTAACCTGTAGGCTTTAGCCAGAGATTTCTTTGATACCTAAATCAAACCCTGCAGCTGTAAAGTGGCAGCAGAACGAGGATGAGCTGCTCTTCCCGTGCCCAATGTTACAAGAGTGCAGTTTTGCCCTTACAATCGGTTATTGCGTTGTGTGTGCTCATTGCCTGGAACTTCAGTCACGTTTCTGCAAGCATGCCTAGGCTCTCTAGAGAGGAGACTGTATGAACAAACAGGTCCACTTCACTGAGCAGCTCGGGACTCTTTCAGGGTACAAATGCTGCATCTAGTTGTCAGAACTGAAATGCTCCTGGTTCCTCATGGGACTCTTCTGAGCTTCTTCACGATTGTGTTATTATCTATGTCAATTCATACCACAGGATTATAATTACAAAGAAAACCTGGGTACAATTAGAATATTATGTTGATGATTTGGAAGGGTGTTTCTTCATGTCAGCCTTTGAACTGCTGTCACCAATGTGGCATAAGACAGCACTGTGCCATCTGAAGTGTCAAATGAGATATAGGTGAGATATCATGGCCCTGTGTTATTACTGAAGGTGTAGTAGTACTTTTAACCCTGAATGCTTGTGGCTCTGTCTGCCTGTTAGAGAAAAGCTGACCAGAGCTGTGCTGGCCAAGCACATTCCGGAAACATTCAGGTGCCTGTAGGTGGTGATGGACACCACCTTGGGTTTTCAGAAGCATCTGGACGAGTCAGTCACTGGGTTCCTGTGGAGTTACACATCTGACTTCCTCAGGCTACAAAATTTCCTCTTTGCATCTTTGAGCACTTACGTATAGTCGAACATCTGTCTTTGTATTCTGAACTAAATTACTATGTTCTTACATCTCTAACTTTTTTTTTCCTGAAAATTTCTGCCTCCACTCTTCATCTCTTAACTTTCTGTGTAGCGACTGTGAAAGCACTGCTTGCGTTATGTCCTTGAGGTAGTGGATTTATAGGGGTTTAGAGGCGGCTAGAATGTACGCAGTCTGAAGTACTTTGAAAAATTTGGCGCATCTGTATACCCTTGAAAAGGTAATAATAAATGTATCGTGGAGAGTTCTAAACTGTGTTACATTACAAATTTCCTTTAATGGTATAGTGACTTTTGAAGTTTTTAAAGGATGATATTAATGTTAGTGAATCCATAGTGTTAATCTATGTAAATTTTACCAAGAAGAGACTTTTCCATTATTTCAGTTACTGTTTCCAGCTGGAGTAACAGGGTATTGTGGTAAGTGGGGAATGAGCTCATTTCTGCTGTTGTGCTCTATCTATGAAGAGGAGCAAGAAAGAGGAGCTAATTTGTATTTTCCTCATTGGTTGTCAAGCTCCAGAAAGATTGTGGAGTCAAGAGAGACTGCTGCTACCCACTTGTGTTACAGCAGATTTCATACTGTTTTTTAACATCTCTCTAGCTGGTGGCAAAGAATGTAGAGAGAGAGAGGTAGATTAGAATTTCGGTGAGCAATAAGGTTCTGACATTTTGACGTCCCAGGAGCTCTGCACTGTCATGCAGGAAGCAGCTATCTGTTCCTAGACTCAGCAGCAGCAGAGTAAGGCACAGGTACTGCACTTTGCCTACATGGGGGTGGTGGGGAACATGAGGTAGTTAGGCAGTGAAGAGGAATTAGTGCTGTATTTTTGCCAGGAATCCTCAATTACATGCTACAAACATAATCCCAGTGGAAAGGGACAATATTTCATCTTTTTCACTGTGCTTATAGAATGTGGCATCAGCGGTGAAAGGTTCACAGGGTAGTTAAATGCTCCTCTAGATTGATTACTAGAGACCTACTGTGCTATGGGGATGCGTGTTGAGCAAATGATAACTAATGGTTTGAAAGTCAGAGTTTATGTTCAATTTATCGCTCTGTCATCCATTATGTGAATGTGGGAAGTCACTTAATTTCATTGTGATTTAGTTTATCATTTTGTAAAAAAAAAAAAAAAAAATTTGCCTCTGTCACAGATGAGCAACTAGTTTTAGATTATGCCTTCACTAGTGTAACGCCAGTCTGGCATAGACATCTATTAGCTCAATTAAAGGAACTGTCTTTACAGAAGTATTATAGTATAACAGCAGTAGTAGTAAAGTATATTAGTATTTATAATGTACGTGGCATATATTGGTATTTATAGTAGTCCAGTTATGGCACTGTGGAGTTCAGGGTAGATGAACCACTGCAGTGGGATTTGTAGACTCTGCTGAACTGTGTGGGTGTGTGAACTTGAGCTAGCTAATTCAGGAGTGGCTTAGATGCTTTTTGCATTGCAATTACTGAAGTGATTTGGACGTAATTTGCATCTGAGAAGGCTTTGTGGTGTTGTCATAAACAGCAGGGCAGTGAAATCATAGTATATTGCATCATGTTCTTGAAGTACATGGGATGCAACCAGTTGTGTTCATTTGCACCAGGGGTATTGCATGGTGCCGCATCTTCAAAAGCACCTGTGCTTTTGTTTGATTGCAGGGTACTTGCCATTTTCCGTCCTCTTGAGAATGAACAACCAGCAAGAATTCTCAGCACTTTGGGGTGTTTTAAATGAGACTGTGCAGTCACTAATCAATGCAGGGGTGGATTGGTTGTTATATCAACTTGCATTAGACTACTTGAAGGGAGCTTTATTTTAGCAAGCTCCGTTTGGAACAGGGAGTTTAGGTGGAGTAATTCCGAATTTGGAATCTAACAAGTACTGGGGCCTGTATTTTTTTATTTTAATATTTTGATTTTCTTGTCAGCCTGTATTAGAGCATCCATTAGTTTGTGCTGCTTCTCATTCAGTTTTCTCTTAGAATCAATTTTCTTCAGTTGTTTTCAACATACTGGATAAGTATAAAATAGAAAATGCAGTCTACCCCCCAGAAGTAGCTTACTATAGTTGCAATTAATACTTTCTATGGTGCATAAAGTACAAGACACTTACAGAGATGGCGTATTTGATGGACCAACTTCATAGGCAAGATGCTCTTAGCACGCCTTAACTGATCCAACTGATGATTTTTCGAAGAAGGATTTATATTGGAGAAGGGATTAGAAGTCTACCCTCAAGCTCTGTATTATCAGTGCAGTTACTCATTTTCCACAGGGAATGATTCTGGACAATAAGCTGGCATTGTTGCAAAACAACAAAAACCAACAAAATACAGCTTGAGCTCTCTCCTTTGCAACTGCTCCTTGCAGACTGGTAGCACTTTATAAATACTGCAGTAGTTTGGGATCGCCAATTCAGATGAAGTTCAAAGTTGGGCTATATCTATCTCTTTGCCTTTCTAAATTCGTATAGCACTGACACTTGTTTCAGTTAAATATTCAGCATATATTTGCTGTTACATTCTCTGTAGCTATCCTTGGTAACAGTGTGTTGTCTCAGAGCCTTTCCAAGAGCTTTTGCATTCACAGCAGTATTTTTTTATTGGAAGGTAGCTTGGTTACAGGTGGATACTGCATTTTGTTCTGAATTCTTTGGAAAAAGGATGGATGTATTGGAGGCAGTTTCTTCCTGGGTATAACATCATTCTGGTCCATTAAAAGTAAATTTGGTACGTAAGTACCCATTTTAACAATTGATTTCATAAAGGGAAAAATTTGCCTTGTTAATAAGCAATTCACGTGTCAATATTCGCTACCACCCATCCCCATTCCATTTTTCCTTCTGGTTGTCTTGCTCACCTTGTTTATCTATCTGTCAGATAATAGATTGAAAACTCTGAAAGTGGGAAAGGTCTTCCATTTAAGTCAGCAATGTTTCCAGCGCACCTTGGGTGGACAGACCAGAAAACAGGTAGTGCAAATTTCTCTATTTAAAAAAAAAAAAAAAAGAAAGAATGCCTCTAATTAGGTGTCAGGGAACTCAGGATCTAGTCAGTGTCAGATGCCAAGAAAGTTACTTTATCTTGGCTTCTACCCCTAGGTTTCCTGGATGTAACATCCAGCTGCAGCCAGTGTTTTCAGCATCCTAAAATAGCTACAAATATCTGCAGATTTAGAAATATATAGACTCAAAATGGGGTGTGGCTCCCTGGGGAAAGGGGAGGAAAATAATCATCTTCCATGGTTTATCAAGAAGCAGCCTGATCATCTGCCAGGTGGCTGAGACAGGTCACCTGTGGCTAACATGACTGGAACTGTCCATCCTTAGTGTCATCTGTTTTACAGTTATGTGACAGAGTGAGTACTACCACATTTGTCACAGAAGGAGAGAAAATTGCTCAAGACCACAGAGAGCACCCTTTTGTGGAGGTGGTACAAGGCCTTGGTGATCCCTGGTTAGCAATGTTCTGCTTAGACCGCCACACTGTGAATATTTACTCATTTTATTAAAGGACATACATAATTGGGAACAGCAAGTGATTGGAGAGGATTACATACAGAAACCAGCTGCTCACATTAGATTATACAGTGGGCTGAGTTTAAACTTGTAGACTGTGTCTATCTGCAGGAAGCCAAGTGGCTTGGATTGCCTCATGTCTGAGAGCTACTTCTAAGAGATGGCTGTGTCCATAGTGCATATCCTTGGCCAGAGTGGTCTCCTCTGGCCACCAGATGGTATCTCTGTGGCCTGAAGGTACAATGATCATTATGTGTGGTTTTTCCAAGTACAGCATTTAAAAAACGTGAGATTGTCCTGCAGCCCGCCAGAAGGATGAGTTTATACATTGCGTGATTTGGGACATGGTGGGAAGTTGTGTGGGGTTGGGAGGCTGCTGGAGGGAGGGATAAGAAGTAGGGAGCCAAACCCTGTGTAAGGGCATCCATGCCGACTCTTGGGAGCAAGTGGTGACGGGCGAGAACTGTGTTGCCAGACCTATGTCCACATACTGGTTTGGAGTTCTACAAAAGGGAACCTGGGGGCAAACTAGTAGTTAAGCAGTGGTGGTGATCAGGAGGCTGGAGCTTGCTCCCTGCTCTAGTACTGTGTGGAAATGTAATCATACCTGTAGGATGATTTGAGGCAAGTTTTTCACAGGAAGCACTTGGCTGCATGTGTGGAAGGAGACTGCACCTTTAGAAAATGTCTGTAAGAGTAGTAGAAATTGGAAATCCCAGTGTTCATCAGGATGCCAGTTTCCTTAGAGAAGAAAAAGGGAGCGTCCCAGAATTGGGTCCTTTCTTCCTGCTCTGGCAGGGTGAGGCAAAAGAGTCTCTGCTGTTTCCATGCCTCGATCCGTGCCTGTCTTTCATCCTGTTGGTTGCAGAGCGAGAGAAGCGTTGAGCTCCAGTACTTTAGCACGGGGCTCCCTGTGAGCTGGTATCTCAGAAAGAGGAGGAATGGGGTCCTTTAGAATCTATGAATTCTCCCAGTATAAACAAAACTGCTTTCTCGTAAACAAAGAGGAATTAGTTTGGCAAAAATTTGAACATTAAGTGCAGTTGCTGGAAGTGTTTATACTTTGTTCCTTAAAAAAGGCAACAGACTGAATATTGTTGATAGTACTGCAGTGTTCAGCACTTGCAAGGAGGGGCAGAAGGTCTGGGATGATCTTCCACTGGGAAAGTATTTTCAGAGTAACTTCAGTTACAATTTGACGTCCAGAACAGTTATTGGAAGGATTTTTAGATGCTTTGGGAGCTGTACTTCACTGATGGAAAGCAGGCTCCCTTCGCTGCTTCTCCATGCAGGGGAGCAGTGCTGTGGTGTCTGGAGTGGCACAAGACCCTTCAGTCTGTCACTAACTGTGATGTGGCTTCCTACGTGGGGATGCCCGGCCCCTGTTTCACTAGCCCTTAAGTCTTCCTCAACATCTGTTTCAGGAGGGAAATGTGGTTGCAGAGTCTTGTTCTGCTAAGCGTGGTGCTCAGCAGTGCCATGTGTAATACCAGCATTTCCCCCTCCTCACCAGTAAGGATACTGGAGGAGATGGTGGAGTTTTGATCTCAGCTCCAGTCTTCCTGGCTTTTGTCTGATTCAGATGGATGTTGTATCAGCTCCTGTTTGGAAAGTTATTTCACTAGTCGTACGGGTTTACTTCTGAAGGAAGAGTAGAGGTGAATTGTGCAGTGCTCTGACTGAGCCACCCCAGTTGAAAGCAGACTGCATCGCCCAGGTTGAACCTGGGGATATTCTGGTTGATGTATTTGCTTTGGTAAGCAGGATGACTTCTACGATATGCTGTACGTTGTCCTGTAGTATACACACTTTGCTTGGCATGCCCAAGTCCTAGTTTAATGTAGTAATAGTTAACCAGGAGAGGAACATGAAGCTACAAGTGTCATTCTTTCCAGTGCCATTCTAGAGAGACTTTTGTAATGGATGTGAAATATCAACTTAATATTAATAGGGACTAATTGAATTCAGATTGACTGATTATTTTTTTTCCCCTGTCTCTTCCCTCTTGTCACCTTAATAACATGATCTATTAGATCTAAATATTCTTGCAAACCAGGTAGGGATTTTTGCTATTAGGTAATTATCAGTTCAGCAAGGCATGTGGTTATGTGATTTCTCAGGCACGTAAAAGTCATGTAGTCTAGATGTGTTTCACTAATTAGAAAGAAATTAACTAGGTATTAATGACATGAAATGTGCTAAAGCTCCAAATATCTCATGATTTGACATTAGCATTACATGTCAATGATAAACTGCCCTTGAAATATATTAATTACATAGCACAAAGGTAACTTGCACTTGTTGTTACCCACAATGGTATTTCAGCAGAGAGGTGCTGATGGATATTTACATGGGGATTCATGTAGTAGATTCTGTTTTCCAGGATTAAATTTATGCATATTATAACAAACTATCTCATTTTATCTCAGATGTGCAAGAAGTGTTTGCAGTACCAATTTTGCTTATTAAGTTGACAACTTATTTCTTAAAATGCAGGATTAGAGTCCAAATATGACCCTGCATTGGGGTTGTTAAACGCTGGTGATATTTTCAAGAAATAGCTTGTTTTGCAGAATTTCTTCTAACATTGTAGTTCTTTCTTTCTCTATTATCTATAAAACCCAGAGACTATAAGGACTCCTTGGTGAGGTAATTTCTGTGAAGCACATGAGTGTTTGTGCCTATAAGAGTTTTCTTACAGCAGTCTTGTTTACAATAGTCTTTTCTTACAGTAGTAAAGGTATTTTAGAACATTAATGGGAAGCTCTTAATTTACTGCTTAGCTGTTTTCACTGAATTTACATATATGTAGAGATTAAATACTGACAGTGTTTATGCATGAAAATGTAAAGGTTGTTGTCTTTGAAATTTTATTATTAAACTCGTGTATCAGAAACTCTAAAGAGGCGAGCTGTGGAAAAAAATTGTTTTCTTGCTTTTTGGGGCATTTTTTAAATTGGCTATTCCAGTTTAAAGGAGTTCACTGATCCTTTTGTAATGTATGGGAGCCATATCTCTTTGCAGCTTCTGGTTTTTGGAAGAGTTTGAGGAGCCTGATCAGATAAGAGAGAGATAAAACTCTTACCGTGATTCAGTGCATTTTGTCAACAGCTGTCTATCTAGTCCAGTGTGATTATGTTTCTTGGGAAAAAGCAGAACTGTTCTATAACAAAGAATAATATTTTAAAAAAAGGAAAAATCAGCAAGGGGCAAATGCACCCTCTCTTTTTAGCTTATTTTTGAGAGTTGTTTTTTTTTTTTAAAGGCTTCATAGGCCATCTTATCCATAAACGAGATGAAGACTGCTGGTTTGCTCCTTGTGTGTGGCAGAGTGAGAGAATGGTTAGCGCAAATGGCTTTCAATTTTTATCACTTTTGCTACTGAGGAGTCTGGATTACTGCAAGGATGGCTATTGTCAGAAAAACAGCTGTGGGAAAACAGCATCTTTTGAACCTGAGAGTTGGAATTCAGAGACCATTCATTCTTTTGAAGATATGCATTTGGATTTAGATTGCTGGTGTGTGGATGCAGGCTGGTATGAGTTAGCCACTGGTAATGTAGTAACCTGCCTGTAGGAGTTAAGGAGCTGATGGTACTCTTTCATCGTAACTGGTGAGGCTCTTAACTGGAGGCTGTGCATGAATACTTTTAATTTTTTTAAAAACCTAAATAAAATGTTTGGTTTTGCTCTTATCAGCCCCATGTAGCTGAAATGTCTGTATAAGATGGAGCTGGATTTTGTTCTGGCTGATGCATCGCAGACATGTGCTTAGAGAAAGGTTCATAGGGCAGACTATGGTTTTTAACCTGTGTATGACTCTCTGCTTGCATCTTGAGTAGACTGGGCTGGCAGTGAGGAAAAAAATTGTGTAGAAGGAATAGATTTCAAGGAATAGGATCCCTTGAAAAATTAGTCCTTCGATTCTTTCATGCCACGCTATGGGTTTTTGTTGGTTTGTTTTTTAACAGAGCGCTATGCAAGTCAGATGTGGACTTTCACATACCATTATATTAATTAAAGGGTTGCAAATGCAGCACGTTAACATAGTATTAGAGTAAAAAACCTGTACTTTGAACATGAGCAGTCTCATTTGTGTTCACAGCAGGTAGCCTCTATCACTGGAGCCCTGGCTCTGGGCTCTCCACCCTTCTCCTGGTAGTCTGTCCCCCAGGCAGAGACAAAGTGGTGCTCCCATGGGGCTATGCCGATGGTGCTCCCTGGTCAGAGGTATTGCTGCTGCATGGCTGGCGGTTTGTCTGCATTTGTGGGGTGTGAAATCAGTGCCACAATCCTCAGGCTAGTGAGAATGCCCTGTTTGTGAACTGGTTTGAAACCAGGCTTTAGCATGGCAGGAGTGCAGGGAAGCAGTCCTGTATCACTGGGTGCTGCGCTCCACTCAATTCCTATATGTTAAAAAGCACAGGTGTAATGGGATCCATGGGGACCCAGCATTCCTGTTGCTTTCACCTTGAAGAGCCAAGAGCATGCTTGTGTCGTATCACTGTCTTATTTTCTCTGTAGTCTTTTTTTCTTCTAGAATAAGAATACTAAGAGAGATTTTGTGTCTTTTAAAAAAGCAGTCTAAAAGAAAGAGAAGACACTTGGGTGGTGGTCAGAGCCCTGACAATTCCTCAAGGGCCCCGGGGGACTCCTGGTCCAGGGGCCCCGCTAAGGTCCATCCCAGCACCGGCAGTGCCCAGGCTGTGTGGAGAGGATGCCTGCTGCTGTCTCTGCTCCGAGGTGCACCTCAGTCTTACCTTGTCGCCTTGTTTCCAGCCTTGTCCCCTGCGACATCCATCCTGCTGTCACTCCTGCAAAGGTGGCCCTGCTCCTGCTGCTCCTGACCGAAACCCAGCAGGAGATACTGGGCACCAGTGGGAAGCACTTTTGTAAACTACTTCTTCCAACAACAGGTTCATTTGTATTGATTACCTTTTGTAGATCTTCGGAGGCAGTTGGTGGCTCCCTCGATGTCACCGTGAACAGTGTGATAGCCACTACTGCATATTGTGCAAGATGTTTTTGTCTTGTTGCAGTGGAGCAGATGAAAAGCTTCAAGATGTGCTATGGGGGAAAATCCTGAAGTATCAGAAAAGATCAAGTGAACTGACAGTATAACAAGAACAACAGAATTTGTAAATGTGGATGTTCAAAGTGAATAATGCAATGAGTGAAGCACAGCTAAGTAATGCTGCAGAGGGCTTTTTGATTAGAAATTGGAAATTTCTTCTTTAAAGGAACATTGCTCAATTAAAAGTGAATTGCAATTGTTTTCTTTTAAAGTATGTATACATAATCTCAGATATAATGTAAGCGGTGAGCATGGTATTTATACACTGCAGGTGAAGCCAAAACTTGGGTGACTTGACAGACACTTTCAACTCTGCTTTGTAATTGCCTTCAGAAAGTTACATAAAATTTCTACCAGGTTTCTGCTCTGTTCAACTGAGTGATGATACCTAGAGCCTAATTCTTCAGTGCCTTGAAATCATGACTAAGAAGTGCTGTGAAAATGCACATTAGTGTAAATCATTTTAAGTGCTATAATTTTAAAGTGCTTCACCCTTCACCATTTGTGCTATTTAAATTTTTTTGCATCTAATAATTTTGGTTAGAGAATTTATTGCATTTCCTTTTTAGCTCATGACCTGGCACTACAGTGCAGTGTTTGGGCTTCTAGGAAGACATGAGAGTTTAATAGGAGTGAAAATAAATTTATGTCCTTTAAATATAATATAAAATAGTGTCTAAATTGGTCTGAACATGGCTTTGACAAGTGATATATAGGTATGTTGTTTAATTTGAGCTGGAACTGTATTACTGAGCTTCAAAATTGATATGTGCATGTACAAGTCTATTTGTGCCCACAGTCATGTGTGTGCATGTGTACTTTATACAAGAAAGAAATGAAGGAATCTGGATTGATGTAGATTATTTAATCTTGGTCTCTATTATCTCTTGCTTAAAGGGATATCTTTTGCTTAAAGAGATATCTCAGCTGCTTCTGGCTCCAGTGAAGGATGCCATGTTACAGCAATAGCCTTTTCACTGCTGGGACAGGGCAGAGCTGGGATAGGGTCTGAGGTTGTCCCATTTTGGCACTTGACTTGTGCTTGGGAGCTGATAACCGACAGCTAGAATGGCTTGGGGCTGTATTATACATATAATTGTATGCTATATATGTATATTATACGCTGTGGTACTTTGTCGCCTGTGGGAATATGAAAAGTGGGTAGAGAAAGGAATAGGAAAGTATCTTCTTCCTTAAATAAGGGAGGTGGCTTAGTGGTGAACTGTGTTTTAGGAATGACTGTGTAATTCATGCACGTGTGAACATACTTAGACTTTTTTGTCTCAATTTTTAATAAAATATGTTGAGATGGGAAATTTCAATACTTTCAATGTGAAAGAAATTGAGCTTGTCAAACAGCTTTAATGCCAGTGTCTGTAAGAGGCAACGTTACCTCTTAGGCTCGGAAAGGTCACCCCATGGCTCCACAGCAGCATTTAATTTAAGATGTAACTTGTCAAATGTGCTGGTGGATGAAAAATTTAAAATACAGCATTTGACTTAGAATTTAAAGTGTCCTCCCTGTACTGGGCCCTTTTTTTTTTTTTTAAACAAAACAAAAAACTAATGCTTTTGCGTCAAGCCTGGTATGACCTGGAGGAGATAAGGCAGCACTTCTGTGCTTCTAGAAGATAGTTTGGGTTAAGGAGTATTATGCTCGGTTGTTTGCCTGTGTCCTGCTGCCTCTTCCCAGCTGTATCATGAGAAGAGGTGAGGGAAGCTGCTTACTCTGAGGAAGCAGCTATGCCTCCCCGGTTCCCGGCTGCTGCCCCAGGGTTGGGAAGAGCTGGAGGCAGCTCCGAGTGTCCGCAGGCGACAACTGGCAGTGTGCCTGACAGTCTGCTGCACCCACCGATTCCAGTGGGGTTTCACTCTGTCTCACAGCAAGCTTTTTATCCGCCTTGGCTTTTCGTTTGAGGGTACCTCAAAAGCTCCTAGAAAAGTCTAAGCCGTTTGTGCTTTATAGCAAGGAAAGGAGGTGTGCAAAGTATTAATTGGTCTTTTATTGAACGGAGGCTTATGATAAAAGATCAGAACTGGGGGAGAAATGTGTGTGTGTGGGATGACCCAAACTGCAGATATGAGAGACTTGGTCATCCTTGCTCTTGGGGCATGATGCTTTAGACAAATCAGTTCAAAGCATTTAACTGTCTGACACGGTGTGATTAAAATCCTGCACTGGTTGAAGTCTGGAGCGTAGGTTTCTCTGTACCATCCTTGTCTGTCTGCCTTGGAGGTAGTTGCATGTCCTCACCATGCTCCCCTGCAGCCTGGAGTGATGCTGACTTTTGCTTCTGTCCTTGCAGTCTGAGCGACGAGAGGCAAACATGGCCCAAGCGCCCACTGATCCAAGTAATGTGGAAACTGCTGACCCAGAGGAGAGTTCTCCAAATATGATAGTCTACAGAAAGGTAAGGATTTGGAGCTGTTTGCAAAAATCTCTTCTATGTGTTTGGCTTGTAAGAGGATTCCATGCCCCTTTTGAAGTCAAAGGTATGTTTCAGGCTGCTTGGATGCATAGCGGCAATAGTTTTTAGGAAAGTAGATATTTAAAACTGTAATATTTGAGAGCTTGGAAGTCTTATTCTGTTCAGTGGAAGCATTTAAGTTTGTTAGTATAAAATATTTGATGGCAAACTAAGAACTTGAAATTTATAACTTCTTGTGAATAGTTGTGATGTGACTTTAGCTAATAGTTCAAGTTTGCTAAGTCTAGCTAAAATAATTGTACATACCTTCCAAGTTTTATCACACTAAGCATAAAGCAGGTGGTATACAACTATCTTTTAGTACTTTTTTTTCTATTTTCATATTGTGTTTTTTGTTGCATAACTTACAGTTTGATTCTTTGCAGGTAGTTGCTATTACTTCCTGTTGCATTGCTTAAATTACAAAAGAGAATCCTCAAAGTGCTAGTGAAAAATGAATTGGACAAAGGTATAATAACAGCAATGCATGATGTCAAAAACCATTCTTTCACCATGGTAAAACGTCTTATTCTGAAGTACTTTGGAGGTAGTATAAAAGATGAAGAAAAGCAATCTATTGACCCATTTGCTAAGGCATTGTTTTACTCTGGGGTAGGTGTATCTGTTATCTATGAAATTGCATCTTTTTGCAGTTTAATGAAATCATGTAAATAAAATATATTTAGCCTGCAAAATGTTTCTTATGTGAAAGTGCTGTATGGTTCTGACAAAAATAAAATTTCTCACATGGCTCAAATAAGCTACCATTCTGTTAACTCAAGAGCTACAATGCTAGCTCAAATCAAGTTTCCTTGTGTAGTATGATCCTGGGTAAAATTTATATTTTCACTCATTTTTACACCTTACAAGATAGCTATAAATAACTAAAATGTGTTGGGTGTACATGGTACTGTTTTCTGCTTGCGTGATTACAATCTTGATGACTTTCATATGCTAAGAAAATAATTTAGGTTTCCTATAGAGCATAAGTTGTTTAAAGTGTTACTTTTTGATAACCATAATTTTGGTTTAGTTGTTGCATATTTGGTTTGGAATCTGGAATTGTTAACATGGGAAAACTTTCTGGGTAATGTGTAGGCTTGTTTGTTTTGAATGTGTTATGAACACACTTCGGCTGCTAATTTGGAAGCAGCAGTAGTTGGTTAGTCAGATTATCTTTTTAGAACCTCTTTGCTGAGAGGTCCAACACCCCAGCAGGTTGAAGCAGATACGGGATATGAAAGAAGTTTCTGGTTGCATGATCTAGAATTAGGGCATTAAATCTGTGACTCTGCAGAGAATCCACTTACCTATTCTTGAAAACATTATGTTTTATTTGAATGCGTCTCACTTTCTATTCATCTCATGGCATTTCTACTTAAGGATTTCTCCATTTCTTTGCCTTTTAATGTTTCATTATTGTCGCTGTAGAACAAGGCTTGCAAGTTCTGTGGTATCAACGGGGAATGTACTCATACCATTTGATTCGTCTCTTCTTATTGGTGTTCCTCAGATGTCAGTATTATCAGCCTTTCATAATACAGTCATCTGTCAAAATACATAGTTATCTTTTAGAATAGCATGCCCTATGCATTGTTCAGTAATACTGTATTCTGTATTGTCAACATTAAGCTAATGCATGTCTGTCAGATTTTTTTGTTGAGGGTTTTTGTTGCTTTTATGAATAGGGTTAATATTACCTATTCTTCAAAGTTAATTTTCATTGGTGATTGACTTTCTAAATCTAATTTACTGTTTGATATTGGTTATATGTATTGCACATCAATTATATGTTCCTTAGTGTTGAGAAATCGTATGCAAAATCTGAGACAAGTCTTATTCTCTTGATTATCTCTCCTCTCTCCAAATGAGTGTTTAGCTCTTCATCTCTCATTTCCTTTCAAATGGCTTGATTGCCAGTAATGAATGAGAAAAACACTTCACTGGACTCCCTGAAATACAGAACACAATCTGCCAGCGTACCGTACAGTTCAGGGTTGGTGATGTGTCACAGTAAAAAAAAAAAAGGTTGCTTCTCACAGCAGGGATCCTGAGATGCAATTGTTGATCCCCCTAAGGAAGAAGAAGTAAGAGTGGGCTTCAATAGTGGGACCACAGTAATTCCTGCTGTAAGTGTCAATTGTTTTGTTGTTTGTCATAACTGTCACGCTTGTAGGTTTTGAGGGAGGAAAGCTGTACAAGTACTGCCCCGAATTGTTCATGCTTTCTTTACTGAGACTCACTGAGGTCTATTTGAAGTTCATAAGCCAAGAGGGTACCTGGGGTAGCCTGTTTTCTTTATAATCACTAGTGAGAGATACACACATCTAAAGGACAAATCAGATCTTAGGCAATGCTGAGTGTTCCTTTGGAGCAACCTCTCTCTGTTTTGTTTTTGGAGAAAAGCCTAGAATAGGCTGTTCTCTTTACTTAGGTAGGTAAAACTAAGTGGGACGGATTTTGGCCATGCAGAACAAAATAAACTAATTTATTTTGACTCCAATTAGTTTGTGATATTCTCTATGGACTCCTGCAAGCAAATGGATTCTGACTGCTTTGATTGCTACAGCAGATGGTCTCAGTGAGAGAAGTCTTGTTTTCTTCTACCTTCAGGGTTAACCTTTTGGGGGCTGATACTTATCAAATTGTGAGGCGTGTTGTTTTTTGGGTTTGTTTTTTTTTTTTTAAATCCAAAATGCTCAGTGTTTCCCTACTGTTCTGGAAGACATCTGTGTGTGAATTAGGTAGTGCAGATGCACTCATTAGGGTAAGTAGTGTTTAGGGTGTGATTTGCCTCACCCTGCATTTGTTAAAATGAATTGTACCCTAAACTACATGAGCTGTATTGACTAGGTCTCCATTGACTATCATGGGTGCCTTGACACCTAGCTGTCAGGTACTTATGTCATATGGTAGACATCTATAATTAAGCAAGCTGCATCCCACTCCTAGGATTTGTGCTTCCTCTCATCTCTCTGTATGTCTCAGTACTTAGCCCTGGGCTGGTTATAGGGCTATAAGTAGTGCCGCAGTAAGGATGTGCTGTCATTTATCTTGTGTGGCATAGTGATATCCAATGAAAAATTTAAGGGTGCTGCAGAAATTGCATTGCCATTTAAGTACTGCTCTGTGACTAAAACGTAGGAACTGTGTTTTCTTTAATCAGTCTGGCCACATCTGGAGAAGATGCTGATGTATTTTTTTGTTGGGATTACTACTGGCAGAGTGGTACACGGTGCTTAAAAAGACTGTTTGAAATGCGCTACCCTCCTTTTCATGGGAGCAGGTAATGTCAATACACAAGGGCTTCTGTGGCAGTGAGTGACATCCCAGTCCTCACTTCAGTCTGCAAGCGTTGTGTGGGTGCTGCAGCACGGAAGGAAAAAAATGCAATAAAAAGTCAGTGAGAGGAGAAAAACACGCTCCAAGCAAACAGTAACAGAAAATATCAATTGATTTTAAATGCCTGTCATATTCCCTTGAAATCCAGCCACCCTTGATTGCCTTTCTGGATTCCAAGTGCTGGTTACTATGTCCCAGGGACCCTTTGGCTCATCATTCTAATAATCCAGGTCTGAAAGTTTGCCTTCTGCAGACCGTATTGAAACACAAATGATTCATGGACACCTTCTGGCACCACACCTACTAGGCGACCTATTACCAAAATAATTTGGCAAATCAAATCTTCTTACAGAAAGGATGGTGGAAAATTGTCATGTCACTGAAAGAAAAGAAAAATAGAAATATTTAGGGCTTGACTAAATAAGAACTGAAAATACCAGTAAGGAAGAATTGTTTAGGAGTACCTGGGGAATATAACCAGAAGGATGAAAACACAGAAATTAAAATCTAGATTGGATAGCAAGGTGTACTTGTTCCTGAGAGAGATCTCTTAGGATGGGAAAGAGTTTGCAAACTGTACTGTTAGAGATGTTTAGAACCACTGTGAGCATGCATGCTCTGAGGGATGTGAAAGGGTATTGTCAAAGAAATTACCTCGATTATCTGATGGTACATTTCCATCTCTGCTTAATATTGTCAGACACATCTTCTGTATCTGCTTGCTAACCCTGGCACTTAGTGAGTTAAATTTTGAATTTTTATGGTTACTCATCATAAATCTTTTGAACAAGCAGGAAAATCTAATTTCGAAAAGCAATTACTGTTCTAAGTAAATGTAATACAAACTTGCAGCTGCCACAAGATGCTTTCAGAAAAATCTGAGTTGTTTGCTACCTTCAGTACTTGGCAGCCTTACTCTCTTTTTAAATGCTGGTTTAAGATCTGAATTGTAACCATTTAAAAAAGAAATAAGAAATGCAGCCTTACACTAGCAGCTTTTCTCCAGGCAGATTCCAGGGTTTCAGTTGTGGCAAATAGCTGGAGTGTTGCTGTCAGACCTGGTCTGACGTGGTGAGAGGGTGGGAAATGGGAGAACAAGCAGTTGTGGAGAGAGATGTACGCATGCAAAAATGTATGGGCCACGAAGCAGAAAGATGGGGGAAGAGACTGTTGTCAAAATCAGCTGTTCAGATAAAAAAATATAATGCTGGTATTGGGAACCAGTCAGAAGATCAAGACTACTATTTGTTTGCTCTTAGTTTTTCATGTGCTACTTAGCACAACTTATCTCAATAGGACACTGTCCAAGCAACCAAAACCAGACAAAACCCATAAGGGTATAGTCCAAATGATGACTTGTTGCAAAGAAAGATAATGCTGCAGTGTTTTAAAATGAGATGGATTTCATGCATACAACTTTTATACTTTATTAAATGAAAGCAGTCTGCATCTTTTTTGAGGTTTCCTACCTTTCAAGGTTTTATGCTGTTCTAGTGAGAGGCAGCAGAACCTAAAATGCATTTAAACTGTTGAATACTTTTGGCATTCCTTTTGTTTGTCTCTTGAGTTATATTTTAAGATTCTGCTGCGTGGAAAGGCCTTGAACCTTATTTTTGTACAAGAAACCTGAGATTATCAGACAATTGCTTCTGTTTTGTAACTGTTTCTTTAACAAAAAAATATTATGATAATGCATGAGTTGATAACACTGCAGGCTTATAGTCTTCAAGTTTTACCCAAAGATTGGTCTGTACTGTTAGAGATTACTTTATGGCATTTTAAGCTATTTTGCTGTTGACATTTCCTGATTTTTACTGTTTCCAGACTAAAAGCAGTAACCCAGGATTAAACTAGGACTGAATTTGAGAGTACATATCAGTACTTCGGGAACTGAAACATGCACAATTTTTGATAAGTAACACCCAAACTAGCATTGTTAATGTCGTAAAATAAATTCAAACCCAGTCTACCAAAATGCGTTAACATACAGGTTAGGCAGCAGGGAAGCTTTAACTCTGCACCTCTGTATTGCACATTGAAAAGGTTTCAGGTAATTTATCACTGCAAATACTCATGTGCCTTGTCTGTAAACAAAAGTTGACCATTTCTTGAAACCTTGCTAATTTCTTTATCCGACTGATTTACTGTGTCAACAACTTTGACTGCATTGGGTGTTGCATAGAGAGGGGGAATGCCTGTGTGCAAGATGGGCTACTTGTTAAGTTGTGGCTGCAGTAAAGGCAGAACTGGATGTTTTTTATCTAGGAGATTCCCTCTTGGCACTTCCTGTAATAACAGGTGTGACGTTCAATAATTCTCCTTTCCACACCTCATACCACAAAGTCATGGGGAGAGGAATCACAGTAGTGGCATTAAATTTAGTCCTACAGGGGGAGAGAGGGTGTACAGTGGGGGACAAAGATGAGAATAGCTGTGTGCAACAGATCTGTTGGGTAGGAGCAGCAGAGAGACCTGAGTACGCTGGTAAGTTATAGGACAGTCATTGTCCAGTATTGTGCAGTAGCAATGAAAAACGCAAATATAATCTCAGAGTGTCTTGGAGAAATATTTCCAGGGGAGTGATAGGTCTCAATAGTAGTATGGGAAGAGCCAGTGATAGGGCCTCATCTTGGTCATGGTGTAGTCTTCTCTGTTGTCATCTCCTGTCTTCAGAAAACATGACCTGGTTACACAGGATGGATTAGAAACAAATGGCTTATTTAGCTGAGCAAAACAAAATGAGGTAGGAGAGATGAAATTACTCTGCAAGAGTACTCTGAGGGATAAATGTCAGGCAGGGAGAAGACCTTACTAAGCTGAGGAATAGTACTGGCATGCACACAAATTTTTATAAATTTCTGATGAATAAATGCAATTTAGGAATTAGGAGGTGGTTCCTAATTCTCAGAACAGTGGAGTTCTGGAGCAGCCACTGCATGGAGTAGTGCAGCCAAGGAAGCCAGCTGGTTTTGGGATAGGTGTAGGCATGTTTTTGAAGAGGCCTGTGTGACGTCGTTTCTTACAAAAGTAGAGAAGGAGACACAATGAGCCAAGAAGTCTTTCTAGCTTTACGTTTGTACCTTCTTCAGGTTACCTTGAATAGGGACTGTCTAAAATACCTGCAAACACCCTTTATTCACACAATAGCAAACAATTGGTACTGCTGAAGTTTGACACGTGTTGGTGTCCTTGAACAAAGCTAATGCCACTGACCTTGACTGTAGCTGTCAGGAGAACCTTGTGGTAAAGCTGGGGACTGTGGGTTTGATTTCTGCATCTGTTAGATGTGTATGAATCATTAATGATCTAAGGCATTAGTGTAAAATTGCAAGAAGTTAGTGCCCAGAGGACTTCAGAAGCTGACTCGCATTGTTGTTTAGACACAAATAAAGCTGTCATACAAGTGGCACGAACATGTTTTTAGAGTCAGGTGGAGGTGATCCACCTGCAGGAAGGGCTTTTGGACACTTTGTGGTTTGTTATTTCTTTCCATCATTTGTCTTGCAGTAACAGTTAAGACTTAGCTGAGGTTAAAGATTCAGATGAATAGGTGGTGTGCGAAGTTACAAATAGGGAAATGCAGGTAATGTGGTAGTTAGGTAGACCCTCAAATAACTATTTTCTTGTTTCTCTTTTTAGATATATAAATACATATACACACACACACGTATACTTACATACCTTTGAAGTAATGAGGATGAGCAAATAACCTTTATATTTTTCCTATCTATATCGTTTAGCCTAATAGAGGAGATACATTCTTACAGCATCTATAAGATATATTAAAAAGATATATATGTATGTATGATATATTTTTGTATATATCCTACATGCCTTAAATCTTTCAATTCAAATAATGCAAGCACAGAATAATTCATTTGCATTTTACACATATGAATCTGTCTTTCTGGTCTTGGAAAAGGTGGCCTTAGCTCTTGTGTATTGTATCCCTCTTTGTAGTTAGAGATTTTGGTGATAAGCCTATAGCTATAATATTTTTTTTGGGGGGAGTTTTCTCCATATTCAGAACCAGTTGTCTTATTTAAATTTATTTAGTTTTCTTTCCTCTCTGGCTCATCTTTTCTCTGTTCCTGTTTGTAACTGAAACAAACTGTCTCCTACACCCATAAAATTCTAATTACAGTGATCTATTACTTTAGCTGTTCTCAAGAGGCAGAAAAAAAGACAAGCCAGGACCAATAGCTATGACAACTTCAAAATACATTTTTAGCGAAGCAACTAGTGCAAATTTAGAATACAGATATAAAACAGGAAGGTCCAGCCAGAGAGTAAGATTATGCTATTCTAGCTGTAGCACTTAATGCCTTGCATTTTTGGAAATGGTTCTCTCTTATTCCCCCAGCATCTTTCTTGTGTCATTCTCTGTGTATTTATTGTTGTCAGCATTTTAAGTTATGGTCTTGGTGTATTTTCACTGTTTGTTGATTTACTTTTGCATGTTGTTTTGGGCAGGGTGCTGAATATGAGTGTTTCTGCCTAAAGCATTATTTTAGACATGGGATTGTTTCATTTATTAAAAACAAAACAAAATGAAGTAGTGAAGTTGTGGAGAGCTGCCAGCCTGACTCGTTCCAAGAGGCAGCTTCTGACTATTTCAGATGCAGTCTTGGACCCTAATATTGAGACGAAAGAGAAAAGAGTTTGGATAGAATTGGATGAAATGCACACGAAACCATGTTTTTTTTGTAATAGAACTTCAGCAAAACCCTTATTCTATCCTGATTAATAAAATATCATTTTAGAGGATTATGAACTTCTTTCATAAGGCTCTGCAATAAAGTTTGAGTGGGAGGATTCATTTCAATAAATAGTTACATGTGCGGGACCATGAAAATATGCAAATGACATTCCATTTAAAAACTCATGTTTTGCATCCTAAGGCATTTTGAAGCACACTTTCTTTTTTCATGAGAAGCTGTCATACCATGTTCAAGGGGAAGCAATTACTTTTATTCTTTTTTCTTTATCGCTGCTGCTGTTGTCCTGTATCTTCTTTTCCCTTGTCTCTCCAAAGTTAAATGAACTGAACAAAATGAAAAGTAGCTGGTTAACCTGACACTGCAGTGCACAGGTCTGCTTAACAAAGAATTGTATTCTTATTCTTGAGTATATTTGATATTTTAGTTCAAAGGCTACATGTCTTTGGGGGGGGGGAAGGGGTGGGAATGAGGAAAGGTGTTCATTTAAATAAGATGTCTCCTTGCTTTGCTTTTCTTCGTTGTTAATGGAGCTCATTAATATTACCTTGTATTGAAGTGTTTGGAAATTATACTTTGGAGCAATAATTCAGTGCCTCTGAAGGTAAAGTGATACATATTTGTGGCATACACAGGAAGAAATGACAAAATATTATATGTATTTCTCTAATGCTTTAATTAAGAGTAGAATGAGTGGAATAGGTAGCAATAAGAATTTAATCAAGGAACACATTCATGAACTATTCAGATCTATTTCTTGGTTGAGAGAGAAAGCAGATCAACCCCAATTTTGTTCATATTTTGATTTTGTAAAAATGGGGTTCTGTGAGATTGAAGTCAAATAGAAATTGTTCTGTGGTTATGTTTTTAAACTCCAGATAGAAGTGGTTTTGTGTACCAGAGTCTTCTTGGATAGTGCTGCAGTTGTCACTCCTGTTCTCCTATTTTGAGTTGTATTTTTACCCCGTTTGATGAAAATAGGTTTGGTGGCCATTGCATATCAAGGATTTTCCTTTCTGGCTCTGTTACCATTTCACATGTTTTTTCCTTATGTCTTGTATTAGTTTGCAGTTTTAGCAAGGAGACCCGGAACTGGAGGGCTGTGGAGGCTGTTTAACAACCTCTGTATTTGCGAGCACAATTCTCCTCTGCTTGTTGGCATGACCATGGCTGCAGGAACTGTTTTGGTGGTGCCCCAGATAAAGGCAATATTTCATTCACTGATGCCTTAATTAGATGCCTTTCCCCATCAGTAAATCCACACAATTTGGTTAAACATGGGCTTGTAGCGATGTACAAATTAGCTCATTCAATAACTTGCACAAAATGTCACATAAACCTTGGCAGCACTGGGTTCTTGTCACTTGCACTATTCCCCACTGGGCTTTTAATAGTAAAATTAACTGGAGCTGTGTTAATTATATTTTTTCCATGCGTGGAAAAACAGAGCTACAATAATGGCACTACTGTTGTCTGTTTGTACACTAAAGATAGTCTGACCATTGGCTTGTATCTGGAAAGTTATCTGTGGAAAAAACAGTGACTAAACCCACATTTTTTTAATAACGTGAAAGCATCTGTTCTTTGGAAACAGGGAGCCTAAGTGCTTTTTTTCCCTGGTCCTCTTACCAGGAAAGGTGACCTACTTTGGTAGTGATTTTTTTTTAAAGTTTTTTTGACTGGAAAGCACTTAAATCATGTTGAGCTGTAGCAAGCTTTCCTTTCTGCATGCAAGAAAGAAACCTCTGTTTTCTTTTTAACAATAAAAATTGTGTTTAAGTTGTTCATAGTGTATTTAGCATCAGTGGTGCTCTCTTCTTCCCACTTAAGAGATGACTGACAGTTTCAGGGGTACAGGAAAGACCTTGACCCAAACTTGCATGAAATTGTGACAGGCTAAAAGTGTTGTGGTGGTGGCCTATGCTCTGGTTCTGTCTTTGCTAAACTATTCATTTTGTGTGCGTGTGACATTCGTGGGTAGTAGTGTTTGAAGGAAAAATAGAGGATTGAAGGAGAATGCACCAGAAGTAGGCAGAAATGATAAGTGAACTGGAAGGGTGATGCATTTTGCAGAGAGAGTTAAGACTCAAGATTGCTTTTAAAAACAGCATTTGCTGACTTAGAATTGCAACAGATACTTAGAAGTACTTAAAGCAGTTCTTCAGCAGTCTTAAAAGTATCTGACTCCACTTGTGGGCTGCATGCAAGCTCTAATTGTAGTCTGTTGCTGTCGTTGTCTTTAATTGCATAAACTTGATTTATTTGAGAAACATTTGGCCGTAGAACAAGGCCCTGAGTCACCTCTGAGGTGCAGGCGAAGGCACACTGAAGCTTCTACTCCATTTTGCAATTTTCTGATTAATTTTTTTTTTCCTCCAAGTGTTTAATTTGACAGTCTTACCGTTCTCATGGTGTAGCTGTTTTAAGTTGGTGGAAATTAACTGAAGGTTGAGTGCCCTTCAGGCCACTGTTGTCTCAATAGCACTGAGTTGATCTGCCAGGCTGAGGGAGAGCAATGACAGGGAGATGTGGTCATGTGCTGGGGTGTATACTCCGTGGTGGACACTACTTTATTCCCCTGATTTTGATGCATTCAGCTGAAGTGCTGAGAGAGAGTCAATGACCAGAGAAACCATTTAAATGTGTCACATTGCAGAGAGCTTCCTGGGGCATTCAAGGACAAGCAGCTGAGATGCTTCTTTCTAAATGAATTACAAAACCATGCAGGAATGGGTAAACCAGCTCCATTACTTTAACTATTTTCTCCCTAGTGTCTTAATTTTTTGCATACTTATTACAGCAGTTGACCAGCTTTCTCTGTGGCAGCCGTGCCACTCCAAGAGTATTTTGAACAGGGCAAGCAAAATCCTTAGGCTGGGAAACTGGTTAATGGAGGGAGATTGTAACGAGAGAGGAGGCGGCTGTTTTAGCTTCTAGGCTTACATCTCGCAGCCAGACTTGAATCCAAAGTGTAAGAAAACAATGACAATTTGCCACCTGTTTGTGGGTCTGTTGGAAATCATTTCATTCCAGTTGATTTTGTAGCAGACACACACCCCTTGCAAAATAAATTACCCTGGAAGCACTGAAGCAGTATGAATTGAGATGTCCAGAAAATACCAGTCTGTCCATCTTGGCTCTGATGGTTTCGGGTTCTGTATCCACAGGACCTGACAGTTTGATCCTGTGGGAAATAAGCAGCTTAGAAGGGAAGGCGGCAACATCTTCAGCACAAAGGAACCCCTCCGGCTCCCTAGGCACCCCCTCACCTCGCCAGGGTTAACTCCTGAAGGGGCTTCTCAGATGTTCTTCTGCTTGTCCCCCTGGTGCTCAGCAGTTTGGATAAAAATCACACCCAGAGCTTGAATTATCTTTCAATTTCACTTCAGCAAAATCTGAGAAGAGCTCTTGGAAAGGTCAAAACCCAGCCCTAGATGGAAGCTGGAGAGTGCCTGTGAGGTGCACAAGGAACCCCTCGTTGTCTGTTGTTGCTATCCATGAAGTCAAAGCTTCACTAAGTACTGGCTGCCTCTGATGTTAAAAAAAAAAAAACAAAAAACAACCAAACCCAAACAAAACAACAAAACAAAACCCAGAGAAAAACACCAACAACTGAACAGAATGAAGCTGGTGGTGAGTGTGGTGGTAAATGCCTCATCAAGTGATGGGGGCTTGCTGGGAAAGGACTTTTCCACTGCCTACAGTGAGCAGTCTGTAACTGCTAAGAGCAACAACGTAACAGTCAATGTGGCTGCTTTTACCTGGAGTACTGAATGTTTCATCTGTTTTATGATATTCTGTCTTTGGTAACCCAGCGACCTCACTGTCTGTGTCCATATGTATTTAATAAGTTTGGGGTTTGTGTGTTGTGTGTGGTTGTTTTTTTTTTTCTCCCCTCAAACACTGATGCCTTAGATCTTAAGCATTCATTGCTCATGCTGGAATCTGATCCAAGAAATGTCTTTTTACCTCTGTGGAATGCTTAGTGTACAAAACTTGAATTACTGCTGACAAATGTTTACCTAATGGAAATCAGTATTATCTTCCTGGATTCCTAAGGATGAGACCTTTGAAAGAAACATCTGAAATATTTAATAAGAATTGTTGTTCATTGTTAGTTCAGTAAGTTTGCAAGCAGCTGAACAAATAGTTGAATCATTATAAAAAGTCTCTATAATTCACAGAGGAACCAAATGCTGTGAGGTACACTTGTTTGGGGATATTAGGATGAGAATTTTTTTATTTAAAGAAACTGTTTATGAAAACTTGTGTACAAGGTATCAGTAAGGATTTTTATTGGGTTCCTGGTGGTGTGTTTATCAAATCCAGAGATGAAGACCTAGACTAGCTCAAGTATTGTAATGCACCCACCCAACACATTGCCTTGATTTCAATCCTTTTGCTGCCTCATTGAGGGCAGGTGTTTGAACCCAGTCCTGTGGCATAAGGTACGTGTTGTCACAGCAGGACTCCTGACTTCCATTGGGTTTTTTTCCTTCCTCCCATGACTTTTTTGGGTTTTTGTTGGTTTTGTTTTTTTTTTTTACAAATACCTTTTCTGTTTTGTGGATTGAAACCATTACATGGATGTCAAACCATTACATTTTTTAGAAAAGCAGTCTTGTTTATCATCCTTATTATGGGACAGTGCAGCAGTGGTGGGCTGCAGCAGTGGTGTAGGAACTTAATTTCTTTCTTTCTTACAGTGAGATCAAGGGACTGGGGAACTTCAGCATTTCTTGAATTCATATTCAAGTCTGACTTGTTGATCTTGGGAATTTTTCTGGAAACATCACAAGAAACAGATTCTCCTCTCTGTGATTTCCTGGCTGAAAGTGGAAATGCGTAGCAACCATTTAGGTGCACATCTGAAGCTGTCCTCCAGATCTTGGCAGACATAGCAGGTCAGCTAATCACGGAGCTAATCGAGGCTATCACTAATCATTTACTCAGGACTGCAGAGAAGAGCTTGGAACAGGGCAAGTGGTCCCACACAAGTAACAAGCAATAGGTCCAGAGGAAATGGCCTCAAGTTGTACCGGGGAGGTTTAAATTGGATATTAGGAAAAATTTCTTCACCGAAAAGGTTGTCAAGCATTGGAACAGGCTGCCCAGGGAAGTGGTTGAGTCACCATCCCTGGACGTATTTAAAAGACATGTAGATGTGGTGCTTAGGGACACGGTTTAGTGGTAGACTTGGCAGGGCTAGGTTAACGGTTGGACTTGATGATCTTAAAGGACTTTTCCAACCTAAATGATTCTATGATTCTATGTTGGAAGAGCAATATATCGAGGAGAGATGGGTTAAAATTGTGTAGGAGGGGCCTCAGGCAAAATCGGTGCTCAGGAAGGAGAGGAGGGATGGAGGAGCACTCTTTTCCCCATCAGATCACGTGTTGAATCTGGCTCACCATAACTTTAAAGGTAATGCTCCCATAAAAGTAGGACACTCCCATTTGGTGTGTCTAATGTTTTC
Source organism: Ciconia boyciana (assembly GCF_034638445.1). Classification (NCBI taxonomy): domain Eukaryota; kingdom Metazoa; phylum Chordata; class Aves; order Ciconiiformes; family Ciconiidae; genus Ciconia; species Ciconia boyciana. Next base: position 32,030,242 of record NC_132939.1, on the reverse strand, counting down.
GTGCTTTGTCTAACCTACCCCAGACTCCAGAATAAGGAAAGCATTTCTACGCTGAAGCAGGTAAAGCCTTCAGAATCTTTCACCCCCTTTCTTGTAATTAAAGCCAGAGTGCTCTTTTTCTCTTAGGTTCATACAGAAAGAAAACAAAATTTTCCACAGAGTTCTGTAATGGAAATATAGCTCTCATCTATTGCTGTGGAAATCAGGTTAAGTAAAAGCAGGGGCTCTTGGCCTGTTTTATGCAGGTTCCTTAATTGTGCCTCTTCCATTCCTGCTATTACTTTGGGTCAGAGCATGAGTAGCCAGGCAGCGGGTATGGAATTTGAAATTTATTTTTTACGCATTGCTGAAATAAAAGCTTCTCCTTGCTGAAAAATTAATTACTGAGTGTTCCAGCACCTTATAAGATATTTATATGTTCTCCTGAGTCCTGTCTCTTCCTGTTTCAAAGTGCTGTCTTGAGAGCAGTTCAGGCGAGAGAACTGCTCGGCTGCACTTCGTAGTAGTCTTCTCTGCCAAGGAGTCTCAAGACGGCACTCAAAACCAAAGAGACATACTCTAGGGAAAGTATGAATATTAGATCACTCTGCTTTAATCATTTGGGGTACAGTGGCCTCAATCTACGCATCTGACATTTTGGGGGTTTTGTTGTTGTGGTTGCTAAATGTGGTTGCATCTCAAAATTGTTAAAGTTCTTAAAGGCATTGAAAATCCCAGACAGATAGTGGTGTGGTGGTACTGTTGTCCAAGGTCTATGTCCAATGTATAAAGAATTTGATGACAAAATTGGTTGTCTCTTACTTTAATGGCTTTTTGTAGTGTTTTCATTGTTGTTTTTTTCCCCTTGTCTTTGAAACAGAGAGAAAAGAATAATTTGCTGGTTTTGCTTCATTTGGGAATGCACAGGATAGATGGTGGCCTGATTAAATAGCATCCTAGAGTTGCTAGTTCTTAAAGGGGAAATAGTTGCTAGCATCAAATCTATTATGTAAAGAGGGGGGCCCTCCAATGAAGTGAGTCAGAATATTTGTTCTGGCTGTGTTGGAGTGGCAGCAGTGAATTGATGTACTTCATCGGTGCTGCTGTAGAGCTGCTTGGCTCAGCTATGTTCGTAAAGTTGTTTTTCAGTGTCATAATCCAAATGTTACCGCTAAACTGCCTTGCATTTGTTACTCTCGACTTTCTTTGTGGTTTAGCAGTTCCCTTCAAGTCAGCTACCTTAGTGCCTCCTCTGAATGAATGAGAAGCTGTCATGAGTTTCCAGCATCTGAACATTGTGTAGTATAATTATTTCTTTTTCTTTTAAGTATAATTTTCTTTTCTTTTTTTAAAAGAAAAATTCTTCTTTAAGAAGAATTTAAGAAGAATTTTAATTCTTCTTCTTCTTTAATTTTCTTAAAAGAAAAATATCTTTTCTTTTAAGTATAATTATTTCTTTTTCTTTGAGAGGCTAGTGCAGACTTCAACAGAAAAAAAAAAAAAGCATCTCAGGAAGCTGATATGTTCATCAGATTCCCTGTACTGAGCTCCATGCAGCAGGAAGGACACATCAAATAAAAACCTCAAATCTACTGGCAGTGGTGCTACTAGTTAAGTGATGATGTACAAAATATGTCTTTTGGAAACAGTGTATGTGCAGAGCTAAAATGAAACCTCTCATGAAATACCTCATCATGATAATTTACAGAAACATGAGGATTACATCTTGTTCTGTGGAGAAGCAAGGAGACAGAATAATGGCACAGGTTAATAGGTCCCTGAAAGCCAATTTTAAATATGAGGAAAATGCTGTAGATCATCCTTTTTCATCTATTATGAATTGCTGGGCAGGCAGCATAAGGTAAGACAGCTGCTGTGTGGTAGCATTTGAGCGTACGAGGACAGAGCCACCCCCGTTCCAGTGGATCTTAATGCTTTGAAGCCTGATGAAGTAGTGATGCTCTCTGTAAATGAGCACAGGGGCACTGCGGGAAAGGAAGCACGTGCAGATGGACTGCAGGAGTACAGGGGTCAGCTTGCTCCGCTTTTCAGGGTACTCCGTTGCTGCAGCAAGCCTCTCCCAGGGCGGGGAGCTGAAGGAAGAGTGTATGAAGTACAGCCAGAGTCTGTGCTGGTGTTCCCAGCTGCACCTTCAAAGTTACTGTCTTGACACCTTATGTAAGAGTGGAGGGAAACTGAGGTTGGTGGCCTTTCCTGCTCTGAGGTGGTGCAGGGAGCATCACCTTAGGACATGCACATTTTGTCTCTGCCTCCCCTAGCTCATCTGTGCAAGAGGATCTTTGAGTAATGTGGCATAAGAATAGGTATAGGAGGATCCAGGAGGCTGCTTGGTCTGCACATTTGTTGCCGACCTCAGTATCCATCTGTGCCTGCCTTGGTTCCTGGGTGGTATGTGGAGAAGCTGGGGACCCATTTTAAAGCTGACAGGTCTTTTATCTTATACAGAAGTTTGCCCTGTGCCTATATCTCTGTGAAAATGATTGAAGTCCTCAGGAAGAAGAAGCTGACACTACTTACTTGTATGCAAGGCAGCTGAAGCATCAGTAATACTAACAGCGTCAGTGGTCCTGGTAATCTGGCTCTATCAACAGAGCCTTTGAGAGCAAAGCTTCAAAGAAATAAATGCAAAAGGCTTGTGTTACAGTCTCTGGGTAGTGAATGCATTGAAGGTCAGTTGAGGTGTTTCATGTCACGGTGATGCTGGGGACAAATGGTTGCTTTGTAATACTGGGAATGGGGAGGGCGGTTTGATATTTTGAGCTGTACAGGGTAAATAAACTGTCCTGCTGCCTTCCATATCATCTGTGCTTTTTCTCCCTATAGGTCACACTGCTGTCTCTGTTCTGTCACCTGCCTTTTAAGTTACTGTTTCTTTATTCACAGTTATGGATTGTCTGTTTGTGCAAAAGCCATGTTTGGATACCTTGTAATTGCTGATTGAACTAACACCTCTGACATCAAATTGCAATATGAAACTACAGAAGAAATTAAGTGTGTGGCATGCAGCTTATTCTTAGTTTCCTCTACTTTTTTCATTTTAATGATTTTGGGAGTGCTGAACTAATTAAAGTGGCCAGTAGCTTTCAGTATGCAGTTTAGTCTCAGACAAAATTAATATCTTGCTTCAGCCTACTATAATTCCGGAGGAAAGTAATTTAGTGGTAATAATGTTAAAAAATCAAAGCTAAATTTGCTGAATTGGATGTGCCTCTGTAGAATGGGGCTTCTTTCTAACTAATGGGTTCAAATTGAAATAAATACCCATAATGTTTCTAGAAATTCTACTGTACATAATAATTTCATAGACTACTGAAATGCAGCCACTCTTGGTTGAATAAGTATAGCGTTCAAAGCTGAAAGCTGCTTAATATTGAGAGCTGAAAAAGTGTTCTGTATGCGAAGATGCTGTAGAAAGATTCAGCTGGATCAAAATGTAATAACTCAAATTGGAATTTGTCCCAGATGCTGGGACTGATACCTTTACTATCATTAACAAAAATAAGTATTCAGTAGCTGACATTAAAGTCTGAGAGCTGCCTTAATACCATACTGAGCAAGGGATTTGATCTTACCCAGTGTATTACCAGCACAGCTTCTGAAGCACACCACATCTACTTTGGAGTTCTCCCACCTACTAATTGGACTTTTCCTTGTGAAAATGCTAATTCAGATTTGGCTGTTCTTTAGGATTGTTAATGGCTTAACTCAAAACCAATTAAAGTCATTGGATATGCTCTCCTTG